>NC_068978.1:2185000-4685000 GCF_016808095.1 Vigna angularis | reverse complement strand
TGAAAAAAAAGATTTTGGAGTCGCCACCATAGTTTATTCTGGAAAACTACGGAAAAACCAAAAAATGATAAAGCATGGTCTGCGAAAAATGAGATTCTATGTTCAGGAGTTGGTTACGTGTAGGGAAGGTATTAGCACCCTACAACGCCTGCCATAAGGCAGTACCTTTAATTAAATACGCGAATATGATGTGGTTTTCAAAATGTTTAACTATCCCCTAAAATAAAACTCTAAAGAAACAAAATATATTTTTTAGTTTTTTGTGCCCGACAAGGATTGACCTTGCTCCTACATATTCTCATAAAAATGAGAAATCAGGGTTATGTAGTTCTTGTAGAAGTTTGTTTAGAAACTGTTTGAGAAATTTGTTTGGAAAATTGTTTGACAACTTGTTATGGATAATTTGGATTTTTGGGAGAATGAGCCTGACAAGGACTGGCCTTGCTCCTACGTATCTCCACTTTTGATGGAGAATCAAGGATCACGTAGTTCTGCAAGCAAGACTGTTTGTTGTTTGAAAATGTGAATGTTTTTAGTTTTTTGAAAATTTTATATATTTTTTTGGTGTTTTTATAAAAGACAATGTTTTCAGCACAAGGACGATGCGTGCGATCACACATGTGCTTAATATATTTATAAAAAGGAAAGATGTCTAGCACCAGGACAATGCGAGCGATCACACATGTGCTTGACCTTTAAAACATATTTTTTTGATTTTTAATTTATCTTTTAATTTTGCGTAACGAGCACTAGGCTGATGCGTATGATCGCACGAGTACTCACACGGCTTTTTTTCTTATTGTTTGCGTAATGAGCACTAGGCTGATGCGTACGATCGCACGAGTACTCACACGGCTTTGTTTTGTTTTATTTTATATATATATATATATATTTTATATTTTTTATGAACAAACCCGACAAAATATAAGATACAATATACAAGAGTGGAGTCATCACACGAAAGACTACATATAGTAAAAAAAAAAACAAATAATAAAAATAAAGAAATAAAAATTTAAGAGAAACAAAACAACAAGAATAGGGGTGCCGAGATAAAAACCAGGGGTGCAGAGAAAAGTTGAAGCTCTCTTGGTTTGGGCCAACATCCTTTTTCTTCAACTTTATATCCGCCAAGAGTGTAAATATGACAATGTGTGTCAGGTCCAATTTTTTTTCGTCATCTGTTTAAGGGTTTGAATGGGTCCAAGTTCAAGAAATGGATTGGGGTGCGCGAGTGAGAAAATAGGGGGTACGTGAAGTAGGAAAAGTATTATATTTTTTTTTTATCTTTTTTTTTTCTCTGTTTTGTTTTTTTATGGGATTGGGTAAAAGAAAACAAGAGGTCCAGGGCCCTTCTCTTATTCAGCACAGGAGACCCTTAGGGGTTCCTCTCCTTCTTCCAGCCAAGTTCTCCAATGAAATGGGCGTCACTTCCACACGCACATCGCCGCTCCTTTACCAGTCCGGACCGGCCATCGCACCACCGCTTCTCTCTCGCTTTTCTGTAACGACGGCAACCCAGGGAGGATTTTGCTTCTGCCACGCCTGTACACGGGCCGCCATCTCCTTCAAGCAAGCCGCCGCGAGTTGAGCTCTCCACTGCCAGTTGCGGCCTTCGAAACGGACCAGCCACCTCGATGAAGATGACCACCGCGTCTTTACCTCTCCGGACCAACCGCGTCTCTCCTTCCCCGATCCAGCCGTGCCTCTGCTTCAAGCTACCGCTCACCACCGAGGTCGTCGCCGGCCAACAGATCCAGGCCTTTTCTCCCTTCTTCTCTTCACGCACGGGATTTTCTCCTCTTTCGTCGTTCTTCGCACGCGAGTTGGGCACACCCTTGCCGTCTCCAACGATGCCCATCACCACCGAGGCCACCACGATGGGCTCTCCTAGTCTTCTTTATCCATTTTCTGTTTCTGTGTTTGATTGCTTTGATTGGGTTTGGCTCTTGGGATGGTTGATCATTGGGTGATGAGAGTTATGCCATGGTGTAGATGATGATGGGTGTTGGCCGTGAGGTGTGATGGTTGCTGAGGGAAGATGAGTTTGAGGCTGATGAAGGGGGAGGAAGAAAGGTGTTGGCCGTGGGGGTAAGGTCAAGATGATGATATGGGAAACGGTATATGGATGAAGATGGGAGTGAGTTCACGGGTGTTAGAGCTGATGGAGAGTGGTCAGAGGTGAATGATGAATGAAGATGATAATCTTGGGGTTTAGTGTTGGAGGTAATGGATGTTGGAAGTGAAAATGATGAAGAAGGTATTATGGTGGGAGTGTGTTGAGAGTGAAGAATGGTCAGATTTGGTGAGGGAGTAAGGATGAAGGAAGAGTAAGATGATAGCAGAGAGGGTATCAGTGCCCAGGAATGGCTGTGGGATAAGGTGTCAGGATGAGGATGATAAGGATGACCGTGAGGTGTTGGCAGTGTTGATGGGTCACGGGTATTGGAGATGGAGAAGAAAGGGGTGAAGATTCCTCCCTCTGGAGGTTGGCCTGCAACCATTAAATTGGTAGAAGGAATTGAGTGTCGGCAGCTCTGATTGGTGGAATGTGAGTGTCGGTAGCTGTGGTTGGAGGGTTGCAGAAATTATTGGGTTGGTGAAGTGGGGAAAGGTAGAACTGGGGAAGGTAAAAGTGGACCCTTCGAAGATTTTGGAAGATTGTGAAAATGGGAAAATCTGGACGAGCGGCAGTAGTGATGAGATCAATTGAATGATTAACGAACGCTCATTAGACAACGAGTGCTCAATAGAGAACGAGCGCGAGAACGAGCGCTCAATAGAGAACGAGCGCTCAATAGAGAACGAACGTACACTAAAAACAAACATCAAGACCGAACGTGGATGAAAAAGACCGAACGTTCAACAATAAAGACAAAACGTTCAAGAGCATTAGGACCGAACGTCCAACAATAAACATATCCAACCGAACGTTCAACTTCAACAAGGACGAACGTTCAACTTCAACAAGGACGAACGTTGAACACAGATCAAACTGAACGTTCAATTAACAATTAAACATGACCGACCGTTCACAAATAGTAGAACGAACGTTCAACGACCACCTGAAGACCGAACGATCAACTCATCAAGGACGATCGTTTTCATGCAGAGGATGGAACCGAACGCGCTCAGTAGAGGACGAACGGGCAATCAAGGCAGAGGACGAACGCTGCTTTAATTTTCTTTTATTCTTTTTCCATTTTTTTTCATTATTATTATTATTATTTTATTACTCTCTTCTCTCTTCTTTTTTTTTTTATTTGACACTCATGATGAAAATAAAATATTGGTCAATCCGGACGAAATTGGGTGTTGACAATTGTTTATCATATGATCTAGTAAAATCTAAGTAAAGAGGGGCAGCTGTCAACACCCAATTTCGTCCGGATTAACTAGTAGATTTATTTTATCTTATTTTATTTATTTTCTTTCATTTTATTCTATTTACGTTTTAATTTTACTTTCTTTTTATTTAGTTATTTTATTTGTTCTAAAAATAATAATAAAAGTGTAGCCACCCACGTTTTGGACATAGATTTGGTTTTCTATTTAAAAAAAAAAAAATTGGTGAGGGTCCATGTTGATTGTTTCCATTAAGAGAATTGTGCTTGGATGGCTGAAAGGATTCCTCGGCACTGTAGGAGGTCCCTCACTGAACGTAGACAGTTAACAAACTTCCCACTTTCATCAATCCTCCAATGAAGTTTACCGACACTTTGATCTCCTGCCAATTTAAGGAGTGCAAACGAATGAGGAAGGGAGGGGCACCTATCATCATCATTTTTTTTTCTTTCATTTTTCATCTCCAACACTATTACCAACACCCTTCCAGCCGCCACCTTTTTCTTCCATTCCTAATTTCTCATCACCAATACACACACGGCACCAGAGGGAGAGTTTCTTTCTCCATTCATTCTCTTCATTTCCTCCAAAGCAAAATTCATAGATCTGGATTCTTCCTCATATGAAACCCAATTGCTTTCAATCTCTTTCCTATTCTACACTCTCCGTATTCCTTACACCCTTCAGCAAACCAATATCAACCTATTTCACCCACAAAATTGGATTCCATCATCATGACCAAACACTAAAATCCTTTCCCCACTCATCTCGTCAAAATCATACTGCATCTAGTCCAGGGGTCCAAAAATTATGTGTGAATATTCAAATGAAAGCCCTTTGAGTCTAGAATCTAACCCAAAAAGTTTCATTGCATTTAGAGATCTGTGGAAAAATATATGAGCCAAACAGTAAACCAACGTCAGTGCCAGAAACGAAACAGTCAAGCCTGATTTCGAAATCATACTGCATCTAGTCCAGGGGTTCAAAAATTATGTGTGAGTATTCAAATGAAAGCCCTTTGAGTCTAGAATCCAACCCAAAAAGTTTCATTGCATTTCGAGCTCTGTGGAAAAAGATATGAGCCAAACAGTAAACAAGATCAGTGCCAGAAACGAAACATCCAAACCTGATTTCGAAGTTATACTGAAGCTAGTCCGGAGGTCTAAAATATAAGTGTGAGATATCAAATGAAAGCACTTTCGATCTAGTTTCTATGAAAAAAGTTTCATTGCGTTTGAAGTTTTGCAGAAAAATTTATCAGTGAAACATTCAACAAAGGTCAGTGTAAAAGGAAAGCTGAAGCCATGAGGATGGAAGTGTTCAAGCCAATTCTTTGAGCACCCCCTGTTTCTCACCCGCACACCCCCTTTCGTCTGGGCTTAAGCCCTTCCACAAACAAAAATAAAAAAAATCTCAGCCGTTTTTCTGCACCCTGGTTTCATGTTTCGCACCTCTTTCATTTGGGCTTAAGCCTTTCTGCCAGTAAAATAAAAAACAGGAATTGGACCTAACACACATTTCAGGATGCACTTCTATTTTCATTTTTACACCCCTGACAGATAAAGGAGCTTCTATTCCCTGCACTCCGGGTTTTTATCTCTGCACCCCCTATTCTTGTTGGTTTGTTTCTCTCGCTTTGTTCTTAAATTTTTATTTCTTTATTTGTTTTTTTTTCCTGTATGTAGCCCTTTGTGTGATAACTCCACTCTTGTATATTGCATCTTATATTTTGTTGGATTTTGTTCCTAAAAAATATAAACAAAAAAAATAAAATAAAACAAAGCCGTGTGAGTGCTCGTGCGATCGTACGCATCAACCTAGTGCTCATTACGCAAACAATAAGAAAAAAGCCGTGTGAGTACTCGTGTGATCGTACGCATCAGCCTAGTGCTCATTACGCAAAAAAAAATCTAAATATTTTATAAAAATACCAAAAATATTAAGCACATGTGTGATCGCACACATCGTCCTTGTGCTGAAAACATTTTCTGTTTATTTTGTAAAAAATACCAAAAAATATAAAATCTTCAAAAAACCAAAAACATCAACATTTTCAAACAACAAATAGTCTTGCTAGCCAAAACTACGTGATCCTTGATTCTCCATCAAAAGTGGAGATACGTAAGAGCAAGGCGAGTCCTTGTCAGGTTCATTTCCCCAAAAATCCAAAATCAATTTCTTCAAGCAAATTTCTGAAACAATTTCATAAAGAACTACGTACCCCTGATTTCTCACATGAGAATACGTAGGAGCAAGGTCAATCCTTGTCGGGCTTCCTAAAAAATAAAAAATATATTTTTCTTTGCATCGTCTTGTAATCTTATATTCGGGGAATAATAATCATTTTGAAAACCACATCGACTTTGCACGTTTAATTAAAGGTACTGCCTTCAGGCAGGCGTTGTAGGGTGCTAATACCTTCCCTATACGTAACCGACTCCCGAACCAAGAATCTCATTTTCGCAGACCATGCTTTATCATTTTATGGTTTTTCCGTAGTTTTCCAGAATAAACTATGGTGGCGACTCCAAAATATCTTTTTCAAAAACGCATTTCTTATTGGATCGTCGTCCCGTCGCGATTTCGGTTGCGACAGGTACACACATGCTTTAGTTTCTCATATTTTCCTTAAAGTTGTTTTCCTTCTCTGTACACGTTTTAATGTTTTTACTTCGTTTCTAAAGAAAGTGATATGAACTTTATTCAAATAAAGAAATTTGACACAAAAATAAATTATATTAGAAACCAAAAAATTGTATATGCAGTTATAATTTGTTTTACAAGTTATTGATTTTCATGACAAATATTTCAAAACTCATTTCTAAAAAATCTTTGATTAGTTGAAAGTGAAAAATTATACTATGTATATCCATCAAACTCTATGATTTACTAGAACAACTATACATATAATGCAATGATGAAGATAACACTACAAAAAAGAAGGGCATTACCAAAGGCCAAAAGCCCTCGGAAACAGCCCGAAACCGTCAGTACAAGGTAATTACAGACGGCTTATCGACAGTCAAAGCGTCCTCGGTAAATTGCTTGTCACTAACATTTACCGAGGGCTTCCGGCCTTCGGTAATTACCGAAGGGCAGAAGCCTTCGGTAATTACCGAAGGACAAACGCTTTCAGTAATTACCGAAGGGCGAGAGCCCTCGGTAAATACCGAAAGGCGGAAGCTTTCGGTAATTACCTATAATGGGTATTTACCGAGGGACATAAGCCTTTGGTAAGTTCGAGGCAGATCTCAGACACAATTGTATTTCTAATGAAACCAATCAAACCTGTATAAATTATTCACAACACAAACAGACCTGCATAACATTTTCCAACCACATACAAACCTGCATAATGTGCATCTCAATCATGCAATCATTGATCAAAAAAATAATATAACATCTGAATCATCCAATCATCCATAGAACATGTATTTATAAATGTTCTAACATAATGATGTTCTAACATCCAAATCATTCAATTGATCTAACATCCAAATTATCTAAACTCCAAATGTTCTAATATCCAAATGTTTCTATAACAACAAATAACAAAATAAAACTAATAATATACATAGTTATCATCAGAATGATCTTCATCATCCTGCTCCTCTGTAGGCTGGACTGGTGTGGGTTGGACTGATGTCGGCTGGACTGATGTGGGCTACTGAGGAACAGCGGGTGACGGGGAGGGTCGTGGCTGGGTCAGAGGGATAATTGCCTGATCCTGTGAAGTTTCAGGCAACACTCTCATGATCAGGGCCTTAAAGTTTCTAAACTCTGCTATCAAATCAGTGATTTCATGGTCACGTTGCTCTAGTGCCTGCGTTATGCGGACAACGGCCTCGTCAGCAGTAGTGGTGGAAGAAGAAGGTTGGTGCTTCAGCGTACCTCTTCTCAATGTTGTATAGTTTGCAGCAAGTTATCATGCACCGTACACTCGTCTCTTTTTCTTCCCACCAACGATGTCGACCCAGCACTGTGTCCTACGGATGTCGTCTTCTACATTACTCGCATCATCCGGTGTAGGAGCTGACCCATGTTCAGATCTAACTTGTGAAAGTCTTGTAGAAAATTCTTCCTGTTCAAACATTAAAAGTAATGTTAGGGAATGATAGAATAACATAAATGAGAAATTACTAATAGTAATAGTGTTATTTGCTTACATGAGTCTTTCGAGATCTTTCATCAACGAATTCATTAGTGCCCTTCCGAACATGAGTCTGTGCAAAGACCTCATCAACATGGACCGCTCGTCCTAGAGCTTATGCATGTAACATAATTTAGAGTTACAAGTGTACATATGAAATAGAAAATACATAACTTATATATGAAAGAAACAGAAAAGTATTGATACTAACCATACAAATGGCATGCTCATGAATCGTGATCAACCCACCAGTATGTAGGGTGCCACCCCTTTCAGAAGCTCTGTTCCTCTAGGCTTTGGCACACTTATTGCGAAACTCTACTGAATTCCAATGAGCTAGTAAAGAGTTCCAAATTTGCTTGCCCAACCAGTAAGGTCGTTGTGCTGCATTGTGGGCATCCCTAAACATCTCTGACAGCCGATGAGATGCTTTCATGTGGAAATTTCTTTGTATCTGTGTTTCATGTTTAGGTTTCCACCGCACCTTCATCTGTAACATTAAACAAAACAAACATTGATTAATGAACATACTAAAATAAGAATGACAATTAGTTCAATGGATTGTTCACCTGAAAACGCTGCCAGAATGACTTTTTGTCGTCATCAAGTATTGCTCCCCAAGTAGGCCATGGACTTAAAAAATGTTGCTTAATTGAACGTGAGAAGCACTTGTACAAAAGAATTTAATATACAAAAGAATGAGAAGCACTTGTACAAAGATACAAAGTTCATCAAATATAAGGCATGATATATAAAAGAGCACATGAATCACTCACTTCTATAATAGCTTATGTGAGGTAATAATTGGCACAATTTTTCTTACACCTGACACTTTTTCTTATTAGTATCTATAGAAAAAGTAGTTAAAATCAGTTTTCAAAATTTATACATAATTTAAATTACAAAAGTTATTATATTATTGAATTTTTCTCATGTAGAGTTGTTCTCCATGATAATAATTTTCCTTATTTATTTACTAAATGTATTCAGTATTTACAATCTAATATAACAACAACAAATTTAAGAGAAAGTTTTACTGCAACTATAAGTCTACAATGGAGATGCCAAGACTTAGAATTCAAACCACAATGAACTTACCTAATTTTAAAGGAAGCAATATCTCAGTAGCAACTATTATGTACATGCTTATATCAACTTGAAATAATCTAGAAAATGGTGTAAACTCCTTCCAAAAGTACATAGGAAGGTGAGTGAGTTTGAAAATTATTCACACTAGTATGGACTTGTACCCATCATTTTTCAACAACAACCACTGCATAAAGCATTCTTGCTCCTTCACTCTTTGCTTGTGACTCCACTCAATCCTCCACACACTTATCATGCTACCTATTTTGCCTATTCACCTTTCATTCCCATAAAATTAAAAAGGTTTCATAATTTTTCCAACTCATCAAAATCTTCTCTAATTAGGAGATATTTTCAAAACTCACACTTCTTATGTTCGGAGCAGAGGAACTTCAGTTGCAGGTAGTTCTCATCGTGGCAACCAAGACTAGCCAGAAACATTTACAAAAACTATCACTTTCAATCCAATATAATCATGTTGAATCAAACAATAATGCACTAATCCCATACAACAAGAACTCTTAATCTCTATATCAGATTTATTAACTGAACAAAGCATCCAACACATATATCCTTTCCAAAACTCCACAACCCCTCTCATATCAACACAAAACATCAACAACTTAATTTCATTTCCACCGAACATAACATTATCTTCTTCAATTTACTTTCCAACCCAATTTTTTTTAGTTAACATCCAAACAAGAACTGATCAAAACAGTCCCACTTCTTTTCATTATTGTACAACTATTCAATCAATATTACTATACCCACTCGTTCAGGACTCATGCAACAATTCCAGTTCAGAAATATTAAAACATCACATAGGGAAAAAAAATAATATTAACAAACAGGGAAGCCACCAAAAGGTACATAATTTGAAGCAATAACTTACCTCTACGACAGCGACAACCCTAGGTGTATTAGCACCTCCAATAGCCTCTCTTGCGAAGCCCTTCTCACGCATAGAAAGCCAAATCGTCACGTAGCCCCTGGATTAGCCTCCCTCGCGAACTTGAAGCTTTGCTCACGCCGCGACACCACCCATTGACCCGAAGACGCACCTCCTCACACCGCCAAAGGATCGTCATTAACAAACCCTAAGAGAAGCATCGTCCACAATGGAAGGCGTTACGTCAATGCCTTTGTCCTTCAACCACACACGCTTTTGGAGAATGGAGAGGAGCTCGAGAACGATCAATGACGATGGCGAAACCGTAATAGAGGAGTGGGAAACAATGGCAATGGTTTTTTCGAACTCTGAACGAGAAAGGTAGACAAATTATGGTGGGGGTAGAGGAGAGAGGGCGGAGCAGTGAACGAGAGAAAGGGGGAAGCTTACTTTTGCGAAAAGGGATTTTGGGAGAATAGAGGAGGGAATTCCCAATCCTGATTTCATTAAGTTCATGCCTATACCGACGGCCAAAAGGATTCGGTAAGTTCGTTGCCCATTACTGTCGGGTACAAGCCGTCTCTAATAACCATCTTAGTTGACAGTCGATAAATCCTTCGGTAATACATCTTTACCGATGGCCAAAAGGTCGTCGATATGAATCCTTCGGTAATTAATGCGTTTCTGGTAGTGTAAAATAAATCCAAGTTGAACTGGATATTATAGTTCAATGGATTTAAGACTCATATAACTTGAAAAATTCATACTAAAGATAAGAAATAATCATGGTATTTCCCTTTTTAATTTTGATGGAATAAGATTGTTGAAGCCAGTATTGTTTAGACTTTGTAAAGGTTAATGAGAAATAAATGCATAATTGGATGGTAACTAGGAATTTATTATTTTTGTTTTAAGAAATGTTTAGTTTAACCCATATTAAGATGTCTTGTTATCTTTGAAGGTTAATTGATTACCAAAGGTCTTTTGAGGAGTTGTATAGAAAGTTGAACGTGGTTCTCTAGTTAGGAGAATTGGCTCTCTCCAAAATTGTCTAGACTTTGTTTATGAGTGATTTTGCAATTTTTTTTCTTGGATGAGTGAGTTTCCTCATCATTGGTGGTGTTTAGTGAATCAAAATGGTTTAATCATTTCGGAGGTCCCTATTTCTGCAGAATCATCTCAATTAGGTCCTCGTATTTTCAAAGAGCTCAATTAGGTCTCTGTTTTTGTAAAATTAGCTCAATTGGAACCTTGTCATTAATTAGAGTGGACGACGTTAAAATTTCTCTATCTTGACTTGTTGACTGTGCAATTTTTAATGACATGACATAGTGTAGTTGGCTTAGGTGGAATTTATGTTATTTTAAGTTTTAAATAAGTTAAATTTAATCAAAACACAAAGTTTTATTAAGGATAACTTAGGAATTTTATGGTTTGATTGTTGAGTGTGCTTAGGGAAAATTGGGGATAGGTTGTAGAGGCCCTTAGGGTTAGCGATGGTCTCAATTTGGTGCAGCACCTTGAGATCGGAGAAGTTGTTCACAAAGATCTTGTGCGCTAGGACCACCACGATGCGGTCACGCCGGAGCCGGACGCCCTTCACCTTAGAGTGGAAGGATAGCTCGTAGATGCAGTGGGACTGGTGGTCGTCCCATATCATAACCTTGTTGGGAGGGGAGGGGGGATAGTGTGGGTTGGCGCGACCACCGACGAAGGTGAGTATGTTGTAGCGAAAGAGCATGTGGACGAGGCCAACACCGCCGCCAGGGCCGAAATCACGACAGAAGATCTCCCGGAAAGGGTCGTAGTTGTAGATGCGGAAGCCGCGGTCAATGGTCGTGGCGAAGCATCCAGAATCTTGGTTGAAAGAAAGATGGAGGAGCGTGGCGACTTGGGAGTCGAGGGTTTGGGCGGCAGTAGCGGTGGATGCGAGGGTTGGCTCCTCGGAATCGAGGGCTTGCGGTGGTGTGTGGGAAATTATTGGGAATGTAATCGATTTGAATATGATAGAAATTGAAGTGTTTGGTTCTAGAGGAAGGTTTTGGTTTTGTGTGGATTTGAAAAATGGAAGAAGTTGAGGTAGGTCGAAAGAGGGAAGTTGTACTGTATTTCGCACACTCAGCAATCAAACGACAAAATCCTAAGTTATCCCTAATAAAACATTAAAACGTTATGATTTGATTAAATTTAACTTATTTAAAACTTAAAATAACATAAATTCCACCTAAGACAACCACATTGTTCCACGTCATTAAAAATTGCATAGTCAGCAAGCCAAGATAGAGAAATATTAACGTTGTCCACTCTAATTAACGACAAGGTTCTAATTGAGCCAATTTTACAAAAATAGGAACCTAATTGAGATCTTTGAAAATACGAGGACCTAGCAGAAATACGGACCTCCGAAATTATTAAACCAATCAAAATATATCTTAGTTCATTCAATTGTGGAGGCCAAAGCTCAGATAGGTGGTTTGAATATAGGTGGGTCAAAAGCATAAGCATTGGTGCCCAACTCAGGTCCTGGTAAACAATTACAGGTCCTTGTAATCGATTACCAGAGGCATTTTTTGGAGTTGTATAGAATTGGGCTCCAAGGGTTGCCTCGACTTTGTTTTGTAGTATTTTTTCAATATTTTTCCTTGGATGAGTAAGTGAAAAATATCGACCTCGATTATAATTAAGACGATGAATCAAATAAACTTTTTTCATAACTGTTTTCAATATTAATTATGGTTAAATTCAATTACCTCATTAAGTTATAATCCATTCATTCCTAATAGAATAATCTAACATAATAGATAAAAAAAATCGAAAAATGTAATTCATTCATTAATAAAGAAAACATTACAATATTAAACAAACATTACAATAATAAAATACTTGATTCATTAATAAAAAACATTACAAAATAAGAAAGGCAATATTATCACATATAAGACGGTCTTTGTTGGTCGAAACGACTATATATATAATTCATTTGTTCCTCTAGGTGTCCTACTAAAGCTTCGATTTGTCCTCTAGGTCTCCTACTCGAGCGTCGATGATGTCAAATATGTTCCCCACAAATGTGTGAAGGTCTCAGATGTCATTGATAACTTGTGTTAGTATTATAGAACAACTCTCTTGCGGAAGGGGATACGCTTGGCGTACATCACGTATTTCATGGGCATCCTCTCTTTTGTGAACCCAGTTTCCATGTGGGCACGAGTCGCTTCAGAAAATTGAAAAAAGATAATAAACTTCATAATAATGATGGTTCCATAACACTAAATCAACAATATACAAAAGTAAAATGACTCAATTTGCACTTACATTGCTATCAGATGGTTCCATTAATCTATGGTACCTTTAGTAGTTCCTATACCTATCATGTTCCTTGGATTATTCACAAGCGGTATTCAAGCTCTCATTTTTGCTACTTTAGTTGCGACTTATATAGGTGAATCCATTGAAGGCCATCATTGACTAATTTTCTAAAAAATAGTCTTTTTTGTTTAGCTTGCCACACATATATTATGGCTCAATAGAATCTACAAAGTAAATATCTATTTATAAAGTACGTATAAAACCAAATGTTAAGGGCAACTGCCAGCAATGCCAACAAAGTCTCCTACAACAACATATACAAAAAAAAATTCATCACCAACAGACTTTACAAACCAACATAAAACATAATAAAACAACAAGCACCTTAACACTTTGGTTCTACAAACACCTAATCATCAACATAAAACATAGGAAAACAACAACCCAATCATCAACAACAAAAATAACACAAAGAGAAATCATAACCTATGACTTTATGGTTCTACGCACCTCAACACTATGGAAGACTCATTCTTTCACCCAAAAACTCTCACACATTCGAAAAAGGAGACACCTTTACTCCTTCGTCAAGAACACGAGAAAGACATTATGCGAAAACAATGGTGAAGCAACAATGGAGGTCACGGTGGAGGCGACCGTGAGGTCACAATAGGTGAGAAACGAACGAGAAATTATGAAAGGGAGAGAGGGCAAAAGTCCCGAGAAAGAGACGAGAGAATATGAAGACATACGAAAGGCGATGGAACGCGAGAACGGTGGTCATGCACCAGTGTACGCACTAGTGCAAAAAAGGGTTTTAACTTCTGTTATTTGGGGCTTTTGGCGTCAAATCACTATCTGATGTCTTATTGGAAGACATCAATGAGACGTCAAACCCCATGGTCAGACCTCTATATAGACGTCAGACTATACAGGTCAGACGTCTATATAAACTTTTGGGATTCTAGACTGACCATTTTGGCGTTTGAACAAGTGAATTCGACGTCTTAATACGAATTAGACGTCGAACGCTCTCAAGTCGGACGTCTAAGACCAATAAAAAATTAATTTCTGCCATATTTTTGGTGTCCATTTTGGAGCAGCTGACGTGTTAATCAATTTAGACATTGGTGCCCCCAAATCGGATGTCTAAATATAAATTTTATTTACAGAAATGTCATTGATCATTTTTTACATTGGATATTAGGTGGTCTGACGTCTAATGAGTGATGTTAAGAGTCATTTCTGTACAAGTGACGTAACGGTGGATATTACCACCAACAAGAAAGAACAACCGATAGACTAACGAGAATCGGCGAAAGAGAAAGCAAGAAGAAATGTGCACAGAGAGAAGATGGAGAATATGCATTTTGGAGAAACTGCAAAATGTGATTTCCTTCTCAAACTGTCATCCAGATCACCATTTTAGTTTTTTAAAATTCATTTTAAATGCACCAATCAAAATCTCATAGCATTCAAAAAAGGTTGTGCTCATTTAGCTGGTAAGAAAACCTTTTCCCTTTTACAACTTCCGTTTTTCTAGACTTCAAAGACTCATATTTCATGTTATAGAAAAAAATTTCCACTGTCACTAAAAAAATAAAAAGGATCTTAAATTAAATTTATGATTAATCAATTTCATTCATATTACAAGATCTTTTTAACAAAATTTGTAATGACTTTAAACTTCTTCTTATTTATTAAGTAAAGATTTATGAGTTTTTTTATGTTATCTAATTATTTTATACAAAAAAAATTAACACAATTGATTTTAATATTTTATAAAATAACTAACTCAAAAAAGCTACTTATTAAAAAAATTAGGATTCACCAAAATTTCAAATTTTTTTTTTCATCCAATCCAAATGAGTCAAATTAACTCAAGTTCTAAACCATTTAATAACATTAATAAAATATATAAAACATTATTTGAGATGATAAGGATAATTAACACCACATAGAGGTTTTGCCCAAATTGGAAAACAAAAATACGGCAAGAACGGTACAAGTTCAGGTTCGCACTTGATCACAGTGCACGAGTCCACCACAGGCACGGGGAACTTCCCCCAATAAAACGCCACGTGCCGGTCACTAGAAAAAGAGGTGCCACGCTGGCCGAATATACCACCACTAGGCGAAGTGGCCCAAGCGTCGTGCAACTGGGTGACCGGATGCGAGCGGTCGACCTGGCCACGTCACCCCAGGCCCCACCATCACAAGCTGGCGACGCTTTTACGGACCTAAAACCTCAGCCATGAAGTTTGTGGATGAGATTCGAGCGAGGGAAAAATATTAAAAGCTGCACCCCGATAAAATAAATAGAGAAAGAAAGTGAAAAAAATTAGGAAAAGTGCAAAGGTAAGCATCAGCACCAAGAGCCAGTAGTTTGGCGCCACTTGTCGCTTTCTCATAAGCCGAGTCTTCTCAGTCTCAAAAAAATAAGGAGTCGTTAATTTTCGGAAGAAAATAATAAATCCACACAAAATTATAGTGGCTGAGATTGCTCCTGGCGCTTAAACACTTTCGGGGTGAGTGAGCGTGTAGCAATTTCGGGTTCTGTTTTTGTTTTCGTTTCAGCAAAACCTCTCTTCTTCTTCTTCTGATTGCTTCCATCACGCTATTTTTCGATTTTCGTTTTTCTCTTTTTCGGTTTCCGATCTGAACTCTATTCGATTCACCATTGCCGGAAAATGAGCCCTCCGACGAGTGTCCGGTGATGATCGCTCACGTGAGAGGTTCTTCTTCTTCTTCTTGTTCTTCTTCAATGTCATGGTTTCCTTCCGAGGTATTCGTTTTCCTTTTTTATTTTGTTTTGTTTTGGTTTATTTTATTTGTTCTGTTTGGTTTCCGAGAAAATTGAACCGGACTGCTGCGAACGGATTTACCTCATCTGGATTTGGATGTAACAGGTGCTGTCGGTACTCTCAGCGCGACGCTGTTGAGTTGAATTTCGATGGTTTTGAGTTGCTTTGTGATTATATTTTCTCGGCAACCAAACAGGAGGAATCGAAATTTGCAGTGATTAGTAAAGTATTTGTGAAAGTGAAGATAGAAATAGTTGTTATTGATGATGTTGTGATTTCTTTTTGTTTCTATACTAATTGTAGTTTCCCTCTCTTCGCGTTTGAAAGGTTTTGGCGCTGTCGAGTTCGTTTTGGTGAGGATTCTGATTAAGTAAATTTTCTTTTATTCATTCAGAGCAGAAGCGTCTCTCTCGCTGTCTCTCTATATCTATTACTCTCTCCCCCTCGGGTGATACTTGAAATTTGTTGAATATTTTTTCTTTCTTCATCTTCTATGTAGTACTATTTTACGTGTGACATTTGAATTGGAGTGCTTATTCCATCTTATACAAAACAGAGACGGATCTCTTCCTATTATTCTCGCTTTGTTTCTTTTGCAGTAACATCACCACAATACCTTCTTCAGAGTCTGCTCACTTTCATCACAACGGCTTTACTCTTTACTGTTTTTCGTGTTACAAAAAATGAAAGGCGCTATTCCCTGTATCCACTCCTTGTCAGGGAAGATCTGAAGCAGCGGTAGCTGCTCACGTCCTGTAATGGACGCGTACTCCTCTGGAGAAGAAGTAGTTGTAAAGGTAGGAGTTATCTTGATATATGTGGAAGTTTCTTGTGTACGGGAAAGTTTGGTATTGTGGTCTGAGTACTTAACTGCCTTTTGTAGACGAGAAAACCGTATACAATCACAAAGCAAAGGGAACGATGGACAGAGGAGGAGCATAATAGGTTTCTAGAAGCTTTGAAGCTGCACGGGCGAGCATGGCAGCGCATAGAAGGTGATTGTCTGTTTATCATGTTTGCCTCAATATCTTCCTTCCTTCTTCCTTTCTAAAGATTAGTGAAAATGGCATGAAACGGTCTCCATATTTGATTTAATCTTGACTGGAGCTTTCTTTTTCTTTCTTCCATGACTTGTTCCCCTCTTGGTGTTTCACTTCTGCTATACAGAGCATATAGGAACAAAGACTGCCGTGCAAATCAGGAGCCACGCACAGAAGTTTTTCACAAAGGTCAATGGATACCTTCTCACTTTTCTTTATCAATCACATCGCTTACTCTCCAATCGAATAGAACTCCTAAATGAAGAAATTCATAACAAAATTGACACTAGAACATCTCTAGAGCTTGGATTGATTTAAACACAGAGATCCTCGATAGTCATGATTAACTGCTTTTCCTGATCTCGCAACCATCCCAAATAGACCCTAAGCAGATGCAACTTTAGCTTGCACCAAGAAAGCAGTGTTCTATAACATTATTTTCTGTTCTGTAATGGCCTCCTCTGTATCAGGTTTTCCTCCTGTGCTTATATAGTAGTGATTTTTTGCCCCCCTGTTGAGCTCCTATCAGATATTTGATCATTATTCATTGTTTTTGAGTTACCAATATTTCAATGGATTATATAAAATGATGTTACTTAATTTATTTAACATAATTTATGTAACCATTAAATATTAAAATCTCATAGGTAATGAATAATGATAAAATATCTTATAAGATCTTAGCGACTTGGAAAAAATAGGAAATCATTGATATAAATGAAAGCGAAGGAGGAAAACTAATAAGGCACGGATATACTTAACTGGTATGGTATAGCTTTTTCCTTGCCCCTATATTGAGGAGGCCATTCAGGAATGATTTCATACTAAATCAACAAATGGTTCATCTGTAACACTGAAAAGCTGTAGCACTTTGGAAAGCTGATCATTTCGTCCCTCTGTTGCTTATTTCGACAATTCAAAAGTTGGTAAGGTTTTCGCAGGATTCTACCAACTATGGGTTTATTTGTCAAAATGATCTAGTATGGGTGTGCTATATATTAGGTAGTACTTTGGGTTAGGCTTTTAATCGGAGTTAAATAAGGTGTTAGGGTGGACATGTTATGCATTTGACATCTTTGGGACGAATGGATTTTTAAAAATGCCTCTTTCTCCCCTAATGACGTGCAACACCTTACGTGAGATTTTAAGAGAAATGAGTATTGTCTTGATGTTTTAACAGCACTGTATGTATGGAAAAACTCAAAGTCACATTTCTGCTGTTGTCTGAGGTTGGGAAAAATTGTCTGTGTTCTTGGTGCTTTGTTTTATTAAGAAAAATATATTTTTCTGAGATTGTGTGCTAGAGATGTAATATAAAATCATTATTTGTCTACATTGACCTAAGATATTGAGATAGTGGGTTCATGACGTAGTATCAGGACTTCTATGACCATGTAGTCTAGAGTTTGATTCTTGTTGGCCATCATTCTTTTAAATTAAGCACAAAGTTGGGTGGGTCTCTGCATGGTCCAAACTTCAGGCTTCAACGGTTAAATACATTCTTAATCCCATTAGTGAAAAATTTGCTGAAAGTAAACTTCCTTTGTGAGATCACTACGAAAGAAAACATTATTTACATTATGTTAATATAAAGGCAGAGGTGAATGACAGTTTTGGACAATAAATTTGGATAAAGGTCATTTTTAGCCAAAGAAAGTATCAAGTCTTGGCCAAAGTTTTGTGTTTGATCTTTGGCTACTAAACATACATGTAGTAAGTTAACTTGACTGTCATGGCCAAGTTTCATGGTAACAATATAGAGACAATGAACTATAGAGGTTCCTAGTGGAGAAGAATGGAGTCTGTAGAACCACAACTCTAAAGGACACATTTTGTCAAGCATAGCTTGGTAAGGTCGATTATCTGGATATATGGATTACATACACATTTCGACATGTTTCAAAGATAAGTGTAATACAAGAGAGGTCCATTACCTAACGGATGTGGATTATATGGATTACATGACGGCAGTGGATATGGTTCTTAGCATGGCATTAGAGGTTCTATAACCTTGTGGTTGGGAGTTTGATCCTTTTGGACTCCATTCTTATTTAGAAATAGTTAAAAGTTCAGCACAAGGTATACGGACTTGTTCATTATCCGTTCTTCATGTCCGAAAGGTTCCTGTGTGAGGATCATGTTAGAAATGTAACACAAGGTCACTCACGTGCCTTAACCTGACAATTTAAGTTTTGGGGATAATTGCTTCTGAAAAATGGCAAAAGAAAAACTGACATATGCTTGTGTTGTGGTGAAGAAGCATCGTAGCCTACAAGCACTTATGCTGATACTTGCAAAGTTTGATTCAGTCAGAAGGCAAGACAGAATTAAGTTTGGTATTTCGTTGGATTAGGCCTTTAGGGTTCTTGTGTTTTCCTGTTTAGTGTTCACTTTATTTCTTTGGATGGATTTGTTTTACACATTAGGAACTAAAATCTATTTCAATTGACTCACGCTTGGCATCTTTAGGGCTTCCTGAAAATTTTTGGCAACTTGCAATACCATCAATAGTGGTTAAATAGATATTGGTCAATTTGTGGAATTGAAGCAGAACTGAAGGAAGGTAGACTGTGATATTCTGGCCAATTTGCCTACTTGTTGAAATGTATATTACCCTTAATCAAATTCACCTGTGAAACATTTGGGAAAAATTTTTCAGACTGTTTGTAATTTAGGAACGTTGCTTTATTCAAAAGAATCCCTTTTAGTAAAATGTTGTGAGAGGGTGAGCCTTGCACTACGGTATTGGTGACTAGTTACTCATGGGCTTCAATGTAGAAGCATTCTGCTTGCATATATGTAAGGGGAGGACTGCATAGTTACCCTCCCCTATACCTTCCAGAGGCGATGAGCCTTCAACACTGGAGTATGTTAAAATATTGCGAGATTTGCTTACAAAATTCACAATGTAGATTGCAGATTCCAGAGCTAAATGGTATAGAGGTTTAGACAAGCCATATTTAGGGAAGTGGCTTAGTGGTACGAACTGGAAAGGGATAGTGGTTGGTCGTCCATGGTGTGTCAAATACATCAGTGTTGCTCTTTAGAAAGCAATGTGTATCAGATAAAATTTTGTTTTTACTTTGAGGTGGATGACAAGAGCTATATATCTGTTTGATGAAGTTTTGTGAGTCACTCGAGTCTCTATATATGAAGTTCACAAGATATTTTCTTTCTATAGGTGCAGATGGTGGTGGTTTTCTTTTTCAGGAGCACATTTTAGAGGAAATACACGGGTTGATTGATCACCATGACAAGAGTGCAGTACCCACTTTGGGAACTGGGAAGTTTCGTGACACAGTAAATTGTTTGATACTGGAACGGGACTCTAATATGATGTGTTGATAGTGGAGTAGAATTTTTAATTATGGTCATGGGAGTAACATCCACATAGATTAGATTCACTAGAACAATTATTTGCCTTCCTAATTAATAAGGATTCTTCAAGAACTTGATGATTTTAAGGAAATTAGGGTTGTTAGGTTATACATCATGATATTGATCTATATATAATTAGAAAAGTTTATCCTTCGAAATAAAGGATGGCTGGAGGTCTAGCTATGGGATGCTGTCGTGCGTTGTCATACATAAAGACCAGACGACCTCTATATTAGTGTCTTAAATCTTATACCTAAGTAATCCGATTTATTGGAATATTAATATTGCTCATGCTAATTTGTGGAAGAGCTTAATGTCTATATAATTTGAGTGCTAAAAGCTAAATACGATTGCTTATTATTAGTTCAAAGATGGACAATAAATGTGTAGATGCTCTATATCCCACTCCCTTGGAAAAGAATTTCCACATTTCAATATGGGGGCTGGTTTGGCAAGATGATCAATTTGATTATCTTGGTCAAACCAGCCCCCTTTTTTTTTCAAATAAGGTCATTAGGCATGATTATAAATGTCGACATGTCAGTTATGCTAAGATCCAAAACCCATCAATCATTTGTGCTCTTTTTTTCATTTAACTGTGATTTTTTTAGTGAATATTTCACTGTGCTAGTGTCACAGAATAAAACTGCTCAAAGCTATGACTACTAGACTGACTGGCAGAAACAATACAACTCAACGTTTGCGATTGAGCGCAGGGGCATGCGTAAACAGTTTAAAGTGCCCCTATAGTCAAATACTTACGCCTGAACTTACATGGAATTGAACAGAGTTTAGTAGAAATTCATATATGAGCTCAACCCCAATAAAGAAAACCAGAAAGCTTAATTTGAATGCTTATTTGTGGGGCTCAAGAATTAACAAAACCAAGCTTGGACATCATATTTAATTACCATTATACAGCTCAATCCCGATAAATAAAACCAGAATGCTTAATTTGAATGCTTATTTGTGGGTTCAAGAATTAACAAAACCAAGCTTTGACATCATATTATGAATAAAACATGTTTATGTGCAGAAGTGATAAATGGAAAAAGAGAATTTTACCTCCTGAAAAAATGTTAAAGCATATAAAGATTAATGGAATATGCACACACACTTTTAAAGAAAGGGAAGAGCCGATTGATGCCGAAGAAATGTGTACTTTAATGGCCCGATAACAGGTCTATAAATAAATATTGTTGTACCTAATCTGAAATCTATAAATTTCATTCGAACAGAGAAACTTCTTCAAATGCCTTTTTGTATGGCCGAAAGAACCAGTCCAATGCTTAAACATAATTTTATAGAATATTACTTTCACAGATACATTGCTGTCCTCTGGTAGTATAGTGGATCACCACAGAAACAAGAGTGATCAGTTTATGTGTGACAAGAGAGGCCATTAATATGCATATTTATGTGCTACGTGAGAAACACACAGCCTCTTTCGTTAGCCAATTCAAGCCTATTCTTCATACTTTACAATAGATAAATAAAGTGCATTAGATTTTGTTTTATGAATAATGAACTAGGCCTAACTGAAGAAGTGCGGATTACTCAAATCACTTATGAAGAATACTTGTCTTTGACCATAACCTAACTGATGTGGATCATGAGTCTTAAAACTCCCATAATATCTTCGGGATAGGACATCTGGAACGTTAATTTTACAGGATTAGGCATCTATGAAATCCAACCTCAAGGTGGGGATATAGGCTTTGATAACAATTTCTCGTTTAGCAAGGCATGCATGAGAATAGTTAGAGGGCTTTCGAGGGAAGTGGACTCACATCTGGTGTCAGTTATCATCCTATACACCAGTTGCTAAAAAAATTAGTGAAAAGAGATTATATATCCCATAGAAAAAAGTTAAAAATCAAAGGAAAAGAAAAATAAATATGGAACTTTAAGTATGAACGTAAAGCAAATAGTGAAGGAAAAGGGAAGGAAGCGTATTGGTTGTACCATCCCCTTGGGACTGGGTTTTGGTCTCATTAGCCAGGGCCACTGTTGTTAAACCAGAGGTAGAACTATTTATTTATCTTGGAATTCGAAACAGAAATTTCGTATATAGATGGTTTGACACCATCTCCAACTTCCTATGCAGATATTTTGTAGTGGTTTAAGAATCACCAAGGCTCTAATTCCTCTGGAGTTCTAACCACCATCATAATAGAAAAGAACTTTGATTTTGAACATAGGAAATTAATTTCTTTGAAAATAGAAATAAGTTCCTAAGATCTCAAGTTAGTATTCAAGCTAAACTTGTCAAGTTCTGTTCGCGCACAAGTTAACAGTGCTGCCTTCTGCAAATTTTGGGAACTGTTACCACCATGGACTTTCATAGGGCTATGATTTTGTAATGCCGACAGCTTCCTACATGTTTGGATTACAGTAATGTTGACATACATCTTTTTATTTAAACTACAATCAGTTTGCAGCCCATCAAATCCATATGCATCATGATTACATCCACAGCTGATTTTTTGTCCTCAACTTCGTTGAACAATATTTCTGGATGCTTTCCTCTCTAAGCTATCGTGCTTGAATACACTGATGCGTTACAGCTATTTCTATTATCCAAAGAGTATTTTGAAAATTCCTTACAACAAACGCTATCATACTCCAGTAAATGCTTTTAATGGTTTATATGAAACTTCACTTGCTGAGAATACCATTTGGACTTTTACTTCCAGTTGGAGAAAGAAGCCCTTGTAAAGGGTGTTCCAATTGGACAAGCTCTTGATATAGATATTCCCCCTCCACGGCCCAAAAGAAAACCAAGCAATCCTTATCCTCGGAAGACCAGGATTGGTACCGCAACATTACATAGTGGAGCAAAGGATGGAAAGATCAATTTAGTCGAATTTTCACATGACAACCAAGCACTGGACTTGGAAAAAGAACCAGTTCCGGAGGTTAATATTTTTTTATATATAGATTTCAATTTCACACATTTTTTTCCAGCTTCCTTGGTCAGTACATAATTCCGCCTTTTCCTTATTCTATAAGATTTATGATTTAGACGAGGGGCCAACAACAGTAAAGGAAAATAAGGATGAGAACTGTTCAAAAGTATTTACAGATATCCAGGAGGTACCATGTTCCTCTCTATCTTCAGCAAACAGGAGTTCAATATCTATGTCAGTGCCGCTGGGAAATTCATGCGTATTCAAGGAGACTACAACTTCAGTGAAAGAGGTAATAACTCCAGATGACAAAACTGAATCATTTCTGACTGTTGAACTTGAAAATGGGAATTTGGAGATCAATGGTGGAAAACAGGCAAATGGAACTAGTAAAAACTCCACGTTAGAGAATTCTGATGCTTTACTAATGAAATTGGTTCAAAATGAGAAAACAGATGGTCTCGATAGTGCATTAACAATAGAAGGAATGCAAGGCAATAATCAGAATTACCCTAGACATGTAACTGTGCACGTTGTTGACGGGAACCTTGGAACATGTACTCAAAATCCATCACAAGATATGCTGTTTCGTGACTGCATGTTTCAGCCAATAGGAGGGGCTAATGGGCAACCAAATCTTTTCACCAATTCAGCTCCATCGAACACAAGAGAAAGTCAAAATAACACAGCACGATCTTCTGCTCATCAATCATTTCTTCCGTATCCTCCCTTCACCCAACACAACCAGGACGATTACCAATCATTTCTTCACATGTCTTCCACATTTTCTAATCTTATTGTCTCTACCTTGCTGCAAAACCCAGCAGCCCATGCTGCAGCAAGTTTCGCTGCTACATTTTGGCCCTATGCAAATCCAGAGACTTCAGCAGATTCTCCTAGGTGCTCTCAAGGAGGTTTCACATCTAGACATATTGGTTCCCCTCCAAGCGTTGTAGCTATTGCAGCTGCTACTGTAGCTGCTGCAACTGCGTGGTGGGCAGCTCATGGACTGCTTCCTTTGTGTGCTCCTCTTCATACTGCTTTTGCTTGTCCTCCTGCATCTGTGACTGCAGTCCCATCAATGAATACTTCTGAAACACCATCTCTAAAGGCAGAACAAGAAAAGAGTACTCTACAAAATCCTCCTCTGCATGATCAGATGATGCATCCAGAATACTCGGAAGCTCCTCAAGCTCAACATTCAGCTTCAAAATCACTAGCTGTCATTTCATCAGATTCTGAGAGTGGAGATGTCAAGTTAAATACTTCACCAAAGGCTACCGATCATGAGACGAACGAAATAATTTCTGAGCACCTTGATTCCAACAAAACGAAAGGCAGAAAACAGGTTGACCGTTCCTCGTGTGGTTCCAACACAGCCTCAAGCAGCGATGTGGAAACTGATGCACTAGGGAAGGATGAGAAAGGGAAGGAAGAGCCTGAAACTCCCGATGCTAACCATTTAGCCATTGAGTTTAGTAATCGTCGTAGAAGCATTTGCAACCTTACCGATTCTTGGAAAGAGGTCTCTGAAGAGGTATCCCAGTTTACCTTAATGAAATCTTGATACAATATTTTTATATGTTGCAACTCTTCTCATGCTACTTGTTTTCAGGGGAAACTAGCATTTCAGGCTTTGTTCTCCAGAGAGGTGTTACCTCAAAGCTTTTCACCTCCTCATGCTTTAACGAATAAGGACCAAATGGGCATCACCAATGATAACCAGCAAACCATAGATGACAGAAATGAAGACCTTGAAAGCAAGAAATGCAGTTCTATCTATAAACCAATGCAGAAAAATCCGCCATTTGTAGAAAATAATGTGGGACTGTTAACCTTAGGGCTTGGACAAGGAAAGCTTAAGACTCGTCGAACAGGCTTTAAACCCTACAAAAGATGTTCCATGGAGGCCAAGGAAAATAGGGTTGGAGCGAGCAATCAAGGTGAAGAGAAATGTTGTAAGAGAATACGTTTGGAAGGGGATACTTCGACTTGAGGTTTGATACATGCATGCATGCAATAACATAAAGGCAACCTTTGGTTTTTGCATATCATTTCTTAATCCCCCTCAACGGTGTACCTATAATGTTTATTTCTAATTCTGCAGCTCACGAAACTTGTCGTGTAGATGTGTGTACCATATTAAATTACTGTGTACGCTCTTTTACTATCTTGGACTGGTGTTAATGTTGTTAAACTCCGCTAAATAGACTTTAGATAAGAAACATTAAGTATTGTTTGAGCCTGAACATTAAGTGATTTATGATCCTCCATTCAGCCACTTTCCAGTTTTACTTGAATTGTTTTGCATCTATCTATGAACTATATTTTTCTTTAAAATCTTCTCATATTTAAGCATAATGTTTTCAGAATGCCTGCATGTCAATGTGGTAGATGCATTACGCTGAATGTGACTGAAGTGATTTTCTTTTTCCCGTTTTAGACTTCGAAGTTTGTTTGCTCCTCAAAGATGTTACTAAATTCTCAAGCTTAATTTTCCATCTTGTTATCAGTACATTTCGTAATAGTTTTTCATCAAATTCTATGTTGAAATGAAAACCTGTGATATCGATATAATAAATTTAAATTGCTTGTGGTTACTAAGCTGGCTCTATTTCCTCTACCAACTATTTCTTCCTTTTGCATTTTGTACGTTAAGAAACCAATTATAGAAAGTTTGTGGTGTGGAACAAAGACAAAGAAGCTAGACATGATTTATTACACTAATAAAACAATTTTGTTTAAAAAAACCTGCTCATCATATTTTTGAAATAATTTTAAAACAACTCGTTCATCAGATTTGCAAGAAGGAAATTTTTCTAAGTGAAATCTAAATATAATTTTCCACAAGAAATTTCAATTCATTGGTGATAGTGTTTTCAAAATTGTATAGAACTATGAGCTATACAATATTTACAAATTCCCATGTCAAAGAATTATCATTATATACATAAAATCATGCAGCAAAGGAAAGTCCCCTTTACATGGCCATGATAGTTAGTTATATAACAACCCTCGTTACATCTACTTTGTTGTAAGTGAAAGTAGCTTATTTGAAGAGGACTCCAACGAAGATTTCTTACGAGACTGTAATGTGTAAATGTATTGTAAGATTCTCTCTTTATTAGTGGCAATGAGTGAAAATGGTGGGTTCAGTGGAAGGTTCTCTGCTTCTCTCACCAAAAATGAAAGTAGCAGCATCGCTCTTGAGTAAGAAGCACTAGCCCTATCTCTGTTCTCCATATATTCATCTACCTAAAAAAAATGGCAAAAAAGAAAAAATATTCATTTACCTACTCAGGCAAGTGCTGATTATTTTATAAAGATCACATTTTTACGTGTATATGCTCTTTGGGGAAGATTGCAAGTTTGGAAGGAAATCTAAAAGTGAAGAATATTAGGCTACTCACCGCACCACTTGTCCCGATTGAAAGAGCGTTTTGGAATATAATTTCCATTGCATCTGGCATCTCAGCAGCTCCTGCAATATGTTTTTGGGAGTAGATAGTTAACATTATTATATCTTTACAAGCCATGAAAGGATTTTAAGTTCAGAAACATAAAGAAATCCTACCATCCATATTTTGAACACGACATGATAGTTTTTCAGCACGATCAACAGCAAGAACAAACTCATGTTTGGCCCACATGGAGACAGAGGGAGGATCACTAAAATTTATTTTCAGTTCTGAAGTCTGTGGTAACTCCACATTACTTGAAGATATGGATTCGTTAGTTGAACTGCTTTCAGGAAACCCACTAGTAGTAAGGGAGGCCATCCAAGAGTTACAGATTTCTAGAGCCTTCTTCCATATCGCCAGAATCACCAACTCAACTGCAAGTGACTCTAGATACAGTCCTGTATCATACTGCACCAAATCACCATTAAAATTTAGATTGATTATGGAACATTAAGATTGGCTTTTCCATGAGCTAAATTTAACTTAAGCACAAGTTAATTAAAAATTTTTAGAAACTACGAGAGAATTTCTACACATTAGTTTATTCATGATATAATTTTAACATAAAGAGAAGTCAATTTCATTTTTTACTTCTTATTTTTCTTTACAAGCTCGTCCAAATAGACCCTAAGAAGCATTCAACCAATTTGCAATCTAATAGAATCCAATAGGAAAATTACAAATTAACTATGAAAAAGAATCCATTCAAACATGGCTGGTTATCATTCTGATATGTAATGCTGCATAGAACAAAACATTCATATGACACTGACAGAGAAAAGAACTGAAAAATTCAAAGGAATATAGAACTCAATCGTTAGATATGGGATCATGCCATCAAGAGAAAAAGTTAATAACTATCTTTTTTTCATTTAAAATTTCAAAATATTCTCTGAAAATATTAATGTAATGACCTTGGGTTTACTGAACATAAACTCACCTTTTGTTGCGAAAGTTCTTTAAGGATCTTCCCATACTCATGCAACAACTTTAACCTGTTTGAAGGTTGCAGTGAGGAAATATCATGCTCTTCCCTTAAAGCAGTAAATTCACATGATGCCACACATGCCTCAAGTTTATTGCTTTCTAGATTCTCTAATCCTCTACTGGAGAAAGATGTCAGATCCGTTGTTTGTTTTGGAACTCCAATATCCGGTTTAGCAATCTTTGAATGACTTTGAGCAATACTGTATAAGGAATCATCTTGCACAGATGCATCAAAGTAGTCAGAAAAAGCCTCCAATGATGCAAAATGGGAATGGACAAGTACATAGTCTTTCTCTACAGACTGCATTAAACGGGAATCTGAATACAAAAGCAAGTATTAGAAACTGTAAAGAAAACAATGCAAAAATGAGAATACAGCATACAGGGTATGACAAATGAGTATCAGCATCAACAGCCTTCCCCATCTTACCACTTGCAATAGTTGGAGACATCTCGGACAGAGAGCCACCTGATTGATGAACAGTCAATTTTCCTACGGTTGACCTATAAGTTATGAAGGACAAGAAATCACTACAAATAGCTATGAGATTGAAAGAAATGCAACAGGATACAAGAACTGAAGACAAAAAAAGAAATTAAAGAATAATGACCTGGAATTCTGAAGGAAATTGTGGTTGAAGAAAGCCTTGAATGTTAATCTCTCATCTGCATATTACAGCATAACATTAAAGTTTTCTAGAATAAGCTCTAACCAATTGTTATTAAAAATACATGTATGTCCATGACATGAAGTTACAATGAATACCTGGATTTTGACGTAAGAGGTTTCTGCAAAGATCCAAGCAATCAGAATGTAGCTCTTGCAATGCCTCGGGCGGAAAGTACAGTTCAGTGGATGCCAAAATATTTTGAAAAAGCTGTAACAAAAAATTATGATAAGAAAAAAAGTAAGACACATGACTATTTACCAAAAGAAATACTGATTGTTCCTTCTCAAAACCTGATATTGAGTATTTCCATCAAATGGTGGCCTCCCAATCACTAGTTGATACAAAATTGCTCCAACACTCCATAAATCAGCCTGCATCCACAATATGATTCATATCTTTATGAAGAAAACAATAACAGATGTTAGCAATTAGAATTTGATTCCAGTTCTATCTTTTGTCACCTTGGCATCGTACTTTTGATTCTCAATAATCTCTGGAGCCATGTAATAAGGTGAACCACATAGTGTATCAGCCAAACTCTGGGGTGTGAGAGACCTAGAACAATGATACATCAGGAAACTACCCTTTGCAAGAAATTCATGTTTTTTTACCTTATTGCTTCAACCAGATTGAAGAAAAACAATTACCAAATATGATAAACCATTTGAATAATTTACATATAAAACTAAAACAGAGATATTATACAGAGTTGATGAAGCATCTACAAGCAAATACATTGTTTATAAAGATGGCCTAGGGTCAAGTTAATCAATTTATCAATGTCTACAACAATCAACTATATTCCACAATGAGCAATACATAAAACATCAGAAAAGGAAAAAAAGAAGTAAGTATTGAGTTCCGGATTATAACAGCAACAGGGGGAAAAATTTTGTTTCCATTGTTTAACATCCGAGAAACCATCATACCTTGCAAAACCAAAATCTCCTATTTTCATAATTGTTGTGGCTGCAGTAGTTGCCAATAGTAAATTCTGCATACAAAAATAAAGACATGACAAATGAATTGATATGTGTGCAATAATACATAAACCAATTATGAGTTCAAAAGTAGTTAATTATATAAAATTATTATTTGTAACATATTACATGCCGATATATGATTTCTAAACTAAGTGGTTTCACAAGTTTCAAAAGTTTTCCCTTCTCTACTTGTATGTACTTGTCCGTCTGTTATTTACTGTGCACTTTTCGCTACAGGTATGAAGCTATGATAAATTGATGATTTCATGTAAAAATTATTAAAAGCTCACAGGTAAAGGGAAAAACAAGAGTTCCCAGCAAGTGATACAATAATTAACAGTGACAATAAATTAAAATACACCAAGGCAAACATATATTAGTAACTACAATGAAAAGTCTACAACATCACAAAATACACTGAGATACCTGTGGTTTTAAATCTCTGTGAATGAGGTTCTTTTCCTGAAGCACCTGTAACCCAGCAGCTACAAGAACACCCAGATTATAAACTATAGAAATTTACCCATTGCTTACCATTGAATGAATTGCATGATAAAACAGATCACCAAGTTTAGTACAAGCAAAAAAAAACATAACCATTAAGAAAGTACAAAAATTTGGAAAAACCTATATTAATAAGCAAAACGAAATAATCCATAGTAACATATGTCACAAAAGAATTAGCAAGCAGCCAAAATAGTGCACCCGAAAGAATTAGTATAGAAAAGACCAAATGATTGAAAAACACTCACTAACCCAATTGCCTCATGAGATGGCGTGCAATAGTTTCAGAAACTTTGCCATGGCGGTGAATGTAAGCAGCAAGGTCCCCACCAGCACAATACTCCAAAACAAGGTAAATCCTGTCATTGGTCTTAAACCACAACAACAAAGACACACTCATTCTTCTTTCAAAACAAGAATATTCCAACTTTGAACTCTGTTTTATTCGATATATTGAACAATACTAAATATACACATATCTTCAACACAAGTAAATCCCACATTCTTTCAAACAACAAAGTTACAGAAAAAAAAAATTATTTTTTTATTTTTTATGCAGAGATAATTCTATTCAAAATACTCTCATACAAATTGTGAGCATCTCTCCCAACAGTGTGTCACTTCATTTCAGAAACTTGTCTTTTCCATTAGACTCAATCTTTGTTTGTGCATAATTCTCAACTGACTAAAAAAATCAAAACTTACCTGAATTGTCTCAAAGAGTCGAACTATGTTGGGGTGCTTGATGGTGCTAAGGATCGAAATCTCTTTGAGAAGATGTTCGTGGACTTTAGGACTGAGTTGTCTCTGATCAATCTCCTTAATCGCAACTTCCAAACCGGAAACTCGGTGCCTTGAACGCCATACCACGGCAAAGGAACCCGACCCGATTGGAGGGCCCATTATGTAATCCCCTATCACTCTAGGTTCCATGGTTATCATCGTCACCACCCAGAACTGTTTATTTAACACAATACTTATATAGAGTCATACCAACTTCGAAATCGCTCCAAAGATTCCAACTTGAACATTTGGGTGGAGAAGATGATGCTGCCCAGTGAAATCAGAGAATGTCAGTGGAAAAACCAACCTCAACTCTTTATTATTTATAACACTTCCTTTTTTTTGTTTTTTCTTTCCAACTTTTTCTCCTGATATAAGATTTGATTTCAGGTTTGTTAATTTGATTTGATATTTTGTTTCTATTTTTCTATATATGTAAAATTGCTTTTTGTTTTCAGACTAAGAACAATTTTGAAAATCTGTTTCCACAGATTATTTTCCTTTTCTATATGTTAAATTAAATTGGAAAATAGTGTGACCAAATTCAAATCTTATATTTTATATACTAGCAGAGTACCTTAGTTTTTCATTTTACTAATGTTTTCATAGTTTTAGGTTAGAGATCCATCCTTTCTATTTTTCTTATATTTTTTATAAATACAAAAATATATATATATATATATATATATATATATATTAGTTTATTCAATGTTTTTATTATATAAAATAATATAATTACATCCAGTTATTTTTTCTAATGTAAGTGAGTGTCTTATTAAAATAGAAAAATAATTTATGTACACGGGATACTGTTTTTACTATATATTATTTAAAAAAATGATAATTCATGTTCTGATAAAATTAATATTTAATTTATATTTATTTGACATTAATAACTTGATTTCTGTTTCTGAATTTTAACTGCCTGGGTTAGTCATTATTTAGAAGTTTTAGAGAACTTTGGGAATTGGTTTATAATTTATTTCCTCTTAATCAAATTATATATTATCTAGTTTGACAGACTGTTTAATTTTTTTAAGAACCTCTTTCAATTTCAATTAAGAAATGCACTGAAAATTAGGATACATATTATTATAAATTAGGATAAATAAAAGTATAGTTTCATATTTTTAAAATCATGACTTCCTATTGTTTGGATCGAAAAGTTATTTATTATTCAGTTGTAAAATGTTTTTCAATAAAATTTATTTGGATTTTAAGAAACAAAAAAGATAATTAGGACTACAAATATTTAATCCAATTATAATTAATTTGATAACTAACAAATAACTACATAAATATATTGTTAATGCAACATAAATAATGAGTTTTTAATAATATTAAGTGATCTAATACATTCAAATAAATACATGATCGTAATAAATAAAATAAAAAAGTTACACACACACACACACATATATATATATATATATATATATATATATATATATATATATATATATATATATATGAACTTACATTAATTAATAGTAATAAATACATGATCCTAAAAAATAAAATAAAAAAGTTAGATATATATATATATATATATATATATATATATATATATATATATATATGACTTACATTAATTAATAGTAATAATGATTTTTTGTTATTATTCTCTTCTTAAAATATTTTCTTTTTTAGTGAACTAAATTTCAAAATATTGTAGTTTTAATTAACCTAAATTTAAATTAACTTTATTACATCATGTCAATAAAAATGCATGTCTTAGTTCAAATATATTTATTTTGTTAATCTTATCTCTTCAATCATTTCATATTTAATATGGTGAAAGAAATATAATTGAATATTACTTACTAAGTAAAAAAATTATTATTGTTCAAATTCAATTAACAAGAATAAATGATTATCACTAAACATATATGCAATTTAATTGTTTTACCACGTCCTTGCAAGGCCCAAGAAATTTATTAGTTTTATAATTTTTTTAAAAATTAAATATGTTTTTATCTCTTAATTTTAAATGAAAATGAAAATTATTTATTTAGTTTCAGTTTAAAAAATACGTGAATTTAATCTCTTTATTATCTTAATTAATAAAATAATTTTAAAAAGTATATTAAAATTTGAGTTATTTAATATTTTAGTTAATAAAATAAATTTAACAAAATTTAGTTAAATAACTAAATTTACATTTTTATACTAAATTGAGTTAAAGTTTTAAAAATAAATTAATTCTAATTTTTATTGAAACCAAAAACATATTTAATATTTTTTAAATTAACAATTATAAAATATAGTTTATGTTTTAAGGTTTACTATATCATTTAGAGCAATTAAATTCCCACCAATGAATCTCAAAGTCAACCTAAAATTATTTGCTAGGTTTTCTACTTGAATTAACACGTTGTTGACAGGTTCATTTTATATTTAATTTTAGACATTATCAAATTCAATTAACATTTTTTTTCAAGTGTCGTGATTGTAGAGTAGTTATAAATTTAACCATATAAATATATATAAATCAAAATAAAGGCATGGAATGATATAAAATTTAATTTTTAAATACATACAATGATATAAACAATTTAATATGTATATGTGTAAAGTTTTAGTTTAAATTACAATGGATAAGCATAAAACCAAAGTTCAGGTGCTTTAGTTAATGTTATCTTTAGAATACTTTATTTTTATAGTTAATTTATGTAACATTCTTCTCAAATATTTTCGCCTTTCTTAAACAATAAAAAAATATTCTTCTCCTATTTTTGGATAATTTAAAAAATTACGTCATCCTTTTATCAACTATTAGTTATAGTTATTATTGTCATCAAATAGATATGTTTCGTTTCAAAAATAATATGTTGTGCTTAAAATAAACAAAACAATTATTCAAGATGTTGCTTTATGGTCGCACATATTTTGACAAAGTCATGTGCCTATATTTTATTCATAAGATGTTAAAATTAAAACAGAAAAGCGACAAGTCATGCTAGAAATTCTCAAGGGTGGACTTAAAATAGCTTTTCATCCTTTTATAATCATTTCATATTTAATTTTTTTTTTCTATAACATACTAGTATGTAAAGTTTGTTACCATTTGAATAACATAATTATTAATTTTTTAAAGACTGTAATTACTTTAAAAAAAAACATTAAACGGCTTTTATATTTTAACATTTTTTTTAATTATTTCTCTTCAGACATCATATAAAAACATATGAAAAAATTAATAAAAATAAGAGTACGTGTGTTCTGTTTTGTTTTGGTTTTTGATTGGCTAGAAATTGTCTTTTGAAAGTTCCAAAGAACAGGTGGAATGGTAAGCATAATTGTCTCCCGTGCAAACATCATCTTCTTCTTCCCTTGACCTCTCTATATATACACACAACAAATTATCATCTTCTTTCTCAGATCTCTTTTACCTTCTTTCAACAATATTTTCATATACTATATTGTTCAAGGTATGTTACTTCTTCTGTTCTAAACTTTATAATATATCATTTATTTTGTTAATGTGCATTAAGATATCATGCTTCTTTTCTGAGTTTCATATCATGACCATTTAGGGTAGATTCATATTTTCAATAAAGTATGCAGATGCTTAGTTTCTATTGCAACTTATTGTTAATGTTATGTAACTTGTAACACTAGAAATAGAGCAATTTCTGGTGGAATATTAAGATTGTATATGAACATGACTTTGCTGTGTTTAGACTTTGAAGATGAGTACTGAGGAGAATGGTGAAGAAGTTCGTGAAACTCGTCAAACTCCTAAATTAAATGAAAGGATTCTGTCATCTTTGTCTAGGAGATCAGTTGCTGCTCACCCTTGGCATGATCTTGAAATTGGTATCTTGTTCAATGATTGGTTTGGTTTGATGTTATATTATATTACACCACCGAAGAAAAGTAGTTTATGTTCTTAGGTTTCATTTGCAGGACCTGGGGCACCTATGATTTTTAATTGTGTAAGTTCTGATACTGGAGAAGAATGTCCATAATTCTGAATTATTTTATTGATTTATAAACACCACACTGATTACTATAAATCCTGTAACTCTTAACACCTTTACACTCTTAAATGATTGATCCATTTCTGCATTATAACATTTTTGAAATCTGCATTGGTTTATGTTTTTCAATGATAATATTCATGAAAAGCTGTCACTCTATTAGATTGGAAATCAATTGTGAGTCTAAGTTCTATATTAGTAAAAATGAAAAAGTGAAGCATTATATAAAGTAAAGATATATTAACGAATTGTCTTAAGGTTTTAGACAGTGAATGATAGTGAATGATGTCAATTTTTTACCTGACTGAATTCAGGGTGTTGTGTCTTTACGGTGAATCCCTTCTCTCAATAAACCTGACACATTCTTGAGTAGAAATTTCCTGCTATATATGTTGTTGATGCATGTTCAATGCTTACTAGTTTAGTTTGTATTTATAGGTTGTGGAGATCACTAAAGGAAGCAAGGTCAAATACGAACTTGACAAAAAAACTGGATTAATCAAGGTATGAATCGATTTCTTTTTTGGCTTTGAAATGGGAGTATATGGTGTTGTGATCTGAAAAGGATTTTACAGAGAAATCTCTTCAAGATGATATTTTTATGAGCATTTTTTTCTGCTGTATCTTCATATTCTCACCATCTAAATAATTATCAGGTTGATCGAATATTGTACTCATCAGTTGTTTATCCTCATAACTACGGTTTCATCCCAAGAACTCTATGTGAAGACAATGATCCACTTGATGTCTTGGTTCTCATGCAGGTAAATTCATATCATTTTAAACTCATCCAACTTATACAAGAAGGCTTAATATCACGTTTTTCAAAAGATGTCAGAAACTCAAATGCTGCTTTAGCCATATATATTATGTTCTTAGATATAGTACTTAGTTTGATGAGAATGTTTGAGTTATATATACCAACAAAGTTTTTGATTGGTAAACTTACTGAATGACTGACATGGTAGGAGCCAGTTCTTCCTGGTTGTTTCCTAAGAGCCAGGGCCATTGGACTCATGCCTATGATTGATCAGGTATAATTTTTTGGCCTTTTGGTTGATAAAACAGAGGCTATTTTGTTTCAACCATTTGAAGAATAAAAGGTTGATCCAATTACAGGGGGAGAAGGATGATAAAATTATTGCTGTGTGTGCTGATGATCCTGAGTATAAACACTACACTGACTTGAAAGAACTTGCACCTCATCGCCTCTCTGAGATTAGACGTTTCTTTGAAGATTGTATCCTTAAAAAATCTTATTCCAAGACAACATTTACTTCTACCTTTACTTCATCTTTTCATTCTTTAACTAATAAAACAGTTCCATTCAGTTTTTCCTTCATAAATCTGAGACCACTGAAAGGAATATGACCTTTTTGAAATTAAAAGGTTAAAGCAGAAAATTATGTGCATTTCCATAAAAGTATTAAGTGCATTTCTTAACATATTGTTAAAGACAAGAAGAATGAGAACAAGGAGGTAGCAGTTAATGACTTTTTACCTGCATCTACTGCTGTTGAAGCCATCCAATTCTCAATGTCAGTATCTTTAGAGCTCCTGGTTTGATTTTCTTTAACTCTAATTTCTAGTTAAAATTGGTTTTGAGGCATAATTCATGGTCTCCAATAACAAAATATTGTATACCTTATAGATCAGTTACTCAACCATGTTTATCTGATTTCTGTGTTTAGTCATTCATGTGATTTGTTTATGTAACATAAATACTGTACTGAAATCTACATCATTTCATTTCACTTCTCTATTACTATACTTTGTCTCTGATGTGTTGCAGGGATCTTTACGCGGAGTATATTCTGCTTACTTTGAGGCGATAAACAAAAATACTATCCTCTACAAGCTAGAATAAACCACTCTAGAGGTTTTTCCATATATTGTGATGAAGATTTATTGTATTTTGTACTGAGTTGGATACTATAATAGTTCTTTTGTTTGTTTTACCAAGTGAAGAAGTCACAATCTGTGAATTCATGTAGAGTCCCAGTTGTTTAATATATATGTATTTTTCTTATATTATCCAGTTTCCAAATAATATTTTGGTAATACTGCCATTTGTAACCTCTATTTTGGACACCTAGGATACTTATAAATTGTACATTGTTCAGTATTAAAAAATAAATTTTAAACTTAATTTAATTATAAAAAGTTAGCTTATAAAATTTGTAAGATGAAATTTATATTTATTTATATATTATAAATTATTTTTATTTTTAGTGAATATATAACTTTTATTATTAATTTTGAGTGTGAAACTAAATATTAATAAATAATTTAATAATAACTAAAATAATAAACTAAACATATAATCCACTTCACTTACTTAAATAATAAATTTTAAGCTTGATTTTGTTGTACTTTGCTTTGATAAGGTTCAGGTTAGTTAGGACCTTTATCTTGTTCTCAAATAAAAAGTAGGCATTTTGCAGTGTGGAGGAAGGGCTGTAATATCTAATATGGGTTAAATTACTGGTTTTTCTATCTGTAAATAAGGGTAAAGTAATAGTAAGTAAATAAATTAATAGAAAATTCATGCAACATATTTTTTCAATTTAAAAAATTTCAAAATATCAACTGAAAAGTTTTATAGAAGGAGTGTTTGACGTTATGAGGTTGATATGCATTTTAAAAATCACTTAAAAAAATTTTAAAAAGTAATTTAAGAGTCTAAACAATTAAGATTTGGAATGAAAGGGAATTTTCAAGAAAATTTCACAGATAATTTGAAATATAATTACATAAGATTTAAAAGTAGGAACTTTTTTAATACAAAAAAATTGAATTAATTATTTTGAAATTCATTCATGTACGTGTTTTGAGAGTGATTCAAGAATTTATGCTTGTTATGTCATTGACCTAAGTGTAATAGTAGTTTTCTGTGCAATGAGTAATGGTGTTTATAGCATCCTATAATAGTCATTAATTGGACTTAGGTCTTTGGAGTTTAAGGTCAAAATCCATATTGTCATAATGACATCATAATTCAAATCCTTATTAAGATATGTGCTTTTATTTATAGATTAAGTTGCATTGAATCATAGGTTTTTGTACTTTCTGAGAGCAAGATAGTTTTCATGACACAAAAAGGCTGTTCATTTATTTTTCAAAATAAATATTAGTGAAACATTTAATCCAAACCATTTTTTTTTTCTTTCTAAAACCAATTACTGAAAAAAATTCATCCAAAGGCGAATACTCTACTCTAAACAAAGCCGATTTTTTTTTCTAATCTTAAATTAATATATAAACAGCAACACTGTTTGCTTTTAAAAATATATAATTACTGTAATAAATATGTTTAAAATACAATTAGTATAGACACAAAGGAAGAATATTTTTTGCAGATCATCTCAAAATATTGGTTGGAGTTCATATTATGTGGAAAAATAATGTTCATCTAAGTTACGTTAGCCTTAAGCTTCAATAATGGGCCTGAACGGACATGTCCGGGACTTTCTTACTGCACCTCTAAGTTTTCTTCTTGTAATTATAAATTATTGTGATGTGAAATATGTCCCTTCAAAATATATATAAAATATTAAATTAATTAGACAAGCAATAATTATTATTTTTTAAATGTATTTATTATGTGAAATAGTATATTTAATGACACATTGCATTTTCAAATCATTTTTATACTCTGGAGCAAGCTGTTTTTTCTCTTTTTCAACTTCAACTTTTTTTTTTCCAACAACATTCAACTTGTTCTCTTCTTTGAACAACTTCCTTCATTTTTGTTCATCAAACATTTTTCATTTTTTTTTTCATCATTTGAAACAAATATACATATTCATCTCGGTTTTCTAGCATATACTTTTGTTTTAGAATGAAAATTTAATATTCATTTTCATTATATTTTGGATTAGATTTCAAAATCTAATCTATGCATTCACCGAATTTTGAAAAACGTGGGTTGAATAGTTTTGTAATAATTAAATTTTGAAATTCAATTTAGAGAAGCACTAAATTTTGAAATATGATTCAAAGTAGCACCTAATTTTGAAATCAGGTTAATAAACTCAATGGATTTAGAAACTCACGGAAATTTAAAATTTGGTTTAAAATCTTATCAATTTTGAAATATAGTTTAGGAAACTCTTTAAATTTTGAAATTTGGTTTAGTAAGTCACCAAACTTTAAAATTCAGTTAAGCTTTCTCCTAGATTTCAAAATTCAGTTAAGCTTTCTCCCTAGATTTCGAAATCCAGCTAAGCTTTCTCCCATATTTTGAAATTTGATTAAGCTTTCTCTTGGATTTCGAAATTTGGTTAAGCTTTTAATCAGATTTCCAATAGTATTTTATAATTTTTTAAAATTTATTTTCATATTTATTTTGCTTTTCTGTTTAAATTTATTTTGGTTGTTTTTGTTTTATGAATTTCTTGATCTTCGTTATTATTGAACAAGTGAGGTAATCTATGTTGATGTGATGTTGTAGGGTTTTACCGTCTAAGATGGAAGATTATCTTTTAAGTTTTATGAAATCACAAGTAAGTTCTAACTTCATGTTAGATTTCTCTTACTTTTATAAATTAAATGTGTAAGGAAAATTACACAAATAACTTTACAACTGATCAAATTTTTCTCACGCATTATGAGTTAATTATGTGGGTTTAAATGATTACTTTGATATTGGTTTTATTGTTGTCATTATGAGATCTGATAAAGCTAATGGTCAATCAGGGAGAAAGACATTGTTAGGATGTGAAAAGAGTGAAAAGTATAGGAAATACAAATATGATATTCAACTTAGTATATTCAACATGAGAAAATGTGTTTGTTCTTTTAAATTGAGAGGCAAACCAAATTCTAATAAAAATGGGTGAATATTGAAGGCAATGTGTAGATATCAAACCATGAATTATCATAGATTTTAGTTGGATACCCTTTTGCTGGGAGATTAAAATCCACTGAACACTCATTGTTTGTTGATATGACTAAGAATCAAGTGAAGCCTTTAAACATTCACCTTTAAAAAAAATAATAGGTAAAATGGGATAACAATCAAGCAAGTATATAATGCAAGATACACTTACAAACAATCATTGAGAGGTTCGAAAACTGAATTACAGCAGCCAATGATGATGTTAGAATGTTATAAATACATCATTGGAGCATATGTGCAGACAAATCTAAGATGGTAAGTGATATCTTTTGGACACATATTGATGAAATAAAATTGTTGAATGCATTTAATATTGTTTTCTTAATGGATAACACCTACAAAATAAACAAATATCGGTTCCCATTACTTAAAATAGTTGGAGTCACATCAACAAGGTTGACTTTCTCAAATGTCTTTATACTGTTATTAGATGAGCGACAAAATAATTTCACTTTGCCTCTGAAAAGGCTAAGAGGGTTATGCAAGATTAGTAGAAAGTTATGATCAACTAGAAAAACTAAGGAAGTCTTTTCCAATCGACTCACAATCGGGGGTACGTGTTGCTATACTTTACACTTTACTTATTATGTCTTACCTTTTTTTTTCTTTTATAACAACTTCTTTCATTAATTATAGTCCAATATGGAAAAGTTGATGACTATATTAGACATGGATTATGCTATTGTTAATCAATATAATGTCATCTTAGTTTATTTATTATCAGTTCAAAATATTACAATCTTCCCATTATGTACTACATCACTTTCTGATATTACATAACCCTAAATCCCATTTTTTTCCTACTTATGTTCAACTACAAATTTCGACATCTAGTTTAACTAAACATTTACAAATTTATAAATATAGTAATCAGTATCTTGTTTGTTGTTCGTGGTACAACTTGCTTGAAGGTGGGGTGTGTGTGGGATGCATTGTGGGGAGAGGGATGTATGCTTGTGTTGGGGTGCTTAGGTCCAAAGGGTGAGGGAGAGGAAGACTTGTTTGTGTGACGCTAGGATTAGGAAAAAACGTGAAAAAAAGTGAGTGGATGGGTGGGATGAATACAAAGAGAGAGACTTTTTTTTTTTTTATGTTAGTCAAAAAGTTCAAAGTCAATTAAGGAAATTGAAAACATTTGGGGATGCAAAAAGAAAGCCCACACATGCCAACCAAACTCTTCATAGAGTTGCTCCCTCCACCATCCCAAGTGCTTCCTACACCTTTCCATTATTTTTTTTATTCCAAAAATATCCTATGTTAATTTATCTTATACCCTTACACCTTCACGCTCCTATACCTGCACACACTGCATACTGCAGAAGTGAGGCACAATTGGGAAGTCCGTGGTGTAAACACCCCCCTCCATTATCCTTTCCTGAAAAATGTTGTTCAAGAATTGCCATCGAAGGGAGATTGAAAGATATGTTGTTCATGGAAGCAACGAATTTTGTCCTCTTATTAGGCCCTTCACATGTTTGGTTTCTGGGACACGGAATGCTCCCGATACCTATCGTGAAGAAGAAACTCCTGTCAACTTTTCGAGGCACATTCGCAAGGTACTTTGCACTGTTCAAACTGCGAAATTTATTACTGAAATTCGCAAATCAACGACTCACCATAATTAGACCCTTGATGATTCGATATACTCAGGTTGTGACTGCTGTGAGGAGAGTATATGGTATAGCATGGTGTCCGAACTTTCTTTCTTCTTCCGATGCTCATCTATCAGACCTTGAAAAAGCGCGTCTAGCTTCTCCCCGAGCTTTTGTAACTTTTTTTCACCGCTAAAATTGAACAATCTGAACAAAAGGCACAAAATCCCCGAGGTTGGATCCCAATCCAAATTGCGTCAACTCATCCATAACCTCTCTGAATTTCCTAGCCTCTTCGGCGTTAGTCCCATCGTGTTCTTCCACGCCGTAATAACGTTTTCCACACACCATTCTCATCACAGTGTTGAACGTTAGGTCTGCAAACAATGGTCTTAGTTCCACTTTCGTGAAATCGTCTTTATTAGAAGCATCAACAAGTTTATGTAGCAGCCTAATGGTCTCGTCTTTTCGAATTCTCGGAAAGGAATTAAGGTGGTGATTGGAGAGGATCTCCAAGGTGCTGATGCGGCATAGGTTGCGCCAATGATCGCCGTAAGACGAGCGTTGATCAAACGTAAAAGATATGTCTTCCCTATTGATTAATTACTAAGAAAATTGAGTTTGAATTATTAAAGCATTCTAGTGTATCGTTACTGGAGCAATTGTATAATGGTCCAGGAAGTTCGTTAATGGTGTAGGCATCATAGACATTTGGACCACCCCCTGTGTGAAGAGCTTGTGCATGTTGGTATCAAAGATAATTTTATTATTTAAAACTTCACACGTTTCTGAAAATTCAGAATATTACAATGCTCACAACACTCTGGATTACAAGAAAAGAATAAAAATTCTCACTACAAAGAACACTCACAACCTTTCAGTACAAACTCACAATACACAACCTTTGTCTCAATTTCTCTCCTTTACGGTGCACACAACACAAATACTTATTTTCTCTTTCTTCCACACACTCTCACTTAGTTTTCTTCTCTGCACCGTGCCATTCCCTTGCATATTCCTTACCTTTTTATAGTTGAAGAATACCACAACATCCAAAGAAGAAAACGATGCACGGTCCAATTCTTAATTACTTTCGGTGGTGCCATCATTTCTTCCTTCTATTATTATATTTTTTCGGTGCATTTGTCTTTTCTCCCTCCAATTATTTTCTTTCTTTCGGTAGATATTATTATCTTAAAGCAGACAATTTACTTTTAGTGGTTTTAATAACAACACACTTAGAAAACTTAGATATTTGTAGAGCCCACGATTTAAAGTTTATCTAACAGTGCAATCACTACATGTAGTTTGACGGATGTCAACATCCGTGATCCTCGATTTTTAAACGAATATCAACGTCCGTGGACGGATATCGACATTCGTTTGTTCTTCAACGGATGTTGATATCCGCGGATGTTGACATTCATTTAAGAATCAGCGCATATTCACATTCGTTTAAATATTACTCAAGTGTAAAAGAGAAATTGGGAGGTACAGGAGAAGTGTGTGGTGATGGAGGGGGTAACGCTCAACTCTTCATAATTGTCGGCCCAATATATTCTATTACGGGAATAAGCAGGCCATTCTTCTTGCGCCTCCGAGGTTTCTTCTTCTGACCTTCAATAGAGGGAAAATTCTCATTTGGTTCTTAAAGAAAATGTCTTTCACATTATATAATTTGAAAACTTTTCTTATATTTGGATTATACGATTATAAGTCATTTTTAATTTCATAATTGCATAATTTTTCTTTTCTGAATTATGGAATTTGAAAAAAAATATAAAAAAGTTAATTCTAAATTATATAATTCATAAGTAAAAAATAACTTTTGAAGTGTGCCTCTTAAATATTTTCTTCCTTAAGTTTATCCATGATACAATACATAAACAAAGGAAACAACGACCAGAATGAAGATAATTTGGTCTTTTCACCACCCCATGAAGATGTACATGTAAACTATGGGGCTGCAGAAAGAAGTAGCTGTATGGGCATTATTCTAACAATTGAAAAAACAATTGGTTCTGGGCCTGCCTTTTGTTTGTTAATAAATTAATTTCCATAGAACAAAATTCCTGAAAAGTTTAGCGGAGAAGAACATCAAAATATCACGGTAATGGTTGAAATTTACATTAGTAGTTTTTGTTCTAATATTTATTACACAAACTATGTTATTAAAAATAATTTTGACATTAAATATTTTTATTTATCAATAAATGATTTTTTTATAAACAAATTATGACATACATTTATGCATACTCAATAATTTTAACTTTATCAATAAATAATTTTTATAATAAAATTATGGCATACTTAGTGCGTTTATACATGAACATTTCAAAAACCAGATTGATTATTGAATTAATTAAGTTATTTGTTCAAAATTTAATGATTTAACCGTCGTGTATATATTGAATAAAAGTAAAAGATATAATTTCACAACTTTATATTAAGTAAAGATCAAATATACATTTTTGGTAAATATATCAAATACATCATAATGCATGGATTTATATTTTAATAAAATATAAAAAATGATAATTAATAAAAAAAAAATAACGTATAGAATAAAAAAAGAAAGTGATGACTTAGCATGTCATAAACTTAAAGAAATCAAGATATAAAAAAATTACTTAAATGACTAAGTTATGTATTTTATAAGAAATAAAACAGTGTTATACCTATCTATAAGCCTCATTAACGATTTGTTTAATGCATTTTAAAATATATATTTATATTCAATTTGAAAAAAAAATTGAAACCTATTTTTGCACTATTTTCACATCACTAATTAATGGATTCTTAATAATTGAGATTTGAATAAGACAAAGACAATGTGATTCGATTTTGAAAAGTACAATGTACATGCATTTCGATATAAACACAATAATAGTTCTTAAAAGGGATGGATAAAATCAAACAGTATTTTTGTCAGAAATTCTATAAGGAAGCTAACACTATGGAAGATGCCAGTTCAATGTATTGGTTTATAGTTGGAAAAGAAGTTCCCTAGAACAACATCAATTTTATGATATTCAATTAATCACATGTCACATGTTAAAGTGCTTCAAAACCTAAAAGAATAACAATAACAATACATTTCCTTCCATTAAAAGACAAAACATATATATAAGGAGAAAAAAAGGTACAAAGAATAGGTAACTTCATAAGTAAATAAAAGAGAAAAAAAAGTGACATAGAATAAGAATAATTTTTTTTTCCGATATCTCTTAATTGGTCTCCATATTAAAGTTTAATATTGTTGTAAAATATTGCTAAATAAAAATGACTTTTGTTTGACAACAACTTAACTTACAAAAAGCAAATGAGTTTAATTGTCATGAAATGTCTTAAAAATCAAATGTTTTAAGGTGTAGTATAGTGGACAAAAATTAAGATAAATATATATATTTTTCTCTTTAAATGATTTCAAATAATTATTACATTTTTAAATTAAACTATATGTTTATTTTATGGTTTAAATATGTTTTTTTTTCTTAACTTTAAGTGAAAATTGGATATAATTCATCTTCAAAATTTTGGTCCAATTTAATTTTCCAACTTTAGAAATGCATAGATTTATTCTTTTTAACTAAATATTTTTAGATTTATTTGAGGTTTCAAACGGGTTTAGGATAGCATTTGAGTTGTTTACACGGTTTGACACAATTTCATTTCAATATTAATTGAGAAACACAATTGAAACATTAAATAAACTTAACAAAATTTGGTTAAAAAGACAAAATCCACATCTTTCTGAAATAAAAAACTAAATTAGTCTAAAATTTTGAAGAAAGACTGGTACTAATTTTTACTTAAAGTTAAGAAACTAAAAACATGTTTAATCTTTATTTTATTTTTGTAAAGTTATATAAAATATTATTCTTAATAAATGATACATGAAAATTGTATTAAATTTTCTGTGTGTTTCATGAAATAATATATCTTTTAGTTTAAAAATAAAATATAAATTTTAAAAATTTAAAATATAATATAATTATATATTTAGAAATAAAAATATAAGATGTATGGTAAAAAGAGAATACAAAAAGGTAGAAAGTGAAAATTTAGAGTGACGTTATGTGATGGAGAAAGAGAGGCATATATATTTTGAAGGATAATGATACTTTGACAACATTTTTTTGACAACATTTTAATACTGTCTACGTGTCATTCTGTGATTGGTCCAAAATTATTCCATAATCAATAATAATAATCATAAACACCAATATAGATCAATCACAAAATGACACATAGACAATATTAAAATGTTGTCAAAAAAATGTTGTAAAAGTATTATTATCCTATTTTGAAAGTGCATGACATGTGAATCACGCATTCAGATTTGATCTGATGGGATAAAATAGGAATAAAGTAAGAGTGATTAGATAATCAGATGGTCGGCGGTTCACACGCACTCTCCTATGTGTCCTCACACTTTCCTTACCTAATTTTCATTTTCAATTTCAACCGTACACGTAACCATATATACCATTTCACAATTTCAATCTTCAACCACACATTACTCACATGTTTCTCTCACCTTCCCTTTCTTTATTTATGCTCTTTTACTATTTTTGCATATCGAGTTAGGGAGGTTTCCACTTATACATAAGATAAGTTTCTATCAAATTATTTGGGTCCACGCAAAACTCATTCACATGAATGGAAAATACAAAGAAAAGTGAATTATCACCAACAAAATAATATCTATAATATTTAAAAATGTTCTATACTTTATGAATAAATGTAAGATGGTCTTCCAGAAATTATCTAAAAATATTATTTATGTATGTTAGACAATAATTAAGTATGTTATATATATATATATATATATATATATATATATATATATATATATATATATATATATATATATATATATATATATATATATATATATATATATATATAATATATATATAATTAATTGGTCATGTGGAAAAATTGAGGTTACTCTTATTATAAATTTATTCCTATGTCCGAAATTCATGTAACCCGACGAAGTTGTTCATGTGCTGCCTCAGTCTGACAATATTCCCATCAGGAGGAACTAAAAACTTTGAAAAGTCAAATTTGTTTTTTTAGATTTTATCCTTTTTTCATTTTGGTGCCATATACAATAGGCAACTTTATCTCTCCCACTTATTATTATTATTATTATTATTATTATTATTATTATTATTATTATTATTATTATTATTATTATTATTATTATTTATTGTTTATTATTATTATTTATTGTTTATTATTATTATTGGCATCTGAGATCACATGTCATTCTTTCTCTCTCTCCTGGTTGCATTGCAAATCTCAGCAGAAACACTTGCCAACACGGAATCAAAGTCTTACCAACACAACAATACATATGTTTTTATGTCAAATTCATGTAACTAACTGTTTCAATTTGATTGAGACTTTAGCTGCATTCTATTTATTTATTCCAAAAGGATAATCTTATCCTAACTTCTTTTCTTTTGCATAGTTTTTTTTTTCTTTCTATGTAAAATTGTGGCATGCAAATTTCTCTGCTCTGAATTCCAATGATTGATCCATTTATAGTGACAGTCACATTTGGCAACTGGAGTGAAAATTCATGTTTTGTGACTCTTTAGACGTTGTTTGTAATAATGAAAGATCCCTCTCACTTATTTATATAAATAAAAGATTAAATATATTTTTTCTCTTAATTTTCGTAAATTTTAAACTAGTTTCTTATTTAGAATTCTGTAAATTTAATTTTTTTAACCAACTTTTTTTAAATTTATTTGAGGTTTTAAACATATTTTTTTAATTAATATTAAAGAAAATATATATAAATAACTCAAATATTATAATGAAATATATTTGAAATGTCAAATAAATTTAATAAAATTTAATAAAAAATTAAATTTACATATTTTTAAAGTTAAGAAACTAAGTTGGATTAAAATTAAAAAAAAAACAATTTCAATTTTTATTAAAAATTAAGACTAAAACTATATATTTAACACTTTAAATAAATTTTAACTTGTAAAATCATGTATCTTCTAAAGATGTCTTTATAATTTTCTTGTTATGTGTAAAAGAAATTGAACATTTCATTATTTAACTATATGATGAAGGACAAGTAGTTATTTACTACAATTTTCATTGACTAGTTTGGATCATTCTGTCATTTTTATTTTTCATTTGCTTAAGCAAAAATAATTATGAGTATTATTAATGATATGTTATATGTAAGATTCATGAAAAAAAAAAAAAAAAGATATATATATATATATATATATAGTAGTAAATTTTAGTATTTTATTATTAATAATAATTTTAATGGATAGAAAATTGTAAATTTTGGATATAAAATTATAGTAATTTTAGAAGGAGAGGTTCAAATTTTTGGTAACTTATTTAGTAATTTTTTTTAAATTGAATAGTAAAAAGTAAATAGTAAATAGTAAAAAGTAAATAGTAAAAATAAATTTTCAGCATTAAGATTTCTTAGCATGGAAGAAAGTAGTAGGTAGAAATTAGGATCAGATTTGGTGAGAAAATGATTGAAATATTATTTTTTAAATAATATTAAAATAATAAATAATATTAAAATATTAATGAATAGTAAATTTTTTTTACTATAAATAGCCATGGGAGGGAAGGGTATTCTGCACCAAGAGAAGAGAAATCAAGTGAGAGAAAGTTAGAGAGAAAATTTTAGTTGCAAGAAGGGTAGAGGTTCTGAAAGGTTTCGGAGAAATAAATTCAGAGCAAGAGACGCCTGGAATAGAGGTAGGGGAGCTAACCTTTCTATGTTTTTTTTTTATGATTTAATAGTTCTATGCTTTTATATTATGATTTAGTATTATTTTATTACTATTCATATATTGAAATTCTGTGTGAATATTGTTAATGTTTACTGTATGTTTATCTATGTTGAAATTCGGTATAAATATTATATGCTGTTGTTTTGAATCTGTAAATAAGAAATTTGTTAAAAACTAGTTGAGGAACACTTTGGCTAAGGAAAGACTTGGTACTTAAGTTGTCCATTGTGACGCACCTCTCTTTCCTGGAAGTCTACTCGACAAGTTTTTAACTTAAATCCTATTGAACAGATTGAGTACTGTTAAATTATTATGCAATATATTGAGTTTGTGTGATTATGTGATGATTGTATTTTATTATATTGCATTTGAATTTATGCATCTGAACATGTTATGAGTATTATGGGGAGATTTTGTAGGGGTATAATGTGAGTTGAGGAATATGAGTATGGCATGAGTCTCGTGGAGAGATTCAGTAATATTATGGTATTTGTGTATATGTTGATGTTGAGGGTCCCGTAGTTGGAGGTTATCCTGATACTCTAATAATCATCTAGTCTCAAGTAGAGAGGGATGAATTATGTGGTGAGAGGAGCAGGAGGTCCTGGTCTATGTGCCGGTTTTGGACATAGTGAGGGGACTAACCTTGTGAATGGTATGAAGTATTTTGGAAGTGTATTTGTAAGAAGAAGTAGAAGTCATTCCAAGTGCATAACCTCCCGTGACCGCTCATCAACGTATCATCTGGATGAGTGTCTATTGGGTATTGTGGCGTCTATTGGGTATTGTGAGACGAGTGTCTAATAGGAATTGTGGTATGAGGGTGTCGAACATAATTATTATATGATGTTTATATCAAGGTAATTATACATGTTTTAAATGATTTGTTGCATGTTAACTCACCCTACTTGTTTGTGTTTGTTTTGTGTTTGGGTATGTGCGATGATCGTATAATTCGTTATACGGGAGCAGATGAAGGATTGTCGTCTGATCCAATGCCAATGAAGAGAGAGACAGAAGAATAAGTTAGAAGAATTCGAATTATATTTATGAGTTTATAGTTGAAATCTGAGTTTAAAACATGTGTAGATATATATTAACTATGAATTTATAAGTGTGAGATTACGGGATATTACCGTAAATGTAATGTTACAATATATAAATTATGAATTATCCAGCGTGAGATATTGGGATGTTACAGTAATGGTATCAGAGCGGTTCGTCCTTAAGACGACCTAAGAGTTGTGGATTAATCCTACAAACTCATATTATAAATTATAATAACAATAATTCTCTGTATGAACAGAGAGAAATGGCTCGTAGACAACCCAATCGTGAAACCCCTGAGGTACCTAGCCTTGCAAGGGCTTTAGAATCTATCGCATCCGCTCTTCAACAACAGGGAGCTGCTTTAATGCAACAGCACACAACGGCCCTACAACAGTTAGAAGCGGCCAGACTAAATTCTGAAGCGAGCCAAAGACAACATGCGGAAACCTTAAGACAACTAGCCGAGAATGGCACCCATATGGAAGCTCAACCTCAGAGAGTTCAGGAATGGACCTTAGAAAATTTTCTGCAACATCGTCCAACTATTTTTAATGGGAAAACGAGTCCGGATGAAGCTGATCTCTGGATAAGGAACTTGGAAAAGATTTTTGAAGCAAAGAGGTGTCCACCCGAAACTAGGTTGGCATACTCTGAGTATCAGCTATCTGGGAAAGCAGCACACTGGTGGAACAACACAAAGCTGGTATTAGAGGAAAGTGGTGAGATTATAACTTGGGAAATTTTTAAGAATAAATTTTATGCTGAGTACTTTCCAGACAGTGTGAGACATTTGAAAGAGGTGGAGTTCTTGCAGCTGGTGCAAGGCAACAAATCCGTAGCTGAATATGCAGAAAGGTTCAAACACTTGGTTCGTTTCTACACCCAACCGTCAAATGAAGAATGGAGGTGCAGGAAATTCAAAAATGGATTGAGAGCAAACATTCAACTAGCTGTGAATCCTTTAGCTATTAAGGAGTTTGCTGCTTTAGTAGAACATGCCAAAGCTGTAGAAAGGTTAATAAGTGAGATTGAAGTTCAGAAGTTACCAAGGGTAGGAGGACCATCTGGATCACGAGTTGAACGACATGTAAAGAATCGACCTTATGACAGACCACAACCTCAGAGGAATCCTCATCAGCAACAACACCAACAGAGAATAATCCAATGTTTCGTCTGCGGAGGACCTCATCTGAAAAGCGTCTGTCCACAAGTTAATCTGCGCAACAAGTGTTTTCTTTGCGGAGCTGAAGGACATTTTGCTAGAGATTGTCTCTCTAACAGAAGAGGAACAACTCAACCTCAACAACCGCCTCAACAGGGAAGGACTGACAATAAACCACAAGCGACTGGGAGAGTCTATGCCTTAACGGGAGCAGAAGCTGCCAAATCAGGTACTCTCATCATTGGATGTTGTAATATAGCTGGTAGAGACTTGAATGTATTGTTTGATTCTGGAGCGACACACTCCTTTTTGTCTGAAACTCTTATTCAAGAGTTGAACCTACCTGTAAAAGAGCTGCAGTATGATCTTATAGTATCTACACCGGCCTCTAAATTGATAAAAACATCAAGGATGTGTCCTCAATGTCCAATCATTGTAGAAGGACGTAGGTTCAAAGTACATCTTATATCTTTACCTCTACAAGGTTTAGATGTAATCCTAGGAATGGATTGGTTATCTACCAATCGTATCCTTATAGACTGTAACAAGAAGGAGTTAATTTTCCCTGATCCTGAAGAAGCGGAGTTGTTGTCATTACAACAAGTGTTGAAGGAAGTAAAAGATGGATCTCTGTGTTTCATTATCTTGACTCATGTGGAAATTAAGAAAGATAAACAAAATCTTGATATTCCCATAGTTAATGAGTTTAGTGATGTATTCCCAGAAGAAATACCAGGATTACCACCTCAACGAGAAGTAGAATTTTCCATCGATTTAATACCTGGAGCTGGACCCGTATCGATATCTCCATATCGAATGGCCCCCGCAGAGTTGGCAGAGCTGAAGAAGCAAATTGAAGAGTTATTGGAAAAACAATTCATCCGACCAAGCGTATCACCATGGGGAGCACCGGTACTGCTAGTGAAGAAGAAAGATGGTAGCTCTAGATTGTGTGTTGACTACAGGCAGTTGAACAAGCTAACCATTAAGAACAAGTATCCTTTGCCTAGGATTGACGATTTGATGGATCAGTTGCATGGAGCTCAAGTATTTTCAAAGATAGATCTAAGGTCTGGATATCATCAACTTTTGGTTAAAGCTGAAGATGTACAGAAGACTGCTTTTAGATCAAGATACGGGCATTACGAGTATGTAGTTATGCCATTCGGGGTAACTAATGCTCCAGCTTTGTTCATGGATTACATGAACAGAATCTTTCAACCCTTTTTAGATAAGTTTGTCGTAGTCTTTATAGATGATATACTTATTTATTCCAAAAGTCGAGAAGAACATGAGAGGCACCTAAGAATTGTGCTTGAGATCTTGAGAGAAAAGAAACTATATGCAAAGTTGTCAAAGTGTGAATTCTGGATACACGAGGTACAATTCTTGGGACATGTTATATCAGCTCAAGGCATAGCAGTGGATCCAACCAAGGTGGAAGCAGTGCTACGGTGGGAGAAACCAAAGACTACGACGGAAATACGAAGCTTTGTGGGTTTAGCTGGATACTATAGAAAATTTATAGAAGGTTTTTCTAAAATAGTAGCGCCTTTAACCCAGCTAACTCGCAAAGATCAACCGTTTGTTTGGACGGATAAGTGTGAGAAAAGCTTCCTGGAATTAAAACATAGGTTGACAAGTGCACCAATATTGATTATCCCAAATCCAAGTAAATCTTTTGAGATTTATTGTGATGCTTCACACCAGGGGTTAGGATGTGTGCTTATGCAAGAAAGGAAGGTGGTGGCTTATGCTTCAAGACAATTAAAGGTTCATGAGAAGAATTATCCTACTCATGATCTAGAATTGGCAGCAGTAGTATTTTCTCTGAAGATTTGGCGACACTATCTTTATGGTGTCCAATTTCAAGTATTCAGCGATCACAAAAGTTTGAAGTACCTATTTGACCAAAAAGAGCTAAATATGAGGCAAAGGCGGTGGATGGAGTTTTTAAAGGATTATGACTTCGAACTTTTGTACCATCCGGGAAAGGCGAATGTAGTAGCTGATGCTTTGAGTAGGAAGATGGTACATGTTTCTCATATGATGATCAAAGAATTGGAATTGGTGGAGAAATTCAGAGATCTCAAGCTACATATGGAATATGAAGTAGATTTCATTAGATGTAGTAATTTGACTATATCTAGCGACTTTCTAACTTTAATCAAAGAGAAACAATTGGTGGATCCTAACCTGAAAGAGATAGCAGAAATGATCAAAACAGAATCAATTAAAGAGTTTAGGTTAGGACCTGATGGAGTATTAAAATTTAGAAGTAGAATATGTGTACCAGACAATGCAGAAATAAAAAGATTAATCCTTGAAGAAGGACACAAGAGTCGTTTTAGCATGCATCCCGGCATGACTAAAATGTATCAAGATCTTAAGGAGTCCTTTTGGTGGCCAGGAATGAAGAAGGAAGTAGCACAGTTTGTAGCAGCTTGTTTGACTTGCCAAAAGGCAAAAGTGGAACACCAAAGGCCTGGAGGAATGCTACAACAATTAGACATACCAAAGTGGAAATGGGATAGCATTGTTATGGATTTTGTTACCCATTTACCACGAACAATAAAGGGTAATGATGCCATCTGGGTCATCATTGATCGATTGACAAAAAGTGCTCACTTCTTGGCAATAAATCTGAGAATGTCAATGACTAAGCTGGCACAATTGTACATAAAGGAAATAGTGAGATTGCACGGTATACCTTCTAGCATTGTGTCAGACAGAGACCCAAGATTTACTTCTAGATTCTGGCAAACCTTACAGGAAGCTATGGGCAGTAAATTACGAATGAGTTCCGCATATCATCCCCAAACTGATGGACAATCTGAAAGGACTATCCAGTCATTAGAAGATCTGTTGAGAACTTGTGTATTAGATCATCTTGGTAGTTGGGATGAAATACTTCCTCTTGTGGAATTTACCTATAACAACAGTTTCCAAGCAAGTATAGGTATGGCACCTTATGAGGCTCTGTATGGCAGACGATGTCAAACTCCGTTATGCTGGTATCAAGATGGTGAATCAGTTTTAATAGGACCTGAGCTACTACAACAAACCACCAACAAAGTAAAATTGATACGGGAAAGAATGAAGGCTTCTCAGAGTAGACAAAAATCGTATGCAGATCAAAGGAGGAGACCATTAGAGTTTGCGGCTGGGGACCATGTTTTTCTACGAGTAACTTCAACCACGGGTGTTGGAAGAGCACTTCGCTCCAGGAAACTTTCTCCTAAGTTCATTGGTCCATACCAAATTTTGAGACGAATTGGGCTAGTCGCTTACGAGATTGCGCTACCCCCTCAATTGGCCAATCTTCATTCAGTTTTTCATGTCTCCCAACTAAGAAAGTATGTACCTGACCCTTCTCACATTATAGAAATAGAGGAGATTCAAATCCGAGAGGACCTCTCAGTAGAAGTACAACCTGTTTGTATAGAAGATACTAAAACAAAGGAACTTAGAGGAAAAACTATTAATTTAGTCAGGGTAGTTTGGGATAAGAGGACAGGTGACTCTACATGGGAACTAGAAGAAGAGATGAAGCAATTATATCCTCAACTATTTTCTTGAAGTATAGAATTTTCGGGGACGAAAATTTTTGTTGTTGGGGAGAATGTAAGATTCATGAAAAAAAAAAAAAAAAGATATATATATATATATATATATATATATATATATATAGTAGTAAATTTTAGTATTTTATTATTAATAATAATTTTAATGGATAGAAAATTGTAAATTTTGGATATAAAATTATAGTAATTTTAGAAGGAGAGGTTCAAATTTTTGGTAACTTATTTAGTAATTTTTTTTAAATTGAATAGTAAAAAGTAAATAGTAAATAGTAAAATGTAAATAGTAAAAATAAATTTTCAGCATTAAGATTTCTTAGCATGGAAGAAAGTAGTAGGTAGAAATTAGGATCAGATTTGGTGAGAAAATGATTGAAATATTATTTTTAAATAATATTAAAATAATAAATAATATTAAAATATTAATGAATAGTAAATTTTTTTTACTATAAATAGCCATGGGAGGGAAGGGTATTCTGCACCAAGAGAAGAGAAATCAAGTGAGAGAAAGTTAGAGAGAAAATTTTAGTTGCAAGAAGGGTAGAGGTTCTGAAAGGTTTCGGAGAAATAAATTCAGAGCAAGAGACGCCTGGAATAGAGGTAGGGGAGCTAACCTTTCTATGTTTTTTTTTTATGATTTAATAGTTCTATGCTTTTATATTATGATTTAGTATTATTTTATTACTATTCATATATTGAAATTCTGTGTGAATATTGTTAATGTTTACTGTATGTTTATCTATGTTGAAATTCGGTATAAATATTATATGCTGTTGTTTTGAATCTGTAAATAAGAAATTTGTTAAAAACTAGTTGAGGAACACTTTGGCTAAGGAAAGACTTGGTACTTAAGTTGTCCATTGTGACGCACCTCTCTTTCCTGGAAGTCTACTCGACAAGTTTTTAACTTAAATCCTATTGAACAGATTGAGTACTGTTAAATTATTATGCAATATATTGAGTTTGTGTGATTATGTGATGATTGTATTTTATTATATTGCATTTGAATTTATGCATCTGAACATGTTATGAGTATTATGGGGAGATTTTGTAGGGGTATAATGTGAGTTGAGGAATATGAGTATGGCATGAGTCTCGTGGAGAGATTCAGTAATATTATGGTATTTGTGTATATGTTGATGTTGAGGGTCCCGTAGTTGGAGGTTATCCTGATACTCTAATAATCATCTAGTCTCAAGTAGAGAGGGATGAATTATGTGGTGAGAGGAGCAGGAGGTCCTGGTCTATGTGCCGGTTTTGGACATAGTGAGGGGACTAACCTTGTGAATGGTATGAAGTATTTTGGAAGTGTATTTGTAAGAAGAAGTAGAAGTCATTCCAAGTGCATAACCTCCCGTGACCGCTCATCAACGTATCATCTGGATGAGTGTCTATTGGGTATTGTGGCGTCTATTGGGTATTGTGAGACGAGTGTCTAATAGGAATTGTGGTATGAGGGTGTCGAACATAATTATTATATGATGTTTATATCAAGGTAATTATACATGTTTTAAATGATTTGTTGCATGTTAACTCACCCTACTTGTTTGTGTTTGTTTTGTGTTTGGGTATGTGCGATGATCGTATAATTCGTTATACGGGAGCAGATGAAGGATTGTCGTCTGATCCAATGCCAATGAAGAGAGAGACAGAAGAATAAGTTAGAAGAATTCGAATTATATTTATGAGTTTATAGTTGAAATCTGAGTTTAAAACATGTGTAGATATATATTAACTATGAATTTATAAGTGTGAGATTACGGGATATTACCGTAAATGTAATGTTACAATATATAAATTATGAATTATCCAGCGTGAGATATTGGGATGTTACATTATAAATATATTTCAAGCATTTAAAAACAATAAACTTAAGCTATTACATTTTCTGATCTATATTGTATTTATTCTTAACTTAGTTTTCTGAATATATTTTTTTCTCCTTTTGTGTTGGCTTCAGTAGAATTTTCCCTCGTTTAAAATATGCCTAACTATTTTCGGTCTTTGATTTCCAAAGTCTTGAAAACTGATGGATTACATCCCATCTTTTATATGTGATATAAATAGAAAGCTAACACTTTCTAAAATATAAGCTATTTATCTTGGTCAGGAGGATTACCAAAATTAATCAAATTGATTATAGTTCTCTGAGTCTCACCTAAAACATCATTTAATTTAAACCACATCACAGTTCAATAAAAAAAATTAAGGTAATTAATTTATGATTATTTTTTCAGCAACAAATTTATATATATCATTATATATAAGACAGAAAAATCTCATACTTAATCATGGATGACAATAATTAAAACGAGCCATAAAAAGAAAGATCTAATAATATCTTCAAATCTCAACATCACACAGCAAACAATTTATAATGATTGATAACTTCTCTTTGAAAACTTGTTAATCTTTGATGCTTCATAATCCAAACAGACAAAAAACCTGGAGAGAGACTTCCTCAGAAAAACCTATAGTTTTTAAGACTACACCAAAATGCGATAAATATGTTTTTGGTTTCATTTTTTTTCAACATTTAAACATTTTATTTATATAAGGTTAGGTTTACATTTGAATTTATATCTAAATTTTTTATTCATTTGAACTGGTCAACAAAACAATTATTAATTTATTATTAATTATTTATAGATTTTTCGAGAACCATTCACTAAGAAAAATTCACCCGTACTTAATAAAACTTAAATCAAATCACATAAAAAATTAACCGCATTTCTAACTTAAAACTTATAAGTTATTATAAAATTATTAATTGGATACAATTATACTATTTCATCGAAGTACATTGCAAATATTAATTCCCACAGTGATCAAATATAGATAATTTTTACATATACCATTAATATTATTATTAGATATGATTGTTTGAGAAATTTAATATAAAATTATGAATATGATATAATGTAATTGGACTTAGTTTAACTCATTATTGTTTTGAGTTTGTATCATTTATGGTATTTTTATGAATCATCTAGACTATTGTTGATAAAAGATTTACAATGATGTATTTTTTTAATAGATGGGTGAAATGATATTGTACGATGAGAGTGATTAGAAGTCTTTAAATAATATTAAGTTATGTTTGAGATAGTTAGGTATATAATTTAGGTATGATATATGTGGTAGAAATATATGTGATTAATAATAATGATGATATACATGTTGCGGGCCAAATTTAATTAAAGAAAGAAAATTGTTGAGTGCAATAATTTATTTATAGGGTCACATCTGGGTATGACATTATTATACGCATCTGTTGGACCACCATTATCTGACATTAGAGAGTTTTGGACCATCATTATATATTTATTAATATATGAATATTATCATCTTTACCAAAATCATACTAGGACGGCAACCATAGGAGCAGTATCTAGTTAGATAGCTAGGTACATAATGTTTCATAAAATTCAACTACTCACACCTTTCACACATTCTATTCTCACCACCACTTTTAAAAAGATTATTATTAAATTGCATTGGTTAAATAAAAGGTGTAATTAGATAAGAATCTTAATTTAATTTAGTCTTTGTTTGGATAACTTTTTTAAATTATGTTTAGAAAAAATTTAAAAATATTCTTTTGTAAAATAAAATTAACTTATTTATAAATTAAGTAATAATTTAGATAAACTATATAAGATAATCTTGCATAATTTTATTAATGAAACAATTTATCTAAATATAATAAAATGGTGTTGACTTATGTGTTCTTCTATGATTCAATTTTAAATATGGGAGAGAAAAAGAAGTACAGTTTTATCCTTAAAATTACTAGTTCAATGAGAACCTCTCTAGTTCCAAATGTAAACCTATAAACCTGTTGTATAAATTTGACGTAAATTGAGCTCAAATTTTAAAATAATATTTCACTCTGGGTTTTACTTTAATTTATTCAACTAAATTTACACCAACTATATATATATATATATATATATATATATATATATATATATATATATATATATATATATATATATATATATATATATATATATATATATATATATATATATATATATATATATATATATATATATATATATGTGTGTGTGTGTGTACACTAACTTAAGGAAGCAAGTAAATTACTTGTTTTAGACAAAGAGTTTAATTTTTTTAAGTACTGATATATTATTATTAAATTAATTATAACTTTATGTTTGAAGATAAAATTTAATTAAATTATTAGCTGTTTATGTTAATTTTTGTTGATAAAAAATATTTAATGAGTTAAAACTTTTTTTTAATAAATTATAATTTTGTTTAGAAAAAAAATGATTAATTATCTTTATTTTTTTATAAGAATTTTTTATTCTATTTTTTCTTGTATTTTTATGTGATTTCTCCTTTATTCATTGTACTCATTGTTTTTGTTATTTTCTTTTCTTTTAGAGTTTTTCTTTTGAAAATTTTGACAAATTTCATTCATTAAATCTTATGTAGTCTGTAGTCTGTGTATCAATTTTTTTTCTTAAGTATGATTAATATATTTTTCTTTTTATTTGTGTTGTTGTTACTTTTATTTTATTTGTTAAATTTATGTTAAGATTATTAATGCGTTTCTTTTGTCTTGTTACTTTTTTCATTACTTTTTAAATTTAAATGTATAATTATTAACTAAGTCAGAGTTTAGGCTTTTGATAAATAATGGAGATAAAATTTTAATGAAATAAATTATGAATACAAATTGGAATTAAAAAATAATATGAAAATTAAATAAAATTAATATATATATATATATATATATATATATATATATATAAATATATATATATATATATATATATATATATATATATATAAATATATATATATATATATATATATATATATATTATTGTAAATAAATAAATAAAAAATGTTGGATTTTATGCCTACCTACTATGATCTCAAGTCATCTCCATGTTGTGCATATGTATGTCACAGAAGTTAAGGGTTTGAGTTTATTATATTTATTTTCTAAAGAAATTTATAAAATAGAATGTAACATATACAGAAAAAAAACTCACTGCAGAATAAATGATGCATTGAAAGACTTTCTATAATTTTCTTCTAGAAAAATTAAAGAAATTTAAAATTAACTTTAACAAGTTATTTACTTATGCAGAATTTAAAAACTAAAAATATATATTTATATAAAGTTATATAGGAGATCTTTTGAAATTGGTTTATACAAGAATTAATTTTAGTTTATGAAATAAATTAGTTTAAAACTTTCACTCATTTTGAATGGAATATCTGAGACTATAAGTAGAATTCATGTATGTACATTTTGTCTTTTTTATGTTTTCTTTGATTAATGGGTGGGAAAGAATGATTCATCTATATGTCTTCGAATTTTGTCTTCATTCTAGGTTTTGTTTAATTAATGGGCTAGCAAGAATGATTCAACAAACATTTCTATAGTTAAATCATCCCATGTATAGTTTTTCAAATTCATTATTATATATACCAGAGAGTTTACAACCTATATATTATGTTACTTTTAAGAAAGAGTTTGAAAGAGTTATTTAGTCTTCAAACTGGTTGCATCATTCTCACAATTATTCCTAATAGATTAAACATTTAAGTCAATGTAGGTGGAAGAAAAGTATTATACATGTATAATCTTAAGCTTTTAAGGAGATAATTACAAGGTATTCAGATTTTGCATAGTGAAAAAACAAGATATTTGAACACAAATGAACGGATTACTAGGTTTTTTTTTTAATGATATTTCTACCCAATACACACTGGTTGGTTTAACTTTTTAGGACGGAAATTGATGTGATGTTGGTGATTTAGACTTGATAAATATTAAACTGTGGACCTTAACTAAAAACAAATTAATTGTGTTTAAAACGTTTTTAATTTTTAATTTTTTAGATTTTACAGGACATTTTTCATGTGTATCAAAGTGTCCCTTGCCCTATTTCTTGATAAAGTTTGCTTATCACATGGCTTTGACCTTTTGTTGACACAACATGTCATTGACCTAGTCTATTTAATTAAAAAAAGTATTATCAAAATTTGAAAAACATATAAGTAGTTAAAGATAAACTATAGACATAATATAAGAATGTGTTGATTATCTAAGGTATGTATAAGAAGCATTATATATGTTTGAATAGTTAGTGTTATTTGAGAAGAAATGGAAGGGAGAGATTGCATAGAAGAAGTGGAGCAGTTTGGGTTGTTAGTGATAGTATAAAAAGTGAAGAGAGTGACAGGGAGAGAAAGGTGAAAATTGATGTGTGGATTGTAGTATTGATGAGAGAAGTTAATGCAGGAAACGGTGGAAGGAGAGAAAGGAGAAAGGGGGGCATATGGCAGATCACTCCATCATAATTATACTCATACAATTTTGCAGTACTGGAAAGCAACAAAAGCGAGAAACAAAAGCCAAGACATGTTTACAATACATGAATAAATGAAACTACACCAATAACTCCTCTACCCTCTACAAAGCCTAATCTTCCTACACCCTACCCAATTCATGCTTCGACAGCGACCTAACACCAACATAGCCCAACGGTTTTCTCAGACCCTCTGCTCTTCTTCTACCACTAACACCCTTCATTTCTTTTCTTATTTACTTTTCCATCTCTCATCATTTTCGTTAGGGTTCATCTTTTCTTTCTCTATTCCTTCAAACAAATGGAAACTGTTATAACATATGCTTAAACAGCTACCTACCTAGCTGCATGCTCAAGCTATAGATGTGTCTCTTACATTTAGTTATACATGCTCTTCAAATGGAATTATTGGGTGAGCTCACCACCACTGAATAAAGTTCCTTTTCTCAGCAATCTGGTTGATTTGAATGTGTCCCCGTTCCCTTACATATGGTCCCACCCTCTATTTCTGTGGTCTCCCTTTATCCCATGGTGGTGGCAGATTTTTTGGATCATTGAGTCTGTGATAGATGAATGATGTTTTGTCCTTTTGATAAACTCTCCCTCATCAGATCATTTTGTCCCATCTGTATGCATTGCCTAATGGCTATTTTGGTAGGGCTATCTATCTATCTATCTATATCCTCTTATGATCGATCAACTCCATCTCACATCTCAGATCGTTTTATCCTTTCTCTCTCAACATGCCTATTTTTCATATACATGGATTTTTATGTTTCGTCATCATTTTGTTTATATCCTAATTTTACTTCTGTCCCTCTCTCTCACTTCCTCATGCATGCCCACATTAAGATGCTAAACTTCAATTGCTGTGAAAATATTTGTTTTATTTTCTATGTTCTTTCTCTTTCTATCCCTTTCGGGCTTGTGTGGAAATTGACACAAACTTTTGTTTGAATATTTCATGTGCAGATGTTTAATTACAAATACATGTCTGTAGGATTTAAGCTTTGGATTGGCTCAATGCCTATTATTTTAAGTAATTAATTAATGGCTGGGATTGGTTTCTTACTTGAAAAAATTGGGGTGAAGGTATGGATAAAAAAGAGATGGACCACCATGTGGAGGAGAGTTCAACATTTAGCTATAAATGTTAGGTAAAAAGCTTGTAAATTAGATTGAATGTATGTAGTGATGGATCAGTGGAGCAACTGAGGGACCTGTACTCTTCACTTATCCAAAATTAAAATTGGATGGCAAACTTTTTAATACAATAAAAGAGTTATGCAAAATATTGAATAATTTTCTATATAAATTATATCTTAATTAATTAAATTTCATAAAACTAATTTTAAGTTGTAAAATAAAATTTATATTCATTTATATAATTTATATAATGTAAATTTGTCTTTAGTTAACGTGAAATCTTTATTACATCTCTTTTGTTGAGATATACATATTAAAGAGATATAAATATTTCACATGAAATTCAACATTAAGAGTGAATTAAGAGTGATATGATAGCAATCTAAATCTGATAATAGAATAAGTTTGATAAATAATAAATCTCCATAAGACAGATTTTGGATGACTATGGTATATATTAAAAAGTAAATTATAAACCTACTCAATCCTCTAAAGGTGAACTCACATATTTTACTAATTTAGCTTTTCGTTTCTTGTATTCTTAAAAATTATACGTTTTTTTATATTAATACAGATAAAATTTTGTTTTGGTTAATGTAGTGGATTAGCTTTTAATTTTAGTTAGTTTTGAAACACCACAAACAAAAATTCTAAAACACAAGGAAATAGTTATTTCAAGATCTCTATATCAGTTGTGTACCGCTCAAAACCATTGGCCGAAGATTGCAGAAACCTTATCCACTAAATGGCTCCTTAGAATATTCACATTATAAAAAACCTAAAGATTTTAATAATTTCAATGATTTTTTTATCTCTTCTCCTAAATCTTCCTCCAAAGGATTTTTTTTTCCTTTACAAGCAACTATTTGATCCCTAATTCTTCTTTGTTTTCTTTCTCATTTCAAGAAAATAGATTTAATGTGCGGAAATAATTAATAATATAGTGGAAAGTGGTGAAAGACATACAAGGATAAATCAAAACTAACACGACTGAAGTTTAACATGTTGAAATAGACATAATAGTTGAGGATACAAATATAAGACCAAATAATATTTTAACTACGCTGAAATAAAGAAAATATAATATTTATATGTATGGAAACATAATCTGTTTCTATTTCTGTTAATATATGCCTAATATCCATAAGACTAAAAAAGTTATAAATATACGTTTATATAATATGAAGTACAATCTATTTTATTATCACTTTTACTCACAATACATTTTTATAGATATTTTATTAATTTGAACATTAAAATGTATTTATAATTGTATTTTTTATTTTTTTATTCAAAATTTGGTTACACATCAACAAGATTACCTACTTCAAAAATTGTTCAGCCAAATCTGAAAAGAACAATACATAACTTGAATATGTGTTTCGTGAATTTGAAACAACTTCACGATATATGTTTTGTGTTAGATTTTTGTTTTGAGTTTTTACGTGTTTATAGTTTATTTATGAAATTTTTATAATTAGTTTTATGTTCCATGTTATACTTATTCAATTTTTAAATTTGAAAATTAAAATAAAATTTAAAATATAAATCAATTTTAATTTTGTACGCAAATTTTGGAAACTAAATTATTTTCAACTATAGATGCAAAATTTAATTATATTTGTCACTAAATCCTACACAAATAAAAAATTAAAGTATTTAAAATATAAATAAATTTTAATTTTATATGAAAATTTTGGAAACTAAAATTATTTTCAACTATAGATGCAAAATTTATATTTGTCACTAAAACCTACACAAATGAAAAATTAAAGTATTTAAAATATAAATAAATTTTAATTTTGTATGCAAATTTTGGAAACTAAAATTATTTTCAACTATAGATGCAAAATTTATATTTGTCACTAAATCCTACAAAAATGAAAAATTAAAGTACTCTTCTTATCGCTCTTAAATATACACTTAGAGTTAGCTAATGCCCATGAAAACAGGGAGTGCAATATCACCTTGCCTCATTTACAAATAAATAGAACTTTTTTTAATTACCTATGTTTATTTAAATATATATTTTATTTTTTGTGAATTTTATAATATATAAATGAATATAAATTTTATTTTGTAAGTTAATTTTGTATGATTGAAAATATGTATCTAAAAACATCTTTGGATTTAAGAATAGTAAAAAAGGAAACCATACTGTATAGGTTATACACACTACACATAATAAATATATATATATATATATATATATATATATATATATATATATATATATATATATATATATATATATATATTCATATGTGGAGCACAATAAGATCTCATGTTCATAATTACGAACATGTTACCAACCAGAGACGAATTAGAAAAAGGAGTTTGTTGAAGCTAAACAAACAAGACATGTTCTATCCTTTTTGTCAAGTAATAAGAATTTGATTATCATGTCATACTTTTATTTTTTATGTATTATCTACTGCTTTTCCTTAGAACCTATAGATGCACTTTTGTGAACATTTTTATTCGAAAGACATAATTAAGAAAATTGTATGGAAATCCTATATAATATTATGTTATATGGACTTTGTGGATACAACAAACTATATGTTTATTTTAAGGTGAAGATTTCAGTTAATTTATAAAGAGGAATGATAGATCATTCGTTTGAGTCCATCAAGAAAGAGATTTTCTATAGGTTACACAAACACCAATAATATTTTAGCCAATTATATAAGGGATCAATATTATCTTTTGTCCAAAACTTTAAGACAATAAGTTAATGAATATTTCATTTTTATATACTATCCTACTTTCTCATTTCTATTTAATGTGAAACTTAGTCTCACACTTAAATTTGTAACCATTACTCCCATTAACTATTATAAAAAGTACTCTTATCGACTATTTTTATAGTTTAATATTTCTTTTAAGATATTTGATAACAAATTTTCATCAATGATTGAATTAACGGCTAATTCTTTTTAAAGTTTAACAAACAAATATTTCCACTAACAATCAAATTAGTGACTTTTTTTTTTAAATCTAATAAAATTTCTCTGGTTAGCTGTTGAATTAACAATTAGTTTTTGGTCGTTTATATATAAAGGTGACCAACTATTTTAATAACGATGATTCTTTAGAAACCAAATTAAAAATCAGTCTTGTGAACAGAGTTTTTTCTGACATACACTTTTTTGTTGTTATTTCCGTGTTGAAAATTGGTGACTACTAAAATACATTTGTTTAGTGATTGTTTGTGCATATTTAAACAATATGCACAGGAAGGTAGAAATTTTTTTAGTAATGTTATTAGCAATAAATATAGTATTTTTAAGGATTTTAAGATTGATTTAGTAAATATAGATTTTATACAAGAACATTTCGTAAAAAATGGAAAAGTTTGTCTTGATCAAAAGTTGAATAATATCATTTCAAATCGAATGTCAAATTAAATCAGTTTAAATCGAAGATCGAATTGAGTTAACTTAGATTAAAAGTCAAAATAAATAATAAATTCGAGAATTCTTTTAAATTTGTGCGCCTAAAGAATCTAATTGAGTTGACTTGCACCTAGAATAAAATTGAATCAATCTAGGTTTAATCACATATTTTTTATCTTGATTTTTAGACTTATATAAGTTGATCCATGAATTAGTCTTAACTCATGAATCTTTTGAATTTTGTAATTTCTTTTTATGTGGACCTTTTAATTTTAATTTTATGAACTCTTTTGATCTTGAGGCATATGGGACTTAGCCAAAATATCTACTTTTAATCAAATTATTTCAATATAAATCTTCCAATTATAACACCTAATTAACTTCATCTTTCCTGGAATAATTTATAAATTTCTCCTATCTCGATTCTTTCTACGGCTTTTCTTTCCTAGAATATCAACTTCTTTTGAATTCTTTCCTTGCCGTAATTATTTTAAGGCTCTCATACGGTGGCTTCAAATTGATATATATATATATATATTCCATAAGAAGATCACATTTAAATTAAGAAGAAAAATGTATCAAAGGATTATGATAGAATTCAATTTGGTATGGCTAGAGTCTTTAAATATCACTCAATAACTGTAGGGATTCACCTTCCATTCGATGAAATGTTGTGGAATGATTCTTTATTTAAATAGTTCTCTTTAATGCTTCTTCAAATTCCATTGTTAACTCATCTTTGATTTTGACGCTCCTTTAGGTAAACATTTCCTGAATTTGGATAAGAATATTATATTATTTAGAAGATTGAAATACATTCTGAATTGTTTCATTTTAAATTATTTATTTTTTAAATATTTTATTTGAGTAAAATAACTTATATTTATTTTATTTTATTTTTAAATAAATTATTTTAATTATCACTAATGCAGAAATATCAAATATAAAAGTGGCTATTTCAACTTTGCAAGTATAAAAAAAATCACCAAAATTTCAACCAAAAATATAGTTGACATTTTATCGAAAAATAATCTTAAATGATTTTTTATTTTTTCTTTGAGAAACATCAATTAAGGAATACCTTTAACCTTCCCGATACACAAATAATCTAATATCAACTATGTTAGACCTCGGAAAACGCACCCAAAACCTCGTCAGAGTCATTTAAAACGCACCCAAAACCCTCTGCGCGGACGCCAGGTGTCAAGCAGCGTAGATTCGAAAATCAGATAGTGGAAGGCAGGTGTCAGCGAGTGAGCGGACGTTCGTTTTAACGTGGGAAGCAAAACTGAAATTTTTGAAAAACCCCGTTTCACTCACTCTGCATGCACCCTTTCTCTCAAAAATCTGATCTTTCATTTTCTCCTTCTTCTCTCTAGAAAACTCTCCCTTCTCTCTACTGTAACTCACCTTTTCTCTGCTCCGATCACCGTTCAGGCACCATAGGAGCATTCCCGGCGTCCCAAGTTTCCTCTTGAACCGAACAAGTTTCAAGTTTGAGCGGGTAAGTGTATCTGTTCTTGGTCGTTCGTCTTTTGTTACATGCAAAACCAAGTTCTGGTTGCATGCAGGGGTGTGGTCTAAGTTATCTTTGATTTTCATGTTGTTTGGTTTAGTTGGAAGAGTTAAGTGATCGTTGAAGGTAGAAGATTGTAGTCGGACGAAACAAAAACCTACTTTAGGACGTCCAATCACGTATCCAGGTAAGGGAAGCTTATCTAATTTAATTGTATGTTGTTGTACGTTCGTTGATAATGAATGCTTGTTGATGAATGGTTGAATGTATGTATCAAGTATGAATACTGATATGGTGGTTGATGTGGAATGTGATTTCTTGGTATGATATGGGTTGTATGAAGTAATCAAATTGATTATGATTAGAATTTTATAAAGTTATGAAACTATGTATTGAGAAATGAATTGAATGTAAATGAAATCTGAATATGTATTCCCTATGGTAGTGTACGATCGTCATTGAATGGTCCTTGACCGTTCGGTGGTTCTGTTAAACTTGTTTGTAATGGAATTCTTTCATTTGGGAAGAATTCTAGTTGAGGACGAGCGTCCTCTTGTAATAGTGCTATGTTTGAGCATTCGGCCAAACGTAAATGTACCTGAGTGTTATGTGAGGAGCTGAAAATCTTGTAAATATGTATTAGTATAGTTAGTTATTATTCAACCTGGTTTTCCAACGGGTCTTATCATATTCATTATCCTTAAGATTTCTATTATAAGTTTAAAAATTAGTGATAGGTCTAAACCCAAACTCTTGTAATGAGACGCGTTCGGTCTTATACCGAACGCTCGTACTCGTTTTAATTCGTCAAACTTGATGAAACGGCGTTCGTCCAAATTCATTAAAAATTCCTTTTACCATGTTCAGTCATTGACTGGCGTTAGGTTCTGTAATTGAATTATTTTAGGTATGGTTCTTTAACGTCTTGATGTGTCTACATCCATTGGATCCGGCCTAGAGCCTCCATACTTGATTTGTAATCTGAGTGTTGGTTTGAATTCCGAGAGTCAGTTCATTTAACTGATTCACGATGTAAATAACGTTCGTTATATATATTATATATATATTTGTACCCGGGATTATTCTTAAATCTAAAAGTAACTCTCTTGGTCTTATTCTATTCTGGAACGGGAGATTTTATCGGTATCGTTTCTATCGTTCGTCCTCGTTATGAAGAGGGCGGAACGTTCGGTATTTTATGTGCTTAGAAAGGATGATGAAAATGACACCTAGGTGAAAGGTTATAAAGGATGAAGAGTATATGAGATGAATGAAAGATTTTGGATTTGAACGAGCGTTCCGGGGAGGAACGACTCTTGGTTGAATATTGGAATTGGTAAAGTATGAATGTGGAAATGCTTAGCTGGCTGTTCATCCTGATGTTTCGTGAGTACTCATCCTCACGTAGAGGAGGGTAGTTCATGTGTGGGAACGGTAGGAGGTCCTAATCCTTAGGGGTACTTTGGACGGAACGGACTAACCTCGGGTGACAGCTGATGAGAGAATTCCAGTTACTACATCACCCGGGTGCACGAACGTCGTAGCTACACAGAATTCATACAGTCCGGACAGTCAGTCTAGTAGTAGGCCTTGATTGAATCGTATATTGGAATGTATTTGATGTGTTTGAATATGAGAAATGTATGTTATTACTTGAATTAAATTACATAAGCTTACCATGTGTTTTATTGTGTTGTCTCGTCCTTGTACGTCCGTCTTGTCATTGCAATGATCATCCGTGTGGATGTGAGCAGATGGAGACGCGCTACTGGAAGAGGCGCTGGAAGAAGAAAATTTGGAGGAAGAGAATCTTATAGAAGTGGAAGTGAAGGCCAAGCCATAGGAGCGTTCGGCTAGTTTTTAGTATTTTATTTTGCGTGGTGATCGTTCGGTCACCCCTCTCTTATGTTCTACTTGACCGTTCGGTATTTTGTAAACCGTTCGGTCATGTTTCTTTTTATCTGGAACAAACTAAGTTTGTAACTTGTGTAAGGCCGTTCGGCCGTAACCGTTCGTTGCCTAGCTTAAGACTGAACTGATTTATTATTAACTATAATTAATTCTATTATATGGTTTTATTACTGTATTTTTGGGATGTTACAAACTACAAAATAATCTACATTAATATTAATTAAAAGTTTTAACTTACATTAGTCCAAAAATAATCCTATTAGCGTCAAGAAAAAAACATATTTGGTATAGGCTGAAAAATAATCGTGTCAATATTAATCAAGATAAGATTAATGTTGTTGATCGAAAAATAACCTTAATTACATTTTAATTAATGTTAGTAAAAAACAACTCTGTCTGACGAACATCAACTAAAGACAAATTATATTTGAAAATAACTAAAACATAGTGTTGAATTTCGAAAGAAAATCCTGAACTAAGAAATACATTATCATATATCAACAGAAACAATCTTAATGATGATGACTAAAGAAGAACTATGATTAAATCTAATTACAAAAAGAAACCATGTTAATATTATATTACAAGAAAATTTGGTTTTCTCAATACTCAAAATCTATTAATAATTACAAAATCCATCATTGTTTAATGATGACAAAAAAAAAGATAAAATATTAATCAATAAATTTACATAAAAAATCTTTCAGTAATTAATGACACTTAAAAATTTATTGATAATCACAAACAACTTAAATTGTCAAAAAATACAAATGAATTTTTTTATTGGAACATCCATCAAAAGCTACTGTGATTTAATTTTCTTTCTCTTCTTCTTTCTTTTTTTTCTCTTTTTTCTTCATTGTTGTTGTCGTTGTTGTCATTGTTGTCACTAGTGTTGTCATTGTCACTCATTTTCTTTTCCTTCTTTTCCTCATCTCTATTTGATTTATAATAATTATTTTGTTAGATTTAACAAGAAAATTAGTGTTGATTTTATCAATGAAGTTATTGACGAATTTTAAAAAATAAATTAATATTTAATATCCAATTTTGTCCCTAGTTAGGTTGGTAAATCTCAATTCAATCCCTCGTTATAAAAGTGTTTAAAATGTGTCCTTACTTGTAAATTTATGAGTCAAATTAGTCATTTCCGTTAAATATAACTAAACGAAGTTAATGGGATGATGATGTGGTAGTAGTTAGTGGTTACATGTGAAAATATAACTGTGTGTGTGCTTACATGTTGGTTAATTAAAGAAGAAAGAGTTTTGGTGTATAGCCCAAAGCTCCTTCAGATTAGAAACTAGGGTTTCTTCTTTTTTTCTCTCTTGGAACAAAGTTTAGAGTCTCTTCTTCACTCCCAATCGTGGCAGCCCTGCCTTCCATCAGCCCAACACCGCCGCGCATCCCACTGGCCGGCCAAAATTGTCGCCGACGACACCGATCGTCACCAGAGTCACCGCACCAACCTCTCCTCTCCTGCCTCTCTTCGCGCGCGAGAGAAGTACTCTCGCCTCTCCGCGCTGCGCCCTCATCGCCGTGCCTCCAACCATTCTCTACTGCTAGAGTCGTCACCGCAACTGCATCAAGCGAGGCCGTCGTCTCCGGGATTGTCGCCGACAGCGCTTGTTGCGGCCAGGGGAACCATCAGAGTTCCCCTTTCTTTTCTTCCAAACGTTAGGGTTTCTCTCCTCCTTTTCAACTCCGCAACGCTTACCAGGAGCAATGGAGACGCCACCGCGGTCCGCTCCTGTCGGGTTCATCACCGGTCATGAATGCGAGGCCAAACTCTTGGTTGAGGTTTCCCTCTTTACGGCACCGCTGCCATTGGAGACTAAGCCCCTAGTTATCGCCCACACCTCCACCGAGCTTGCAACTGTCCTCAATGAGTGATTGATTTTTTTTCTCTATTTTTTTTCAGGTGCTAGACAGAATGGAGGGGAAAAGATGACGAGTTATGATGGCGGTCAACAATGAAGGAGAATGTAGGTTGGGGGAACGGTGATAATGAACATAATGGGGTTTGGGATTGTTAATCTATTTTTGGTTGAAAGTGGGGGAAATAGGAGAAAAGTATGAAAAGTATGATAAGAAGGATGGAAATGGACATTTGATGGAGGTGAAGATGGTGAAAAGGTGTTGGTAGTAGCTGTGAGTGGCAAGATGGTTATGGCTATGGTTGAATATGGGTTGTTATCTTGACTGAGAATGGAGAAATTGATTTAAAAAAAACCCAATTTCTTAATAAAACCCTTTCTTCTCTAATTAACCAACACGTAAGCATGCACATAATTATATTTTCACACGTAACCACTAAATACTACCACATCATCATTCCATTAACTCGGTTTGGTTATATTTAACAGAAGGGACTAATTTGCCTCACAAATTTACAAGTAAGGACTCATTTCAAACACTTTTCTAACGAAGGACTAAATTGATATTTGACAACCAAACTGGAGACAAAATTGGGTATTAAACCTAAAATTAATGACAAGTTTAATGATAATTTTATAAAATTAATTATCAATGGATTTTACTCAACATGCTCAAAGCTAAAGCGATAGTTTTAGGACCCATTTTATTGATGAAATTTAGTGATAGAAATATATGTAACAATAAAAATTAGGGTGAAACATGTTTTTCATCCCTAAACTTTGACGTAAAAATTGGAATTCACCCATGTCCTAGACTTTTATATATTTTAGTCAAACTTTAAAAGGAATAGATATAGTCTTTTTAAATCAACAATGTTATTTTTTTTTACATGTTGATGGTACTCTAAGCTAACATTGAGCTGAAACGTGTCAAATAGTTTAAACAATTCAAACATAACTTGAAATACAATTTAACATGTCAAAAAAGTTTTATGAAGTTGAGTTAAAATGAATATATCTATTCAAGTTTAAAGTTTGATAACCCTATTCTAGCACAGTTTGAGACAAAGATGAATTTCAATTTTACATCAAAGTTTAGAGACTAAAAAACATATTTAATCTTAAAAATTATGAATTAATGATAAATTTAATCAACAAATTTTACAGGCGGATCAACTATTGATAGATATTTCTATCGATAATTGAGACTATAAAATTTGTCAAGAAAACCTATTAATAAATTCTATTTTATCGATGAATTATTTTTATCCATTAAATTCATCGATAAATGTTATTTTATCAAAGTATTTTTCCAATTTCGGCTTTTCTTTACTAATTTAGAACAATTCTTTACTATGTCAACATTATTTAGCTTACTCACTTCACCAATTTGTGATGTTCCTTCACAGCACATTCTTACTTGAAATCATTTTATTACTTGAAATCATTGTATTGAACCTTCTCTTTGATTAACAATTTAATCCATCCATTATTGGACATATTACTAAGTAATAATAGCTTTTAATAGGGATGTTACTATGTTCCTAGAACAAACTAGGCATAAAGCAGTCTTGCAACTTCATCCTCTCTCAAGTGTTGATGTTTATATGACCATTTCCTCCATGGTTAATAGTGACAAAACTGCTGACTTTGTTTTTTTCAACCATATTTGCGTCTTCTATCTCAAGCTTAAAGATTGTTTTTTTTGGCCTTTTTCAAAAAAATTATTTCAATTTGTAGATATAAAAAATGTTATAGATTATAACCAAAATTTTAAGGACAAAAATGATCCATAATTTTGTCATAGATGAAAAATTGCACTTTACACAAATTAGACTAGGACTTTGAGGTCTAATGAGTATTGCTCACTCGTTTAGTGGGTATGGTTTTGAAAAAAATAGAATAATATATATATATATATATATATATATATATATATATATATATATATATATATATATATATATATATATAATTGGGTAATACTTTTACTTTTTCTTAAGGACTGAAAGGAAGGAAAAAATTGAGAATTGTTCTCCTTCACTTAAGATTGAAGGAAATGACCAAATATAGAATTCATGGTTCTATCTTATCTCTATTTCATATTCGTTTTCTTTTCTCTTTTGACGACTTTTTCATTTTCAATAGATTAGGATGAATTTTGTTTCAATCCTCTTGTAATTGAGTTCTCTTATGAATCTTAAGCTATTGAATCAATGCTTAATGATTTCTGATGATTGTCGTTCACTAAGAAATCGATTCGTAATCCAATATTGAAGTTGAAAATTTAAGGTTTAGATTATTCCAATTCAATAACCATGGGAGACCCCTTCCTAGAAATGGATCGAATGCATTCATGTGAATTTTCTACCATAATGTTTGTTACTAATTTTGCTTACCTAAATAAATAGGTTTATATAGCAAGAATAAATAGTTTACTAGTTAGGAATGACAACATTGTGGACACCACTTTATTATCTTATTTTATCTTTGAAATAAAAGTTTATTATTATCTTTTTTCTGATATTCAATAGTTATAAAATTTGTGTCTAATTTCTACTTTCATAAGGTAACTTGTAGTATTCACTTATTTACTCTTTTAAAATTAATTAATTATTTTTAAAAAATCACGCTAAAAGTATAAAATCAAATAAAAGTAAATAAAAATCATATTAATCAATTATTTTTCAGGGATATTATTTAAGCTCAAATATTAATCAATTACTTTTCAAAATTAAAATCATTAATTTTATTTTTTCAATCTCAAATATTTTAAAAAAATATAATTACATAACTTTCAAATTATAGTAAAAAACTAATAATTAGATAAAGAAAAAAATAATTATATAAAATGTTACATAATTAAACATAAATAAATTTCATAATAACTAAAATATCTATTGATTTTGTAAACTTAAAGTTCATAAAGTAAAAAAAAAAATTAAAAAAATTATAAAAAGAAAACAACAATTCAAGTATAAAAATAATTCAAATGTCTCTTTACTTCTTTTATCTATATTTTAATATCTTTCTTTTATACACTAATAAAAGTTATATTACACCACTTGAATAAAATCATGGGAAGAAAACAAGATTCATGAAAATAATATTTAATTATTATATTATAGTATATTAAATGTCTTTTTACAGTTATAGTGATTAAAACTACACTTAAAAATATGAGTTAGAAAATAAAAATAGTTACGTAAAATATGTTTAAACAATATTCTACACAATAAAAAAATAAAATAATAAAAAAGAAATAAAATTAATCAAATGTGTCCTTTGATATACTATTAAACGAAATAAATAAAAAACGTATAATTAATGACATGATAAATAAAAAGTACCTTTTTTTAAGAAAACTTTATAGATATTGAATTAATGGAACTATGGAAAGATATTGAAAATGATTTTGGTGAAACAAAAGTTTTTCAAATCATATAAAATTAAGGATAAAAAAAGAATAAAAAAGTAAGTTTTTATATTACCAAAGTAAACAAATGGTTTCCGTGATTAAACACTTGAAATTTTGAGAGACATACATTTTCATGTGAAAAAAAATAACTTTTTCAAATAGAATGGAAATAATCAAATGTGAGACTTAAAATCTATTTAATTTAATGAAATTGATAATATACCATTTTAAAAAATGTAATAAGTGTGATTAGAAAAAAAATATTTTGAAGATGTGAGTGGATTATGTGAATGTTAAAGAAGTCAAACAATTAAATAAGAGAAGAAAAAATTATGTAACGAAAGAAAAGAAAATAAATAGTTATGAAACTAAAAGATTTAGGTTATCTAATGTAAAAATTACATGTTAAAACGAGGATAATTACATATAATATCTATTAAAACAAATTTATTTCTCATCCTTTATTTTAATAATATCATTTGCATACAAAATTTGAAGATAATAGGTTCTTTTTAGAAAGAATATGAAATATCTTATAATAAAATATATTTTTCTAGTAAATAATTTTAAATAATTTTTTAGAATTTGATTTAAAATTATAAAATTTTAAATTTCTATTTAAAAAAAAGGAATTCGAAGTTCATTATATTTTAAATTTGATGTGTTTTATCTTCGTATTCTCTTCTTAAATCGATTTTAATTGGAATATTGTCAATTTGATTAATAATAAGACATTGTTGAGATGATAATTTTTTTTATTTATGTGAATTATTTCGTTTTTTAATTTTGAAAAACAAAATTTATTTAAATTATTACGATTGGTTTTTACTTTTGTTAAAAATCACAAATATTTCATACTCGATATGAGTAAGAGTTTTCCCTATCAATGTCAGAAAGGCTATTTTTTTTGGTAGGTGTGAATTATATTTTTTTCAAAATATCTATGATGGTTATTATTTTGTTGGTATTTACATTGATTTTTTTATCATCAACCCCAATATTATTTTTTATCAATAGTTTTGTCATAATTATTTTTCTAATGTGAGACAGGTTCAGCTAACACGAACAATAATTTATTTTTAATGTCAATTGAGAATTTTTTTGGTGAACATTAATAAAAAAAAACTCCAAGCAATAAAGTTCTAAAAATAATTTCATGAACGCTAGTCTAAATAATCATGATCGACAAAAATCAACAATTTTGTTTGACATAGAGAAAACTTGTCAATATCACATGCCAAAATTCTTGATGAACTTTAAACAAAAAAATAAAATCAGGAAACATCAACTAAAGAGATCATCAATATTAATATTTTTAATTGTTATTTTATTTTATATTTCAATAACTTTTTGGTATTTGATGATAGGATAATAATATTTTGACAACATTTTTTTTACAACATTTTAACATTATTTACGTGTCATTATGTAATTGGTTCATGTTGGTATTTATGATTATTATTATTGATTGTGGAGTAATTTTGGACCAATCACATAATGACACGTAGATGATGTTAAAATAGTGTAAAAAAATTGTTGTCAAAATATCATTTTCTGACAGATAATCAAATTACTTTATTGAAAAAAATTAAAATTCAAGAAATTTAACAAAACTTTAACAATAAAATCAATTCAAATTTAATACCTCTAAATATTTTAAAAATTATAAAATTCTTAATCCATATACCAGATAAGTTTTAAATTAAACTAAATTAGAGAAAAAAAAGGATGTGAGTCACAAAATAAGTATACATTAAGGGAAATTAAAATACGTTTGAGATTTGTTTATATCAGCTATGAGATAATCAAAATTTACCTTGTTTTACTAGTTCATTTTTAATATATTTTTATAATAAATCCAAAATACCATAGACACAAACAAAATGCCCCTTGTTCTACGTTAAGGAGTGATAAAATTTTCATAAATTCTCTTATATATATACTAAAACCTTCCACTTTACTTTCTAAAGAAGTTGAATGTTTGTCCAAAAATTAGCTGAAAAATATCATGCATAGTTGATACATTCTTCATACATAATGTATTATAAACAAACACTATCCATATGATTCATAAGAAACTTCAATATTTATAATTATTTAGATCTTTGTTTTGTATATTTTTTTTAATTATTTTGATATCGAGGTAGTTGAGTAATGTTGTTAGTTTGATTTGGAGTCTTATTTATCATAATTTTGTCCTTAATAAAATGTTTTAGAAAGTGAAAAAAGAATGAAAAATAAAAAATTATTTAAATTGTCTTAAACCTTAAATTTTAAATAATGTTGTAGTAACAACATTAATAAACTTTAAATATTAAACATGTCTTATCTCTTAATTTTGTCTTATTAACTATTATATTTACAATTAAAACACCATCACGTTCATGTCACCGACAAAGCAAACTCTCCTCGAGTCTTCCTTTCAAACTCAGACAAAAATTTTGTCATTATTTTATACAATTAGGCAAATATGTCTTATGTTGGTAATTGTGAAAATTTGGAGTCATAGATCCGAGATAAGAACATCCTAAGATGAAAAAAAGCACGAGGGAGAAATAGACAAAGTTTAATTTCGTAGGTTTCAGTTTTAATTTAACTTTTTAATCATATTTTCTCATTTATAATTATCGTATATAGTTTCTTATGTATTATTTATTTCATTAATGATGGGATGCTATTTGATTATTTTTGTTTCATCTTAAAATTAAAATGAGTTGACGGTACATATTATATATATATATATATATATATATATATTATTACAAATTATGTTATCAACTATATTCATAGTAATTCTCCTCGCAAAGCAGTAACATTGGAGTCATAGCCAATTGCTAGAGATAGAAGTTATCAACTAAAAAAGTTCTGAGCTGGAAATTGAAAAAGTCCATTGAGAAAACCATAAAAAAATATCTATGATTTTCTATAATTGAAGTTTATCCCCAACTTGCGTTTGAGTTGGACACTAACGTTTTTTAAAAATCAAAGTTGAGCTACTTTGACTTAGCCCTAACAGTAGACTACCTTAGGGCACATATTCATGAGGTACTAAAAGTCATTCGAAGCTTGAGGAAGAACATAAGTGTAAAGAAGAGAGAAATATGAAAAGGGTTTGTTCAAAGAGAACAATTTATACTTATTTTATCAGAGAAAATCACTATTTCTCGTACAAAGATTTGAAATCAAGAAAAAAAAAAGCAACACTTTCCATATAATAAATCTCATAAAATCAATTTTATAATAATTAATACAGAATTTCCAGATCAAACGAATCATGATAATTGTTCTGGAATTACATATGCATGGATTGTAACGATAATAATCATAAGAAAAGCTAGATGGTGTAGGTGTAGATGAAGTATTATAAAGGAACATAATAGTTGAAAGAAGATTAAAGGAAGAAAAGAAAAGTATGTGGTATAGGTAAGATAGATCATAAAATTCTCTGTCTAAGGTATACGTTTTTGTTTAAACTTGCTTTAATTTGACCTGAATTGTCAACCATAAAACAGATAGTGCAGCCAAATAAACATTGAATTGATGAGAAAGCAGTGACCAATACTAGATAAGGGGCTAGAAATTAATTCAGGACGAAATTGAAACCATATACATATGTTGAGTTATTGAGGTTTTCTTTTGTTGTATAATAATGACCCATAACTGTCTCTAAAGTACTTCACAGGAAATATGGCATATGTAGTTGTCTCTACAAGAATCAGTTCTACTCGTAGAAAACTCCTAATTCTTTACATATTCCTTTAAATTTCAAAACCCTCACAGATGCAGTGCTAGCTAGCTGGTTAAAAAAACTGGTCCAACTCCAACCCCTTCCTTTTTTTCTCACTTCATTCCTATTCTCCAAACTCCAAGAATGGAAATCTGAAAATTGAAAGCCCCACCAAAAGTCCTGACCATGAACTTGGAAAATGATATACCATATAGAAAGATGAACTCTATAAATGCACTCTTGTACTATCTATGCATATATTCAATAAAATTTACTCTCATATCACTACTTTCTTGCATCGCTAATTCTTACATTAGCTGTTAAAAGCATTTACTCTACAGTTTTTATGATCATTAACTCACAGCTGACAAATAATAGTTTACATTTATATATGTATCTGTACGAAGAGCCACGTGGTGATTGCAATAGGATAGGATATATAATAGCTACAGCAGAAGTCTACTTTCCATACATATTATCTATTTTGGTAAATGTCATTTGCATATGATTCGGAAAACATTACTGTCACAGAGTGGTATAAACCTGAAGGCAGGGAAAGAATTAGACTTTGATAATTAAAGACCTTATAGAACAAGGCATAGTAGATCAGTGGATGTGGGCATATCAAGTCCATCAGTTAATCACCCCACCTAAACATAGCGAGAAGAAAATGTTGTATATTGTCATTATTAAGGCTGACATCCATTTTCCTGCAATCTCAGTTTTATTGTATTTTTGGTAAACCTAGGTTTCTCAGCCAAAAATCTAACCACTATCAATTGTTGTTTTTTTTTTTTTTGTATATGCAGATAAACTGAGAAATCATAGCACTGATATGGGATTAGGTTTAGGTTTATGATTTATTGAAGCAATAAGTGGAGTTTGAGTTTGTAAGGGTATCCTAGGATTGAGGGTGTGTGTAATATTGTAGAGATGGGGTGTAGGTAAGAGGAGGAGGTGGTCCAAAAACTCGAAATGCTACACACATAGCTGAAGCTAGCTATATTTGAGAAGACAACAGTTGCCCCGTACCTCGAATTATTGTCATCCATGCCAGTGTTACACGATTCTCGTCTCTTCTGGAACCATTTATTACCTGGTTGCTGTAATGCACCTTACCATTCATATCACTCTACCCTCATAATATATCTACCATAATCTATTATACTATTACTCCCTCCAACCCTAAATCTTTCTCTCTGCATAAAATATTTCAACTTTCTACTTAAACAACTCCTCAAACGTCAATTTTGTTTAACACCATGTTTAATCATTGATTTCACGTAACTCAAATTAGAAAGGATTAAATATATATTTTTCTTCCCAAATTATTTTAAAATTATAATTTGTTCCTAAATCAGATATATATATATATATATATATATATATATATATATATATATATATATATATATACATATTCTGCTTTTCTACTTTACCAAAATCATATAAAACGTCGTCCATCTCAAGTGAATGTTATAATATAACTTATTGTAAAATTTTGTTTATCACATGATATATACTTTAAGTTTACTTTGTCACATGGTAAGTTATATTATAAGTAATATAATAAGCACTCAACATTTAAAACACTTCATGTTTTGTTTGGAAGAAGATTTTATATTATTTTCGTAAAATATAACAACAATATAGAAGTATATTTAATTTAGAGACCAAATACAATTATTTAAAATGGTGTGGTAACAAACATATTTAATCCAAATTATATAAATTATTGAGAAAGAAAACATTTTGTCATGCTTTGTTATTTTGTATGTTGTAAAAGTTTCCTTTTTAACACTTTTACTTATAGTTCTCTCTTCAATTAGTGTTAACAGCACTCTTTAACTTTAATTAGAAAGAAAACGCCATCCAACGAGTAGTTATTATAAGGTCATGTTTTATTTAGGAAAAGAAAACAAATTTAAGTACAAACATATCTACTATTATCCAAGCATATAATGTTATTTTAATAAGATACATCTTACTAATGTGAAACTTTAATTACAATTGAATATTGACACTTACTTACTGGTGTGATACTATGATGTAAATTTTGTTCCTATAAAAAGTACCTTTTTATATAATTTGTTATGAATCATTTAAAATACAATATTGTTTCTGTTCTGATTTTGTTTTTCAATGTTTTTTCTGAACATTTTTCATATAAAAAGTATATTAGAAAACAAGAAATAAAAATATGATGAGATTTTGGAATTATTGATAGAGATAAAGAACATTTTATCAATTTCATGTCTTCCTTCCTTCTTACTTTAAGTGGACAACAAAATCAATAATATAGTCATACCAAAGAACAAGTTGTATAAGATCACATGCTCCTTCTACACCCTAAGATCATGTAGGGCATTACTAATGCATTGTTGAGATTGATTGCTCAGAAAGTGAGACCACCTCAAAGGGAAACACTTCCTGAGATTTTTGACAACTTTAAGGTAAGTTATATAGTCCTTAAACAACTTCAACTTATAGATATTCTACAAGTTAGCTATGCCTAACGACAACTTAGCCTTAAAATGATCCACTTATAGAGGTTATAGGTCCTTCTCAAACACCAGACAATGGGATGACCTCAAGGTTCTAGAAAGTTTCAAATATTAAAGGATTCAAACATGGATTGAAATTGAAGAAGTTGTTCATGAAGTTTAGGTTTTCAGATTTTGGAGGAAGAGGTTGAGTTATTGGTAGTGTGATGATGACAAGGAGAATGAGGGTGTAGGTTATCCAAGGAAACCTAATTGGATTGGTAGAGTTTAATGTCTTCTTGTTAAGACATTAAGAACTCTAAACAAGGACGTTTCACCTACTATTTTTTTTAAATAATATATTTTTAGAGACAAAGAAAATCAATTGAATACAGTATGATTTTAAGATTTCTACAAATATTTAAATTATTTGTCCATGTAGTTTCTTTTATCATCATAAGTAATGCAATATGAAGAAACGTGACTACACAATTAAATAATTAGTTATTTACACTAGTTTTAATAAGTAGTGAAATTAGATACATAGATAATTACATGTCCAAACAGAAAAATAAAGTTTAGTAATTATTATATTGGAGATATATATTAAGTAAAAATATAAATTTTAATATTCAGTAAAATATCTTGTGTTAATTATATGTAAAAAGAAAAAACTTTGTAAACAACGTCCTCCACACTAACATTTTCTTTGTCAAAACAAATTTTACTATTTTAAATATATAATCCAATAATGATTTATATGTGCATAAGTAAACATTTATAAATGTATAATCAAATTGTAAGCATTTTCTTATATTTTCCATAAAATATTGTATAGAAATTATGCAATGAAGTATAAATTAATTTATGAACATTTTTGTATACTTAATTTATTTTATAAGAACTTTGAGTTCAAGACATGCCATATTAATTTTCAAAGTTAAAATCCATAGTGTTAATTGATATTATTTTATATATAAGGCAAACATAAAAAAATAACAATAATATATATAATCACTCAAAAATTAAAAAAAACAACTAAAAAGTTAAATACTCACATGTTTTTTCTTTCAACTTTCTTATTAAAAAAAAGAAAATTACAAAGCTTGACATCCAATTTCAATATTTTTTTGTCTATGCTGCATACTTATACTAAAGAGATTTGTGTGAACATTGAAAGGTACATATACATACATAATACATACATATTATATATATAATTCCTGGTCTGAAATGAACTGAAAAGTAATTCGATAGAATTGTTGAGACATTTATTAACAATTTATGCATCTGTTGGATGATAGAAAAGAAAAAGCATGGGATGTAATTTATTGAAATATGAAAGAGAGGGTCCCCAATGGATATGATATTTTATTTTATTGATTGATGAAGGATATGGGTTTTCAGCTTTATAGGCTTTAAATTTGTGTTAGAAGCTAAAAAAAAGAGAAGGGGTGAGGGCGGCGGCACCACCTTTCTTTCTCTCTCCGATTGCCCTAGCTAGGCCTTAATGGAATCTAGGTATGCAGTTCTTTTCTTTCTATCTGTCCACACCATGTGTTTGTGACATTTCCTCGGAAATTCTTGGTAAGTGTTACCAACTGTTTGCAGAATCTAACAAAAGTAAAATAAATATTGTGGTAGATTACTACAATTAATTCAAATGTGTAACAGAGACAGTCACATATTAACCTATTTGTTTCGGGTATGAAACATGTATTTCCTCTTTCACATTCAAACACATCTCATTAGTTAGTAATTTTGAATTTCAATCGCTTTCTGGATTGCGTTGTCCACCTTTCCACCAACGAATAACAAACAAGAAAGGAAACTCAAATCAGTCTCTGTGTTGCTCTTTTCATAGCATTTCCACGTCTCTTCTCTCAAACCAATGATAACATTATTTCAGGAAATTACTCTTCTTTCTTCACTTTTATCAATTTAATTTATATATATATATATATAATATATTCTATGTAAAAAAAATTTAATGCCATTTATTTATGTTGTTTATCATTATTTATGAAGAAAAGTTAAGTTCATAAGTTATTAAATCAAATTTAAAAATAAGAGAGGTTTAGAAACAGTTTTTATTTTCCCTAAATTAAGTAAAATCTTAACTAATGAGGAAAATTGAATTTATTTTACTTTTCTATAAATATTTTTAGAGGAATTTACTTAAATAGTATTGTAATGTAACTTGGCTCCCTTAAAAAAGTTACATTCTTAACCTAATTTTTATTGATGGATGATGTAACAAAAATATAAATATGAGAGAAAAAAAAATCATACTTCATGAGGAAGAAAAAAGAAAAAGAGAAAAAAAACCATGACTATTTACAAGTTTTCAAAATGTTTCTTTCCCGAAAGGAATAAAGGGCACGTCTGTTTTGTACATATTGTTTGTTGTTTAGTACATATTAGGATTTCAACATGTGTACTGAATATGCTAACTGAATATGCTAAATAGTTAAATGCAATAATTATAATTCATAACAAATATATATTTTTTTATTACATTTGTAATGAATTTGAAAAATATAAATTATTTTCCATGCTTTAGAAGAATAACTTATGATATGATATTATTTTAATTATTGATAGTGTATAACATTAATAAAGAAAATTATTCTTTTGATATACATAAACTTTTACCCATTTTATCTTTTAAGTGATTCTGTTTTACTATTTTTTAAACTAAAATAACTATCTAGATAAAAAGATTTCCTACAAAATAAATAAAAACTATCCACAATAAAATTATAAAAATTATTTATATTTACTTTTTTTGTTATCATGAAAAAAAAGAGTAGACATTTACACACATGTTTTCACTAGTTTCTATATAAAAAAAAAAATCCATGAAATTTAACTTTAAAATGTAAAAGATACCACCAGATATTGAAAGACATAAGTGACTAAGAAGATCAAACAACACTAATACTAATAATATAAAGTTCTTGTTATATTATGTGTAGAAACATTTTGTTAATGTAAAGCACATTACATACTATGTTATATATATGTAAGATGGTCATGTGTTATAATTAAGATTGTTGACTTTGATGATAAGTATTTGAGAAGTATATATAAAGTAAGTTAGAATAATTTGTTGATGTGAAAATTAAACTGAAGTTTGAAAAGGATATATATATGATTTGAAGAAGAAGTAGTTGAAAGAGTGTGGCAATGAGATGGTAGTGAATGAGAAATGGTGTTGTTGCAAAGACATAGTATTTATGTTTCTACCTCTCCTACAAGTTGAGTATGACAATGTTAATCTTTTTGCTTGTCTATATCATAGATGCAAATGTGCAATTTATGGTGATTGGAGACTTTGCCCAAACCCATAGAAATAGGCACATAGATCACACACTGGACCACATGATACTTACTTTTCATAAACATAGCCATCCATCTATTTCGTATAGAGCTAGCTAGCACCATTTTCAATTTATTGTACAGTCTACAGTATTCAAATCCACTGCTTCTCCCAACAATATAATCACCCATCAAACAGACAACGACATCTTTGCTTTCTGCTTTCAACAACCATAACCATACACACACATACATCTATCCAAAGGTGAAATGTCTAAACTCCCACTGTTTTTTTTTTACTATTCTTTTTTACACCAGCTACCTTCTCTCCACATAATCATTTCAAACTAACCAAATCTGTATACACTGTTCACTACAGTAACTAGTCTTCTCACTTTCCTATTACTTTCTGCTTCCAAAAGTGTTTAGTGTTAATGCTTCTTATCATACTTGTTTCATAATTAATTCTTTAATTTTTCTTAGACAAAAGTTACATTATTCGAGAAAATCTTCCTCTTTTTTTATCTTTTCACTTTTTTTTATAGTGTGTTTTGATTTAATAAAAGTATCATATAAATAAAACATGTTAGGTTCACAAAGAGATTTCGTATTCAAAGGTTTCAATTTTTTACATTTTTTTTTTTGTTTTTATTAGTGTTGTGCATGGATTGAGACATTCTTAATGTTTTATTCTTTTATTTATATATATTAGTTAGTGTTGATAAAAAAAATATAAAACATATTAAGAGTTTAAGTACGAGTTTAGTTTTTGTTCTAAGTATATAAATGAAAATATCGAATTATTTATCTCGAATAAAAAACTCATTATGTTAAGTTTTGGAATTGAAAGTGACGTTAATATCTTTATATGGATTGGAAATGGTATTAATAAGTTATTTAAGTATAAAATTAGACAAGAAAATTAAATATAAGTCTGAATTGTTATTTTAATTACATCTCTTTGATTCTTTTCTTTTTGTTGTTGAATTTTTCTTATAATCGATCTCAAAAGTCAAACAAAATACAGTAACATTTTTGCAGAAAAGAAATTTAATTAATGTAAGAAGATTTAGGAACACTTGTTTATATTAAATTGAGACATATTTCTCTTACATACATTGAGTCCTCCTCTCATTTCTCTCTTACAACTTCATTGTTGCCACCCACCACTATTGTCCTTGGTGACACACCATCATCTTTCTCTTAGATAGAGTTGTACTGTCTGTCTTTCTTCTACATTGTGCATACAAACAAGGATATGCATTTACCTGCTTCGTATCCACTCTTTTCCCTCAACTCCGATTTGAGCTCTTCAATGATAGCACTCCTTATTTCATAACACTATATATGAGTAATGGTGTTAGTGGTTTTAGTGAGAATATGTTGAAGATAGTGGTGTCTGCAACAAATTGAAATTTAAATACATGAAACATAAGCTTTGATTTGAAAAATATTAGAGTCCATAATTATTTTCTAAATAGAAACTCCTCTTAGTTTATAACTATGTTGAAATTCTTATACTAGGCTAAATCAAGGAGATTGATTATTGGGATAAATTGAGGAGATTAATCACATCTGGGATATGAATTGTTTATATAAGAGACTTGATATCACATTCAACATAAAACCTAAAGTTTAATGTTTATGGATCTTGTTTTTCTTACATACCATTTAACTTTATATGTGAGATTTTAAACTAAATATTTCTAACAATTAGACCAAATTCATGATTCTTATCTTTCACGTTGGTGATTTGCTTCCTTGTAGTAGTTCATTGAGCTTTTGATTGACACTAATTAAGCATATATTTAACATTTGTTTTGGTAGGAAAGACTTAGGTGATGTTTCAATATTTTAGGTATCCGGGTTTATTATGATAGGTCATGCAAGGAGGGTTTAAAACATTCAATACATACTATTTCTTCTTGTGTGTTGTGCATGTTCAAAGAGGTGAAAAAAAAAACATCCAAGTTTATATATGTCTCCAGATGATATAGGGAAAATATCAAATTTCAAGTTTGTTTTGGAAAAATGTGATTAGCAAAATTGAATAATGTTAACTAAATTTTTAATTAAAACAAAAGTGTAAAAATTCTACATAGAGAGAGTATAAAACCTTACTATCTTGTTTTACTACATCAAGTATTTATAAAGCAATGATCTACAATTTATTGATTCAATCATGGCTAAGTTACGGTCAAACCAGTAGTATTTAATATTTATTAATAATATAAATTTATAATAAAATTAAAATACAGATATTATTAATACGTGTTCAATGAATTATTATTTACTAAGTTTAATAATGTGAAAATTGATATTAAAATAACCAAATTGATGTTTTGTGTCTCATTAATTAACATAGGAGTTTAAATTGACAGATTGGTATCTGAACCAATTCTCAAGTAAACAATAAAACAAACTCGTTTAATCCTCTTTAAACACAAAAGAATCTTTCACTGAAAATTTAAACACTTTGTACCAAATATTATTATATGTTAAGCTTAAATCTGAAATAATTAATTTATTCGTTTACTTGGCTTCCATATGCATATAAGAATACTGTTCTGAAAATTAAATTGAATCGATTGGTCGAAGTAGAAAATCAATAAACTGATCAATCAAGCGTTTCATGTAGAAAAATTGATGAAAGAGCCAAAATCTAAAATATATAAAACAAGTAAGATTGGTGAAAAAAGTGTTTCATTACATTCTTTATTTTTTTTACAAAGATAAAAAATGAAATCAAATTATTTTTGCTTATAAATTATAAATTTAAACGTGTTGTTATTCATGGATAATGTATTATTGAAATTAGACTCAAATATTATATATAAGATATTTCATTTTAAATTTTGTAAAAATTTATAAAATCATGTTATTATATTTTCCATTTTATTAGTATATTTTACTGATATAAACTTGACCATATTTACTTCTTATATTTGAATAATTAAACTTTTTCTTACTGAATAATGAAATCTTAAATGAGTGAGTTGAGTTAGTGATTTGTTTTTGAAAACACTGTTTAATACTGTAATTGAATTGATGAATAGGTACGGAAGAAAGGATCAACCATGTGCAGGAGAGCTAAATCATCGGTTATGTTTAATTGCATATTTTATGTGAACTTGTTTTAATTTGTTACACACTTCAACTTGGTTCGATTTCAACTTTGTAGTTATTTTCCTATCTTAAATACATTATCCATATTCAATATATAAGTCTTTAGAAAATACCATCTATTTATTTTCTTAAGGAAAATTTTAACTTTCAAAAGCTGCTTATTGAAATTTGTCTTATTTAGAAAATTTGATCAACAAAAAAAAAACGGGAATTAATTGTTGTGTACAATCTCCAAGCTACCTGCTACTTCTTATTATTAATTAAATATCATCACATGTGCATGTTTTTTATATTTCAATCATTAGTGTTTAGGGAAACACAAACGAATTATCTTTCTTGTTTTGTCAAAGCATATTCATACTAAAACTAAAATTAAAAACCAGGCCAAATGCGACAATATTTGAAACACAAATATAACTTTTTAGCCTTAAAAGGTATTTATTTATTTTAAATTAAATTAATAAATAGACTGTCATATTTAAAATTAGTCGAATTATTAATTAAATATGAACAAAACTAAAAATCACATTTTTAGAAAAAATATTACAAGCTCATAAAATATGACATGAAAATTGTATATTTTTTTGATCAGTTAATTAATAATTGAATAAAGAATGTGGTTTTTTTTTTATATTTCATAATTCAAGTAGGTTTGTTTTGGTTCACCACTTACAACAATAAATATGAATTTATAAGAATGAAAGTTGAGCTGGTGTGAAGAAGTAATAAAATGAAGGTGGAAAAGTTTATTATGCAGAGAGGAAGAAATTCGAAAAAGCAGGAAAGGAAAATAAATTATGCATACGTGATGATAATGACAATGAGGAAGAAGTAATATAATTAAAAGCCAGAAAGAACTAAAAGGTGATATTTGGCATGTTTTTTGGGATCCGGGACATTAAATTATGACTGAGCTCGGGAGTTGGAAGTTTTGAAGAAGAAGTTATTGGTCTGGAATATATTTATTTTTCCCTTAAATTTATACAGTTGAGGAATATTGAAGAGGGAATCACATGTATGGTTGCATTGCATAGGAGGTGTAGCTGAGAAAAAGAGATGATAATTGAATGAGAATGAAGAAACGAAACCAGAGTTTACATTCTCATGTTAAGAAACATGTTCTTGCCTAAAAAAACCATGAAAAACAAGAATTAGAACATTGTTACGAGTTAAACTGATGTTTTGTAATGAAACATGTACATTTGATTGTGTAGTGTTTGACAGTGTTGTAATTGTGAAAAAATTATGGGTAGGAGGGACCAGCAAGAGAGAGAGAGAGAGAGCACACAATGAATGGCACCAAAAGTCAAAAAAAAGAGAAACTCAAATCAACCTAACACTGTACAGAGAGTCTCTCTCTCTCTCTCTCTCCTCTACTACACCGTTGGCACTGCAATGTGTTGCACCTCCCTCTACTTCTCTTCTGTCTAATAACAACAACTTGTCATAGATATCCTTTCCCTTTTCCACGTTTAATAATTTTGAGAAACTAAAAGAAAATGGGGTGGGATCAGATTTAACAAAGTGAAGCTCTTTTCTTCTGGAACAAGTGGCCTTTTAGTGTAGAACCGGAAGCATATATTGTACAGATTATTATTATTGTTATCCCAAATATCATGAAAATGACTACTTGCTCACATGACCCCAATACGCACATTATTCATGGGCCCCCCACGTAAGTGTAGTAACCCTCTTTTCTTTCCCCTTATTTCTCTCTCTTTCTCTCTCTCTCTCTCTCTCTCTCTCTCTTGATGTGTTTAAGAATAAAACTGGGTTGGAACAAATATTTTTGGTTCTTTTGTTACTTGTAAAGAAGCTTCCTTTGAGGTAACTACACTTGGGTTAGCTAAAACTCACATCACCCTCTTTCCCATCTCCATCTCTCTAACATATTCAGCTGTTTAGGTCAACAATAACCCCGTTTTGAATCCTCCATGCCTTGTCTTTCTTTAGGGTTTGATGCCTCATGGTCAAATATGAAGGCACCGACTCTTACAATTCTCTTCTAGTACTAAATAAGCACCTGCTTTTCTTTGTTTTCTTCACAGCCTCACATATCTATCTGCCTACTCAAATATCTTCTCAGCTCTCCAACTATATATTTATTTCTTGGTAATTTAAATAATTTCTTCCTATGTATATATATAATCTTGTCAATTTTCAGACTCTAAATTTTGCGTTTTTATTTTTTATTTTTACTTCTTTTCCTCCTCTTCCTTCTCCTCCTCTTGTTCTTCTTCTTGTTGTTCTCCTCTCTTTATGATTTCATTTTTTTTCAATTATTTGGTGACATTGTTTAATTTGGTGAGATCCAGAGGTTATAATTAGCAGAATTGAAGGTGGGGTCAGTGTGTAATTTTATGGAGTTGATGCAAGAAGTGAAAGGGTATTCCGATAGCAGAGAGGAGGAAGAGGAAGAGGAGACAGCAGAAGAAATCGTCACAAGAGAAGAAAGCAGCAGTAAGCACCACTACCCCTTTTCTTCTCCCTCTTTGTCTTTATCTCCTGCTCCTTCAATATCAAATTATACTTCTACTACTTCTGCTGCACGTCCTCATCACCATCATCATGTAATAAATATTCCTCACCAACAAAATCCATGGCTGGGGATGAATATTCATGATCATGATCATCATCTTCAGTCTCCAGAGACCACTGAATCTCACAATTCATCATCTGGGTTAGGGTTGTTACACCAGGATGCAGCAGCTTCCAATTTCGTCATCGGCAATCATCATAATCATCATCATCATCATCACCACACAACAAAGCAGCTAGATTTCATGGACTTGACACTGGGGAGCAGCAAGGACGAGGGGAATTTGCAAGGATCGGGAGGTGCTGCTTCTTCTGTGTTTGGTCATCATGCAAGTGGTAGTTCTTCTGCCGATGGTAACGTTAACAACCTGCAGCAGCCTTCTGAGAAGGAGCACATGTTTGACAAAGTTGTGACACCGAGTGATGTGGGTAAGCTGAACCGATTGGTGATACCAAAGCAGCATGCTGAGAAGTATTTCCCTCTTGATTCCTCAGCCAATGAGAAGGGGTTGCTGCTCAATTTTGAGGACAGAAATGGTAAGTCATGGAGGTTCAGGTACTCTTATTGGAACAGCAGCCAGAGCTATGTGATGACCAAAGGGTGGAGCCGTTTTGTGAAGGAGAAGAAGCTTGATGCTGGTGACATTGTGTCCTTCCAGCGTGGTGTAGGGGATTTGTATAGGCATAGGTTGTACATAGATTGGAGGAGAAGGCCTGATCACCATCACCACCATGGCCCTGACCCTTCAGCCACACTCTTCACACCTTTCTTTCTTCCCAATCAGCAACACTTCATCAGATGGGGTGCCACTGGAAGATTCTACTCCCTCCCCTCGCCAAACCCACCACGCCACCATGACCATTTGCAACAACACCTCAATTACAACACCATGTATCATCAACATCATCATCCCTTTCATCACCAATTGCAAGGTGCTGCTGGTGCTGGAGGAAATGGAACTCATCACTACAACAACTATCATGACATGAGTAGTTCAGGATCTGGCTCGGTCTATTACCTCAGGTCAACACCCCCACCAATGCCATTCACTGATCACCAAACCTTGAACACAAGACAACAACAACAAGAGGGAGGCAATGTTTCTCATCCTCCTATAATCATTGATTCTGTTCCAGTTGCTCACCACCACCATCATCACCAGCACCACCGTGGTGGCAAGAGTGGTGGTTCTAGTACTAGTACAAGTCCTAGCACTGCAGGCAAAAGACTTAGGCTGTTTGGGGTGAATATGGAATGTGCTTCTTCAACATCAGAAGACCCCAACTGCTTCAGCTTATTGTCCTCATCTTCAATGGCACATGCGACAATGGCTAATTCCAATTCACCTCCCTCTTCTTCACTACCACCTCTTCAGCTTTTGAGGGAAGACTCACTTTCATCACCATCATCAGCAAGGTTTGGGGATCAGAGAGGGGAACAACCTTCAATGCTTTTTGATCTGGATCCTTCTTTGCAATACCGGCAGTGATAAACAAATTGATGAAGAAACCAATAATGAAGAAGATACGAGTTTGATCTAAAGTCACCTGGGCTAGCTACACTTTCTTTTGCAGCATTTTTATTATATTTTAAATTTTTTTTCCCTTTCTCTTTTGTTTCTTTCATCAGCTACAAAGGAAAGAAAAGGCTCCCAGACCTTCTTGTTCTTCTGCTTCTTCTTTTGATCAGTAATTAGTTTTTAGCTTTTGCACGTTTTGGAGTCTTTAGTACGTTTAGAACTGCTCAATGAATTAATTAGCTTGGGATTTGGGCCCTGAAGAAATGGAATATCCATCGTTTCACAACCTAAAGAGGGAAATGAAATCCATATGGAGATCGATTACGTTTAGACCTTTTTCAATTGTGTATAGTACAATACAAATATATATTATATTATTATTTATTAATATTATTATAGTATATATATATATGTCTTTTGCTATTTCTATTTTAATATTGCTTCAATACTGTTCTCTCTCTCTCTTTCCGTTTACTGCATTTAATGATACACAGAAAAGCTTGTTGCTTTCTTCTTTCCTCTAATGTTTCTGTTAGCCTTGTTGGGTTGATGTCGTTCAACACACTGCTGCTTCTGCTCCTGCTGCTTAGTTAGGCATTGTAGCTTTGCAGATAAAGGGCAGAAAGTTGTACAGCTGTAAAAGGGTAATTTTTTCTGATCTTATTCCTCCTCCATTCATCTAATTTGATTACCTTTTTCCACTTACTATGCTGTAGTTACCATAAATAATTTATTCATTATATATTGATCAAGAGTACTAACCCTCCTCCCTCCATTTTTTACCTCTATATCCCTCCACATTGCTACTTACTAGCACCTTTTTTTATTTGTATTTTCTGCTGATATGCTTTTGTAACTTCTCCTATTCATCAGCCGCCTTCTTGTCTGGATTAACACTGCACACAAACGTGATATTGGGAAAGTGAAAAATTGGAGGGTGTTTGACCCCATTTACTCATGCCTTAAAGAGTAAGTAGCCTGATTCTGATGCTTATTTCAATGTTTTGTCTTTGATCTATTGATTCTTATCTTAATTTAACAGATACAGCCTTTAGACTTTTATGGATTTAGATTCCTCATGTGATGCTTAATTAGTCTTTGTAACAGTTTTGCTACTGTCAACAGTTGAAAATCAAACTCACTCGTTACTAATTATATACATTTTTTGGATTTGTCACAGATATTGTAATAATTACATTACAGCTAAGACTTTTGGACAGTGAATCAAAGAGCTTTACTTTGACAATCCAGGTGAAAAATTATTAGCTTTAGCTTCTACTCTTTCTCATTTTGTTTGCTTTAAACTTCATATTATATGACAGATATAAAACATATGCAAGGATAAGAAAACACAAAATCATTTTGATTCATTCGAGATGTGTAGCATCATGTAATTGAAGGGAAAAAAAAACTTGATACGTTTTGAAATTATCGTGTGAATTAATATAAACTGGGTAAAGAAAGTTGTGTTGTGTGTTTGTAGAACTGATGGGGCAGATTGATGCACTTTGCTTTAGGTTTACAAAATGCAAGACCTTTACATTTTACTATTTGTATATTTTGTCGAAGTTTACTTGGAGTAATAGATCATAGAAAGCACTTGTGTATACATGTTTGAAAATATTAGAGTGGCATTGAATGCAAAATACACTGTTCAAGGCATAAAAAGGAGATATCAAATGGAATGTGGTGTTCTCACACGGTGAGAAATGGGAAAGCAAAAGCAACACATAGGACAGTAAGATCAACAGTAAGCGAGACTAGACATATATAGGAGCAGGACCTTTCTTTTGGCTACACAGACTTGAATGTGATGTTTTCTATTAAAATATATATAGCAGTATCTCAGATCCTTTGGGGTAAAGTCAATTTCCATGAACCATCAAAAGCCTTGGAAGAATCCTTGTCACTGCTGGAATTTAAAGACTGAAAGAGACTAGAAATGAAACCTTTTTGGGATGATCTACTTCATTTCAAATGCTTCGAAAACCAACAAGAAATCGGTAAAAGTTACCCAGGATAAAACTAGCCAAATAAAACATCAAACTCTTCATTCTTTTCTTTGATCTATATTTTATTATATTCTCCTGTCATCTTTGATCTTGCAGACATAGTTAGATAAGGAAATAAAACAATATTAAGAAAGAAAGACACAAACATATATTAGTTTTTTGGTCATAAGGTAACAATATGAAGGTGATTTTTGTAATCCTATTTCATTTTCCAAGGAAGATTTGGGATTCAACACCTTTGTGCTTCATACATATCCATGCATGAAATACATACCTTCTGTTAATAACTAAGAGCATCCTAGAGTCATAGGTTGATTAAAGTTATCCATAAATTCAAGGGCTTAATTATTCCCTAGCTAGGATTAGGCTTCTTGTTTAATCATAAAACCAAGACTTTTATATTGATCATATAATGATATAGTATGATTATTTTTTCTTAGCAACGTGAAGGTTATCATTGTTTTGGGAATTGCATCATCCCAAGTACAGTGTTATAAAGCAATTAATGTTTCTCAGTTATACTGCGGTATTAATGTCAATGTAATTAGTTCTATATCCACTTTTAGTTAATAAGTTATTGTTTGCCCCTTGTGCATTTTATGCAGAAGGAAAAACAGAAGCTCCACCAAATCACTGAAATCAGATCTTATGATATAAGGACTCACACACCTACCATTTCAGTGAGATTTTAGAAACATTTAACCAAGGTACAGTTTTTCTGAGTACTCCAATTTATATCTCTATATATATATATATATATATATATACATATATATATATATATATATAGATATATATGCATATATTATTTAGGTCACAAACAAGATTCGGTCACTAATGTTAAGTCAGTAAACAGTAAACATCAAATAGTGTTCAATTTAGCAGAAAAACAAATATTGGCTTGATACCTCTCTCAAGAAGTTATCAACAGATGCATGCATATAATCATCATAAAAAACTGGATATAGATAATGTCTTTTTTCTGTGCGTGGTTGATTTAGTGATTCAGCATCTTTTATACTTGAAAGTGCAATTTTTGTAGTCATTTAACCTCACTGTTGTTAGAAAGTAATTTAGATGTTAACTGAACTTGTGATAGGCATTTATTTCAATGAAATTAAAAAGTATATATATATATATATATATGTATGTATGTATGTGTGTATGTATACGTATGTATGTATGTTGAATAAAATAAAGTATTGAAGGGTGTGAAATTGAAAAACAGAAGGAAAAATAACCTTTAAATTAATGCTAAATTAATAATCTGGCTCCCTGTATTTAAATTTTATTATGCATAGTTGGCTGTCATAAGGTTGGCTGCATTCACTCTCTTATAAATATGAACAATTTGGAATGTCATGCATCACAGCAACATTCATAATGTATTAGTTGAGTTTCTGGCCATGCATTAATTTAATTTTTAGTACATTCTTATTATACTTACATTAAATAAAGTACTGCCCTTATTTTATTGAATTTGTCATTTTATTATTAATGCAGTTATTGCATAAAACCAGGTATAGATGGGAAATAAATTTGAAATGACAGATAAATGTGAGTGTGGTAAATTTAAGAATACTGGGACCAGTTTTGTAGGTTTAAAAGTAAAACTTCAAAACCATAAAATTTCTTCACATGCTACTTCTGTGATCTTGAAATTTCATACAGTAGAAGCATACTTGTTTTGCTTAATAATGGTATTTCCTGTGTCTTTCAAAAGTTAATTCTAAAAAATAACACTGGAAATAATTATGTCTTACTTTTTAGTATAATTAGTCTTACTTTTCACTATATATAACCTTTTAGATTTCTATTTTTCTGAGTTCTGTTAAAGTTAATATATAATTTTTTTTTATAAAAAAGGTCACCTTAATGCATTGCAAACCATTAAAAAGTACATAATTTAAAAAATATATTTTTATTACTTGACCAAATAAATTTAGAATTATTTTTTAACTTTCACCAAATTCAATCTCAACACTATTAAGATCAGCTAAAGTTACATTCACATATTTATCTTTTATCCCTTTAATAATTATACTTTATTAAAACATTTTCCATTGAAAGGGTCATTTGATTAGGTCTAAGTTTTACCATACCACATTACTTATGATTTTTTTTACAATTTTTACTTTAATGAGTCTTATAAAACCTTTTTTTTATTATATTGTACTATTTAGTAGGTGAGAGAAAGATAATAGGTTTTTAAGATAAAAATATATTATTTTATTCTTATGATAAAGAGTGATTTAAAGTTAGTTGTCTTAAATTTTATATTATGCCAGTATATTTCAATTAAGAATAAGATCCATATTTTAAACTACCCTATTCACAGTTGAAAATTGGTTTCTTCATAAATCTCTTTCATGGAACTGATTAATATTTCAGGAATACATCAATATATATTAGGCCCTTAAAAATGTTATTGCATGAGATTTAAGCGTGTGAATATTTTGAGGCTGTGTATTTATTTTTCTGGAATGCAAATCCCAAAGAAACAATGGCAAAAATGATCAAGACTGTGATAATTCATACCTTTCTGTTCTTAACAATAGCAACAAAGTATCTGTAAGCTTTTTTTTCTTAACTAAATATGATCTTTTTTTTCTTTAATTTAAAACATCTGTGCTATCATCAACACATATGCACAATTATATATATATATATATATATATATATATATATACACACCCACACACACAACAATAATTAAACTTAAAATCATATATAAATCATACAAGTTCTCTGCCACTAATCATATTTTAATAGTTTTCATTTTTTTTATAACTTTGGTTATTTTCTTATGTCATCTATTTAAAAGTTATTTATAAACAAAGTTATTTAATAAAATTTATAGTGTAGCAAATATAATGTGAAATTAGTTTATATACGTAATACTATGTTTTAAAAAATATATATGTTAAGAACAACAAAATTTGATTAAAAAAATTATATATTAATACGTGAAGTAAATTTTAACACATTTTACGTTACAATTAATTTTTGCATAAATTATTTAAATCTATGATGATGGTTATTGCATGAATATTGCTTTGATTTTTTTTGCGTGTGTGCTCTTGAGTTCAAGAAATCTAATCGTTACTTAGCGAAATTTGCTTGAAAAAATTAATTTTAATTTGATGAATATAGAATGATAAAAAGAAATCAAAGAATTATATATATATATATATATATATATATATATATATATATATATATATATATATATATATATATATATATATATATATAAAAGCCTTAACTTAATAATCATTTAGGTAATGAGTTAAAAAATGGTGTAATATATACATACAAATGAAAGCAATTTGTGACATCATGTTTTTACCAACTGCACTGCGAGAATAGCCAAAGTGAATAGCTAAATGCATTGCATATATACATTATTAACTAAAGTGTATAAACAAGAAAACTAGTGTAATTTGTTTTTATTTTTAATATAAAATGTCATCTTAAAGTCTTACAACATTATATTATATATGTTTCTAATCATATAAAGTTTTTGGAATTATCACAAAATTTTGTTTTATTTTAAAGTCAGTTTCAACATAGATGTCAGTTTCAATATATATATATATATATATATATATATATATATATATATATATATATATATATATATATATATATATATAGACACATAATTTATGCCCAAGAAACTAAAATATTACAACGATGGACATATTTTTCCTTAATTTAGGATATGTTTGATTCCATGTTTAAATGTCAAAAATAAAAATTAATCTGTAGATAAATGAGAATTAATCAAATATGTACTCACGCAACATGATTTGCATTTGATTACAATTTACTGACTTATTAAGCTTTCATGAAAATATCTTTCTATTTTATAGAAAGTAAACATCCTTTTCAAGTAACAAAATCAAATTAATCCTCAAAATAGTCAAAATCAAAATAGTAAAAGGTGCTTTATTAGGATATAAAGGGGTAGATAAAATCATTAAAGATAACTAAAGTGTCCGTCTCCAAAAGAGTTTTTTATTAGAAACAAATATTTTCTGTCCCTAAATTAACTAGTTTAGTGTGTGTGTGTGTATTTATTATAAAATTTGGATACTTAAGTATACACACATTGTTGAAAATTTTAGTCTCATTATTTGGATTACTATTTTTACGTTATGGTGATCATTTTGTTAAGTTTAAATATAAATAATAGTAATATTTTGTTATCAAAATATATTTATTTTTCTGATAAAAAAAATGTTATTTTACTACATTTTTTTAAGATTGTATAATTATATTGAAACATTTACATTTTAAAATAGAATAAAATTCATTGAACTTTCTAAAAATTTAGTCTTTCGAATTTAATTTCAATAACAAGTTCTAACCATTTTACCAATTCCCCAAATCAGTCACACCACCTTAATCGAAATAAAATATTAAGGCGGCAAAGCGTGGTTTGAGATTTAGTTAATTATGAGAACTGTTAAACAGTCAACACTTAAGTTAATGGAATTAACTTTTGAAACTAGAATTGGGGTATTTAAGAAATACGAAAATCAAAGTCAATGATTTCCAATACTTATATATATATGTAAAATTTTAACAAAAATATATGACTATCTAATATAGTTTGAAATTGACACGTAAATATATGAATAGGTTAAAAAGAAAAAAAAAACTCACGGGCTGATATTTCTAATAAAAAAGTTGTAATAATTATGTGCAAAGTAATAAATAAATAAATATAAGATTATTTTAACTTAATAAAAATGTTACAGTCGGGGCAAATATAATATTTGAATTTTAGTTATTTTTAGAGCTAAGAAAAAAAGGATCATACATAAATTATGAGAAAATTACATGTTGGATTGTGATTATATATTATGTATGTAGTAGTGATTTATAAGAGTGAACATCTGATAAAAAAAATATGAATTAATGTTAACTTGAGAAAGCTTACAGAAAAGAAATAGAGTTAATGAAAAAATTGTAAAAGAGGCAATGGTGAAAGAAGTTAAAGATCTGAAATGAAATGAAAAATGAAATGAAATGGGGTTTGGAATGAAGGGTGCCCCACCCTAGAAAAGTAGAGGGTATATAGGCTAATTAAGAGGAAGGTGTGAGGTTGCATTATTAATATTTACGACGATGATCATAAAGTAGATTGTACCGTAAAGTCAGCAGAAGTTCTTCACCTTTTACCTCCCATAGCGTGGCCTTCCATTTATTAACTGTAAATCGGATCATTGGACGCATGCAGTGCACACCAGTGATCAATCCAAATCATTGTAAATTGTACTAAAACTTCAATGGACCACTTCCCATTCCACTTCCAATACATCTACACAACTTCTTTTGTTTTTTTCCCACCATTCTATATTCTACCAACAAATCACCATTGCCCCTTTTCGTGTTTTCGTTTTTATCATACCTTGTGAGTTTCAAGCTGTAAAGGAATCTTTTTTTTTTCTTTCTTTTATTAATTTTCAGTTAATCAAACAGGATTTCTCAGTCCTTTCTATGAAAGTGAGACTCGGTTTAATGTATATATATCTTTTTCAATAAATATTTCGCAAGATCAACTTTAGGGCTACATTTTTGTTACAGTAGCTTTCAAAGCCCTAAAACTAAAGAAGATATGTACAAGTACCAGACTTCAAAAAGCATATGTTTTAATGCTACCACCAACTTTATATGATGAAGAATAATCAAGCAAATTCATTTGGACCATGATGATGATGATGATGATGATGATTATGATATTAACAACCTGTGATTAACACTGATCTGTGATGATCATGAAATAACAACCTAAGGACAAGGGCATCGTAGGAAAAGGGAAAGATCTTAAGAAAATCTTTGTGTTTGAAAGAAGATGGTGGTGCAGGACCAGAGAGAGAGAGAGAGAGAGAATGAGTGAGGGTAAAGATCATGGGAGTGACCAGGACGAAGTGAACCCGAAAAGTGACAGATCCTTTGGGTATAAGTTTTTGCTGGGGCTTTCCATGTTTCCCAAGATGATAAGTTAACAGATCAGATGCATGCACATTGATTTCGATTGAGGACCATGCAGCCCAAAAAGGAGATAGAGAGGACCAGAGAGAGAAGAAAGAATGGCAAAGAAAATAAACCAAACAAAACCAAATCATCTTTACCACTCACAGTTACATTTGGATCCATCTACATGCACATCTTCTTCTCCCTTTCCCTTACTTTCCAATTTCAAAAATGTAAAATTATTAAGCTTTTTCGAGTTAGGTTTTTCTTTTTCTTTGCTTTGCTTACAGATCGTGTAACAGTATTTACACAACACAGATTGACTGGAAAGTTTTTATAGAAAACTTCCGAAACATCTTTGGACAAAGGCATGAGAAATGTCACTTCCAGTTCCAAAGAATCTGATAGTCAACAATGGCTGCTTTCTCAAAACGTAAGCTAAAGCATATAGGTAGAAACTTTAGAGTTATTACATTACAAGTATATGTGAGAAGGGGTTTGGCTAGCTAGCCTCCACATGTGTTGTTCTTTCCTTTTGTCTGTTTTCGTTTTATTGCACCAAATTTGAAAGGAACAAGAGAATGTAATGTGTACGAAGTTTCTTTAGTGGCACCCATGTTGTTACTTTGGGATGTGGTCTCAGACTCATGGCTCTCGATCGCTGTGCATGTGTATGTGTGTGGATTTTATATCAATATTTTTTTGGTGTGAATGACAATTAGTACTGTTATGGAACAGGTGCATGTGGAAATTGTATAAATGACGTTTTCTAGTTAGGTAATGCACTAATGCTTGATGAGACAGAGTAAAGTTGGAAGCAAAAATACTGTACGGCAGAGAGAACAAAATTATGGAAAAAGCAAAATTTAGAACCCTCTATACAACTTTTCAATTTCTCATATGCATATATATATTCCTCAACTCAAGCATTGCGTTCGAGAAGTCTGATCCGAATGTGTTATTCTTGTCTGCAACTTTGGTGTGGTGGGAAAATCAATATTCAGCATATGTGATCAGATTGAGACAGTTTAACAAAGGTAAAATGTGAATGAGGAAACTGATATAATAGTGAAATGCATTTAAAGTTATTGTACAAAATGAAGTGTATATTTAAAAGGGTTTACTGAGAAATTTGCAGTGTTGTAGATAAAGAGTTTTATGTGATAAGATTTGATGGTGGGAGAATAGAGGTGCAATGCAATGCATGGTTGACTTGAAGTACGTGGTTTTATATGAGGGGACCGAATATCAATGGTAGCCACAATTTTGCAGAAAAGATATTCAATGAGCTACCATAATGCAATGTACCATTTACTCATCGGAAATAATGAACAAAATCATTTCATTAAAACAAACAAATCAAAGGTAAGATTTTTTTTCTTTCTTTCTAGGAAAATAGCTGGAATTTAATTGTAAGTATGTTTTACTTCTGTATTTTCTCAAAGGAAATATTCAAATAGTTATTTTTCAAATTTCATCACTTGTTTCATCTCACAAAATAATTATTTGTATTTTCTAAAATCTAATTTTTTTAAAACTAAAATAACTATTATAATAAAAAAATTATCTAAAAAATTAAGCATTATTTATTATAATAATTTCATTATTTTTTTTCATAAAAAAATGTCTTTTCACTATTGTTACATAAAAAGTAATTAATCTGGTTTTTTTATTGAGTAATAAACTTATTCTGTCCATTAAAATATATGATAAAATTCAAAATGAATATAAAACACATTTCAGGATAGTGGACGTAAATAATATATTTCATGATGCATAGGATGTAAGTATTTCAATATATTTGTTTGTTAAGAGAGTATGTATATGAGTATTGTGGTGGTTATATTAATAGATTCTCACCATATTAGTCATTAAAATTTTTTTATTTAGATATAGCGTCATTGATAAAGAAAAATATTAAAAAGTTAAAAAAAAATAGTTTTAGGATATGTTTATAGATTTATGCTTTTTAAAAAAAAATATTTTCGATTAAAATAGTATAATTGATAAATAATATTTTAAATAAATTAAATGAAATTATGTTGGAGTTATATATATATATATATATATATATATATATATATATATATATATATATATATATATATATATATATATATATATATATATATATATATATATATATATATATATAGGCTAGTAAATAAAAATAATTTTTAATTCACATATGTTAAACTAACTTTATGTATCGATGATTATCCATGCAACATATCGATTAATTGTGATATAAATGTTTCTATTATTATACTTGTAAAAGTAAGTATCGTTATATCTACATATAAAGATATGTATATTTATATCTATAACATTCATTATTTTAAATAAATCAAATCTGAATAATAAATACAAATTGAAATTTTTGAAAAAGATTATTTTATATCCGTGAAAAGCTTTATGGAAGAAAAATTTTGGATATTGAAAAGATTGATAAAGGTTGATTATGAATTTTATAATAAACTAATAGTTAAGTTATCGTAGGAAAATGTTAAAAAGTTTAAAGTTATTTAAATTTTGATTATAAATTTATGTTTTTATTTGTAGTTAGTGAACTAAAGTAATTTTAAAGAAAATTATTTACATCAACAATAATTTATGTAAAATTAGGAGGATTCTTTAAAGTCTTTAAATTTAAATTTTATAGACGGAAAGATGTTACTAGAAAAAATCTTGTTAAAAATAGTCAACTATATGTCTTATTAAAAACAAGTTATTAACAAAATAAATAGATACTTAGCACTATAAAATAAAACATGATAAAAAAAAAAGTCATTACTTAAATAGTAAAAAAAAATATTATACTATATTATGACCGTTTACTAATAGTAAAAAAAATATTACATTTCAAAATATATATCTGGATTAATTCGAAAACTTGAAAAGCATATTATGAATTTAGTAATGCATTTTAGATTGTGCAACTGTAAATATGCTTTTAAATTTCACAATTCAGATCAGGTGTGGACCTATTAGGCTTTTCCAACACCCTCATGGAGGTGTAAAAATAAAAGATGGGTGGAAAAAGCAATTCTTATATTTGTTGGAACAATTAGTATAAGGCCTTAGAGACCTATGCCCTTCGGCAAGAACACTCGACCCAAATTCCCTAGGTAGGGATTGATGAACTTGGTACCGATTTGGTTTTTATATTAATTTTAAACTAACCCACCATTATTTAAACATCTGTATTATGATAAATGAGATTATTAAATCTAAACTTCAACCAAATCAACTTATTTTAACTGGCTCAATATTTTATAGCTAAAATTGAATCATATGAGTGATGTCTATTAAAATATTTAGTAATACATTAAATATCAAGGGGTGGTGGCGCAGTTGGCTAGCGCGTAGGTCTCATAGCTTTATCGAGTTATCCTGAGGTCGAGAGTTCGAGCCTCTCTCACCCCATCTTTCGTTTTAACGAATTGTTGTACTTATGGTTAACAATAAACTTTTTCTACTAAAGGTATTACTGGACTGCTGGTGGTAAGATCAATGCGTGCTAGATAATTGCATGAGAGATGTGTTTCAAATGTTTCTTCACACCTTAATTTTTCTTTTTCTTTTCCTTTTTAGCTGGTATAAATGCACAAGGCTGGTTTTCAAGTCTAATCTAACGCTTTCCCTTCTCATTCATGTCATTAATAAGTGTGTATGTATGCATGCCTTGTTAGAGTTGGATGTTTAAATGAAAGATTAACATGAATAATGATTTCTGTATTCTTATTGGCCATTTCTTTTTCAATTCAAATCTTTACAAAACTTTCTCCCCTTACACCCCAAGAAAAACAGCCAGGCTCATCGATATTGGTCATAGTAAATATGCTCAAACTTGATTCCATATACAAAAATTAGGTCCTTAAGAAAGGGAATCTTTTATGGATTTTTGCATGCTGAATTTGAATATTTCTCTAGAGTCCCTGGAGCAAAATCAGGCACCTAGTTACCATTTTAGGATCCAGAATAAACCATCCTTGCTTCAGAAAACAAAGATCAACTGAGCAATATAAAAATGAAGTGGTTGTCTAGCCAATCCTTTGTTCAACTGATATGGGAAGATAACTGCATTGTCCATGCATTCCAAAAGCTGATAAAATATATTATTAAATACTAAAATCAAAGAAAATAAACTGATTCAGCAATACACTTGGTATCCTAGAGACACAAGTTCACTACAAAAAAGTACTCTGTCCAGAAACTACAAATAACCATACAAACATCCTAGTACACAATCTATCTTAAATATACACACGACTTCATCATGCCGTTTATAATACTTTCTAATACATTTCCTATTATACATACTTTTGAATTATAATGCATAATTGTCATTATGCAATTTCTAATAAATTGGCTATTTTAGAGTAAGTTATTTTTAATAGCATATACTCTTATCCACTAATCCAATAATGGTACGAAGTTCTTAGTTCGGACCATATGAAGTTGTTCGGTCTTAGATGATACTCATCTTCCCATGACCTTTAAGTGCAAGGAAAACTAGATATTTCATTCCAATTGTTCTCAACAGGATTATATACTGTAGAGTCACATGAGGATGTCTCCACTCCCCAAAAATCGTCTTGAAATATACTTTCTTGTTTCTGACTTGCTTCTTGGTTGGAAAATAGAAGATGTGTGTCACCATCTACAACATCATATGATGTTTTAAACCTTTTTGATGAATGGTATTCATCTGAATTAAGATATTCAGTACACATAGTTGAACTATCTTCAATACTATCGTCCTGCAATGATTTCAAAAGAAAATAAACAGATGAATACATTGCTAAAAGTGCTCAAAAGAATATAACAATATCACAAACTCAAGAAAGAGTACAGTTCTCAAGTCCTATGGTCTATGTAGGGGAAGAGATTCAGGAAAGGCAAAAACGGGTATAGAAATAGATTGACTTATCTCAAGTCTCAATAATAACCCATCAATCGATCATGAATCAGAACAAAAGATCAAAGCCAACTCAAACCAGACATTTTTTTTAGTATCTTTCAAGAATCTAAACAAGAAAATCCTTCTACATTTTGAAAAATGACAAAATTCAAATCACCATAAAGCACACTACAACTTTTAACTTACTAAATCAGCGTGAAAGTTCAGAAACGAAAGAAGATACACTCATCAATGTTATTTGGACTTTGCAGAATAAATATTTACCAGTTTAGGGACGATTTCTGCATCTATATAAGAGCTTTCGCAATATGCTCTTTTCAATGACTTTGATTGAGTGACTAAATTTTCATCAGCTAATAATGAATTCCAGGATTCAAGTAGAATTTGTGTAGTTTCAAAAGGAATTTGCTTAGGATCTAATGGGGTCTGCATAGTTTCAAGAGGAGTCTGCATAATTTCAAAAGAGTTTTGTGTAGTTTCACAAGGAGTCTGCAAAGTTTCACCATGAGTCTGCATAGTTTCACAAGGGATCTGCCTAGTTTCACAAGGGCTCTGTCTAGTTTCACAAGGAATCTGTCGAGTTTCACAAGGGATCTGCCCAGTTTCACAAGGGATCTGTCGAGTTTCACAAGGGATCTGTCCAGTTTCACAAGGGATCTGCATAGTTTCACAAGGGATCTGCATAGTTTCAGAAAGAAGCTTCATAGTTTCAGAAAGAATCTGACTAATGTTTTTTTCATTTCTAAAATAGGCATCGTCATCCTTCTCAAATTCAATTAGTAACTGTTCGATTGGGGAGATGCGTTTTTCCGTTTGATGTGTTGCCTGACAGATTGTTTCCATTCCGGTAAAAGTACCTCCCTGGAAAAGAAAAAGTCATATATATATATATATATATATATATATATATATATATATATATATATATATATATATAATTAGAAGAAGAAGTATCAATTCTCGGCATGTTCGCATGTCACAGTGTATATATATGTTCATGAAAGATCCTTCAGCTTACAGATGGAACTCCTTCTGCTATTGCCTGATTTTCATAGTCAGAAACCACGCTGCTACTGGATTCCTCTTCATCACAGATCAGTGCAGCAGTTCCTTCTTCGGTCGTTTTCCCATGTTTCTTTATCAAGCAGCATAGCACAAAAGCATCCTGAAAAAATTGGAGTATAGTAAGCATTCACTTGCCACAATTCACAATAGTAAAAGGCCAAGACAAATCAGGCAAACGTATGATGAAAATTAGTGACGAATTTTGAGTGTTCTTAGATAGAAAGACTCAATTAAAAAATCCAGCAAGTCACTCCGTAAGCTTTGTCGAGAAACTAATTATTACCAACAGTCAAGATTAAAGCACATAAGTCACATGAGATATTTTAAAATTTACAAACTGTTTTACTAGTCAAAGCCAGGCTTCAAATACTCATCTGGGTTCGACTAGTTTACACTCCTACACACTGTAGTTTAGGACAGAGATTATTTCCGAGCAGAGTTACAAGTTTTTTAAAAAATGAAATACATACCTGGTTCTGGAGAAAGTTAAGAGCCTGATATTCGTGAATAACCCATTTGGAATTGACAGTGACACCTTTGGAAACATGACCACTCTGGAAAACAAGAGTCTTCTTGGTCCCAATGACAGTGTTGGTGTCCCCTGTTCTAACATCACGGGGTTTTCCCGTTGGTTTCCAGAACCCACTCTTCGTTGTCCTTTTAAACCTTTTACTATTTGAGTACTTCAAATTAACAGGACTGAAGAAAAACCATTTTGAGTCTTTGAATGGTATTACTGATTTTGCTAACATCTCTATTTAAAACAATAAAAGTTGAAGCAAAGATCAGAGCAAGAAAAAGGACAGTTTTGATTTCATGAAGAAGCATGGAGAGTTTGGCTTTCGATTATTACCTGGTATTTCCCTAGGATCCACATCGGAAAGATCTATGTCAGTCAAGACATGGACAAGGGGATGATCATCGAGCAACTTGTGTTTGAGGTAAAAGTCGACAAGTTCTTCATCTGTGGGACGAAAACCCATTCCTACAATCTCCATTGGTTTTTGTCAACACTTCACTTCACTGTGTTTGTGTTGTCTTATGAAACTGAATTTAAAATGCCACATTCACTGACTTAACTCCTTCGTTAAGAAGTTGTTGTTGGAAAATAATATTTCAATATTCGTGTTTGAGGCATACTTTCAAACTTTATAAAAAGTTCATAATATAACTCTATAAAATTAATTAACATATAATTTAAGTTAGATCACGCATTTATGTTAACTATTACTGAATAGCTCTAATAATGCATCTAAGTGATCTTATTCGTAGGTTATTTTATAAGAAAATTCAACAAATATTTGAAATGTTATCGTGATTTTAAATCCAAATACATAAATATTTGAAATTTTTGTTTCTCAATGTGTGAAGTAACAGATACAATAAGAAATTCAGTGACTTGTATTGCACTAAAACCGCGTAAGAATGAGAATCTTTTCTCTCACAACCCACGGCACTTTCTACGAAATGGACAAAATGAAATTTAACATATTTTATCATTGGTTAGGGATATAATCTGTTATGAGTCTCTATCAGAAGGATCAATGGCTTTAAACCTTGGTCCCCAAGTTTCTCCCATGTCCCACCATTTCAATGTTCTTTCAAGACTATTGGTAGTGAATTTCTATGCATCTTTTTCTTTTTATTTTGGAGGTTTGTTATTAGAAGAGTCATGCATGTGCTAACAGCTAGTGAACTCTAACTATCCATGTTATCACCTCAATTATTGTTTTCCCTTCCACGTTTTTTCAGTATATATGCGTAAATACCTTTTCATATTCAGCTTTTCCCCCAGCAAGTTATTACTTTTTTATGCATTTTACTACGCAAAATTTATTATTATTACTTTTGATTTAGATTATAACAATAACTGCTTTTACATGTATTTATATTTTAAATAATCTCAATTTTATAAGGTTTACACTCTTTAAAATTAACTATTGATTAAATTATGTTTTCAATGTAAGGTGAGATTTGATGGAAATGAACTTTTCTATGAAGGTTCTAGAAAGAAATTGGTAACAGTTAGCATTGCTGAAAGTGGTAATATGAATTTATGAAACTGTGAGACTTGCTTCCCAAGTTTACCATTTCATCGAATCTTTTTAATCAATTCTCCTTGCTGCCCCCACCATGTCCTTAAGGTGTTTGTATAGTGTTAGTTTCTTATGCTCCCCACTAGTTTTTGTCCCCTTAAAAATTGGTAACTCATTCCGTCAAAGGATAACTAGTTTTATGAGCATATGGTTATTGTTAGGGATCACAAAAACATGATAACCTAGTCTATTTAAGCTCGATCCACCAATCCGACCAAAAGAATGGACCGAGCTTAACTAATCTTTGAATTAAAAATGAGTTAAAATTTACAATCCGGTCCACCGAACTATTGGGCTATTATGCCAATTTTGATTTTCTTTTTCTGATGTAATATACATGGAAATTTACATAAAAATGAGTTAAAACGGATTGAAAAGGATTGTTGAGTTACAGGGTTTTCGAAATGTCAGACTACGATAATATATTCAGACTATGTTAATATGAAGTAGTGTGATTCAGGTTCCAAATTTTTTTAATAAAATTGAACTATTGGATTGTCGGACTGACCTCATTTGACTTATGAGTTGGCTTGTCAGGCTGTCCAGTTTGATGGACCGGATTAGTTCGGGTTTTGAATTGAAAATGTTGTTCTTACCTAGCTGTTTTGGTCGGGTTGGTGGGCTGACATGCATCTTTTAGTCTGGGAGAGTTACTCTCTCCACCACACCCTTTACCTTTTTTAACTTTTTCTTAAAACCCTAATTTTTTACTTTTTTATTCACTCAACCGCACACCACCCCCACACTCTTACTTTCTCTCTTTCTCTCTTATTCTCCTCTTCCTCTTTCCCCAATTTCTCATCTTCCTCTTTCCCCAATTTCCCATTTTCGTCAAGGTTCTCTATAACCATGTGTTTTCTGTGGGTTGGATGTTGTGCATGTGCTAGGTGCTGCTATATGCCTCTGTTATGTCTTAAATGAACAAGAAGATAAACACGAAAGGCGACAACGAATATGGGGTATCCGTAAAACACTTAAAGGGATCTCGAAATCCGTTCACAGATATTGACATTCGTTTACCCTTCAACGGATGTCGATATCCGTCGACGAATTTTGAGATCTGTTTAAGTGTTCTACGATATCCCATATCCGTTTAAGGGTGAATCTGTATTCACACCTGAGAACCTGCTATTTGACACCATCATTGGACCACTTCAACCACCACAATAGCACAGTTAGAAGGGAGAAGAAGCAAGCGAAATCTGATTTCTGTGGGTATGCTTGGGTGTGGGGGTGCATTGATACAGTGGGTGGATGTTGATGAAAGTAAATACATTTTAACCACCACGAATTAAATATTTTACAAGGGCAAAAGAGGAATGAGGAGGTGTAGGGAGCAATGTGTGGTGGTGGAGGGAGTAACACTCTTAGTCTGATTGACAGGCCGACTCGCGGGGCTTGGCCTTTTTAAACAACCAGGGCTCATTGATATTGGTCATAGTCAATATGCTCAAACTTAAGATTCCAGATACAAAAATGGGGTCCTTAAGAAAGGGAATCTTTTATGGATATCTGCATGCTGAATTTGAATATTTCTGTGGAGCAAAATCAGGCACCTAGTTACCATTTTATGATCCAAAATAAACCATCCTTGCTTCAAAAAACAAAGATCAAGTGAGCAATATAAAAATGAAGTAGTTGTCTAGCCAATCCTCCGTTCAACTGATATCGAAAGATATATGCATTGTTCATGTATTCCAAAAATTAATAAAATATATTATTAAACGCTAAAATCACAGATAATATATTGATTGAACAACACACTTGGTATCCTAGAGACAAAAGTTCACTACAAAATGTAAACTGTCCACAAACTACAAATAACCACACACTTCCTAGTTACACAATCTGCTATCTTAAATATACACGACTCCATCATGCAGTTTCTTATACTTTCTAATAGATTTGCTATTATATATTCTTCTAAATTTTATTGCATTATTGTCATTTTACAATTTGTAATAAAGTGGCTATTACAGAGCAAGTTACCTTTAATAACATATACTCCTACAATTAAGTACCACTAATCCATTAATGGAACTATGTTCTTAGTTCTCATCATATGAAGTTGTTTGGTCTTGTCTGATTTTGATCTTCCCATGACCTTTAAGGGCAAGGAAAATTAGATATTTCAATACTATTGATCTCCCAAAGGTTTATTTGTTGTAGAGTCATAACATGATGTCTCCATTCCCCATATATCATCTTGACATATACTTTCTTGATCCTCTTGATTTGCTTCTTGTTAGAAAATTGAAGACATGTGTCAGCCATGTCCAATATCATATGAAGTTGTTTGATCTTGTCTTATTTTAATCTTTCCACGACCTTTTATGGGCAACGAAAATTAGATATTTCAATATTATTGATCTCCAAAGGGTTTATTTGTTGTAGAGTCATAGCATGATGTCTCCACTCCCTAGAAATCATCTTGACATATACTTTCTTGATTCTCTTGATTTGCTTCTTGGTTAGAAAATAGAAGACATGTGTCACCATGTCCACTATCATATGAAGTTGTTTGATCTTGTGTGATTTTGATCTTCCCATGACCTTTCAAGGGCAAGGAAAACTAGATACTTTAGTACTATTGATCTCCAAAAAGTTTATTTGTTGTAGAGTCATAACATGATGTCTTGTTAGGTTTCTGGGTATGAAACCTAACTGTCTCATAGCACACACTCACACAATAGCACCCAAATGGTAAGAAAAGAATGAAAATATGTATTCACATCAACCAATGTCATGTACAACCAGTAACTGGGAGCATAATCCCCCTCCACAGGATCAAGGTTCCTGTCTATACAATTGATATAAAAAGTTGTCCCCTCTACCAAACTCCCCTTGCGTTCTTATAAAGGCAACCCACTTCTAACTACCCAACAACAATTAATTCCTAAATTGAACAATTAATTGTTCAATTGTTTTCTCTCTCCTGCATGTTAGCAAAATGATGAAGATGAAGTTTTGTTGATGTCCAAATCAAGTCAAGAAGAAATCAAGATTCAAGATGTTATGAAGACTTGTATTGCTATGGAAAGCTTTTGTAATAATTATAGTTTAGTGTCTAGGACTTAGATTATTAGTGGTTTTATGTATGCATTGAAAAGTGATGTAAAAATGTACCAAGAAGTAAAAACTGTGCAGTGCTAATCGATTAAAAGGGGTCAGTAATCGATTATTCCAGAGAGCAATGGAAAATCTCAGCATTGCATGCTAATCGATTAACAAGGGCTGTTAATCGATTAGCGCTAATCGATTAGCATGGGCTGTTAATCGATTAGCAAAGTGTCCGTTTGAAAAACTAGTCGTTTTTGAGCCGTTGGACTATCCGTTGTTTTGTCTTTTAGTGACTAATCGATTAGCAACTTAAGATAATCGATTAACACAGTGAGAAAGGCTGAAAACGAAAAATGGAAGAGCCTTTGGATGAGTCTATAAATAGACTCTCATTTCCTCTCAAGAAGAATAGCCAGAGACACAGAAACTCTTCCCTTGTGCTCAAAATACTCAGAAATTCTTGAGACTTGTGTGTTCTTGTTCGGCTTGTGAAACTCTTGTCTGTGGAGCTGGTGAAGTGCTGCTACGGTGATAGAGGAAATAACCGATTCATCCTTGGTGTGTCTAAGGAGGTGTTCGGAAGAGAATTATCTTTCGTGAAGTATTCGGAGGAGGTGTTCATCCTTTGTGAAGACTCAAAGGAGGTGTAGTTTCATCTCTTGTGGTATCAAGAGAGGTGTTTTCTAAACTCTTACAAATTGTTTCTTTGTGAGTGTAATTTGTAATTGTTTTGTGTTAGTGAAAAGGTTTATCTTGTTTGAGATAAACGACTGGACGTAGGATTGGTAAGATCCAAACCAGGATAAAATCATCTGTGCAAATTTCTCTCAACCTTACTCTTGCTTTATTTGTCTTTATTAATTGCTAAGTAAGTTTATTTGAGTAGAAATTAAAAGGCACAAGTTAGTATTAAAAACCCTCTTGGTTTGTTATTCCACGCTAACCATTCCGCTGCAGCCGCTTCTGACAATTGGTATCAGAGCTTGCTTTGATAGTCATTCAAATGGCAGGATCACATCAAACCTTTGCAGAGGGTGCATCAATCAATAGACCACCACTATTCACAGGTGAAAATTACGCATTTTGGAAGGTCAGAATGCAAATTTTTATGGAATCTATTGATATAGATATTTGGGATGCTGTTGCATTTGGTCCTTTTATTCCAACTAACAATATGCAGGAACCAAAGCCCCGTGATCAATGGACCATTGAAGAAAAGAGAAGATCTCAGAATGATGTAAAAGCCCGGAATATCATTGCATCAGCGTTGACTGTTGATGAGTTCTACAGGGTCTCTGTCTGCAAAAGCGCTAAAGAAATGTGGGAAACTTTAAGAGTAACTCATGAAGGCGGAGATGAAATTGGGTGTGCTAAAACGAATACTTTGATCATGGAAGAGAATAATTCAAGCTCTTCATCAAGCACAACATCAAGTATGGGTGATTCTGATGAGCAAGCATATATCTGTTTAGTAGTGAACGATGACGCTGGAAGCCAAGTAAGTACCTCTAGCGATTCTGATGATTCTGATCATATTGATGAAGATGAATTACATGAAATTTATAGAGAATTATTCATAGAATCAGAAAAACTAGATCTTGCTCATAAGAAATTGAAAAAGGATTTTAAAGAATTACAAAAGAAATAGGAAAAATCCTTAGAAGAAATACAAACATTAAATAGTAAAATTTCAAATGTAGAAAATGATACAAATATATCTGCTGAGTGTAAATTTTGTGATAAACATAAATTGAAAGTTGATAACATTGAAAAATCAATAGCAGATGAAAATAAAGAATTAAAATCAAATTTTAAAAATATTTTTGAAGAAAATAAAATTTTATTTTATGAAAAAGGTAAATATACTAGTAGTGATGAATGTGCTTCTTGTCAAAATTTTAAGAAACTACTAGAACAAACAACCTCAGGAGAATGTAGTAAAAATAATGAAAATAAGGTTGTTAAAAATAAGTATGTTCCTAGAATTAAAAATAAACATAATCATAGAACCCGTAGAACATGGGTAGAAAAAGGAACAACTTATAGGAACACAAACTTTGTATCATGCTTTTATTGTATGAAAAAGGGTCATACTTCAAATAAATGTAAAATTAAGCATTATGGTGTTCCAAGTGGTAGATATGTTTGGGTTATAAAATGATTTCTTTTTTCTAAATCTAACCCAAAGGACCCATACAAAATAGTTGGGTACCAAATGTTTCATATTTAAGAATATTTTTTTTAAAAAATGTTTTTGCTTTAAAACATTTGAAATAGAAGAATGTGTGCATGTTGTCTTTGATGAAATTGTAGACCTTGAGGCAAAACCTCTTGAGTCAGTTGAATTACATGCAGGCTATGATGAAGATTTGTAGAAGACAACAAATGAAGCGAAGAATGATGACAATCCTCAAGATGAAGATCTAAACAATGTTTTATAAGCTCTTTCTCCTAAAAATATTTGCTTTAAATATCCTATTGTGCATGTTTGAATGAATCTTTAAATTTGAAAATATTTTTAGCTCATATGCATACATGCTTTTATTAAGGGGGAGTATTATCTTAGGGGGAGAACATCAAACACAACTTTTTAATTATGATCAAAAAGGGGGGAAAATGTTTAAAGCTTATTTGCCTATTTGTGCTATTTGTGCTTATTCACTAACCTTTTCTTCCTTAAGTTGTGTTTTAAATACACATTATTACCAAAAGCTTTAAATCAAAGGAGTTTTTGATCATAATCAAAAAGGGGGAGATTGTTAGCAAAATGATGAAGATGAAGTTTTGATGATGTCCAAATCAAGTCAAGAATAAATCAAGATTCAAGATGTTATGAAGACTTGTATTGCTATGGAAAGCTTTTGTAATAATTGTAGTTTAGTGTCTAGGACTTAGATTATTAGTGGTTTTATGTATGCATTGAAAAGTGATGTAAAAATGTACCAAGAAGCAAAAACTGTGCAGTGCTAATCGATTAACAGGGGTCAGTAATCGATTATTCCAGAGAGCAATGGAAAAGCTCAGCACTGCATGCTAATCGATTAACAAGGGCTGTTAATCGATTAACACTAATCGATTAGCATGGACTGTTAATCGATTAGCAAAGTGTCCGTTTGAAAAACTAGCCGTTTTTGAGCCGTTGGACTATCTGTTGTTTTGTCTTTTAGTGACTAATCGATTAGCAACTTAAGATAATCGATTAACACAGTGAGAAAGGCTGAAAACGAAAAATGGAAGAGCCTTTGGATGAGTCTATAAATAGACTCTCATTTCCTCTCAAGAAGAATAACCAGAGACATAGAAACTCTTCCCTTGTGCTCAAAATACTCAGAAATTCTTGAGACTTGTGTGTTCTTGTTCGGCTTGTGAAACTCTTGTCTGTGGAGCTGGTGAAGTGCTGCTACGATGACAGAGGAAATAGCTGGTTCATCCTTGGTGTGTCTAAGGAGGTGTTCAGAAGAGAATAATCCTTCGTGAAGTATTCGGAGGAGGTGTTCATCGTTCGTGAAGTATTCGGAGGAGGTGTTCATCCTTTGTGAAGACTCAAAGGAGGTGTAGTTTCATCTCTTGTGGTATCAAGAGAGGTGTTTTCTAAACTCTTACAAATTGTTTCTTTGTGAGTGTAATTTGTAATTGTTTTGTGTTAGTGAAAAGGTTTATCTTGTTTGAGATAAACGACTAGACGTAGGATTGGTAAGATCCGAACCAGGATAAAATCATCTGTGCAAATTTCTCTCAACCTTACTCTTGCTTTATTTGTCTTTATTAATTGCCAAGTAAGTTTATTTGAGTAGAAATTTAAAGGCACAAGTTAGTATTAAAAACCCTCTTGGTTTGTTATTCCACGCTAACCATTCCGCTACAGCCGCTTCTGACACTGCACACCTATTACCCATTATAACCTATCATATTAAATCCTATCATTACACCCTGCTGCAAAACAACCTTGTCCTCAAGGTTGGTACAGTAATGCTTGTTCCCATGGCTCATTTGCATCATAGGAAGGGAACCCACTGGCTGCTGCCTCCAATTCAGGTCTCGAGGCTTGGGTGGTGGTCTATATGAAAGAATTGTTGACTCCTTTAAGAGTTGCTTTTTTGCCAGAATTCCCATGGACCCTATGATTCTTCTATATTGCCTTCTGACCTGGTGACCACTTACATGGGCCTGGATTTTAACTCTTTTCTAATGAATGATCAAGAATTCTTTTCTCTTCTTCCACCCCCAAAACCCTTTTTGTATTTTTATAGCAGCAGTACTGGCGAAGCCCTCTCCTTGCCCAAATTTGTTCATCCTAGAAGCTAAAAAGGAAAGAACTTGTTGATCTGACCATCCAATTCCTTCATCATCATCATGTTGAGCTAACTGTTTCCTCTAAATGTTAAATTGTAGCCCTGTAAAGAAATATCTCTGTCATTGGTCTTCTAGTGTTTTATATGTTTGTGACAACCATATTTTTTCCCCACTCAAGACAACTGCATCTTCTACTTTATTTCCAGCCATCATAGTCACCCTGTTCCCACCAGATTTTGCTTTCTTCCCTCTGTCTTCACCCTTCTTCACTATTTTATCATACACATCACAACCTACCCCACTATCTCTCCTAGAAACGGCAGCTTCTGCCACTTCCTGGGCAGCAACACAAACAATGCCTCCATCACAGTTTTTGTCTTCTGCACTGATATCTCTTTCTCTTTCCTTCCCAGAAAGAGCAGCTTTTGCCACTCCTTGGGTAGCAACACCAACAACTTTCTCATCAGCAGCTTCTATGATTTTTGCAGTTTGGCCTAACTTTTCAAAAACAAAACCTCTATCTCTTTCTCCGAACCCCATTATCAATGCCTCTTTCAACCATTTCCAAGAAAGGTTCTTGGTTTTATTTTTCCAGGCCCTGAACCAATAAATTGTGCCTCCCTCCATGCAGCTGTAAGCCAACCTGAGCCTCTCCTTCTCTGTGATATTTTGGGTGTCAAAAAACTTCTCAACTTGAGAGATCCATCCCAACGGGTCCAACCCCTCAAACCTGGCCAATTCTACCCGCTGCCTCCAATTCTGCTGCCCTTTGCCCCTGTCTTCCTCCAGCTCTTCCTCTGAACCATCTTTCTTTCCTCTCATGATAGCTTTCTCACTTCTTTCTGAGCCCATTATGTGAATCTTGATTTCCTGCAACATTTCTTTTATTTCTTGGATATCTCTCCTCCATTCTGCCATCCCTATTTTCTGTTCACTGACCCTTCTCTCCAAGGTATTGTCTCTTCCTTCCATGCTTCCACCCTTTCTTGATCACTTCTTGATCCCTTCTTGATCCGACAGTCCCCTCCTAAGCGGAGCAGCTTCTTGATCCTTCACCCCCACTTTGATCCGGCAGGTCAGAACAAATTGTTAGGTTTCTGGGTATGAAACCTAACTGTCTCACAGCACACACTCACACAATAGCACCCAAATGGTAAGAAAAGAATGAAAATATGTATTCACATCAACCAATGTCATGTACAACCAGTAACTGGGAGCATAATCCCCCTCCACAGGATCAAGGTTCCTGTCTATACAATTGATATCAAAAACTGTCCCCTCTACCAGACCCCCCTTGCCTTCTTATAAAGACAACTCACTTCTAACTACCCAACAACAATTAATTCTTAAACTGAACAATTAATTCTTCAACTGTTTTCTCTCTCCTGCACACCTACTACCCTTTATAACCTATCATATTAAATCCTATCATGTTTCCACTCCCCAAAAATCATCTTGTCATATACTTTCTTGATTCTCCTGATTTGCTTCTTGGTTAGAAAATAGAAGACATGTATCACCATGTCTACTATCATATGATGTTTTAAGACTTTTTGTTGAATGGTACTTGTTTGAATGAAGATATTCAGTACACATAGTTGGAATATCCTCAATATTAGCATCCTGCAATGATTTGGAAAGAAATGAACAGATGAATTCAATTCTTGAAGTACTCAAACAAATACAACAATATCACAAACTAAAGAAAAAGTGTAGTTCTCAAGTCCTATGGTTTATGTAGGAGAAGAGATGCAAGGAAAGGAAAAAATGGATATAGAAATAGATTGCCTTATCTAAAATTTCAATAATAATCCATCAATCGATCATGAATCACAAAAAATATCAAAGCTAACGCAAACAAGACATTTCACTTGTATCTTTTAAGAATCTAGTGGAGAAAATGTATATATACATTGTGAGAAATCTGACAAAATTCAAATCACCATAATGCACAATGCAATTTTAACTTAGTAAACCATGAAAGTTCAGAAAAGAAGGGAGATACGCTCATCATCAATATTATTTGGATTTTGCAGAATAAATATTTACCAGTTTAGGGACGACTTCTGCATCCATACATGTGCTTTCGCAGCGTGTTCTTTTCAGTGACTCTAATTGAGTGAAGCAATTAAGAAAACTGAACATGTTTTCTTCATCAATAATAAAACTCGCATGAGAATTCGGCAACTCCTCTTTCTTTATAGTTTCAAAAAGAGTTTGCGTAGTTTCAAATGAAAGTTGCACAGTTTTAGATGCTATCTGTGAATTTTCATATGGAATTTGGGTAGTTTTAAATGTAACTGAGTTATTTTCAAATGGAGTTTGCAAATCTTCATTTGAAATCTGGGTAATTTCATACTGAGTACTTTGAAATGGAATCTGGTTATTAGCAAAAGTCTGAAAATTTTCATATGAAATCAGGGTATTGTCAAATGGAATCTGGATATTTTCAAATGATGTCTGTGAATTTTCATATGGACTTTGGGTAACTTCATATGGAATTTGGGTAATTGCATATGAATTTTGGAGACTTTCAAATGGAGTTTCCAAATTTTCATGTGAAATTTGGGTAATTTGAGATGAAATTTTGGTAATTTCAGATGAATTCTGGATACTTCCCAAGGTTCCACATCGCAGATATCTATGTCAGTCAAGACATGGACACGGGAATCATCACCGAGCAACTTGTGTTTGAGGTAAAAGTCGACAAGTTCTTCATCTGTGGGACGAAAACCGTATCCTACGATATCTGTTAGTTTTGGGGAACACATGAGTTCAATGTTTTCATTGTTTGCGTTTGTGCTTGTGTTAGGGAACTGAATTTATCATGCCACATTCACTTCAATGTTCTTTCAAGACTATTGGTAGTGAATTTCCACGCGTCTTTTGCTTTATTTTGGAGGTTTGCTATGCTGCTCACTTCTAATCATGAACGTGACTCCAAAGTTTGAAATACTTTTTAACAATATGGAAGAGTCATGTGATTGTTGGGTTTGGCATAAATTTAAATGGATTGTAGTTAATGAATTCGTCGTTCGAGTCTTATGGACAGATAATGTATTAGTCGTTGGAGATGGTAATTAATGGATTAGTCGTTTATAATAGTTTATAGTCACTTTTGTTTGTTTTGAGTACCACAGTAGAAAATATGTGAGTCTATAAATTGTATAGTTGAATGCATGAATGAAACAAGAGGTGAATCAAGTTTTTTCACAACATTACAAAGTGGTCTCAAGAGTCAGTTTACTTAAGTATTTAAGTGTTTAAAAATAGAGAGAGCTGATATGGCCAGAGTCCCTACCCAAGTTCACAAAAGCAGTCAACTATGATAATTTGAGTCTCCAAATGAAGGTCCTTCTTTGTTCTAAAGGAAATTGGGAGGTGTTGAAAAATGGTGACGAAGCATGGGATATATTAGAGAAGGTGTACGAAGGCGATGTTTGAATGAAGCAGGTGGGACTTCAAACACTCAAGAGCGAATTAGAGAACAAGAGGACGAAGGAGACAAGAGGAATTTCCGAGTACATTAGTTAGGTTGAAACTATGGTGAACCAACTCAGTAGAAATGGAGAGACGTCCTCTAGCCGAGTTGTGCAAAAGATTCTAAGGTCATGCATGGTGTGCACGATTGAGGAGTCCAAGAACTTATCAACTGTTACGTTGAAGATCTTGTCGAGTCCCTTAAGATACACGAGTAACAAAAGAAGTAGAAGAAGAAGGCAGAGCCATTTAATCAACTTGCTGATGTGGCAAGTTTGCATCCTCTGTCTTTAGGAAATTGGGTCTTTGGTGGTTAGGAGGCACAAACTAACTTTTTGAGAGCTTGGAGGGTTACTAGGTCTTGTGGGAACACTTTCTTCTTCCTCTTAATTTTTCCATCTTCTTTCATGATCATTTTTGTAAGCTTGAGGCTCTTCATGGAAATTGAGAGTCAAACCCATCTTATTGGGGATAATAATTATTGAACTCTTATGTATTTGTGTTAATGCTTTGAATATATATATATATATATATATATATGCCACTTCCATTAAAAAGCTAGTTTTCTTATTTCTATTCTTAACGCTTGCTGAAATAGGGACATGGATAACATTATTTGTGGTTCATTAGGTATTGGGAAGTGTCTTTTGAAACCTAGACTTGAAACAAGATACCTAATGGAGCCTATATCTAAGGATGGAATCTTACCCATTACTTAACTTAAATCCTAGATCTTAATGTATGAATGAAACAACAACCGTCACAGTTTTTCCCAATAAGGGTTGTTGTCTGGAGTACAACTCCAAGTACAAATAGTGAACTCCAATTATTCTTTTGTCATCACCTCAATTATTCTTTTCCCTCCTAAGCTTTTTCAGTATCTGTGTAAATGGCTTTTCATATTCAGTTTTTCCTCCAACAAGTTATTACTTTTTTTATGCATTTTACTGTGCAAAATTTATTTTTATTACTTTTGATTTAGAGTATAACTATAACGTTTCTACATGTAATTATTTTTAAAATTATCTAGACTTTAAAAGGTTTACACTCTTTAAAATTAACTATTGACTAAATTTTATTTTTCAATGTAGGGTGAGATTTGATGGAAATGAACTTTGCTATGAAGGTTCCAGAAAGAAATTGGTAACAGTTAGCATTGCTGAAGCTGGTAATATGAATCTATGTTGTGCATTCTCTTTGTTGTTCCACCATGTCCTTAAGGTGTTTGTACATGGTTGGTTTGTTATGCTCCCCACTAATTTTTTGTCCCTTTAAAAATTGGAAAATCTTTCTGTCAAAGGATAAACAGTTTTATGAGCACAAGATTACAGTTTATGTTAAGATACCACAATACTGGTAGGAGTTAATTGTTATTCCTTTTTCACATGTTGCAAGGATCTGCAATAAGGAGAATTGAATGAGGATTTGACTCCCTGAAAAAGAAAAATAATACAATTGAGATGGTAATTAAGTTTGAGTTGTTATATACCAGTTGATTATTTCACTCTTTTCAATTGTGGATTTCTTACGTGTATCTTGGTGAATGAAGGTTGGATGTTGGAGATGGCAAAGAAGTGAATCTAGAAGCTTGTTTCACTACATAGCATATACAAAAATCACGTATGATAATACTTGTACTAATTCTAAACTGCAACAGTTGCATCTTGTTACGTGACAATCACACTGGTGCGTTCTATGCACTGTGAACTTCACCTGTGATGGCTTTATATTAAAAGTTTCAAAGCTGTTCCTTGAATTTTGTAGAAAGAAAAGGATTTTGACTATAGAAGTTGATATTTGAGTTTGTTTCTCTAGCATAGTAGTTTTTAATACTTCATTTTAATGTTGTTGAGTTGGTTCTAACTATTGTCCGATTACTATTCGGTCTTGATTCCATCTTGAGCTTACTAACTCCATTATTCTTCATTATACTTTATGTCAAATGGGGAAATCCTTCAAAAGGCCCTTTATCACCAACTTTTAAGCTCATCCCATGTCTGCACATTACAATTGATTATTGTGTACTTCTTAATTGGAGTTATTTCAACTACTTTTGTTAATCAAAGGTCTAGCCAGAGTAATTTTGAGTCTGATACATAAAAAAAGATCACTTGTAGTTAATCAATTCCTTTAAATTATGGTTCTTAAAAGTATTTTACTCGTAAAAAACTTCTACCCTTGAAAGAAAAAATATTGGCTGGGGATTGTTAATTTTGTTGACAGAAACTCTGCTCAAAGATGATTCCATTTACTGATACTGGTCACATATGTTTACATTGAGAATCAATTTCAGAACTCATGCATAGTTCTAAAATAAAATTCTGGACTGAAATGAATTTGCAGATATATGTCAATCACCTTCAACAAATCAAAATCATTTTTTTTTAAACCAATCCTACCCACCAAAACATCTTCAGTACTGGCCACATAGACTTGGTAAGATATGTTTCAATATGAATGGACACTGCTTTTAAGAACCACCAACTAGATTAGCTACAAATAAGAAAGTTCATCTAGGTTCAAAATAAAAAAAACAAAACAAAATTTGTTTAGCCTTAAGGTTTCTGTTATCACAGGTTTAAATAGAAAACTCCTTTTAAAGTTGATTTCCAAATATTACGGTGTCACCAAAATAGTCCCTCAAAGTCACCTGGTTTGTCTTTATGGAGAACTAGACTGGAGCCACAAAAGGACACACTTGATAACGATTATATATTTTTGAAACACTAATTTGGTGATTAAGAATTTTTGAAACACTGTTGTGCTATTGTGATCTTAGACAACAACATTTAGGGTTTGTATCATATTTTAATACAAAGATATTAAGATTGCAATTGGAAAATTAATGACTTATAAAAGGCAACAAATGTGAACACAAATTTCACTATAATGAGAAAGATGCATTGAGCATGCATCAATGCAAAATACAAGTGAACTGCGTGTCTTACCTATCTTACAATGATGAAATTCTTAAGACAGTTTTCGACGTTATCAAACTACAAGAAAAGGAACTATGGGAACACTCACCATCAGCCCTTCACATATACTACTTAAAGTGATAATACTTCCAAACTAACGTGATAATACACACATAAAAACCATTAAAACTACGTTGTCTTGATGACGTTGTCTCCATATAGATGAAAGAACCTTTACTATTGTTATCAGAAGATTGATGGCTTCCGGTTCTTCTGATTCACAATGAAAAAATCCTTCCGAGCCTACAAAATACATCAAGTGCAGCACGGTGTATCAATATGTTACAGTGAAAATCAGTTCAAATGAAGCATCTGCCTCATTCGTCAAGAAAGTAATCTTCATTTTCTAATGAATCTGTTTGATTTTCTCACCTCTACATGGAATACTGCATTGTTTGAAACCTTCCTCTGTGATGATTAGAAGAAAGAAAATATGCTCTTCTTTTTCTTCTTCTTTTTCTCTTGGTTTGTTTCATGGACGGAAGATGGCATACCTACATCTTCCTTGATATCCACGTCTGATAATTCAGAATCAAACCCTTTTGATGAATGGTATTCATCTAAGTTAAGATATCTATTAAACACTGTTGAAATATTCATAATATTATCACCCTGCAATGATTTCAGAAGGAAATAAACAGATGAATTCAAAATGTTCAAAATAAAGAAATCAAATCTAAAGTAATAGGACAGTTCAGAAACAAATGGAGATGCTCATTGTATCATTGGAAAAATTTGGACAATATATCTTTACCTGTTCGTAGACGACCTCAGCATCCGTATCATTACTCTGATGGTATACCTTTCTCAATGACTCCGATGGGGTGAAAGTATTGTAGAAGGTATTTATATTTTGTTCATTGTTAACATAACCGTCATGAACAAAAATATTATTCAGGAATTCCTCTTCCTGGGTAGTTTCATATGAAATATGCTCAATGTTAGATTCATTTCTAAAATAGGCATCGTGATATGAGGAGTTTGGAAAAGACGTTTCGTCTTGCTGTAAGGTCGTTTCCATTCCAGTAAAAGTAATTCCCTGAAAATACACACAAGTATCAATTGTCAGCATTTTCACATGATAGAATGTTAATATGTTAGTGAAGAATGTTCATCTTACTGAAGGAATGCCTCCTGCTATTGACTGATTCTCATAGCCAGGAACCATGATTCTACTGCTCTCCCCTTCATCACCTCCATCTTCAGTTGTTCCCCCAGGTTTCTTCATCAAGCGACACAAAACGAAAGTCCTCTGCAAAATAGATCATAATCAGAAGTTATTCCATACAATTCGAAGAAATGAAAAGCCAAAACGAATCAAGAAATGCTAAAATGTCATTGGAACTTCTTATAAATGCGAAAACTTAAAATATCCACTGATATATGTCAAAGGCTATAGAACAATGAAGAAAAATCAAGAAAGACTATTTCCAATCAGTGTTAAAATTCTCCAAAACGCATACCAACCTGGCTTTCGTGAAAGGTATGGTATTCATGAATAACCCAGTTGGACTTCTCAGCACGTGAAACGCGGCCTTTGTAGTAAACGAGAGTCTTTTTTGTGGCAATGAGAATGTTGGAGTCGGAGCTCCTAATCTCACGATCTTTTCCAGTGGGTTTCCAGAAGCCACACTTGGTTGTCCTGTTAATCCTTTTACTGTTTGAATACTTGAAACCAACAGGACTGAAGAAAAACCATTCTCGAAAATCGAATTGCACGTCTGATTCCCCGAATAACACTGTTTCAAACAAGAGAAAAAGTAAACATCAGTGAAGAAATTATAAGAGAAAGATAAAGAACAAGTGATGGTTGCATGAAGATGCATGAAGTGTTAGAGGTTTAGATTATTACTTGGTACGTCCCAAGGTTCCACTTCACAAAGGTCGATGTCGGGGATGACGTGGACTTGTGGATCATCACCGAGCAACCTGTGTCTGAGGTAATAGTCGACAAGTTCTTCTTCTGTGGGTCTGAAACCAAAACCTATAACATCCATTGTTGTAACAAAGATAGGAAGATGAGAAGCAAAGGTGGTGAAGCAGCTATTAACAAAGCTCAGTGTTTGTTTTGTGTTGTGTTGTGTTGTGTTGTGCTGTGGCAATGAATTTATAATGCAAAAAAGTCATTGACTGACTTTACTCCTTAGCTGACAAGTTACAAAAAGGAAAAGCATAGGAACTTATGTTGTGCTGTTAAGTCTTAGCTTATCATGTGGACGAATATATGATATGTTACAAATGAAAACCGAACATTCTAGAGGTTATACATAATAATAATCAACAATATCCTATTAATCCCAACACAAAAATTATCTCTGGATTTCATGACCAGGGAACAATTTAAATTTTCAGCTCACTGTAATACTTTACTTGCTTTAAGAACAATTTATTTTGCATGAAGATTTTCCACATAAATATATATATATATATATATATATATATATATATATATATATATATATATATATATATATATATATATATATATATATATATATATATATTGTCGTTACATAATTTATATGGTAAATAATGAAGAAGTTAAGAACAAGAAACTTCTGCCCACATGTCACTTTCTAATAAATATATTTTTTAAACTAATATGAAAGTAGATTTATGCACGAAATTTCCATTAAACAATTTTAAAAGAAAAAAAATAGACGTTAAAATTAACTTATATTACAATTAAAATTGTAATATATAAACTAATGTTAACTCTATGATTTGTGGTTTATTATTTTATTGTTGATATTTCTTTATTCAATGACCAATCATTTCAATTCCTTGCTCTTCCAACAACAAAAAATAGACAGAAAATTGTTTAATTAAATATGGCCACTTTTGCTTTTCTTTTGGTGGTTTATTGTTATGGTCCCCTTTACTGAGAACTTGGTCACAAAGTTTGATAACCTTTTCAAGATTTGAGTAGAGTCATGCAAACTTACTAACATTTTGGTATCTGTTTGAAACTTGTTTTCAAAGGTTTTTCGTTGCTACCATATCCACTGTCCTTTTCTATTTACTTGTGACTTTTGAGTCAATTTTTCTTTCTGGTTGGTCCCACCAATCCAAGTCATTGTATTTGTCCTTTGGTATTTAATGGTGTGGTTTGTTATGGTTCCTCAAGCTTATGTACAAAAAACACGGAAACTCATTCTATAAAAAAATATGATTTCATAATAGCCACCATAATAAGTTTCTTTTATGTCCTTAGGCTCATTTATAAATGGTAGTTTCTTATATGGCTTACCCTTCTAATTCATCTCAGAGTAGATAACATTTGTGTGTGATGCCCCTTAGATTTGCATGTTATTAAGAGGATATATATTAACCTGAATATATATAGATTTCTATACTGGTTATTAAGCATTTCTTTCATTATAGCCCAAATCTTATTAAATTTTTCATAGTAGATGTGTGATGCCCCTTATATTTGTATGTTAAGAGGAAATATATTAACGTGAATATATAGATTTGGTTTAATACCTATTTTGGTCCCTCTTTTCGAAGGGTTTGTTCAAAGTGGTCATTCCTTTTTTCAAAAATTCACTTTAGTCCTACCTTTCGTAAAAACTGTTCAAGTTGATCCTTTTTGGTAACGGCGTTAAGTTCACTAACGGTAGAACTGCCAGGTGTGCAATGTTTGATGACTTGGAACCTTTTATATGTGTTGGCAGTGTCACTTCATTATATGGGTTAAAAAAAAATTAATTTCTCAACCAGAAACCCTAGGGAGAGTTTGCTTCCCACTGCCTCTCACTGATTTGCCGCTGCAACAGGCCTCCACCCAACCAGCCACCGCGAGTTGTGGCACAAGGCGTCGCCGGCGCTGACGTTCGTTGCCGATCGAGGTGAGAGTTCCCCTCTTCCGCCGCTCGTCGCGCGATCGCTGCCACAATCTCTGCCGGCCACCGCACCAAGGTGCCTCTTCCTTTTCCTCTTCGCGCGAGGTTCTCCCTGCGCCTCGTCTTAAGACGTTGATGCCAGAAAGGGTCGCCACTCCAATGCCGGCGATAAAACTCCTCTTCCTCTGTTATGCGAAGTCAAAGGTGAAATAAATCGTCATGGTTGCACCGCTTCTACTCGGAATTCACACCCGCCATCGGCAATCACCTTCTTGTTTGTACTGCATTGTGTTGGGCGTGAGTCTTGGGGCGTGAAAAATTGATTTTCTGATTGGGGTAGTGAATGTTTTCTGTTAAGCATTGGGTTGGGGAAAAAATGGGTTTATGTTTGGGTTGAACTTCTGGAGATGAAGGAGAGGGTGTTCAGAATTCTCAGGTTGTGATGGTAAGGCGTTTTGCTTCAGAAATTGATTTTTTGTTTGATTTTCTTTCGGCGGTGGTTGATTTGGGTGATGGTGGAAGATGAGGGATATGAGTTGTTTCAAAAGATAAGCTTTAAACCTATCGGCATGGGATTTGTGATTTGGGTATGTTCATTCTGGAAATGCATTTGATTCTGCTACCATTTTCTATAGTGTTTTCTGGGTGCAAGCAGAGGAGTATCGAAGCCTTGATGTTGGTGGAATATACACTATTTTTTTATTTTACCCTATTTACACGTCATTATTAATTATATTTTTAAAACAAATTATAATGCCACATCATCAAACATTGCACACCTGGCAGTTCTACCGTTAGTGAACTTAACGCCGTTACCAAAAAGAATCAACTTGAACAGTTTTTGCGAAAGGTAGGACTAAAGTGAATTTTTAAAAAAAGGAAGGATCACTTTGAACAAACCCTCCGAAAAGAGGGACCAAAATAGGTATTAAACCTATAGATTTCTATATATAATGGTTATTAAGCATTTCTTTTATTGCAGCCCAAATCTTCATAAATATAAGAAAAAGTGCAAAGGACAAAAACAGCAAAAAAATGTCATCGTTCAAAAGAATAACCTATGGATAAGTCTATATGAGTCAGAAGGATAAAACTAGTAAAAAAAGGTTATCGTTCAGGAATAACCTATGGGTAAGTTTATATGAGATTGTGTTAGACTAAGTCAAATAAGTTGTTTAAATTGGATCTAGATTTCATTTAAGTCAAGTCAAGGTTGATAGAGTTTAAGTCAAGTTAAATATATTTTATGTTATGTTTGAAAATTGAGTCTAGTTAGTCATAATCGAAAGTTGAATTAAGTCATTTCAGATCAAAACTTGATTTGAGTCGGTTCGAATGAAAGTTAAACTAAATCAATCAGATCCCAGCCAAAGAGAGTCAAGTTGGTGGGTCAACCAATCCAAGTCAAAGGTTAAACAAAGTTTGCTTAGGTCGAAAAACTAATCAAGTCCATACAAATTAAAAGTCAAAATAAATTAATCTATGTTAAAGAACGACTCAAGTCACCCTAGATCAAAGGTGAGTCGAGTTGGTATGACCCAAAGTTAAATCAAGATGGTTTAAACAAAAATCAAACAAAATTGATCAAACTTAAAAATTTAAGTTGAGTTTAACTAAATTAAAAAATGTGTCAATTATAACCTATGATTGTAATATGAAACTAAAAAAAATGTTCATTCCACTATTTTATTAGTTAATTATTATTATTATTATTTTATTTATCAAACATAATAGACTTAATGTTTTTTTTCCTACAAAACAATCTCAATTAAGATCAGTCCAAAATCAAACAAAATAAATATAAATATTTTTAAAAATGAACTCAATCAACATAATTATTTAATAAGTTAATTCATCGAGATATAAAAAAGAGCAAAATCTTTAAATTTTATATCAAAACTCATTCATTCTTAAATCAAAATCACATAAAATATACTCTATCCCAGAAAAATCACAATAATTGAATATATTTTATTAGACACAACATTTAATACATTTTAGGCACAACAATTTAATACATAGATTAGACCCAAGAATAATTCATATTAACAACAATAATAAATCCAATAAAATTCACGTTAACAGTAAAACGCAACAACGGAAAATAAGATAATAAATAACCAATAATGTTTTTTCCAGCAAAACAATCTCAAAATAAATGCTTTTTCTCGTATGCTTTTCGATACAAAATTCTTCTTCCTCAAAAAAAAAAATACAAATATTTTTTTCAAATAGTAAATTTTATTCTTTTCATATGCCGTATATGCTCCCAAAGTAATTTATTTATAGGATCGGTACAATTATTACCAATGATAATAAGAATAAATCCAAAATCAAACAAAATAAATATAATTATTTTAAAAAAAATCATTTAACACAAAATTGTCAATCAACATAATTATTTAATAAGATAATTAATTTATCGACATACAAAAGAAATTTAAAATTTTATATTAAAACTCATTCATAATCTTTGTGTGATTAAGGATCTTTGACACGCTTTTGTTCTCAGATCTATCATGTAGTGCTGTTAAAATGAGTTAGAACATTTGGGTATATCTGGACTACCATGGTTTTGGACCGAGTAGGATTTGAAAAAAATGAAATTTTTTCATATGGGTCAATTTTCAACTTGACTCACTTAGAATCCGGCTTACCCGGATTGAACCCGTGGTGAGCGGATTCGCTCACCAACCCACCTAGTTTAATATAATTATTTATTATTTTGTCTTTCAATATTATTAATTAACATTTTTTTATTGTATTGTAAATGAGAATAAAGAAAAAGATGTTTGAAGAGACCAAAATATTATAAATTTATCCATTAAATACTCTAATCTTATAAATGCAGCAGTACACAAAAATTTTTAATATTATAACCTTATTTATTCACTTTTTAGGTTTGCTTTTGGATTACATTTGAATTGTATGTTATTTTCTTTTTATATTGAATTGTCTTTGAAGTTTAATATCATTTTAGAGTAAAAATTTTTAAATTTGAATTAAAAAAAATTATAAATTTTTTTGGATTTAAGAAAAATTATAATTAAGTGAATTAGTGAGCCAATCCGTTTAATCCACCAACCCATAGTAGGCCAGGTTGAGTTTGAATTTTTTTCAACTTACTAATAAATAAGCTGGATTGGATTGGCTTACTCAGTGACCAACCCATAGTGGGTGTGGCCGGATTGGGCTAGATGACCCATTTTAATAGCTCTATAATATAGTTCTCAAATCAAAATCACATAACATATACTCTTTCCCATAGAAATTATGAAATTATGACTCTTTTAAAAATCTTTTTCTTACAATAGTTTAATGTATATGAAACACAACAATTTAATATATTTTATTAGACAAAAGCTTTAATACATTTTAAGCACAACGATTTAATACATATATTAACCTCAAGAATAATTCATATGCACAACAATATGAAATCCAATAAAATTCACATTAACAACAATAATAGTAAAACTCAACCAACTGAAATATAAATATAATGAATAAAAAATAATGATTTTATAATACAAAACAAATACACCATAAACTATCAAATATATAATATATAATATAATTATTATTTCCTTTAAATTAACAAGATCATCTAAAACATTCTATTTTAAACCTTATCTAAATCCTCTAGCCAAATAATGTTTATTATAAAGATAAATAATTTGCTAAACGATATATAACTAAACATTATCCTAAACAGTGTAAAGAACAAATTATCCTAAATGATATAGAGAATAAACTATCTTAAACACTATAGAGAACAAACTCTCCGAAATGCTATGATTTGATATATGAATAATGCTTTTTTGTCTGTTGTGTAGTCTTTCTTTATCTGTGTATATCCTATCAAGGACAAAGTTCTTTATTCAAAGTTCTATGCTGATTTAGAAAGACGTTAAGACATACAAAGACATTATAAGATTGTTTCTTCGTAGCTTTCTATCCGACCTATACGTATAACTGAAACATAAGAAAATGATTTGAATAGTGTTTTAAAACTTTTTCGAAACTAATGTTTAATGTTACTTTACAGTGGTTAGAAGGTTTGCACTAGTAATTTAAACACTTAGGTTTAGAGAGTGTTTGGAAGGAAAACTTGTCTAAACAAAAGGTAATAAAACACACTTTGATTTTATACTGGTTTACTCAAACTAAGCTACGTCCAGTTCTCCCTTAACATTCTAATAAGAGGTTTCACTAAAAACGAGTTTAATCACTCCTGATTTACAACGCTAACCCACTGGTTAGATGAGTTTAACCACTCTTGGTATCAACATTAGATAAACTATTTAGAACGTTTAACTCCATTGAGTTAAACTTTACAAGTGTTTGAATTCACTTCTAAATATAAAAACAATAATGTGTTTTTGAGATATTACAAAACAGAAGGTTACTCTTATATAGAAGATATATGAACAATACAATGAACTTCTAAAAATTTCTAAAAGATCTTTACACAGATGAGTCTTAAAAAGAATAGCTTGGAGAAAGCAAAGAGCGTATGATATTCTTGATAGCAAAAATTCTTCATCTTCTTTTCAACAGTTCTTCTAGGTGTGTAGTGATAGAGTTAGAAGTTATGTTGCATCCTGATAGAGCAAATGTGTTGTGTACGGATGAGACAAACAAAAAGCATGTATGAAACATTCTTTAAATACCCTTCATGTCTTTAAATGTTCTCTTGATTCTGAGCATACTTTTGAATAAAGGTGACAATCTGCACAAAAAAAGATGACACAACACAATAAAGAAAAGAGTAATGGAATGTGCATGCATTTTAAAGCATTAGACGACCTAAGCATTTAGGCAATGATACAATTACCATCGTTTGATGCTAAGTCTATTATGAGTAACTTATCAAGGCGTTTAGGATATGTAGCCTTTAGCGAAATTTTTTGTATCCTAGACTGTCTAACTTTTTATCACACGCTTTTGTGATTAGACATTCTGTTAGGAACTCTATAGCATATAACACTTAACATGCATATGTTAAACGCTCTTATATTATTAGACAATGTAGTAGTTAGATGTTCTTATATTGTTTAGGCATTTTTATGGAGTAACGTTTAACACTTCTAGTAGATGTTCTGGATGATTAAATACTTATTTTGTTTTAGAAGTTTTGCTAAACTTCAAAAAAATGTTTGCTTAGATGATCTTGTCTTAAAAACAACAACACAGTTTTCTCTGCATAAGCATTGTAGCATTTGACAATGTACAAAAGGTTACAATAACTCTATCAAAAGTCGATGCTCTAGATTAACATATCTTTTTTCAATTCGCCTATAAATTGAAGATTGCATGAAAAAGACAATAACAACAATTGCCCTTACCATCAAAATAATATTAATATAAAAATTCAGGGGAAACAAGAAGTTGAATCTGGCAAAGCTGGTTAGACAACTTCTCATCCTTCCACAAAGATGCAATAAAAAAATAGATAAGACAATAAAATTTCTGGGGAAACAAGAAGTTGAATCTGGCAGAGCCGGTTAGACAACTTCTAATCCATCCAAAAATACAATATAATTAAATAACACGAACATTAACATGTCTGGGGAAACAAGAAGTTGAATCTGGCAGAGCCGGTTAGACAACTTCTAATCCATCCAAAAATACAATATAATTAAATAACACGAACATTAACATGTCTGGGGAAACAAGAAGTTGAATCTGGCAGAGCCGGTTAGACAACTTCTAATCCATCCAAAAATACAATATAATTAAATAACACGAACATTAACATGTCTGGGGAAACAAGAAGTTGAATCTGGCAGAGCCGGTTAGACAACTTCTAATCCTTCCAAAAATGCAATAAAATAAATAAGTAAAGCAATAAATAGTTTGGGGAAACAAGAAGTTGAATCTGGCAGAGCCGGTTAGACAATTTCTAATCCTTCCAAAATACAAAAATAAACAACTAATAACATACAAATGGCATAACATAATCAACATCACATTTTACAATTATCACACTTGGATATCAACACAAAAGCATACTCTCATTTAAATTCAAGATCATACAGAAACAAAATACTCCATATTCAAGATTTAAGATCAGACAAAAGCAAAATATAGCATATTCAAGACTCAAGATAATACAAAGGGAAATACTCAAAGTTAGCTCCCCTTACCTCTATTCCAAACTTAGTTTCCTCTTCTCAAACCGTTCTCCGGAAACTTCCAGAATTTCCCCTCTTCAACTAGAATTTACTCCAACTCTCTTCTCTCACAATTTCTCTAGAATTTTGGTGTAAATTTCCAGCCTCCCCCCTTGGCTATTTATAGTAAAAAAATTTACTATTCATTTTTTTATTCATTTTACTATTACAAAAATAATTTTTTATTTGCAAATTGGTGAATTCTGATCTCAAAGCTACGTGTAACACTTATCCTTTCCAAAAATAATTTTTTTTTACTATTCACTTTTTACTATTCACAATTTACTATTCACAATTTACTATTCACTAATTTTATTTTTTTTTTGTTTTTTTTCTAGTATCTAATTTCAAGGATCTTACACATTCTGTTAGGAACTCTATAGCATATAACACTTAACATGCATATGTTAAACGCTCTTATATTATTAGACAATGTAGTAGTTAGATGTTCTTATATTGTTTAGGCATTTTTAAGGAGTAACGTTTAACACTTCTAGTAGATGTTCTGGATGATTAAATACTTATTTTGTTTTAGAAGTTTTGCTAAACTTCAAAAAAATGTTTGCTTAGACGATCTTGTCTTAGAAACAACAACACAGTTTTCTCTGCATAAGCATTGTAGCATTTGACAATGTACAAAAGGCTACAATAACTCTATCAAAAGTCGATGCTCTAGATTAACATATCTTTTTCCAATTCGCCTATAAATTGAAGATTGCATGAAAAAGACAATAACAACAATTGCACATATTCTTATGTTGTCAAAATTCTCTGCCTTTGATAGTGCGTCGTCTAGCATTGAAAATATTTCTTTGTAACAAGTTTTTTAGATTTATATTGTTTCAATCATATCCTCTCTACTTGTTTTAAAAACACATATTTGTTTTTGGATAATCAAGAGTCATTCTAAACACTCAATTTAATTAACTCAAGGAGAGTTAAACGGTTCTTAGCTAATTGCGCTATTGTAAAATCAAGAGTGGTGAAACTCGTCTTAACTTATTAAAGTTGGTGGAATCCTATACGAGAGTTTAAAGGAAAACTGGACATAACTCAAGTTGAGTGAGTCAGTATAAAATGAGTTTCATCTTTGTCTTCTTTTTCCTATGTTCCTAAACGGTTTCAAAAATCCTTAAGCGTTCAATACTGTCTGTAGATCGTCTAATCCCTCTAAACAAGTCTAGTACTATTTCCGAAAAGTTTTCAAACTCCTATTCACCTTTCCTTTGTAGAGTTTACATTTTATTTCATAATTCATTTCTTCTTAATTCAAAATACAACATAATTAATTTACCACATAAAAAATTGCACATAAAAGTTAAAAGATATAATAATTACTGCATATTCCACTATAATATTTCTCTCCAACTAATATTTTCTCAAGACTACACCATTCACACTTTTTCATGATAATTTCATTCAAAATATATTAGATGATTTACCTATAGAAAATTGATCCTCATTTAAAATCAAATCCTGAAAAACTACACACATATAATTTAATGTATCAGAATCATAATATATTCACTCCATTTAAAGAATTTCTATCCAAATAGTTGTATAGATATTATTCTTAATTAACTATAAAATTCAATTACCATATATTTATTTTTATCAAAATATCATTTTCTCTACTAATTTATCCAACATTATTATAATTTATTATTTTAATACTTTGTATCATATTTTTAATTAGATACCACAAAAACCACAATTCAAAAAATTCCTCATATATTAACTAAATATTTTATTATATTCGGTATATGTTACTATACTGTCAAAACAAAATTATTTTCAACTCAAGAATTACGGTGATGTTTTGTTAGTAGATTTGTTATTTCAAAATTAAAATACAAATGGATTATCTTAAAATAGAATTAAACACCAAACCTACAAAGATTTGAGAGAACAGGATCAATTTTTGAAGTTATTTAAGCTTAGTTACTGAATTTCTTAAACTGTCAAGTAGCACCAAAGAAATTGAGTTGAGAATCCAAGAGTTTCACCACAGAAATGAATACGCCTCTAAAAACATGAATTCAATGGATAAATAGAATATTAAAAGATTCAAATTTCTGCTAAAGATAATACTAGACTTATGATCCAGAATAAACCATCCTTGCTTCAAAAAACAAAGATCAACTGAGCAATATAAAAGTGAAGTGGTTGTCTAGCCAATCCTTTGTTCAACTGATATGGGAAAATAACTGCATTAGCCATGCATTCCAAAAGCTAATAAAATATATTATTAAATACTAAAATCAAAGAAAATAAACTGATTCAGTAATACACTTGGTATCCTAGAGACAAAAGTTCACTACAAAAAAGTACTCTGTCCAGAAACTACAAATAACCATACAAACATCCTAGTACACAATCTAGTATCTTAAATACACACGATTTCATCGTTTATAATACTTTCTAATACATTTCCTATTATACATACTTTTGTATTATAATGCATAATTGTCATTATGCAATTTCTAGTAAATTGGCTATTTCAGAGCAAGTTATTTTTAATAACATATACTCTTATCCACTAATCCAATAATGGTACGAAGTTCTTAGTTCGCACCATATGAAGTTGTTCGGTCTTAGATGATACTGATCTTCCCATGACCTTTAAGTGCAAGGAAAACTAGATATTTCATTCCAATTGATCTCTTCAGGATTATATACTGTAGAGTCACATGAGGATGTCTTCACTCCCCAAAAATCGTCTTGAAATATACTTACTTGTTTCTGACTTGCTTCTTGGTTGGAAAATAAAAGATCTGTATCACCATCTACAACATCATATGATGTTTTAAACCTTTTTGATGAATGGTATTCATCTGAATTAAGATATTCAGTACACATAGTTGAACTATCTTCAATACTATCGTCCTGCAATGATTTCAAAAGAAAATATAAACAGATGAATACGTTGATAAAAGTGCTCAAAAGAATATAACAATATCACAAACTCAAGAAAAAGTGTAGTTCTCAATAATAGCCCGTCAATGACTCATGAATCACAAGAACGCATCAAAGCCAACTCAAAAAAGACATTTTACGTGAGTATCTCTTAAAAATCTACTTGAGAAAATCCCGATACATTGTGAAAAATCTAACCAAATTCAAATCATAATAATGCACTCTGAAATTTTAACTTATTAAATCAAAATGAAAGTTCAGAAATGAAAGGAGGTACACTCAGTATTATTTGGACTTTGCAAAATAAATATTTACCAGTTTAAGGACGACTTCTGGATTTATGCAAGTGCTTTCACAATATGTCCTTTTCAATGATTTTGGGAACTCAAAAGGAGTCTGCGATGGGGTATGTGTATTTTGAAATGGAATTTTCCTACTTTCAAAAGGAATCTTCCTAGATGCTAAAGGACTTGAAACTCCAAATGGAGTCTGCATAGATCCTAAAGGAATATGCGTAGTTTCAGATGGAGGATACATCATTTGAGGTGGAGTATACGTAGCTCTTAAAGAAGTCCGCATAGCTCCTAAAGGAGATTGCATAGTTCCTGAAAGAGCCTCCAGTGTATCAAATGAAGGTTGTGTAGGTTCAAAAGGAGTTAACATAGATCCAGCTTCAAACGGATTTTGGGTAGATCCTAAAGAAGTATGCATAGGTTCAAATGGAGTCTGTGCATATGGGATAGATCCTAAAGGAATATGCGTAGTATCAGATGGAGGATACATCATTTGAGGTGGAGTATACGTAGCTCCTAAAGAAGTCCGCATAGCTCCTAAAGGAGATTGCATAGTTCCTGAAAGAGCCTCCAGTGTATCAAATGAAGGTTGTGTAGGTTCAAAAGGAGTTAACATAGATCCAGCTTCAAACGGATTTTGGGTAGATCCTAAAGAAGTATGCATAGGTTCAAATGGAGTCTGTGCATATGGGATAGATCCTAAAGGAATATGCGTAGTATCAGATGGAGGATACATCATTTGAGGTGGAGTATACGTAGCTCCTAAAGAAGTCCGCATAGCTCCTAAAGGAGATTGCATAGTTCCTAAAAGAGCCTCCAGTGTATCAAATGAAGGTTGTGTAGGTTCAAAAGGAGTTAACATAGATCCAGCTTCAAACGGATTTTGGGTAGATCCTAAAGAAGTATGCATAGGTTCAAATGGAGTCTGTGCATATGGGATAGATCCTAAAGGAATATGCGTAGTATCAGATGGAGGATACATCATTTGAGGTGGAGTATACGTAGCTCCTAAAGAAGTCCGCATAGCTCCTAAAGGAGATTGCATAGTTCCTGAAAGAGCCTCCAGTGTATCAAATGAAGGTTGTGTAGGTTCAAAAGGAGTTAACATAGATCCAGCTTCAAATGGATTTTGGGTAGATCCTAAAGAAGTATGCATAGGTTCAAATGGAGTCTGTGCATATGGGATATGCCTATTGTTGATTTCCTTTCTAAAATAGGCATCGTTAGATGGGTTTGGGAAAGATGCTTCATCCTGCTCAATATCAATTAGAGACTGTTCTGTTGGGGAGATGTTTATTTCTGCCTGATATGTTAACTGACAGATTGTTTCCATTCTGCTAAAAGTATCTCCCTGAAAAAAAAAATGTAAATATATATATGAAATGACAGAAAGAAGCATAAATTCTGGGCATGTTCTCTGCATGTCACAGTGTATATATGTTCATGAAAGATGCTTCAGCTTACAGATGGAACTCCTTCTGCTGTTGCCTGATGTTCATTGTCAGAAACCACACTTCTACTGGATTCCTCTTCATCAGAGATCAGTGCAGCAGTTCCTCCTTCGGTCGTTTTCCCATGTTTCTTTTTCAAGCGGCATAACACAAAAGCATTCTGAAAAAATTGGAGTATGGTAAGCATTCATTTGGCACAATTCACAAAAGTAAAAGGTCAAGAGAAATGAGGCAATCATGCAGAAGAAATTGACGGTCTTCGATGAGAATTAGTGATGATTTTTTGTGTTCATAGATAGAAAGACTCAATTAAACACATCGAGTAAGTAACATGAGAGGTTCTCCATAAGCTTTGTCGAGAAACTAATTATTACCAATAATCAAGATTAAAGCACAAAGTCACACGGGATATCTTGTTTCGACTAGTTTAGTACAGAGATTATTGCAGGCTTCAAATACTCATCTTGGTTCGACTAGTTTACATTCCTTTCACACACTGTAATTTAGTACAGAGATTATTTCCAAAGTTTCTTAAAAAATGAAATACAAACCTGGCTTTGGATTGAGTTAAGAGCATGATATTCGTGAATAACCCAGTTGGATTTGACAGCTTTGGAAGCACGACCAATATAGAAAACAAGAGTCTTCTTAGTCCCAATGACAGTGTTGGTGTCCTCTGTTCTAACATCACGGGGTTCTCCCGTGGGTTTCCAGAACCCACTCTTGGTTGTCCTTTTAAACCTTTCACTATTTGAGTACTTCAACTTAACAGGACTGAAGAAAAACCATTCTGAGTTTTCGAATGGTATTACTGATTTTGCTAACATCTCTATTTAAAACAATAAAAATTGAAGTAAAGATCAGAACAAGAAAAAGGACGATGTTGATTTCATGAAGATGCATGGAGAGTTTGGCTTTCGATTATTACCTGGTACTTCCCAAGGTTCCACAGCGCAAAGATCTATGTCAGTCATGACATGGACAAGTTCTTCATCTAGCAACTTGGGTTTGAGGTGAGAGTGGACAAGTTCTTCATCGGTGGGACGAAAACCGTATCCTACAATCTCCATTGGTTTTTGTAAACACATGTCTTCAGTGTTCAATGAAGAAAGAAGGTTGGATGATGAAACAGGGTGCTGAATGAAGAAAGCTACTTAGTGTTTTCAGTGTGTGTTTGTGTGGTGGAAATGAATTTATAATTGCACATTCATTGACTTGACATGACTCCTTAGTTAAGAAGTTGTCGTTGGAAAGTACATTATGATAATACAAAACTCTTATTTCAAGATTCGGAATATGAGGTAAACTTTCAAACTTTATAAAAAGTTCGTAAAATTATTCTATAAAAATAATTAACATATGTATTTTAAGTTAGATCAGGCACTTATAGTTCAAATATATTGCATCTAAGTGATCTTATTGGCAGGTTATTTTATAAGAAAATTCAACATATAAAGGCTAAATATATGAAATGTTATCGTGATTCTAAAATCAAAATTGTTAAGTAACAGATAGATACAGTAAAAATGAAGTGACTGTATTGTACTAATACCGCGTGAGAATGAGAATCTTTTTCCTAACTCAGCATTTTCTACGAAATGGACAAAAATATATTTAACAAATTTTCTCATTCGATAGGGATATAATCTGTTATGAGTCTCTATGAGAAGGATCAATGCCTTTCAAAGTTATTTGAGCATTGGTTCCAAGTTTCTTCCGTGGCCCACCATTTCAATGTTCTTTCAAAACTATTGGTTAGTGAATTTTGGAGGTTAGTTATACTCATCACTACCAATCAATCAAGAACATGACTCCAAAGAAGGATATAATTTTTAAGATTTTAGTAATGTGCTAACTTCCAAGAACAGACAGTGAACTCCAACTAATTATCACCTCAATTTTTCTTTTCACATCCACGTTTTCAGTATCCGCGTGAGTGACTTTTCATACGAAGGTTCCAGAAAGCTAGCATTGCTCAAAGTGGTAATATGAATTTATGAAACTGAGACTTGCTTCCCAAGTTTACTTTTTGATCGCTTCATTCATCGAATCTTTTTAATCAATTCTCTTGGTTGCCCCACCATGTACTTATGGTGTTTGTACAGTGTTGCTTTCTTATGCTCCTCACTAGTTTTTGCACCCTTAAAAATTGGTAACTCATTCTGTCAAAAGCATAAACATTTTTATGAGCACATGATTACAGATTATGTTAAGATACCACTACTCTGAGACTCCCTAAAAAAAATAATAATAACTTTTTTGGGTATAAGCCAGGCATGTGGTGAATCTCCAACGCCACGTACTGACGATTCACAGATTGTTTGTCCATGTTATTTGGGTGTTCATGCCGCATGTTGTAGTCAATTGGGTACTGAGTCTAGTCTTTTATTCTGGTTGGATGAACATTAGAAGATATTTTATTATTATAAATATTTTAGATATCTTATATATTAATCTAATACATAATTTTTATTATATTCAAAACCATTGAATTAAGCTTAGAACTTTGACATGCATTATCTTTTCAATAAAATTCCAGGTAGCCTTCATTTTTTAATATTTTTTCATGAAGATTGTTGAGAATATAAAACAAAACTCTTAACTGTCTTAACTGTTTTACTGTTACAGTTAGATGTGCATTCATTTGTTGTTATATACATTGTCTTGTACTTTCATTGTTGGTTAATGAGAAATACACTCACTCGTTTCTCTCCTTCTCTGTCTACTGTAAAACTCTCTGCATAATATTGTTGTCTTGGAACAATAGTGGTATCAGAACTGAAGATTCGGTTCAAGAAGAAAGAAGTGGTGTGATGGCCGGATTAATTCATAGTAATCTCCCGATATTCGATGGCAAGGATTATGATGACTGGTGCGGTAAAGAAGTGGTGTGAGGCTATCCTTGGGTTTCAAGAAGTTGACGATGTGGTAAAGAAAGGACTTCAAGAATCTTTGAAAGGTGATACTAAAGAAGTGAAGAAGCAGTACAAAGAAAATAGACGACTTGATTGCAAGGCAAGAATGCTACTGCATCAATGTGTTTCTTCTACGATTTTTCAGAAAGTATCGAAAGCCACCACGGCCAAAGAAGTCTGGGATATTCTACAAGATGGGTATGGAAACTCTGGAAAGGTGAAGAAGATTCGTTTGCAATCTCTACAACGATAGTACGAGCTCTTCTGCATGGGCGAGCAAGAGACGATGATGGAGTATATTGAAAGAATTCAAGTTGTAGTCAATGCCATGAGAGCATGCGACAAAATCGTGAAGGATAAGAAGATCGTTGAGAAAATACTCCGAACCTTGACACCGCAATACGATCACATTGTGGTTGCTATAGAGGAATGCAAGGATCTTGAGGCGATGAAAGTGGAAGAGCTGCAGAACTCACTCGAAGCACATGAACAAAGATTAATTGAAAGGAAGAATGCAGAGAAAATCGTGACACAAGGAACGAGTCAGGCGTTGCAAGCGAGAAGTAATCAAAACTTCAAGAATCGTGGTAGAGGTAGAGGGAGATCACATGGTGGACGTAGCGGAGGAAGAAATATAAAATTCTTAGATCAAAACGGTGAAGATAATGGTGGTGAACAGAAGGAAGGAAGTAACAGAGGAGGTAGACACTCGAGAGGAAGAGGAAGAAAAGGGTTCGACAAAAGAAATATACACATGTTATACATGTAACAAGTATGGGCACTATTCTTCAGAGTGCTGGCACAACGAATCCTCCAAGAAGGTCAAGAATGAAGAAGCAGCTAATTTGGCTCAGGACGCTTGCGATTCGGAATGGGATCATGTAGTGTTGATGGGTGTTTCAGATAAAATTGAAGAAAAGGGCATCTGCAGTGTGATAGTGGAAGGCAGGTGTTGCTGTAAGGTTGATTTTGAGTTGCAACCAGAAGCATCACGTCATGCAGAGACGCGTAAGAAGTGCACCGAACACGCGTCGCTTAAGGTGAGCCATGCGGCGAAGGGTATAAAGGTTGAACGCGTTATGTTGTCCAACAATAACAGTGATCACACTGAGAATGATATGTGCTGGTATTTAGATACTAGGTGCTCTAATCATATGACCGAAAGAAGAGGGTGGCTTGTAGATCTTGATCCAAGAAAGAAGAGCAATGTGAGATTTGCGGATGATAGCACTGTGACGGCAGAAGGAGTTAGTAGAGTGTTGATCACCTGCAAGAACGGAGGAGTAACTTACATGGACGATGTGTTATATGTTCCAACGATGAAGAGTAACCTGTTAAGCCTTGGGCAGCTCCTGGAGAAAGGCTATACCATGTCCATGCATCAGAACCTCATAGATGTTTTTGATAAAACGCAACGTTTGGTGATCAAGGCTCCACTTGCCAAGAATAGGACATTCAAGGTGAACCTGAATGCGGCTGCAATACAATGTTTGTCTTCGGTGAATGTTGAAGAAGAGAGCTGGATAAGGCACTATAGATTCGGACACTTGAATTTCAAAAGTCTGAACTTATTAAGCAGCAAAAAACTGATAAAAGGTGTGTCCCTGATAAATATTCCTAAGAAGATCTGTGAAGGATGCGCTATGGGGAAGCAGACCAGATTGAATTTTAAGAAGGCAACACCTAAGTTTGTTAAGCAACCACTCGAGGTTGTCCATTCAGATGTCTGTGGTCCTTTCGAAGTAACGACTCTTGGAGGTAATAGATATTTCCTACTCTTCGTTGATGAATGGACTAGGAAGTTATGGATTTATTTGCTAAAATAAAAGAAAGAAGTCTTCTCATGTTTTGTAAAATTTTGTGCCATGGTGGAGAGGCAATCGGCCCTGCGAATAAAGATCATCAGAACTGACGGATGTGGAGAATTCAACTCTGGGGAGATGAGCAAGTTCTGTGATGAAAAGGGAATCACACACTAAGTTGTAGCTCCTTACACGCCTCAGCACAACGGCTTGGCCGAGAGAAGGAATAAAACTCTGGTTGAAATGACCAAATGTTTGCTTAAAGGGAAAAACTTACCACACAACCTATGGGGAAAGGCTATCACCACAGCAGCTTACCTGTTGAACAGATGCCCAACGAAGGCTTTAGCAGACTGCACACCAGAAGAGGGCGTGGACTGGGATCAAACCGTCAGCAAATAACTTGAAGATCATTGGCTCAGTATGTTTTAAACACGTTCCAAACGAGAAGAGAAAGAAACTAGGAGATAAAAGCGAAGTCTATATACTGGTAGGCTTCCATTCTACTGGCGCATACAGACTATATAACCCAAAGAAGAATGAGGTAGTGATCAGCAAAGATGTTTTGATAGATGAATCAACAATGTTTAATTGGATGGAAACAGAGACAAGTCCAATCTGTAGAGATATTGTGTCTAGTTGGCTTGAGGAGAAGAGATCTGATGAAGTCGAAGAGCTAGCAGCTGGTATGGAAGTAAACAATAGGAGATCTCAAAGAACTAGATTTCCTTCAACGAGGCTTGCAGATCACGAGGTGTTCATGGATAATGAGATAGCAGAATCAGGTGACCTTGTTCATTCCGCACTCTTGGCTGATGCTGAAACACTTACATGGAAGCAAGCTATCAACATGAAAGAATGGAAAGAATCAATGATAGAGGAATTGAGAGCTATAGAGAAGAACAAAGCGTTGGAAATGATGGAACTGCCTCGACACAAACAAGCAATTGAGGTGAAGTGGGTGTTCGAAAAAAAGTATAAACCAGATGGTAGCATAGCTAAGTTGAAAGCTAGATTGGTTGCTAAGGGCTTTCTGCAAAAGCCTGGAGTTGATTTCACTAAGGTGTTTGCGCCAGTTGCAAGGTTGGAGACAGTGAGACTTGTTGATGTTGTTGCGAATCTAAAAGGTTGGGAGACATGCCAAATGGACGTGAAATCAGCTTTCCTTAATGGACCTTTACAAGAAGAAGTATACGTGAAGTAGCCACCTGGATTTGAGAGGAAAGATGAGGAGTGGAAAGTGTATAAACTAAACAAAGCTTTGTACGGGCTGAGACAGGCACCTCGAGCTTGGAACACTCACATAAACTCTTGGCTCATTGAATTTGGATTTCAGAAGTGCACGGTTGAGTTTGGGATCTATGTGAAACAGGTTGAACAACAAGGTGTTCTATTGGTCTGTTTGTATGTAGACGACCTGCTTGTAACAGGAAGTACAGCAGAAGCTATCGAAGGATTTAAAACAAGAATGAAAGAAGATTTTGAAACGACCGACCTTGGTAGTTTGGGTTACTTCCTTGGACTAGAATTTCTGCGAACTACTGATGGAATGCTTGTGCATCAGAGAAGATATATTAGTGAAGTCTTGAAGAGATTTGGCATGGAAGGCTGCAACAGCGCGAACGTACCAGTGTTGGCTAATACCAAGCTGTCTATCCAAGCTGATGACAAAAAGGCTGATGCTACCTTGTTTAAACAGATTGTAGGATCACTCGGGTATGTGTGCAATAGCAGACCAGATATTAGTTATGGTGTTGGGCTGGTAAGTAGATTCATGAGTGATCCCAGACAATCTCATCTCTCCACTGCCAAACATATATTGCGCTACCTAAAAGGAACAATTGATTTTGGCCTCTGCTTTCCCAAGAAGACTGACGGAATGACTGGGGTGTTAAAAGCTTGGAGTGATTCGGATTGGTGTGGAGATCAAAAGGATAGAAAGAGCATGTTCGGCTATGTAGTTAATTATATGGGAGCGTGGTTTTCCTGTTATTCGAAGAAGCAGAGTGTTGTAGCATTCTCATCATGCGAAGCTGAGTATATTGCTTCAACCGAGACTGCATGCCAGTGTGCTTGGATAGAGACAATTTTGAATGAGTTGAAGATTGAATGCTGTAAGCCAATCCAGTTATTGATAGACAACAGATCAGCTATAAACCTATCTAAAAATCCTATCTCACACGGTAGAAGCAAACATATACAGACCAAATTTCATTATCTGAGAGAACAAGTTGGCAAAAGAAGACTGGAACTAGTGTAATGTCCTACAGAAGCTCAAATAGCAGACATCTTCACCAAAGCTCTAAGGCAAAGCAGATTTGAGAAGCTAAGAGATTGTCTTGGAGTTAAATCTATAAGGAGTTTAGTTTTAGAGAGGTGTGTTGAGAATATAAAACAAAACTTCTAACTGTCTTAACTGTTTTACTGTTACAGTTAGATGTGCATTCATTTGTTGTTATATACATTGTCTTGTACTTTCATTGTTGGTTAATGAGAAATACACTACACTCGTTTCTCTTCCTCTTTGTCTACTGTAAAACTCTCTGCATAATATTGCTGTCTTGGAACAATAAAGATTTGCTTAAAGATCTTCTTTATTGGATAAGAAAACAACAATGTCATTGACTGCATATTAAACATCTGACCTGACAGACATACCATCATGTTTTTGAACAGCAACAATGTTGGGAAACAGCGGTACTTGTTCCCTCCTCTGTGAACCCCAAAATGGGCACTATGCGGAAGCGTAAAAAATGAAAGCGTAGAGAAAGAGAAAATTAACACTGGAAATTTTAACGTGGAAAATCCTCTCGGAAAAAACCACGGGACCTAGTCCAGAAAATTATCTCCACTATGAAAGTAGGATTACAGTGTTTTCTCTCACTCTCTGAGGATCTCTCAATAAATATCTCACCCTCTCGGATGGTATACAAAACTCTCACTTTCCACTCACACTCACTATAACAGACTCTTTCTGTATAAATCTCTCACACAACCATCTCTATTTTCTTACTTCACCGTGGCACTTCTCTCACAATGGTATTCTTCTTCTCTGGTATGTGGCTTCACTTCTTGCATTTAGTTGCACGCTGCATCTCAATTTATGAATTGAGAAAGTGAATGAGTCCAAAAACAAGAGGCACTCATTTTCCGTAAAACAAGGAAGAAGTGGAAAACTTTAGCAACTTTTGGGTAGTGGCATTTTTGGTGGAGTGGAAACATTGACCCTTGAAATATGGTGGATGGGTCCCTTCTTTGTTTTATTTCAACAAAACTCCCCCATAAAACAAAAAATGGGTCTTCCATCCTTTCTTGACTTAATTTGAAGGTACCAAGATACCAGCACCTTGGCAACAGTCTTCAACCTTCTTGATTGGTATTGACTTAGTCATCATGTCAGACCAATTCAAGTCTGTATGGATTTTCTCTATCTTCAATTTCTTCTCATCCAGCGCTTCTCGTATCCAGTGATACCGCACGTCGATATGCTTCGAGCGTGAATGGAACATGGGGTTCTTGGTTAGATGGATGGTACTTTGATTATCACAATTCACCACATAATCATCTTGATCATGTCCTAATTCACTTAGGAAATTCTTCATCCATAGCATCTCTTTAGAGGCTTCAGTCACCGCTACATACTCTGCTTCAGCAGTAGACAATGTCACACATTTTTGTAGCTTTGACTGCCAAGAAACAGCTCCCCCTGCAAAAGTAATCAGATAACCTGATGTTGACTTCCTTGAATCGACATCTCCAGCCATGTCTGAGTCTGAATATCCGATTAGCTTTAGATCTCCATTGCCAAAACACAAGCTTCTTTTGGCAGATCCTCTTAGATACCTCAGTATCCACTTAACAGCTTCCCAATGCTCCTTTCCTGGATTCGACAGGTATCTGCTCACAACTCCTACAGCATAGCCAATATCTGGCCTTGTACAAACCATTGCATACATAAGGCTACCCACGGCAGAAGAGTAGGGTACCTTGCTCATTTCTTCTTTTTCTTCTTCATTCTTTGGACATTGCGACTTGCTAAGTTTGAAATGTCCAGCAATTGGAACACGAGCAGATTTGGCATTATGCATGTTGAACCTTTTGAGAATTTTCTCAATGTAATCTTCTTGAGATACCCATAGCATTCTTCTAGAACGATCTCTGGAGATTTTCATTCAAAGTATCTTCTTTACTGCACCCAGGTCTTTCATGGCAAAAGACTTGCTCAATGCCTTCTTGAGAGCAGCTATTTTAATTTTGTCCTTCCCTACAATCAACATATCATCAACATACAAGAGAAGTATGATGGACTCACCATTTTCATAATGCTTCACAAACACACAATGGTCTGCGGAGGTCTTCTTGAAATTATGTTGAATCATGAAGGAATCGAATTTCTTGTACCATTGTCTTGGAGCTTGCTTCAGACCATAGAGACTTTTCTTCAGACGACACACCAAGTGTTCTTTGCCTGGTTCTTCAAAACCCTCTGGTTGCTTCATGTAAATTTCTTCCTCTAGATCTCCATGTAAGAATGCTGTTTTGACGTCCAGCTGTTGAATCTCCAGGTCTAGTGTTGCTGCCAGACCGAGAATTGCTCTAATGGATGTCATCTTCACCACTGGTGAGAATATTTCATCAAAGTCTATTCCTTTCTTCTGGTTGCACCCCTTCACGACAATTCGTGCTTTGTACCTTGGGCTTGGGTTGTTCTCTTCATTCTTGAGCTTGAACACCCATTTGTTCTGCAATGCTCTTCTTTCTTTTGGTAATTCTACCAAATCATAAGTCTCATTTTCCTTTAAGGATTGCATCTCTTCTTCCATGGCTTGCAACCATTTGCCTTTGTCTTCCGTCTCCATTGCTTCTACAAAACTTTGAGGTTCACCTTCATCAGTAAAATTAACATATTCATCTGAAAAATACCTTCTTGACGGTTGCTTCTGTCTTGTTGATCGTCTCAATTGGGGTTCTTGCGGAGCATCCTCAATTGGTTGATCTTCTTCCGTCAGATTAGGTTGATCAGCTTCTTCAGCCATTTCATCAAGTTGTAACTCTGGTTCGGCTTGATGAGTCTCTCCCCCTAAGTTGTTCATCACAATAGGGCTTTGATCACTTATCAGCTTAAGTGTTGGTTTCTCCACTTTCTTGATGTCTTGGATTGTCTGATCTTCAAAGAACACCACATCTCTGCTTCGAACAATCTTTCTGTTTGCAGGATCCCATAATCTGAAACCAAATTCATCTCTTGGAGAACCAAGGTATATGCACTCTTTCGCTTTAGCATCGAGCTTTGCTCTTTCATCTTTCGGAATGTGAACTGATGCCTTACATCCGAAGACTTTCAAGTTACGATATGAGGCCTTTTTACCGGACCATACTTCTTCTGGTATCTTACCGTTTAATGGTCTTGAAGGTGATAAGTTGATCAATTGAGTTGCTGTTAGCACTACCTCCCCCCAGAATGTCTTGGGAAGTTTTGCATGAGACAACATGCTTCTGACCTTCTCGGCAATCGTTCTGTTGAATCTTTCAGCTACACCGTTCATTTGAGGTGTTTTGGGAGGTACTTTCTCATGTCTGATCCCATGAGTCTTGCAATAGTGCTCGAATGGACCTCTGTACTCTCCACCATTATCACTTCTCAAGCATTTCAACTTTCTACCAGTTTCACGTTCAACAGAGGCGTGAAACTCCTTGAAGATTCGTAGAACTTCGTCTTTTCTTTTCAATGGATAGACCCACAATCTTCTAGAGTGGTCATCAATGAAGGTAACAAAATATTGAGCACCACCAAGGGACCTTTCGGATGTTGAACAGACATCTGAATACACAAGATCCAAAATATGCTCTCTTCTACTTCTATTATCAGATTTATGGAAAGATACTCTGTGCTGCTTACCTGATAGGCAGTCTTCACATAATTCAAGTGGTTGGCCTTTTATACTCTGGAGATGATCTTTCGCAAGGATCTCTAATCCTTTATCGCTCATGTGGCCCAGTCTTTTGTGCCATAACTCCTTACTTTCTTCTTGAGCAACATTTGTCTCTCCTTTGCATATCTTTCCTTGCATGACGTACAAGGAGCCTTCCTTTTTGCCTCGAGCAACAATCATGCTTCCTCGGCTAAGTTTCCATTTTCCATCTCCAAACTGGTTGTTCATTCCAGCATCATCTAGCTTACCAACTGAGATAAGGTTTAGACGCATTTCTGGTACATGTCTTACCTCTTTCAGCACAAGTTTGTTTCCATTTTCTGTTGTCAAAGTCACTTCTCCTATGCCCACAATTTTGCTTGTGACATGATTTCCCATCTTCACTGTTCCAAAATCTCCTTTTTGATAGGATGAGAAGAATCCCTCATGAGGAGTAACATGGAAAGATGCTCCGGTATCTACTATCCAAGTGCAATCATCAAAATCAATATTTAGATAGTTTACCTCAGTGATAAGGAACACATTCTCATCATTTGATACCACCGCTGTTGTAGTCTTTTCCTCCAACTTCTTTTTGGGATCTACCACATCAGGGTGTACAGTTCCATTCTTCTGATCTCTTTTCAGGAATCTACATTCTTGCTTCTTGTGACCATCTTTTCCACAATAAAAGCATGTCAAACCTTTGGAACGAGACTTGAATCTTCCTCGTGACTTTTCACGTTTTCCTTTGCTTCTGTTTTCACTCCTTCCTCTATTCTCAACAACATTGGCTTCTGAGTGACTACTCGATCCTCTTTCTTTCCTTCTGGATTCTTCATTCAGTAAACTGTCTGTGATGTTATCCAGACTGAGCTTTCCATCTGGTGCTGAGTTACTGAGAGTGACCACCAACGTGTCCCAACTCTCCGGTAGAGAACTAAGGAGTAAAAGAGCTTGTAACTCGTCATCAATCTTCATATCCGCCTTCATTAGTTGGTTCACAATACCTTTGAAGGTGTTGAGATGCTCGATCATATTCTGGTCGTCAGTGTACTCCAACTTTACGAGTCGTCTGACAAGGTGAGCTTTATTTCTGGGAGTCTTCTTTTGAATCATTGATTCAAGCTTTGTCCATAACTCATACGCATTGGTATAAGTCGATACATGCTCAAAGAGACTTCTGTCGATGTATTTCCGAATCATAGCCACTGTTTTACGATTCAGAATCTCCCAGTCTTTTTCGGCCTTCCCTTCTGGAATTTCCGGATTTGTGATCGGTTCATACAAATCCTTGCAGTATAGATGGTCTTCCATCATCGGCTTCCAGTAGGAGTAATTATCCGCAGTTAACTTGAACATGTCTCCTTCCATCTTGAGTTTCACAGGACCGTGACTTTTCGAACCGGTAGCTCTGATACCACTGTTGGGAAACAGCGGTACTTGTTCCCTCCTCTGTGAACCCCAAAATGGGCACTATGCGGAAGCGTAAAAAATGAAAGCGTAGAGAAAGAGAAAATTAACACTGGAAATTTTAACGTGGAAAATCCTCTCGGAAAAAACCACGGGACCTAGTCCAGAAAATTATCTCCACTATGAAAGTAGGATTACAGTGTTTTCTCTCACTCTCTGAGGATCTCTCAATAAATATCTCACCCTCTCGGATGGTATACAAAACTCTCACTTTCCACTCACACTCACTATAACAGACTCTTTCTGTATAAATCTCTCACACAACCATCTCTATTTTCTTACTTCACCGTGGCACTTCTCTCACAATGGTATTCTTCTTCTCTGGTATGTGGCTTCACTTCTTGCATTTAGTTGCACGCTGCATCTCAATTTATGAATTGAGAAAGTGAATGAGTCCAAAAACAAGAGGCACTCATTTTCCGTAAAACAAGGAAGAAGTGGAAAACTTTAGCAACTTTTGGGTAGTGGCATTTTTGGTGCCCTTGAAATATGGTGGATGGGTCCCTTCTTTGTTTTATTTCAACAAACAAAAACACTTTCTGTACTGATCACATAGGCTTACTCAGATATGTTTCAAATGAATGCACACTGCTTTTAAGAAGCACCAACTAGATTGGCTACAAATAAGAAACTTCATCTCAGTTAAAAAAAAACATGGTAATACAAGAAAAGGAACTATGGTAACACTCACCATCAGCCCTTCACATATACTACATGTACTTAAAGTGATAATACTTCCAAACTAACGTGATAATACACACATAAAAACCATTAAAACTACGTTGTCTTGATGACGTTGTCTCCATATAGATGAAAGAACCTTTACTATTTGTTATCAGAAGATTGATGGCTTCCGGTTCGTCTGATTCACAATGAAAAAATCCTTCCGAGCCTACAAAATACATCAAGTGCAGCACGGTGTATCAATATGTTACAGTGAAAATCAGTTCAAATGAAGCATCTGCCTCATTCGTCAAGAAAGTAATCTTCATTTTCTAATGAATCTGTTTGATTTTCTCACCTCTACATGGAATACTGCATTGTTTGAAACCTTCCTCTGTGATGATTAGAAGAAAGAAAATATGCTCTTCTTTTTCTTCTTCTTTTTCTCTTGGTTTGTTTCATGGACGGAAGATGGCATACCTACATCTTCCTTGATATCCACGTCTGATAATTCAGAATCAAACCCTTTTGATGAATGGTATTCATCTAAGTTAAGATATCTATTAAACACTGTTGAAATATTCATAATATTATCACCCTGCAATGATTTCAGAAGGAAATAAACAGATGAATTCAAAATGTTCAAAATAAAGAAATCAAATCTAAAGTAATAGGACAGTTCAGAAACAAATGGAGATGCTCATTGTATCATTGGAAAAATTTGGACAATATATCTTTACCTGTTCGTAGACGACCTCAGCATCCGTATCATTATTCTTATGGTATACCTTTCTCAATGACTCCGATGGGGTGAAAGTATTGTAGAAGGTATTTATATTTTGTTCATTGTTAACATAACCGTCATGAACAAAAATATTATTCAGGAATTCCTCTTCCTGGGTAGTTTCATATGAAATATGCTCGATGTTAGATTCATTTCTAAAATAGGCATCGTGATATGAGGAGTTTGGAAAAGACGTTTCGTCTTGCTGTAAGGTCGTTCCCATTCCAGAAAAAGTACTTCTCTGAAAATACACACAAGTATCAATTGTCAGCATTGACAGAGTGTTAATATGTTCGTGAAGAATGTTTCAGCTTACTGAAGGAATGCCTCCTGCTATTGACTGATTCTCATAGCCAGAAACCATGATTCCACTGCTCTCCCCATCATCACCTCCACCTGCAGTTGTTCCCCCAGGTTTCTTCATCAAGCGACACAAAACGAAAGTCCTCTGCAAAATAGATCATAATCAGAAGTTATTTCATACAATTCGAAGAAACGAAAAGCCAAAACGAATCAAGAAATGCTAAAGTGACGTGATCATTGGAACTTCTTATATATGCTAAAACTTAAAATATCCACTGATATATGTCAAAGGCTATAGAACAACGAAGAAAAATCAAGAAAGACTATTTCTAATGAGTGTTAAAATTCTCCAAAACGCATACGAACCTGGCTTTCGTGAAAGGTAACAGCATGGTATTCATGAATAACCCAGTTGGACTTCTCAGCACGTGAAACGCGGCCTTTGTAGTAAACGAGAGTCTTTTTTGTGGCAATGAGAATGTTGGAGTCGGAGCTCCTAATCTCACGATCTTTTCCAGTGGGTTTCCAGAAGCCACACTTGGTTGTCCTGTTAATCCTTTTAGTGTTTGAATACTTGAAACCAACAGGACTGAAGAAAAACCATTCTCGAAAATCGAATTGCACATCAGATTCCCCGAATAACACTGTTTCAAACAAGAGAAAAAGTAAACATCAGTGAAGAAATTATAAGAGAAAGATAAAAAACAAGTGATGGTTGCATGAAGATGCATGAAGTGTTAGAGGTTTAGATTATTACTTGGTACGTCCCAAGGTTCCACTTCACAAAGGTCGATGTCGGGGATGACGTGGACTTGTGGATCATCACCCAGCAACCTGTGTCTGAGGTAATAGTCGACAAGTTCTTCTTCTGTGGGTCTGAAACCAAAACCTATAACATCCATTGTTGTAACAAAGATAGGAAGATATGAGAAGCAAAGGTGGTGAAGCAGCTATTAACAAAGCTCAGTGTTTGTTTTGTGTTGTGTTGTGCTGTGGCAATGAATTTATAATGCAAAAAAGTCTTTGACTGACTTTACTCCTTAGCTGACAAGTTACAAAAAGGAAAAGCATAGGAACTTATGTTGTGCTGTTAAGTCTTAGCTTATCATGTGGACGAATATATGATATGTTACAAATGAAAACCGAACATTCTAGAGGTTATATATAATAATAATCAACAATATCCTATTAATCCCAAGACAAAAATTATCTCTGGATTTCATGACCAGGGAACAATTTAAATTTTCAGCTCACTGTAATACTTTACTTGCTTTAAGAACAATTTATTTTGCATGAAGATTTTCCACATAAATATATATATATATATATATATATATATATATATATATATTTTCGTTACATAATTTATATGGTAAATAATGAAGAAGTTAAGAACAAGAAATTTTTGCCCACACGTCACTTTCTAAAAAATATATTTTTTAAACTAATATGAAAATAGATTTCTGCACGAAATTTCCATTAAACAATTTTAAAAGAAAAGAAAATAGACGTTAAAATTAACTTATATAACAATTAAAATTGTAATATATAAACTAATGTTAACTCTATGTTTTGTGGTTTATTATTTTATTGTTGATATTTCTTTATTCCATGACCAATCATTTCAACTCCTTGCTCTTCCAACAACAAAAAATAGACAGAAAATTGTTTAATTAAATATGGCCACTTTTGCTTTTCTTTTGGTGGTTTATTGTTATGGTCCCCTACGCTGAGAACTTGGTCACAAAGTTTGATAACGTTTTCAAGATTTGAGTAGAGTCATGCAAACTTAGTAACATTTTGGTATTGCATCACTGCGAAACTTGTTCTCAAAGGTTTTTCGTTGCTCCTACCATATCAGCTGTCTTTTTCTATTTACTTGTGACTTTTGAGTCAATTTTTCTTTCTGGTTGGTCCCACCAATCCAAGTAATTGTATTTGTCCTTAATGTTGTGATTTGTTATGGTCTCTCAAACTTCTGTACAAAAAAAACAAGGAAACTCATTCTGTCAAAATATGATTTCATAATAGCCACCATAAGATCCAAGTTTCTTTTATGTCCTTAGGCTCATTTATAAATGGTAGTTTCTTATATGGCTTACCCTTCTAATTCATCTCAGAGTAGATAACATTTGTGTGTGATGCCCCTTAGATTTGCATGTTATTAAGAGGATATATATTAACCTTAATATATATAGATTTCTATACTGGTTATTAAGCATTTCTTTCATTATAGCCCAAATCTTATTAAATTTTTCATAGTAGATGTGTGATGCCCCTTATATTTGTATGTTAAGAGGAAATATATTAACGTGAATATATAGATTTCTATATATAATGGTTATTAAGCATTTCTTTTATTGCAGCCGAAATCTTCATAAATATAAGAAAAAGTGCAAAGGATAAAAACAGCAAGAAAATGTCATCGTTCAAAAGAATAACCTATGGGTAGGTCTATATGAGTCAGAAGGATAAAACTAGTAAAATAACGTTATCGTTCAGGAATAATCTATGAGTAAGTTTATATGAGATTGTGTTAGACTAAGTCAAATAAGACGTTTAAACTGGGTTTAGATTTCATTTAAGTCAAGTCAAGGTTGATAGAGTTTAAGTCAAGTTAAATATATTTTATGTTATGCTTGAAAATTGAGTTTAGTTAGTCAGAATCGAAAGTTGAATTAAGTCATTTCAGATCAAAATTTGATTTGAGTCGGTTTGAATGAAGGTTAAACTAAATCAATCAGATCCCAGTAAAAGAGAGTCAAGTTGGTGGGTCAACCAATCCAAGTCAAAGGTTAAACAGAGTTTGCTTAGGTTGAAAAACTAATCAAGTCCATACAAATTAAAAGTCAAAATAAATTAATCTATATTAAAGAATGACTCAAGTCACCCTAGATCAAAGGTGAGTCAAGTTGGTATGGCCCAAAGTTAAATCAAGATGGTTTAAACAAAAGTCAAACAAAATTGATCAAACGATTGTAATATAAAACTAAAAAAAATGTTCATTCCACTATTTTATTAATTAATTATTATTATTATTATTTTATTTATCAAACATAATAGACTTAATGTTTGTTTTCCTACAAAAAAATCTCAATTAAGATCAGTCCAAAATCAAACAAAATAAATATAAATATTTTTAAAAATGAACTCAATCAACATAATTATTTAATAATTTAATTCATCGAGATATAAAAAAAGACCAAAATCTTTAAATTTTATATCAAAACTCATTCATTCTTAAATCAAAATCACATAAAATATACTCTATCCCAGAAAAATCACAATAATTTAATATATTTTATTAGACACAACATTTAATACATTTTAGGAACAACAATTTAATACATAGATTAGACCCAAGAATAATTCATATTAACAACAATAATAAATCCAATAAAATTCACGTTAACAGTAAAACGCAACAACGGAAAATAAGATAATAAATAACCAATAATGTTTTTTCCAACAAAACAATCTCAAAATGAATGCTTTTTCTCGTATGCTTTTCGATACAAAATTCTTCAAAAAAAAAAAAAATACAAATATTTTTTTCAAATAGTAAATTTTATTCTTTTCATATGCCGTATATGCTCCCCAAGTAATTTATTTATAGGATCGGTACAATTATTACCAATGATAATAAGAATAAATCCAAAATCAAACAAAATAAATATAATTATTTAAAAAAAAATCATTTAACACAAAATTATCAATCAACATAATTATTTAATAAGATAATTAATTTATCGACATACAAAAGAAATTTAAAATTTTATATTAAAACTCATTTATAATCTTTGTGTGATTAAGGATATTTGACACGCTTTTGTTCTCAGATTTATCATGTAGTGCTGTCAAAATGGGTTAGAACATTTGGGTATATCCGGCCTACCATGGTTTTGGACCGAGTAGGGTTTGAAAAAAATGATTTTTTTTCATATGGGCCAATTTTCAACTTGACTCACTTAGAATCTGACTTACTCGGATTGAACCCGTGGTAAGCGGATTCGCTCACCAACCTACCTAGTTTAATATAATTATTTATTATTTTGTGTTTCAATATTATTAGTTAACATTTTTTATTGTATTGTAAATGAGAATAAAGAAAAAGATGATTGAAGAGACCAAAATATTATAAATTTATCCATTAAATACTCTAATCTTATAAATGGAGCAGTGACACAAAAATTTTTAATATTATAACCTTATTTATTCACTTTTTAGGTTTGCTTTTGGATTACATTTGAGTTGTAGGTTATTTTCTTTTTATTTTGAATTGTCTTTGGAGTTTAATATCATTTTAGAGTAAAATTTTTTAAATTTGAATTAAAAAAAATTATAATTTTTTTTGGATTTAAGAAAAATTATAATTAAGTGAATTAGTGAGCCAATCCGTTTAATCCACCAACCCGTAGTAGGCCAAGTTGAGTTTGTATTTTTTTCAACACTACAAAAAAAAAGGGCATTACCGAAGGCCGAAATCCCTCGGAAACAGCCAACGAGCCGTCGGTAAATCCCTTGTCGATAACAATTACCGACGGCTTTTGGCCTTCGGTAATTACCTAAAATGGGTATTTACCCAATCCCCTGCTTTCCTACGTTGGGCCATTTGCTGGATATAGAAGGTTGTTGGATGCTTGAAGGACCAAGGTCTCCCACCATGGTGGCGGCTGCACTAGCTCTATTCCAGCACCTTCTTCTTCCAACTGTGAGCTCCTGTCTTCCTGTTGGTGTCCGTGTACTACTTCTTTCACCCAATGAATGACTTGAATTTCCTTGCAGTCGTGGCCTCCTCTCCAGTCATGACACCATCTTCCTTGTGCTCTTCTTTTTCTTCCGGACGTGTGAAGGTAGCTGCTAGACTTGGACGTTGGAACTGCACTCCTTGCTGCTGGACTTTGTGGTTGCTGCAATTGAAGCTACTAAATGCTTGTTGTGTGTGTTTCTCACTCTCAACGTGTTGGATATCATGCTGCTGATGGAGGACGGCTGGATGTGCTGCTGGACGTGTCTTTGCTGTTGTCCAGCTGCTGTACTGCAGGCCGTGAACTGCTCTTTCCAAGCCAGCTGGATTGTGCAGGCCGTTACTCTCCAAAATGAGTGTGCTCATCACTTCATTCTCTTCTATCAGCACACCGAGAGTTGCTTCTCTTTTCCAAGAATTAAAAAGATGATTTTCTCTTTTCTATTACATGGGCCGTGACACTACTTATCATGTTTGCCAACCTTTCTACAATTCCTCCAAAGAGAAACCGTGAACTTCCTCTTGCTTCAATGTGGTATCCTCTGGTTTCTTTCTCAATGAATAAGGCAGTGTGTTTTTTTTATGAATGGAAGAATCAAAACCAAAGCCACCGTGACACAACTTCAAGCCATCTGAATTCATTTCTTTTGTGTGGGGCCGTGATGTTTTTGTGCTCTTTCTCCATGCCGTAAGATAGACTTGATAGCACAAAGGATGGCTTCTTCTTTCTTCACTTAATGGCTCTTTGTGCCAAAAGTCATGAAGTGGGCCCTCCATTTTACTCTTGCTTCTTGTTTGTTTAAAAACCAAAATAAAGCAAAAACAATTGTGCTTCCATCTTCCAAAGACCGTGGCCTTCAACAAAGGTGGCCTTTGCCAAAATTAATTTTCCAAATGGGTAATAGCTTTGTGTTTTGTGGTGAACTTTCCAACATGGTGGTCCCCTCCTTTATTATGTTGTCTCCCACTTAAAGAGAAAGAAGCCTCCCATTTTGTGTGTTGTTTGCCGTGAATGCTTCCTTATGGGGCATGCTTCAATTGGAAACAATATTGCCTTCTCAAATTGGCAGCCCCATTCTCTTGGCTGGAACGTGAATCTTGAAGCCATCAAAATGAAGAGCTGCACATAATTTAATTAAAGTGGCATCCAGCTCATACTCCACGGCTTGCATTCAACACTTACAACTCATTTCTATTAACAAGTGAAGATATTTAGCTACAACAAGAGCTCACGAGGCACACCACGTTGAAGGGAGTGGAGTTGCACGGTGTGAGGAAAAGACATGGGAAAAGCACTCACGGTGCAGAAAAAGAAGCCACAACAACATGAAGAAGAAGCACACAACAGCTTGAGTCAGACGCCAAAAGAGTAGGCCGTGAGGTGAAAGGATAACAGTAGGAGCTGAAGTGGTACAACAGAGAAAGCATCCATCCAGCAAAGAAGCAAGAGTTTCTGCTTTCAAAGAAGCAAGAGTTTCTGCTTTCAAAGAAGCAAGAGTTTCTGCTTTCAAAGAAGCAAGAGTTTCTGCTTTCAAGCAAGCAGCAGAAGCAGAAGATTTTGAATATCTGGAAGATGCATGGAGGCCCCAAATGAAGGAATTAGATTACATGGGAAATCAGTTTCTGTACTGTTTAAGTTCAGAGAAAGGGAAACAAAGGTTGGAACATCAAAGGCATGGAAATGAATGTTACAAATGGAATTGCGGTGACGAAATGAAACAGATTTATGGATGGAAACAAGATAAATTGGATGCAATCAAGCCCCTACTCCATTGATCTCAAGCGTAAGCTATAGGAAGCTAAAGTAAAACCCGCAGTAGACAAAAGAATGAACCAAAGATAAAGACTGATCTTGGTCATTGAGAATGAACCAAGATCCAACAAATGTTGGCACCTCCAGAAACTCTAAGACCGCACAAAAAGAACACAATTTCTACCACACACAATGACAGAGACAAAACAACATGAAAATGAAAAAAAGAAAGAAAGCAAGCATCATTCAAGTACAATTTCTTCTCAACAAAAAATCAATTTTGAAAAAAAAACTTACCTCAGAAAGAAAAATGGACGAAGATGCCAGCCTCTGCAGACCCCGACCACGAACTTAACAAGCCCACATCACCCCAACGCTGCCATCAAGCCAACCTCGATGACCCACCACCACTACCGCAAAACGCCAACTACCACGACCCACCACCCTGCCGGAAAGACCATGCCACCAACGACCTAAGCTCTGCGAAAGAACGCCTTACGGTGACCAAAAACGGACTAGGGCTTTGGTATCGTTGGAGGAATTTCTCAATTTCGGGCACAGGAGAGGAGGAATTATTGACAATTTGGGCAGAGGAGAGGAAGCTTACAACTTTCGTATCGTTGGAGGAGCACAAGGGAAGGGTTTTGGGCAACGAAAAATAGGGTTGGAGGGAAGGGTTTTGGACGAAGCACAGGGGAAGGCCGGTGGGAAAATGAATTGCAGAGAGGAAACAACTTAAAATTCTTATAAGACATTACCGAAGGCCTCTAAGCCGTCGATAATTGACTTCACCACTGCATTACCGAGGGCTCCTAGGCCGTGGGTAAAAAGCCGTCGGAAAAACAAGCATTTCCTGTAGTGCAACTTACTAATAAATAAGCTGGATTGGATTGGCTCACTCAGTGACCAACCCATAGTGGGTCAGGCCGGATTGAGCTGGATGACCCATTTTGATAGCACTATAATGTAGTTCTCAAATCAAAATCACATAACATATACTCTTTCCCATACAAATTATGAAATTATGACTCTTTTAAAAATCTTTTTCTTACAATAGTTTAATGTATATGGAACACAACAATTTAATATATTTTATTAGACAAAAGCTTTAATACATTTTAAGCACAACGATTTAATACATATATTAACCTCAAGAATAATTCATATGCACAACAATATGAAATCCAATAAAATTCACATTAACAACAATAATAGTAAAACTCAACCAACTGAAATATAAATATAATGAATAAAAAATAATGATTTTATAATACAAAACAAATACACCATAAACTATCAAATATATAATATAATTATTATTTCCTTTAAATTAACAAGATCGTCTAAAGCATTCTATTTTAAACCTTATCTAAATCCTCTAGCCAAATAATGTTTATTATAAAGATAGTCTAGAATAATTTGCTAAACGATATATAACTAAACATTATCCTAAACAGTGTAAAGAACAAATTATCCTAAATGATATAGAGAATAAACTATCTTAAACACTATAGAGAACAAACTCTCCTAAATGCTATGATTTGATATATGAATAATACTTTTTTGTCTGTTATGTAGTCTTTCTTTATCTGTGTATATCCTATCAAGGACAAAGTTCTTTATTCAAAGTTCTATGCTGATTTAGAAAGACGTTAAGACATACAAAGACATTATAAGATTGTTTCTTCGTAGCTTTCTATCCGACCTATACGTATAACTAAAACACAAGAAAATGGTTTGAATAGTGTTTTAAAACTTTTTCAAAACTAATGTTTAATGTTACTTTACAGTGGTTAGAAGGTTTGCACTAGTAATTTAAACACTTAGGTTTAGAGAGTGTTTGGAAGGAAAACTTGTCTAAACAAAAGGTAATAAAACACACTTTGATTTTATACTGGTTTACTCAAACTAAGCTATGTCCAGTTCTCCCTTAACATTCTAATAAGAGGTTTCACTAAAAACGAGTTTAATCACTCCTGATTTACAACGCTAACCCACTAGTTAGACGAGTTTAACCACTCTTGGTATCAACATTAGATAAACTATTTAGAATGTTTAACTCCATTGAGTTAAACTTTACAAGTGTTTGAATTCACTTCTAAATATAAAAACAATAATGTGTTTTTGAGATATTACAAAACAGAAGGTTACTCTTATATAGAAGATATATGAACAATACAATGAACTTCTAAAAATTTCTAAAAGATCTTTACACAGATGAGTCTTAAAAAGAATAGCTTGGAGAAAGCAAAGAGCGTATGATATTCTTGATAGCAAAAATTCTTCATCTTCTTTTCAGCAGTTCTTCTAGGTGTGTAGTGATAAAGTTAGAAGTTATGTTGCATCCTGATAAAGCAAATGTGTTGTGTACGGATGAGACAAACAAAAAGCATGTATGAAACATTCTTTAAATACCCTTCATGTCTCTAAATGTTCTCCTGATTCTGAGCATACTTTTGAATTAAGGTGACAATCTGCACAAAAAAAGATGACACAACACAATAGAGAAAAGAGTAATGGAATGTGCATGCATTTTAAAGCATTAGACGACCTAAGCATTTAGGCAATGATACAATTACCATTGTTTGATGCTAAGTCTATTATGAGTAACTTATCAAGGCGTTTAGGATATGTAGCCTTTAGCGAAATTTTTTGTATCCTAGACGGTCTAACTTTTTATCACACGCTTTTGCGATTAGACATTCTGTAACACCCTACTATTTTAAAGGGTATTACTGATAGTAGAGACTAAATTAATTTGATATCTCTTATAAACAATCAAACTTTATTTCATTTAATCCAAAGTACAATACCAAACTTACAAACTTTAAACAATATAGTCTTCACCATTGAAATTTCAACTTATAAGTTTTACACAACATAATCTTCCCAATACAAATTTATTCTTTTTACAAAGATCCCTGAAAGTTTTTCCCCGCATCTCTCTCATCTCTAAGCTTGTTCAACCGCATCTGCAACATTATCTAATCACATATAACATGAGTTATATTATCACAGTACAAACAAATAAGGGTAAGCCAACCTTATCATAAAATCATTAAACTTGTAATAAAAATATTATAATCATGTATTTCTGCAATTGATAAAATATCATTATTCCGATGTCATTAATTCATCATTATCAAAGTCATCTTTCCCATTTCCATAATTCTTACAAGTGTACCATGCTTACTCATGAAGTCTTATGGTCAGACCGCTTTTTGCCTGCTTCCTTAAGCCTCACTTATATACTCTGTCTTACTTTCTGAAGCCTTATGGTCAGACCTCTCTCTGTCTGCTTCTATATAACTTACGAATCATATGTTTATGTCAAAGCCTTATGGTCAGACCACTTTCTGCCTGCTTTCATAAACCTCAGGTGTTACTTTGCTCATACCAAACTCTCATGGTATAACTCGAACATACTACTCCCGGTAGTAAACATCATTTCATAAGTAATGATTTCTCATATCCACTCCAACATTTCATAAAACCAACAATTCTTACCCTCTTATCCACCTAACTCAATCATGTTCATTCTTTAATCAAGAATTCATAATAACCCGTTTTGGTATCAATAAATTAAACATATTACCATATATTATGCTTCATATTATAAACTCATTTTGCCCATAACGAGTATAACTCAACATATTTTCACCAAACAAAGATCATGGATCAACCAAAATATATCAACATATCGTAGGAACTACATATTAAAGTCTGGACTCAATGTAATAATAAATAAAATATATATGAAATTTTTACCATGATAATATTATGCATCTACAATCAACTTGTTTTATTTTATTTTCATCCTAGTAGAGATTTTTCTTTACTCCAATTGGTCACCGGAGAGGACCTAGATGTCTGAACGCATCAAACTCACCTTCGACGCCAGCACATATGACTAGTCACAACTGACTGGACCAGGCCAGGGCTGCTCTATGATTAGAGATGTGCCAACTCAGGTTTTTAAGGTTCCTCTATCCTACCAACAAAGGGAGGCCCTCAATAATTAATCAATTTATTTATTTAATTTATCTACCTTGTTGTCTTATGCTCTAAATCTAAAATGCCTAATTTTAATATTTTTACTTCCTCTCACAACAACCTCAAACAGTATCTGTATATCTATTTAATACTCATATATAAGCAATTACAGAAACCCTTACTCCAAACCTTCCAACAAGATCAATTTCAGCCAACAAACTCATTCAATAAATTCATCGCATCTCAACATGTACAATTTAACAGTTTCAGTTATAACACCCAATATAATAAAAGTCATAAAACAATTTCGCAAGAGAACACCAGTTCAACATTCGTATATTTATAAATTCATACAAAAATAATTAGTTGCCCTTACCATCAAAATAATATTAATATAAAAATTCAGGGGAAACAAGAAGTTGAATCTGGCAAAGCCGGTTAGACAACTTCTCATCCTTCCACAAAGATGCAATAAAAAAATAGATAAGACAATAAAATTTCTGGGGAAACAAGAAGTTGAATCTGGCAGAGCCGGTTAGACAACTTCTAATCCATCCAAAAATATAATATAATTAAATAACACGAACATTAACATGTCTGGGGAAACAAGAAGTTGAATCTGGCAGAGCCGGTTAGACAACTTCTAATCCATCTAAAAATACAATATAATTAAATAACACGAACATTAACATGTCTGGGGAAACAAGAAGTTGAATCTGGCAGAGCCGGTTAGACAACTTCTAATCCATCCAAAAATACAATATAATTAAATAACACGAACATTAACATGTCTGGGGAAACAAGAAGTTGAATCTGGGAGAGCCGGTTAGACAACTTCTAATCCTTCCAAAAATGCAATAAAATAAATAAGTAAAGCAATAAATAGTTTGGGGAAACAAGAAGTTGAATCTGGCAGAGCCGGTTAGACAATTTCTAATCCTTCCAAAATACAAAAATAAACAACTAATAACATACAAATGGCATAACATAATCAACATCACATTTTACAATTATCACACTTGGATATCAACACAAAAGCATACTCTCATTTAAATTCAAGATCATACAGAAACAAAATACTCCATATTCAAGATTTAAGATCAGACAAAAGCAAAATATAGCATATTCAAGACTCAAGATAATACAAAGGGAAATACTCAAAGTTAGCTCCCCTTACCTCTATTCCAAACTTAGTTTCCTCTTCTCAAACCGTTCTCCGGAAACTTCCAGAATTTCCCCTCTTCAACTAGAATTTACTCCAACTCTCTTCTCTCACAATTTCTCTAGAATTTTGGTGTAAATTTCCAGCCTCCCCCCCTTGGCTATTTATAGTAAAAAAATTTACTATTAATTTTTACTATTCATTTTTACTATTCATTTTTTTTTATTCATTTTACTATTACAAAAATAATTTTTTATTTGCAAATTGGTGAAGTATGATCTCAAAGCTACGTGTAACACTTATCCTTTCCAAAAATAATTTTTTTTACTATTCACTTTTTACTATTCACAATTTACTATTCACAATTTACTATTCACTAATTTATTTTTTTTTGTTTTTTTTCTAGTATCTAATTTCAAGGATCTTACAATCTCCCCAACAACATTTATTTTCGTCCTCGAAAATTATTTATTTAAACAAAGACTATTTAACAAAAGATTACTTACAAAAGAGATATTGATTTTCGAAAACCATTGCTCTGATACCCAATAGTGTAATACCCCAATTTAGGCGTTACAATTTATTTTTCCACAAAAATACATATACAACTTTTCTTTAACAATTTTCAACACCAACAAAATATTAAGTGATTTATTACAACACAAGTCTTCTAAAATAAAATTTCACACAGTTCATAAACTTCTGAAATTTAAAATTCCACTTATCAAAGTGTTACAACTTCACCTCATCTGACTTACTTACCAAAGTAGTACAAACCAAGTTATTCTCTCTACTTATCAAAGTAGCACCGCAAGACATTATTGTCTACTTACCAAAGCAGTACGGTATAATTAATTTGCCTACTTACCAAAGTAGCATGAAACAAGATCTTCTGCCTACTTACCAAAGTAGCGCAACAAGACAATATTGTCTACTTACAAAGTAGCACAGTATAGTTAATCTGCCTACTTATCAAAGTAGCCCGATTTATATCATTCTCTTTATCTCTTCCTTCATCATCTCATCCTGCCTACTTATCAAAGTAGCACAAATTAACCAAATTACCTTTTTCAACATATTATTTATCGACAATCTGAACCAATCAAACTAATCAACAACATGTTTAGATTATATGGTAAGATTTTCAGTCCAATCCAACGGTTAATGAGGCAGAAATCATCAATTTTGTATAAATGATCCAAAAACATAAATTAAGCAATATTGAGATCCCTGAGAAGTTACGAAATTAATATCTCTAAATCGGTACCTCCGATCTAAAATCCGAACGGTCGAAGTATGTCCCTATCTGTTACGTGCTTCATACAAAAGTTTCAAGTTAATCTAACGGTTTACTAAGTAGATATGAAGGTTTTACCGAGGTAACTCAGAGACAGAAATTTAAGTGGTTCTCGGTTAAACTCCAAATACGGAATGAATTCTTCTCAGCACAGACATCTAATTCCAAATCTGAACGGTCAAGATCACCTATTATGTCTTATGAACTCCATACTAAAGTTTGGGATCAATCTAACGGTAAATGGAATATACATGAAATTTTTACCAATATAACGTAAGAACAGAATTATAGTGTTCATCAAATATTTCAAACTTTCGAAATTTCTTTCTCTAAGCATAGACCTTTAATTACAAATCCAATCGGTCACAATGTATTAATATGTCTTAGGGATTCTATATCAAATTTTGAGGTTGATCTAACGGTCAAATAGGTCATAATTCTATATTTTACTGAGACAACTTAGTAACAGAACTACAGGGGTAACTAATTTACTCAAATTTACAGGATTTATTTCTCCAAGTACAGACTTCTATTTTCAAATCCGAACAGTCAAAGTTTAGTAATATGTCTTAGGATTCACATATTAAAATTTTACCTAAATCCAACGGTAAAAACAATTAATAGAAATTTATCACCACAGTAACTCGAAAATAAGAAATTATAATCATGAAAACCAAATCTTACACAAGTCAATATATAACTACCATTACCAAAATTTTTTTTTTTTTTTAACATATTCATATTCATGATCATAACAATAAAGGATTAGCTCCCCTTCATCAAAGTCAAGCAATTGGAACCATATTTCTAACTACAAAATTCTAGAAATTAAGTTGAGTTAGCTCCCCTTACCTCTTGAAGGCTCAAACACCTTAAACTCTTCTTCAAAGAGAGCAACTCCTCTCCTCCTTGCTAGACCAAGTCAGCCTCCACACTTAGGACACTTAGAATTTCGTTCACCTCCCACCAAGGACCTCTCTACTCTCCTCCAAAACTCCAAATCTGATTTGGAATTAAAAGAAGATGCCTTAGACAACTAAGGACCCATGCACTTGGCACTTAACAATAATAAACAACCAATGGACCATTCTAAACCATTTTCCAACCCTAAAACATGGTAGGAAAGTCTCCAAAGGGTCCCAAAATGTTCTCCTAGTGCAGAACACAACCTACTCACTCCAAAAAGTTGCAACTTGTAAAAAAAATACACCTAAAATTAAGGTTGGACGCTAGCCCCTGGACAGCAAAACTATCACGTTTTCCCCAGCTCGGTTAGACCCCTTCCCGAAGTCCAAAATATGCGTATGAGTAGTCAAATTGAAGCTCTTTGAGTCTAGTTTCCAATAAAATAAGAATCAACTCAATTGATATTTTACTAAGAATAATAATTTCACTCCCCAGAGTCCCAAAATATTTTCGAAAACCATTGCTCTGATACCAAAATGTAACACCCTACTATTTTAAAGGGTATTACTGATAGTAGAGACTAAATTAATTTGATATCTCTTATAAACAATCAAACTTTATTTCATTTAATCCAAAGTACAATACCAAACTTACAAACTTTAAACAATATAGTCTTCACCATTGAAATTTCAACTTATAAGTTTTACACAACATAATCTTCCCAATACAAATTTATTCTTTTTACAAAGATCCCTGAAAGTTTTTCCCCGCATCTCTCTCATCTCTAAGCTTGTTCAACCGCATCTGCAACATTATCTAATCACATATAACATGAGTTATATTATCACAGTACAAACAAATAAGGGTAAGCCAACCTTATCATAAAATCATTAAACTTGTAATAAAAATATTATAATCATGTATTTCTGCAATTGATAAAATATCATTATTCCGATGTCATTAATTCATCATTATCAAAGTCATCTTTCCCATTTCCATAATTCTTACAAGTGTACCATGCTTACTCATGAAGTCTTATGGTCAGACCGCTCTCTGCCTGCTTCCTTAAGCCTCACTTATATACTATGTCTTACTTTCTGAAGCCTTATGGTCAGACCCCTCTCTGCCTGCTTCTATATAACTTACGAATCATATGTTTATGTCAAAGCCTTATGGTCAGACCACTTTCTGCCTGCTTTCATAAACCTCAGGTGTTACTTTGCTCATACCAAACTCTCATGGTATAACTCGAACATACTACTCCCGGTAGTAAACATCATTTCATAAGTAATGATTTCTCATATCCACTCCAACATTTCATAAAACCAACAATTCTTACCCTCTTATCCACCTAACTCAATCATGTTCATTCTTTAATCAAGAATTCATAATAACCCGTTTTGGTATCAATAAATTAAACATATTACCATATATTATGCTTCATATTATAAACTCATTTTGCCCATAACGAGTATAACTCAACATATTTTCACCAAACAAAGATCATGGATCAACCAAAATATATCAACATATCGTAGGAACTACATATTAAAGTCTGGACTCAATGTAATAATAAATAAAATATATATGAAATTTTTACCATGATAATATTATGCATCTACAATCAACTTTTTTTATTTTATTTTCATCCTAGTAGAGATTTTTCTTTACTCCAATTGGTCACCGAAGAGGACCCAGATGTCTGAACGCATCAAACTCACCTTCGACGCCAGCACATATGACTAGTCACAACTGACTGGACCAGGCCAGGGCTGCTCTATGATCAGAGATATGCCAACTCAGGTTTTTAAGGTTCCTCTATCCTACCAACAAAGGGAGACCCTCAATAATTAATCAATTTATTTATTTAATTTATCTACCTTGTTGTCTTATGCTCTAAATCTAAAATGCCTAATTTTAATATTTTTACTTCCTTTCACAACAACCTCAAACAGTATCTGTATATCTATTTAATACTCATATATAAGCAATTACAGAAACCCTTACTCCAAACCTTCCAACAAGATCAATTTCAGCCAACAAACTCATTCAATAAATTCATCGCATCTCAACATGTACAATTTAACAGTTTCAGTTATAACACCCAATATAATAAAAGTCATAAAACAGTTTCGCAAGAGAACACCAGTTCAACATTCGTATATTTATAAATTCATACAAAAATAATTAGTTGCCCTTACCATCAAAATAATATTAATATAAAAATTCAGGGGAAACAAGAAGTTGAATCTGGCAAAGCTGGTTAGACAACTTCTCATCCTTCCACAAAGATGCAATAAAAAAATAGATAAGACAATAAAATTTCTGGGGAAACAAGAAGTTGAATCTGGCAGAGCCGGTTAGACAACTTCTAATCCATCCAAAAATACAATATAATTAAATAACACGAACATTAACATGTCTGGGGAAACAAGAAGTTGAATCTGGCAGAGCCGGTTAGACAACTTCTAATCCATCCAAAAATACAATATAATTAAATAACACGAACATTAACATGTCTGGGGAAACAAGAAGTTGAATCTGGCAGAGCCGGTTAGACAACTTCTAATCCATCCAAAAATACAATATAATTAAATAACACGAACATTAACATGTCTGGGGAAACAAGAAGTTGAATCTGGCAGAGCCGGTTAGACAACTTCTAATCCTTCCAAAAATGCAATAAAATAAATAAGTAAAGCAATAAATAGTTTGGGGAAACAAGAAGTTGAATCTGGCAGAGCCGGTTAGACAATTTCTAATCCTTCCAAAATACAAAAATAAACAACTAATAACATACAAATGGCATAACATAATCAACATCACATTTTACAATTATCACACTTGGATATCAACACAAAAGCATACTCTCATTTAAATTCAAGATCATACAGAAACAAAATACTCCATATTCAAGATTTAAGATCAGACAAAAGCAAAATATAGCATATTCAAGACTCAAGATAATACAAAGGGAAATACTCAAAGTTAGCTCCCCTTACCTCTATTCCAAACTTAGTTTCCTCTTCTCAAACCGTTCTCCGGAAACTTCCAGAATTTCCCCTCTTCAACTAGAATTTACTCCAACTCTCTTCTCTCACAATTTCTCTAGAATTTTGGTGTAAATTTCCAGCCTCCCCCCTTGGCTATTTATAGTAAAAAAATTTACTATTCATTTTTTTATTCATTTTACTATTACAAAAATAATTTTTTATTTGCAAATTGGTGAATTCTGATCTCAAAGCTACGTGTAACACTTATCCTTTCCAAAAATAATTTTTTTTTACTATTCACTTTTTACTATTCACAATTTACTATTCACAATTTACTATTCACTAATTTTATTTTTTTTTTGTTTTTTTTCTAGTATCTAATTTCAAGGATCTTACACATTCTGTTAGGAACTCTATAGCATATAACACTTAACATGCATATGTTAAACGCTCTTATATTATTAGACAATGTAGTAGTTAGATGTTCTTATATTGTTTAGGCATTTTTAAGGAGTAACGTTTAACACTTCTAGTAGATGTTCTGGATGATTAAATACTTATTTTGTTTTAGAAGTTTTGCTAAACTTCAAAAAAATGTTTGCTTAGACGATCTTGTCTTAGAAACAACAACACAGTTTTCTCTGCATAAGCATTGTAGCATTTGACAATGTACAAAAGGCTACAATAACTCTATCAAAAGTCGATGCTCTAGATTAACATATCTTTTTCCAATTCGCCTATAAATTGAAGATTGCATGAAAAAGACAATAACAACAATTGCACATATTCTTATGTTGTCAAAATTCTCTGCCTTTGATAGTGCGTCGTCTAGCATTGAAAATATTTCTTTGTAACAAGTTTTTTAGATTTATATTGTTTCAATCATATCCTCTCTACTTGTTTTAAAAACACATATTTGTTTTTGGATAATCAAGAGTCATTCTAAACACTCAATTTAATTAACTCAAGGAGAGTTAAACGGTTCTTAGCTAATTGCGCTATTGTAAAATCAAGAGTGGTGAAACTCGTCTTAACTTATTAAAGTTGGTGGAATCCTATACGAGAGTTTAAAGGAAAACTGGACATAACTCAAGTTGAGTGAGTCAGTATAAAATGAGTTTCATCTTTGTCTTCTTTTTCCTATGTTCCTAAACGGTTTCAAAAATCCTTAAGCGTTCAATACTGTCTGTAGATCGTCTAATCCCTCTAAACAAGTCTAGTACTATTTCCGAAAAGTTTTCAAACTCCTATTCACCTTTCCTTTGTAGAGTTTACATTTTATTTCATAATTCATTTCTTCTTAATTCAAAATACAACATAATTAATTTACCACATAAAAAATTGCACATAAAAGTTAAAAGATATAATAATTACTGCATATTCCACTATAATATTTCTCTCCAACTAATATTTTCTCAAGACTACACCATTCACACTTTTTCATGATAATTTCATTCAAAATATATTAGATGATTTACCTATAGAAAATTGATCCTCATTTAAAATCAAATCCTGAAAAACTACACACATATAATTTAATGTATCAGAATCATAATATATTCACTCCATTTAAAGAATTTCTATCCAAATAGTTGTATAGATATTATTCTTAATTAACTATAAAATTCAATTACCATATATTTATTTTTATCAAAATATCATTTTCTCTACTAATTTATCCAACATTATTATAATTTATTATTTTAATACTTTGTATCATATTTTTAATTAGATACCACAAAAACCACAATTCAAAAAATTCCTCATATATTAACTAAATATTTTATTATATTCGGTATATGTTACTATACTGTCAAAACAAAATTATTTTCAACTCAAGAATTACGGTGATGTTTTGTTAGTAGATTTGTTATTTCAAAATTAAAATACAAATGGATTATCTTAAAATAGAATTAAACACCAAACCTACAAAGATTTGAGAGAACAGGATCAATTTTTGAAGTTATTTAAGCTTAGTTACTGAATTTCTTAAACTGTCAAGTAGCACCAAAGAAATTGAGTTGAGAATCCAAGAGTTTCACCACAGAAATGAATACGCCTCTAAAAACATGAATTCAATGGATAAATAGAATATTAAAAGATTCAAATTTCTGCTAAAGATAATACTAGACTTATGATCCAGAATAAACCATCCTTGCTTCAAAAAACAAAGATCAACTGAGCAATATAAAAGTGAAGTGGTTGTCTAGCCAATCCTTTGTTCAACTGATATGGGAAAATAACTGCATTAGCCATGCATTCCAAAAGCTAATAAAATATATTATTAAATACTAAAATCAAAGAAAATAAACTGATTCAGTAATACACTTGGTATCCTAGAGACAAAAGTTCACTACAAAAAAGTACTCTGTCCAGAAACTACAAATAACCATACAAACATCCTAGTACACAATCTAGTATCTTAAATACACACGATTTCATCGTTTATAATACTTTCTAATACATTTCCTATTATACATACTTTTGTATTATAATGCATAATTGTCATTATGCAATTTCTAGTAAATTGGCTATTTCAGAGCAAGTTATTTTTAATAACATATACTCTTATCCACTAATCCAATAATGGTACGAAGTTCTTAGTTCGCACCATATGAAGTTGTTCGGTCTTAGATGATACTGATCTTCCCATGACCTTTAAGTGCAAGGAAAACTAGATATTTCATTCCAATTGATCTCTTCAGGATTATATACTGTAGAGTCACATGAGGATGTCTTCACTCCCCAAAAATCGTCTTGAAATATACTTACTTGTTTCTGACTTGCTTCTTGGTTGGAAAATAAAAGATCTGTATCACCATCTACAACATCATATGATGTTTTAAACCTTTTTGATGAATGGTATTCATCTGAATTAAGATATTCAGTACACATAGTTGAACTATCTTCAATACTATCGTCCTGCAATGATTTCAAAAGAAAATATAAACAGATGAATACGTTGATAAAAGTGCTCAAAAGAATATAACAATATCACAAACTCAAGAAAAAGTGTAGTTCTCAATAATAGCCCGTCAATGACTCATGAATCACAAGAACGCATCAAAGCCAACTCAAAAAAGACATTTTACGTGAGTATCTCTTAAAAATCTACTTGAGAAAATCCCGATACATTGTGAAAAATCTAACCAAATTCAAATCATAATAATGCACTCTGAAATTTTAACTTATTAAATCAAAATGAAAGTTCAGAAATGAAAGGAGGTACACTCAGTATTATTTGGACTTTGCAAAATAAATATTTACCAGTTTAAGGACGACTTCTGGATTTATGCAAGTGCTTTCACAATATGTCCTTTTCAATGATTTTGGGAACTCAAAAGGAGTCTGCGATGGGGTATGTGTATTTTGAAATGGAATTTTCCTACTTTCAAAAGGAATCTTCCTAGATGCTAAAGGACTTGAAACTCCAAATGGAGTCTGCATAGATCCTAAAGGAATATGCGTAGTTTCAGATGGAGGATACATCATTTGAGGTGGAGTATACGTAGCTCTTAAAGAAGTCCGCATAGCTCCTAAAGGAGATTGCATAGTTCCTGAAAGAGCCTCCAGTGTATCAAATGAAGGTTGTGTAGGTTCAAAAGGAGTTAACATAGATCCAGCTTCAAACGGATTTTGGGTAGATCCTAAAGAAGTATGCATAGGTTCAAATGGAGTCTGTGCATATGGGATAGATCCTAAAGGAATATGCGTAGTATCAGATGGAGGATACATCATTTGAGGTGGAGTATACGTAGCTCCTAAAGAAGTCCGCATAGCTCCTAAAGGAGATTGCATAGTTCCTGAAAGAGCCTCCAGTGTATCAAATGAAGGTTGTGTAGGTTCAAAAGGAGTTAACATAGATCCAGCTTCAAACGGATTTTGGGTAGATCCTAAAGAAGTATGCATAGGTTCAAATGGAGTCTGTGCATATGGGATAGATCCTAAAGGAATATGCGTAGTATCAGATGGAGGATACATCATTTGAGGTGGAGTATACGTAGCTCCTAAAGAAGTCCGCATAGCTCCTAAAGGAGATTGCATAGTTCCTAAAAGAGCCTCCAGTGTATCAAATGAAGGTTGTGTAGGTTCAAAAGGAGTTAACATAGATCCAGCTTCAAACGGATTTTGGGTAGATCCTAAAGAAGTATGCATAGGTTCAAATGGAGTCTGTGCATATGGGATAGATCCTAAAGGAATATGCGTAGTATCAGATGGAGGATACATCATTTGAGGTGGAGTATACGTAGCTCCTAAAGAAGTCCGCATAGCTCCTAAAGGAGATTGCATAGTTCCTGAAAGAGCCTCCAGTGTATCAAATGAAGGTTGTGTAGGTTCAAAAGGAGTTAACATAGATCCAGCTTCAAATGGATTTTGGGTAGATCCTAAAGAAGTATGCATAGGTTCAAATGGAGTCTGTGCATATGGGATATGCCTATTGTTGATTTCCTTTCTAAAATAGGCATCGTTAGATGGGTTTGGGAAAGATGCTTCATCCTGCTCAATATCAATTAGAGACTGTTCTGTTGGGGAGATGTTTATTTCTGCCTGATATGTTAACTGACAGATTGTTTCCATTCTGCTAAAAGTATCTCCCTGAAAAAAAAAATGTAAATATATATATGAAATGACAGAAAGAAGCATAAATTCTGGGCATGTTCTCTGCATGTCACAGTGTATATATGTTCATGAAAGATGCTTCAGCTTACAGATGGAACTCCTTCTGCTGTTGCCTGATGTTCATTGTCAGAAACCACACTTCTACTGGATTCCTCTTCATCAGAGATCAGTGCAGCAGTTCCTCCTTCGGTCGTTTTCCCATGTTTCTTTTTCAAGCGGCATAACACAAAAGCATTCTGAAAAAATTGGAGTATGGTAAGCATTCATTTGGCACAATTCACAAAAGTAAAAGGTCAAGAGAAATGAGGCAATCATGCAGAAGAAATTGACGGTCTTCGATGAGAATTAGTGATGATTTTTTGTGTTCATAGATAGAAAGACTCAATTAAACACATCGAGTAAGTAACATGAGAGGTTCTCCATAAGCTTTGTCGAGAAACTAATTATTACCAATAATCAAGATTAAAGCACAAAGTCACACGGGATATCTTGTTTCGACTAGTTTAGTACAGAGATTATTGCAGGCTTCAAATACTCATCTTGGTTCGACTAGTTTACATTCCTTTCACACACTGTAATTTAGTACAGAGATTATTTCCAAAGTTTCTTAAAAAATGAAATACAAACCTGGCTTTGGATTGAGTTAAGAGCATGATATTCGTGAATAACCCAGTTGGATTTGACAGCTTTGGAAGCACGACCAATATAGAAAACAAGAGTCTTCTTAGTCCCAATGACAGTGTTGGTGTCCTCTGTTCTAACATCACGGGGTTCTCCCGTGGGTTTCCAGAACCCACTCTTGGTTGTCCTTTTAAACCTTTCACTATTTGAGTACTTCAACTTAACAGGACTGAAGAAAAACCATTCTGAGTTTTCGAATGGTATTACTGATTTTGCTAACATCTCTATTTAAAACAATAAAAATTGAAGTAAAGATCAGAACAAGAAAAAGGACGATGTTGATTTCATGAAGATGCATGGAGAGTTTGGCTTTCGATTATTACCTGGTACTTCCCAAGGTTCCACAGCGCAAAGATCTATGTCAGTCATGACATGGACAAGTTCTTCATCTAGCAACTTGGGTTTGAGGTGAGAGTGGACAAGTTCTTCATCGGTGGGACGAAAACCGTATCCTACAATCTCCATTGGTTTTTGTAAACACATGTCTTCAGTGTTCAATGAAGAAAGAAGGTTGGATGATGAAACAGGGTGCTGAATGAAGAAAGCTACTTAGTGTTTTCAGTGTGTGTTTGTGTGGTGGAAATGAATTTATAATTGCACATTCATTGACTTGACATGACTCCTTAGTTAAGAAGTTGTCGTTGGAAAGTACATTATGATAATACAAAACTCTTATTTCAAGATTCGGAATATGAGGTAAACTTTCAAACTTTATAAAAAGTTCGTAAAATTATTCTATAAAAATAATTAACATATGTATTTTAAGTTAGATCAGGCACTTATAGTTCAAATATATTGCATCTAAGTGATCTTATTGGCAGGTTATTTTATAAGAAAATTCAACATATAAAGGCTAAATATATGAAATGTTATCGTGATTCTAAAATCAAAATTGTTAAGTAACAGATAGATACAGTAAAAATGAAGTGACTGTATTGTACTAATACCGCGTGAGAATGAGAATCTTTTTCCTAACTCAGCATTTTCTACGAAATGGACAAAAATATATTTAACAAATTTTCTCATTCGATAGGGATATAATCTGTTATGAGTCTCTATGAGAAGGATCAATGCCTTTCAAAGTTATTTGAGCATTGGTTCCAAGTTTCTTCCGTGGCCCACCATTTCAATGTTCTTTCAAAACTATTGGTTAGTGAATTTTGGAGGTTAGTTATACTCATCACTACCAATCAATCAAGAACATGACTCCAAAGAAGGATATAATTTTTAAGATTTTAGTAATGTGCTAACTTCCAAGAACAGACAGTGAACTCCAACTAATTATCACCTCAATTTTTCTTTTCACATCCACGTTTTCAGTATCCGCGTGAGTGACTTTTCATACGAAGGTTCCAGAAAGCTAGCATTGCTCAAAGTGGTAATATGAATTTATGAAACTGAGACTTGCTTCCCAAGTTTACTTTTTGATCGCTTCATTCATCGAATCTTTTTAATCAATTCTCTTGGTTGCCCCACCATGTACTTATGGTGTTTGTACAGTGTTGCTTTCTTATGCTCCTCACTAGTTTTTGCACCCTTAAAAATTGGTAACTCATTCTGTCAAAAGCATAAACATTTTTATGAGCACATGATTACAGATTATGTTAAGATACCACTACTCTGAGACTCCCTAAAAAAAATAATAATAACTTTTTTGGGTATAAGCCAGGCATGTGGTGAATCTCCAACGCCACGTACTGACGATTCACAGATTGTTTGTCCATGTTATTTGGGTGTTCATGCCGCATGTTGTAGTCAATTGGGTACTGAGTCTAGTCTTTTATTCTGGTTGGATGAACATTAGAAGATATTTTATTATTATAAATATTTTAGATATCTTATATATTAATCTAATACATAATTTTTATTATATTCAAAACCATTGAATTAAGCTTAGAACTTTGACATGCATTATCTTTTCAATAAAATTCCAGGTAGCCTTCATTTTTTAATATTTTTTCATGAAGATTGTTGAGAATATAAAACAAAACTCTTAACTGTCTTAACTGTTTTACTGTTACAGTTAGATGTGCATTCATTTGTTGTTATATACATTGTCTTGTACTTTCATTGTTGGTTAATGAGAAATACACTCACTCGTTTCTCTCCTTCTCTGTCTACTGTAAAACTCTCTGCATAATATTGTTGTCTTGGAACAATAGTGGTATCAGAACTGAAGATTCGGTTCAAGAAGAAAGAAGTGGTGTGATAGTCGGATTAATTCATAGTAATTTCCCGATATTCGATGGCAAGGATTATGATGACTGGTGCGGTAAAGAAGTGGTGTGAGGCTATCCTTGGGTTTCAAGAAGTTGACGATGTGGTAAAGAAAGGACTTCAAGAACCTTTGAAAGGTGATACTAAACAAGTGAAGAAGCAGTACAAAGAAAATAGACGACTTGATTGCAAGGCAAGAATGCTACTGCATCAATGTGTTTCTTCTACGATTTTTCAGAAAGTATTGAAAGCCACCACGGCCAAAGAAGTCTGGGATATTCTACAAGATGGGTATGGAAACTCTGGAAAGGTGAAGAAGATTCGTTTGCAATCTCTACAGCGACAGTACGAGCTCCTCTGCATGGGCGAGCAAGAGACGTTGATGGAGTATATTGGAAGAATTCAAGTTATAGTCAATGCCATGAGAGCATGCGACAAAATCGTGAAGGATAAGAAGATCGTTGAGAAGATACTCCAAACCTTGACACCGCAATACGATCACATTGTGGTCGTTATAAAGGAATGCAAGGATCTTAAGGCGATGAAAGTGGAAGAGCTGCAGAACTCACTCGAAGCACATGAACAAAGATTAATTGAAAGGAAGAATGCAGAGAAAATCGTGACACAAGGAACGAGTCAGGCGTTGCAAGCGAGAAGTAATCAAAACTTCAAGAGTCGTGGTAGAGGTAGATGGAGATCATGTGGTGGACATAGCGGAGGAAGAAATATTAAATTCTTAAATCAAAACGGTGAAGATAATGGTGGTGAACAGAAGGAAGGAAGTAACAGAGTAGGTAGACACTCGAGAGGAAGAGGAAGAAAAGGGTTCGACAAAAGAAATATACACATGTTATACCTGTAACAAGTATGGGCACTATTCTTCAGAGTGCTGGCACAACGAATCCTCCAAGAAGGTCAAGAATGAAGAAGCAGCTAATTTGGCTCAGGACGCTTGCGATTCGGAATGGGATCATGTAGTGTGATCACACTGAGAATGATATGTGCTGGTATTTAGATACTAGGTGCTCTAATCATATGACCGAAAGAAGAGGGTGGCTTGTAGATCTTAATCCAAGAAAGAAGAGCAATGTGAGATTTGCGGATGATAGCATTGTGATGGCAGAAGGAGTTGGTAGAGTGTTGATCACCTGCAAGAACGGAGGAGTAACTTACATGGACGATGTGTTATATGTTCCAACGATGAAGAGTAACCTATTAAGCCTTGGGCAACTCCTGGAGAAAGGCTATACAATGTCCATGCATCAGAACCTCATAGATGTTTTTGATAAAAGGCAACGTTTGGTGATCAAGGCTCCACTTGCCAAGAATAGGACATTCAAGGTGAACCTGAATGCGGCTGCAATACAATGCTTGTCTTTGGTGAATGTTGAAGAAGAGAGCTGGATATGGCACTATAGATTCGGACACTTGAATTTCAAAAGTCTGAACTTATTAAGCAGCAAAAAACTGATAAAAGGTGTGCCGCTGATAAATATTCCTAAGAAGATCTGTGAAGGATGCGCTATGGGGAAGCATACCAGATTGAATTTTAAGAAGGCAGCACCTAAGTTTGTTAAGCAACCACTCAAGGTTGTCCATTCAGATGTCTGTGGTCCTTTCGAAGTAACGACTCTTGGAGGTAATAGATATTTCCTACTCTTCGTTGATGAATGGACTAGGAAGTTATGGATTTATTTGCTAAAAGAAAAGAAAGAAGTCTTCTCATGTTTTGTAAAATTTTGTGCCATGGTGGAGAGGCAATCGACCCTGCGAATAAAGATCTTCAGAACTGACGGAGGTGGAGAATTCAACTCTGGGGAGATGAGCAAGTTCTGTGATGAAAAGAGAATCACACACGAAGTTGTAGCTCCTTACACGCCTCAGCACAACGGCTTGGCCGAGAGAAGGAATAGAACTCTGGTTGAAATGACCAGATGTTTGCTTAAAGGCAAAAACTTACCACACAACCTATAGGGAGAGGCTATCACCACAACAGCTTACCTGTTGAACAGATGCCCAACGAAGGCTTTAGCATACTGCATACCAGAAGAGGCGTGGACTGGGATCAAACCGTCAACAAATAACTTGAAGATCTTTGGCTCAGTATGTTTTAAACATGTTCCAAACGAGAAGAGAAAGAAACTAGGAGATAAAAGCGAAGTCTATATACTGGTAGGCTTCCATTCTACTGGCGCATACAGACTATATAGCCCAAAGAAGAATGAGATAGTGATCAGCAGAGATGTTTTGATAGACGAATCAACAATGTTTAATTGGATGGAAACAGAGACAAGTATAATCTGTAGAGATATTGTGTCTAGTTGGCTTGAGGAGAAGAGATCTGATGAAGTCGAAGAGGTAGCAGCTGGTATGGAAGTAAACAATAGGAGATCTCAAAGAACTAGATTTCCTTCAACGAGGCTTGCAGATCATGAGGTGTTCATGGATAATGAGATAGCAGAATCAGGTGACCTTGTTCATTCCGCACTCTTGGCTGATGCTGAAACACTTACATGGAAGCAAGCTATCAACATGAAAGAATGGAAAGAAGCAATGATAGAGGAATTGAGAGCTATAGAGAAGAACAAAGCGTTGGAAATGATGGAACTGCCTCGACACAAACAAGCAATTGAGGTGAAGTGGGTGTTCGAAAAAAAGTATAAATCAGATGGTAGCATAGCTAAGTTGAAAGCTAGATTGGTTGCTAAGGGCTTTCTGCAAAAGCCTGGAGTTGATTTCACTAAGGTGTTTGCGCCAGTTGCAAGGTTGGAGACAGTGAGACTTGTTGATGTTGTTGCGAATCTAAAAGGTTGGGAGACATGCCAAATGGACGTGAAATCAGCTTTCCTTAATGGACCTTTACAAGAAGAAGTATACGTGAAGCAGCCACCTGGATTTGAGAAGAAAGGTGAGGAGTGGAAAGTGTATAAACTAAACAAAGCTTTGTATGGGCTAAGAGAGGCACCTCGAGCTTGGAACACTCACATAAACTCTTGGCTCATTGAATTTGGATTTCAGAAGTGCATGGTTGAGTTTGGGATCTATGTGAAACAGGTTGAACAACAAGGTGTTCTATTGGTCTGTTTGTATGTAGACGACCTGCTTGTAACAGGAAGTACAGCAGAAGCTATCAAAGGATTTAAAACAAGAATGAAAGAAGATTTTGAAATGACTGAACTTGGTAGTTTGGGTTACTTCCTTGGACTAGAATTTCTGTGAACTACTAATGGAATGCTTGTGCATCAGAGAAGATATATTAGTGAAGTCTTGAAGAGATTTGGCATGGAAGGCTGCAACAGCGCGAACGTACCAGTGTTGGCTAATACCAAGTTGTCTATCCAAGCTGATGACAAAAAGGCTGATGCTACCTTGTTTAAACAGATTGTAGGATCACTCAGGTATGTGTGCAATAGCAGACCAGATATTAGTTATTGTGTTGGGCTGGTAAGTAGATTCATGAGTGATCCCAGACAATCTCATCTCTCTACTGCCAAACATATATTGCCCTATCTAAAAGGAACAATTGATTTTGGCCTCTGCTTTCCCAAGAAGACTGACAGAATGACTGGGGTGTTAAAAGCTTGGAGTGATTCGGATTGGTGTGGAGATCAAAAGGATAGAAAGAGCACATTCGGCTATGTAATTAAGTATATGGGAGCGTGGTTTTCCTGTTGTTCGAAGAAGCAGAGTGTTGTAGCACTCTCATCATGCAAAGCTGAGTATATTGCTTCAGCCAAGACTGCATGCCAGTGTGCTTGGCTAGAGACAATTCTGGATGAGTTGAAGATTGAATGCTGTAAGCCAATCCAGCTATTGATAGACAACAGATCAGTTATAAACCTATCTAAAAATCCCATCTCACACGGTAGAAGCAAACATATAAGACCAAATTTCATTATCTGAGAGAACAAGTTGGCAAAAGAAGACTGGAACTAGTGTACTGTCCTACAGAAGATCAAATAGCAGACATCTTCACCAAAGCTCTAAGGCAAAGCAGATTTGAGAAGCTAAGAGATTGTCTTGGAGTTAAATCTGTAAGGAGTTTAGTTTTAGAGAGGTATGTTGAGAATATAAAACAAAACTCCTAACTATCTTAACTGTTTTACTGTTACACAGTTAGATGTGCATTCATTTGTTGTTATATACATTGTCTTGTACTTTCGTTGTTGGATAATGAGAAATACACTACACTAGTTTCTCTTCCTCTTTGTCTACTGTAAAACTCTCTGCATAATATTGCTGTCTTGGAACAATAAAGATTTGCTTAAAGATCTTCTTTATTGGATAAGAAAACAACAATGTCATTGACTGCATATTGAACATCTGACCTGACAGACATACCATCATGTTTTTGAACAGCAACAAAAACACTTTCTGTACTGATCACATAGGCTTACTCAGATATGTTTCAAATGAATGCACACTGCTTTTAAGAAGCACCAACTAGATTGGCTACAAATAAGAAACTTCATCTCAGTTAAAAAAAAACATGGTAATACAAGGAAAGGAACTATGGTAACACTCACCATCAGCCCTTCACATATACTACATGTACTTAAAGTGATAATACTTCCAAACTAACGTGATAATACACACATAAAAACCATTAAAACTACGTTGTCTTGATGACGTTGTCTCCATATAGATGAAAGAATCTTTACTACTGTTATCAGAAGATTGATGGCTTCCGGTTCTTCTGATTCACAATGAGAAAATCTTCCGAGCCTACAAAATACATCAAGTGCAGCACGGTGTATCAATAGTATGTTACAGTGAAAATCAGTTCAAATGAAGCATCTGCCTCATTCGTCAAGAAAGTAATCTTCATTTTTCTAATGAATCTGTTTGATTTTCTCACCTCTACATGGAATACTGCATTCTTTGAAACCTTCCTCTGTGATGATTAGAAGAAAGAAAATATGCTCTTCTTTTTCTTCTTCTTTTTCTCTTTGTTTGTTTCATGGACGGAAGATGGCACACTTACACCTTCCTCGACATCCACGTCTGATAATTCAGAATCAAACCTTTTTGATGAATGGTATTCATCTAAGTTAAGATATCTATTAAACACTGTTGAAATATTCATAATATTATCACCCTGCAATGATTTCAGAAGAAAATAAACAGATGAATTCAATGTGTTCAAAATAAAGACATCAAATCTAAAGTAATTGGACAGTTCAGAAACAAAGGGAGATTATATCTTTACCTGTTCGTAGACGGCCTCAGCATCCGTATCATTACTCTCATGGTATACCTTTCTCAATGACTCCGATGGGGTGAAAGTATTGTAGAAGGTATTTATATTTTGTTCATTATTATCATAACCGTCATGAACAAAAATAGAATTCAGGAATTCCTCTTGCTGAGTAATTTCATATGAAATATGCTCAATGTTAGATTCATTTCTAAAATAGGCATCGTGATATGAGGAGTTTGGAAAAGACGTTTCGTCTTGCTGTAAGGTCGTTTCCATTCCAGTAAAAGTAATTCCCTGAAAATACACACAAGTATCAATTGTCAGCATTTTCACATGATAGAATGTTAATATGTTAGTGAAGAATGTTCATCTTACTGAAGGAATGCCTCCTGCTATTGACTGATTCTCATAGCCAGGAACCATGATTCTACTGCTCTCCCCTTCATCACCTCCATCTTCAGTTGTTCCCCCAGGTTTCTTCATCAAGCGACACAAAACGAAAGTCCTCTGCAAAATAGATCATAATCAGAAGTTATTCCATACAATTCGAAGAAATGAAAAGCCAAGACGAATCAAGAAATGCTAAAATGACGTGATGAAACTTCTTATAAATGCTAAAACTTAAAATATCCACTGATATATGTCAAAGGCTATAGAACAATGAAGAAAAATCAAGAAAGACTATTTCCAATCAGTGTTAAAATTCTCCAAAACGCATACTAACCTGGCTTTCGTGAAAGGTAACAGCATGGTATTCATGAATAACCCAGTTGGACTTCTCAGCACGTGAAACGCGGCCTTTGTAGTAAACGAGAGTCTTTTTTGTGGCAATGAGAATGTTGGAGTCGGAGCTCCTAATCTCACGATCTTTTCCAGTGGGTTTCCAGAAGCCACACTTGGTTGTCCTGTTAATCCTTTTACTGTTTGAATACTTGAAACCAACAGGACTGAAGAAAAACCATTCTCGAAAATCGAATTGCACGTCTGATTCCCCGAATAACACTGTTTCAAACAAGAGAAAAAGTAAACATCAGTCAAGAAATTATAAGAGAAAGATAAAGAACAAGTGATGGTTGCAAGAAGATGCATGAAGTGTTAGAGGTTTAGATTATTACTTGGTACGTCCCAAGGTTCCACTTCACAAAGGTCGATGTCGGGGATGACGTGGACTTGTGGATCATCACCGAGCAACCTGTGTCTGAGGTAATAGTCGACAAGTTCTTCTTCTGTGGGTCTGAAACCAAAACCTATAACATCCATTGTTGTAACAAAGATAGGAAGATGAGAAGCAAAGGTGGTGAAGCAGCTAATAACAAAGCTCAGTGTTTGTTTTGTGTTGTGTTGTGCTGTGTTGTGCCGTGGCAATGAATTTATAATGCAAAAAAGTCATTGACTGACTTTACTCCTTAGCTGACAAGTTACAAAAAGGAAAAGCATAGGAACTTATGTTGTGCTGTTAAGTCTTAGCTTATCATGTGGACGAATATATGATATGTTACAAATGAAACCCGAACATTCTAGAGGTTATATATAATAATAATCAACAATATCCTATTAATCCCAAGACAAAAATTATCTCTGGATTTCATGACCAGGGAACAATTTAAATTTTCAGCTCACTGTAATACTTTACTTGCTTTAAGAACATGAAGATTTTCCACACACACACATATATATATATATATATATATATATATATATATATATATATATATATATATATATATATATATATATATATATATATATATATATATTGTCGTTACATAATTTATATGGTAAATAATGAAGAAGTTAAGAACAAGAAACTTCTGCCCACATGTCACTTTCTAATAAATATATTTTTTAAACTAATATGAAAGTAGATTTATGCACGAAATTTCCATTAAACAATTTTAAAAGAAAAAAAATAGACGTTAAAATTAACTTATATATTACAATTAAAATTGTAATATATAAACTAATGTTAACTCTATGATTTGTGGTTTATTATTTTATTGTTGATATTTCTTTATTCAATGACCAATCATTTCAATTCCTTGCTCTTCCAACAACAAAAAATAGACAGAAAATTGTTTAATTAAATATGGCCACTTTTGCTTTTCTTTTGGTGGTTTATTGTTATGGTCCCCTTTATTGAGAACTTGGTCACAAAGTTTGATAACCTTTTCAAGATTTGAGTAGAGTCATGCAAACTTACTAACATTTTGGTATCTGTTTGAAACTTGTTTTCAAAGGTTTTTCGTTGCTACCATATCCACTGTCCTTTTCTATTTACTTGTGACTTTTGAGTCAATTTTTCTTTCTGGTTGGTCCCACCAATCCAAGTCATTGTATTTGTCCTTTGGTATTTAATGGTGTGGTTTGTTATGGTTCCTCAAGCTTATGTAAAAAAAACACGGAAACTCATTCTATAAAAAAAATAGGATTTCATAATAGCCACCATAATAAGTTTCTTTTATGTCCTTAGGCTCATTTATAAATGGTAGTTTCTTGTAGTTTACCCTTCTAAGTCATTTCATAGTACATAACCTTTGTGTCTCATGTCCTAGAAATTGTGTAGGAATGGTGTAGGAAAGATGTATGAAAGTTGTAGGATTGAAGTAGGAATGATATAAGAAGACTGTAAAAAAGATGTAAGAAGAATATAAAATAGGTGTAGGAAGGATGTAAGAAGAATGTAGGAAGTATGTAAAAATGTTTTAGGAAGGGTGTAAGAAGTGTGTAGGAAGGTTGTTAGAAGAATGTGGGAAGAGTGTAGGAAGGGTGTAAAAAGGGTGTAGGAAAGATATAGGAAAGTTGTAGGAAAGGTGTAAGAAGAGTGTAAATAGGTTGTAAGAACGATGTAAGAAGGCTATAAATTAGTGTATGAAGGGCGTAAGAAGATTTAAGAAAATGTAGAGCATTGGATTACAAAGGGTGTAGAAAGGAGGTAAAAGTAGTGTAAAAAGGGTATAAGAAGGATGTAGAAAGAATTTAGAATGGACGTAAAAATGTTGTAGGAAGGGTGTAAGAAATGTGTAGGAAGGTTGTTGACAGGTTGTAAAAGTTTATGGGAAGAGTGTACGAAGGGTGTATTAGGTTGTAGAAAGAGTTTAGAAAGGGTATGGAAAATGTGTAAGAAAGTTGTAGGAATGGTGTAAGAAAAGTGTAAGAAAGTTGTAAGAAGGATGTAAGAAGGGTATAAAATAAGTGAAGGAATGATGTAAGAATTGTGTAGCAAGGGAATAAAAGGAGTTTATAAAGTGTGTGAGAAGGGTGTAGAAAGCGTGTAGGAAGGATGTGAAAATGTTGTAGGAAGGGTGTAAGAAGTGTGTAGGAAGAATGTTGGAAGGTTGTAAGAAGGATATGAAAAGACTGTAGGAAGGATGTATTAGGTTGTAGAATGAGTGTAGAAAGACTATAATAAAGTTGTAGGAAAGGAGTAGGAAAGGTATAAGGAAAGTGTAAGAAGGATGTAAGAATGATGTAAGAAGAGTATAGAATATTGTAGGAAGGGTATAAGAATAGTGTAGTGAGTGTAGAGGAAAAGTCTACAAAGGGTGTAGAAGGGGGTAAAAGGGGTGTATAAAGGGTGTAAAAAAGATATACAAAAATTGTAGAAAAGGAGTAGGAATAGTGTAAGAATAGTGTAACACGGTTGTAAGAAGGATGTAAGAACAATATAACATAGGTATAGGATGGGTGTAAGAAGAATGTAGCAACCGTAGAGGAAAGTTGTACGAAGGATGTAGAAATATAGTAGAAAGGGTGTCAAATTGGTGTATAAAGAATGTAGGAATGATGTAGAAAAGATGTAGGAAGGATGTAAAAGAATTTTAGGAAGGGTGTAAGAATGATGTAGGAAAGTTGTTATAAGGTTGTAAAAAGAATGTGGGAAAATATAGGAAAGATGTATTAGGTAGTAGTAAGGGTATAGAAAAAGTTTATAAAGGGTGTTAGAAGGTGTAAAAAGGATGTATAAAAGGTATAGGAAGGATGTAAAAATGGTATAGGATGGGTGTAAAAAGGGTTTAGGAAGGTTGTTGGATGGTTCTAAGAAGAATGTGGAAAGAGTGTACGAAATGTGTATTAGATTGTAGAAAGGGTGTAGGAATGATGTAGAAAGGTGGTAAAAAATTTGTGTAGAAAGGGTCTAGAAAGTGTATAGAAAGAGTGTAGAAAAGTTGTAACAAGGGTGTAAGAAGAGTGAAGCAATGATATAGAAAAGTTGTACAAAGAGTGTAGAAAGATAGTGGGAACGGGGTAAAAAGGGTTTATAAAGGGTGTAGAAATGTTATAGGAATGGTGTAAGAATGATGTCGGAAGGTTGTTAGAAGGTTGTAAGAAGAGTGTGGGAAGAGTGTAGGAAAGGTGTAGAAATGAGGGTAAAAGTGGTGTATAAAGGGTATAAAGCCTCGAAGCTTGGGCGTCTTCTCTGAGGCTTGAGCGCAGAAGAGAGTCGTTCACTGCCTGGGCGCCCTTTTTGGGGCGCTTGAGCGCCAAGAGCACGAAGCTTGGGCGTCCTGTCTGAGGCTTGAGCATGGAAGACCACCGCTCACCGCCCAGGAGCCCTAAGTGAGGCGCTTGAGCACCGACGACATGGGCTTGGGCTTGTTTTGTTCTGTCTTCGCTCTACTTAAAGGACTCAAGCGTCCTAGGTTTTGTATCTCTGGCTGGAGCAGCACAACACCACACTCTTCCATTCTCTGAAGGAGGATTTGGAGGCGGAAGCTTCCATCCTCTACTTTTAGGGTTTTGCTATCTCATGCTTTTCCATTATTCATCTAGTCTCACCATGTCTATGGTGAACTAAACTCTATTTGTTGTTGGGGAATGATGTAACCTTGTGAACTCTCATGTATTTGAATTGTTAGAGTTGCATGAGTGCTGGAAGGTTCCTTACAATTCATCTATGCTTATTACGTGCTTTGTTTAACTCATTCATAGCATGTTTGCATGAGTTGCATGAGTGCTGGAAGGTTCCTTACAATTCAAGTTCTTGTTGAATTCTTCTGAGAGTATTATTGCTCAGGAATGAGGGTATGAGTCTTAGTCGTCTTAAAGCTCTTGATCTTCACATTTAATTACTAGGAATGCTAGGAATTGCATGAACTGGTGATTAAGGACAGGCTTCTTCACCGAGGGATCGGGTTTAAGTGATTTTGATGGAAGCAACTCCAAGCTTCAAGAATGGAGCAGCTCCTTGGACAGAATGACGCAACGGACTGGTTGGATGAATGGCAAACGGAGGTGCACACCAGGTGTTCGATGGAAGGTTTGGTGCGGTTTTGGAGGTGTGTAGGCAGAGGTTCTAGCTCAGACGGCCTTCCAAGGGGGGAGGAAGCTAGAGATAAGTGTGCTAAGAAGGCACAAGTCAATGAACTTGAAGAAGAAGTGGCTGGAACCAATTCAACAACATTTCTTTATTCAATTCAAGTTGAGTTTACAAGTGATAAGCTCTCTTTTTATAGGCAAAGATGAGCTTGGAAGTGTGCTATGAAAGCTACAACATTTCTTTATTCAATTCAAGTTGAGTTTACAAGTGATAAGCTCTCTTTTTATAGGCAAAGATGAGCTTGGAAGTGTGCTATGAAAGCTACATCAGCCAACAAATGATAAACGTGCAGACTTCCAATGTGCAGTAGCTGTTTCCCATCCATGTGCTCCACATGTTCCTCATGAAAAAGGTGTTGACTTAAGGAAGCCACCCGGTTGCTTGTGTTCCACATTTTGCACATGTTAAATGTGTTTCTTCTTGGCTAATTGAGGATGAGCAGCAGCAAAGCTTCTTGGCAACATAAGTTTCCAAGTCTTTATTATTTGGCCTACAAAACAAGGTAAAGATATTTAGTTAAAGAATAACAAGCTAAGACTTAGAAAGAAAAGAGGACTTCCCATCCAAAGAAGTATCAACTTTACTCTAAGACCAAGAAAGGGAAGTTGAATAAAGGACTTAATCTTTTCTTTCTAAGTCTTAGCTTGTTCTTCTTTAACTAAATATCTTTACCTTGTTTTGTAGGCCAAATAATAAAGACTTGGAAACTTATGTTGCCAAGAAGCTTTGTTGCTGCTCATCCTCAATTAGCCAAGAAGAAACACATTTAACATGTGCAAAATGTGGAACACAAGCAACCGGGACCTTTATTCAACTTCCCTTTCTTGGTCTTAGAGTAAAGTTGATACTTCTTTGGATGGGAAGTCCCTAAAGGGGTTGCCATCAGATTTAGTGAGTGACGTTACCATTAATGCATAAAGAAGAATTTTTATATACATGAGAGGGAACTTGGTGAAATCTAATCCCCAACAACATATTCATCCCATATTACAAACAACATCCATCATTGTGCTACTCTGCTATTGATCAAATTGCATTCATATTTAATTTTCTGTCTTTGCATCTGAAACCAATGATCTTTATTTCTTTAAGTCTTAATTAATCGAGTTATCACACAACTGTCTAGTGCCGAGAGTCCTCTAGGATACGATACTTGGTCTTACCATTTTATATTACTTGTGCGATTTGGTACACTTGCCAATCCATCAACAAGGACCAAGTGCCAAAGCTAAAATTCACATGAACAGAACACTAACCCTTACTACAATCCCTCAACGCAACAAAGCAACGCCAACACCCTCCCTACTCCACAGCAGTCGCAATAAATGCCCCAATCACCATCCACCAACACCCTTGCAGGAGAATAACTCAACAAAAGCTCCAATCATACCGAAAATCAATCAACGCGCCGCCTCAATCATCAACTCGTCCTCACACCGTCAATGATGCATGTTGTACTGCCTCATTACCACGACTGAATGAAGGACGACAATGCAGAAAGAAACACAAACACACTTACGCCTGAGAACACCCGCGACAGTGAGACAATGCGCTTGAGGAAATGATTGGCAAGGGAGAGGGAAATAGGGCATTTGGTCAACAAGCTCGAAATGGGAGAGAGAAATAACAAATTTGGGTTTTAATGTATCCAGATACTTACCGATGGCCTAGGACCGTTGGTATTTAAAATCACCACTGCATTACCCATGGCATAGGGATTGTCGATAAAGGGCTGCCGGTAATTTCCCCTTTTTTGTAGTGGAAGGGTATAAAATAGTGTAGGAAAAGGTGTAAGAAGAGTGTAGTAAGTATAGAGGAAATGTCTACAAAGGGTGTAGAAAGAATGTAGGAAGGGGGTAAAAGGGGTGTATAAAGGGTGTAGGAACGATATAGAAAGGAAGTAGGAAAGATATTAGAAAGTTATACGAAGGAAGTAGGAATGATGTAAGAAGAGTGTAACAGAGTTGTAAGAAGGGTGTAAGAAGTGTATAGAATAGGTGTAATAAGAGTGTAGTAAGGGTAAAGGAAAGTTATACAAAGGGTGTAGAAAGATAGAATGAAAGGGGTAAAAGGGGTGTATAAAGAGTGTACAAAGAATGTAGAATGGGTGTAGGAATTATGTAAAAATGTTATAGCAAGGGTGTAAAATGATGTAGGAAGGATGTTAGAAGGTTGTAAGAAGAATGTGGGAAGAGTGTATCAAAGGTCTATTAGGTTTTAGAAAGAGTGTAGTAAGGATAGAGGAAAGATGTACGAAGAGTGAAGAAAAAGTGTAGGAAGAGTGTAAAATGAGTGTAAAAGGGGTGTAGAAAAAGTGTAGAAAAGATGTAGAAAGGTTGTAAGAAAGAAGGATTAATGGTGTAAGAATAGTGTAAGAAAGTTGTAAGAAGGGTATAGAATAGGTGTAAGATGGATGTAAGAAGAGTGTTAGAAGAGTGTGGTAAGGGTAGAAAAAAGGTGTACAAATGGTGTAGGAAAGGAGTAAAAAGTTCTTCTTACATAATTTCTACTCCCTTCCTACACCCATTTGTACACCACTTTTATTCATTTTTACACTCTTTCTACACCCTTTGTACATTTTTCCTCTTTCCTTGCTACACTCTCCTACATCCTTCGTACAATCTTGTTACACTCTTCTTATACAATTCTTACACCCTTCCTACAACTTTCTTATATCTTTCCTACATCCTTCATACACTTTTTCTATACTCTTTCTATATCATTTCTACACTCTTTCTACAACCTAATACACCCTTCCCACATCATTCTTACATACTTCTTACACAGTTTGTCCCCAAGTTTCTCCCATGTCCCACAATTTCAATGTTTTTTCATGACTATTGGTAGTGAATTTTTATGCATCTTTTTCTTTTTATTTTGGAGGTTTGTGATGTTCCCCACTGCTAATCAAGAACATTACTCGAAATGTGAATATACTTTTTACGATTTTAGAAGAGTCATGCATGTGCTAACTTCCAAGAACAGATAGTGAACTCTAACCATCCATGTTATCACCTCAATTATTCTTTTCCCTTCCACGCTTTTTCAGTATCCGCGTAAATGGCTTTTCATATTCAGCTTTTCCCCCAGCAAGTTATTACTTTTTTATGCATTTTATTACTTTTGATTTAGATTATAACAATAACTCTTTTCACATGTATTTATATTTTAAATAATCTAAATTAAAAGGTTTAAAATTAACTGTTGATTAAATTCTGTTTTAATGTAGGATGAGATTTGATGGAAATGAACTTTTGTATAAAGGTTCCAGAAAGAAATTGGTAACAGTTGTTAGCATTGCTGAAACTGGTAATATGAATTTATGAGACTTTGAGACTTGCTTCCCAAGTTTACCATTTCATCAAATCTTTTTAATCAATTCTCTTTGTTGCCCCCACCATGTGTCCTTAAGGTGTTTGTATAGTGTTGGTTTCTTATGCTCCCCACTAGTTTTTGTCCCTTTTAAAAATTGGTAATTCATTCTGTCTATGTATTGCATCTTCCAAGCATCACTTTCTATAATCAAGAATAAACCATCCTTGCTTCAAAAAACAAAGATCAACTGAGCAATATAAAAATAAAGTGGTTGTCTACCCAATCCTCTGTTCAACTGATATGGGAAGATAACTGCATTATTCATGTATTCCAAAAACTAATGAAATATACTATTAAATACTAAAATCACAGATAATACATTGATTCAACAACACACTTGGCATCCTAGAGACAAAAGTTCACTACAAAAAGTACTCTGTCCACAAACTACATATAACCACACACTTCCTAGTTACACAATCTGCTATCTTAAATATACCAGTTTCTAATACTTTATAATAGATTTTCTATTATATATTCTTCTAAATTTTAATGCACTATTGTCATTTTGCAATTTGTAATAAAGTGGCTACTATTACAGAGAAAGTTACTTTTAATAACATATACTCCTAACCACTAATCCATTAATAGTACGAAGTTCTTAGTTCGCATCATATGAAATTGTTTGGTCTTAGATGATGCTGATCTTCCCATGACCTTTAAGTGCAAGCAAAACTAGATATTTCATTCCAATTGATCTCCACAGAATTATTTGTTGTAGAGTCAGATGAGGATGTCTCCAATCCCCATAAATCATCTTGAAATATACTTTCTTGTTTCTCTTGACTTGCTTCTTGGCTGTAAAATAGAAGATGTGTGTCACCGTGTTCAACATCATATGATGTTTTAAGCCTTTTCGATGAACCAGATTCGTCTGAATTAAGATATTCAGTATACATAGTTGAAATATCCTTAATACTAGCGTCCTGCAATGGTTTTAAAAGAAAATAAACAAATGATTCACTTCTAAAAGTGCTAAAAAAAATATAACAATTTAACAAACTCAAGAAAAAGTTTAGTTCTCAAGTCCTATGATCTATGTAGCGGAAGAGATTCAACGAAAGGCAAAAACGGGTATAGAAATAGATTGCCTTTTCTTAAGTCTAAATAATAACCCATCAATCGATCATGAATCACAACAAAACATCAAAGCCAACTCAAACCACGCATTTTCTTGAGCATCTTTCAAGAATCTAAACGAGAAAATCCTTATACATTGTGAAAAATATGACAAAATTCAAATCACCATAAAGCATACTACAACTTTTAACTTACTAAATCAGCATGAAAATTCAGAAACAAAAGGAGATACACTCATCAATATTATTTGGACTTTACAGAATAATTATTTACAAGTTTAGGGACGAGTTGTGCATCTATATAAGAGCTTTCGCAATATGCCCTTTTCAATGACTTTGATTGAGGGACTAAACTTTCATTAGCAAATAATGAATTCTGGAGTTCAAGTAGAATCCGTGCAGTTTCAGAAGGAATTTGTTTAGTATCTAATGGGGTCTGCATACTTACAAAAGGAAGGAATCTGTATAGTTTCACTAGGAACCTGTATAGTTTCACTAGGAGCTTCTATACTTTCACATGGAATTTGCATAGTTTCACAAGGAATATGCATAGTTTCACAAGAAACTTGCATAGTTTCATAAGGAGTCTGCATAAATTCATGGCGAATCTGCAAACTTTCAAAAGAAATTTGTGTGATTTCACAAACAGTTTGCATAGTTTCACAAGGAATCTGCCTAATGTTATTTTCATTTCTAAAATAGGCATCGTCATCTTTCTCAAATTCAATTAGTGACTGTTCGATTGGGGAGATGCATTTTTCCGCCTGATGTTTTGCCTGACAGATTGTTTCCATTCCGGTAAAAGTACCTCCCTGAAAAAGAGAAAAAGTCATATATATATATATATATATATATATATATATATATATATAGATAGATAGATAATTACAAGAAGTATCAATTCTCGGCATGTTTGCATACATATGTTCATGAAAGATGCTTCAGCTTACAGATGGAACTCCTTCTGCTATTGCCTGATGTTCATTGTCAGAAACCACACTTCTACTGGATTCCTCTTCATCAGAGATCAGTGCAGCAGTTCCTCCTTCGGTCGTTTTCCCATGTTTCTTTTTCAAGCGGCATAACACAAAAGCATTCTGAAAAAATTGGAGTATGGTAAGCATTCATTTGGCACAATTCACAAAAGTAAAAGGCCAAGACAAATGAGGCAAACGTATGCAGAAGAAATTGACAGTCTTCGATGAGAATTAATGATGAATTTTGAAAAGATCAATTAAACACATTCTATAAGTCACATGAGAGGTTCTCCTTAAGCTTTGTCGAGGAACTAATTACTACAAACAGTCAAGATTAAGCACATAAGTCAAATGAGATATTTTAAAATTTACAAACTTTTTTCCTAGTCAAAGCCAGGCTTCAAATACTCATCTGGGTTCGACTAGTTTACACTCCTTCTATACACTGTAGTTTAGGACAGAGATTATTTCCGAGCAGAGTTACAAGTTTCTTAAAAAATGAAATACAAACCTGGCTTTGGAGAAAGTTAAGAGCATGATATTCGTGAATAACCCAGTTGGATTTGACAGTGACACCTTTGGAAACATGACCACTTTGGAAAACAAGAGTCTTCTTAGTCCCAATGACAGTATCGGTGTCCCCTGTTCTAACATCACGGGGTTTTCCCGTTGGTTTCCAGAACCCACTCTTGGTTGTCCTTTTAAACCTTTTACTATTTGAGTACTTCAAATTAACAGGACTGAAGAAAAACCATTCTGAGGTTTTGAATGCTATTACTGATTTTGCTAACATCTCTACTTAAAACAATAAAAGTTAAAGCAAAGATCAGAGCAAGAAAAAGGACAGTGTTGATCTCATGAAGAAGCGTGGAGAGTTTGGCTTTCGATTATTACCTGGTATTTCCCAAGGTTCCACGTCGGAAAGATCTATGTCAGTCAAGACATGGACAAGGGGATCATCATCGAGCAACTTGTGTTTGAGGTAAAAGTCGACAAGTTCTTCATCTGTGGGACGAAAACCCATTCCTACAATCTCCATTGGTTTTTGTCAACACTTCACTTCACTGTGTTTGTGTTGTCTTATGAAACTGAATTTATAATGCCACGTTCACTGACTTAACTCCTTCGTTAAGAAGTTGTTGTTGGAAAATAATATTTCAATATTCGTGTTTGAGGCATACTTTCAAACTTTATAAAAAGTTCATAATATAACTCTATAAAATTAATTAACATATAATTTAAGTTAGATCACGCACTTATGTTAACTATTACTGAATAACTCTAATAATGCATCTAAGTGATCTTATTCGTAGGTTATTTTATAAGAAAATTGAGACTAAATATATGAAATGTTATCGTGATTCTAAATCCAAATACATAAATATATGAAATTTTTGTTTCTCAATGTGTGAAGTAACAGATACAATAAGAAATTCAGTAACTTGTATTGTATTAAAACCGCGTGAGAATGAGAATATTTTTTCTCACAACCCGCAGCACTTTCTACGAAATGAACAAAATTATATTTAACATATTTTATCATTGGTTAGGGATATAATCTGTTATGAGTCTCTATCAGAAGGATCAATGGCTTTAAACCTTGGTCCCCAAGTTTCTCCCATGTCCCACCATTTCAATGTTCTTTCAAGACTATTGGTAGTGAATTTCTATGCATCTTTTTCTTTTTATTTTGGAGGTTTGTTATGTTCCTCACTGCTAGTCAAGAACATGACTCCAAATGTGAATATACATTTTAAGAATTCAAAAGAGTCATGTGCTAACTTCAAAGAACTGATAGTGAACTCTAACTGTCCATGTTATCTCCTCAGTTATTCTTTTCCCTTCCACGCTTTTTCAGTATCCGCGTAAATGGCTTTTCATATTCAGCTTTTCCCCCTGCAAGTTATTACTTTTTTTATGCATTTTACTTTGCAAAATTTATCTTTATTACTTTTGATTTAGATTATAACAACTGCTTTTACATGTACTTACAGTTTAAATCATCTAAATTTTATAAGGTTTACACTCTTTAAAATTAACTATTGATTAAATTATGTTTTCAATGTAGGGTGAGATTTGTTGGAAATGAAGGTTCCTATGAAGGTTCCAGAAAGAAATTTGTAACAGTTAGCATTGCTGAAAGTGGTAATATGAATTTATGAAACTGTGAGACTTGCTTCGCAAGTTTACCATTTCATCCCTTCATTCATCGAATCTTTTTAATCAATTCTCTTTGTTTCCCCCACCATGTCCTTATGGTGTTTGTACAGTATTGGTTTCTTATGCTTAAGCATTCATGTTACAGATCAAAATCTTCTACCCTTGACAGAAAAAAAGTAGGCCAGGAATTGCTAATTTTGGTGACAGAAACACTGCTCAAAGACGACTCCATGTACTAATACTGGTCACATGTTTACATTGAGAATCAATTTCAGAACTCATGCTTAGTTCTAAAATAAAATTCTGGACTGAAATGAATTTGCAGATATATGCCAATAACCTTCCACAAATCAAAATCATTTTTTTTTTTTCAAAACCAATCCTACCTACCAAAACATCTTCAGTACTGACAACATAGGCTTACTCAGATACGTTTCAATATGAATGGACACTGGTTTTAAGAACCACCAACTAGATTTGTTACAAATAAGAAAGTTCATCTCAGTTCAAAATAAATAAATAAATAATTGTTTACCCTTAAGATGTCACCAAAATAGTCCATCAAAGTCACCTGGTTTGTCTTTATGGAGAACTAGACTGGAGCCACAAAAGGACACACTTGATAACGATTATATATTTTTGAAACACTAATTTGGTGATAAAGAATCTTTGAAACACTATAGTGCTATTGTGATCTTCGACAACAACTTTAGGAGTTTTTATCATATTTTAATTACAAAGATATTAAGATTGCAATTAGAAAATTAATGACTTATAAAAGGCAACAAATGTGTACACATCTTACAATGATGAAATTCTTAAAACAGATACGGGAAAAGGAACTGTGGTAGCACTCACCATCAACATTCACATATACTACATGTACTTATAAGTTGTAACACGAGATCATACTTCCCAACAAACGTTATCAAACACACACAAAAACCCGTAAAACTACGTTGACAAGATATAACAACTGTGGAAATAGGCTTTGGCTTGATGAAGTTGTCTCCATATAGATGAAAGAACCTTTTCTAGTGTTATCAGAAGATTGATGGCTTCTGGTTTCCAAGTTCTCTCTTGAACTATTTTGAGCCTTTTCTGATTTTTCTTCTGATTCACAATGAGAAAATCCTTCCGAGCCTACACAATACATCAAATGTAGCACGGTATATCAATAGTATGTTAAAGTGAAAATCAGTTCAAATGAAGCATCTGCCTCGTTCGTCAAGAAAGTAATCTTCATTTTTCTAATGAATCTGTTTGATTTTCTCACCTCTACATGGAATACTGCATTCTTTGAAATATTCCTCTGTGATGATTAGAAGATAGAAAATATGCTCTTCTTTTTCTTCTTCTTTTTCTCTTGGTTTGTTTCATGGACGGAAGATGGCATACCTACACCTTCCTCGACATCCACGTCTGATAATTCAGAATCAAACCCTTTTGATGAATGGTATTCGTCTACATTAAGATATCTACTAAACACTGTTGGAATATTCGTAATATTATCACCCTGCCATGATTTAAGAGGAAATAAACAGATGAATTCAATGTGTTCAAAATAAAGAAATCAAATGTAAAGTAATAGGACAGTTCAGAAACAAATGGAGATTCTCATTGTATCATTGGAAAAAATTGGACATTATATCTTTACCTGTTCGGAGACGGCCTCAGCATCCGTATCATTACTTTCACGGTATACCTTTCTCAATGACTCCGATTGGGTGAATGTATTGTAGAAGCTATTTATATTTTGTTCATTGTTAACATAACCCTCATGAACAAAAATAGAATTCAGGAATTCCTCTTCCTGAGTAGTTTCATATGAAAAATGCTCAATGTTAGATTCATTTCTAAAATAGGCATCGTAAAATGAGGAGTTTGGAAAAGACGTTTCGTCTTGCTGTAAGGTCGTTTCCATTCCAGGAGATGTACTTCCCTGAAAATACACACAATTATCAATTCTCAGCATTTTCACATGACAGAGTGCTAATATGTTCGTGAAGAATGTTTCAGCTTACCGAAGGAATGCCTCCTGCTATTGACTGATTCTCATAGCCAGAAACCATGATTCTACTGCTCTCCCCTTCATCACCTCCATCTTCAGTTGTTCCCCCAGGTTTCTTCGTCAAGCGACACAAAACGAAAGTCCTCTGCCAGATAGACCATAATCAGAAGTTATTTCATACAAGTCGCGGAAATGAAAAGCCAAAACAAATCAAGCTGGTGTGTTTTGGCTTACCATGACGTGATCATTGGAACTTACTATATAAATGATAAAACTTAAAATATCCATTGACATATATGTCAAAGGCTAGAACGGTGAAGAAAAACCATGAAAGACTATTTCTAGTAAGTGTTAAAATTCTCCAAAACGCGTACCAACCTGGCTTTCGTGAAAGGTAACAGCATGGTATTCATGAATAACAAAGTTGGACTTCTCACCACGTGGAACGCGGCCTTTGTAGTAAACGAGAGTCTTTATTTTGGCAATGAGAGTGTTGGAGTTGGAGCTCCTAATCTCACGATCTTTTCCGGTGGGTTTCCAGAAGCCACACTTGGTTGTCCTGTTAATCCTTTTACTGTTTGAATACTTGAAATCAACAGGACTGAAGAAAAACCATTCCGGGAGATCGAATGGTACAGCTGATTCCGCTAATAACACTGTTTCAAACAACAACAAAACAAACAACAGTAAAGAAATTATAAGAGAAAGATAAAGAACAAGTGATGGTTGCATGAAGATGCATGAAGTGTTAAAGGTTTAGATTATTACTTGGTACGTCCCAAGGTTCCACTTCACAGAGGTTGATGTCGGGGATGACGTGGACTTGTGGATCATCACCCAGCAACCTGTGTCTGAGGTAATAGTCGACAAGTTCTTCTTCTGTGGGTCTGAAACCAAATCCTATAACATCCATTGTAGTTGTAACAAAGATAGGAAGATGAGAAGCAAAGGTGGTGAAACAGCTATTAACAAAGCTCAGTGTTTGTTTTGTGTTGTGCTGTGTTGTGCTGTGGCAATGAATTTATAATGCAGAAAAGTCATTGACTGACTTTACTCCTTAGCTGACAAGTTACAAAAAGGAAAATGCATAGAAACGCATGATGTGCTGTTAAGTGTTACCTTATTGTGTGGAAGAATATATGATATCGTATAACAAATGAAAACCGAACATTCTAGAGGTTATATATAATAACAATCAACAATATCTTAATAACCCCAAGACAAATATTATGTTTGGATTTCAGGAGACATTTAAATTTTCACCTCACTGTATTACTTGGCTTCTTTAAGAACAATATATTTTTGCATGCTGATTTTCCATATATATATATATATATATATATATATATATTCGGTACATAATTTATATGGTAAAGAATATGAAGAAGTTAAGAACAAGAAACTTCTGCCCACATGTCACTTTCTAATAAATATTTTTTTTTTAAATATAAATACAAATGTTATACCCTTTGTGGTTAATATTAGAGTAGATTTGTGCTCGAAATTTCCATTAAACAATTTTAAAAGAGAAAAAAAAATAGACGTTATTAAAATTAACTTATATTACAATTAAAATTTTAATATATAAACTAATGTTAACTCTATGATTTGTGGTTTATTATTTGAGTCTCGATCCCGAAGATTCTTTCTTCCACCAATCATTTCAATTCATTGCTCTTCCAACAACAAAAAATAAACGGAAAATTGTTTAATTATATATGGCCACTTTTGCTTTTCTTTTGGTGGTTTATTGTTATGTTTCCCTTTACTAAGAACTTGGTCACAAAGTTTGATAACATTTTCAAGATTTGAGTAGAGTCATGCAAACTTAGAACTTCTAAGTGATGTTCCCAGCACTACTGAACTCAATAGTTTGATGTCAGCTTACTCTAGTATTTTATTAGGCATGAAAAAATAAGAATATAAATAAAAACATAACTTTCAATTTCATATCTCTGAAGTTCAAAACCTTTTATTTTTGTCCCATGTAAATTTATCAAATTCTGATTTTATTTTCTTTTAAAAATAGTTATTTTTAACATTAACATTAGCTATTATCATCATAAGTTTAATATTGAAGATAAAACCAGCAATTGCCCATAGTGCGTGCTATGCACTCCTGCCTTCTTAAAATAGAAAGAAAATAAATGACATATTCTATTGTTCTACACGCTTTTGCTTTATACACACCATTGGACTATGCAGGGTGGACTATATATCGATAATTTACTTTAAAATATAAAACATATATAATTAAAATATTAATATAATTAATTGTCAAAATAACTATTTTATTGTTGAGTTTCGTTAAAAACTCTATCATTACAATCACAGAAAAAAATATGCAAAGAGCAAAGAAAACATTACAGTCACTTTTAATTTTTCTCTAAAAATTTCAAATTTTCGTCTTTTTACTTTTATTACCATATATCATCTTTATATCTCCTTATCAGTAAATATATAAAAAAAACAGCTGCAAAGTAAAATAACAAGATATTATGTAAAAAAAGACAATTATAAAAAAAGTTTTTACTAATATATAAAATAAGTGTAAGTAAAATATATACAGGTGGAAACACAAGCATGCGACACATGTATATCCACTCTTTTCTTATTATTATAATAAAATAATTAATGTGATTGCAATTATTATATAAAGAAATATGTACACCAAAAATCATGAGATAATTACATAAATTAATTTTTTTATTAATTATGTTAAAAATTCAAATTTGATACTGTTTTCTGAAACTTCATAATGTAGAACTGGTAAGAAACTTCATATAGAATAACATAAAGATATTGCTGAAAAACATATCACCATCAAATAAAGAAAGAGTAATATTTTGTTATTGCATCACTGTGAAACTTGCTCTCCAAGGTTTTTGGCTGCCCCTACCATCTGAATTCATTGCCTTTTCCATTTACTTGTGACAAAAATATAGAATCTTTTGAGTCATTTTTTCCTATATGACTGTTTCTTAATAACCATCATAAGATCTAAGTTTCTGTTATGCCCTTAGGCTCATTTATAAATGGTAGTTTCTTATGGTTTATCCTTCTCAGTCATATGATGAGTAGATAAGATGTGTGTGCATTGCATGTTAAGAGAAAATACTAATCTGAATATGTAGATTTCTAAGCATTTCTTTTATCACAACTCAAATCTTGCTGCATAAAGTTGGGCAGGGCTCGTTAATATTGGTACCAGACAATCTGCATATAATTATTCCTTATGTAAAATACAGATAGGAAAGTATACTTAAAGGATTCTTATATGACATATGCATAGATTTTCCGAAAAATCTCCTTTTCATTAGGCAGCTTGCTGCAGAAAAGCAACCATCAACTAAGTATGAGTCAGATGAAAAAAAACTCTCAACAATCCTTTGTTCAGTTATACAGGGGTGATAACTCCAGTCTTCATAAATTTAAAGTTCCTTCTTTCTCACTCTAGAAAAACTACCAAACTATATAATTCAACTCTGAAATTGCACACAATACATCGATAAACCAATACATTTTCCTATGTCAAGGACAACAGTCTGTTCTTTGTCCAGAAAATGAAGTAAACTACATACCTTATTGTTTACATATCACAAATATAATGCTCATACATAACAGCCAACAGCTATCTACATACATTGATAAGAGTAACTTATAGATGGATGATATCATATTTGATCACTTTTTTCTTTATGAAATAGACTGAGAACTAGAAGTTTCGATATAATTAATCTCTAAAGCTGAGTCACAAGAAGATGATTCCATTCCACAAAAATTATCTAAAATCATACTCTTCTTTGTTTCTTGATTTGATGATGCATCATCGATAACATCTTCGGATAATTTAAATCTTTTTGATGAATGGTATTCCTCATTATTAGAATATTCATTATAAATAGACGAACTATCCATAATATTTGTATCCTGTAATGATATCAAATGAAAATATCAGATTCATTCAATTTTAAAAGTGCTTAAGATAAATATAAGTAATATTAAAATTTACCTTTCGGATGGAATTATTGACAAAAGTATAGATATTATCTTCGTCAATATCTAAATTTTCGTCAGCTATAATTCGATTTAGAAACTCATCTTCCTTTGTAATTTTAGATGAAAATTGTATAAAACAATTTTCATTTCTAAAATAGGCATTGTTTGATGGATAATCAGGAAAAGATGATGCTTCTTCTGTTGAAGACTGTGGTATTTGGGAGACGTATGTCTCTGACTGAGAGTTAGCCTGAAAGATTGGTTCCGCTCCTGTAACCTTACCTCCCTGAAAAAATGTGTAAAAAACAACTATCAGTAACCTTACCTCCCTGAAAAAATGTGTAAAAAACAACTATCAGTTCTCAGCATGTTTCACATGACAGAGTGTAAATATGTCCATCACGGATGATTCAGCTTACAGATGGAATTTCTTTAGATGTTGCCTGATTTTCGTAGTCAGAAACATTGAGTTCACTGGGCTCCTCTTCACCACAGACTACTGGATCGGTTCCCCCTTCAGTTGTTTTCCCAGATTTCCTCATCAAGCGGCATAAAACAAAATACCTCTGCAAAATTTTGAGCACAATCAGCATTTATTTGATAGAGTTCACACAAAACAAAAGTCAATAAAAATCAGGCTATGGTTATACAGAAGAAATTGACAGTCCTTGATGAAAACTGGTGATGAATTTTGAGCACGCTTAGATAGAAGATTTAATTAAACTCTTATAGGCAGGCATTTAAGAGAGCTCATCTATATGCAGGTTCCCACTGGAATAAACTAAAAATATCTTTTTTTGATATGCTTCCAAATAAAACTCACTTAACTAAGTTAAGCAGAAAGAAAGGTCATAAGTCAATTTTACAAGAAAAAATAAGCTCTACCAGGTCCCATTTGTCTCTAAGAAAGAACAAGTAACGAAAATTGGGCGATGATTAGAGTGAAACAAAAAACATGGGATTGAAGCAAAGAATCCAATAACAACAACAACCTTCTAAAGCCAGAACAATTACCTAAACCTAAAAAATTATACAATTTAGAGACATAATAATCTAGTAGAAAGATGATTTCCAAAGAGTGTCAAAATTTCAAGAGAAGAAAAAAAACAAACCTTGCTTTCATGAAAGGTAACAGCGTGATATTCGTGAATAACCCAGATGGACTTGACACCACAGGAAACACTTCCTGTGTAGTATACAAGAGTCTTCTTTGTGGCAATCAGTGTGTTGTTGTTCCAGCTCCTAATATCACGGTCTTTTCCAGTGGCTTTCCAGAATCCTTTCTCTGTTTTCCTGTTAACCCTTTTACTGTTTGCATACTTGAAATCGACCGGACTAAAGAAAAACCAGTCTGGGTTACCAAATCGTATCCGTGATTTTGCAAGCATCCCTGTTCGAAACAATAAAAGGATCACACAACAATGACAAAGATTAGTAGAAGAATAAAGATGACAAAAGGGATGTTCAGTACTTCGATTTTTAGATTACCTGGTACATCGGAAGGTTCTACTTGGCAGAGATCAATGACAGGGATAACGTCGACACCGGAATCATCAGCCAGCAACTTGTGTTTGAGGTAGAAATCGACGAGCTCTTGTTCCGTAGGACGGAAACCGACACCAACAATTTTATCCATTGATTTTGGTGAACACTGAAATCTGTGTTTGTAGGTTGAATGAGACATCGAAAAGAAAGAAAATACGAATGGAAGAGGAGATCGATCACACAGAGATGAAGGAGAATTTATGTTATGTTGTGGCTTTTTCGCTCCTCGTTTTTATATTGCAAACACATTGACTCCTTCGCCAACAAGTTATCATAGAAAAATACAAAAAATAAAAACAAAAACAAAGAAAAAAAGATGATTGGATATTGTTGCTATAGATCTCTTACACTATCATGTGTAATAAAAATTATTACATCATACTTAATCTTTATTATTAAGGTTAAAAAAATAGTTATTTCAAAATTAATATGAAAGATAAATATCCTAAATCACTCACTAATTTCTCTTTTAAATCAATTCCCATGTAAGAAAAAACAAAAATTAAAGTTTATTAAAACTGCCAAAATATCTTAAAACAAAAACATTTTTTCTCCAAAAATTCTTTCTTGTAAATAAAGGGTGGAAGGAGTGTTTGTTCTTATAAATATATTTTTGGGCGAGTTCTTTTATAAAAAAATTTAAAAAAAAAGTAAAATAAATTTCTTCATGTATTAAAATTAGAATTTTTAAAAATATATATATAAAATAAGTTATACAGTATTATGCATAAATTAATTTTAACTTATAAAAACCAAAATTTCCATTTTCTTTTAATTTTTATGAAAATTTTACCCCAATCATGACTTAATTTTATATTACACATAAATTAATTCATATTGATTTTTCTTTCTATTTTTTATCACAGAGGATAAAATGTCAAACTAAATTAGAATAAGGTTTATCAAACCAATACTAATTGGATGAAAAAACTACCACTGTCTATATACGCGTGGTAATCCTAATCAATTGCACACTTCGTTTTAATACATAAGAAATTTTAATATTTAAGAATGATAGTATATAATTTATTCCTGAAATCTTATTTAATTGGAGGGACTTTTAAGATTAATCGTTGCAAAACTAAAATAAAAAATGTAGCATGAATTTATTTATTAGCAAATTTTAGATAATTTCATTAGATATATCTTAATAGTAACATTTAATTCAAGGAGATCCTGTACGAATTAAAAATATTATAATGGAAAAATCATTTGTAATTAAACATTATTTATATGAGAAGACATTAACTTCTGCGCTTATTTTATTATATTAATCGTGTATTTTAATTTAATATATACAACTTAAAGGATTTGTTAATTATATTATATAAAAAGGTTTAAATTTTTTATTTAAAAGTTAAAAATTATTTAATTTAGTTTAGTTTAGTCCACACCAATTCTAACACTGTCCCTAAATTAGGGCATAAAAAGTGCACTCCACCATAGCTATTTGAAACATATCAAAATTACGTATTTACCCCAACATGAGTAAATTCCTATTTTACCCTATATAGTTAGCTTCCTCGAAAAATACCTCACATCTTTAGTCTCGCTTCTAGAATGTTCTTTTTCTTCTTTTCTTCTTTAAACCTTTGATTACAATGTTTTCTTCCTTCTGTTATGCTTAATAATATTTTTAATTTATAAAATAAATATATAATAATTACTAACATTAACATTATACAATAAAAACATGTGAATTTTAGTAAAGTTACTGTGCACACTTGTCTATCCAATTTTTAAAAGAGTTAAAAATAATTAACGAAATTGAAGTATATTTACGAATACTGTTTTTCTTTTATTATACTATTTAGAAATATGTTATTGTTTATTATAAAGACACATATATTTTATCTTTTTCTGAATATTGTAAATCCATACAGAACAGAATCATAATCATAAAATCCACTTAAAAGATACTTAAAACATTGCAGTTTGACAAAATATTTTAAAATCTACATGACGGTTTTAAAGTGACGATTTTAATCACACTCCCTCCCTTAATTACCAGATAGATAGCATGTTTCTTTGTTACGATTAATTAAAACTAACTCAAGAACTACATTATGTAATTTGTGGAGATAATTATAGAAAACATGTATAATTAAGTGTCGTAAAACTCATTAATCAACGTAATTTTCTCTCATACCACTGATACCATTTTTCCTCTAACTAGGTGCAATTCTTAGACTCGTTTGATGTATACAAATACCGCGTAATAAGAATGTTCTTCCTCACACAACACGGGTCTTCCATGAAATTGAAAGGAATTTATTAAGCATACTTTGTCATTCCTTATGGATATATAAACTCTGTTATGAGTCTTCATCACTGACATTGTTGCCTTTCAAATCAATCTTTTAATTTTTGTGATTGCAGATGAAATGTATTCAGTGCTTTTCTTCCTTGGCCCACCATTTCAATGAACAAAAATAAAACAATCTCTGTGCATCTTTTTCTTTCTTTTGGTGGTTTGTTATGCTCCCCACTACTGAGCAGAAACATGATTGCAAACTTTGATATACTTTCCAAGATTTGAACAGGATCATGCTAACTTCCAACTACTAACTGTTTCATGTTTGCTACTCAATTGTTCTTCTATCCTGGACCTTTTAAGAGCTGTTAGACTGCTCTATTATTTAGGAGATCGTTGAATCTTTTATTCCTGTTTTGTAGTCATGCAGAACGTGGCAGTTTAGTCTCTGTTATGTAAGGCTTATATAAGCCACCCCTTTGCGTAAATGAATATACACATTCTCTAATAGTACATTTGAGTTCCATTTATACCTTCAGATTTAACATGCAGAATCTCACAATTTGTGTAATGGCTTTCTATTTTGAGTTCATGAAGAAGATAAGAAAGAAAATAAGTTTGATTTATCTTGTTACTCAATTATTCATATCTTGATTCCGTTTACCTTGTGATCTCACAAATGAAGCATGATTCTGAACATGCTTGATTTGGTGCTGGATTTAGTCAAATATGGTAATTCAAATATAAATTGAAACTGTTTGAGTAACTTTCATCTTTTGCGTTCGAAATGTGGATCCAAGGAAAATCTGCTGGTAACAAAATAATAGTTCTGCATGGTTTACATTGAGCATCAATTTCGCAGTCCATACACGTCTTATAACTAAATATTCTGATAAAAATTAATTTGGAAATATATATGTAAGGATCGAAGGTTTCTCTTTAGAGTGATCCTGTATAAGGGTCGAGGTATTCTAATGCAGACAGAGAATTTGCTGCTTCTGAATTTTAAAAGAGTTTCATAATGATGAGATACACAAGAAAAACTTACCATGATGCAACTTATAACGAAATAGTAATAAGGGTTTCAATACGCTGTGTAGTTTAAACTTATGATGCCTTTCACATTAGCCAGGCAACACGCTACCTTTACTTCTATGTTCTAAGATAATAATACATCCAAACTAATGACTATTAACAACACAATCCCTATGACAACATTGAAAAGATATACTGAACGTGGAAATAGGTTTTGGTTTGATGAAATCGTTTCCATGTAAAGGAAAGAACCTTTGCTATTGACATCAGAGGATTGATGGCTTCCCGTTTTGAGGATCCTCCTTGAACTAGAATTTTGAGCATTTTTCTGATCTTTCTCTGATTTCACAGTGACCAATTCCCTCCTTGTCTGCAGAATACATCACATGCAGCAAAGTATTAGGAATAGTATGTTAAAATGGAAATCACTTCAAATGAAGCATCTCCCAACTTAGATAAGAAACAGATTTTAATTTTTCCAACACAGCTGCTTGGTTTTCTCACCTCTACATGGGATACTGCATTGTTTGAAACCTTCTTCTGGGTTTGTGGTCTTCCTGCAACAGTTTTTTGTAATATGAAGTTGTCTGGTCTTGGATTACACCGATTTTCCAATCTTGCACGAGTGGAGGAAGAACTAGAAATTTCAATATGTTCATCTGCAGTTGAGTCACAAGAGGATGTCTCCACTGCCCAGAAATCATCTTGAATGATACTCTCCTTTTTTCCTTTGTGTGCTTCATGATTAGAATCTAGACTACTCATGCCACCAGAGTATTCACCAGAACAAATGTTGGCATGCTGTAATAATTTTAGCAGATAAACATATGAAGTCAATTCTTGAAGTGCTTCAATAAAGAAAAAGTCACAAAACCAAGAAAAGAGTACTTCTGGTGTCTTAGGGCATAAAGTCTAAGCAATGTGTCATGAAGCACAACAGAACTTCAAAACCAACTCAAACCAAACATTTTTTTTATCAGTGTATCTTCTATGAATCTGTAGGAGAAAAACCACTTGGTCTTGTTTGCTTCCATTTTTATTTCCTGATTTCTTTTTCTGTTTTGACTTTTCAATTACAGAACTATCACCTTCTTTTAACTATGTTCCCTGATTTCAAACATTTGTACAGTAGACACCGAAATAAAACTGTTTCCTCTACAAATCTTTCAAAATAGGATATAAATTGAAAATGAAATTGTAGTTTTGTAATTAAGTAAAATCAGAAAATAAAAGATAGAAGTAATCATACCCTAAACATTGTGACAATGTGGCAAAACACATCGCCATAACTCAATCTGTTATAAACAAAAAAGAGATACACTCCCCAATATCATTTAGAATTTGAACAATTTATGTTTACCAGATTAGAGACAACTTCAGCATCTGTGCCACTGCTAGCATTGTATACCCTGCTCAATGACTTTGGTTGGGTGGAACGATTGACAAAACAGTGTCTTCTTTCTTCATTGATGACAAGCTCTTCATCATCAACCCATATTGAATTTACGAACTCATCTTCATCATCAGTATCTCGAAATGGAATTTGCGCATTGGAGCTTTCATTTCCAAAACAAGCATCGAGTGCTGAGGGGTTTAGGAACAATTCTCCTAGATCAATACCAACTGGAGACTGTTGTTCTGGGGGCAAGAAAATATCTTCTGGAAAGTCTGGATCCACGATCACTCTAGGTGAAACATCTACTACCTAGAAAAAATTAACAAAACAAGTATTAGTTCTCAGCATGTTTCACATGCAGACTTTAAATATCTCCATCAAGAATGCTTCATCTTACAGATGGAATTTGTTCAGCTGGTATCGGATTTCCATAGTCAGGAAGGTTTGGTGCCTCAATTCCCCCTTCATGTTTTCTCTCAAATTTCTTCATCAAGCGGCATAAAACGAAAGTCCTCTGCAAAACTTGGAGGATAATCAGGAATTATTTTACACAAATCGCACAAATGTCATGCTAAACTTCAAAATCAGAAACTTATTTCTTTTCCTGAACAACTATATTCACAGCAAAATCTTAAAAAAAGGCTTCGTAGAGAATGTGGCATAATGAAAATCATTTCTCTAAGTAGAGTTGTCACGGGAAAAATTGACATTTAACAGTCTTAAATGAAAACTGATGATGAATTTTGAGCATGTTTACATTAAATATTCAGTTAAACAATTATCTAGTAAATCTGATGAGAGCTTATCCCGTAAGCTTTATCTGGGATCTCATAAAAAGATCTTATTTCGATAAACTTCCACATAAAGCTCAATGAAAGAAATTCTCCCAAATGCCCCTTTCATCATCATCAACCAAGGCCAAATGGAGAAAATTAGGTCATGACCAGAGACTGACAAAATTAAAAACATGGGATTCAAACAAAGGATCCAATAACCTTCAGAACGACCAATAGGATAGGAAATGATATCAAAGCCTAAAGAGTACATACTGTTGTGACAAAACATATCTAAACAATACCCAACAACAACAACAACAAATCCTAATCCTGCCAGGTGAATTTGGCAATCACACCATGCAATTTGGCAAAACGTTTCAGAAAGAAAATTTCCAAACAATGTTAAGTTTTCTTGGAAAAGCAAACCAACCTGGCTTTCATGGGAGGTAAGAGCATGGTATTCATGAATAACCCAGTTGGTCTTGACACCACGGGGAACGCGGCCTTCGTGGAAAACAAGAGTCTTCTTTGTCCCAATGACATTGTTAGTGCCACCAATTCGAATTTTACGGTCATTTCCGGTGGCTTTCCAGAAGCCATGTTCGGTGGTCCTGTTGACCCTTTTACTATTAGAGTACTTGTAATCCACAGAACTGAAGAAAAACCACTCTGGGTCATCGGATTTGATCACAGACTTCGCTGGCATCAGAAATTAAAACAAGAAAAGAATCAAACAACAGTGAAGTGGGTTTGATAGCATCACGATGAAAGATGTGCCAGTGTTTAGTGTTTGCATTACCTGGCACGTCCCAAGGTTCCACTCTGCAAAGGTCGATCTCTGGAATGACCTGAACAGAGAAATCATCACCGAGCAACTTGTGTTTGAGGTAATAGCTGACAAGCTCCTCGTCTGTGGGACGGAATCTGAATCCCACAGGCATGTGATCAAGTATGGAAACTATGTTCTCCATTGTTTTGGTTCAATAAACAGTAACTGCTGCTGTTTCTGTTTGCAATTGAGAAGAAAAGAAAGAATGGAAAAGTTGCAGAGAGGGTATGCGTGTAGAAGTTGAGTGAGGTTGTGTTTGTTTTCTGCATTTGTAGTGGAAAGACATTGACTGACTTTGAAGTTGATCTCACTCTCTTTTCCTTTTGGCTTAGCTGATAAGTAATCATTGGAAAATCCAAAAACAAAAACAAAAACACCCCAAGTTGTCGTATCATACATGAAAATGTTTTTTTTTTTTATTATTATTCGTGATAGAATGAACAGAATAATGTTTAAGCATGTAATAAATATTTTATATATTGTGTAAATTAGATATTGTAAAATGGCTGTATTTGCTCCTACATGTTTTCAAGGAATTGGTCAACCCATTAAAAGTGAGATTTATTTTTCCAGTAAAAAATTAAATTTGTTATTAATGTAAGAGTGAATTCATTATTAATAATATATTACTTATTCATCTGTTATTTAAGTAACTTCGGAAAGAATGATATGTCATGCAAAATTCCATTCAGACATCATGAGATTCGATTTAGCGTGTCTTCAAAATATAATAAAAAATTTACGAAATTGGTTTTCATGAAAAAGGAAAAAGATAAAGTTGAGATTCTGTACTTGTTAGGAATAACATATGATTTCACGTATTTTTATTAAAATATTATCTGGGATTTCTGAAGTGACATTATTAATAAAATTCTACATTTTTTGAATTATTGTAAAATATTATCTGGGATTTCTGAAGTGACATTATTAATAAAATTCTACATTTTTTGAATTATTGTAAAATGATTGATGAATTGGTTAAGTATATTTTAAGTTTCTAAATTTTAATATGAAATTAAAATTTATTTTTATTTAATTTTCAAATTTTAAAAATAAATATATATATATATATAATTTTTTAATTTTATTACATTAAATTTCTTTTACATTTCAAACATATTTTATATTAATATTTAAATTTTTTATTCTATTAAACATATTTATGCTTTATAATTTAACTTTTGATTAAAATATTTAAAATAATTGAATTAAAAAAATTATATTCAATCGATCATTTTTTAAATTTGATAATCAAAATATATTAAAATAAACAAATTCTAATTTTACATTAAAATTTAACTAAAATTGGGTGAAAGAAAAATTACCCATAAGCGTAAATAACTTTTGTGATAATGTTGTTTTTGTTTTGATCTGTTTCCTTTTTTCTTATTTGAGTACTGTTTGGTGGTATTAGTTTTTCCCATGCATGGCTGTATTCGAAACTTGACTTGCTTTTTGACCTAATTTTTTGTTTTGAAGCCATGAAAGATGCCTTTTTGCTTCTTACATAGTAGAATCATACGTTTTCGCAGTAGCTACATCGTAATAAAGTGTCTTCATTAATAACATATTAATAAATAAATGTAAGAATAAAAATCTTCTTTCTTAAGGCTATTATGAGCTGATATAAGTCTCTATCCACATAAATCATTAATGACCAATAATAATGTATATATATATATATATATATATATATAGAATAGAAAAGATAAATAATATATATAGAGAAATTAATCATTAGGTTTTGTTCATTAATTTCAGATTATGCAAATGTATATTTGAGTTCAAAATCTATTGACGAGTTGAAAACCCTAAAAAAATTCAGCACTTGAGACATTGAGTATAGAGTCTCTAAACTCAACATTTGGCCCATCTCATTACAACGTTAAGTTAAGAAGCTAGGAACTTCAATAATGTTATATTTTATAAATAGGATTGTTTTATTTAAAAGTGTTTTTATTCTTAATTTGAGTTGAAATTATTAAATATGATTTTCAATTTTTTTTGTCTTAATATAGTTTTTTTATCTTTTGTTAACATGAGTTTATGTTTTTTTATTAAATTGGTGATGACAATATTTAAAAAATGATGAGATATTAAGATGGTTAGACTTATACAAAGTGACACAAAAGTGGCTAGACTTATATAACATCACATGCAATTTGTATTTTCGTGTTGTCACTCTCTAAATGGTGTATAAAATAGACTCTACTACTTTTTTTTTAAGAAAAATTAGAATTATTTTGAAAAAAATATAAACAAAAAGATAACAAAATAAGAAACCACATTAAATAATTATGACAAAAATTGAGACAAAAATTTATTGAACTTTTTTTTAAATGATATAGATAAATAACAACTCAAATTTTATTATTCGTCTAACACTTTTTGTCCATTAACAATTATACATATTACTTTGTTGTGTTGAAATATTTAGTACTAATATATTTAATGAAGTTAAAATACATTAGTGATATTTTTGTAAAATTGTAATAATATATTCCTTTATTGACTAAAATATAAGAGGATACCATGCTTAGAGGCACTATATACATGTATATTTTAATTTCTTTAATCTTATTTAGTATTATTGTTTTGAAACTTTAGCATCATTCTTAATAAATATAATTGAAGCTAATTTAGAAAAAAAAAATCACATCTTATAAAAAGTATTAAATAAATTTAACCATTTGCAATTTCCAAAGTAGAGGGAACATAACTTTCATGAAATTAATAGGTAATTGAGTCACTCCATCATTCTTTACGTTTTGGGCCCTGAAAATTGGTGCAACGTCTTAAAATCAGCGTAAATGACTTTTCATTCTCCAAAGTTACAATAAACAGAAAATTCCTTTGAATTGAATTTTACCGTAAATGTATTTTTAATTCTACAAACATATGACAATTTTGTTTTTATATTCAAACTGAACATTATTCTTCCGCTAAATTTTGGTATAAAGTTTTAAATGTGTTTTTTCTACATAATGTGGATAGAAATAGAAAATATTGATGATAAGACTGTGTAAATAATATCTTTAACAATATTTGAAAAATAAATGTTTATATTGATTTTAAATTTGGGGACTAAATACAATTCTATTTCAGATTAGTGAAACTAAAAATATAATTAACTATTGTTTTTGTTAATAAATTGACTATATGACAGTGTATTTTCTCTCCAGCTGTTTAATTAAAAGAAAAAAATACAAAAAATGTTTTATTCAATTTTGGAAAAAGTAAGAGTAAAATAATAAAACTATTATAGTTCTGTATGTTTATTTTTGTGGCATACTGGAAACTATGCTTAATACTTTCTCAAAAATTAGAAGTTAGAATGAAATTGCATTGAGAAAACACAATATATAAATTCCTGAGTTTGATTTATATATTTTTCAGAAACTAAAGTATTACTTTAATAATGTAAGCTTTAGGTAATTTATGATAATAATTTAGGGTTACGTTAATTTATATGATTTAAGTTTATACTGAATATTTTTGCAAGTATTTAGAAACATTTCGTCTCTATTTTGAACATAGAAGATGCATAGTTTGTTTCGTTGTTTATTTCTGTGTTGGACTCTCCTTGTTGGATCACTGCAATCTTCTCCTAACTTCCCGCACCCCATAATAACTAATCACACCCCATATTGATATAAAAAGACTAAAATACGCCCATCATATACACATTCTAGAAAATTTTGAAAACAAATATTTCGAAAGTCAATTTTGTGAAAGGTAAAATAATCATTCTGAAAAATTATTTCCTAGAGAAAATATCATATGGATTATAGCCATTTTTGTCAAAATCAATGGATCCAAAGTGGGAAAGGGAAATAGACAATATAAATATATATGCACATCCATTTATACATTGCAAAAATATCTTTACATTGCTATCCCATTACCAGAAAAAAGCATGGCCAGGGCTTTCCAAAACTTGTTACAGCATACAGTAATTTGACTCCACAGGCTCATATACATGACAGATTAATAACTAATGGTAGGACATGTTTGGCAAGGATTAAAATTGAAAGTGAAAAAACATCACTTTTTGTTTACCCCTATATCAAACTTGTCTCAAAATTGAAATTTTTTCCATGGGTATACCTTGTATTTCACAACCTTTTTTTTGGTCAATTCTAATAGGCCTGAATACTACTAGTGCCATGAAGGAGCCAGCTAGGTATGGTAGGTGGTAGGTTCAGTTTTGTGTGGCTGAACATCTCATCCTTGCTGGTGAAAACACAGCTGTGAGTCTAGCATGATCAGAGAGAGAATAATCTTCTGGCCAATGTCCTTTCTCCACTTCACGCGGATACAGCATTGCATTCTTTATCATAAAACCAATGGCTTCTTGCTGCTGCTGCTGCTGCTCCAATTCTGTGTTAACATCTTCCATGCACCCTTTCACATTTTCCAACACATGATCTGGACATGCTGAATTCCAAATCTTCTGCTGCAATGCAAAGTCAATCATTACTACGTATATAGGAACTTTCTGGAATGTCTAATGATAAAATTTTAACATGCATTAGGCACATGATGCAATGGATTTCCTAAATATCATCCAAAAATGAAGGCTTACTATATACCTTGAACTCTTCGAAGTCGATGACACCATTTCCATCCACATCTGCATGATTCCACAGATCTTGTAATTGTTGAAAGCATAGTCCATAAGGCACACCAATTAACTTTACCTGCACAAGTTATGATATGGTGTAAGTCTATTTCTCTGTTTTTATGTTTTTGAATCTTGCTTGAGAAATTTATATCATCATATAGTGAAAGTACCTGCCGAAGTGCTTCGGAGAAACTAAAATATGTCACAGAATCAGCATAGTTGTCACCCTTCAGAAAGGCAAATGCATCATTTTCTGATGCTTTTCGCAACTGGAACTGAAATGAAAAGAGAGATAGCATTAGATGCAAAGCAAAAAGGATCATTCTTATATTCTCACTACTTCGTCACAGCAAAAATGGGGTTCGGTGACTATGAAGGCCCATAAAAAATCAAGTATAATAATTTATTCTTTTTGGTGTAAACACTTAAGATTTCTATTCTATGATAAGCACTTCTATAACCATTTCTTAAAGCCACTACATATGTGTCACACCACAAACCCTGAACAGTTGACTTGCATATTAATCATTTTATAAGTAAAAAGTCAGAAACACAAAGACAACAAAAAATATATAAAAAATTGCGTGAATCATACTCACTTTTAGTATACTAAATACAGCTTCAGCCCAACTGGTCTTCAAAGGTTTACGTGCTTGGTTGGGATTGCAAAGCCAAATGAAGTCAACACCACAGATATTTCCTCTATGATTTCGGTGACTAACCCACTGCATGATCGAAGAGACAATAAAAATTCAAGCAAGTAAAAAATCTACTAAGACCATGATTTTCATACCAGGAAAGCATGTGAAAAATTCAATCTTTTAATGAGAAAATTACCTTGTGAGCATCTGCGTAACTGTCACTGTATTGATTAGCAATATCATACGATGATACAAACCCCTGTGACCTAAGGAACTTGTAAACATGACCACGCTTGCTGCCGTTCCAGTCTCTGCATTAGATAGAGCATGAAGTTCACATCATAAGGAGATCTGTTCCAGTTAAAATACTAGCATAGCATCATAAGAAAATCTATCAATAAACTCACCCACAGAGTATGATAGGCATGGGTTTGAGCCTGTTTTCTCTCTGATACAATTCCACATACTGCAATATTTGGTAAACCTACAAGAAGGCAAATGATAGATGTAGTGTTAGGATTGAAAGCAAGTTGGCTGCACAATCATCAATGAATAAGAAAAGGGATTTATTTACATGGGTCTCACACCTGATTCAATCTCACTAGACAAAGACTTGAATCGTGAGGAAATAACAAGTGGGTGTTCACAATCAGAAACTCTTGGGGAACACTGCCTTTTTGGTTTTGTGAGGGGGAAACTGACTGAACGTGTAGCAATTGAGCAACACGATCGCCACAATCGTTGAAAAGCAACTCTCGATAATCCAAAACTCTTAGACATTCTTTATGTATAGCAGTCAGTAGACCTGCATAATAAACATGAGCGTTTGAGACACAGCAGCAAAACTACACGGAGAGAGAAGCATGGATCTTGTAGAGAAAACAATGAAACAATCCTCCAGAACCACATGGAACATTGGCACTAACAACTAGCAAACACATGAATTCAACAATTGGAAATACACATATTTAAATGAGTATGAGGATGAATGAAATCTTCACAAACTTACCATCTCCACGGTTGTTGGTTCGACCAAGCTTGAAGAGATTGTAGCCAGCATCTCCAAGTCTCTCCTCATACATGTGAACAAGCTCTTCGTTTCCAACCCAAAATTCCTATACATGAAACAGACATCATAGTATAGAGTGAGTGAGAGCTGATAACGAGAAACACCATTCACGACCAAAGAAGAATATTTCTTTACGAGACAATGCCCACAAGAAAGGAGAGAAATTTCTACCTGGAGGCACATAATGGAAGATGATTCAGAAAGCAAGCAATCGAGAATCCTCTCATTCCTGGACAACCACAATGATCTGCAGTTACTTTCACGTATGCCTTGGTTCTGTTCACAACAATAACATAGAAAATTTAGATTTCAAAGTGAAACCCTGCAAAATCACATCTTAGGACAACTCTCCATCCACACCATATGAACAGTGTGAAAACAATAAAATTAAGAAAAAGAGCACCACACACCTGAGGATCCGTCCGTTTGTAAATCGGAGCCAGAATGTTGAAAGTGGTGAATGAAACGCAAGAAGGGTCTCTCTCCACCTCTGTCACTGATGTGAAACAGCAACCCCTGTTAATTCTGGAAAGTTCTGCATCACCGCTATAACCGTTGATACCATTATGAGAAGAACTATTATCTCTTCTCAAATTAAACTTCGCGCCCGCAGCCACCACCTGAATTCAAAAATCAAAATGACCCTTTTTTTTCAAAACCACCCCCCAAAAAATCCAAATCAAATAAAATTGAGGAAAACAAGGACCCAATCACCTACCATTCTCCAGATCCTCGCCACAGTCAATAAAGGTAACACCTTGAACTTAAATTTATGTACTTTAAGAAGAAATTCGAAATCGGTCAGGGAGCTTTTTATGGTTCTTCTTCTCTTATCTCTTACTTTTGCAACGATCGCCTTTTCTCTGGCCTTGTGATGAGCAAGCAAACGCAATTATATATATATATATATATATATATATATGTATATAATATTTAAGATGAGGAGAGAGAGGGTTTTGATTTTGGATTGTGGGTACAGAAAAAGGCAAGGAGACAGGACAAGGACATGACAAGTTGAGGGTTTCAGCATTAACCTTTCATGTGATAAAATGACTTAACGAAGGAATCTTTTTCTGTGTTGTGGTTATCACTTTTTTATCGATTTCAGAGACACACTCTTGACTCTGTTACGCAACGCACACGTCTCCAACATCTCAATAAAAACGACAACTTTCCTCAACTGGGATTCGGTTAAAGTTAAAGATCATTATTCATTCCACCGTATTTTATCTTCTTCATCAACCTCTTTCTTCGGACTTTCTTTGCCCACAGTATATCCCGCAGCCGAAACGCAAAGATCCAACCTTTACCGGAGACGCCCACGTTATCTTATTCAATACTAAGAACTTTCTCGTTTTTATATTACGGTGGTGCATTAATTTGTTTGCAAGATATGTTTTTAATTTTAATTTCAAAATAAAAATTGCCAAAAACTATTATGCTATTGAAAATTGAAAAAAAAAAATAAAAAAAAAAAGAATATATATATATATATATATATATATATATATATATATATATATATATATATATATATATATATATATATATATATATATATATATATATATATATATATATATATATATATATTTAGAGGGTTTTGCTTTGGTGGAGAGGGTGGAAAAAGTAAAATTAATAAGTTATTTAATGAAGGAGAAAATACAACTTTCAAAATTTTGATTTTTTGTAACTCTTTTTATTGTTTTTATTTCTGTTTTCTTCATCTCTTATCTGTTTTCTCGTTAAATGTATTTAATGTTTACTTTATTTAAAAACTAATTTCTTGCCGTTCAGTGTGGAAAAATATAAAAACCAAAAAATTATTTTAACGTAACCTCCCCGGTTTTAAATATAAGAAAAAATAATTTATATTAATCAAAAAGATAATTCATAGTGAAATTAATTTTATTTTAAAAAATGTGTTTTGACTTTTCTTTCATAATTTTGTATATAAAAATAAAAGAAAACCTTCAAATAAATTAAATAACTCAATTAAAATAATGACATTTTAAAAATCTATTAACTCTTTAATTTAAAAACTAAACTATACCATTTAAAAAAAGGTAAAAATTTAGAAGCTTCAGTTGAACGTGACGGTTCTAAGAAGTTTGAAGTGTAACGATTGGGTTAGTTTACTTAACTATTTATAGTTTGGTCTTCCTTCAATGTCTCACACTTTTTCGTAAAAATTAATACATTAATATAATTAATCTTCGTATTAATAACAGACCTAGGTGTTTTGATTGAGTGTAACGTTAACGTTAAACAAATATGGTCTTCTTTCAATGTCTTGCATTTTTTATATCATAGAATAACGTAACAAGTCAAAGTGTTCATCACAAAGTTAGCAAAACGCTATGTATTTGTACAGTGGAGAGAAGGTGGGTATTTGGTATAGTGGAGAAAAAGTTGGAGTATAAACGTATCATTCCATTTAATAATATAAAATTATTAAATAAAATTTTAATAATACACGATAAATAAATAAAAAAACATATAAAAAATTAATATAGTTATTTATATTAATCACTTTAATAATATAATATATGTGCATTATAACAAAAAAACAACTAAAGTTGTTTAAGAATAATGATCTCAGTAATCATATTGCTCACCTTGAGAAATGATTATTGTAAAAACACAACACAACACATAAAAAGAAAGAAAAAACACAGTAAGTTAGTGTGCAAAAGGAACATCATAAAACATTTAATTCATATTAAATATTATTTCAACATGAACAAAACACTATAACTCATATAAACACTCAAAAACATTTGATATATTAAACTAAATTATTCATATACATATATTTGAATAAGGCTTTGTTGTAAATTTCTCTTATAGTGGTATTTATGATCTACAAAGTCATAAACATAAGAGTTATCATCCTACTATTTACAAGGTTAATTTCCTTCGCATCTAAGACTAAAAGTCTGAGCTAAGACTTCTTGTTATTCTCTCCCTCACCACATTCCTCTCTATATGAGTTAAATGGTTGGTAGTATATTAGGATACATCCTTTCTGAACTCTCATATGTTAAGGCATATACTAAACATCACTACCACACATAATTTCTTCTTGAAATTCTCTCAATAAACATATAACATATACTCATAAAAAAATATTCATTTCTAAACACAATTATCATTCTCATAAACATACTCAAAGATTATATAAATCATCACCAAACGGCCAACAAAAAGAAACAAAGTAAACATGCACATTAGTGTTCAGCACTAAACTTCTCGCAAAAAGTCGTGCTCAGCGACACTCCTCTAACACATACAAATTAAATTACTCCAGACCTGTAGTGAAAAATGGTGATCAACGGTACCTTGCTATCATTCAGCGTCAAAGCATTCGTAAAACTGTGTGCTCAACAGTGAAAAGAAGTGCTCAACAGAATGTTCTTAGACTTGCATAACCAAGCTTGCATTCAATGCCTAGTTAGTACCGCTCAACACTGTTCCAATTTTCAGCATATTCAAAATTGTGATTTAAGTGAACTTAGATTGATCAATTACTCAAATTCGTTCTTTCTCAAAGATTTGGTTCAACACAGTTTTAATACAATAAAAGTTATACCAATTTGTTGAATTGCTAAGCTTTTTTGTCTCCTTATTCATAACATTCCAAACAAACAAACAATCTAATTCAATCATCAAATTACACAAATCAATTCATACACTAACACTAATCAAATTCAAACAACATATCAATAAGATTAGAATTATCAAACTCACGCACACTAAAGTAGATAGTTTCCTTGCCTGAAAAACAACCAAATAGCTTGATGGCCCCTTAAAATACCTTTGAACATACCGGAAGTTCAAATTGTCGCTATGAACAACGCACTGATCAACAAAGACAGGTAGAAAGAACACAAACAGTACATGCAAGCCTACAAGTGTTGCGTGCAGAAAAGGAACCAACAAACCAAGAAAAAAATAAGAAACTAACTTACTCTATTGAAAAAATTGATCAATTGATTTTGATGAACTCATCACCAAAAGAATTTTTGTGATTTCTAATATTCAAAAAGATAAATAAATTGTAAGATATATTGCAGACAAGGAAGATGCAGTTCTAAAAATATATTTCTAAAAAAAAAAGAGTTTTAAAGAATGAAGCTGATTTATACAAATTATATTTACACTTTAAGTTTTTATTATTAAAATACTTTAGTATCATCATTTTAATCACAATATCAAATTTAAAAACACGATTTTTAAATTATTTCATCAAAACTTAATTAAAATAAAATTATTAGAGTTTTCTTCTCTATTTTTTTTATGTTTTTCAATTAATTTATTTTCCTTTCATCTAAATACACAATTGAATTAAATTTCATTTATTATGACAAATAATGTTTAAAATTATTTCCCACAGAAAATATTCGTGAGAAACTTTTACGACATAAGTTATAAATAACTACGAATACGGGGTAATAATTAAAGAAAATCATGTCATATTAAAATGATAGAAAAACATATATAGTATAAAATAGGCACAGAAAATGAAATTTATGTGTATTATTTTTCTCGTAACATAAAAAGAAATAGCGAAAAATTTAAATATTTTAATATTTGGATTAATTTTAATGTTTATAATGTGAAGCAGAGATTAATTGAATGGAGGATGATACCACCAAACACTATGATAGCAGCTTGATTATGATTGAAAACACAATCACTGATTGTATTCAGACCCTTCATTTTCTATTGCTAGGAATTAAATATCAATAATAAATGTGTTGAAATTCTTTTAGCCCACATCAATATCATTATAAATAAACAAATAACTGTCAAATCAAAAATATATTAAGATCGTAATTTTATTTTGTTGCTTTCTATCCGAGCAACTCTTACGCTACAATATTTTAAAGGTTTTACTTTTCATTTTTTTTAAATATTTTAAAATAAATTTGTTCAAAAGAAAACTGTTTCAGCAATAAACTTATTTTAAAAAAATGTATACGAAAACCTTATTTATTATAATATGCAATATATGTGTTCATTATTCAGGTTCAGAATTTAATTTTTAGAAATTCGAATTCGTAACGTAAAATAACGCCTTTTTAGAAAATTGACCAAATTCTAATTGGTTCTTTTTTTGAATTTTTCTTCCAAATTCTTTTATTAGTTTCTGAAAAAGAAAATCGAAAAATCCCATAGGAATTTAATTGTCCGGAAACTGAATTCCGGTTGAACTTCTGACATTTTGACATCATTTTTATATTTAGAAATTTAATTTCTTAAAATAAAATTTCAAAAAGATTTCTACATTCAAAGTTGAAAACTCGACTTTTCAGAAATTAAACTTTAACTAATTTTTCAGTATCAATAACATTATTTCGTACCGCAAATATTCTGTTTTATATTCTAGTTTTCAAATATAATAGGTAAATAGGGGTAGATCTTTGATCAGAGGCATTATTAATAGATATTTCAAAAGAGAAGTCATAAAATAAATACAAAAGTAATAAAATCTGAGTCGAATATAACAGATTAATATTTTGAGTTTTTAAGCTTATATAATACTTAATCTTTTTGTATCTATTTAATGTCCTATTTAAACTTATATTTAAATTTTTAATAAATCCATATATTATATTTATTTGAAATCCTTTTAAAAATTTATTGGAAAAAGAAAACTTTGACCAGTGTCCATATATTTTCATCCACCTCTATTTTATTTTTATTAAATTTTTTTACATATTTTTATTAAAAGTCTTATGTGAATTAAAAATAAAATCAATTTATAATATATATATATATATAAATTTTATTTTATAAGTTAATTTTATGAAATTAAATTAGATTTAAAATTTATTTTTTAATATTATATTAAAATTATGTGTTATTTTTTATTTTAACGAGAGATTTGTGTTTTTTATACATATTATTTCGTTTGTTATTAAATTATTTATTAATTTTTAATTATATATTAACTAATTAACTAATAGCATATCAATATTAAAGATAAGATTAATATATATATATATATATATATATATATATATATATATAAATCTTACTTATAAATTAATTTTATAAATTTAAATTATGTTTAAAGAACAAGTTTATTTTTTTTATTGCAAAAATTAGAGGAAGTGGTGGAATGAGTATTCTGAATTCATAGTCTTTTTAATGATGCATGTGGAGATTGTACCAGTTCTGTCTAAAAGGGAAGTCTGAAATTCAATGCAGCTTTAATAATCATACAATGTTCTGAAAAAGTAACACAAACATGCATCACTTGTCGGTGACACCATAAAAGTAGGAAAGAAGGAAAGAAAGAAAGAAAGATACTCAGAAGAAAGTACCAACCACATGCCTCAACCAGACACCAACAATTAATTTAAGGTTACAAATCAAAGACAAAAACACAGATACTTAACCCTAATTTTCTTTTAATTCTTCTGCCTTTGCAGCTATTATGGCTTTGTAGGGCTTAAGAAATTAAAAAATGTTGGATTCATTAATACTTAATTGTGCCGACAGATTCATGGAAAAGAGATGCAAGATGTCATGAACTACGAGGAGTTTGTCTTTCAAATTATATAATAATGTTGTCAGTGACAGAAAACTAAGTATAAGAGCGTGTGAGAGTCACTGTATGGCGGGAGCCGAATATATAGATACGTATATTTATTAATATGAAAAATTAAAATGCGACGTAAATTTTGTTAAATGTAAAAAATTTAAAATTACGTAAATTTTTATGCATATGTATATGTTTGTTTTTTGTTTATATTTAATTCTAAAATTATATTATATATATATATATAGTTAATTTGAATGTATTTTTCCGGTATTAAGACAAGTTTCAATAGTATTTGAAAACATATAGATTTATTTATTATTCTTATTTGCATGCTGTATTATATAAATGCAAGAAAACCCTATAAGTGGAAACCTTGAATATAATTACTTTCATTGACGTTGTTATTGTTGTTATAAATGACATTGAGACTAGTGTTACATGAAAACTTTTTAATTTTTTATATGACATTTAATAAGATAATAATGCTTTTACTTTTTAAGTTGCTTTATTTTAAATTATCTTATATTATAAAATAAGGATGTCATCATCGATGCTGAGTGAATCTAAACAGAAAATAAAATATTTTTTATCATCATGAAAAAAATTATTTTCTGTGGAAAAGAGAAGACTCTTGAAAGAATATGACTAACAAGATAAATGTCATAAATGATTTCTCTCATAAACTAATTTGTAGTTGTTATGATAAATTTTGATAAAATGATTTGTAGTTGTTATGATAACTTTTGATAAAATGATTTGTAGTTGTTATGATAACTTTTTTTCATTAACAAGGACTAAAACAAGTATACTTTTAATAAATAGCGGCTAAACACATATGTTTAATAATATTAAAAGAATGTACATAATGAACAAATTGTTATTAGTAAGACTTATAAGATGATCATCACTATAAAAACTAATAAATTTATCATATATAATGAGTTGGGATTAGATGAAAATGTGATCTTTATACTATACATGTCTAATTTATTTTTCTCAAATTATTACACACACACTTACACACACTTATATATATATATATATATATATATATATATATTTATATATTTATATATATATATATATATATGTGTGTGTATGTATATGTATATGTATTTGATAGAAATTAAAATTCAATTTGACTATTTTAATTAAAATTCCGGGTAGCTTAGAAAGTGCGAAATCCATAAATTAATTAAGAATTGTGTAATTTGTTAAATTATTTATTGTTTTGGTGTGTTAGAATGAAATGTGAGATCTTGAAGATTTAGTTTGTAACCCTAACCGGTTTTAACTTATCATAAACTCTATCCACCTAACTAGGTGGTGCTCATCACTCAGCTTTATCCATACAAATGTACAAAAGGTGAAGGGAACTTCAAAGTCTTCACTACCTTATATTTTTTCTATGTAACACGCGTTTGTTCATACCCAAAACGTGTGGGCCTAAGCTAGGGCAAACTTTTGCATCATCAGACCCACCTCATCTTTAATCACAGTTCAAGAAGGCTAAGTTATAACTCTGCATTGCATTGGAACCATTAACACCACCTCCAAGGTGAAAGAAGGAAACTCTCAAGAACAAGTTGATGAAGAAGAATTGAGTATTTCTTATGTTTACACGTTTCTTCTTGAACACACGAATAACAGATTTAATTACCTTAAACAGATTCTATTACTTACAATATAAGATATAATAAATTATCATAATTGAATTAAAATCAAATATATATCAGATATATTTTTTAATATGTCAGATATTTTCTAATATATTGGAGGATAATACAATTTCAGGTTAAAATACAATTATCTTCTTAAGTGTTTTTCAATTCAAAAGTTATCCTTGACTTGGCCAGAGTGCCACCACCAATCCAAATTCTTTAGGCTACCAAAATATACAAAATCCAGAGGAATATTCGAAAACATTTTGCCGAAAGGCAAAAGTACACTTTAAGTAATTATACTTACAACGGAAGAGAGCAGAACAATACTTAATTTTATATTATATTTTAGTTATAATTTCTTACACTAATGCAATCAAATGCAGGTAGTAGTGAGATGCCTTTAATAAAGAACTTTGAACGAACCAGGTGTTTATACATTTTAAAAAATAAGATACTAGTAGTTGACGAAAATCATTGGTGATCATTTAAAATTCAGTCTGTCAGTTAAAATTCGTCCTGAGAAATTTTCTTTGGGCGGCGATCGAACAGGGGCAAATCGTGACACGTGTTACAGGTAATGCTAATAATACACCCATCACCATGTGGAATAAATTCTGTGACTAAAATAAACCCATAATACAACACAGTAGAAAGAAATGAAACCGTGAACATATAGAAAGAGACCGCTAAAGAATCAAATATATTGGTTATGATAAGCCTGCAAATATGTTATCTCTTTCCCAACCGCCAATACATTTCAAGTTAAAGATTTGTTCACGGGTATACAAAGATGATAGGACTTTAGCCCAGATAAAATAAAATAAAATAAAATGATACACCAAATATAACTAAAAACAAGTTGACGCAAGATAACTATTCCAGCAAAAATGATGTCCAAAATGCAACTCTCCGAAACAAGTCATAGGAAAAACCTTCTTCGACTTGTATCCATTTCCGCCTAGAAGAGAAAAAGAGACAAAAAAATAAAAATAAAAAAAGAGTTAAGTAAGCAGGGTAAATGCTTCCCAAGGTCAGACTAAGAATTGAAAAAGCGAGTTAGTTGACAAACAAATTACCTTGTGAACCCACTCATATTCCCCACCCTTTGTGTCAAAGGTTCCATTCTGCAGGCTAATCAACTTCAACGTGAAACGAGGGCCACATTCCTGCGTTTAAGCGAAGAGCCAAGTTTGAAGACCATTATTCATATGAAACAACAAATATTACAGCTTGAATAAATCAAGAATTTAAATACTTGAAAATATAATAAACATTGGACGTTTTTAAGGTAAAACGCGTGCAATAAAAATTGAAACAATTTTTGTTAACAAAATGTGACATGCTTAATCTCAATATACATAAATAAAATTGGCTACCAATCTTTCCTGATTCAGATTGAATTGTAAAATAGATGTCATCGGACATCGGTAACACAAGTTGCAAAGTCTGTATAAGAATTTGTAAGCATCATACCATGGAGACAACTTTTACTCTGCCATAATCACATTCATCATTAACGCTCTGGAGTGTACATCTAAATAAAGATTAAATAACAAACAACTGCCATAAACAAATTAATTAATCTACACAATCTCTCCTCTATACCCTCTGATCAAGATCACAGACGTCAACAATCTGAAAGGCCAGTTTCTATTATCTAATATTGACTGAACAACACTCCACATACTATACCACTTGTTTGACAAACAAGGAAAGTAATGAGGAACATAACCATATGTAATACAGTGGTCAACATCTATTGAGCTTTTAAATGGCGGTGGCAAGTAAAAGGAAAATAAAAAAGAGCCAAGACCAACCTGAAGCCGAGCAATTACTTTCTGTTCAGGAACATTATCACTCTTGTCACCTTTGTCCTTTTTACCCTTGGACTCAGCTCTTTTAACTTCTTTCTTTTCAAAAATGTACCTTTTAAGTATGGTTAAACATAACAAAGTGTCAAGAAAGTGAAAATTACTAATATTTTGAAGCAAGTGGCGATATTGTATGTTTAACAGGTAAATACCGGTGATGCCGGAAGAAAACAAAATCTCTCTGGTTGTGGAAGGTGACTACTCGTCGGCCTTTAAATTCTGGATCTTGAGGAAAAAGAGACTGTATCAACCTATTACACAAACAATTATTATATTGAAACTAGAAACAGAGGAGATATCCGTTTATGAAAAATTCTATTAGCAAAATGGGGAAGAAATCCTTAGATTCCTTTTTGGCTATTTGCTTATTGTTTATATAAAAGTACCAGACAGGAAATATATAAAAGTATTTCTATAAGACCTGCCATTTGAATAAAGCAAAATTATAAGAAACAAAAAATTACAGATGAAACATACAATAAGAGAAAATAATCACCTTCCAATTCGAGACCCTAGACGTGTTGTGAAGTTATTCAGTACAAGCTCAGGCTTGTGACTTGTTGGAGTTCCATGATTCTGCAACGGACACCAAATGCATGTAATCAAAATTTAAATCATTTATTTTTGTTGACAATAAGTAGCATGCTTAATTTAAGTACGTAAATGAAATTGTATCAATCTCTACGGCTGATAGACAATTAATAATAAAATAACAAGTTGCAATTATGAGAATGCAAATTAAAATCACATTTAGTAGAGATTTTCAAAATAATAAAAAATTATAAATTATTGTCAACATAAAAATATTAGTGTTTTATAGATTAGATACATTACCCAAATTGAAGTACCAATACAGCATAGGTGACCACTAAGCAAAAACTAAAGGAGACAAAAAGTAACTTTAATTGCTGAGCATCTGTACACTTAGACAAGTCGCAACAAGATTTATTTCTCCCTCATTCAAGAGATTTTTAACTTATCTACCCCAAAATTCAAATTAAGCAGATTATATACCTTAATATCCTTGCGCAAAACAAGCTTCGACAACTTGAAATGAGCAGTGGGCCCATTAGGTACACCAATTATTAGAAGAGCATCTGCAAATGGGAGCAAGAATCATGTAGGGCCATGTTGCCCAGAAATCTAAGGGAGAAAAACCAACATATCCAAACAACAATCTTTAAATGTATAAAATCAGTATGGACTGAATTTTCACTGAAAGAAAAACCATACCTGGTTCCCTACGATTGGTGTGAACCACTATAACAGAAGTGAAGTCCTTATTCTTTGCATATTCTACAATCTGTGATCAAAAAAAAAAATTAGAAAAAGCTCTCAAACATGTTTTAATTTCCCCATCTATTAGGAAAAGACAGTCAGAAACCCAGCACCTTTTTTAGATCATATGTTCCTCTCTTATAGTAATGAGCATTTGGTATAACAGATAACAACTCCGATATAAACGCAGGTCCCCTCTGCAGAGTAAGTCATGTCTCAGCCAAAGGTCAGAAAAGTTATACAATTAAGAATGACGATATTCTCCCAAAAAAAGTGAACCTAGAATACAAAGAAACTAAAGATTTATTGCTTCCGAAACACTCATTTTAGATCAGACAGATATTACAAACATACACTTGAATGGAAGCGGCAAGTGGTGATTAATATCTTGGGAGTTTGTTGCTGATGCAAAATTGAACTGAATTCATCAGCATCATTTCCGGCAAACAACTGCAACAAACAAGTATTATTCATTAGTCAAAACAAATGATGTTTGAATTTTGAACAACAACAGCACTGCGCGCAAATTCAAAATAGTAAACACAAGCCCCTCGTCAAAAACTACTTTACTACATGCTATTTTCACCCTTAAACCCCACTTCTATACTACTACCAAACTCAGTGAAAAAGATGTTGAATTAACATTTAGAACCTCTAAATCAATTCAATCTAATCTGATATATAGTAATACAAACACGATAATGATTTCTAAATGACAAAACACAAAATTCAAACCACAAAATTCAAAACCAACCTCTTCGTCGTCGGGCTTGCAAACGGTCTCGTCGAACTCCCTAGTGTTTTCAATTGTGCGAGGGACCTTCTTCTCCGGAAGCTACAGAAACATGAATAATCGTTATTGTTACTGATACGTATCGAATACATTCGGAGAATTAAAAAACTACCTCTTCACCGAGTTCGAGAGCTTTCTTGACGGCTGCATCCCGAGCCTTGGCCTTAGCGCGCTTGTCGAGCTTCTTCTGGTGTTTCAGCCTCGTGTGCACCTCAGATCTCTTCTCCTTGTTCTTTATCATCGAAGGACGTAACTGATCCTTCTTCTCCGTCGCCACTGTCCTCTTCCTCTTGGAGGAAGCTGTTTCTGATTCTTCCACATCTGAGTCGTCGTTCTTCCTCCTCTTTACGCCCATTGGAATGCTAGGTTAGGGTTTCGGAAACGCAGGTATTCGTATATCTCACTTATTATTTAAATATATCAGTTTATCTTTGAAAAAGTATAAAATCTAATGAATTGATTGCAAATTTGTATAAGATTTTAAGAAAGAGCTACATAATTGTAGAGAAAATAAATCTCCAATACTAAAACCTTCTAATATTATTTGAGAATAAAAATGATAGTTATAACCCACAAAACTATTTTTTTTGGAATGGGTGGGTTTACTGTACAGGGTTTATGAAAAAGGGGAGTAATTGGTTTTTTTTTTTTCTTTCCTCAAATCTCTTCTCAACAATTCTATTACTCTGATAGAAAAATATAATTTTAAAAATTTAGCTAAAATAAATAAATTATTTATAAAAACAAATAAAAATACTGAATAATAAAAATATATATATAATATTATACAATTATCGTAAAATATTATCGATAATGAATGAAAGAATTGAAGGGAATAAATTTTAGATCATGTCCAAAGTATTTATTTGCTATCTGTATTCCAAAGTGTATTTTATTCTTTTCTTATTATATTTTTCTTTTTTTATAAAAAATCAAAGCTAATATTTTTCATCACTTAAATTTTTAAAATGTATATTTTTTAAAAAAGAATTTTTTTTTTTGGTTTTTAAACCAAGTCAAAATAATAAACTGTTTATATGATATCCAACTTAATAGATTGGGTTACATTTTTTGGTTTGAATGTTGTGATCTTAATTTTAGTTTAAAAAAAAGTAGAAAATAAAGAAAATGAAAAAAATAATTTAAAGATATGAAAAATAAAATTTAAAAAACATGAAACTTATTTAGATGAAAGGTATATTATATTTCACATTATTTTTTTATGATAAAATAATAATAAAATTATAATTATTACAATTATAAAAATAAACATACATAATTTTTAGAATTTTATTAGAAAAAAATATTTTAATTTAAAAAATATCAAGTTTGAATAAAAAATATTAATTTTAAAAAATGTGACTTAAAAAGTAAAATTGGTAAAATAATTATTTTAATTTAAAAAATAATTATTTAAAACTTAAGATTGAAACTGTAAAATAATTCTAGAGGGCTTGATTGATCCCTCTCACAATCTTCTATTTATAAGAATAAATTGATACAGAAGTACATGATAAATAGGGTAACCCTAGACACAATATAATCATGATAAATAGGATAACTCTTGACACACTATAATGATGATAAAATAGGATAAATATTCTAGGTAAAAAAAATGTATCTCTTTTATAGTAATATAAATTAGTATGTATTATTAAAAATAATTGATATGAAATTGATTTAATTTTTGTATTTTTTTCTTCATAATATCCTTAACTTTTTATTAGTTTGAACTAAAATTAATTTATCCTTTATGGCTCATTTACTGGACAAGGTGCTAATATCATAATGTATTTCTTATCTTAGGAATGAGGTGGGTTAAATTCAATGGAATGTAAAAATTTATTTTCTCCAATTAAATTTGAAAAGAGAAATTGAACAAGTTTACTTAATTTAAATTATCAATTTGAAAAATAAAAATATATCTTTTACAAGTTACATATTAAACAAGTTGTCTTAATTTAAATTATCCATTTGAAAAGTAAAAATATCTCTTTAAAATGTTACACCTAATGAAAGGACATATAAGTTTAACTTGTCTTTTTAAAGAACATCTTATTTTTCTATATTATATCCTATGTCATGTTATAAAACAATTGAAGTCTGAGGTAAAAACAATTCCTAAATTAAGGTTACTTTATCAAATATACATTAGATTAAATAAATAAATTAGTAAACATAATGTCAGGATCATTAAAATCCACTCAAGAACCGTCTTAGTGGATTACACGTGTCAAGAAGGGGTCCGACACTCAGATGGTGGAAGGCAGGTGTGAGCAGCTGAGTAGCCGTTCGGTTTTGATGGTGGAAGAAAAACTCTAAGTTTTCAAATTTCACGCCACTTTCTGCATGCACCCTTCTTCCCCAGAATTCTGAAACTTCCATTCTCTCCTCCTCTCTAACAATCTCATTCTTCTTTCTACAAATTCTTACCTTTTTGTTCCTCTGATCACCACTCAGGCACCATTTCCACTCTTCCGGTATTAAGAGCTTTCGATTGAACCGATCGGTTTGTGAAGCTGAGCTGGTAAGTTCTCCTCTTCACTCAGTCGTGTGGTTTTCTGGACATGCAAACCAAGTTCTGGTTTCATGTGTTGATCACTCTTCTAAAAATGAGTAGTTCTGATAGTGTTTTGGTTTTACTTGGTTTAGTTTTGGAGAATTGTTGAGCGTTGAGGGTAGAAGGATTTGTAGAGGTGAATCAGTAATCCTTCCTGTGAACGTTCGGTCACATTAGAGGTAAGGGAACCTTATATAATTTGATTTTTAAATTCTCGTTTTTGAATGTTGGCATGCTCGTTTGATTGTTAAATGAAATATGAAGTATGATTGTTGATATGTTTTGATTGTATGAAGTATGAAAATTTACTATGATATGGATGTATGAAATGATGAAGATAGATGTTGAGAAATGAATTGATATAAATAATTCTAAGCATGAAATTCTATATGAAAATTTACGTTTGTCACTGAATGGTATTTGACCGTTCGGTTTCCTCGTGGACTCGGTTGGAACTGGATTCCTTCATTTGGATGGAATTCCAGTTGAGGACCGAGCGTCTTCGTTTAGTAAAATTTGTATATCAGCGTTCAACCAAGGACATTCGTTCCTTGGTATTCTGTTCTAAATTTAAGTATATCTATATGTATTTATATATTTCGTTCGTTCTTGAACATTAGTTAATTGATATCGTATATTTATCAAGCCTTTATTCTATTAATTAAGTAGTGCTCGGTCTTACACCAACCGTTCGAACTATGTAGTGCTCGGTCTTACACCAAGTGCTCATACTATTTAGTGCTAGGTCTTTCACCAAGCGCTCGTACTATTTAGTGCTAGGTCTTACACCAAGTGCTCGTACTATTTAGTGTTAGGTCTTTCACCAAGCGCTCGTACTATTTAGTGTTAGGTCTTTCACCAAGTGCTCGTACTATTTAGTGCTGGGTCTTACACCAAGCGCTCGTTCTTCTTTCCGTAATCTATTTTGATAATAAGAGCGTTCGCCCAAACTCAATAGTGTTCACTTTCTACTGTGCTCGGTCTTCGACTGACATTCGGTTTTCTTGATGATAAACTCATAAATAAGCTAAGTATTGATAGCGCTCGGTTTCTTCATATGATTCTTTTAAGTACTATCCTTTGAATGTCTTGCAGTGTTTGTCTCTATTGGTTTCAGCCTAGAGTCTTAGTACTCGACCTAGGCTTTTCGGTGTTCGGTTTGAACTCTCAAGAGTCAGTTCATTAAATTGCGTCACTTTGTAAATAACATTCGTTTCTATTCGTTCTTGTGAAATATTATTGTACTCGGTTTCTTTCTCAACCTCGGTAGTAACTCTCTCGGTCTTAATCTGTTTTGGTCTCGCTCCAAGTGTTCGGTCTCGTTCGGGGTTGAAGATGTACGTTCGGTATTTGGAATCCTAAGGGATTTTTGTTCAAATTGATTGGATTTGAGATTTTGAAAATGTAAGATGATGGAATATGATGTAGAAGAAATGAGTATGGTTATGAACGAGTATTCCGGGGAGGAATATCTCATGAATGTATATTGGAATTGGTAAAGTATGAATGTGGGCATGCTAAGCTGGCGGTTCATCCTGATATTCCGTGATTACTCGTTCTCACGCAAAGAAGGGTAAGTCATGTGTGGGAGTGGCAGGAGGTCCTAGTTCTTATGGTTAATTTGGACAGATAGGACTAACCTCGGGTGGCAACTGTTGAGGGTATCCCAATTACTACATCACCCGGGTGCACGAACGTCATAACTACACAGAATTCATACAGTCCGAACAGTCAGAGTCGAGTATTAGGCTTTGTATGTAGAAGTGAATGAACTAGCTCGTTTATTTGAATTGTGTGAAATCTATGTTGATATTTGAATTGAATTACATAAGCTTACCCTATGTTTCTTGTCTTGTCTGTTTTGTACGTTCAGTTGTCTTTCTGTTGTAATGATCACCCGTGTGGATGTGAGTAGAAGGAGACGAGCTGTTGGAAGAAGCGCTGAAAGAAGAAAATTTAGTAGAGATAGAAGTTAAGACCGAACAGTAGAACCGTTCGGTATAGGTCTTTTGTAAACCGTTCGGTCAGGATTGCATCTTTGTACATTTTTAACTTTCTCGTTATTTCTATAAGGTCTTTGGGTCGTTAGCGCACAACCTATTTCTTATAAGACTAAGCTGTAATATTATTAGATGTGATTATTCTATTATATGGTTTTACACTGTATTTTTGAGATGGTACACAACAAATATTTATATTTGTTAAAAAAGAAAATATATAATTAGCTTCTATCATAATTAAACAATAAAAAAATTTGTTTTTTTTTTAATTTTAAGTTTCAAATCCTAATTTTATTTTCAAAGATAAAATTACCTCACTTTTAAGTATTCACAAGCAAGAATAAATTTATTCAACTTTAGATAAAAAAGATATCCGTACTACTTAATTAAGTTTAATTTGATTTTCACTTTAAAATAAATTAACATAAGAATAAAAACAAATTGATTTAAGTTGAATAGTCCATTTTATTGAAAATGAAGATGCACTAAAAATTAATAATCAATATTAATAATCATCTGGCCATACGAAAAAAAAATTTGGAAAAACCATTTAATTTATTTTGTCTACTTTTATACATTAATATTATAAATAATTAATTTTAAATAGTTCTGCAATTAAAAATCAGAACAATTGATGAAATTTGAAACACAATACTAAACCAAATTTGTCGGTATTCGAAGTTAATATAAACTGATATTTAATTATTATATTTTTTTAGAATTATTTTTATTCTTTATCCAAGGGTGAGATTATTTTCAAATTTGAAATTTTATTATGTCAAAGGAATGAAGAAATTGTAATCCTCTCTTGAAAATGATATAACAATTTCTATAATATATTGTTATATATTATTAGTTATTTGAATTGTTGGTTTCAAGATACTAATTTTAAGGCACGGGCTTAAGCCAATCCCTTTTCTTTCCTCACCTCCTTGTTGTTTCTTTCAGGATTTTATTCCTTCACTCGTATGTTTTCCTTTTGCAGTCCATATTTTCTAAAATTTCAATAGATAGAAAAGAATAGTGTAATTTTTTTTTTACTTTAATTATAGTTTTGAACTGTGAAATCCATAAATATTCCTGATTATACAATTTAAAAATTAAAAATATTAATCATACATTTTTCATACTATAATTCCGAATGTAGATTTGCATTTTGTAATGTACAATAAGTAATACAAATATACATTATGGGTTACACAATATTTATTGAAAATTTACATTCCAAAAAAATTGTATAATTTATAATTTGAATTTGAAAAATACTATAAAATAAACTTTAAGCTTAATTTATCTCAAAAAAAACTTGGTTTATAAAATAAAATTGGTTTAAACCCTCCCTTGGTCCTCAAGTTTGTATGGAAATCTCATTTGGGTCCTCAAGTTTTCATCTGTCTCAATTGGATCATATTTTTTGTAAAAGTGACCACATTGTACCATAACCGTTAAGTGGTGTGAGACGGCGTTAAATTGATGTGAGCTGGATTTTTTCATTTATCGACGTGGCATTGTGCACTAAAATTGACTGTTTGTTGTGTTTTATCCACGTAGGCTACGAAGCCCTAACATTTAAGGGCATCCCCTCTCATCCAAAGTATATTTTCGTGTTGGGGAAGGAGAGGAGGAACGTCTTTCGTGTTTCGTCTTGGTGAAGCAGAGCTGTTGTGTTACGTCTTGGGCAAGCACTGTTGAGGTGGTGGTAAGGATGTCTCGTTCATCTTCCTCTTGCAAATGTTTGGGTTCGGCCATGCAACGCAGTAGTGGCAGTGTTAGGAGCTTCGATGGAAACCCAAGATGCCTCTGTGGTCACAGTGCAGTGTTTCGTATTGCGAGAACCGCTAAAAACAAGGGGAAAAAATTCTGGGGTTGCCCTAACTTTAAGGTCAGTTTGATATAACCATAAATCTATGTCTATTTATTTGGGTTTTGACGAAGGAGTGTGTGTTGTTGTTGAACAGGGTGGGAGTGGAGAATTGGTTGGTTGCAACTTCTTCAAGTGGTGCATTGACGAAGGAAATGAAGGAAAATGGTTGAATGTAGAAGAAAGGACTGATAGTGAAAGAAATGAAGAAGTGGGTGTGATGAGCATGGAAGACAGTGTGTTGCAAATGGAAGAAACATATTGTCAAAAGATCAGACTGTATTTTATAGAGAAAAGTTTAGTTAAGTTGGATAAGTGGTTTAAATTGTTAGTGGGGATGATCTTTGTCATATTTGTTTTGAATGTAATTGTATTAGCAATGTTGGTGAAAGTTGGTTGATGCTGTGTCATCTGTGATCAGACTTGAAACTTGGCTTATATGTAATGTGTGTTTTATTAATGTTGGTGAGTTATTACAGTGATAATGTGTGTTATTTAATTTAATTTAATTGTATTGTTACTTTAAGTGGAATAATGATAAAGCAAAATCATGACTAAGTGGAATAATGAGAAACATGATAAAGTAATGACCAATAAAGTTGATGAGTGATAACAAAATTGGGCAGTAATCACTTTCTGATAACCACAAACATTGTCTTAGATGATAACAGAAGCTGTTCAAAATGATAACAACATTGTCTTACATATCCAAAATACATCATAACAATACATTTGCACAGACTGTGTTCAAAATGATAGAGCAAACATTTGCTACAAAATATAAATAAGTTCAGTACATTAGATCATTGATCACATCATTCATCAGATAAAGGCATAGTTGTTTGGTGACTAATAGGAACATGTGTTGCTGGAGGTTGGGTGACTTGTACAGATTGGGCTGTAGGAACCTCTACTGTTGGAGGTCTTTGTGGACAGCCTTTTCTGTTGTGTCCAAGTTCTTTGTAGATGGCACATGTTTTCCTCTGCCCACCCTTTCTTAATTCACTGTTATTCTTCTTCAACTCCCAATCCTCTAGTCTTCGTTTCTTCTTGGGCCTTCTTGGCATTGTCCTCTTCTTTGGTGGTAATATATCTGCATAGGGTGTAACATCCCAGACATGTTGTCCATTGATAGGGTTAATTATTGTGTTGTAAGTCTCTTCATAAGTAGACTTCCTAAACCAGTGGCCAATGTATTCTTCTGCATTTATATTCAAAAATTTCATTGCAGTGATGGCATGAGTACACGGAATGCCAGTAATTGCCCATTTTCTACATGTGCAGTCCATGTTGTCAACATTCACAACAAATTGCTGACCAAATTCTGAAAGATGTTTCACTTCAAATAATTTTTCTCTTGACCACCTATATGTAATACACAATTCAAAACACAATTAGATGGATCACTATAAATGGAAAGAAAGTTAACATGAATGGAAACACACATCATAAAAGTTACCTTAGTAACAAATATCTAGTTAACCAGGACTCCTTCTGAAATCTGTTAAAAACCTTGGGGCAGATTGAACCTTGATATGATGTGATCTTTGTCCTGTTGGCAGCCCATCTCTTCATTATGTAAACCCTTATGTCTTTTAGCATGCTAATAATAGGCTTAGACCTACTATCAACTAGCACACTATTAAAGACCTCACACATGTTGTTCACAAGAGTGTCACATTGTGATCTAGAGGTGAATCTAGATCTTGACCAAAACCTGGGATAAGTGAATATAACTAGTCAAGTATGTGTCATGGCAAGCAAATATTGAAATATTTATAAGAGTTAATAATTAGAAGACTTAATGCATACCTAGGTGGGATGGCAAGCAGATATTTAAATGCGTCTAAATTTATGTCTCTAATATTCCTCATTTCAGTCTCCCATTGTTGTGGGTGTGTTGCTGTTGCTGCCCGCCACATGAGACGTTTAAGGTTTTTTCCAGGAAATTTTTTTCTGAAGTTTGAATATAAATGTCTAACACAAAATCTTTGTTCTACACCAGGTAGAAGATCTTGGATTGCTGGCAAAAGACCCTGACATATTCAACATATTGTAATTAACATTTGTTTAATGAAGATATTCAGTTATATGTACAACATATTGAACATTCACTGACCTTTTGTTGGTCTGAAATAAATGTGCATCCTGCACATACAGCTGCCCCACCAAGGTCCTCAATAAGGTGCTCCAAGAACCAAGTCCAGGAGTCTTTGTTTTCTACCTCAACAATAGCATATGCTATGGGCATCATTTGGTCGTTTCCATCTATTCCCACTGCTGTTAGTAACTCCCCTCCATACTTGCTTTTCAGAAAGCATCCATCCAAGCCAATAATAGGTCTACAACAAATGAAGCTATCCTTGCATGCCTTCAAGCATGCATAAAATCTTTGGAATATGACCTCACCATTACTGTTATCAACTTTAATTTGTACTATTGTTCCTGGATTTGTTTTCAGCAGCTCATGACCATAATCGTGAAGTCTTCTATATTGATCCTTGAATGATCCTTCAACCTTATCTCTTGCCATTGCTCTTGCCCTAAACGCCATATTTCTTGAAATTCCTACATTCCATTTCCTAGTAACTTTGTCCCTAATGTCCATGACCTTCATTGTAGGATTTTCTCTCACAGTTTTCTCCATCCTTTGACTCAACCACTTTGAATTCATCAACTTTACATTGAAATCTCTATTACAGTTGTGAACATCAAACACTTTTCTCAGTTGCCATGCACTTACATCAGTCCTAAAGGAACAATACGCATACCATTTACAATTTCCTCTTCCACCCAAGCACTTGACAGAAATCCTTTTCTTGTCATTCTTAATAAATTTTAAACTTCTCCCATTACTTAGTGCATAAGTCCTTATGGCATCTGTGAATTCATTTTTCTCAGTAAAATAGGTTCCTACTTCCCATTTATAACCCACCAAAGTTTTAGGCATACTAAAAGTGGGAAACCTTATCTTAGTCCTCACATGATTGTCCTCACTATCTGATCCACTAAACAACTCCTCTGATAACCACTCATTGTCAGACAACCCACACATATCATGAATAAATTCATTATCTGTTGACCGTTCAGACTCAAGTAAGGCACTGGAAGCTTGTTCTCCCACATTTCCTTTAGAAGTCCCAATGTCACAATGCACGCTGACATCAATTAGACTTCCTTCACTTCTATCTACATCTTCGTCCTCAGTCTCTGCCTGATGTGCATCACCCTCACTGTCTTCTACATCATCATCCTCTCCATAATCCTCTAGCTCAAAATCATCTACATCATGTACCTCAGCTTCCTCTACATGATGGATCTCAACATCCTCATGGGCATCACTATGATCCTGACCATCACCCTCACCCTCACCCTCAACCATTTTTGTACCACCATCACTATGATCCTCACCATCACCCTCACCCTCACCCTCAACCCTTTTTGTACCAACATCACTATGATCCTCACCATCACCCTCATACCCATCACCTTCACCCTCATGGGCATCATCCTCACCCTCAACCATTTTTCTTCCTACTGCAGTATGATCCAGACCATCACCATCCTGGGCATCCCCCTCACCCTCCACCATTTCTGTTCCAACTTCAGTATGGACCTCAACATCACCCTCATGGGTATCCCCCTCACCCTCCACCATTTCTGTTCCAAGTTGACCATCACGAACAACCTCAACCTCAACCTCCTCCACTTGTCTTGCAACATCACCTTCATCATCAACTTGACCACCAACCCAATCAATCATTTCTATTATTTCTGGTTCCATCATATTATGAACCACATACAGATGAACTTCATCATTTAACCTAGCAATGTTCAACATGTGCATGACACCCCTATCATCAGTTAATAATTCTAACCTATCTGGGTGCACAGACTGACCTCCTAAACCGTACCATAATTCTTTGATGTCCATATGACCTAATTCTTTGACTGACGCTACTATGCCAAAATAGCTCAACAAGTCTGGATCACAAGACCATTCTGCTCTCTCTCCTTCAAATTTTAACTTCCCATTATCATCACTCACAAAATTTCCAGAATGGTGGACCACCACCTTAATACGTTCCTCATCCATATCAACAACTTGCTTTTATAACCTGTACATTATGGGGGTTAACAACTGTTTCGAATATTACAGTGCTACCACTACGGAAACACTCACTCACTAACTAAACACTCACACCGACAAAGACAGGGGGACAGGGAACAAAGTAACATCCCCACTAACGAAACACTCATAGACAGGGGATCACTACAACTGATAAACAATTCAACAAACAAAATTCGAGACCACAATGTGTAAACTACAATGTAACAATTGAACATGCAAAATGGGGACCACAAATCATTATAAAAATTCATACAGACCAAGACAAAAACCCAATTGTCGAAGACGCACATGTTCGTTAAACCAAAATCACACTTATGCGCTCAAACAGAAAACCAAAGACGAAACGAAATATCTTACCTTAGTCGCGTCAACTATTAGCTGGATTCTCTTCGTCTTGTTCAAGATTGGAGTTCTTGTTCGTCCTCTGCTTCGTCTTGCAACAACGAAATTAAATCCCCAATTCAAAACCCTAAACCCTAATTCTGATATACCTAATATGAATAAAGGGTACTTATGCCACATCAGCACTATTTTTTTAAACAAAACAGTCCACGTAAGTCATCAACACACATCACCACATTCTCTGTGCACCACGTCAACATCAATTTAACGCCGTCTCACACCACTTAATGGTTATGGTACAATGTGCTCACTTTTACAAAAAATATGATCCAATTGAGACAGATGAAAACTTGAGGATCCAAATGAGATTTCCATACAAACTTGAGGACCAAGGGAGGGTTTAAACCAATAAAATTTGCACTTATTTATCTATTTTAAGTTGACCTTAACTTTAATCTCTTTACAACTTCAAACAAAAGACAATTTGAATTGTAAATTATATTTTAGATTATATAATTCGTAACGTAGATCGAAGTATACAACCATAATTATGATTGCTAACAAAATCATATTCTTTAGTTGCATGACTCAATGTATATTTTGAGACAAACTTATGCACTCTTTTATTTAAGGTAACATTAAATGTATATACTACAATGTGAGTATTCTTGTAAAATTATGTTTTAATTCCATTCTTCTACAATGATGAAACATATTTTTAGCCTCCAACAATCACATAAATTCATCATATTACTTTGAAACAAAAGACATATTTTTAGCATCCCAACAATCACATAAAATTCATTATATTACTTTGAAATAAGAGTTATAAGGTTAACTTAGTGATAAAAGTTAGAAAGAAGGTAGATTGTTAGTTCAATTTTTTTTTGCTAATATTTGAGAGTTATAAGGTTGGTTTGAGGGGTTTAGAAAAAAGAGTGGAGAGGTCATGGATTCAACTCTCCACGCTAACAAAAATACCAACTACTAACATTTGTTGATAAAAAAAATATTACTTTGAAATGTCTCTTCAAATTTTAACAAAAAGCTTTTACAGACCAATTAATATATAATTAGACACAATTTTTGAATATTTATTACTTGTATTTTGTAAACTTTAATATACATGCTTCATGTGACATCCCAAATATATAATAACCACAATTATATAATATAGGCGTCAACATCCAAATAAAGAGAACAATTAGAGTATGACTTACAATTAAATACGAAATTACAGTCATCCAAAATATAATATAGAGTTTTAAACTCAGACAGTTCAATCGCAAAGAAAAACATACACAAACAGCACACAACACAGAAGCAAGGGTGAGCTAGATATCATACTGTTCGTCTTTGCACTTACGTAGTTCAGCTGGCACTCCCCAACACTATGCAAGGTAAATCCCCCAATCTGTCTATGTCTAAACTCTAAGACTATAGACGAGGACCTCCCTCTACTCTCACCACTTACACTGCTCTCCTCTATCTAAGTATGAACAATGCTTCGAGTGTAGGGATAGACATACCAGTTCAAAGCTCCATACAGTTATACAGAACAATATCAACACCCCACACATCACTTTCAATCATCTCACCCTGAGATGTCCACTTCATACTCAATTATTCATATGTTTTACAACTACTCAACAACACCATGCATACATCCTGGCAGTCAAACAACATCAATCAATCCAAACAGAAGAAGAAAAATGAGTGAGATCCCCTCCATGCACCAGTTTACGTTCATATATATATATATATATATATATATATATATATATATATATATATATATATATATATATATATATATATATATATATATATATAGGGGTTTGCTAACGCGCGTACGACTGTTTTTCAGTTGGTACGTTTTAGCAATGTGTACCGAGTTTTAGTAGACAAAAATATCCTTATATATCATGGATTCTAAGTTTTAAGGTTAAGGGTATTTTAATAATTTTGATTCTCAAAACTAAAAAAAAGAAACCCCCAAACCCTTACTCACCTCTCTCATTCCTCTCAACCCTTTCTCTTCCATCTTTCTCACTCCAATCTTTTCTCTGTCATCCCTACTGTAGCCCCAATTGAAAAAATCAAAAATTTCTCTCAACCTTTTCTCTTTCATCTTTCTCACTCCAATATCTTTTCTCTATTGTCCCTACTGTAACCCCAATTGAAAAAATCAAAAACACTTGCCGTTAAACAATCTTACAAAAAAATGATTTTATAATGAGTTTTCATCTTATAATTTTTGTCTTATCTAATTTTATCCAATTTTCACAAGCATAAAGAAATTGGTAATTGACCTGGAAAAAATCAGAAATACTCGTTGTTAAACAATTTCTTACAAAAAATGATTTTATAATGAGTTTTTATTTTATGATTTTTGTCTTATCTAATTTTATCTAATTTTCACAAGCATAATGACATCAAAGGAATTGGTAATTGACCTTGAAAAAATCAGAAACACTCATTGTTAAACAATTTCTTACAAAAAAATGACTTTATAATGAGTTTTCATTTTATAATTTTTGTCGTATATAATTTTATCTAATTTTCACAAGCATAATGACATCCAAAAGAATTGGTAATTGGCCTGGAAGATTTTTTTAGAAATGATGATTCAGCAGATGATGAAATTAGAGAGGTTAGTGAAGATGGTGAAATTGAAGAGATCTTGAATGAACCTTTGCCTGAAGGTGAATATGTCAATGACTCAACTCTTTACAAAGGCAAATTGTTTAAAGGCAAATGTTTCTGATTTTTTCAATTGGAATTACAGTAGGGATGACAGAGAAAAGGTTGGAGTGAGAAAGATGAAAGAGAATGGGTTGAGAAAGGTGAGTAAGGGTTTGGGGGTTTCTTTTTTTTTTTTTAGTTTTGAGAATGAAAATTATTAAAATACCCTTAACCTTAAAACTTAGAATCCATGATATATAAGGATATTTTTGTCTACTAAAACCCGATACACATTGCTAAAACGTACCAACTGAAAAACAGGCGTACGCGCGTTAGCAAACCCCATATATATATATATATATATATATATCATGGTTCTTATTTGGTAAACTACTTATCTAATTTTCATCATAGTAGAGATCTTACTTTTCCCCAATTGGTCACCGGAGAGGGTTCAGATGTCTGAACGCATCAGACTCACCTTCGGCGCTAGCACATATGACTAGTCACAACATACTAGACCAGGCCAGGGCTGCTCTATGATCAGGGATGTGCCAACTCAGGTTTTTAAGTCCCCTCTATCCTACCAATAAAGAAAGGCTTTTAACAAGTTATGATTTAATTATCTAAGTTATTAAAACTGTCATACAGTGTTCTAGACATCAAATACCCAATTATATATATCACCCTCCCCCTCACACAGTAACCTTAAACAATACCTGCCCATATACATGCTATCACAGAGCCCTTACTCCAAACCCTCCAACCAGAACAATTTCAACCAAAACAGATTAATTTCAACAGAGACACTTACAAACATAATTGTCACATGTACCAGTTCAACACCAAAGCATAAATTATTTAAGCACAATTCCACAGTCTCAGTTATAATTATTCAATAAAAATTAACATCTTAGAATAACTTCACAACAACAAACCAGTTCAATATTCAACTGCATATATTTGTATAAAATAAATTCATACAAAAATAATTAGCCCCCCTTACCTCAGAGTCGAATTACCAAGCTCACAGGAACTCTCCTTTACGGTGTCTCACGAACTCAACCAAACCCTATAAACCGCCAAGGGGTGACAGTAACAGCTCTTAGAGCTTGATTTAACAAACAAAAAAAATATAAACAAAACCCCCTAGTAACATACAACCAGTAGCATTACATGTTCTAGGTTTGAGAATGGAGACAGAGAAGGGAAAAGTTGACTCACCGGTCCAATCGAAAATGCGATCGATTCAAAAGGAAGCCTTCGATGAGATGAACGTTTGAGCACCCTCCAACTCAAGATTGAAAGGTTCAAAGAGCTGGAAATTTAGAGAGATGGTAGAGAGAGTTAGGGCTTGAAATTTTTAAAGAGAGAAACTCAGAAAATTAGAATCTGTTGAGCTCTTTCCTAAGGTCAGATTGACTTAGAGAGATGGGCCAGCTGTCCCACATAAGGCCCAATGGCCTAATGATTCTGAGGCCCTTACACTTCATATTATATACTTATGATTGATCTATTGAGGTACATCTAATTGTGATTATGATATAATAAAATTTATCATCTTACTTAATCATATACTACTTAGTTGAAATGAACAATCTCAATTTCTCATTTCAGTTACAATTAGTTCAAATAACTTTTTAACACTTATATTTGCTATTCATCCCAACTTAATAATATGTGTTTTTCTTTCTCATTTATTATTTGTTGTATTTGATTTTGACAAATTTAAGTTTAAATCTTACCTCATAAACTCATTCAAGTAAGTTATCTTATATACTAAACATTTAAACAAATACATTATAATATGTCACTTGTCACGTTATTAATACAAGAAGTAAACATATTGCTTATCTTATCAACTTAACTACAATCACATTTAATCATACTAGGAACTTTATTTATACCAAAAAAACATAAATATTGTCTGAATTCATCATACATAAGCATCATTACTACTTTTTAGAATATAAACATCATTTATGTGAAACATAATAAAATTTGGATTACATAATCCGTAATCAAAATGCATGAATTAACATTTGGAGTTTCAAAAACAACTTACAAAGTTTCCAATCTAAAAATGAAAATTACAATTCTAAATTCCATAATCAATAATTCTTCTAATGGAGCACCTTTTTCAAGTTGTGCAATGTGAATCTTAAATCATTATAATTAAGATTTGTGAAATCTGAAATGCTTTAATTAGTTTTCTAGATAATACAATTCATACTTACACTAAATATGAAATCAATATTCAAATTTGCTTAATTTAAAAGACTTCGAAGTTACAGTATTAATAAATAATCCAAAAATTAAGATGATACATGTTATTCTCAAATTCTTAAAAAAGAAACTAATCCACCACAACTATTTAACTTCAACCCTTACTAAACCTCTACCTTTAATAACAATGTTTATCAAATCCAATATCCAAAGTAAGAGCTCATAAATAAAAACACAAATAAACAAAAGTTTTGAAGGTTCAATTAGTCATAAACTAAAAAAAAAAAGTAAAATGGCCAATTTGAAAAAGTGGAAGCACTCAAAAGGAAAATATGGTTGTGCAGGAAATAAAACCAAAAAAAAAAAAATGTACGATGTCAAAATAGGTGCACGTTTGCCAAACATTCAAACATTTTTTTTATATATTAAAATTGTTTTCCAGTTTTCCACCGTACTAATTTTCAATATATTTTCTAAATGGGAAACATTCTAAATTAAATCAATTAATCATAACCTAAATATCTTAATTATGGTGGTTAAAAATTTGAGTGTAAAATTTAGTTCATCTAATACCTGCTAAAGTTGAAGACAACTTTCAAGCTTCAACATGAACACACCAGGAGTCTCGACAATCTTGCAAACAATGAAATTGACAACATTTACTTTTTAACAATAAAAGTAACCACATTAATACAAATCAATTGCGATTAAGATTCAATTTAGGGTGAATTAGATTGCACTCACCATGTTATTGAATTACACTATTCCTTTTATAATTATTTTACACAAATCTCATTTGTTTTAAGAACCTATATTATTATTCTTTTATTTATATTGCATATGCAGTCTCTTAGTTCTAAAATTATTATATTATATCTTAGGCTAAAATCTTTTTTTATCTTTTTATTCGTTTGAAAAATTTAATTAAGTGCTCATATTTATAAAAATGATTTAATTAGATATTTTTCGTTTGATTGACTGATGTTAACTATCCATATCCGTACATGACACATGTGTTAATCTACACAATATTTTTTTGTTAATTTTTTTATTATTATGTGGTAGATTATTTTCGTTTTAATGTTATGTACAAATATTTAATTTATTCTCTATATTTACCAATCTTAACTAAATTAAATCCTATCTTTTATAAAATAGAGTAAACATTATCCTTCTTCCAAATAAGATCATATTAATAATTAAACACACATATTATATATATATATATATATATATATATATATATATATATATATATATATATATTAAAATAACCTACTTTATGAAATTCATACGCTTATATTTTTTAAAAGATTAAAACATAGATACTGAATGACATTTTGTAATTTTCAAATTTTAATATTTGAAATAATTTTAAGGAAATGTAAAATCTCAGAAAATGGTATTTTAGAAGTGCTCGTAGTCTAAAAATAATGAGACTCGATTATTTTAATATTAAAATTTTTTATTATAAACAGTTTTGTTATAAACGAGTTTCATTATTTTAAAATGTATCATCTTTCTAAAAATCACTTTTCTAGAGTTCTCTACCTTCTCTCCAAAAGTTATTGATCTCAAGTCATATGTTCGACGATCAGGAAGTGTCTAGGCAATCCTGGCGTCGATGACTACAATTCCTACCGATTAATTTCTTGATTCGAGCCGGTAAGTTGTTTCCCCTCTTTCTTCGTGAGTTCTTGAACCTTGATCATGCAATGGATTCTGTTTGCATGTATCAATTAGCCTTTCCTTTCAATTTTTGACTTCAATTAGGTCCTGAAGTTGGTTTCCTATCACTAATTGGTGAGTTGTAGGTTTTTGTAGAGTTTCCTTGTGGTGCAAGCAAACTGTCGGGGTTTCTTTAAGTTGTGCTTTTGATCTAAGGTAAGGGAAGCTAGTTGATCACTTTTAAATTGTATGCATGCTGTGAAAATGTATGGTATGAGAATATTAAACTGTTTGAAATGTGAATGCAATTGGTGCTCTTGATAAATTTGGGATTTTTATGAATTTGATAAATGATATGATAATGAGTAGTGGAAATGAAAGTAGAACCTGTTTTATGTATGTTTGTGATGCTGTAATTTGATGTTGGTGAAGTGAATTGGGATAATTGGGCTATTGAAGAAAAAGGATAATATAAGTTGAAGATGAATTTTGTCAAAAATTGGGGTTTATTGTGGAGAATTGGTGAGCAAGGGTGGATGAACTGAATTAATGCATTAGAGGTTAGTTATGAGATGGTTGGAGGCAGGTTTGATACTTTGGAAGTGGTAGATATCTGAGTTGTAGGTAGGTAATGGGGATGAAGTAGAGTTTTATTTGTGTTAGAACTCAAATTGGAGGAAGTGAGGTAGTGAAAACTTGAATTTGGAGTTCTATGTACAAATGGTCAGTTTCGACAGTCTTGGTAAGTCATTTGGGACTTGCTAGAGTCCCTAAGTTTCTTGGAACTATGCCACAAATGGTAGAATTCAATTTAAGCCTCTAAGTTGAGTTTTTGTGAGTTTTTTTGGTGAGATTTTGAGTTTTTTTGTTTAGATTTAGGTTATGAGTGTTTAGACAACCTTGGTTGAGTATAAGTAAGTATATAACACAATCTAAGAGGGTTAGAAATTAGGAAAAATAGTTGGAATTGGTAAATTTGATGTAGGTTGCGTAATTCTGCAATTTGGTGTTGCAAAATTATGTAGACTCGTTGAGCGAGTGAATTCGCTCAACAGGTGGTGGTAAAGGTGGATTTTCTATCAGAAGACTTTTGCTTAGCGAATGGTATGCGCTAAGCGAATTGTTGAGGTCTGAGAGCACTGTCAGTTTTATTCGGATAGCGAATGACATACGTTGAGCGAATTGTTGAGGTCTGGGAACACTGTCAGTTTTATTTGGATAGCGAACAGACTTGGTGCGCTGAGCGAAAATATCAGATTTTTAACTAAGATTATATATGTTTTCTTAAAGTGTGTACAATGTATGTGAATGTTTGAATGATTTGTTTCTACTACTTGTTGTGGAGTATGAATTGAATTGTAATATAAATTGAAATACATAATGTTTGATTCTTGAGGTTATGTATGTAATGAAAGTATGGTTGATGGACGTAATTCCATGATCCTCACAGAGAGGTTACATGGTGGTGCCCAGTGTTGTGAAATAAAGTGAAATTATGTGGTTTCAAAGTAAGTTCCAAAGTGAATGCTCTTGATGAGGTTCAAGTGTTTTAGAATGAATACAGTCAGTATTAGGGGTTATCCAAACACTCTAATGATCTTTCATTCTCAAATAGAGATGATTGATACATGTGGTGAGAGTAGTAGGAGGTCCTAGTGTAGGTGCTACCTGGAGGCCTATTGCACTGTAACGGACTAACCTTGTGTGGGTGGTAGGGTGAAACCCATTGACAATGGCTTTGCAAAGCAGTAGAGGCCACCACAAGTGCACAACCTGTCATAGCTCAGTATTCATTCTAAGTCCGGACAATCGGTTTAGGTCTTTGCATGTTAAGATGTTTTGATTGGATTAAATTACATATGATTCTTATGTGAAATGCTTTAAACTTATGATGTATTGTTTTGTATCTAGCTTACCCTTGCTTTTATGTTGCCTGTCTTTGTATGTTGTTTCTCTTTTGCGATGATCACCTAATGGTGTGAGCTTAGGGATTCACTTTTTCAGTTGTTCCAGCTTGAGGTGAAGGAGTAACAGATAAGTTGTTAGATAGATCTACAGAAGTAGATCTCTTCTTTGAAGGAGGTTTGTTTTACATAGTCGTTCTTTTAACATATATGTAACGTTTCATTTTGGTAGTTTTATAAATGGGATGTTATAGGAAATGTATTTGTTTTGACAAATATAAAAATTTTAAAATTACAAATGTCATATTTTTAATATTTTAAGAAAAAAATTATAAGTTTAAAATAGATATTTTTTTATTAAAATTAAAAATGTGAAAAATAAATTTATATCAATCCTTCTTTATTTAACTTATATCTACCTAAGGTCAATGACTGCCACACAATTGGTCATTGGTGTTGTGTGGAGTAAAGAGACAGTCAACAACATGGAAGAATCTGTCTTGTGGTTGCAGTGCAATGTATGCCACTAAGACTTGGTTTCATGGTCTGACAAATGTGAACCACTAGATTCTGATTTTTGCAAGAAAACCTATCCTATGAGATTCTGCATGCCACGTGGCAACTCACCATCTAATTCCTGATTCACACTCCTATCCTTTGAGATAAGAACATACATTTAACAAAATTGCATTCTCTTCCCTCTCATCATTTAATCACCACAACACAGCAACTCAGAGCTAACACTTCAAAGCCTGCCATGGCTTCCTCCTGTGCTTCCTCTGCCATTGCAGCTGTTGCCATCTCCACCCCAAGGCAAGTTCATAGTTCCCACGTGCCCATGCATATATTATTACTTGTAATACAAACGCTACGTCAAATGTTTCATGCATTGTCCTCTAACTAAAATGATGAAACATTGAAAACCTGTGATTCAATTTAAGTATTCATTGATATTGAACCTAATACTGAGTACTAATGGAATTGCATGCAGTTCAAAAAATGGATCACTGTTGGGAACCGCAAAAGCTTCTTTTCTCAGTGGAAGGAAACTGAAGACGAACAGTTTCACAGCACCAGTTGGAGCACGATCCAGCACTACAGTGTGTGCAGTTGCTGACCCTGATAGGCCTCTGTGGTTTCCAGGAAGCACCCCTCCTCCATGGCTAGATGGCAGTTTGCCTGGAGATTTTGGTTTTGATCCTCTCGGTCTTGGTAAGCAATCATCACTTTCAAAATATTCTGAATAAGTTCAAGCAATAACATTAGACTATTCTTTCTTGAGAATTCAAGTGAGTGACAACAAAAGTATGTTGTGGTTCGGCAGGATCTGATCCTGAGAGCTTGAGATGGAATGTTCAGGCAGAGCTTGTGCACTGCAGATGGGCCATGTTGGGTGCGGCAGGCATTTTCATCCCAGAATTCCTCACAAAGATTGGTGTCCTTAACACCCCTTCATGGTACACTGCTGGAGAGTTGGAGTACTTCACAGACACTACCACACTGTTCATAGTTGAGCTCTTTTTCATTGGGTGGGCTGAGGGTAGAAGATGGGCTGACATCATCAAACCAGGCTGTGTCAACACTGACCCCATCTTTCCCAACAACAAGCTCACAGGAACTGATGTTGGGTACCCAGGTGGGCTTTGGTTTGACCCATTTGGCTGGGGAAGTGGTTCTCCTGAGAAGATCAAAGAGTTGAGAACAAAGGAGATCAAGAATGGGAGGTTGGCCATGTTGGCTGTGATGGGTGCATGGTTCCAGCACATATACACTGGCACTGGTCCTATTGACAACCTCTTTGCCCACCTTGCAGATCCGGGTCATGCTACTATTTTTGCTGTAAGTTCATTTTACAACTGGGTCTTGCCTAATGATTTCACTAATTTACTTTGGTGGTGACTTTCCTATCAAAATTAGAGCTTTATTTCTGTAGTATGTTGACATTTCATCTTGGAGAATAATACTAAAAGCATGCATATAACTGTGTAAGTTTTGTTCATTTATTGTTGTTTGTGCTGATTTTATCTGTTACTGCTACAGGCTTTCACTCCCAAGTAAGAAGGGTTGGAACAACTCTATGATTGCAAGTCATGGAGAAACATTGGCAAATCTGTTTAACTAAGTTGTAAGGCTTAAATGTCTTTAGAGGGAAGTGTTTATGTCGGTGAAAGCTTATAAAATGGCTACTTCTATTATCATGCACAGATTGATGATTCAATGTACAAATACCTATTTAAGTTTAGATGCATTTAATGTAAATTCAGGAAGTAGTCACAATTTTTGCATGCATGATAAGACTGCAACACTATATGATGGTAACTAGCACAGGGGACATTAGATGGTCCTTGGTCGCTTAGTTAATCTTCATTTCACATTTCCTAAAAACTCAATGCTCTTAATCGATTATATTTATCTCATAACCATACAGAGAAAACGCACTGAAAAATATGTGAAAAGTAAGCATTAATTTCAGTTTTATCCCTTTTTTATTGGAAATTAAAACTTATAGCTCTGAAATCTTCACGATAAGTTTACCAAATATACAACCATTGAGCTTTTCTCTCCCTGAGAACCACTTTTAATATCACACAATGCTATTAACAATTCTTAAGGTGGAGTGTTTATAAGAATAAAGTAAATGAGAACACAGATTTTGAAAGCAACTCAACAATTTACCAATATTGTTGGCATGCCAGTTGCCATTTTGAAAGCAACCCACACTGATTTAAGGGAATTTTCTTATGATATTGCGTTTCTTTTATCCTTAGACAAAAAGAACACCAAAACATTTTCTGGTTTCAAGGCCACATAAAAACTTGAAATAATGACATGATCCTACAAGTTCGTATGGAGTATGAATAGTTGTAATTCTACTTGTTGTTTATGAAACTTTGAATCCTATTCTAATCTTAGCAAGCTAACTTCTATTACAGTACAAAATCACAGGATATGTATAATAAAGACAATCAAATTTCCCTGAATAAAATTTTTCGTATAGCAACTCAATACAAAATAGCCTCATGTGGATATCGATATCTGTCTGCATAATTTTCAAATTCTCAAGCACCTCCATTTGGTTTTTATCTTTGGACATCTGCAATGAAAACCAAAATACGATAAATCCAAGTAGATAACATGAAATAAAAAAAAAAACAAATAAATTATGTAACGTGAGTAAATCATATTATAGATAAATTATTGACTCCTAAACTTTCTTCACTCATTTTTAATTTTTCTTACTCCCTTTGTCTAACGATTATGATACCATCTAATTTACTTTTCCTTTTCCTGTATTCTTCACAACATACCCAAGCCCCCTAGGGCGAGATTCTATGATATATTTTAACTATTCAAATCTTTGGACATTTAATCACTTTAGTTCAAATTCTTTTCCATACCAGCAAAGTAGAATACTTGATAACACATAACTCTATACATCTTCCTAATTTATCTATGTAATTCTGGTCCATAACTATTTCAAATGCAATGAAATTGCTGAAATATTCATTGGTAAGTGGTAGAAACTTGGTATCTTTATTGCAGAAGTACAATGATGAACTTCCAATAGAATACTTAGACACAGTAGCTCCTTGAGGGACTGCGCCTACCAAGCCAAAATGATGGAAACCCATCCAAGGAGCTGTAGCATGGACCAGTAGAATGGAACTGTCTGTGAATTGATACTAAATGAAGTGAAAAGAAAAAAAAAATAAGAGAAATGTAATGTGTGGCCTTTGTGAGTTCAAATCAAAAGAAAGAAGTAAACATGTATAGAAAGATGATGAAAAAAATCTGAGAACGAAATAGCAGTATTGTTGCCTAGCCATGTTGAATCAAAAGAAATCAGAATAGGACAATTCATAATGCCACTTACTCTTGATAACTCAACTCAAAAAAGTTCAGTTGACAGCACAATCTTCTTCCATATTTTCTTATGAAAAAATGTTCAATTATGATATTAATTTCTAACATTTATTTCTATGAGCAATTGTTTCCTAATTTTTCATTTTCTTTGTAACCAACAGCCATCTCTCAGACAAATCTTATGATAAATTCCATCCTTTTCAGTCTGTAGCCAGTTTATGCAGAGCAAGTATCGATATCTTACCACTGAGAGTTCTTGCTCCACAGGACCTCGCCATCAATTCCAGTAAGATGCTGATCATCAAGGCGTTTCCATGTTTTAATTGACTTAACATCTCCCCAGCTTCCTTTCTCTGTTTTCTCCAAGCTAGCTACCACCACTCTTGCTCTTCTAGACCACCCTGCCTTTCCATAAGCATGGTATCCAAATCCCCCAGCATAACAAAGTTGTATATTCATAAGATTTCCACAGAAGTCATTGAGGTGATCATGGCCAATGAAAACTGCCTTCACATCTCCTGCTGAAACCAAGGTTGTGAAGAAGCCAGAGTTCACAGAAGCAGAGCTAATGCCATTACCATCCGGTTCCAGTTTCACACCAGTCATGTTTGATGAATCAAAACTAGCATATTCTGGCAGAGGGATGTGGAAATATGTAAGACCAGGAGCAGCATCTTTCTGAGGCAAGGGTCCACTTTTATATGCTTTCTGCAGGATAAAGACAGAATTAGAGGTCAATCCTAACATCACCAATGAAAACTGAACAATAAGCCATATGTTTAATGAGAATCCACAGAAATTTCCATTCACATGTTTCATGTCTCGTAAAAGTTATCATAGTTTCAATTTTGTTCCTGCTTTCAAAGGTTTGTATTGGAAATGTTGAAAAAGCGGTGGATTTGTAACTTTTTTTATGCAATAGGAAATGAAAACAGAACCTTAAGCTTTGCAGATGTTCGTTGAAACCAAAGTTGCTGGGAGGGCTTGATCCAATCATAACCAAAAATTGTAGAAACTTTGGAATAATCTCCACTATCAAGAAAGTATAGGTTGAGCACTGATTTATTTTCAAAATCAGAGCCTTCAACTCCTCCAACCTCCAAGTTATAGTTCCCAAAACCATCAATGATATGTGCTTCAGGAGGATTGAATTTGGATAAGGTGTTTTTCATCCCAACAATATGCTTCATCACCCCTTCCCTAGAGAGGGTTCCTTCCTGGTCATGGTTGCCCAAAACAGCTACCCAAGGAATGTTTGATGCAATTGCAGGAGCAAATGCAGCCTCCAAGGATTTAGCTGAATCCGTGCAATCAAACCCAAAGATATTGTCTCCTGTCATACCACAACAAACATTCACCACAGGTTATATCATATATCATTAACCAAGGAAACTTATAACTTCGAAATAGATGTGCAAATGATGATTAACCAACGTAAAAAGAAACTACAAGCTACAAAAACAAGATTCTAACTCGAGTTCATTTCATTTCCATCCGGCTACAAGTATATAGAACAACATGCTCTTTGTCTTTGATTTCTTATCAAATAACTTGGGTATATAATATTATTATCCAAGAAAGTAGAAACGTTCCACTCGAAAGAATGAAGGGAAAAGGTCATTTTCTTAAAACTAAGAAGCCAAAATATCAAACGATTAGAAATCAAATGAAATGATAACTAAAAGCAAGACTAGTTACCGGTGAAGACAATAAGATTAGGCTTCTCAGCTTGGATCATTCTGTTAATAAAGACAGTAGTATTGAGGTCAGAGCAAGAAAAATTCTGAGAAGGGAGCACATTCAAGCAAGGTGTGCTCTTGCCATTTGCATAGTGCATATCTGCCACCTGCAATATCTTGAATTCTCCATTTTGGCCAAACCTTAGCTTTTGATTCGGTTGAGGTGATGGGGGGTCTGCTTGTGTTGCAGCCGAGACACTGAAAGCAGTCAAACAAAGCCACCATACTGTTGACACCAAAACCATGAAATCTAAACCCGTTCTCCCCTTGGTACCAAACAAATCTCTTTTACCAGAAATCATCACTGCTTTTGGGAATTTGGGAGCCAAACGCAAAAGAAAAACTCAACTTGTACCAGTACTCCTTGTGGGGTTGAAGTAGCAAGAAGATATATAGGCTTGAGCTTGGCCACTTTGGAAAGTAAAGTAAGGTCCTTCTCTGTTTTTTCTTTGGGAATTAAATATTTTTCATGGCTTTGGTTTTTTATATAGGAAGAAGACAACGTGAAATGAACAATAACATCAGAATGTGCCTGTGTGAACTAGGAACACGAAAAAATTGTTAGGGGATGTCCTTGTCTGAGTGTCAGGTTGATGATAAGCTTAGTTAGATAGATTGAACCAAAGTCATTAAGCATGGGCCAACTGGCAACTTCCAAAGGATATTCTTAGAGACAAGTTCAAAGAGTCATGACATGATTCTGTTTCCTCCATCAGAAAATGTGTAGTGCATGATCATTTTGTAATCTCAGAGAATTTCATATGATTTTTTTAACTATGGGAAATTTACTTGGAGACAGAACTAGAAAAAAAAATACTATAAAGTATTGAAATTCACTTTTTTCTATTGGCTGGTCAATAATGAGTTGCTTCTAGAAAAAAGGAAACAAATAAAAAGCATTACATTATCATATAAACTAAAGGTTTAACAATAAAAGAAAAAACTAGAACTATTGAATGTCTTGATTTGTTTTGGTACTAGTTAATGTCTTAATTTTAATGGAAAGATTTTTCTTTGAATTTAATTCAAAGCATATCAGCATATTTAAGACTCACCTAATTATAGCTACTCAAACCTAGACGGTAAAAAGAATTTAATATGCGTGAAAAACTAGACTGCAGGGCATATGACATTTATTATATATTTAAGAGCTCATTGAATGTGTCAACCTCTGCTATTGTCTCCATTGAACACTCGTGGCAATTATTATCTGTGAAACCTGTACAGAAAGGGATCTGCATTTTACTTTTATTTCCCCCTATGGTTTTGTTTTGCCTGAATATGTAAGTGGTCACTATAGGAAAGAAAAAATATAGAAAACCCCCAATATAGAACCATATTGTATTTTTCAATGATAATGGATAACTATTATTGAATTCAGATTCCAGAATGAAGGTTACAAAATGATCTAGTAAAATATTCTTTAATTGACAAATAGCACCAAATGGTATGTAAATTGTCCATCACAAAAGGGTCTTTCTCAAAAGTTTCCTTCATTCTTCTCATCCAATGGTTTATGTTTTGTCTCTTGGCCTGGTCAGTTTAATCTTATTTTATTCATTTAATAATATTCATTTCCCTTCACAAGTATGCATCTCTAACGTGTTTTCTGGACGTAAGTACAAAAATGACAACCAATGCTTGTAGTTATGGTCAGGATTCTTTCACTGTTCAACCCTGATTCGGAATCAAACAGTTTCAAAGTGGATGTTTACATGTAGCTCAAATTATACTATAAATTAATCAAAATCTTAACTACTACAATTCATGAGCACAGCTTATGACTCACAAATGAAATTTTTAACATTGCCCTGGGGTGACAAGCCAGGCAGAACTATGTTTTTTCATGAGTTTTGCTTACTTTGTTGAATTGGTTTTATTTTAATAGTGAGTTAGGTGTTCATCCTTAGTAATTTTGAATTTTGATTATAATACAGTTTGAATTAAGAAAAGAATATGTTTGTAAAGAGAATCTCACTTAAGAACCTTACCTATTTTCTACTGGTTTTCCCCTTAGCTTATGTGCTGCTTTTAAAAATTGAAAAAGTTAATGGTCCATCCAGCCTTTGATAATAGCAGTTAATTTTCCTCACATGGAAGGAATTTGGGATATCTCATTGTTTTTTCGCTTACCAGTGGTGTCACTGTTCAGTCTGTGATACATCTTCCTCTTCTGTTAAGACTAGTAAGCAAACTTGAGGTTATTAGTTACAAGTTATCTTCATTAACACATCACTCGTTAGCATCCCAATCAGTAAGGGAAAAAACAAAAGCATTAATCATAGGGGAGGTTCTGTTCCTTTAGAGACACAATAATAGTATAAAATGGGGGAACTTTCTACATGTGCATCAAAATTTTCACAAGCATGCAACATGCCCATGATGGAATAAGATCACTATAGTTCCACATTCCCCACTTGCTTATTTACCTTTTCTTTTGGTTTAGGATAGAAAAATGTTAATACAATTTTTCCAAAGCACCCTTTGACTCACTGTTTTCTAATTTCTGCAGCTCGTTCGCCAAATGATAAAGTGTAGAAAAAAAGATGTCCAAGACCAAGACTTTTACTGGTATTTCGTTACTTTAAGACATACCATAATGGTGGAAAAAGAGAAGGGAAACGTTCTACACGCGCATTACAACCCACTTGTGCAACGTGACCACGACGCACTAAACTAGTTCGAAATTCCACACCACTTTACTAAAATGTTCTTCTCATTGGGGATAGATAAATGTTACCGACACAAAGTTTCCAACACACTTTATTTTCTAATATCTGCACTTAATTCATCACATAATAAAGCGTGTTGAAAAAAGGATGTCCAAGAGTGTGTCTACATGAATGTCAAGGTCAACAAATGAAAAGAACTGCAGGTAAAATCAATTGTCCAGACCATGTTTTCTTGAGGATGGACCAAGAAACTAAGGAGTTGTATTTGAAGTGGGGACTGGGAACTAATATTATCAGAACAAATATGAAAGAAGAGACGTGATTCTCCTTACGTTGCTTGCAGTTATCAGGCTATAATGGCAAATTTAAGTGCTGAGACTGCCAAGAAATTTACGAAGGTATTAAACGTTATCACAAAAAAACATAGAAATTGCAGATTTGATTTTAAATTCTCCTATTTTCTTTAAGAATGGTCAAACACAAGTGGAACATAGATGTACTTGTCTTTGTAGTCAACTGTATTATCTTTCACAGTCAAATGTAGAATTGTAATTTTAAATACTATGAAAACTACTTTTGTCATATTTGATCTCAATACTAATTAACATTAGTAAAAGTTGTTGAACGCACGTACACACAGACATACAAAAGTACCACTTCAGGAATGAAGATAGAGAATGTGAAATTTTCTAACAACTTTGTTCTACAGTAACCTCTGCTTCAAATTCACAATGGTATGGAAGTCCTCCTTTGCGGTCCCAAATGAATGTTGGTAGCAAGATACCTATAAGACTCTAATGCCCTAATCAGTAACAGCAATAATAAAGAGATGACAAAATTTTGAGAAGAAAGTGTAACTTCCAATGTTCAGTTTTCATCCTTGCATGGAGGTAATACTAAACCTATATGTGATCATTTCAATCCTTTGATTCTCAGATGTGGTTGCTTGATTTTTAAGAAATCTGCTGCAGTGTATGGTGAGTGTAGAACATACCCCTTGTAGTAGATATCCGAACACCCTTGGGCTTATGAGTTTTTTTGGACTGATGGGGTTAGGTTTATCCTTCCTATACTCCAAAAAACCCAATCAACAACCATTTTTATTATGAACAAGGTTAATCCGGAATTAAAAGTTTTATATTCAAGATCATCTGATCTGGAATTTATAAGGGGTGTACTAGTGGCTGAGATTTTTGGGTTGTAGGAAGATGAGGCTTGATTGTTATTAGACTTCTTGGTGCAGAGCCACCTCAGAACATACCGCCGGAGGATCCTCTAAATTTATCTCAACCTTGTTTCCCAAAAAGTTAGGGGAAAACTGAAGGAAAAATGATCTAATCGCAGCCTAACACTGAAAAGAGTTGACTAATGAAGTCTAATCCCAAGATGTGCCTCATCGAATCAGTTAACTATCAGAACAAAACTCTAATTTCAGCCCAACACTAATAGCACTTGCTCAATACCTGCAAAACCTCCCTGAACTCACTACATTCTTGAGTCAAAATGTAATTTTTGTGACTCTTGTTTCACTGAAAATATTATATGTCCTCTACATTATGGAATATGCAAATAGGCACTAACCTGAGCAAACATTTTTCTTTACATGGTTCAGAATCTCAAACCAAAACCTTTGGCATATGCATTCTGTTCAATGGTCTAAAGTAAATGGCTAACACACATCAAAGCTCTCCATGCAAGAAAATTTAGATGGATATATCTCTTTCCCACCCTACATGGTGGTATATTCTACTTCTTTGATTTCTGTATTTTTGGGGGCTCTCACGATTCATGGCAATGTTTGAAGGTTAGTGAAATAGACACTCATTAGATATCAATTTGCAACCATGACAGAGCATCTAAATTGATGGCACATTTTATAACATGAAATCATGATCTGAAATAGCAATATTTTTAAAATTAGACAACACAAGTAACTGAACTGGTTAAAAACACTAGTTATGGTTCAATGGTCCAAAAATAACTGTAAAATATTTCTTTAGGGCTCCAGGCTTTCCCGTGAACAGAAAGAAGCCTAGATAAAAGGGCTAGTGAATGTATATGCACAGCCAAATACACTATCAGACATTTTGAAGCTGAAAAGCCAGATTCAGGAAGTACAACTCCAAATGTAGCGGATGCATTACGATTTTATACAACATTACAGCAAAATACATATATAGAACACGTACCATTTCTGATTTCATTAAATAAATAAGAACCAAGCAACATTTATAAGATACAAAAATGATAGTTTTACAAAAGCAACCATTACCACTGCACCAAGAAAAGATCAAACATTCTTATTTTTAACTCCTGAAGGAGGGGACTTGAACCAAGGTATCCACACAGAAGTTGTCTTTTGATATAGTCTAAACGCTTTTGCTCTACTTTCTTTTTTCAACATTCGGTCCTCCACAAGCTTAGTCACATAAGCCAAACACATAGTATTAACCAAAGCTCCAATAAAGGTCCACCCAAGTCCCAGATTCCATGCAAACACAGCCAGCCCCCACCACCACAGCTGCTCACCAAAGTAATTTGGATGCCGGCAGTAATACCACAAGCCACTGTCAAGAACAGGAGCCACAGGTTTACTGAGCTCCTTCAGCTTGTTGTTTCTATTCACAAACTCATAGAGCTGTGTATCAGAAAAGTATGCTATCACAATGCCACATAAACAGACAGCTGTAGCTACCAAGTCCCACATGCTCAATGGCTGATTGACAGTATGGACCGCATACAAGGGAAGGGACAATGCAATCAAAAACATCTGCATAGACAAGAATCACATATCAAAATGAAAACACTCAATTCAATAAAAAAAACAAACAAACCAAACACGTAAGAAGCAGGTTCAAGTTGTTTGGTTACAGCATATACATCATTCAACAATGAAACCGTACAAGAAAAAAAATACAGAATTAACGTGGTTATGTACCTTACATCCACTTGCAGTCAAGAAATTTCTATTATATACTTTAGAGAGCAATGCTTATATAATGAATGAACTCTATCATCTTCCCTTAATGCACAATGCAATAAATCGTCTCAAATTACAAGGCAACATCAAAATTGGTTCAGGTTCTTACTGTCAGCTCCAAAATGTCAAGTCAGGACAAGATTCGGATCGTCCCATTAACATAAAATTCAAGGAATCTCATTAGTTTCATTTAAGAGTAGGTTTCTGTAGACACCTAATAGTGAAAACACCTCATCGTCATTCGTATTTTTCTCTATCTTTTTCTGCTTGGCACATCATATCATCTATACCGTACAGTTTTCTCACTTGGTGTACACTAGCATGTGAGTGTCCATGAATCTATTCCTTCCCCTAAACTTCATTTTGACACCAATGAATAAAAGGAGACCAATGAGAAAAGTTTACCTGTTGGGAGACATAGACTGCAAAGAATGAAATCCACCACCATTGCTTTCCGTACTGTTCACTCATCTCAGTGAAACGCCAGTCTTCTCTGGCACCCCATTGCCACCCTTCTCTCCTGAAATAGTTATGAGTGAGCCTCACACTCCACACCCAAGTCAATAAAACCACGATCCTCGACCTCCACAAATCATAATTAGCCAAAGGGTGAGTGGCATAGTAGTGAACAAGCATCACAGGTATCACAGTCCAATAGGGGTCAATCATCTGCACCATCAACATCAAAAGACGTCAACTTGGAAGGAAATGTGAAAGTGGGTGAATGAAGAAGAAAAAAAATTGGGGGCTTTGAGTGTACCCAGTGGCTGGACTGGATTAGGCCTATGACCCAGAAGAGAACATTGACGTTGAGGAAGAAGAGAGTGTTGGCTAATACAAGAGGGTGGTGATAGCACCATGACCATAAACTTGACCAAGATGAGGAAGAATTCGGTGAGTCGTAGTGGTTGAGAAATGAGAGGTAGAAGAAGATGGAGGGAAGTGGAACCAAAAATGCTATCACAGCGTTCTTCAAATTGCAACAACTTGACATATTGTTGTCTGGCCCTTTGAATCAATTTGATTTGATCCTATGTTGTATTGAATGTATGCGTTTATAGCTTCCTCTTTTATAGAGGAATTAGGACAAATACTTTTGTAAATCTTACTAATCTATACTAAATAATATATATTATGTTGGTTATAGTGAAATTATATTGAACTCTTAAATAAAGAGTCGGATTTTTGTTTTGCAGATTCATGAAAAGGTCTTTTGGAAGAGAGATTTCATTGCAGATATTTCACACTAATAATAAGAAATGTAATAGAGTAATATATATACATGCTATTTTTTTTTATTTCTCACATAGATTAATAACTATTTTTTCCATCCTATAAGTATGTGTTTAACATTATAATAATTTATTTATGATTAATAAATTAAGCCATCCTTGTGTAAATATTTTCCATACCTGTACAAATTGAATAAGTAACGAAAAAACACAATATCACATTATATCAAGTAGTATATGAAAACTAATTCTTAATTGATTTTATTTCTTTTCAGTTTCCAAATAGTACGATCCTCAATACCAAAACATTAGCACAACTCGCTTTCTGCTTGTGGCTCCCCACACAAAGTCATGTTCGCCTACTCATCGATAGATTATATGATTCATTATTTCCACACAATGATTTGCTGATTCCATGAGCTCGCAGCTAAGTTATTTTAATTTTCTTAAATGGTAAGTGAAAGCAATGCTGAATATGTCACTTAAACATAAAGTCACAAAATATTACTTATTATTTATTTCTTCTTTTCTTAATTAACAAACATGGTAAAGCAAAGTTAAGCAATGCAGGTTGAGTATTCTTAGTTATTTGTATTCTCATTCATTTCAGCACCAAAAAGGTGAAAAACTTCACGGCAAGAAGGTTGAACATCATCACAAGTTGGGAAGAAAGCAGAAAAGTAAATGAGCGTGGACAGATGGTCACAACTTACAAGACAGACAATAAGAGAATCCAAAAAACCATAAATTAAGTGATATTGACAATAATGCTTAGCAGCGTTGTAATGATGTTAGCTGCATAGAGTTGTGACCTTAATGATATGTTAAAATCTACTCACATGATAACTTTATCATACTAATTCAATCCCATACTCGGTCCCCCACTTCTCTTATATTGTGTTTGAAGGCTAAACTGACACTAAGACACTCAATCTGCTAAGAAAGAAGGAAAAAAGAAAAGAATGTCACACAGCTCTGCATGCTTGAGCTGGAGGAACTTATAACAAAGTTTGTTCCACCTACCATAGGGTCAGGAAAACATTTCTTATTCCTCCTCAGCATGCCTAGGCCGGCGTGTTAAATGGCTTTTCTCTATTTAGTCTGTAAAAAGTTTGCATTGAGAAATAATTATAGGCATCATAGGGTCTAGAATATTGTACTATGAAGTTCTACTTTTAATAAACAAGCACATTGTAAGGTCTTAATCTCTTGTTATCCTCCTATTCTTCACTTGAGTACTATCATTTGTGTGGCTATTGCAGTCACAATTGGGCTCGACTTCTGTCATAGTTTCATCCAAATTCAGGTAAACCAGCTTTAAAAAAGATCATGAAATCGTGTCAATAATAGCGTATAATCTTTGTAACATCATTGTTTCCACAACATCATCACATTAAAGTAGACATCATCCTCGGATCTTCAAAGTATATAACTTTATTGCATTAATTTGGAAAGTGTAATCCATTAATTACATTACTCTAAATTTAAAAAATGGCGACTTCTAATAATGATATTAATATATACTTAAAAATAAAAATGATTATAACTCCATGATGGATTAATATAGTGATTAGACGCATGGTTATGTATTTCCTCCGAACTAGTTGGGAGCCTAAAACAGCACCCAATGCTCCTTCAAAACTACTCTAACCATCATGATATACTTAAGGGTTTACTTTTTGAAATAATGTTTTCATCTTTTTATAGCCATCCATGTAATAAAAGATTTGACCTCAAATTGTTGATATCATGTTTAAACTCGTGATCATTACATTATCAAAACAGCGACAAAAAATTGAAAGTAAATCATCTGAAAATGGTATAACATTTTTATATGGATATCCCTAAAATTAGACACCACAAAATTATATGGCATTTTTATGCGTTCCCACATGGTTGACAATGATCGACATAGTAGCAGAAGACATCAAGCTCCCTAGGCGTCGCTCTGTACAAGAAAGCCATCTCATCATTTAGTTCAACACTCCATTCAAAAAGGCCTTTTGAGCAATAAGGCCAGTTGCCTCCAGCATCATTGATTGTCTTGCCTGTGTTCGTCATGTTGGATATCATCAGGTTCACCATCTTCTCTATCTTCGTAAGTAACCCACGGTAGCATTGACTCAAATAAGACAGCTAGTGCATTCCTATTTGCAACACCACGAGGAACATGGCCATTACCAGGAAGATTAGCAAATTGGTTTTCATCCTGCATACCGTCCTCCATCATCCTTGGAACACCCATAAATTGTTGAAGATTTTCTCGAGGAATTGATGAAAGTGAATCAGAGAAATCAGATACCAGCAAATGTCCATACCTAACATATAAAAAAAACATAATCAAATGACATAAAAAAAAAAGCATAATCAAATGACTACATAGATATTAAAACATAATCAAATGATATAAAAAAGCATAATCAAATGACTACATAGATGTTAAAAGAGTCCTGCCATATTACACACAAACAAATGAACTGCTTCCAAAGCTTCAAAATGAATAAGATTCATATTGCTACTTCTTTTTCCTTCATTATCCCTCTTTCTTACCTACATGACATGAGTAAACTTAATTTTTTTATTCTGTGCAACTTGAATACTTCATCATACAACAATTTTCAGTTACATGTTATTAGCTCTTTGCAGAGTTCTCAATCATAATTTGAATAGCTCAACTACCAAATGCTCATTCCAAGTTGAAAAAAGTTTACCAAGTCTTGAAGGCATCATACACAACCTTACAATAATTTTAACATGATGAGAAACTTTCGAGGTGGAGTTTATTTTGGGGGAATAAGCAGTTTTAGTTTTTGAAAAAATTTTAAACTTACAATTAGAAACAATACTAAATGGGCCCTCAAATATTTGATGCTTTTTCAGGTCAAGATAAAAATTTACTTCAACAGACATGACAACAAAATGAGCATGCAAAATCAAGCTAAAACAACAGAAAAGTAAACATAATCTCTTACTCATTTTTCTCAGACGAAAATGCTTCTTTTCTGACACAAGCCCAATCCTTAACTTCACTTTTATTACTTTCTAGTGTTTCAATCACTGTTTTTGCGGCACCACTAAGAAGTTTTTGCAGATCAGGAAGCCTCCATATAAGATAATTTCTCTCAACATATATATTAATCAAGTGATCTAGAGATGGAATTCCAGTTTGATCTGACCGGAAAAAGGCATGGTTGAGAATATCTGTCCATGTGCGATCTTTCAATGGTACTTTGGCGACTAGCTTCTTTATGACTGAAGGATGAAGCATCAATGCTTGTTTCATAAGATCAGATGAAGAAGACTTTTCAGTATTCATACCATCATCTTTGCAGGCCTCACGCTCAAGGTAAAACCGACAAATGGCAAGGGAATAAGAGAAGTTTGGAAACAACCAAATGGAGTTATCACTTTTATATTCTTCAGAAAACTTCTCCAGCCATGCATACTCCTCAGCCCTTAAAGCAAAGTAGTCAATGGAGAAAATAGCCCCCATGGGATCATCAGAATCCAGGGAAAGCAACAATTTGCAGACCTCTAAGGCAGATCTATGACAGCCACGCCTGTTCAAATTTTTCATGTGAGTGAAAAGAGCTGCAAATATAGGTTTGTTTGTATCATGCTTGAACTTCAACTGGCAACTTCCCTGCAGTGGATTGAACATGGGATGCCATGCACATTCAAGGGCATATAGACACCTGGCAATAGCATCTGCAGACATCGGCTGTTCACCCAGCACTGCAAAATATTCTGCCATTGTTAGAAGGGAATCGATATGATAAGGACGGTGCTGTAATATGCTTGCTATGCCATTTATGTCATTAATTGCTTTGGCAGCTTCAAATGCTCTCTGAGATTGGGAGTAAGATGGCGAGTGTACATATCTACATTGTAAAAAATATGAAATTAAATGCCATGTACAAAAGGCATATTAAATTCTTAACTTCACAAGTAATCCACTAAGTCATAAACCAGACAGATTAAGGTTAAGAATTTCCACAAACCCAGAGGTCATTAACAATGAAAATAAATAACAAAAGCCCACAGTAGATGACTCAATCATGCACGCCCTCCTTTTAAAAAGAAAAACCATCAACAATATGAAGAGGAAGAGAGAGACTGTAGGTAATGAAAGTAATCAATAACCAGGCAAAAGTACGTAATTTCCTATGTTATCGATAAATTCCCCTCCTCTTTCTTTTACTATTTTCCTAACTCACTCATTAGGCACTTTTGTTCCAGTCAAGGTTATTCTTAAATGGAAACTTGTATTAGTCCAGATTTCAGAGTTCGTTGTATGTTTATTATATACAATCGGAGCAGAAAATTTTATCAATAGAATGACCCTTAGTTCATTACCTGAAGTAGTTAAGTCCATTTTTCATCTCCAGAAACTCCATGGACAAAGAGTCATCACAGCGGAGCCAATTGTCTGATGGAGTGACAAGAACACTCTTTCTAAGATTATAATGTACACGCCCCCTCACCCCTCGCATCTGCCTAGAACTGCTCGCTTGATTACTGCTCTCAAATGATTTCATAACCTTGGATCCGAATATTCTTCTCAGCTCATTTTCAGCATTCAAATATTTAGGATCCACTTTCAATACGGAGGTTGCTTGCTGTTTAACAGACTTAATTTTGTCTTTGGCAGAAACAGGTTGCTCAGCCGACGAGTTGACATTCAGAGATAAATCTTCTAGAATCAAATCTAATTCTTTATCATCTGCCGTTTTATTTGCAGCAACAGCATTATCCTTGGTTTTCTTCTTTTTCTTTTTCTTCAATTTTGGATTTGATGTGGAAACCTCAGCAGTAGGTTTCAATGAAGATGACTCCTCTTTATCATCATAACTCACCAATGTTTCATGGGAGGATGCCAACTCATTTTCCTGCAGCCAAAACAGCAACATCAAGTAACAACCAAGAAGCATACTCCTTAATCTTTACCATTGTTTGGCCAAACAAGAATCTAAGAATAAATTTGAGGTTCAACATCCAAGAAATTCTTCTTGTAAAAATCAATACTAAATTTTTCTTGTAAGAAAGCAATACTTCATGCGATTCTAAGTTTCTCTATAATCACTTATAAGAGAAGAAAATAGGAAAGCCTAAAATGAATTGGACTTCTCCAATGTGCTAAAATCAACTTACGCAGTTAACTTTTGTAGAAGCCACTCACGTCCAACTAGTGAGACATTTAATCAACTTACGGCCTACACCATTCTATTATACTAAATGTTGAGACATTTAATTAACAAAAAAACAATAACGATAAATTATATCCTCAACCTAAATTCAGATTCCATAGTTGTTTGTTTCTGACCTATTCGCAAATACAAAGGCAGATTTACAAAATCTAGCTAATCCAATTTCATGGTGCATGATAGCAACAAAAAGATAGGAACAACATGAAAACCTCAAAAGGGTAAACAGGGTAATGCTTCACAAAATCGAAGTTTGAATCGAAATGAACAAGGTGGGGTTTTTTAAAAACCTGGTTTTCGGGTTCAGAATCTTGGTCGTTAAGGAGGTCAAAGGGGTTGATGGAGGAACGAGTGATGGGCTCAGAATCGTTATCTTCTTCTTCTTCTTCGCTCACGTGTTGCTGAAGGTGGTGTTGCTCGTTCAGAACCTTCTTCATCAATCGAGCCGACATCTTTTTGTTGTTCCAACTGAACCACTTTCAGGGCGATGCAGGGGTATTCGTAGGTGCCCAGAAAGAAAAAATGGATGAAGCTTCTCAAATTCAATTGCAAGAAACAGAACAAATTCGAATGAATGAAAAAGAGAAAGAAAACAGCGTTGGTGTTACTCAGTTCATTCTGTCCTGTGTTAGCTGTCTCTCACGTCTGTGGCGCAAAGAGCAGGAGGTGGGCTCACAATACAGAGTGGGCCATATGGGCTTTCCACAACTTTTAGCTCAATATTATGAGAACATTTTCTTCCAGCACCCCATTATTACTAATTACACCTATCACTAACAAAAGAAGACTAAAATATCTTTTCTCACTGCTGCATTTCCATTCTCCACTATAGAAGAAAAGAGAGCTCGTTTAAAATAAAAAAATATTCTAAAAGGTTCATTCCGAAACACATTTTGTGTTTCTCGTCTCAAAAAACTCATTTCTAGAAAGTGTTATACATCTTTTAGAAAATTTATGCTGAAAATGTTTTGGAAAGTTTATTCTGAAATGCATTTCATAAGCTTGTTTTGAAAATTTTGTTCTGAAAAATTTATTTATAAATTTTTTTCTGAAAATTATATTCAAGAAAGTTTTTTCGAAAATTTCAGAAAATTTATTCCAAAAGATTTATAAACAGGTAATACAAAAGTTACTTTTATAAAACATATCGAAAATTATGGAGGTGCAGTTACAAATTAGGAGGTTGCAGAAAGAAAAAGCCTTAGAGAAATAAGAACTCATCTATTTACTTTCTTTTATTTTACACATATAAAGTAATATAAATACTTTGTGTCTTTATATTTTAATTTGGCTAAATTTGATTTTTTTTTTCATTATGTGTTGTTGTATATATTAATTCTAGGTTCAGTTACGTCAAGAAAAAAAAATTCAGTTTTGGAAGAATTTGAAGTCGGCAATGTAATTTACCATGTTTATTATGTAATGTAAAGAAGATATACCTAAATATTTATTACTCATGTTGCTTACCAAATTGTTTTTACATAATATATTCCTCTTTCAGGAAATCAGTGAACCATTAAAATATCTAGCATTATATATTAAAAAATACACTTCTTATAACTAATTTTCATGTATTTTTAATAAAATATTTTTAAAATAAATATTATAACACACTTACGTTGACCAGGTTGTCTCGTATGCGCCCACTTAATTTGAAAGTCTGAAACATACATTTCTGAACATTGTCCTCGTCATCCTCGTTTGTGTTGGCAAAGCATGCATGTGATCTTTCAGCTTCCTTAATTATAAATTTAAGTCTTTTTTAAGGAATTTGTCTGTGTTCTTAATTATACACTAATCCTTAGATTAAGTTATTACATGTTAACCTTTTGTATTTTTATTTACTGTCTATTTTTATTTTTTCATGCATAAAATTAATTTTTTACCCACACAATCTGGAAAAAGAAAATATCGATTTTTATCTTCTATTAAACCTAACTCTGCATCTATAATGTCGATTTTGAGAGTTAGAATTTCTCATGGCCATAGTTAACAAAGAGAATGTGTTAATAAATAATTTATTAATATTAAATTGAGTTTAATGGTTTCACGTCAATATGTGTAAAATAAGTTTTCCATGATTACTCAATCGCAAATTACAGTTGATATAATTTAAAAAAAAAAATTATAAAAAATATCATATATATATATATATATATATATATATATATAATTTTGTGGTTGAATGAGAGTATAATCTGACTAACTTTTTTTTACTAAATTTTCCTTTTATAGAATTACAAGTCAATGCATAATAAGGTCAATAAAAGTTGCTGTAGAATGAAAACCATGCAAAAAGCTTAGTTTCAAAACTTTCCATTCAATTTGTGTAAAATAGTTTTTTTATCTCCAGTTTATTTTGTAATTAATTTTATATATACTTCTTGTGTCTATGGTTCTGTCAAATAATACACAGATTATAACATCAAATATTTTTAATATATATTCATATTTTTTTATTCCTTATAATGAAATTTAAAATCATCCATGTTTTAGCCCTTAGATAAGAAATTGAGTTGGGCTAATTCTTTGTTAGAATTAGCGTAAATATTAAATGTAGACGCCATTCTAGAAAACATTAAATATAAAAAGGATTTATTTATTTATTTATTTATTTATGTGACAGTGTTTTGCTAAATACAGCATATATTGACTATTGACACCAACCAAATGTTACCCTTCAAAACATCTCTAGAATAGATCATGAAAAGGAATTCTAGCCTTTTGATTCGACCCTCAGAATGAGCTTCTGAGTTTTGACCACACGTGAGGAAGAAATTGACTTTTCTTTTAAATACTTAAAAAATATGTCTTTTATAAAATAAAACTAATTTAAGTATGCCCCAATTAATTTATATCAAATATATTTTATATACTTTTTCGAAACTATTATTTTCAATTTATTTATAAAATATTTTTTGTTTGTATAAACAGATTTCTTTATTTATTATTAAAAGTGTAGAGAGAGAAATATTTCTAATGTGTTTGTATTTTTATTTTTTTTACTTAACCCGTAATACTTCTTTTTATAACTTATTTAGTATTATGGGATGACATATGTTGTCTAAAGGATCACGGGAGGGGTTTTGGAGGATATTTTTCTTTTTAATGTAATTTTTTTAGCAAAATAGAGGTGGAATATACAATTTGATAATTTAGGATGTTTTTTTAAGAACATTAGTTGAAGAGATATAACACCGAATAGATACTAACTTAATTTTAATAAAAAAATAAAAAATACAGAAAAGAAAGTATAAGGAGAATCAAAATAGATGTAATTGTATTATTATTTTTCAAGTCAAGTTTACAATGTAAAACAATTCTTCTGGTTGACAAAGTAAAGTAGTGAAATTTTTTTAAGACTAGCAATTATTTTGTACACCAATATCTTCCACAAACTTAATGGAATTGAAATTTTAAGACTCAGTTATTTTATACACTGATATCTTCCATAAATTTAATTTAATGGGATTAAAAGTTACAAATCGTATAATTTGGAAAAAGAAATTTCGTAACAATATCTATCTATTGATTTATTACAAGAATATAAAACTTTTTGTTTGACTATCAATTTCCATATGTTTAGTTCTGAAGTAAAGAACTTTGATTGTGAACAATTGTTACTCTACTTTAATTGTTACAATATAGGGTTGCAATTAGAGAGGAAATTGATAATTCATTAAGAAGCATTGGAATTTAGGTGATTTCAATAGCAACACTAGTCAAGTAATGAAATTTAGCTTTAGTGAAAGATTTAGTAACAACAAGTTATTTCTTTGACCAAAATAAATTGCAAAACCTAAGGCAAAATGTTTATTATCAAGGTTTGAAGCCAAATCAAAATCACAGAGAGCCTTAATGAAAAAAAGAGTGTGAAGAAGGAGCAACTTGAAGACGTGTTTCATAATAAATAGAATTAAGTACCTTAAAATGAACTTAATTGTCATCTAATGAGAATCTATATAGTTGTCATAGACTAGCACACTTTACTCACAACATAACTCAACTTTGGTCGAGTAATTGTAACGTATTAAAGAGCACCAACAATTGATATAAAGGAAAAAATTATGAAAATAATTTGAACCAGTTTTATTGAGCTTACAATGAGTTGTCATAGGATATTAGAAAAATTGGGCTTAATCCATCTAGTCTTTTGTAAGATATCTTTGGTATACTTGCTTCAGTTAAAATAAGAGAGCCACGAATCATGGATTTTATTTCAATACCAAGAAAATAGTCTAATTCACCCAATTGTTTGAGAGAAAAAATAAAGTGAAATTGAAAGATGAGTTGTTAAATCAAAGAAACTGAACTACTAATAGTTATACATTCTCATAAACCAATATGTATACAATATTTTTGTTTGCATTATAAACTAACAAATAAGGATCTCACTTATTTGCATAAAACCTAAGTTGAGGAAGTGTCTCAAAGGCGCTGAAACCACTGTCTTGAGACATTTTTAAGGCCACAAATATCTTTGTGTGATCTACATACCAAAGACTTATTAGAATCTTCAAACCTTAGTGGTTGAGTCATATAGATAGTTCTTGAAGATAATCATAAATGAAAGTATTGTTTAAATCTAGTTGAAAAAATTCTCATTTATTTGTAAGAGCAAGAATAATGATCAAGCGTATGATAACAAGTTTAATCACATGAGAAAAAGTATTAGTAAAATCACAACCGATAACTTAATTAAATTCCTTACCATTAAGCAAGCTTTGTTATTGATAGAACCATCAACATTCTCTTTAATTCGAAAAACTCATTTCCAACCCATTACTTATCTATCATGGGAAGAGTAACAAGTTCCCAAGTTTTATTAACAATAAAAACCTCAAATATCTATCTGATATCAGTAAACAATTGAGGATTTACAAAAGTCTCTTTCACAATTTTTTGTTCATAATGTTCCTAAACCCTTATAGGATTAAGTATATACAGTGAGAAGAGAGTCATATTAGGCATCATTTAGAGAAATCCACCCAGCTTCCTAACCATACTTTAACTGATAAAAATACAAGAATCTATTAAGAGTGGAATTTATATGTAGGTATTCACAAAGGATTTCAAAAGCTTTTAGAAATGCTATATTATTAGAGTGTAATTGACTCGACTATACTTGTATCATAGATAACACGTGACATTCAAAAGTAGATAAAGGAAAAAAGGATAGGTAGGTCTTTAAAGATAAATTCATATGCAAAAGTAAAGTTAGTTAATGGTATCGAGTAAAGGATTTTGAAAAACTCTATCATTCTTATCATAAGCCTCAACCTCTATATACTCAACTAGAACATATGTTAAAGGAGGAAGCAAAATCCTCTACGGACTTAGTACTAAGAAAATTGTTGACAAAAGAAGAAGATGGACATCTTAGAGTAGTTTTGATGATGATGAATCATGGAGAAGTGTTGAAGATTTAAACAATGTTTAGATTGAAGAGATACATTGAAGACCTAAGAATTTAGTTGTTGAAGTCTTGCAATTTGTGTATCTTGTTTAAAATAGTTAAATTAGTAGGCCAAAAGTCAAAATAGCAAAGTACTGAGATAGTTTTAATTTTTCATAAAAGTTATGTGATAATAGATTATTAATTAAAATTAAGTTTTATATAAGAGTCTCTTTGATAATCGATTATCACATGAAAAAGAATATTTTCGAAAAAAGTTTATGTGATAATCAATTATCACTTCTGATAATCAATTATTAGTGATGGTTGTGACTTGACTCAATTTCGAAAATAACTTATATAAAATAAATGGTAGGCTTTCATTTTAAAACACAAAAGTTACATAAGTATGAGTACTTAACTCTTTATGGAAAGACTTTGAAAAGCCTAGTGTGGGTAGAGCGTTAACTTTCACCAAGTGGATTCTTGTGTGATTAAGTGTTGTTACTCTTGGTAGGAAAAGTTGTTCACCATTGGCGTGAATAAAAGGGGGTGTTCATCCCTTGTACATTTCAAGGGAAGTGTCTTTCATCTATTGTGACTTCACACTAAAAAAGTTGAAATGCTTTACTTAGTGATGACAAAACAATCCTAAATGATATGATTTCAAATCACTAGATGCCACATGCCTAAAAAAGGGATTTTGAAAAACGCTTGCTAGAAGCCCTAGAAATAACAATCATTAATGGCTATAAAATCTGGGCCATAGAATAATTAAGTTTGAAAGAAGTGATTATTTTAGTTGATAAAGTGTTATTATTCAATGAAAAGGGTAATCTTATGCCCCGAGAAATTGCTAAATCGAGTATGAACTCAATCATGAGTTATGCATAAGGTATAAAGTCTTTCTTTTAATAACTTGGTCCAGTTACATTTATTCATTACACTTCCAAAATCAATAGACTTATGTACTTACTCCACCTATTATTACTATAATTAATTATGTATATTTAGCAATTTGTAATGGATCCAATAATCAAGATGCAAATATGAGATTCAAGTATATATTTAATCATCCTGAATTAAGGAAAATATAATATTTCAACTAATATATTATTTACAAATATAAACAAAATTTGTTAATACATGCTTGATACATGAACCTAACCAACTATAAATATGTATCTATATAATAAGAAGTATAACCTAACTCATTATCACTTTTTACTCATAATCATTATTCATAAAATCATTCCTAATTTGATCGTTAAAGAGTCTTTATAAATGAATTTTCTCTTTATGTGACTTAGAGTTGATTCATATGTGAGTAATGAGACCGAATAATTTATATTAAAATAATATTACTATATAAAGGAAAATTTCAAATGTTCGGCCCATTTTACTGATACAATCATTTCTCTCCAAATCTTCTTCTCTCTTCTTTTCTCCTCCTTCTCTCTAAAATTACTCAATGTTGGTTCATCTGATCAGTGATCAGAACCTCCCTAGGCGATCATGTGATCAAGGGTTTCCTTTTCCACCGATTAATTTCGTGTTTAGAGTCGGTAAGTTTGTCTATCTTTGATTCTTGGAATTACTGCAATTTCTGGTACATGCAAGCACTGTTCGGTTTTGCATGTGTTCATCGGTTCTTCATATGGGTTCTGATTCTGTTTTTGGGTTTGGTGGTTGGTTTCCTTTCGCCAATTCAAAGTTTGTAGGCTGTCCTAGGATCACTTGCGGTTTAGCAAAATTATGGAGAGGTTTAAATCTGTCAAGTTGCTTTGAGGTAAGAGAAGCTAGTTAATTTAATTGTTTGGTTGATGATTTTGCATGTGTGTGAAATTGAATGATTTGATGTTCGGTGATCCTTGTGTGGACTGTTATATGCTATGTTCATGAGGTTTGGGTTTCTGCAGAATTTTGGTTCAATGGCCGAGTGAATTGTGAGGAAGTATGATGGTGAAATTAGGGAATTTGTGTTCGATATTAGGTGGGTGGTCGGTCTCCTAGTCGTACTTAGTTTTGTATTAGCGTTCATTAATAGTCGTACTTGGTTCTGTATTAGCGTTCGTTACTAGTCGTACTTGGTTCTATATTAGCGTTCGTTACTAGCCGTACTCAGTTTTGTATTAGCGTTCGTTCTTAGTAGTGCTAGGTTTTGTATTGTGTTCGGTCTTAACTGAGTTCTACTTCTATAGAGCTTTTCAGTTAATGACCGATCGGTCTTGTATTAGTATTCTGTTTAGTCGTAGTGATCGATCTTAGTGGGAAGTGTGGTCTCTTAGTAGCGATCGGTCTTAGTGGGGTGTGTGGTCTCTTAATAGCGATCAACCTTAGTGGGTTGTGTGGTCTCTTAGTAGCGATCGGTCTTAGTGGGGTGTGTGGTCTCTTAATAGTCATTAGTCTTAGTGGGGTGTGTGGTCTCTTAGTAGTGATCGGTCTTAGTGGGGTGTGTGATCTCTTAGTAGCGATCGATCTTAATGGGGTGTGTGGTCTCTTAGTAGCGATTGGTCTGGTACTAGCGTTCAATCTGGTACTAGCGCTCAGTCTCGTATTGTACTCGATATTAACTGCGTTCGGCCTCTCATGGGCCTTACCTGTTAATGACCATTCGGTGATATTTTAGTAATCAGTATCAACTCTAAGTGTTCGGCCTAAGCTATAGGTGTTCGGCCTAAGCCATAAGCGTTCATTCTAAACTTAATACTTGGTATGGTGGTAGTATTCGGTCATGTTGTGGTACTCAGAATCCTCTAGTTGTTGGTCAGTAATAGTGTTCGGCCTTCTCTTCAGTTGTATATATTATTGACCGTTCGATCCTGTTTATTAGGTAGTGAGAGAACGATCAGTCTCCAACATTCACAGGGTGTTCGGTATTGTTCATATATGTTTGGTGATTTCTGTTCGGTCCATATTTATATTTATTCCAGTGTGCTATTTTAATTAATGGTTCCAATTGCTTTGATGGCTGATGTATGCATTATCATAATGGTGTCAAATTGAAAGTATGGTATGATGTTCCAAATGGTATGAAAGAGAATTCCAAGGAGGAATGTCTCAATGATTGGTTATCAATGTGGTGGTAAAGTATGAATATGGACAGCGAAATTCATGGCGTTCATCCTGACATTCTAATGATTACCCAGTCTCAAGTAGAGATAGGTAAGTCATGTCGTGAGAATAGCAGGAGACCCTAGTCTAAGGGGGGACACCTTAGGTGAGGGATAACGAACTAACCTCGTGCGACAGTTGATGGGTTTCCAGTTACTACACCCACGAGTGCACGAACGGCCAAAGCTACATATTCATACAATCCGGATGGTCAAGTCAAGTGTTCGGTCATTGCCTGTAATGTATGATTGGTCATTGTATGCTTGAAATGCTCGGTTGACACATGTGTATATGTATTTGTTTAATTTGCATTATTAGTGTAATCAATTAAATTATTTTAGATTATCCTTGCTTTTCTGTGGTCTGTCTTTGTATGTTGTTTCTCTTTTGTGATGATCACCTTAATATTGTAAGCTTAGGGATACAGTCTTTTTAATTGGAGCAGCTGAAGGAGAGAAAGTGAAGCTTATTTTTGTTCTTCAGGTGAAATTTTTATTCACCAAATTTCTAATTTTGTTTTATCATTATTTATGTAATGTTTCATTTTAGTAAGTTTTATATCATTGTTAAATTTTTTATGTTCCGTTTGGTTAAAAGAGAAAAGCATGTTAACTAAAAATAAATAAGTAATGAAATGTTGTACTTAAGTTCTGCTTCTCAATAAAATATTATAAATCCCTATAATTTTTGGTTTTAATTTTAAGTATGTTGTCAAATTTGAAAATTTAAAATACTTTTACTTATTGAAAACACTTTGCTTCGATTTTATATTAACATGTTGCTCTCTATTCTGGTACAAGTCAATTTCCTCCCCACTATTCTTATACGCATAAAATGCCCTAGTCAACGTCAATTTTATATCTTATATATTATAATCATTTTCAAACTTAATATTTTTTTTATATATGGATGAATAAATAATTTGAAATTTTTGCATATGCGTTGGATATTCCAGTGTTGAATGCTAATTTTATGTAAAAGTCGTACTTGTTTTTTAGAAGAAATAAAAAAAATGTCAACAGGTTTATGTTTTTTTTTCTCTTAAAGGAAAAGCAAAACAAATTGTAACATTGTTTTGTCCAATGTGGTTATCTTAAATGTCAACAAGTTTTTTTTTCTTTTTTTATATATCTTCCTTCTAAAATTTAAAAGGTCCATTGTACTTTGATTTATGTTTATTGGAGCTTTCACCTTATTCAACAATAGGAGCACTAATGGTTTTAAGTAACATTTTCACGTTTGTTATGATTTAAGTCTTTTATAGAATTAATCTCCATCTCTCTCACAGAACTTTGCTACATTAAATTAAACAAGACAATTGCGTCCTTTGAAAAAGTACCACTTGTATCATGGCTTATTCAAAGTATTACATTATATGTTTGATTTTCCATATCACGATATTTCGTAGCTAATAAAAGGTCAAATTGTTGCTAGAAAGAAAAAGAAAACAAATAGGACTTTTTTTTAATTATTAATACTGAATAAAAAAATAAAGTCAAATAGTGTGGATGGGATAATTTTCTATTAAAAAAGTATTTCAAATATAAATATATCTATTTGGTCTTATCACATTCAATAATCTCGTATTGTTAAAGAGTGGAGCTCACTTTAAGTACTCTTGCTTTTTTTTACCTTTTGAAGTGTCTTTTAAAGATAAAATTATGGAAGTTATAGTTTTCAAAACCAACGTATGAGTCTAAGTCTCATTAACTCATTATCTAGAGATTTTTTGTAAAGAGTGATATCAATTCCTTATATGGTTGGGTTCATGTCTAATTGGTGTCTGTATCTCTCCAGTGAACCTCCTCCAACCTCCTCCTTGATAGACTCAACAGTACGATGATTTATCTTAACAATATTACTTTACAGACTTGTGATCGGAACATTAATGTCTATTGTGAGACCAATATCCAAATCATCTATCTCTTAAAGATGATCAATCATTCCTCTTAAACTTTATTCTTTCTTTCATCCTTTGAAGCTTCTTTTTAAAGACAAAAATGTAACAGGACTATGCTTTCTAAAGTGGATAATATGTCACATATATGGTATTATATAAAAAGTAGTTAAAATTAGAAGAAGAAAAATATAAATGAAAAAAAAAAATAAGTGTTAAAATGTGTTTACAAACTACTTTAATTTAAGTAAGATATATGTTAACATATTCATATTTTTTTAAGAGATTAAGTACACTAACTAATTATAAGTTGTAATTAAAATCATCTTAAACATGAAGTAATTTATTAATTAAAACAAATAGTAAATACATTAGTTCTCTTACTCTTTTTTATCCAAGACTAAAAAAGTTTAAATTTCAAGAGTAATGTAATTACTTATACTTCTTCTCACTACTTGGCTTATGCAAGTAAATTCTATTATTATTTCCTCTTTTTTTTCACACATTCATGTATTTCAGAATAATGGTTGTTTTTTACAAATAATGTTGTAGAAATGTCAAAGTCTAAGTTTCGTTATGCATAATTTTGATAGTAGTTAAAGAAGTGGTTGTTGTGTAAACCGACCAAATGAAATTAATAATAATAGTAAGAAGTATCAAAAGGTTGTTTGGTTAATTAGTCCTTTTTAAATATTATTAACAATTGAAAAAATTATCATTTCAATTATTATAATGATTGAAAAATATGGAGTTATGACTATCAATTTATATATATATATATATATATATATATATATATATATATATATATATATATATATATATATATATATTTTGTGTGCGCGCGTGTTACTTTCATTTTTATCCTTAAAATTATTGAAAAAAAACTCTTGGCTTTTAACCTAAGATTGCAATCACATGCATCTTCTAAATTTTTAAAAATTGATTATAGATGCTTCATATACTGTGTTTAGTTGGTATATTGTTAGGATTGATGTCTATATTGTTAGTATTAAAAACATTAAATTATGCAGTGATTAAAAACTATTGTTAATATATTATGTGACAATTATTACAAAAGTCAACAAATTTTTTATAAATAATCATTTATATTACAGTAATTATAAATTATTATTTATAACTTATTATATAAAAATAGTAAAGGACTAGGTTTTGTTGTTATTTTATTTACATGTGTAGTATTTTATTTTACAATATCAATTACTAAATAAAACATTATAAATTATAATTGTTCGGTAGGGTTTGTGAGAGCGAGATCTTTGACTTGTGTGCTTCGCTTGTACGTTTCTAGTTTAGACTAATTGGTTGTCACTTTGGGCCGGAGGGGGAGGTATCTGCAAAAGGCACTCCGACACTCAAGTTAGGAGTTAGAAGCGGTTTGATGAATTGTATATCACAATTGTATATTTAAATCCTGATCGGACGTAAATAAGGCGTAGTCGAGTATGAGTTGATGGTGAGTTTACCTCAATTATTTATAGAGTTTAAAGGAATCTAAACAATTAATTTACCTCTTAATGGTCATTAATGCAAACCTTAATTGTTTAAGGATAGTCGTTATCACATTTATTGCGCCTTAACTCTGATCAATGGTTGTCGAGACCAAACAGCTGAAAGGCTCTTTACTGCACGTTGACTGTTCGGTCGGTGCACCCTTACGGTTCAGTTGGCTATAAGCTCATAATAATAATAATAATAATGGAACATATACAAAATATTAATATAGTTATTAAGTAGAATAACTATATTAAAATAGAATATTTTAAAAATATTAAAATTAATAGTTATTAAAATTAATGAGCTCTTATACTCAATTTATAAAATAAAAATCAGATATTCACACTTTATAATTTTCGTCTTTCATCAAAGGTATTTCAGCACATATTTTATCGTTTACTCACACCATGAGGTGATATTGCAAAAGAGAAATAATATAAAAAAGCAAAAAAAAGGCAAGGTAAACTAGTGTTCCAAAAAAAAATTCATAAAACAATATAAACATATGTCATATTAGTTCAACATGTATAATATACTATAATCATTAAAACTTCTCTAGACTCAATTATCCGAATACATATTTTGACATACATATTCAATGTAGATGTGTACTCATAGTACTATTTATACTTTGCATAGTTCTAAACGTAATCACCCTACTATTCATGAACTTAATCTTTCAATGTCTAAACTAAAAGTCTAATGAAAAAACCTCATGTCATTATCTCCTCTACCCCAATCATCTTTATTTCAGTTGAATAACTGGTAGAATATCATCATACTCACTTTCAAAAGTCTTACATGTAAAAACATACAATGAACATCACCAAACATTTAATTTCTCTTTGAAATCCTCTCAATAACATAGCTACATATATACTCATAACAAACATCATCAAATCAGAAACTATTCTTCATGATTACATTCATAAAAACTAAATTCTTAGACATAAATCATAAAAAAATAATTATAAATTTAATATTAGATAGAATTTAATTTAATCTATTTCATAACTTAGATGTCTAAATTAGTTTTTAATTTAAAATAATAGACTGAGAATCAATAATATTAAGTAATTTTTTATTCACAATAAAAATAATTTTAGATACTAATTACTTTTACTTTATAAAATGAAATTTAACTTAGTCAATATAATATAATGGTATTAATGAGTTCTTCAATATTTTATATAAATGAATTATTTTAGTTTTATTCATATTGAGCCATTTTTTTCAAATTTGATATAGCTTTTTCATTTTTTGAATAAATAAATTAAACATACTGGACTTTTGTAGAAAATAAATTGCACAATTTTTTTATAAATTCTTTAATAATAAATATAATGTTTATATTTTAAATAAAAAGTAATAAAGTTTAAAAAAATAAAAATTTAGGTGTATTTTTGAACTAAATTTTGACAAAATTCATTAAAATGAGAGCGTTTTTGGTTGAGTCAAGTACGAATAAATTTAAATCCAACTATTTTTGTTGTGTGGACGGAAATTTGTTCACTAAAAAATCATTTAGATGATTTAATTTATTTACTCATAAAAAATACTTATAGTAAAAAAAAAAGTCAAACCTAGTATTGTTAGCTTAGATTAGTGCAAGTATAATATAGTAGATTTATATATCAGAACAACAGCTACAAGAAATATCTACGTAACAATTAATGCAAATAAAGTATTTTGACGTAAAAGTTTTATGGACATTAATTATCAATAAAATCAATAAGCAAGGTCATACTAGTATCAAAATTTTATAAAGAAATATTTTGATAAATTATGAAAAAGAAAACTCAAACCTATTTAACGGAAAGTTCTGAGTAGAAATAAAGTTATTTAAAAAAAAATGGTAGAATAACACAGTTTTATGTTTATTTAACACATAATATAAAAATAAAATAATTATAAGAAAGTGAATTTTTGTATTTTTTAAAAAGAAAAAAATTAAAAATTAAAAAAATAATGTCTCCATAAATATAAAAAATTTATATGTGTTAAAATATATATTCTTAGACGAAATAAGTATTGTAAGATGTAAAATTTGAATCGTAGTGTTTGGTTGAAACTACCTTTAAAAGTATTTTTTTTCTTCTTATAATTAAAAAAAAATTAAATATGAAATCATATAACATCAATTATTTCCTATCACTTTTCAAGAAAAATTTGTCAGTTGTCTGTGAAGAAGAGTGACATATACCATAATGAAATAAAAAATAATTGATGTTATTATTACTTTTTAATTTTTTTTCAAATTCACCCATTTTCAATAAGGTCATGTTTGGCATATTTAGCATCTCAAAATTTACTTATTCAAAGATTTGTTTTTTCACTGATGTTATGTTAGCGTGATAATTATTCATCCTTATTCTTTTTTATACAAAGTGAAAATCAAGCCATTTTAATTCATCAAATTTTATTATATTTTATGGGAAAATGTAGAAAATTTTAAGATATAATTCCATCTTATCAAATATTTAATGTTAAGATAAGACTTTGTTCAGTTGTCAGGCTAAAGGAAAATAAAATAGTTTAAGTTAATTAGAAATACTGAAGACATGTTGGCTAGTTTAATTCTCGTGATTTAAAAATAATAATTATGTATTATTAGGTTGTAATAAAATGTTATTTCTAGAATGAATATCAAGAATGAATTTGAAATACATATTCAATATGATTAAAGGGTGGCTGTGTTAATTAACAAATCCTATTTATAATAGATAAAAGTAATATATAATTAGAAAAGTGAAGTTATATTCACAAAATTATTATTTTAGCTAGTGTGAAAATAATAAATTGTGATGATTTTGGATGGACATGATAGTATTTGAGAAATTAAGATTAAGTTATGGAAAATTTTGATTGAAATCACCTGTATAAACCTATCATAAAAATTGCAATATATTTAAACAAAAATTATTTATATTATTAATAATAAAATTAAAGATGTTAAAATAGATTATTTGACTCACTCAAATCTATTATAGGTCAGACTTATCCTAAGTTAATTATTTAATAAATTAATTTAATTCGATTAACTTATTTGTAAATTAATTTAATTTGATTAACTTATTTGTGAGTTTAAGAAATTTGAATTTAATTCGATTTATCATGAATTAATGAAATAAAAGAGTTAATTCTAATTAAAAATATTATAATTTTTTTGTCTAATATTTTTTTATATGTAACTAAAATTCAAAATATTCAAATTTGTTTTTTCTTATTTTAGATAACATAAATCATTCATTCTAAAATGAGAAACTCATACACTTATATTATATCTTATTATCTTAGTTCATTCTAAAATGAGAAACTCATAAACTTATATTATATCTTATTATCTTAGGAAAAAGAAAGTGATTAATGTGAGAGACAAAGATAAATACCGAAAGAAATGTTATGGATGTGACTCTCTCTCCGCTGAAATTTCAAACAAAAAACAAAGTTTATTTATGTTTTGGATTAAAATGTTATAAATGTCATATAAGTTTTTTTTTTGTTTGGATTGACACGATGAATCGAATTCTTAATAAATCTAATCTATTAAAATTTGTAAATTTTTTAATCTAACTTGATTCAAACTTGAAATAAATTATATTAACTCATCAATTTTAAACCATTTAACAGTTCTAAATAAAACGAGTTATAATTTCTTTGCGATAAAAAATCTAATTTTGTTTTTACATATTAAAATATCTATTAATTTTTATACACGAGTCTCTGGCCCACACTGTCCATACATTTGACTTCATAATGGTTTAAAGTGGATTAATTAACGGCCTGTAACCTCTATTTTACATTCTAAATAGCATTTTAATGGTTGACTCCCTTGCATTAATGGTTTTTAACTCAGAACTGTAGATTTCATCATCACAATGATAAATTTTCTTGCAAATTTACCGTTTTCAAAACTTCAATTAATACCATAAAGTGGTTGTTTAATTTAAACAATAAATTTAATTTTTTATATATATTTGATTGAATTTAATTTGGTGTTCAAGCTTATTATCATTCATGTGTAAAAGGTTAAAAATCTAATATGAATAGTAAAGTTTATATAAAAGAGATGGAGTAAGAAAAAAGATTTTAAGTTGAAAATAATTTTTTGTTTAATTATTATTGATAAAACTAATTAAACTAATAATCTCACAAGTTTAAGTTAATTTATTTTCACACAACTAAGATCTGAAAAGTCGAATTTGTTCCCACTTGTAAATATAATATAAATAAAGTTTGCAGGTAGTGATATTTAATAGCATCCGATACAATATATTTAACAATTCTCGTTAAAATAAAATCTAATGTCACATTAAAATATAAATTTAAACCAAATTAATCCCCATAAAATCAGTTTAAAAGTATTTCAAACTGAGTGCTAACCATGTCAGAATTAATATCATTAATTTAAATCATAAACTGTAATAAGTTTACTAAATCAACTTGTTTTGTTAAAAAATACAAATTTTAAAAAGGATTAAATATTCCCAAATTATTTTCAAAATCTATATTTCATCCCTGAACTAAACTATGTATTTATTTCTTTACTGTAGTGTATACAAATTTGTAAAATATCATTTTTGGAGGAAACAATACATAAAAATTAAGTTATAGTTGACTAACATATTTTACAGGATCTTCATAAACATACAAATAAGAAATAAATATATAATTTAATTTAGAAACAAAACATAACTTTTTAAAATAATTGCAACATAACATGTTCAACTATTTTAAAAACTACAATGTATTCCTTTTATATATATATATATATATATATATAAACTAAACACATGTAAATCATTAGAGTTGCGAAGGTAGAGAGAGACAAGGCATTTTTAAACGACCAAACATGACATGTTAAGCTATCCAAACAGGGAATTGACTGTAGATGGTAAGAGTCATTTTGGAAGACTGATATTTAGACATTTGATAAAGAGAAAATAATAACAATAATAATATAATAATAATAATAATAGAATAAGGCCTCCATGAGAAAGAAACTGGTAGGTGCTTCTGTTTGGTGGTGGCTGCATAACATATCATAACATAACATAATATATCTTATGTAGCAACTAGCTATAAGCAAGAGAAGAGAAGAGAAGAGAAACCATTGTACATCTTTTGTTGTCTGTCTGCTTCACACGTTGTTATTGGCGTACTTCTCAATCATGTTTTTCATCATCATCTTTCACATTTTCCACTCTTCCTCCACTTCCACCCTCTAAAGTAAACGCTCCTATTTCTATTTTTCTATTGATCATTTCTTTAATGCCAACCATCCACTCCTACTTTTATATTATCATTTTTATTTTCTACTTTCTTTAAGATCAATAGTAGAACAACAACTATATCAAAAATCTTTCTTTTCTTTTATTTTCTTGCTTCATCCACAGTTTTTCAAAATAAACATAAACACCAGATGAATTATATTTACTATGAACTGCAATGAGTTGTTACAGTAGTAATGATAATTAAAATCTAAATATTATCTATGTGTATGTATATCTAAATCCCCAGTTGTCAACGTCACCCTTCCACTTTCTCTCTCTCTCTCCCACCCTTCATTTTGCTTCCCTTGTCAATGGATGGTCATGGTCTTCCTTGCTCCCATGCCACCCCAACTATCTCTTCTTACATTGGTTCTTCACCCCCTTATGTCCCCCTCCTCCTCCTCTTTCTCATTTCCACTCTCTCATGACCAACCATCACTTCAAACACTCCATTCTCTCAGTTTTTCTCATGCCATCACCATCTTCATCTTCCTCTGCATATTCCCTTTACAATTCTTACATGGTTTCCAACTTCATGGTCTCTATCATAGTCCCCTTATTCCTCTTCTCCTTGTTTGTTGTTCATGTTTCCTCTTGTAGTCAGATTGATAAACTCTCCCTCTTGGCTTTCTCTGGGAACATATCCACCTCTCCACCTTTTCCTTCTCTCAATTGGTCTGATTCTCTTGACTGCTGTGCTTGGGAAGGCATTACTTGTGATGGGGATCTTAGAGTCACACATCTTTTGCTACCTTCTAGAGGCCTCACTGGCTTCATCTCCCCCTCTCTCACAAACCTCTCTTCTCTCTCTCACCTTAATCTCTCCCATAACAGATTATCTGGTGGTCTCCAGCACCAGCTTTTTTCATTGCTCAGTCATTTGGTGGTTCTTGATTTGAGCTACAATCATCTGTCTGGTGAATTGCCACCTTTTGTCGGTGATAACAGTGGCAAAAATAGCAGTGGTGCTGCTATCCAGGAGCTGGATTTGTCCAGCAACTTTTTCAACGGGACACTTCCAAATTCTTTGCTCGAGAACTTGGCAGCTGCTGCAGCTGGAGGAAGTTTGGTGTCTTTGAATGTTAGTAATAACAGCTTCATAGGTCATATTCCCACTTCCCTCTTTTGCATTAATGACCGTAACTCCTCCTCTCTCAGATTCTTGGATTATTCCTCCAATGATTTTGATGGTGCCATTCAGCCTGGACTTGGAGCATGTTCCAAGCTGGAGAGATTTAGAGCAGGCTTCAATTTTCTGTCAGGGCCTATTCCAAGTGATCTTTTTGATGCTGTTTCTCTCACAGAAATCTCATTGCCCCTCAATAGACTCACTGGAACAATTGGCGATGGTATAGTTGGCCTTACCAACCTCACAGTTTTGGAGCTCTACTCCAATCATTTCACAGGTTTCATCCCCCGTGAAATTGGTAAACTCTCCAAGTTGGAACGGCTACTCCTTCATGTCAACAATTTGACAGGTACTATGCCCCCGTCTCTGATGAACTGTGTCAATCTTGTGGTGTTGAATTTAAGGGTCAATCTCTTGGAGGGAAATCTCTCTGCATTCAATTTCTCAGGATTCCTCAGCCTTACTACACTTGATCTTGGCAACAATTATTTTATCGGTGGTTTACCACCAACCCTTTATGCATGCAAATCACTTTCAGCTGTGAGGTTTGCATCTAATCAGCTTGAGGGAGAGATTTCTCCCAGGATACTTGAACTAGAGTCTTTGTCTTTCCTATCAATTTCTACTAACAAGTTGAGGAATGTTACTGGGGCTCTGACAATACTCAGGGGGCTCAAAAACCTCAGTACCCTTATGCTCTCCAAGAATTTTTTCAACGAAATGATACCTCAAGATGTGAACATAATAGAGCCAGGTGGATTTCAAAAACTGCAGGTTTTAGGATTTGGTGGTTGTAATTTCACTGGTCAAATACCAGGCTGGCTTGTGAAACTTAAGAAGCTTGAGGCTTTGGACCTGTCCTTTAATCAAATCAGTGGTCCAATTCCTCCATGGTTGGGTAGACTTCCTCAACTTTTCTACATGGACTTGTCTTTTAACCTCCTTACTGGTGTAATTCCAGTAGAGCTCACAGAACTCCCAGCACTGGCATCACAACAGGCAAATGATAAAGTAGAAAGGACTTATCTTGAGCTACCTGTCTTTGCAAATGCAAATAATGTTTCCCTACTGCAATATAATCAGCTTTCAGCCCTCCCCCCAGCAATATATCTGGGAAACAATCACCTTAATGGCAGTATCCCTATTGAGATTGGAAAACTCAAAGCCCTTCTTCAGCTGGACGTGAAAAATAACAGCTTCTCTGGTGATATACCCGTTCAGTTTTCAAACCTGACTAACTTAGAGAAACTAGACCTCTCAGGAAACCAACTATCTGGTGAAATTCCTGATTCCCTTAGAAGATTACATTTCTTGTCTTTTTTCAGTGTAGCCTTCAATAATATTCAAGGACAGATACCAACTGGTGGTCAATTTGATACTTTCTCCTATTCCAGCTTTGAAGGAAACTCGCAATTGTGCGGTCCAGTCATTCAGCGTTCTTGTTCTCAACAAAATACTTCTACTAATACTACTGCAGCTAGTCACAGCTCAAACAAAAGAATAATGATTGCACTTGTCATTACAGCCAGTTTTGGCTTTGGCTCCTTGATAACAGTGTTGACTCTGTGGATACTGTCCAAGAGAAGAGTCAATCCAGGTGGAGAGCTAGACAAGATTGAAATGGAATCAATTTCTGCCTACTCCAACAATGGAATTCATCCAGAAGTTGACAAGGAGGCTAGCCTGGTGGTATTGTTCTCCAACAAGAATAATGAAACCAAGGACCTCACCATATTTGACATCCTAAAAGCCACTGAAAATTTCAGTCAGGCAAACATAATAGGATGTGGTGGTTTTGGTTTGGTTTATAAAGCAACACTACCAAATGGAACCACAGTTGCCATCAAGAAACTTTCAGGAGACTTGGGCCTCATGGAAAGGGAATTCAAAGCAGAAGTAGAGGCTTTGTCAACAGCACAGCATGAGAATCTGGTGGCATTAAAAGGCTATTGTGTGCATGAGGGATTCCGGCTTCTCATGTATACATACATGGAAAATGGAAGCCTTGATTACTGGTTACATGAAAAGCCTGATGGTGCTTCCCAACTTGATTGGCCAACTCGCTTGAAGATTGCACAAGGTGCAAGCTGTGGCTTAGCTTATTTGCATCAGATATGTGAACCACACATAGTGCATCGCGATATAAAGTCAAGCAACATACTCCTTAATGAAAATTTTGAGGCACATGTTGCTGATTTTGGGTTGTCCAGGTTGATTCTTCCATATCATACTCATGTTACCACTGAACTTGTTGGTACATTGGGCTATATTCCCCCTGAGTATGGACAAGCATGGGTGGCTACTCTGAGAGGAGATGTGTACAGCTTGGGTGTTGTCATGCTTGAGCTGCTAACTGGGAGGAGGCCTGTAGATGTTTGCAAGCCAAAAATGTCAAGGGAGTTGGTTGGCTGGGTTCAACAAATGAGAATTGAAGGAAAACAAGATCAAGTATTTGACCCTATTCTGAGAGGGAAGGGGTTTGAAGGAGAGATGCTGAAGGTGCTGGATGTGGCTTGCATGTGTGTCAGCCACAATCCTTTCAAGAGACCAAGCATCAGAGAAGTTGTTGAATGGCTGAAGAATGTAGCATCAGACAACCAGCCAGCACAGAAATAAAGACTTGAGGGAAATGTTTGTCCCTCAACAAATCTTGACAACATTGTATACTTGTGCAAATTCTTTCTTTTGCTTTTTTACAGATTATCATTTGACTACTGTAAATGTTGATTCCCCTTGTCAGAACATTATTGCTAGAAAGATTTTGTGAATTATCTTATGTGATCATCCATTTTGAGCTGGAGAACTTTCTATTCTTGGAAGTTGCAACTTTTGACATCTAATAAATTTTTCTGGTGATCAATGCAGAATCCTAAAACATTGCAAACCTATGTTATATATTCTTGTTTTACATCTCAATGTTATTATTGTAGTCCTATAAACTTACTGGTTTTTATTATTATTGTTCAAATTATTGAATACCGCTCCTTTCTTTTAGAAGTTGACATGCAGGGTTTTAGTTTAAAAGAAAAAAAGATGATATCCAGCACAGAAAAACGTTTATTTCATCTTAGTTCTAAAACAATTGAACTACTTGGTCACTGGCATAACAAATTCCACTTTCTAACTTAACATTTCTGAATATATACCAGTGAAGAACTGCTTTTATATGCTTTAAACAATTAGCTTAGTACAAAGTAAATACATACTGAAACATGATAACTGACATCTGAAACTGAAGCCAGAGTCACATTCCAGATAGTTTACTTTTGTTACTAAAGAAATGCCACAAAGGAATTTGTCAATTTGCCATCAAAGATAAAGAAGAACCTCAGCTTACACATCATGCGTTATGCTTTTTGTTCTGTAAATCAGCAATGAAATGGATAACTACAACAAGTAACAGTTTATTTATGACCCTTTGCCTTCACGTCCCTTCTGTTTTGAACTATACACATCAGTGGTCTTGGTTTAGTGCACACACCTGTGTGATCATATATGACAATAGGACAGAAAGCCACTAATATCAATTTTTCTCTTAGATTGTTATCCAGAAATGTAGCAGTGCTTGAGCAATCAAACTAATGTTCTACCAGAAGAGGAACTATGAACTTCATGATTTGACAATTTGTGATTAAAAAATAACTGACACTACAGAATGTGTACACTGAAGATGGCAAACTTTCAGGTTGACAGTTGTTTACTATTAGAGACCTTGAATCAATTAGAGATTTTATGGTTCATGACAAAATCTGAGGCCTAAAACCAAAAGCAGAAGTGCACGCAATTACTCACTGAAGAAATGAATGGCCCAACAGTAGCACAATCAGCTGTTTGATATATTATTTAGAGGAATGTGATACACACTCAACAGAAGAACATGTTGGACACTTATTGGAGATGTAACATCAGTGTAAATTGCGCATGATTATTTGTTGACTCTATATCCATCTTTTTGGTTGTTCTTGGTAGAAACTAGAAAGTCTCTCTAGCCCATTAAACGTGAGGTTCATTTTCAGTGGTGGGGCTGCGAACACATTATGGCTAAGCATGATATTTGAAATTCACCATTTATTCACCAAGAGCAGAATCAAACAATAAAATAACCCTCTACTCTTACTGCATAAAATCATATCCAGAAAAGAGGAATGAATAGCTTTAGCAGATCATAGTTCCTTCTTGGCCACTATTTCATCTTTCAAATGTCAACAGAAACCAAGAAACCAACCTCAAGCAAGCTTCTTCTGATAAGTACGGATGACTGGAATTTGATTTTATAATCATTAATAGGAAAACATCAAGGATTGATGTCAATAAATTCGTTATTTATGGTACACTTACATATATACTTTACTACAATCTCAGTAGTTGAATGGTTAATAACATTCAAATTTGGAATTATACATCTAAACCTCAGAGTAAATACTAATCCAATCTTCAAAAAAACCTTCCTTCTAGTTTCGAATATGTACTTAATGGTCATACGGCCTTAAGATAGGACCGAGGGAGAGACCATCAAATAGGGGACGAGTGGCCGAACAGGTGAGAATCCATGTGTCTTACAATCCAAATAAGCATTGTAATGACCGCACGAATAGAATAGTGAAAGACCGGATGAAACATTTTTTAATCAAAATTACTGGTAAGCGCTACTTAGCAAGGAATGAGACATGATTGAACCATGATTAGAGTTTCATTGATTTCTGACTCATCTTAAAATTTATAAATAGAAGTGAAAAATAAGAATTTAGGTGATTACATTTATTACAAGTTTAAAACTTTATTGTAACCCTCCTTCGGATTAATGTCTGACTTAAGGATTTAAGTACCTTTGACAGGTACTCAAGGAATGACTAAGACTTTGAACTAAAACGTGCATAAATATCTAAACTACTTTGAAGAAAAAAAGTGAAAGGAATGTTTTACTAAGTTGCTCGACTTTACACCCGAAACAGAATCCACAGTTTGACTTTAATAATCTGCAATGTGATTGTGAAGTGTTTGTGTTGTAGGACTTTTTTGCTTGTATATTTTATGGAAGATGCTTCTTCATGAAAATAACTTTGAATGATCTAACTCAACTTTAAATTTGAACAAATATGTTTATGCAAATAAGTTAAATAATTTACTAACAAATGAATTCTTTTACACGAAACTTAGGTTTGTTTAGAATATTAGTGACTTAGAGAATGTGTTTATTTAAGTACCATCCCCACATTCCTAACAATATTGATTTGAAGCACATTTTCCTGTGCTAGGCTTCTGTAGGATAAAATAGGTCCTATATTTAGACAACTTTTAGCCCAAACAATGTAAATGCATGAAAGAATGAAAATATCTACATCAATCCCACGGAAAAATATCTTAGTCAATTTCTAAAGAAGAACAAAAAGGCAAAAAGGCTTCTAAGTATATAAACTTAAATATTATTTGATATACACACGTTTTCAAACTTTTTTTCCTTAAAAATTTGGAAAAATATTATATATCACTACCTTAAATTAACATGCCTTTATTATGAATGAAATCATGTTTCATATTGGTGAAAAAGTTATATAAAATAAGTAAAAAAGAACCAAGTAAACATTGTTTTCGAAAAAATATAAAAAATGTCTTTTTACAGGGTTTAGTCCAATTCACCTTGTTCCTAAACCACAATATAGTTTTTTCTTTATATATAATATTAGAAAACTCTAAAATATACATAATTCAGATATTTAAATCACATGATTTAGAAATATATTTTGAATTAAATAATCTAAAATATATTTTTAAATTTAATAAAATATTTTGAATTGTGTAATTTTAAATTACATTACTTAATATATATATATATATATATATATATATATATACTTTAAATTATCTAATACAGTGTATTATATAAATTTGTAATATATTTCTAGATTAATGTAAATTAAATTCTTTAATGGAGGGTAAAGAAGAAACACACCTCAATCAACACGTTAAGAAAATGTTTTAGACAACTTCAACCGAACAAAGAGAAAAGACATAATCAACCATCTATGTAAGTAACATTGCTACACACTTGTAATTAAATAATGAAGGATTAAAGATAATTAAATTATAAAATTCTAAAAAGTGATTGGAGCCTATAAATCTTAGACCAACAATGACATAACTCATAATATGTATTATAAATTATTACTATTTATAAAATATATTAAGATTTTTTTTATAGTGTATTTATTCACAAACGTATCACTGACTTAAACATAAAAGGATCTTATAGACATATTGATCAAAGACTACTACATTCAAATACATCTTTTTTGTAAGAATAAATTCAAAATATGTATTTAAAATGTAAATATTTTTTAAAATTATACATTCTAAAATGTAGTTAAAAATTATACAATTTGAATTGATTTGTACTCATTTAGATTTTTTCTTTTTTTCACATGAACCCAAAAATCTTAGACCGTAGAAAAAGGAATTTACAATTATTTTGCATACTAAAAGGAGATGGTTACAATAAAAACAAGAAGAAAAAGAGACGAAAGGTTAATAAAAAATATATTTTACTAGTCTTTCTTTGTTTGTTTGGATTATTTAAAAAATACATATATTTATTAGAGACTTACCCTATTTTTTTTTTATCTTCTCATAACAGTCAAGGATATAGAGAGAAAAAAAAATGTTGTTTTAATCTCATCTGATTTGCTAAAATGTATTTTACTCTTACTTAAAAACAACTTGATTTTTTTCCATTTCTTTCTTTCAGTGTTTGTCTACATTTTCTTATGTCTTTTCATGACGCTAGACAAGTGATCAAAAATATTAAAAATAAAATGATTTTATACTGTTATCAAATAAATAAACTATTAAATATAATAATTTGTTTGATTTTTACAATCTTAAGTTGATACATTTATAACTAGAGATATTTTATATTCAATGGATTATATAAGATATTTTTTTTATGGGGGACTAAGATTCTAAAAAATGTTGATTCTTATGACTTTCTCTAATATTTTTCGTCAATTTTGTTCTCTTTTTGTTTCCCTTTTTCATTAACAAAGCTTATAGTTTAATTTTCGTTGAAGTGCCAACCAGTTTGACAAAACCAGAGAAAAACAAATAAAAATTGGAGGATCGAGATAGGTAATGTAATTCGATAGAGTGCAGATGAGGGAAGCAATGCTTTGATTTGATTTGATTCCATTGCTGCGAGTGTGAGGATCTATATTGGTGATGAAGCAGCACGAGTTAACTCTGTTGTTGTGTCTCTTATGGGCACTAACCCTTCTCTATGGTGAGATGTTCGCTTATTGGGTTCCATCCCTCTTCACCTGTTCGTGGCCCCATCTTCTCCGCAACTCTTCTTCGTCAACGGTAGCTACAAAGTCTTCATTTTTTCTCCTTTTTCATTTCTGGGTCACACTCAATATTTGACATTCTCTATACTTCATAACCAAAACCAGAAGAAATCACTTGTTTTGTTTATGAGCTTGGGAGTTCATGAACACTAAAGCTCTATCTTAAAGATAAAACAAAATAGTAGTTATGGTTTTATTTAATTTTGAAATTGGTCTGGTATATGAAGGTTGTTAGTTTTTTTTTACTAGTAGTGGCTCCACCAAGGAATGTGGGCAGTGTATGTACTGGATCTGTAAATTTTTACTAGTTTTGTTGGATATGGTTTACTGGGTTTTGTTGAAGAGTTTAATTTATATACATTGTTAATGTAAAATGTTTTACACTGTGAACCTACTTCATTGCTAGTATGACTCTTAAAGTAGTTATTGTAGAAGTTAAAAACATCTATCTCATTTGTGATTAAATGGGAGAGTAGAAGCTATTTTCAATGACAGAGCCTACACCATTTTCTCTTTGTTGAAATATTGAATATTTGATGATTCCTGAAGGGAGCCTAAGCCGACAGACTGGTTCTTTTACAGTATATCAAAAGTTGTGTCTACATTACAATTATAATTTGATTTGCTAAACATAATAAAATGCATAATTATCTGAGCTTATTTTGAGGATTTTGCTTGCAGGCTCAAACAGATGGTGGGAATTACCAAGCTGATTATGTAAAAGTTGCTGTTATTACAGATCCACAGGTGAATGATTCTTTTATTGTTATTTTATGGTCATACATATATCTGTGAAAAATACACCTGCATTGTCCATGCCTGTTTAAGTGTGTATGTACTTATTATTTCACGTTTCTGTGGACGTGCATCTCTCTCACCATTTGACTTGAATTTCTTTTTAAACTGAACAGGTCATGGATAAAACTTCTCTCAGTCTTCCTGCAAAATCACTTGCACTGGAGCTTGCAGAATTCTACACTGATTTAAACATGCGTAGATCATTCTTTGGATCTGTCCTGCCTTTCAAACCTGATGTCATATTGTTTTTAGGTGATTACTTTGATGGAGGTCCTTATTTATCAGATGAAGAGTAAGTCCTGAAAATTATTTCTTAATTTAGTTTTGTACAAGTTTAAAATAATTTTGATTTATCTATTATGCCATGTTTAATTTTTCCAATCAGTCTTTTCCACCTACAGTGATTTTGGAACTCAATTTTTACCTTTCACTTCAGAAAACAAGAAAACCAAAGAGATGATACATTTTACATATTAGATGTCGATTCTTTTTTCTCATTTGCAAAAGCTGAATTTAGTGGACAAAGTAATCAAAAGCAAAAATAAAATGCATTGCTAGTTCCTCTTTCTGTTATACTAAAAGAGTTATCCTAGAAAGTCATCATATGAGCATCATGTTGAGTTCAACCAAAAATTTATGGATATTAATCTCAGGTCAAAGACTTGAGCGAAATGCTGAAACCAAATGGTTAAAGGAGTCTTTGGTGCTTAATGATAAGTTTTAACCCTCTTGCTTTCAGAGTTCTTTATATCAGTTGATAATTTAGTCCTATTTATTTAGATTACATTTCCATATTGTCGAACAAAAGATAGAAAACGAAATCCCTAGATTACTGTAGTAAATATTTATATGATTACATTCTAAGGAGCTGCTGATTAATTACAAGTAATGTGTTGTTTAACTCATTTATCTTGAATGACTGTTCAGCATGTTCACTCAAATTTTCTATTATGAAATGCTTTTACAATCATTTGGATGAACAGATGGCAGGAGTCTTTGAGTCGCTTCCGACATATCTTTGGTTTGAATGCACGAGGAAAATACATGGACTTGCAAGTTTACTACATTCCTGGAAACCATGATATTGGGTATGAAAGTCTTCATTCTCTAAATCCAGAGGTATTTAAACATGCTATCGCTCAACTTTTGATTCCCAAAGTTCAATAACTATAAGGTTGATTTGTTTGAATTGACTTGTGTGGTGTATAACTATAAGGGAATCAAATGAGCAAAGACGTGACTAAGAGTCTAAGAATGTAGTCATGGTTAGAATGATCTTAAGACATTGAGGATGAGAAATTACATTTATTGTGCCTAAGGGTTGTTGAGTGTTGATATTAAAAGGGAAAAGAATGCATAGAACCCTCAAACACAGGTCATTTTTCAAATAAACACCTTGAACATCTTGTATTAATGTAATGGACCCTTCTGTTAAGTCACTAATGAACTACTCATCTTGATCCTTCTTTGAGATTAAATGTTATCCTTTAAGTTTTTCTACTACTACTACCTCTATTGTTGTTAATATTATTATTCTCAAAGACATTTCCTGACTATCATGTTTTTAACCCTAAAAAATTTACAAGACTTTGAAGACCGGATGACTGCAATTTCATCTTTGTCATTTCATCCACTCTCCCAAATCATACATGTCTACTTGTCTCACATTTTGTGGGAGGACTCATTTGTCATTGCGATAGATGCAACATCAGCCACAGTAGAATGGGTTATGGCTGAGTTGCCACAAAACCCATAGAAATATGTATGGAGAACCTGAAGATTCAGATGTGACTAAGCTCTTAATCTGCATACCATTGGGGGAAAAAAACCCTTAGATCAGACCTAGGAGTTTCAATAGGAATCCACAAATCAGTGGCTGAGTTAGACATGTGTGGCCTTAGGGTACCCAAAGGTGCACAAGTTCTCATTAATGCAAGGAGCTTGGGAAGAGACTCAAGCATTTGGACTTACCCTGACTTTTTCTGTTAGAAAGGCTTTTAGAGAGTGAAGCTTGATCTTGGGCGAATAAAAGAGGAGACAGAAAAAGACATGATGAGTCCTGTATGTGGTATTCCAAATCTTTCTTATTTTTCTTTTTCCTTTTTTATCTTTTGTTATTTTTTTAGACCTTTGAAGGCCAAAATCAGGAAATTATGTTTTAAAATAATAGTAATTGAACTGCTTAGATATAATCTCATATTAAGAAGGCTATATGTTCAAGGGGTTGCAACAATGAAGAGTACGTTTTAGGGTTGATAGACCATTAGAGACTGCCAAAGATTAGGAGCTTTAATATCATGATAAAAAGTAAGTTTTAGTCTAACTCATTATAACAAAACTAGTGTATAAGGTGAGGGTTGCACTTGTCTCTAGTCAATGTTCCAACACACACCTTTTATGCCGAGACATGTATATCTCGTGCATTGAACTAGATATTTGTAGGTAGTCCAATATCAACCCAAGAGACAAACCTCGTTGGGATACAATATCAAATTTAGAAAGAATGATATTTCTTCTGTATTTCAATAATGAGATCATTGGTCCTATTAATACATGAGCCTCCTGTTTATTTTAGGAAATATAGAGCTAATTCTAAGGAAGCCAATCCCTGCAATATGGGATTGTTTTTAAAGCAGTCCTAGTCTTACTGCAAGATACACCTTTAATTAAAAAATAAAATTACAGCAACGATAAAATAAAAAACTTCCTAAAATACATAACGAGCAGCATGTTTTGACAAGATATAATCTCAATGAAGCATTAGGATGAGTTGTCCATTAGTCAGTTAATGGAAGGTTAACTGATGGAAGGTTAACTGAAGGGTATATTACTCAACTGTATTGATATCAGAAAATTGGACGAACAAAGAACTGGAAGGGCATATTAGGAAGATTCAAAATATTTATGAGAGGAAGAAGTGGAAACCCATTTGATGGGGACTACAGGCACAAGCACACTGATTTCCTGATAACAGAATTGCCTATGTGGCAGGAGGAGGGAATGTAGGGAATCTTTTACATTTTGGAGAGTGAATAGGGAGTATAAGGGTAGTACTACGTGATCTTTAGGGGAGGCTGGTTTTGGGTGGAAGAAACAGATTTTGGGCTGGGATTTGGCAATAGGACCCACATTGTCTTTGTTACTTTGTTTTGTTGATTAACTAATACAAGGGATCCCCTTTCATTACTTTTCTGTAGTTTTTGATACCTATCAAAATTTAAGTAGTAGTTGCAATCAAAACATCCGTGTCTATTTCAAAATGGAGTAAAGTTCAGGAAGTCAATATAATCATTTCCTATTTTAAAATTTGGACTATTGATGACATGCATATTGTTGTGGAGTGAGATGAGATTTTGTATAAACTAATCTCCTTGACATTTATGCATTATTGATATTATTAGAAGATGAATGTCAACAAAGCATGGCATTTTATCTTAACAATGAGACAAAAATTCATTGAAGTTGCCTGATAATTGATCTTGAGAACCGTAAAAAGACATTTGGCAATAGGAGCTTGTTCATTGTGATTCATAAATAGGAGGTTTGAACCACATATTAAATGTTCAAAACGTTTTATTAAGTGGTTCTTGAAACAAGTTTTTCCCTTCAATTTTACATAATCTACAATCTAATATGTTGTCTGGTTTTGCATTTTCCATTAATTGTGTTCTCTCTATTGGTTCCTTCCTTGCCCCATGAGCATAGGTTATCCAACGCTATGAGGAAGCATTTGGGACAAGGAACTACAGATTTACTGTCGGAAAAGTGGATTTTGTTGCCATTGATACTCAAACTGTGGATGGTGAGCTAGATTTGACTTATGAATTTCAGCTGTCATGTTTCTTAAGTAGCAATGTTGTAATTACTAGAACTCTTATTTTATGGTATCAAGTCATCACATTTGTATCATTTCAGTGCAATATGTATTCCTGATTTATCTGACAATCGAGTTTTTTCTTTTGATCAAACCCTCTTCTCGCGTCTGTACGTGCTGGAATAGATGTTTTTGTATCTGTTTGCTGCATTGTGCCGTTTACTATGTTTCACATGTAACTTTTAACACGGAACATTTCTCCATTTGGACAAGGCTTTATTTATGAACTATGTTTCATTCTTTGACATTTTTTTATCTTAAAAAAGCAATTATAGTTTAACTATCTAAATATCTAAAAAATTGTTATTGAAATATGGTAAATTTAAATCATATTCTATTTATAAATGTCACTGCTTGGAAAATTTTGATAAAGCTGAAAATGCTGAACTAATTATGTTTTCTACAGGACACCCACAAAATCATCTGACTTCTCAAACTTGGGGTTTTGTGAAGAATATCTCTGCTGGTATGAACTGGCCTTTGAGTATATATTTCATTGTCAGGTCAGGTCAATTCTCTTATTGTAATGCTTGTTTCTTTTGAACTTTACTAGGTAATGTGGTTCATCCAAGAGTTTTGTTGACACATATTCCATTATATCGACTTGATGATACTTACTGTGGTCCTTATCGGAGTTCCCCAGTTATCAATCAGGTAAAGTTTATTTTAGTTTCTTGAAGCAAATTTATATCAGACACATTGAATGTGGTATGGTATTGGTCATTGGAATAATATGGCACAGTGAGTTGTGTCAGAAATCTGAATGTTTTCTTACCTGCCATTCTGGAAACTTTTTAACAATTTCTTCTTATATTTCAGAGGATAAATTATGCTGTAAATGATAACACTAATGAGATATCGTAAGTTACTCATCTTTCAAACCATGGAAACTGCATGAATCATGTGCAGGTAGCTCATAGTCCCTGATGTTTGATTTAAATTTTATTCTATCCAGGTATCAAAATTATGTTTCTGAGAAGTCTTCAGAGTACTTACTAGATACAATCAAACCTGTGAGTCATCTCTCTTTTTGGAATGTTGCGTTGCTATTCCTACCTTAATATTGTTATGGGGAAAAATAGTTCATGGTGGGTTTACCGATTATTTGTTGTTCAATATATGCCTTTCAATTGATGAGACCTTGTTCTGTACTGATAAAAATACCCGGGTCATTTTCCTTTTCTCTGTGGGGATGACTGAGTAGTGGAGGACGACTCAATATAGGGAAGTTGGGAGCTGAAACTTTAGTGAGGGTAACTGCTCTCTGAATTAATAGTTTTGTTTTTGACAGAAGCTTATTTTGTCCGGTCATGATCACGATCAGTGTACCATCACTCATCAATCTAAATCTGGGCCTGTAGAAGAGGTAAAAACCTTATCTTGTTGAAACTGTCTCCTTGAGTGTTTGGACAAATGTAACTGACAAGAGTATGCAGCACACTCTAGGTACTATAAGTTGGCAACAAGGAAACTTGTATCCCTCGTTCATGCTGTTATCAGTTGATAACTCAACTCTTCCAAATGCTTCCATTCCAAGAGATGCTTTGTTGACTCATTTATGTTTTCTTCCAGTTCAATTACACATTTACATATGGTATGTTCAAACTGAACTGAGTACAATTTTCACCCGATCATTTGGGTCATCTCTTTTATTGATGAGTTTTATCTTGCTATAAATGTCAGGTATATTGTGCTATTTGTCTTGACCCTTCTTGCCACCCTATTTTGGCCAACAAGTGGCACAAGTTTTTGGCATCAGTGTTGGGGCTTATTTGGCTATTGTAAACAACTAATGTCTGGCATCTTTTCTAGAAGCGAAACAAAAGACAAGGATGAGGATGCTAACTATGAATATGAGATGATGTGGGATGCAGAAGGATCAATGCATCTCGTAAAGAAACCCTTGAATCCATCTACTGTAAATTCAAACGACCGAAGCTTAGGAGAAAGGTAAACTTTGGTTTCCATGTGTGGCAGTTCAATCCTGTAGAAGTATTATATTTGACTTACTGTGAGTCATGAGACATAACATTAGTCTCTTCCTTTTGTTCTTTCTTTTTTCTGCTGTCAGGGGTAATGTTGTGATGCGGGCAGCAGCTAGAAAAACTACTGCTCAGGAAGGAGAACACTCTGTAAATGTGGATATGGCTTCAGGAATTGCTCTTGATCCTATTGGAAGAATACCTCCCAGAACAGGCAAATCAAAGACAAAAGTTACAATCCAGAGGTTGATACGTACCCTGCGAATGTTCACTGTCATTGCAGCAGTGAATGTTCCTCTTTACATGATGTTGCTATTCAAGGATTGGATTGACAAATGAGAATCAAATTAGAGCTATACCACTCAGGTTTTACATCCACTTTTGTTTAATTTAAGGTGAAAATTTGTATATCCAATTACATGTTCAAGAAAGTAATTGCCATCAGCATGATTTCACTAATCATATGTTGAGGCTTTTACATTAGCTTGAAACTCATCTTTAAATTATTCACTGACATGGTTATGATCATACGCAACATCAAGTTATAAACAAACGGTTTTGTTAGTCGAGCTATTTTTTCTGTTTGTTTAGATTTCCTCTGAACTCATGTTATTTGCTGAGTATGCTCTGTTAACATAGCATAGTCATTTGATTTCAATTATGTTTGTATATATTTTAATACTGCCTTGTCCTTCGAATCAGCAAAAAAGAATCTCAACTATATTAACTATCTGTCGTAAAATAATGTTGTAGGAGGAATCAAGATATTGAGCTCTTAGTAATTGCTGTCATATTATATTATATGTAGCTAAAACGTGTATTTTATAACTGTGATAAGCCTTAGTTACGTGTCATGTTCGCTGTTCTTGGAATGATACAACTTACTCACTGGCTATAAACTGTCATAACAAAAATTATGTGGAAAACGCGTATTAGATGTCAAGTGTTAAAATTGATACTAATCCAACTTCATTACTTACATGGAATTTAATCATATACATATTCACCGACTAAAATATGTTTTTTTTTTGTGTACAATAATTCAAGTTTTGATTATTTTGCCCGCCCACATAAGTTTTTTTAACTACGATTTATCTAACATTAAAATCTTCAAAAAAATGAATTAATTCCTTTACCAATTAATTTGTGTTGTTTATAGAAACAATTTGTGGAATCTCTATACAGTTGTTTGGTAAACTTTCAAATCATCTTAGGTGATATACGAGCTCATAGATAACTTTATTTCCGCCTGTAATGGTTTTTTTTTGTTTAGGTATTACACATTAGAAAAAATATTTATTTTTCTTAGAAATCCATTAAATTATAACTGCAAAGGAAGAATAATTATAAGAAGCAATTTTTGATAGTGAACACTGTGTAAGGATTTCGTTGGCCAACTTTGCTTACTTGTTAAAAGACTCATTATAATGGCAAAGACTTTATCTTAACAAAGCTCTCGGAGTGAAGGACTCGTAATAGTAGCATTTTCTGAATTAAAAATGAGATCCACAAAACTTGCTTATTTTAGAATCAAATTGGTTAGGGTATTGCACATCCTATGTACGAACTTCCAATGACAAAGAACATGGATCAAGAGATATGCTTGTCTTTGCATGGCCAGGCAATATAATGGAAAAATCTAGGCTTATCTTGATCCAATACATATGTGCTGTCAAATCAACCTTCCGTCAAACATTCCATGATGCCTTTTGATAAATCCTTATACACCTTCACTTCACAATCACTTTCTCACATGATACAGAGATCGTAATCATTGTAATCAAAACCTTCTCTTCAGTTCAGTGTTTTTGTCTATGCTGAATTGCACCAATTTTGGTTACCCCCCTCCAACGTTTTATGTAGTTCTTTAGACAAGGTAATTATGAACAGTGAAACCTTTGTCCCCTTAACTAGATTCATTCAACCCAAATAATAACTTTGAACGTAGGATTCTTGGACAAAATGCTTGCCCCTAGTCCTATAGCCTTAAACTCTAGCTATCCTTTGAATTCAGATGAACTATAAATAGCCATCATAATGTTTCTAAAGTTGAAGCTACTTTGTAAATAACGGTGTATGATTTTATATCTTGTCTTTTATGGAGCATAGTTGAGTTTCCCTTTTGTATTTTTCAAGCCAGCAGAAGTACCAAGTGCTAGTTATTAAGTCATAATAGCATTATAGTCAAAGAAAGCAACATATGCAATACAAGGAAAGGGGGTTTTGGTAGAAAAGTCTAAGTACATTCCAAGTGGAGTACAACATTCCAATTATTCTAGCTTCAGCTAACGTTTAGTTAATCAACTCCTTGCCAACTTCATATATTGTGGAAAAACAGCACTGAGGGTGTCCATAAAACTCTCCTTTCTCCATAAAAACCCATTTGGCTTTTCCAAATGGGTAAAAAAAGGAAGGAACAAAGGAGACCAAAATGACAAATCCAAAGTGAAGCTCAACCCAACTTTGCTGGCAGACCATGCATGGCAAGGAGCTTCCTTCAAACAAAGATATCATCATTTTAGAAGGTAGTAAACTTTAGGATATATGTATATATATATATATATATATATATATATATATATTACACAGAAACAAGACCAAAGGAGGGTGGAATAAGAGTGTAACTCAATCATCTCCTTGAATGTACCAACAAAGTAGCATGGTGGCACATCGACGTAGGATATAGAGACGGGCACGTTGCTCCTTGACCAAAGAGGCACACTTGCTGCTATATCCCTTTCTCTTTGAGGGAACCTTAGTTCTTTGCTTGCACTTGTAGCTTTGAAACTCGGCCATGGATGCTGTTATGGTGTAACAATGATGATGATGATGACGATGATGAAGAAGATGAAATACAAAAGCAACAGTAGCAAGAGCCTGATATTTTGTCAAAGGGAAACCCCTAAAAAAATGGCTCGCTACACAGCCTGAGGAACTAAGCGTGGGCGTGCTACAATATATATATATATAAGCAAAGTTGACTTGGTGGAGTAAAAAGAAAGCGATTAAGTGAACGTGGGCAAGCTCGAAAACTGAGGGATTTGCAGGCTTTAGGGGTTTAAATTTCAATGAAGTTAAGGGGGAATGAACGTGGGTCTTGGTAAGATTTCTTTGATGATGCAATAAAATAGTGTAGTAGTTGTTACCAATGTAAGTAGTGCAAAAACAATGAGGGGTTAATTAGAAAAGTGGCAAAGGTGAGCATGAAAAAGGGGACATTGCTATATAATAATGCAGACAAAGCATTGAGTGGAGTGTTCAGCCACGGGAACACGTACCCGGCAAGGTTACCTCAACTCTGAGGTGGGTTGGAGCTTTTGTTGGATTCTATCTTTCATCACGTTCCTAACTTCCAACAATAACATCTTTCTTTTTTACTTCAATGCAGATGGCCAGCTGTTTCATCACAGATTTTATCTATTAATCACACTTTGTTAGGATCAATCTTAGATTATGCTTATATCTCTTGATTTAATCTTCTCACTTGCTCTAACTACCGCTGGAATAATATATTCAACAAACAACAAATATTGTTAAGATAGACTCTAACCATAGTTTTGATTTGATATTAGAAAGTGGACTTTAAGCCTAACTTAACTCCATAAAATCAGTTTGGAAGGTGAAGTTTGCATTCATTTATATATTCTAAATTGATCTTATCTCTAATTGATGTAAAACTTTCAATAAAGATAACATGTAGTTTATACCGAAAATAAGAGAACAAAACATTAGTTTTATCAAATATATATAGAAATATCTTTTCCTAACACAAGCATATATATATATATATATATATATATATATATATATATATATAATAGGAAAGGATTAAGTATGATACGTTTGGATTTACTTTCCATTGTTTACTGACTCATCTAATCTTGTCCCTTGGTGAGATTACATTGATGATCCTTTTTCATGTGTAATGGAAAGCTAAAGTGTCTTCTAAAATGGTTATGCTTATGTGTGAGTAACTGTGAGAGAGAGAGACAGAAGATATGCAAATCAGAATCAGTATATGCTGGATATATAGTCAAAGCAGACTGTTCAGTTTTGGTGGAAGTTAGATTGGTTGGCTTCCAGCTTTTGATGATGTTCCAAGAGCTTGGATTTCAAGTTTAAAATCGACTAAGATCTTTTTAGGAGACAAATTTTTACCTATATTTGATTTGGTGCTGCTTTCTAGATAATCCATTTTTTTCACATCAGCTTGAACTTAGTCAAATGCAGATGGAGAATGTGATCTTGATCTACAAGATATGATTCCTTTGGAGTTAATTGTAAAACATATCTATGTGTAAGGGAATTTCATTATAACTATTTTATTTTGCTCCAATACTCAGAATTATATCAGACTTATTGTCTATTTGGATTAGAAGTCATATAATAAGAAGAAAATATAGGTTGAAAAGAAATAGATAATATAAAAGAAAATTCAATGGTTGGATAAGTGTAAATAAGAAGAAAAACATTTAAAAGTTTTTCCAAATCCTAATAATAAAAAATACACTATATGAAATATCTTAATAATATTAAATGTTTTGTTAACAAATTGACATCTCACATGTGGAGTTGACAAGTCCTATTCAAGTAGCTTTATTTGGGGTTAAGGTACTTTAACAATATCTTTGTTCTAGAAAAGAAAATAAATTAAAGGAAAAGTGAGAGAACACAATAATCCAAATTAAGGTAACATTGTAAGCTATTTGATAGCGAAAGAAAATTAAATAAAAATATTTAAAAACTAGGAAAAAATATATTTTCTAATTGTATATAAAATGTGTATAACATCCCATATCTTAATATAAAAAATGCCAAAAGTTAAGGTATTTTGGTTTATTTATTCCTTCTTATTTCCATCACTCAAATTGCTTATATTTGTTGTTATCAAAAGTATTAATAATCCTTTTATTTTTTATGAATACTTTTGGAAACAAATACATGATTGTATGATAAATGATTTATTAAAGTAGAAAATAAAATTTAAAGACAAACAAAATATATATTAATTTACAAACGTTATTGAAATAAAAATGATAAAATTAAAGTTATAAAAAAATATTCAAGTTTAAAAATATTTTAAATATCCTCTTATTTCCTTTCTTTAAAGAAATCTTTTTTCATAGACTAATCAAAATTATAAAATCACATAAAAAAATATTAAACTAATAATAATTAGAATTTAACACAAATATTTTTCTTTTTAAACTTCAATTGTATAAAGAAGATTTAGAATAATTACATTAAATTATAATATTATAATAAATAAGATTTCTTTACATAATAGTAAGATAAAATTACACATATGATCCATAAAAAAATAAGAATAATTAAATAAAAAATCACAAAAATGATATTTTACATGATAAAAATAAATAATAAATAAAAATATTAAAAAGAAGAAAAACTATCAAATTATAAGCATTTGATACACTGGTAAATAAAATCGCATAAAAGAAATAGATGTATAATTAAGGATACAATAAAAAGAGATATACCTTACACTACAAGAATGATTGAAATTACGACGGTCATAATTCGTCGGTAATGTATAAAATCCGTCGGTAATTAGCATTTACCGACGGCTTACCGACGGCTAAACTACCGTCGGTAAAAACGTTGTCGGTAAACTTTACCGACGGATTTCTAGCCGTCGGTAATTACCGAAGGCTTTTGGCCTTCGGTAAATCCGTCGGTAATTACCGAAGGCTTTTGGCCTTCGGTAAATCCGTCGGTAAATGTCGCGACCTGGTTCATCTTCTTCCTCTTCCTTCGTCGCTGTGTAAATTTTTTTTTTCATTTCCACGAACTCCACCACCAAAACGACATCACGCAAGTAACAAACTAGTTTCCAAAGTATCAAACAACCAATTTATTTTCAATAGTTAAAATTATAGTGAATCATGGAGAGTTTTTCTGCAATTCTCAGATTTGTAAGATAAATGTTTCTAATCGTTTCAATGTGGTGGAAAGAACGGTGGTAGAGGGCAGCAGTGGTGGAGAGAACGGTGGTAGAGGACAGCGGTGGTGGAGGGAAGCGGTGGTGGAGGGCAGCGGCGGGAGGGCAGCGGCGGGAGGGCAGCGGCGGGAGGGCAGTGACGGTGGAGAGCAACGATGATGGAGAGCAGCGATGGAAAGCAGCGGTGGTGGAGAGCAGCGGTGGTGGAGGGCAACGGTGGTGGAGGGCAACGGTAGTGGAGGGCAGTGACGGTGGAGAGCAGTGACGGTGGAGATTTCTTTACTGATTGAAATGAGAGGAGAAATACTTCTTTTACCCACATATATTGGCACTGGATGCGAAGCTGTTTTCGAAAAATTCTGATTTTTTACTGACGGTCAAAAGCTTTCGGTAAATCCGTCGGTAATGTCATCCACGAAATAATGGGTGGGAAAAATCCCGCTCTTTTTACCGACAGCCAAAAGCCGTCGGTAAATCCGTCGGTAATGCACATAAAAATATCGTCGGTAATTCCGTCGGAAATTAAGATATATCGACAGATATTGATCCGTCGGTAAAAATCCGTCGGTAATATTAATATTTTTTGTAGTGTTAAAAATTAAAAAAAAAACTTTTTAGATATTAAAGTAGTTGAACTATTGAGAAATAATAAAAGTTGTTTAACAAAACAAAAATTCTAAAATAAACCAAAAGTTAAGTTAAAAAGAATAAAAAATATAAGTTTTTTATATTACATAGTAAATAAAAGTTTTATGTGATTTAATACTTTAAATTGAGAGTTAAATATTGTTAAAAATGAGTAAAAATATTTGCATGTCAAACATAAAAACTATTTGATTTACACTAATACATCATTGAAATACAATCATACAAAGGTTGTATGTAATAAGAGAAAAAATATCTAAAAGATACGAGTGAGATTCATAAATATAAAACAAGTCAAAACAATTAAAAAAATGTATGATGAAAGATAAAATAATACTAAAATTTAATATATATATATATATATATATATATATATATATATATATATATATATATATATATATATATATGTGTGGGGTTTACTAATGCGTGTATGCCTTTTTCAGGTGATATATTTTAGCAATGTGTATTATATATTATGGATTTAAAGTTTTAAGGTTAAGAGTATTTTAATAATTTTCATTATCAAAACTAAAATAAAAAAGAAACTCTCCAAACCCTTACTCACCTCTCTCTTGTTCCTCTCAACTCTTTCTCTTTCATCTCTCTCACTCATCCCTCCCTTAACTTAATTTAAAAATGAAATTTAATAATAATAAGAAGAAAAAATATATAACACAATCCTCCAATCAAAAATCAACATCAAAATCATCAATTATTTTGTTATTAAAGTGGAAAAAAAATGAACAAACATAGCAAAAACAACAAATTCGTTGTGAGAGTGAGATGGAATTAATACGTACATATCACCATTCTTCTTATATATCTAAATAAAAAAATTGAATATTATTCCTACAAAATATTTATATCTATTGGGAAATTTTCCTCAAACAGATATGGACAATATTTATGAAAACAAATTTATTTGTCATCCATAATTTAATTCAATTCAATGAAGAAACATGTTATTTTATTTTTTAAAATTTTAATTTTAATTCGATAAAGTTAAGTTCTCGAATGAAAAAGTTGACCAAAAGTCATTTTCAAAACAAACATTGTTTTCTGGTGAACATTACTTTTTCAAACAAAAAACGAAATATAAGTAACAAACTATTTCAACTTCAATATTCAAAAAGCTAAGAATTTTCCTTCAAAGAAACTTACTCTTGTGAGAAACAGACTTTTCTAATTTTAGATCTTTTGAAAACTAAAAAATTATCTTCTAATGAAATACTCTTGAATTAACATCTTTTATTATTAAACAAGCTGTATTGTTAATCATTTATAAATTTTTATTTACCAACAAGTCTTTTATAATATCAATGATGGCTTTGTATCACTAAACAAAATGGCAAATTTGAGTATTATGGGTGAAATAAATGTGACTGAGGAGAGATGATTAGTTAAGTTTCTAATAAATTATTAATCATTAATAAAATTGGTATGTACTGCACACTAATAAAGATATGAAAAAATATCACTCATCACAGTAAAATTATTTAATTAAATAAAAAGGTTGATAAAAGTGAAACCTATGTGGAATAAAAAGGGATAATTTTTATAATAGTTTACAGTAGGAAGGAAATCGGATTTTGTTTTTTATTTAAGTTTAATAATCATGCACGGTGTAGTATTAATGAATAACAAATAATAATATATACAAATTTTGAGTATTTTTCTAAAATTAATAAATTTATTATACATGTATCATATCGAATTTTTATTAGACGATAATGTCAATACATTCCATTCCCCTGCATGTTTTTTTTTTCTCTCTTTTGATTATACGTCAATAAAGATTATGTTGAAAGTAAAACAGAGCCCATTGTAATACCAAATTTGTGGGCTCAAAATTGGACCAAATACATTGGGCTTTGAAATGAGATTGAGCTGAGAAAAACCAAAAACTATTTCTTCCTGCACCCATAGCCCAAAGCAAATGACTAAGTTACTGTTAATTTAAGAATTATTAAAAATTAAAATATGAAAATTACTTTTTACTTTTTGACCTAGCATCAGCAACTCTTTTCTACACTTCCATATATAGTTCTTCACCTCATATCGGCTGGAAGTCATAGATACCGCCACACTACCGCACCTACCTGTGGCATTTCCATAAGAACTTCCAGTGCAACTTTCTGCATCTCCATCACAAGGTTCTGCATCTCCACAGTTTCAAGATTTCGTTGGTTCGTCTTAGTTGTGCATCCTTGAAAGTGAGAGGTAAATAGATTTACTATCTTTGACATTGCTTATTGCTGGCTGGTGTGGGTTTGATATTACTGTTTCTCGCTGGGTGGGATGAGTATGTTCGTCGGAAACGATCCGAATTCTTTTTGTGATTTTATATCTTGTATTTTATGAAGCATAGTTGAGAGGCCAACATTTGAGTAACATTTCAAATTACGTTTGAAATATGGTTAAGAGCTGGTCGAAGTTTGAAAACCGGTTGAGACCTGATAGGTATTTGAAAAAAGACTGAGGCGTCGTCGTCGTAAACAGTTAAAGGTATCCGTAATTTTATTTTATTTTCCTTTGGCTGAATTTTATGTGTTTTTTTATTTTAACTTGTTATGTTTTTCGTACTTATTATTATTTATTTTTATATTTATATATTTTCTGTTGTTTTGTTTATATTGATAGTTGGTTTATATAATTTATGTTTTTTTGTTTTAATTTTTTATGATGTTTTTTATTTATAATTTAAATTGTGATATGTTTTGTTATATTTTATTTAGTAGTTGATTTTTAATGTAAGCTAATATTTCTATGTTTTATTTAATTTATAATATATTGATGTTTTTTATTTTTGAAATAATTTATAATGTTTTATGTTATTTTTTATTTATTAATTAATTTTATATATGTTAATGTTTATAAATTTTTTATTTAGTTTATAATATGTTTCGTTTTATTTAATTTTTAATTTTTAATATGTCTTAATGTTTTAATTTTTTATTTAATTTTTAATATGTCTACTTTTTTATTTATTATTTATTTTATAATATGTCTATTTTATTATTATAAAATGTTTTGTTTATATTTATTAGTTAATTTTTAATATGTGTTATTCTTTTTAAATTATTTTTTAATTTATAATATGTTTATTTTTTAATTTATTATTTAATTTATAATATGTTGTGTTGGTGTTTATTTAATAATTTTTAATATGTGATGGTATTTATTTGTGTTGTCATTTGAGAAATATTTTGTGTGATAAATATGTTTATTTTAGGTTGTGATTAATATTATAAGATGAATAACTATCCATTTCAATTAATCGATTTTTAAATAAATTTGATATGTGTTTGAATTTTCATTCTTGGTAAATGAAGTGGTGGACTGTGATTATACAAATAAGTTTACCATTAATGAAATATTCTTTTTACCCAATGATTTAGTTGAATGAATTTGAAAGAATGTATTCGATCTTAGATTTGTATTAGTGATTATTAGATATCGGTGAAGTTGGAAGAAAGATGTTCGTTTTGTTAGATTGCGAAAGAAGTGAGAAGCATACACCATATATTCAACCTAGTGTATCTGGGATAAGAAATGTGAGTATACATTTAGATTGAGGGGTAAATCTTATTCTAACGGAGAGGGTTAGGTTTTAAAGGTTACGTGTGGCTATTACAACCATAAATTAATAAAGACTTTGGTTGGTTATCCTTTTGCTAGGAGGTTAAATATTGTTGAGCAGTCAATTCTTGTTGACATGGCTAAGAGTCAAGTAAAGCTCTCAAATATTTTATTCACTTTCAAAGAACATAATGATGTTAATGTGACAACTATAAAGCAAATATATAGCATCATCTAGTTGCTCATATGTATGTTATGTAAGATCGAGGGGAGACCAAGGTGAAAAGAGTAAAAAAATTGAATTTTATCATCATGTTTAGGTTGAGTTCCTTAGTGAACTTATCCTATGAGTACTCTAATCATGCATTGCTCATAGTGTTTGCAGAAAGGTGACACTTGGAGAAATATATTTTTCATCTCCTAGTAAGTGAGATGACCATCACTTTAGATGACGTCAACATTACCTACCCATTATGGGTCAATTTTATGACATTGAGCAATTAGAGTATGAGGAAGCTCGAACTGATATAATGGATTTGTTGGGCGTGGACCGCGCCAAAGCTACAACTGAGATGCACGAACATGCGGTCCAAAAATTAGGCTTAGCTGGCTTAGAGAGGTCTACGAGGAGTGTTGTAAACAGGAGCTTTATGAGTCTGTTGCTCGTGCGTACCAGTTGCATCTGGTTGGATGCACAATTTTTACAAATAAGAGTAATACTCCCATTCGAGTGACGTACCTGCTTCTCTTTCAGGATTTAAATGCTTAAGGTACCACCACACTTGAACATACATATGAGCAGTTGAGGGATGTTATATATTTGCTTTATAGTTGTCGCATTATATTCTTTGCGAGTCAAAAAAATATTTGAGGGCATTACTTGACTTTTAGTCGTGTCAATAAGAATGGATTGTTCAACAAAAGGATAACCAACCAAAGTCTTCGCTAATTCATGACTATGATAGCTGCACATAACCTTTAACACTCAACTCTCTCCATTAGAATAGGGTTTATCCCTCAACTTAAACAGACACTCACATTTTTTTGTCTCGGATACACTAGGTTGAACATATAGTTTATACTTCTTATATTTTTCACTCATTTCACAACCTAACAAAACGAGTGTCTTTCTTCCATTTTCACTAGTTGTTAAGTTAGATTTAGTAATGACTACTACATATCCAAGATTGAATGCAATCTTTTGAACTCATTCAATTAAATCATTGCGTTAAGGGAATAATATTGAGTTAGTGGTAAACTTGTTAAGGGAATAATATTGAGTTAGTGGTAAACTTATTTGTATAATCCCATTTACGAAGGAAGAAAATTCGTACACGAAGCTTGAATTTATTTGAGAATCGATTAATTGAATTAGATAGTTATCCATCTTATAATATTAATCACAACCTTCAATAAATATGTTTATCACACTAAATATTTCTCAATCTAATAATAACACAAATTCAAAAATTAATAATGCATAAATAAACAACATCACATATTAAATAAGCACCAACACTTCATATTAAAAATTGAATAATAAATTTAAACATATTATAAATTTAAAAATAATAGCACATGTTAAAATCTAACTAATAAATATAAACATTATACAAAATAGACACATTAAGACATATTAAATAAAAAGAAACATATTATAAACTAAATTCAAAATTCAAAAACATATATAAAGTTAATAAATAAAAAATAACATAAAACATTATAACTTATTTCAAATATAAAAAGCAAATATATTATAAAACATAAAAATATCAACTTACATTACAAATTAACCAATAAATAAAGTATAACAAAAAATATATTACAATTTAAATTATAAATATAAAACAAGATAAAAAATTAAAATAAAAAAAAACGTAACAAATTATAAAAAACAACAACAAATATAAAAAAAACATAACATATTAAAATAAAATAAAAACACGAAATTCAACAAAAGCAAAATAAATAAATAAAAATTAAAAGTGCAACTTGAAATATGACCACTCTTGATTGCACTTCAAAGTATGATTAAAATATCGTCGGTGTTTGAAAGCTGATTGAGACCTTACCCTAAATCGATGTACGTCGAGGCCTTATCTGGAATGTGAGGCTTTAACTGTATTTCGAAATGTTGTTAAGGGTTTCAAACGAAATCTTATTTGAATGTCGGTCTCTCAATGAATGACAGCAACACCAAAGAATAATAGCACGACCATAAGGACCACACTAGACCAGCACTGGGATTACACTTGAATGCACAACAAAGAGAACAGATAATAAAGAGTAACAAAAGGGAATAAGAAATGCAAAGTGAATGTCGAAACGAGGGGGTGCAAGTATGTATATCGAACTTCATCATTGGTTGGTAAAATAGCAAACTTACCATTACTAAATCATTAACTCACGGTGAAAATATGAAAGGTAAAAACGTAATAAGGAAGGTGTGGGCAGAACAATTCTAGAAAAAAAAATTCAAAGGAAAAACATATTCATATTTAAATAATTAAATATAAAAACACTAAATCCATAAAAATATTTCTTTGCATTTATATATTTAAATACAATAAAAACAATCAAATTTATTTCAAATATTGATATATTTCTAAAACAGAAAATTATAAAATACATATAGAGTCAAAGGGTATAATTAGGAAATAAATTTCCGAGATCACTCCAAGAGTTCCTAAGATTTTATTTGAATAATTTCACCCAACAACTCTAGATGGCATCCAACGACAACCAATTCGTTAAGTTATCTGACTTTGATGCCCAATGACTACCAAGTCAATGAATTCTCTAACTTTGGCATTGCTGAATGAGAATACTCTCGTCCAACAACTTCTAAGTTAATGAGTTCTCTGACTTTGCTGTCGCTCAATGATTAACATATTCACTAAGTGACTCTGCATAATGCAAGCAACAAAATCCCTGTGAAATGACAGTGTTATTCATACAAGTTATAAACACACCAAAATCAAATTAACCAACTCAGGCCAAAAATTTTCAATTGTACTAATTCAATCAATCCTCAAACCGCATTCATCCATGCATATGAAGAAAAACTCACTCTCTCTAACCATTATAAGCATTCATGGAATTAAAGTATTATTTTCACTGTCTACAACTATTACACGTATCAATTGAATCCTAACAATGCTGATGTAGTGCCCACGCCAAAAATTAATGTAAAACAAACATGTAAGAGTAAAAATTAGCTTTCCTCACATGGTATAACAACTTTAATTGTTCTACAATACTAATATTTCTTCAATCTCATGATGTTTTATTACACGTAGAAACATTATACTAATTATCAATTCATACCATTATGGTCACTGATTAGTAGATATTCACATTGATGATCCACATGACATATGCAATTGAAGGAAGACTACATGCAAAAGAAAAACAAATAAACTTAAGAAAGAAATAGAAAATCTACTTACTCAAATGAAAAATTTGACTTGATAAAAAGGAAGAATACTTGGTTAAGATGATCAATTCTCCTATCTTTGAAAAGATAAACATAAAATAATAACAAATCGATAGAATATAAATAATTTTAAAAAATGGTTTCAAAATATATAATGAGTTTTCAAAATAATAAATCCTTTATTTAAAATTAATTTATATTAAAACATTTTATTAATATAATAATCAAGTATCACCAAGAACCACTATCATTCCTAAAAATAATTTTTAGGTCCTCACAAAAATTAACTTGTTTAAAAACCACTTTTTACACATTAACCGTAATGTAATTAGTAACACGACTTTTATTTAATTAAATTACCTTTTCAAATCTGACTTAAACCTTATTTGATCTTGATATTTATTTATATTTACAAGAATAACTAATGTTGTATTTAATGTGAAAATATATGAAATTGAATAAACTACGTTACTAAAATAAAAATTAATATTGGTTGCATATTAGTCTAGCTCTACTTAAGGATATTAAATGTGCTAGAAATTTAGGTTTGTGAACTTCCATGTAAAACTCTCCAAAGGTCAAATTGTGCGTCATAACTAACATCATTTTTGTCTTTTTCAATTTTTTTTATTGTTGTGTGATAAATACAACTTCACCCTTCGTGCCTCGTCTCCACCGCCTTCGCCTTTGTGAGTCTTCATACATCTTCGCTCCTTTGGTCGTCTCCGTTATAGAGTGATGTTGAAGGTGGGTGATTACACTTAGTCTCTCCATCTTCTATTACTTACAATAAATTGACTCACAACTAAAATAATGTCAACATGTTTTTATTAGATACATTCGGAAGGACACCAAAAACATTTTAAAAAGACACAGCCCTTGTTATACTATTATAAAATCCAATTTTGTTAAGATATTCCAATTTAGAATTGAAAAATTGCCGATTTTTTTATTGTTTTAAATTTACGTAAATCGACCTAGTGGCTTGCTAACTCCCAACTACGCAAATAAGCAAACTTATTAGTCCTTATAAGTTTTATGCAATTCAGGGTTGATCCACGTTTTCATACTTAACTCTACTACTTCCTCAGTACATGATTCATGGGTGAATTATGATATTTTGATAATATTTTTTTATTAACATTATTTATGTGTCATTCTTTAATTGGTTCAAAATTACTTTACAATTAATAATAATAATCATAACCACTAATATAAATTAATCTCCAAAATGACACGTAAATAATAATAAAATATTATGAAAAAAATATTGTTAAAATATCATTATCTTTTTTTAGTATATTTGATGTTAGTTAAAAACAGTCAAGTTATTTGAGATTGAGATTTGCAAATGAGAATAGCTGGCCATGGTGTGTATCACGTTTCAGTTGTGCTTCTTCTGCGTCATTTATTCCTAGGAATCATGGCCAGACAGACACCAATGATTCAATTCTTACCTGTTCTTCACCTCATTCTCACACATAACGCCGTTAATTCTGCAACAGTATTCACCTATCCTTAATTTAGGATACTAAACCCATGTTTATGTGTAATAACCAGGAAGAAAAGGTGAGATTATCAGATCAGGAACACGTTTTCCATTATGAATCACAATACAAATAAGGAATACTCATAATTTGATTACGGTGATTCTTCTTAAAAGGTATCCTATCTAACATTAAATCTGATTTTTAAAATAAAATTTACACTCATTTATGTAATCTTATCCAACATTTATTTTTCAATTCATTAATTCTTAGTGTAATAAAGCACAAAAGTAAAAACTGATATACACTCTTTCCTATTTTACAGTGGACGCATTATCTTTTTTCTAACTTTCCTCCTTCCTACTTTCACATGCACTCTTTCATTTCCCTCTACCAAACATATCCTATATTTTGGAGTGATTAACGCTTACCCTTTTATTATTTTAGGCTGTGTTCGTTTGGAGTGATTTGGGGGAAATGATTTGAATAGATTTAAGAGTAATTTTGTTGTTGTTTTTTTGAGTGGATTTGTGGGTAATTAAGAGTGGATTTGGAAGTAAAATTTGTGAGAATTAGTGTAGGATTTGATTGATGTGATAGATTTTAAAAATTAGTTTAATTGATAAAAATTAAGAATTACCAAAATGCCCCTAATTATAAAAGTAATATAAAATATTATTTATAAATGTTATATTTAATTGTAAAAATGTTTATAAAGAAAAAAAAAGTATGAATAATTTATAAAATTAATGTTTAAAAATTAAAAAAACTAAATAATCAATTTTTTTAATAAATTAGAAAACTAAATAATCAATTTATTAAAAATAAATTAGAAAATATAATAATCAATTTATTAAAAATAAATTAGAAAATATAATAATCAATTTATTAAAAATAAATTAGAAAATATAATAATCAATTTATTAAAAATAAATTAGAAAATATAATAATCAATTTATTAAAAATAAATTAGAAAATATAATAATCAATTTATTTTTAAAAAATTAAAAAATATAATATACCTAATTTTATTAATATTAAAATAATTATAAAAAAAAACTTAAAAAAAAAAAGAAAACGCGTAACCAGTTACGAAAATGCGTAACCGGTTACGCGAACGCGTAACCTGTTACGCAGCGTTTCTTAACCGAGGATACACACGATATTTCGCTCACAATCCGCGCAAATCTCTTCACAACCGCGAGTGACTGAACAGTGCAACCATTCCGTATTTCATCGCAAATTCGTCCTCGTATTTCACTTTAACCGAACGCATAACGAGTTTAATTTCTCATTCGCAAAACTATGTGAACAGTGCAATTGCTTCCAACGAACTCACCCTTAAGGAGGTTCGTGTTTACAACATTCACACACAACTTGGAAATGGAGAGTTGACAGTAAAATCTTCTCTGTACAGTGAAAACTGTAACACTTTTCTAAATATGAAAAGTTTGGTTAAGAAAAAGTAGCATTTGGTTGTAATAATTTATCCTAGTTGCAGAGTCAATTGAATAGGCATGTTTGTACGTTAATAAATGTTAATTAACATTAGTGTAAAGCATATTCGAAGTCCAGCTAAGGTACAGTGAATGGTGAGAAATAGAGAGAGAGAGAGAGAGACAAAATAGGAGAAAGAGAATGGAAGAGAGATTTGAGTGATTGGTGTGATCAGTCACGTTGATGACGGTCTAATGCCTCATCATAGTCTATCTGTTCTTTCTGTCATGCATGCCTCTCTTTCTCTCTCTCTTTCTTTACTTTTTTATTTCACTCTTCTCTATAAAATTAACTCCTCACCTTCCTCCAAATTCTCTTCATCAAACTTAACGTCTACTCAACTCAACTCATCACCTTCACCTACACATCTATCTTTCTTCTTCCCTACAAACAAAGATCTCGCTCACTCAAACAACACCAGCACTGTCTATCTCCATGATGACCACCAACACAAGTCCCAAAAACAACAACGTTGGAGAATTTGGGGACACCACTCTCACCAAGGTTTTTGTTGGGGGCCTGGCATGGGAGACTCCCAAGGATGCCCTCAGAGACCATTTTGAAAAGTATGGTGAGATCCTTGAAGCTGTCATCATTTCTGATAAGCTTACTGGCAAATCCAAAGGCTATGGCTTTGTAAGTACATCGTTTGTATATTGATTGAATGAAGGTAGCTATATTCTACAGCAGTCAGTTAAAAAGTTTGTTTTTTTTTGTTCTGAATAATATAAAAAAAAGGTGACTTTCAAAGAGGCTGAGGCTGCCAAAAAAGCTTGCGAGGACTCTGCAACTCTTGTTATCAATGGCCGTCGAGCCAACTGCAATCTGGCTTTCTTAGGTGCTCGTCGTCCAAGGTCTTCTTCCACTGCTTCACCACCTCCACACCCACAAGGTAAAAAATGAATCTTGTTTTTTTAACTACTTTGGTAGAATCTTATATATTCTATGACAGACTTACATATTCATGTGCATGCAATGCAATGTAGCATTTTCAGTTTTTGTGGAAAGTAGTTTTTTCTGTATGTTGAATGAATGATGAATTGATAAATCTGAATGAATGATGGCCTTTTGGTGATTATGAACATCATGGGGGTATAACATTGAGATGCTACTGGCAGGAGGATCAAACAGTGGAGTGGTGGTGAAGAACAATGCAGCAGGGAATCACGTGCAGCCATATTATCATCCACTCAGAACAACTGCCATGCCCTTCCACAATCACCCTCTTCCTTTCTATGGGTTTGTCACGTGCTTTTCTCTAGCCATCATGAACTCAAACCTTTTTCCATTCAACTAACGTACTTTTAACTTCCCTCTTCTCATTCAGGTACACTCCAACCTACATTGTGACAGACATAAACTACAATTACAACCAGGTAATAAAGTGATTGTAACATAACATGTCGGCACTGTTCCATCAGTTCTTGAACAACAGCATTTTCTTTTTTGTTTTCATAGAAAGTGAATAATTATTATTGTATGTAACTTAGTAATACCAATAGAATGCACTTTTGTGGACAGAAACTGAGCTATGGCAATGGTGGGGCCTACCAGCAGATGTCCCATGTGTACCCTAGGCAGGGGATTGTGGGTGGCAACACAGTAATGCCAGTGTACCCTCTCTATCAGTATCATCATCCAACGGAGACCATTGGCCTACCAGCTCACAACTTTTATCCAACCGCACCCTGGGCCCCATTCACCATCATTTCCAAACCATCCTCTATAATTCCTCATACAGGTGTGTCTCGCGATAGCATGACATCTCCAGCCAGATCATGTGTACTTATAAATTATTCTTTTCACTTAGTTTAATTGCATTAGTTAATATTAATACCCACTTAATCATACCTAGTTTCTTTAGTTGCAACTTGATTATGACATATATAAAGTATAGTACTAAACACATGAGTTCATGTTCTGATGTTATTATTCTTATTGAGGAGACAGTTGTAGTAGAAAAATACAACTGCAAAAACATGTTAGCACTGGTACTATGAATCATTCTTTGATCAGATTTTGTTTTTGTTACAGGTACAGTTGGCACGGGTGAGTGCTTTAAAAGGGTTGTCTGATAGTTGAGCTGAGCTTAGTTGGCAAAAGAACAGGAGGGTGGCCTCGCAGACCAACATTATTATCTGATCTGTCATGGCTTTTTTACTTTGTTTCTTCTTTTGAATATTGTTTCATTTCATTATTAATTGTTAATTTAGGCATTTTGTTGATTGGTGAGATCAGATTCTTTCATTCTCTTATCTGTCTAACACCTCAGCATGTGCTGTTAACAGTTCACATTCAATTGAAACTACCCATTAATTCATCACTGTTGAAACTACCCATTCTCTTGTAAGTTCATCTCAATGCTCATTTTTCTTAATCCTTCTAAACAACACTAGGATCAAAATAAATAAATAAAAATCATCAAATTCAATTCTTTATATTATAGAAACTTGATTTCAGAAGATATATATATATATATATATATATATATATATATATATATATATATATATATATATATATATATGTAAGTTATTGTTGATAGTCTTAAAGGCTAAAATGGGAACAGTGAGATTTCATCGTTTCGTTAGAACATGTTTGAATGTACCTGGATTCCGTAAAACTGTGTACTACAACACAAGTTGTATAATAATAAGAAGACAAAAGCTGTATGATGTATTTTTTTAGCAATGCCAACTAGTGACACGTGTAGATCACATGCTGCATAATGCACTGAACTTCTCAGCTTTTAATCTGTCTTTTTACTCTCACCTCACCCATAAAGTTGTAGAGAGGAAATTCTTGATAGTGAAATAGAAAAATGAAAAAGATAATTACCAAAAAATATGTTTTAGTTTTGATAGAAAGGCTATTTTAATTTTTTGAAATATGTAATAAAATTTTATTAGTTTTCTAATTTTATAATATTATTTATCATCAGAAAAATTTATTCACTTACGATTTTTCTTGCATTAGCTCTAAATATAATATAGATTTCTATATATATAAATATATATATATATATATATATATATATATATATATATATATATATATCAAATACCAAATATATATGAAATAGTCTATTTGAATGAGATAATTTAGAAATTTAATTCATTTAATTCATTTATTTAATAATTTACATATTTTTGGAGTGAAATGAGTTGTTTAGACGAAAAAATTAAAAGAAAATTGAAATTTCCAATTTTTTATGTAATATTTTAAATAAATAAAACAGAAAAAATTAAAATTCACTGAAAATGAGAAAAAAAATCTACAACTAGATATGATTTCTTTATATATTCATCAGTATTTTATTGTAAAGCTTTGCTTTAAAATTGTACGTTTTAAAGTAAATATTTTCAAAGTAGAATTTTATCATAAAAGAAATTTTCAATTATTTTATGTAAGATATTTTAATTATTTTATTTAAATAATGTTTATAAAATAAAGTTACAAATAATTAAAATATCATACATTTCAATTTCTTAAATTATATAAATGCTTTATTCAAAAAAGGTAAGTGTTTTATTGAGTTCCATTTTAGTCTAACAGTAGACAGCCCCAATATCATGCGAGTTATCAAGTTATCTCACGTAAAAAATAATTATAAAAATTCTGAAAATTTGCTGGAAGCTGAGAAAAGTCTTTATAGACCTTAATTACACTGTTAAAATTAGAGAAACCCGTATAATTTGCAAAACAATTCCAAAACAAAAAATTGAAAGTCATTTAAAAATCAAATCAGCATAAATAAATTTTCCAATTAAAATTCTGAATAAATGATTAGTATGTTTTAAATAGGAGTGATAAAAACATGTTATTATTAATAAAAAAAAGTAATAGAAAAAAGGTAATCACCCATGAAGGCCCGAATGTGATCCAATCAACCCTTTTTGCTCAAGACCAACTAACATATGGGCTATTTAAGGTGAGCCCAAGATTGAAAGAAATTTTTACCATTTCATGTCAAACAAAAACAAACTTCTAAATGAAATTTTATTATAGTTCCAAATAATTTCACCAAGAAAATACTGAATTCAGTACAAATAATTGTTCCTAATATTCTCTAATGATTTTAAATATAAAAAATGTTTTTATTTTAATGATACTTTCTGGTTTTACTTTTTTAATCAATTAGTTACATAAAAGATATCAATTAATAATTTCTTAAAAATTGTGATTTTAGTCTTTTTTTCACTCTATAGATGTGAGGAAATTTCTGGGTTTCTTCTAAAGAATTTTTAAATGAAAGTGAGAGGATTTGGGAAAAGAGTCTATGAAAGTTTGTGAGACTGTGATAGATAAAAAAAAAGTTTTAATAGATAGTAAAAATATAGTATCAAATTGTCCTTGATGATAAAAGTAATTTGAAATGATTTTTGGAGGAGTGAAAATGTTTTTTTAAAAAAACTATTATTCAATAAATTTAATAAAAAAATTAATAAATATAATAAATAAAAAATACATGTCATTTTTGGTAAAAAAAAATTAATATTTAGAAATTAATTATTATTGTGGATAAAAGTTGGTTGACATTTTGTATTATTTTTTGACATAAATAATAATTATAAAAGTTATGTTTTTTATTTGTAAAATGAATTATTATTGTTAAAAATCATTAATGATTATTGTTGCAATTAATTTAAATAAAACTGTGAAAAATAATAAACACAGTAAATATAATTTATAAAATTGGAATAAATCATTTTTGTTTTAAAAATCATGAATTGGTTCATCAAATTCATGAGCATGCATCATCCTAACTTGGAAGAAGATGATTATGGTGAACAGGGGATGACAAAGATAATGGTGCAGACAAATAAAAGAAGACAAAGAATCACAACACACTGACAAGAGAACCGATTTGTAAAGCATTGAAACCGGTTCCATCAATAAGAAAACCGATTCCCATTCATATATGGCATTTTTGGAATCGGTTCTCACACTATCGAAAACTCAGCCATGCATTCCTTACTTGAACGAGTCGTAGAAAATCCAATAAAAAAAGAATACAACATTAGCATTAATGTTGTTTGGCAACATATTCTTTAATAATCAACTCTTCTACTCAATCTTTAATGTCCCAAAATCAACCTCTACCAAACATAATTAATATATTCTGGAAAAAAGTCTATGTTAATATAAATGTTGATTTTTTTATTCTTTAAATAACAATTTTGACTAACTTTGTTTGGTTCAGTGTTCAACGATTAATTTATCCAATGCTTCTTGCCTTCACGTTTATAGCCAAATCTATCTTATTTTTATTAAGATTAGTTATTAATTTAATTATAAATACAAAAAGTGTCTTTAATTATGGTATTTTTTAAAATTAATTCTAAATAATTAATATACGAGGAAATAATAATAATAATAACATAATTCTAATCAACTTTTCAATTCTTCAATTTTTAAAAATTCGAGATTTTAGATTTCAAATAATGTGAGTATCTTTCTATACGAATATATTAAAATATAAACTTTAAATTTATACCTATTGTGCCTCTTGTGTTGGAAATAATTAACTAATGTATTGTAAGCGGGGTCGAATTCACTTTTTTAGTAATTAAAAATTAATCGGTTTAATTTTTGTGAGTTATAAATTTTGTAATTAATGGGTTCGCTTCCTTAATAATATTTTGTTTATTATAAAATAATAGTTCAAATTTAAAGTATTAATCTAACAAATAAGTAAACATAAGTTAATTCACTTCAATTTGGTTCAAACTTATTTAATATGCTAAGTAAGTTATATTCAGTTTGATCCCTATTAAAAAAATAATTTAAAAAAATCCAATTCAATTAAATTTGAACTCTTGATAAGTTAGATTTCCTTTTAATATCTTTAATTATAAGTATCTTAAAATCATTTTTTTTATTAAAGAAAATTTAAAAGGAGAGGATAACGCCTAAGTTAAATGTAATTAAAAAAAAATTGCATTAAAATTTACTTTAAAAAAGTTATATTTACTTTATTGTAAGAAGACTAATCCCGTAACGAATTTTCGATTATTAAACTTCCTCTTAAAATAAATAAATTAATTATGGAATTTAATGAAATGTTAGAAAATTAAACGTGAATACATGACATAAAAAGTAATTAGAATGTCTTATTATATTGATGTGAAGGCTAAGTTTAATTAATAAAATGGATGATGCCAACGTGCTTTCTACTATATTGTTGTTATTGAGTTGGCCTTATAATATTTTCTTTTGTGTATTTGAGGATGTCATCATAACTAATTTATAACATATATAAATAAAAAGGTTTGTGATTTTTCATATATTATAATTGTATTATTTTAAAATACATAAGATTAAGTTGACGTTAAGTTAAACACATACCCACGTCTTTCGAGTATTGTGAAAAGGATACATCACCCTAAAATTCTGATTTTATTTTATTTTTTAATAAAAATAGAGAGGAAACAATTAAGATAACACACGTGCACACATATATTAATATGTGGATGGGTGAAGTAGGGTGATCTATCAACGTTTTAATAATTAATTAGCCACTAAACCACTGAATTAGAAAGCAATAACCCCTTTGAATGCTGCATAATGATGAATTGATTGAATGCCATGTCTTCCAAAAAGAAATTAAGTACGAGATTAGGAATTCATTAAGGTCGTAATTATTCAAGTCTTTCTAAATTTAATAAAAAGATTTAAAATTATTTATTTTGTTTTGTTTTGTGAATTTCATAAAAATCTAACAAGGAAAGAGATTTTTTTTCTTAGTATTTTGTTTAGTAAAACGTAATGCATTTAAAACTTTGATGCGAACAATGTATACACATTTTGACATTAATGGTAATTTAATAATGATTTCATACATAATGATACAAAAAATTTAATAAATAATAAATTTTATTAGGATAATTTTTAAATGATTATAAAATTATCTTAAAAAATAGATTTTAAAATTAATTCAATCTTATAAAATTAATTTATAAAATGAGATTCATATCTATTTATAAAATTGTATTATTTTTATTCAATATAAAATTTTCAACTTAAACAATTTATCTTACTTAAAATTAAAAAAAATTAAACTTATCAACAAAGACTAGGCAAAGGTAAGAAATTACTTATCTTTGTAAAAACATTAGTAGCATATTTTTACAGTAGGAATTATATAATTGATTAGACACGAGTCTTATAAAACTTCATCTCTTTGAATGTTGATATTACATAAAAGAGGATGAGACATAAAGTGTTAAATAGAACCAAATATCATAAAAATACAAATTGTTTTTTTTATCTAGAAAATATATATTTATTCTATTTATAATACAAAGTTATCTGTTAATATAATTATAATTCAATTTTAAATATATAATAATTATAATTTTTATAACTGTAACATCCGAAAAATAAGTATAAAACTATACCATAGAATATTCATAATTAACAATATTACAGTTTAGTTCTGAAAGAGAAGATGTACGTTTTTGGCCGAACGACCTTACAACAATACTCCAAAGACTACATTTTTCAAAACAAAAGGCTAAACCGAACGGTTTTAAAACTATGCCTATACTGATCGGATATATAAAATATAACTACTTCTACCGACCGAACGGTCCTATGGTTTAGCTTTTACTTCCACTTCTCCCAGAGCCTCTTCCAGCAAACACTCGTCCCCTTCTGCTCACATCCACAGGATGATCATTACAACAGAAAATGACGACCGAACGGAAAATACAAACAAGACAGGAAATAGGGTAAGCTTATGTAATTTAATTAATTCAGTAAAACATATATTTCACATAAATCTGATATAATTCAATAAGTCAATCATGCAACAACCAATCATACATTTCCAATCATAACCATACATCAATGCATGCAATGACCGACCACTTTACTCTGACTGTCTGGACTGTATGAATTATGTGTAGCTACGACGTTTTTGCACCCGGGTGATGTAGTAGCTGGGATGCCCTCAACAGCTGCCACCCGAGGTTAGTCTGTTATATCTCGCCCATTTTAACCTTATGGACTAGGACCTCCTGTCATTCTCACACATGATTTACTTCTCTCTACTTGAGAATGAGTAATCATAGAATATCAGGATAAACATCACCTTAGCATGACACATTCATACCTTACCATTCCATAACAAATCCTGAGATATTCCTCCCTGAAATACTCTTTCATATCCATACTATTCCATTTATTTCACAATTTAAATATCATCATACTTCGTCATCAATACAATCAGACTGAATACTGAGAACAAGATCCCATCTTAGAACAACAATGAAAGAAATAACTTCTATCTTAGAAGCAAGACCGAACGAGAGAATACCTTTTAGACTAATCTAACCAAACACTTAGTGTAAGACCGAGCGGTCTTTCACTTATCCACAGAATAGGACCGAATGGTCCATACTAGATAAGACTCATCAGAATCCAAACACTTACTCGATACTCAACAGTTATGACCGAACGATCTTTACTAGACGGAACTCCAAGAGTGTACAAAATACTATAGAATACATATAATTAAACCTAACTGAAATTGATGAAATCTTTTATCAGAGACCTAAGAGTTTAAACTGAACACGACAAACTAAGACTGAACACTATGGGGCTTGGCTGAACACTCTTAATACCTAATGCAAATATATTACGTAATATATTATAAGATTGAGCGCTTAGTTCGAAACCAAGCACTACTGAGACCGAGCGCTTGGTTCAAGACCGAGCACTACTAAGACTGAGCGCTTGGTTTAAAACCGAACACTTCTGAGCTTATAAAAAGATGAAGAAGTATATATATATCTAATACAATTACATAACACTTATTTTCAATAAAGGATAATTATAATATCTACGACTTTAAATATTATAGAATACCTTAACTAAGCTAATTACAAAGAGAAAGTTATACTTAGACCGAACGCTTATTTACTAGTATACTAAGAGAAAAACCGATGGGTTATTAACTGAAATTCTCTACAGAAGAAGAATCCAGTTCAGACCGAATACCCAAATGAAAAACCGAACGGTCAATAATGACTCTCGGTTTCAAACACAAAAATTACGCAGAATGCTGTAGTTTGAAGATCAAACCCTATATCAACCTAGTTCACACCCTTTATCAATCATTCACCATACAGACAAGCATACAACCACATTTATAGTTCATCTCAACCAAATATATATACAGAACATCAAACACCCAAGCCAACATTCAAAACAAAGAATCATAATTAAATTAAATAAGTTTCCCTTACCTCTAAACTCAGTTGAACGCTCAAGGTTGCAGTATCTGGCTCACCACTACTAATCTTATACACTTAGAGTTTCCTGGTTTACGAAATTAGACCAAATAAAAGACCAGAATTGCTATCAGAATTCCATAGAAGAAGATGATAATCTCATGCAACCAGAATCTTGGTTTGCATGTGACAGAAACAACCGTGCTAAGAGAAGAATGAACTTACCAGTTCAAACCAACAACTTGATCGGTGCAATAGAAAGCTCTTGACACCAGGAGAACTCATACGTGGTCTGATTGTTGATCAAAAGAAGAAAAAGATGAGAATTTGTAGAGAGAAGAATGAGATTTATAGAGAGAATGAAGATAAAAATTGTAACTCAGAATTTTGGGGAAGAAGAATGCATGCAGGAAAAGTGACACAAAGTTTGAAATTTTGTTTTAAATACTACCGTCACTAAACCGATTGGCCACTCAACTCTGCACACCTGTCTTCCACTTTCTGATTTTTTACTAACATCTGCTTCCACTCACACAGGGTTTTTAAAGATTCTGACAATAATTATTTAGATTTAAATAAATGAGAGTAATTATTTCGAGAAAAAAAATTGAAAACGTTTAATAATATTTTCATAACTTTAAAATTATATATATATATATATATATATATATATATATATTCACTTAAAAAAGGATAAAATAATAACTTAATCTAAAACAAAATATGATTAAACAAACTTGTCCAATTTTTCACCAAAATTCCTAAAATAAACTATGACATACGAAGAATGAATAAATTCTTCAAGAATCTAGAAAGAAGTCAAATAAAATATAAAAAATAGAGAAACAATGATTTTTGTGAAATAAAATTGAAATAATTAACTCTTTTTTATTTATTTATAAACTTCATACTAAATTAAAAAGATATTCATAATTTCACATATATTTCTACTCTTAAATAATTTATTATATTCTTATAAATTTAATCTAGAACATATAACGTATCCCATTACAACTCTTTTTATCAGAGCACGAGAAAACTAAAAAAAGTGAAAACAATTTACTTCTTATAAAGTATCTAATCAGAACTCTTTGTTAGGGCACAGATAAGAGAAAACTAAAAAATAAAAATAGAAGATGAAGAATGAGGTGAGAAAGGGGACTCACTAGTTTGGTTGAAATGCTCCAAACCACTTTCACTTTCAACTAAACAACATATTATTGTGTTTATATTACTTTTAATTTGGCTAAAAATATTAAATTTAAAGAAAAAGTATAAGTAATTAATTTTGAACTCCATCTGATTTCTTAAATGAAACCAAACACTTGCATTAAAAATGTAAGTCAATGATGAAAAGGAGCACCACCGACACACATGAATAGCAGTTTAAGGTGCATGCAGGTGATTGACTGAGCGGTGGTTGACATCTCATCACACATTGTCTGACAATGAATGCAACTACCTGTTCTGAGGTTGTTTCATGGCAATAACAAAAACCCTTTTCTTCCATTCAACAAAATGGACCACACCATAAACTATGCTTTTCTTTTCCTTTACCCTCATGCAACTTTCCATCTCACTTTCAACAACCTTATCAATACCAAAAAAATGTCACTAATTTTCAAGGTTCACTTTGCTACCAATTTACCAATATTTTATAAATAAAAACATGGATTTTGTCGATTCAGTAAGCAATGGTGAACACGTATGTTTGCAGATTTGGTTTCCTTTTTGTCAACATCAAAGAGAAAGCACTTTGGTTTAGAAAAGGATTGCGTTTGAGTGAGTATTTGACAAAGGTAGAATAAATTATATTTCATATCATAGTTGCTGTCTCTTACGATGTTGGTGTAAATAGTTGTGCTGTATTTTTCAGACCATCACACGCTTAGATACGTGTTTTCCAATCCAGTGCCGTTAACTTAAAGAAAACTGCCCAAAATAATTTCCAAATTTCTTATGTGATGTTTATACATAAAATAACCAACATATTTTACTTGGCATGGAATCATCATTTCGTTAAAATATGTCATATTGGTACATGATGTTAGAGCTTCATTATATGTTCTTGTAGGATTACTCTTAATTCTTAAACTTTTTTAATTGTCAATTCTTCTCATTGAGTATTTGTTGGTTTGTTTTTTGTTTACTTCATTATCTGGAAAAATTCTCCGACACTTAAATAATTATTCAATTTCAATAAACATAAATAGTTTAAAAGTATTAAATATTTCACCTATTTATCTTATTTATAGTATTTTTAGTGTGTTTTTATCTTTTGAAAACTAATTACAGTTCAATAACATTTTAATCTTGATGTGATAATCAAATAATCGTCTTTCCAATCTTATCTCTATATAGATCAACCGGTTTAAAGAACAGATTTCAATAACAATTTTCTTTAAACTGATCAGTTTAAGTTCTAATTATTATGTATATTAATTTTTTAAATCTAAATCCAAACATTAGATGCTCTATGAAAATGAGAAATTTTCTAAAATAAAATTCATATTTTGAATAACAAGTATTATTCCCTTAGTAGTTGGATTTATTAAATACCATGAATTAAATAAAATAGAATGAGAAAAAAAAACATAATTTATAAAGAAAAGCTACTTTTGTTTAGTTGATAATAAAAACATTTATATATCTGTTTATAAAAACAAGAACTATATTATCTTTACTAAAATATTTAACTCGATATCACATTAATTAAGAATTATCATAATTTAAAATGAAAACCTTATTTTAGTTTGAGAAAGTTGAATTCTGAACTTCTATTACGTGCAATGATGTCACTTTGGCTCTAATAATGACTAAAAAAAACTTAATCTTCTTCTGGTTACGCGTTATGATCCCCATTACTATGACTCCAATGGCCAAAAGTCAACATAATCCAACCCTAATTCTTATTTTTAATTGCAGAAAGGTTAAAGCCATTTTTGGAGAAATTTATATTGATTTAAATCTCTTCCGATCATTCTATCATAATAGTAGTTGAAATTATAATAGATTTATTTTAAAAGACAACATTCTTAATTACAACGCCTAATTGTTTTTAATTTATAAACTTCTAAAACAAAACTTTATCCAAAAATACTTTTATAATATATATCGCGAAATGCTTATTAATTTAATTAGTTTACAACAGTGAAGAAGTTGTAATTTTCTTTTTGGTAAATGTCTCGTTGTATTTGTTGTTTGTTGGCGGTGCTAATAGTAATTAAATTTCTCTTGTTTGAGTTATCATAAAAGCCACGTGTGCCTCTTCTCGTATTTTTTGTCAAATTTATTGCGACTTAATCGAGTTGTTTTCAACCAACAAACTATTAATTTATCTATTTATGTAATAATAAAAGAGAAGTACACTTTTACGAGAAATGAGTCACACCGTTTAAAATCAATTTTATTTTAAAGCTACGGTTATAGTTTAATCTTAGGTACATTGTTAACGAAAAAGGAAAGTGATTGTATTTATTGTGAACTTAAAATTTTATTTTAACTTAGACTATTAATTTGAATATTAATTTATTTTTAACATATATTTATTTATGTGGTTTGAAGTTTAGACATTGATATAATGAAAAAAGAAGATTAACTAAAAACATTTAAGATAATAAAAAAAGTGTGAAAGAATGTTTTAGGACGATGATCAATCTTATACTCAAAACAAATATACTATAAAAGAAGTAAATAAAAATATATATTATTAGTTCAATATATTATTTTAAGATTTTTTTATTTTTGTTTTTATAAATCTATTCTTTTAGTTAATTATTGTTTTCGTTTTAATAATTTTTTAATTACATTAATAATAGTTTTTTAGTTAGAGGTAGATAAACATCTGGTATATATCAGAACGATATAAAATTAAAATAAATTTATTATAAACAAGGAAACCTGATGGGTATTGTTTATTTATAGGATACACATATTGGATATATATTTGTGTTTTCTTTTATTTATTTTTATCTCCTTTTTGTAAATTAATTGTAACTCTTCTTTTAATTGCATGTTTCTTTAAAGGTATGTTTGACTATATTATAATTGTTCGATGTAGAAATTTACTGGATTGTTTATAAACCTTTGTGAGACTCATCCTCTTTTTTTTTCATGTGATAACTAATAGCTGTTTAACTCTACCTTTTATTGCATTTATATAAAATAAAATTTATTATAATTTTACTGTTTTCTTAAAGTACTTTCATATTGCATTGTTTATTTTGAAAAATCCGTTATTTATTGTTATTTTAGCATTACATTTCAAAATATCATAATCAATTAATCATGATAATGCCCATGTTTCATGAAATTGGTATGTCAATAAAAATAATAAAAGTAAGATATAAATCAAAATATTTATTTATTTTTTTGCAAACTTTATGGAGAGTATTTTAAGTTATAATATAATAGTATAGTAGAATTTACTATAAAAATAATTCTTTTATTCAAACACGATTAGAGATCAAAATCAATTAAAATTATAATTACTGAAAACATTTTTTGTTAAATAAAATTGAAATTTATAAAAAAAAAAACATTTTTGTATCATTTCGTGCTTAGCAGCTATTTCGGCATATGATTTTCCTAAATACTAATAATTTAGCAAGTTACTTTAAAAATATTCAGTTTTTATGAATTAGTCATTCAATGTGATCTAAAAAATAGAAAAAAAATTAAGCAAAAAAAAAAAAGACAGAGAGGAGAAATAAACGAGTTCTTTAATTATTTTTACCAAATAATACTCTTAATTCAATAAAGGAAATGAGAAAAGATATCATAGGTTAATTAAAAAGAGAGGACAAAGATTAACAATGGAGTAAAATATTTATTTTTATTTATTGAAAAATAAGTTTGTAATAATTTATTTCCTTAATTAGACATGACGGCAAGGAAGGTAATAAATAATTTCCAAAATAATGTGATAAGGCGATTCGTGCTTGCCAGCTTTACTGGGCAATGGTGGCAACATATATAGCCATCACTAATAATTAATTTTGCGAAAAATTAAAAATTGGCAAAAAGGGGTTCATTGCACATCCTTTTTGCTTTCTGGGTTGAAAGAATTTTCGAGAAAAGATTGATTCACAGGAAAGATGGTGTTGGATCCAAGGCTGGTGCTGTTAGTGTTCATCAGCACCTGCATTTTGGCCATTGATGGTGACACAGATTCAAATGACGGTTAGTGTGTGCTCTGATCTCGCTCTCAGCTTTGCAATTTTCATCACTCCCTCTGTGTGTTGCATTATGCTACTGTTAGTTACGACTGCTTCTTTCTCTGCTTTCTTCCCTTATTGCTGAGATGTTTTTGTTTGATTGTCTATCATTTTGTATGGACAGCTCTGCCAATTCATCATCAGATTAGTTTGATTTGGCTTATGTTTTGTGTCTGGTTTTATTGGTTTTTAAACCATTGTGAAGTTTTCCAGCTGATCTCTTGAGTGACACTTGTTTACTTTAGTTGCCCTGAATGACACTGGTACTCAATGATTTCAGCAAATGGAAGGACTATTTTTTTTTTGGTACTTTTTCTCCTTTTGTTTTCAGCGATGTTTGAGCTGTGAGTTCTGTCTGTATGTAGCCGGTTGATGCAATTCTCACTTCTTCACTGTAGAGAATGTTGTCAATGAATATGGACTGATTGAACATCTGGAATTTGGTGCAACAATACGGTTCCTGTTTTCTTATATTTTCTTCTTATTTTTACAGTTGAACGAATTTCCAAGTTTTTAGAAAAAGGAAAAACAAGTTAGAATAATATCCACTCATCCTTGTGACAGCTGAGTGGGACCCTTAATCTTCGACTTCAATCCGCTACCATGTACTTGTTGTCTTCGATAATTTGTGTGTCGTTTGTTTGATGTTCAGATTTTTCCGTTTTTTATTGTGATATCAAATGCATTGAAACCTTGAAATTCTATGAGAAGATTGAGCTACACATATTGCAGTTCAATGTTGTTTCTGATCTCCCTACGGGGGTATGTAAAAATTTTAATAAAGTACTTAGACCTCGTGTCACTGATATCTTGGGCTGTTAAGCTCACCACTCTGTGGCTGCTCTCCATTTGTAATAGGTTTCAGTGAGATTTGAATTATTACATATTGATTGAAACAATTCCACTGTCATGCTAGATTCAATCTTGAGCTGTATGGAATATCTGATATACCAATCACTAAAGTCTCGTTGTCTCCAGCTCTCAATGTAGGATTTGAGAATTCGTGCATGGACTAAATAAGCTTGTTTTACTGGTTTTTTCATCGTATTATTCTTTTCTGATGCTATCCTATAATATATTTATTCTTCTTTCGTTATCCACATCTGCGTACTTAACCAGCAACTTGCTCTGCTTCGTGACACTTAAAATATATAAATGTTTGCAAGGTGAACATATGATGTTTAAATTTCTACTAAACCCCCAACAATAAACTTTTGTAAATTTAAACATGTGATGGTTTAAAATCCTTTCATATTTACTCTGATTTGGTTGGTGGCTAGGTGATATATATGTGAATATATTTTCTTCATATTCTCTGTAGTCAGTAATATTATTTTCTAGTGAACTCCCATTCACGCATTAATTTAATATGGTATCATGTATTTCGGCCCATCAGATTGCAGTGCATCATTTTAAGAATCCTCAATGAATCTGAGTTTCTTAATTATTACTTCTTTCTTGATGTTTAATGGATTAAAGTCAGCATCTCAAATAATCCATTCTTCAATGTGAACATTTTCTGAACTTGGGCTTTGAAGATTAATGATTTAATTTGTTACCTTATGCTTGTAAGTTCGAAGTGATATACTTGTAAATGCTATGATAATAGCTTCAATAGTTGGCAAGTACTTTATATCTTTAGATATGTAAAAAGGATGGTGGTGATTGATAAAGACACTAAATTAATAGAAATATTTCATACAACTTTCTATTTAACATGTCTGGGGTTGGCAATTATCTTTTTCTGAATGTTTGATGCAGCTGGTGCTCTGAGGGCTATGTTTCAAAGTATGAACTCACCATCTCAGCTAAATTGGAATGGGGCAGATCCTTGTGGACAGTCTTGGCAAGGCATCACTTGCTCTGGCAATCGAGTCACAGAGATGTGAAGTCACAATCTTCTCCCTTTCACTTGATATGACTTGATTGTTATTGCTTTTGGTGCTGTGGCATCTGATTCATTATTTGGTTATTTTCACTTCGTTTCAGTAAGTTACCTGGTCGTTCACTTTCTGGATCTTTGGGTTACCAGCTAGAATCCTTGTCATCGGTTACAAACCTGTAAGTTATTCATCATTTAACTTGTTTTATATGTATCGTGGTTACTATTCTTGTGACCTTGTAAAATTCTGCAGAGACATGAGTAATAATAATCTTGGTGGCTCCATACCGTACCAACTTCCTCCTAGTCTGCAGTACTTGTATGTTTCTATTATCTTTTGCTACTTGTTTTGTTTTTTTGTTGTTTTTATTTTATAATTTTAATTTCTAACATTCTTGTTACTTTGGATGCAGAAATCTTGCCAATAATAATTTCAATGGGCAGATCCCTTATTCTCTTTCTCAAAAGGCTTCGCTTATTGTCCTGTGTGTAAACAATCTTGACTTCTTCTTGACATCTTATTGTATAAATCTCCTTCACAAGCAACTACATTTTTTCTAAGTTAATATTTTTAATGTAGGAATCTCGGTCACAATCAGCTCCAGCAAGCACTTAATGTTGATTTCCAAAAGCTTTCTTCCCTCTCTACATTGTGAGATTTCCTATTGCTCCTGCACTTCAACTATGTAAAAGTATAAATGTCTATCAAGTTTATGTTAACCATAAAATAGTGATCTTTTTCTTTTTCATTCTGAGATTTTATGCTTTTTGCTATGGATTATTTTCCCTGTTCATTTGATAATTTCACAATATTACTTTTGATCCCATTTTAGGACAATTTATGCTATTCTTCTGCAGAACAATTATTTATCTCTATACACTGATTACACTATATTTCACATGTGCTTCTGTTAATTTAAAAACCCATGTTTTTCAAAAGTAAAAAAGGAGGCTTTGTTTGTTTAATCTTCAAATTAAAGTATGCTAGAATTGCTTCAGTGACAATTCAGGGCCAGTTTATAATATCTATTGTTTGTTGCAGGGATCTCTCATTCAATTCTTTTACAGGTGACCTGCCTCAGACTTTGAGCTCACTTTCTAGCATAAGCACCATGTAAATGTCTGACTTTTCTTTTTCTTTTTTTTTTTCCATTTTTCTGCTTATGTTTACACGGTATTGATTGCATTCTGAGTTGAGTTGTTTACTAATATGTAGGTATCTGCAAAACAACCAGTTTACAGGCACCATTAATGTCCTTGCTAATCTGCCTCTGGAAACTCTGTGTGTTTCTGTTTCATATATCTGCTTGGAATGCTCTTTCGTATATTTCTAAAGAAGTATCTTTTCGGTTTAATTTATATTCTTAAAATTATTTCAGGAATGTGGGAAATAATCATTTTACAGGCTGGATACCACAACAATTGAATAACATAAACCTGCAGTAAGCATTGTCATTATCAGCACCTTTTCCCAAGAATAATTTTTTTTTCATAAATTCTATAAATCTTGAAAATGGTCAAATTTAATGACAGAAAGGATGGTAATGATTGGAGCTCAGGACCTGCACCCCCACCTCCTCCTGGGACACCTCCAGTAGTACCAAGAAATCGAAATCACAAATCTGGGGGACATACCCCATCAGATGCTGGCTCAAGTGACGATGGAGGCAAAAAATCTGGTATTGGAGGTGGTGGCATTGCTGGAATAGTAATCTCCATCCTGGTTGTTGCGGCAGTAGTGGCATTCTTTCTGGTGAAGAAAAGATCTAAAAAGTCGTCTGGTGATATTGAAAAGCTTGACAATCAACCCTTGGCTCCTCATACTTCACATCATCATGGTCTGCATGTTATTCTTGTATGCTATTGAAAAATCATTTTTATTCTATTATATAAGGTCTCCCTTATTTTAGATCACTTGTATATATTGTATTCATAGAATTTCAATTTTCTTAGGTTCATCCTTCATTCTAAAGCTACCTTCTCTATTGGCACTTGGCAGATATGCTTAAATATAAAGTACTTAATTCTGGTTTTGATATATGAATTTGGTGATTTAACCTATAGTGTTAGAAGATAATCTGTTTTTTAACTGTAGGCCAGTTGGTGGCATTTACTTCAACACCTTTTTCAGGGACCAACGCATGCTCGGCACCATGGATGTGATTAGACTAGAGAAAGCATATTTTTGTTATGATTAATTAGTTGAGCCAAACTGCAACCCCAATTAGAAAATGACTGGGCTAACGACATTTTTCTTTCTCCTAGTGGATGTGACTGCTTTGTCTTAATGCTTTCAGTTTAAATTTTAGCTGCTAAGTCATTCCGCATTCATTATGTTCTGATTGAAATTGACATATTAATCTGTCATAATGCAGAAATGAATGCCCTGCAAACTTCATCTGTAACTGACTTGAATACATTTGATACACCTACGGCCCCGATAAGTCTTAAACCTCCACCTTTTGATCGCCATAAATCATTTGACGAGGATGAGTTTTCAGTGAAGCCCGCCACTGTCATTAAGCCCACTACAGTGAAGAAGAACGTCACAGCTCCTACAAATGTAAAATCTTATTCTGTAGCTGACCTGCAGATTGCTACTGGAAGCTTCAGTGTGGATCAACTTATTGGTGAGGGGTCTTTTGGACGTGTATATCGAGCTCAATTTGATGATGGAAAGGTATTCCTTACCTTTTTGTTTTGCACATATCCAATCCCAGAGGCAGAGATATATGATTCCTAAATAGCATCACCACATTACATAATTTTCCTAGGAATGGCTCTATAAAAGCACGTGAATGTATGTCTTTTTGATGCATATAGAAAGTCCTATGGTTTTACAATTATAAAATAGAAAACGTCTGAGAAGTCCTGCTGCATGTATATGACACATGTACAACCAATATAGACCACAATAAATGACAAGGATTTTCTATTGTAGATTGTGTCTAGAATCTATGAATATGCTTATTGATGGTTTTGATCTTGTTTTTCTTCTGCAAATGTTGTAGGTTCTTGCTGTTAAGAAGATAGATTCCTCTGTCCTTCCTAATGATTTGTCTGATGATTTTGTGGAACTGGTTTCAAGCATATCCCATTTGCACCATCCCAATGTGACAGAGCTTGTAGGTTATTGTTCAGAGCATGGACAGCACTTACTAGTCTACGAGTTTCATAAAAACGGATCACTGCATGACTTCCTCCACCTACCTGACGACTATAGTAAACCATTGATATGGAATTCACGCGTGAAGATTGCCTTGGGGATTGCACGTGCTTTAGAGTAAGTTAGCTGCTTGTTAAAGTTAACTCTCATTACTGAATCCAGTTTTCTATTCACTTTTTAGATCCTCTTTCTCTCTAATATTTCTTCCTGAGTCATTTTTCTTGACTTTTGCATGCTCACCTGTGTCTTATTTGGTTTGATATTTTTCATTTTTCATAAATTTGTGCATTTTCTCTTTGTAAATAGATCCTTGTAACCATATCTTTGTTTTCTAAAAGGTCAAAATGTTTAGATTATTGCTCTATCTAGAACCAACTATCCCAAAAGCTTAGTTGTTACGTGAAGGCTTATGCATGCTTTTATATTATCATGTTCTGTTGTACAAGAGCCTTTTTTTGCTTAAAGTCTGGACAATGCTAACATATCACCCTACCCTGGGATAAAACTCTTGTCCATTTAATAGACTACAATATACTGACAAGAAATAGTTTTTAATTTGAAATCTTTTGAGTGGTTTTATGTATAGCAATTACTAAATCTATGTTCAAATTTGAAAATGAAAAAATAGGATAAAATCGATTGAGGTTATAAAATTTATCTATTAATTTAAATTTTATACATCATCAGATCTTTAGTCAACACACTATCATCAAATAAGAAACTGCTGCTTAGCTGTAAGTCCAAAGGACTTTTGTGGCAACTTTGGGGAAGAAATTAAGGGCTTTTACTACTAGTAGAAGTTTAAAACCTAATACAAGACAACACAGAGCTAGACTTCAAGCATCAATGTATACTTTTGCCGAGAAACCACAACCTAACTCTATTTACGTTTTTCCTAGGTATCTTCATGAAGTTTGTTCACCATCTGTTGTTCATAAGAATATAAAGTCAGCCAACATATTGCTTGATACAGATCTCAATCCTCATCTTTCTGACAGTGGATTGGCAAGCTATATTCCAAATGCAAATCAGGTGATTTTTAGTTTGTTGGTACTTTATGGTTTTATGCTATGAATTAGTGTTTATAATTGAACATTATGGTGTTTGGCAAGGGTAGTTTAATTTACTCTTTTTTGCTACTTTTCTCATTTTTATAGGTTTAACCACTCATTCTCACTTTCCAGTTTTGAAGTCTTTGTTTACTTAAAACTGTAATTTGTTGGCTCGTGTCATGCTCAAGTTATAACAATTAGGGAAAGAGAGTGTTTGGACGTATAAAATATTCTGCACTATTAATCATTGGCTTTAGTTGCCTAGCCTGTTTCTGAGACTCGTCTCTTTTAAAAGCTTAAGCTGTTAATCGGAGGCTCAATATTTGCACTTTAAGCGTAGACAATGCTCAAGCCACCCTCACTTAAAGCGTAGACAATATGGCATCAAGTCATAAGCTTGAACCTTATTGCCATCATTTTAATAAAAAATAAATTTAACCTAATTCTGAAGAACCAAGAAGAATTGAATTTCAGACCACTCAATCATGGTGAATCTAATACCATGTAAAAAACTAATTATCCTAAAAGGTACAATGTTCTCAAGATTGAATACATGTCATTGGCAAGAATACTGACAATTCTCTTACTGAATGATATTTCTCCTTTTTTTCCACGGACCTTTTAATACTAAAAGGTTTAGAAGCCCTAACCTTTTCTCTCATGTTCAGGTATTGAACAATAATTCTGGATCTGGGTATGAAGCTCCCGAAGTTGTCATGTCTGGCCAATACACTCTTAAGAGTGATGTCTTTAGTTTTGGGGTTATCATGTTGGAACTTCTTAGTGGACGGAAACCATTTGATAGGTGAAAGATTGATATACCTTCTAACGTGACAGTTTTTACATGTAAATTCACTCAAAACATAAATGGACTCATGCATAGTTGTTAAAACGTACTTTTTACAGCTCAAGGCCAAGGTCTGAGCAGGGTTTGGTTCGATGGGCAACACCTCAACTCCATGATATCGATGCTCTGGCTAAAATGGTTGATCCTGCATTAGAAGGACTATACCCTGTGAAGTCTCTTTCTCGATTTGCAGATGTTATTGCTCTTTGTGTTCAGGTAATGTCAACTTTGTTTGATTGAAAATTTTTATTTAGTAAATTGCCAAGGAATCCTTGTTTTGGCGATCTACATGAACTCCTATCAATAATAGTTGCTCAGGCAGTGGGGTGCACTTAGAGATGAAGAACATTGAAATGCATGAGTTTAATAGGAAGATTGTATAGTGTAGAAGTTTCTACATTTTAACCAATTAGAACTTATTATTTGTATGACTTCTATTACTGTTGTTACAAAAGCCAAGAAACATAAATGCATGATACTGTGTTTACACGGCAGAGTAAAGTCTCTTTACACTATCATTACATGGATTGTTTTACTCTCAATGTATTGACTTGTTATTATGTTATTCTGATTTTACTTTTGGGGCAGCCGGAGCCGGAATTCCGACCACCTATGTCAGAAGTGGTTCAAGCGCTGGTTCGATTAGTGCAGCGAACTAACATGAGTAAGAGGACGACGTTTGTAACTGATCAAGGAGTATCCAACCGAGGGGGAGATAACCAAGAATCACAAGACATGTAAATGGGAAAAAAGCCTTGTGTTGATAGAATGGCAGAAAAGAAAAATAATATTCTTCAGATTTTTATCATTTCTTTTTTTAACCCCTCGTTCAGCCAGTTTTCCTTATAAGTTAGATGATTGTACCTGTGATTTTTGAATGTAGACACCTGTTGGTGTTTGTTTCTGAGCTATTTCTTTCATCTGTCGTATAAATTTCAATAATTTAACCTTTTGCAAGTTGAAGCTCGGTATAAATTGATGGTTGCCATGTAGGAATCATATTTTGTGTTAGTTTGAATAAATATTCAACCTATGTTGGGCTCATTTACCTCCACTGCTTAATCTTTCCATCTGACTCCTCTACCAAACCATGTTCTCAATTTGTCATGGGATGTTAGTTTACTAATTTGAAAAGACTAGTGGTGTTTCTTAATTATTTGAGTGTTTGAATGATTGCTTCTAATGGACAATAATTCAGTTGCGACTTGTACAGTTCTCATGGGGAATGAATACGCTACACTTCACATATTTTTTTATCACTGCTGCTTATTTTAACGTTATAAAATCAAATGCCATCGTTGACCAGTTATAGATAGAGATGTTTCTCATCATGTTGGTGTTTGCAATATATTTCTTCATACCAAAGTTGTTTCATATCTTACAACTTTTCATTTATTTTATTTATTGATGTAATGTTTTCCCATGCTATCGTTTTTCCTTTCATCGATAAATGTAACTAGTTTTGATTTACCGTATTTTAAAACACTTCATTTCTTTTATTTACTGCTGTAACATTTTCTATGCTTTTCTTTAAGTTTAAAGATAATGATACAATTGAATAGTTGATAATCCATTCTTAAACTATGACGGTAATAAAATGGAAAAACATATATTAAATTTACTATATAATTAAAGTATCCATTCTTAAACTATGACGGTAATAAAATGGAAAAACATATATTAAATTTACTATATAATTAAAGTAAAAATAGATGAAAAAAGTGTTAGATATTCATTTTATTCTTAATTTGCTTGAGTTACTGAATGCTGAAAATATTTAAATTTAATAAAAATTGATGAAGACATAAATTTATTCAATAATTTAAATACCACAGAATGCATTTCCATTGTCTCTTATATAGCGAAAACAATTCTTGTTTACAGGAATAATATACAGAAATAATCATTAAAAATGAATGACTTCAGCGTATTATTTTAATCTGAACTACTGAAATACGATCCATTGTTTTTATTTTTCATAATAAGCAACAGTTTCATCGAACAACTACAATCAAGTTTCCTAACAAATAAATTTCTTCATACAAATGACACGACGAGGATCGTTTTTCCCCCAGTAACGAAAAACTTGCATTAACAATAAGTACAATTGTTCTCAATTTTGGATTTAAAGGCAAGGAAAAGCAAGGATGCATTCAAACAGGAGTTTCACATAAAGAATTACACGTCCTTCAATTTTCTCGGGGGAAAATAAAGATTGTACGTTCTAATATAGTCTGGGGAAAAGAAGACGAAAGAATAACTCAATTATAGACCATATATTTGGGAGTAGCACTGAACTTCTGGTATCCTTTGATGACTTTATTTACTGCATCAAGGAAGTCTTTCTCTGTTACAGTCTTCCTCCGGGCACGGATAGCATACATTCCAGCTTCCGTGCATACACTCCTTATATCAGCTCCTGGATGAGGCGATAAAAAGTATTTATGAGAAAACCAATGTCTAGAAATAATTCAGGTTCACAATGTCAGATACCAAAAAATCTCTCAAACCAGAACAAGTTTGACCAGAAAGTAGACTTGCTGAATACTGATCCTAGAAACATTGATGATGAAAAAGTTAAAGATAACATACCAGTGGAATTTGGGCATAGCCGAGCCAAAAGTTCAAATCGGATATCCCTTTCACAGTTCATGGTTCTGGTGTGTATCTTGAATATCTGTGTCCTACTCTCTAAATCAGGAAGGCCAAATTCAACTTTACGGTCCAATCGCCCAGGTCGTAGTAATGCCGGATCTAGAGTGTCAGGCCTGGAATTTGTGGACAAAGAAACCTAACGATAAGCAAAGCTTACAATAGCGATTAAAGTTCAAAATTGAAGAAAATTATCCACAGAAGCATGTAACATTTGCAAAGGAAGTTGCAAAGGAAACCTAGATTTGACTTTTTTTTCCTTACAAAACTGCCACTTAGGGATATAACCTTACAATTAAAAAGGATTAAAAGGGCATTTGGAATGCATCATGATTATGACAAAACTGGCACAATAATCCTGAGATGCTCTACTGATAAAATGAACCAACCTGTTTGTTGCCATCAAAACTTTGATGTTTCCACGAGCATCAAATCCATCGAGCTGATTCACAATTTCAAGCATGGTGCGTTGAACCTCGTTATCACCACCAACACCATCATCAAATCGTGCACCTCCAATTGCATCAACTTCATCAAAAAACACAATGCAAGCCTTCTTTGAACGAGCCATCTACAAGAGAAAATTTTAGGCAAATGATTAATTTCATGGAAAGAATTACCAAAATCTAAGAGGTCTGGTGCTTTTTTACCTGAAATAGTTCACGAACCATCCTAGCCCCCTCGCCAACATATTTCTGAACTAGCTCACTTCCAATAACTCTAATAAAACAAGCATCAGTTCTATTAGCCACAGCCCTGGCCAGAAGCGTTTTACCAGTTCCTGGGGGACCATAACAAAGAACACCCTTTGGAGGATCAATCCCAAGCTTGACAAATTTCTCAGGATGAAGCATAGGAAGTTCAACAACCTTGCAACGAAATTAAAAATTTAGTGCCACACAACAGTTATAATGTACGATGATAAGTGAAGTTTCAATGACTTACCTCACGCATCTTTTCAATCTGCTCTTTACATCCACCAACATCATTATATGTCACATCTGGTTTCTCTTCAACTGTCATCATTGTGACGCTTGGATCAATTTTTGGAGGCAAAGGTATCTGAATCTGATATTTGTTTCTATCAACCCTGCAATGATAAAATGAAGGTCAAACAACTAGCACACAACATAGCTAGCTAACGTGTTCCTCTTTTCTATAAAGGTAACATTCTTGCATCAAATTACTTATAGGATACATACCCAACACGCATCCCTTCCTCTATGTCAGTGGGGGAAACCTTGTCTCCCAGCCCAACAACAAACTGTCAACATCAAGGCAGAAGGTATATTAGACCCAACTTGGCAACTCCGAAAGAGAAAAACATGTCATATCTTTAGCAACAAGAGATGCCAGAAATCTTCTTGAAAGAAACAACTATCAGATTGAAAAGATTGTTAAAATAATAAAAATATAGGCACCTTGGCAATCTGCTTCACATTGATAACGTATTTAGCATCTTCAGAGTTTGGATTTATAATCTTGGTGCATCGTGCCACCTAATCAACAAATAACCATAATTAGCAATTCTCACAGATACTAAAAGCCCTTTAGAGCAAACTCTACCAAATAAAAATAATAATCACCTGAAGAGGCTGCTCCTCCTGCATCATTTGCTTATCAGAAACAAGATCCCACTGGCTTGGTGCAGCTAAACCAGTATCAGACTCCTTGATTCCTATTTATAGCAAAAGGAAGCAAACATCTAAGGAGGTATGCAAGTGTTAACGGCATTCAGTCATTCCAACTAGCACAACCAGTCGAACTAAAAATGCAGCAAAAACAAAACATCTACACAATAACAATCCTTTCCTTTAGTTTTTTTCCCTCCGGTTAATGACTGCAAAGCCACAAACTAATTCCATCACCTATAGGGTGAAACATGATAAATTTAATAATAGTAAAATTACCCAATTAAGTACCACTTTTATCCCATAAAAAAGAAACGAAGAGTAGAAGTGCACTGGCTAGATCTTTTGCACAAATAATGAAAGGCAAGCACAAAAATAGGTAAAGATGTAACTTTCTTTAGTTTAACAACTAAAATGATCTAGCAAGCAAAATAATGAAATACAGTAACAAACTAAACTCTTTACACTTACCACACAAGTCATTCACTTTCTTAGCCATGTCTTTGATTTCCTTCTCTACCTTTTTTATGCTTGTGGAGTAAGGTCCCAAACCCTGAGTAAACCAAAAAATACTATCAGAGACTCTATAATTTTAAATACACTACGATTAGCAAGAATAATCTGTGTACAGAAGTTATAAGAAGATACTGAGAAGGGGAATCAATAACCAACACACAAGTAAAACATCTTGAGAGACATAACTATGACTCATCATATTTGAAATTGCAGAGTAAAGAGACTCAGCATGATCGGTACTTCATATTTCGCCACACACATCAGTAGCACCTGAGCAACCCCTAATAAATCTACATAGTCATGCAAGCTTTACCTCGACAAGGTTAAAACTCAAATAAAACTTTGAGCATCTATATCAAAATCTATGAACAATTATCTTACCACATAGCTACCACAAGAACTACAAAACAAGTAACCCCAAACTCTTGCCATCCGTAAAACCTATTGAAATCTTTATTTCTCTCTTTTTTCACGATCAAACCTTAAACTTCACAGGCTCCATAGTTAGTAAAAAGCTCAAAGCTACAAACTTTAACCGACCCCATGATCTAGAATCAGAATTACGTGAAAGTAGCTCAAGACCAGCAAGATTCCCCCAAAACACTAAGCAAACGAACCCCGATAACAGAAAAGTCGAAAGCAGATTAGACGTGCGATTCATTTGGGATGCCATAGGAAATGGAACAAAACAATAAGAACTAGAACATTATACGATGCTCACAAAAACGGGGATCTGATTAGCCTAAAAGAGAAAAGGGGGAAATTGGGAAATTAGGGTTTTAGAGAGAGAGAGTGACAAAGAAAGTTACGTAGGTTTTGAGGAGGGCGATGTCATCCTCATCTAGCGGTCGAGGGTTCTTCTCGTCCTTGAGATCGTCTTCGTGTTCAATCGCCATTGATTACTCTTTCTCCGATTGTGAATTTCTTTCTCCTCAAAGTTTTCTTTGAAGTGAAGCCAAACAAACCTAAAGAAAGGGTTCAGCTATCCCCTTTTATACGAAATTAAAAATGGAAAACACCAGACATAAATAAATTCATATTAAATCTATTGTTTTAGGAACTCAAATAAAATAATTTTACCTTGTGAGGGAAGTATTTATGTTCTATCAATAGTGAAAATAAAATAAAAATATTGAATTCTCATCTTTATATATAAGTATTTAAATAATGAATAGCATCAACATGTCGGTTATGCATATGCAAGAGGATTATTGTGGGATCTTAAAATTTTAATAATTAAAAATATATATAAATATGGTTAATTATTTAAGTAAAAGGTGATTTTTTTATTATTTATAATTTCAAAATTTATTTTATTTTAAAAAATTTAAAAATTATGATTTGATGAATAACTATTTAATTAAAAAATATTATTGTATATTAGTTAACATTATTATATATTGATATATTGTTACAAATTGAAAATATTGTTAGATATGGTTAAATATTAAGAGAATAAAGTATTATATTTTTAAAAAAAATATTAGACTTATAAATATATGAGATGACAAAATTTAGGAAAGTGTTTTAATAGAAATCAAGGTAAGTGAAAGAAATGAGAGTTTAAAGGTTGAGTTTTGAATTGGAAGAACGAAAGAGTGAAGAATAAAAAAGAGGAGAAACTTATATTCTTGTTTTCTTATTTTCTCTTATCTTTTTGTTTATATCTGATATAATACTTTATGAGTCTATGGTAGAATATATGTAATTTAATGCTTGTGTCGGGTGATTCAACAAAGGTGATGAAGAGTAACTTTGCATAGTAGTATGAGGAATGAATTTTGTTGAGAAAGCTATTGAGGAGAGTGGTGAAAAATTATATTTATATACTTTATCAAATAAACTCTTAAAGAAAGTAATGAGAAGTTGACTTTGTATGTAAAGTATGAGAAAAAGTAAGGGTGGATTCTAAGCAATTATTATAAAGATGCATAAGAGAGTTACAAATTGAATCATAATATTGAATTCACCAGTGATTGATTAGTTATAATGATAACAAGTTTTGTTGGATTGTGTGAAATAGTCAATGTAATTGTATAATGTTCTAAGACATGTGACTGTATAATGTTTTAAGATACGTGACTGCAAGAGTTAAGTGGATTGTTATATTATGATTGATGTGTATTATGATATTTTGATATTTTCATGTTAGCTTACCATTCTATTTTGATATATATGTGATTTTCATCTATGATTATTGTGATTTATAACGAAGCGTTGAGGAAGAAGATATACACTAAAAAGAATTGTCAATATCAAAAGATCTTAGAGATAATATTTTGAAACTTATGTTTTTTATTTGTACAACGATATTTTTTTGTTGAGATTTTCAATAAAATATGAATTAATTTTTATTTTAAATTATATAATTTGTGTTAATTATAGAATTTAGAAGTCGAAAAACAACTTGAAGTTTTAAGATTACAATAAACAAAATATTATGATTACTATGTTTGTTTGGTCTTATGATGAATTCCGAATTATAGACAAACTTAAAACTTTGTTTAATGTATGTAATAAAAAAATAAATATTTGTTTTGTTGTTGTTTAATTAAATTCAGCAAATAACGAAGGAAAAGAAGTAAATAAGAAATAGAAGTAATACAAAATGTTGGGATACAATATCATCGATTGCATATCTAGCAAATATTAAAACATGGTGTTTAACAATTAAAGTTTTATTGTATTTCCTTTAAAAATATTTTTAAAACTTATAAGGTCCAATTTTATCCTGTTCAAAATAAAAATTATTAGACTATTTATATAAATCCAAATTTAATATGTAACTCCTCGTGTGAAATAAAGAATCAGGAAGACTAATTTTATCAACATTGAAATGGACCCACTAATTACAAACAAATCAAAAATAATATTTCTATTATAGTAGTAAAGGTTATTACAGAAGCAAATATCCAAATAGAGACTAAAGGTTATCACATTGAACTTTTTTTTTACTTTAGTTTTAATTCAAAAATAAAGTAATAATAATGATAAATTAAAATTTTAATAATTTCTAAAAAACAAGTAATTTTTATAAATATTTTAACTAATCTAAGAAAATGATGTTATAATCAAATTTATTTTGTTAGGCTAATAAAAGATAATGTAAAATGACTTTAAAAGTTATTAAAATTTTAATTCATAATTATCACATTAAATGATTTTATATAAATATTGTAAAAAAATTGTTTTATAATATTATTATCATTATTATATTAAATAGCTTGATAGAAATTGTTCTTCTTACACTTAATAGTCTTAAAAGTCAAAGTGAAACACAATTAATAGAACTCTAAAACAAATAATACTTAAATAAATGATGAATATCATTTGCCTGTCCAACTTGAGATATGATAATGATGGTAGAATTGTTTCTCGATATTACTTTTATTATTATCATTTCTACCCTTTCATAAAATAAATTAACTATTTTTAAACTGAGTGTAAACTTTTAAGCTAGAATTTTGTACCAAAACAAATATTAATATATACATACATAAACATAAATAAATGAATTACGAAAGATGATGACGGTTACATTATTCAAAATGCAAATATTCACCGGTAATCAGTTGTCATAAGGAAAATTAAATTGTGAAAAAAAAACTGTTCAGTTGAGTTCCAGGGATGAGTAATCCTAACTAAAATAAACAGCCATAACTAAAACTATTTATTGAAAAGAAACAAAATTACATTCTATTATTGAAAAAGAAAGTAAAATAGAATTAAATATATGATTTGTCTTTCTCGTATTTTATAACATCAGTTGTATTTAAGCTATAGATCTTGCAAATTTTCATGATAGTATGTCTACTAAGCCTTTTGTGTACATCCTCATCTTCTCCTACATGAATCAATTGGTCTAATTCTCTGCATGGCCTCAATACCTGATATTGATATATATGAAATAATAATAAACAAAAGTGAAACATATAACGAATATTTAGTATGATTAGAGAACACTACGAAAAGAAAAACATATTTTCTTTCTAAGAAGGAACCTTAACTAGTATTAGACTTGCTTATGGTAGAAAAACATATTAACAATAAAGACTAAGGTTTGAATTGAGACTAGCAGCGCTAGATTTATGAAAAGTGTTAGATATTTACCCTATGATTATATTGTGTTTATGATTACCTATCTATCATGATTATATTATATCTAAAGTTACCTTATTTATCATGTGTATCAATTTATTTTTATAAATAGAAGATTCTAAGAGAGATCAATAGTCCTCTAGAATTCTATGATTGAGGAAATCAATATTTTAATGTCAAATCAGATTGATCAATAGTTACTACTCCTATTTATTCTCTCCTTTAAAATAAATCATTTTTTAGCACAAATCTAAAAATTCCGGACTACAAGTTTTGAAAAAAAGTTTTCACTGCATAATTGATACAACAAAGCACATTAAACTGACTATCCAAAACATAATTGATACATATTTCTAATATTGTCTTCAACCAGCTTCGAAATTATACTCTTACATCCAAATATCTCAATACTGGCGCAGAAAGTGTAAATGGTTACCAAATTTTGATCATGTGAATTATGATGGCTTTGACGGTTAGAATCAGTTTCCTTTCTATCGGTAGGTGTTTGTAAAGTCTTGCTGCTGTTTGAGACCAGTTCAATCAATTTCTCACTCCCCTGAACAAAATTATACAAAACAACAAGAACTAGGGATCAAGAATGACATTTCAGGGATAACATTAAAAATAAAAATGGTAAGGCAGTTGTCAACTATGAACAAACAAACATGTAACTCTTTTAATTTCTGTAAAACCAAATGATGTCCACCATGATTTATAGTACCACCTTTCTACATTTGAAAGGTATATGGGTTGACTGGTTAAATTCCCAAACAGACATCCCTTAATATTCATTACTTTAGGAATTCAATGGTTTAATTACTCATTCATCCTTATAGTTTGTTGAAGTATAGTGCCTTTATTATTATTAATATTTATGTTAGGGGCTTCCTGCCCTTCTACTTTTCAGAACTATTGTTTCCTATAAATACAGTAGTAAGTTGTATTAGGCTTTCTAAGTGAAAAATATAAGACTTTTCATCTTCTCTCAACTCTTCAAGTTGGTATCAAAGTCATGATTAGAGCCTATCTTAGCGATATTTGTTGTTTGTTGGGCATATTGTTCCATCCGCTATCGGGCCGCTATCGGATCACCCATTAAAAATGTCTAATCCCACTCTCGAGATGTATATACCTCGGCGTAAGAGGAGTGTGTTAGAAGTCTCACATCAACTAGAGATAAGGCCAACTCATAGTTTATAAGTGGGTGCAAACCTCACCCTACAAGCCGGTTTTGTGGGGTTGAGTTAGGCTTAAAGTCCACTTCTAACATAGTTATATAAATTTTATCTTTTAGTCCCCATAAATATTTGAAATAATTTATTTTAGTCTTTATAAATATGATTTTAAGTGATGGTTTTTAAGTATGTGGATCTAAGGTAAAGTTAGTTTAGCTAGAGTAATTTAGCTTTTAGAATAAAAAAAGTAAGCTTCAAAGTAAATATAGAGTAAGCAATGTCCTTTGCCAATTTTACAACTTAACAAGAATATGACATCTATAAAACAAGAAACTACTCATAGAATTAGAAAATTAAGACTGAAACTAACAGTATAGAGTCCAAAGACATATAAACACAATGACAGAAAAGAAAAAAATGAATGGCAAGTATTGTGAATATAGCACAAACCTGGAGGGCTCTCCAATGAGAATATGTACGTAATAAAACCCAGAAGAATAGAAAAAATGAATGGCAAGTACTGTGAATATAGCACAAACCTGGAGGGCTCTCCAATGAGAATATGTACGGAATAAAACCCAGAAGAATGGCACGTTAGGCAAGGGTAAAATCTGCCATGCACAAATAAGACATGGATATCAATTGTCAAAAATAAATGAATATAAATATCAAAGAGCAAAATTACAAAAGAATGTAACAAAGCAATAAAATATTGGTAGTTAACATTCACATTCTTACGCAAAGTGCAGCAGTCAATGGAATTAGTGAAACAGAACCGTAGAGATATTTCCGGTGGATAATTGATCCCCTGCAAATAGATAACAGATCATGTGTAGACATATAGTAAAACTTAAAATTAAATCACAAGAAGCAGCACAAAGGAAGGAGCAAAAATCACCTCAAGGCAATATGTCTTAGTCTCCTACGAACAAGTTGAGCATTCAAACTGCAAATATTTTATAATTGCTATTGTTATACAAGCTTGAAAAACAATGTGTGTACTTCTGCTAAATTGTCCTCTTCACATGATTTTCAATTGCAGATTATTGGATAGAACTAAACAACTGGCAAGCTACTGTAACAAATATGACAGTAATGCAGAACGGTTATGTCAAACAAGGATAACTGCAATGTTTAAAAAGAAAACCAAAGATAAAGTCATCATGAAAGGTCTCGGATAGAAAACAAACACAACTTCATCTCTCACTTCACACACCACACTTTCCTCTGCTCTTTTCACGTTGAAATATCAAGAAAATGTCGAAGAATTGAACAATGTAAAACACTACTGCATAAAAATTAAAAATTAAACTCGAAACAAATAACACTTTCCCAAGACAAGTATACAAGGCCAACCTTGATGGGTATATGACTTCAACCCCAGTGATTTCTTTCGATATAGACTTCAAAAACATCTCCGAAGGCGGAACCCGCGACAAGAGCCACAACCCCAAGCTGCAAAAAGCTCGAAATCAATATCAACACAGTGAGAAACAACTTCATCAACGACCACAAAACAACAAAGCAAAACTAACCCATGAGTCTTTTTCTTTAAAGATCCCTCTTGGGCTTTCTCCAAGCCCGTCCATGCTTTATTCATCTACGAAGTAAGAACCAGATATTAAAAACAAGAACCCCAGAAGGTGAAATCAACAGAAAAAGAAAAAAATGTCACCTTGTTGGCAATGAAATCCACCAAGAGCTCAGCTTTGGCGTTAAGGGGTTTGGTAGCGGCATTTTTCCAAAAGTCCTTGAGGGTTGAAGGGGATTGAGAGAAAACAGGAGTGGCAGAGATAGAGTGATCGATTGTTCGCGTGAAACACCAATTCCTACCTCGTATTGGGAAGACGACTAATTTAGCTCTCATGGTGATGTGATGGCCAAGAATTGCAAGAAGAAACTTTTCCAGTAAAACCCTAGGAAAATGAAAAAGATGGAGATGCTTCTAAAATATTATTTCTGAATTAATGTGAGTATGAGTTCAACACAAATATAAATAACTAAGAATATAACAATAATAAATTTTTAAATATATCGAAATAAAAATTATTTTATTAATATTGAAAGCGTCAATTCATTTATTTTTTTAATAAAGTTTTTGTAACCATTTTAAAACGTAATAACTACTTTGAAAATTTTTGCCCAAAACACTTTGAATTAGTCTATGATGTATAAAGAAAAAAAAAATATACATGAAAATTAACTTCTTCCATAAATATTGTGCCGAAAATTAATACTGAGAAAACCATTTCGAATAAAAATGGTCATCTTTGTATTAACTTCATAAAATTCAACTTAGAAAATGAGGTGATTTGGTATATTTAGCTTTGTGAAAAATTTAAATGATAAATAAAAATTTAAAAATATTTAATTGAAGTTGACTTACAAAGATGATGCTCTCTCTGGCTTATTCCTGCATCCAAATTCTTCTAATTTTTAATTGGTTGGTATCAAAATAAGCATACATAACTGGAGATGACTTTATCCAATACAGTAATATGGGAGATATCTTTCTTCTGTGCCATAAAATAAAAAAACTTAATTATTTGGATAGCCTTACTTTTAAGTGACTGATAAGTGTGAAAAAGAGTTATTTTTATACTTATAAATGAGTTCAATCTTGTAATTATTTATGTTGTTCTCATTGAAAAGTTGTAATAGGTAGTAGATTGTTATGTAAAATATTGTATAGGAAATGATATATTATTTAAACTCTGTCAACCAATTTTCGCAAAGCGAAATCCAAAATTCGTACTGCCAGAAGAAGAAAATTCGCATAGCGCACCAGTACCTGTGTGCTGAGCGAATAACATCAGTTAAAGTGCAGCAGTTAAGAAAATTCGCATAGCGCACCAGTACATGTGCGTTGAGCAAATTAATGAATTTAAATGGCTTTAAAAGACGTGACAGAGCGACAGAAACATCTTCTTCGAACAGAAGTTCCGGACAAAAGAAAGAAACGAAAACATCTTAGGAACTTCCGGACACTACTTCAAGGCATCAAGACACCATTGTTGCAAGGGATTGCTTCAAATATGTACGTTGTAAATGACTAGGAGTAGTTAAATTTCTCTTTCGTTGGGATTCGATGTAATGAACTGATGTTTTTTTTTGTACACTTTGATGTCCAATTGAGTTATAAAAGGAAGAATTGTCATGTGTTGCACAAGTCCCTTGGGAGACGATACTTTTACTTATTCACTGTATTACTTGGAACGATTTGTTATACTTGTCAAAAAGTTATCAAGTTTTTAGCGCCGTTGTCGGGAACTTGTGTTCCAACACAAGGCAATTTGGGCATTTATGACTCTTTTAGACTTTGTTGTGAATTTTCCTTTTTAATGTTGTTGTGTATGTAATTGGTTTTAGTTTTTTTAAGACTTTCCATTGATTTAGTTTGAACTTAATGCATGTCTCGGGGTACGCTTTAGAGCTTGATGTTGTCATTGAAAGTTCTTAGGAATGAGATTTCAGTAGCGTAACTAACTAAATCAAACCAGATGTGCAGATCACCAGGGATGGGGTTGTGTGTTTGGATTCATTATTTTGGAACTTAAGGCAAGTTTGATGGACTTCTTACACCAAGGGATTGGGTGAGGATTTGTCATACTTAGGTAGGCACAACAAGAGGGATCTGAGTGTTCTAACTTCAGAAAACAGGGAAAGTGGAATTCTTTGCCAATTGTATGTCTCTTTTGTTTGAATTTCTTTTATGCAGTTTGCCTACAGATGTTTCTAGTTGTTGGAAGATCCTAGGGATGGGATTTCAACAGCTGAAAGGGGAGTACTAAGTGATCTTGCAACAAGAAGGATCTGAGTGAGGTTATTTAGGAAATTCATTTCAATCATTTTGCATATTGGAATTGTTGGTTGGTGTGCTCATGTTCTTCAATTTTGTTTCTTCTTTTCCTTATTTCTTTGTGTTTTTATTTTATTTTTCTATTTCACTTCTCTATATGTTACTTCTAATTTTATCTTTATGTTTTAGTTTTTGTAAGAAATTGTAAAGACAGGTGACTTTTTGATTTAATGGTTATGCATTATCTTGATTAAGTTGATGTGATTCTTGAAAATGATAACACATATGACTGTGGTGGCAATGTGCTTCATATATTTTTATTTGTGTGTGAGTATGTATGACTAGATCTGTTGAGAGTTGAGAACATGTGTTGAGAGTAAGAAATATGATGAGTTGTCTAGATATGGAGTTGACTTTTGCATGATTGTGATTCTACATACATACACACCTGTGTGGTTAAGGATGAGAGAGGCATTGTTTGATATTCATTATACAGCTACTTGGTCAAACAACCAACCTTAACACATCATGATACATTTGTGAACCCTTTTGAGCCTTGAAAATTTTTTCCTTCCACCTTGAGCCTATTAGATGATATCCTACCTTATACCTTAGAAGAGAACATGTATTATGCTTTTAGAGAGGTTAAGGTTGAATTCAAGTTTGTGGGAAGAAAAAATCAATAAAAAAAATGTGATAAAAAAAAAGCTCAAAATGAAAAAGAAGGTTGAGCTGTGAAAGAAAATGGTATGTGATGAATGATATATTTTGAGATTTGAGTATTGGATTGAGAATTGAAGTTGTTCTCTTCTTACTAGGTGTCTTTGAATCCAAGAAAAACCATAATTATTTTTCTAGCCAAACCAAACCTTAACCTGAAAAGACCTTTGGACTTAACCAATAGTGTGTGAAGTGTGTGAATCAAATGAAATGCAAAAGCTGATGAAGTTCTGTGTCAATTCTAATGTCATGTGAGGACAAACACTTGAGTGTGGGTAATGATAAATGCTGATCTGGTTGTTCATATTCTATGCACATATGATTTTGTGAGTGATGCACCATGTCATACTTGTTTGAAATATTTGGGAATGCATGTGATTATTCTGATGTGCAGAGTCATTTTATCAAAATGTCAAATGTCTGTTGTGATGTTCATTTTCTTATGTGATTTCATGAGGGCATGAAATAGTTCAAGTTTGGGGAGTTGATAAGTGTGAAAAAGAGTTGTTTTTATACTTATAAATGAGCTCAATCTTGTAATTATTCATGTTGTTCTTCATTGAAAAGTTGTAATAGGTAGTAGATTGTTATGTAAAATATTGTACAGGAAATGGTGTATTATTTAGACTCTGTCAACCAATTTTCGCAAAGCGAAATCCAAAATTCGCACTGCCAGAAGAAGAAAATTCGCATAGCGCACCAGTGCCTGTGCGCTGAGCGAATAACATCAGTTAAAGTGCAGCAGTTAAGAAAATTCGCATAGCGCACCAGTACATGTGCGTTGAACGAATTAATGAATTTAAGTGGCTTTAAAAGACGTGACAGAGCGACAGAAACATCTTCTTCGGACAGAAGTTCTGGACAAAAGAAAGAAACGAAAACATCTCAGGAACTTCTGGAGACTACTTCAAGGCATCAAGACACCATTGTTGCAAGGGATTACTTCAAATGTGTACGTTTTAGATGACTAGGAGTAGTTAAATTTCTCTTTGGTTGGGATTGGATGTAATGAACTCACTATAATTTTCCTGCTCAATATATCTTTCTTGAATTTACTATCATTGTATGGAAATATAATGTTATTTGAATGTTTTTTATTACTGGAAAGTAACTTTGAACATGAACGTAGATATAGCACTTAAGTGATTAATAACTTGATCATTCTTAACATCGGACTTAATGCAAATTGTATATTAAATTGACTAAGGGATTATCATTTTAATATATTAATTTAGAAGTAGTTGCTAAGGAATTAGAACTAGTATGCCTTGATGTGAATGTTTGAATGAAGTAATGAAATATTCAACAGAATTTTATATTCATATGATTCATGAAACCTAATTCCAATGAAGTTTCTTTTAAATATAATTCCTTGCACACCAACTGTTTGATAAAAATACCAAAAAAGAGTTTTTTGTGTTTTTTTTTACACTTTGATGTTCAATTAAGTTATAAAAGGAAGAATTGTCATGTGTTACACAAGTCAACGATACTTTGAACTTACTCTATATTACTTGGAACGATTTGGTATACTTGTTAAAAAGTTATTAGTGAGCTAAGTTGGTTTCTATTTCTATTACAAAAAGTATTTTAATTACATATTTTTTTAAAAAATATTGACTATAATGTTAACAACATGCTACATGTTAATTTATGTTTTTTTTAATTAGGTTTTTGTTGTGACACATAATATTGTCAATGACAAGTATTATGAAATGTGATAAAATAAGTATGAGTGTCAAGTGTATTGTTAATGTTTTAATTAGGCTATATATATTTATTTGATTCAGTTTAATCTTAACTTTTTTTAAAATTGGTTAATACGATTTCATTTCAAATTAAAACAAAATTTATCAAATATTATATTTATATTTTATTAAAAAACATTTTTTACCTTATTATATTATTTTATATTATTAATTCATGATTTATGAATAATGACTTTAACCACTAAATTTTAATATAAATATTAATATAATATTTATACTAAATTTATTATTTAATTTGTTTTTATAAAAAAACATAAATTAATAATATATTAGTTTTAAATACTTTTTTATTAAAAGTTTTGAATCAAATTGAATCTATAAAAAAAATATAGAGAATAAATCAAAATTAAGACAATGACACCTACTGTGATAAAAAAAATTAACAAACAAAAAATTTAACAACCTTTTTAAATAATTTTTCTCTTAAAATAAACCAGTAATAACTCCACAATTATTTGGACTACTAGAGTATAATATTAAATAAATAAATGAAAGTAACTTCACAGCCCTACTACTTAATTCACTTCTTCAACCTTAAAACATATAAACTAATATAAATACTTAAAAAAAATGTTACACTTGTACAGCTCTTAAGGCCACTTACCTTATGTATTGCACCATCATATTCATCATTGAGAGTTTAACATCATAATTTATTATAGAAGAGAAAATGCAATATAGTTTGTTATTAACATCATAAATTCATAATATAAAATTATTTAATTATAACGTTGTTATTGGTAGGTTAATGTATTAAAATAAATAAATAATGAAATGTATATTTATTTATCTTAATAATTATTTCAACTTTAAATGATCATTTCCAAACACTAGAATGTTATTAGATCTATTTACTAAGAAGTATCCAGGTTTCACGGCCTAGTTAACCACTTCAATTATTATTATTATTATTATTATTTTACCATGAAAGCCTTTCACCAATTAACATTTGTCAACTTAATAAAGTCTATCCAATAACTTAAGTATTATAAAAAATATATATTGAACAATAAATAAACTAACGTACTAATAATACTAAAGTGACAAAAAAAATATTTAACAAATTGTTAAAATAAATAAAAAAATAGAAAGACACTCAAGACAGTCCCATGCTCCCATTTTATAATCTATACACCCGAAACTTCTTCTTACAAAAATACTACACGACCCATTGTTAATTTATTATACCAAAGAAACATAAAGTGGTCTACCACTAACTTCTTTTCCACACTTAACACTATTTTACTTGACACTATTTTACTTTTAATTCTATACTAATTAACTTTATCTCTTTCCATACGCCATGATTGTGTCCTTGTCGGAACAGCATATACATAGTCGACAAATTTCTGGTTGTAGCATAAATTTATTACCCGTTAATGAGAATGATGCATCAAAGCTAGCTTCTAAAATATTATAAAAAAATGCAAGATCTGTATAAGGTCTGCACTAATTCAGAATAGGAAACAATAACATCTATAGGATCAAGACATGTTCTGAATGAAAGTAAGTAAAGTGTACCAAGGAAAAATTAAGTAATAATTATTCCTTCTCGGTAGCCATATAGAATAACATTTTCTACTGCATAAAAATATAAGATGACTTTATGAAATAGCATGTCACTCGTTTGAATGGAAATATTTACTACACCGTGAGATAATGTCTCCAACAATGATTAAGTCCATTAGAATTTTATCTATCATGAATAAATAAATGTAACCAGATTTATACACACCAAAATTAATGAACATCATTTAAATAAAAAAATAAATCAAGCTACCCAGAGGTATGACCAAAAGAATACTATAAATTACTAACTTATTGATTCTGCAACTATTGTGATTCCTGCAGTGAGGAAAAACATGGTGCATCCGTGAACTAAATTAAGATTGTAAACTAAAGAACATAGTATAGTAGACTAAATGGTGGAGAGAGGAATATAGTCATAAAATCTGACATTAGGCAAAAAGATATGGTTTGAAGATCAATCAAGGCATCTAAAGCCTTAAGACTCACGTACAATCATGTACCATTAGGAAAGTCATGTTTTCCCTTATAATAAATGCAAATACAGGAGCTAAGACATGATGATACTCATAAGTTTTTAAATAAAAGATTATTAAACAACACAATGGTACATGACAGGATAAATTTATTTACGTATAAGAAAGGTTTGTTCCATGACTTTCATTTAAAACAGATGCTACAGTTTTCGGGAGAATAAAAGATGTTCACGGTTTTTGGAAAGAAACATGCACTGAAAAGTTACTGCAAACACATGCCTTGTAAATTATTGCAACTAAAAGAAATAGAATAAGGTAGCGGGATACCACCATTTTAAAATTGGAATAGTAATTCGGTATTACAAATATGGCCTTCGTGATTTCTTAAACAGAATGTTTCTCTTCCCTTTTCCTTTCCTTTATTCTCCTTTTTAGATGGTTTCACTATGGCATGGCCGAAGAAAATTTCCACCCAACGAATATATCATCATTCTAACATAGTCGTGAAGTTCATATCCATAGCATCAGAAATTCTTTGAAGAAAGCATGAAGTAAAGTTTCTATTAGCAACAAATTCACCACAAGATACAAGTCAGAAAATGACACTGCCATATAGAAGTTTTCAAGCAAGACCAATTGGATATTTCAGATTGACTATTACAAGGAAATCATACTACCTATACAAGGTTTAGTTCTCCTACCTCAACTCCTCCAGCTCCAACTCATTTACATGGTCTAAGGTGTCTCCAAACATCTAGATCTACTGAGTTTGTCCAGCTTCTCTACCCTGCACATTTACATCTTCCCTCTCTATCTCACGCCCTCCTCCCTTCGCTTTTTTTCTCTATCCTCTCTTCCTCTCCTTTTATTAAGGGAAGTGTAAATGTTTTATTATCTGCAGCCTTAATGTTGCACGGTTCCTAAATCAAGGAGACTAATCTTCCTTAATTTCAGCTTAAAGTCTCCGTAGCCTTCATTTCAAGTCTTGGATGTTTTGTCCTATTAGTTACATGAAGATAAATTTGGTGTCCAATCTCAATCAGTCAAGGATGCTACCGTGGAAAGGAGAAACCAATGAAAATGAGTGGGGAAAAGAATACAAAACACGTAAAGAAAGAAAATTAAAAGGAGGCTACAGTTTTCCTTAACCAAAAACAAGTATTATATGTGTTGTAATAAAATCAAAGACAATATAAATTTCACAGACAAAAATTACTAGACTCATACACTTAACTCTTAAACACCGGACCACTATCATACAATAAGAAATGTTTATTATCTGAGTCATGCAGAGAAGAGGAATATCTATTATAATATTTTGGGGTCTCACATAACCAACCAAGAAAATTACAGCCAATACAAAAAAGACATAAATTGGCCTATTGACCAGTATTTTCTTATTGGTCTATCAACCAATACAAAAGCCATGAAGGTTTTGAAAACAAGACCTTTTCATTAACTTACCTGGTGAGACTTTCTACCTCGCGTATCTTTGAATAGACTCTATCCGTGTTCAAACTAAATTTTAAGTCCTAGTGTCCCCTCTTCATATCCCGGCAACAATATTTGAAGTGACGGCAACAATTTATGGGTATGCTTAGCGCTGGTTTAAACTCAGATAATCCATTCCATGCACGGCTACTCGTTAGTAATTTATGGTTAGCATGTGTCTCATAATTAGTATACAGAACGTTGAGGAATGAGAAATGGAAGGTTGAAATAGGGCAAATTCTGGATCAGTGTATGGGTAATACAAATTATAATCATTATAACAAAAGAATGTATAACAAGCAAAACTTATCCATAACATTGCTAATTCTATTATCTTACATGACTACTCACATTGACAAATCTCCAATCATGGCACAACAAATACGTGCTGGTCCCGAGAAAACCACTTCTGTTGTTATTCATTTTCCGCTACAATGTCTGGTTCTTCACCATGGCAAAGATACTCATCACATATCGATGCAGATCCCCAGCCCCTTCTCAGCCGCAGGATGTCTTCGGTGAAAGTGGAACCAGGGGCTCCGATGAACACGCTAGACATGGCACATATAGTCTTGTCCAGCATAGCTTCCACCTTCAGCAAGAAAATATTCACATGAGCGTCGGCGAAGAAATTAAGAGTGGTAAAAAACAGTGTTGTTGAGAAGAAAGAACCATGCAATTAGAAGTTTGCAGTAAATAATTTTTACTATAAGCCACGACATATTGTTTCAGTGATTGCACTGAATTAACTGAAACTATGGTACAGTATTCTTAGACCTCTACTCCTAAACAGAAGTCAATGTCACTGCAGGACAACTGAAACTAACAAAGTTGATAATGCCGAAGTTCTTAAATTTTTATATTTTTTTGGATGCAAAAGGTTGAATGACAGAAAGAGAATAGTTACATCTACAACAAATCAATGGTTTTCAAGGAATTTGGGATAATGCCAACATTGACTGGACAAAAAAATGTGAGGATTTTTCCAAACGTAGACCACAGGCAATTATGCAATGAAAAGCATGGTCAATTATATAGTCTTGTAAACAGTTTTATTTATTTAAAGCAAACCAGAAGGCCAGACATGGAAGGTATATTGAGGTCATTAACAGAGCTGGACTTAGACTTAAAAGTACATAAAAGTAAAGCGAAGCACTGTCATCTCACCTGTGTATCTCCTTCCAAACCATGCCTGTACAACAGAGCATCCCATTTTTCTGCTGAATTTCGAGCTGGTCGCATTACAAGAGGAACAGGCCTGCCGTTCAGCACTACCAGAGACTGAAGCAGTCCAGTTTCACTTTCTGCTGCATCCGTAGAAAGATAAACAATAGGTGCATCAGCCCTTTCAACCACCCTCATGATGCAATCTGCAGCTTGAGGAATGGGGTAAAAGCAACTTGGCTTTTTAGCATTACTGCAAACATGAAAACGTATCATCAGAGACAACATAATAGTAGAAAAATTAAGGATGAACAAACCAAATTGCAGAATTTCGAAATGTTGAAGAAATTGAGCCATGAAAATGCTGCTAGCAATTGACTTGTCACAAACAACCAGGTACTTAAGATTGAAACTGTAAAATAATTCTAGAGGGCTTAATTGATCCCTCTCACAATCTTCTATTTATAAGAATAAATTGATACACAAATACATGATAAATAGGGTAACCCTAGACACAATATAATCATGATAAATAGGGTAATCCTAGACATAATATAATCATGATAAATAGGGTAACCCTTGACACACTATAATGATGATAAAATAGGATAAATATCCTAACACTCCCCCTCAAGCTGGAGCATACAAATTGTATGTACCAAGCTTGGAACAAATAAACTCAATCCGAGGACCCCCTAATGACTTGGTCAATACATCTGCGAGTTGATCGTTTGACCCAATAAACTCAGTACATATTTCTTTGGTCAACAACTTTTCACGAACAAAATGACAATCAATTTCTATATGTTTAGTCCTCTCGTGAAACACTGGATTTGATGCAATGTGGAGAGCAGCTTGATTGTCGCAATACATCTTCATAGTATGGATGTCACAAAATTTAACCTCTTGAAGGAATTGTTTCACCCATATAAGTTCACATGTTAGTGATGCCATTGCCCTATACTCGGCTTCCGCGGTTGATCGAGCTACTACATTCTGTTTCTTACTTTTCCATGAAATAATGTTTCCTCCCAGAAAAACACAATATCCTGTTGTAGACCGTCTATCAATAGGTGAACCTGCCCAATCTGCATCACAATACCCAGAGACATGAATGCTTCCTTTATCTTCATATAACAATCCTTGCCCGGGAGCCTTCTTTACATACCTTAGAATGCGAATGAGAGCATTCCAATGGTCAATACATGGAGCCTGCATGAACTGACTAACCACTCCAACTGCAAAGGATAGATCTGGCCTTGTAATAGTGAGATAAATCAGTTTGCCAACCAGCCTCCTATACCTCTCTGGATCGGAGAATAATTCACCTTCTTCTGTCCTTAATTTCTGGTTTGGGTCCATGGGACTGTCTACCGGTCTACAATCAATCATGCCTGTTTCTTGTAATATATCAAGAGCATACTTCCTTTGGGAGATTACAACTCCATCTTTTGATTGCGCTACTTCAATGCCTAAGAAATATTTGAGACTTCCAAGATCCTTGGTTTGAAAATGTCTACACAAGTACTCTTTTAGTTGAGATATTCCAACAGCATCATTTCCTGTAATGACAATATCATCAACATATACTATTAAGTAAACACATTTCCCGAGAGAAGAATGACAATAAAAAACTGAATGGTCTGCTTCACTGCGTTTTAGCCCAAATTTTTGAACAATGGAGCTAAACTTTCCAAACCAAGCACGTGGGGATTGCTTGAGGCCATATAGAGATCGATGCAATTTGCATACCATACCAGACTCCCCCTGAGCAACAAACCCTGGAGGTTGCTCCATATAAACTTCTTCCTCAAGATCACCATGTAGGAAGGCATTCTTGATATCCAATTGATGAAGTGGCCAGTGACGAATGGCTGCCATGGCAAAGAAGAGACGAATAGTAGTCATCTTGGCTACAGGAGAGAAAGTGTCACAATAATCAAGACCATAAACCTGAGTGTAACCTTTTGCAACAAGCCGAGCTTTGAGCCGATCAATTTCACCATCAGGGCTAACTTTAACTGCATACACCCATCGACAACCAACCGCCTTTTTTCCTGGGGGAAGGGGAACCAGCTCCCAAGTATTACTGTGGTCAAGAGCCTGCATTTCTGCAATCATAGCTTGTCGCCATCCAGGATGATCAAGTGCTTCTTTCACATTCTTGGGTATAACAACAGAGGACACTGAGGATAAAAGAGAAAAATAGGAGGGCGACAATCGATGATAGCTTAGAAAATTACAAATGGGATGAGGGTTCCGAGTGGAACGAGTACCTTTTCTGAGGGCAATAGGCCATGCTGAATCATTTGCACCAGGAGGCGTGGGAGGAGGTGACGAGGGAGAAGAATCTGAAGTAGGAGATTCACCATTGTCTTGGGGAGGTGGACTATCCATTGGGGCCCTGTGTGGGATGATCTCAGTATGTGGAGAAACAGGTGTAGAAGGATTGTGATCATGACTGGGAATGACAGGGACAGTGGAGCTATTTGACTCAACCATTGGAATAGGAAGGACCTGCTGGAGGATAGAAACATCCTGAACAGATGGAGAGAAGTAAGGAGTCTGTTCAAAGAATGTGACATTGGCAGACATGTAATACTTCTTAGTTTCAGGAGAGTAACACCGATATCCTTTTTGAAGTCGAGAATAGCCTAAGAAGACACATTTGAGAGCGCGAGCGGAGAGTTTGTCTAGACCTGGAGACATGTCATGAACAAAACATACACAGCCAAACACTCGGGGAGATGTATGAAAGAGAGGATCATTAGGAAACAAAATGGAGAAAGGGACTTTATTATCAAGAGAGGAGGAGGGCATCCTATTAATAAGATAACATGCAGTTAAGATGGCATCCCCCCAGTGATGGACAGGAATATGGGCACCAAGCAAAAGGGTACGAGCAGTTTCAACCAAGTGTCTATTTTTTCGTTCTGCTATACCATTTTGCTGTGGTGTATGAGGACAAGTAGACTGATGTAAGATACCATGGGAACTCAAGATGGCAGAAAAGGAGGATGAAAAATACTCTTTGGCATTATCACTTCTTAATATTTTGATTACTTGACCAAATTGATTCTTGATTTCATTCAAAAAGGATGTAAAGATAGCTAACAATTCAGAACGATTTTTCATAAGATAAACCCAAGTACATCTTGAATATTCATCAATAAAGGTAACAAAATATCTATAACCAAAGGAGGAGATACGACTAGGTCCCCATATATCAGAATGGATGATGGAAAAACTAGAATTACATATTGATTGAGACCTTTTAGGAAAGGAAGATCTAACATGTTTTCCTAATTGACATGACTCACATTCTAAGGTTTGGAGACCACTAAGTTCAGGACACATCTTTTTTAATTTGGACAAATGAGGATGGCCAAGTCGATCATGTAGCACTTTAGGATTAAGAGCAGCAACACAAGACACCCTTGGACGAGATCCAAAATGGTATAATCCGCCAGCTTCATATCCTTCTCCAATCTGTCTCCCCGAACCACGCTCCTGTATAACAAAAGATTTATGATCAAAGGTTATTGAACAATTTAACATTTTAGTCAACTGGCTTAAGGAAATTAAATTAAAAGGACAATTAGGGACAAAAAGGACTGAGTTGAGATTGAGGGAGGGAGACAAAGAAACATGACCGACTCCTTTGGAAGAAGTTTTAGATCCATTTGCAAGGGTTATGAAATGAGGTTTTTCTCGAAAGGAAATAGATGAGAACAAAGAGGTATTACCAGAAATGTGATCAGAAGCACCTGAGTCAATTACCCATGAATTTTGACATTCCATAGATTGAGAAACGCAGGCTGTTGATGTATTGGGAGATTGAGATGGTTGTGCCAAGCTGTTAGACTTTAACCTTAAATACTCTTGATATTCATCCTCAGAAAACATAGAAGTAGAGGTTTCAGTTTTCAAAGTGGAAGTTTCAGTCTTCGAAATATTGGCGGTTTTGGAAGGGAAACCATGTAAGGAGTAGCAATTCTCTTGAGTATGACCCATCCTTTTACAATATGTGCATTGAGTACGTCCCCGACCTCCTCGTCCTCCTCCTCTAGTGCCACGTCCTCCTCTTCCTCGTGTGGCAACCATGACAGATGGTTCCACTAGTTCATGCGCTTCTTGAGTTTGAGATACTGGGACACGCAGAAGGCGAGTGGTCAATGTTTCCATAGAGGGGACCTCATGACTAGTTAGAAGTTGATCTCTGAGATGATCAAAATCGGGATGTAGGGCACGAAGGATCAACACCATGTAGAATTTGTCTAGTTTCTTTTTTATATCCTCTAATGGATCTACTTCCAAAAACATCCTAAGTTCTTCGACAGCAGATTGGGCTTCAGTCATGAAGGACACCATATCATGGTCTGCCATTTTAAGAGATGCAAGTTTATTCGTAGTGTCATAGAGACGTTGAATATCGTTGGCATAAATGCTTTGGGCTTTCTTCCAAAAGGAGTGACAAGTTTTGAAAGCCCTCAAAGATACAAAAAGTTTGGGTTCCACTGATTGCCATAACAGGGCACACAACTGGAAATCTGCTTGTTTCCACTGATCAGCTTTTTCAGTAGGCACATGGCTTCCATCTCGCTCAAGGTGGTCATAATGCCCTTGGCCAAGGAACCACATTTCAACGGCAGCAGACCATGATAGATAATTTTTTCCATTTAGCTTCTCGGAGGTAATTGATGGACTTCCAGAGAAGGAAAGAGTACTGCCAGACGCCATTTCTGAAGAAGACGAATAGTACTAACGAAGAACAAGAAAACCCTAAGGGTTTAGACGAAGGAAACTTTGACAGTGATGGACGACGGTGGCCGGCAATGGCGGGCGGTGGCCGGCGGTGACGGTGGCCGGACGGTGGCCGGAGACGGTGGCCGGACGGTGGCCGGCGACGGCCGACGGTGGCCGACGGTTGACGGTGGCCGGCGGCGGGCAGCGGCGGGCAGCGGCGGGCGACAAAGAACTGTGGCGCCGGACAAATATATATTACGAGACAGAAACCAGAGCGGGATCGACCCGCTCTGATACCAACTTAAGATTGAAACTGTAAAATAATTCTAGAGGGCTTAATTGATCCCTCTCACAATCTTCTATTTATAAGAATAAATTGATACACAAATACATGATAAATAGGGTAACCCTAGACACAATATAATCATGATAAATAGGGTAATCCTAGACATAATATAATCATGATAAATAGGGTAACCCTTGACACACTATAATGATGATAAAATAGGATAAATATCCTAACACAGGTCACACATGCAAAGTTTAGACTTACATAATACATACATGATGCATATCATACTCTAGTAATATGAGAAAATGGTCCATGGCACTATCAATGTAAAGAAATTTTGCACTATCTCAAATATGGTAACTTTGCTGACATTTACAATAGCTACATTAAAAGTTAGTTATCATGATTTCTTACTAGATGAATAGTTTTCAAAACTTTTTACATTGACAATACATAGAAATTAAATTCTAACTTTATATGGGTTACGATAGATTACAAAGGGGAAATGAAAGAAAGAGAGGGTATACCAGAACTTCAAAAACCCGTGTCTTCGAAAATGCAATGCAATGAAGTTCCTTCCGAGAAATGTCTGAATAAACCGTTGGGCAGTGAGTGAAATAAGGTGATTAGGTTCAATGAGAGTCTTGCATTGGTGTGCAATTGGCCCACCAGGTTGCATCACCCATTCTGGCTCCACTTCAGCATAGAACACATCCCCAATTGCCATAACATCATCATCATAGTTAAACTTCCCCAGCACATCCTGAGCCGTCTTGTTCTTCGGATTCCGGGTATCCTCATCCCACACGGCCTCTTGTTTATTCATAGTCACACCTAAACCCCCCAACTTCTTCAACCATTCATCGTCCAAGTAACAAGGCGTGGGCTTCGAAAAGTAACACAAAAACTTATCAATGTGCATGTGACCCTTCTTTATATTCGAAAACTCCTCAAACGAAAACACCACTTTCTTCCCCAAGCACTTGTTAATGCGATCAATATCCACAACTCTATCGTACCGGTAATCCACCTTGGAACTAGGAATCACTAAAGCCCTATTTAGCAAAGCAGCGAAAAATATGTGTTTCTCCAAACAAATCAAATGGTTAGACATTTGCCCAGACACGCATATAGCAAGTAAAAATTTACCATCTCTAGGGTTCCACTGGATGGTTCTCCTCTGCGACAAATTCTGATCCACCGTTCTACACCTATCGTAAACAACGCCGTTCAAAGTAGCGTTTAAATCGAACTCAGGCTCAACTATGTTCCCCATGGAATGCGGGTTCAACAGAACCTGCTGAATCTCTTGGTTGAGGGAAATCTGCTTGAACAACGCAGATTTCAGATCCTCCAATTGGTTCGGATCCGACGCGTTGGACCGACGCGTGGTGTTCCACGCGATTAAGAGTCCTAGCTGCTGTCGCCGCAAGAGGTTAATGGCGCGCAATTCAGATTCCTTCATTCGATCAGTGACGGAATCGAATTGGAAGGAAGAGCTTGAGAAGACACTGTGGAAATTGGCGACGGAGAAGAAGAGGATGACGAGGAGGAAAGCGAGGATTGTGACAATGTACTTCTTCTGGTATATAAAATTCCGGCGGAAGAAGCGCGGAGAGCGATCTTCGACGTGGAAGACGGCGGCCGGGGACGGGGACGGAGGTTTGCGGTGGTTCTGGTCGACGAGGTTGCGGCGGTCGTCCTCCTCGTCGGAGGAGGAGTCATTGTGCATTAGTATATTGTTGGCCACGGCGGCGACCGAGTTAGGGACGAGTGAACGAAGTGAGTCGAGAGGGGTGTGTCGGTTGCGCGTAGCAGTGTGCGACGATACACCATAAAACGTGTGTGTGCTTGCGTGTAAGACATCCCAGCAGTAGAAGCAAGGTGAGTGAGTCGGTAGTTGAAAATGATTGCATCAAGGAAGACGCTGTGGGCCCCATTAGACGTTTCAACAACGGGTGTTACTCCCTTCACTACCCCAACTTTCTCCCTGCACCTCTCCAATTTGCTTTAATTCCAGTTATATCTTCAGTTAAATTTTTTTTACTTTTACTATTTTAATATTTTAATTTATTTAAACCTAATTTTCCTATTTACTCCCTACACCTACCATTCCATCTTCCATATCCGTTTAACAATCTCTCTTTCGTCTGCAACCCTCTTCTCCTCTCTTCTCCGTTTCACTTCTCTTCCTCCATTTCTTTCATTCTTCATTTTCCTTGGAGGACCGTTTGGTGTGGACCAGCCGTTGGTGCGGAGGAGGCGTTCATCTGGCGTGGAGGAGCGTGGATCTGCGGCGTCCAGGTTGGTTCTCCGTCCACCATTGTGCCTTCTGTTTTTGTGCTCCACCATTGTGCCTTCTCTTTCTGTTTTTGTGCTATCGCGCGTCTGAACAGTGTCACGAAATGCCAAAATGGATGTGGGACATCCGTTTGCCTTCGACGGATGTCTGACTTCCGTCGACAGATGTGGGATATTCGTTGAAGACCGATCAGATATCCCACATTCGTTTTGACTCTCGGATGCTAATTTTTTTTCTTTAATATTTTAATTGTTTTTATAATTATTATAACTGCAATATATATTTTATATATTTTTTTTAAATATAGTTATTTGATATATATATATATATATATATATATATATATACTTATTTTTAGATTTTCTTTAACTTAGATTATTATTTGAATATTTTATAAATTTTTTTATCTGTAGTTTCTAAGTTTGAATTAGATACGAAAACTTTTATATATTTAAATTATTTTTATTTTTTTAAATAAATATTATTAATTTAATTGTATTTAATATTAGTAAATTTGTATTTGTATTTAATTTATTTATAGTAAATTTGTATTTGTAATAATAATTAATTTAATAGTAATTAAATGGAAATGTATTTAAATATATTTTTTTTAATTAATTAGCTAATTGTTTCTTTTATTTAGTTTTTGTTGTAGTTAATAAATTAATTATTATTAGTTTAATTTATTTTGAATTGCATTTTTTATAGTTTATTAATGATATTTAAAATAATAATTTTCTTAATTTTTGAAATTAAACAAACAAATTATTGTTAGAAATGGCAAGAACATGTGGTACATCTTTTAGTTCTCGAGGTGAGAGTTCTCGAGGAGAGAGTTCGTCGCAGGGTGAAGCTCGGAGAAGACCTATCATTTCTACTCGTAGAAGTCGTGCAGCTCCTATCCAGGATGACCCCATAGCTGAGGAGCGAGCCGTTGAGGAACAAACATATGAGGCGTATGAGACTCATGGTGAGGAGAATGCATTTGAGGCCCCTGACAACGACGACGATGAGGAGGAGCATGCAGATGTTGATGACATACAAGAGGATGTCGGTGGATTTCCTGGAGGTCCACGTGATCATTCATTGCTGACGCACTATGTTCAGCATGTAGCTTATGCTATTTCCAAAGGCCGGGTGAGTGCAAAAATAAAATTTATTTTATTATTTTTTTAATAGAAATTTAATTAAATATTGATGTGTAGGATCGAGGGGACACACTGAAGTTGATCTTCCACGGAAAAAAAGTAAATAAGTTAGGACCATGCCACGAGGGAATTCAAGACATTGTGTTGAATTCCAGTTTGATGCCTCTTACAGGGATTTGTTATGATTACGTTGATAAGGGGTTACTCCTCGGATTCATAGAGAGGTGGCATTTTGAGACCAGTAGTTTCCATCTCCCTATAGGGGAGATGTCGATTACTCTTGATGACGTATCGACATTACTTCACCTGCCCGTGATGGGACAAATGTGTGATTTAGAGGAGTTGGAGTTTGAGGAGGCTCGTACAGCCCTTGTGCAACTGCTCGGCGTTGATGGTGGCACAGCAGGTGCTGAGATGGAGGACGCACGTGGTCCGAAAGTAGACTCAGCTGGCTTAGAGAGATATATGTTCAGAGGTGTGAGTCGCAACATTGGGACTATGCTGCTAGAGCATATTTGTTGCATCTAGAAGGATGCACGATTTTTGCAAATAAGAGTGCCAGATCCATACGCGTGTCTTACTTATTGTTATTTAGAGACGTACACGCGTGTGGCCGATATGTCTGGGGTGTTGCTGCACTCGCCTATTTGTACGAGCAGCTCGAGGATGCGAGTCTTGCCTCCACGAAGCAGATGGCTGGATATCTGACTCTATTTCAGGTACAGTTATAACTTTGACAGTTATTTCATGTATTTATTTCCATGTTCGAAGATGGATGTAATTTAATTGAATAATTATTTTTTTAGAGTTGGATATACGAACATTTCCCTGGCATTGGGAGGAGGCGGTTGGTGACTTCTTACGATGATACCACACCACGTGCCATGAGGTGGAAGAGCCCTAGGCAGAGTTCCACTCTCGCAGAGATTCGGTCACAGTTGGATGCGCTGACATACAATGGAGTTGTATGGCATCCGTATGAGGGGCATCGAGGCATTCGGCCATTCTTCGGCATCTGTATGTATTCTGGATGGATTCGGATTGGTGACACCCTTTGTCGTCATTTTCCTGAGCGTGTGCTGAGGCAATTTGGGTTTCAGCAAGACATTCCACGATCACCGACTACGGTTCCAGATGCAGATGTAGTGGCCATTGATCATGTTTGGTTGCACTTCAGAGCTCACGTTGTGAGTAATGTCAGACATGCAGCATCCCCTTCTGACTGTGTCGATGGGTACATTCAGTGGTTCAGGAGGGTTTCGCATCCTTATATTATTGTTGTTGCAGATGACGCGCGACCGGCTCTTGCGCCTAGACAGCGCCCCAATGTTCCACAGGAGGCACGACCCCATCGTAGATCGTCTCCACCTTCACCATCTGGCGCCCTGGTATGTTATTTTTCATTGCTTATATTATTAAATTTTGATCACCTTATTTATTTAATTGTTTGATATAATTATAATGTAGGCTAGATTTAGGCGAATGGCGAGAATGTTACAATCCTTGATATCGTGTCGTCATGTGACCGAGGGTAGTGTTGCACATCAGGTGTCAATGGACCTGCTTTAGATTGCTAATGAGGGCATCGACGAATATTCCCCGACTAAGAGAGGGCAGAGGCATGTGCGTGGTAGACGGTCGACGTCTAATTGATAGGACTTTGTATTTCATTTTTTCATTATTTGTAATAGACATTTATAATTTCTTATAATTTTAATGTTTTCATTTTGAGTTACATGTTATTTTATATTGGTTATATAGATGATCAAATATTTATATGTTTAAGTGAAAAAAAATAAGAACTTAATTAACAACTAATATAAATATCAGGAATACTGATAATATAAATATCTTCATACATAAATAAATACTACATAAATATCACGAATAATAATAATATAAATATCATGAATACTGATAATAAGTACTTAAATAACAAAATATAATAGTGTATTTTTACATATCTTCATTCATAATATAAATATCATGAATCACCTAAGTCAACATAAGATGTTGTTATGTCCATCAACTGTTCAAATGCATGCATCCTACTAGTATAAATAGATGTCCACGCTCGTGCCTCAGGATAACAGTGAGTTGAGGATATGATATTCACCGTGGGCAACGGACAACCTTCTTGTAGCTTAACCTGCATTATACAAATTACAATAATTAATTGAGTGATAAGTAATATTAAAATTAAATCATAAAAAAATGCACTTACCTGCACAAAATGACATCCATGAACATGTCCTATACAAATTAAGCGATGTTGAGTGATATCAGAAAGTGGTGTGGAACGTAGTGGGAAGATAGTATAATTTTGAGAGTATGACAAACACACTAAGATAACGTTATATCGGTTAGCAATTGCATAACCAATGTCTGGCAATGTCATCCACTTGCTCATGTTAGCCTGTTATGAATAAACTACATAAAACGGGAAACACTTACCGCCGACAGTGATTGCACCAACAAAGAGTTCCTCAGTTCTTCTAGTCTATCATAGCCTCCTACTAGGCTTGCATATTCATCACGCCATGCACTGAGTGCTTTGTACAACTCATTCCTGACAACGGGCCATGAATCTTCTCCGAGTCCCAACAACGCAGCAATGCATCTATACCCACAGTGACCATCAGCCACAACATCAACAACATCCACAATGAAGGGGTGAGTAGTAGAATGAAACTGGTCTATCATTGGAACTCTCCTTTTCTTCATTGCTTTTGGCTTTGACTGTAATTTACTTCTCATAGATGAAGATTTTATGGTTTGAATGAAAGGCGTCCACATACTCAAAATATGATGGATCTCGCGTAGTAGACCTTTCACTTCGTTTAACTTTACTTTTTTGTGCACCCTTTGTCTTGACTTTATGTAATGGAGGGACCATTGATGTTAATGTAGGACAAACAATCTCAAGTAACTTCTGCTTGATGGTGACTTTACCGCCAACGTCAACCTCATTGAATCGTTCTTCTACTTGTTTCAACTCATCTTTAATGGATAACTGAGGCTCAGTTTCATTTAATTCAACATTTGAGAAATGCAATCTTCGCCACATGATATGAAATTCACCTATAGGGATCATCCTAGGATCATATCGTGCTAATTCACATGCACATGGGACACCAAATGTACGTCTCAATACGCATCCACACTTTGAGGAGTTCAATCCTATCTGCTGCACTATTTTCAATTCCTTAGTAATGAGATCCAATGCATATCGAGACACACGTCCAATAAGTTCTCTATATGTGTAGCCTTTAAAATGGTCACTCGTGAGCAATAAACTACTTTCAAATGAAGCCTTAATCTTGTTGTGTTGTAGGATAATGACGTTATGAATATTATCCCAACAAGAACACAAATCACCCATACTATTGCCCAGAACTTTCTTCAGGCTCCAATGAGCAGATTCAGCCCTGAAACAAAAAAAAAACCTTCAACAAGTGCAAATAAATATTTATCTACAAAACAAATAAATAAAATAACATTACAACATACCTATTTGTGGTTGTGTTCCCTAAATGCATTACTTTGTTCGTCCAGAACTTTACAAAGTATGTGCTGTACGGAATAATCCAAGTCTGATTGACATATTCAAAGAACAAAGGCCATGAACTGCTTGCGTATTGAAAACCATTCACATACTCAGCAAACAAGCTTTCATCAGCACAATCCATCACATTTTCCCATGCATCCATCAACACTTCCCAAACCTCAGTAGAATGAACTAACATTTTGCATTTAGCTTTAACATTTTTAAGGATGTGGAACCGACATAACATCTGATATGACTCAGGGAATACATTTGCTATGGCATTCATCAAAGCCAAGTCTCGGTCAGTGACAATGACTTTAGGACCACCCTCAAATGTTAAAAATAAACCTTTCAGCTTTTCTAAAGCCCATGTGAAATTACTCTGCCTTTCAGTAGACAAGAAAGCAAATGTTGTTGAGAAGGTTAACCCTGTAGACATCATACCCACAATCTCAAGCAACGGAAGTCTATATCTATTTGTTTTATATGTGGAATCCATCATAAATACAACATTAAATGAGTTTAACAATTTGACCGCATCAGGATGTGTCCAAAACAAGTCAGTAACAACCTCTGAATCATCAGCACACCTACTCCAGTGAATGTACTTATCCCGATCCAACAACATCATAAGTTCTTGTAGTTCAGTTCTGGACCCTCTTAATGATCGTTTATACGCATGCCTTGCGTTGTAGATTTGTTTAATCGTTGTAACATTTCGATCATTATTTTGTTTGAGTGTTAATAAAATATTTGCAGGTGTAATTTTACTCTTTGTCATATCAACCAGTAATGACTTCTCACTCGTATTTAACTTGCCAGCATAAGGGTGACCAACTAAAGTTTCAGCTAACTCATGGTTGTGATGTCCACACATCACCTTCAACACCCATCCGGCCCCATCTGAACATGGTTTACCCTTTAATCTAAACGGACATTCACATTTACGAGTGCCGTATACACTAGCCACTGCATCAACTTTGTATTTCCTATATTTCCCCCCTCTTTCACATCCAAGTATGACGAACGTTTTTCTTCCCCGTACACCAGTAGCTATGTCAGATCTTACTATTACCACAACAAATTCTAAATCATAAGTCATCCCTCTTACCCATTGAATTAAGTGCTCCCGTGAACAAAATATTTCATTTGTTGTAAATTTATTTGTTAAATCCCTCTCTACAACTTTGCTAATTGATGAAGACAAATCAGATTTTAAACTATAACCAATTTCAGAATCCATATGAAGATATTCATCCATTTTAAATAATAATCACCTATAAAATTATAATGAGCCTTATTAACATAATTAATAATTAATCAAACAAATATAAAAATATTAATATAATTAAATTATATATTTGATATAAATAAAATAATAAGTAATTTTTTATATAATTATAAAATTGTTAAATAATTAAAGATACAAAAATCATGTATAAAAAATATATATTTTACAAAATTATTACATTTAAAAACTAATTATATATAACATCCAAAATTAAAAATTTGAATATAAACTAATATAAATATATGTTATTAAAATATATTAAAAATATATTCAAAAATAATAAATTAAAATATTTAAATTAAATTATTAAAATATTTAATAAAATAATAAAACAAACCCAAAATAAAAATGAAACCTTTAACGGAGGACATCCTTCAACGGATGTCAACATCCGTTTAAGGTAAAACAGATCCGTTTTACCTTAAACGGATGTTGACATCCGTTGAAGGATGTCCTCCGTTTAGGGTTTTATGCGAAAGGCTTCTTTTAGTTTAGGGTTTATGCGAAGGGTTCATTGTACTACGTACTTGGAGGAAGCACCACAAACGCACTGCACCGCTTCACGTATTACACCACTTCACGCACTACACTACGAGAGCAACATTGTACCACCACAGAAGATTGCTTGATAATTCTTTTCATCACCACCAACCTTTGCAACTTGTAGTATCTCACACCAGAGAGAATGTTAAAATGAAAGGAAAGTATTTTACTCATGCAAAGGACTAGATAGGTTATTAGTGAAATAGATTATGAATAAGTAAAATTAAAAAATAATAACCCTAAAAGTAAAATTTTACTGAGGGGCAAAATAATAAATGGGAGGTGTAGGGAGAAAGTTGGGGTGGTGGAGGGAGCAACACCCTTCAACAACTGCTTGTTGGGTTCGCCGAGCCCAACTTCCCCGTGAGTATGGGCTTGTTTCACTAAGGATATTAGGGGCTTTCACCCTACACATTCAAGATGAGTTTCAGGCAGTTGCTTCCTCCACCACCACGTAATACTCCATGCACCTCCCTAATTTTCATATATTCCAAAAATACCCCACAGTAAATATAAGTTTTACTATTTAACTTGACTAAATTTTTTTAAAAACCTAAATCTGTCCTACACCCTCACCTTTCACTTTCACTTTTTTTTAGCAGTGCGGCGGTTCGAGTGAGCGAGGCGAGAGGTTAGTACTTTTTACATGTTTGCATTCATCGTCCGCCTAACAATGGAGTCCCAAAGTTGCATCCACCGTCCATTCTCACTACCCCTTGACTGTAAGTATTCTCGTGATTATTCTTTTGTATGTTTATATTCATAACTACCACTGCAGTGCCCTTTTTTCTTCTTCACAACTTTCATCATATCATACCAAATTTCACACATCAAAATATAAATATAATGGTAAGCAAATTTAATTTAATTTGTTTTTATCTGTTTTATCTTATCTTTACTATTTTCACACGATAACTTTTTGTGTCGTTCCACATCACACTGTTAACGAAACGTGTGAGGGCAATGATAGAAGAAACTTTTCTCGGGACTTTGGATAGAGGTCATCTCTTATTTTTCTTTGTTTAAGAGTGTTAGAGCAAAGGAAAAATTATTCTGTTTGGATTATTTCATTTTGTATCGATAATGCATTTTTCAAAATTTTATTTTGAGATATGTGATTCATTTGTTGTTTTCATATTAAGAATTTAGCATTGAGTTAAATTATGTTTAATAGTTTTCATGAATGTGGATGTGCAGAAGAAGAAGAAAGTGAAAAATGGGAAAAAGACAGTGAATCTGAAATGAAATGGACTGGACATGTATATTACTGGTGAGAAGGAACATTCTCTTTAACCTCTCAAGCAATAAGAACAAAGTCAAGCCAAAAAGTGGAGTTTCCGTTTTCCATTTTTCACAGAAAGACACCATTGCTACGCCACACGTAGAAAGACACAAAGACATCATTTCATTAACGGATGTCAACATTCGTCCGGTTTCCCATATTCGTTCCCTTACCAAACGCATGCTGACATCCGTTGCACAATATTAAGAATATAAACCAATAAAAATAACTAAAAAAATATAAATATAAAAATAACTAATAATTAAAACACTGAAACGCATAGTCAATCCACTCTTCAACGAATCTCCATATACGTTCACGCATCTTGATATCCGTTGCACACAGTTATGGATATTGACATCTGTTTCATTTATCCACACCTGTTTTTGTCGCTCTGCTTAATTAACCCACTGCATGACCTTCAACCACCTTCAACAATCAATGCACCACCACCTTCAACAACTACCACTTCACCACGCCAGCATTAAAGCTTTCCACCTCCAACAAAACACACCAAGGAGAAGGGAAACACACAGGGAGGAGAGGAGAAGCAGAGAATTTGAGCTCGAACATCAAATACGTGGGGATGCAGAGTCTATATACCGGTGGAGATGGGTATAAATATTAATGAAAAGTAATTGAAAGTTAAAAAATATTTACTGAGGGGGATGAGGGGTAAAATTGGAATGGAGTGGTGCAAGTAGTGTTCTGTTGTGATGGAGGGAGCAACCTCCTGAGTTTCATCCTGAACCTCCAAATATTTTGAAAAGCACGATTTTATCCCTCAATTAAAAGCAATTATAATGTTATTAAATTTTAATAAAAGAAGAAAAATCTTTGAACAAATTCTTTTAACAACTTTCATCTTTTAATAACTTTATCTTTCTTCACTGTTTTTCTTTCGGATTTTAATTTATTTTTTCTTTGTTTCCTTTGATTTCTCCACATATATTTATTTTAATTAATTAATAATTTATATTTTGATTAAATATCGTTGTTTTCAATTATTTTTTTTTCTAGTTTTTAATTTTTAATTATTTTTTTTATTTTAATTAATTAAATATTTATAAAAATGTTTGAATTAATTATATTTTTTTGAATTAAATATTTTAGTTTGTAAATATTTAATATTTATTTTAATTTTTTTAATTTATAGAATATATAGTTTTTTATTTCTAATAATATATTAATGAATTAATTAATATGATTAAATTTTTTTTTGTTTTGAATTATTTAATGTTTAGTATTTTAATTTTTTATAATTTTTACATATTTTGTTACTTTTCTTAATGAAATATTAGGATTTTATAATTATATAAATATTTTAATTAATTAAATTTATTTTGAATTAAAATTAATTCTTTGTAATTATTTAATATTTATTTAAAATTTTTATAACTTCTTATAATTTAATGTTTGATTTGTTTGATATTTAATATTTATTTAAAACTACCTAAAAATCATATAAAATTTTCGTATCAATTTTACATACCAATCTTATTTTAATAAATTAAAAAAATGTCATACAATTTATTGTGTAAAAAAAATTAAGAAAATGAAAAACTAATAAAATAAATTAAACATTTATAATTAAATTATAAAATCAATAAAATAATGTAATAAACTTAAAAAATAAAACACCAAAATAATAATATTTAAATTGAATGATCACGAAACTTAAAACTTAGCATAAGCCAAATATGGTACAGGTTTTTTTTAGAGAATTTATTCTAAATTTATTTAATATCATTTCTTGTACTGTGTGAATCATGCATAATATTTAAAAGAACTTAAAAAATCATGTGTTTTGATGGAGATCCGACGGAAACAAAATGGGATTTCAAAATCCAATTATTTCCTTACCGGATTTTGACATTAGAGGAAGAATTGGATTTTGAGATCTAATTTTAATTTTTTCGAATTTTATATCTAATACATTTTTTTAAATTTTGATTTATTTTTATTTGGAGCAAACTCCAATAAAAGAATAATTAGATTTTTTTATATTTGATTGAATTTTGATATACGATTATTTGTTCATCAAATTTCGATATTTGACTATGAGGTGAAAGTTTTATTTTAAATTTATGCACATGTTTGATTCAAGAATCTTAAAAAAACATTTTTCACGTCAACCACCAACACAAACACTAGCACTCCAGTTGTCTCGAAAATAAATAATTTTTCTCAAATCTCTCTAAAGGACAGAAAGAAAGGAATAAATGAAATGAGGTGCAAGGAGGATGAAAGTGAAAACTGAAATATATATTTAATCCTTTATGTTACTAAATTCTTTTTGTTAAAAAAATTTAATACATGACAACCTCATTAACTCATTAATTATGAGAGCATTTATGAAAATTGAGAGTGCATATTAAAATTCTTAAAAGTGAAAAATGAAACACCTATATGAAATTATAAAATGTTATTTATTTTTGCTTTTTTTTCCTCCACTTCCGTCATTCTTCCTCTATCTCCATTGACACCACACTGAAAGTAAGTTGATCATCACAAATATAATCTTAATTCTCATAATATAAATTAAATATTTATCTTAACTCTGTTTATTTAAATCTATAAAAACTTAAAGAAAAATCACAAGTTAAAAATTGTAAGACATTGCTAACTTAAAAAAAAAACTACAATTACATTTAACTTTTTGTTAAAATATATTTTCAGCAACCATGACAACTCAATTAGACCTCACTACAAGCCTGATTAATAATACTAATAATTAACAAAACTTGTATCAACATCTTACAAAGCTATAAAACTTATTCTAGAAGCACAAATAAGAATTGAGAAAATTAAATGTATATATGTTAGAGGGAAAAAAATACACGATTAAGAATTATTGTATAGTGGTGGTTGTGACTTCACGGCAACAATGTTAATAAGAAATAAAATGTTGATATGAAAATCAATTGTCTTTAATACATTTGAAAAGGATATTTTTGAATCTTCTCATGGATTCAAAATCATTGATTATTCTCTGATTGGGACATTTAATATGATTTATTTCTTTTAACTTCATTTTTCTTCTTTTGTACTAGTTTCTTAATCATGAAGCTAAAAACTTGTAAAATTCTCAAACAAGAAACCCTGCTTTGAAATATTTGAAGACTTGTTAGATTACACTTATATAGCTAAATGTGTTCACTGGAAATAAAATCATCTTAATATTTTTTCTGGTGTTAAAAGGGAAAAAATAGTATTATATAAGAAGGAACATTTCTTTTAAAAAAGAAGAAATATATATAAAAGAATATTGTAATAAACTATGCAATTAAATATGCTTTGAAATATTTGTGTTGGTTTAACAATTAATATTTACTTGATTAATACTTACTCAACATCTTCATATTTTTTTTATGTGAACAAAGAGTGTTTCACTACAATACATGCTAATTTATCAGATAAATATTAAGAAAAATAAATAAATAATATCAAGAATTTTCAATGGTAATTTATGACAGTCATCTTATGCTTCCAAGTTAGAAGTTTCCATTGAATACATCTTCTCTTCTACTGACTCACTGATGACAACTTTGCTTTCTAAAGAAAAACACTGCAGAGAAGAAAAACGCAAGTTGTTAAGTGCTTTTGACATTTTAAGCACTTTTATGTTGTTGTAAACCAAACACGTGGTAAATAAATGTAATTTGAACGAAAAAAAATTGTAAAAAAAATAACATGACATGACATGACATGACATCAAATTGTTTCACAACATAGTGAATATAATGCAACATTTTTTTAACAAAAGAGACAGTTTTGTTGGAAGATGTTATTACCATGAATATCAATTTTCTTAAAATATCCGAATGATGTTACATATTGAAAAGTAAAAATCAGAAGTTACTCACTAAATTCTGTTGTTGGTGTTTTTAGAGACAAGTTAAACCTATAATATATAAATAGTTGCATAGATTTGGAGAAATGAAAATAACAAGATTTGAAAAAGAAAAGAAAAGTGAAGATAATGTTATTTAGATTAAGGGAAAAATAATAATAAATGAGAAGAAAGTTTATAAAATTTTTAAATAATTTGATTAATTTGTATATTATTTATTATATTATTAATATTAATGATAATAATTGATGTTATTAATATATTTATAATTATTATTACATTGTGTGTAGACTTTTTTTTTGCTTTTCTCTGTAAACAAGGAAAGAAAGTTTAAAAAAAAATATCACATCCTATTATATCTTGTTTTTCCAACTTTAATCTCAAATTAGTATATCCTATTTTTCGTTATTAGAAATAAACAAGGATGGGGATTGAATTAAACATAAAATTTAATAATTAAAGATGATATTGAGTCATTTAAAATTTATTATAATATTTATTATTTATTGAATTTATTATATCATTTATTATTATTAAATTATTAATTTTACATTTATTATTATTGTTATTTTAAATAGAATGTCTTATTTAATTTTGATAATAGAAGTCAGTTATTTATTTTATTTTAGTAGTAGTCCATCAAACCTAAATCTATTATTTTCGTAAAGAATAAAAGATAAAGATGATAACAATGAGAGTTTTAAAAAGGATAACTATAGTTTGATAACTTCTTTTTAACATTATTTTTAATATTATTTATGTGTTATTTTGTGATTGATCTAAAATTATTGTATAATTAATAATAATAATCATAATCATAAATATTAACATTAACCAATTACAAAATAACATGTAAATAATATTAAAATATCGTAAAAAAGTGTACTTTTAAAAATTCCATGTCTTTTGGCGCATCCAGTCACACATGATGGGATATCAATCATAGACTTTGGAACATTTTTCAACCTTTCCAACGTTAGGTTACTTGACAGACATAAAAGGAAAAAGCCAATTTAAACCCAACTTCCGTTGTGCTTTTCTCAGAACTCAATCTTCAAGAAGCAACAGCATGAGCAGTACCATTCTCATGACCTTCCTCACAGCCATTGCTTTTCTGGCTCAATCCTTCCAAAACTACATCATCCGGCATTCTGGATATCCTGCTGCAGTGAATGAAAACGAAGATCACGAAAGTGATTATTGTTCAGTGTGTCTGAGCCAAATCTGTAAAGGGGAAAAAGTTAGGTCTCTTCCAGTATGCAATCACAGGTACCATGCTGATTGTATAGGTGCTTGGCTTAAGAACAATACCACATGCCCTCTTTGCAGGAACAAAATCACTGATCACAGCCTCCAAAAGCATAAACAGGTGAAGAACTTAGCAGAATCTCTGTTTAATCTTATGCAGAGTTTCACAGATCTGTTGGTAGCTGTTCTCTACATGCTACTTCCATCCACCGTCACTCAGAGTTTCCCTTTGGTTCACTGATATGAGACTGTGAGTTGTATTGTAATCATGTATGCAGTATGCAGAATAGTGCAATTGCTGATGTTTTTTGAGTTTTTGCTTGTTTGGCATGGGAACTTTGTTCTGCATAACTATGATTTTTTTGGAAGGTACAAAAGTTGGTTATGTCAGATTTGGAAGTTCCTAATGTGTGGCTTATTCTGGGAAATGTTATATGCAATTCTTATTCCCGCTCAAGAAATATAACTGATATAGGTATAAAGGTAAGAGGTCATTTTCATGCTAATGCCATTAACCTTAAATTTTCAATCTATATCCTCTGTTATCTACCTTGAATTCTTAGTCTATAACATATTTTGCAACACACTTTTCATACTTTTCTGTCTTCTGTTTTCTTTCAGTAAAGTTTCTCTGAAATGTTTATCTGTAATATTTCTATTATTCGTCTATATATAGCATCCAAATATAAATTATTGAAAGTTTTACATAGATTAGAAATTAAGTTTTACACCATATTAATGGGTATATATATTTTATCTTACATTCTTATTATGTGGTATTGAATTAAATTTAAATTCTTATACGTAAAAGTTTGGTGTAATTAATTTTCAACCAAATACTTTGTTTTTTCTTTAACATTTTATTTGTACATAACCATTTTATGATATCGGTGACATTATAAAAAATAATTTTATGTTTCATTATGTAAATATTGTTTAGATTTATGCTATAAGGGCCTTGGTACGTACTTTATATAAAAGTCAAGAACTGCTAAATATGTTTACTTTGAAATGCTTTAGTCCAATTTAATTATGAATGAGTATAATTGTTAACTAGAAAAATGGTAAATTCCATCAAGTAAAATATTTACAATTAAGAAATTTACTAAATTTTATAGTTCTTGCCGATAAAAAAAATGTTTATAGTTCTATAACAGTTTTATCATATTATGGCTATCAGTCAGTTTAGATTAAATATGGATTAAATTTGAATACTTAGTACAATTTAAATTTAATATTTATAAATTTTATATTAGACCATATAGCTTATTAGATTAGTAGTCAAATGTGAGTTTTTGGATTCGAGATTAGTTTAGACGGATGATTTGAATTTAATTTATATTGGCCAATTTTAAAACACTTCTATTTTAATTTTGAATAAATTAAAAAATTATTAATTTGATTTTATTACTGATTTTGTAATGGACTATAAATTTATATAATTTAGTACAAATTATAACAAAAAAAAATGTCATAAAAAATAAAATTTAAAATATGTTTACGAAGTCATAAATATTAAAATATTATTAAGTTAAATCAAACATTTAAAAGATATTTTTTTAAATATTCATTTTATCTAATTTTAGTTATTCATAATTATTCTTCACTAAATACAAACTTACCCATTCCTAAATTTCACTCAAATTTTAGTTATGCTTAAACCTTATATCACGTTCGTCTGGCTTACTTTCCTTATACTTGTACAAATATAATGTTTTATAATAAAACACACTTTTATAAAATTTTACTCATCCTTCAATTTTTTTAAACTTAAAAAATCAAAAGCCCACACTTAAAATATTATATTTTATCCACTAATTATAAGTTTGCTCTAATTTTTATTTCCTTTATAAAACTTTGATACTTACGTTTAAGATCTTTTTAACCCATTTGCAATTAAAATACTCTTAAATTTTGGATTACATAAAAATTATACAAAATTTCATGCAATCCAAATGACACGCTTCCTTGTTCTTCGGATTAACCATTTCTTTAGTTTTTTTTAAGAATTAAATATATATTTTTTTTAGCTTTAAGGGAAAAGTGGAATTAATTGTTTATTTAAATTTAATCTCTAAATTTTAAAAATATGTGAATTTGATTTTTTTTTAATATTTCTTTAAAATTTATTTATTTATTATGTGTGAAATAAAATAAATAACTTAAATAATTTTCGTTAAAGAAAAATGTATTAAATAAGATAAATAATTCAAATAAAATATAAAAAGTATATACATTCAAATTTCATCATGAATCAAATTTAAATAATTAAATAAAATTAAAAAATTTGATTAAAAATATTAAATTCACATATTTTTTAAATTAAAAAATAAATTAAATCAAAATTTTGAATAAGAACTAATTTTAATTTTTAACTGTTAATGATAGTTTTTTTAAAGAAAATGAATTTGAAAAAAAAAATTAAAGTACTGGAAAAGTTCACATTATAACCTCAATAATCATAATGAAGAAGAAGAATCATTCTGTCTATTTGTTTAGGGCAATTAAGCCGCAAATCATGGGAAAAAACGCGTTAATTAATATGGCTATAATCACCAATTTTCAAAGATGAAATATAGAACTTAATTCCACATTATTTGTTGGGAGTTTAATGTGACATGTAATTTGTGATAATTAATTTCTGAGAAGTTTACTTAGATGAATGATAATTTAGATTCTGCAGTAGTGATTTAAATGTTGTTAAATTTGATATAAATTATCTCCTAAACTCTTGGAATTCGTTTGGCTTATGAAATTGAAGACTAGATTAATTTCGTCCTTAAATTATGATGATTAATTAAAATAAACTCCAAAGCTAATAAGATAACAAATAATTAACAGAAGAATTACATCATTCTCTAATCATAGAGTCTAGTTGCTTTTCTATTTTTTTTTTTTACTTTTTTTTATTGTTATAGACCATTTCTCAATTTGATTCACGTGAGTAGACTATTAAAAAAATTATTTCTGGACTATTTTTCTGTTCAAATATAATTATTAAAAATTATTTATTACATAAATTATTTTAATCAAGTAAATATAAATTTATAAAATTAATCTTAAGAAAACAAGCATAATACAATATTTTATTATAATAAATTTTCTGTTATATAATTACAGTATACTTAAATTATCTTATTTATTATAATTACTATTCCAATTTTTTATTTTTGATTAATTTACAAATATTAAATTAAATATATTTTTAAAATTTATAAATTTGTAATGAATTAATTTATTATATATAAATATGCAGATCTATTAAATTAGAAAAAAAAACTGTTGCTAAGGATTAGTTTCTAAAAAACAGAATTTCAGTAGTAAAGAATATGTAAAATTAAAAAAAAATATTATGGGAATTTAGTCTTTCAAATGGTCTAGGTTTGGAAAATAATTGTTTTTTGTAACCTACTAACGTTAATAAAGTTTATGTTCTTTTGGATAATTATATTAAAGACACGCACAAGATATTTAGAATACATTTTAAAAGGTTAAAAAAAATATTTAGTTTTAATTTATATATAATGTGAAATTATTAAGAAGTTAAAATTAAAATAATAAAATCTATATTAACTATTATTTTTCTAATATAATACTAGTAGAAAAATATTAATTTATTTTTTAGTAGTACATTGATACTATATATATATATATTAGCTAAAAACATTGATAATTATTTAAAAGTTCAGCATCTCTTTTTGGGATAATTTTCATCAACATTATTAACATGATAAAGCAAAATCATAGTCCACAATCTATGCATGCATGTGACAATAATTCCATTCATAATTTTTTTTTCCTAATATGTGCCACTTCCTTGAGTAAAATGTTATTTTCCCATAATGATGATAATCAAGGGTAATTAATAAAGACACCAATATTTAATATTAATAATTCAATTTGTTGCTAATAATTAATTAACAGGAACAAAATCTTCTCTCGTTATATTGTCTGTAACTAGGGATGACAACGGGTCGGATCGGGCACGGATAGTGTCTACCCGCAACCCGACCCGACAAAAAAAATCCACCCACTACCTACACGGATATCCGCTTAAAAAATATCCGCGGGTATTTTAAAACCCGTGTATACCCGTAGATATCCGCGGATACCCGCAAATATTTTTAAAAAAAATATTTTAATAAATTATTAAAATAAAATTTAAATAGAATTACAAAAAATATATAAAATATAATATAAATTAAATTAAATTTAAATTTAAATTCAATTTAAATTCAATTTAATCTTGTAAAATATAAATTAATGTTAATTTTAATTAAATTTAACTTAATAAAATATAAATTAAATTTTTATTTTTATTTTTTGCGGGTAACAGGTATCTGCGGGTACGGATAGTATAATACCCGCACCCGACCCGTTTATAAGCAGGTATTAAAATATTCGCTACCCGCGGATTGCGGATAGTAAATATCCGCGGGTATCAACTATCCGTCGCGGATTTTATCCGCGGATATCCGCGGGCAGATATTTTTTTGCCATCCCTATCTGCAATCACTTTCATATTTCTGCCAATACATTAATCAGTTAGTTTTTTTTTTTTAAGTTTTAAACTAAGAGTTGGGATCAAAAGTAAATTAAATTATATTAAGTTTAACAAAAATCAAGCATAATTATTATTCAAAGAATATATATATATATATATATATATATATATATATATATATATATATATATATATATATATATATATATATTCTTTGTTGATATGCAAATTAAATATTTTAAGAGTGTCTTCAATTTGAAACTTTATCTGTAAATTTTTTTGGTAGTAATTAAGTTGGTTGAGTATACAGATTAATTAGCTTACTAAAAGAAAAAACAATTAACTTAAATTAATGTATAAATTAGTAGACTTAAGCTTTTAAATAATTAATAACTATATATATCTATTAATTATTTAAAGATTTAAATTTATTAATTTATACATAAGTAAGTAACTTTTGTATAGTTGACCTAAATTTATGCATAAGTTAATAGACTTCAACCTTTAAATAATTAATAACTATACATAGAAAGCTAGTATATGAAAATACATTAGTTGGAATAACATATTATTATTAATATAGCTTTAAATAATTAATAGCTATACTTAGAGGGAGAGAGAGTAAGTATATGAAAATACATTAATTGAAATAACACATTATTATTAATATAGCTTTAAATAATTAACAGCTATACTGATAAAGAGAGTGTGAGTATATGAAAATACATTAATTGAAATAACATATTATTATTAATATAGCTTTAAATAATTAATAGCTAAACTGAGAGAGAGGGACAGTGAGTATATGAAAATACATTAATTGAAATAACATATTATTATTAATATAGCTTTAAATAATTAACAGCTATACTGAGAGTAAGTATATGAAAATACATTAATTGAAATAATATATTATTATTAATATAGCTATAAATAATTAATGTCTTTAACTTTATTTCATTTTAAGAAAGCATAATTTTCAATTTTCTTCTCCTCTTGGTAAATTTAGTGATAATTGACAACTTATAGTCAAAGATGCTCTTTATTTTAATTTGACTTTTTCAATATGAATTTGACTTATTTAACACGAAGAATGTGCCTTGAAACAACCCTCACTAAAAAAGTTAGTTAGGTGAAGAGTACGACACTTTTTTTCAAATTATTAAATTAAAATAATAATAAAAAAATATTTATAATCCGTGATGAAGAAAAAGTCCCAGGAAAAAAGAAGAAGCCAAATTTGCACATTAGACACTCATTTTTTTTTTCAGCAAATTTTAAAGTTTGCATATTTTTTTTTTCATTTGTAGAATGCTAAGAGTTACTATTACTACGTTAAATGTTAGGGTTTATAGTGTCCAAAATTCGGGTCAATTTTTAGAGTTTAAAGGTCAAAAATTTAGGTAAAGTGTAGCTTAAAATTCTACATATTCAGCATTCCAGAGAATGGAATAACAACAACTTGCTTGCGAGTAATATAAAACATTATGAGCAGTTTTGATTCTTTTTTCAGTTGGATCCAATTTCATTTTCAATATATATATATATATATATATATATATATATATATATATATATATATATATATATATATATATATATATATATATATATATATATATATATAATTTCATAAATATTTTTTCTGTTATTTTTTTTTCAAAATAAAATTTTATTTCCATAATCTACACAATAAAAAATTTGACTAAATATCAACAAATATTGTTGTGAAAATAAAACTTCAATTACAACAAAAGATAACATTAGAAACATCTATCCAAGTTTATGTTTTTTGATCCAAAGTTGCAATTTTTGTGTGCCCATTTGGGAAGTTAAACATCTGAATCTGAGTCATTAGTGGTTAAATTCAATAGACGGGTCAAAGGGGAAAAGCAAAGAAGTTATCTTTATAATTTCAAAGTCTTTCTAACAATAAATAAAAGGTAAAGTTAATAGTTTCAAACAAACAAGTCCTACCAATCTGGTAGGATAGAAGCAGTTGAATAAAGCCACAATTTTGAATCCATCTTTTCTTTTTATTTAATTAAATAATTGTAATGAAATCAAATTAAATTTTAATTTTGTCTGTAATTAAGTCATTGACTATTGACTCCAAATCCATCACCTTCTTCTTCTTCCCTCCTTTGTTCCAAAGTTGAAGTCTTCTTATTCCCTTCACCTTCCTAACTTCTTATCTCAAACCACATTTACAAGCCAAAGTGTCAAACCCATTTTTCAACTTCTCTCCTTCTCTATTCACTCTTGTTTACCATTCCCATTCCAACACTCTGACTGTACAAAGCATTAAACCTTTTCCGTCTCTCTTCAAAACCCATAATTTCAAGACTAATTCTGTGTTCTGGGTGTGTTTAAACCTTCACCTGAATCAGAAAGTTTCGGTTTTTGAACATGGGTTCAACTCCGACCGCCGTGTCTGATGACAACTCATTGGGTGAATCTGATACGATTGAGATAACTGGGAAGGTCATGGTGGTGGCTATAATATTCCTTTTCATGGTGGTTGTGTTTGTTCTTGTTCTTCATCTCTATGCAAAATGGTTCTGGTGGAACATGGGGGAGAACGCCGCCCCTCAGCCTCGCCAGCGGCGGCGGAGGCGCCGCCGGTTTGTCTTCGCCCCCGGGCAAGACCCGGTGGTCTATGAGAGTCACCAAGTTGGGCTTCACCCTTCAGTTTTAAAGTCCTTGCCAGTGTTGGTGTTCCAACCGGAGAACTTCAAAGAAGGTTTGGAGTGTGCAGTTTGTCTCTCTGAGATTATTGAAGGGGAAAAGGCCAGGCTTTTGCCGAAATGCAATCATGGGTTTCATGTGGATTGCATTGACATGTGGTTCCATTCGCACTCCACTTGCCCTCTTTGTAGGAACCCTGTTGGTTTTGAATCCTCTAAAACAAGTGAAGAGAATGATTTCTCAGGGAACACTGAAACATCATCATCATCATCAATTGAAGAGAATTCAGGTGCTATGAATGGTTTACAGTCTTCAATTTTTCCCACAAATGTGTTGGTTTGGGGGAACCACACACAAGTTAGTTCTTCTGGGGTTTCCTTGGAAGAGGAAGAAGGTAGTTCTCAGCAGCCAACTTCTCCTCCATCATCTACACCACTTGCTTCTTCTTCAGATGGTGGCAATGTTAATGGTAGATGTCATGGAATGTTGGTGATTGATATTCCAAGTGAGTGCACTTCCTCCTCTCTATCCCCTTCTGGAAGTAGGTGTGTTGAAGATGAGGTGAAATCACCAATGGCTGCCACATTGAGGTCATTTAAGAGGCTTTTGAGCCGGGACAAAAAGTTAAGTCCTTGTAGTCCAAGTTCTGTAGATGTGGAACAAGCACAGAGCTAGAAATTTGTGGATGGAATCATTAATTATTATTTTTAGAAGAGCTTTTCATGAGAGATGGCTCTCAAAGAGTCATTGGTCTGCCACTTCCTTTCCAATACTAGTGCACATAAATGGCTGAGGATGGTTGCTATACAGTATCTCGTTATACAATCATTTTTTCCTTCTTTTTTAATGTCTGTGCTTGAACTTTGAAGCACGTTAAGCCAATTGTCTGAAATGTTTATATTGTATAAATGACAAATTTCTTCCCAGTAAAAGGGGAAAATGACCCAGTTTCTTTTGCACAAGCTGAACTTTATAGTATTGTTGACTTAATTTTGATATTTCCTTGCAATTAGCCTGATCCAATGCTAACTATATCTTAAATATAAAATGGTGAATGCAATACAATGACTGAGTTTGACCCCACGACAACATTTTTTCTTTGATGAAATAAAATGTGGTTATCTAATTAATCATGCAACTGATGTTTGCAGAATAAACAAAAAAACAGACCCTATTATGAATAGAGAGTATGTTTTTCTAATTTTCAGATGTGATCAGTGTTGGGAATGCGATTGCTGCAAATAGCAGAGGCTCACTGTTACTGGTTTGATAGTATAATTTGAATAACATGTTTTCTATTGTCAACACTATCCATAACTCGAGATGATGTTGATGGTGCCTCTAACCACGATCAGGATTTGATAAAATATACCTTAATCTAAATCTTTCTACCAAAAGGAGCCCAAAAAGTATGGCCAATATTTGATAAAATAAGTATTAATTCACATCTTAGTACCAAAAGGAGGCAATAAAAAGGGGTAAAGAAGAATAAATTACTAAGAACTTCAAGATCATTGCGTTTATGGTCTCGAGTAATCTTTATATGACATATAACCCGATTTTTTCAAAGGAGAAAGGGAGTGTTCATATTTCTTATATCAGGGAAATTACCAGTAGATCCTTTTGTGCTTGATGAAAGGTTGAAACTTTACCAAATCATTGGGCATTTCACTGTGAATATAACAGATAAGCTAATGTTTAAGGTAGTAGTCCACTTTGGGTTGGTTAGTTAGCCCCTTGATCAAGCTATCCAAACCCGACAAAGAAGTTTTATTGACAAATATTCTGCTTAGTTCAGTTGCCTAGATAGTGGCAGGCACAAATCCTAAATTTTCTCAATCATGTTTTCCTTTTCATACATACCATGGCATGGCCAATGCCTTTTCACTTTTCTTCCCAATGCTTTTCTACTTTTTGCCTCTTCACTTATTGTCCATCATCCCCTTTAGGCCCTTTTTCCATGGTCATCCCCATTTCTTTGGCATGCTTAAACCAGTTCATGGATTCACACACATCACTAGTTTAGTGGCATGAACATTGGGAAAAGATTGACATTTGGGGGGTCTTGAAAGTTGGGTGATGTTTACATCTTCTTTTCTTGCTATATATTTTTTTTACCAATTCAATTTTACTCATTCTGTTCATTTTCTTATCTCCCTTTTCTCTCCTATCAGAGAATAGAATTTATCTTTTTTATATGTAGCAGAAAAGAGTTGAAAGCATAGCGTTTTGTAGGCTTTTGCAGCAAAATATGCTTTTTGTCAAAGCCATTGTCTGATTCTGTGCTTTCACTTTGTTACCTAATGACATCTGAACTAGTAAGACCTTAGCAGGTAAGAAATCCCTCTTCCACCTACATGCTAGAATGGAACAGCTTCTTTGAAAACTAGAATGTAAAAAGGAACATTGACTAAGAACATAAAACAAAAGAGGGTGGAAAAGGATAGGAAGAAACTATGTTAGGAAAAAGAGAGTTTTTTCAAATTTCTCAGGAAATTAGGCAAGTAGAGAATTACATGACTGTGCATATAGTTTTTATTCTTTGGTTTCCTGATTAAGCAAGATAAAAACTAGCATCCTTACTATAAATGAAACTTGTCTGTGAAGGGCATTTTGCTACTGCTGTGTTATAATATATAAATACTGTAATGGTTTCAGCAATCTCATAACATTACTTATAACTGTTTTGAAAATTATAAATTGGAAACAGGATGAGTTTCTAGAACAAGGAACAAAGGTTGCTTATTTTGAACTACCTTTGTCCACTATCAAATCCAACAAGGAGGAAATACAACTCATTCAAAACCAGAAACATAAAATTCTTCTTCTCAAAGTTGTTGTACTACATTGGCCAGCAAAATTCTCTAGACAACCAAACACATTAGAAAGCCTTTCTCAGTGAAGTTTGTGTCACCACAATCTGCAACTGTGCCAGTGATCACAAGTCAAGTGACCACATAGAGGGGTCCATAGTTCTGATCAGCAAGAGGGCTATTATTTTGTTGTTGGAGAGAAATATAGGGTATCTCATTTTCCTCTCTCTTTGTAGGTTTGAAAAGGCTTACAAGAGGACCAGATGAAGGACGCCAGTGTTTTCCATCAGAACTTTTGCAGGACTTATACATTGGACCAGAAGAATAAGCATGCCTTTTACCAGAACCACCCCTTGGTTTAGAATTCTTGGTGGTTTTTTCACCATGCTTGCTTTTCCTATCAGATTTCCACCATGAAGTCAGAGAACTTTTCCATGATTTCTTCCCCTTTTTTTCTTTCTCCGATCCTGCTTTCCTAGATTCCTCTGGGTACACCGATGAACTCTTTAGTTTTGCTTCCTTTCCATGTTGCTTTGCTTCCTCCAAGAACTAGTCAAAACCATAAAAAAACCATAACATAATATACAACATCATATTTTCTGTCATTGTCTCATTTGTTAACAAGTGCACAAAGAGCAACATTTGTGTTAAAATTCAAGAACCAACAGTGAAGTAAGTATCTAATACCTGGCAAAAGTCTTGTTGCAGATCAAATCCATAGTCATAAAAGTGACACTCTTTAAATGTTGCTTGTGATGGAGATTTCATCATTTTCAGAAAAAGCAAAGAACTTGAGATGAACAAAATGAAAAGCAGAAGACCCAAAGAGAATGAAAAAAAATGAGGCTTTCAAGGATTATCCAAATTCACTGTATAACTCTTCCTAGGGACAAGCATTTGCATCATTGTGAAAATCCCTTCAAATGGAAAACAATGGCTTCTAACTTTTACATCAAATAAGTTCACATGGGGGAATTTACTAACTTGGATCACCAAAGGCAAAGTTCAACAACTCCCCATAAAAATATCAAAGTCACATGGCCAGTTATGGAGATGACAGTAACTGTGGTAGTTGAAATGGCATTGCAGTTTTTGGCTTATCATTCACATTTTTCTCATACAGGAAGAATTGGCGTAAATTGGAAGATGCATCAATATGAGAAGTGATTGTCTTATATAACATAGTACATCAAATTCAGACTAAACATAGGACAAAGTTGCCAGTGGGAATATGGTAGAAATTAAAATTGAAAAAAAGACCAGTACAATACAAATAGTATTTGATTTGGCATTTAGAGTCTACAATTTATAATTCTGATGTAAAAAATAAAGTTACACAGAGTAATTTCAACTTGAATATAAATCATAAATCCACATAGTTTGATTCTATATTGTAAGTCCAACTTCACTTTTAATGTAGAAGTGAAATTAAAGAAGCAATTGAAGAAAATGATTAGTTTTTTATGGTAACCAAGCATCCAAATATCCTGACATAAAAGTGGGTTAAATATTGATAATTATTATGACAACCATTTTTTTCCTCATCTGGGACCATATTTAATCACTACATTTCACTTTATCTTCACCTTTTCAAATAAAAGAAAATCTCATTCTTCACCCAAATTAATTCTTTCTAAGACCATTTACTAACAATACTACTAAACTAAAAAAACCCAATGGAAATTCAAAAGTGAAGAAGAGAGAAAAAATTAAACTCGAATTTCACTTTGGTATTAGAAGTTAAGGTATAAGTAATGGCAACAGTCTGGGTACTTGTTAAGACTTAAACATGTTTTTACGCCAAAATGTTTATTAAATTAAAAGTGGAAAATGTAGCTTCTGAATTGAGTTAAGAATATGAACAAATTATGAAACAGTTTGTAGACAAAAATCTACTTCTAAATACGTTATAAAACTTTAGATCAAGATGTGTTGTCGAACTCATGTGATATGCTTTATTCTTCGATGATATATATACACACTTTTTTCTTTCTACTTCATAGTTTGTCTGGTCATCAGAAGGAAGGGTAAAATTTTTACTTTTTAGTGAAAAAAATGATTTTTTATTAAATAGAGAGATTGTTGTACTATTTTTACTTATTTTTTCTAATATCTATTTGTTCATCTTTATTTATATTTAACAAAACTTTGGCTTTATTTCTTTTTACATGTTGGGTAACCATTTTTTATTCTATTTTCCTCTGTCTATCAATTACGGCAAATGTGAAATAATTAGATGGAATTAATGTATAATAAAAGCATAAAATATGAGTTTATGCGAAAATGTTAGTGGGTATTATGAAAAGAATTTTGAAAAATAACGAAAGAAATTAAGTGGCAAGTAGTCCCACATTGTGAGGAGAGATAGGTGCGTCAATTACGGCGAATGTTTGGGAAGGAGCATGTTTTAACGGAGCATGTTCTTGCCCTATCAGTCTATGCCATTCACCACACTTCACTTCCCACATGTTTAGCTTTTTTGAACAAGTCAATAAAAAGTGCATTGCTTATGTCTTGATAATATTTTTATTTATCAACGTTTTCTTTGAGATTTAATTGATTTATAATTATGAGAATCTCTTAGTGGATTCTTATGAAAAAGAATATATAATTAAAATTTTCTTAATGTGTATATTATCTTAAAATAATAAATAAAGGAATATTTATGGAATATAATAAACACTTTGCTAACTAAACAATTAGAGATGAAAAAATGGAATTGGCTCGATAGATTAGCATATCAATCCATTCAAAAGATTCACGTTGAGATAGAATTTTGAGTCCGTGAACCCAATCTAGTCCAGTCTACCCATTCCATTAAGTTGTCGGACCAACTCGCAGTCTATTTTTGTTAAATGTGTTTGCTAGTTGTCCACACAAACACATATTCTTTCACTTTCCTCATCTCATTTTCATTTTCCACTTTGAGACACTCACTTTACTCAACTCATCTCCTATCTCAAATCAACTATTGTTTCATCTCATATAGTCATCATATCATCTCATATTCATTGATAGACACTAACTCCCACTACCACCACGAACAAACCGCTCCACAACCAAGCAGTTTCCCCTTTTGTGATTTCGTCCTAATTTGTGTTGAGGCAATTCTAGATTGTGTTGAGACATTTGCAATTTGTTGTTTTTGACCTCATTGTTTTATTTTGTATGTTTTTTTGCAAATTACGATTCTGTAATAAAAATTCTTATTATTGCATATTGTGTTATTGTGTACAAGTGAGTTATGATATGGATATGAATTTAGATTCATTTTGTAACACTGTTATTGTGTTACTAATTAGGATTTTGGTTCATTTTGATTTGGCTAAGAATTAGTAAATTGTTATTCTAAATTTTCGTTGGTACACCTACTTGCATCACAAGCTAAGTTTTTTTTTTCTTGACAATGCATTAAATGATGGTTAACAAGTTAATTTTTGATTGTTTGATTTTAATTCAATTTGAACACTATAAATATTACACTTTACTAAACCCGTGAAGGAAACTAAGATTGCATATACAGCAAGAAAACATCTGCAATTTGTTATTTTTGCCCTCATTGTTACATTTTGTATGTTTTCTACAAATTGCGATTCTGTAATAAGAATTATGATTATTGTGTATTGTGTTATTGTGTACGAGTGAGTTGTAATATGGATTTGGATTTAGATTCATTTTGTGATACTGGTATTGTGTTACTAATTACGATTTTGGTTCATTTTGATTTAGCTAAGAATTAGTAAAATCTTATTCTAAATTTCATTGTTACAACTACTTGTATCTCAAACTAAGATTTTTTTTCTCTCTTGACAATGCATTAAATGATGGTTAACAAGTTAATTTTTGAATGTTTGATTTTAATTCAATTTGAATACTATAAGTATTACACTTCACTAAACCGGTGAAGAAAACTTAGATTGCATATATAGCAAGTAAAAAAATCTCAAATTGTATCTCAACTATTAAATCAGTGAAATAAAACAGATCAAACTTACTTACGAGTCCATCCTTCTACACATCGAGTTTTAAGTTTCAACTCATTTTTAATAGTTGTTTCACCTTCCACTTCCAATCATTTTATCTTGTACCTCTAATTTTCAAAAATAGTTTTTGAAATTACATTTTTCTTCATCAGAATTCGAAATTCGATAAAAGAAAAAATTATTTAGTAGATTCAAAAAGTGAGTGTAATTATTTTTGAATTTAAAAAAACAGTTTTAAAATTTAAAAAAAAAATTGAAAATGCATAATGAAATTATTAGAGATACAAGATGAAACAATCAATTTTAATTGACAAACTATCTCAACCTAGTCTGTTTTCGACAGGTCAACATGAGGTTGGACTATGATACATTTTGCCACCTGTAACCACAATGTCAGAATTTGAAAAATGATTTTTGATTTCTATACATCCTAAAAGATGTAGGGATTGGGTTTGGTTGAGTGGAAAAAGGGAAGGAAAACGACATGAAGAAATAATGAAGGAAAAAAATGAAGAAAAAAGTAATTTGATAGGGTAGAAGAGAAGAAAAATAATTAACACCGAAGAAAGAAAACCTAACAACTTTTTTCGCATAAAGATGTGAAGAAAGAGAGAGAATGAAAACTTGTAATTAGGTCAACCATTTTTTTCCACATTCAATGATTGTAAACCTTTTTTTTCTTCTATATATAGTTAGTAATAAAGAAGTTTCCTTTTTTAATTTTTTTTAATTTCTTCTAACTATTATTTTGTTGACACAATTTTTTGTCAACTTTATTTTTATTAATGTCTCATTTTATTATTTTATTATTTTACTTTTAAGTTTTATAAATATTTTTTTTTAAATTCAATTAACTATTTCCAATCTAATAATATTTTTTAATCATTATAATAACACTTTACCTTTTATTCTTTTTCTTACGAGAAAAAAGAAATAATAGAATACAATAAAATCCACAACATTTTGTAAAATCTAGTTGAAATATAAAAATAAACCAGAGTCGTGACCCCTAGAAATAAATCCCAATGCTAAAATTTTATTGTGCAACGAAAATCGTTTATTAAAATTGGCCAAAATCAGAAATGAGAAATAAAAAATGGCAAAATTCCACATTTCTTCACAGAAAGTGGACACATTCCATTTTGAACTTTTCACTCTTTACATACAGATTGCCATTAAAGGGATAATAGTTTTACTGCAAATTACGTTTGTACGTTTTCTTTTCGTTATTGTTACATATCTCAGTGGTTTAATCGGATATAATTTTCCCATTTTAAAAAGCACAATGTAGCCAAGCACATGTGTGCAGTGTGAGCAACAGTACGGTGCAAACCTCAAACATTTAGAAGAAAATGAAAAGTAGCAAACATTTAACTTCTTAACATTCACCACCAAGAAGCTGGCAAAATAGACACAAAGGAGTAAAATCAGCCCTCAACATAGTAAACGCAGCCTCCATGTCCATCATTTCCCTATACAAATTCTGTTAGACATGACAAACTAAGCAGAACATTTGCAGGAGAACACTTTGTGGACCCTTATACCTCCTATAAAGATTTCTTTTGCCTATCATCACAGCTGAAGCAGAGGTAACGCCATTACAACCCCAAAGATGGAGAAGAGTAATAACATCATCCATGTAGGAAATGGTTTTCTGTTTTTCCTCATCTCCTTTAACCCATCCACTCTTCTCGTGTCTTCTCCTGAAGATTCTAATTTGTTCTCCAAAACTGACTTCGAACTCTTGTCAGGAGACGCCTCTGTTGAGACCCGCTCTTGAGCAGCCTGTTCAGAAAGTTGTTGCTGGTTGTACTTCTCCACATACTCAGGGAACATCTTCCTGAATGTTGCGCTGCGTGGAAAATAATCAAAACACCAGGAATCAGTTGTGAAAGACAAGTTACAGAGACATTGCTCACTTCCATCTTGAGTTCCATCTGAGTAGCTGGTGCAAAATACTTACTTCTTACAGTTGAAAGAAAGGGAAGATTTTGCTAGACGTTGCTTCTCAGCGGTAGTTGTGTTTACGCTGCCAGTGGTTGGACTGTTGTCCATCTGAAAAACAGAAGTATGTCAGATATCGAAAAGTCTTGATTGAACACTGCATACATGGTGAAGTATCAACTGCACAGGTTAACCATAGTAGTCTACTGATGAACTCTATTAGCTATGATCTACACGTAGCACTTGCAAAATTGGAAAAATCATTTAGCTTTTTTGGCTACAATATAAACAACAAAGACGAGTAATATTGTTGGATTATTGAGTTTCGTGTCAGTGGTAGAATAAGTCCATGGCATGTTGAAGGTCACACAGGTTTAACTCTATTAGCTATGATTTACACGTAGCACTTGCAAAATTGGAAAAATCATTTAGCTTTTTTGGCTACAATATAAACAAAGACGAGTAATATTGTTGGATTATTGAGTTTCGTGTCAGTGGTAGAATAAGTCCATGGCATGTTGAAGGTCACACAGGTTTAACTCTAGCCCCACCCACCAGTACACCATCCACGAAGAAAACCCAGAGTATAAGCAATAAAAAGAGAAATGTCTTCAGAGCAAAGAGCACACAGGAAATGGAAGAAACCTAAAGTTCAATTACAATATGAGGAAACTACAACATACCATGAACGAAAGAAGTCCTGTTAATATGCTGCATTCATAAATTGAAACATCAGTATAAAGCTATAAAGTGAATAATAATCAACATCTACTGTTATTCGCAGATATCAATTCCGCAAGAAAAAAGAATATATAAACACTTTCAAAAGTCAAAGGAGAATAAACTAGAACTTCATAACTAGAGCTTTCTGACCTTGATACAGACCACATGGGATTCCAACTTTCTGGATGAACTGCAAGCGCAACAAATCCCACGTAAATATAAAATTGTAATATGGGTTACTTGTGATATTATTTGTTCTGGGCGGTAACATATAAAAAAGAACATACAGTCGCTCATAGACAAACAGATCTTTTTTTGTGTCATGAACCGTCCATTTGGTGTAGTCATGCTACATTACAGAAAGTTGTAACTTTGTCAAAATTAAAATGAAACAGATAAATGAAAATAGAATGAACAAGCATACTACAGCAAGAAGGATCACCTGATTCCAGGAGGTTTATACGGATATTCAGGGGGAAACTTGATTTTTCCATAGTAATATCCACCTAAAAATGGAGTAAAAGAACAAAAATACTATATAAATTAAAACGCGATTACTTAAATTGGGACATTACAGAATGACAAAGCACATGGTGAAATGGTCAATATGCAATGATCAAAACTTGCTAAACCTGCAAAAGGTGTTCCTTCACTTCCCTCCAACACATAATCTGATGATACATTAACATACAATAAGGTCAGTATCAAGTATCAACCATTCCATAACAAACAACTTAAATTACTGACATTGAAGTAAAGGCTCTACAGCATGGATATAACAACACAGAGAAATCTCAATAAGCACTTAAAGGAGAATAAAATAAGAAAAACTGAAATATATTTCTCTCGTGAACTAAAACTAGATTCTGAGAAAAGCTAAGTTTATCTTATGCACAGGTTATTTTTAGATTATAGAGGAGACTTCATTTCTTTCTTATATATGAGGTTCAACATTTTTTTCTTCTTTCTAAACATTAGAGCTCCACATAAATCAATATATGAAATGTAGTGTGAAACAAACTTACGCCACTCAAGAATATCACTCGGTGAAGGACGAGCCACAACATGAGAAACTGGCTCCTGCAAACACAATTTAAAGTTAAGCATTATTGAGTTGACATATTTTTTAAATACCATCAGTTATTTATCTTTTTATTGCAAAAAAAAGGAAATTCCACGTCAATTTTTAAACTGACCCAAACAATCCACCATAGTAAATTATGCATTTTAGACTAACTAATCATGTAAAAAAGGGAGACAGAAGGAGAAGAATTGCGATTACAGAACAAGCATAACTATACGGCTCCAGCAACAGAATAGGTAGGCTGACACTCTGAACCCCCCAGAAAAATAGTGAAGCGCAAATTTAAATGACAGAAGATGCCGGACGTACTTTACAGAGGGCCCTATATTCCTTCTGAAGGCGCTTGATGCATGATTTCTCCGCCATCCAACAAATTAAGCACGGTATCAAGAACAAGGCCCTACGCTACGCTCTGTTATGTTAAGCTCAGATGCAATCTTTGTTTCCGGCAAAAACTGATCAAGAAAATAAATATTAATAAATTGAATATAAATAAAGAAAAACACAATAAAAAGCCACTGTAAAATAGAAGTGGAAATTAATAAAACAATTAACGCCACAAGACCGAAAGTAGATTCTGTGTAAATAAAAGGTGACAGAGACATACGTTCATGCGTGTGTACTCGCTAGCAGAAGTGCATAAATTGAAAAACATACAAACACTATAAACTGTCATCATTTAGTTTCAAGGATCAAACCATATTTGATGTAGAGAGTGGAATTAACACAAAACTATTCACAAATGCGATGATAATAGTGGCTAAGCCGATCACTGAATTATTATCTTCTAAACAGAATTCAACAAATCACAATTGCCCCGCTCATCTGTCAACTGATTCGTCATATGACTAACTTTCTCTCTAAGGATCCACTAAGAGCAAGAACAAAAGGTGGAAGATATGCTCTACAAGAACCAGAACAAAAATATCCATCTCTCTCTATAAAAACCATATAGGAGACAGAACATAAACATCACCGTCCTTAAAAGGTTTGAGTTATCACAATTCACAAGCCTATAGGCTGCATCTTCAGAGACATATAACAGTATCTATCAAATTCACACAGCAACACATACTCCCCCTACACTTAGCCCGATAATTTACGGAATGCTTTTAGAATTACACTATCGCCAATTTCCCATGAATCTGTTCTTAAAAGCAGACCACTCCTGTAAATTACACTAATAACCGACAACAGCAGCAAACAAAATTCGTTTAAATCTCAACATATGCCTATATATTGGCCAATTCTAATTTCCGCTCCCAATCACTGTCAGAAAAAGTCCTACCCTAAATTACAACATCTCCCTGGAATTCCTCCTTTCAATACTACGTCCCTTCGATTCCACAACTTCAACGCCAAGCCATTGAACTAATTCTACCCACACAAACCCGATCCGCACAGCGATAAATTGATTATTTGGGATGCACTTCCCATTGTATCTACCACCAATTCTAAGGTCAAGAATGACACCCATAAATAATTAATAAATAAAAATAACACAATCAAATAATAAAGATCAAACCTCGATCAAACCCCAACTCAAAAAGAGAAAGAAAAAAATCGATTAAAGATATATAAGAAATTGGAATCTACAAATTAAACTAGGAAAACCGAAAAAACAGAATTGATTGATTCGTTTACGTCGGCATCGAGAGAAAGAGGTGGGGAAATTGACCTGAGATCCAATTTCTGGTAGTCCAATTCGACGCAGAAGAATTGGTTGCGAAATCGGCGTTTAATTATTTTTCCCCCTTTCGGTTACGAAGACAGAGAAGCGAAGGGAACAGAGTTCTAGAAACGACGGCGTTTAGAGCAGAGTCTAGAGAGAGAGGACGTGAAGCTGCGTTTCCATAGTTATATTATTGCTGTGCTGGATCGAGTGTTATACAACACTTTCTCCATCACATTTTTCAGACTGAACCTTCCTCTCCATTGACAATTTTACCCCTCTTTACCTTTCCCAAATTACCCTCACAAATGAGGGTTTTTTCGTACTTTCATCCATTCCATCGTTCATGGAAATTTCTTAACCGTAGGATTCGTGGTACGAGCATTTGACTCTGGCTCAGATATCTCTTTTTGGTGAAAATTATTTAGTGGACCGTGAACGGCTAAGATTACGATCTTCCAAAATAGAAATGCATCAAAATAAAAAATATTTATAAAATGTAAACGAAATTTTAAAATATTTTGAAATTTAATTGAGTTTTCATAGGCTAATAAAACAATAGTATAAAGCATTAAAAATTAAATGGCTGATCTGACTTATATTTTAATGTTATATACTTTCTTTTTAGTTATAATTGTTATGATATTATCAATTATATATATTTTTTTAAATTATTTTGACACCTAATAAATTTTTATACCCACCTTAATTATATTCACTATTTTATCTTATAATTTTTTAATAAATGCAAAAACTTATTTTTTTTAATAATTATATTATTCCTTTTGTCAAGTGGTGTTTTAGGTGTCAAAATATTATTTTCTTTTTTAAAATTTAAATGATTAAATCAATGACCGTGTAGTTCTACTCGTAACAAATTGGTATCTCGACCAGGTCAATAACAAACTGATTTTCACACCATTTTATGTTCGTAACAAATTATTTATAATTATTGATATTTGGTTGATTTGTCTAATGAAATCTCTATCTTAAGGATTTGTTATTTGTACCTACCTCCTATTCTCCGTTACAAATTTCGCAACTTCTTGCAGGTAAAAAAGGTGAGAAATTCCGAGAAAGACAATGACAGAATTTACGAGATCACGTGACGCATTCAATAGTTGTAGTTCAGGTTTCAACTGTTGTGAATATAACGGAATTTACCACAAGGTCCTCCACCAAACACAAACCGCAACACCACCAACTATGTCACAGATGTTCTTTTTCTTTTGTGAAGGTAGAATTAATGGATATTTATGATTTCATAATTAGTTTTTTATGTTTAGTTACAGTGAAGAGAGTCTCCAAGAGACTGACTATTAATGGTGTGACAAATCATCTATATTGCATTCATATACTAGTAATACGAATATGAAAAACGAAGAGTTTACGAATAAGAAAAATGAAGAGTTTTTTTTTCTGTTTGTTACCATAACTTAATCTCTTGAATGTATAAGAGTTACCATAACTTAAATCTATTGAATGTATAAGAGATTTGATAGTTATGTTTTTCAATAAAAGAGTTGGTAGGGTGTATGGGGAGTTTCGATCATTTATTATTTTTTTTTCATAAAAATTATATGATGATGGTCGCAATATTTTATACAAGGATTGTAAAATTTTTTAAATAAAGAAGGAAGAGTAGTAGGTAGTGTTACTTGTTTCTTTACAATGATTTTGTTTATGTATGTGTGATGAGTTTAACTTAATTGGGAGATGTTAGTGATGAATTTCACTTGAATAAGTTATTAACGACAATGATGTATATGAGAGTTGATGAAGAAAAGAAAGTTGTCATCATAAATTTGTTTCAAAACTCTAAAGAGAAGAAAGGATGATAATGAAGTTTTATTTCTTTTGTATGCGAAAGAATTTTGGTGAGAGGAGAATAAATATTTTTTAGACAAGTATTCACTAAAGTTTTACATTAGTTAATACGAGAGAAAGAAAAGTGAAAAACTAATGTAAACATTAATAAGAAATTTGGATATGTCTATCGTGATAATGTTTGTTTTATTGGTTATACTAATTTGGATCATATTTTGATTTACCTTACAAATTTCTGTTTGTCTTTGATAATTTACTCTGCAATTTACATTTTTACAAAACTTCTATCTCTTCTTTATCTTTTATCTATTATTCTTCATTTTACTTTTATTTGATTCATTCACCATCCCACCTCTTAAGGACACAAATACCAAAAAATAACATATTTGTAACTTGTTGGAAAGAAAAACATGGATTGTTAATTAAGATCCATATTAGGAGAAAATCCAGTACTTTGAAAATATTTGTAACTTTGAATCATAATAATATAAGTGAATTGTTCATTAATTTCATTTTGATGTTGATGCATGAACATTTAAACACTCTAAGTCATATTGAAAACACATAAATTTGCTAGTTCACTGAAAATGAATTTGCGTCAAGTAGATGTTGAGTAGATGTGGTTAATTAGTTGACATTAAAAACAATATCAAACCAAAAATCTTGGAGAAACAGTATTACAAAATTTCAAGTAACTATTTTCACCAAAAAAGAGAAAAATAAAATAAAAAAATATTATGAAATTAATAGTTGAATTGATTTGAGAATGATTACTAAAGTCTCTTGGTGTAAAGGTGCCAAAAAGTTTATAAGAGAAAAATTACAAATCCAAACAAATTGTGCTAGGTTTGCAATAAAAAGTTCACAACTTTTTATTGAAATGTTACTTGTTTCCACTAAAATAGATTATTCAAATGATCTTAATTGTTTTTATATTCTTAGTTTTGGTTCTCTGTATAGACCTAGTGTGATAGATTCAACCTTTTGGAATTAATGCTAAAGATCTCACATTTATTTTTATTATAATACTATAATATTGTTTCTGGAAGATTTAGTCTCGATTGATGTCTTACTATTATTCACAACTAAATTGACTCAATATGAGTTATTTTCCAATTGGCCAACAAACACTTGTTTTTTAATCTAACTAAGGTGTTTTCATGTCTCAATGTTGATGAATAAGAATAATTTGATATATAGATTGTTGATTTTGTGTATCAATTTCACCTACAAAATTAATGATTATAATATCTTTCAAACTTGAATTTCAACGAGCAGTACATGCCTTCCCAACCTATATTTATGTTTCAATCTTTTGGTTTTTTAATAAAGATGAAAATGGAAGTGCAACATCAATGGAGGAAGTGTAATGTAAAATTGGTAGATGTGGTGACGGGGTAATTTGCAATAAAGTAACAAGAACACTTAAGTAAATTGTAAAAAGTAAATTATAAATGAAAGTAGTGACCTAAATTGTAACAATAAACATTGAATTAATCATTTTCCTATTCAAGACATTTTAGATTATATGTCTCAATTTGTCACCTTTGTAAAATATAAAATAAACCTATTTATATTTTTTTAACCTTCCTTGAAGAGTTACATATTTGAATTCAAAATTGGAAAAATTACATATAACTACTTTAAAACAAACTTTTGGCAGTTTTAGAATCCATGTGGTTTGAACAATTGACGTCTCTTAAGTTTTCGAAACATTCATTGCTTAATTCTTCTCCTCGATTTCAAATAGTTGCTCTCAATTTACTTTTTTCCTTGATTGATGCTCTCACCGAGTATACAGAGTTGATTTAATGAGTTACATGTTCGTCTTGTGACATTCATCTCATAAGGAAGAACTTGGTAAAATTTTCCTTCAATTACCCAGTTTATGTAGAATATAATCCTCTATGTTTATAAACCAGTGGGGTCACGAAAGCACAAAATAACTCCACGATGATTCCAGAAGGCACTATTGTCCTTTAGTGGCACTATCCTCGTAATTTTTTTAGGCATTATAACCCTATGTTTATTTCATAAGATTTGGCTCTTGATCTATCGAGGAATATAAGGTTTGAACTTCGACCAATTGTATGTAATTTACTACGTTATATTTTGGTATTAGAGCAACTCTCAATATCTTGAATAATTTTTCCTATTTCTTGATACCCTCGACAATTATCAATTATTTAAGTGGATCAATCTCCACTTTATAAATATTTTTCTAAAGATAGTTTAAATTTAAATTTAATTTTTAATATAATATCAAAATAAGTTTTACCAGCATTTATTGAACTTATAATGTAATTTATTTTCAAACTTGTATGCATGTCCAGTTATGTTTTCTTATTATTAGTGTTAATGCAACAAATTTAACTATTGTTGTTGTTGATTATATTTGCATATTAAAGTACTTGTCATGTGGGAGTTCAAATTTGAAGTCACTCCAAATTTTAACTTCAACCAAATAAAGTTTTTTTATTGGTCATCATGCATCAAATCTAAGTACAAAAATTGAAATATCATCTTTAATAAAAAATCTTAAAATAATACATTTTCGAGTCTTTCTTCTTATATAATATTCAACTTTTTTCATTTTTTATTTAATGTGAGATTTATATTTATACTTAAATTTTTGTTATTATAAAAATCAAAGGACTTTTCACCCAAACACCCAAGTATGATAGTTTAAGAGTGAGAATTTGGCTTTTGATAAATTTAGAGAAGAGTGAATGAATGAATTTAAAGATAAAATATATTGTTTTTTGTCACGCCTCATTTATTACTGTGCTGAATCACCTCTCTGCTTGCATTAATGCTCCGTGCCACGCGTTCAGTGCATTAAAAATCCACCACCGATCCATGCATGCGCGCCACTTGTCAAATTGGAAACTTCTGAAGTCAGTGGTGGGGTGCAGGTGTCGACGAGAGGGACGCTCGTCCGTCTGACAGTGGGATTTGAACAAAAGTGAATTTTCTGGAAAAATCTCCCACTCTCTCTCACGCGCACCTTCTCCCCTTCCAAACTCAGAATCTCCATTTCTCCTCCTTCTCTCTAGAACCCTTCTCCTTCTCTCTTCTGCAACTTACCACCCTTTTCTCCGTTCACGTTTCAGCACCGTAGGAACGTTCCCTGCACCGGGAGTTTCATTTTAGACCGAACAACTTCCAGCTCTGTAACCAGTAAGTTTCTCAACCTAGACGCTCGTTTCTGGTTTCCCTGCAAACCCAAATTCAGCTGCATGCAAGGGTGAAAACTAAGTCTCTACGTTTTCTTTTGGTTAGTTCTAGTTGAAGAGTTTAAGAGAAAAGTTGAGAATAGTAAGCCACATTTGGACGAGTCAAGATCTTCTTAGAACGATCACTACTGAATCCGGGTAAGGGAAGCTTATTAAATTTAATTCTTGAGTTATACTGTGTTGCATGATTGTTCTGTGAAGTTGTATTGTGTTGGATGCATGTTCTACGAATTTTGTTAATTATGATCTATGTTATCAGATTTTAGCATATGATTTTGTTGATGAGTTGATGTATGAGAAGTATGGATTGTACTATGATATGAGTAATTTAATTTATGAAAGTTTATACTGAAAAATGTGTTACTGTAAGTTGAATTTGAATATGAAATCTATGATAATGAACGTTCGTTATCGAAACGGTCTTTGACCGTTCAGTATTCTCAGTAAATTCTTTGAAATAGTCGAATCCTTTCATTTGGAAAGGATTCTATTTGAGGACGAACGCCCTCTTATAAATAACTTTACGTTTGAGCGTTCGGCTAAACGTAAATATCCTGAGTGTTGTGTGAGGATTTAAGAAGCTTGAGAATACACCTTCAGACACTTAGTCATATTGTCAAAAACATAACTTCACCATTACAACTTATATAAAATCCTATTTCTATGATTTTGAATCAGCAAATGGTCTCGACCCATAGACGTACGTCCCAAAGCGTACGTGATAAGTAGCGCTCGGTCTCATACCGAACGCTCGTCCCAAAGCGTAAGTGATAAGTAGCGCTCGGTCCTATACCGAATGTTCGTTCTTTATCAACGAGCTGAAATAGCGTTCGTCCTGAATTCCCATAAGCGTTCGTCCAAAAAGTAAATAGCGTTCGTCCTAAACTTCAGTGAATTCGCGTACCGCGTTCGGTCATTTACTGGCAGTCGGTTTATTCTAACTAAATTGTACTTAGTACATTTAGCACTCGTCTTTTGTATTTTCATTCAGTTAGATTGACTCTAAATCTTGATCACTGAATTTTTCTAAGTATAAGTCGAATTGTTCTAGAGTCAGTTCACTTAACTGATTCAAATTGTAATAACGTTCGTCAAGTAAAAAGTGTCAGCTTTATCCCTTTGGAAAAGAAGATCTTTCGGTCTCGCTCTTGACGTTCGTCCTCATTATGAAGAGGATTGAACGCTCGTCCTTTTATGGAAGTGGAACAAAGAATGAAAATGTGATTTAGAGGAAAGATTATAATGTGTGAACGGTATAAGAGATGAAACTATGATTGTGGATTTTGAACGAGCGTTCCAGGGAAGAACGACTCTTGAATGGAAATTGAGATTTGTAAAGTATGAATGTGGTAAGCTTAGCTGGCGGGTCATCCTGATATTCCGTGAGTGCTCGTTCTCAAGTAGAGAGGAGTATGTCATGTGTGGGAATGACAGGAGGTCTTAGTCCATAACTGTAACTTGGACAGAACAGACTAACCTCAGGTGGCTGCTGACGAGTATTCCAGCTATCCCACCTGGGTGCACGGACGTCGTAGCTACACAGAATTCATACAGTCCGGACAGTCAGTCTAGTATCAGGAATTTGATTGAGTTAATGAATGAGTTGAATGTATGTGTTGTAATTATTTGACGTGCTTGATATGTATGAAATGCTTGATACTACTTGGATTAAATTCAATAAGCTTACCCTTGTGTTTCCTTTGTGTTGTCTGTATCTGTACGTTCGTCTTGTCCTTGCAATGATCATCCGTGTGGATGTGAGCAGAGGGAGATGCTTCTTTGGAGGAAACACTGGAAGAAGAATTCATTGCTGATGAGAATCTTGTAGAGGTTGAAGTGAAGGCCGAACAGAAGGACGTTCGGTGAGCTGTTAGCTTAGTTGGATTAGCGGGCCGTTTTCGAACGAGCGCCCTTTTGCTATAGTTGTGTAGTTGAACGTTCGGTATTTAGTTTTGTAAATCGTTCGTTCTTTATTATACTGAACGCTCGTACGTTTATCTGTACCTATGTAAGGCCGTTCGGCCAAATTGTGAATCCAATCCCTTTTATTTGTAAAACTGTCTTGTCATATTAATATATGTTAATATTCTATTATATAGTTGATGACTGTATAAATTTTGGGATGTTACAGTTTTTATAAAAGATCTAAAAATAAAAGTGATTGTATTTGAAAATAAAATTTATGAGTAATTTGCCTGATATAATAAATAAAAAATTAAGTTTTATAAATAAAAAATGTAATTACAAAACTACCCTTGAAATATAATGCTATAAAATGAAATTAAAGTAATTGGAATATAATAAAACAAAGAGTACCACCACGAACAAAACTCCCAACCTAATGACTTGCTTTGGTGGTGCGCAAGGACTAGTCAATTTGACCACATTCTCCCACCAAACATGTACTCACCCTTCAAAAAATTCAAGGATAAAAATTGAAGAAGAGTAGTCAAGATTATCAATATTTTAACATCGAAAACTATTTTATAAGTACAATTATTTTAACAGAAAAAAATGTTATAGTACTTTATCTTTATTTAAAATTAATTATCACGCACTTTTTAATATTAAAAAATTGTCTTTTCAATATTATTTGCATTAAACGTATGTAAACACATCCAACAAAATGACATAGTTCACCAACCACCACATAGTTCCTGCAACACAAACGAAGCATTTTAAAACACATTCAATAGCATTGGAATCGATTCCATGCAGAGAAAGAACCGATTCATATTAACTCATCAGAACCGATTCGAACTTCCCAGAACCGATTCCTCAACATTCCAACTCCACACAGGCCTGCATTCCCCCAAAGCGTCTCTTGTACGTCACCTCCGTCGCACGGGTTAACACCGTCAGCGGCCATGGCCATCGCTGACAATCGCTCACAACAGTAAATCAGCAGAAAGGAACAAAGCATAAATCTCAGTGTTTCCCCTGTTGCCTCATTTTGATTTTCAATTTCCATGGCGATGACTAGGAAAAAAAATGAAGAAGCTTTTTAGCCTTTCATCTTTCTGTCTGCCTAAATTAAACAAATTGGGTGGCAAACAGCTGCAAAAGTTGCTACTACTTTCTTAGAAAAACTAAACACGAAAGAAAAAGCTGAAGTGTGCTTCTGATGCAAGCTTCATCATATGCTTAAATGCCATATCAATAATTGCAGTACCCAACAGCTTCACCTGCACCTTTTCGGGAGTGATGGAAGTAATGTTTTTTCACTGGGCGTGTGTCAAGCATGCCCTAACAAGGAAAGAACAACTGCTTTAGCTGCTGCCTAAAATTTTGGTTGAATCCTATAATGTATATCACTTCAGAAGTACGTTCGCTTCAACAATAGTTTATCTGAGTTGAGTTTGGAGACTCATCAAAATCAAAGTAGGTTCTAAAAAGGTGTTTGATCAAATTCTGGACCAAACCTTTTAGCTAACTTCAAAACAGTGAAAGCTATTTTTGATAGAATCTATGGTTGGATCTACAGTGTTTGAAGAAAATCATTGTGAAAGGAACCACAACACACTCTTTATAGGTGAAAGATTGAATTTTTTTTTGTCACAGATGCACCAAATAATTTTGAAAATACACATTATCACCACGTGGCTGATCACATGACCTCTCTGAACTTTCTGTCCCCTTTTTTCTGTTTTTCATCAAATCCCAAGGCTACCAAGTACAACACACATCAGTTACAGCACGTGATCCCAATTGCATCAAATCCCAAATTTCAGATTTTTACCATTTCATTTTCAATCTGTACCAGAAAGAAGTACATGAACACTGATTCACTCGCACCCCTTTGATTTGAAGCTCTCAATTCCTGCTAGGAACCTCAACTACCATGAAGGGTTGGTCCTTGGTACTGGCAACTCTTGCTTTCACACTATTGCTGCTGTCATCATCAGAGGCCAAAGCTGAGGTTTACTCTTTGCCACTCAGAGTGAGGTCACCGTCTCATCAAGCTCTGAAAGATTCTCGGGGTCAGAGAAAAGATCTTTCAAAGCAGGTGAAGTCATGCTTCCGAGCAATTCCCCCAAGCAATTCAAATCCAACCCAAAACAAGTAACTCATACGCTCGCATGCACTTCAATAGCCATATCAGGACTAGCACTGTCTTATTTTTAGTTTTAGTTTTTCATTGTTCTAATAAATTTACAGATAAAACTGTCGGAGACAATTGCCAATGATTATGTGTTTGCTTAGTACTTTTACAATCTTTGTTAGTCAAGCTTGTTAAATTATATGACATAGTGATATATACTTAAATCTGTTCCCTTTGTTTTCTCTCTGCCTGTATCATGTAACTTATGGATGAACATAAGCTCCAAACAAGTTCATATTTTGCAGGAATGGTGTTGTTTTAGTAGATTTTATTGATTGCTTATTTGCCAAATTTATTGAAAAGAACTTGTTCAGATGTTAAATTATGAGGGTTCCCGAAACACGACAGTGATACAGAAAATTACACTGATGTTCGATTTTTCCTCAAAATCTGATGAGACAGTGTGTTCGGAAAAATGATTTGGGAAAGTGGATGATCACGTTACAAAGTTCAAAATCATCAGCACGTTTGGTTATGCATTAATGACTCGTGCTTTATCAACAATTCAACGCCAAATCTAATAAATGATGCAGAAACTTATGTTATTTGCTTTTGTGTGGTGGAGGTGGTAATGGAGCTGCTAAACATGCTATGCTATAGGTAGATAGATGGGTTGGAACCGAAAGGAAAACAATCATGATATCTGTTTCATTGTTCCTTTTTGTGTAAACAGGATGTTTCGGTGTACATTTTCCTGTGTGTCTCTGTTGCTCCTGGATGTCTGGGATGCTTGCATTTCTTCAACTGTTATCCTTCGTATTCACCAAAGGAGGGGGAGGTACCTGCAAAGATACTCCGACGTTCAAGTCAGATATGAGTTATGGAGCTGAAGCTCAGAAGAGAGTAATTGGATACTGCTCTGAAATATTATTCAGGATCTCTAGAGCCTAAAGAGAACGTACCTGGACTTGGGTCCTGTCACTGTATTTATAAAGAATAAAAATAACCACCTTACCTAAAAGTGTGGTTAGTGGCTTTGACTGATATTTTAACTGTTAAGATATTTATGTTATTACATAAATATCCTTACTACATAACATGCCCCCCAAGTCCGAGTTAACCGTTGACGTGGTAACTATAGGACTTATGAGTTTGAGGGAGGCTGTCTTTGCTGTAATTAGAGAGCGTGTTCCTGGTCATTGCTCATGTGTGGATTGAACGTGACCGAGTGGTTGAATTTTGATGGACCAAAAGGAGGCGAAGCCAAAAAAAGCTGGAACAAGTGAGGCCGAACGTGAGGATACGTATGACCGAGCGGTAGAGGCCGAGTGGCATGCGAGGCCGATCATGAGGACGCTCTTTGACAATTGAATGTTGAGCGTTGAGGCCGAATGACTGACTGAGTGTGAATGTCGAGTGTATTGATATAATGCTTTGTGCGACAGTGGGAGTGTATCCTGATCAGACTGGGTGTTCAAGGGTGAACATCGGCCAGTGAGAGTGTATCCCGATCAGACTGGGTGTTCAAGGGTGAACATCGGCCAGTGGGAGTGTATCCTGATCAGACTGGGTGTTCAAGGGTGAACATCGGCCAGTGGGAGTGTATCCCGATCAGACTGGGTGTTCAAGGGTGAACATCGGCCAGTGGGAGTGTATCCCGATCGGACTGGGTGTTCAAGGGTGAACATCGGCCAGTGGCGATCAGACTGGGTGTTCAAGGGTGAACATCGGCCAGTGGGATTGCTTCAGGATGATCGGCTTTCAAGTGTCCGCTTTTATGTACAAGATATGTTTATCTGCACTGTAAGACATAATATTAAGCTGTAAGCATATGGGTTTTGATCAAGTTGCAAACCTGGTGGCCGAACGTTAATAGGACGTGCCATAGATGGTCGAGCTGTAGATGTCGAGAGGCCGAGTGTGAGGCCAAGTGTTTGGACGCTCGTTCACAATGATGAGCGAATGGCCGAATGGTTGAGCCCATGGATGGCCGAACGTCATTGAGGACCAATGTGCGAACATCAGTTGTAGTAGAATGAGCGAATGCTGGCGGATTCGAGTGGACGAACGATATTGAGCGGGTGGCCGACACTCCATTATCCGACGAACGTTATTGAGCGAACGTTGTGCATTCGAGTGGACGAACGCTTGGGATCCGAACGTTGTCGAGCGTTAAAGTCTGAGTGCGAGGACGAACGCTCGTCACATGGCTTGTCGAACGTTCGGATCCAAATGGTGAGGGCGAACGGCAAACAACAAGGACGCTCGAACACAGGCTTTGGCGAGCGCTTCTTGAACGCTCGTTTGTACTGGACTGTCGAACGTTCGGATCCAAATGATGAGGGCGAACGGCAAGCAGCAAGGACGCTCGTACGCAGGCTTTGTCGGGCGCTTCTTGAACGCTCGTTTGTAATGGACTGTCGAACATTGAGGCCGAATGCGGGAGCGCTCGTATTGACGAATGGTCGAGCGGTAGAGATCAAACGTCCTCAAAACCGAAAGGCCGAACGCAAGGCTGATTGCGGGACGTCTCAGGACGAACGTCCTTGACGTACGCGAGTCTGAACTTGCGGCGCTTCAGGACGAACGGTTGTCTGCTTGAACGCTCGTCCACAGGCACTATCGAGCGTTTAAGTCCGAAGGGTGATGACGAACGGTCTGCTTATTGAACGCTCGTCCACATTGAGTGTCGAGCGTTCGGATACAAAGACGAGGACGAGCGGCTGATGTTTGAACGGTCGTCCACATTGAGCGTCGAGCGTTCGGTTACAAAGACGAGGACGAGCGGCTGCTGTTTGAACGCTCGTCCACATTGAGTGTCCAGCGTTCGGTTACAAAGACGAGGACGAGCGGCTGCTGTTTGAACGCTCGTACACATACTGATTGTCGAGCGGTTGAGTAGCACGTGAGGTCGATGATGAGCCAAGAGATGAACGCTCGACAATCTAATGGCCGAACGATTGGCTCTAATAGAACGAACGTCGTTGGCGTGAGAACGGTTTGGACGCTCGACACGTGAATGCTTGTCACATGGCTTGTCGAGCGGTATTTGAACGCTCGTTAACAAGGATTGTTGAGTAGGGTTGGAACGCTCGTACACGAGAATTGACGAGCGGTCGTGCAGTGTGGACGCTCGTACACACGAATTGACTAGCGCTTTGCGAACGCGCGCTGAACCAAATGACGAACGCTCTAGGCCGAACGTCAGAGGAATGCAATGGCCGAACGTTGATGTCGTACGAGGGGCTGAATTTCGGACGTTTCAGGACGAGCGTCATTGACGTACGCGAGGCTGTATTTGGGACGTTTCAGGACGAGCGTCATTGACGTACGCGAGGCTGTATTTGGGACGTTTCAGGACGAACGTCATTGACGTACGTGAGGCTGGACGTGCGCAAGACGTGGATGACGCGATTGTTGCGGAACCGAACGAGACGTGGATGGCGCGATTTTTGCGGACGACGTGGAGGCCAAACTGAATGACGCATGGGTGGAGCGAGTCTTGCGGAAGACGTGGAGAATGGGTCTCCCTAGAATCCCTTCTGCCCAAAAAACCCTAGAATCAGCCCTATTGCGGAGCGGCTGATCCTGAGGCTGCCGCGATCCGAGGTGATCGAAGACAATGGAGTCCCCAGGCTTGGGATGAACTGGCGGCTTTGCAGTGGCATTCTGATGGCGACGGCCTTGATGTGGTTGTCGCTTGAGCCGCACCTGATGGAGTTTGGACATGACGGAGGTGCCACCGCTGCGATACCGGAGAGGATAAGAGTGCGACAGTGACTCTTGAATCACGACGGTGATGCGTGGTCTGGACTGAGCCCGGTTTGGGGTTTTTCTGTTCTCAGTCTCGATTCTGATCTTGGGGTTCTCGATTTCTGATGGCGAGGACAGCGACGCTGTGATTGGAAGGGACGGCGGCGACATGGAGCTTTGGGTTTAGGGTTCCTGTTCTTCTGCGATTTTTGGTGTAACTGGGAATTTGGAAAATTAGGAATTGTGGTTTTGATCTTCGCAGTGGTGACGATGAAGGCATGGAGATGGTGATGACGACATAGGTGCATGATTGCTGATGGAAGATGAGTTTGGTGGCCTCCATCACTGTCTTAGGATCATTGTGATCGTGTTTTGGAGGTGACGGGGATGAATTAATGGTTCCCCTATGACAGTGGTGTCCGGTGGTGTGACGGAGGCTGATGGATGGACCTAATTTGGGGGCGTTTTCTGCGCTGAGTCTGACCCGCGAAGGGGTGTGATTTCGTTGATGTCAACTGGCATCAATGACTCACGGGGGGAGAAGGAGAGAAACCCGATGGAGGTGTCATTTGATCTGGTAGTGACAGTGATGTCAATGGCTCGAGGAGGGGAATCTTGGTGGCGGTGCCGCGATTTGATGGAGTAGCTCTATTTGAAGGAGTGATTCATTGAGGCCGAGGCTCCTCTTGTGGCTTCTTTGGGTTGGCCCTCGGCCCCACGGTGGGCGCCAAAATGTTTCGGTGTACATTTTCCTGTGTGTCTCTGTTGCTCCTGGATGTCTGGGATGCTTGCATTTCTTCAACTGTTGTCCTTCGTATTCACCAAAGGAGGGGGAGGTACCTGCAAAGATACTCCGACGTTCAAGTCAGATATGAGTTATGGAGCTGAAGCTCAGAAGAGAGTAATTGGATACTGCTCTGAAATATTATTCAGGATCTCTAGAGCCTAAAGAGAACGTACCTGGACTTGGGTCCTGTCACTGTATTTATAAAGAATAAAAATAACCACCTTACCTAAAAGTGTGGTTAGTGGCTTTGACTGATATTTTAACTGTTAAGATATTTATGTTATTACATAAATATCCTTACTACATAACACAGGATATCATTCTGTATTAGTTAGCTAAACTTAGTTTTTTATTTTAGATAAATTGGGTATATGTGTGCATCAATCGATACATAATATTACTTTTGATTTTAGGTTGATAATGGATACATTATATTACTTTCTTTTAAAATCAGTTCATAAAGTAAACAGTAATTCAGTAAGTTGAGATGATGAAAGTTAACTTTTGATTGATTGGTTTCATAAGGATAAAATTCACTTAATTAATTATATTGAATTATCAATTACCTGTATTATATTAAATTATTTAGAGTAAAAGTTGATCAGAATCATCTTATAGTTTAATTTTAAATAATTGAAGCTCTAAAATTGCAGTTAAATTAATAGCTCAAATAATCGAAACTGTTTATTTTATTTTATTCATTTTTTTCCAATTCGCAGAGAAAACGAAAAGAAATGTTTCTATTTATTTTAATCGTAAAAAATATTAAAACTAAAACAAATATTCCAAAAATACAGTTTAAAACTATATAATAGAATAATTACATTAATAATATTACAGCTCAGTCTTACCTCAAAAGAGAACGTACGGTTATGGCCGAACGACCTTATAAGGAAGAGCTACAAACTTAAGTGGTACAAGATAAGCAATTCTGACCGAACGGTTTACAAAAAGCCAACATCGGACGGTCATACAAAACAAAAGGAGAAGGTGATCGAACGACCACCTTACTATCAAACTAAACTACTGACCGAATGGTTCTACTGTTTGGTCTTAACTTCTACTTCTACTAAGTTTTCTTCTTCCAGCGCCTCTTCCAGCAGCTCGTCTCCTTCTGCTCACATTCACATGGATGATCATTGCAACAGAAGGACAACCGAACGTACAAAACAGACAAGATAGGAAACACAGGGTAAGCTTATATAATTTAATTTATGTATAAACATACATTTCACACAATCAACCAAACAAGACAATTCATCATACGTTTCATGCAAAGCCTAATACTAGATTAACTGTCCGGACTGTATGAAATCTGTGTAGCTACGACGTTCGTGCACCCGGGTGATGTAGTAACTGGGATACCCCCAACAGCTGTCACCCAAGGTCAGTCCTATCTGTCCAAATTAACCATAAGGACTAGGACCTCCTGCCGTTCCCACACATGACTTACCCTCCTCTACGTGAGGACGAGTAATCACGGAACATCAGGATGAACCGCCAGCTTAGCATGCCCACATTCATACTTTACCAATTCCAATATACAATCATGAGTCATTCCTCCCCGGAACGCTCGTCCATAATCCAACACATTTCATCCATATTAGATTCTCTTCATCTTTCATTATTAATCATCTCCATTAAACCATTTGTACAAGGATCACTAAGGGTACCAAATACCGAACGTTAAACTTTAACCTTTAACGAGACCGAACACTTGGAGTGAGACCGAAAGGTCTCCAGTTCCAGAACATATTAAGACCGAGAGGGTTAGTGTCGGGTTGAGAAAGAAACCGAGTACAACTATATATCAAAAGAACGACTAGAACGAACGTTACTTACAAAGTGAGCCAATTAAATGAACTGACTCTTGAGAGCTCCAACCGAACACCGAAGAGACCATGCCAAGTACTAAGACTCTAGGCCGGAACCAATGGATACAAACACTTCAAGACATTCAAAGAACAATACTTAGAAGAATTCACATGAAGAAACCGAACATTTATAATTACTTAGCTTATTTGAGTTTAGCATCAAGAAAACTGAATGTCAGTCAATGACCGAGCACGGTAGAGAGAAAAATCTATTGAAGTTGGACGAACGCTATTTTCATCAAGATAGATTATAGGAAAGAGAATGAGCGCTTGGTGTAAGACCAAACACTACTCAACTTATAGTAGAAGACTTGATAAATATAATAATATACGATTTGGAATAGTGTTTAAGAACAAACAAAAATATACAAATATATATATATATATATATATATATATATATATATATATATATATATATATATATATATATATATATATATACTTAATATCATAACCGAATACCAAGGAACAACTATGCTTGGCCGAACGCTTATGCAGAGTATTTTGAAACGAAGACGCTCGTCCTCAACTAGGATTCTTCCCAAATGAAAGAATCCAATTCTAACAAAGTTCACTAGAAAAACCGAACGGTCAAGGACCGTTCAGTGACGAACGTACACTATCATAGGGGAAATTTCATACTAGAATTATTTATATTCAACTCATTTCTCAACATATATCTTCATAATTTCATACATTCATATCATAGTCAATTTCCATACTTCATACAATCCAAACATAGCAACCATCATATATCATATTAATTCATTCAATTCAACGAACGTTCATGCAATACAAATAACATACAAATTAAATTAATAAGCTTCCCTTACCTCTGAGCGTGACCGGACGTTCACAGAGGCAAAATACAGTTCACCCACTACCAGTTCTTCTACCCTCAACGCTCGACAATTTTCCAACTAAACCAAATAAAACCAAAACACTCTCAGAACCGCTCATTTGTAGAATGGTGATCAACACATGAAACCAGAACTGGGTTTGCATGTCTAGGAAAACGAACGATTGGGTGAAAAGAAAGACTTACCAGCTCAGCTTCACAAACTGAACGGTTTATCTGGAAGCTCTTGACGCTGAAAATGCTTCTACGGTGCCTAAACGGAGATCGGAGAAGAGAAAGGGTGAGGTTTCGTAGAGAGAAGGGAGAGTTTTTAGAGAGAAGGAGGAGAAATGAGATTTTCAGAATTTGGGGAAGAATGGTGCATGCAGAGAGTGTGACGTGAATTTTTGAAAAATCAAGTTTTCCTTCCCACATCAAAACGAGCGTCCGCTCATCTGCCAACACCTGTCTTTCACTATCTGATTTTGAATCCTCTTCGCTTAACACCTGACATTCGTTCAGAAGATTTTTGGGTGCGTTTTAAATAGTTATGACAGTTTGCACCCAAAAAAGGATGGAAAACAAAAGTCAAAGTAAAAAATGGAAGCGCTCGTCGACATGTTTACAAATATTAAAATAATTAAAAACATGAAGGAAAATAAATTTAGGGAAAAAAATACTTGATAAACAGATTAAAAGTTATAGAAAAGTTGTTGAAAATATATTTATGTATTATAAAATTAAATATTTTAGATTAGTAAAAGTCAGAACTTTAACACTTAATAATTTATTTTATTATAAGCAAAAGTTATGCTTTTCCAAGATTGTATTTAAAAAGTTGATTAAGATTCTAAATAACTTGATGAAATTTGAGCAATATAAATTTACAAGAAAAAATTACATGTATTTTAGTTTATATTTTAAGTTTTCAAAAATGATAAAATATTTTAAATTTTTTATAAATATAATATTTCAAGATAAAACGAGACCTTTAACTACTATTAATTTAGATAATTAAAAATATGTTAATAAATTATATTTTATAATACAACTTATATTTAAATATGTATTAATATTTTAATTTTATTGTATATATAAATATTTTCTATCTATTAATTAACTTTTTTACTTGTTTTTTTGAAAAGTACTTCAATTCAATTCCATTGATAAAAAATAGTTTAATTCAATTAATCTGAACTAATTTTCTATTTAATTCAAACATAGTACTTTTTAATTCAATATATTTTTAACAATTTGGTTTTCTGGAATTGATTTGCCACTTCTAATGGTCACATATTATTGCTAGAAAAAAATAAAACACACAAAAGAAAAACCAAGAGAGAGAGATGAACTTCATGCTTTACTTTTATCTAATCTACATTGGGGGAATTCCAAAAACGAGGGTTATCAATTCTTTTGAATTCCAAAATTATTTATTTATCATAAATTTGAATATAATATAAAATAAATATCTGTGTAAAATGAAGTACCATTTCACATATTATAAAAAAATAGTGAGATCAAGTCGTGGGTTAGAAAAGTGATAAAAAGAAAAATAAAAGTTTTTAAACATGAAAAAATTGAATATTCAATTAAAATAGTAGAATTTTATTTTTTTAACAATTTTCTGCCGTTGCGATATTCCATCCAGCTTCCTTCCACCGTGTTCGTTGTCGCTCCTTCGTCATCGATCGATCCATTCCAACGTGTCCCTCCACTCAGAGGGTTTTCACTTTTCCAGTTACACTTTCAAACAAAAAACTCCATAACATAACGATACAACCGAAGAAGAAGAAGAAGATCGCATTTCCCAATCTCCTATCACAGTTTCGCCAAATCGAAGCACATTGACTCGCTCCACTTCCTTCGTCATGAGAGAGCCTAGAGATGAAGCCGGCAAGCCCTCCAAAAACTCATCGTCGGGTACCTCCTTCCCTCTTATTCTCGACATCGAAGATTTCAAGGTACGTTCGCTGATTCAGCTTAAAGAGAATTTCGGTTTCGATGATTGAAGGAACGTGTTGTTGATCTGGATGTTGCTGTTTCTGTGTTAGGGAGACTTCTCGTTTGACGAGTTGTTTGGGAACCTCGTGGGCGAGCTTCTTCCGGCGTTCAAATCGGAGGATGCGGAAGGGGAGGGCGGAGATTCCCAGCCGAACGGGCATCGCCGAGTGCCGTCCGATGCGGCCAAGTACTCCTCGCAGGTAGTTGCGAGTCCGTTGTTCCCTGAGGTTGAGAAACTCTTGTCGTTGTTCAAGGATTCTTGCAAGGAGCTGCTTGAGCTTCGTAAACAGGTTTTCCTTCCTCTATCGATTAGTAGCCTTTTTTTTTTGAGGTCTTGATTTTATTGTTGTTGTGTTTTGGTTGGAAGATTGATGGGAGACTCTACAATCTTAAGAAAGATGTCTCAGTCCAAGACTCTAAGCATCGAAAGACACTTTCTGAGGTGAGTATTGAATATACTTGGTTTGTGTTATGCGAAAATTTACAATTGTCGCTGCAGAGCATTTGAGTCAATGGGTGTGAGGTTGTTGTAGCTTATTGGTATTCTAGAGTTTGAGCCTTAGGTATTTTGGTTGCATTAAATATTTGGAGCAAGAACTTTTTCGCTTATAGTAATCCTATTAAACATGGTCTCAAACCACCAAAAAAAATTGCAATACTTTTTTACTGTATAAGTTCCGTGGGGGTATATATTATTTCCCTTACCCTAGTGATTATTTCTTTTAAAAATTACATTTGTTAGTTCTAATTTTGCCATTTTTTAGAATGAAGATCTTTTATACCCTGCTATCTAACTAGGCCGGAGTGATCTGTTGGGATCGAATGTTTAATTTTTGTGCATTTTTTTATTTCCTTTTCAGCTAGAGAAAGGTGTGGATGGATTGTTTGATAGCTTTGCCAGGTTAGATTCGCGAATTTCAAGTGTTGGCCAGACAGCTGCAAAGATAGGTGATCATCTCCAGGTAGAGAGTTCTTCCATGGTCCAACTATGTTTGATGGGATGGATTGAAGTCTCACATTTGTTTGTATTATTATGTTTTATTGGTAGGTCAATTCCTCCTTTGTCTTTGAAATATAATCTCATTTCTAGTACTGTTTTATTTTTTCAGAGTGCAGATGCTCAGCGAGAAACCGCCAGTCAAACAATTGAGTTGATAAAAGTATTTCAGTTGGTTCATTTGGTTTCTATAATTGTTCATGTTAAGGAATTTTACCAATGGTTGATTTTTTCTGCAGTATTTAATGGAGTTCAACAGCAGCCCAGGCGATCTGATGGAGCTTTCACCTCTTTTTTCTGATGATAGCCGTGTTGCCGAGGCTGCTTCGATTGCCCAGAAATTACGTAAGAATTGAGATGCTTTTTCATTTCTATATTGCTTTAACCAAATTATGTCAATTCTATGCTAATACTGTCTATTTTCAGGGTCATTTGCTGAAGAAGATATTGGAAGACATGGAATACCTGTCCCATCAACTATGGGAAATGCAACTGCTAGCAGAGGATTAGAAGTTGCAGTTGCTAATTTGCAGGAATACTGCAATGGTGATTTTTTTTTTTTCTGAAAAATATGGACACGTTAGCTTATCACATGTTTCTGTCAAACAGAATAATTAAGATAATTATAGTTCTGCGCATTTCCTGTTAAAACTGCAATATTATAGTCCCTTTTTCTTCAAGAATATTGTGACTGGCAAAGTACATTATTCAATCTAAGAATGTCGTAATCTGTGCGGTTGTCTGCTTTCTTCTGTTGCAGATAGAATGGTCAACATCCTTTAAAAGATTAATAACTATGTTTAGATTGAATTTCAAGACACAATTTTGTTTATCAATGATGTTGACAGATTTCTGTACGTACGAAACAGCTTCTTCATCTAAAGTCTCTCTAATCAGGCTTAATTGTCATGTAACACCTTTTTATGATCTTCTGGCTTTTACTGTAGTTGTTACTATGGCCATCTAGAATTCCAAATACTAAACAGTGTGGGGCTCATATTTAATTTTCCTTAGGCATTCCTGCCTTTTTGTGTCGGAATGACAGGGTTCTAGATTTAAGCACATCTGCCTTTATCAAGTGTTATTATCTTTCTTCAATTTGGTGAGCCAAATGTGAGCAAGATTGAGGACTTAAATTGCATGAAAATTTTGTTTACTACCTTTTTTTCACCTAATAAGATCTGTAGCAAATGACTTAACCTAGCCTTGAGGGACACAATTCATTACCAGCCCAATTCTACCTTTCCTCGTTACCAGGGTGAATGTTCAGAATCTTGCTTCTTGCCTTTTAAAATATAAGAACATGCTGATATTTTTGGATTAACTGATCTTACATAAGGTTACAACCAAAATATTTAGTGGCTGCCCATGAATGTTAAAATTGCGTTTTGGGTTTCTTTAGTAATAAATGTTTGATAATATTTTCACCATTTCTGCAGAACTGGAGAATAGATTGCTCTCTCGGTTTGATGCAGCATCACAGAAAAGAGAATTGACCACCATGGCCGAGTGTGCCAAAATTTTGTCTCAGGTAAGAAAGTTTTGTTTACATAATTCCATCCCTTTCCTTTCCCCTATAATCCCTGTGTCAGTTTCCCATATTACTACCGCCATTATTCAGATAACTTGGATTGTTTCATTGGTAAAATCAAACCAAGAAAAGTTATGAATTGTTCGTCATAGAAACAGTACCTGATATCATCGCTCTTTTATGTTCATGGGTTTTTGGCAGCCTTGTATTACTTTTTTATTTTATATAGTTTATAATTCTTAAGTTCCATAGTTGGATATCTGTTGTTTGACTTGTCAATATCAATTTCAGTCTAATAGCCACTACATCAAATGGAGGCTGTGCTTGCTTCCTGGTTTCCCATACCTTTGAGGATTTTCTTTTTGGTCATCGTTTGTCACTTTTTCTATTATCTCATTTTCATTGCTACTTCCCTTTTCATCCCTCTCTCTCATTTGTCCATTGTTTATGATAATTCTCTGGTTAATTCCAGCACTAAGTAATAAAAACGTCTAGTTTTAAATTTGAGGGTAAAGGTGTATCGGTCTTCCTTTTGCTTAAATTGCATTGTACTTTGTGATTTTCTAGATGTTGTATAATTGCAAATACTAAATGGAATTTAATGTTACTTTAGTTGGCCTGTGTGTTTATGAAATTGTATTTGAAATTTAACACATTTTAAAAAGAGTCCAAGCTTCAATTTATGATTATACAGTGCAGTTGTTTGAAGAATTGCTTTCAAATGTTTCTACTTTGTCTCTTATGCTTGCATTATATTTTGCTTACTTGCTTATAATGGAAATAAGTAGATTCACTGGTTGAGTGCATTACTTACATATTAAATATTGATGTTTTGGTGAACGAGTGCATCTATTTAGCTAAATTACTACTTGTAATGCAGTTCAACAGGGGTACAAGTGCCATGCAACATTATGTGGCAACACGGCCAATGTTTATTGATGTTGAAGTGATGAATGCAGACACTAAGCTGGTTCTAGGTGAACAGGGTGCCCAAGGGAGCCCTAATAATGTTGCTCGAGGGCTTTCCTCCTTGTACAAAGAAATCACAGGTTTGAAATATACTTTCTGCTGTTAGTAAAATAATATTTCCTGACAGAAGCAATGATTGACAGTAGTTTTTTACAGATACTGTTCGAAAAGAGGCTGCAACAATCACAGCTGTATTCCCCACACCAAGTGAAGTTATGTCAATTTTAGTTCAGGTACCCGAAAACATGGTCTTCAACAAATATTGTGGCCTAGAAGTTGTATAGTTTACTGTATTCACAGAAACCAATGCTCTCATAATTCTTTATGCAGCGAGTTTTAGAGCAGCGAATCACTGCCCTTTTGGACAAACTGTTAGAGAAGCCATCTCTTGTTAATTTACCTTCCATGGAGGAAGGTGGGCTCCTATTAGTGAGTACAATTATCCAACTTCCTTCATTATTATCATCCAAGAGTCAGTTTAGACACAAGGCTGATGCCAATGTGATTTGATTTGAGGTTTCAGTATCTTCGAATGCTGGCAGTGGCATATGAAAAGACCCGAGAACTAGCAAGAGATCTACAAGCTGTAGGATGTGGTGACTTGGATGTTGAGGGTAATGAATTAACTCTAAATATGCTGAATTTCTTAATTGATATCTGGTGAACTCGTCTTAAAATGGAATAATGGTTTGGAACATAAATGCAAATGATACTAGAAGGACTCATGTTTGTTTGTTAGATGTAGTTTTTGACAATTACACATGGTTTTGTAATGAAACTTACATAATCTTAGTCATATAGTGGGCATGATCATTGAAAATGCTTTTCAATTGTACTTTCATAATATAAGTGTGAGATCTAGAAGTATAATTATTATATGACTATAATCTTACCTCATGGCAATTTTTGACTAGGACTTTTGACTTTTTTTAATTTTATGCACCTTACCCATCTTGGAAATATGAGGTAATGATATATATGCTTCATTCTGGTATTATTCATTTTATTCCCACTGATAAAGCAGTTTTTTAATAAATGCTACTCACATGTGCTTTGTTATGAATTTAGAATATTCAAAATGTTTATTAGGTGAGAAAGTTCTCTATTTATTCAGGTCTAACCGAGTCCCTATTTTCAAGCCACAAGGATGAATATCCTGAATATGAGCAGGCATCTCTTAGGCAATTATATAAAGTGAAGGTTTGTGATTGTTTTAATTCTTTCCCCTTACACTTGTAATATGTGGAAAATGATTTTATGATGATTCAAAGAGTACAACAAGGATCACTATTTATAAAAACTAAGCTAGAATTAGGGACTTCAAATCAGACCTGATTATTGCAAACAAGTAAACCTTGACCAATCATTCCAAATAAAGAAGTAAATATAATTAAATGAAGAAAAAATAATGCATGTGCAGCATGCTTCATACTTTACAAGTTGCAAAACATCATAGGCTAGTTAATGGTTGTTTAGTGCTCATAGCTTGCTAGTAAGATCTTGGAGTCGCTGTGTGGGTAGCCATGTTTTCTTAGCACCTCTGCCAACTGACCTCCAAAGGGAACATATGTTGTTTCCTTGATGAAGATCTGTCCTATTTCTACATGTTTTCTCATTGTTCTGAACCGAATTGTGGTTTTCATGTTGCAGAAAAGAAACTTCATAGGTACTTCATACTCAACTCCAAGGTTACCAATCGTGATTTCTATCAATAATAGTTCACATAGCCTCTAGGTCATCAAATATGATTTTTATTCATGGCATGAATCCATTGATCCTGTTATAAGGCTTCTTATACTGGTTTGGCAATCTTAATAAAATAATGGCCGATATAAAACTCTAGTGTTTCATGCAAGGTGTTTAGTCAACATTAGACACAAACAGATATATAATGAAACATCTTTTTTCTTTTGTACTCACTTATATACTATAGTCTAGTCTTGTTTCTAGTCGATGTGAATCTCTAACACACCTTTTCATGCTGAAGACTGGACATCTCGAGTATGAGACTAAATATTTGTGGGTGGTTTGATAGCCGATAACACAGTAGGCTCAACAAATCTTATTAGGATAGACTCTGACACCATATTAGGTAATGGGCTTTAAGCCTAATTCAATCTTACCAAATCAACTTATAAGATAAGGTTTGCATCCACTTATACATAGTAATTTGACCTTATTTCTAGTTGATATGGGATTTCCAACAACATCATTGCTAACATAAATTTGGCAACTTTAGGGGATACAATTACATTTGACTGCCCTAGGATCCAATATATCACAATCTGGAAGGCAACACAACCAAAGGCATAATGTGGAAGTCTTTCGAAATAGAAATAGAAGGGAAGTTGCATAATGGATTAGGGCAACACTATAGAGAACCTAAGTAGTTAGCATGTTTATTGGATAGGTGACAGTTGAAACAACTTGTTAGGATACAAGATATATGAGAGAAGAAGGTATAGGAGAGAAGGAGAAGGCCGAACGGTGGAAGCAGAGAGAGGTCAGGCCGAACGGTGGAAGGCGGAGAAAGGTCAGGTCGAACGGTGGAAGGCGGAGAGAGGTCAAGCCGAACGGTGGAATGCGGAGAGAGGTCAAGCCAAACGGTGGAAGGCGAGGAGAGGTCAAGCCGAACGGTGGAAGGCGAGGAGGGGTCAGGCCGAACGGTGGAAGACGGTGAGGAGTCGAGCCGAACGACTGAAGGCGGTGAGAGCTCGAGCCGAATGGTGGGAAGCAGCGAAGAACCTGAACCGACCGGTTGAAGAAGTTACTATCCTAGCAGTTAGGATAGGCGGGAAATATTTAGTATATTTAGAGCGATATTCAAGGAAATATATTCTAGGGAAATATTTTATTTAGAACAATGTTCATATTTTATTCTAGGGAAAGATTTTATTTTAGGGAAATATTTTATTTAGAACAATATTCATATTTTTTTCTAGGGAAATATTTTATTTAGAACAATATTCTAGGGAAAGATTTAGCACAAGATGGGTGGGAAATAATTAGTATAAATAAAGTTAGAGGCTATTGTTAGGGTTATGCTTTTGATTATTGAGTCTTGTGACAGGCGGCTATGTGTCCTGTGAGGGAGGTTATGCTCCCAAGTAATTGAAGGAGGTTATGCTCCCAATTATTGTTTACTTTTGTTTATTCAGATATTATCATCAATAAAAGAGATTCATTCGTCCATTATCATTCGGTCATTGTCTTCTCTATCTACTGTGATTGTGTCATATTACGTGTCCTACTCGGGTACTTAACACAACTTCTCACCAATAACATTTGAAATAGAAAATTCTTGATAACTTCAAGGGAAATGCAAATTTTTCTGTTTGAGTGACTCATTTTGCCATAGATATTGACATCTTAGTTTATGAATAATATGGTTTTGTTGCAGAAAATTAGGAAAATTCTGATTCAGTTATTCTTTTCCATTATTTGAGCATAATTGATTAATTGATCTTCCAAACCGACTCTTAACCATGTAATAAAAGTTCAAGAATAGATTAAACACCTCCAAGAAATCTTTCATCAGTTGAATTCACGAAACCTGAATTTAGTCATTCACATAAAGAACCAAACCATTTTGCATTATAGAAAATAGGAGCTGGTCCCCCAAACATTGGAATGAACAAGTTCTAAGACTCATCTTTTCTATTATTGTAAAAAATATTGTCAATTAAAATATAGGAGCTGGTCCCCCAAACAATTAAAAGACTCAATGTACTCTAAAGTAAACATACGAGGAACAATGCCTAAAGAGTCAAGATTACCTGAACGAGGATGCATTAGACACCGACATTGAAGTCTAATTTGAGAAGCCACAAACTCATAACTTGTCTGATGACATGGAGTGGACACATTCAGTTTGGCACTGCCTTTTTCTTCTACACATTGGTATAACCTTCCCCATTTCTTATCAGTTCCACGTGTACTCTATGACAAGATCTTGCATGACACAATAGGAAGGAAAAAATGCTACTGTTTACTACACATTTCAAATCTTGAGTAACTTTGTATATTAGATCAAGATTAATTGTGGAGTGAAGGAGCTTGATGCACACTTTGTATGTAAAGGAGGGTTGTAGTTGAATGCTCTCCCTTTCACCAATTGGGGGTATGACTAGTCTACACAATATGTAATGTGGTGATTATTTACAAGTACAACAGTTGCAGCAGTGATGCAAATGAATGCCAATAGGGAATCGTGTGTTGTACAAAATATGGGAAAATGTCCTTGAAATGTGATGTGGCTTCCACCGATGAGTCTCGTGGCAGTGGTCCATTCGCTATGTTGCCGGTCTAAAAGTAGGTGGTGGGACAGTGGTTGAAAAACTTAGTGCAACGGAAGGTGCCACTTAGGAACTGATGGCAGCAGTGAAAGCCTGCCTAGGTTGGTCACAATGAAAGTGGAATCTATGATTTATGTGTCTGAAGGAAAGTGAATATTATTTTATGATGATTCAAAGGTACAACACAATTCACCATTTATACAACTTGAACTTAAAACTAAACTAGAATTATGGACAAATCAAACTTGGTTACTACAAATAAGGAAATTCATACTGATTAATCCTAATAGAGGAATATATCTAATAAAATCTGTACAAAGAAAAAAATAACGCACAGACTAGTAATTTTACACGTTACAACACTAATTGAATTGGATTGCAATAAATTTATGTCCCTAAAAAATGCAGGTGGAAGAATTGCGAGCCGAAAGTATGCAGATATCTGATTCATCTGGGTCAATTGGACGTGCAAAAGGAGCTTCAGTAGTTTCTTCTCAACAGCAAATATCTGTTACAGTTGTAACAGAGTTTGTGCGTTGGAATGAAGAAGCAATCTCAAGATGCAATCTATTTGCTTCCCAGGTAATTAGTTATTTGCCTTTTTTTACAGGGCAGTGTAGTAGTTGCTTAGGGTAAGCATAATGTGAGGTTGTTCTTTATATGCTTATTTAAATTCATTTCTTGTTGGTAAACTAAATTTTTTGTATGGAGAAGTATAAAAATCAAAGAGCCTCGTTATACTTATACTAAATGTGATTTTTCTTTGTATTATAATTCATCAAAATATTTTTGTAATAATTCATCATTCCATAATAATGTGTTTTTTGTTTGGCAGTTAGCAATATTTAGGCAGTTAAGCTCTGATAATTTGATATGAACTCAATATTTTAATTCTTTATATGAATAATTTGAAAGTGTTCTTTTACAGCCTGCAACACTTGCAAACAATGTAAAAGCGGTCTTTACTTGCCTGCTAGACCAAGTAAGTTAGTTTCATATTTTGTCAGCATTCAGATATTTGATACCTTTAGTGCATTGGAAATCATTATTCAGGGGTCATTTTCTGTGTATTTTACAGGTTAGTCAATATATAGCAGATGGGCTTGAACGGGCTAGAGACGGCCTGACAGAGGCAGCTAATTTGAGGGAAAGATTTGTGCTGGGTACAAGTGTTACCCGTAGAGTGGCCGCTGCCGCTGCATCTGCTGTAAATACATCATTGTTTTGCATGCTCTTTTTAAAGTATATATAGAAGCGGAAAATATAAGGTCATTTCACCAGACATATTTAAGATTAATTTGTTGATATGCAGGCAGAGGCTGCTGCTGCTGCTGGTGAAAGTAGTTTCAGATCTTTCATGATTGCTGTACAACGATCTGGAAGCAGTGTAGCTATTATTCAACAAGTACAATTTGAGCCTTGATTTTTAATTGATATTTTTAGCTATTAACAAATCCTATAACTGAAATGAGTAATTCTCTGCAGTATTTTTCTAATTCTATTTCTCGGCTTTTGCTCCCTGTTGATGGGGCACATGCGGCTGCTTGTGAGGAAATGGCTACAGCAATGTCAAGTGCAGAGGCAGCTGCTTATAAAGGATTGCAACAGTGCATTGAAACTGTCATGGCTGAGGTTAGTTCTACCTATAAATCCAATAGAAATGGGCTGGTTCTGGGTATTTCCTGTGTTTTCTCTTTTGCTGTTCAAGTTTGAATCATAACTCCTAAACTCTTAAATATTTTACTTTAAACCCCTTGACAGGTGGAGCGGTTGCTTTCAGCTGAACAAAAAGCTACAGATTATCGATCACCTGATGATGGAATGGCTCCTGACCACCGGGCAACTAGTGCCTGCACAAGGTGAATGTTTCTTGAAACTTGAACTGAAACTACTTAGTACTAATGATATTGAAATTTTCTGTAATTTAAATCTATGTGTACGTGAACTAGGTTGTTTTTACTTTGTTTGAACATTTGAACTTTTATGATTCATTCTTCATGTATATTTAGCAAGGTTTCAAAAGTTGGATCAGTTCAAGGATTCAAGGTCCAACTGAGTTTGTTTGCTTACATACCTATGAATATGTAAAATTATGTAAAAATATAATTTATGTTAGTAAACAAGTATAATAATGGAGGAAAAGCCTAAGTATATCATTAGCACCGGTTTAATGGTAAGCTTCTGTATTTAATGGGTTGATCAGACTGGTCAAAACATCAACTCTTGATATCCCATGTTAATCTGCTAGGTTTTAAAAACAAGCAAGGCTGTGTAGATTCTAGACACTACACTGCAGATGTCAATGTTATTTGAGGGACCAAGTTTGCATCTTATTTGAAATAGATATCAGCATTTAATTTTTAGTTTATTTTCGAACTTTATATTCCTAACTAACACGTATATTTTGGTCTCCTGTGTCAGAGTTGTTGCTTATCTTTCCCGTGTGCTGGAATCTGCATTTACTGCTCTAGAAGGCCTTAACAAACAAGCATTCCTGACTGAATTGGTACGATATGTTGTTTCTAATCATTGAATATGTTGATTTGATGACTTTGAATGAAGGAGTTGGCTGCTTGTACAGAGTCATTTAGGAGGATGATCTTCACAAGGTTCTTGGATCTTAAACAAACTTTCATTGGTTGGATGTCTCATTTCTTGTAGTTGACAGTGTCTATTACTTGTTTTCCAATGGGGGAAAGTGGGTTCTTTTGATTGTTTACTTCCTTGTTTGTGATAGCTCAGTCCCTAATGAATGTTTACTGATGAAGAAGGATCCATATTATTGATTCATTTGTCCTACTTTCATTGAAAACATGATAAATTGTCATTTTAGGGGAATCGCCTGCACAAGGTGCTACTAAACCATTGGCAGAAGTATACTTTTAATCCAAGGTAATTGCCTGGGTCTTACATTCCTTATTTTCTCTAGCTTGTATATACATATTACCATAACAAGTACTGCTTTGATGTGGAAAAAAATATACATAGGCTAATCACAAATTAATCCTTCTGAATTTTCTTTCTTCACCTTATGTATTTATTATAATGGCTTTAACTATTTTCGTCATGCACATATACTGGTTTGTTTTAGGTTTTATGACAAGTCTTTTTGTCTCCGATTATGAATTTTATATTTGTCACCAACTGGTTCTATAATATCCTGCTGATTGTTGTATACTAATGAATTGCTTTGCAGTGGGGGATTGCGACTGAAGCGTGACATTACTGAATATGGAGATTTTTTGCGTAGTTTCAATGCTCCTTCTGTTGATGAAAAGTTTGAATTGTTGGGCATGTAAGTTGAATGACACGCAATTTTTTTTTTCATAATCCCCCCACCTCCCATTTTTACATACTAACTTCTGAGTGTTTTCTATAGACTGGCCAATGTATTTATTGTTGCTCCTGAGAGCCTTTCGACTTTGTTTGAAGGCACACCCAGCATACGGAAAGACGCACAAAGGTATAATAATTACATTGTATTTGTAAATAATGCAATGTTTTATGTTTCATTGTTGGCTGTTCTTATTATATTACCATCAGATCATTACAAAATGGCTAATAATGACATTTATATTAAAAAAATATATCTTTTCCTGTTCCTGTTCAATTTCCTTACACTCTTAAATAGTTTCATGAAGTGTCTTTGGTGTGGGGTGAGAGTAATCCCCGATCAGGATATTAATTGTCCCTTCACACAAACACTTCAAGCTTAACCATTGAATTCAAGCTTGGTTACTACTGAAGCCACACTTTGTGGGTTGCTCTAAGTTAATTTGGTTATTTAAGATGACTATTAAGGATTATAATTGGATCAAATGGAAGATTATTCAATATAAAAAAGATAGAGGAAAATGTTAGGGAAAACTGTTGAAAGTTATATCTCTGTCTAAATGGTTTGACTAAAACTTTATTTTTGATAGTCTAATGAGGTTTACTGATTATGTAGTTTACACCACCTGTTAAGATAAGTCTTGGTGGTGGTGGTAATTAGTAAGCACCCCTTTCCAACACACAACATCCCAGTGAACAAATTAATCAATGTCGTTGCGTATGATTGGTGATGAAAATGTTCATTTATCTGCTATTGCAACAGATTTATTCAACTTCGGGATGACTACAAGGCTGCCAAACTTGCGTCCAAACTGAGTTCCTTGTTTTCTTAACAGAACTGAGCTTGTGATCTGATATCTTAAAATCTGTGGGTATGACTGCATTCACCTGTTTCTTGGCTATGTGCACTAACGCTTGAACTGAATTCATTGGTGCTGTTAGAAGAGTGATTTAACAATTTGTTCTACACAAAATCATAGGAGGTTATTCAGAGGCCGTTTTAGTAGAATTGAATGTTCTTTCTCGCTGAATATTTGGAGGCATGAATAGAAAGGGAAACCAGGTAGATTTGTATTTTATTTTTTATGCATAGGTTTCCTTTGTGAATGTAGTTGTATTTTTCTTTTTCTGTATGCGGAGTTTTTGATTTTTGGTGCTAAGTGGACCAGGCTTAGACCGAGTAAATATAGTGAATACTTGGACTCGTCGTGTAAATTAGTTTTTTATGGAATGCAACGTATCATTATGGCGGTACGTGCCATCTGTTAATCAAACTTCTCTGAAGAATTATATTCTTCAACAAAGAACATTCTTATCATAATCTTGGGGCAAAATGACCTCGAACTTGAGATCCAATTTCTGATTGATCCCAAAGGTAAAAGAGGGGAAAAAACGAATACAAACAACATAGCAGGACTTTGAGGATACACACAACATAGTACGTAGCTACTGGAAGGAGTAACTAAAATGCAAGTTACAACCACCCAAACTACCTAACCTCCAAGCTAGCCAATTTAGTGTTGTAAAGAAGAGTTTGTTCAATTAGTCTAGGATCATTTTTATGGTATCTGTGATATAATCAACTTTATTCAGTGACATTAAATATATAATAACTTCAATATTCACGGAAGCTGTTTGTCTTCTCCCTGATAGTCTTAGCGGTCACGGTCTACCTTTTACTTAAAGAATGAACTAGATAATTACTCGTAGAAAAATAAATAAAAAAATGATTTTTTTTCCAATAGCTAAATTATTGTACATACAAGATAAATTAATGTATATAAGTAAGCTTCTATAAATTGGTTTAAATACAAATTAGTTTTAACTTCTGAGAACTTTTTCTTAGAATGTTTTTGGAAAATTATTATCCAAAATTGAAGCTGCTATAATTATTAAAAAAATGGAAGTTACAACCAGGCTAACTGCTTAACCACCTAGCTTCTTGTCAGTAGCAAAATGAAATGAATGGATAATGATATTTGTGGGTGGGAAGAGTGTGGGCATTCGGAGTTATTGAAACCCCATGCCAATGTATCAAATACCTTCATTGGATTCTTTCTTCCAAGAGAAGGTTTTTCTTTTCCTTATTCTTTTTGTTTACTTCTTTCCTCGTACGTTTTTAATAAATGTTTACACAAATAAGCCATGTGCCACATTATTTACATGTATCTGAGGACGATTTCTTAATTGGGTACTCAGATTTTATCTTTAAGTGACTAGTCAATCTAAATCTACATTGATTTCTTCTTGCGTATGTAATTTTGTATTTATGTCTAACTGTGAAATTTGTTCTCTAATACTACTCACTATGCATTCATACTGGCAGCAAAATTAGTTACAAGCCAAAAGTGAGCTTTGAAATTAAAGTCATATAAAAATCATTACTTGCAAGAAGATCACTTAAAAGTTAAAATTGCCAATTATGTTGACATATCCTAGGAAAATGAAAGATTGTCATTTAGAACTCATTAGGTTAGGGGATTGAATAATTGACATTCAATGACTATTTTCTAGTGACAACAACTCTTTTTTAGTGCACCTTATTTTTATTGTTTACTTCTGCTTGGCAATTTTTAAAAACTGCAAAATATAAATAAACTTGATTAAATACAAAGTGACACTCATAAAATAACTAATTTTTATATGAATATGGTCAACAATAAAAAATGATAACGAGAAAGTAAGATAAATGGTTTACCGTGGGCCATGTTCTTTTACTAATTTGTTTCTTCTAAGCTTTATTATTTCAAAAAGTTAAAAAATTATTTCAAAACACTCTACACGTAAGTTAATTTGGGGAGGGAGACACTATATTTAAGAGTTTGAATTTGCTGTTTACAGCAAAAGCTCTTATGCAATAATAACTGGATCTAGAAGTAATAGTTCTTAAAACTCCGTCAAAATTGGGTGGTCTAGAAATGGTGAAACAAAAAAAGAAAAGAAGTTATCTTAGACTGAATGATAGCCATAAAGCATTGCTCATGTTACCCATAGCAGAAGCTCATGATTAATTACCTCACTAATGAAGCAATCAAAACCAGAAATAAAGTAGCTAATACACACTGATGAAGAAGGACATGGTATGGAAACAAAGCAATGAGAAAGTGAAAGTAATTAACAATGCCCCACTCATTTTAGTCCAACCAAATTAAAGTGACACTGTGTAGCTGGTCTCCAATGAGAAACAAAATTGCACAAACTCCTATTTTATTTTACTTCGACAATGTCATTTCTTTCAAATCGCATTTTCTTCTAATTTTAGGACAAAAGCAGACACATCATGTCAAAACCGCAAATCACGGTTTAATCTGTTCAATTTTCAAGTTTTCTCCAACCAGTTAAACCAAAACAATTCATTCTAAATAAATAGTCAGAATGTAATGCCCATATTTAAGTGTATATACATATGTCTCCTAAAGTAAAAGAGACAGAGAATGCCGAAATTAGCGTAAACGTTAGCATGCCAATGCTAGTGGGAGCTAATGGTAAACGCAACAAGTGTCTCATTCCTTACTTGGTTCTTAATTATTGGTGACCAATATAAAACTTTCGTGTTATTACTAAATCCCTTCTTAGTTGGCTGATAGACAATATATATATATATATTTTGTATGTTTTTTTTATGGCAGCATTGTCTTCTGTTGTGAATAAAGAATGCGTTGGACTAATTTAATTATATGCAAATAGAAAATCCTCCACGTGTTGTGTCTGCATAAACTCTGTAATCTGTGTAGAGTCTGTTCCGGAATCATTCTATTGTATATTTTGTGTATAATAATTTGGACCAAATAGAACCGTTACATTCATAATGTGTTCTTGATGCTTTTTAAATTGTATTCTTTATTCTTTTTTAAGGTATGTAACGTATACTTTCAATTTCTTTACTACTGTATGCTGTGTACGTGATGAGTTAAATCAGTTAGATTAGATATTCATTTAATGGTTACTGCACTAGTTTGTTTTGGGTGTAAGATCACGGTTAAAATACTTTTTCACATCTTTTCTTCAAGTTTCTTAAAGTTGTCTTCATACTTTGTTTTTGAAGTTTTCTTATATTCTTAATATTCCGATTCTAAATAATGTAATTGTGAAAGACATTTTATTGTTTAAGTCAGTTTTATAACTGATTGATTATCAAGTAAAGTCTTAAAAATATAAGTTTTGCGATGAATTTGTGATTAACATGATTTTAATTATGACCGGTAAGTATATTTTGCTTATAAACTTGAATGAGGTATTACTTACAGTTTTTAAGGATTTGTGACAGTTTGATTATCCTTAAAATTTGGTCGAAGGATCACCATAACATTTTGATTCCAAGTTGCTGACTCCAAAACTGATAAGAGAGTCATACTATATATGTTTGTTTTCTTTTCATGGGGTATGGAAATTCATAGTACTTTTGTGACAGAATACATATAAACAAACTTGTTACCTTAGCATATTACAAGAAAAAAATAGTAATAAACATCAAACACTGTAAAACGGAAAATTCAAACATGCACTTGCCATTCACAAGCTTTCAGTTTGGAAGCTGTCAGATCTGTCAGCAATGTGTTGTGTGTGTATTTTTATTTAAGCACTTAGATGCAATGTATGCAAATAAATAGATTGAGATTGGGTCAAATACTATGGCCCATGACATATACACACAACGTTGTTGTTGGTTTCTAATAATTATCAAAGTCAGCTCACACATGTTTCTCGGATAAGCTTTGTATTTGATAATTCATCTAATGCATTTCAAAAACATTTTTTTATCTTTTACAACACTATAAAATTACAGTGACCACTGTAAAGTGTTAGAAAAAAATTGCTCAATATATATAATCACTTAAAAAAGAAACACGTGGTCGGTGCAATAGAAAAAGAAAAGGTGAATGCGCATGGTTAATACGATGCGGAAGAACTGAATATTCAAAACGTTGTGTCAAAGACAAAAGTCTCGTTCAGGAACATGGCGTTAAACAATTGCAATTTGCCTGCAATGTGTTTCTTCATTTCGAAAAAGTTTAGAACATGAGATAAGATGATTTCTCAAAAACAATAATGATATTATCACACATTTTTACATTTATTTAACACATAATATAAAATGATCATAAGTGTAATTTTTTGTTTTTTTTAAGAAAAAAAAAGAATAAAAAATAATAATATAAAATGAATGTAAAAAATTTAGATGTATTAAAACATCATTACTCTTCTCAAAAGATGTCTCAAGACACGCAAAAACATAATTCATAGATGACCAAGGATAATTAATGACCAAATACACGTTGCAGAAAATTTTCTCTTTCATTTATTGTTTTAGGTTTGAAACAACACTAAATAAACAGAAAAATAAATGTTGCGTTACCAAAGTAAAAGTTCAGGAAAATTGATTAAAAGGGACCAATTACCTAATCAATTAAAATAATTATTTGATAGATTACCAATTAATTAATTATCAACTAAATAATGAAGTTCAATCAATATATATATAATATAGCACATAGTCCTTTTGTATTTATTTCCCTTCGTCGTATTATATATAACGAGCAATGGTAATAAATAATGTATATATTAAAAAATAAACCCAAAGAGAATAAATATGTAATATTTTTTATCGAAAAATATTAGTTATTAGTGTTTTTAGTGATGAAAGAGTTGAATTTATAACCTTTTTCATCTTTTATTTCAAATTCACTAAGCCGAATTTTTAAGTGTTAGTAAAAACGTTAAACTCATAATTTCTTTCAAACTCATTAAACCAATTTTATATCTTTTAAATGTTAGTAGAAAAATTAAACTCATAATCTTTTAAAAAAAATTCAAATTTTACCAGTAGCTGCTTTATAACTCCTGTCAAATCATTATAATAACTCAGTTTTGTTTAAATGTTGCATCGATGATGGAAAATAAAAGAATTATTATGTGTATAACATTTTTTAATTAATATTATTGAGACTTCGTTATCTGAACTATATTTTTGTTATGACAAATGGTTGCATTAAGCTTACAAAAGAATATTTTAATATACTCTGAGAAAAAGAAAACAAAATGGCTTGAAGGGTGGTTGATCATGTTCTACAATTGGAGATTAATTAAGCCTCAACAGTTATTTGTCCATATATTCAATTAACTGTTTAAATGATTAAGTTCACTCTATTTACGGAAACAGTATGAAAGAGTGCAGATATCTGTTACTATTAAATTTATCTTATTATATAAATAATTATGTCAAGGAAGATTTTCATACTTCGTTCCTATCTTTAGCACGTGATCCTTCATTAAACAACACTTTCCTTAATTCAACAACTCAGTTTCCTACTGCACATCAACGTGCCTGGTAGCTTGATAATGACACTCTAAATTAAATTAACAAATACTGCTCCTCTAATATACTTTATATAATTATCACTATACTTTCTATGATTTTAAGATTCAAAGAAATACTTCTGCATTAATTTAGTTTCTTTTTTAATAATAACATTAGAATATATTAATCATCTTGGAGATTAGCTTTAGCATTTTGATAAAACCACTACACAAATATTAAGTGTTCAAAACAGTTTTCACCTGCACCAGTTTCCTACTCAAAAAGGAATACTGAAATCGACTCTTGGTTGGTGAGGGAAGAGGAAGTACAAAATTTTTATTTTATATATATATATATATATATATATATATATATATATATATATATATATATATATATATATATATATATATATATATATATATATATATATATATATATATATATATATATATATACGAGTTTGTTAACGCTGTTTTTTCTGTTAATACATTTTAAAAATAATATATAAATATATTTTTGTCTATTAAAACTCAATACACATTAAAAATATATTAACTAAAATCTAAAACTAAAATCTAGTTTACACACGTTAACAAATTTCTTTATATATATATATATATATATATATATATGAAAGTATCTCAAATATATGTATAAATGATTGGTTGGTTGTCATCTCTTTCATCAACACTTTCGTTATAAGTGGAAAGAATAATTTGTGTTAATAGTGTTTTAAAATGATAATGACATAATATATATATATATATATATATATATATATATATATATATATATATGAGTTTGTTAATGCGTAAGCTGTTTTTTCTATTGATATATTTTAACAATAATATATAAAGATATTTTTGTCTATTAAAACTCAATAGACACATTAACTAAAAAACATTACCAAATTTCTGTGTGCGTGTATATATATATATATATATATATATATATATATTTGAAAGTATCTCAAGTGTATGTATAAATGATTGGTTGGATTGTCAGCCATCGTACTGATCTCTTCCATCAGCACTTTCGTTATAAGTGAAAAGAATAATTTGTGTTAATAGTGTTTTAAAATGATAATGACATAATATAAATAAAAATAAAGTTAATATTTATTTGATTATATATTTTCTTCGTTAAATTTATAGTGATATTATCATATACATTATCAAACCTATTTTATATATGATTGTTGATAATTAAAAAATATATATGTTTTTTTTACATCATCACTTGTAATTGAATCTACTTTTATGAATACTTTGGTAAATGATATTCGTACTTTATATATTAATATATTTTTAGAGTATTTTTAATAAAATTTGATAAGAGTATTTCCTTAAAAAATATATATATAACCTTTTTAAGTTAAAATTAATACAGACACAAATTAAAAAACTAGAATTTTGAAAATTCATATGTAAAAACTTATAAAAAATAATTTATGTATAAACTAATTTTATCTTTTAAAACAAGCTTATTATTTCCTTTTCTTCTAACTTTCCTTTTTACTTATAATTTATACTCACCCCAATGCAACTTTTAGAAACTTCTAAATACAGAAGTATGTACTTATGTTTACACCTGCAACAGATTTATATATGTTAAATGATGAATTATGAATGTTGTTTTACTAAAACATTGTTAATAAAATTATCTAAAACAAATATTAGTAATTATATATATATATATATATATATATATTATAACTAGCTTATTAATATTGTGGTGCAACCTAAACCTAGGGTTTGAAAATCAAAGAAGATGACGTAGGTGCGTTACGTTGAATGGTTAAGTTTTGATTGGAACCGATTTAATTTGATTGTAAAATTAGGCTATTGCTTTCTGGTGGAAAGTGCTTTTCCAAATATCCTTATACCATATTCAGACCTAAGCTTTCCGAACAAACAAACACGTCCTTAGACCGATTCCCACAATATTAAGGTAAAAGACAAATATAAAAACACAGTGAATTTATTTAATGTGACGGTCAAGTTTATACATTCATTTTTTTATTTATTAGTAAATAATGAGTTTAGTTTGAAAATTAAGAGGAGAGTGGATTTTTTTGGAAAGATTTCTTTTTTAATGGGTTTATTTGAGAGAGAAAAATTACACCTTAATCACTGATATAATTGAAATAAAATATGTAAAATATGGATTGAATTTCTCATTAATTGAAAATTAGGATTCTATGATGTTGGATTATTCTCATGGTCTTATGGAACTGTCTTTGCCAACTATATATATCACAAAAATTGAGTTTATATATTACTTCACTAAATTTTGGTTTAATGAATTTTGGATATGGTTACCTTAAATAGTGGTGGAACATTATGAGTTAAATATAAAATAAACGATGTATCCATAGGCTACAAATTGTATTATTAAAATTGAAAGTACAAAAAATATTTAAATTGTTTGGATTATTCACGATTAAGAAAGCAAACTTATTCGAAAACGTGCTGATAGACTAATTTAATACTCACTGTCGTCAATTATAATATCAAAAAGATGGAAAGGAAAAAAATAAAGAAAAAAAAAATGAAAAAAGAAGCAATATATTGTTAATGACAATTATTAGTTGGATTAACTAAATAGAAAAAGTGAAAAGAGGCAGATTAAGTATTGCAACTTGTGTTGCTTTAAAGCTTTACAGATAAACAGAATAAAAAAATTACACAAAAAAATTACACGAGAATAATAACCTCTCAAATAGGCATAATGATGCAAATGTAATTAAATTAAGATCATGATTCTATTAACTTTATTTTTATCATTAATTAAAAAAAACATAGTTTATGTTCAAATTAAATTAAGACCTTTATCTTCCAAATTGTGTTTTTTTATATCCAAAAATGGGATGGTAAATGTTAATTAGTAATGAAATTTCAATTAAAAAAAATCTAAATAGTAACTCTAATCCAACGTTATAAGTGATTGTTCTTCCAGTGTCTCTGGGCACCTCCTCCATCTCTCTCTTTCTTACTATCAAACTAAGCCATGACTAACCCAAAACTTCCCTACACCGGAATCTCAGATTCCGGTAACCACACTTCTCTCTCTAAAAAATCTTTCTACAAGAAGAAGCTTTTCCTCACTCTTTTCGCCACCCTCCTGGTGGCAGCCTCCGTAGCGGCCATTGTCGCTGGAGTGAAAAACAAAAATCAAAAGTCCGACGGTAGCAGCAGCAGCTCTCTGTCCCTCTCCCACCAGTCCCACGCGATTCTTAAGAGCGCGTGTAGTTCTACATTCTACCCAGAACTCTGCTTCTCTGCTGTGGCTTCAGAACCCAACGTCACTCACAAAGTAACCTCTCACCGTGACGTCATTAAACTCTCCCTCGACATCACCACGCGCGCCGTGGAGCACAACTACTTCACCGTGAAGAAGCTCACCACCAAGCACGGCCTAACGAAGCGCGAGAAAACCGCGCTCCACGATTGTCTCGAAACCATTGACGAGACCCTCGACGAGCTGAAAGAGGCTAAGCGCGATCTCGAGCTCTACCCCAACAAGAAAACACTGTACCAGCACGCCGACGATCTGAAAACCTTAATCAGCGCCGCCATCACCAACCAGGTCACGTGCCTCGACGGCTTCTCGCACGAGGACGCCGATAAGCGCATCCGGAAGGCTCTGGAAAAAGGCCAGGTGCACGTGGAACACATGTGCAGCAACGCACTGGCCATGACCAAGAACATGACCGACACCGACATTGCCAACTTCGAACAGAGCACGAAGCTCCGAGACAACAACGTTGGCCAAAATAGAAAGCTCTTGGCCGAGGAGAGCAATGCTGGTGTTGTCTGGCCGGAGTGGATTTCTGCTACCGACAGGAGGCTGCTTCAGGCAACGACAGTGAAGGCCGATGTGGTGGTGGCTGCGGACGGCAGTGGGAACTTTAAGACGGTGTCGGAGGCAGTGGACGCGGCTCCGTTGAAGAGTAGTAAAAGATTTGTTATAAGGATAAAGGCTGGAGTTTACAAAGAAAATGTAGAAGTTCCAAAGAAGAAGACCAACATCATGTTCTTGGGTGATGGAAGAACCACCACCATCATCACCGCCAGCAGAAACGTCGTCGACGGTAGCACCACCTTCCACTCTGCCACCGTCGGTGAGTTTATCTATCCTTCATTCATCAGCATTTTCATTTTTCTAACCATATTAAACAAACAATCCCACAAGTCCATAACATTTAACACCATTACTGTAACTATGAGAACTACAAATAAATCTCTAACAGTGAATAAAAAATTCAACTTTCTTACTTCTTTCTTCAAAATCTAAGTATACAATAAGATGGGTATAACGGTAATGTCGCTTTTTAATTCAGGACCCTACCATTTGTAAAAAGGCGTGGTCACAAAAGATATTTGATATTCGATAAGATCGTAAAATCTCTTTCATTTCATCCTTGGCGTGTTTGTTTAACTCATTGTGTTATGTTAGTATATTTATGCAGTCATGTAATTTGCTTCTAAAAAATGCTGTGCACGTGTTGTTTTCAGAAAATGCTTTGACATTTTTGTTTTAATGTGACATTGAAAGAACGCCGAAGTTTCTGACAAGCGACAACTAATACAAAAGTTTTCTACATTTTACTGTAGCGTGCATCTGTCAGAAAATTAAGTGGAAAAATTAAAATGTTGTTAATCTCTTTTTCTGGAGAGAATGAGTTGTTAGTGAGATGATTGGTGTAGAATATGGTTAGAGCAACGACAACATAAATAAACAATGTTAACTCCTATGATTTCGGGATATTAAGGTCCCAAAAGGAGACAGCAAGAACAATAATTCCGGGTCGGATCGCAGTGTGATCCTAACTTTTCACCATAACAATGATTTACAAACCTATTGCTTCAAATTCAACAATCATTTTCAATAAATACAGTCAGCACCCACATGAGTTGGTCTCCATTCTCAGCAAGGAAACTGTTCTTTTTGTTGTCTTGTGCTCGTGCTTTTCTGCCATTCTATGTTTTTATTTAATTCTCATGTCTGTTTCAAAATCATTTTGAATACATCTTTCTTCTTCGGCTTGTCAATTTTCAAGGTTTCTGTGTGCTGTCGTACACTGGAAAATATGATTGAAAAGAAAATTAGAAGATTAGAAAATTACGTAAATGTTGTGTTTATAGAAGGTTAGTTTTATATTTCTCAAATAAATTACATAATTCAAAACAAATATTTTTCCTCTGACGATATTCAATTCACCAATCTATGTGTTGTCCCACTTTCACTATGGATTCCCCGACTGAAAGAGACACTATATTCTTTCTACCAGTGTTTATATTTTGCTTTCTAAGAGGATAAAGTTTCTTTAATATAAAAAAAGGTTTACACTTTTTCTTTTTATAAAAGTTAAACATGTTTTTCAAAAGTCACTATAGTTATACATGTTAGGAGCATTTCTCTATAAAATGTTTTAAGAAAAAAATGATGAAGTAAACTTTTCTATAAATTAAAATTAACTTATAAACGAGTTAATTTTTTTTTTTAAATTATCTAAAAAAACTCTTTCAACATTTATACAAGAAAAGCATTTTAGTTTGTATAAAAAATTCTTTTGAATTTTCTTTTTTTTTTTATAAGTGGGAAAACTACTCCAGCTAAGAGGAAAAGTATGTTAGCTTGTAGGAGAAAGGATTGGAATACAGCTAGACAAAATTTATTTAACTTTTTTTTATCAGCAAATTTATTTAACTTTGGCTTTATATATGCCATTGTTGTTGTCCTGTCTTTCTCGGCATTTCCCTTTTCCACTTTATAGCCTGAATTTGATGCCACCAACATTCACGCATGATGCTGTTCTCTGATTAATTTTAATAATATGCTATGAACTTTTTTTGTTATATTTATTATAGAATCAAAATTTTAGCTCTAATTAAAAATAATGCTTTTTACTAATATAATATATAACCCCTTAATGCACAATCTAAGCACCCGTTTCCTTTTCCTTAACATGTTCAGCTAACCTGTCATTATCCTGTGATCTATATTCGTTTAATTGTTAGTAAAATCCAACTTGCACATGTCGCATCTTATTTTGTATTATGCCTCATCTTAGCTTAATTGAATAACATTTCCCTAAGTCTGTCATATATATGTCGTACCTGTAAGCTTTTATTTGTACCCACATGCCCCAAGAGAAGCATGCAATTCAAGTCTCACTTTTGTACTTACAAGTTACCACTAGATATGTCTTTCGTTTGGACAAAACCATTCAATCATATAGTCTATTCATGGTATCTCTTGTTTTAATTGCATGGTTAAATAATATTAGATTAATTATTTTGTATAAATATGTTTCAAGAAAGAAAATGAGCATATCTAGATAGAGATTTTGCTGAGTATAAGTCTTCAAAATTTTACTTTTTTTGTATCACTTCAAAAGTTCTTTTATTATTATTATAAGTATGTGCATATAAATTCACGTTCATATATTTTATCCAATGCGGTACTTTATTTTTATTTTAACACGGAAAAAATGAGAAAATAGAATACTATATAAGAATAAAAACCTATAAATTGACTGTATTAAAGTTTTGAGTTGAGAATGATTTTAATCTCTTATGTAGTTGGATTTACACCTTAGTATTGTGTCTCTCTGGTGAATTTTCTCCATCAATAAACCCACCATATTTCACACTTCAAATTCACCGTTAAAGAGGAGAAACTATAGACTATATAACACTGATTATGATAGATCAAGGAATTCAAATCAAGTTGATTATTGAGGCTTGAAAATATATAATAAAGGTGAATACACACCTCACACGCAACCGTAGGGTCTAAAAAGTAAGAAATGGTTGGACCCATATTGTTATATTTCCATGTTTGGTTCATTTTGTGTAGTCAATTTGGAAGTAACTTTTTGTTTGTTTTGGTGTTGCAGCTGTGGTGGGTGAAAATTTCCTAGCTAGGGACATAACATTCCAAAACACAGCAGGACCCTCAAAGCACCAAGCAGTGGCTCTAAGAGTAGGAGGGGACCTATCAGCATTTTACAACTGTGACATCTTAGCATACCAAGACACTCTCTATGTCCACAACAACCGTCAATTCTTTGTCAAGTGTCTCATTGCAGGGACAGTGGATTTCATCTTTGGTAACTCTGCAGTGGTGTTTCAAGACTGTGACATCCATGCCAGGCGTCCGGACTCGGGTCAGAAGAACATGGTGACGGCCCAAGGAAGGGTAGACCCTAACCAAAACACTGGCATTGTGATCCAGAAGTGTAGGATTGGTGCAACTTCAGATTTGGAGTCTGTGAAGAAGAGTTTCAAGACCTATCTTGGGAGACCATGGAAGGAGTATTCAAGAACTGTGATCATGCAGAGTAGTATCAGTGATGTGATTGACCCTGTTGGGTGGCATGAGTGGAGTGGCAACTTTGCATTGAGCACTTTGGTCTATAGGGAATATCAGAACACTGGGCCTGGTGCTGGAACCTCCAATAGGGTCTCTTGGAAAGGGTTCGAAGTTATAACTGATGCTGCTGAAGCCCGGGCTTTTACCCCTGGAAGCTTCATTGGAGGCTCTAGCTGGTTGGACTCTACGGGCTTTCCTTTCTCTCTTGGCTTGTAAATTAGGTTCAGGTTGTGATTGTTACATGTTGTTGTTATGTGGTGGTAGAAAGGAACAAAGTTGACCCCAAGATTTCAAACAAGAGGGGAAAGAGAGTGATTGATGCAGAGGATGTTTTTTTTTCTTTTTAGAAAAATGTCTTTGACTTGTATTGGTTGGGTTTTGGAACACACCATGTTCTTCAACCTTAGGCTATTTATTGTGATATCACCCACTGGCTAAATAATGGTGAAAATAAGTGTATGTTATGATCTTGCATGATCCAAACATTGATTTACTTGAAAATATTTATGTCATCTTTTATTCGGTCTGGTTCAATACGGTTTACATAGTTTAATCTAATCTCATTCACTGATCCATGAACTTTAAAAGAAAGACACTAATCTAGACAATTGTTGATAGCTTAAATAGACCAGTTCATTGAATTTGGAAAAAAAATGTACATTTTTAATTAATTTTTTTCTTTAATTTATTTTCTAACATTAAAACTAACTAAAACCAATTATATATATGTGTGTATAAGTCATATAAATAATAATTATAAATATTACAACAATATGCATATTAAATAATAATTACAAATGGTAGTAAAAAAATTGAGAATTCTATAACAGAGGGAGAAAAGAGTGCAAAGAGTGCAGGAGTTGAAAGATTTAATTTGAAAAAGCTTTATTGGAAGAAAAAACAAAGACAGTTGGACAGCATAACTTTGGACCGTATATATATTTTTAGGAAAATGTTATGTATTTGTCAACAATTTGACAACGTCAGGTGGCGTCTTTGCATTGACCAAATTTAATAAAAAGAAAATAGAGAGATATTATCAGACTAAGGGCAAAACTGGAAGAAAAGTTTACAAGTTTAACAATTTTGGTTTCGCGGTTTTCGTTTTCGTTTTTTCGCTCTCACCTCTACACTTCTTTCATCCCTTTTATCTTCTCTCTCGATCTAACCTCTATCTTCTCAGTCGTTCTAACCCTATTCTTGTATCTTTTTTCTGATTCGAAGTCTAGTGGCGGTTTGGGTGTCATGAGTTTAATTCTTTTTACGTTGTGTGTGTTATAATGAATAAAGATGTTATATTGAAAAAAGAACGCAGAATATTAATAAGTATTTAAAATGTAGGCAATGGTTTCATAAATGAATATAAGTTGTGGAATTTGTTGACCAAAAAACTATACAAGTGAATTTAAGGGTCATTACTAGTTGGGAGGTTATGTTCGATGACCCCAAAAAGTGGGGAAGAAGTCATTCTTATTGAGGGGACCAAGTTGGACAAGTGTAGAGCTAATCTGCAGAAAAAACATTGTCGTAATCGTTTACAGTGGCCTCGTAAACGATTACACGAGAGAAATCACTGTTTTGTACAAAAAGTTGAACTGAAGTAGTCAGTTGTGGTGTCCTGGGTGATCATTGACAAAAACTGTTAATTTAAAGCACAAGTCCACTTGTATTTACTTGGTGTTGGTGTTTGACTGGTGGTAGAGGGTGGTAGGTGATGGGAGGTGACCCCAAGAAGTGGGGAAGAAGCCATTCTTACTGAAGGGACCAAGTTGGAGAAGTGCATGGCTAATCTATAAAAAAAAACACTCTGGTAATCGTTTACAGTGGCCTGGTAAACGATTACATGAGAGAAATCATTGTTTTGTATAGAAAGTTGAACTGAAGTAGTCAGTTGTGATGTCATGGGTGATCATTGGCAAAAATTGTTACTTTCAGGCACAAGTCCACTTGTATTTACTTGGTGTTGGTGTTTCAGTGGTGGTAGAGAGTGGAAAGTGATGGGAGGTGACCCCAAGAAGTGGAGAAGAAGCCGTTCTTACTTAGGGGACCAAGTTGGACAAGTGCAGAGCTAATCTGCAGAAAAAACACTGTGGTAATTGTTTACAGGGTCCTTGTAATCGATTACAATGGCAAAAAAGGCCTAAACTTGATTACCATGACATAATTTTAAAGGTCTTTGAGTCTAGATTCCAACAAAATAAGAATCAACTCATTTGGAGTTCGGTGAAGAAAGTTATGAGCAAAAGAACAAGCGAAGGTCAGAGTTGGCAAGAATATATGAAACACTAACTTGAAAGAATAAACTGTACCAACTCAGATGTCCAAAAATTACAAATTAGTAATCATTGGAAAGCTTTTTGAGTCTAGTTTCTAATAAAAAAGAATCACATCATTTGGAGGTCGGTGTGAAAAGTTATGATTAAAATAGCCAGTAAAGGTCAAAGTTGACAGCATGTTATCTCACTCAAATTGCCTTTGGCTACTTATGTGCGCACAGGTGGCTCCTGCAGCACAATTTTTTTTACAAAACTAGACTTTTGTTCGTGTAATCGCTTACAAGGCTCTTGTAATTGATTACAAGACACAAAATGGCATGCACTTGTTTCAACACTTGAACCAACTTGGTCTTGACACCAACATTGGGTCTTTCCTTCACCATGAACTGCCCAAACCCTAGTTTCCTCCCTCTACTCACACTTAAACACTAAAAGCAACTCTCATCAACTGAAGAAATATGGAAAAATAACATAAAATGTCTTTGGCTACCTGTGTTCCCACAACTAGTTCTTACAGCACAAGTTTTTGTACAAAACCAGATTTTTTTTCGTATAATCGTTTACAGTGTCCTTGTAATCGATTACAGTGTCAAAAAAGGTGTAAACTTGATTTCCAAGGAATAATTTGAAAGGTCTTTGAGTCTAGATTCCAACAAAACAAGAATCAACTCATTTGGAATTCGGTGAAGAAAGTTATGAGCAAAAGAACAAGCAAAGGTCAGAGTTGACAAGAATATATGAAACGCTAACTTGAAAGAATAAACTGTACCAATTCAGATTTCCAAAAATTACAAATTAGTAGTCATTGGAAAGATTTTTGAGTCTAGTTTCTCATAAAAAAAGAATCACATCATTTGGAGGTCGGTGGGAAAAGTTATCAGTAAAATAACTAGCAAAGGTCAAAGTTGACAGCATGTTATCTCACCCAAGTTGCTCATCTCATAAACATTGTTTCTTTCCTCCATCATGGAGTGCCAAAACATGACTTTTGAACAAAAAAATCGACTATAAAACATTATTACTTTTGTGAATACTGGGTGCCCAAACATAACTTTCCAGCCTCTACTCACACTTAAACACTAAAATCAAGTGAAAATCAGTGAATTTTTGCCAAAAAATTAAATATTTTGACTATGATCACCTAGGTTACCACAACTGACTCCTCCAGTACAAGTTTTTGTACAAATCCTGGATTTTGTTCATGTAATCGTTTACCAAACATCTGTAAACGATTACAAGTGTATTTTTTGGTGCAGAAGTTTCAAGACTTCATCTAAGTTGTTCATCTCATAAACATTATTCATTTCCTCAATCATGGAGTTCCCAAACATGACTTTCCAACCTATACTCACACTCAAACACTAAAATCAAGTGAAAACCAGTTGATTTATGCCAAAAAATTAAAAATTTTGATTATGGTCACCTAGGTTACCACAATTGACTCCTGCAGTACAAGTTTCTGTACAAATCTTTGATTTTGTTCGTGTAATCGTTTACCAAGCATCTGTAAATGATTACAAGTGTATTTTTTGGTGCAGAAGTTTCAAGACTTCATCTAAGTTGTTCATCTCATAATCATTGTTCATTTCCTCAATTATGAGGTGCCCAAACATGACTTTCCAGCCTATACTCACACTCAAACACTAAAATCAAGTGAAAACCAGTTGATTTATGCCAAAAAATTAAAATTTTTTACTATGGTCACCTAGGTTAGCACAGCTAACTCCTGCAGTACAAGTTTCTGTACAAATCTTGTGTAATCGTTTACCAATGAGTTATAATCGATTACAACCGTGTTTTCTGGTGTAGAAGTTCCAGGACTTCACCTAACTTCATCATTCACAAGCATTGTTTCATTCCTCCATCAAATATATCAGTACTAATCAAAGTGGCAACTTTATTCATTAACAATTCAAACAAAACCATATTTCACAATGACAATAACAAAGGAAATTCAATTAACATTAATAATATGTACAATTTTGTATTACTTTCTCTTAACATTGAACAAAATATATTCCAAATTACAAACATTTGTTCATCTATGTACAATTTTGTATTACTTTCTCTTAAGAAATCTATACAAATATAACTTATATTTTATTCTAAGAAATCGAGTGTAAGGAGTCCTAACCACTCTGCTCTTGTAACGCCTTCGTGACCTTATCCTCACGTAAGTCTTCATTGGAGGTGGATTGGTGGACATGCCTTCGGGGAAAAAAAATCCAATGTTCATGGATGGTTCTTCACATAAAACACTTTGTCCACCATCTCCGCAATCAGTGACCGGTGCTCCTCTGTCAAATGCTCGTTCAAAGTAGAAATATACTTTGTTAAAAAGGAGTGACTAACCCTCAACTGCATCAACAACAAACAAAATAACCAAAACATAAAAGCCCTAAAACAAAAACAACAAAAAATTTAACAAGGAAAACCCAAAATCCAAACCGAAAACGCAATGTACAAAATGAAGGAAGAATGCATTTACCTTGCTCGTCGAAGGACCATGGTTACCGGAACTTGCCATTTTGCACAATACACTCAACAAAGAGGACGACATTGACCAAAACGAAGATATGTAACAAAAACGTAAAAGGAAAACAACAAGGAAGAGCGACAACCACAAGGAAGAGGGAGATCGAAAACCAAAAGAGGGAGCTAGAACGAAGATGATGAACGAGAAGGAAGAAAGAGAACGGTGATTTTTAATGAAATAGGGCAAGGAGTATATTTGGAATTCCAAATTTTCTGAAGCTCTCATCAATTTCGATGTCACAATTTCATAAATAAAAGAAAAAAAATTGGACCAATGCACTACTGACACCTGGCGTTGTTAAAAATGTGTTAAAATTTTGTTGTTAAAATATCACGATCCATATTTTTAAGTCCATTTTCTTAAATTGAGTTGTTGATGAGTCCGACTTTCAATATGTAGAGGATTGCTCCCTTCACTGTCATCACAGCCTTCTTGCATCTCTTCAATTTATTTATTTTTCAAAAGTATCTTTAGGTTAATTTTTTTATTTATTTTTACACTTAACTTTTTATACTTTTAATTAAAAACTCTAATTCCTTATCCTCTCTTCCGCGCACAGCACATCCACCCCCTCACCTCCTCCTCTCTTCTCCTTCTCTTTCCCATTTTCGTCACCTACTCTCACTCCCACCCACCCCTCCTCTTCTCCTTCTCTTTTCCATTTTCGTCACCGTGGACAAGGTATCAGCACAAGGGTACCCTTGGTCATGAGGCTCCAAAACCACTCGCTTCCTAAACCAGAGTTGGAGTTGGAGTATAATGACAAACATGTGCCCATGGATGAGGCTCACGTCTCTGAAGCCATTTGTTCTGTGACAGATGAACTTGCCGGCTGTTGGAAAGGAATTTTGAACACCCCATTAACTCTTGTCGTGAAGAAGAATGATGTTCTTGATCTCACCATGATCGATCTTCCCGGCATTACGCGAGTGCCTATTCAAGGTCAACCTTTGGATATATATGACCAGGTTGTGAATACTATTATGGAGTATATAAAGCATGAGGAAAGCATTATTCTCAATGTTTTATCTGTCATTGTTGATTTCTCAACTTGTGAGTCCATTAGGATGTCACATAGTGTTGACAAAACGGGAGCGAGGACTCTTGCTGTTGTCACAAAAGTTGATATGTTCCCGGAGGGACTGTGTGGTAAGGTAAATGCGGATGATGTGAACATCAGTCATGGCTATGTATGTGTAAGAAATCGCATTGGAGATGAGTCCTACGAAGAAGCTCGTGAAGAAGAAGCCAAATTATTCAAGACACACAAGCTTTTATCCAACATTGACAAGTCCGTTATTGGTATTCCGGTTTTGGCAAAGAAGTTGGTTCAGCTTTAAGCGGCTTGTGCAGATACCTTGTCTAAGATGACGGAAATGGGAAAAAGAAGGAGAAGAGGGAAGGAGGGGGTGGGTGACGGAAATGGAAAAAAGATGGAGAAGAAGGGGTGCGTGGGTGTGCTGGAATGAGGGTAAAGAACTAGAGTTTTTAATTAAAATCATAAAAAGTTAAAGGTAAAAGTAAAAAAAATTAACCTAATGATATTTTTGGAAAATAAATAAATTGAGGAGGTGCAAGAAGAAGGTTGTGATGGTGGAGGGAACAATCTTCCAATACCTAAGATGTTTTACCATGTATTTTAAGGATTTCATATCTCCAAAATTTTCTGAAACACCTATAATATCCTTCATTAAGACATGATTAATTTTTAATATCTTTTAATCAGATTCTTTGACTTAAGATTCTCGATCTCCATCAAAATATCTTGTTTTTATAATTTTAACATATATAATTACAAAAATATTAGAATTTTATAAATATATAAATATTTGAATTAATTAAATTGATTATGAATTAAATAATTTCGTTTGTAAATATTTAATATTTATTTTAAATTATAATAATACTTAACACTACTTTAAAAAAATTAAAATTTTTCATATCATTTTCAAATAAATTTATCAATTTTAACTAAATTTATTTTTTTCATAAATTAAATTAATTTATACAAATTACCTAATTAAACCTTAGAAATAATATAATAAAATATTTAAAAATAATTTAATGGAGAATCGGATTTCTAGATTCGATACTTCTCCCGATTTTCCTGCCCAATATAGTATTTTTGATAATATTAACTTGGGTTAAATATGTTTTTAGTTTCTGAACTATCAAGCGATTTTGGTTTTAGTCCCTACTCAGAACTTTGATGGTTTTTAGTCCTTATTGTTTTGAAACTCTAAGTAATAGTCCTTAAAATTGGACGGTGTTAAGTTTCAGTGGATGTGGCAAACGGCGTTGCCACGTGATCACTGATCTGTTCTATTCTCTATTTGCCACGTTGGATGTTTAAGTGTTTGAACTGAGATTAAGTTAGTTAACCATTTCGTCGTGATCTTTTATAAATCAGATTTGAAGAAGTTGGGTTCTTCTTCGTGACCGTGAGGACCGCCGCACGTTCGGTCTTGTACTCCTCCGCGGCGAGGAAGTCATCTCCATGACCGTCGAGGGACCACCTCCGCCGGAAGAGTCCCGCTCAAAGGTCGTCGATGCCGCCGCACTCGCCGGCCCCGACATCGGTCGTACTGCCGGAAGGGGCATTCCTCCCACTCCCGTTGTCCAGGCCCAACCTGGTCTCACCGGTCCAGTTTGCGGCGTTGGCGGCCCTGCCCCGGGCATGATGCAGCCGCAGTTCTCGCGTCCATCGCAGCTCAATGCGCCGCCGTATCCTGGCGGTCCGCCGGTTATGTGTCCACCGGGGCAGATGCTAGGGCAATTCGCTCCTCCCCCCATGGCCAGGGGTCCGCCTCCTCCGATGCCACCCGAACAATTTGTTCCTCCAAGACCTGGTGGCGGTCCACCTTAGTTCTCTGTTCCTCCCTCGTAGTTTGGACAGCTCCCCATGAGACCTCCTCCTCCGGGACAGATGGTGAGAGGACCTTCGGCTCCTCTGCGCACCTCCTCCACCTCGCCCCGGCATGCCCCCACCACCTGGCAACGGTGTTTCGGTGTTTGGTCCTCCTCGACCTGGCATGCCTCCTTCCCCAAACCCTCCAAACCAACAATAGTAACGAGATAATGGATTGGTAGGTTGTATCTGATGTGTTACTCATTCCCGTCTTTTAGATTTTGGTGAGATCGAGTGCCTCTGTATTTGTGCTTGAGTTTGCGTTTGAAAAATTTACTGTGAAAACTGATTTATGCCTGGTCGAGTTTACTGTAATAGTAAGTTTGATGTAAGATCTAATTTTTGTCTTTCTCATTCCTCTCTTTTAGATTTTGGTGAGACTGAGTGCCTCTGTATTTGTGCTTGAGTTTGCTTTTGAAAAATGTTCAAACTGATTTATGTCTGGTCGAGTTTACTGTAACAGCAACCAGCTGCAGCCACGAAGAAGAACCCAACTTCTTCAAATCTGATTTATAAAAGATCACGAAGTGGTTAACTAACTTAATCTCAGTTCAAACACTTAAGCATCCAACGTGGCAGACAGAGAATAGTGCAGATGAGTGATCACGTGGCAACGTCGTTTGCCACATCCATTGAAACTTAACACCGTCCAATTTTAAGGACTATTACTCAGAGTTTCAAAACAATAAGGACTAAAAACCATCAAAGTTCTGAATAGGGACTAAAACCAAAATCGCTTGATAGTTCAGAGATTAAAAACATATTTAACCCTCTTAACTTTTATATACCTTTCATTTATCAACGTTAAACATATATTTTATTAATTTTATTTATATTTTATTAGTTTCATTTATCATTAAATTTTTTAATTTTTCAACACAATTAAAATAATAAACACAATACACATGCTAATTTAATATATGATAATAAAGTCATAAACGAACAAAAATAATAATAATCAATAATAATATTATTATAATAATATTCATCAAACCTAGTATTTGGAAATATAGAGTCAAACACTCCCGTTTTGTATTTTTGTAATTTTTTTTAACCTAACAAACTCAAACCTATGTCATATCATGTTGACTAACATAATTTAACATCTTATAATAACCCTATTTATCTTAATTGATATTAATTGGGCCAAACAAATAAACGAAGTTACTATTATATGGCAGATTTTTCTTACACTTCTATAAATTTCTTTCTACGTCCCATAAATTCTTGTATTTTAGATTGTGCCAAAGGTAAAATTTATATTTTAAAATATATTATTTGAATTTTTTTTATTTTATATTCTAGAATGTATAACTCGAATTATATTTAAATTCTAGATTATTGGCAACTTTTATTTTATATTTCAAAATATATAATGAAATATAAAAAATTATATTCTAAATTATATATTCTAAAATATATAAAAAAATATTAAACGGTAAGTTTAAATCATGGCCAATCCGAAAAATCTGGTTCCAAAAACACCTCACCTCGTGGATGACTTTGCCGATATGTATGTTTTTTTTGTACGTGACGTTCTTTTATCAGGTTTTAATTTAATTGAATTTTTTTTTACTACAAATATAATATTAAATCTCTTCATAGTTAAATTTACTATTATTAAATATATTCTCTTATCATGTTTTAATTTTATTCCCATCTTGAAAATATATTTCCTGTTGATAATAAAAAAATAAGAAGAAAATAAAACAATTAGAAAATTTACTTTTTATTGAAAATAATAATAATAATAAACGAATTTTTAAAAGAGAAGAAATAGAAAGAAACAGATAATTTACGAAAAAAGAGGGGAAGAAAAAGAGAACAAAAGAAAAAAAATATAGGCCCGTTTCGATTTTTGTCCAGCTTTTAAAATAAAAGAAAAGGAGAATAACTTTTTGCTCACTCTCACACCCATTCTCACTTGGGTGTTTCATCCTGCACCTCGAACACCTTCGTCATACACTCTAACTTTTTCAAAAATTTATTTTCAACCTTAGTAAATACTTTTCTTTACTTTCTCTCTTTCTATTTAAAATAACAGTGTTGTTTTATCTTACACTTCCAATATTTTATCCTACACTTTCAACTTTTTAAATTTTTTTTTAATCTTAGTAAATATATTTTTTACTTTTTCTCTTTTTATTTAAAGTGATCCTACACTTCTTTAACTCCGTACATTTTATTTAGTACATATTTTTTCCTTCCAGATGCAAAAGATGGGCCGTCAGCTTTGGTTGAGAAGTTGTCAGCTTTGTGATCGGAGTTGTTGTGAAAGATGAAGTTAGGTGGAAGATGGAAGGAAGAGAGAGAAGAAGAAATGGTGAGAAACACTGAAAAAAAAAATAGTGTGTCAGTCTACCGTTAGCCACGTCAACTAAATTTTAACGGTGTTAGTTTTAGAGGACTAAAACCAAAGTTTCGAAAAGAATGAAGATCAAATTGTACATTATTTTGAAAGAGGAACTAAAACCAGAAACGACCAATAATTTAAAGACTAAAAACATATTTAACCATAATATAAATTATATTTTAATAGTTATTTGAATATAAAATATATTAAATAACATTAATTTTTTAATTATATTAAATAATTAATAAAGTATAAATAAAAAACAAATTTTTAAAAACTTTCATCGGAATTGGAAATCCGATAACATAGTTATAGGATACCAATGACTTTTTTTATGATTTTATTTCCTGTTTAAAATTTAATGATAATTTAATTTAAATATGAAAAAATTAAATTTTAATAATTATTAAAATATGTAAATTTAAATTTTAATAATTATTAAAATATGAAAAAATATTAGGTTTTTAAATTAAAATTAAATAATTATTAAATTATAAATAAAAGATAGTTTTAAAAATTTTGTTAAAAAAAGTACATAGTTAAAGAAGTGTAAGATTACTTTAAATAAAAAGAAAAAAAATAAAAAAAGTATTTACTAAGGTTAATAATAAATTTTTGAAAAAGTTGGATGTGGAGGATGAAGTGTTAGAGTGTGGGATGAAACACCCTTCTCACTTCAACACTCCACTTCTTAATTATGGGCCATAACCTAAAGCCCAATAAATTACTTCCTGACCCTGTATTTTCTTATTCACCCCCTTTTTCATAATGAACTAGGAGTCCAGTTTGTGTTTTAATGCTCTCCCTCTTTCCCAAAGATCGGGTTCGTTTGCACACTTATAAGTGTTATACTTATTTTTAGGGATGAAAAAAAAAATGTGGGTATTGGTACATGTGGATAAAATTCACGATGAGAATAAAATTTGTAGCGAGTAGTTACTATTCGTAGATATTTATTATCTGTAGGTAACGAGTAACAAGTATTTTAATATTCATTTCTAGACAGGTCGGGTGCGAATATTAGATTATGCGATCCGTGGTATTCCTCATCCACAAAAATTAATAATAATAATTTAATTTATATTTTTAAATTAAATTTTATTAAAAATAAAATTAATTTATATTTTTTTAGGTTAAATTTTAATTTTAATTTATATTATATTATATTTTTTGTAATTTTATTTAAATTTTATTAAAATGTATAAAATATTTTTTTTTAATTTTTTTGAGTATTTGTGAGTACCCATACGAGTAGCGAACAGGTTGCGGGTCAAGTTGCAGTTAGGCAATACTCGTGTCTGACCCGATCCGTTGTCATTCCTACTTATCTCACTCATAAATCTTCTCCATTCTGTATGTGTCATGTGATTAATCATTTTCCTCTCCACTCTCAGGACCAATCACATAAACATACAATATTCACATTTTATTTCTTCTCTCAATCTTCTTTTACACAACAATCTCTTCACTCTCTTCTTCAAAACAATTCTCTTCAAAACCACACAACACAAACTCTTTTCAATCAAGCAACTAGTCAATCATGTCACTGAGCAGTTTTACATTAAGCATTATGCAAAATTGTTGAATGACATAATTAATCCAAGTTAACATGAGATAAACAGTGATTTTGCAATTTACACCCTATGTTTATAAGGAGAATCATAACATTAGACTTCCAATAGTCTTGTTATTTGGGATAACGTTGTTGTCTTGGAGCTTCATGGTTTGTTTGAAGTTGTCAATGTCAAAGGCCACAAATAGGACGTGGGTGAAGAGTGTGAGAACAAAACGAGCCTAACCATGGGTTGAGAGAAAAAATGATACATAATTTGAAGAGGGAGGCTACCCTGTGTTTGTGAATCCACAAGCATTATTAATGAGAAGAGGAAGAAGAGGAATACATAATGATGAAAGCACATTCAACACGTGCAAATGGAGAGGACGTGGTTGTGACATTCATCGACACATTTTTGGGAAAGCACAACCAACACTTATCAATAGTAGCTGAGTTAGCTTATAAAATAACATTTGGCGATCATGGAATAAGTTGTTCTTACCCAAATTGCCTTACCACATGTTCAGGCAAATGAGGATATACAATCTCACCCACTCTTATATAACCAAGGAACATATTGATTTCAAGATGAGGACGACTAGTATGATGTGATTCATATGGGTCTAGATCACCCATCATTTGGCAAGGCATTCAATTGTGCCCTGGTCTCATGTAGGTTGGAAATTTGTCTCCTAGTCATAAAAACTTGTTGCTCGAGTTACCCTCATCGTAACTAGACAACTTCCCATCCCAATGGAGTATTTATGTACTTAACTCTACAAAAAAGTAAAAATATTTTTCAATAATGAAACAATAAAGGAAATCGAAGTGCAAGATATACATGTACAATAAAGAAAATCGAAGTGTAAGATATGTGTGTACATGTAAAAGAGTAAAATATCCAACTAATTGTTTTATCTCTGTAAAGTTAGCATCTTCCAACTACTCTTACAAGTGGGTAAGTGTAATAATTCCCTAAGCATATCTGTCACATATCTGCAGGTCTTTGAAGAGCATCAAGTACGATACACAAATGTATATGATACTCTTATCCAAAAACTAGATGCAACAAGTAGGCATGTGTGGCACACTCTCACTGCTAGTTCTCAAAACAGTCATTATGTAGACCTCTCAACTTATGCAGTCTTACATAAGGACCATGACATTGCTTGAGCTCAAATATACCCCTTGTGTAGCCCCTGCCTAATAGGTCGATGAAAGTTTTCAAAGTTATTTCAAAGTCTAGGGTTTCATTTAAACATAATTGTATAAATGTAGCAGCGCGGACACATCATCTAATGTGACAGTCATCTTACCAACAAGGACATGAAAAGTTTTGTCTCTTTATGTCATATATCAACAAACGCCAATATTAATATCTTATAAGCGTAATCATACAAAATATCATATGAAGGACACGTCAAGCCAAAAAGTTAGGACATGTTGGTTTCGACTGAGGTTTGACTCAAGTAAGCTAAGACTGAAAGTTTTGTCAAGTTGGCACAAGGTGCAGGTCTTGTTGGGTTGGTTACATTAGAGATTGAGACAAATCATCCAAAAATAATTGAGGAGTCATCTCATACTGAAAGTCAAACTAATTCGATTTGAAATGAAAATTAACTTGATTCAACCTGAACCAAAAATAAACCTTATTCAGTGTAAGTTGAAGGTTAACCTAACTCAGTGCGACCAACATCAACACAGTTAAACAAGGAGAAAGCATCAAAATACATTTTCCTTAAACTTAAGGTTACTACTCAAGAAAAGTATAAAAAAATACCTAATGTGGATCTATACAATAACAAATGCAAAACTGAAGAACCTTTCATCCATCTTCGTCGTGAATCTAACGAGTCCGGCAAGTAATTGTTATTTGTGTATCATTGGACCACCTCATCTTTTCTCTTTCTTCCTCTCACTGTAAATCATCACTAACCCAAAAATTTTTTTACCGTAAGGATTATTGTCACTTTTGAACTTAAAAATGATCATCAAGAGATATATGAAATATTTCAAAGATAATAACTATATAAAAACTAGCACAAACAAAATATAAGATTTATAAATTTTCCAATAATTAACTATTTTAATTAAATATCTTGATGAAAACAATGTGTTTTGGCAACTGGTTTTTCACGATATTTTTTTATGTGATAAAATAACTAATAATTAAAAACGTTAATTTTAGTTTTTATATTTTCTTCATTTTTAATTCAATCTTCTTACTTCTACTTTCCATTTTTATATATCTAATCATAATGACTTTTAAAACTTTTTTTAAATATATAAGTATACAACTATTTCCCAATAAAAATCATATCGATTAAATTCGTGCTATTACATTAAACTATACCTAACACCAAATTACATTAAAAGATATAACATCACTAAATTCATACATTTTTAAGTAGATATCCTCAAATAAATTTGATTTTAAAAATATGAAATATTACCGAATGAAAATATAAGATAGTATCTGATATTTCAAGTAAAATCTTTAATGACAGCTGCAGGTATTTTAGTCTTTTCATGTTAGTGTGGAGGTGCACTTAGTGATAATGGAAGTTCAGGTAGCAAAAGAGTGCTTAATGAGGGCTGGCCCATACCCAACCACTACTCAACCCAATTCGGCTGTGGAGTAAATGCTAGCGTTTTTGTCACATATCTCAAATGCGTTGTTTGAAAAGCCATTAATAAATATGAGAGAAATATAATAAGAAACTTTTAACATTTAAATTCTAACAAGTACAAATAAACTTGTCAATTGTTAACAGCAAAGAAACTTAGGTGAAGTTCTCATTGAACTAAAGATTTTGGACTATACATAGATTTCCATTGAAAAATGAATGTTAGAAAAATAAGCAATCTTTAGCTTAGAAATTTCAAAAGATGAAAACCATCTGCTTGGCATTAACAACAACAATGATGTATCAAATTAAACTCTTAAAGAATAACGTTGTTTTCTTCATTTGATCTGCTTCAATTTAAAAGTGATTATAGGCGGCAGAAAAAAACTTGATTTTCATTCTTTTATCCATTGTAGATTTTGAAGTTGCAGTTTCATGGGAACACACATTTGCAACATTTGTGGTGAGACGAGGAAAGAAGAAACAATCAAACAAACCGTATGCGAATGGCGCGATTACCGGATAGTTGCCACTTGCCAGCGCAAATCATTGCCACATCCATTAATAAATTAAATATTCTCTCAAATTAATATTTTAAATATCCGAGGCTTGTTAATATAATTTTATTTGTTAGGTGTTTAGTTGGTGTAATTATATCAACATCTTATATCTTTCAATTTTCTAAAAAATAAGTCTTTTGGGAGGTAGAATCAAGATCAATAATTTAAGATATAATATCTTCTAAGTTTTTTTCACCATTCTTTCAAACCGGTGAAATGATATTAAAGTTATTTTAATTTGATAGTTTAGAAGTTAATAGTATCGTAATAAATAAAAATTACTTATCTTCTTATTTTAAATTTGTATTATAAATTTGGAAATAAGATTTTGATTAACATAACTTAATCATATCTAATTGTAAATAATTATACTTTATTTTTAATTTTTTTTTACTGATAACTAGTTCAATTATTCGAATAAAGATTGATAGGAGAATATGTAGAGTAAATAAGTAAAATTATTTTTTTAAAATGAGTTTATATATATGATTGTTTGATGGTTTGACTAAAACAGGCTGCGTTTTTTTAATAAATAAAAGGTCTCTGTCTTCTGAGTGTATACAGTTGTGGAATGAATGAATCATAAAGCACAGCTGAGATTGAGTGTGAAAACTGAATTAAGGAAACCGTGTGGCTTTATTCTGTTAGTTTCCAACAATTCCAAACCGTGTATTCAATTTAAGAATCCAACAAGAACCAATGTTGTAATGTTCTAAATAGTTTAATTTTATAAATCAGAACCATGGATTGTTAGAAAAATGTTTGGGTTTTGTTGGTTGAAACTTAAGACGATAAAACACTTTTAAGTAAAAGTTTTTAGTGGGAATGCAATGAGCACACGAAACACCATGATGGTGAATGCTAACCTTTCCAATGTTTATTCTTCATAAAAAAAAAATGAATTTGTTCTTAGATGCTGATTGCATTGAATCTTAGCAAAGAAGCATTATGGAAAAGCCACTCTTCACATTCTTATCCCAAAGCATAAAAATAAATTAACATTAAATTAAAATAAAATAAAATAAAAATCTCCCACAGTAAAGTAAAGAAAAATAAAATAAAATCTTATCATGTGTTACTAATTTATTAAAGTGAAAAAAGTAACATTTCACGTAAATCTAAAATGTCACACGTTGAATCGTAGGACTCGGTAACGTGTCTTTTATTTGTTTATTTTTTCTTTTATGAAATGCCACCAAAGTTCCATATAAAAGGGAAAGTATAGAAGCTAGAAAGAGCCATTTTTTAGTACAGAGTAGATAGTGTGAGCAAACCAAACAGATCCTAAGAATGGATACAATTAAGTCATTCAAGGGCTACGGCAAAGTTGACGAGCTGGAACAGCAAGCCTATCAGAAGAAGACACGTAAGCGAATCATAATCATCACAGTGTCTTCCATCGTTCTAATTGCGGTCATCATCGCTGCGGTTGCAGGGGTCGTCATACACAACCGCAACAACAAATCGTCGCCCTCATCTGACTCGGCCCAGCAAACTCAGTTGTCTCCGGCCGCGTCACTCAAAGCGGTGTGCAAGGCTACTCGCTACCCTGACTCCTGCTTCTCCTCCATATCCTCGTTGCCGGAATCCAACACAACCGACCCGGAGCTCCTCTTCAAGCTCTCGCTACGCGTCGCCATTGACGAGCTCTACAAGCTCTCCAGCTTCCCTTCCAAGCTCCGTGCCAATGCGGAGCACGACGCGCGTCTGCAGAAGGCAATCGACGTCTGCAGTTCCGTCATCGGTGACGCGTTGGACCGCCTCAACGACTCGATCTCCGCGCTCGGAACCGTCACCGGAAGGATTGTTTCTTCGGCGAGCGTCAACGACGTGGAGACGTGGCTCAGCGCGACGCTCACGGACCAGGACACGTGCCTCGACGCGCTTGGCGAGCTGAACTCCACCGCCGCTCGCGGCTCTCTCCAGGAGATCGAGACCGCCATGAGGAACTCCACGGAGTTCGCGAGCAACAGCTTGGCTATCGTGACGAAGATCCTTCGGTTGCTGTCGCAGTTCGAGAAACCGGATCACCACCGGCGGCTGCTAGAGTTTCCGCAGTGGCTGGGCGCGGCGGAGCGAAGGCTGTTGGAGGAGAAGAACAACGAATCGACGCCGGATGCTGTGGTGGCGAAGGACGGTAGTGAACAGTTCAAGACGATCGGCGAGGCGCTGAAGTTGGTGAAGAAGAAGAGCGAGAAGAGATTCTCGGTGTACGTGAAGGAAGGGAGCTACGTGGAGAACATCGATTTGGATAAGAACACGTGGAATGTGATGATCTATGGTGATGGGAAGGACAAAACCGTCATCGTCGGTAGCCGGAACTTCATAGACGGAACGCCGACTTTCGAAACTGCAACTTTCGGTAAATATAAATTATTTATTTATTTATTTTCTGCATTTTTTTTATCACCAGTTACTGTGCTTTTAATTCTATGTTTGAAAATTGGTGCATTATTTAAGAAGGTCTAGAATGATTCTATTTTCTGTTGGAGTTTGGTTTGATTATTTCCCTTTCATACTTCGGCATGAATTTTGTTCTGTGTGCATAATCAGATTTATGGAAAATGAAAACAAATTGATTGTATAGCTGCAATTAATTTGAGTGATTTATTGATAAAATATACCCGATGATTTCATAGTTATATAAAAAAATATTCTTAACTTTTTATGTTCATATTAAAACATATGAAGGAAAGTATACTGAATATAACAAGTGCCGAATTTGTGAGGATTCATCATTGTTATGGAAAAAAAAACAAGTTTGATGGAGAAGCATGTGGCAAGTGCGTTAGTGCTTCTGGCGAGCCACATGCTATCAAGTGTGATCATGTGTCCCCTCTCGCACAATTGGCTGTTTGTCAGCTCTTTCTGTAACACGACACATCAAGCATTATGCTGTTTTCTGCATCATTCATGACCTCCCATGTGATGTCTGCTTTACCTTCTCATACCTAACATCCACCTATATCCAACATCCATAAATGCTGTCCTCAGACAATAGATATGGATTTAGGTGTTGACCTGTTTTTATGCTTGAAACTATGATGTTGGTACAAAATTTAACAAATTAACTTTTGCATTAAACACACGAATACGATAGTGTAAGATAGGATACCATCACTGCCTATTACTAACAGGAATTTCTTACTTTTTGCAGCTGTTAAAGGCAAGGGATTCATAGCCAAAGACATAGGGTTTGTGAACAATGCAGGTGCTTCAAAGCACCAGGCTGTGGCATTGAGATCTGGGTCAGATCGCTCTGTGTTCTTCAGATGCTCATTTGATGGCTTCCAAGATACCCTCTATGCTCATTCCAACCGCCAATTCTACCGTGACTGTGACATTACAGGCACCATAGACTTCATATTTGGCAATGCAGCAGTTGTGTTCCAAAATTGCAAAATAATGCCTAGACAGCCTTTACCAAACCAGTTCAACACCATCACAGCTCAGGGAAAGAAAGATCCTAACCAGAACACTGGAATTATAGTTCAGAAATCAACGATCACTCCTCTGGGTAACAATCTCACTGCTCCCACATACCTTGGCAGGCCATGGAAAGATTTCTCCACCACTGTCATCATGCAATCTGATATTGGGTCATTCTTGAATCCGGTGGGGTGGATGAGTTGGGTCCCTAATGTGGAACCTGCAAGTACCATCTTCTACGCAGAATATCAGAATAATGGGCCAGGAGCTGACGTGTCCAAGAGGGTCAAATGGGCCGGTTATAAGCCCACTCTCACGGACACCGATGCAGATAGGTTCACTGTGGAGTCCTTTATCCAAGGCCCTGATTGGTTGCCAAATGCAGCTGTGCAGTTTGATTCCACCTTGTGATACAAAAAATGTGTGGGTATCAACTGTTACTCATATTTAACTTGTCTTTTTAATCACGCTCTTCTAACATGTATTACTACACTACACGCATTTTTTTACCTACTTTTTATTGGTTTATAAAATTCTTTTGTTTGGAAAATATGTCAGATTTCAGATGAAAATAAAAAAAAGAAATGAATATGTTAATTCCAAAGGAAGCTACTGTTTGAATATTCTGCCAGCTTGGTGAACAATTGCATGTCCTTTAAAGCATTTATACTGAAAGGAAAAATTGTAAGGTTATTAAATATGCCATTGATTGTTTATGAAAATTATTTTATGTTAGAAAAACATTAACTCATCAGAATGTATGATGTAAAATTGTCTATTGCTTTCGTGGATTATTTAGAATTTTCATGTTATAAAGTTGAGACATTAATAAATAAAATGTTTTACGTATTAATATGCAAGTTAGGGGTAAGGCTTGTAAAATTAAATTAAAGAAGGATAACCTTATTCTTGGAGTGATCTTTTATGTAGAATGTTTATGTCACCTTATAAAACTTATAAAAATAACATAAAATTTATTTAAATAATTATACGTTTAATTAGTATAAATGAATCCATTAGACCAAATATCTTTAAAGAAACAAAAGGTATTTCAAATATCGGTTTTTTTCCTAACGAGCATATATGTCAATAAAAATTATCGGAAGAACACACTTTTATCTTTATTTACACACTGGAACGAATTACTGTGTAATAGTCAAACAGATTTGATTATTGGAAATTTTAATTTATTTTTCTTAAATAACCAAAATTTGAACTTTATACAATATAAATTCGTTATTCTTATTAAAAAATAGGTGTCTTGAGAAAAATTTATTGATATATGTCCTGGTGAGGGAAAAAATCTCAAAGTATCATTCATTAAAAACCATCAAAGTTCATTTCAGATAGAGATACCATAAATTTACATTACCAAGTGATAACATTTTTGCTCAGTTTTACAATGGCTTGGCTTCAACACAAGTTCTCAGATTCAATATTTCACTGTATCTCATGCATATATGCCATAAGTTACTCTGTCTTTGCATGTATGCATGTTTATTATTATTATTAATATTATTTCTCTCTTTCTTTTTACTTATTTATAGGTTTTGATCTCTTTCACGAATATCAATAAAATTAAAAATTACTCAAAACATCGTGTTAATACATTTATATTCGTAATTTTATATTTACAATTTATTTAAAAATGAGATGATTTTATCAAATGTTTTTATTTCAATAAGTATTTTTTAATACTTCTTAACTATTTGTTTTTTTATCGATAAATATATATTTATAAAGATATGTGATCTTATAGGTGAATTTGTAGATAAATAAATAAATTTTACTTGAAAAGAGAAAATTCACTTGTAAAATACTATTTAATGCTCAACTCAATATAAAATTTAATATCTTTTTAAATATGGTGAATATAAACTATTATTAAGTAAATATTTTTAACAAATACTAGTTATATTTATAAAATCAACATAAATATATATTTTTATTAAAATAATATTTAACTCAAATATATAATAATAATACAGTTAATAATAACATAATTATACTATATCATAAATAATAATTATAATATTAAATTACCAAGATTAATTATAATATATGAATATTGTTTTCAATAAATATAGATTTAGATTCCATAATAAAAAAATTTAATAAATTTTGTTACATAATAAATAAAAATAAAATAAAGTAGGATGGTATCAGTTGACAAATCATAGAAGTAGCCACATATTTATACAAAAGAACAGTTCACATTTGAAACAAAAGTAAGATGGCGTCAACAAATCCCTTTATTGAGGGAAATCAGATGGCAATTCATTTGCCAACAATATCCATTTTATGATCTGTGGAACCAAAGCACCAACTCTGATAAACAAAACAGTCAGCCATGACGTCATTAAGAAAATGATAGAAAACAGAAAGAGAAAAAAAGTGTAACATTTTATTCCCCACAGTACAAACCACCATGGATGGATGTAATTTGGACCACAGATTACAAATCCAAGTATTCAATTCAACATTTCAACTATCACTGCCCTCCAAAGCATCAAAATAATAATAATGATAATTTTGATAACATTATTTTAACAGTATTTTAATATTCTTTATATTATTTTAATAATAACTTTGGATGAATCATGTAATAGTAATAATAATAATAAGTAAATGATGTTAAAATTTTCTCAAAGAAAATATTATTAAAGTATTATTATTTCACTTTATAATAGATTAGGTTAACAAAGATAAGATGCTTCAACCCTATTCAACAAATTTTATACATTTTAAAAATATTAAAGTTTGACTTTTTTTTTCTTTTAAATAATTTCGTGTTTCAACTGTGTGAATAAAAAAAAGGGTTTCTAAGAGGGGGTACTTTAATAAAATAGTCAATTATATTTTTAAATATAGATTATTCATCAACGAATTTAGTGATACTCTACATTATAAGAAAAAAGTACTTATATGCAAACCACAATTTTATATAAATATTCTAAAGGTAGTAATATCGTACGTTCTTTACATGGATGAAAGCGTCTTCGTATTTTTTCTGTTCACTTTTTCCAAAGCCGTCATGTGAGGGAATATGATTGTAATACATAAAGTTAATTTTATTCGTTAAGCAGAAAATAAAATCCATTTAAAGGAGAAAAATAAAGGCTTGTGGTGAAATAATTGGTAAATGTAAATGATATTATATAGTATAGACATTTTTGAAATATCCATCATTGAGTGCACTGAAAAGGTACTAGCTAATTCTGTGGGAAAAAAACAAAAGTAGCCACTGCACCATAAAGATAAAATATCCAAAATTTGGAAAATTTGACCCCACTAGTATAGTCTCTTTTTTTTAATTCCTTCAATAGCATATTGTAGGTAGTATTTAGTTTTCAAATAGCCCAATTTTGACATGTAGTTGGACAATTTGTAGTTGAAAATTAATTGGAATTCGATTCTCAAGGAACTAATTCCGAATATGGTTTTATTTATTTATTTTTTATTTAGAAAATTATGGAGGAAGGAAAAATTAGAGGAAAGATAAATAAGAACTTAAATAGATTGAGGACACAAATTTAATGAAAAAAATAAATATGATGGTTATTTGGAAAATAAAATTGAGAAATGTAAGTAATAATAATATATGACGAAAGAAGTAAGTAGAAATTCAAAAGAATGAAATTTTTGGAAAGTAATTAATTTAAGAAGTTAATTTTTTAAAGAATAAAAAGTTTTGAATTTTAAAAAAGTCTATATATTTTGAAGTAATTATATGTAAAATTATAATAGGAGAAGTTGTTAAAAGGATTAAGTATGTTTTTAGCATGTAATTATAAATAAAAATTTTATTTAGAAAATGATAACAATTATTAAAAGGTTAATTATGTTTTAGTATTTAAATTTTAATATGAAATTAGAATTTGTCTTTATTCAAAAATTTTATACATTTTGATATTCAAACTTTAAAAGTGAATGAAATTTTTTTTAATTCAATTATATTAAATTTTTAAATTCTTGTCATGTTTTTTCAACTAACATTAAAAAAATATATATTAAATGATGTAAATAAATCAATTAGTATGAAACGTATTTGATACACACAAAAAAATTAAAAAGTTAATGTAATTAGATTAAAAGAAATATATTTATTTATATATAAAGTTTAGATCACAATGTTTCATTATTTCATAGACAAATTCCAATTTCGTATTAAAATTGAAAGACTAAAACTATATTTTTAAGTTATTATTAAAAATGTAGACTTGATAAATAAATGAATTCATTTTAATTAAATTAATTAAATGGATATTGTATGCATTGTGTATTTTTTTTAGATGTAAAATTTGTATTATATTAAAAATTATATTATTTAATGTTTTTCAAAATTGTAGTTGTAAAATATTGATGAACGAAGTTACTATGATTTTGAATTTAATTAAAAATAATAATACTGTTATTAATGATTTATTAGGACACGTGACACAAATTTATCCTTAATGCTCAAAATTTAATTTAAGGTACTTGTTTAAGAAAATACTTGATTGAGTTAGTGATAATAATGCTATCTTACAAAAATACAATAAATTTAATTATGTCAAGTTGAGCTGCAAAGTAGAGTTCTTGAGATAATAGTTTATCATATACATGGCCTGGTTTATGACCATAAAAGTACGGTTTGGACAACTTTGTTCTTGAGTATCTATTTCAGTCATAATTATGGATTATTTGGGTTATCTAAGTTTTTATTAACTTCATCTAACGTATTAATATTAATATTAATGTATGACTTGTGTTATACATGTAAACAATATCATAAATGATGGTTTGTATGTACATTGAAGAGTAAAGGGTTAATAATATCATAAACAATATCATAAATGATGGTTTGTATGTACATTGAAGAGTAAAGGGTTAATAATACCGTAGTACGTTTATTTGGTGAAATAATTAAATGCTTTAATTTTATTTAATGATGTAAAATAAATACATTTAAAATATACACGAAAAAATTTCAATTTTTTTAGTAATATTTTGAAGGGATGTTACATCCCATCGAGTTGGTCGATGTCAAAGATTGACCGACTCAACCCAAGTCCAAGATTGACTCGAGTTTGTTATGACATAATGTTAGTCTGAGTTAATCCTGATGAAGGTTGGCCCGCATCTGTCACAATCAAAGGTTGGCCCGAATCGGCCCCACCAAATCGATCTGAGGGAAGGTTAGTTTGAGTCGATCCTGACCAAAGGTAGGTTGGCCCTAGTCAAAGGTCGGTCCAAGTTGGCTAAGTCAACCTCGACCAAATATCTGTTCGAGTCGTGCATGGTCAAAGGTTGATCCGAGCCACCTTTAATCAAAGGTTAGTTTGAGTCATCCCCAATTGAGGGTTAATTCAAGTCATTTTTGGCTGATGGTCAATTTGAGTCGTCTTCAACTGAAGGCCAGTCTTGAGTTGTCCTAGTCGAAGGTCATCTCGAGTCGTGCCCGACGTAGGTCAATCGAGTTGTTTCCAACAAAGGTCGATCAATTCGTCCCTCACTAAAGGTTGATTTTTGTTGGCGCCAATCGAAGATCGAGTAAGTCACCTTGGGCCAAAGGCAGTCTAGTCGACCTCAGACGAAAGTCAATCAAAGTTCAATCAAGTTGGCTCCCCAATTGTTGGTCGAGTTAATTTCGGTCAAAGACGACTAAGATTCTCGATCGAATATCAATTCAAATCTATCTCAGTCCATTCTAATAGAAGGTCGAACTGAATCAATCAAGACAAAATGTTAGATTGAATCAACCTAAGCTAAATGATCAAATCTAATCAACTAAACCCATATACAATGGACCCAATAGTTAAAGATATTAAATGGATCTATTGGATTTAATCTTATTATTAGATTTAATCTACTTCCATTTTAAATTAGATGGAAAAAGAATTCCAATATAGTAAATTAGTTAAAATGGATTTGAATTACTAAATTTAGATTATAGATCCAATTTGTTTTTATTAAATCTATAATAAATAATATTGAAAAATTCAAAATCTATAATAAATCTAAACTGAATATTGAAAAATTCAATCCATATACACTCTATAATTCTATTAGTATTTTGTGAAATCACTCATAAATCCAAGATCCATTCAAATTAGTAACTAAGACGTTAACTCCTTCTAAGTATCACATAATATAACGCAAGTAATACAATACACAAATAAAAAGAAGTCATTAAAATCCACTATTTTCATTCGCTTAGAGCAATTAATCAATGTGCATGATTCAATAGAAATCAAATAGACACCAATATCGCACAAATGATCAATTGTAAGAAAAATACTATACTTTATATTGAAACGTCAACACAAACACTCATGAAACAACATTACATTCATCTGAACTTATATATTTATATTTATACATTACATACAATTACTTTTTTATTTAATTGGAATGGTGTACTATTGGGAATAAAAAAAAGTCACACGTGGTGTTTTGATGAAACATTCTTACTTTATTCCATTATAATAGATAAATGAAATAAATACTCGTTATTCTTAACAAATAAATAATTGATATGAATGCATTAGTAAAAATTGATATAAAAGAATTTATAAAATGAAAGAACGTAGTAACAAAGAAAAGAAAGGTATAAGTACAAATTCTATTTATAGTGCATGGATGGCTGAGATCTTGACACACTGTGGGCGGCGTGGAAGTTTGAGGTGGAAAGTTCACCAAAAGGAACAAACAAGTCTTACATTGTTTCTTTCTAGATACACTCACGCGCCTTCTGTCTCTTCTCAACATTGTAAGCACATCCAGACCCTCAAATCTCCATCCTCCCCTTTTTATATATAACCCTCACAATGCGGAGAATCGTTGCAGACAGATTCAGGCGCCTTTTCAACCGTTCATTCCTTCTTCATCGTCATCATCACAATCACAATCACCCTCCCTTTCCTGCTTCTTCCTCTCTCACTTCTCACTATCCGTTTTCCCCCTATCGCTTCTTCTTTTCTACTCCTTTTTCTTCCATGGCTTCTGATTCACCTTTCCCTGTCACTGCTCAAAACATCAACCCAAAGGTCTGTGTTGCCTTCATTTCTCTTTTCACTGCCATCACGCTTGTCGTTTTTCGCTTTGTCACTTCTGGGTGTGCTAAAGTTGCAAGCTTTGAACTGTGTGATCGTGTTTTTTTATCTGGGCAAAAGCGTGGTGTGGATTTGATGTTTTTGGGGTTCTCTTTCTTGGTTTTTGCACGCTTTGTATAACGTCTTTCTTTGTCGAAGGATCGACCTTTGATTTAATTATAGCTGTTTTTACTTTTTAAAGGCATGCGAATTATTATTGTTGTTGATCCGTGAGTCAGGTTTGGTACTGATCTTTTTTCTCCTTTGTTTTCTGTCTAGTGGTGTGTCTGATGACCTAGTTATAGGTCATTCATTTTTCTATTATTATATGCCCAATTGAGTGTTGAATTACTTTCTAATTGTGTTCAACCCTGGAATTGGTGAAAAGAGTAGTAGCAAAAAGAGATTCTTTTTTATTTTCACCGTACTTCCAATTGAGGATATATCTTATGTTCTATGGTGTAGGCCGTTTTAATGGATTTTGAAATGTTTTATTTATTTACAAAGTGCGATCGTGTTGTAGAATATTTCCCCACTTGTTTCTTGTTCTTTCAGATAAGTTGGTTATGTCACCAATTTTCATATTTTATTTGGTAATTTGAAACTATGCATTTTTGTTGTCTAGGTTCTGAAATGTGAGTACGCCGTTAGAGGAGAGGTTGTCACACTTGCTCAGGTACTGTGATTTGACTGTACATATTCAAATTAGGTCATTAATGGAAAAAGTATTTTTGCCTTGGTTTATTCCAAGATGGATACATTTTATACCTTAGCTTTGACAAAATAAATTGATAACTGATAAACTAAGTTCTCCTCTGACATGAAATTATTAGCATGGCTTTTCCTGGAATATAGCTTGAAATTGGTCACTTCAGAATTTTCTATGGACAATTGTTGCAATACTTTCTGCTTACAACGCCTTAATATTGCAGAATTTGCAAAAGGATTTACTGGCCAATCCCGGTTCTCATCCATTTGACGAGGTACTTGTATTTTTCAACTATATGACTTGAAATAGAACTATGTTTTTCTTAACTCTCAGGAAGGTATGTAAGGGGTTCTATAAAGCTTCTTATGTGCATGGTGTTCTTGCAAGGGGTGAACCCACTGTGTAGCGGACAGTCTTATCTTGTATTAGTAAAGTTGTAGTAGATTAATTCCACAACTAGAACATCTAAATTTCCCATAATAGGGTGAAAACTCCAATTATTGTCCCAAGGCTGTCCTTCTATGATTACCTATTTCTTTATATTCTTAATTCTTTGGATCAAATGTATTAATTATGATGCAACAATATAAATGGATAAATTAGTTGAATGAGTTGGTGGTTATAGTATCAACATTTAAACTGTTCTTGAAGATGATTATATTCTACATCTCTGCAATAGTAAGACAATTAGTAATTGCAATGGGAATTTTCCTTGGTCATTTGTTTTGAAAAAAAAATTGATTGATGAAATGAACCAATTTTGCAGGATAAATTTTAGTCATTCTGCATGAGATGCCTTTTTTTTTTTTTTTTTTAAGATGAAATAAATATAAAATGAACTTTTATTTTTATTTTAAAATATTCCCACCTCCATCCCCTCCAAGAAAAAAGGTTGAGGGGGATGAGACTATCTGTAATTTCACTGCGCTTCTACTTCGTGAACTGTTAATCTACTCTTGTTTTGTCTATTCCTCTCACATTTCTTTTATCTGAATATAGATACTTTACTGCAACATTGGAAATCCTCAGTCTCTTGGCCAGTCTCCAATAACCTTTTTCCGAGAGGTTTGCTGTTTATAATTTTGTGCAGTGAATGTAGCTAAATACAAATTAAGCAATGCTTATTATGACAATCTCATCTCTGTCAGGTTCTTGCTTTAACTGATCATCCAGCTATATTGGACAAAAGTGAAACACAGGGTTTGTTCAGGTACCAAGATAAAAATAAATAGAATAACTGCCAGCATCTAGATAACTAGTCACTGTGAAGCAGCAATCTGTCTAAGATTTTTTTTTATGTAACAAATGTATAATCATATGACTGCAGTAGCATATGTAACTAGCAATGGTCTAGTCAGTGGTATTTTCAATTTGATTATAATGTATAACAAACTTCTGTCAAAAAACCTACGAGTACAGAATTAAGAATGCAAATTGAATTTGAATAAGTCAACGGCATTTTTAGTTCAGTTTTGTAATGTTGTAGTTTACTATCACATGGAACAGAATAAAGGTTCCTTTCGTTACTGGCGATTTGGTCTAACTTGACCTTTGGCATATTGCAGCGCTGATGCAATAGAACGAGCTTGGCAGATTGTGGAACAGATTCCCGGTAGAGCAACTGGTGCCTATAGCCACAGTCAGGTACCTATTGGGTTATCAAATATGGTTTATTTCTATGCTATAAGAGGCAGGGCCATGAAATTGTTCATATTTCCATGTCAGGGTGTCAAGGGTTTGCGTGATACAATAGCTGCTGGAATTGAAGAGCGTGATGGTTTTCCTGCTAATCCTGATGACATTTTCATGACAGATGGTGCAAGCCCTGCAGTATGTCTCTACTTTGCCTTTGATATTTTCTATATGGTTTTAGATGATGATAAGAGTTTGTTTCATTTATATTCTGAATAAGTTTTAAAAACTAACACTTCTATGTTTTCAGGTCCATAACATGATGCAATTACTTATCAGGTCGGAAAATGATGGTATTTTGTGTCCCATTCCACAGTATCCTCTATACTCAGCTTCAATTGCCCTCCATGGTGGCTTCTTGGTAATGTTTGCTCCATGCAATTGCATAATGCAAAATTTAATTTGGTCAATGTTTATATTCATTTTCTTTTTTATGATGTTATTGGTTCTGCTCCATCTTTGAAAGGACAAATAAGAAAAATGGTATATGTAAGAGTTTACGTAATTTATTCACTTGAAACTTTGAATGTGAACTATTTTGTTATAATACTTTGGTTGGAGTATTAGCTTAACTTTGGTATATATATTTTTTTTCAAAAGGTACCTTATTATCTAGATGAAGCAAGCGGTTGGGGATTGGAAATACCTGAACTCAAGAAGCAATTGGACGCTGCCAAGTCTAAGGGCATCAATGTTAGGGCTTTAGTTGTTATAAATCCTGGCAATCCAACGGGGCAGGTGAGCCACTAATAATTATGCAGTATTGGGGGATGTTTTGAAGACCTTATGAGGAACCTATTTGGGTTAATGAAAATTACTTACGACTTCTACAAGCTATTTTTAGTTTATTTCAATTTTTATGGTCAAATTGATGTGTGATGAAACCTTATTTAAGTTTATAATTAGCTGTCTGATATAATCAAGTCTTGATATTGAAGGATGTTTAATGCTTAGAAAGCGAAGGTTTTTTGTTAAATTTGGTAACATGGATTTTCTGTCATGCCTCCAGGTTCTTTCTGAGGAAAATCAGCGCCATATAGTAGATTTTTGCAAGCAAGAAGGTTTGGTTCTTTTAGCTGATGAGGTAAATTGACCTCTCTTGAAAATCTTAGATACACAATTAAATTTATTTAAAACACGGTTGCATTTCATGAATCTTGGGAATGAAGGTTACCATATCCTAGGCAAACTCTTTTTCTGTCACAATATATATTGGGAAGTACTTTGTTGCTGAAGCTTGTATGACATATACCATTACAAGCATAATACTACTCTGATGCACGAAATTCATTTTGAAGGTATATCAAGAAAATGTTTATGTCCCTGAGAAGAAATTTCACTCATTCAAGAAGGTATCTCGGTCCATGGGATATGGTGAGAATGACGTCACTTTAGTATCCTTTCAATCAGTCTCCAAAGGTAAGTTGGTATAAAATTTATAATAACAATACAGAATAGAAGTTTATGTTAATAAGGGATCAATATTGATGGAAGATGCCTTTTTCTTTGTCCTTAGGCTACCATGGGGAGTGTGGGAAACGAGGAGGTTATATGGAGGTGACTGGCTTTTCTGCAGAAGTGAGGGAGCAAATATATAAAATGGCATCTGTCAACCTTTGCTCTAATATCTCTGGTCAAATTCTTGCAAGCTTGGTCATGAGTCCACCTAAGGTTAACTCCTTGCATCTTCTAAGTCGAATTTCCTTTGGGGGGAATATTTATTTAGTTTGAATAATTAAAAGAACATTGAACATAATTCTGATCATGATAAGATTGGTAAGAGTTCCATCGTAGAATTAACATATCTTGAGTACCCTTATGCTAAAGAGTTACATGGTGAGTTGGAAGGAATTATACATGATTAGGGTATTGCCTTTCAAGAATAGTGACTCTTTATTCATCAATGATATTGGTGCTTTTACTGTAGAATGCTCTGTGCCACTTCTGTTGGAGTATTGATATTCCATGTCTTTGCCATTGTAAATCCAGAATGCCCCTCTTTAACTTTAATGAGGTCGCATGTGAAATAACAGTGTCATAAAGTTATTGTAAACCGTGTATATTTAGCACATGGATTTTGTATAAAAATTTACCATTTTTGTCATTCCATTTCTAGATTGATATTAATGATGTCTTTCACACTCAATATTCAATGATCCTGTGCAGGTTGGAGACGAGTCCTATGAATCATTCATGGCTGAGAAGGGAAATATTTTGGCATCGCTTGCTAGGCGTGCAAAGGTTAGTTACCTAGGAAATAATTTGAAATAGTAAAATCAACCAACAACATTTTAATTCTCTTTCAAGAGTAATATTTTAGAACATCTCTAAGGAACCCTTCCTCCCAGTGCATGCAAGGATTTGATTAACATAGTTTTATACCACCGAAGTTCATTTTGAAGGGCTCTCACTCACACTATAGAAATGACAACCGTTTTCACTAGAATATTTACAAATTTACAATCCCATTATCACTTTCATCAAGAACCTTAACTGATTAATCTTTGCTTTCTGTTGCCATTTATTCTTGACAGACACTAGAAGATGCATTCAACAAACTAGAGGGTGTAACATGCAACAAAGCAGAAGGGGCAATGTATCTGTTTCCCCAAATTCGTCTGTCCCAAAAGGCTATCAAAGCTGCAGAGGAGGCAAAAACTGCACCTGATAACTTCTATTGCAAGCGGTTGCTTAATGCCACAGGAGTAGTAGTTGTTCCTGGTTCTGGTTTTGGACAGGTTAGTCTATGTATTATCTTTTGTGAAAAATGCCTTATCTCTTCAATTAACGTTGGTAATGGCGTATTTATTTACTGATTAACCAACAAAATTGATTATTGGTTCCAAATAAGTAGCATTTTCCATCTTTTTGGTAATTGTAAACTGATTGTATTGGTAAATTGTTTTCTTGCAAGGTTCCTGGCACATGGCATTTCAGATGCACCATTTTGCCCCAAGAAGAAAAGATTCCAGCCATTGTCTCCCGTTTGACAGAGTTCCATGAAAAATTCATGGATGAGTTCCGTGACTAAGTCCTGCTTCTATTTCATCCCTAAACACAAAGGGTACCCAATTGAAATTTGATGAGAATGAATTTTGCAGAAATAGGACCTTTTGTTTTCTGGAATAAATTTGTTGTTAGCTCCACTTATACATGCATATTGAATGTGCAAGACGTGGAAGCTTATTCCTATATTACCTCTTTTTAATTGAATAAACTTTTTTCGAACCAACCTTCTTTGTTATACTCCAATGCAAGGATTAAAGCCTCAAGAACCAGTTGAAGAGGCTGTTAGGCAATGGTGGGATAGAAACAAGTCATAATATTTTGAAACAAACCTTAAAGAAATGAAATAAAAGAAATTGCAAAATGAAATAATCAACTGGGTCTCTTTGAAGAAAACAGTGACTCAATCCTTAATTTAATCAAGTTTTTAGTTGAACTTATTTATAATAATCTGTTGCATTTTTGCATACTTTGAATGTTTTTCAACTGATTAATTTGTAGTCATTGTCCTAACTGATGAAAAGGGTATTTGGAAAGTTGGAAACTTTCTCTCTCTGTTTACCATAGGCTTCTCTGGTTGGCTGTGATTGTCTCTGTTCACGTAACCTTATGACGGAAGAAATCTGAAAAGCAGGGACAGCTTTTATTGTTTGCATGTCAACTTTGGATTTTTTCCATCTCAACTTTTGGATTTTTTCCATCTCAAATCCAAATACAAAACGACACAACCATCAGAACAAAACAACTGAAAAAACAACAAATCCACATCGTTTCGGATCCATTGTGTTGTCCATGAGTTTGACATAAACTATTGCATGGACTCTCTCATTATGCAAATTTTGTCTTTTTGGGTTTATATCACTCCTTTCGTCCTAAAATTAATTTAGTATTTTGAATAGAAAATTAAAGCATATCTAATTTAAATTTTTTACTGATGTTTAAATTTTCAATTTTTATTTTTATTTGTTCTTTAATAAACCTACTTCATGTTTGTATTTACAGTAGGTAGTGTATTTATCGAGTTAAGTTATTTTAGTAAAAATAAATGATAAATTTACGGTTAATGTTGCGGCAAAAAGAGTAAAAATGAAAAAAGAAGTGATTCTAGGATTTTATTTGGTGTTTGTACAGGCAAGTGTTAAATGATCCATTTTGCATTATTATATTTAAAAAAAAATGAATGAACACTTTTTTGGGATAAAAATACTTTTGTTAGTATATATAAGAAATAAATATTAATTTTGAAGAATAATAAAAATAATGACATCAGTCATTTTGATTAAATAACGTCATAATTTAACTACGAAATGTTTTTAATTAACTAGTTTAAAGTAGTGATCATATAATTTAAGGAATTATAATTTTTATGGCTATGATTTAAATTTTCGATAGATCAATAAACACATCCATTTATATAGATAATAAAAAAAAAGTATCATTAGTAGTAATTTTCAAATTAAATTAAAGATACTAAAAGAAAACAGAAATACATTTATAATCAGTATAAAAAACCTGAATGCCTTGTTCTTTTTATGAAGAAGAAAATATAATATTAAATAAAAAAAAGAATTTTAAAATTTCAAATAATGAAATTTGCTTTTATTAAATATTTTCATCCTTAACAAGTCTCTTTAGACAGTCCTAACAACACTATGATGTTCAATGATGGTTGTTATTGCAAGGGAAGCAACCACATGAACTTGGCTTTGAAAAATGTGAGTTATGTTTATGAATTATCTTCTGAGCTTGCTCTGTGGCTTTCTGAATTTGCTCCAAGTGTTGCTGTCTGGCTTCTGCTCTCCACTCCTCAGCTTTCCTGTGAACCACTGACATCCTCTTCATCAACTTCTCTTCAAGGTTTGATCTCATCTTCTGTATTTTCACCTAACCAACATTTTCAATAATGAAAAAGAAAAAAACATGCTTAGTTTCAATGACATGATTCTGAAGCTCAAAACTAGCTTGGTAATCTGTAACAGTGCTACATTTAACCATGTTCATGTTTTCAATGCGTGTGAACTTAGAATCAATTACTATAATAATAGAAGCTGAAAAGGACAACATGCCTAGAACTTTTCAACTTTGGAATTTGGTTTTATTATTATGGTCTACACCACATAGAACAGTAGATTGATTCCCTCCCTACCCACTACAATCCATTGTCCAGCTGTCCAAGTTCTTAACCAAAGACTGCTTTTTTAAACAAAAAATTAGATTAAAATATTATAGATAAACAAAACTCTGAAAGATTAATATATATTTTGTACCAAAATCACTAAAAAAATGAATCTTCTCAACATTGCTACTTCAAGGTTTCATTTTTTGGTTTTCAACTAAGACGAAAATGTGTTTGAGGAAAGAGTGAGAATTGCAGAGTGGACTGGTCAAGAAAGCATTAATATAATGATGGTATCCCATGAGTTGGGGGTGGCTCGAGGAATAGATCACCAACATGCCCACCAAAGGCAAAACATTGAATTGTGGTCAAAAGTTTGAAACAGGTAATGTATGATAAAACTTTAAAGTTTATTCATAGTTGGTTGTTTTGAGGACAACATAGACTACTACACCATGTGAGTTTTCACAGGAATCTGCTCTTGCAAAAAGGTTCAAACTGCTTCCAAAAGTGAAAAGTTTCAGTAATGGATTATCTTGTACTTTCAAATTCCTATCATTTTTCAAATTTCAATGCTAAAAGTACCAGGACAGGGTAACCAGCTAGGAAACTGCATGTTACAGCATTACAAAATTAGATCGAAATTTGAGCGTATTTTTCATTGTTATCCCTCCAAGAAATGAAATGATGTTTAATCTCTAACATTCCATTTAGGACAAATAAATAACATCTTTTTTTAATTAAAAAATTGAGAGTCTCACATGACATGATGCCAGACAGCAGGTGCCACATAATAACCTTTAAACACAAACAATTAACAAATATCATATAAAAACACAGAACTAAATGCTTTGGTTTAAAAGTTTGAAAAACTACATACTGAAAATACCTTTATAAAGCTAAAATCAGATTTTGTTCAGTTTATATGCAGACAAAATATGATTAAGATCAACCCTAAAAAGTTTAATTGGACTTTATCTCGAGATTGGAGTTTAACTTGTACTACTAATAATTAATTTAGGAGGAGTTGAACTAAACTCATTTGTTTTAGCATTCAACAATTACGGCTATTACACCTATGGCTTAAGATAGCTTTTTCATACTAGTTATATTATGATCGTACATCTATGGCTTAGAATAGCATTTTGATACTAGTTATTCATTGATTAAGCACTTTTTATAGTATTTTTTTCTATTCATCCTCTTTTATTATACCTCCAATTTTATATCACATTCCTCTTTTCTGTCTATTTCTTTTCTTGTGCAAGAAATTGTACAAATTTGTTACACAAAATATAGTCTATGAATGACAATGAAATACCTCAAGCTTTCTTGACCTGGCCTCTGCTTTAGCACTTTGGAGGTTTACCCAAGCTTGGATTTTTGCTTCTTCTCTCTGATACCTACACACACATTATCAGATGTAAACAGCATAAAGAAAATATTAACAAATTTATTAGAAATCACAAAATTTACTTATTCACTTCAATATTCAATTAACTTGTTCATAATTTTTGGGAAATGGTTTAGAAAGAATGTGTTAGAGATACAATATGCTGAAAGGTTGTGTGTGTTACCTTAAACAGCACTTGGTCTTCTCCTCTTCTTCCCATGAAGCAGCTATGCAGTCGGAATCAGCTTTGTGGCTCCCATTGTGCCTCAAACTTTTTGATATTTCCTTTTCTTCCTCTTCACTTGAGCTCCAATTTGAAGTGACTATGTCATACTGTGATCCTAGTTGCAGTTTAGAAAAATGGCACTCCTCCAGCTGAATGACATCAAGAGTGCAGGCAGTGCTAGCCAAGGCCAATGGTCCTGATCTACTTGCAGGAGTGTTGTGACGAGGAGGTGATGAAATCTTAACTGGGGTGTGGCATCTTGAAGTTGTGGAACTTCCCAGAGGAGTCATCTCAGTGCCAATGTCTCTATGTTGAACCACTTCTGTGCAAGCATCTTGCATTGCCCCACCAACTTGGTTCCTAAACAAGAACCCTTCCTTTGCTGGCTCTAAATATCTCAAATTTGGCAAAATAGGCTCTATGCTGTCTGTGAACTTATCTGCATTGCAATTCATTGCATGTCAGCAACTTGTCATGCTAGTAAATTCGTACAGTGTATTATTCATATTATGGTCCATTCAATTACAAATACATTTAACACACTCTCCTGAATTCCAACAATTGGAAAAATATATTGAAGAGCACAATTTTGTTAATTTCACTCATGATTTTTAGTACTCATCTTTTAATTCAATAGACGAGACATATGAGTTTGGGCTATGTTAGAAGTTGCAACAGTGTCAACACAGGCTACCATCGTGCTCAAAACAACAGTTTCAGACTAAAAGGAAATCTGAACCTGAAATTTTTTTTATTCAACCTACCCACAGTTTAAAGTCTATGGAAATAAAGAATATAATAAAGACAAAAGGGAAAAGAAAGAGGATGATAACGATGGTTAAAAGGGTAGATAGGAAAAGAAATAAAGGAAGGAAAAAGGAGGGATAAAGTCAAATTTTGAAGTTAAGACTGTGATATCCCACCTTTGAGTACAATGTCTTTAACACCATGGAAAGCACTGAGGGTGTTATGCTGGTGGTCCAACGAAGGAGACCAGTGGAAGTTGGGGACAGCTTTGGACACCCTTTCTTCGGTGACCCTTGATTTCTCCGAGAAATTTTCCATTTGCTGCTTAAAGCCAACATCTTCACATTGTTGTCTGGTTGCAACCTTTGAGGAGTCCGAGACTGAAACCTTGAGAGTGTTGTTGTTAATGTTGTTGTGAGCAGGTGAGTCATGGCAAGAAGTGCTCATAAGCCATTTCTCTGCATCATCCCACTTGGAAGGGAAGCTCTTTCTTGGAAGGCCAGAGCTGAAGGTGAAAACTGGTCTCCCAGGAGTGGAGGGAGCCTCTAACAGTCTCCTCTGTTGTGAAACAGAGTGGCCTCTGCTTTCGGCTCTGCCACTCGGCACAGGCAAAGACTTGACAAACTCAGAGGTTTCCTTCAGGTTGAGCTTGCAAAGTGGATCAGGGAAGTCATCCGCAAAAGGGTTATCATTGTTTTTCCCATACATGTTCACGTTGCTCTCAGAGAGTGCTTCCTGCATCACAAAAACGAGTGAGAAAAGCCTTCAAAGAAAGAACATTAGTAAGCGTAGCAGTATATTTACCCCATGTGGTGCCACTGCCACTGCCAATGCAGATGGAGATTGGAAGAATTTATGGTTGGGGAGGTCCATGGCATGGCACAGTGAAATTGAACCTGCTGGGGTCGGTGATGTGAGAGAAATGGGAATGCAGTGTCTCTAGTGTGGTTCCGTTACTTGCAAATTTTGCATTAGTTTCATGTGATGCGTGTTGAACAGTGTGTGGGTCAGGGGAAAGTGACCGCGGAGGCAGTAGAACAGAACAGCATACTGAAGAAGGAAAAAGTATGTATGACTTGGTTGGAACCGGGGTCTATGGTAAGTACACTAATGACTTGACTCACATGCAAGGAGCCAAAAACACAGACCTGTTTCCTTGCCACTGTGTGTGTGAGTGTCTCACCTCACGGACCCTCCTTAGTCTTTTCTATCTGCAGGAGATGGAAGGGATGAACACGAGAGAAAGAGAGTACACCATCAACCAAAGATGGATCTTTCGTTAGGTTTGCAAAAGAAATCCTTTAAGAAAGGGCATCAAGTGAAAAAAGCCAACAAAAATGCAAACAAAATAACATGTTATAAATAATTATATTATGTTTTCCTCCATATGTCACATCAATCACCCTACCACAGATTTTTCCACGGTAAACTACATTCAAACTAGATTTCATGAGATTTTACAAACTCTTCCTTCCATGTTTTTTCTAATATAATTTCCTCAAACACAGTTCAAATAAACAGAGGGGTATATATATATATATATATATATATATATATATATATATATATATATATGACAAAACCTCAATGTGTTTGCTCTTTTTCTGTTTGTTCTCTAGAGTATTTATGTACATTCTGTAATGGTAATTTCTTCACAAGTTACGTCTCAAATTCTTAAAAAGGCTTTAGATTTACATTTTGTGTTGAAAAACACTACTACTAAAAAGAGTTAATTTTCTTAACAGGATGCGTGGTAAAAAACAAAATTCTCCCAGGTAAAGAAAGAACTTAATGTATATTTTTATGCTTACAATGGTATATTTAAAAACACTATTCATTTAATGTTTTTTATGGAGTATTACGAGAATAGTTGGAAATTTTTCTTCAACATTTTACTTTATGAAGGCAGGAATCTTTGGACTTTACTGGTGTTGGTTCTTGTTTGTGAATTTTGATCCTATTTTTTACCTTCCCACTAGGATACTGTGTACAAGGCTTCTCTGTTTTTCCCACTCAGAATCATTTATTCTTGTTATATTCTAGGGCAAAATCAGAGAGTAAGAATTTTCATATACAAAAAGAACTGAAGGCTTACCTTTTGTGAATGACCAATACCTAACTTTACCACCATCTAATATATTAATTACACTAACTGCACTCATTTTTTTTACTAGACTAAATCTAAGTGTTGTCTAGTTCCTACTTCTTGGGTTAACCAAGCTTTATTAGTCTCTCTCACAGGCATAGTTTGCATGCCAAATTAATATATTATTTCACTTCTAGTGTTCTACCATCTTCTCTAGGGTATACAATAATAAAACAGACGCCTTTGTTTAATATCAAGGTAAAGTTGCATTTAAATATCAACTAACATAGACTTTCAATGATACTTTTCCATTCTGGCTGTTAAAAAAGAGATTGAGTGAAGAGTGAGAGTGAGGTAAGAATATTCAAACACTTTCATGAAAAATGAGACTTCTTTCATAACCTCAACCACTTCTTCTTAATGACAATTCAAGTGTGAGTTTAAGTTCACATTAAATAGAAATGAGAGAATAGAGCATTATATATAAAAAAAAATCTATTAACTCATTGTCTTAAGGTTTTCGACAAAAAATGGTATCAATATTTTATATAATTGAATTTAGATCTCAATGATACTGTGTTTTTCCAATAACCGTCTTCCTCCATAAATTCACCCGTTTTAACCTATATTTATACTTTTATGAGTCGTTAAATATGTATTTGTTTCAATTTTAAATGAGCCTATTTTGTTATCTGGTAGTAACTCTGAGATAACATATAACAAGACAAACATGAAATATGCAAGTACATTTGGAATTTGTACTAATTTAATTTCCTTAACAGTGCTCTTAGAACATTAGTTAGCATTGTCCATAAAGTTAAAATAGTTAAAAAGAAACTTCAGCATCTAATCAGATTAACAATAGAAATTTTTTATGATTTATTTCAAGTATTTGATCTAAGATACTTACAAAATAATCAATGCATCGTTCGACTATAAAGGATCTTATAAAAAGGAATAATTTTTTTCTAAAAAATCCTAGAAATAACGACTGGTGGTGTAAAAGAAGATTCAAGAAAGTGAAAATAAGCAGGGAAAATCCGTTGCAAATTAAGTACAGTAATAGCAGAAACCTTTTCAGCCATTCTCTTGTTCAGTGTCAGCATTTGCGTCCCCTCTTTTCCAAATTCAACGGCTTTCTATCTCTCATTCATCCTTCCCTGTAACCAAGGTTTCTGCTTTCTTTCCCTTGCTTTGCTGTCTCACCAGCTTTTGTCCATTTTATTACTTCTTTCTCTGTTGGAAACAAGGAATTATCCAACTTTCTATTTCTTTTTACTGTTTATGCTGTCACCAATTTATATTTCTCATTTTTCTTTCGTTCTATATCATGCAATCTGTGTGCTGTACAAGGAGAGAGTGCCACCTTGCCACAGAATGTAATTTAACTCTTCACTTTTCTTTCTCACATTTAATTTTGTAAAAACAAAATTCTATTTGAGACACATTTGTACTTTACATATGGACACTTTGTTTTATTAGAAAAATTCAAACCTTGGTTTTTCACATTCTAGGTAATATAATTTACTAACTTTGCTCTGCACTTTGGAATAAGTACTTTCATTTTAACTTGTCTTCGTAGCTTTTCAAGATAGAGACATTGTATTCATATGTGAAGTTGTCTTTGATGAATTACTTCTTGGGTCTATCGAGGAGAAGGTTCACCGGGAAGACACAAACATCAATGATACCTGAGCCGGTCACCAAGACGAACCATTCGGCTCTGATATTAATGTTGGGTCTATTGAGGAGGAAGTTCACCGAAAAGACACAAACACCAATGATATCTGAACCTAACCACATAAGTGATTAACATCACTCTCTACCAAAAACCTTAAAATAATGGGGTAACGAGTCTTTCACACTTTTATTCAATGTGAGACATGGACTCGATTCCCAACATAACTCTTTTCGAAATTTCATATAAGGAAAATCCCAGATTCAACCATTTTATGAGGTTACTGTTTCTCCCCCCAAGACCAAACTTGGTATCTTCTGAAGTATATTTTTTTGCTGCTAATTCATGATATGATTTTGTTTAAGATTAGTCATCATTGTTTTTACCCTTGATTCTTTGGATTAGATACAGTAATTGTTGACACAAACTAAATGGTGTATTTGCACTTGCATGACTTGGTTGCTAGCTAGTATTAGCATTTTCAACTTATTTTTACTTTGTGAATAATTTCATTTCCATTAGGAACTGTTTCCTATTCTTTTGGTTAAGGAAGTTACTTTATCAGATGATGCCTGAAGTATGAGATGTACTGTTTCTTTTTTCTGCAAATCTTTTTTCCCCAAAGGTTGAGATGGGATAAAGTCCATCTTTAGTTAATCTCTAACCTTTAAGTTTGCATAAGAACCTACTTATGTTATGTGACATAATGCACTTTTGTTTCTCTTTCATTTTCACTTCTCTTTTATATGAAAATAGATACTTCACTGCAACTCTGCAACCCTGAAAATCCACAATCTCTTGGCCAGCAGCTGGTAACTTTTATCTTAGAGATTTCTTTATAGTGTACTGCTTATTATAACTAGCTCCTCTCTTTTAGGTTCCTGCATAATGTGATCATTCAGCTACTTTAGACAGACATCTAGATGTGGATATTTATAGTGGATCTGCAAACTGTCTTTGTTTCAATTTCTGTGATTCATTTCCCTTATTTTGTACAATTTCTCCATTTCACTTTCACCCATCTAGATCTAGTCTATATACTGCTCTGAAACTCTTGTCCACATGAAACAAATGAAGTATATAAAGTTGAATAATTTAGTAACTGGCAAAAGCATTATGAGCATTATTTTTGAAATCTGATTAAGATGTATCCTATGGACACAGATTAATAAGAAAATATTTAAATGAAGGGATGCAAAATTGAATTTATATAATGAAGATGAGTGTTTTGAGAAGGTCCTTTTAGTGCTGTAGTCTATCCTGTGAAACAAAAATAGTAAGAGTTGTTTTCATTGCAGATGATGATGATATGTTCTTAAGTGTCTCTATGTTCTGTATTTTAATATTCGTCATCTCATCTTTGTAATTTCCCTTTTCCCTCTATGGTTGTCCTTTTCACATCTTGCTACGCTGACACCATAGAGAGATCTAGGAGAGCAACTATTTTGGTGTTTTCAGTATCATACATGCAATGGCCATGATACTGTTCTTATATGTGTATCAGGATATCATGCATCTGATAAAATATTCCCTAGAGTTGAAACCATGATAGTTTTACCCTTATGATCACAGTGACATTTTTTGATAAATGGTGCAAGATCAGAGTACCCTTTAGCTTCATTTTGTTTTATTCCACATCAAAAAATGATTTTTCATATTAAAAGTTTGGTTACTGTCACAAAGTATGCTCACACATTTATATTTTGTTTGAAACTAAGTTTGCATAAAAATGAATGGATTTCTTTTGCAAACAGACTTTCAAAATGAAAACTGCTCTAAAATTAAATTTCTCAGTGTTAACTCATACAACAGAAAACACACTTTCAGTAACTGATTTTAAATAGGTTGAAGTTCCATGAAAATTGGATTTGACACCATTAATAAGAAAACATCCAAAGTCCAAACACATGTACAGTGACAGAATTTTTGTCTGCCTTTGCATGTGCTGATTTGTAAACGTTTACAAAGCATAATACTAATACCATCAAATTTCGCAAGCTGAAAAACTTTTTAAGAAGATATTTTAGTATGCAGATTCTGATTAAGTAGTTATATATAATTGGATAAAACAGTTTAAGTTAATACTCTAACAAGTTATTTACATCCTTTTGATAATATTGGGAATACTTTTTGTACTCTTCATTGAAAAACATATTAATATCACCGTTGAAAATGAAGTTTATCTACCAATCACATAAAGGAAATATTCTATTCATAAAAACATATTCAATACCAAGAGTCTTACTAAAAAACTTACGAAGATTCTTTTTCTTCGTTAAATGAGTCACATCACTTTTAAGCATATATAAGTACATTTTTATTAGTTTTGTTTCAATAGAACCCACATATTCATAATTTTATATTTACACTTCAATTTTTTTATAGCTTAAAAGAATATATAGTTATTGAAATGTTTTCTTTTTATTCTTGAAACTTAGGACTTTATACAATAACTCATTTTTAAAATGTCCACTATGTCATATGTGCATGTTCAGATGAGAGTTTTTTTTATAAATGGTAGGTCTTAAATTTAAGACATTTCATGTTCTACAATGAAAGAAACAGTTATAAATATAGCTAACTTTTTTGTGAAAGATCCTTGTTACTAAGACATCCGCATAAAAAATGGTATCTGTGATTTTTGTCAGCGTAATATCTTTTAAAGATAAAGTCGTTATGAATTTTATGATTGCCGCTATGAATTTTATGATTGACTTAATGATATATAATAATTGACCATATCGATATTACTCGATGAACTTGAGATCGAAAAATTCAACAAATAATTAAGGTGATTTGAAGGCTTTGAAAGGTTGTCAAGGGAAACCAATTTTTTGTGACTGGTGGGAAGCAATAACATGGTTCAGTGTTTCACAAATACAAAAGAGATTGAAAAAGGAGAAATGCACACTCAACCTATGGAAGGAATCTTTTGTTTTCTGCTACTATACTTTTCTAGTAATAGACAATTGAATCTCAAAACTTGATTCCATATTTCTTGCACGTAAGCTATACAATCACTATCTCACACGTCAGAATTAGTATTTAATGTAAAGTGGAATGCAATATGCATTAACCATTGCGTATGGTCTGCAAATTCCCTTCCAAACTTCACATGCCATGTGGATAACTCAAATATTTAAGTCTCTTCTTTTCTTCCATTCTTCCAACCATTTCAGACTTTAGTGCACAGTACTGCATTTTCCTCTCATTACCAAAATATAATGCCACATTAGTTTAAGTATAAACTAAGCTATGAATAAACTATTATGTGGTTGCTATCTATTACTTTCTTATCAGTCTTAGACTCCCATCTTTGCAGCTAAATGATCCTTACCAGAAAAACACTGTAGTTTCTAAACATTATATGAAACATTATATAAAAATAACTTTGTAACTCACTTAAATGTTATAATATTAATTAATGTAGGACACAGACTGAAGAAACACTGCATGTACTCACAATATATGCATATATAATACCAACAAATAATTTTGTTGACATTACAAAATTTATTTATATGAAATAAATGTGTGTATAAAGTGACTTTATTGAATGAAGACTTTGAGGAAGAAACTTTTATCTAGTAATGTATTATATATTACTGCATCGTGATAAGACATAGTCCATCAATAATTGAAATTATTATATGAGCAAAGCCCACCAAACCAATGCTCACTATTAATAACTAAATGATTTTGTGACGTTATCATTGTACTATTACTATATATCAATAAGCCATCCATCAATACTTTTATTCCTTTTCTTCTTCTTCTTCTTCATCTTATCTTCTACTTTTCTTCATGTTCTTCTTGAAGAATTAGAATTGATGGCAGTTAACAGCTATTCTTCAGCTCAAATCTCACTTCAGAAACATGGTTCATTTCTGAAATATGCCAGCAAAGATTTGAAGTCCAAACACTGCTCTGTCCCACAGAAAAAAGCACCAGTTGGTCCAGTAGCATTTAGAATCACAGCATCCATCAAGAACAAGGTTAATTAATACCTTGTCATGTTTCTTTTATACATACTCTTATATCTATATGCTAGCCTTTTTGGTTTTTACTCTTATCCAAATTGAAGAATCACACACTTAACAGAAATTAGACCGAGTTTAAGGATGTTTTGTGTTAATTGATCTCTATTTTTCTCCTAAACAGATTTATGAGGACAAATCTCAGGGCATAATTTGCTATGAAGATGAGAGTGGAGAAATAATTTGTGAAGGATATGATGAAGGGCCTCGTTATCAACGAATTCCAAGGCCAACCCATCATCCAAGGTAGAGAATCTTATCCAACCTTGTACTAACTCCCTCTTGTAATTTAATCTCCAAATAAGATCATGTTAGACATCAAGATCAGTATCAGTATCGATTTTAACATCTCAGTTATGCTGACACCCGAATCATCAATTCAATGATATGAATCAATCTCTAAGAACATATAACTAAATTCAAATCATGAAATTAACAGCACTTGATTACATGAATCATCCCTCACCTTAAAGAATAGAGAAAAGGTGTTAACTCAATAGTAGTACTGTTGTATACTCATCTGACTGAAGGAAATTTGATTTGTTGGGTGCAGGGATGTTGAAATCATGAATCTTGTGCAACAACAAAGTTGGCTGCAGATTGTTAAAGGGGAAGAAATCAACCATTTAGCAAAAGGAGTTATTCGTCAACAAGAGGATTTAAACTACAACAGATGGCTTTAACTTGTCCAAAACCAATCAGGCTTTTGTCACACTCAAAAACCTTAACAGTTACATGCAGTGCTAATTTGTAGCAGAAAGGAATAATAGCACAAATATATGCTGTAATTGGTTAATCAAATAGGACAAGTTCTTTCCTCAGAACAAAGTTCATGAAAGTTGTAAAAATTGACAGTGGTGAATGGAGATGCTTTTCTTTTTCAATCTGTTCATACAGTTTCACATCAGAATTTTATTATCTGATAGATGAAAGGAAGTTAAGTAATTATGATTCACAGAGCAGCAAGCAAGGAATTTGGCTTTATAATAATACTTACATCCGATTTTTTTTTATTTTTTTTAATTAATCAACAATTTCAACCATTAAAAATATATAACTGGTGTGTGTTATATATGATTGCAAAAAGGATAAATTTGGAAGAAGAAGAAAACAAAATTAATGGACCAAAAAACAGTGGGTTGGAGCTACCTTTTGAGGTAGGTCAAGAATTTCAGAAAATATCTTCATCAGTTTAAATTGTCGTTTTATTCTGATTAGAATAATACCACTCTTCCTTCAGTCTATGGAATCTGTTATCTGTTATCTGTTTTGGTAGCATTCAAATAATCCATTGACGTAAACACAGTTTTAAGTAATTTTAAGATTGTTTTCAATATCAATAGCAATTACCATAATCATATTAGAAATAGATCACAAAATGTATCAAAGACATGTTCCTTTGATATGGAATAGTTTAACTCATGATTATGTTAATAAGGGATATTTTGGGAAGGAAGAATGAACTAAAAGTTATTTAGGTATGTACTTATTTTTTAAATGATAGCGATATTGTTTTTTTTCTTTTTACTTTTCATATTAATTTTTTAGATTTCTTAATAAATACTTTAAGATATGTACTATTATGTAATAATGATTCTTAAGTTGGGGATGTAGCTCAGATGGTAGAGCGCTCGCTTAGCATGCGAGAGGTACGGGGATTGATACCCCGCATCTCCATTTTTTTGGTGCGAGAAAACAATTAAGGGGTGCAGGATTTAATTACCCAAATTGGGTTTGGATTTATGTTACCCAGTATGCTATCGCAACTTGCATCAAGCCCAATATCCCAAATTGCCTTCGCTGCATAAAAAATATCAGAGTCATGCTCCTCCATCACCCCATCTTCTTTCTACACCTCTCCAATTTTTTTAAATTCCAAGTTTACCTTTTTTACTTTTTATTTTTACCAATTTTACTTTTTATTTTTTAAAACTCTAATTCCAATCTCCTCTCACTTTCACTTTTTCGTTCACCCTCGGCACCAAGCTTCCACCCCCTCTCTCCACTGTCACTTTCTCTCTTTATGTTAATTTTCACTTCCATTAACACAATATTTTTCATTTTCTTTCAAATTTCCTAAGACTCACCGAACACCCAATGATCATCGAAGAGAAGTTCAACTCATGCAGCTTAAATGGTTTGGTGGTTTAGAGTTTCAAGTTTAAGCATAGATTTTCAAGTTTGGTTATTTAAAGACAAGGAAGTGAGAAAGAAATTTTTAGCAAATTATATTATGGAATCATGATACTTCAAAACTCATCAGAAATTATAAATGTTTTAAATTTATATCATGCAGAATTTGCTTTTTCTGTCTGTGTTAAGAAAATTAAGAGAAATAGAGTAAGTGACAGTGGGGGAAGGGAAAGTGAAAATAAGATAGGATTGAGATTAGAGTTTTAAAAAATAAAAAGTAAAATTGGTAAAAGTAAAAAGTAAAAAAGATAAATTTAAAATTTAAAAAAAATTGAAAAGGTGTTGAGAGAAGATAAGACGGTGGAGGGAGCATCACTCAAAATATCAAATAAAAAAATCATCTAATAAGAGTTGCAAGTCTTCTGCACCTAATAGACCAGGCACTATCCCAGTCAAATCACTGGGAAAATAATATAATCTGTTGTTATAGTTTTATTACTTTTAGCATAATATTAATTTCTTTGCTAACAATTCGTTGAATATTTCAATTATAAAAATAAATGATGACCATTGATATCAGTTCTTACCAAAACTTCAATCTTCAACCAATACAAAATTTCTTAAGAGACGTCAACTTTCATATATTTACCATAATATTATTTATTAACTTTTAGATGAATAATTTATTCTAAAATTCGCTGCTGATTACAAGTTCCTGTCATACAATTAATATTTCAGAAATTTAGATTAATCTAGAACTGATAACTTGGTCTGAAAAATCATGCATCAATGTATGGAAATTTATATATGAATGAGATATTAAAATATAAGTTAGGCTCCTTAAGCCGGCCCCAGATAACATAAACACAGCCTGATAAAATCTGAAGTAAAGCACAACATAGGAATAGCAAGGAAAGTAGAGAAATTGAAGAGCAGGTCTGAGAAATATACATGTATAGAACGAGTTGCTAGAACGTTGCTACAGGTTTTTGTACAAAGATTTCATCCTGAGGTCATCAAATACTTTTACCCCAGACAAACATCCTTGGCTACTAACAGCCCCTCTGTAGGTATATCTTCTAACAAATAATTGACAATATCTAGTTGACAAAATTACAAATGAACAAAAAGAATTCCTATATGATATAAGAGGGGGAAACAAAAAATTTCATATAAAATTATGGGGGAGTTAATTCCCCAAATTGAAAGAAAAAATTTACACACAAAACCAAAGAATCATTCAGCTGGGGTCCTAGATTGTGGGTTGTCTTCACCTAAATCAGACTGAGAATTACTAGCAACAATAGAAGGAGGAGACCATTGATCTGGAAGCATGAGAAAGTAAGTGGTCATTGCTTTCCTGAACCTTTTCTTGTATTGCTTGGGTGATATAACTGTTGGAGGTGTGTTCTTTGGTCCCCCAAGTATGCCTGAAGCTTTTACCCATGTTTCCAGATGCTTGTCCCAGGTATACTGCCTCATGTAATCAATGATCCCAATAACCAACTCATGCTTCTCTTCATCCACCCCAACCAGTAAAGAATAGTCCATTACATCAACAGACTGCACAATAGGAAAATAAATGCATGTGAGATGGACATAAGATGATGCCCATTTTGCAAGAAGCAAGAGAGAGTTAAGAGAAGGAAGAATGTTTCAAACAAAAGTTGAGACTTACAGCAAGAAAACCTGTGTCATTCCAGACAGCTCTCTCTAAAGATCGTTTGGCTTTGTTTCCCACGAATATAGGAGAAGTTGGCATTGCTTCAATTAAGTTCTGGTCCAGTAGAACTTTGTTTTTCCCGGTACTATCTGCATTATACCGAGACCTGGAAGATCCTTTAAGATCGTAAAGTCGTGTCACAGTCCTCCTATACAGAAGATTCTCCATAACCAAAACATCCATCCTTGACTCTTTCCCTCCTTTAATATGCTTCGATGTAACCTTTCCAATAAAATGGCATTCAAACATAAAGAGGTTAAGATTATATAGGTTGTAATCAAGTGAAGCAAAATACAGAATTATATACCATCTATCCAACAATTAATAATCTGAAAAGATGGTTGCTCCTTAGTCATCGTGTATTTACCACATTAAAAATTGTGTTTGTCAGATGCTTTAACAAAATATAAACAGTTGTTTTGGTATTTGGTTTACTTACAATTATCACCGCTAATGAACGCTTTAACTTCTATAACAGCTTAGGCTTGATTTCTACTAAATTTTTTCAGTTTACAAATAAAGCTAAAGGAAACAAATGTTAGGCTCAAAAGATACGTACCTGGTATATGCCAAGAATTTTAGCCAGACATGTCGGACTTCCAGTGGCTATGGATTCAGAAAGATACTTGAAGTATTCAGGACCAAATTTAATGAATGATTCTAGCTCTGTTTTCGTAACTTGTTTAATGATAAATCGATCATCCAATGTTTTGGCAAAAAATACATTACTCTTCCCACCTTGAGCTCCCCATTTCTTACAGCGACTCAGAGACCTTATATAGTCAAGCTCAGAAGGACAAGACACCCTTCTTAAGGCTTCAAAACGCTTGGCATAGTAACAAGTCACAGAATATTTTACCTTGCCAAGGGGACCGTCTTCTCCAAAGGAAACTCTGGCATGCATAGCCTTGGTATATAACATTGGATCAAACATTGACGAACTACGAGACCCAGACATGGAAAGTATCATATCCTCTATCGACCCAAAACTTTTCTGAGAATCAAAGGCTGTTTCATCAACAAAAGAGAATGACTGGAAGGTGCCTGAGTCAGAAAAATATGATGAAGTGAACTCACTTCCTTCTCTTGGCCTTTCTCCTTCATCAGTCAATTGGAGATGATATTCTGATGACATCAAGGCATAAGCTATAACACTTGAGGGTTCGTCATCATATACTGGTATTACAGTGTCATTGACACCAATTGGCAGAAGCAGCCTTGCCCCACCCTGGAGTTCCTGCTTCCGGAAAGATGCCACGAAAACAGGATTGTAGTCAACTAGGGGATCAAACTTCTGCGTACTAGCAAAAAGGTTTTTGTTAAATTGGCGATAGAAGTTCAAGAAGGGCATTCCTAACCAGCTCGAAGAGTCTTCCATATTATCTTGACCTTTAAAAGAAGAATAAAAACTCTTGGAACCATTTTGATCTTCTAGATGATATGTTTCCTTTTGTACACCGATCATCAAAGTATCTGCCAAATCGGGATTCACAGAACTGTTATCCTTTGGAATGCCAAATCCAGAGTGATTTTCTCCAGTCCATTTTGCATCAAGTGTTTCAGACAAACTAGGTACGATGGGTGGCCCATCTGATAGAGTTCTGCGAACACCCAATTCAGGTTCTAAGAGATCAGATTGATCATTTATACTTTTTCTGTTTGAAATAGATCTGTCATCTTTCTCATGATTTTCTTTTTCGGTCATCTCGCTTTCTAGATCTTGTGAAATTTTCCCATCAACTACTGCACTTCCTCCTCCAAGACAAGGGTTTTCGTTAAGGTTTGGACCACCATGAACAGCGTTGATGGTCATTTTATTTTCATCAACAGTTTTCTCCTTATCTTCGGAAATTGGACTGCTTGAACCGGATCCATTATTGGAATTGACTGAGTTTGCTGCATAAATAAGGCGGTGATCCCACATATATGATTGAAAAAGCAACTGCCTCCACAATCGATTAATTTCCAGAATGTCAATCCCCGGTTGGCCATTTCTCTTTTCTTGATTCAAAATCTTTCGAAGAGATTCCTAAGTAATTAGAAGAGAGAAGGATTCAACTTCAAGCCTTTCAAACTTCTTATATGTTGTTTCAAATTTAAATTATAAAATTTTAAGAAATATCCAGTCCAGTAAAACTCTAACCAAAAAAATACTGCTAAAACATAAAGTTTAGAGTATTTCTACTAACACATGGATGGTTTTATATCTAACAGTTACTAGTAACAAGATTAATCATTAAACCATGCCAATACTAGAGAAGGGAACTTAAATGAAGCTATTAATAAAGTATAATACCGAAGACCCCACCTCAAATTCTAGTTTCTCCTTTTGCAACATCCCCTCTAGCTCAGCTACTTGGCGTCTTACTTCAGGTGTTTTATGGCCATTACTGATTTGGACTGCATTAGATCTTTGCTCTCCAATTTGACTGAGACCATTGAGTACCTCAGAGAATAAAAGCTCTGCCCGGTTGACCACCTGTAACAACCAGAAATTAGGTGCACTATTATCATACAACCAAATTTTAATTTTAAGATCCAAAGACTGCAAGTATTGAACCTCATCTGATTCTCGCTGTATCCAATCCTGATTCCCATAATCAAATATAAGTGTGTGGGGGGGAAGGTAGACAGAGTGAACATCAATGGATGCATATCGAAAACAAGCAACCATTTTTCCGAATCTGCAAGTGAATCATGAGTTTGATTGATTAATGAAAGCCACAAAAAGGCTGCTAAAAGTACAGATGTTAGCCCAACAGAAAAAAAGAAGAAGCTTGAATTGCACAATAAAAAAAATAGTTTTGTAAGGTTTTAACAGTCCTCCAAAAAATAGGTTATAAAAATCCTTCTCTTTTACATAATCAGGATGATGAAAAATAAAGAAATGCTTTATTTTTTTAACCCAACCTTTGTGTCTTAAATCAAGAAGATCGTTGTAAAAATGAGACCAAGATTTGTTCACTCATAAACCTTAGACCATTACTTGTTTAGCTAAAACCAAAAAATAGGGAAGACTATAATCACCCGTAAAAACGAAGACAATCTCTGTGTAATGAATGGCCACAGCTTGCCACCCTGCTGGCTGCAGCATGGTTTGAGAAACTGAGCTCCAAAAATTTCCCTAACGATAAACCCCAAGCAGCATCAGACATTACTATCCTCTGTGTAGCAGGAGGAAAGCCATTGATTCTTGGACACCGCAAGCACCTGTGCCACATCCAAATCTTTCCATCCCTTTCCCCGGGTAGGATAATTTCTGGTAGTTTCTTGACTGATATGGTAAGTGTTCCCTGACGATGAGTATAGCAGTGCACGTGTGCTTCTGATGGCATTTGACAAGAATGGCATCGATAACTCTGAAAAGTAGTGACAATAACAATAAAAACTACTGCGATAGTTCAACCAACAAAGACATTTATTCCTAGAACAGACAATTAATTACCTGATCAAATAAGTGGTCTCGCAGATACCGACCCAATGGTTTATCAAAATTGCCATAGTATCTAATTCGAAAGAGATGAGACCTCTCACACACAGTTCCCTTCCATACACACCGGGAGGACAAAGACACCAAAATGCTTTGATGGTCAGACGGGGATGGAGGAAACTCTTCTTTTTCAAGAATAAACTCTTCGTTTGGGATTTCAAGATTCTCGGGATGGTTTGGACCATCTTTTGGAGATAGAGATCCTGATCCACTTAACTGGTTTGTAGAAATTTTGCTATCATCATTTTGTGGAGTGTTAGTTGACAAGCCTTGATATAATTTCTTTGAAGTTCCAGGGTCGACTGCAGTAGGATCATCCAAAATAACCAGGGTGTCGTCCACCGTAGAAGTTTCTTCCACCACAGGTTGTTTGAGGTTCATTTCATTTCTGTCTCTACTAGAGCATGGATGAAGCTTATCATAGTGTGATTCTGCAATTGAATTTCCTGAAGCAGCAATGGAGGAGAAAAAGGCAGTTGAATGGTCGAGACTTGATCCAAGTGGCATCAATTGAGAAGCACCATTAGAGACACATGGCCCTGCACTGCAGGTCGTAGATGCTAGTTCAGAAATTGGGACACTTTTGGTTCTCCGTGGTCCAGTGTCAGGTTCATGCCCTTGAGGTTTTTCATTGTCAGCAATACCGAAGCCCGGAACTGTTGAAATGGACCTCTGAATGGCTAATGCTTGATCTGGAAGGGCCAGACTGTTTAATGGAATTTCTGGCAGGGATGCTCCCTCATCTGCAAGAAAAGATGTCTCCATAGCCAAATGGTAAGCTGCAAAAACTCCATACTGAACCACATGCTTTACCTTTTTCAACTCATCCTTGTCAGCCCCTTTCAGTAAAATCTGTTCAAAATTAGAAACACAAGATAAATGAACTCCTTTGGGGGCATGAAGCATGACCATAAATAGGCCAACTTTTTGTTGAAATAGTTAATTGGAGTGTAGGGGTGGCAAACTCTTAACCACTTGGTCAGACATGCTTCATTGCGTTTGCATAGTATATAAAGATCAGAGTATATAGAAATTAAAAGTCAACAATTGCCTGATGCCCTGAAGGCCTTTTTCTTATTACATTGAATAAAATAAAAATGATAAGAAAAAACAAATAAAGACTTACAGTGAAACCAAATGGTTTTGGGCAACCTTCAAAAAACATCAATGTTTTCAATGTTTTTTTCCCACACTGACCAACACAGTTTAGGTCTTCAAGAAACTTCTCAACATGAACTGATTCACAGTAACCCAACTTTTGCGATGAAAGATGGTCGATTGAAGGCACTATTTGAGTACCTGTGCAACGTGCTACGCGCTCCAAAAGTGGTCTCTTGACATTGAGAACCAGAGTTATGTCTTTTGCAAGAAGATATTCCTGTGCATATCGTGAGACTGATTTCTCCACTAACAACATGTTTGGCTGGTGTGAAGCTATCTTTGCCACAGCCATCTTCAGATGGTCCATTTCCTAGATAAATGATATAAAATACAAGCATGAACCCATGATACCGGCATGTGTACCAACAACCAAGCAAGCACCAGACTAAAGATAAAAAAAATGGTAACATGTACAACCTGCTGCAATAGGGTATCTACACTAGAAAAGAGGTTGGTAACACGCTGATACTCCAGAGCCCCTCCAAGGATCAACAGGCGAGGTTTATCCACTTTTGATGACATTCGCCGGTGAGCCACATTTTTTTTACAAACAACTCCTTTAACCAGCACACTAATAAGAATACGAATCCAAGAAGTCAGGAAAAAGGAATGTCACATATAACAGGAGATAAGACCTAGTGATTAACATAAAATCAGGTGAATTAAATTATGTTCAATTTCGGCCAGTGAGAAAATGCGGATTTTTTAAAACTAATAAAATAATTACTAGTGTAGAAGCTCTTATCATTTGTATATTCCTAATCCTATGTCTTAGTATAAAACAAAGAGAGATACATGAGTTGTCGCAAAGAACGTTTAGTGCTACTATCTAGATTTCATGCGCCAGTTTCCGTTTGATCCATTATTCTCTACATAATTACCGGCCACATTCTCATCGCATTACATGCTATCTATCCCCAGACTAAACAAATAATGTAATTGCACGTATTTTGATTTGTTGTTTTTCTTTTAACACTCAAACAATTTTCCTGACTCTTTGGAAATGTTTTTTTTTCCAGTGATTTTCTTTAGTTTATTTTTATTATCAATTTTCTTTTTTTTTCTCTGTTGGAAGTGGGAATCAGAAATATAATACTGAAAAACCACAGGACTAATTCTCTATAATAATTTTTTTGTTTATTATATTTGTTAGCCGGTATAATCTGTATGTGGAAACACACACATTGTGTGTATACATGCACGAAAAAGCGGGTATGAGCTCTAAAACCCCATTGCTAAATGCATTCCAAATTGACAAATTGGATATATCGACTGATCCAGAAGAACAAGAACAGTAGATAGAACATGTAATATGAAATATATTAAAGTATATCATTTACCTTTCATTGCGATTCCCACATGCTATGCATTTGACTTTCACATAACCAGCTGGGTCCATCACTCCACCTTTGCTCATATCTGGTTTCAATATTGTAGCCGCTTCCCATGACAGAGATGTGACAATCTCCAGCCAACTGTTCTCGTCATTATCTTCAACAGATAGGTTTTCAACCTGCAGCAGCTGAGCTACCAATGCCCTAAAGTGCCCGTCAACTACATTCTTCATTACCTTCTTCTGCTCCTCATTTGACCTATCTCTCTGTCTATAATCACCACTTCCAAAACTGCTAGAACTACGTATATACCCCCACTCTCCAATGACATTCCCATCATCATCATCATCATCATCAAACAAAATAGCTTCATGTTCATCTTCTTCGTCTTCTGGTTCAGGAGGGAGCCAGAGAAGTCCGTTATTTTCAAAATCAACAGGTTCAACATCAACGTCCTCTGAGACATATAATGAGGAAGGGGCTTCATTTTCATCACAGATATCAGGTTCATCCTCATTTTTTGCAATAATTGAGGCTCCTTCCAAACCCTGTATGTCAGTGTCAAAACTGTAGTTTGAAGGGAGTTTTGCATCAATGTTTTCAACATCATTATCCACTTTCCTTGAGCCATCAATGAGGCCTATCTTATCAAACTCAGCCTGTCCATAGTAATTATTCACTTGAGAATAATGTCTAGTGTCGGAATCTGACCGATACACACCATACTCATCCTCATCATCATCAGTCCTGAAACAAGAAAAAATCACATGATCCATGACAAAATATTAGAAAAAATAAGAGCACTGGTTAAATACAAAACTGCTGGTTGGTTGAGAATGCAGAGCCAATTAGATAAAGACCAGGTCAAATAGTAAATAACATTCACATATTTGGATTCAAGGATTCCTGATACCTATAGATGACAGTTCGAACAAAATGTTAAAAGTCCTCACTTATAAGACTCCCCGGCATAATTCTGGTTATCATAAAAACTATAATAAAAGGTTATTACACACCCTTTGGATTCTCATGTTTTCATAAGCACAATTAAGAATATATTGACAAAAGACAAATATAAATACAAAACTACATGACAAATGCCTAATTAAAGAAATATCAATGTGATCAATCAAGCATTAGTTCTCTCTATCAGTAAACTAAATCAAAACAGTACAATCAATACCTATTAATTGCGAATCCACATTGCCTCGGGAATGAATCACCCAGATCTGCTACAAGATCACTCCTCCCTCCTAATGCCGATAAGCCTTCCCTATCAGTATCCGTGTCTTTTCCCTTCACAGGTGATTTATGTAGGTTCAGAACAGAACCCTGTTGCGTTTGTTGATAAGATCCAACTGAATAAGGCATGGAGCAAAGAGTAATATTACTACTGTTTGCAGTGGCACTGGTTTTACTGCTATTCAAGCTTGAAGTTGATGCTGAAGCACTATTATCCAGATTGGAAGCCGGAATACTGTTATCAAAAGCAACTACACCTTGCTCCCATTGCTTGTAACAATAATTACATACACGAATCTTTTCCAACTCAAGCTTGTTCGATGCACTCGTGTTTGTTGTACATGAATCTTTTCCAGCTATTACCCAAACTGGGGCAGGAACCGAGTTTGTTGTACACTTGTTACAGAAAATCCGTCCACATAAACGACAGTGGTGCTTACGGTTAAACAAGGTAAACTGTGAATCACACTCGTAGCATACTCTACAACTCTGATCGGGCATCCAAAAATCCCTAGACACATTTGCCGGTTCAGATCGCCAGGGAATCCACGTTTTGACGATGCTGACAAGCTCAGAAAAAGTCTTGTCCACTGCATCCATTGACAAACAATATTGTTTGCCGGTTCATTATGACTTGCCCATTTGCCACTCCTAACAGACCATGTTTAGAATAGGGAACTAATCCAACATAAAGAACTAGAACCCCAACAGATATAAAATCAATCCCATATATCCTAAGCAATTATACTTGTAAGCTACCACTCAGATGCAAACCCTCACAATCCGAATTTCCATGCTTCTATATTCACAAACAATCCCCAACCTTGTCGAGGCGGTTTGTGGTTCATCATTCAGCATAGGAAACAAATTCATCACCGAATCCACAATTTGGAAAAAAAATCAATCGCCACCTCTCTTGGCCATTGAATTCAAAATTCATACAAGGAAACCTACTTTCCCCACCTTTCAACCAATTCAACTCTCAGAAATACTCCTCACTACTAAACAAGGACTGCAACATAACTTCACAGCAAATTTCAAATAACCCAAGTCAAATTAAAAGAACCAGGAAGATAAAAGCCACCTAATGCAAAGGAGATAAAAAAAGCTCACACCTGGATGAAAACCTTTCTTCACAATCATACGCAATTGAAACATCACCCTTCATGTAAAAATTCCAACTCAAAAAGTCAAGCTACTCCACTTGTCCCCCATTGCAAAAGCAAACCCCGAAAAACCAAAATTCTCTAGCCAATCAAACAAAACAGCCCTGGTGATCAAACAGGATATTCAAGCAGACGGCCACATCAAATTCCGACCAAAATCACAATCAGATCCTCCTCGGGTAAATATAATAAAAGGTTGCAAACCAGATTTGCCCCCACGTAGTTAACACACCCTGTTGTTACACCGAAACTTCAAATATACAAAGAGATATACAGAGAAATGAAGAAGGTAACGCAAAGACCAACCCAGAAACGATTCGCTGTAGAATGGAAATTCTACGACTTCAAATTTGGATCCTGATCATCATCATCGTCATCCACAAAAATTAATCTATAATTATTTTATATGTAAATTGAGGGAAAGAAGAAAAAAAAGTATATACACACAAATATAATAATTGTTGTCACAACTGTCTGGAATTCTATCCGATTACACGAAATTGGGAAAGGAAGGATCGTTAGAAAATTCCGAATTGGATATGCAAATTGAGTGAAGACTTTTCCCTTTTTGTTCCATCTCTTTCTGTTAGAAACTAGTCGTCGTTTTGGCTACCCTTCTAATTTCTTTTCCTGTGACCCCAGAAGGAGACCCCCACTGCCTGACAAAATCAATTTAATTAATTAATAATAATAAACAAATCCATTTCTCAAGGAATATTAAGTACATTTTCTGCATTTTTCATGTCAATAACTCATTTTTATACTTGCATCAAAATTCATTGAGGTTTGCTTTTAGATAATAAACTATTATGCTTATATAATATAAATATTTTTTATTGGTGTTTCACAAAAATCAAAGATTTTCTTGCATCCATTATCTTAATTTTATTTTGTCCGTTTTACCAAAGTCAAGATAATAAATAACATGTTAGCATGACTGGTCAGAGTTCAGGGAACGCTTTGAAAGTCAAAAGCAATAGATTCAACAACACCCGGACAATTCCTTAAATGTCCTTTTGTTTCATACATAATTCCAAAATCAAACAATAAAATTTTGTGTGTCAATCACAATAAAGAAAATGTACAAGGGTTAAGAATGGAAATGTGTACAACATTGTTGTATATTATCATATTAAAAATAAATATTTAAATTAAAAAAGACATTAGTGGAGTTTAATTCTGACTTGTAATAATTTAGAAAAATGAAAAGTACATAATTAAGGTTTATTTGACAGGAAAGGAACGTGACATTCACTAACGTTATCCACAAACAAAACCGCGTATGATTCGTGGTTGAATCAAAAAACACGTTGGACACAAATAATTCAAAATCTAACATATGGTTTAAGCAACAAGCAACATATTCCTTTTTATATATATATATATATATATATATATATATATATATATATATATATATTCAGTGAAAATCAAATTTTAATAATGATTTAATTTTTATTTTTTAAGTTAAATGCAGTCCATCTGAAGATGATATTGACATCACCACTTTTAATTATATAAACATATGATAAAGTCTGAGTTTATATATAGAAAAATATATTATAATTAGCAAAGTGATTAACTTATTTAACTCGTGGTTTTTTTATTCAATAAATTAATAAACAAGGAAAGAAATATACATGATATCCCACTCTATTCCAACTGAATGTGAAATGCATGTGCATTTAATTACATTTTTTAATAAACTTTTAGATCTAAATTACATTAAATGAATATTTATTTAATCTATTTAATTTGGACTTATTTTTAAACGAAAATATATATATGTATGATAAGTTTAAATTAATTTATTTAAATGTTAAGATATTTTTCAACATTAAATTGATAAGGTATAAGTGTCTATCATTTAATTGAAATTTGTCTTCTTTATGTATTTTTTTTCTCTCCTTATTTGATTAGTATTGTTTATAAAACCCTTTTTTTTATTTTTATATTATGAGAATATAAGCACTTATGTATACTCTGTGTATATATCAGTTTTAATGTAATATTTTTAATATATATATATATATATATATATATCTTATTCTCTTCCATATTAATTTTTAGAAAATGAATAATAGTTCAAATAATAAATAAGGCTCACTGTTTATATAATTATGGGTATTGATTGAAGTGGATTTGACAAATGAAACTCAAATTAAGAAACTTTTTACAGATTGAGTAGAAAATATTGTATTAATTAAACAAGTTCTTGGAATATATTGATTTTTAATTTTTAAAATGAAAAATAATATAATTCATATTATCCAACTAATTATATTAAGTTTAAAATCTAAAAATATAAATTTGGATTTAAAACAAATTCATAGAAATAAATTTAAAAGCAGTATGAATGTAATTATGAACTGAACTTGAATACTTAAATAAGTGTAATTATGGACTTGAATATTTCAATTTTTCACATTAATTAACTTGGTTGGTTTAAAACAGTAATTAATCATCCCAAGTTTCTACCATACCCATCCAAAACTAACTTTCTATGCTGTTGACGTGAGCCTAATGCATTTTACCAACCCCATAAACATTATTCTTAATTAACAAGCATAACCTTTACAATTTATATTTAGTGATTCTTTTAAATACTTAATAACCTTAATAAATTATAGTCAATATAACAATAAAGAATGTAAAAGAAAAAATGTAGAAAAAACAATACACTCTAATAAAAAAAATTTGAGTATTACGGAAAAAATAAAATTGATTGGAAAAGTAATTGTAAAAAAATTATTAATGTATTTTTTGATAAGAAGTCATTATAAAAAACAAATATAGTTGGCGCCACTAATATTATAACAATTATTATAATATACTACCAGTAATTTAAACTAAAATTACAAAATAGTGGTTGAGAAACTCAAATTAATATATTTTTTATTCTGGTTTATTAATCACTTTCAAATTAATGTTAAGATATGTTTTGGCTTGTAAATGCCTTCCTCTAATGTTTACTTCTTCTGCTAATTTTGCAATAAAGGTAGTTTATAGCATTGACTTGGGAAAAATGATATAAATTAATGTGTTAGAGATATTAGCATAAGTAATTAATGTGTTTAGCTTAGAATATGGAATTTTAAAACTACTTTTAAGATGTAAAAGCTAAATCTATTCAAATCAGCTTCAATGTTAATGTACATTATACATGGTAACATTACATGTTTAAATTAACACGACATCAAATTAAACATATTTATAATATCAAAGTGATAGTCTCCAATTGTTTTTCTTTTATCTCATTATAGTTAGTTCCACATAAACTTTTTCAAATATTTTTTTTTTAGTTTGGTGATGCATCTTATGCTTGTTTGACCAAAATATTAAATATTTTTTTATTTAAGTTTTAGTACATGTTTCAAGAGTTATTATGGATTTTAAAAGAAAATTATTAAATATTAAATATTTTAAGTTATATTTTTTATTTCAGTTAGTAAAATTGTATTTTATTGAATTGAATATTTATTAGTAGTCAAAACTTAAACTTCTAATTCAACAATCCGGGCCATAAGTTTGGCTTTTGGTAAAATAATTATTATTTATTAAGAAGATTGATATGAATTATTAAATATATTATCTATTTTAAGTATGAAGTATGTTTAATCTAGATTTGTTTTTAAGAAACGTTAAAAAAAATAAAAAAAATATTTAATCTGCTTTAAGTCTTAATTTCTATCATTGAACATGAAATAATTATAATAATTTTTTTTGACAAATATACGTTAACTAAATTGAAAACAATCATTAAAATAGAAATAGAATAAGAAAAATATAGATAGTTACAATATGTTTTAAATTTCAAATGTGAGAAAACTAAAGAATAAATCTCAATGGAAATGTGGACCTTATTACCCTCTTAAAATTCTTCCATGATAATTAATTGTAAATTATAATTTTATGTATGAGCAATCCAACACTTTTTACTCCTTCACTTAGACAAAAGTTTCTATATATGTTGTAGGGATTATTAATATATTGTTCGCTTTAGGTCAAGCTCTCATGGATTTGCTTATAGTATCATTCCAAAAGGTCTCTTATCAATGGAAGTATCTTTTATATATATATATATATATATATATATATATATAAACTCATGTTTATCTCTTCTTTTATCTAATGTGAGACTTTGTTTGAACTTAATAAATGTATCAAAAGATGTTTGATTTGCATTTAATATAATTCAATGTACTAAAGATATATCCAGATATATAGTTATGAAAAGAGTATAATGTTTTGGTTAAACTTACTCTAACACATTAGTATCACGGATATGAATGCAGATTTAAAATGAATGAAATGGTGATAATTATGTCAACGTTGATTTTTTTTTTTTTTTTTTTATAAAGATGGTGTTATTTGTATCTTACAGGTTACATTTATTTTTGTGTGGGATACTGAAATTGTGACTACCAGTAAAACATACTTTATATACATATTTATAGTATTATTATATATCAATTATATTTTTATTTGTTTTATTTTTAGTTTTTAGTTCATTTTATCTCATTAATAATAATATTTTGTAATTTTAGCTTATTTGATATTTGTTTAATATTTCAGTCATATATTTATTTGTTGTATTGAATTATACACCTTCATCATTTTAATATGGATATATGGATTTCTTGATTTGAATTGTTTTGCTTTTTTTTTTGTTTTGCTATTTCATGATTTATTATACTAAATTTTGTCTCGTTTAGATAACCTATTATAGGTCTTTAATTGTGAGTGGTAGTGTTTCATGAGTTGAGGGAGTTTAGTTTTAAGAAAAAAATATTTTAAGATAAGGGAAGTAAGTGATATTTTTATATATGTTCATGCTTTGATTTGATAAAATAATTTATAAAGTAGTGATGTGTTAGTATGTATGGTTGACTATAAGCTTAATTGAAATAGTCTGAAATTATAAAATGTGTGATAAATTGAACGTGATTGAAATGATAGTGTAATTGTATTTTGAGTCATATAATCTAGTATGTATAAGATTAGTGAAATTGTATGATGAATTGATTTGTGTTATTGAATGAAGTAGTGAAATCATGGGATGTGCCTATGGTTTGTGATTGATGAATAGCCTAGGATCCATCACTTGGTCAATTTGGCCCACATAATGTATTTTAAACGTGCATATGTAGGCTTGTTGGGAACTAAAACACTTGTAAAAGTGGTTAGATGGACCAAATGGATGATATAATACACCTATATAAATTGTGGTTTTATGCATACTTATTAAGCGAGAGTGAGAAAGTGTAATTCTAAAGAGCTCTAAACGTTTCACTCACTGAGTGAGTTAGAGCTTATTGAGCGAGCTTGATAAAACAAGCTTATAGGGGCTTGCTTGTTGAGTAAGCAAAATGGTCACTGGGTGAGTTTATTTTTAAGAAATCTAGAGAGCTCGTGATGGTTGGGCAAGGGTTGAGTTTGTTGGGCAAATATGCAGGATTTTAGCTCTAGTGTCGAAGTTGTTGGGAAAAACACTTTTTTAGTGGTCAAGTTTACATCCATGAGTATTTGACTAAGCGAGAAGGGGACTTGCTAAGCGAATATGTGATGATTGAAAATATGAGGTTTCAATGATGATTATTGTGTTGATTTAACAGAATAAGATATTAAATTTTGGAATATAATGAACACTTGGAAGGATCATGGGTTCTAGTAAAGGTATATGTTAGGTTGCATAGAAATTGGGTATTGTGCTATGTAACAAATGAGTTAAGTGTACATTTTATGGATGAACATGTTCTATGAATGAGAAAGAAAAATTAAGTTTCAGTGATAATGATAAGTTATTGGTTATTGTTTAAGTTTCTGAATTTCATATATTGTTATTTGTGTGTATTGTATGACTATGATTAATTATGAGGAGAATTGACACGTTGTCTAGGATCATCCTAACTCTACTAAACTCATAGATAATAGAGTTTAGGTGGTTAGAATTGAAGAATGTTCTTAAAGTGAAATTTGGTGCAAGAATACATTTTTGGTTAAGTTATAGTGAACTAACTTTTTCACGAGAGATTTTCTTTAATAAAATTGTTTGTTATAGTGTTTTACAAGGTTACATGGCATGTGCATGACTTCATGAACATTCAACTTAATATATATCATTCCGAAATTTTAGTCTTGAATGTATTTGTATTTATGAATTGTTATTATATGATATGACCATTATATTTTAAATTTTAATATTATTAAGTGTATGATGAATATATCTTACTAAAATTTCACTAACTAACCCTTATTTTGTATGTTGTAGTGGTTTTATCTTTTTTTACGAAATTGTAAATTATATGTAGGTAAAGAATATATAGATAAAAGAGACGAGTGTGATGATTATTAAGTGTTTAATAGTTAATAAGTATAACTTAAATATATAAATGTTTTATTATATTGATTTTTTAATTTATAAAAATTTTAAATTATGAGTTTTCATTTTGTAAATACATATTATATATTTATAATTTTGATTATTCTTAATACTTTAACCAGTAAGATAATTTTACTGTGTTACAATAATAATAATAATTATTATTATTATCATTATTTATATTACGTTAGAATAAAAATTGAATATTCGATCTTTTTTATTTAGCTTCTATCAATTAATATATTATTTTAATCAATTTCTTATTGAAAAAATTAATAAAATAATCATACTTAAAGACTTTTCTTTGCGAGGGAAAAGTTATGGGTGAAAAGTTTTCTTGTTTTTCGAAATTTCGCGCTTCTTGTTTTGGATTTAATTCTCTTTTATCCATTTGTACACTTCCATCTACGAAACAAACAGAAGCTAAATTTGGTTTCTCTTATTTGACCTTATAAAAAGCAATACAACGGGAACGATTTTGAATTAAATTTAAGAAAAATAATCTTCATGTGAGCTGAAAATTCAACTCTTTTAAATTGTAAAAAAATTACTTATAAAACATCATTTTATTCTTTTTAAATTTCTTATATAGTAATAAATTAAATAGGTTTAAACCCTCGGATGGTCCTCATATTTATATAGGAATCTCAAATGGGTTATCGTTTTTTTTTCGGTCTCAATTGGGTCATATTTTTTGTAAAAATGAGCCAATTTTACCTTAACCGTTAAGTGCTCTCAGACGACGTTAAGTTTAGCTGAGCTGTATTTTATATTTTGATGGCATGACATTGTTCATTAAAATTGAATGACTCGTGTTTTTAAATTGTTCACATCACACCTCAAATCAACTTCTTCTTCTTCTATCTCACCACTTTCTCTCTCTCATATCTCTTCCAACGCTCAAAAGCTGCAATCTTTCTTTGTTTTTTCCTCTTCTACTTCATCTTCCAACTTCTTTGTTTTTTATTCAAATTCATTATTATCTTTCAATAAATTAAATTAACTTATTTTTCATTGTTTTTTTTTCTTCAAATCACTAGTTTTCATCTGAATCATCATTTATTTTTCCTGACCAATTATCGCGTTTCACATAATCCGAAACACATGTATGGTAAGCAGGCTTTATTCTTCTTGACCAATATCAATTACGCACTAAACATACACTACTTCTGACTTCTGCAGTATTTTTCCTGTTCTTCATTGCTTAGCTTTATCGTATTTTAGTCAGTTTTTTCTTTTTATGAAAAAGTGTTTTTTGGATGGGAAGAAGGTCTGCATAATCGTTAAATATTCATCTCCTCTTATTTAACAGTCTTTGAACAAAAAAGGCCAGTATGCATCCGATGTCATGGATGCATGATGCATCAGCTGTCATGTTAGACTTTGCTTTCGAAAGGAAAAGCAGAGAAATAAAGTCAATTATTTTATTTATTTTTGTTTTTAATGGATGCCTCATTCATACAGGTAGAACCCTTTCAAAGTCTTCAATCAATGAATTTTGCATCCTGACCTAACTAATGTTAGTAAAGCACCACGCATCAGCTGCTTTACAATTAAATTAATTTAACACATAATTAGATATTTTTGTAATTCTAAAATTCCATTTAGTGATGAGTCAAAGTCCAAAGTAGTTAAAGTAGAGAAGAATAAAGGATGGAGCAATGGAGAGATATTTTTAATGAAGAGAAGGAGATGATAATGAAAAATGATAGAAAATGAAGAAGAACTGGAAAAGTTGGAAGATGAAGTAGAAGAGGAAAAACAAAGAAAGATTGCAGCTTTTGAGCGTTGGAAGAGATGGGAGAGAGAGAAAGTGATGAGACAAAAGAAGAAGAAGTTGATTTGAGGTGTGATGTGAACAATTTTAAACCACATCAGTCATTCAATTTTAATGAACAATGTCACGCCATCAAAATATAAAATACAGCTCACCTAAACTTAACGCCGTCTGAGAACACTTAACGGTTAGGGTAAAATTGGCTCATTTTTACAAAAAATATAACCCAATTGCGACGAAAAAAAACGATGACCCATTTGAGATTCCCATATAAATATGAGGACCATCCGAGGGTTTAAACCAATTAAATATTTACAGTAAAAATATTTGGACTTACTTTTAGAAGAGTGATTCTCCTTGCACTTCACCACCTTCATCCTGCACCCCCAAATTTACATTTTTGTCCTTCATTTAATAAAGTCAAAACATAATTAATATTTAATTAATGATTCCTAACCACAACAATTTTTGTAACTACCAACCACCCAAATATTTTTCTATTGGTATAAACCCTAACATGCACCCCCTTTTCTTCGTTCCATTGTTTCACTCAAGCATAACATTTTTTCAACATTTTGGTCACTGGTTGAGTCAGTGTTTTGAGTTGGTGGTTGTGAATCGTGGTGATGGTGATCTGTGCGGGTGATCCTTGATGGCGGTGATTATGAAAGGAAGAAGATATCACAATTTTCAGGTAGGATTTTATTTCAACACATATAACCGCAGTTAGATCTATGATTCTATACTAACGTCGTTCGAATGGCGGTTACAAAAAACTGCACTTCAATTTGCGGCTGCGCGTAACCGCACTTTCATATGCGGCTTTGGAAAGTTGAAATCTAACTTTTTTTCAAGTTAAAATAAATATTTTATTGAGAGATTTCATCATATTATTGTTAGATTATTTTATATGATTATAAATGAAAGAGAGACACGTGCCTTTATATTTTAAAGAAAAATTAATACTAATAATAGTAACTATATATAAAAATAACAGGTGATTACATTATAGAAAGATAGATGAGATGTAAGTCCTTCCATATTCTTAGTTTCACTAAATCTATATATATATATATATATATATATATATATATATATATATATATATATATATATATATATATATATATGAGTTTGTTAATTTATATAACTTTTCAAATTGTATTAAATTTTTAGTTGACAAATTTTTTTTATGTATTATGAATTCTAAGTTTTAAAATTAAAAATATTTAAATAATTTTTGATTTTTTTATTTTTATTTTAAATTAAAGAAAAATATTAAAATACTTCTATATTTAAAATACGTTTTTTCAAAATAATCTTGAAAACAAGTAAATAAAAAGAAAGGAAGAGAATACAAAACAGAGCAAATGAAATACAAACATGCTTGAATGTTAGTGAATATTGTTAAGCAATTCTTTCTCAAGACTTTCCTATTTTTCCTTGGGCAAAAAACTTCTAAATCAACAACTAATTTTCTTTAAGCAGAAGAGTAAGCTGAAAAAAAAAGTAATTACAAACATTTACCTAAATAAACGAATAAATTATGAGCAAATGAGGTAATTATGAATCTGTTGTATGAACGAAAACGCTAATTATTGATTGTGAACAAGAACCCTAAATAATCAGTCGAAGATAAAAAAATATTTCAGAAAACAAAAACAGAGCTCATGCGAAAAATTTGTGCGAACATAAATATTAAATGAAAAATACCAGAAAAATGTTGATCTCGAAGAAACAATGATAAGGGTACGTAGTGTTCATGAAGAAGTAGAAGCAGTGACGTTCATGAAGAAATGGTGATGGAAGAGTTCAATTCTAGAACGAGTGGAGTAATTTAGAAAAAAACAATTATATTAAAATAAAATATTAACTAAGTTTAAAGTTATTCAAATAGTATTAGCAGTAAAAAAGATTGTCACAATGGTAAACAATTTTTAGTGTTTATCATAATAGTTAAAATGTAACCTCTAATAAAATATATATATTATTTTTTTTAAATCACATGTTATTTATTTAGTGTGGAGTATAGGGTTGGGGTCTATTGTTTAAATTGTGACTATTGATAAAGATTTAGGCCTATCGTCTAAACTGTTTAGAGAATACCTGCAGAAAACGTTCAGATGATGTTAAGTTCTACAATTATGAATTAATGGTACATATAAATATATTATTTCCTTATCACAAAACTATATTTATAAATTTTGGAGTAAAGTTTTAATTAATAATAATCTAATTATGATCCAAATATAAATTAATCATACTTTTTATTTTTATTTTCCGGTTGAATAGTCTCATTAATAACTTATTGGATGATTTAAGTTAAGATTAACTATTTAGTCTTTAATTGATTGGATAATCATACAATGCAATTTTAAATTTGTATAAATTGCTTTCTAAGCACAAAATTTCTTAAATAAGAGCTAACCCAGTTCGCACTAAATAATTAAACTAAAACACGTTTTAAGGAAAATGTAGTCATCAAATCTATTTTACAGTTCAGTTAAAACAATTTTACTTAAAAAAACTAAATTGTGAATCACAGTTTCTCCCTAATTATATTATACTTAAAAAAACTAAACTTATTTTAACTAAAACTAATTAAACTATTTTACAGTTCAGTTAAAACAAACTGAACTCTACATAATTTAAGTGCAGTTAACTGTGAACCACAGTTTCTCCCTAACTGAGAATTTCACCCCCAAATTGAAAACCCTTGAAGTTAGGGTTCGAAAGGATTAGGGCTGATGTGTGCTTCTTCATGTGGCAGCCGTGTTTTTTTCTGTGTGGGATCTTCTTCCAGCTCTCCAATCACCATGCCAATCTTCTCTGCTGCTGGACCGTGAAGGTCTTCTTCTTGTTGCTGGACGTCTTCTTCTTGTTGCTGGACCGTGAAGGTCCTTGGACAGCCATCCATGCATCCACTTCTTCCAGCTGCAATTTACATGAAGTTTCTTCTCCTCCGTGAACATGCTGGCTGGCTTTTCCAATGAAAAAGATCACTTTCTTGGGTGGATGGATCCCATAGGACGAGACATCACTCCTCTTTGCTCCGTGTTCTTTTCTTCCTTTCAGCATGAGTTCCCATGTGTTTGTCGTTTACAAATTCTTTAATCAACAAAAGTAAGAAAAGGGGGCCATGTGTCCTTGTATTATTTTATTTTCCAGACACTTCAGCAAATGAGCACAAAGTGTAATATAAATTAGTTTACTGAACTGCACTATACTATGAGTGGACTAAAAAATAGTGCAGTTCAGTTCACTCGAACTACTTTTAGTTCAGTTTAGTTTAGGAGAACTGTTTTATAGTTAACTGCAAATTTTTATAGTATAGTGCAGTGCAGTATACTTTGCCCACCCCTAACTGTTCTGGAACAATATTTGACCCAAGTGGCCGAATAAATTTGATGACTTTGACCAAATGCAAACATTCACATGGCAGAAGAAGTTAGTTTAGCCACTTAACCATGTTCTTGAATAAACTATAATTTTAATATCGAAAAAATAGTTAATTTACTTCATACATAATATTAGTATACTAATAATTGAATATAATATTTACCAATATACTAACAAAATAAATACTCTTGTTATCTCTCTGTCTCACTCACACACAAATATATATTATAACTTTAGGATTCATTAACAACTTTTTGACAACGAATGTATCATTATTTTATTAGTTTGTATATTTAAAACGGATTAACCACAGTGATATTATAAAAAAATTATTAAAAAGAACATTTTCCATAACTTTATTTTATATATATATATATTATAACTTTATTGCTGATTTTATTTCAATTCTGCTTGGGGCCATATTATTTGACTCAAGTGGCCTAATAAATTTGAAGCCTTGGACCAAATGCCAACATTCACATGGAAGAAGTCACTTTAACCACTTAACCATGTTGTTAAATAAACTATAATTTTAATATGGAAAAAAATAGTCCTGACCTAATAAATATAAAAAATATTCATGATCACAAGAGAGATAGTAATTATCTCACCTTTTGATACACTAATATACTAATAGTATAACTATTTACCAGTGTACTAATGAAATAAATATTTTTGCTGTGATAATTTCATTCCAGTTCTATGCTACTTGATTATATTTCTTTATTTACAGACTTTCTGTATTCATTACCATTCAAATTTCCTTTGCAAAGTTTACTTTTTGAGATTTTTTAATATGTCAAGGTCTCCATAATCACCATGTTAAAGCCCATACAATATACTATCTTCTCTAATAAAACGATATAATTTACTTAATTTATATGGTGATACAATATTGCATACAAGTTTTAAAACTAAAAGTGTAAAAATGCAGACCAGTGCATTAAATTTGTTCCAAACAAGTATAATATAAAATACTATCATTTTGAAGTCTCCGTACATACTTTGGTTTATAATAATAATAACAAGATCATACAATGAAACCTTTGCATTGTGCAACTACTAATACTATAAAAAAACTATTGAATGGCATACATTCATCTGCATTTCATCATCAAGCAACAAGTGGGGATTATATTATGTAACGTCTGATATGACCTGCAGCAAAAAGTCACTATTATATATTGATGATAAGGTTTAGGGCAATTAGTTCTAAACAAGCTTACGGCTGCAGTTGTGGAGTTTTGCTTTAATTTCAAAGAACACGCCAAGAAATCATATTAAACAAAAACATAATTAACAAATGAGACATGATATTGTATTTTATATCATGTGTGGTTTGTACTATTATTTTTGTGTTTTGCCTTCATCCTCAAACCACTCACTGAGAATCATTCTATGCTTTATTTTCTTTAACCGACTTTGATTAAAAATTTCATGTGGCTATAATAATATATGATTATCCCATTAGTATATAAAAACCTTTTATCAGTGACATGCTACACACAATTTCAACCATGGGAAAAGTTTGTCCCCAAGCACTAGAATCTTCTACTACCTGCAGTTTCACTTGCAAGCAAGAAACTTTTACCCTATGGATGAAATCTCTTGTACTGAATGGAAAAGGGTGCACTGTCTTTGATTCCAATGGCCAGATTGCATACAGAGTTGATAACTACAACTGCAAGCATAGAGCAGAAGTTCATCTCATGGACCAAAATGGTGATATTTTGTTCACTATGCTAAAAAAGGTAAGCAAATTTCATGCACAGTCTTTCACATAAAATAACTGATGTATAACATTATTTTAGTCTTTTGTGGTTTCAGCAATATAAGTTGTCCAGATTCTGGGAGGGTTATAGATTTCCAGCAACAAGAAATGACCACAAAGGACCATGCTTTCGAGTTTCAAAAACTTATAAGATCTCTAAAGGGGGTTCGATCTATGAAGTTGAACTTGGTTTGGACAAAAACCAACCCTATATTCATAAAATAGAAAGCAGCACCTGCAATTCAGCTTGCAAAATATCTAATGAGGTTGGAGTGGTGGTTGCAGAGGTAAGGTTTCTTACATCTTGTTAATCAGCAAAGTTTAACCCACCATTAAGTTCATAATTCCTCAAATGTCTCATGAACTCAATTCATTCATCTTTAATATCTATCAGCGAGGGAGATATATGCATAAAAAACAATGCATTAAATGAAGATTGTTTAGTTGGTTTTTCTTTTACACATGTAGTGCAGATTTAGGTAAAAATTATGGGAATGGGTAAGTTTTAAATTTGAGTAATGGTTGGCTACCACACTTTTATCTTCGTTTGAGATACAATACAATACAAGAATAAAATGATTATAAAGAAATAAACTTTATCAAATCAATGTAAAAATTTTATACGTGTCAAAGTATCATTTATTTTTAAATTTAGGAGTAATGGTACTTACACACTTTTACATTCATTTGACACACAATATAAGGGTAAAGTGGTTATAAAGTGTAATTTTTTTTGTATTTTTTCAAGAAAAAAAAGAATAAAAAGTAAAAAAGAATAGTATGAAATGAATATAAAAAATTTGTGTCTTAAAGAATTATTTTTTTAAATTTATAGTAACGATAAACTGACGTACCTTTACATTCATTTGACACATATTACAAAGATAACATGATCATAAAAAAGTGAACTTTTATATTTTTAGAAAAAAAAAGTTAAAAAGTAAAGAAAAATAATGTGAAATGAATATAAAAAAGTTGTATATCAATGTATCATCAACTAAGTCATTTGTGTTTTGGAATTGGTTTTTGAAAGGTATGGATGTAATGACTTAAGATGTTTTAGTATTATTGAAAATCGATGAATACCTACAAAAAAAAATATATATATATATATGTAGAAAGTAGAAGATTGGTAGAAGAACATAGTAGAAGGATTTTAGAATTGTTATTATTATTTTACTTATACCTGTTTTTTGTGTTTGCAGCTAAGGAGGAAGAAGTCACATAGTGGAGTTGATTTAGGAGATGATGTTTTCACAATGGTAGTGGAGCAAAATATAGATCTTTCTCTAGTTATGGGACTTGTTGTAGCATACAATCTTATAAACTCTAAAATGTAAGTATTTTGGAAGCAACAGTTTCCACAACACTAGTGATTTACATATTGAGTGAGAATTATAGCACATCGATTGCTAAATACAGTTTCTGTGTTGAGCTTTGCAGAAAAGTGTGCGTGTGTGATTAATCAATCACAAAATGATTGAAATCAAATTTAATTTCACTTTTGTTTTCTTCCGGAAATGCAGCCTTTGATTCTCTACATACAAGTGTTAATGATACGTTCTTTAGCATAGTTTCTTTTATAGTATATTTGAAATAACCTTCTTTCTATCATATTCAATACTTTTATATATTTAAGAATCAAAGTTTAAAACAGTTTAAATACTTTTTCTTTTTTCATTCTTCGAAATATTTTTTAAAAAACAAAATTTTAATGAACAAATTTTCTACATAAATAACACACCATCTTTCAAATTTTCCTAATATATATCAACCCTAAGTTTACATTTATATTTTTAAGTCTTAATCAACATTGGTTTATTTTTGAGTTAAATCCTTTAAATAGTTTTCTTTGAAAAAATCAACTTAAATTCCTAATTATTTCAGTAAAAAGAGTCATTGGAGGATTTGATTATAAATATTTAAGAAAATTAGAAGTGTAAATTCAAACGGATGAATTAGAAGTGAAAAAAAGGATTAATTCATTCGATGTTTAAGATTTAAGAGGCTTTGGCTATCTATTTTATGTTGATCCTACAAGTATAAAGCTAATCCTCTACATTTTTAATTTGGAAGGAAAAATATTTTACTTCAATATTTTTTTATTAAAAAAGGTATAGAAAATGTCTTCTTCAACATAGAACCTGTTTGGGTTTTTTTAAATGATAAGTCAAATTCTCACATATATATTTCATAATGTTCATTTACGTATTCGATTTAATACTGCTAAATATTGCTTAAAATGATTAATTGTTAACATTCACAATTAATAACTTCTATAAGCACTTCCTAAAATTTGTAAGAATGTTCTACAAAAATTAAATAAAAACTATTAAATTATTAAATTTAAATTTTATAAATTTAGTAATTGTATTCTAGTTGTATTTTTTTTGTGTGTGGAATAAATATAAATAATCGTGTATTAAGTTAAAAATACTTGTTTTAATGCTTACATAGTTTTCCAAATTTCTTCAATTCTAAAGATTAACTTAAAACTTATGCAGAATTAGTTTAGATGAACATTGTTTTTACAAAATACTATTCATTAAATTATTTTTATATTAATACTTATAAAACAAATTAAGTTTATCAAATAATTGGATTTGTTTTCCAAAATATTTCAAAAATAATTTGGTTTCAGAATAAATTTGAATCTACCCCCAAAATAATTGGCCTTTTAAGTTCGCACAACTCCTAAAAAAATTCTTTACAAAATTCTAAGATAATATAAGATTAAAAATGATAAGTTCCACCTTCCCAACCCGATTCGAACCCAAAACCCGAACCCAATTTCAACTTCGTTGTCAACGACATCGTCTTCAACCGCCTCGCCGCACTCTCCCGGTGCCTCCACTCCCTCGCCGCCTCCGAAGAAGCTCCAAGAGGTGCCTCGGATCTTTGAGTTCGTGGACGCGATCGATGAAAAGGTTGTGCATTATAGGACGGGCAATGTGGCCTGCACGCCCTTTGGTTGAAAGCCTGGTGTGCTGCTTCCGATCACGTGTTCGCCTTCCTGGTGGAGGATGGCATAGATGTTTCCTCGCTTTACCATGAGTTCGTTAAGGCGCTGATTCCCAGTTTCTACTACGATGCCTCCAATTATAGCCTTCCATCTTTGGTGTTTGGTTGTAACGAGCAAGGTTTGTTCCAGCTATTGTTTTCTCTTGTTTGTTTATTCATCACTGCTTAATATTTGGCATTTGTTTGTTGGTAGCTGGTGAGGTTTAGTTTACATATGTTAGATATCAGGAACCACTGAATACAATTAAACCTTTCAAAATGTATTATAGGAAAATGGGGGAAAATAGGATTTAAACCTGATCTATCTTTTAGCTTGTTATTTAGGATTTCTCGTATGAGTTAGTTTCTGTTTCTGGGTTATTGAGTGGATGTTAGTTTTGAAGGTTCCCCAACCTTCTTTGAATATAAGTTCTTAACAGTGTGTTGCCATGTTTTCAGTATTTGGTTCCTGTTCATTATATTTTTCTGTATAGTATATGATTGAAGAGGAGAAGAACATGAAGCATGCGATTTGACATGTGATTTGAAAACGCAATTACACTTATTGTCAAAATATATCTAAAGAAAGTGCACTATATTTCAAATGATACCCATGTTAACGCAGAAAGGCTGTGTATAAAATAAAATGGTCATGCTTAGTAATATAGTAGATGATTTTTAGAACATGTGTAAAGTGTAACTGCCACTCATCAATGAACCTGAGCACAGGCATCATAACTGAATGCTAAGCCTGAAGGCTTCAATGAAGCTAAGCCTGAAAAAGGTAACGGAGAAAAGAATCAGATAAGGGAATGCCTGAGCATGAAGGACATACCAAAATGCAAAGACATGGAATTGGAAGCTCCGAACATGGCAATGAAAATTGAGCTTTTGGATAGAGAGGGGAGATGAATCAGTTGGGATGGGAGTATCCCTTGTGAGTTGTCAAACAGGAGAAAGTAGATATCGTGCTATAAAAAGACCCATGGGATGCATTTTTTTCTTCCACATAGCGCAACCCAGCTGACAACTTTGCATATCTAGAACTTTGAGAAAGCTTGCCAGTTCCATGAGTTTACAAGTAATCCCGGAAATCCTATTCTGATCCCACCAACTTGTGATACTAGGTTTGAAGGCATCAGAAATGGCAGGAAACTCTTTACGATTAAAATCATTACAAAATAATGGATACTAGCCTTTGTTAAGGAGCAATGGGAGTGCCACCAATCTGAACCTTATCCTGTGTGTTATTATGATTTTGAAAATGGAGATGATAAACTAAAGATCTGGACAAGTTCTTTGCTAATCCACTTTGTGTAACTTTTGAAATGTGATTGCAATATTAGTTATACTCTGCTTATTCAATACACCGGCACAGTTCATTGAATATAATTAGTTTCTGGCCTCAGGTAAACACGGAAACAAATTACAGATGAATGATAAGACACGGCTTTTCCTAAATCAGTTATTTGGCACATGGGATCAAATTCTCTTTCCAAAGCCATGGAATGAGTTCAGGCTGTGGTATGAAGAGAACATGTCAATAGGGCAATAGGCCATTTCTTGAGGGGATGGTAATAAAATGCTTTTCAAGAGAAAAACATATATTGTTCTTTAGTCTCATCTAATTCTCAGTTCTGCTCTCTTATACATGTCAGCAGTTCCTTTCATTCCTAATTTCAGTTCTGAAAAATTTTCAAGATGGTATAAGAAAAGGGTAGAGAGGAAAGAGTTTTAAGTGTTTCTCACAGAGCTGCTGGAGTAAACTTTGGGAGAACAGCTAATTTAGCTTACATATTCTTGTGACCTATTTTGTGTGATCATTTGTAACAAAATTAAGTCGTCAATGCGAGGCTTAAGATGGGACAGTAAACTGAGTCGAATTATATTCTCAAGATTGAATTATTTAAACATCTAAATCTCTTAATATTTTTATTTTCATCATAAATATAGATGCTTTTAAGGGAACGTATTAAATGATTTTTGTTACTTCCAAAAAAGGAGATATTGGTCTAAAAACTATCACTTCTCCAGGAGTATTATTCTCTATTGAAGTGAATAATATATCAACATTCACCATATATCTCAACAAAATATATAATTATTTCACCCTGGATTTTGTTTTTGATTTATTAATTAAAAATAATTTCTAAAGTGTAAAAATAAAATAAAATAACCGATTGGCTGATTTACAGGAAGTGAGACGAGGAGGAATTGAATGGAGAATCGGAAGACATCAGCGTACTACGAGAACAGAGCGGTGCAGTTCGGGGTAGTGAGCACCGATTGGCTTGCTCAGGCTCAGTCCGCCACTGTCCCTCGTACCCCTTCTTCTCCTCCTCCATCTCCTCCTCTTCCTCCTTCCCACACTGACGCCGACGAACCCTTCTCCGTCATCCAGGAGTTCGACACCTGGCGCAAGCACCCCGATTTGGCGGAGGCCGTCGCCGCCATTCGTGCCTTGGCCGCCGTCATCCGCTCCAGCAAGGCCACCACCATGATGCAGCTCGAAATCCAACTCAAAAGCGCCTCTGATTCCCTCAAAGTAACCACCCCCATCCCTTCTCTTCTCATTGAAATTGATTTTGTGATTATTATCATTAACCGATTCTGTTCCGGTGTTACGCTGCACACAGTGTTGGGATACAACCTCAATCTCCTTAACCGCCGCCTGCGATCTCTTCATGCGATACGTCACCAGGACTTCCGCTCTCGAGTACGAAGACTTCAATTCCGCCAAGTCTCGCTTGCTCGAACGCGCCGATAAGTTCGGCGAAATCTCCTTCAAGGTAACTCACTCACTCAATCACTCCCCCACCCCCCTTTCACTCACTCGCATCATCACTCTTTCAATCGGTTCCTTTTTCAGGCTCGCGAAATCATTGCAATGCTGAGCCAGGATTTTATATTCGACGGTTGCACAATTCTTGTTCACGGTTTCTCCAGAGTCGTGCTTCAGATTCTCAAACTCGCTGCACAGAATAACAAGCTCTTTAGAGTCTTGTGCACAGGTTCTGCTCTCTCTAAAGCAACGAGGTTTTTTAGTTTTGAAAATATATTTACCGCTTTAATCTCTTAATTATTGTATTCTGATTAAGTTCAAACAGTGATTTGAAGAATGTTTTGTATTTGAGCTTACTACTCAGCTTGATTTCTATTATTGCCAGAATTAGCTAAATAGTTTTTAAAGGAGTAACTTTAAGGAGTAACTAAGAAAGAGGGTAATATTTTAAGGATGGAATTGATGGATCACTCTTAATTTTTAGAGGGGAGACCAGATAGAACGGGGTTGCGGTTTTCCAATGAGCTGGCGAAGCTTGATGTGGCTGTGAAGCTTGTTATAGACTCTGCAGTGGCTTATACTATGGATGAGGTTGACATGGTGTTTGTTGGGGCAGATGGAGTTGTTGAAAGTGGTGGTATAATCAACATGATGGGAACTTACCAAATTGCAATGGTGGCTAAGAGTATGAACAAGCCAGTTTATGTGGCTGCTGAAAGTTACAAGGTATGCTTTGATTCCATTTTTCTGCCTAGTTGTTATATTGATCAATAGGAATTTGATTAGAATACACTACTGTTTAACACGGTAATTTTTATGACTTAATGACTTAGGCCATTGATTAATAGTGTCACGAGTCTTGGCTTGTTTTATTAGTACAGTATGTTATAAGAAGTTATAAGAAAAGAGTCTTAACCAAAAAAATCAGTTGATTCCGTATGAGAACCTCTTAGACTTAATTCAACATTATGCTTCTTCTTCTGCTCAAAGTGGAATTTATAAGAGTCACCCAATAATGGTTCCCATGTATGAACAATGGTGAGATTATCATGTTTTGTAATAGACAGTTTCCTTAAAAGTTGGGTATAAAATTCTGTCTAATTGATTGTTAGAATAAGATAATTACCGTGTATCAAAATAAAACTCGATTAGTAATGGACCTGCTACATACCTGTATGTAATTGACAGTTTGCTCGATTTTACCCTCTGGATCAAAAGGATTTGGCCCCTGCCTTACGCCCTGTTGATTTTGGTGTGCCTGTTCCATCCAAGGTTGAGGTTGAATGTTCTGCGCGGGATTATACTCCTCCACAGTATCTCACTCTGCTTTTCACTGATTTAGGTGTTCTTACTCCATCAGTTGTTAGTGATGAACTCATCCAGCTATACTTGTAGCTATTCCTTTATAACTATCTTTCCATTCATTTAAATTGTTCGCCTCACTTCAAGATTGTGTTTTATGACATAACTTTGTTACAAGACATGCACTAGCATGTTCAGTGTAACCAAGGATCTCTGATTCACGTCAGACACCTAACGAATTAGTCTAAATTAGTTGACCTTCTTTTCCACATAAATTTATATCGGATAGAGATATACATGGTCTTAAAAGAGGAGTTTTTATCACAAATTACTTTAAAATAAATATATATTTTAATTATAATCAAAACTTTAGTCAAAATTAACTTTAATAAACTAATATAATTCAGTTAATTTCATAAACCATCATTCACTCAATATACTGTAACATCCCAAAAATACAGTAATAAACCATATAATAGAATTAATTACATTTAATAATATATCAATTCAGTCTTATACTAAACAAGTGTATGATTTTGGCCGAACGGCCTTACATAGAATTTCCAAAAGTAATAGACTGTACAAGATTAAGGGAAAACATGACCGAACGGCTTACAAAAGTCAAAGTACCGATCGGTCAGATAACAAGGAAGGAAAGGAAGTGACCGAATGGTCATGCTAAACTACTAACTACTAACCGAACGTCCTACTGTTCGGCCTTTACTTCAACTTCTACGAGGTTCGCATCTTCCAAAATTTCTTCTTCCAAGCGCCTCTTCCAGTAGCGCGCTTCCCTCTGCTCACATCCACACGGATGATCATTGCAAAACAAGACGGACGTACAACAAGACAACACAAGGAAAACGCAGGGTAAGCTTATGTAATTTAATTCAAGAAATAACATACGTTTATCAATTCAAACACATCAAGTACATTTCAACATACTATACAAAAAAGACCTACTACTAGACTGACTGTTCGGACTGTATGAATTCTGTGTAGCTACGACGTTCGTGCACCCGGGTGATGTAGTAACTGGAATTCTCATCAGCTGCCACCTAAGGTTAGTTCGTTCCGTCCAAAGTACCCTTAAGGACTAGGACCTCCTGCCGTTCCCACACATGATCTACCCTCCTCTACGTGAGGACGAGTACTCATGGAACATCAGGATGAACCGCCAGCTAAGCATTTCCACATTCATACTTTACAAATTTCAATATTCATCCAAGAGTCGTTCCTCCCCGGAACGCTCGTTCAAATCCACAATCTTACATTCATCTCATATACTCTTCATTCTTTATAACCTTTCACTTAGGCATCATTTTCATCATCCTTTCTAAACACATAAAATACCAAACGTTTCGCCCTCTTCATAACGAGGACGAACGATAGAAACGAGACCGATAAAATCTCTCGTTCCATAATAGAATAAGACCAAGAGAAAGAAACTGACTCTCGTGTACAAATATATACCATATATGACGAACGTTATTTACATCGTGAATCAGTTAAATGAACTGACTCTCGTGAATTCAAATCCGTACTCAACAATAATTCAAGTACAGAGGCTGTAGGCCGGATCAAATGAACGTAGACACTTCAGAACGTTAATAACCATATTTTAGAATCATTCATATACAGAAACCGAATGCCAGTCAATGACTGAACATAGTAAGAATATACTACTGAAATTTGGACGAATGCTAATTCATCAAGATTGATTTTGCCAGGAACGAGTACGAGCGCTTGATATAAGACCGAGCACTACTCATAATGTGTGCTAGGTGTAAGACCGAGCACTAATAAACTTATAATAAAAGGGTTTGGTAAATATATTAAGTTACTATTGACTTGGTGTTTTCGAACAACAATAATATACAATTACATATAAATATATATTGGGTTCATCACATTAGACTCAAGGATAACTATGCTTGGCCGAACGCTCAAACATAGTATTACCACACAAGGGCACTCGTCCTACACTAGGATTCTCTCCAAATGAAAGAATCCCGTTTCAACTAGGTTTAATAGAAAAATCGAACGGTCAATGACCGTTCAATAACGAACGTACTTTATCATAGTGAAATCTCATATACAGAATCCGTTTACATTCCAACTCATTTTTCTTAACTTATAACTCCATAACTTTATAAAATTCATATCATTATCAACTTTCATACTTCATACAATCCATATCATATAAGTTTCATATATTTCATACATTATAACACAACTTAGCCATATTTCATTTCATCTCATTAAATCAACGAACGTTCATTCAATCCAATCATATTAACCATCATGCATCCAAATCATTCATTCATCGAACGTTCAAACATTTCAACAGCATACAAATTAAATTAAATAAGCTTCCCTTACCTCTAGTGTGAACGTACGTCCTTCAGACTAAAACTCAGCTTGCAAAAACTACGATTCCTTCTACCCTCAACGCTCAACTACTCTTCGAACCAAAAATCAAATAACAAACCAAAAAGGATTCAGAATTAAACTAAGGGCTCATGAAACCAGAACTTGGTTTGCATGTTTACAAGAACAAACGGTTAAGGAAGAGGAAACTTACCAGTTTCAGAACTCGGAAATGATCGGTTCAAAATGAAGCTTATGACGCCGGGAACACTTCTACGGTTTCTGAAATATGATCGGAGGAGGAAATAGATGAGTTTTGGTAGAGAGAATGGAAAACTTCTAGAGAGAAGAAGGAGAATTTGAAAGATCAGGATTTTGGAGAAGATGAGTGTATGCAGAGAGTGTGACGCGGTTTTCAGAGAAATCAGTTTTGTTTAAAACGAACGTCCGCTCGTCTGCTGACACCTGCATTCCACTATCTGATTTTCGAATTTTCGACGCTTGACACCTGGCGTCCGCGCAGAGGGTTTGGGTGCGTTTTTAATGAGTCTGAGCAGGGGGTTTTGGGTGAAATTTACGAGGTCTGACATATACACATGGGTTTGCATAGTGATTAAACAAATTTTCTGTTTCAGAAGTAATTAATGTAACAGAGAATCTAATTCTGACTACATATAAAAACTTTTTGAAGTATTTATAATGTCATGTTACCGTAAGTAAGATTAGTCTAAAAAATCCTTGTGATATGAGTGTAAAATATACTTAACTAAGGCCATAATGAGTGGCCACCTATGAAGCATAAAACCCAAACTCTGCAATCAATCATCCATTGAATAGACACAATAAAAGAAAAAGAATCGAGCAAGAAGAATTATTGGAGCCATTTTCACCCAATGAGTTTGCAAGAATCTATTCTCCAATGGGTATGGGAGGGACTAACCCTTTTAGCTGGAAGCACATTTGGAAAAAGAAATTTCATACTTTGTTTTTTAAGAGAAGGTGAAAACTGAATTGGGCTCTTCTTGGGGAGGGATGAACAAGAGGGATGTCATTCTCATATTCTAATTCTCATTCTCAACAATTCCAATTTTTGAGGAAAAATGACAATCATGTTATTAGTTTCAATCATCAAGTTTACACTTTAAATCCTGTGTTCACTGATATATTTTTATAAAATGAAAAATATATTTTATTGTGACGGACAGTTAGTATTCGTAAATATTTATTATGAATGGTAGTAAATAATGAATATTTTAATATCTATTTATAAACGAGTTAAATGTGAATATTATACTATTAGTGTCCGTAGATATCTATTACTTGCAAAAGGTTAAAATAAAAATTTAATTTATATTTTAAGTTAAATTTAATTAAAATTAAAATTAATTTATATTGTATTAGGTTAAATTTAATTAAAATCAGAATTTAATTTAATTTATATTATATCTTATTTATTTATTTTATAATTTTATTTATATTTTATTTTAAAAATTTATAAAATATTTTTTTTAAATATTCGTGGGTATCTATGAGTTTTATAATACGTGCAAATATTTTTTAAACGAATATCCAATAAATAACAAGATGGATAATGGATAGATTATTTTAGTATGATGGGGTAGTAAGTAGACATTATCTATGTTCAATCCGACTCATTGTCATTCCTATAAATGATAGGAGTGTGAGACAATTCTTCATAATTAGTTATAACGTGTGATGTTAGCTATGGATAACAATGGATTGAATACATATAGTCACTACCAAATTCACACTAAAATTCTATAATATATTTCAACAAATATTTTTGGATGGTTAAATTTTATTTTGTGAATACAAATTTGAAAGAGGAATACATCTAATTTAATAAAATAAAATCTTTTATTTATAATGTTTGTGTTTTCAGAGGTTCAAATTGTAAATTAGTTAGAAATATAGTTAAAATTACATTTTGAACAATATTAAAAGTAAAATTTTAACATTACTATTTGCTAATTAAACTAAAAGTCACTTTTTATAATATAATTCAATATATACACACAAAAGAATCTCCTTGACACATACTGATTAATGAAATTAATCTTTTAAAACAATGAAACTATATATAACTTTAATATTATCTAAATAAAGTAGTTATATATGCAAATAGTTTTATACTATTATCTTTAATAAATTACGATGATAATATTTAGTAATCCAATACAAAATTGATTAAGAATTCAAGTTGGAAGTTTCCACCCTAACTAAAAACAAATAAGTTGAATGATATACATAAATAAATGAATTCATAAATTAATTATTTTAAGATTTTGAGTTACGATATCTTAAGTTTTTATACATAAATTTATTTACTACTTATAGTTTGATTCATTTTGGTGAGGATGTTCTCCTGAAGAAAACTCACATTGAAAATTCTTTTATTTTAGAAAAATATATTCTATGAAGATATTTTATAATTGAGTTATACATTATATATATTAAAGGTACTTTTTGTTTTAAAATTTGAAATTATATTAAGATTTTATTTTTAAAAAATGCAATGAAAAGTTAAGAGAGCAAGTAAATATAGAATTATTGGATATAGAGAACAATTAATGATGATGAAATTGACTTATTATAGAGGTAAGCGAGACCATCAAGAACATATATTTATTACATATAAGTGGTTTTTGTTTGAACGAGATTCTAGTTAAGTTGATTGGTAGATTTAGTGTGTGGTTTGGGCAGAAACTTCTCCCTAAGCTCAGCAGCATCAACTTCACCAAAGTGTTTCTCTGGAATCCAATTTCCACTCTTTGGATCTCTCATCCAAAACTTATCTTCTTTATTTGCTTTTCCTTTCACTCTTTTGCCTTCCATTTGCATCCTGAAACTCTCTGTTACAACACTACACCATCGCTTCCTGCACCATTAATGCCTTCATATATTTAACATGTTGCATACCATAAAACAAAAACAGTACACAATAAACTATGGACAACTTCTTTCTCAGTAGTTAAAATCGTTAAAGAAATGTGTATATATATTATAACACCAAAAAATTTATGATATTGTCTTGAAGTTTTGTGAGAATGGATTATAGTGATGCAAAGCAGAAGAATAAGAGATGAGAGTGGTGGGGTTAACCTGAGAAGGAAAGAAGAAGGGTTGACAATAATGTTGGCCATGAAAAGCAGAAAGTGAAGGAGAAATTAGAGAAATGTGTTTTTTGAAGGATGAAGGGTTGGTTTGGAAGAATGAATCTTATATAAGAGAAATGAGTGAGTGTGTGGTGTTTTCAGAAAGGAACATTAACTCAAGCAGTTATTCCTTAGGAATATTTATGTTGAATCCACGCCATGATAGAATCTGATATAATGCTTTGATAACTTCTTTCTCCTTTCTTAACTACTTCTAATCAAATTCCTTCGTGAGAATGTTCTTTTCTTTCAAAAAAACATTATAAATGCTACCGTGTAATTTTAGTATTTTGAGTTAGAATCTTCTATACTAACTTTCCCAAATTTTCAGAAAGGACCACGTTGATTGAGAATTTTAAAAATATTAGGGCGAGATTGATTACAACTTGTAACAAATTACTATATTAAACAAAAAAGAGACTTAATATAAAATTGATTGATGGAGAGAAAAGTTTAAAAGAAACCTTTCATGGTAAATAGGATTGATTCGAGATACAAAATCAATTTTATAGAAACAAATTGGTATTCCAGAAATAACTTTACTTCATAATCTAAATAAATCAATTCTTTTAATTAATTCACGTTTGAGATGTTATTTTCAGCCTTTTTAATTTATAATACTTTTTAGAAGTAGTTATTTCAAAATTAATTAGGCCAAAATATAAACTTCTCCACGTTGTACAATTAGTATAACTACCCACTTAACACCTTGTCGTATTGAATATAACGACCTAATTAGATTCTCTGTTCGATTGCAGGGACAAAGAGAATCGGTATTTTTTTTTCTATTGTGCAGCTCGTATCAAAATATTAGGAAATGTTTACAAAATATTGTTTTTGACATGTGTTTCGAAACATTAGAACATATCCCAAATGCAAATGGCAAAAGTAAGTTTATTCTTTTTTAGTTAGTATGGGATGCATTGTCTCGTCATCAATAATAATAATAATAATGCTTCAAAACAGAAAAAAGTTACAATTTACACGTTAGTTTTAAGTGAAGATTATATATTATATCCTTTTTTTTAATAAGCATGTTACTTTTTTTTATTGGAGTTATAAGGGCGGTAGATTTTTCAATAAAATCTAATTCATGATAAAAAAAAAAGAGCAAGTTTGTTCTTGAAGTTTCATTAGACAGCCCATTCACAAAAGAAAATGCAAATTCTCAAAACAGAATAATTTATACTTAAAAGTAGAATTAAAAGTGATTCTAAGTAAACTAAAAGTCTTAAAATTATGTTACGAGGTGCTTATTCTAATTTTGATAAAAAAAAAGTGCTTTTTATCAAAATAATCTCTTCCCAAAAAAGTATTCCTTCTGTATTCAAAAGTTGTCTTGGTTGTGAACATATGAGCAATTAGATCGTATACAGAACGCAATTATATGAGCAATTATATACATTATTTTTTTCTATTTGACATTACTCAATCAAATCTGACAACCAAGAAGTAGTATTTGAATATAATAAAAAGACTTGAAAATGATATGCTTAATTAAATCATATAAACATTCTCAGTGCAGAAGTCTATACACATTTTCCTTTCAATACAATAGGACACTCGTAATAAACTAACTCTGAACTCACAATGGAGAGTTTGATGTGATGGGATCGGAAAGTGGTAAGAGTTCCATTATCTGAATTAGGAATTTTTGTTCCCCTTAATTAATAACAAAGGTGAAAGGGGTTCGCCTAATCCTAATGACATTTCTGTTGATTGACCTAATTTTAATTTTTTTTTCCTCCTATATTTTACTAATCTATCTAAAACATAGAGTACAGATAAATCCGCAAAGCAGGTAAGTAATTTGTCTGCTCTTCCAGAAAAGAAACCATCAAAGGAGTCGTGAAGGCATTGACCCTTGAGAATACCCATTACCAACATTTTGTTTCTTCTTGAAATTTGTAACACTACAATGAGGACATATGTATTCTAGCCCATCTGTTTTTGCATAATCCTGCAAAAGTTGTCAATTAAAGACAAGAACCTTAATATAATTAAAAGCAAAGTGATATTATTTTTCTCTTTATAACATCAAGACTAATCGTATATACAATAATTCTATGTGATGAAGTAGTACCTTAAATGCGCCTAGACCCTGCCTTCTGTCACAGCCAAAGTGGGCCCACTCACCACATATGCCACAATTCACCCAATCACCAGCTGCGCTACTGTTTAGCAGTAATGAGTGTACATAAAAATTATATATTAGCTGTTGCTACGGTTGCCAATCATAAAGTGAAAGATACATTAAGACTCTTAAAATAATGAGACTGCATAGCTTCATTGGCTAAAAAAATATTAAGTACAAACCTGTGACACAACAAGCAACATTCTCCATCCACATCGTCATGCGCTAATTCATATTCTAAAAGGTAGGTCTCATAATGTCTTTTCAGAGTATTTCCAACACCCTGTAGAAGAAGGCACAAAAACCCTTAGCTTCCAGTTCATTTCACATAATAAACAAACATTCAGTCAGAACATAATTTCTTCAGTAGTCAAAGAACTTCTCATCAGTGCAATCTTAACTTCTATGCCAATATAACTAACAATGTTTTAAAGAACCTATAACAGAGGCATAGCCAGCAACATATGATTATCAGTACTTAAACCAACGTCTAAGTCAAAGACCCAACCCATAAAATAAACTGATTGCGCCATTTTTAGTTTTTGGAAAGAGGAACAGAACAGAATACTGTAAAAGAAAGAAAGCATTAATTTAAGGTTCTTTCCGTCTAAGGTAGGGGCAAGCAACACTCAGCTTTGGGACCAAATGAACTACTCAAGGTATATAGTCAACGCATAGAACTTACAGTCATCCTATTGGTAGTTGTGTAATTCCGCATCTTTGAAAAGATTTGCCCCTTCCAGTTGATGCCATTGCCAACATGAAATCCTCCTCTCGTAACCACCTAAAAAGACCAACAAATTGAGAAAGAAAATATACAAAAAAAAAAAGACTTATCCATAATCATTCTGAAAGAATAGAGTCATTAACTCACCTCTTTATACAAATTGTAGAGATCAAGACGTTTTCCATTGAGTATGGCATCAGGAAACTCAATAAGCCCTCCTTGAGGAATTAGGCGATTATGTCCCCGGAGAATTAGAAACTCCATGACGTCTTTAAGAAATTCCTCCTAATAAAGAAAGTTACAGGAATGATTAGGACAAAATTTCTTCATGGAATACAGACCAAAAATTACTAAAAGGAAAACAAGAAAAGCAAGAGATTTCTTTTTTTTTTTTTTGCTTTTTAAATATAGATTGTCATTGAATGTTTGCATCGTATATCAGTTGGCCCTTGGCCCAGTATGATTTAGCAATATTTAGGTCTTAGAATAACATTCTTTTATGAAATATTGATCCAAAAAGATCATTAATTAGAAAAGGAAGATCGTCCTTCTAGGATAGGCAATTAAAATTCACATCAATGTTAAAACCATATAAGAAAACTCTCTTTTCTGGATGACAGCAACCATTTTCATCAACTTATGCAGTAATTTAGACGTTTCTATTTGAAGATTGTTACAATAAATAGTCTTGAATAGGATTTATTGTAGGTATTGTGTGTTTTGTGCTAGACCTAGTTCCTAGGTGTATCTTTTCGAATTCTCTTCTCTCTTATACATTATTATATCTTATGTATGACAGGTTATTATAAATATGAAATCCTAAGAGAGGGGAAAACACACTCTAAAACTCATTCTAATTCCTCTGTATTTTTCTCAAGTAAGCTAATGCTATATTCAAAATCAAAACAGAGCACAATACTCGAGTTATATCTTTAAAAGAAATAATCCCTATAATTAGAATTTTTGAATAAAAAATTGTCATGTAGCCATAGGTTACAGTTCATCAAATTATCTTACAACAATGGACAAAGGAAAACTAACCTCAGAGCACGTCTGAACTGGGCCTCTACCGCAACCATGCTTCTTAAGAGGCAATGGGTTCAATGAAATAACCTGCTTAGATTGAGCTGCACTTGAAAATGATTTTCTGTGTGTTGCAGATGTTGACCCAGTACTCCGCTTTGCTGGGGCAACAAGTGGCAAATTAGCCTCAACTTGGGCACCATTAAAACCGTCTGTCTCAGAAGGTCCACAAAAAGGTGTCATTCTATGGCGACGAATGTGAGGGATTGGCCTCATTGCAGATACTTTTAATCTCTGTCTAGCAGGAGTTAATGGGGTGCTAATGCCATTCGCCATTTTTCTATCCTTTTCCTCTTCATTTACTTTACAAACAGTACCGTGCCCTGCAAAGACACCGTCATGAACACCAGGGCTAGCCCCTTGGCTTGGTTCACACCTTTTTCTTCTAGGAGGGGGTGGTTTCAACCAACCAGGAGGACTGCTAAATATTATATTATTTTTGCTTGTACCACTATCTTTCTCACAATTTTGATAAAAGAAAAGTAGACGCTCAGCATCATCTTTCTCGAAAGAAGCTATAGGCAACCCCTGAATACTAGCAATACCGAGTGCAACTAAACTTCGATACGAAACCTCAGGTGCTAGCTGTCTCAAAATCTGAAGGGAGCAACAAAACAAGCAATTATGAATCCGAATAACAACGAATATGCCTAATGTACAACTCCAATTCTTATAGGATGCAAACTTTGGATACTGAACTTAACATCCATGTATTTATGAAAAAGTCCTTGTCACTGTTTGAGTTCGTTCATTATTAGCCATGCAAATGTAAATTATGCAATTTGAAAATAGGATAAGCAGATAGGTCAAAACCGTGTGATTAGTAGGGACAATGATTACTGCTTGAAAGAATAAAAATGATAAATACCAGTGTGCAAATCTTTGGTTATCTTAGATTATTAGCTATGCAAATGTAGATTATCCAATTTGAAAACAGGTTAAGCAGGTAGGTCAAAACAGTGTGATTAGTAGGGACAATGATTACTTCTTGAAAAAATCATAATGAAAAATCCCAGAGTGAAATTCCTTGATTATCTTAGAACCATTCTCATTATAATATGGCTAAACAGCAGCATATTTAAAGAACTTGGTACTCCCATTTGAAAGGGGAAGAGATGAAAGAAAAAGCAGTTATTCAGGGTACTTTACAACAAAGGTAGATGCCAGGCAGGAATACTACTATCTAATCCTTCCTAGTACAAAATTGGACATGAAACGTATTATAAGCAGAAAATGTAGGATAAAGTTTTAACATATAGGTTAGATAATCCCACAAGAGAACAACAAGCAATGATTAAAGCATTGATGAATCCCAAGTATGAAACTAGCAAGAAGGAAAGACATTGAGAAATAATAACTTTAAGCAATAAGACACTAACAAAGATAACATTATAATAAAGAAGGAGAAAGGAGAAAGATGTTAAAACCTGCAAAGCCCATTGAGGAAGCCTCATGCAAATTTCATATACAGGTGCTCCACAGGCAATAGAAGCAGATCTGCGAGGTTCAGAAATATTCTGTTTGTTTCCTTCATTGTTGAGTTGTGCATGAACTAGTTGACTCTTCTCAATTATCTCATTTTTTATGTGACTCTCCAAGAGCTAAAAAGTAAAACAAATAGACCAAAGAATAAGAATTTAAAATTTTCAACAGGTAAAAGTATCTTGCACGATGTATATATTATCTTCCGCGATGTATATATATAAAATTATTGACTTGATGCTTAGCAAATTAGTCATTGGACAATTTAATGATAAAGAAAATGATAAAATAGTACTAAAAAACATCTTGATATATATATATATATATATATATATATATATATATATATATATATATAACCTTATAACTCCAACATTAAGAAACACAATATATGTATCTATGCCTATAAAAAGTTGATGAGAGAAATGTAGGATTAGAACTAAAAAATTATTATATATCACAGAGCAAATAGTGTTTATTCTTGGCTACATCAATAATACTTAAACAACAGTAGCATAGATAGTTGGAGGGTACCTGATCATTAAAACAAGTTTGTGCACTGCCAGATACCAGAAGTGAAATATGTGCAGAACTACAAGTTGATATATCACATCGCATGGTCACAACTCCCCGAGAAAAAGTGGCTGCCTGAAGAGGTGGTGGTGGGGCACTGTACCATAGGATAAAAAGATATATTACATAGTGGCAAATCATATTCATCAGTTCAATAAAGTCCCAGTGAATATCCATGAAAATATAGGAATTTGAATGAGAAACACTTTTCAAGCCATCAAATGTATGAGTATAAATCATACGCAAGTTATATTGACATACCTAAACTTGCCATGGAGCTTGCAACCTCGGATCTGAAAAGATAAATACAAAAGTTGAGAAAACCTCCCAAGAGACCATCTCAAGCAGATGTAAACGTTGTAGCAAAAAGCTACAAAACAAGAGAGGGTAAAAGACTACTAAAATTACAGTGGGAAGTTGCATTTTATTAGACTATATTTAAATTGCTCCTGAGGAAAGAATACGCCAGATTCAATAGAAGGGGGGAAAACAGTGAATCTTATTCATTAACAGTAAATTTTTAAGTTTTACATTATGAGAAAGGTTATACATATAAAGATTTTGCTGACATGGAGTTTTATCATCCAATTAAGATATTTTAACTAAACTTAAAGTCAACGTACTTCAATAGTTAAGAGAGCTCTGAGTCCATTCTCCAAAGATCTCAGCAATGTCTCGTCCTGGAAAGAAACAAAAGCCATGAGTAATCGATAAATGATATCTAGTGTGGATGGGTGTGTTTATTTAAGTGAATTGTTATATAACAATCCTTTCGTCAGTCGCAAATTGGTAAACATATTTTTGCTTTGCTCCACAACAGAGAAACTTATTTTAACATGCATATGTAGTTGGGGGCATGTCAAAATGTCACAGTTACCACAAACATTTTTCATTAAATTAGCATCAAAGATTAAAGGTGGTTTTAGAGCACACTAATAGGAAGTAGAATTCAAAAGAAGCTTACAACAGTTGAAGGTGCACCACAAATAAGAAACCTCAAGTTCAATTCATCTTCATGTATCTTTATGGCAGGCAGAGTGCCTGGGGAAGTTTCGTCATCATCTTCCTCATCAATCTCTGGAGGGTCAACATTGATTTTGAGACAGTCACCAAGAAGGTATGGCCCCATCTCACTAAGAGCACCATGACTGTCAGTCAAAAGTACTTGGTTGTTTTGGACACAGTAAAGTTCAAAAGAGGCACGTGCAAGATGAAAAGCATCCCACGTATGTGTAGACGAACTGCAAAACATTTGTAAACAGCACTAGATGTTAAGTACTGCCTTCAAAATCTTACCAAAATCCACTACTTGAATTTCTCCTTTTCCGAAGAAAATAAAGGGTCTCAAATATTGCATGAACACAGAAAATGAGAAAAAAAATGGCACACAGGACTGTGCAAAGTGTCGCCCTTCATAGTTCAAACAAAAATATTAGTAAAATTTTCAAAGATTTACTTTAACAATAGATAAACTAGAAAAATTCCAGAGTTCACAAGAAAGTATTCCTGTCATGGATGAGCCACAACTGGAAGCATCATTAAACACGTATGCAACCATCCATCAATATGACTTTAATCAGTAGGACAATTGGATTTAGGACATAAAATCATTTCATTGTGAATGCACCACATGCTTGCAAGTTGCAATAAAATAAAAAATATCATACCTCTGTACAACTGAAAGAAATGCTTGACGAAAATGGCAGGCAGCATAAGAAGAAAGGGCAGTCTTCCAAAATATAACATATGGGACTCCCTGCAAAGTCAACCAATTAAATAAGCCAACTTTCACCATAGAATTATCAGAATGCAATGGGTTCTTTTGCTTTTTATCATCCTTCAAAAATTGTAGTTTGTTGAGTATTGATACCTGAGTTTTAACAAGCAACTAAGACAAAATTACCTTAAGATGAAGAGATTCTGCAAAACTTTCACCATTTGGTATTTCTAAATAAACCTGAAGAAATCAATGAAATTGCATCAAATGAAATACCATACCCACAATGCCAACTCTGGGGAACAAATGTAAATCAGATGAACCATATTAGTTTTTATAAGATCAAGACAATTATTTGGCCAAAAAAAATGTCTTAAGAAATAGGCTGAATTAGAGCTCAAAATTTTGAGAGAAAGACAATTAAATTTCATGAATAAAGGGATAAGCACCAAAGAACTTGGGAAACCTTCCCTTAAAAGCTAGTTGTTAAGGGGATAGACAAGTACTTAAGTAACCAACCAAGCATCCCATATTACTCAATGTGAGACTTAGTCATCCTATAATAATAATAATAATAATAATAATAATAACAATAATAATAATAATAGTAATAGTAATAGTAATAATAATAAAAAAATGACATAATAATAATAATAATAATACCCAGATTCCTCTCAAAACTCTCCAAACATCACCAAGTTTCCATAGTCTAAATTCTTTGATATCACATTGACTGGTCCAATACTCGTGGTTCAAATATATGTGCCATACAACTGGTCTAGGAAAATATAGAGGAAAGTTTCTAACATTCTTAACAGTATGCATTTTTACTTCCTTTATTTTTCCTTCTTCCTTTATTTTTCCTTCTTTCTCTCTCCTACATTCTTAATAGTATGCAGATCTACTTCCTATATTTTCCTTCTTTTTCCAAGGCTATTAGTCACCATAATATAACCAAGCAAGTAACGATACAGAAACTACAAATTTTACAAGCTCTCCACTTTCTTCACTGACCTTAATACATGTAACCTAGAGCACCATCAAGAAAAAACACACAGTGTAAAAAAGAAGCTAAAAATTCAGAATACATACAGCCGTAGGCAATGTGGAACCAAAGAGTTCTGTGATATCTTCAGAGGTCGATAACTCCAATCCTTGCCAAACCAGTGAACCAACTCTGCCATCCTCTAGCTGCTCTCCTTGCAAATAAACAAAATTCGGTTGGTACGACTCCAGCACTTTCCTAAACTGATCCTTATCTGGATTCCGAAGCGTTTGAACCTGCATTAACAAAACATCCACATCATGCTATTCCCGTGGCCCCAACATCAAACCAAAACCTACATTACAACAATGTGAATGCGTTAATCCTGCATACCTCAAGACGCCCTGCTGAAACTAGCTCGGGGAAAGGATATTTGTGTTGATTCTGTGAGGACATGTGTTCAGAAAAACTAGCCCCACAGGTTACAGCAAGAAGAGTGCATGCGTGTTTCGGAACTCCATGCGGATGGAAAGGAAACATCGTTGTTCAAGCTAAACGGAAAACCGTTCAGAGACGCACTCACACTGAGAAAACGACGAACAAACTTCTGGTGTGTAAAGTTGGACTCCGACGGGACTCAGTTACGCACTTTGCTGCACCGAAGAAAACCTGTTTCGCAAAACTACGGAGGAATTGCGAGGGTGCGTTGCATAGTCGGAGGGACGAAGATAGTTGGCGATCGAGGAGAGAAGGTGCGGCAATGACAGTGCGCGAGAACAAGAGGATGAGGAACTGCAAGTATTAAAACCCTAACGCGATGGATGGATTGGGATTGGAAGATGAAGATTGAACAAGAAGAAGATTGGAAAAACGTGATGCGGATTCGGGATTCACATATTCTCATGTTGTTCTTTCTGAAGACTAAGACGGCGTCGTTCTGCTTCCGAATTTAGTTTTTTTACAAAATTACACTGCATTAGTTCTATCGAAGTGCGGTTGGTAAGTTTGTGTTGTTTGTTGACTTATTTGGAAAATAATTTTATATTTTCTTTTCAAATTAAAGAGATAAATTTTTATACACAGAAAAATTAAAATTATTACATATTGACTAAGAAAAAATCATAGTAAATATAACAACTTTTAGTAAATAATTTGTTGTTATTATTATATAAAACTAACAAACCACTGCTTTATGTTAGCCTTGGGATTCCAAATAAACTGGCCTTTGCAGATCATGGACATATACCATAATGCCAGATGTTTCTTGGTATCATGAAGATATACAATCTTTTACTTCTGTCATCTATGTTTTTTTATACTAATGTTATTAAAAATGAAACTAAAAATAAAAAATAAAGATTAAATAAAAATAATATATTTAACATTTATTTATAATCTAATCTTATTATAATAGTTATAATAAATTTAATAAATTTATGACAATTTTTATTAAAATTAAAAATATAGATTTTTTGTGAATGAGTGTCATTTTTCCTCTAAATAAAAATACTAATTAACTAAAAATTATTCGGTTGCTTTTATTTGATTAGATAATAAATTTACATAAAAAAAAGTTATACTAGAATGAGAGAAAATGGTTAACTTAAAATTGATGTTAGATTAATAAAGAAATAAAAAAACTCTGAATAGCATTGTTACATCATGCATGCACACTGTGGATTAAAACTATTGTATTTAAGCATAGAATTTTAGAATATAATAACATATTTAAAATTTTACAAAAAAGTTCATTTATATATTAATATTTATCATGCAAAACTAATATATATTATAAAATTTATCTCTAGTGGATAAAGCATATTTTACATATTAAAAATTATTAGGATATATCTTTTAGTACTAAAATTATAATATGTGGTTGAACTTTTAATATTTATAGTTTTAATAGAATTTTAAAATTGATTTAATAGAGACGAATATATACTTGTAACCACAGCTGAAGTTCTTAAAAAAATGTTGCTATTTATAGGAACAAATATTAAAAGGAGAATCAAATTTTAAAAACAAACACTATATTTTACTCAACAGTGATACATAATGTAAAATACATATTATTTCTCTAAATCTTAAACAATAATAAGACTATATGTTATTCTTTTCTAAGCTATAAACTAACAAAAAAAATGAACATTTGATTTGATGAGGATTTATAAATTTTGGATTCAATTTATATTTTATTTGATTGTTCTTCTTATACCATCCACTTTTGTAAATATATGATTACTTCACGGAATTCTAAATATCATTTGTATAAAAATTTTATCCATTTCGGAGATGTTTTCAATCTTTCATTAATCATCTTAATATTCTCATTTGTTTGCTGTATTAATTTTGGGTAATTTTACCATCTATCCTACAGAGTTTGTCAAAACTTATAAGTAAATTTTGAATTTTTGACAATATCATATAATTTAACTATTTCATCATAAATTTGAGTTAACTTTTCTATAAAAAAATTTAAATTTATATTAGTGCAAAATTAATTTTTTATAATAATTTATTATGTCAGGATATAATTTACACACTATAATAAATTATATGATGATAATTTTATAATAAAGTAAAGAGTTTCTATGTTAGCTATACTTAAAATCCACATAGAAAGTTTGTGCAGTGCCAATTTTAAATGAATAAGAAGTTGGGAAGTGATAAAGAGTTGATGAAATGTTTGAGATTTTGCGTCACTGTTAAGGATTTAAATGTAACAAGAAATGGTGGAATTAGAGTTTTATGGAGAATTTGGTAGAATGTTTTTGTGTCAATTGCTTCAAAATCAACATAAAAAATAAAAACTTTCTCTGTCAAAGTGTATCTATATTAGTTTCAAAATCGACATAAAAAATATTTTTAAATAGGCATAAAAAGTATTTGTTGCACTAGTACTATAAGTAGAAAGTGTGTAATTTTTGGCAATTTTTCCATTATGATCCAAATTGAATCATGCTTCCTCAATGTATGGTAAGTCAATATGAAATTTCATAAAAATACTATATCACCTCCATACTTAATGACATACCTCCTAGTCATGATCAAACACACTCAAGAAAAATTAGAATCATTTATAAAAAGTGAGTACAAACTCTTATCATTATGGATCACGAGTGAGTTGTTAGTATAATATGTTTATTTTGGATCTTGTATTATGGATCTAGTATTATAGGATATTTCTTTTTAGGTCTTATATAATGGATCAAGTTATCTAGATTTCCATATTTGGGTCAAGTAATGTAAGGTTTTTGGGCTTGGTAATGACCTAGAGGTGGGGGCATTTTGTGGTTAACTACCAAGTCAACATGCGCCTTTGGAGAAGGCTTGCTCTCCAAGGTTGAGGGGTTCTTGGTCTTTCTTTCTTGAGAGTGTAATGGCCACGTGGTATGCTCCTAATGAAAAGGATCTCTCTTTAGTAGTGAATATGTATCATGCTCGTAATAAAGAGTATTAGTGGTCATGTGTCCTCCTCCTAATGGATAGAATTTTTATAGGGTCTTCAAGTTAAAGTATTAGGATTTTTTGCTTTTATAATTTGAAGACACCTTTAAAATTACCTAAGTTTATAAATAGAAGTGTCTCCTCCAATAAAAATCACATTTGAATTTTAGTGAAGTTATGTTGTTAATTTTGTATCATACTACTCAACTTAGGTCATCAACATTATATTACCCCTTCTAGGTTTCCTATAATCATTATTCTTTAAGAGTTTATCCAATCTCTCTTAAGAGCACTCAAACACAATTATGACATTTCTCTTTATTTGAATCATATAACTTAAAAGGATAAATCATCATATTAAAATCATCATATATGCATCATATTTCTACCACCATCAAATTTTCATAAACCACTACTCATTTAAAAGTCTCTCCTTAGTTTAAGTCATGTAACTTAGAGGATATTATTTCATCAACAATGGAATGTTTAGTTAGGTTATCATAATAATTTTAATGTTTGAAAACAACTACAAGCTTGACAACCTTTTTATTCATGTAAGGCCACCAATAAGACTTTAGGATATTGATACATGGTCACACTTAAATGTAAATTGAACTTAATTTTATGATACTGAGATAACACTATATATTTTAATTCACAATCCTTTAACGTACATATTTTCTTTCTGAACTTTAAGATATCATCTCCCCTGAAGAGAGCTGTTTAATTTGATCAATATCCAAAAAGGTGGTGTGATATTTCTCAAATCGAATCGTCGAACCGCTTTTCCTTCGTTTTATCTAGAAACTCAGTAATCATAACAATTATATTATACAACATTGTGATTTGAAGTTACAAAAACCTACGAATTTAAACTTCTTAAATTTTTAATCAACTCTCTTTAATAAGAGTATTGACGCCTAAATCTTCTTTATCCACAACAACATTTATCTTTCCAAAATTATAAATTTACTGAAAATCATAGTTTTTTAAAATTTCAACTATCTACTTTTAAAAAATAGACATAAAATCTGGACATTAGATTACTAAATTTTATATTTTAATATAAATTTATAGCTGTATTTAATTAATTTAAGTGCACAAAATAATACGTTTAAAGATATTGCATTAAAATTGGTTCAACTTAATTTTATAAAGAAACAGGTAAAACACAATCCCACGTTTCACTAAATATTTCGGCAGCATTTGTTTATTTTAGCAACTTGAATTAGTACACGCCTTATGTATGCTTATATGAGATTTCTTTTTTCTATCACGTGACAATAAAGACTTAATTTTCCGTACCTTTTTGGTCGGCTCATACTTTGACCTTTGAATTATTTTATTTATGGTTAAATAGGTTCAGTTGATGCTTCGGAATGTTTTAATTTAATATTTAATATCCAATAAATAAGTTAGTTTAGATTTTATACTAATTTCATTGAATGTTGGTATATAATTATTTTAATATTTACAAATATATTGAAATATGACCGCTATAAGATTAATATATTAATATTGTTAAGTTAAAAGTAACTAATATAATTACATTGATGTATTTTACTAAATTTTACATTTAAAAAACAACAAAAACTTAAAATACTAATTTCCATTAAAAAAATACTACAAATTTATTTAACGGACAAATTTATTTTTCTCAATTCATCTAGCGAATGTATTACTCGTGATATGTGTTGTTACTTTTTATACATTGTACAAGGTAAGAGTTAGTTTATTTAGGTTAAGAAATATAACTTTAATTTGGAAAATGAAAGTGTTTTTTTAAGCAACTTTTATAAATAAAATTAAAATAATTCAATTTTCAATTCTTTTAAAATGTTATCTAGTTAAACTTCTAAATATTTTATACTTTTTAAAATTTAAGACCGAGAGTTTATCCTTTTTACGATTTTTATCTAGGTAAATTCGTTGTTTTGATATTATTTGGTTTACTTTCTTTTTTTCTTTGTATATGGAAGTTTTCTTCTCCTTTTCGGTGATATCAACTTAGAAGTTGGAGTGGTGTCTAAATAATTGGAGATTTTGGTTATATTTGAACATTTGAAGATTTTATTATCTTATATTGGAAACACTTTTGTCGCAACCGGGATCGCGACGGGACGACGATCCGAAAAAGGAAAACAAAATTTGAAAAAAGAGATTTTGGAGTCGCCACCATAGTTTATTCTAGAAAACTACGGAAAAACCATAAAATGATAAGGCATGGTCTATTAGAACCAGATTCTTGGTTCGGGAGTCGGTTACGTGTAGGGAAGGTATTAGCACCCTACAACGTCTGCCTTGAGGCAGTACCTTTAACTAAATACACGAATATGATGTGGTTTTCAAAATGATTATTATTCCCCGAATATAAGATTACAAGACGATGCAAAGAAAAATATATTTTTTATTTTTTAGGAAGCCCGACAAGGATTGACCTTGCTCTTACGTATTCTCATGTGAGAAATCAGGGTTCCGTAGTTCGTTTTGAAATTGTTTGAGAAATTTGCTTGAAAAATGATTATGGATAAATTTGGATTTTTTGGGGAAATGAACCTGACAAGGACTAGCCTTGCTCCTATGTATCTCCACTTTTGATGAAGAATCAAGGATCACGTAGTTCTGGCAAGGCGATATTGATTGTTGTTTTGAAAAAAGTGAATGTTTTTGGTTTTTTGAAGATTTTATATTTTTTTTGGTATTTTGATGTAATATTTAGATTTTTTGCGTAATGAGTACTAGGCTGATGCGTACGATCGCACGAGCACTCATACGGCTTTTTCAATGTTTTTTATTGTTTTGCGTAATGAGCACTAGGCTGATGCGTACGATCGCACGAGCACTCACACGGCTTTTTTTTCATTATTTTTCATTGTTTTGCGTAATGAGCACTAGGCTGATGCGTACGATCGCACAAGCACTCATACGGCTTTTTTTGTTTATTTTATATTTTGGGTAACGAGTACTAGGCTGATGCGTACGATCGCACAAGTACTCATACCGATATTTATTATTACATGTTTTTTAAAGTTTTATATTTTTTTTATTTTTTTTTATTAAGAAAGAGAGATGAGTTGAAATATCTATGACGTAAAAATATCAAAAAGCATAGGATAAAATTGTGGTAGAAAATAGGATAAATTTATAAACTAAAAAATGATCAAAATGAATATAAGTAGAATGAAAAGAAAATGTGTACCTTGTTAAAGATTTGAAAGATGAAGCAAGACTTTGCTTGTAATAAGTTGTGAGAAAGATAGATGGAAGATGAAGAAGATAGATTTATAGTAGAAATGGGGTATGAGATTTATTATGTATATAGAGATTAGGAAATAGTAAAATGTGAGAGAAAAATGAAGTAGAGTTTTGGGATGGAATGAAGAGATTTTTAGAGAGAAGAGATGGATATTATGTAATTGTGTTGTGTGTGTAGTGAAGAGAATGTAGGTATTTATAGAGTTAAGGATGAAGAAAGTTGATGAATAAAAATAATATAATAAGTTGGTGGAAAATTTAGATGAATTAAAAAAAGGTGAATAGAAAAAGTTAATGTGGAAAATAAGTGAAAGAAATAATATAAAAAGTTTGTGGAAAAATTAGGTGAAATAAAATATAGTGAATAGTAAAAGTTAAGGTGGAAAATAAGTGAAAGAAATAATATAAAAAGTTGGTGGAGAAATTAGGTGTGGAAATTAAGTGAAAGAAATAATATAAAAAGTTGGTGGAGAAAGTAGGTGTGAAAATTAAGTGGAAGAAATAATATAAAAAGTTGGTGGAGAAATTAGGTGAAATAAAATATAGTGAATAGTAAAAGTTAATGTGGAAAATAAGTGAAAGAAATAATATAAAAAGTGGGTGGAAAAATAAGGTGGAGAAAAATGGATAATAAAAAATGTTGATGGAGAAGATATAATTAAAAAATGTAAGTGGAATAATTAGAAAAGTTGATATATAAAATTAATATGAAAATGATGTGGAAAAAGTAAATGAAAAAGGTAGATGATGTGGAATGAGATATGGAGGGTGATGTGGATGGTGATGTGGAGAGTGGGGTGTGATAAGAGAAAAGAGGTGATGAGAAAGTAAAAAAGTAAGAGATTATTTTGGGCCATTGGATTAAGTGTTTAAAAGAAAATTTGGGGGTGCAAAAAGTAAAATAAATAGTATTTTTCATTTTGGTTTTTTTTATGTTTTTTATTTATTTTTGTGATGAATTATATTTACCCAGACGAAATTGGGTATTGACAACTTTTAATATTGAAAATATTTTCCTTTGCAAAATAAACTATATCTATATAATGAGAGCTAACAACATACATTTGTTCATAGAGATTATTTATGTCTTGATAACATAGTGCATATTATGGATTGAAATTGGTATTTTTTTAAAATTAAAATATTGGAATTTTAGTGAAATAACTTATTATGTTAGCTTATTTTAGCTTAATGTGAGGGTTGAATAGAAATTTTTAGTTTTAGTTGGTACATTTTTAGGTGCAAAATAGGCCTAATGTAATTATTGCAACATGTTAGAATTTGATTGTTAGTAATTGTATTAATTTTAATTTAAGTTATTATATTTTTTTTTGTAAGATCCATGAAAAATATTTACCTTAATAGTAACAATTTTATTACTAGTTGTAATAAATTTATTTGTGAATAGAAAATATAATAAGTTTATAAAATGTGGAAAGTTAAATAAGAAATTTTGGTAGCTTAAATGATAGAAAATTGTGCTGATTTCAAGAACATGGGTTCAAACTCTTTTCTACCTTTTTCTTTAAAATAAATAAATAAATAAAATAAAAAATTAAAATATTGATAGTGGATAAAGCACTCCAGGTTTGAAGGCATTATTGAGGGATCCAATATGTCAAGTGGTGATTAAAATAGTAATATAATAAAATAATATTAAAATAATAAATAATATTAAAAAATTGGTGAATAGTAAAATTTTTGGACTATAAATAGCCATGAGAAGGGAGACTATTCTGCACAAAGAGAGGAAGAATCAAGTGAGAAAGCTTGAGAAATAGAGAAGAAAGAGTTAGGAAGAAATTTTTAGTAGCAAGAAGAGTAGAGGTTCTGGAGGGTTTTCGGGGAAACAAATTATGAGCAAGAGATTGAGTTTGGAATAGATGTAGGGGAGCTAACCTTTCTAAGCTTTTATACTATGATTTAGTATTGTTTTATTACTATTCATGTCTTAAAATTCTGTGTGAATACTATTAATGAAAAACATAGGTGCTTACTGTATATCTATCTATAGTGAATTTTTGTGCTAATATTATATGCTATTGTTTTGAATCTGTAAATAAGAAATTTGTTAAAACTAGTTGAGGAACACTTTGGCTAAGGAAAGACTTGATACTTAAGTTGTCCATTGTGACACACCTCTCTTTCCTGGAAGTCTACTCAACAAGTTTTTAACTTAAATCTTGTTGAATAGATTATGTACTGTTAAATTATTGTGCAATATATCTTGTTGGAATGAAAATTTCTGATGAATTCATGCTATTGTGGTAGATATGGAATTATGAATTATAATTGTGATGGTAGGATAGAGGAATCTTAAAAATCGGAGTTGGTACATCCCTGATCATAGAGCAGCCCTGGTCAAATCCAGTAAGTTGTGACTAGTCATATGTACTGGCGTTTATGGTGAGTTTGATTCATCAAACATTTGATTCTTCTCCGATGACCATTTATGGTGATATTTTAGTATTGTTAATTTATTTTGTGATATATTCATTTTGTATGATTTCTGCGATGATTGGATTTTATTGGATTTGAATTTATGCATCTGAACATGATATGAGTATTATGGGGAGATTTTGTAAGGGTATAATGTGAGTTGAGGAATATGAGCATGGTATGAGTCTCGTGGAGAGATTCAGTAATGATATGGTATTTGTGTATATGTTGATGTTGAGGGTCCTGTAGTTGGAGGTTATCTTGATACTATAATAATCATTCAGTCTCAAGTAGAGAAGGATGAATTATGTGGTGAGAGGGGCAGGAGGTACTAGTCTATGTGCCAGTTTTGGACATAGTGTTGAGGACTAACCTTGTGGATGGTATGGAATATTGTGGAATGAGTTTCTATTGGGTATTGTGAAATGAGTGTCTATTGGGTATTGTGGAATGAGTGTCTATTGAGTATTGTGGAACGAGTGTCTATTAAGTATTGTGGGATGAGTGTCTATTAGTAATTGTGGTATTGTGGGATGAGTATCTATGATGCGATTGTTGTATGATGGTATGAGTATCTATGATGCGATTGTTGTATGATGGTATAAGGGTGTCTGACATAATTATTATATGAGGTTTGTTAAGTGTATCAAAGTAATTATGCATGTTTTATAAATGATTGGTTGCATGTTAGCTCACCCTACTTGTTTATATTTGTGTATGTGCGATGATCGTATAATTCGTTATACGGGAGCAGATGAAGGAATGTCGTCTGATTCAGTGTCAATGAAGAAAGAGATAGAAGAATTCGAGTTATATTTATGAGTTTGTAGTTGAAATCTGAGTTTAAAACATAATATATATATATATATATATATATATATATATATATATATATATATATATATATATATATATATATATATATATATCAACTATGAATTATCAAGTGTGAGATTATGGGATGTTACCTTAAATGTAATGCTACAATATATAAATTATGAATTATCAAGTGTGAGATTACGGGATGTTACATTAATGGTATCAGAGCGGTTCGTCCTTATGACGACCTAAGAGTTGTGGATTTATCCTACAAACTCATTATGAATCATAATGACAATAATTCTCTGTGTGAACAGAGAAATGACACGCACACAACCCAACTGTGAAACCTCTAATATGCCTAGCTTGCCAAGGGCTTTGGGGAGTCAGCTCATCTAGTTTCTAGTACGTGTATCGAATGAGCAAGTGGAAATTAATTACTTTGGCATTACGATGCGTATATGTTTGACTGTTTATTGAAATGAATAATAAATTAATTAGGTAAATGAAGTCAATCTTTTGCTATTGATTTCCACATGATATTATCTTTAGTTATTAGTCTATGTGGAATTTACATACATTATGTCTAGTATAGGGCTGATCATGATTTCATAATTCACATGATGAACAAATACTACTTGTCATTGTTTTATGGTATCAGTGTAGCGATTCATGGTTGTTTTGAGTGAACTTCAATTCTAAACATGTTTGATACAGTCTCAACTATTACTTGTCATTGATTTGTTGAATTTATAATTTTTATGGTGTGGATACATGATAGGATTAGGAGTTATAAACATAAGGTACTGCTGGATAGTGTACTAAATTATATTAGAATATGTCTTAATATTATAAGTGTAGATACTAATTAAGTGAATTAATTAATAACTAGCATTGCACGTTAAACCGACTAGACACATATATATAGGTAAGTAGGATATGTTTAAACTGAATGAATCAAGGAAAAACATAAGATTTAATTAATTTCATCATTAGAGTAAAAATTTACAATAATAGATTTTCCTTCCTAAGCCTTTGACAATTTCACTTGTGGCTTGAGTCTTGTAAATACCCAAAATCAATACAACTCTTCAAGTGTCCAATTTTTACCTTAGTATAGACCGAGGAAGAAAGATTGAACATCTATAGAATTATTGAGGAAGAAACACCAATATGAGTAGAGTTATTGAAAAACCAAATGTCTTAACCATTACACCGAAGATGGTCTTACCCTTGTGATAAATAAAATCTATCTTACACTACTTAAACAAAATAAATAAACAAATTAATGCTCCTAGATAAAAATAAACCGACAGATCTGACAGTAAGGACGCAAAGTTACTTTACCGTGAATCAAGAAATCAACTTTAAACCATGTTTTAAAAAAAATGGTTAGCTAGTTTACGTTAGATTTAAGTCTATAAATAAATATATAATAATACTAATAATAATAATAATAATAAAGATGTTCAAAAGTCGATCACAAGTGGTCGTTAAAGAATACAGTTCATAGTAATAGAAATAATTAAAGACAATTGTAGTCTTCTCGAGGAGACTATTCTTCGGCGGAAGGCAATCGTAAGGAAAGCTCAATGGAAGGAGCTTTCACCTGGAATAGTAGGGGAGGAGAAATCTCTCTTTTATCAAGAATGGGAGGGATTGGAAAAAGATCCAACGTCACCTGATCTGGGACCAACAACGCTATCCATGAAAGATCTCCAAATAAATAAAATTAGGAATGTTTAAATAATAATAATAAAAATAATAAATAAATAAAAGAAAAAAAAATACAATATACCTTACCATTCATGAAAGGTGGCAAGAGGGGTAGTGGAGTAATATTACAATTTGTATATATAAATACGTACCCTGTGATAGAAAAAGGGGAGACGAAAAAAATACAGAGAGAGACACACAGAAATAAAGAGATAGAAAGAGAGGAAGAAAGTATAGAAAAAGATAAGTTCTCATGCAAGAAGGTTCTGTCAACGACAACCACTAAGGAAGAATTAGAGAAGTACCCAAAGCTTAAAAGGTATGTCACATTTACACCTTTCTTTTTTCTCTTTTGATTGTACTCTGAAGTTTTTTCTAAACGTATTATTTTACTACACACAAATAACGTTTTTTTTAACATAAAAAGAATAGTTTCCCTCGTTTCTTTTCGTATTGGTTACATCTCTCACATCACGTGATATTTATTTTTAAATTTTATTCCAAAAATAAAAAATATTTTCTTATCAAGTATTTTCTTTTAAAAAAAATAATAAATCATAAAAAAAAGGTATAAGTACCGCGGCCTATGACCAGTTTCTTTCCTTTTCACCATTCTTAAAATAAAAGAATACAAAATCTTTAAAATAAAAAAATGACAACATTTGTTAAACAAACTTTTTTTTTTACCAGAACTACATGATCCCTTATTTTCCATCATGAATGGAGATACGTACGAGGAATGTTAATGCTTGTCGGGTTCACTTTTCAAAAATCTAAAACAAACATAATAATTTTCAAACAGATTTACAAACCTACCTTTTTCTAGATAAAAAACTACGTGATCCCTGATTGTTCATCATAAATGATATACGTAGAAGCAAGGTTAATCTTTGTCGAACTCATAAAAAAATATATTTTGTGTTTCTTATTAGTTTCTTTATATAATTATTTTTTAAGGAAAATTAAATATTTTGGAAAACCACATCAATTTTATACATTTAATGAAAGGTACTGTTTTTGGACAATACCTCTCTTATACATGCGTAACCAATTCCCAAACCTAAAATTTAGTTTTCGTAGACTATGTCTTATTTTATGGTTTTACATAGTTTTTTTAAAATAAATTATGATGATGACTCTCAAAACTTTTTTCTTAAACTCCCGTCACGATTTCTGTTGCTACAATACCTTCAATGGAAATGTTTAGAAGCATTCAACTGTATTTTTGTTAAATGTTTATAGATGATGTTAGAAAAATTAGAGATATTTATTATAGCTTGAGGTTAAGAATTATTTATTGACGTGTTTAGAGAGTACATTGATTTTTTTTATATATATCCACTGGATTGCTACAATTGCTAAATAACTCACTTAATACTCAGTAAAGAAAATCAAATGTCACTCTACCTAAAAGTGAAACAGAGTCTTAATTTTAAAGATTTCAAATTGATGATTGCATTACTTCTCAAAAATTAAAAAATGGTTTCTCTACAAAAATACAAATCACTATTTTTTAATAATTTAAAGCGATTAGATTGATGTAAAAAAGAAAAAAGCTATAGATTTTTGTTTTCATTTATAACACACTCATATGACAGTTTTTTTTTTTTTCATTAAGTAAAAGAATGTTTTACTGATTTATTCAACCATGCAAATTAATGGCACAACCTTTGAATATTCCATCAATACATATGGTACATATTCTATTCATAGATATATGGTCAGTGGCTATTGCCATTCTCCCTTTCCCACCGGAAAGAATATATATAAGAACTCTTTGCAACAATGGTGCGATTCCAAGGTTTAGTGTCCGGCTGAGCCAGTGCCATGTGTGTAATCTCGATGTTCAAGACGATGTTTAACACAATTGATTACGTGTCACTGTGATCTTATAAAACAAATTCATACTGCTACGCGATTGTCAAAAGGTTATAAAAAAGTTATTGAAAAAACATTTTTCTTAATTTTCTAACCATACTTTAAGTCATGTCTTCTTTGGTACCACAAGTTTCATGTGTGTATATTGCAAACTATAATTATAAAAACAAATCTCTGTCAGCATCTCTCAGCCGTGTCCCAGTGGGCCAAACAAAAGCAATAATACAAACACCAGAAATAGACACAAGCCATAATTTCACCACCTACTCCATTATTTTATGCTCCCTCTTGTCATCTTTTTCGTTTTTTTGACCTATGGAAAAGCATGCTGTAAAAGCCTGCATCAATCTCAGATAAAAATATTTGTATTCTAATGTAACTTCATGCAACACGTGTTATATAACTTACACAGTAAAACATGAGTGATGCTGCAATGCAATGCCCTTTTTGTGGGGGCATGCTTCCTTTAAATATCAGCCATTCCTTCCTTTCAACAATTCATCCACTTCCATTTTCTTTCTCCTCTATATTCCATTTTCCTTCTGCGTTATTTCTCCACTCACCATGCTTCCAAAGTTCATCAATATCAGCCCCTTCAAAGCTGAACACCAAGAATTGAAGCACACGAACAAAAGAAGAAAGCATGAGAAATCATTCGAGAGTAGCAGCATGGATGTTGGTTTGAGACTTCTCCCTCAAATCACCAGCTCAAAGACCACATCAAACGTTCTCTTGAAATCTGCAATGAGAAAGCCAAACCAGTTTTCCATCCCTCAAGACTTCTGCTTCCTTAAAACTTGCAATCTCTGCAATAAGCAGCTCAGTCCAGACAAAGATATTTACATGTACAGGTATATATACATACATAGTTATTTTAACATTGGAATTAGCATAGTGATTTTACGAGGATGTGTTTTGATTTGTGATATGATGTTTGTGCAGAGGGGATCAAGGTTTCTGCAGTGTAGAGTGCCGCAACAGACAAATAGTTTTGGATGAGATGAAGGAATTAGAAAGCTCAACCAAGCAAATGGTAGCATCTTACAGACAATGTTGCAGTGAGGCACGTCAAGAGACTCGCCTTATACTGAAGGACCTTCGAATGCAGAGACTCAAATCTAGAGTCTGAACAAAATCCTTATCAGTATAATGAAAACCATTGGAAATAATTTTTGTAGATTTGCTGCATAACTATATGAAACATGTTATACAGTTCTTCTTTGTTTTTGAGAATTTTGACAGAATGATGTGACGTGTTGCTCAATATTTTTTTAACTGGAAGAAATATTAATATTCTTATATAGTTTATTTAGTTTAATCTTTAGAATAATAAATATAATAATAATATAATATAATAATAATAATTATTATGAATATTCTATGCTGGCTGTTCTACCCTGACGTACTTTCTTTTATGTAAGCAAAATGGTGGATAAGGATACGCTTTTAAATTCCGTTTCTAGCCCTTCAATTTTCCTTAATGAGTATCTTATCACATGAACTGTTGCATAGGAATAATAAATATTGGACCCAGCTTTAAACACTGATATGGACTGCCATCAAGATATTTTTGCTATTAATCGATTTTATAAAAGTTAGATTTCTCATCGAGAGTGACTTTGTGTTAGATTATTTCAGATTAATAAAATGTTTATAATAAAAATCAATTAGATATATTTTTTTTTTTTTTATGGATCAGTTGTATTTAATGGAAATGAGAGAAGAGAAAGTGACAGAAGAGAAATATTTTAAGGAAAATGTTAACAGACTTGACTACATCCTATTTTTGCTGAGTCACACTGTCCACCCTTATTTATTGCTTTGGAAAGGTATCTTAAATTTCAATTCACAATTAAATGATGATTTTATTTTGGACAAAAATATATATACATTCTTATAAGAAAAATACTTAATATACATTTTTTTTATCTATTTATTTTAGTTCTATCTCTTGTTTTATATATCTTATAAATTTATCATTTATTTTCTCTCTTTAGGTTTTAGTTGAAGTGTCTATCAATATCTTGAATGTCCATCAAACATTTCTCTTTCATTTTAGTCATATCATCCATTCATATTATTATATAGTTGTCAAGCGGTTATTTTCAATTTTAAATTATTACTTTTCGAGTAAGTATAGTGAAAGGTAATGCGAATTTAGTTCTAAAATAATAAAATAGAAGAACTGAATTAAATAGATGAAGAAAGGATGAAGAGATAAATAAAGAAAAAAAAAGTTAATGGAGAAAACAATAAAGAGGAGAATGAATTTATTGACTTCTAGTTGAAAAAAAAACACTTGTTTACTTGAAAAGTACAAAAATTTTGTTATTAAATCTAACTCATATTAATAAAACACAGGTGGGAAATGTTATTTATATATTCTATTAATACTTATATATAGTTTGAAATTTCTTGAAAAGATATATATTAAATTTTAGGTTAAATCATGTTCTTTGTTATATTTTTATGAAAATTTCAAATCAGTCCTACTTATTTTTTTTTCTAAATTTGGTTTTTATTTTAAAAATTTTGATTCAATCATGTTACTTTTATTAGTACTTTACTACGTTAAACAGATACTAGGTATGGTTTATCTTTCTTAAATTTTAAATTTTAACTTTCTTAAAAATTTAAAATTTATGGTGTGTCAAATTGATGTTTTGTCACGGGAAGGTTGTCTGTAATATATGACAACGAGACACACAAGTCATTATCATGTATCATTGTCTTAATCACAATTTAATCTTTATAATATTTTATTTTGTCTTAATTTGATCTCAACTTTTTTAAAATTAAACAATTTCTTTTATCTCTGAATTAAAACAAAATTTAGTTTTTATATAAATGTTATACAAACATTTTAATTAAAATTTATATTTTTAGTAATATTAAGTTCATTTAAATTTATATTTTATATTGAATTTTATTTAAAATTGTTTTAAAGTTTTTAATAAAAAGTAATGTTAATTAAAAGTAATGTTAATAAAAAAAATTCAAAATTGATTTCAACAAAATTAATTTAAATTTGTCTATCAATTTCATTTCATAAAATAAAATAAATTTATCAACTTTTTCAATTCTTGTAAATAATTATATATTTTTAAATATGTAAAATTCAATAATTTATATACAAATATTTTAGTTGGTTTAAAAATAAAAATTGTATAAATTTAAATGTAAAATTTAAAACAATTTTATAATAATTTAAAATAAATAAATTTAACATTTCTAAATAATGTTAAATAAAGTTCAATGTAAAATATAAATATAAATAAATTTAATCTTAATCAAAATATTTAATAAAAATATTTGTATAATATTTATAAAAAAAATAAATTTGGTTTCAATTTAGAGATGGAAAATTTTGCATAATTTAAAAAAAATAAAACTAAATTAAGACAAAATAAAAATTCGGAAACCAAATTAAAATTAAGATAATGATGCCGTGTGACAGTGACTTCTGTCACATCAAACTACCATTGTCATGTGACATGATTTTAGCTTGATACGTGATTAATTTTTATTTTTTATAAATAAATATTTAAAAAAAAATCATAACTACAAACAGAAATAATCTAATTGTATCAAAATTTTCAAAATAAAAATCAAATTGAGAGGCATGGATGTTTATAAGGAATAGGGGTTGCTCTAAAAGAAAGTCGTTAGTTTCTGGGTTTTAATATGAACGTTATAAAGAGCTGTCATAGTTTGTGGATTTATATTGCATATAATTATCCTATTTATCACGCTTTTTGAAGTGTTGAGTAATGCTTTATTTGTAGCCATTATTTTGGATTTATGGATAATTAATATGATTTGTTCAATTAATTAGTTATGTTATCTGTGTTGGCTAATTAGGTTAACTGAATGGTTAAAACCGTATGTAGTGAAATAATCATATTAGCTGAACCGATGTTGATTTTGATATTTTGGATGGTTAATATTGTAAAGTTTGTTACTTGATTAATAATTTTACGTGGGTAATTTGAATTAGTAGATGATTTATATTGTAAGTTGGTTAAAACAATATTTCATCTACAATTAGCTACATAAAAAAATCTGAACATATTATCACAACATTTTTTTGTTTTAAATTTCGAATACTTATACAATGCTAGATAAGACGTGCATTAAGAAAATTAAACATAAATAAACTAGTGGTAAATTGTTTAAATTATAGTATAGGTTAGCCAATTGAATTACTTTAAATAGTTTTATAATATGACATGGCCAGCAAAGGTAGAGTGGTACATTGTAACAATCGGATATCAAAACGAGTTACTTTAAAAAATATTAATAAGCACTTAAAATAACAAAAAATAACTAAACAAATAAATCATACAATTATATTTATAAAATATATATTTTACTTCCTTTTCAAGTAACTGATACCGTATAAAAAGAAATTGTATTTGGTGTGTAAATTTGTGATTCTTTTATGTCAATTAATATATTAAATAAATCATGTATTAACCCTTTAAAAAATATTTAAAGAAATTACTCATATTCATTATTTCTAGCTAAAATCATATCAAATCTTAAAATATTTATTTCTTTCGCATTTAATTTTAAATTTAAAAATCTAAAACTTTAAAGAATAAAATTTGTCCTAGTTCTACTCTGACATCACAGATATATAATAACCACAATCATATAACTTAGGCGTCCACATTTCAATAAAGAGAACAGTCAGAGTAAAATAGTAATTCAGTAGCTGATATTACAGTCATCCACAAAAAGACAGAACTTAAAACTTAAACAGTTTAGAGTACTTCAAAATAACACCAACTTAAATTTAGAAATCCCAAAAATACTATACTGCATTATCAGCATCCTCCAACTCTTTCAAGGGAACCTCCTCAACAACATCTGCCTCCCATCCAAGGGGATGATCATCGCAAAGGAAAACATACACAGGCAGCACACAACAAAGAAGTAAGGGTGAGTTAGATAAACAAGCAGTAATCATATAGTTCGATCAATAAATATCATCGTGTTTAGCTACATATAAAGAACAATCAAGGCATACCACTTTAAACCATGACTCAAACACTCACACGACTCATCCGGATTGGTATAACTGTCGAACTATTGGTCGTCTTTGCACTTGCGTAGTTCAGCTGGCACTCCCCAACACTATGCAAGGTAAATCCCTCATCTGTCTATGTCTAAACTCTAAGACTATAGACGAGAACCTCCCTCTACTCTCACCACTTACACTGCTCTCCTCTATTTGAGCATGAACAGTGCTTCGAGTGTAGGGATAGACATACCAGTTCAAAGCTCCATACAGTTATACAGAACAACAACAACACCCCACACATCACTTTCAATCATCTCACCCTGAGATGTCCACTTCATACTCAATTACATCATTGTAGTTCACATTCATATGCTTTACAACCACTCAACAACACCATACATACATCCTGACAGTCAAACAACATCAATCAATCCAAACAGAAGAAGAAAAATGAGTGAGATCCCCACCATGCACCAGTTTACGTTCATATATATATATTCATATATATATATATATATATATATATATATATATATATATATATATATATATATATATATATATATATATATATATATATATATATATATATCATGGTTCTTATTTGGTAAATTCCTTGTCTAATTTTCATCATAGTAGATATCTTACTTTCCCCCAATTGGTCACCGAAGAGGGTTCAGATGTCTGAATGCATCAGACTCACCTTCGTGGCTAGCACATATGACTAGTCACAACGTACTGGACCAGGCCAGGGCTGCTCTATGATCAGGGATGTGCCAACTCAGGTTTTTAAGTCCCCTCTATCCTACCAACAAAGAAAGGCTTTTAACAAATGATTTAATTATCTAAGTTATTAAAATTGTCCGTGTTCTAGACATCAAATACCCAATAAAAATTATCCAATAAAAATTAACATCGTAGAACAGCTTCACAAGAACACACCAGTTCAACATTCAACCTGCATATATTTGTATAAAATAAATTCATACAAAAATAATTAGCTCCCCTTACTTGGAAAACTTCACAGTTTAGTTGACAGGGATGATCTAAATACTGCTCCTCACACCAAAATTCAAAGACACCCTATAAATCACCCAATGGTGATAGAATTAGCTTTTTAGGCTAGAAATTACCACAAATTTGAAGTAGAACACTTCTAGTGACATGCATTCAGTAAAATAGCAATGCCCTAGAACAAGAACCCGTTCGGTCCGTTACGGAGCCCTTGACGCGGTGAACGTTTGAGCACCAGCTATTCAAAAATTGAACGGTTCAAGAGGGTGGTATTTTAGAGAGAAGGCAGAGCGATATTTAGAAGATGAGTTTTTAGAGAGAGAAGGAAAAAGTTGGCAGAGTGGAAAGCTGACTTAGGAGAAAGACCCCTGCTAAGGTCATGTGTCTTTGATCTGATGGGTATGACTGCCCCACATAAGGCCCAAAGGCCCCTTTATTAATTTTAGAGGCCCTTACATCTACCAATAGATTTAACTTTTGAAGAAAAGATATATTATTTCATTTTGAATTCTTTTAATTTTAAACTATTGACTTACTAAAAGAATAAGTTATCTTAATTTGGATCACGAATCTAAAAAATATGAAAATATAACTTAAAGAAAAAAATGAAAATAAAATTAATATTTATCATTATAATTATTTTACTAAAAAATCATTATATATTAATTAAATTTAAAGACAAAAAAGAAATAATTACTATAAAAAAAATACGGACTATTTGCATCAAAACCTATCAGTTATTTAAAATATATATATAAAGGAAATTTAATTTGGTGTAAATTGTGAGAAACTCTTATCATTAATTAATACTTAATACATTAAATAATAGATGTATAAATCTTTTTTGAGAAAAATGTATAAATTTTCTTGAAAAAAAAATTAAAAGAAACGAATCTTCGTTAATATGATTCAATGAAAATTTCAAGTTAAAATCATATAAAATCTTAAATATATGTAAAATCTAGAAAATAATGTATTAAAGTTGATCAATGTTTTCAAATTATGAAACTGAATATTTTATTTTAAAATAATTCAATAGTATAAATAAAATTTTTTAAACTTATTTTATTATTTAAAATATATTTTATTTCTTTAAAAAATTGTCTCTTAGTTTTCTCTCTTTGAGTTTTTTCATCCATCCATATTTTTTGATGATCATGAAGTTTATAGAAGATTCTAACTGAGTTATCTCTACGTCTAGTCGATCAATTTCTGTCATAGAAAGTAAGTTTGGACTCATTTTTTCTACTTTTACTTTTAATATGTTTTTGGAAGAATAAGGAGGTGTAATTGCATGTTTAATCATGGGTTATGGAGTTGAAATTAATTGTTTATTGAGATGTGTATTATGAAGGTTCTTTAATATATCTTCATGATTCCCATATAAGTACAAATCATCTTTAACTAAAGAAATCAGGTTCTTCAACTAATAAATAATAAGAATGTATATAAAAAGCAAACAAGTAATTATGAGAAGATGTCCCAACAATGTAGAGTTAGAAGCTAACAGGAGCACAAGAATTTCTTGAAAACTAAAGGCTTGAATTGTGCATAATAAGTATGAAAAATGTCTCAAAAATGTTCTGATATTAATTATGAGAACATGTTCTGAGTTTTTTAGTGCTTTTGATCATTTTTAAATATGAAAAATGTCTCAAAATGATAATTTCAAATGATTGTAAATAAAAATATTATTTTGATATAGATCAGTAATACAAGTTGTTTTGAAAATGAAAATTTATAAAATGTAAAACAGTTTTTTATACCTAATAAATAAATTTCTTTAATTTTAAGCTACTCATGACATCTAAAGTCAAATAATATATTATTATTTATAAACAATACTAAGAAACTAGTAATATTTGTTCTTCTAGTGTATATTTAGATTTTTTTTGTTCTGAATAACTGGTTTTATCTTGCTTTGATTTCTGATTAATTAACCTAAATAATTTAATTTTTTCATAGACCAATTTTCAACCTGATTTACTTAGAACCCTTGAACCCATCCGGCTCACCAACCCAACTATTTTAATTTATTTATTTATTATTTTGTATTTTAATATTATTAGTTAACATTTTTATTATTATATTTAAATGAGAATAAAGAAAAAGGATGTTTTAAGAGACAAAAATATTATAAATTCATCAATTCAAGTCTCTGATCTTATAAATGGATAAATGACACAAAAATTATCAATATTATAAACTTTTTGGCTTTGTTTTTCAACTATATTTGAGTTGTATGTTAATTTTTTATTTTGAATTGTCTTTGAAGTTTAATATTATTTTAGAGTGAAATTATTTAAATTTGAATTACAAAAAAATTGTATTTTTTTTGGATTTAAAAAAAAATTATAATTAAGTGAGCCAGTGAGTCTACCCGTTTAACCCACCAATCCGTGGTCAGTTGGGTCGAGTTTAAATTTTTTCAGCTCACTAATAAATGAATCGGGTTGGGTTGACTCACTAAGTGGCCAACTCGTGGTGAGCTGGGCCGGGTTGAGCCGGTTGGCTTGTTTAGACAGCTCTCATTAGGACATTATAAAAGGGCACCAAAACATTTTGTAATTCATTCTTTGGTTTGTGATTTGTTTGTTATCCGTGTTATGTGCAATGGCTCCTTATTCTACAACAAACAATGGAAGAACATCAAATCAAAGAAAGAGAAAGATTGAGATCAAAGAAGTTGAACAGAAAAACAGACGACGCGTCACCTTCTCAAAACGAAAATTAGGACTTTTTAACAAGCTCACTGAACTTTCTCTTCTATGCAAAGCACAAACTGCTTTGATCATCACCTCTGAAAATGGCAACGTGTATTCCTGTGGTTACCCTAATACCGACGCCGTTCTCTATCGCTACGTCAGCGGAGGGTTTACCGAACTCTGCAGAGTTACACAAGACCAGCAAGAATATAACGAAAAGCAAAGGCTTGAATATGAGAATGTGCACAGGAACTTGAAAGAAAAGCATAAGCAATTGGAAGAATTGAAAGAAGCACAAAAGAGTCGTTCTTGTTTTGATTCTTGGTGGAATCTCTCCCATCAAAACATGTCTTTGGAAGATCTTGAAGAGTTTAAGACCTCTTTGGAAACTTTCAAGTTTAATCTCATCACACTGTTGCAAGAGAAAGAAACAAGTCTTCCATTAAGTATGGCATCAAGAAACTCCCAAAGCGTTCTTTAAGGAGTGTGGATTATAGTTTTTTACATGCGTTTTTATTAGATATGTTTATTCTTTTCAGTTATAGTTATTTTCTATTGTGATTAGATTTAGCATTTTCTTTTTCCTTCACTGTTGTATAATCTCCTTGCTGAGGTATTTTGTAATCATCTTCTTTCATTCAATAAACATTTTCTGTTATATTCTCATATTCTTCTTGTTCTTGCTTAATATCTTGTAATATGTTGTTAGTAATTTTTATTTGACACATGGAAACATATTCAAGTGCAAATATGATTTTTTTTTTCCGTTAAACGTTCTTTATTCTTTAAATAAAGAAAGTTACAAACAATCCTTTAGATTTCAGTGAAGATTACATATTAATTATATATTTTATTAATAAGCCTCTTACATTTCGTATTTTATTGTAATTATGAGTGTTAGATTTTTCAATAAATGATATAAAATGAAAGCAAGTTTATTTTTGAAGTTTGATGGGATCTGAAAACGGGATCATTATTTGAAGGAATTTTTGTTCCTTTTAATTAATCAAGAACAAAAGAAAGAGATTCATCTAATTATAATTATATTTCTGCTGATTGAACTAATTTTCATAAATTTTTGTCATCTATACTTATTAATGATAATGATAATACTTTGATATCACAAATAAATGAAGTTAAAATAATTTTGTGTCGGATTAATTAGAAATGATGATATATAACGCTCTATATTTAAATATTAAAAACCATTTGCTTAATTTTTTATGTCTAACTTAAAATGTTAGGTTGATTTATTTATATATATATATATATATATATATATATATATATATATATATATATATATATATATATATATATAAGTAACATTTGTGAAACTGAGATATATGAAAAAGAAATTTAATTTGGTAAGAAAATTGTGTGAAACTCTTACCATTAATTAATACTTAATACATTAATAAAAGATGTATAAACCTTTCAGAAAACAAATATATAATTTTTTCTTGAAAAAGATTTAAAGAATTTCATTAATATGATTCAATGAATATGTCAAGTTAAAATCATATAAAATCATAAATATACGTTCCATTTCTTTTGAATTTAACTTAAACTTTAAAATCCAAATTATATTTTCCAATTTCATGAATAAAATTTTATTTAAAATTTACGAAATAAAAAGATATATCAATGGCTATCTATTATATATGTGGCTAGATATTATCTCATATCAACATTAAGAAAATAAAATTTATTTTATATATTTTTTATTTTTCTTATCTTTTTAAATATTTAATCCATTTACCGTTTTAGAAAAAGACAAGTTTGTTAATTGGTCCAAACAAATTTTCTGAGAGCATAAATATAAAATTTATATATTGAAATAAAAGACTACATTTATATGTAATAATTGTTTTTACATATCTATCATATATATTTTATCTGTGGGCTGAGAGCGGATTTGCATAAAGATTATTTAATTTTTAATTTGGTTATTTTGAATTAATAAGCATAATGTTTTGAATGCAAATAAAAAAAATGTAATTTAAATATAAAGAGTGAAATATTTGTTCAAAACAAAATAATAATTATATTTTATTAATCTTTACTTTTTCGTTATTATTATTATTAAGATTTTATTATTGAAATTATAAGTATTATTAATGATAATGGTTAGGTTCACGCCCTAATTTACATGAATATTTAATTAATAACTCTTTTATACTTATATATAATAATGATTATAAATCACTTACAACATGAAATATTTGTCTTTTTTATTCAATATTAAAAAATATAATATTTTTTTAATAAAAACATATAATATATTTTACAATTTAAATTTGTCACCCGTTGTTGTATGTACATAGTGCAATAATCAGATTCAAACACAGTCCATCCTACTTTATATCGCATATTGTCATCTAAATAAATATGGACGAATATATATATATATATATATATATATATATATATATATGTATATGTATATGTATATATATATGTATGTATATGTATATATATATAAATAAAGAATATTAACAAAACAAAAACAAAATTTGATGTCAGCCATATGTTAAAAAAAAGTAGTAAATCCATACAGGGTGACGACATTTAAACTTACTATTATAAGTTTCAATAGAAATTCTAATTGAATTAAAAAGAACGTTTAACATTATTTAACTATATTAGCAAAGTCGTTCCTTCTTCAACCAATAAAAAGTCTTTTAGTGGCATAATGATGAAAATAGATATATCATATTTTGAGGTAATAGATAGTTAGTTATGAAATTGTAATATTAATATTTATTCATATTTAATTTGTAAATGTATTATAATTAATATCTGTAAAAAATTAGTAACAATTCATGATGAAATTTTTATACTTAATCAAAATTTTAAAAACTGATTTAGCAACCTACCAACATGGTCCTTTTCATCCAATGAAGTAAGAGTTCGTTAAATTGCACAAAGATTAATGCAGAAGGGATGTGACATTGATTATTGAGGTGGATATTGATGAAAAGTTTTGTAACGTAAAATAATTTAATATTTTAATTTATAAAAATTATTTTTGTTCAGAAACATTGGAGAGTGGTTGAAAAAAGAGAATCATTATCTTTCACTAGTGAATAAATTTATTTAAATATAATTAATTATATTTATTTAAATATAATTAATTAATATTAAGTGAAATTGTGTTTCACCTACTTGTTACTAACATAGAAGTTGTGCAGACTTAAAACAATTTCTTAATAATAAAATCATACCAAGAAGATTTATTTGTGTCTATAATTTTTCTTTTTAAAAATAACACTATTTATTTCTATTTTGAGGTGGAATTAGCCAGCCCCAAACACCAAGTTTTGTATTCATTCTTAGATTGTGATAATGTTTGCAAAAGAATAAATGAAAGTGAAATATTATTAAAGAAAAAGATATTTTATCGTAGATTGTTTTATAACATTTTGATATTTTGATATAGTACACATGTTATTTTTTTACTGATTCACTATTTATTTTTGTTACTGTATTAATGTATTCTAAATTTAATGAAAAAAATGACGTGTACTGTGTAAAAATATTATAAAAAAATCTGAATTAATATATTATTGCTTTATTATTAATTTCACACAAGCAACAATGGAAGCTTATAAGGAAAGGAAAAACTTGTTCTAAACCTATGTTATGTAACATTAACAATAACAATAGAGCTGTCAAAATGGGTCATAACTCGCGGACTAATCCAGTCCATCACGAGTTTGAGCCAGGTTGGATTTGAAAAAATTGTATTTTTTTTATGTGGATCAGATTTCAACCCGACTCATTTAAATCGGCTCATATGGGTTGAATCCGTGGTGGACTAGGTTGACCTACCAACCCACCTACCTAATTTTATTTTATTAAAATTTAATTTTAATTTTATAAAAAAATATTTATTAGTTTTTTTGTTTGAAAAAATTATTTAAGTTTCTTATTTTCAAAATTAATTAAACACCCATGTTGGGAGTGAAATTTGTTTAGATTTGAATTATAGAAAGTTTGTAATTTTTTTTACTTTTAAAAAATTGTAATTAAGTGAGTCAGTGAGCCAACCCGTTTACCCACAAACCCATGGTGGGTTGGGCCAGATTCAAATTTTTCTGACTCGCTAATAAATGAGCCGGATTGTGTTGACTCACTAAGTGACCAACCCGTGGTGAGCCGGACCGGATCGGGCTGGATGACCCGTTTTGACAGCTCTAATTAACAATTTAAAGAGTAGTAGTGCTGTAAAACACATTTGGGAAAGTTGGTATAGAAGATCCTAACTCAAAATGCTAAAATTACATGATAGCATTTATAATGTTTCTTGAAAGAAAAGAACATTCTTATAAAGGAATTTAATTAGAAGTAGTTAAGAAAGGAGAAAGAAGTTATCAAAGCATTATATCAGATTCTATCATAGCGTGGATTCAACATAAATATCCTAAGTTGTCCATAGTTTATTTTGTACTGTTTTTGTTTTATGGTATGTAAGATGTTAAATATATGAAGGCAATGGTGCAGGAAGCGATGGTGTAGTGTTGTAACAGAGAGTTTCAGGATGCAAATGGAAGGCAAAAGAGTGAAAGGAAAAGCAAATAAAGAAGATAAGTTTTGGATGAGAGATCCAAAGAGTGGAAATTGGATTCCAGAGAAACACTTTGGTGAAGTTGATGCTGCTGAGCTTAGGGAGAAGTTTCTGCCCAAACCACACACTAAATCTACCAATCAACTTAACTAGAATCTCGTTCAAACAAAAACCACTTATATGTAATAAATATATGTTCTTGATGGTCTCGCTTACCTCTATAATAAGTCAATTTCATCATCATTAATTGTTCTCTATATCCAATAATTCTATATTTACTTGGTCTCTTAACTTTTCATTGCATTTTTTAAAAATAAAATCTTAATATAATTTCAAATTTTAAAACAAAAAGTACCTTTAATATATATATATATATATATATATATATATATATATATATATATATATATATATATATAAGAGGTTTGTTAATGTTCGTACGCTTGTTTTTCAGTTGGTACATTTTAGTAATGTGTACCGGGTTTTAGTAGACAAAAATATCCTTATATATCATGGATTCTAAGTTTTAAGATTAAGGATATTTTAATAATTTTTATTTTCAAAACTAAAAAAAAAAAACCAAACCCTTACTCACCTCTCTCATTCTTCTCAACCTTTTCTCTGTCATCCCTATTGTAGTTCCAACTGAAAAAATCAGAATCATTTGTCGTTAAACAATTTGCCTTTGTAAAGAGTTGAGTCATTGACATATTCACCTTCAACCAAAGGTTCATTCAAGATATCTTCAATCTCACCATCTTCACTAACCTCTCTAATTTCATCATCTGCATATGTTAATCATCATCTCTAAAAAATCCTCCAAGCCAATTACCAATTCCTTCCGATGTCATTATGCTTGAAAATTAGATAAAATTATATACGACAAAAATTATAAAAAGAAAACTCATTATAAAATCATTTTTTGTAAGAAATTGTTTAACAACGAGTGTTTATGATTTTTTTTCAGGCCAATTACCAATTTCTTTGATGTCATTATGCTTGTGAAAATTAGATAAAATTAAATAAGACAAAAATTATAAAATGAAAACTCATTATAAAATCATTTTTTGTAAGATTGTTTAACATACAGTGTTTCTGATTTTTTTCAGTTGGGCTACCATAGGATGACAGAGAAAATGTTGGAGTGAGAGAGATGAAAGATAAAGGGTTGAGAGGAATGAAGAAGGTGAGCAAGGGTTTGAGGTTTCTCTTTTTTTCTTAGTTTTGAGAATAAAAATTATTAAGATACCCTTAACCTTAAAACTTAGAATCCATGATATATAATGGTATTTATATCTACTAAAATCCGGTACACATTGCTAAAATGTACCAATTGAAAAACAGGCGTACGCACGTTATATATACTTTATAACTCAATTATAAAATATCTTGATAGAATATATTTTTCTAAAATAAAAGAATTTTCAATGTGAGTTTTCTTGAGGAGAACACTTGGACCATGGTTGAATCCTCACCAAAATGAATCAAACTATAAGTAGTAAATAAATTTATGTATAAAAACTTAAGATACCGTAACTCAAAATCTTAAAATAATTAATTTATGAATTCATTTATTTATTATGTATATCATTCAACTTATTTGTTTTTAGTTAGGTGGAACTTTCAACTTGAATTCTTAATCAATTTTGCATTGGATTACTAAATACTATTATTGTAATTTATTAAAGATAATAGTATAAAACCTTTTGATACTATTTGCATATATAACTACTTTATTTAGATAATATTAAAGTTATATATAGTTTCATTATTTTAAAAGATTCATTTCATTAATTAGTATGTGTCAAGGAGAGATTTTTGTGTGTGTATATATTGAATTATATTAAAAAAGGTGACTTTTTAGTTTAATTAGCAAATAGTAATATCAAAAATTTACTTTTTATATTGTTCAAAATGTAATTTTAACTATATTCCTAACTAATTTACAATTTGAACATATGCAAATGAGAACAAAATCATTATAAATAAAATATTTTATTTTCTTTTATTAAATTATATGTATTCTTCTTTTACATTTATATTCACAAAAAGAAAATTTGACCATAAAAAAATTATTGTTAAAATTAACAATAATTTTTAGTGTGAATCTGATAATGAATAAACACTATATATATCCAATCCATTGTTATCCTTGGTAACATCGCATACTATAACTAACCATAAAGAATTAACAATGAGTTAGATCGGGTACAGATAACGTTTTTCCACTACTCAGTTTACATCAATAATCTATCCATTATCTGTTTCGTTACTAATTGAATATTTATTTAAAACATATTAGTGCATATTTTAAAATATGTATACATCCATAAATATTTAAAAAAATATATTTTATAATTTTTTAAAATAAAATTATAAAATAAATAAATTAAATTAAATTAAATATAAATTAAATATAACTTAAAATATAAATTGAATTTTAAATTTTTACAATAATAAATACCCAAGTATAATATTCTTGTTTATAAATAAATATTAAAATATTTACTATCTACTTTCCACTTATAATAAATATCTGCAGATATGAAACTGCAGCGAACTTCACAAAAAATAAAAGATATTTTTTATTTTATAAAATTATATTAGTGAACACAGCATTTAAAGTGTAAACTTGATGATTGAAACTAACAACGTGATTCTCATTTTTCCTTTAAAATTGGAATTGTTGAGAATGAGAATAAGAATATTAGAATGACATCCCTCTTGTTCACCCCTCCCCAAGAAGAAGAGCCCAATTCAGTTTTCACCCTCTATTAAAAAACAAAGTATGAAATTTCTTCTTCCAAATGTGCTTCCAGCTAAAAGGGTTAGTACCTCCCATACCAATTGGAGAATAGATTCTTGCAAACTCATTGGGGAAAATGCCTTTAATAATTCTTCTTGCCCGATTTTTTTTTTTTTTTATTGTCTGTTCAATGGATGATTGATCAGCGAGTTTGGGTTTTATGCTCATAGGTAGCCACTTATTACGATCTTAGTTAAGTGTATTTTACTCTCATATCACATTATTTCTTTTAGACTAATCTTACTTACGGTAATATGAGATTATAAATACTTCAAAAAGTTTTTATATCTAGTCAAAATTAATTACTTCTGAAACAGGAAAAATTGTTTAATCACTATGCAAACTCATGTATATAGAGTGAATGATAGATAAATGTGAGTTTAAAGTTCCCATCAATTAAAAAAAAGTAAAATAAAGTAAAATAAATACTATATAAATAGAGAACCCCTAAACCAATTAAGGAATTGGAGGCATGCGAAGTTTCATATCTTTTAAAACGAATAAGATCACTACAGAGTTGGGTGGCGGGTGGTCATAACAAGCTTCACAGCCACGTCAAGATTCGCCCGCTCATTGGAAAAGCGCAAACCCGTTCTATCCAGTTGAATACATTTAACTGCTCCAGTTGAATATAAAGTTCTATTCTTAAGTACAAAGAGTCATTCAGTAATAATTTAAAGAAGAATCACAATAAATCCAATATTCTTAGATTCGACTGATTTCCAATTAGTTTAGTACTTTGGAACATTAAATAAAAGATTTTATGTGTAATAAACCAACAACAGTGCAGCAGAAAAGGAAACGGCAATTCAATCTCAAACACTGTTTTATTGCAAATATAAGCAAATCTTATATTACACTTGGTGGTATTAGAACAAACCAGTCAACAGTAGTAACCCTCCATGTCCATTATGCCACTACAGTCAGATACTAATGGCATTTCACTTATGTTTACCTTTCACTGTTAATGTTCAGCTGGCAAATGTAAAATTCAAAGAGAAAACACCCACTGATATAATGAAAGTGTTTTTCGCTTTAAATCTCGGTCAGTGTTAGGCCAGCCAGGAACTTCACTTTTCCAATCCATATTATATAGTAATTTTGAAAGAAGAAATCCAAAGCAGATATCTCACCAAGAACAACGGAACAAAATAATAATCTTAATTGTCATCTCGTGGAGCTAACATTATCTAATACTTACTTGCGAATTAGAGTATAACTCAAACACTTCTTCAACTTCAAAAATTTAAATCAAATCTTGGGACAACAAAAGACAGAAGAATAAAAACAATTAGAAAATTGGATTTAATAATATGTTTGTACATGTAAATAACACTTCCTAATATAAAGATCTTCCATAATTTCTATGTTTGTACATGTAAAGAACATTTCCATAAGGGTACCAGATCCTATGATCTATAAGAGGCAGGACAAATATTCAAAAGATACTAAATCAGAACCTAATTCCAGAATTTAACAATATGTTTGTACATGTAAATAACACTTCCTTCTATAAAGATCTCCCATAATTTCTATGTTTGTACATGTAAAGAACACTTCCATAAGGGTACCAGATCCTATGATCTATAAGATGCAGGACAAATATTCAAAAGATACTAAATCAGAACCTAATTCCAGACTGGGGAGGTGATGATTCTATTTATGGTTAATCATATCATCGTCATTCTTCTTCTTAGACTTTCGATATTTCTCCTCAACTTGCTTTGCATGTACCAAGGCAGTGTCTGCTAGCTTCCTCAAATTAGGAATTTGATAATTCTGAACCAAGTAAATCCCAACCGTCGTCCCAGCAATGAAAAGGAAGCTACTCCTAATTATGCCCATTATAGTTGCTTGAGTGGTTGAAATGAAATATCTGGTATTGTAATATCACTTTGCAAGAATCACCATTAGAAATAAAAAAAATAAAAATAGAATAAGACAGAATTGTACTGAAGAAGTAATTTGTTTTGTGGTTTTATTCCACCGCCTTCGTGCATTGTGTTTATCATTATCAGATTCCATCTTCTCACGACACATTCCTCTTTACATAAACATTAAAATATTCATTGAACCAAATGAAAAACAATGAACTAACTATCTGGACAATGATATCAGGATGATGCAGAGAGCAACAATATTATGTAATAATCTAAATGATTCGGGTAATCAAATTTTAACTTAAGAAAAAGTATTTTCACGATACTAATTAACTCTATTTCCAGAATAAGCAAATTCAAAGAAAATTGGATGCCGAAAAACATGGTTATGAAGAGTTGTTAGCAACCGATTAGTCAACTAATCAATCATAAAAACAAAAATATCTATTGTTCTATACAATTTCGACAGAAGATGCTGCAAATTATACATAGACCAACAACTTAAAAAATCCATTCCATAGTTAATATAAATTGAAGAAAAAAATATCGTACCAAATCTCGAGAGGTGGACGATACTGATCTGATTTCTAGATACCGAAATGGAAAATGGAGGAATGTGACGGTAGATAAGAAACTCTGGAAAACCTAAAACGATTTGGGGAAAAAGACCAGAAACACAGCACCGCCATTGCCCATCTCTTCTCCGCGCTTTTAAACGCATCGTTTCACTCTGTTAATGAGGAAAACATGTCTTATTTCTTTAATTAATTTTAATAATTTAACTTTTGTAAGGGAATGTAAACATATATAGACAAAATATATTTTTGGTCCTTAATCAACTAATTTTCTTTATTATGTAATAATAATATTTTTTAAGAACATTTCTAATATTAATGATTTTCTATTAAATTAAAACATTTATTAAATTAAATATTTTGTTACAAAACCTATATATTAAATATGAAAAGATATTTGGGTGATGTCTCAAATAAATCAAGAAAACCTATAGAGCAAATATTTGATATGTACCTTAAGAGTAAATAATATTTTACTTAAGAGTTTTGTGATGAGATCTTAAGGATTAAAGGATTTTCCTTTAATGAAACCAATATACACTTGTTAAGAGTAAAAAAAGAAAAAAAAGAAAAAATAAAAATACAAAGGAAACTATTTTATTTTTATATTCTTTCGCTCAACTTCAATATATACAAAATATATAACAAATGGAATCATTTTATATTCAGAGTGTCCGAAGTAAAATAATTTTATCTCGCTTCTATATTAAGATTAAGTATTAAGAAAAATTAACATAATTTTTGATAAATTACTTAATAAATTAAAGTGTTTAAGTACTTTCAAAAAATGTATAAGAACAAATATGAAAAATAAAGATACATGTACATACATTTCCCATCTTATGTTCAAATTAAAAAAATAAATATTACTTATTCTTTACTCATATCTAGTCAAATACAATGATTATGGTTGTTTGTGTGTCTAAGCACATGAGGAGTTTCTAGGTTGTGAATCATATCAAGATGATTGTGATCAGAATAAGAAAATAGTTTCTAAGCATTTTAAAATAACTATTTTGGAAATAATTTAACATTTTTGGATGGTTTTTTTTTTAAAGAATCAAATTGATGTCAATGTTTTCTTACTATAATAGGGATATTTAAAAATTAAATTTTTTTTATCAGGTGCGAAATAGTCAAATATTCTTTCCGTCAAAATGAAACTGGTTGATTAGTTCACCCACCTTTTTAAATTTTTTTAAAATCTTTTTACTTTTTAATATCTTTAAAATTCTCTATAAATATTTTTTAAGTTTGAATTGATTAATTAATATTTTCAATTCAATAAATTAAAATTATTATAAATATATATTAAATTATTCTTATTATAATTAATAAATGAAATTTAATTTATAAATGTTAATAATGATATATTTAAATCTTTCTAAAATATAATACTAAGAAATTAATTTTTATTTTAACTTGAAAACAAGCGTATTCCAATCAAAGTGGAGTAACATTAAAATTTTTAAGCAGATTCACCAAATTTTGATAAGCCCGGTGCGGGGTCTACAAATAATTACGTTCCTTGGAGAATCTAATGAGAAATTAATGCTTTATTGTAGTGTGTTCGTTACACTAGTGGCATTCATAGTAATGTAAATTCCAACGTTGCCTTTTTGCATGCAACATTTAAAATAAAACGGTCAAATATTTAAGACCCATGAGTATCAGTATCAGTCACCTTTTGCATTCTCTATGTTTTCATTTCCTCTACTCTTCTTCCATCATCCTCTTATAAATGTGTGTGTATATATATATATATATATATATATATATATATATATATATATATATATATATATCAGAGAGAATGTAACTATTTTCTTCTGAAATGGAGGGAACTTCATACGCATCTTCATCTGGGAATGTTTCCTCCACTGCTGAAGATCCTTTGGTTGACGATTTCTACTTTTCAGCACTTCACGATGCTGAAGAAATATTTCCAATTTCGGATGAGAAATATGCCGAAGAGTTACAACTCCAGGAAGCCCTCCATTCCTCCGCAATGTCAAGCGCTAGGGCTGAAAAAGAAGTTGTTATAGTGGACGAAGATGATGACGGCGACCACCATTTGAGAAAGCTTAAGGGGAAACAGAAAGATATCGGTGAATCTTCCCATGGCTACTGTGGTATTTGCATGGATGCGAAATCTGGAGAAGAAATGTTCAAGAACCAAAACTGTTCTCACCTTTATTGTGTAGATTGCATTGGAGGACATGTTGCTGCAAAGATTCAGGAAAATATATCAATGGTGAAATGTCCTGAGCCAAAATGCAAAGAGGTTATAGAGCCTGAGAACTGTCGTTCGATTATCCCCAAAGAAGTGTTTGATAGATGGGAAAATGCTCTTTGTGAGAATGTAGTGCTTGAATCGCAAAAGTTTTACTGTCCTTTCAAGGACTGTTCAGCTATGATGATATGTGATGAAGGGGAAATAGTAACTATTTCTGAGTGTCCACATTGTAACAGATTGTTTTGTGCACAGTGTAAGGTTTCATGGCATGCAGGAATAGATTGCAGTGAATTCAACGCCTTGGAGCATGATGAGAGAGGGAGGGAAGATCTGCTGGTGCTGGATCTTGCCAAGAACAAAAGCTGGAGAAGATGTCCAAAATGCAGATTCTATGTGGAAAAAAATGAAGGATGTTCTCATATTTCTTGCAGGTTGGTGATTGTGCTGCATTGTTTTAAAAAGACTTGTTTTTTGCGGAAAAGAAGCAACAGTTGTTTGGAGAGTGATAATTTGAAAATGTTTATGTTTTTGTTTTGTTGGACTGAATCCTGTTCTAACAAGCTGTTGATTTTTGTAGATGTGGTAAGGAATTTTGTTATGCTTGTGGATCCTCTTGGTCACAGCACCATGCATGTTAACGTCAACAACTCTTAGCAAAAGCTTGTAGTTGATGTGAATTTTAAGAGAACAAAAACATTATGTTTTGGAATACAATTGTTTATCAGTGTAATGTTTACATGTGTTAATTCTCTCTATGTATATTTATGTTTGCCATAGTTGGATATTTTGAATAAATTTAGCTGTTTAATTTTGAGTTTTTTTAGTACTTGACTGCCTGCAAAGTTATATTATTTGTCGACGATCATGAACTAGGTTAAGATACAAATGGTAATTAGTCTTATGCAATGTATTTAAGGAATAATTTTTTAATATTTACAACTAAAATGAATGATTCTATTTAAGTTGTATTTCTAGTCTATGTATGTCATGTTGTCCTATATGCTGAAACTAGTTCTGTGTACGCGTTAAATTGAAAATTGAATAATTTTATGTTATTCTTTTACATGTAAGAGAATATGAATTAGAAAATTGAAAAGGGAAAATGAAGGAATAAACGCATAATGGAATGTTGTTTTTAATGTGCATTTTATTATATTTTTATTTATCATGATAAAATGTAGGCTTGGGAAAGAAAAATTAAACATGGACAGTAACTTATGACAATATTGAGAAATGGAAATTTTTTTTTCAGCCTTATATTAGATAAATAAAAGGACAAATTATAAAGCACGGTGACTACATTTAAACTTACCATGGAAATTACTATAGAAACTAATAAAAATAATAATAATAATACAGATTATTTTATAATAAACAAAAAATAAACTAAAAAGTATCAAAGAAAAAAATATTTTTTTTATAAAATAAATTATATTTTTTATCTTCTTCTTTGTTTTTTCCACAATAATAAATAATTATTATAACCACTTTTATGTTCCAGTTTCTTTCTATTTATTCTCTTATAACTACCATTCTCTTCTCCACATTTATCTCAATCTTCTAATCCTACTTAATATTATAAAATATCTGATGGAAAAAATCAATCCCCCAACAACTTCCCAACAAAATAGGTTTTGCCCAGCACATAAAAGGAAAAGCGTTTTTGGCATCAAATCCTGTCCATTTTATATGCATCTGGACTCCTATAGCAGGTAATTTCTTTTCCTACATCACTTGCTTATCTCATGATCGTAGTTCCATTTTTTCTCTCACAGATCTCAAAAATAGTTTATCCGTAGCTAAACTGGCACGGATGTAAAGAAGGTTTTGTCGCTCAAATGCGTGATAATTCTTCACAGTTTTAGCATCTGCAGCTACTGGCAGTGAGGTTCCTGGTGAAGCTTTGGAGCGAAAGAATTATGTTAAGTGTTTTCTTTCGATTCAAGAACGGTAAATACGACTTTTGTTATAAGATGCTGATGGAAATTTGATGTTATTTTGTTTCATTCTTGCGACTAAACATAGCAACAATTGCAATACCTTTTTCGTATTGAAAAAATAGAAAGTTTGGGTTTACTTTATTTTATTTTATTATGAAGATTGAAAAATATATATAACGTGGGTTTATAGGGCTAATGTTTAATGAAGATACACATTTTGCTTTTTGATATAAGCAAACAAGAAGGAAAGAGAATATATTATTTTCTTGTCTAACATAATGTAATGATTTTATAATGTGTAAGTGTATTATTATTGTTTAAGGACTCTAATTATTTTCTGTATTTTTATATTTTTAATTTTATTTTTATTGTGTTTTTATTTATTGTTACTTTTTTTATTTGAACTAACAAGTTGAGTGTTCATACACTATTCATTTATTATTTAATATAAAAGAATATCATTTTTATTTTTTTTATCCTTTAGTTTATTTTTCCTTGAAAATTTTTAATTTAGTTAAAATAATTTTTACTATCTTTCAACCATCATTTCTTTTTAAATATTTGAGGTTAAATAAATGATGATCTTTGTTTTAAAAGAAATTAATTAACTTATATTGAAAAAATAAAAAAGTAAAGATAGAGTAAAAAATTTATATTAAGATAATTTTTTTTCTTTTAGAATTTTTTTTATGGGGGTATGGAGGGAGCTTCATCCTCATCTTCATCCATGAATTTTCCCTTCACTGCTGAAGATCATCACGTGGTTAACTATTTCTATTTTTCAGTACTTTTCGGTGGTGACGAAATATTTCCAATTTCGGATGATAAATATGCTGATGACGGTGACCACCATTTGAGAACCCTCAAGGGTAAACAGAAAGAGATCGGTGAATCTTCCCATGGCTACTTTGATATTTGCATGGATCTCAAACCTAGAGAAGAAATGTTCAAAAACCAAAACCGTTCTAACCTTTTTTGTGTAGATTGCATTGGAGAACATGTTGCTGCAAAGAACAACTATAAATATGCTGAAAAGCTGCAATTACAACAAGTCCTCTATTCCTCCACAACGTCAAGTGTTAGGGATGAAAAAGTTGTTAGAGTGGACGTAGATGATGACGGTGACCAACATTTTGGAACCTTCAAGGGGAAACAGGAAGAGATCGGTGAATCTTCCTATGGCTACTGTGGTATTTGCATGGATGCCAAATCTAGAGAGGAAATGTTCAGGAACCAAAACTGTTCTCACCTTTATTGCGTAGATTGCATTGGAGGACATGTTGCTGCAAAGATACAGGAAAATATAGCAATGGTGAAATGTCCTGAACCAAAATGCGAAGGGGTTATAGAGCCTGAGTACTGTCATTCGATTATCCCTAAAGAAGTGTTTGATAGATGGGAAGATGCTCTTTGTGAGAATGTGGTGCTTGAATCACAAAAGTTTTACTGTCCCTTCAAGGATTGTTCAGCTATGATGATATCTGATGAAGAGGAAGTTGTCATCACTTCATCGGAGTGTCCACATTGCCATAGACTGTTTTGTGCACAGTGCAAGGTTTCCTGGCATGCAGGAATAGACTGTGAGAAGTTTCAGAGGTCGAAAAGGGAGAAAGGAGAGAACGAAGACTCATTGGTGATTGAACTTGCAAAGACTAAACGTTGGAGAAGATGTTCAAAATGCAAAATTTACGTAGAAAGAATTGATGGATGTACACATATTTCGTGCAGGTTTGTGTTTTACATATTTCAAACCACTCTTTTATCTTATGAAAGTAGAACATGTTTCTAGGAATTTCGATTATCGATTTTTTCGTGTTATACCTATGTTGATATTGAACTTGAGAATCTTGACTATGTTTGTAGAGTGTTGAATAGATGTTTGTTGATCGGATCCATTGAGAGTATATGTTAGAAAAATGGTAGTTAGGACCATTTTAATCTTGTAAAAGATTGTCAAATGATAGTTACTAGTGTCAAAAATTTTTTTTCTTTCATGAGAGTTTTCTTTTGCATTTTGAATGTATGTTTATTATTATTTCCTTTTTTAAATGTAATTCAATTAGAACAATATATAACCTTTTTACATGATGGTTAGTTTATTTTGCAGATGTGGCCATAAATTTTGCTATGCATGTGGATTGTCTTGGACTTCTAAACATTATTCGTGTGTAGTTCGTTAGGTTGAAAGAATCCCCCAAGATTTGGAATCTATTGTTGAGTGAGTACATTTGAGATTTTGGATTTTGCATAATTGCTGTTTGCAGTATGTTCAAATTTGGATTATTAAGCTTATCAGAACTATTAGTAGTTTATTCAGTGATTATTATCAGATTTGTCTTTTCAATCTAGAATTTCTTTAGGATTAATACTTTTATTCCCCAAAATGTAAAATTTACGTAGAAAGAATTGATGGATGTACACATATATCATGCAGGTTTAAATGTAATTCAATTACAACAATATATGACCTTTTTACATGATAATTCCTTTGTTTTGCAGATGTGGCCATGAATTTTGCTATGTGGATTGTCTTGGAGTGGTACACATTATTCATGAGTAAGTTTTGGTGAGACCAAGTTGAAAGAATACTCCAAACATTGGAATTTATGGTTCATTGAGTACATTTGAGATTTTGGATGGCCATGTTAACTTTTGGATCATTAACCTTATCAGAACCATTAGTAGTTTATCCAGTAATTATTAATAGATTTATCTTTTCAATCTAGAATTTCTTTAAGATTAATACTTTTATTTTCCAAAACATCTTTTCTTTTTTTAATCAAAATAGGTATTTTTCTGAAATACATTCTTTTGTTAGGCTTTTCGGAAGTTAATTTATTTTATCAATATTTTTTTCAGCTTGGTTACATAAGCGAAAGTAATATAAGTATATTAAAATGAGAAAGACCACTATAAAAATTAAAGAAAGAAAATGTTTAAGAACAAATTGAACCATATATTTTATTATGTTTGTGTGTTAGTTTTGGAAAAATACAAATTCAAGACAAATTGGTTACTTTAAACAAACAAATAATGAAAGCATTAATAGAAATAATTGATATATGCCTATGCTGAATGAGTCAGTTTAGTGTAGGAGAGAATAATGTTTAGGGTTATTTGTATAAATGATAAGAAAACAAGTTTAAATAAGATTTATGTCAATTATTTATTTTTGTTAATTTGGTGATTGCTTATCTTGTTTTATTATTAGTTTTTTTTATTGTTATCGTTGAAAGAGATATGAAATTTTATAGTCGTGTTACAAATAATAACAAAATCTCACATTTTTACATCCGATTTAATAGTATATTGCAGTTAAAAGAGACATGACATATCAAGAAATGAGAGGATAAATTTTTCATTGAGAATAGATACAAAAGTTTATTATAATTATCACTTAACTTATATTTTTATACTTCAAAGACTATTGTACTAAATTAAAACTCTAAATATCTAAATCTAAATTTTAGTATTACTTCCTTCACATTAAGGTAATTATTACAAACAAGAAAGACAAAAAAAAAATGTAATTTAATGTATTAAAAGCAATCATATTTCATGTTTATATAATTAGACATATAAAATTTATAGAAACAATAAATCCGAAGTCATACGGTTATTTCTTCTAAACTTCCATCTAGATACATATATTGATGTTCTCGTACTCTTGGGGGACTTGTCTAGTGTACAATGAAACAACTTGTCCATATCAAAGTACTATTCCATCAAACTATCACATATCAAGGTTAATCTATTAAATATCTATATGGTTAATACATGACAATCAAATTAAGGATCTCTTGCTATTTTTCAGGACATACTCCACCCTTCTCTACTACAGACTGGATGGATATTATGAGGGTCAAAATCATCCCCGGTTTTGGAGCAATTCTACATAATACATTATACTACTGAACACTACTATAAAATCGCTTCTCGAGATCAATGGAATCACATCAAACATATGCACCAAATTCACCATTAATAACACACTCCTCATCATTATAATATCATATAAAGGAACACCATACATGTTTACCATCATACTTACATTCGTATTTAAAATTCATAAAGCATAAACATTTTCATTTTCATTAAAATTGCAAAACAACAAAAAATAAAGAGAACCCAGAAACATAAGTACACAACTCACAACAGGGAGCACCCAACAGTACAAGATCACCGCTTAGCGTCATGCATATAGAGGCCAAAACCAAGTGACACTCTATGGCCAGCGCTCAATGACCTATCAGTGGCCCTCAACACTACATCAGAAAACAAAAGTTCATCTAATTGTTCTTGGATAACCAAGGACTTATTTAAATGACCAATTTGGTATTTCTAACTTAGTGAAGGATTCTAAAACATGTTTAGATGTCAAATTGAATATCAATTCGAACAAATGATCATTTCCTTGGTTTTTCCCCTTTAACATCAATTTCAATAAAAAACAAGTGTATTTCTTACAAAGAGAACAACAATTCAGCATACCATAATGACCAATTCTCAGCAATATAAGTAGCTACTCAAATCCTAAATTTATATGCATTTGGACTCCTATAGCAGGTCATTTCCTTCCCTACATCATTTTCTTATCTCATGATTGTGGTTCCATTTTTTCTCTCAGATCTCAAAAATAGTTTATCCATTGTTAAACTGGTACGGATGTAAAAAGGGTTTTGTTGCTCAAATGCGTGATAATTCTTCACAGTCTTAGCATCTGCAGCTACTGGTAGTGTGGTTCCTGGTGGAGCTTGGAGCGAAAGAATTATGTCAAGTGTTTTCTTTCGATTCAAGAACTTCAAGAACGGTAAATACGACTTTTGTTAATTATTGTTTTCTTATTCGGTAATTAAGGATTGTATTTTAAAAAATCATAATTATTATTGTATGTTTTGAATTCATTTGATAATTGCAAATTTTATTTCCTTAATAATTTCAAAAATTGTTAATCATCTTATTCTTTCTTGACAATCATAAGAATATTAGAAATTATGACTTGCTTCATAGACATAATAATATTCGAATAATTAATTGTCATGTTGAGTTTCATAAGTTCAAGAATTTTCGATAAATATTATGGTGAGTTTTGGTGTTGCATTGAAACTTTCAAATATATAAATTTTCTTCTAAACAATTCAAGTTTTACGAGATTTAAAATAAAAACAACTTTAATTTTTCATTGTGAATTTTTTATTTTAAATAAAAATACTTTTGAGCAAAATCAATCTTTACGGAGTCCAAATAAATAATTTCATAAATATATTTTTCTAAAAAAGAGTAGATCTATTTAATTTTTACGTAAAAATAAATACTATACAAAGTTATTTTATTTTGCACACCTAATACCTAATTAAACAAGACAACCGTCTTAGATTGTCAGTGTTACAGATTCTGAAGGGTTTTCTTTTATAATTTTCTTAAATAAATTATTATGAATTTTTATATATTTTTAAAAAAATTTGTCACCGATTTTATTATTTTTATTCTTTTTATACTTTTATGTTTTTAATCTTTTACATGACAATGTTAAATTTAATACAAAAAATTAAGTTTAAATTTTAATATAATAAATTTAATTTTTATTTACATAAATCATCCATTTATTACTTAATATAAAAAATATTTTTATATTTACTATAATATAATAATTAAAATCATTATATGACCTATATGAATTGAAATTTAAAATATGAAATATTTATGTCAAATTTAAATTATTAATAATTTAATATATTTTTTTGCGATTTAGTTTACTTGATTTGTTTATGTATAATTATATAATATTAGTATTTCTTTATTTTTTATTTAATTATTATTTGATATTGATATTCTAATTTAAAATTGATATAATTATAATTTCATTCTAAATATTTAGTATTTTATACAGTAATATTATATTTTATTGAGATTTTTATTTTAAAAAATAATTATTTGATATTAAAATAATAAAAAAATTAATACAAACATTAGAAAAAAAAAGTATGTCATAATAAAAAATCTATACTTATTAAATTTATATATATATATATATATATATATATATATATATATAGTATATATATGCTAAATTTTTACGGATAATTATAATATAATGAAATTATCTCCCAGCAATCTGGTTCCCGTTCCTAATCCTAAAACTTGCCAAACACGTTAGAAAGTTTGTATCTAAGACTGAAAATACTGTGACAAATACTGTAACCGTCATTAGAGGTGTCATTTTAATTTCAGCGCATGGTGGTACGGGGCTGCGGTGATAGCGACGATCGAGTGGTACAGGCGGCGGTGATAATGACGACCGAGTGGTAGAAGGGGAGAACCGTGCACCAGGTTAGCGTTTCTTTCAACTACTTTGTTTCACCGTTAGGGTTTTGTTATATATACATATATATAGTTGAATTTCTTCATTTTTTTTAAAGCAATCCAGTCACTTCTGCATAACCCTTTGGTATTTTTAAAAGGGATGAAGTTTAGTTACATTCTTTTAGGTAATATTAATATTTTTATAAGGGATGTAGTTTGGCTAAAATGAGAGGAAAAGGACATTGGGTTGGTGTACAAGTCGGTGCTTTTGTTCAATGTATTCTATTTTCTACCATGGCAAGCAAAAATTGGGATCAGCATTTATATACGTTGCAAGAACTTATTTTTCTTAATAGACTGTTCTTTTATACTTGATTAAATAAGAAATTATATAACTGTTTTTAGATTGACTGAATATCAAGATAAAGGGAGAGTGGGGCTTTTTATATTCTGTTGTTGATATAGGAGAGGATTAGGATGACCCCATTCCACACAAATTTCGATTTCATTTCAAATTCATATTTTTCTCTCGAATCCAATTGCATGTGGCTAATTTTTGTGAATAAGATTTTGGAAAACTTATGAGTCTCGTGGTGGACTGAAAATTTGTGGTTTAAGGCACCTCTGGTGTGCCTTCGTGTCCAAGGAAAAATGGATTGAAGTTCATGACTTGGGACTTGATCAATTTTTTACTTAGAGCTAAACATGTTGATAGTTCATGAACTTTTAATTGAATTCTCTAACATGTCATATTCTAATATAACATGTCATATTTTAATATAATAGTTACCTCTCAAAATTTATTTATTCACCAATGAAGGAAGAGATTTATGTTTGTTGAATGAGGATCACCATTGTAATATGAATTGCTTTTTCCTGCAAAAACTGTTTACATCTCACGTTCATTTTTCAATGCAACTGCACTTTCCTCCGCAGTTTTGATCATTTGATACGTGCTATTATAAATTTATTTTTTAGGAGAATATAAATGTTGCCACATATATATTCTGTGGCAATTTTAATCCATTAATAACATTGGATACCACTCTTGAATCTTAGACCAAAAAAGTAGGTCAAGATAGAAAATTTATATCTAAAAAACTGAAAGGACTGTGACTAATAATACTATAGCCGTCATGATCCAAATATGATAAACCACATGCGAAGTTCTCTGCTAAAATATAAAGTATCTTTGATCTTTTCGGAAACAGAAATGGGATTTAATGCTTTATATTCCTGTATTCATATCACATTCATTAGCATTAAAACTAATTTGAATTCGAACACGACTTTTTGCATCTCCATCGGCTGTGATTCTTGCAATATTAAATCATAACCGTCAAATATTTAAGACCTATGATTATCAGTTCACCTTTTGCATTTGCATTTCATCTACTTCTCTTTCAACAGATCCCTTATACAAACTTTATATTTCCCAAGTGGAAACATAAAGAAATATCAAGTGGTAGGGTTGAAAAGAAAGCTGTTCAAGTAGATGTAAAGAATGTCGGTTACTTATCTTTAAGAAACAACCCCAAGTTGAAACATAAAGAGATGTCAAGTGGTAGGGTTGAAAAGAAAGCTGTTCAAGTGGATGTAAAGAATGTCGGTTACTTATCTTTGAGAAACCCCATTTTGAAACATAAAGAGATGTCAAGTGGTATGGTTGAAAAGAAAGCTCTTCAAATGGATGCAAAGAACGTCGGTAACTTATCTTTGAGAAACCCCAAGTTAAAACATAAAGAGGTGTCAAGTGGTAGGGTTGAAAACAAAGTTGTTCAAGTGGATGTAATGAATGTCGGTTATTTATCTTTGAGAAACCCCAAGTTGAAACATAAAGAGATGTCAAGTGGTAGGGTTGAAAAGAAAGTTGTTCAAGTGGATGTAAAGAATGTCGATCACTTATCTTTGAGAAACCCTAAGTTGATACATAAAGAGATGTCAAGTGGTAGGGTTGAAAAGAAAGCTCTTCAAGTGGATGTAAAGAATGTCGGTGATCTATCTTTGAGAAATCCCAAGTTGAAACCTAAAGAGGTGTCAAGTGGTAGTGTTGAAAAGAAAGTTGCTCAAGTGGATTTAAAGAATGTCGGTTACTTAACTTTGAGAAATCCCAAGTTGAAACATATAGAGATGTCAAGTGGTAGAGTTGAAAAGAAAGTTGTTCAAGTGGATGTAAAGAATGTCGGTAACTTATCTTTGAGAAACCCCAAGTTGAAACATAAAGAGGTGTCAAATGGTAGGGTTGAAAAAAAAGTTGTTCAAATAGATGTAAAAAATGTGGGTTACTTATCTTTGAAAAATCCCAAGTTGAAACATAAAGAGATGTCAAGTGGTACGGTTGAAAAGAAAGGTTTTCAAGTGGATGTAAAGAATGTTGGTTACTTATCTTTGAAAAACCCCAAATTGGAACATAAAGAGGTGTCAAGTGGTAGGGTTGAGAAGAAAACTGTTCAAGTGGATGTAAATGATGACCGTGACTTATCTTTGAGAAACCTGAAGAGGAAACATAAAGAGATCGGTGAAACTTCCCTTGCACACTGTGGTATTTGCATGGATGCCAAGCCTGGGAAAGAAATGTTCAAGAACCAAAACTGTTCTCACCTTTATTGTGATTATTGCATTGGACGGCATGTTGCTGCAAAAATTCAGGAAAATATATTGATGGTGAAATGTCCTGAGCCAAATTGCAAAGCGGTTATAGAGCCTAACAACTGTCGTTCAATTATCCCTAAAGAAGTTTTTGATAGATGGGGAAATGCTCTTTGTGAGAATGTGGTGCTTGGATCACAAAAGTTCTACTGTCCCTTTAAGGATTGTTCAGCTATGATGATATGTGACGCAGGGGAAGTTGTGACTTCATCGGAGTGTCCACATTGCCATAGACTGTTTTGTGCACAGTGCAAGGTTTCCTGGCATGCAGGAATAGACTGTGAGAAGTTTCAGAGGTCGAAAAGGGAGAAAGGAAAGAACGGAGACTCATTGGTGATTGAACTTGCAAAGACTAAACGTTGGAGAAGATGTTCAAAATGCAAAATTTACGTAGAAAGAATTGATGGATGTACACATATTTCGTGCAGGTTTGTGTTTTACATATTTCAAACCACTCTTTTATCTTATGAAAGTAGAACATGTTTCTAGGAATTTGGATTATCGATTATTTCGTGTTATACCTATGTTGATATTGAACTTGAGAATCTTGACTATGTTTGTAGAGTGTTGAATAGATGTTTGTTGATCGGATCCATTGAGAGTATATGTTAGAAAAATGGTAGTTAGGACCATTTTAATCTTGTAAAAGATTGTCAAATGATAGTTACTAGTGTCAAATAATTTTTTTCTTTCATGAGAGTTTTCTTTTGCATTTTGAATGAATGTTTATTATTATTTCCTTTTTTAAATGTAATTCAATTAGAACAATATATGACCTTTTTACATGATGGTTCGTTTGTTTTGCAGATGTGGCCATAAATTTTGCTATGCTTGTGGATTGTCTTGGACTTCTAAACATTATTCGTGTGTAGTTCGTTAGGTTGAAAGAATCCCCCAAGATTTGGAATCTATTGTTGAGTGAGTACATTTGAGATTTTGGATTTTGCATAATTGCTCTTTGCAGTATGTTCAAATTTGGATTATTAAGCTTATCAGAACTATTAGTAGTTTATTCAGTGATTATTATCAGATTTGTCTTTTCAATCTAGAATTTCTTTAGGATTAATACTTTTATTCCCCAAAATGTAAAATTTACGTAGAAAGAATTGATGGATGTACACATATATCATGCAGGTTTAAATGTAATTCAATTACAACAATATATGACCTTTTTACATGATAATTCCTTTGTTTTGCAGATGTGGCCATGAATTTTGCTATGTGGATTGTCTTGGAGTGGTACACATTATTCATGAGTAAGTTTTGGTGAGACCAAGTTGAAAGAATACTCCAAACATTGGAATTTATGGTTCATTGAGTACATTTGAGATTTTGGATGGCCATGTTAACTTTTGGATCATTAACCTTATCAGAACCATTAGTAGTTTATCCAGTAATTATTAATAGATTTATCTTTTCAATCTAGAATTTCTTTAAGATTAATACTTTTATTTTCCAAAACATCTTTTCTTTTTTTAATCAAAATAGGTATTTTTCTGAAATACATTCTTTTGTTAGGCTTTTCGGAAGTTAATTTATTTTATCAATATTTTTTTCAGCTTGGTTACATAAGCGAAAGTAATATAAGTATATTAAAATGAGAAAGACCACTATAAAAATTAAAGAAAGAAAATGTTTAAGAACAAATTGAACCATATATTTTATTATGTTTGTGTGTTAGTTTTGGAAAAATACAAATTCAAGACAAATTGGTTACTTTAAACAAACAAATAATGAAAGCATTAATAGAAATAATTGATATATGCCTATGCTGAATGAGTCAGTTTAGTGTAGGAGAGAATAATGTTTAGGGTTATTTGTATAAATGATAAGAAAACAAGTTTAAATAAGATTTATGTCAATTATTTATTTTTGTTAATTTGGTGATTGCTTATCTTGTTTTATTATTAGTTTTTTTTATTGTTATCGTTGAAAGAGATATGAAATTTTATAGTCGTGTTACAAATAATAACAAAATCTCACATTTTTACATCCGATTTAATAGTATATTGCAGTTAAAAGAGACATGACATATCAAGAAATGAGAGGATAAATTTTTCATTGAGAATAGATACAAAAGTTTATTATAATTATCACTTAACTTATATTTTTATACTTCAAAGACTATTGTACTAAATTAAAACTCTAAATATCTAAATCTAAATTTTAGTATTACTTCCTTCACATTAAGGTAATTATTACAAACAAGAAAGACAAAAAAAAAATGTAATTTAATGTATTAAAAGCAATCATATTTCATGTTTATATAATTAGACATATAAAATTTATAGAAACAATAAATCCGAAGTCATACGGTTATTTCTTCTAAACTTCCATCTAGATACATATATTGATGTTCTCGTACTCTTGGGGGACTTGTCTAGTGTACAATGAAACAACTTGTCCATATCAAAGTACTATTCCATCAAACTATCACATATCAAGGTTAATCTATTAAATATCTATATGGTTAATACATGACAATCAAATTAAGGATCTCTTGCTATTTTTCAGGACATACTCCACCCTTCTCTACTACAGACTGGATGGATATTATGAGGGTCAAAATCATCCCCGGTTTTGGAGCAATTCTACATAATACATTATACTACTGAACACTACTATAAAATCGCTTCTCGAGATCAATGGAATCACATCAAACATATGCACCAAATTCACCATTAATAACACACTCCTCATCATTATAATATCATATAAAGGAACACCATACATGTTTACCATCATACTTACATTCGTATTTAAAATTCATAAAGCATAAACATTTTCATTTTCATTAAAATTGCAAAACAACAAAAAATAAAGAGAACCCAGAAACATAAGTACACAACTCACAACAGGGAGCACCCAACAGTACAAGATCACCGCTTAGCGTCATGCATATAGAGGCCAAAACCAAGTGACACTCTATGGCCAGCGCTCAATGACCTATCAGTGGCCCTCAACACTACATCAGAAAACAAAAGTTCATCTAATTGTTCTTGGATAACCAAGGACTTATTTAAATGACCAATTTGGTATTTCTAACTTAGTGAAGGATTCTAAAACATGTTTAGATGTCAAATTGAATATCAATTCGAACAAATGATCATTTCCTTGGTTTTTCCCCTTTAACATCAATTTCAATAAAAAACAAGTGTATTTCTTACAAAGAGAACAACAATTCAGCATACCATAATGACCAATTCTCAGCAATATAAGTAGCTACTCAAATCCTAAATTTATATGCATTTGGACTCCTATAGCAGGTCATTTCCTTCCCTACATCATTTTCTTATCTCATGATTGTGGTTCCATTTTTTCTCTCAGATCTCAAAAATAGTTTATCCATTGTTAAACTGGTACGGATGTAAAAAGGGTTTTGTTGCTCAAATGCGTGATAATTCTTCACAGTCTTAGCATCTGCAGCTACTGGTAGTGTGGTTCCTGGTGGAGCTTGGAGCGAAAGAATTATGTCAAGTGTTTTCTTTCGATTCAAGAACTTCAAGAACGGTAAATACGACTTTTGTTAATTATTGTTTTCTTATTCGGTAATTAAGGATTGTATTTTAAAAAATCATAATTATTATTGTATGTTTTGAATTCATTTGATAATTGCAAATTTTATTTCCTTAATAATTTCAAAAATTGTTAATCATCTTATTCTTTCTTGACAATCATAAGAATATTAGAAATTATGACTTGCTTCATAGACATAATAATATTCGAATAATTAATTGTCATGTTGAGTTTCATAAGTTCAAGAATTTTCGATAAATATTATGGTGAGTTTTGGTGTTGCATTGAAACTTTCAAATATATAAATTTTCTTCTAAACAATTCAAGTTTTACGAGATTTAAAATAAAAACAACTTTAATTTTTCATTGTGAATTTTTTATTTTAAATAAAAATACTTTTGAGCAAAATCAATCTTTACGGAGTCCAAATAAATAATTTCATAAATATATTTTTCTAAAAAAGAGTAGATCTATTTAATTTTTACGTAAAAATAAATACTATACAAAGTTATTTTATTTTGCACACCTAATACCTAATTAAACAAGACAACCGTCTTAGATTGTCAGTGTTACAGATTCTGAAGGGTTTTCTTTTATAATTTTCTTAAATAAATTATTATGAATTTTTATATATTTTTAAAAAAATTTGTCACCGATTTTATTATTTTTATTCTTTTTATACTTTTATGTTTTTAATCTTTTACATGACAATGTTAAATTTAATACAAAAAATTAAGTTTAAATTTTAATATAATAAATTTAATTTTTATTTACATAAATCATCCATTTATTACTTAATATAAAAAATATTTTTATATTTACTATAATATAATAATTAAAATCATTATATGACCTATATGAATTGAAATTTAAAATATGAAATATTTATGTCAAATTTAAATTATTAATAATTTAATATATTTTTTTGCGATTTAGTTTACTTGATTTGTTTATGTATAATTATATAATATTAGTATTTCTTTATTTTTTATTTAATTATTATTTGATATTGATATTCTAATTTAAAATTGATATAATTATAATTTCATTCTAAATATTTAGTATTTTATACAGTAATATTATATTTTATTGAGATTTTTATTTTAAAAAATAATTATTTGATATTAAAATAATAAAAAAATTAATACAAACATTAGAAAAAAAAAGTATGTCATAATAAAAAATCTATACTTATTAAATTTATATATATATATATATATATATATATATATATATATAGTATATATATGCTAAATTTTTACGGATAATTATAATATAATGAAATTATCTCCCAGCAATCTGGTTCCCGTTCCTAATCCTAAAACTTGCCAAACACGTTAGAAAGTTTGTATCTAAGACTGAAAATACTGTGACAAATACTGTAACCGTCATTAGAGGTGTCATTTTAATTTCAGCGCATGGTGGTACGGGGCTGCGGTGATAGCGACGATCGAGTGGTACAGGCGGCGGTGATAATGACGACCGAGTGGTAGAAGGGGAGAACCGTGCACCAGGTTAGCGTTTCTTTCAACTACTTTGTTTCACCGTTAGGGTTTTGTTATATATACATATATATAGTTGAATTTCTTCATTTTTTTTAAAGCAATCCAGTCACTTCTGCATAACCCTTTGGTATTTTTAAAAGGGATGAAGTTTAGTTACATTCTTTTAGGTAATATTAATATTTTTATAAGGGATGTAGTTTGGCTAAAATGAGAGGAAAAGGACATTGGGTTGGTGTACAAGTCGGTGCTTTTGTTCAATGTATTCTATTTTCTACCATGGCAAGCAAAAATTGGGATCAGCATTTATATACGTTGCAAGAACTTATTTTTCTTAATAGACTGTTCTTTTATACTTGATTAAATAAGAAATTATATAACTGTTTTTAGATTGACTGAATATCAAGATAAAGGGAGAGTGGGGCTTTTTATATTCTGTTGTTGATATAGGAGAGGATTAGGATGACCCCATTCCACACAAATTTCGATTTCATTTCAAATTCATATTTTTCTCTCGAATCCAATTGCATGTGGCTAATTTTTGTGAATAAGATTTTGGAAAACTTATGAGTCTCGTGGTGGACTGAAAATTTGTGGTTTAAGGCACCTCTGGTGTGCCTTCGTGTCCAAGGAAAAATGGATTGAAGTTCATGACTTGGGACTTGATCAATTTTTTACTTAGAGCTAAACATGTTGATAGTTCATGAACTTTTAATTGAATTCTCTAACATGTCATATTCTAATATAACATGTCATATTTTAATATAATAGTTACCTCTCAAAATTTATTTATTCACCAATGAAGGAAGAGATTTATGTTTGTTGAATGAGGATCACCATTGTAATATGAATTGCTTTTTCCTGCAAAAACTGTTTACATCTCACGTTCATTTTTCAATGCAACTGCACTTTCCTCCGCAGTTTTGATCATTTGATACGTGCTATTATAAATTTATTTTTTAGGAGAATATAAATGTTGCCACATATATATTCTGTGGCAATTTTAATCCATTAATAACATTGGATACCACTCTTGAATCTTAGACCAAAAAAGTAGGTCAAGATAGAAAATTTATATCTAAAAAACTGAAAGGACTGTGACTAATAATACTATAGCCGTCATGATCCAAATATGATAAACCACATGCGAAGTTCTCTGCTAAAATATAAAGTATCTTTGATCTTTTCGGAAACAGAAATGGGATTTAATGCTTTATATTCCTGTATTCATATCACATTCATTAGCATTAAAACTAATTTGAATTCGAACACGACTTTTTGCATCTCCATCGGCTGTGATTCTTGCAATATTAAATCATAACCGTCAAATATTTAAGACCTATGATTATCAGTTCACCTTTTGCATTTGCATTTCATCTACTTCTCTTTCAACAGATCCCTTATACAAACTTTATATTTCCCAAGTGGAAACATAAAGAAATATCAAGTGGTAGGGTTGAAAAGAAAGCTGTTCAAGTAGATGTAAAGAATGTCGGTTACTTATCTTTAAGAAACAACCCCAAGTTGAAACATAAAGAGATGTCAAGTGGTAGGGTTGAAAAGAAAGCTGTTCAAGTGGATGTAAAGAATGTCGGTTACTTATCTTTGAGAAACCCCATTTTGAAACATAAAGAGATGTCAAGTGGTATGGTTGAAAAGAAAGCTCTTCAAATGGATGCAAAGAACGTCGGTAACTTATCTTTGAGAAACCCCAAGTTAAAACATAAAGAGGTGTCAAGTGGTAGGGTTGAAAACAAAGTTGTTCAAGTGGATGTAATGAATGTCGGTTATTTATCTTTGAGAAACCCCAAGTTGAAACATAAAGAGATGTCAAGTGGTAGGGTTGAAAAGAAAGTTGTTCAAGTGGATGTAAAGAATGTCGATCACTTATCTTTGAGAAACCCTAAGTTGATACATAAAGAGATGTCAAGTGGTAGGGTTGAAAAGAAAGCTCTTCAAGTGGATGTAAAGAATGTCGGTGATCTATCTTTGAGAAATCCCAAGTTGAAACCTAAAGAGGTGTCAAGTGGTAGTGTTGAAAAGAAAGTTGCTCAAGTGGATTTAAAGAATGTCGGTTACTTAACTTTGAGAAATCCCAAGTTGAAACATATAGAGATGTCAAGTGGTAGAGTTGAAAAGAAAGTTGTTCAAGTGGATGTAAAGAATGTCGGTAACTTATCTTTGAGAAACCCCAAGTTGAAACATAAAGAGGTGTCAAATGGTAGGGTTGAAAAAAAAGTTGTTCAAATAGATGTAAAAAATGTGGGTTACTTATCTTTGAAAAATCCCAAGTTGAAACATAAAGAGATGTCAAGTGGTACGGTTGAAAAGAAAGGTTTTCAAGTGGATGTAAAGAATGTTGGTTACTTATCTTTGAAAAACCCCAAATTGGAACATAAAGAGGTGTCAAGTGGTAGGGTTGAGAAGAAAACTGTTCAAGTGGATGTAAATGATGACCGTGACTTATCTTTGAGAAACCTGAAGAGGAAACATAAAGAGATCGGTGAAACTTCCCTTGCACACTGTGGTATTTGCATGGATGCCAAGCCTGGGAAAGAAATGTTCAAGAACCAAAACTGTTCTCACCTTTATTGTGATTATTGCATTGGACGGCATGTTGCTGCAAAAATTCAGGAAAATATATTGATGGTGAAATGTCCTGAGCCAAATTGCAAAGCGGTTATAGAGCCTAACAACTGTCGTTCAATTATCCCTAAAGAAGTTTTTGATAGATGGGGAAATGCTCTTTGTGAGAATGTGGTGCTTGGATCACAAAAGTTCTACTGTCCCTTTAAGGATTGTTCAGCTATGATGATATGTGACGCAGGGGAAGTTGTGACTTCATCGGAGTGTCCACATTGCCATAGACTGTTTTGTGCACAGTGCAAGGTTTCCTGGCATGCAGGAATAGACTGTGAGAAGTTTCAGAGGTCGAAAAGGGAGAAAGGAAAGAACGGAGACTCATTGGTGATTGAACTTGCAAAGACTAAACGTTGGAGAAGATGTTCAAAATGCAAAATTTACGTAGAAAGAATTGATGGATGTACACATATTTCGTGCAGGTTTGTGTTTTACATATTTCAAACCACTCTTTTATCTTATGAAAGTAGAACATGTTTCTAGGAATTTGGATTATCGATTATTTCGTGTTATACCTATGTTGATATTGAACTTGAGAATCTTGACTATGTTTGTAGAGTGTTGAATAGATGTTTGTTGATCGGATCCATTGAGAGTATATGTTAGAAAAATGGTAGTTAGGACCATTTTAATCTTGTAAAAGATTGTCAAATGATAGTTACTAGTGTCAAATAATTTTTTTCTTTCATGAGAGTTTTCTTTTGCATTTTGAATGAATGTTTATTATTATTTCCTTTTTTAAATGTAATTCAATTAGAACAATATATGACCTTTTTACATGATGGTTCGTTTGTTTTGCAGATGTGGCCATAAATTTTGCTATGCTTGTGGATTGTCTTGGACTTCTAAACATTATTCGTGTGTAGTTCGTTAGGTTGAAAGAATCCCCCAAGATTTGGAATCTATTGTTGAGTGAGTACATTTGAGATTTTAGATTTTCATAATTGCTCTTTGCAGTATGTTCAAATTTGGATTATTAAGCTTATCAGAACTATTAGTAGTTTATTCAGTGATTATTATCAGATTTGTCTTTTCAATCTAGAATTTCTTTAGGATTAATACTTTTATTCCCCAAAATGCAAAATTTACGTAGAAAGAATTGATGGATGTACACATATATCATGCAGGTTTAAATGTAATTCAATTACAACAATATATGACCTTTTTACATGATAATTCCTTTGTTTTGCAGATGTGGCCATGAATTTTGCTATGTGGATTGTCTTGGAGTGGTACACATTATTCATGAGTAAGTTTTGGTGAGACCAAGTTGAAAGAATACTCCAAACATTGGAATTTATGGTTCATTGAGTACATTTGAGATTTTGGATGGCCATGTTAACTTTTGGATCATTAACCTTATCAGAACCATTAGTAGTTTATCCAGTAATTATTAATAGATTTATCTTTTCAATCTAGAATTTCTTTAGGATTAATACTTTTATTTTCCAAAACATTTTTACTTTTTTTAATCAAAATAGGTATTTTTGTGAAATACATTCTTTTGTTAGGCTTTTTGGAAGTTAATTTATTTTATCAATATTTTTTTCAGCTTGGTTACATGAGCGAAAGTAATAAGTATATTAAAATGAGAAAGACCACTATAAAAATTAAAGAAAAAAATTATTTAAGAACAAATTGAACCATATATTTTATTATGTTTGTGTTGTTAGTTTTGGAAAAATACAAATTCAAGACAAATTGGTTACTTTAAAGAAACAAATAATGAAAGCATTAATAGAAATAATTGATATATGCCTATGTTGAATGAGTCAGTTTAGTGTAGGAGAGAATAATGTTTAGGGTTATTAGTATAAATGATAAGAAAACAAGTTTAAATAATATTTATGTCAATTATTTCTTTTTGTTAATTTGGTGATGGCTTATCTTGTTTTATTATTATAGTTTTTTTATTGTTAACGTTGAAAGAGATATGAAATTTTATAGTTGTGTTACAAATAATAACAAAATCTCACATTCTTACATCCGGTTTAATAGTATATTGCAATTAAAAGAGACATCACATATCAAGAAATGAGAGAATAAATTTTTCATGGAGAATAAATACAAAAGTTTATTGTAGTTATCACTTAACTTATATTTTTATACTTCACTGAGTACTATCATACGAAATTAAAACTCTAATCATCTAACTCTAAGTTTTAGTATCACTTCCTTCACACCATTAAGATAATTATTTAAAACAAGAAGAAACACAAATAGTAAAAAAATGGTATATATATAAAAGGTTTAAACCCTCGTTTGGTTCTCATATTTTTTCTGTCAATTTCAAATGGTTCATTATGTTTTTCGATCTTAATCGGGTTTTTAAACTTGTTAAAATGAGTCAATTAAGCTCTCTCCATTAATTTCTCAATAACGTCGTTTGCATGAGATGACGTGGTGCACAGAAAATTAACTCAATTTAAAATATTTAAATCTGTGGATAATAGTCATATGAAAAAAATTAAAAAAATATATATGCAGGCAATGAGAGATTTTGCAACTGCGTTGCCACCGATCAGGACGAGAACGACCCTTCCTCACTCTGGCTCAACCCTTCTTCCTCTATCGAAATCAAGGACACCTCTAACGCTGTTGCACCTGCTTCAGCAAATGCAGCAGTGAGAAAAACGATGTCGTTCGAAACCCCTGGTTCCAGCACTCTAACAGAAACCCCTAGTGCCGCCGCAGCAGCTCACGTCCCCAACCCCAAGAACCAGGGTTTCTTCCCGAGGGAATTAAACTTCTCCAACTCCTTAAAGCCCGAATCCGGTGAAATTATGAGCTTCGGAGAGAGCAAGAAGAGCTCTTACAATGGGAGTTACTTTCCCGCTGTAGCAGCTGAGGAGACCAACAAGAAGAGAAGGTCTCCTGTTTCTCGCAGCAACATTGACGATGGAATGCTGTCCTTCACCTCCGGCGTCATTCTACCGACTTTGAATGTAAAAGCTCGTGGTGTTGCTGGGGGCGGTGATTCCGAAAACTCGGATCTCGAGGTTTCCTTGGTGAAAGAGGCGGACAGCAGGGTGGTGGAACCGGAGAAAAGGCCCCGGAAGAGGGGTCGAAAGCCGGCGAATGGCAGAGAGGAGCCGCTGAATCACGTGGAAGCGGAGAGGCAGAGGAGGGAAAATCTGAATCAAAGGTTCTACGCGCTTCGTGCGGTGGTTCCAAACGTGTCGAAGATGGACAAGGCGTCGCTGTTGGGCGATGCCATATCCTACATAAACGAGCTGAAGTCAAAGCTGAGTGAGCTTGAATCGGAGAAAGGGGAATTGGAGAAGCAATTGGATTCGGCGAAGAAGGAGCTTGAGCTGTCAACCAAAAATCCCTCGTTGCCTGCCACGTATATATTTTTATAATTTTTTTCATATAACTATTAAACATGATGACCCACTTGATATTGACAAACGAAGGTTTAAATCTATTAAAAACAATCATATACTATGTTTATAGAATTACGCATATAACGCGTGTAGAAACAATCAATTCTAAGTAATATTCCTTTAGGCTTTGTGCACTTGAATGAATTTGGGGAAGAGTGATTGAGTGAATTTGAGAGGATTTGAAGATAAATTTTTTTGTTGTTTGTTTGAGTGAATTTTGAGGTAAGTGAGAGTGGATTTGGAAGTAAATTTTTTTAATTTGTCACATCAATCAAATCTTAAACTAATTCTCACAAACTTTGCTTCCAAATTACCTCTAAATTCACTCAAATAAACAACAAAATTTATCTTCAAATTCTCTCAAATCCACTCAATCACTCTTCCCCAAATCCATTCAAGTGAACAAAGAGTTAGACTTCCATCTGGATACATATATTAATGTTCTCGTACTCTTGGGGGACTTGTCCTTTGTGGTGAAACAACTGGTCCACATCAAACTATCACATATTAAGGTTAATTTGTTAAACATCTATGGTTAATATATGATAATTAAACTAAGGATCTCTTGCTATTTTCCAGGACATACTTCACCCTTCTCTACAAGAGACTATATGGGTATTAAGAGGGTCAAAATCATCTCCCGTTTTGGAGCAATTCTACATCAATACATTATACTATTAAACACCACTATAAAATCTCTCATCGAATCCATGAAATCATATCGAACACATGCACCAGATTCACCGTTAATAACACACTCCTCATCATCATAATATCATATAAAGGAGCACCATACATGTTTTCCATCATACTTTTAGCCATACTTACATTCGCATTTAAAATCCATAAAACATCAACATTTTCATTTAAATATACATTAAATCAATATCATTAAAATTCCAAAATAATAAAAAATAAAGAGAACACGTAAACATAAGTACACAACTCACAACAGGGAGCACCCAACAGTACAAAACCATCACTTAGCGTCATGAATATTGAGGCCAAAATCAAGTGACACTCCATGGCCAGAGTGACCTATTAGTGACCCTCAACGCCACATCAAAAAACAAAAATTCATCTAATTATTCTTGGATAACCAATGACAAATTTGATATTCCTAATTCAGTGAAGGATTCTAAAACATATTTAAATGTCAAGTTGAATATCAATTCGATCAAATAATAATTTTCTTGATTTTTCCAATTCAACATCAATTTCAATAAAAAAACAAGTGTATTTCGTACACCAAACACAACAACAATTCAGCATACCATAATGACTCATTCTCAGCAATACAAGTAGTTACTCAAATCCTAAATTTATATGCATTTGGACTCCTATAGCAGGTCATTTCCTTCCCTGCATCATTTGCTTATCTCATGATCGTAGTTCCATTTTTTCTCTCACAGATCTCAAAAATAGTTTATCCGTAGTTAAACTGGTACGGATGTAAAGAAGGTTTTGTTGCTCAAATGCGTGATAATTCTTCACAGTTTTAGCATCTGCAGCTACTGGTAGTGAGGTTCTGGTAGAGCTTGGAGCGAAAGAATTATGTCTGTTTTCTTTCGATTCACGAATGGTAAATACGACTTTTGTTATAAGACGCTGATGCAGATTTGATATTATTTTGTTTCATTCTTGCGACTAAAAATAGCAACAATTGCAATACCTTTTTCATATTGAAAAAATAGAAAGTTTGGGTCTACTTAATTTTATTTTATTATGAAGATTGAAAAATATATATAACGTAGCTTTATAGGGCTAATGTTTAATGAAGATAAACATTTTGCTTTTTAATATAAGCAAACAAGAAGGAAAGAGAATATATTATTTTCTTGTATAACATAATGTAATGATTTTATAATGTGTAAGTGTATTATTGTTTAAGGACTCTAATTATTTTCTGTATTTTTATATGTTTATTTTTATTATGTTTTTATTTTTTGTTAATTCGAACACTGACTTTTTACATCTCCATCAGTTGCATTTCTTGCAACATTTAAACAGTCGAATATTTAAGACCCATATGATTTCACCTTTTGCATTCCCTTCTATTTCATCTACTTCCCTTTATTAATGTATATATATCATATCATGCAGAATACTAATTTTCCATCAGAATTTTTTTCATGGAATGGAGGGAGTTTCATCTCATCTATCCATGAATTTCTATTTTTCAGTCTTTTCGGTGATGACGAAATATTTCCAATTTTGGATGATAAATATTCTGAAGAGCTGCAATTACAAACGTAAAGTTTTACGGATGAAAAAGAAGTTGTTACAGTGGACATAGATAAGGACGGTGACCACCATTTGAGAACCCTTAAGGGGAAACAGAAAGAGATCGGAGAATCTTCTCATGACTACTGTGGTATTTGCATGGATGCCAAACCTAGAGAAGAAATGTTCAGGAACCAAAACAAAAAAAATAATATCAAGTAAATATAAAAAATTTATGTATGTCAAAATACCAATTTTTTTATATAAAAATTTAGAGAAAAAATATGTATTAATATTATTATTGACTTAAATTTTTTTCAATTATAATGCTCATGAGAATTTTCTTTTGGATTTTGAATGTATATTGTTTTACTATGAGATAATTCAATTATAACAATATATACCTTTTTTTTTGCAGATGTGGCGAAGAATTTTGCTATGCTTGTAGATAGTCATTCATGTATGGTCTTTTAAATTTTGGATTTTCATAACAGTTCTTTTCCGGATATTCAAATTTGGACTATTAAGCTTATCAAAACCATTCAGTAACTATCATTCGATTTGTCTTTTCAATTCATAATTTCTTTAGGGTTAACACTTTTATTTTCCAAAACATCTTTATCTTTTTTAATCATAATATGTATTTTTGTGAAATATATTCTTTTATGTTAGACATTTTGGAAGTTTATTTTTTTTCCATCAATATTTTGGTTGTAGATACATGAGCGAAAATGATTAGTTTATTAAAATGAGAAGGACCACTGTAAAAGAAAAAAAATGTTTAAGAATAAATTAAACTAAATGTTTTATTATTTGTGTGTGGTTAGTTTTTGGAAAAATACAAATTCAAGACAAATTGGTTACTTTAAAGAAACAAAAGATGAAATCATTAATATAAATTATTGATATATATGCCTATGATGAATGAGAATCGATATAGTGTACGAAAATTAGAGAATAATATCTATACAGAAGCATATGTCATATCACGTCAAGTTAAGGATGATAATATATATATATATATATATATATATATATATATATATATATTATTGTATAGGATAATAATATATGGTATTTATTGTACCATTTAAATTCATCTAAATTAAGAGGTAAAATAATAAAGTAAATAAAAGGAATCTAATGAAATCAGTTTTATACACAGATACATATTACTGAACTAATGTTGTGTTGACTTTAGGAAGTTTGTAGGAAATGATTATCTGAAGAGTGATTGAATGAATTTGAGAAAATTTGAGGATATATTTTTTTGTTTATTTGAGTAAATTTGGAGGTAATTGAGAGTAGATTTAGAGATAAAGTTGATGAGAATTAGTGTAGGATTTGATTGATATGATAGTTTTAAAAAATTTGTTTAATTGATAGAAATTAAAGATTACCAAAATGTCCTAGTTATTAAAGTAATATAAAATGATAATTGTTAATATTATATTTAATTGTAAAAATATTTATAAAAAGTAAAAAATTAAAATTAATTATTAAAATTAATTTTAAAAATGTAGAAAAATTGTAATTTATTAAAATGGATTTATTTTTAAATGTAATATTTTTGTAATATAATTTACCATCAAGTGATGATATGATTTTATTTGTTATCAAAGTAAAATTGAATATTTTTGACAAAACAAATAATTAGAGAAAGTTAGAATATTACGCAGGATGCTCGTGTTGAGGACTATGATGTACTAAATTATTAATAAATTAATTTACTAAATTATTTAATAAATTACTATGATGCTACACTAGCTTTTATGAATAAATTATTTACTAAATTATTATTAACATTTTAATTCAAACAATATAAAAAATAAATAACAAACATTTTTTTATAAAATTTAGGAATTTTATAAATTTTTTATTTAATTTTATTAGTATATTTTAAATTAATAACCAATAAAATAATTAATTCATTCACATCATTATTTCCAAGATACGTGACTCTAAAGATCAAGATCCTGATCAAGTCCTTCACTACCATCATTATTTCTAAGATATATTCTAAAGATCAAAGTTGGATATTATGCTTAGGTTAATTTTTGTAATGATTCGTCCATCTTCTTTCTCCCTGAATTTTTGTAATGTTCTTCTCTTGAAGGGATTTCTCATTCACAAAGGATTATTCCTTCTCCTTTTCACTTGAAAAAATTTACAAAATTAGCTCTCGCCAAATCTAAATCCCTATTTACAATTAAACTAACTAGCTAATTGGTCCAACTAATTAATATAATAATGGATTACCAGCCTGCTTTATTCGTCTCTCATTATGCATCCTAACAACAGGGGGTGACAGTGTCTACTGTTTACCACAACAACAAGAAAGCAGATGGATAAACAAGCAGTTGAACCAAAAGAGGAACTCGCAAGATGCTCCAGGGCCTCCTTGGCCCTCTTCCTGGTCATAGATGCCTCCCTATAGGGTCGCGATCCGTGCTCATGGAGAGGGTCGCGATCCGTGTAGCGGCAATGAGGAACTTGGCAGATTGGACATCTACTGCTCCAGTCTTGCGGTCGGGGGACTCAAGAAGGTGAAGTTGGCGGTGGTGCGAAGTGAGGAGAGAGTCTTCGTGGAGGTCGAACGTGGAGACCACAACGCCGGAACCGAATACAGACTTTGAAAATCGAATAATCATCTTCTGAAGAATAGGGGAACCGAATACAAATAAATGGGAATCGAATACAGGTTCCCTTGTTCTTCTTTATACGGCTGGAACCGAATATGGTTTCTTGGAACCATATACAGTTTCATGTTCTTCATCTTCTTTAGCTCCAATTATGTATGTTCTTCATTAATCACTTCCTTCTTCGTCTTCGTATTGCCATCAACCTTATCTTTTTCATCTACCACCGGCAAAGCAAAAAACAACAAATACTTACCTAAAATCAATTATAGTAATGTGATAATTGCAAGTGGAATTATATTGAATCAGGAGGTCAGTTTAGATCTTTTACACTGTGTTCGCTTGAAGCAATTTCACTGTTCACACAATTTTGCGAGCAAGGAATTAAGCTCTCTTTCGTGTTCACTTGAGAGGAAAAGCAACGATGGACGACAACAAATTTGCGGGATGGATAGATTTTTGGTCACCCTCGATGGTGAAGAGATTAGGAGGGATTTATAGTAAAAAGTCATATATACCCTCATCGTTTTATTAAATTCCATCAGTTGTTTGTTGTTGGCTCTTTTGCATTGACGACGAAGAGAAAATCGTGAGGTTAGTAAGGTAGTGTCTTGTTTGTACAAATTTATTGTTGTTTTTGACTTGCAAGGTTGTAGATGAAGACGAAGAAGGAGCTTCTGCAGGTTGATGGCATGAAGAATAAGCGGGTTTGAGAGCGAAAGAAGACGATGAACAGTGCTTGGAATGAAGTATGAGGGTGGCATATTCGGTTCCAGGACAGTTGTATTCGGTTCCACTCTTGGGAAGTTTTTTCAAAAGCTTTGTATTCGGTTCGCTACTATGTATCCGGTTCAAGCAAAGCGAAAAAATTCACGAAGCAGAAGTATTTGGTTACCTAGGAGTGGTATTCGGTTCCCAAACCGAACTTCGAACAGCTGCTGGAAGTCTTCGGCCGGCGAAACTTCGAAACCGTTTTGTAATTGATGATGGGGTTTTGGGAGTGAAGGGGCCAAGTGAGGTGGCCTGCAAGAGGAAAAAAGTGGTCGAGTGCAAGAGAAAGAGAGTGTATGAGTTTGGGAAGAAGGGTATGGAAGAAGGGTGGGGTTGGGTGAGAGAATTGGTAGAAGAGGATGCGTTGAATAAGAGGTGATCTTAACCATAGTATGTCAAAGAAGGTGAGGGGAAGCGATGTTTGAGTTGATAATTCTTCTGATTCCAAAGTTGGTGCTATAATGAAAACTTGTACCACATGCACGGTTTCTTTCTTGTTGCTTGGACCAAACAGAAACAAAAGAGAGAAAAGAAAACTTATGCAGGTGGTTATGTCTCGTGATTCTCTAATCTGGTGATTCTCTAATCTGGTGATTCTCTAATCTGATGACACTACTTATTAATTGAAACTGATATACATTTTATTCTCTGCATAACGAGCCCTATAATTTTATACATTTCAAAGGTGTTGATTCTAATCTATTAGTTATTATTTACCTTCTCTGATGAAGTATCCTCACACTTCACAGGTGTCATTTCTTGCATAAATCTTTTTTACGTGTCAATTCTACAACAAATTTTTCAAAACCCTAATGTACGTGTACAACAAATTCACAGGTGCAGTTCCAATTGCATTTCACTTCCTTTGAGCTTAGTTTATTCTTGTTTTGATAACTCATTTTTTTTATTACATTTTTAAGTTCTTAAACGTATGTTATCCTTTCTATTGGGTGTGGTAGTGTCGTAGGAATAAATCCAATTATAGATTCAGCAATTCCGAAAATTCCATGGATGATAATTTCCTTGTCAAATCTTAAATATCAGCGTGAGAGAAGTGTGTAATGTCATACTAAATAGCTTCGTTTAAATATTTCTTTCTTCAAAATTAATCAATCTCACTTCCATAACAAATAAATTCATACTACTTTGTATAAAATTATATTACAAAGCAATACTACATTTAAAAATAAATTTATTTTACTAAATATTAATTTTGTTACTATTTATAAATAATTTTTAATTAATATTTCAATTTTTTACTTTTTACAGAATTTTTTACAATTAAATATAACATTAACAAATAAAATTTTATATTACTTTAATAACTAGGGGTATTTTGGTAATCTTTATTTTTTTTACCAATTATACAAATTTTTTAAATCTGTCACATCAATCAAATCTTATACTAATTCTCACAAACTTTACTTTCAAATCCACTATCAATTACATTCAAATCCACTCAAACAAACAACAAAAACTTTATCCTCAAATCCACTTAATCACTCTCCTCAAATCTACACATCTGAACAAAGCCTTAGATTAGATCCTTCTAAATCCCTCCGAATCTCACCGTATTTGCGGGTAATTGAAAAGTGAATCCTCTCCCAAATCCTTCCGCGCTTTTGAAAGGAACACAACTTTCATTTTAAATCGTCGATCGCATAGATACAGTAAATTCTCTTATTCTCTTAAAGGCTTTGTTCGTTTAGAGTGACTTGGGAGAGATGATTTGAATGGATTTGAGGGTAATTTTTTTGTTGTTTTTTTGAGTGGATTTGTGGGTAATTGAGAGTGGATTTGGAAGTAAAGTTTGTGAGAATTAGTGTAGGATTTGATTGATGTGATAGATTTTAAAAATTAGTTTAATTGGTAGAAATTAAAGATTACCAAAATGCCCCTAGTTATAAAAGTAATATAAAATGTTATTTATAAATGTTATATTTAATTGTAAAAATATTTATAAAGAAAAAAACATTATGAATAATTTATAAAATTAATGTTTAAAAATTATAAAAATTAAATAATCAACTTATTTTTAATAAATTAGAAAATATAATATACCTAATTTTATTAAGATGTAGATTTTTTAAATTATAATATTAAAATAATTATAAAAAAAACTGAAAAATATATAACCTGTAACCGGTTAGGCGTTTGCAACCTGATATCGTCCCCTTCCTCACGCACTGCTTCTACACAGTCTACATCCTCCGATCCTTGGTGCACCTCCTCATCTCGCCCTCATGCATCCATTGCTCCATAATCCTCTTCAACTCGTCCTCCTTATTCACGCCCACAACTTCGACCGCCAACCATTAATATTCAATCATACCACCGACGATGGCAAGCAGGGAACAATGATGAAGGCTGCTAGAACCGCGACTTCAACGCTTCAAACAAAACGCAAAAACCAACCCTGTAACCGAATAAATTTTTGCGTAACCGAATACCCAAATACAGCTTTTCTCTGTGTTCTGCGTAACCCAGTGGAATCGAATATGCACTTCATAAATCCAATATATTTGTTTTTAGTATCTGGTATAGTGAAATGTTTTAAGGGCATAAAAGCTTTTTCTCATTAATTCATCGCAAATCTTCTCAGTTATGCGAGTGATTCAAAAACCCCCTATCCCACAAATCGCTTCATTTCGCTTCTCACAAATCGACTGAAGTGAACATGGACCAAAAGTGCATAAATCCTGCAAATCCATCTTCGCTTATCCCTTTAATCCTCTCAAACGAACAGTCTAACAATTTTAAATCATCGCTCTCTAATTCACATAATCAGTGAGGCTTAGTCAGTATTTTCACTTCCTTCCAGTAAAAATCTAGGATATTATATATATATATATATATATATATATATATATATATATATATATATATATTTAATAAATTTAAATTTATATTATATATAAATTTAATAAGTATAAATTTTTTTATTATGATATACTTTTTTTGCTAATGTTTGCATTAATATTTTTATTATTTTAATATCAATTAATTATTTTTTCCTAAAAAATAAATAGATCTACTTTTTTTGAAACAAAAAAAATATCTATGAAATTATTTATTTGGATTCGATAAAGATTGATTTTTCTCAAAAGTATTTTTATTTAAAATAAAAAATTCACAATGAAAAATTAAAGGTTATTTTTCTTTTAAATCTCGTGAAACTTGAATTGTTTAGGAGAAAATTTAAATATTTGAAAGTTTCAATGCAACACCAAAACTCACCATAATATTTATCGAAAATGCTTTGACTTATGAAACTTGACAATTAATTATTCGAATATTATTATGTCTATGAAGCAAGTCATAATTTCTAATATTCTTATGATTGTCAAGAAAGAATAAGATAATTAACAAATTTTGAAATTATTAAGAAAATAAAATTTGCAATTATCAAATGAATTCAAGACTTACAATAATAATTATAATTTTTTAAATACAATCCTTAATTACCGAATAAGAAAACAATAATTTTCTGAACGTTGATATAATCATTACCTTTTTTTTAGTAATGTTTTTGTTTTTTAATGGACATCCAAAACGTTTCTGTGTGGCTCTTGATTTGACTAGAAAAAGACAGAATATATATAGACACTCTAACACTTACGCCGTGTTCATTTCGCTGTGTTCGTTTCAACTAAATTTACTGTTTACAGAGATTTGTAAAACGAGGAATTATGTAACCGTCATTTTAATTTTCAGCGCACGGTGGTACGGGGCGGCGGTGATAGCGACGATCAAGTGGTACAGGCAGCGGTGATAACGACGACCGAGTGATAGAAGGGGAGAATCGTGCACCAGGTTAGGGTTTCTTTCAACTTTGTTTCACCGTTAGGGTTTTTGTATATATACTTGAATTTCTTGATTTTTTTTAAAGGAATCCAGTCACTTCTGCATAACCCTTTGGTTTTTTTTAAAGGGATGAAGTTTAGTTACATTCTTTTGGTTACATTGTTTTAGGTGATATTAATATTTTTAAAAGGGATGTAGTTTGACTAAATTGAGAGGAAAAGAACATTGGATTGGTGTACAAGTCGGTGCTTTTGTTCAATGTATTCTATTTTCTACCATGGCAAGTTGGATAAATTCGGAACAGAACTTATATATGTTGCAAAGAACTGATTTTTCTTAATAGACTGTTCTTTTATACTTGATTAAATAAGAAATTATATAACCGTTTTTAGACTGACTGAATACAAACGGAGAGGGGGGCTTTTTATACTCTCTTGTTGATATAGGACAGGATTAGGATGACCCCATTCCACACAAATTTCGATTTCATTTCAAATCTATATTTTTCTCTCGAATCCAATTGCATGTGGCTAATTTTTGTGAATAAGATTTTGGAAAACTTATGAGTCTCGTGGTGGACTGAAAATTTGTGGTTTGAGGCACCTCTGGTTTAATACCTATGATTATCAGTTCACCTTTTGCATTTGCATTTCATGTACTTCTCTTTCAACAGATCCCTTATACTAACTTTTCCTTTTAGAAAAAATTTTCATGTGAGGGAATGGAGGGAGCTTCATCCTCATCTTCATTTGTGAATTATCCTTCCACTGCTGAAGATCATCACTTGGTCGACGATTTCTACTTTTCAGCACTTTACGATGATGAAGAAATATTTCCAATTTCTGATGAGAAATATGCTGAAGAGCTGCAACTACAAGAAGCACTCTATTCCTCCACGATGTCAAGTGGTATGGTTGAAAAGAAAGCTGTTCAAGTGGATGTAAATGATGTCGGTGACTTATCTTTGACTGTTCAAGTGGATGTAAATTATGTCGGTGACTTATCTTTGAGAAACCTCAAGAGGAAACATAAAGAGATCGGTGAAGCTTCCCTTGCACACTGTGGTATTTGCATGGATGCCAAGCCTGGGAAAGAAATGTTCAGGAACCGAAACTGTTCTCACCTTTATTGTGATTATTGCATTGGAGGACATGTTGCTGCGAAAATTCAGGAAAATATATCAATGGTGAAATGTCCTGAGCCAAAATGTAAAGCGGTTATAGAGCCAGACAACTGTCGTTCAATTATCCCTAAAGAAGTGTTTGATAGATGGGAAAATTCTCTTTGTGAGAATGTGGTGCTTGGATCACAAAAGTTTTACTGTCCCTTTAAGGATTGTTCAGCTATGATGATATGTGAAGCAGGGGAAGTTGTGACTTCATCGGAGTGTCCACATTGCAATAGACTGTTTTGTGCACAGTGCAAGGTTTCGTGGCATGCAGGAATAAACTGTGAGGAGTTTCAGATGTCGAAAAGAGAGAAAGGAGAGAACGGAGACTCATTGGTGATTGAACTTGCAAAGACTAAACGTTGGAGAAGATGTTCAAAATGCAAAATTTACGTAGAAAGAATTGATGGATGTACACGTATTTCATGCAGGTTTGTGTTTTACATATTTCAAACCACTCTTTTATCTTATGAAAGTAGAACATTTTCTAGGAATTTGGATTATTGATTTTTTCGTGTTATCCCTCTGTTGATACTGAACTTGAGAATCTTGACTATGTTTGTAGAGTGTTGAAGGATGTTTGTTGAGTGTTGAAGGATGTTTGTTGATCGATATGTTAGAAAAATGGTAGTTACGACCATTTTAATCTTGTAAAAGATTGTCAAATTATAGTTAGTAGTGTTAAATAATTATTTTCTTTCATGAGAGTTTTCTTTTGCATTTTGAATGTATGTTTATTATTATTTCCTCTTTTAAATGTAATTCAATTACAACAATATATGACCCTTTTACATGATGGTTCCTTTGTTTTGCAGATGTGGCCATGAATTTTGCTATGCTTGTGGATTGTCTTGGAGTGGTACACATTATTCATGTGTAGGTCGTTAGGTTGAAAGAATCCCCCCAGATTGGAATCTATTGTTGAGTAAGTACATTTGAGATTTTGGATTTTCATAATTGTTCTTTATAGTATGTTCAAATTTGGATTATTAAGCTTATCCGAACCATTAGTAGTTTATTCAGTGATTATTTTCAGATTTGTCTTTTCAATCTAGAATTTCTTTAGGATTAATACTTTTTATTCTTCAAAATGCAAAATTTACGTAGAAAGAATTGATGGATGTACACATATATCATGCAGATTTAAATGAAATTCAATTACAACAATATATGACCTTTTTACATGATAATTCCTTTGTTTTGCAGATGTGGCCATGAATTTTGCTATGTTTGTGGATTGTCTTGGAGTGGTACACATTATTCATGAGTAAGTTTTGGTGGAGACCAAGTTGAAAGAATACCCCCAAACATTGGAATTTATGGTTCACCGAGTACATTTGAGATTTTGGATGGCCATGTTGTTTTGTTTTGGGCATGTTTAACTTTTGGATTATTAGATTTATCTTTTCAATCTAGAATTTCTTTAGAATTAATACTTTTATTTTCCAAAACATCTTTATTATTTTTAATCAAAATAGGTATTTTTGTGAAATACATTCTTTTATGTTAGGCTTTTTGGATGTTGAAATTTTTTTATCAATATTTTTTTTCAGCTTGGTTACATTAGCGAAAGTAATAAGTATATTAAAATGAGAAGGACCGCTATAAAAATTAAAGAAAAAAAATGTTTAAGAACATCTTTAAGCATATATTTTATTATGTTTGTGTTTGTTTTGGAAAAATACAAATTCAAGACAAATTGGTTACTTTAAAAAACAAATAATGTAAGCATTAATGAAATAACTGATATATGCTTATGCTGAATGAGTCATTTTAGTGTACGTACGAGAGCATAATGTTTAGTTTTATTTGTATAAATGCTAAGAAAAAAGGTTTAAATATGATTTATGATATTTGTTTATTTTTTTTAATTTGGTGATTTGTTTTATTATTATTTTTATTATTTTGTTAAAAATAATAACAAAATTTCACATTCTTACACCCGGTTTAATAGTATACTACAAGAGAGATCATATATTAAGAAATGAGAGGATAAATTTTTCATTGAGAATAAATACATAAGTATATAATATTGCATTTATATTTTACCTTTGTAAGAGTAATTTGAAAATATTCATACAGTTATTTTTATACTTTAAAGATTACTATTACACCAAATTAAAACTCTAACTATCTAATTCTGAATTTCAACATCACCATCACTTCCTTGCTCTTCATTAGTGTACCAAGATATACCATGTTTATAGAATTGGACATACAACATATATAAACAATTAAATTATTTCTAGGTCATACAACTATTTTTCCTAAACTTCTATCTGAATACATGAATTGATGTCTTTAGGGATATAAACAGTTAATCCTAAGTCATACAATTATTTTCCCTAAACTTCCATTTGGATATATGTATTGTTGACCTTGTATTCTTGGAGGACTTGTCCGGTGTGTGGTGAAACAATTCGTCCACATCAATCTACTACTCCATCAAACTATCACACATCAAGGTTAATCCGTTAAATATCTATGGTCAATACATGATCATCGACGTACTAAAGACTAGATGGGTATTAAGAGGGTTAAAATCATTTCCCATTTTGGAGCAATTCTACATCAATAAATTGTACTATTGAACACCACTACAAAATCTTTTAACGAAATCCATGAAATCACATCAAACACATACCAGATTCAGAGTTAATAACTCACTCCTCATCATCATAATGTCATACAAAGGAGCACCATAAAATCCATAAAGAGAACGCAGGAGCACCCAACTCACTCCTCATCCTTACATTCGTATTTAAAATCCATAAAGCATCAAAATTTCTATTTAAATATACATTAAATCAATATCACTAAAATTCTAAAACAATCAAAAATAAAGAGAACGCAGGAGCACCCAACGGTACAAAACCATCACTCAACATTGTGCACATAGAGGCCAAAACCAAGTGACACTCTATGGCCAGCACTCAACGACCTATTAGTGGCCCTCAGCACTGTTGGGAATCCAATTGTGAGTCTAGTTCCCACATTGTATATAGAGATGAGAAAGTATAACATTATATAAAGATGAAAAACCCATTAACTCATTACCTTAAGGTTTTTGATAGAAAATAGTATTATTCCCTTATACAGTTGGGTTCAAATGAGTATAATCCCAATTATATAGTATTGAGATTTTTCAATCAGAAGAATAGAGGGATTCCGTAATATAAAAATATAAATGTTTTGAATATTTAATAGAAAAAATAATAAAAATTATTTGAAAATTTATGATGGATTTAAAACTTAAAATAAGTTTAAGAAATTAATATTATTTTTACATTTCAAATAAAGCATGTTGTTTGTGATCTAATTTTTTTAACGATGTTACTTAACACCTAAATGTCTTAATTGTCTATTTAGTATTTTGTTTTTTAAAATTATGTTCAGTTTCATTTTATTATATTGTAAAAAATACAATTGTATATTTTATAATTAAGTTATATAAAGTAAATATATTATTGATAAAAAAATATTTTAAGTTAGTTCGAACAAATAAGGAGAGTAATTATAATATTTATTATGTTAAAGTAACCAAATTAGTATATATGTTAGTAAAATGAGTTACATCAAATAGTTTTATAATATGACGAGGCCTGTAAAATTAAATTTTTGGTAGAGGTACATCAAAATCTATCACTTATTTTTTAAAAATTGCAATAAACATTTAAAATAAAATAAAATATTTAAGAACATAAACCACACAATTATATTATAAATATATGTTTTACTTCTTTTTTTAAGTAATTGATATATATATATATATATATATATATATATATATATATATATATATATATATATATATATATATATATATATATATATATATATATATAAAGGAAATTTCATTTAGTGACCAAATTGTTTGAAACTTTCACCATCAATTAATACATAATAGTTTAAATAAAGGATATATAAACCTTTCATGAAAAAAGATGTATAAACCTTTATTGTAAAAAATGTATAAACTGTTAGCAAAATGATGAAGATGAAGTTTTGATGATGTCCAAATCAAGTCAAGAAGAAATCAAGATTCAAGATGTTATGAAGACTTGTATTGCTATGGAAAGCTTTTGTAATAATTGTTGTTTAGTGTCTAGGACTTAGATTAGAAAAAGAAAAGTGTTTTGTAAAATTACTGTAGCAAATTACTGTAGCAATGTACTGTAGCAAAACACTGTAGCTAATCGATTAACAAAGGTTGTTAATCGAGTAGCGCTAATCGATTAGCATGGGCTGTTAATCGATTAGCAAAGTGTCCGTTTGAAAAAACTAGCCGTTTTTGAACTGTTGGACTATCCGTTTTGTCTTTTAGTGACTAATCGATTAGCAACTTAAGATAATCGATTAACACAGTGAGAAAGGCTGAAAACAAAAAATGGAAGAGCCTTTGGATGAGTCTATAAATAGACTCTCATTTTCTCTCAAGGGGAATAACCAGAGACACAGAAACTCTTCCCTTGTGCTCAAAATACTCAGAAATTCTTGAGACTTGTGTGTTCTTGTTCCGCTTGTGAAACTCTTGTCTGTGGAGCTGGTGAAGTGCTGCTACGGTGACAGAGGAAATAGCCGGTTCATCCTTGGTGTGTCTAAGGAGGTGTTCGGAAGAGAATCATCCTTTGTGAAGTATTTGGAGGAGGTGTTCATCCTTCGTGAAGTATTCGGAGGAGGTGTTCATCCTTCGTGAAGTATTCGAAGGAGGTGTTCATCCTTTGTGAAGACTCAAAGGAGATGTAGTTTCATCTCTTGTGGTATCAAGAGAGGTGTTTTCTAAACTCTTACAAATTGTATCTTTGTGATTGTAGTTTGTAATTGTTTTGTGTTAGTGAAAATGTTTATCTTGTTTGAGATAAACGACTGGACGTAGGATTGGTAAGATCCGAACCAGGATAAAATCATCTGTGCAAATTTCTCTCAACCTTACTCTTGCTTTATTTGTCTTTATTAATTGCTAAGTAAGTTTATTTGAGTAGAAATTAAAAGGCACACGTTTGTATTAAAAACCCTCTTGGTTTGTTATTCCACGCTAACCTATCCGCTGCAGCCGCTCTGACATAAACCTTTCTTGAAAACAAAAATGTATAATTTTTTCTTAAAAAAGATTTAAAGAAACGAATCTTCATTAATAGATTCAATGAATATGTCCAGTTAAAATAATATCAAATCTTAAATGTTTGTTGCATTTCTTTTGAATTTAACTTTAAATTTTAAAATCCAAATCATATTTTTTATTTTCAACAATAAAATTTTCGTACCTCTACCAATCAATGTAAAACTCATTTTTAAAAATAATTTCTATTATCAATAAAAAGTTATAATTGGACTGTGAATTAGTCTTTAAATAAGTTACTAAGGTTAGTTTTGACTATCAAAAATGAATTATTGTTTAAATTAATCACTAATTAATTAGAAATTAATTTAGATACTAATTTTTTTATAGTAAAAAATAATTAATTAAGAGATTATTTGAAAATCTAATTACAAATTTTTATTTATAATAAAAACTATTTTAAATATAATAATTTTTTGTTTAAAAATAGATATCTAATTTGGTCTACTAATTTTTTTTCTTTCTAAAATTGATTGTTAATTAGACATTTCTTGTAGTGTATATTATTTATTTTGAATTCTTTTAATTTTAAACTATTAACTTAAATGAAAAATAATCTGCTTTAATTTGAGTAGCCAATCTAAAATAAATGAATTTAAAACATAAATAATTAATATTATCATTACGAAATGTATATATTATCGTTATATAATATGTATGTATATCATCCGTGAATATAACCATGATTTTGCGTTAATTTGTTTTTTCAAAGTGTATCATAATTGTTTATTGATATATATATATATGGGGTTTGCTAACGCGCGTACGCCTGTTTTTCAGTTAGTACGTTTTAGCAATGTGTACCGGGTTTTAGTAGACAAAAATATCCTCTTATATATCATGGATTCTAAGTTTTAAGGTTAAGGTTATTTTAATAATTTTCATTCTCAAAAAAAAAAAAAAAAAGAAACCCCTTACTCACCTCTCTCATTTCTCTCAACCCTTCCTCTTTTATCTTTCTAACTCCAATCTTTTCTCTGTCTCTCTCATTCCTCTCAACCCTTTTTCTTTCATCTTTCTCACTCCAATCTTTTCTCTGTCATCCCTACTGTAGCCCCAATTGAAAAAATCAAAAATTTCTCTCAACCCTTTCTCTTTCATCTTTCTCACTCCAATCATTTCTCTGTCATCTCTACTGTAGTCCCAATTGAAAAAATCAAAAACACTTGCCGTTAAACAATCTTACAAAAAAAATGATTTTATAATGATTTTTCATCTTATAATTTTTGTCTTATCTAATTTTATCCAATTTTCACAAGCATAAAGGAATTGGTAATTAACCTGGAAAAAAATCAGAAATACTTGTTGTTAAACAATTTCTTACAAAAAATGATTTTATAATGAGTTTTTATTTTATAATTTTTGTCTTATCTAATTTTATCTAATTTTCACAAGCATAATGACATCAAAGGAATTGGTAATTGGCCTGGAAAAAATCAGAAACACTCATTGTTAAACAATTTCTTACAAAAAATGACTTTATAATGAGTTTTCATTTTATAATTTTTGTCGTATATAATTTTATCTAATTTTCACAAGCATAATGACATCCAAAAGAATTGGTAATTGGCCTGGAGGGTCTTTTTAGAGATGATGATTCAACATATGCAGATGATGAGGGTTACTGAAGATGGTGAAATTGAAGAGATCTTGAATGAACCTTTGCCTGAAGGTGAATATGTCAATGACTCAACTCTTTACAAAGGCAAATTGTTTAAAGGCAAATGTTTCTGATTTTTTGAATTGGAACTACGTAGAGATGACAGAGAAAATGTTGGAGTGAGAGAGATGAAAGAGAAAGGATTGAAAGGAATGAGAGAGGTGAGTAAGGGTTTGGGTTTTTTTTTTTTTTTTAAGTTTTGAGAATGAAAATTATTAAAATACCCTTAACCTTAAAACTTAGAATCCATGATAAATAAGGGTATTTTTGTCTACTAAAATCTGGTACATATTGCTAAAATGTACAACCGACCAAATAAACAATGAAGTTTGAAAATCCTTCTATGAGAAGGTCCAAAACTAGTATTTCCTATTATTCTTAATCTTTTATTTTTTTCTGCAAAATAAAATATTTAATTTCATTACGAACATTATATACAAATATTTTTTTTAATAATTTGAGATAGGAATGATATAAACAAATTCGTATTCATTGTTATTATATATAACCATCATAGTGTCCTTATTTACAAATAAGGAGAGTAATATAATATTTATTATGCTTAAGTAACCAAATTAGTATATATTTTAGTAAGAGTACTTCAAATAGTTTAATAATACATTGAGGCATGTAAAATTAAGTTTTTAGCTAGTTGTGATCCAAAACCTATCAGTTAAAATAACAAAATATCTAAGATCATAAATCACACAATTATATTTATAAAATATATGTTTTACTTACTTTTTATGTAACTGACATATATAAAAAGGAAATTTAATTTGGTGAGCAAATTATGTGAAACTCTTACCATTAATTAATACTTAATACATTAAATAAAAGATGTATAAAGTTTTCTTGAAAAAAAATATTTCTTGAAAAAATATTTTAAAAACGAATCTTCGTTAACATGATTCAATGAACATGTCAAGTTAAAATCATATAAAATCTTAAGTATACGTTCCATTTCTTTTGAATTTAACTTAAACTTTAAATCCAAATCATATTTTCCAATTTCATGAATAAAATTTTATTTAAAATTTACGAAATAAAAAGATATATCAATGACTCTCTAGCAACTCTCTATTATAATTCTAACTACATATTATCTCATATCAATTTATTTCAATTGTACATCTTTTCATTTTTCTTACTTTTATTAATATTTAATCCATTTGTCGTTTTAGAAAAAGACAAGTTTGTTAATTGGTCCAAAACCAATTTTCTGAGAGAATAAAAGTAAAATTTATAAATTATTCAAATAAAAAATTACATTTATATGTAATAATTGCTTTTACATGATACTAAATATTATAAATTATATATATTATTAGATATTATTACATATATTATTTCACTTCTAAAATATTAGTTTAATACAATAGAAAAAGATAAGAGTGCAAGACTAGAGGTTTCAAAATGAGTTATAACTCATAGGTCAATTCGGCACATCATGGGTTCAAATCGAATTAGGTTTGATAAAAATGATGTTTTTTTATACAGATCAATTTTTGACCTGACTCACTTGGGGTCACCTGGGTTGAACTCGTTGTGAGCCAGATTGACTCACTAACTCACCTACTTTAATTTAATTGTGTATTATTTTGTATTTTAATATTATTAGTTAACATTTTTATTATTATATTAAATGGGGATAAGGAAAAGATGTTTCAAAAGACAAAAATAATATAAGTTCATTTATTCAAGTCTCTAATCTTATAAATGGATAAACAAAAATTATTAATATTATAAACTTATTTATTCGCTTGTTGGATTTGTTTTTGAAATATATTTGAGTTGTATGTTAATATTTTATTTTGAATTGTCTTTGGAGTTTAATATTATTTTGTAGTGAAATTATTTAAATTTGAATTACAAAAAAATTATAATTTTTTTTGGATTTGAAAAAAAAATTGTAATCAAGTGAGCCAGTGAGTCAACCTGTTTAACCCACCAACCTCTGCTGGATCGGGCTGGGTTCAAATTTTTTCAGCTAATTAATAAATGAATCGGGTTGAATTGACTTACTAAGTGACCAACCCGTGGTGGCCGGACCAAGTTGGACCGGGTGACCCGTTTTGACAGCACTTAAGAACATTATAAAAGGACACCAAAACATTTTGTAATTCATGTTTTGTTTGTGATTTGTTTGTTATCTGTGTTATGTGCAATGACTCCTTGTTCTACAGCAAACCATGGAAGAACATCAAATCAAGTAAAGAGAAAGATTGAGATCAAAGAAGTTGAACAAAGAAACAGGTGATGCGTCACCTTCTCAAAACGCAAATTAGGACTTTTTAACAAGCTCACTTAACTTTCTCTTCTATGCAAAGCATAAACTGCTTATAAACTGCTTTGATCATCACCTCTGAAAATGACAACGTGTATTCCTATGGTTACCCTAATACCGGCGTTGTTCTCTATCGCTACGTCACCGGAGGGTTTTCCGAACTCTGTAGAGTTACACAGGACCAGCAAGAATATATCGAAAAGAAAAGGATTGAATATGAGAATGTATACAGGAACTTGAAAGAAAAGCAGAAGCAATTGGAAGAATTGAAGCAAGCACAAAAGAGTCATTCTTGTTTTGGTTCTTGGTGGAATCTCTCTCATGAGAACATGTCTTTGGAAGATCTTGAAGAGTTCAAGACTTCCTTGGAAACTTTCAAGTTTAATCTCATCACACTACTGTAAGAGAAAGAAACAAGTTAAGCATAAAGGAACTCACAAAGCATTATATGAGGATTGTGGATTATAATTTTTAACATGTGTTTCTATTAGATATGTTCATTCTTTTCTTCTCTGTTCTTTTTCTTTTATAGTTAATTTCTATGTTGTAAGTTTTATATTTTCTTTTTCCTTGACTGTTTTCCTCGAAAATTCTTTATAATCTTTTTTTCGTTCAATAAACATTTGTTGTAATATTCTTATATTTTTCTCTTTCTTGTTTGATATTTTGTAATATGATATCTGAAGCTTTGTTTTGAAACATTGGAACATAACCAAACGCAAATATTGTTTCCTTAATATGGGATCATCATCAATAGTCATTATTTATTCTTTAAATCAATAAAGAATTTACAAATAATAAGGTAGATTTAAGTGAAGATTATATATTAATTGTATATTTTATTAATAAGCTTCTTACCTTTTTTATTTTATTGTAGTTACGAGGGTGCTAGATTTTTCAATAAATGATAAAAAAATAAAAGCAAGTTTGTTTTTGAAGTTTAATGGAATCGAAAAACGGGACCATTATTTGAAGGAATTTTTGTTCCCTTAATTAATCATTAACAAAGAAAGAGATTCATCTAATTGTGTTGATTGAATTAATTTTCATAATATTTTTCATTTTATATTGTAAGTTGGTTAGAGCAATATTTCATCTACATAACAAATCTAAACATATTATCACAACATTTAATTGTTTTAAATTTGAAATACTTGTACAATGCTAGATTAGACATGTATTAAAAAAATTAAACATAAATAAATTAGTGGTAAATTGTTTAAATTAGTATATGTTAGCCAATTGAATTACTTTAAATAGTTTTATAATAGGACGAGGCCAGTAATGGTATTGTTACATCAAAACGAGTTACTTTAAAAAAAAAATTAATAAGCACTTAAAATAAAATAAAAAAACTAAACAAATAAATCATACAATTATATTTATAAAATATTTTTTTTTGCTTCCTTTTCAAGTAACTAATATAGTATAAAAAGAAATTGTATTTGGCCTGTAAATTTTGTGACTCTTTTATGTCAATGAATACATTAAATAAAACATTTATTAACCTTTCTTAAAAAATATTTAAAGAAATGACTCAGATTCATTGAATGTTTCTAGCTAAAATCATATCAAATCTTAAAATATCCGTTTCTTTCGCATTTAACTTAAATTTTAAAATCTAAAACTTTCAAATATAAAACTTTCCTAGTTCTACCAATAGATTTAACTTTTAAAGAAAAGATATATTATTTAATTTTGAATTCTTTTCATTTTAAACTATTGACTTACTAAAAGAACAAATTATCTTAATTTGGATAACGAATCTAAAAAAAATAAAATATCACTTAAAAGAAAAAAAAATATAACATCCATAATCTCATACTTGATTATATCGTAGCATTACATTTAAGGTAACATCCCTTAATCTCACACTTGATAATTTATAGTTGATATATATATATATATATATATATATATATATATATATATATATATATATATATATATATATATATATATATATATATATATATTTTAAACTAAGATTTCAACTATAAACTCATAAATATAACTCAAATTCTTCTAATTTATTCTTCTATCTCTTTCTTCATTGGCATTGAATCAGACGACATTCCTCCATCTGTTCTCGTATAACAAATTATACGATCATCGCACATACACAAACACAAACAAGTAGGGTGAGCTAACATGCAACCAATCATTTATAAAACATGTCTAATTACTTTGATACACTCAACAAACCTCATATAATAATTATGCACCATCATACAACAATCGCATCATAGATACTCATCCATCACTTTGATACACTCAACAAACCTCATATAATAATTATGTCAGACACCATCATACCATCATACAACAATCGCATCATAGATACTCATACCATCATACAACAATCGCATCATAGATAGTCATCACCCAATATCACAATTACTAATAGACATTCATCCCACAATACTTAATAGACACTCGTTCCACAATACTCAATAGACACTCATTCCACAATACTCAATAGACACTCATTCCACAATACCCAATAGACACTCATTCCGATGATATGTTGATGAGCGGTCACGGGAGGTTATGCACTTGTGATGCCTTCTACTTCCTCTTACAAATACACTTCCAAAATACTCCATACCATCCACAAGGTTAGTCCTCAACACTATGTCCAAAACCGGCACATAGACCAGGACCTCCTGCCCCTCTCACCACATAATTCATCCTTCTGTACTTGAGACTGGATGATTATTAGAGTATCAGGATAACCTCCAACTACAGGACCCTCAACATCAACATATACACAAATACCATATCATTACTGAATCTCTCCGCGAGACTCATACCATACTCATATTCCTCAACTCACATTATACTCTTACAAAATCTCCCCATAATACTCATATCATGTTCAGATGCATAAATTCAAATCCAATATAATAAAATCCAATCATCGCAAAAATCATACAAAATGAATATATCACAATAAATTAAAAATACTAAAATATCACCATAAATGGTCACCGGAGAAGAATCAAATGTTTGACGAATCAAACTCACCATAAACGCTAGTACATATGACTAGTCACAACTTACTGGATTTGACCAGGGCTGCTCTATGATCACGGATGTACCAACTCTGGATTTTAAGATTCCTCTATCCTACCATCACAATTATAATTCATAATTCCATATCTACCACAATAACATGAATTCATCAGAAATTTTCATTCCAACAAGATATATTGCACAATAATTTAACAGTACATAATCTGTTCAACAAGATTTAAGTTAAAAACTCGCCGAGTAGACTTCCAGGAAAGAGAGGTGCGTCACAATGGACAACTTAAGTACCAAGTCTTTCCTTAGCAAAAGTGTTCCTCAACTAGTTTTAACAAATTTCTTATTTACAGATTCAAAACAATAGCATATAATATTAGCACAAAAATTCAATATAGATAGATATACAGTAAGCACCTATGTTTTCCATTAACAATATTCACACATAATTTCAAGACATAAATAGTAATAAAACAATACTAAATCATAATATAAAAGCTTAGAAAGGTTAGCTCCCCTACCTTTATTCCAGACTTAATCTCTTGCTAAGAATTTGTTTCCCCGAAAACCCTCAAGAACCTCTATTCTTCTTGCAACTAAAAATTTCTTCCTAACTCTTTCTTCTCTATTTCTCAAGCTTTCTCACTTGATTCTTCCTCTCTTTGTGCAGAATAGTCTCCCCTCTCATGGCTATTTATAGTCCAAATATTTTACTATTCACCAATTTTTTAATATTATTTATTATATTAATATTTTAATCACCACTTGACATATTAGATCCCTCAATAATGTCGAAAAATCTGAGTGCTTTATCCACTATCAATATTTTAATTAATTTTTTTTAAAGAAAAAGGTAAAAAAGAGTTTGAACCCATGTTCTTGAAATCACCACAATTTTCTACCAATTAAGCTACCAAAATTTCTTATTTAGGTTTTCATATTTTATTTTTTACATAAACTTATTATATTTTCCATTCACAAAGAAATCTAGTAATAAAATTGTTATTATTAAGGTAAATATTTTTCATGGATCTTACAAAAAATATGCATATAAAATTAATATTTATCATTATAATTATTTTACTAAAAATTTATTAAATAATAATTAAATTTAAACACAAAAAAGAATTAATTACTATATCCAAATACGTACTCTTCTTGTAACATCCCATTTTAACAGTAGAAAATTATCAAAATAAAGTTTTATGTACAACTAGATAAAACAAATATCCTTCAAAAAAAGAAATTTACTTTTTTGTAGATCAATCTAACGACTCATATGCTTCTCCATATCTCTAACTCGGATAACTAAAAAGGTAAATCCTTAAGCTCACAACATTAGATGATCATTACAAAAAAGAAAGACATACAAAAACTAATAATAGAAAAACAAAAATAAAGTAGTTTACATTGAGAAACGATTTATATATATATATATATATATATATATATATATATATATATATATATATATATATATAAATTCATTTAAAACACGTTATAAACATAAAAGATTTATGAGTTATTTTAAAAGATACATATAATAAACATTTAAAATAACAAAATATTTAACATCATAGATCATACAATTATATTTATAAAAATATATGTTTTAATTACTTTAAGTAACTGACGTATATAAAAAGGAAATTTAATTTGATGAACAAATTGTGCGAAACTCTTACCATTAATTAATACTTAATACATTAAATAAAAGATGTATAAACCCTTCTTGAAAAAAAAAATATATATATATATATATATATAAAATTTTCTTGAAAAAATATTTAAAAGAAACGAATCTTCAAGTTAAAATCATATAAATCTTAAATATATGTTCCATTTCTTTTGAATTTAACTTAAACTTTAAATCCAACTCATATTTTCCAATTTCATGAATAAAATTTTATTTAAAATTTACGAAATAAAAAGATATATCAATGACTTTCTAATGACTCTCTATTATAAATGTAACTAGATATTATATCGTATCAATATTAACAAAATTAAATTTATTTCAATTGTACATCTTTTTATTTTTCTCATTTTTTTTAATATTTAATCCATTTGTCGTTTTAGAAAAAAAAACAAGTTTGTTAATTGGTCCAAACCAATTTTCTAAGAGAATAAAAATAAAATTTATAAATTCAAATAAAAAACTACATTTATACGTAATAATTGCTTTTACATGTTACTAAATATTATTTATTATATATGATTAGATAAGTTGTCAAAAAGTTAGAATCGGGTTCAGACCAAGTTAGATTTAATAAAAATGAAATTTTTTTATACAGAACAATTTTCAACCTAACTCACTTAGAAATTAGCTCACCCAGATTGAATTCATGATGAGTTGGGTTAACTCACCAACTCACTATTTTTACAATTTGCATCAAAACCTATCGTTATTTTAAAAAATAAATATAATAAACATTTAAAATAACAAAATATTTAAGATCATAAATCATACAATTATATTTATAAAATATATGTTTTACTTACTTTAAATAATTGACATATATAAAAAGAAAATTTAATTTGGTGAACAAATTGTGTGAAACTCTTACCATTAATTAATACTTAATACATTAAATAAAAGATGTATAAATCTTTCAAAAAAAGATATAAAATTTTCTTGAAAAAATATTTAAAAGAAACGAATCTTAGTTAATATGATTCAATAAACAATTTAAAATCATATAAGTCTTAAATATACGTTCCATTTCTTTTGAATTTAAATTAAACTTTAAATCCAAATCATATTTTCCAATTTCATGAATAAAATTTTATTTAAAATTTACGAAATAAAAAGATATATCAATGACTCTCTAATGATTCTCTATTATAAATGTAACTAGATATTATCTCATATCAATATTAAAAAAATTAAATTTATTTCAATTGTACATCTTTTTATTTTTCTTGTTTTTATCAATATTTAATCCATTTGCCGTTTCAGAGTAAAAGACAAGTTTGTTAATTGGTCTAAACCAATTTTCCGAGAGAATAAAAAAATTTATAAATTCAAATAAAAAACTACATTTATATGTAATAACTGCTTTTACATGTTACTAAATATTATTTATATATATATATATATTAGGTATTATTACATATATCATTTCACTTCTAAGATATTAGTTTAATATAATGCAAATGAAAAAGATAACATTGCAAGATTAGTTTTAGAACTGTCAAAATGAGTTAGAATCTGCTGCTAACTCGGATCACCATGGGTCGGATCGAGTTGGGTTTGATGAAAATGAAAATTTTTTATACGAATCAATTTTCAACCTGACTTACTTAGAATCTGGCCTACCCGGGTTGAATCCGTGGTGAACCGTATTGACTCACCAACTCACATACTTTAATTTAATTATTTATTATTTTGTATTTTAATATTATTAATTAACATTTTTATTATTATATTAAATGGGAATAAGGAAAAAATGTTTCAAAAGACAAAAATATTATAAATTTATCCATTCAAGTCTCTAATCTTATAAATGGATAAATGACACAAAAATTATCAACATTATAAACTTTTTTATTCTCTTTTTAGGTTTGCTTTTGGACTATATTTGAGTTATGTTAATATTTTATTTTGAATTGTCTTTGGAATTTAATATTATTTTAGAGTAAAATTATTTAAATTTGAATTACAGAAAAATTATAATTTTTTTGGATTTGAAAAAAAAATTGTAATTTAGTGAACTAGTGAGCCAACCCGTTTAACCCACCAACCCAGGTTGGGTCGGGCCGGGTTTAAATTTTTTCTACTCGCTAATAAATGAATCGAGTTGAGTTGACTCACTAAATGAGCAACCCGTGGTGGGCCGAACCGGATGACCGGTTTTGACAGCACTTTAGGACATTATAAAAAGGCACCAAAACATTTTGTAATTCATGTTTTGTTTGTGATTCGTTTGTTATCAGTTTTATGTGCAATGGCTCCTTGTTCTACAGCAAACCATGGAAGAACATCAAATCAAAGAAAGAGAAAGATTGAGATCAAAGAAGTTGAACAGAGAAACAGGCGATGTGTCACCTTCTCAAAACGCAAATTAGGACTTTTTAACAAGCTCACTGAACTTTCTTTTCTATGCAAAGCACAAACTTCTTTGATCATCACCTCTGAAAATGGCAACGTTTATTCCTGTGGTTACCCTAATATCGGCGCCGTTCTCTATCGCTACGTCACCGGAGGGTTTTCCGAACTCTGCAAAGTTACACAGGACCAGCAAGAATATATTGAAAAGCAAAGGATTGAATATGAGAATGTACACAAGAACTTGAAAGAAAAGCAAAAGCAATTGGAAGAATTGAAGGAAGCACATAAGAGTTGTTCTTGTTTTGGTTCTTGGTGGAATCTCTCCCATCAGAACATGACTTTGGAAGATCTTGAAGAGTTCAAGACTTCTTTGGAAACTTTCAAGTTTAATCTCATCACACTATTGCAAGAGAAAGAAATAAATTTTCCATTGAGTATAGCATCAAGGAACTCCTAAAGCATTCTACGAGATTGTGGGTTATAGTTTTTAACATGTGTTTCTATTAAATATGTTTATTCTTTTCTTCTCTGTTCTTTTTCTTTTATAGTTAATTTTTATGTTGTAGGTTTTGATATTTTCTTTTTCCTTGACTGTTTTCCTCGAGTATTTTGTAATCACCTTTTTTTTTTCGTTCAATAAACATATACTGTTCTATTCTTATGTTTTTCTCTTTCTTGTTTGATATCTTGTAATATGATGTCCTGAATTTGTTTTGAAACATTGGAACATCACCAAATGCAAATATTGTTTCGTTAATATGGGATCATCATGTCATTATTTATTCTTTAAATCAAGAAAGAATCTACAAATAATAAGGTAGATTTAAGTAAAGATTTTATATATTAATTGTATATTTTATTAATAAGCCTCTTACCTTTTTTTATTTTATATAAAGAAAAATTTAACATAAAACTTATTGTAATTACTTTTCATATTATCCACATAAAGTCATTATACAAATATTTATTATTTGTGAACTAGACAAGTTACTTTTTAATATTTACTATTTAAAGTGTGTATGGTAGAATATCTGAGTCGAGCGGTTGTCAACAATAAACCGAACGATCGACTGAACGATCACCTTTACCCGGACGACTAGCAATAGTAAACAGGCCAGATATTAACGAATAGTCAAACGATAACTTCCGAACGATCGTCAACCTCCTAGACAGAACAATCGCGATATCATAGAAGATAATGTCAGCGAGACGATCGTCATACCATACGCTCATCAATGCCGCCCCTAATATCGATTGTCTTAATAGCGATCGTCCGTTACTTAAACCAAACGACCAACATGGGTCAAATTAACCCAGTCAAGCTAAGAGTCAACAGACGCTCGGTCAGCTTTATTCAGACTAAGTCAATTAACCGGATAAACTAAGGAAGAAGCGGTTACAAATGTCTAACCATGATAGCGTAAGTGGGTGCCTTCGCAGGTACCCACTCCATTCTCCCCGAAGAGCCCTGTGCAAGTGAAAAATATAAAGATAACTGCATTACGAGAAGGTGAAGACGTCGTTGACCAGGTTCGCGTCTCGATTCCAATAATTATACCGAAACAAAGTGTATTACTTAAATTGTACATTTCGTATTCACAATTTAAATGCTTTTATGAAAAAATAAGAATCATAAATATCATATCGATGAATTGAATTATTTCCATAATTTTAATCAAATTATTTGTTTTAATCAAATTATGATAGAGAGGTATGACTTCTCTTCACACAAGTTTTCTTGGCACAGCATCTGTTAATTGAGCATGAATTTTATATATATATATATATATATATATATATATATATATATATATATATATATATTGTTTTTTTTTAATATTGATCAACCTAAAAGTTATAGAATGCAAATTTATTAAATTAAATATATTATTATTAATATTCATAAATTGATTTCTTTTAATATTGTTAAAAATGTAACATTATTACATATATCTTCATGATTCTCACATAAGCACAAATCATCTTTAACAAAATGAATTAGGATCTTCGACTAATAAATAATAAGAATGTATATAAAAAAGCAAACAAGTTTTGACATTTCTTGACTTTCTTGATAGCACTGTATATATAAATAATTTTCTTTAATTTAAACTACTCATACCAGATCTAAAGTCAAATAATATATCAGTATTTGTAAACAATACTAAGAAACTCGTAATATTTGTTCTTTTAGTATATATTTAGCATTTTGTTTTTCTGAATAAACTGATTTTATCTTGCTTTGACTTCTGATTAATTAACCTGTTTCATATGTGATCTTCATTTATTTATTTGGGCCAAAATCCTCGTAGATTTCTTATCATGCTTGCACCTGGTTTTATACTTGAAAGTTTGTCAAATTAACGATATTATAAAACATATTAATATTTACCTATTAAATTATTTTATTATAATTTATTTTAATTATAATATTATTGTATATTTACATTTTAAAAATATGATAAAATTTTTTAATATTTTACATTATTTTTATTTTTAACTTAAAAAAAGGTCAACAGGTCGAGATTGACTGACATACTAATTTAGTGACTCAGGTGAACCAGGGGAAAAATAGACTAATGAATTTAAAATTTCAATCTAATTTATCTGTTTACACAAATTGCTACTATCCATTTTTGTCATTTCCAACTCTAAACTTGTAATATTCAGGATAAAATAAGTACTTAACATTATTATACCCAAGCAATTTATAGATACAATTTAATGTTTGACAAATTAATTTATATTCATAAACACTTTACACTACTCTATTTCCAATCAAACAAAACTAAAATCAAATAATCAGATAATCTTAATTGAAACTAATACATAGGTGAAAAACATATATAAATAAGTATGAAACGGATATTTTATATGATTTTATAAAATACATTATAAAATACTTTACAATATAATTGGAAAACAAAACATTTTTATAGGAGGAAAATAAATATTTAACCTTTAATATTTCAAGCACCTAATTAAAGTAAACTTTTCATCACCATTACTTTGCCATGTCGTCCATGTTGTAATAAATCAAATGGCTTTTAATTTCATAAAAAAATTGAAGAAAGGACAAATCAAACAAAATAAAAAGTAATTTATTTGAAAAACACTTATTAAACAAATATTAAGCAATTAATAAGGATGTTTTTACATAGCAAACAGCAGTATAGCAAATAATCTTAATAGGCGTTAGTCTTAAAAAAATAATTAATATTTTGAAGAGTTATTATGCCCTGTGTTTAGTGATTGAATATTTAGTTAAGGATAATGATACTTTAACAATATTTTTTTTGACAACATTTTAATATCATCTACGTGTCATTCTGTTATTGATTCATGTTGGTGTTTATGATTATTATTATCGATTGTGAAGTAATTTTAGATCAATCACAGAATGACGTAGATAATTTTAAAATGTTATCAAAATAATGTTGTGAAAGTATATTATCTTTTAGTGTATCATTATCTTTAGTTAATTGTTTTGCAGAGACTGTCATAAAAGTGATTGAATGTGCAGGCATGGCTCTCAGACCTAACTAATATTTTACTGTAATATACACTTTGAATGATGCAAAAGGTTGGTTTAGATATCAATATTTGTCTCACTCATTCAAGAAACAACTCATCTTTTTTTTTCACCGATTACTTTCTCATCATCACTCTCAAAACGTGTGGCTGATTGGCACAAGTTAGTAAAAGATTAGAACCCAATAATTGACTCTGCCATTAAACAAAATAAAGAATACGAGATTGACAACCTTCTTCAATTACACACGCTGTCACCTATCAAATAAAAAGAAAAATATAATATATAACAAATATTACTATATATGTACAAATTTTCTGTAATTATCAACCCATATAAATCCCTCAATAATATTAGTTATTAGTAAAATTTATTTCAATAATTACTAATGAATTATAATTATCATTAAAATTGTTAAAAAATATTCTTATTTTGTTTTCGTTTTTCTTCTATTCTTTATTTTTCTTTTCTTCTTTCTTTATCTCCTCTCACACCCCTCTTTTTTAATGGAGATTACATTAATTATATTTATTTTTCTCCTTCTCTTCCTCTTTATATTATTTGTCTTTCACTTTCTATTAAATTTCAAATGTTATCGTTATCATCGCAACTCTATCATTACTATATTGTTGTCACTATCACAGTTATATACTTTGTCTTCTCCTTCTCCTTTGATTTTTCCTTTTCTTTCTTCTCTTCTCTTGTTTACCATCTCTTTTTAATATATAAAATTATTTCATCAAATTTAATAAAAATTTGTCAAATCATTTTTCCAACAAATTTATAGATAAAAAATAACTGATAATAGAAATTATAAATTAATGACAAAATTTACTCAAAAAATTTTATCGTCTAATACATTAGAGACCAAAATATTTATCATAATTTACCAAAACAATTTATTGAGAGATATTATCGTCAATAATTCAAATTTTAAAATTCATCAATTAATTTGGTTTTATCAACAGACTTATTTTATTCTGTTAATAATAATGAAAATTTTAGTTTATATATATATATATATATATATATATATATATTAATAAATAATTACAAATTTTAAAAGTAATATAATACTAATTTTAGAAAAATAATGAATGTTGTTTTAATGGCAAGACTAATTCCTAATCCAACATTTGATGGTTTTAGCCTTATTTATCCTTATTTGATTTAAAACTCAATCTTAGCAGTCCAAATTAAACTTTACCCTTGTACTTATAATAATTACAAGATTCCTAATAATTGCATGCACTACAATATTTGCAACCCCATATCCGATTTAATAGCCAAGATTGTATTTTTACCATCTTTCTCTTTTTGATTTCTCTATTTTGGTGATTACTTTTTACTCTTTTCCTACTTTCCTCTTAAATTTAAAAACTTTTTCTTTCACTCTTGCACTTTTTCCTGCATGGTGATATATTTTGGCTTTTATTTGTACCAACCAATTATAATATTCCGTTCCCCAAAGAGTGATATAAAATAAAAATTGTCCTTTCACTGTAGAGGCAGTTTCCGTTGTGCATGCATGATAACACATTTTGGCTTTTTCCCCTTGATTAACCATTTTTACTGCAAATAGGGTAATATAAAATCGAAATTCTCCTTTCACTGTTTAGACAAAGAGAGTTGAATTTGGATGTTCTTTTGTCCAAGTGTTTGAAATTGAAAGGGAGATGCAAAAGAAAAAGAAAAAGAAGGTTGTTCAATTTTAGGTCCCCACCACATGATCACTTTAGTTTCGATCAACAAAGATTAGACACCAAAGAAAAACCAACACTTTGCCAAGAACATGTCACCGTCAACCCCGATTCAATGAAGAAGATCATTATGTTAAGTCCTTTCTTTCTAGAAAAAGTTTGTTGCGCACTTGTTTTAGAAACACAACACCAGATATCATGCTCATCAAAATTCAAGACTTATTATAATCAAATATATATACATAGATATTAATCAATTATTTGATAATTAAATCTAGACGTGACACACATCTAACAGAATAAAAACTAAATAATAACAATTCTTGATGAAATTTTTATACTTAATCAAAATTTTAAAAACTGATTTACCAACCTACCATAACCGGTCCAACAACACCTGCAGTCACGATCTTTCAAGATCGTACTGTCCGTTAATCCCTCGTCAACGTTTTGTCCGTTAAGAGCAATCTAAATTTTCTATTAATTTTTCTTGTGTTTTTTCTGAACTTTTAAAATATATTTATTTTGATATATTAAAAGATAATATAATTTGAAATACTAAAACTAATGTATCATGAAAATATTAATTTTTTCTCTCATCTGAGTTCATTTGAAAATGAAAAAACATTTTTTTTCCCACGTTTTCATTTTGCATTCAGATATTGCGCATGGATGGGCCTGCAACAAAAGGTCACAAGATTTCAACATGTATTCCTTTCCAAACTGTCGTATCTGTCAGTTATCGTCACCTTGTAAACTGATTAATATACTATCCTCGTATCACTAACTAATTAACAAAAGTGTCTCTCCAAAAAAACAACAGTGTCTATAGATAACATAAGATTCTTAAAAAAAAAACCTTTTATATATCAATCTTTCTATAAGTTTTAACAACGATGAACAACATGAGTTGGTCAATGAATTAGTCAGTAAACTGATAGGTTGAATTATAAATAAAATTAACAATAAAAATAATTGTTTTAATTACAAAATATATCATTATTGTTTGAATCCTAATTAAACCAGCACAATAAAAAGATTATCTAAAATTTATAAATAAAAATTTAACATTCATTTGGTTATATTAACTATGTATTCATTATTAACACTATTAGATAAACATTAACTTTAATATTAGAGTATTTTTTCAAATAATATCCTAATTCGATTGAAAACTTGTAGAGAAGTAAACTTAACCTCGACTTTATAAACCCAAATAACATCCATTAAATTAAAGTTACTGATCCCTTTTTAATGAAAAAATAAATAATGAACCCACACTGTTTGTTTATATGAGAAAAGAAAGTGATTATGGAAGAAAACTATATAAAGGGCATGCATGCATAGGTGGACCTTGTGTTTTAGGTGAGAGGTGATTTTGAACATAAATTTTACCTTGGTGTAATGGTGTAGAGGGTACCTGATGGACCCCTGGGGAGGGTGGGTCTTAGTTTAGTCCTCTGCTAGGGTAGCTTAACGTACTTGATGGACCCAATTTATGGGCCACACTTGTTTATGGGAGCATTAATTGCCAAAGCTGGTTGGACCAAAACATTAAGTAGAAGAAGCAATTGTGACACAACTATCAACACTTTTCTACATGTAATCACTGATAAATAGTTTATCTAAACAAAAACGAGATTTAAAATTTGAATCTTACAGATAAAGAACATTGTTAAAGTGTGCAAAAACCACTGTTGTTTTCCAGTTACTGACAGGAGTTGTTTTATTAAAAAAAAATTCCTAAGACGTATGGGTGAACGTAATCTGAACAGCTGTTTTCTACTTTCTGTGTGAAATAAGGGAAAACATTGAAACTGTAACAACAGTAGATGAAGATACCTACAAAAGTTTGAATTTCAATTTGAATTTGAAGTCCACATGGCAGAAAACTCCTACCACTGCACACATCCCACCATTGTTCTACTACACTCAGCAAGAGTACCATGCTACTGCTACCCTACACTACACTACAATACAAATAATTATAATACTAATTCATTAACCCTTTCCTTCTTCTTCCACCACACACAACACATGCATTCTCTCATCTACATACTTTTTTTCCTTTAAATTTTCCATCTTCCCTTCACTTCACCTCGCATATCACTTCCATGGCTGCCTTTTCCACCTTCTTAGTTTTTCTATTTCTCGTAGGAACTCTAACACAGGTTGCTTTTTCTTCCGACCAAGAAAAGAAAAAAACTTTCATTGTCCAAGTTCATCACCAAACAAAGCCTTCGATTTTCCCAACACACAGACACTGGTATGAGTCATCACTGTCTTCCATTTCCAGCACCGCTTCTGTTATCCACACCTATGACACCGTTTTTCACGGCTTCTCTGCCAAGCTCTCACCTTCTGAGGCACAGAAGCTGCAGGCGCTCAGCCACGTCATCACTCTCATACCCGAACAGGTTCGACAGCTTCACACCACGCGCTCCCCTCAGTTCCTCGGTCTCACCACCGCCGATCGCGCTGGGTTGCTGCACGAGACTGATTTCGGCTCGGATCTCGTTATAGGTGTATTCGATACCGGAATCTGGCCGGAGCGCCAGAGTTTCAGCGGTCGCGACCTGGGGCCCGTTCCTGCCAAGTGGAAGGGCGAGTGCGTCGCTGGGAAGAGCTTCCCGGCTACCTCATGCAACCGAAAAATCATCGGAGCCAGGTACTTCTCCGAAGGGTACGAGGCCACCAACGGGAAGTTGAACGAGACCGTGGAGTTCCGCTCGGCAAGAGACTCCGATGGCCACGGCACGCATACGGCGTCCATCGCTGCTGGAAGGTACGTGTCGCCGGCGTCAACGTTGGGTTACGCGAAAGGAGTCGCCGCCGGCATGGCGCCGAAAGCGCGGTTGGCGGTGTATAAAGTCTGCTGGATGGGCGGGTGCTACGGCTCCGACATCCTCGCCGCGTTCGACGCTGCCGTGGCCGACGGCGTCGACGTTGTGTCGCTTAGCGTCGGAGGAGTGGTGGTGCCGTACCACCTCGACGAGATTGCGATTGGCGCCTTCGGCGCCACCTCGGCTGGCGTTTTTGTCTCCTCCTCAGCTGGCAATGGCGGTCCCGGTGGCCTCACAGTGACGAATGTGGCGCCGTGGGTTACCACCGTAGGCGCTGGAACTATAGACAGAGATTTTCCGGCGAGTGTTAAGCTTGGAAATGGAAAAATAGTGCCCGGGATTAGTATTTATGGTGGACCTGGTTTAACTCCGGGTCGGATGTACCCGATTGTGTATGGGGGTAGTGGACAGTTTGGTGGTGGCGGCGGTGGTGGAGGTAATGGTTATTCTTCTTCACTTTGTTTGGAGGGTTCCTTGGATCCCGAGACTGTGAAAGGAAAAATTGTTGTGTGTGATAGAGGGATTAATGCAAGGGCAGCTAAAGGTGAAGAAGTGAGAAAAAATGGAGGGGTTGGCATGATTTTAGCCAACGGTGTGTTTGACGGGGAAGGGTTGGTGGCGGATTGCCACGTGTTGCCTGCCACGGCGGTTGGTGCCACAGCGGGCGAGAAAATCCGTGGGTACATTGGTAATTCGCGGTCACCGGCAACTGCCACAATTGTGTTCAAGGGAACAAGGCTCGGTGTTAAGCCAGCACCTGTGGTGGCATCATTTTCTGCCAGAGGGCCTAACCCTGTGTCCCCTGAGATTCTGAAGCCTGATGTTATAGCCCCAGGGTTGAACATTCTTGCAGCTTGGCCTGATCATGTAGGACCTTCTGGGGTTCCCTCTGATGGGCGTAGGACTGAGTTTAACATACTTTCTGGGACTTCCATGGCTTGTCCTCATGTTTCTGGTTTGGCTGCTCTGTTGAAGGCAGCACATCCTGATTGGAGTCCTGCTGCTATTAGATCAGCCCTGATGACCACTGCTTATACTGTGGACAACAGAGGTGATCCCATGTTGGATGAATCCACCGGAAATGTTTCCTCAGCCTTTGATTATGGTTCTGGCCATGTTCATCCTGTTAAAGCCATGAACCCTGGCTTGGTTTATGACATCTCCCCTTCTGATTATGTGAATTTCTTGTGCAATTCAAATTACACCACCAACAGCATCCATGTGATCACAAGAAAGAGTGCAGATTGTAAAGGAGCTAAAAGGGCAGGGCATGCTGGGAATCTGAATTACCCTTCATTCTCTGCAGTGTTTCAGCAATATGGAAAGAAGAGAATGTCTACACATTTTATCAGGACTGTAACAAATGTCGGCGACGCTAATTCAGTGTACAAGGTCACCATCAAGCCACCAGGTGGGATGGTGGTCACAGTGAAACCAGACACCCTGACTTTCAGGAAGATTGGTCAGAAATTGAACTTTCTTGTTAGGGTACAAACTAGGGCTGTTAAGCTTACACCTGGAAGTTCTAGTGTCAAGAGTGGTTCCATAGTTTGGTCTGATGGAAAACATACTGTGACAAGCCCCTTGGTTGTCGCAATGCAGCAACCTCTGGATTAGTCTTTGAGGCTTCTGGGTGTAGAAAGAACATGGGATTTTATCCATCTCGGATATCTTAAAAAAATAGCTCTATATGCTTATTAGAGTATGTGTTTGTGAAGGTGTTCCATTGTTAGAAAGAGCGTGAAGGCACCAAAAAGGAGGATGTTCTGAAATTAAGAAAAGGCATGGTGGTGGGAGTATAAATCTCTTGTTGTATAATTAAGAGTGTTTGTAGAAAATGCTGTGTTCAGAAGAGGATGAGTATATTGGAAAGATCTTTTCCTTTTTTAGTGATGTTGAATCCTTTGAAAATTTTTAATGTCTTGTTCAGTCAGATATCTCATAAACCCATGTGGTTAGAGACTGCAGTGTTTTACAATGCCGGAGAGTTAGCTGGTTGAAGCTGATAGATGTCAACCCAAATGATTTTTTTGTTTAAAAGTGGAAAAGAGATAATTTTGATACAATTAATTTTACGCTAAACATGACAAATAAATATTTTTGTTTTTTTTCTGCAGTATCTGTCACGGGACTGCAAATCCATGGCATGGCAGGATTTACCAGGATAGATCTGCATTATCTAACATGAGAATCTTGAGAATATATTTACATACATTCTGCCAAACTTCAAGATTTACATCATATTTAAACCAAAAATATCAAAACACTTTTGTACCAAATGACCTCGTACGGTCTTTGGATGGCCGGGCATGAAAACAACAAATACCGTTCATGACCTTAAGTAAATGGTCTAATCAAGTTTAGAGATAAGTTCACTTATTAGAAGTTGGATTATGACTATGATCATGTTAATTATAAATTTATTTTGAAATTTATAAATACAAATTAAAGGTAAAAAGAAAAAATGATTGTATTTATTACAAATTTAAAGTTTTATTGTAATTTTCAATTGATTAAATTATTAACTTGTGTTGGAGTGTTTTTAACCAATATCTATAACACAGTTTGGAGTTTGAACATAGAAAACATGGAAGAAATTTAACTAAATGTGTTCAAGACATCTAAGTTGACCCAAAGAAAATTATAAATGAATGTTCTGTACAAATTCTCAACCCTATACCAAAACATATTGTATATCATTAATATTTCATCATAATCATATTGCATGATATTCTTGTGGGACCGAGACACGTGATTTTGTCGCTTTTGGATGACTTTGTCGCTCGCTTTTCTGCAATATAAACTGCACGCCCGTTCTTTGATGGGTCGCTTCAGCCGTTTGCCTTTCTTCCGTCTGGGCCATTCGGTCACGCCGATCTTGGCTGATCGGTTTCCTTCGTGCTCCAAGAGGGAGGTACCTGCAAAAGATACTCCGACGTTCAAGTTAGACATGTAATTTGAAGTGTGAGTTGAATGTGAATGGAACGTACCTGGCTTGTGGCCCTAGCTCTCTATTTATAAGTTGTTTCATTAGCCTAATAAAATATAAACAGAATAAGATATAAACAGAATAAGATATAAACATAATAAGATATAAACATAATAAGATATAAACAGATTACCTAAAAATCTGGTTGGTTGTTTATAACCTGCTTATCAATATCTTTAATTAGATATTCTTGATTATTTTATCATCTGCTGGACTATTGGCTCAATAACTTAAACGCTGGCCCAATAAAATATAAACAGAATAAGATATAAACAGATTACCTAAAAATCTGGTTGATTGTTTATAACCTGCTTATCAATATCTTTAATTAGATAGTCTTGATTATTTTATCATCTACTAGACTATTGGCCTAATAACTTAAACGCTGGCCCAATTGCGATCCAATCTTTGACTTGGTTGACTGTAGCGGATGGGCCGAACGGTCCTAAGTGGATGGACCGAATGGTGCTGAATGTTAACCGTCTGGTCTCCACTAAGTACGATACATTATGCTCCCCAAGTCTGAGTTAAGCGTTCGGCTTTAGCCTTGATTAACTATAGGACTTATGAGTTTGAGGGAGGCTGTATTTAGTCGTTGCTCCCTCCTGGCAAAATGGTGGACCACAAAGAACATTCCCCACCGCTCGGTTTAGTATGAGAGTGGGGCCGTATAGAACCTCACCGCTCGGTTTAGGACGAGAGTTAGCATTCACGTAAAACATTCCCCATCTCTCGGTTTTGGACTCCACTTGGCCGAGTGGTAGGCAGGATCCTGTTTAGTATTTACCAATTCCGCCGGTGTTATCTCCTGTTTCCGATTGGAGGCGTATTGCCTTCTAAAGAGGGTTTCTACAGTGGCGAAGCAATCCACTGTGTTTGGGGGAAGAGTGTTATACCACTCCAATGCCTCGTCCTTGAGTGATAAGGAGAAGACTCTGCATATGACTAGATCATTATCAGTGTAGAACGTCATTGCATTAGTGAAGATCCTAAGATGATTGTCGGGATCCGTTGAGCCATCATACCTCTCTAATACCGGAGGATTCTTCTCTAGCATCGGAGTTTGCATGATGGTCGCCGTAAAAGGGAGTAAGCTGGTAGGCCGAACGGTGTGGAGGGGCGATGGTCCTCTCCTTCCTCGACCGTTCGAGTTGGTGTGCTGGGATGGTTACCGATTACGGCTTCCCTCGTTTCCATTCTCTTGATTTGAGGCAGACCGCTTAGTATGGACTCATTTCGCCCTTAGTGCCGCAATCTCCTCTGCGTGTTTTCGTTGCATCCCTTGTTGTGCTTGCGTCTGCGCCTGTATGGTTCTTGCCTGTGGTATCTGTGCTTGCATCTGCGCTATCAAATCTCTGGTATTCTGTTGTCCGTCCATGCTCCTCGTGGTCACCATCTGGGCGTCTTCTGCTTGCTCTCAACCTCACGGTGGACGCCAAAATGTTTCGATTGATATTCTTGTGGGACCGAGACACGTGACTTTGCCGCTTCTGGATGACTCTGCCGCTCGTTCTTTGATGGGCCGCCTGAGTCGTTCGTCTTTCTTCTGTCTGGGTCGTTCGGTCACGCCGGTCTTGGCCGATCGGTTTCCTTCGTGCTCCAGGGGGGAGATACTTGCAAAAGATACTCTGACACTCAAGTTAGGCGTGTAATTTGAAGTGTGAGTTGAGTGTGAATGGGACGTACCTGGCTTGTGGCCCTGGATCTCTATTTATAAGTTGTCTCATGGACCTTAAGCTGACATTAGCCCAATAAAATATAAACAGAATAAGATATAAACAGATTACCTAAAGATCTGGTTGGTTGTTTATAACCTGCTTATCAATATCTTTAATTAGATATTCTTGATTATTTTATCATGTGCTAGACTATTGGCCCAATAACTTAAACGCTAGCCCAATTGCGGCCCAATCTTTGACTTGATTGACGGTAGCGGATGGGCCGAATGATCCTAAGTGAATGGACCAAACGGTGCTGAATGTTAACCATTCGGTCTCCACTGGGTAGATACACATATCATTAATATTTCATCTGTAGCTAAAAGTTGGAACTCTCATAGAAGACATGAAAAGAAACCACCGTTGAACTTAGGTTTTTAATTTAAAGATTTAGGTTGCGTTGTGCTTCTAAGATTCCCAATAAATGTAAAGGTTTGGTCGGAGTGAAATTCAAATTGGCAGATACATGGAAACTAAAATTGGTGATGTAATGTCGGAAGACAACCTGTGCATTGAAATGATGAAGGTTGAATTGAAAATTGAAAAGCTAATTTAGACGTTCCAACAAAGTTTCTTAGCTGGAAAAAAAAAAAGTTTGGAAGTGAAAAGAAAATGGTTTGGCAACCGTGGCCCAACATCATGAAAGTTCTTTTTAAGGTGTTTGTCGTGTGTATGATTAGGTTGGTTCTCTCTTGTCTTTTGCTTTTTCCTTCTTAAAATCTCTAAACACAAAAGCAAAACCAAAAGTGCTCTTACGTAGATAAATAACTCCTCGTTTGCCTTTTTTTTTCAATTCAAATAGAAAGTTTGAAAAACCTCTTTTTTATTAAAAGTATTCAAAGATAGTAACCAATTGGACAGGAAATAGGGATTTGGTTCCTATTTACTCTCCGTATATTCCAAAATTAATCATTAGTCTTTAATCTTATTTTTTATTAAGAGTTCAAATTAACCAATCATAAATTGTTGATTAATAATATCTTATATGGAAAACAACATATTTTCCTTTTTCTTATTCAAATTCAAATTCAGTATCTTCTTATTATTGTACACATATTTCTTTTTTTTTCATTGACAGTTGTTAAAATAATAGAATTAATAACAATAATAATAAAAATAATTGTTTTAAGTATGAGATTGAGATTAATGACGTAGTATATGCATATCACCGCCGAAATATTTATTTATATATTTTGAAATAGACTTTTAATTAATTTTGATTTAATCACGACCTAATTGTGAATAATCATATTTTATCTTTAAATTGATCGATATTAAGGTTAATATGGTTTGATCGACGATCGATTTATTTGATAACTAGTCAAATTTACTAATGACTCACTTAATAATTTAAGGTATAATTGATGATTGAATATTTGGCTAGTCAAAAAATCATACGACACAATTATTATTATTATTATTATTATAAGATCTTTTGAGTTTCTTATATATTTTCTTCGTAAAAATTATTTATGTTCTTCTTTTAAAAATGTAATGAAATAAAAATTATTGGAATGTTTGCAAATATATTTTGACATTCAACAAGATACATAATAAATATAATTATTAATAAACGAATCACTATATTTTATGAACAAACATAATTTTATATTATTTTCATGGATCCTTATTTGAATGAAATATGTTCTCTAAATTTAATCTAGATAAAATTAGAATGTGTCTTAAACTTTACTTTTAGTATTTGATTCCTTTTTCCTACTAAATTTGTACATTTCAACATGACGCTGATATTATTTAAGTTTCTTTCTATACAATAATAATATAGAAATATTAATAAAGAAATTATACACTTCTTTATTAAAAAAATTATACTGAGACTAAAACCCTTTTTTCACATAAAAAATTATTACATGATCATTTATATGGAATAAATCTCACTGTCACAGTTTTAAATATTCAAACAAATAATTTTTTTATTTTTTTTCAAAAGAAAAGTTAAATAAAGGATATTCTTCTTTTTGAAGATATTTTGTTTCGATAACTTTTAAAAAATATAATTTTTTTTCAATCTGTTCTTTTAATTAACTATTTTTTAAATTAAAATAGCTATCTGCAAAAAAAACAATTATCTACAAACATATGCGTTTTCATTAATATAACTAATAAGAATTTAAAGTCAATTATAAAAATGTATTTATCATTATTTTAAATAAAATTTAATTATATTTTAAATTTATCGTAAACGTACAAAATAAATAAATAAAAATATAATAAATAAATAATTAAAATATAATAAATAAATAGACATCATATGAATGACTAATCAAATGGCATTCATCAAATTCCATCCAAGACCTCAAATAGCACTCTAACAAGGTTTTTACAATTCGATGTGAACAAGATGAATAGTGCTTATCATTATTCAAAGACCATCCACATCCATAGCAAAATTCATATTAGCATATGCAAAACAAGTGAACCTCTCTCTCTCTTTTATTTATATATATATATATATATATATATATATATATATATATATATATATATATATATATATACTAACTTATGTAACATCTTAAAGTATATTAAATTTTAATTAATAAAAAATTATTATTTATAAAAAATATTCTTTAAACACAAGAATATTTTAAATATTTTTAATCTTAAAACTTAATATATATATATATATATATATATATATATATATATATATATATAAATTAACTACATATATTCTAATCCATTATAACATAAAAGTGTATCACAACTAAATATAGCAAAATTTTCGATCATACCCATTCCATTCAAAAAAAGGTTTGCCACATTTATAAAACTATTGTAAATTATTTTATGCATTCAAATATTCATTAATCCTGCGTATTTTTGTTTTAAATAATTTTTTTAAAAAATAAAATTTTCAAATATAGAGTATAATAAATTAGATAAAAAAATATAAAAATATAATTCAAATAAAATTGTATAATAAAATATTAACACAATTATAAATTGAAATAAAATAAAAAATAAATATATAAAATTCAATTAAATTATAATATAGTTGAATATTCGTATAATCAAATTTTATATATAAAGAATTAATTAAAAATAAATTAAATATGTGTTTAGTATGTAAAACTTAAAGTTAAATAAGAATTTCAATTTTAAATTTAATATTAAAAACTAAAATATATTTAATCCTTAAAATCATATATTTTAAAATAAAACTCAATATTCTTATTAACTCAATAGTCGAACATAAATCTCTTCCTTCCATCCTTTAAAAAAGAGTTTTTATAAACTTAATAATTTAACATAAGTTTAAAAATATTATTTTATTGGTTAGTTTGTGTTTACTTTTAAAAAAAAGTATTTAAACAAAACAATAAATGGAAATAGAGACACGAAAGTCATCATTCCAATCCACTATGCCACTATGCCACTATGCCGTGCTTCTCTCCAAGCACACCCACTCATTAATAGTTATCCCAACTTTCCACACTTTTTTTCATTTGGTTTCACTCTGCCACATATCCCCAATACAAATATAAAAAAATAATCGATTCTATGAGAATTGATTCTGTTATATCATTGAATCTCATTTCCATGTAATTCATTTCTGCCTCAGTTACCTCTTCACGACACAAACAATACTCACATAGATACAAACAAATAGGAATGTAAATCGAATCTAAATTGAAATTTATCAACAAATAATCAAATGATTCAAATAACAAATTTATAGTGCATGTAATTACAAATTAAATGGAAAGAAAATACTGTCTTTATATTTGATAAATACCTATAAAATAACACCATAACAATGTTTTTGCAATTCTTATTTAGATCGGCATGAATAGTGCTCATTATTGTTCCAAGACGATCCACAATCATAGCAAAATTTATGATTACATCTGCAAAACAAGTGAACCAACACATAAAATGCTCACATAATTCAAATAGTTTGTTCTATTCAAATTAAATAAGATATTAATCTAATCAACCCATTCGAAATTATATTAATGAATAAAAAAAATACTAGTTAGAAATATATACATAACAAACCTGCAAGTTATACGTGAGCATCCTGCAATTCTTTCTACATAAAAACTGCAATTTGGACATTTTCTCCAACCTTTCTTCTTTGCAAGCTTCGTCACCATCGAGTCTCCATTCTCTCCTTTCTCTCTTTTCGACCTCTGAAACTCCTCACAGTCCATTCCTGCATGCCACGAAACCCTGCACTGTGCGCAGCACAGTCTGTGGCAATGTGGACACTCTGATGAAGTCACAACTTCTTCACCATCACGCATCAACAGAGCTGAACAGTCCTTAAAAGGACAGAAAAACTTTTCTGCTTCAACCACTAGATTCTCACAAAGAATATCTCCCCATTTATCAAACACTTCTTTAGGGATAATCGAACCACAATGCTCAAGCTCTATACCCTCCTTGCAATTAGGGTTTGGGCATTGCACCACTGATCTATTCTCCTCAATCTTTGCAGCAACATGTCTTGTGATGCAGCCATTGCAAAAGATGTGAGAACAGTTTTGGATCCTGAACTTCTTTTCATCAGGTATGGCATCCATGCAAATACCACACACACACAAAGATTCTTCTATCTTTACCTGTTTCCCTCTGCGGTATCTCACAGGGCCATCATCATCGCCGTCTGCATCTTCCACTTTGTTCAGTCTTCTACTTGACCCTCCTCCATCGCTTTCCGATGAGGAACTCGACAATTTCCGCTTAACATTTTTTCTATCAGATGTTGGCAATGCATTCTTTGGTTCAAATTCCAGACCATCTGATGAAGAGGAAACATACTCGTCGGAAGACTGAGAAGCAGACTCGTGTGAAGACTGAGAATGGGAAGCAGACTCGTGTGAAGAGTAAGATGAATAGGAAGCAGACTCGTGTGAAGACTGAAAAGAGTCAGATGAAGTTTCGTCCATCATGACTTATCTAAAAGTTTATGGGAAATGATCAGTACTTTTTGTTTATATATGAGATCTCGAAAACCTTTAAATTCTCATTTTATACTTTAGATTAGATACTCCTTATACATTTTGTTATTTGTTATTATATTGTACCTGAATAAGGTGTCCGTTTTTTTTTAAGAGTAACGGCACATTTATATTGATTAATGATAAAATCGTTATAAAAGAATAAATTTTTATATTTTCAAAAATAAATAAATAAATAAATAGGAATATAAAATAAATATATTTATGTGTGTTAAATTATTATTTTTTAATGAAAGGCGTAAAAAAATATAAATAGTTTGTATTGATTCAAATAATATATAAACGTAAGAGAACGGTAAATATTTGGAAATATTCATAAAGGCTATGGAAAATGTGGATGTCTAAGTTTAAAACGGTGCTGTTAAGTCGCCCATTTTCTTAATAATTTTTCTTTTCACAACTTTTTTACAACTAATATATTTGGTGATTTGTGATTGATTCATTTCAAATATTTTTCTGAAAATAAATTCAAACAAATCAATAAAATGGTGACACGTCCTGTTGTAAAAAAGTTATTAATATATCATGATTTGCACATAAGAGTTTTATGAACTCACTGTTTATTATTGTCATAGATCATGATATGTTAACAACTTTTTTTAACAATTTTTTGACAATAGACTATGTGTCACTATTTTATTGGTCCGTATATTTAAAACGGATCAATCACAAACTACCATATAAGTTATTGTAAAAAAATTGTCAAAAAAATTGTTAAAAAGATATTTTCTTATTGTTATTGTTTGAGCATTCATTTTGCATCTCTTGTCATATCTAAATTATTTAATAATCAAAAACTAACATCACCATTATCAATTGTTTTATTATTAAAATAACAAAACAAATAAACAAATGAAAAGTGTTTGTAATTTTTTTTTAAATTAAAAATGAAAGTTATTAAAATACACATGTTTAAAATATTTTTTTATGAATGGAAGTTAGTTTTTAGGAAAACTTTTAAGGAATTTTTTTTCGTATAATTTAAATATTGTAACTGTAACGAATTTTTGTTTAAATGCAGAAAGTAAATAAAAATCGAAAATAATTTTAAAAGGTGAATACATAAAAGATATTGTATTATATATATATATATATATATATATATATATATATATATATATATATGTATATATATATAGGTATATATATATATATAGGTATATATATATATAGGTAGTTGCTGTTCATCACCGCTGGATTGCCATCGCCCGAGGCTGGACCGCGAATCGCCGCCGTCCACCGTGGACAGTTGAATTGCCACTTCCCCGTCTCTGCATTGTTTTTGACCAAAAACAGGTCAGTTCGTATTACTTTTAAGTTCCGGAAAGTATTTTCCAGATTGAATATTACGATAGGGCCACTCGGGGAACATCTTAGAAGTTTCTAGATGCAATTAGCAATTAGGGTGTTCCTTCCTTCACCACCACCCCTTCTTCTTTCACCTCTTTTTTATTATTTTGTCCTTTAGTAAAATTTTATTTTTAAAATTATTATTTTTGAATTTTTATCCACTCCCAACCCATTTCACTAATGAACTATTACTAGTCTCCTACTTGAGCAAGAAACTTTTCTTTTATTTTAACCTTGGATTTCTTTCTCTCTATGTTTCGTTGTGAGAATATGCGATGTAGTTTCATTCGGTGGTATACTTAGTGAGAGTTGTGTGGTGGAAAGAATTGATCAAGCGGTGTCGGTCTCAGTGGTGCTTCATCCAGGTGCGTAATCAATTCTACAATAAACCCTAAAATAAAAATGTAAACTTTAAACGGAGGTAAGTATCCTTCAGCGGATGTCAACATCCGTTTAAGGTAAAACAAACTTTGTCTCACCTTAAACGGATGTTGACATCCGCTGACGGACGTCTACAATTTACATTTTTATTTTTATTTTAGGTTTTGTTTTATTAGTTTATTCTTTTATATTAATTTTGGAGATGTTTTAATAATTTAATTTAAATGTTTTGATTTATTATTTTTGAATATATTTTTGATGTATTTTAATAATGTATATTTATATTACTTTATATTTATATTTTTGTATTTTGCACGTTATATATAATTAGTTTTTAAATTTAATGTTTTTGTAAAATATATATTTTTTATATATGATTTTTGTATTCTTTAATTGTTTAACAATTTTATAATTATATAAAAAATTACTTATTACTTTATTTATATGAAATATATAATTTAATTATATTAATATTTTTATATTTGTTTGATTAATTATTAATTATGTTAATAAGGCTCATTATAATTTTATAGGTGATTATTATTTAAAATGGATGAATATCTTTATATGGATTTTTATATTGGTTGTAGTTTGAAATCCGATTTCTCTTCATTAATTAGCGAAGTTGTAGAGGGAGATTTAACAAATAAATTTACCACAAATGAAATATTTCGTTCACGGGAGCACTTAATTCAATAGATAAGAGGGATGACTTATGATTTAGGATTTGTTGTGGTAATAGTAAGATTTGACATAGATAGGGGTGTACGGGAAAGAAAAACGTTTGTCATACTTTGATGTGAAAGAGGGGGAAAATATCGAAAATACAAAGCCGATGCGGTGGCTAGTGTATACAACACTTGTAAATGTGAGTGTCCGTTTAGATTAAAGGTTAAACCATATTCAGATGGGCTGGATGGGTGTTGAAGGTGATGTGTGGAAAACACAACCATGAGTTGGTTGAAACTTTAGTTGATCACCCTTGTGCTGACAGGTTAAATACGAGTGAGCAGTCATTACTGGTTGATATGACAAAGAGTAAAGTTACACCTGTAAATATTTTATTAACATTCAAACAAAATAATGATCGAAATGTCACAACGATTAAACAAATCTACAACGCAAGACAAGCGTATAAATGATCATTAAGAGGGTCCATAACTGAACTACAACAACTTATGATGTTGTTGGATCAGGATAAGTACATTCACTGGAGTAGGTGTGCTGATGATTCAGAGGTTGTTACTAACTTGTTTTGAACACATCCTGATGCGGTCAAATTGTTAAACTCATTTAATGTGTTATTTTTTATGGATTCCACATATAAAACAAATAGATATAGACTTTCGTGGCTTGAGATTGTGGGTATGACGTCTACATGGTTAACCTTTTCAGCCGCATTTGTTTTCTTGTCTACTGAAAGGCAGGGTAATTTCACATGGGCTTTGGGAAAGCTGAAAGGCGTCATTTGGAAGTAGTCTGTTGCTCACGAGTAACCATTTTAAAGGCTACAAATATAGAAAACTTATTGGGCGTGTCTCTCGATATGCATTGGATCTCATTGGATCTCATCATATGTTAAAAATAAACCTTTCAGCTTTTCCAAAGTCCATATGAAATTACTCTGCCTTTCAGTAGACAGGAAAGCAAATGCGGCTGAGAAGGTTAACCATGTAGACGTCATACCCACAATCTCAAGCAACAGAAGTCTATATCTATTTATTTTATATGTGGAATCCATAAAAAATACAACATTAAATGAGTTTAACAATTTGATCGCACCAGGATGTGTCCAAAACAGGTCAGTAACAACCTCTAAATCATCAGCACACCTACTCTAGTGGATGTACTTATCCCGATCCAACAACATCATAAGTTGTTGTAGTTCAGTTTTGGACCCTCTTAATGATTGTTTATACGCTTGCCTTGCGTTGTAGATTTGTTTAATCGTTGTGAAATTTCGATCATTATTTTGTTTGAGTGTTAATAAAATATTTGCAGGTGTAACTTGACTCTTTGTCATATCAACCAGTAATGACTGCTCACTCGTATTTAACCTGCCAGCACAAGGGTGATCAACTAAAGTTTCAGTCAACTCATGGTTGTGTTTTCCACACATCACCTTCAACACCTATCCGACCCCATCTAAACATGGTTTACCCTTTAATCTAAACGGACACTCACATTTACGAGTGTCGTATACACCAGCCATCGCATCGGCTTTGTATTTCCGATATTTTCCTCCTCTTTCACATCCAAGTATGACGAACGTTTTTCTTCCCCATACACCAGTAGCTATGTCAGATCTTACTATTACCACAACAAATCATAAATCATAAGTCATTCCTCTTACCCATTGAATTAAGTGCTCCCGTGAATGAAATATTTGATTTGTGGTAAATTTATTTGTTAAATCTCCCTCTACAACTTCGCTAATTAATGAAGAGAAATCGGATTTCAAACTACAATCAATTTAGAATCCATATGAAGATATTCATCCATTTTAAATAATAATCACCTATAAAATTATAATGAGCCTTATTAACATAATTAATAATTAATCAAACAAATATAAAAATATTAATATAATTAAATAATATATTTCATATAAATAAATTAATAAGTAATTTTTTATATAATTATAAAATTGTTAAACAATAGAATACAAAAATCATATATAAAAAATATATCTTATAAAAACATTAAATTTAAAAACTAATTATATATAACGTGCAAAATACAAAATTATAAATATAAACTAATATAAATATACATTATTAAAATACATCAAAAATATATTCAAAAATAATAAATCAAAACATTTAAATTAAATTATTAAAATATCTCCAAAATTAATATAAAAGAATAAACTAATAAAACAAAACCTAAAATAAATATAAAAATGTAAACTGTAAACGGATTTTGACATTCGTTGGAGGATGCTCACCTCCGTTTAAAGTTTACATTTTTATTTTAGGGTTTATTATAGAATTGATTACGCACATGAAGGAAGCACCACTGCACGCACCACTGCACCACTGAGACCGACACCGCTTGATCAATTCTTTCTACCACCACTAATCTTTGTAACCTTTCACTAAGTATACCACCGAATGAAACTACACCGCATATTTTCACAGTAAAACAAAAAGAGGAAGAAATTCAATGTTAAAATGAAAGAAAAGCTTCTTACTCATGTAAAAGACTAATAATAGGTTATTAGTGGAATGGGTTAGAAGTAGGTAAAAATTTAAAAATAATAATCTTAAAAATAAAATTTTACTGAAGGATAAAATAGTAAAGAGGAGGTGGAGGGAGCGTCACGGTGCAGGAGGAACACCCTTTGTATAATTTCTCCTTCTTCGTATTACAGAGGTTCTCCTTCTTCCAAACTATACTACCATTGCCCATGAGAATATTCATATAATTTCCTTTGAGACATTAGTCCCATCAACTGAGTTTGTGTTTTCAAACTTTGGCACAATTTTCCGATTACGACACCTACTATTATTATTATTATTATTATTATTATTATTATTATTATTATTATTATTATTATTATTGCCTTAAAGATCAATTATTATTAATTGACGAAGAATTTCCCAAAATTTTCCGAAAATTTTAAAAGATGAATTGTAATTTTATTTTAATTTTATAAAATTAATTTATAAAATAAGATTTTTACTTATATATATTTTAAATTAATTTTATCTTTATTTTTAATATATTTAAAATTAAAAAAAAACATTTTTATATACAACAATAATCCTAAAAATACTTTTATTAAACATTTCAGATTTTTCATCATAAAACCATAAATTATCAAAATATTTTTCTATAGGAGATCATAAGCAATAATAATTACTCAATAATAGTTACAAACTAATATATATATATATATATATATATATATATATATATATAATTTCATGAAAAGAAATATCTTGTTCAATCATAATCCAACAAAACAACAAAAACCAAAAATAACAAAATTGAAAATAAAATACGTACACTAATATCTATTTGTGTAAGTAGTGCACAAATCTAAATAAAAATAAAGGACAACATCGTAAATTAGTGTCATAAATATTAAATGACAGAAAAACTGAAAAATTTAGACCGGTGTCACAAGTAAAAAGGTAATATAACTTCATTTATATATATATATATATATATATATGTATATATATATATGTATGTATATATATATATATATATATGTATGTATATATATATATATATAATATGTATTATATCAGTTTATTAGAAGAATAAATTATTTTTGAATAAGGATAAAATAACACATTTTTATTTATTTTAGTTATAATAAATTAATTATAAAGAAAAGAATTTTTATACTCTTTTCAAAAAATGAAAATAAAAAATAACAGTGCGAAAGGAATGTAAAATTTCATATGTCTCAAAGTATATCTTTATTTTCACACATGATGAAGTTTTTGAAATTCACAAAAATAAATAAATAAGTGAAAAATAAAATAAAATATAATATAGACGTTTTCTTACGGTTTTCCTCTTACAATTAGCACAAACTATTAATAATAAAAATAAATAAAGACAAGACAAGTAAAAAGGTTGAAGAATTTAGTTATAGGAAGAGAAAAAAAAAATATTCTTGATTGGGTTGGTATATGCTTCCATAGCTATAGCTCCTACCACATAGCATGCCATTTACATATACTTGATCGGATCTATCACCAAAAGAACCCTAAAACCCACTCTTCCTTAGCTCGCTATTTCTCCATTTCTCTTCCGTTCATCGGCGATGGCATCGCATTTACTCAGTCACTCCGCCAAGGTGAATCATATATTCTACCTCTCTGCCTATCATTATCGTTTATCGCGTTTTAATGCAAGCACACGGTGCCATCCTTTTTGTTTTCTGTTTATTTAATGCTTTTTTTGTTTCAGGTGAGAAATGCTTCGAAGTTGCTGCACAACGAGCGCGCGCTCTTGGCGCGTTGGTTTTCCGGCGATGCTCAATCCTCTCTCAATAGCAACCGCGGTAACTTGGTTTCTTGGTTATCTCTCAATTGCAACTGAATCCATAGCGGATTTATTTGTGAATTTTGAATTTTGTGTTGGATTGATCTAATTAATCATTCCTGTGGAACTTCGTATTTTTAAATGGGAATACTGTAGAATGCTTTATCTGCTATAGGTGTATTGGGAACCTGTTGGTGTTTTTAATTAAGGTGTTTGTGAGTGAGAAGCAAGTATAAGTGTAACCATAGAGTTTGTATTGAAGAGGTTTGAAGTGATATTAGCATATTCTGTTGTTTGGGAGCCATTTGAATGCCTGGTGAATGCTGCACCTTAAGTTTTCTTTTCTATATTAATAGTTGTAGCTGGTTATTTGTTTAGATGTGTGGAAAACTCGGCTCCCTGAGTCTTCAACAAGAAGCAGTGTCTTTGAACCGGCCGCCGGCTTTACTGTGAGTAGAGCAAATTTACATCCAAATTAAACAATATATGGCAAGCTTTATTTGTTTCTGCCTTCAATATCTCCCTTTCTTTTCTTTGCCAACTCTATTGCTTTTCACTTCCTCGCATATGTATATTTCACCTGACTTGTATTTTCTTTTTGATATAAAAGTTCATTTGGTACGCAGAAGAGAAACATCTCCATTGCTAGCATTAAAAGGGGTTCCATTATCGGGTCTGGGTTCACTGGAGTGATTTCGCAGTATGTCACTTTATGTTATAGTAATTTTAGTTTTTTCATTGAGTATAGCTATTTTCGAAAGGGATTGACAGTAACTCTTTTATTTTCAATCAACCGTGTCCTCAAAAAGAAGTTCACAGGTGTTGTCAAGGAGATGCTATGCGTCAGCCTCAGGTACATCCAATGGGTCTTTGGCTGTTAAATTAAATTTTGAAATTTGATTGAAATAGAAGATGTGTGTTGGACATTTGAGGCTGCATTTAACCCACCACATCTTTTCTCCTGTGATGTTATTTTTTATTTATTTGTAAATTATAAATAGAAGGAGAAATGTACTCAGATGCGAATTGCAAATGTAGAGCTACTACCTCTGCTAATCTTGGCCAGTGTTTCTAACTACTCACTAGTGTCATTGACCTTGGATTGAGCTGCAACTTTTTTAAATGGGTTTTTTTGATAATATGCTAAGGGCATCTCCATTGGTTACGGAGTGCAATTCTTACCAGTTAAGAACTGTGCTTTTGGTAAAAGCAACCGGTGGGCCTAGTCAGGCATCAAGCACATTGTGTAAGTGCGCTGAAAAAATAGCTTTTAACAATATATAAGGTAATATTTAGACAAAAGAATAGAAATAAGCTGCATTATTGACTAGGTTGGAGAGATGAACTTCTTAAATTATAAAATGTAAAAACAAGTGATGTGTAATGATAAAAAAGGGGGACATTGGGTTGGAGATGGCCTAATAATCCTGTAAAAGAAGTAGTTAGCTAGGGGTAAAAGGATGATCTATATCACTAATCTCCCCTACACAAAATAACTCTTTCAGCATGAAGCATGGACAATGCACTGTGCACAGACATGATTTACCTTGTGCCACGTTCAACTTACTTAAGAATAGAGTGGAAAGTTGAAACTCTCAACCACTTTATGTAGTAATAGGTGTTCTAATCTTAAGCTTTTTTTGGTGGAGATACAAGCGTGAATGGTTTTACATCTGTCTAACATTACAAGATTAAATGTAATGTTTCTTTAACTTGTCAACAGTTATGAGTCTTTTCACATATGCCGCAGCTTATCCTTCTCTATCATTTGTGTTTCCTTACAGGAGATGTCATGCAATTGATTAAACCCTAAACTTAAAAATATTGTTTTTAGGATACAAGAATTGTATCTTTCCAAAAGTTTCCACAGTCTTACACCTCTCCTTAAGCTTCCCTTTTTCTTTGTTTTGTTTGGTGGGATGTTATGTTTTGAGACTATATAAATAATAGTTTACTTATTGATTTAGTCACCAACACTGGTGAATATATTTCAGATCTACCCCCCCACCAGGAAATTGGAATGCCTTCTCTCTCACCTACAATGACAGAGGTTTCTACTTGTCTGAATCAAATTATATTGTCATATCGTGGGTCGTGGTTTCTCCTAAAGAATTCCCAATTATATACAGGGTAACATTGCAAGATGGTTGAAGAAAGAAGGTGATAAAGTTTCTCCTGGTGAAGTGCTCTGTGAAGTTGAAACTGTATGGTTCTTGTACCAGAGAGTTGGCTCATAGCATACCTCTGTTAAGGTTCTTATGTGAACATTGACATAAATGTATTTCATATGAAGGATAAAGCTACTGTTGAAATGGAAAGTATGGAAGAAGGTTATCTGGCCAAGATAGTTCGTGGAGATGGGGAAAAAGAAATTAAAGTTGGTGAGGTATTGATGTCTTCTAGCTCTCCCCTCCTCTCTTTTTTGAAAAGGACTTTTTATTTATTGTCCCAGTTTGAAATTGCAAGAAAAAAATATTTTTTTTACACTCCGGACTCTATTGACATATGGAAAGCATCACTATTGGTAACATAAAGAATTTCTTTCATAGGTAATCACCGTAACTGTTGAAGAGAGGGAGATATTGCCAAGTTTAAAGATTACAAACCTTCAAAAAAGAATTTATTTTTTGAAAATGACTTTTTATTTATTGTCCCAGTTTGAAATTGCAAGAAAAAATATATTTTTTACACTCTGGACTTTATTGACATATGGAAGGCATCACTATTGGTAACATAAAGAATTTCTTTGATAGGTAATCGCCATAACTGTTGAAGATGAGGGAGATATTGCCAAGTTTAAAGATTACAAAGCTTCAGCGTCTGAATCAAGTGCACCTCCTGCCGAAGAAACATCTGCACCATCCCCACCAAAGGAGGTGGCAGAGGAGTCTGCTCGAGAACCTGGGGCAAAGGTTTCCAAACCTAGTGCGCTAACTCCATCTAGAGATCGTGTATTTGCTAGTCCTCTTGCTAGAAAGTTGGCTGAAGAGAAAAATGTGAGTTATCAATAACAAATTATATGGTTGAAGATCTTTCAGGAAAAGACCTAGATAATCAATTTCCCTCACTGATGTAGGTACCTCTCTCTAGCATTAAAGGAACAGGACATGAAGGACTCATTGTGAAGGCTGATATTGAAGATTTCTTGGGTATAATTCTATCTTTTTATATATTAATTTGTTTGTATTTGTGCATATTACAGTGGAACACTTCATTGTTATGGTAGAGAATTCCTCACTTTTTCTTGCTTGCTCTAGGATGTCTTAGCACGTGTGGCTGATTAAATTGATTATATTATAACCCCTCTTTAGCTTCTGATGCAGCTTCTAGTCAAGTTTCCGCACCCTCAAAGGCCAAGGGCACAATGGATGCAGCTCTGGATTATATCGACATTCCTGTCTCTCAGATACGGAAGGTAAATTGCTGAAGAAGTCCTGTACTTTTATTAGATTATATTTCTGTTTCAAGTGTAAATCAAAGACCAGTTTTTGGACCATGTCAAATGATGTTCCAATTTTGTTATGCACATAGTTTCATACGGCTTCTTGGTACTTTTGGTCAGAACTTCTGGCATATTTTATTTTCTCCTTCTGTGTGTTCACTTCTATGTAAGTTCTGATCTTAATATATGTTGTGTTGTGTAAGCATGAGTGGTGTTTTTAAATAAAACTATGTATTTTTACAGGTCACAGCTTCACGGCTATTATTATCAAAGCAAACTATTCCTCATTACTATTTAACAGTGGATGCATGTGTTGATAAACTCATGAGGTAAGTCTCTATAATCAATATTTGAAAGCTTTACCTACCATACATATTTCTTATAATTGGACATTCTGTCTGCAGTCTGCGGAGCAAACTCAATTCATTGCAAGAAGCCTCTGGTGGCTCCCGCATATCAGTTAATGACCTTGTAATCAAGGTATTGGATTTTTATCTGACACTATATCTCTTCTTGTCTGCTTGGTTGCTTATTTGGTGCTTAATAAGTAGGAAGGTCAACATCTTATCTAAGAAATAATACTTGTGGAATGCTTTATGCCAGCTAAAATCATATTAAATGACTTTTCTCTTGTTTGATGTTTGCTTAGAAATAAATGTCTAAGTCTTGACTTAAACGGACTGATTTTCCTACAAGGGACCCCTGTTGTCTCTCTTTGGCTACATTTAGATCATAGACTCTTAAATCATTTTGTCTAACAAACTATGAAATTTAATGCCAAAATGGTGGAGAAGCTTTACATTAGTACGTTCACGACCTATAATGAATGGGAAAGTTCCATCTTTGCTTGTGGAGTAGTTATAGTTGAGGTTTCTGAATCACTAGTTATATGGGCAAAATATTCCTTATAATGACTTGGGCATTCAACAAATGTCTAATCCAGCAAATGTCATGTTCTAATGTTCGATCTTAGGCATGACGGGTGTCTAATAGTCCTAGTAAAGACTTAATTCATTCTCAATCAGTTCTAATAGTTCAAAATACTCCTAATACTTTGAGCTAGCTTTTGGAGAATTCATTCTCATTTATTGTATTTTTTATTGGTTGTTAAACAATTGGTAACACACCAATTGATGAAATGTTTTCAATGAGTATTTAATTATTGTTACTTCAAGGACTTGCCTACTGTTGTGTAAATTCAACAATCAAAATAAAATAAAATTTATATTCTTGAGAGAAATACTCAATCAATATAAATTCAAGCTATAAGACAAAGTAAAACAGAATCAAATTCAAAGACTAACTTTATTAAACAGATTGTGAGAAAAATACTATTATGCAGAATATGAAATATGTTGGGTGCTTGGCTTACCTTGAATGCAATTTAAATGATTTTTCTGTCTTCCATGGTATAGAATGTATCACCTTTACCTGCTAAAATACTGTAGCCATGATCCCTCATGTGAAAAAATCCTAAATCCTGTGATTTTTCTATCAATCCCTTAAATTGATAAAGATTTTAGTAAAACAAAGGTCAAATGCAAGGCTAATCAACGTCATTCTATCACTAGAAGAGTCAACTTCTTTCAGCTCATAATGTAAAAGTATTTGCCAATAATACTCACTGTATAAAATCATGTAAATGGGATAACACTGAAATAACACCAAATAGTGAGAATAATTACATCCCAGAGTTTTCTGTACACCAAGTCCCCAACAATGGGTAAACAGCTACTCCATCTTGTGAGGTTATTCGGTTCAATCAGTTGTTTAAAGAACTAAGGTTTGGGAAAGTTACACAAGTGTCTCTCATTTGTGATAACAAAGTTGCTCTTCATATGGCCTTAAATCTAATATTTCACGGAAGAATCAAACATATTGAGATAGATTTGCACTTCATTCAAGAATAAATTTTATCACTCAAGTTCAACCTCATTGCCAGCACTGTAAAAATAGTACAGGAAACTAAGTTTTATACCTGTGCTTTTTATTTTAGGCTGCTTCATTGGCTCTCCGCAAAGTTCCTCAATGTAACAGTTCATGGACAAATGATTATATTCGCCAGTAAGTCTTTAGTTTTTTATGTAACACTGCCTTCAAATTTGTGAATTACTTTAATTGTTACGTTTCTTATTTTGTTTTTGTGCAGGTATAATAATGTGAATATTAATGTAGCAGTGCAGACTGATAATGGGCTCTTTGTTCCAGTTATCAGGGTGAGCAAGGGCCTTTTTCTAGTATTTGAAATACAATTATAGCCTATATTCCAATCACGGGTCGTCATTTTGACCTATTCATAATATATGCAGGATGCAGACAAGAAAGGCCTCTCTACAATAGGGGAGGAGGTCAAACAATTGGCAAAGAAAGCCAAAGAAAACAGCTTGAAACCCCAAGATTATGAGGTTATTGGAGTTTCACGTCTATATTAATTCAACTGTGAATAAAGACTTCTTGGGCTGGTTTATAAATTCTTGGGTTGAATTGCATTACAGGGAGGTACATTTACAGTGTCTAACCTGGGAGGGCCATTTGGTGTCAAACAATTCTGCGCAATCATCAATCCTCCTCAGTCGGGCATTCTTGCAGTTGGATCTGGTAAGAACAGTTTTGTCATTTCCCCCTTTTATTTCTTATATCAACTGCAATCACTTCTCTCTTAATGATTATCTTCGTGTGTTGCTTGCTGACTACATGAGCAGCTGAGAGGAGAGTCATTCCGGGATCAGGTGCCGAAGACTTCAAATTTGGTTCTTTCATGTCTGTGACCCTCAGCTGTGATCATCGTGTTATAGATGGTAATTATTCTTAATCTTCAATGTTTTTTTAACTAAAAATTAAGATAATTTTGTGGTAAAGCATGCCAACAATACACTTGTTCTGTTCAGGTGCAATTGGTGCCGAATGGTTAAAAGCATTCAAAGGCTATATTGAAAATCCAGAATCCATGTTGTTGTAAGAACAAGTAGAAGGCTGACATAATGAACTAAATCTGTTTCAAGTCATAAATCATATTTCAGACGGGAGGATGAGGTTCTGTTCACCCGGGTATTTCTATATTCCCATTTGGGTTTGGTTGATTGTGTCCCTGATCAATTTTTTATTGAAGTGTTCAGTCACTGCAAATAAATTTTGAGGAATGTAATTTTTTAATAAGAGAGCGTAGATGAGGCATTTAATTTAAACCCAAAAATTGTGCTAACAATAGATGCTGCCCAGATACACAGCTGATTATGAAACATTTTCTTTATTATATGTTGCAAATATTTGAAAGAACGTGTGTTTAATTGTTGTCATCCTCATTTTCTTGTCCATTTAGTTGGCCTTAATTTGACAGTTATTATCTTTTCAATCGCTTTCAAAACTCGATTAGTTTCAGGTTTCTTATTTATTGATAGAAAAATTAAGAACACATCCAAAACATAAAATGGTCACATAATTCACAGTTTCTTGTATTTAAATTAAATAAGCTAGTAATCTAATGAAATTATCATGGCTAGAATAAATAAAGTAATAATAATAATAATAAATTCAATATTTATAATACAAAAACATTCTTCGGTGCAAGTTTCGTCACCAATGAGTCTGCATTCTCTCCTTTCAACGTCTCCAACCTTAAACTCCTCATTCCTGCATGCCATGAAACCTTGCACTGCAAAAAGTAGGCTATTGTGCGAATTCATTACCTTTTCAACTTCGTTAAAGTGAACGTTGAAATATAGTTAAACATATTTTAGAAAATGGTTAATGATAATAATAATAATATATATTTTAATTTAACATCAAACATGCTTTAATAGTACTGGTTAGTGTACTTTAATAAAAAAAATAATTATAATATCAATGACCACTAGATACTTTGAGACGAGTTTGATTGATCGGATCCATTGTAAGCCCAAAATAGTGAAAGCCCATTTAGAAGAGTTATGTTAGAAAAAAGACATCTTCATATTGGGGAAGTCATCAATTATGATGAGTGATAAGATGTAAATATGAGTAATAAAATTAGGCTAAAGCTTCCTGCACTCTATCAAATTTCACATCTCACCACTTCCGGAAAATGTTTTTATTAAAAGGATGGGGCGGAAAAATAAATTCCAGTAATAGAAGTAGCTTATAAGAAGAAAATGACAGGGTGTAGAAAGTAATTGCCATAAAATTAAGAGAGCAAACTTGCTATTTATATTATCGGAGTTTGTACTTATCGATTATTTTAGCATTTAATTATTTAGTATTCAGTTTATAAAAGGTAAATTGGTTTACTTCTTTTTAATTTTATTCTTACAACTGTTTTATTAATAAGAAAATAAAACGACTGTTGTTTTATAAGTTGAAGAATTTTCTCTAAAATTAAAATACCTTAGTTTCTTAAATGCTAGACATTTTCTATCACAGAGGAAAAAGGGGAATTTTTTTTAAAAAAAAAAACTGACTGTAAAATATATGACAGTTAATTTGATGTTTTTGATAAAACATATTGATTTTAATATTATATGTAATAAAATATATTGCAGAACGCATTATAATACATTTTAAAACACATAATATTACAATGGACCATGATAAATACAATATCATGTTTGGTAAAATATTATCTATTAACTGATTTTATTTTAAGTAATATATAATTATTAAAAAAAATACTTTTGAAGAGAATATAAGATCTTAACTCAAGTTAAATGAATCCAAACTCATCTTCACCCATCAGGTTAACGAAACTATTAGCAACTATTCACCCATTAAGCACATGTTTGTTTCTTTATCTATAGAGTTTTCTTTTCAGTTTCATATATAAAAACTAATTTATTTATTTTTTTGCTTCGTATATCTCAATGCGAGTATAAAACGTGTTTTCAAATAATGTGGCATGTGATGAATTTTTGCTATTGGCAAGATGGATTAACTTGTTTGACAAAGCAAAAGATATAGAGGTGATTGTGGGCCTATGTGTTGGTGCTTCCAAGGATGCAATTAAGATATGTAAAGCATTCATCTTATCTTTATAGTCTTTAATTTCATAAAGTTATATCTTATGTAAGTGGTGATTGATTCCAAATCATATTTATTATATGCTATGTGGAAGAGTTTACTTAAATAATGAATGTTATTATTTGATAAAAGAAAATAGAAAATTGAGACCTTTAATTGTATTGTTAAATTTGATTTAATGTAAACATTTTTTGTTATTTAGGTTTAACTATTTAAATTCATTGAGTGATATCGATAGGGTCTATCATCTTTTATCATCTAAAATATTGTCCGTTTTGAAACTCAAAATTCCGTCACAGTTTTATCTTTAAAAAACATTTAAAAAAAGAAAAAGAATATTCAAATTATCTTTTGCCTCGACTTCTAAACAATATGAGACTATTAAACATAATACGAAAAGAAATAATATTTAAAAATATTAAATTATCAACTTACAATAAATAATCATAACAAAAAATTAAACAAACAATAATAAAAACATTATAAATTATCGTTATTGATGGATAACAAATACATTTAACTCGAATTGAAATAAATTAAATGAATCAAGTTAAACTTGACTTACATTTTAAAAGATTAATTTTTTTAAACTAATATAATTAAACCCGATAAAAAAATTAGATTCTTTCATCATCTTAAACTCATTTAACATCTTTACTTATATTGAATATAAATTAAGAATACGTTCTATTTGATGAGATTTTTTTATATATTAAATGTTTCAATATTAACAAAAATGGATTACCTTTGATGAATACAAGTGGAAGATTGGTGGAGTAATAATGTATTTCGGTAAGGGTAATTTGGAATTTTGCATAAAATTGCAAGACTGAAAATGACAAAACATGTATTTTATTTAAAAAAGCTTAGAGTGTCCCCTTCTTAGCCACGCAACAAATAATGAATGACTTAGCTTTCAATCAGTGCTACATCAGTGTTCCACATCAATTCATTTTCCAAAATAATAAATTAGATTAAATGAACTTGGTCTTATACCTAATGGGCCAACTAGGCTAAATAAATATCAACTAGATCAACAAGTGAATAAACTATACAAGTGAAATAATTAATGTTAAGTACTTCTTCATAAACAATGATTACTGTTCAATAAGCGATTGTCTAAATTTTTTGGGCATCTTTCTTTTTTGCTTTTCCGAGGTGAACTTAACTTTTCTTACTAATTAATTCTTTTGTTTCTCTTTCACTTGAGAAGAATATTACTTCTTCCTATTCTTTTCTTCAAGTATAATTTTGTTGATAGTGTCAATATTTTATTTCAATCTAATTTCTTGAGTCTAAGAATGTGTTAAATATATATAAGAATCTAGAAAATAGAGTATTAGAGTTAATATATGTTTTAAAATAATAAGATTGAGTATTTTAATTTTAAAATAATTTAATAATATAAATAGAATTTTTTTAAACTCATTTCATTATTTAAAACACAAATTATCTCTCTAAAACTCGTTTTTTGAGTTTTTTTACCTTCTCTCTGATAAATTTAAGGGTTAAATATGTTTTTAGTTCCTAAACTATTGGTTGTTTCTGGTTTTCGTCCCTCTTTCAAAGTAAGGTACAATTTGGTCCTCATTCTTTTCGAAACGTTCGTTTTAGTCCTCGAAAACTAAACACTGTTTGAAAATTTGGTCCTCATTTAGCAACAAATGAGGACTAAAACCAAAATTCCGAGGACTAAAACGAACGTTTCGAAAAGAATGAGGACCAAATTGTACCTTACTTTGAAAGAGGGACGAAAACCAGAAACGGCCAATAGTTTAGGGACTAAAAACATATTTAACCCTAAATTTAATTCCTCAATCCTCTACTTGACGATCTAGGAGATTATAGTTGGGTAACCTTCATTCATATCCGATCAATTTCTGATTTAGAGCAAGAAAGTTTCTATCCCTTTTTTCTTTTTTGTTTTTTGTCCATAATCATGCTTAGGAACCCTTTCACATGTGTCATTGATATTCTATTCCTGGTTCTTTGTTAATTTGAGGTCCTAAGGACTCACTCCGATCACAATTTGATGATTTGTAGGCATTTCTAGAGTTCCTTAAGTTTGAAGCAACTATTGGGTGTTCTTAGAGCTGTAGTAGTTCTCTTTGAGGTAAAGGAAGCTAGTTCTTATTTTTGTTAATTTATAAAGTACAAATTGATAGTATTTAGGGTGTGTGGTTTGTAGATCATGAATGTTATGCTTAAAGTGCTAGTTACTGTGAAATGTTGTTGAATGAGTTAATTGAATCACATGATGATTATTGATGTTGAATGATCCTGTGTTAAACATCAATTATGTGATGAATGGTGTTGTTGAGATGTCTTGGCTGTGTTGGATGTGGTTAAAAGTGGAGGAGCTCGCTCGGCGAGTATTTAGGGTATTTGGTAGAGTTGCAGAGTCTAAGCGAGCCAACTCGCTTAGCTTGAGAGGCTTATTGTTTTGTTTTTTGCTGGGCGACCATAGGCTATTTGTTGGGCGAGTGAGTTTGAGTCTTGTTGGGTGTTTTGAATCCTTTCTTTTACGTGCATGGTTTTAAAAGTTATAATGGTTTGTTGTATGATTTGTGGTAAGGTTTGGAACATATGTTTGAATGGAATGAGGTGTGTAAGAGTCCTAAAGAGGAATTTTTATGGTTGTATCAAAATATTGTTAGTATGAATGTAGAAAGCTCAGTTTTATGGGTTATCATGACACTGTAAGGATCATCAATTCTCAAATAGAGATGATTGATACATGTGGTGAGAGTAGCAAGAGGTCTTAGACTAGATGCTTTCAGTATGACCTAAGACATGATACAGACTAACCTTGTGAGTGTGGTAGGGTGAAACCTATTGGCAATGACTTTGTAGAGCAATAGAGACCACCACAAGTGCATGATCTGTCATAGCTCGACATTCATACTAAATCCAAATAGTTCAGTATAGGTCTTAGCATGATTAAGATGTTTGGATTGCTTTGTGTGAAGTATGTCTCGTGTATGAAATGTTAATGTATATTATGATTTGTTTTGTATCACTAGCTTACCCTTTTGTTTGTTTCCTATTGATATCTTGTTGTGTGTCATTGTCTTGGCTATGATCATCTAGTGAGTATAAGCAAATGGTGATGATGTCTCTATAGAGCAAGCGTGGGAAGGAGATGCAAGTAATGTTTAATTCTAAAACTTTATATATAGTCTTGTTTTAAAAAATTTGTATATAAAGTCTAATTTATAGTTATATTAGATAAATGTAATTGAGTTTTCTATATTTTTCTTGTTTTGTTAATTGTTCTATATTATTAACTATGTGATAGTTCCTGTATAGTATTTATCTTGTATGAATGAGATGTTACAATATATTTTTTAATTTTAATATATTTTTAAAAAATTTATTAATAAATAAATTAGTGTCGTTAAATTTTTTTATAGGTTAAAAAACGTTTTATGTTAATATTTAAATTAAAATATGCTAAAAACAATAAACAACTTAAATGTTAGTGTGAAATATAATTAGATAAGTTAAAAAAATTAAATCAATAATTATATAAGAAAATTATATTTATTCTTTTTCGAAATTTAGATACTAAATTTTATTAAAATTAAAAATGAATGAATTTTAATTTTACATCAAAATTTAAAAATTAAAAGTATATTTAATCTTTTAAAAATTTATATTTTAGTTTCTTAAAATTGTGGATTAGTGATAAATAATTGACAAATGTTGAAGGGTCAGTATAATATATTAAACTTCATTAACATTTGAGAGATTTTTATTATTAAGTGAATTTATTTAATTTAGAGGTATAAGGAACTAAATTGATGAAAAGAAAACTGGTAAGACACTGAAGTTATATTTTCAACAAAATAAACTATTAATTTTTTTTATTTTAATTGTATAAATTTTAAAATCAATAAATAAGAAGTGATTAACTTTTCTTAACATATTTTTAGCTTTTTAGGTGCGGCAAAAATATGTTGTTTTATTTGTAATATTAATTTTAAACGAGTTACTGGAGTATTGCGATGGTGTGATTTTAATTTCTTAAGCAAACTATTAACATGTTGGAATCTAATTATTGGAAACATTATAATAATTCATTTGTGATTGTAATAATCTTGTTAACAAATTTAAAACTGAAAAAACAAACACATACTTATAATATTAAAAACCTCGGTTGATACAATTCAAATTAAAATATATATATATATATATATATATATATATATATATATATATATATATATATATATACACATAAAATTAATTAAATAGATATAGTCCATAAAGAAGTATAATTAGGTCAACTTTCTTATATGCCATTGTCTTAAAAAATAAAGTCTGTTGTATAGTATATGACAAAATGGGTTTTAAAAAATATCAACTTCAGAAGTTGACCACATATCAACAAAATTCAGTGTTGTATTATTATTATTATTATTATTATTATTATTATTATTATTATTATTATTATTATATATGGTTTTTATTATTTTTTTCATCATATATAAATAATTTATATTAATGAATTTTTGTGGAAAGTATATGATTACTTGTGACGTAAAAATTGTCTGGATTATAAAAACGCATCAATATTGGAAGCTTATACTTTTCTCTGGATTAGGGAAATTATTACTTTCTAACGATTAGAACTATTTAAAGTTAAAATAAACTATTTAAAGCTTTTGCTTTTATAGTTCAATAATGATTAACAATAATTGTTTAAGAAGCCTGCAAAAAAAATATCCTATATTAAAACAATTATTTCATCACTAGAAAACACGAATTCAAAATAAGTTTATGTTAAATATTGCTATCTATATTGAAATATGAATTCATTTTCTATCTTTTTCTTTTTGCTCCTTTCATTTCCAAGTAACAAAAGGTTGAAATCTTTTCTCGTAATTATAATTTATTTACACAAGTTGCGGGTGTTTAAAAATTAAAGAATAGAAATTACTCAGAATATTTGGAAGATCAAAATCACGTACAATAAAAGTTAGGGTTATATAAGTTTTTGTTCTTTAATTTTTAGTAAAATTAGAATTAGTATATTTTTTTAAAAAATTGGATTAATTTAGTTTCTCATATTTAAAATTAGATAAATTTACTCTTTATAACAAAAATTTATTAAATTTATTTGAAGTTTTAAATATATTTTTCAACTTGAAGAAAAAAAAGTGATAAATAATATAAACAATTCAAATTCTATCCTAAACATATGTTTAATAAAATTTAGTTAAAATATCTAAATCTACACGATTTTAAAGTTGAGAAATTAAATTGGATCAAAGTTTTAAAAAGAACTAACTTCACCTTATACTAAAATTAAAGGAATAAAAATATATTTAATTTTAAAAATTAATAAACTAAAATTGGAGATAATTATAAATTAGGTATATTTAAGAACCAAAATTATTTTTTTTCTAAAAAAATTTATTATCCCAACCTAACTTATTAGCAAAAGAAACTAAGGTTGCTTTAACTAGTTTTACCCTTTTCCTAAAATTAAAAATCACATGAATAGCCTCTTGTCTATGGCACTCCCTAAAAAATATTAACAACAAAACCTAATTTATGACAAAGATGAAACTACTTGGTTAGCTTCCTTCACATGAAACTTCACTGTTTGGATCTTACTCAATAATTTTTAACCAATTAATAGTTTCAACAAAACATGAATAAATGAATCTTATCTTTTTCCCATTTTGGCTCTCCCACCCCAATCTCATCACTCAACACTCTTTCTAATAAAATATACAATCAAGTGCCCATGGCCCATTTATTATTGGATTCTTAACTTCCAAACAAGCCCATGGACCACCCAGTCTTTGCCCTTATTCCGGAGACACCAACTAAGTGGGCCCCAATGGGCCTCAAGGGGTCACACGCGAGTTCATCAAATAATCACAGCCGTTGAAAATCTCAGTCATATCGTAGGTCAACAACACCAGACAAAGTCAACACTGTTAACATTCTTTACACTTGTAATAACCACTTGGCCACTTGATTATCATCATCATGTTGCATATTTTTAATTTGTATATAATGTGATAAAATTAAATTAAAAAGAAAAACATGTCCGCCACGTGTCCAAACAGATAAGGTCAGACTGTAGCTTAAATGTTTCTTGGGATTTGGATTCGGAGATCACAATTAGTCAGTGTTTACCTTTTTGCTGATAATTAGGTAAAGTCCAGTGTATTTTTTTATTTAATTGTATGTACGGAAATTAGTTATCGGTAATATTATCCACTATTTATAAATTTAACAAAATATAACTATAATATAAATTTAATAATTTTTTATTTTAATAATTATGATAAATAAGTTTTTTAAGTGTACATGTTTATTTATACTTATATATAAAAGATATTTTTTTGTGTCCATATTTATTTTTAAATTAAATAATCATTTTATTAATTTTATCCTGAATTTTTTATAAAATAAAAAAGAAATCTTTTATTCAACCGTTTATTAAATTTAATATTTTTAAATTAAAAATTACTTACAATAAAATTATAAAATTATATATTTAGTTTTATAATTAAAAAACACATTAAAAAAATATAAACACATGCAAATGTAACCTGTTTTAGTCACAATAGAAGGAGTAGATACAGGAGAGATTGTGTGCGTTTTCGCAAAGTTTAATTGAATGTTAATAACTGGAAAATAAACTATTTTTAATATTGGATATTTCTTTATTTGACTGTTTGTAATTTTGTTTAAATTATATGTAATATAACAAACTTTTTGTCTGTTTTAATTATTCTAAACATCAATTTGATGCAATATTATAGTCTGAAACACTAAATTAATTGGCAATTTGACTTGAAAATTGTTTATGATGGAAAGATTGAGTTATGATGAGTGAAGATTGCATCAAACCGTTTGACTTTGTGAAGTAACCAATTCTTTGACAAATGGTTCCCGAAATTCAGGAATTGTATGTACACGTGACTCCTCATTTGTATGCTCATGTCTCACTGTATTTTTTACTTAATTCTTCTTTTGCTTGCAAGAAATAAACATCAGAAAATAAAACAGAAATTATGTTCAATAATTATTTTTAGATTACATGTCATTCCATTTAACTTGCAAGTAAATCAAATTCAATTTCATTTATTTTTAAAAAGGATTAAACTTTTTCAACCTAATTTGACTGTAATTATGATAAACAGGGATGACTCAATGATGAAAACCAGTTTTAGAATATCTAACCAAAATGGTATTTAAAATTTTTAATTATTTTAAAAAATCATAAAATAAATAGCTCAGCTACTATTTAAAATCATTTGCTAGTTGTACATTATTTTATATTCTTATTTTAAAATTGTATCGACGCTTAAAATATCCATGTAATATATAAAAAAACAAAAGTTGCTAATTTACAGAAACGGAATGAATAAGAGCATTCTCGATGGGATCTTCTTTTCGCATTTTTTTTCCTTTAAAAATGGTTTTCCTCTTACAAACCAAACAATATTTTTATATAACTTGTTTTATCAGTTAATGATGAAGTATTTGAAAATGAAGAATCACGCGTGTCGATGTAAATAAGGTTAAATTTTGGAGCCACTCTTGCATTGATCGATAGCTAAATTAAAGAAAAGTCCAAAGGCAACACCATCTCTAATGTATCATCACCAAAGTCCAAATCTTTAACCCAACAATATTAAAATGCTAACTAATATTAATTCATTTTGTACATATTCTTTTCATTTATTTTGTTACTATTGTATAGTACACATTACGATAATATATTTATATAGATATAGGAAAATAACAAAAGTTGTAGTTCTAGAAATAAATACTCAATTTATGTTTAAAGTATATGTAAATCATTTACTGATAAAATAATATAAATCATTCTTACTTTTAATACTCGAATCAACAAGATTAAAAACAACTCTAAGTTTGATATTTGTTAATAGTCTTAATATTATGTTATATAATTTTAAAATAATATCACCACATATTAAACTACTTAAATGATAACAAACTTTTAATTTAGAAAGTTCGATTAAATATTGTATAATTCTTTTATTGGAAATATTGTTTTATTAAGTATTTAAAATATCTTTTATTATTTATGTATACAAATTTTATTATTTGATTTTTCTTATCAATAGATGGTTTGATTGTTAGTTTTATACTTATCTTATATATTAAATTTATATTTTTTTTTCTTTAACTTCTTCTAATCAATTTGATTATTTCTTCTTAAATAATAATAAGATTACTTGTGAGGACCTGAAAAATTAGAATTAGAAAGCTGATAGGTGTACTACGTTAATGAAACCATATTTTAATGTTAAAACATATTTATCAGTATAAATATTAGTTTAGAACATCCTGGTTCATTAACCAAATCCTTCTATCTTTCTCTAGAACTCAGTTCTTCAAGTTCTTCTGCCTTCTCTCTACCATTCCTCTTCTCTGAACCATTTGCTTTCCAATCAGGTGGTGCCCAAGTATCCGCAGCGTAGAGGACTCCATAATTGATCGATCACTTTCTTCATTCGGACCGGTAAGTTGTTTTTCCCTTTCCTCCGGTGTTTTGGACCTAAACCATGCAATCTCTGCTGGTTGCATGCGTCTTATGCTTCCTCTCTTGCATTTCCTGTCCGATTCTAGCTCTAAGAGTTGTTCTTGATCACCAAGTGGTGGTGCGTAGGGTGTTGTCTAGGTTTCTCACAACTCAAGGTACTATTGAGGCAAGTCTTTGAGCTGGGCTGTGAAGTTTTGAGGTAAGGGGAGCTAGAATACTTCTTTAAATTTGTGGTATGATATGTATGTATGATGAAATTTGAATTGGTGTGTTGTTTTAGAGTGGTATTTGAGGTCTTAATTTTATGGTATGGTTTGTGCTGAAACTGAAATCTATGAAACTGTGTTGTGATGTTTGGAATTGATTTAGATGAGTTTAAATTGCTATAATTGATCAAATTGGAAGTGTTTGAAGTGTGAAATCTGTTATAACTTTGGTTAGATAGAAAATTTGGAGTTTTGATAATGTTTTAGGTTATTATAAAGGAAGTGAGGTAGTGATTTTGAGAAGTAGTGGTCAGGGACTATCGTGGTCTGTTGGGGCAGTCTTAGCAAGTGTATTGTGACTTGTTTGAGTCACCAAAGTGGTCCAAATAGGTGCAAAGTGTTAGAATTGAGTTTGGGGTCCTCAAGTTGTGAAAATTGATGTTGAGGAGAAAAAGTTGAGTTGTAATCAAGTTAGAATTGTAGTAGGAAGGTTTAGGAACATCTAGACAAGTTTAATTAGGTGTAAAACATGAATTAGAGGTGTTAGAAATTGGAGATAAGGCTTAGAAATGGTAAGGGGGTGTTTGAGTGCATAATTCTGCAGAATTTGCGTTTTGTAGATTATGCAGACTCGCTATGCGAATGGTCTCGCATAGCGAGTCCCTGCCGAAGTTGCTCTCTGTTTGAGTCATTCGCTATGCGAAATGGTGCGCTATGCGAATGACTAGAGGGTGTTGCTCTCTGTTTGGTGATTCGCATAACGAATCTGGGCGTTGTGCGAATGGTGGTTGCCTGGGAAAATGCTAGTTTAATTCGAATAGCAAATTTGGGGCGCTATGCGAGGGATTAGGGTCTGATAATGTGTAGCAGAATTTTCAGTTTAGCTAAGCGCACAGACTTGGTGCGCTAAGCGAATGGACTTTAGTTGAGCGCACAGGCTTGGTGCGCTGAGCGAATGTGAGTGAGTAAAATCCATTATTTCTGTTATTCGCATAGCGAGTTTGGTGCGCTGAGCGACTTTCCCAGAACCTGTTTTTATTCTTTTTATTCCTGTTTTCTGATAACCTTGAACTATGTTTTGATTATTAGAATGGTGTAGAAGTATCTATGATAGTGTATGATCAGTAAGGTTATATGTTTGGATTCAATGTGATAGTATTATGGTATTTGGTTGTTCATGTCTTGAGTTAAGTTTCAAAGTGACAGTATGGTTGATGGACGTAATTCCATGAATTTCAAAGGGAGGTTACATGGTGGTGCCCTATGTTATTGGACGTAATTCCATGATCCTCAAGGAGGGGATCCATGGTTGTGCCCTTAGTATGTTTAGAATGATTTGCATGGAAGCTCAGTCTTGGGGGTTATCCTGAAGCTCCAATAGTCTTTCTTCTCACTTAGAGAGGATCGATCTATGTCGTGAGGAGTAGCAGGAGGTCCTAGTCTTGGGTGCTTCCAGTATGACCCAAGGTAAGTGATAACAGACTAACCTCGTGAGTGTGGTAGGGTGAAACCCATTGGCAACGGCTTTGCAAAGTAGTATAAGCCACCACGAGTGCATGACCTGCCATAGCTCGGCAATCATTCTAAGTCCGAACGAGTCAAGTTTTAAAGTGTAACAAGTTATGTTATGTGATCCAGTAACTTTGAATTAAACTTGTATGTTGTGTGTGATTGTTATAACATGATTTTTGTATATCTAGCTCACCCTTTTGTTTGTTATGTGTCTGCTTGTGTGTGTTGTGTCCTTTTTACAATGATCATCCATTTGGATGTGAGCAGAGGTAGGTGATGTGCCCTTGGAGCAGGTCTTGGAGGAGGATGATGCTGCTGCTTAGCCTAGTTAGGATTCATAGACGTTATTGTATTTTGAAATACTCTTATGGGTGTTTAAAGTTTTAAATTATAGCTATTTTAAAATGACTGTAACCTTAAGACTTTATCTGCAAGTTTTATTCTAATTGTTCTATTATATTAAAAATGTGGACTATTATATTATATAGTTTTATATAATCCTGGACGTTACATTACTACTAAGAAAAAAACAATTAGTTGAAAAAATAATCATCATATTATTTTGTTAACAACAAAATCAAATAAAAAAATATTTATTAAAATAATTTTTTTTAATAAAAAATTAATGAAAAACATCTAAGTTTTATTATTTTTATAATTTAATGAAATAAATCAAAAAAATATGGTGAAGAATTTAATTTCACACACCTTTGTGAAATTAAAAACAATTAGATCTAAATACCCATTTGAAAAAATAATTATATTTTCTTCTTCTTTATATATGTTAAGTTTTTATAATAAAAAAATACTAGGTTGTTAAATTAAGTTATCTATAAGCAGTACAGATCATGAACATTATAAGAAGCCGACAAAACAGGCACGGAGGAAACTACACGTGGCAGCCAATGTCAGACAACTACGTATAGGTGTACGTATATATAAGATGGAGATGCTGAACAGCATCGTAGAGTGTACCACCTTAACCCACACCACACCACTTCCAAACACTTGTTTCTGCACTCAATTATTTATTTTGAAAGCTGTACATTACTTAATTTATTCACAGTTCTTCCATTCCAATTTCGGATGTATAATTAGTGATGAGAATGGGAAAGTATGTATAGTGATCATTATTCGACCTAAAAAATAAATAAAACTCGATTTGTTACTTGTCAAACATTAAATATGTTATCTTTATTTCATTTTTATATTTTAATTTAGTTAATTTATTATTATTTTTTATTTATATTTTAGGTTTAGGCCATGCTTTTTACTTCTTATTAATTCAATATATAACTTTTTCTATTATATTCAATATGATATTTATATATTCAGTTTTTATTACATTCAATCTAGTATTTAGATATTCATTTAAAAAATATTCTATAAATATTTTAAAACATACGATATTAGAATACTTACAAATATTTAAAAAATATATATTTTATAATTTTTTAAAATAAATTCTAAATAAAATTAAAAAATATATAAAATATAAATATAATATAAATTAAAATTTAATTTTAATTAAATTTAACTTAATAAAATATAAATTAAATTTTAATTTTAATTTTTTACAGTTAATAGATATTTGTGAATACAAATAATATAATATCTATGTCCATTATAAACAATATTAAAATATTCGTGGATAATAAATATTTAGAAATATCCGATTTTATCTACATACATTCGCGTATTTTTATCATTTATATATAGCTTTATTAAATAACCAATTTAATTATATACAATTTTTATCGCTATTTCCTTCTTAAAGTTTTGGTTTCTACAATAATATGTTAAAAAACACTTTTCTATTGTGTATAAAATGTATCATTTTAACTTTGTTTAACATAGTTTACAACTTTGATTTGTCTTTTTTACGTATGAAACAGATTTTGACAATAAAATTTAAAAAAAGTTACAGCCTCCATAAACTTGGATTTTTCATTTGATATTCAATAAAAAGAAATCACACTTTTAACTAATTTTTATATCTATATATTTTTTTTCCATATCTTTGTGGTTTGATTCCACTGCTTTGCTGTTGAGATGGATTATTACTATATTTTGTCAATGTTTCTCTTTCTTGGAGTGACTATGACAATTGCTTTCAGGCACTGAAGATGTATTATATTGATTCAATATTTGTTTAGTTTTTTGGATGACATAATTAATATTCTTTTTACTTTGTAAAGATTCTTCATGCACGATCAAGATTTGCAAATATCTACTTGCGAAGGAAGTGCAAGACGATTAGATATTGGAACTTTTGTGTTTCTTAAATATAATAATAAGTTAAAAGGTTAAAAATAATAAGGATATCATTCTATCACTTAACAAATTCAAACGTATCAAGAACAAATCAAATAATTAATGTAACGAGGTTTATTGAAGGGAATTTATTTTTCTAAGAATAGTTATCCCTATAAAATATAATTTTTATATTTATCTTGACCTTCTTTTGTATAATTTTTTAATAATTTTTTTTCTAGACTATTTTTTTAATATAGACATAAAATTTTATCAGGATAAAGTTTTTATTCTCTTGATTTTCAAAAGTATTTTGTTTTCGTGGATGTGATATGGGAGTGTCACGTATGGTGAGATGAAAAAAATAAAAAATCTATTAGTCTAAATATATAATAAGATTATTTATTAAGTTTGGTTTATTGAGAATAGCTTAAAAAAAATCATGATTGTTACCTTTTTTAACAAGTAGATTTCTTGCAGAGTAAATCATTATCATACGAAAAAAAGTCAATGTAAGTTTCATTTTACAGTAAATATACATGGTTCTATTTATTAATTATTTTAAATTAATATTTGACCAGTTTGATATTGATAAATACATATTTATTAATTTAAAACAAAATTAAATAAATTTTTGTTTTCTTACTTTATATATCTTCTCGTATTAAAGAAATTAAACTAAAATTAATTAATGATTATACGACTTAATTATAAGTAATAAAAAATTGAATTCAAACATAGCTTTGAATATTATCCCACAACTACTTCTTGCAATTTAATTCAAACAACGTTTTCGATAAGTCGTTCCTTTTTTTCCAGTATAAAATTCTAATCAACGATGTTAAAAATATATTTTAATGTGAATGATAAAATGAATTACTTTAAATTGTATTTGAGTCAAAAGAAGATACACATTTATGACAAATATTTAAACTATCAAATAATTAAAATTAATTTTTAATATGACTTTTGAAATAATCACATTACAAGTGTATAGGCTTTTTTCTCCAACTTTACTATATGGAAGAGTGAAATTCTTAAACTATTATATAATTTAGGTTTAATATCCTGTTTTGTCTAATGTTTCGCTCGAAAATGTCAAATTAGTCCATTATTTAAAAAATGCGTCAATTATCACTTAATAAAATTTACATAAATGAAATCTCTTCCGTTAAATCCGTAAACGTTGACTATTTTTCTCTCTCTTCTACTTTTCTTTTATTTTGTTGTGCAATGTAGATTTTTGTCAGTTTTTTTTTCTCTTCTACTTTAAATACTCTCTCCTCCCATATCACTCAAATACTCTCTCCTCCCATGTCACTCACGTAGCCCCTTACCTCCCATGCATACTCTTATTTACTTTCCATGTGACGGTTTAACATGTTGTTATTTTTTGTAATTATTTTGTATTAAAATGTTGTTTGTCCCTTTTGTACAAAAAAAATTAATGTGGCCCGTTTATTTTAAATAATAACCTATTATTTATGATTCTTACTTTTCAATAAATTTTAAATAATAATGTTCTTATAATGTTATCATTTTTTTTCTATATTTTAGTTCTTTTATAACTTTAAGATATAATTGTGTATTTTTTTCAATTATGAGCTATTTTAAAAGAAACGACTTTTGTATAATAACCTGGTTATTATTCTTCCTTGAAAAACACTAGTTATTATATTTAGAGATTTAAGAAAAGAATTTAATTGCTAATCATAAGAATCATGGCTTTAAAAAAAAGAACAACGTAATGAAGCTTATTAAGTTATGATATAATGTAAAAGAAAAAAAATGAAATTATGAGTTAAATTAAAAATATCTTTGGTTTTTTATAATTTTTTTGAACTTATATATGAAGAAAAATGTAAATGTAATTAAAAATATTTTAGGAAATTTTGCTGCAATTAACTCAAGCTTTTTAGTTTTTATTTTGAATTTCAATTGGAATATTAATATTGCGTCTTATTTGTCGAATAATTAAAATAAGTATAACCATTAAAAATGTTATATTTTAGATCATCAGATTTTATTTCAAAAGTATTTTCTCCTGAATTATCTCTAATTGAAACTTAATATTAAAAAAAAAGACATTGAAACAATATTAAAAAAAGTGATGGAAAATACAATCTGAATTAAATGAAAAGTATTTGGGAGATGACTCTATAAATAAAAAGATATCAGTTAAGATTTTATGTTTAGTAGTCTTCTTTCTTTAATCCCATTCTACAATTTTCTCTCTGATCACCCTACATTTTATTAGACCAATGAAACAAAAAGGTTATTATGGGGACTAGAAAAAAAAAAACGGTTAAAAAAGTTCTATAAAGAATTTATATTAAAATGTATATTAAGTAAAATCTGACTAAAACCTGCGTTGCATAGAAAAAGAGAAAAAAAAAATAGTTAACGCGGTTTGTATATATATATATATATATATATATATATATATATATATATATATATATATATATATATATATATATATATATAAATGGAAAGGATTTCATTGATCCAAATTTTATTAAGTGAGAACGTAATTGACACACTTTTTAAAGAATAGACTAATTTAACATTTTCGAAAGAAACTTAGACAAAATAGGATATTGAACCTATAATTTATTTTTCAGTTGCCATATACAAAGACGTTTATTAAAATGAGTTTTTTTTTTTAAATACTTATTGTATAAGAAATATAAAACTGTTTAATAAATTAAGGTCAACGTTTTTTAGCACATGCCTAATACACATATAAGAGAAATTATAGATACAAAAGTACAGTTTCAATATTGAACTAGTCGTCTATGGTAAGATCAATTCAAATTTTTTTTTCTCTTAAAAGAAAGATAAAATCTGGACATACTTTTTTATTTTATAGTTTTTCTTCAGGTTTATTTTAGTTAAATTATTATTTTTATTTCCACAGTCTGTACTAAAAGTCAACATAAACGTATAATTTTAACTAATAAATTACACTACAAAAAGTACTTAAATAGTTACATGTAAGATTTTTTCCTAAATGAAAAGGAGAAACTTGTTCTTCTAACTTGTTATTTCCATTATTAAAAATGTTATTATTCGCATTTCCTAATACACTATTCGGTATTTATTGTACAGAGTGAGGAAAAATACATTTGTCACGTGTCTTGATTAATCTTCTGCATAAAATTGAAATAACAATTTAAAATAACGCCTCTAATAAATAATAGTAATTAATTTACCATATAAAAATCTATACATTAAATAAATACTTTTAATAAAATCATAGCATAAAAAAATTGAAATATTAATGAAAGCATGTGTTAAAAAACTACTTTATTAATTAAATAGTTACTGTATTAAAACAATACCTCTAATAAATTCACACTATAAAAATATTTATATATTAAAAGTGATACTTCTTTTAAGCATTGGCCTTCGAGAAAACAATAAATCAACTTTGAGGTCCTGTGATGTAATAACTGTAATGTCAGATTACAAAGTTGCCCTTTACACGTTTTGGTTATTTTTTATTCTTCTCAACGTGATGGTAACGGTAAAACTGCTTTCTTACCGAAACAGTAGGTTGCAGGTAACCAGTCTACCACGTTCAACTCAAGGGTCTCAACACTGACGGCGTTATTAACAATGTAAGGGATTTTTAAAATATGAAATGATTAAAATAGTTATTTTTCTTTTATTTATATCTAGCCGAAACACATAAAGGCATGTCTATATATATTATATATATTTTTTATTACGCCTTTTCTTAATTTTTTATACTTTTTTCACAATTTTTATTATTGTATAAAAGTAACGAAATTAAATACACATTATATAAAAGCAAAACTCTATTCACTTTCCATTATTTTATCTATATATAAATATAGTTATCATAAGTCACGACACGAATAACACATGCAATGCAAAATAAACTATCGAAACAAACTTTTAACTTTTTATATATATATATATATATATATATATATATATATATATATATATATATGTATATATATATATATGTATATATATATATATACATATATATATATATATATATTAATAAACAAATCATAACAATTTTTCTTCATTTAAAATTCAACATTTAACAATTAGACATAAATAAGTTTTATTTAAAACTAAAATTTAAATTTACAAGTGAATCTAAGATAAAAAAAATTATAATAACAATTCAAGTTGCATATAGGTCTATAATAACTCCTCTCTTAGGCCCTGTTCGTTTAAAGTGATTTGGGGGAGATGATTTGGGGGAGATGATTTGAATGGATTTGAGTGGATTTGAGAGTAATTTTTTTTTTGTTTTTTTGAGTGGATTTGTGGGTAATTGAGAGTGAATTTGGAAGTAAAGTTTGTGAGACTTAGTCTAAAATTTGATTGATGTGATAGATTTTAAAAATTAGTTTAATTGGTAGAAATTAAAGATTACCAAAATGCCCCTAGTTATAAAAGTAATATAAAATGTTATTTATAAATGTTATATTTAATTGTAAAAATATTTATAAAGAAAAAAAAATTATGAATAATTTATAAAATTAATGCTTAAAAATTATAAAAATTAAATAATCAACTTATTTTTAATAAATTAGAAAATATAATATACCTAATTTTAATTTTATTAAGATGTAGATATTTTTAAATTATAATATTAAAATAATTATAAAAAAACTAAAAATTTATAGCCTGTAACCGGTTACGCGTTTGCGTAACCGATTACGGGGAGGTCAGCGGAGGGTTTGAATTTACGAAGAGCTTAGTTAATTTTTTTTGGTTATGCTGATCGCTTTTGGGGTATTTCAGGTGATTTATTTGTTGATGGGAAGGTGATTCCTAGGCCACAATATAGATATTCGGATAGGCAACCCCATGCAGAGGCATGTCTCATCCGTGATTATTAATACCATAAATTACTAATTGAAACTTCTATAAATTTGTTCCATACAACATTGCCAATGGGAGACCCAGATTGATGATCGGCAAAGACCAATACTAGAGGACAAGAGACTACCTGAATGGTAATCTTCAATTCTTTATTCTTTATCCTACTTCTACAATATGACGTTTTCAGAGTTATGTGCAGGTATCCAACTTGCGTAACCGGTTACGATAGTGTAACCGGTTACGCGTGTGTTACCAAAATTTTGTAACCGTCACTTCTGTGTTATACTCTGCTGTAACCGGTTACACTTTGTTGTAATCGGTTATCACTTCCCGCTGTTTTCACGTTTCGTTCCGTACAGGGCATATGAGTCTTTGTGTATTAAATCACAGCAAATCTTCGCAAATTGGCGAGATAAGTTCAACCGTGCTATCTCGCAAATCAGCGCTATTCCATCGTTCCAAATCGTCGCAAATCATCGCAAGAGAACAACGTTCGTTTTCGAAATCCATCCTCGCCAATCACCATAAACAGTTATTTCCTTTCAAACGAACACAGCCTTAGTTTTTCAACTTGATATTTTAGTCTATGTTATTTAGACCCTCAATAAAACTAAAATATCTTTATTACCACATTGATATTAATTAATGCTTAAACTATATAACATTTCACACACTATCTCATATGTAACCACAAATTCACACAATTCTCAACAATCTCAACAATCAAACATGCACAAATTCCTTCAATAACAATAAACATAGTTATACAATATAGTTCATTTAAATAAAATTATAAATCAATCATGTATAAGAATTAATATTCAATTTACATTTATAAAAATATCCACATTTAATGGGTCAAAGAGACTAGAAGAATTTTTATAGTTTAAGCCAATATATACTTCCTTGAGATAAAGTAGCTGAGCTAATTAAAATAAACAAATTAGAAATTTAATCGTTTTTTTTTGTTGTTGTTATAATTAATAATCTTTTCTCTCCATGAATTGTGTGGCCAAAGTGTATAAACCTTTTATTGTTGCAGCACATAGAAACAAGCCAAACGAATTTATAGGTTAATATATGGAGATATGTTGTAAAATTTATACAAAATCAACTCTTTAATTTTATTTTTAATTTTGTTAAGTTGATTAGTGTCTTTTTTTTATTATTTCATTGAATTTGAATAACAGAGTTCGAACAGTCTAATGCTTTGTAATTATCATGTACATGTTATGATATACTGTAAAATAAACCGTATTTAAAATATGTAAATTTTTTGGACTGTGCATTTCAACTATTCGTTCCTTGTAGATTCATCTCTTAGATGTGTATTATATATAATGACCATGTACAATTATTAGTTTTTAAACATAACACAAACAAAATGACAAATATCTAAATATACTATAAATATTCATAAATTAGTATCACCAAATATAATAATTATTCGTCAGTAATTGTGATCTTAACTCAATTCATATCAAATATATGTTTCATTAATAACTATTACCATACTCATTACTACAACATCAAAATCAATCACATTAGTTGAAGAATTGAACTAAATAATTACTTAGATTATAAAAGTAAAGATAGGTTGTTTTAGTGACTTATTTTAAAACATAAAAATATGTTATTAAAACTTCCTTGCTCAATTTGTATGGTTTTGCTTAAGTAATAACTTGTATTTTGAATGTCTTGTCAAAACTTGATAATAAACGAAATTAAAACAAAACTTGTTCTTAGATTTTTCTTTGATAAGCTACTCAAATTATCATATGTGACATGCAATATATGTTATCGTTTGAGTGGAGAAATAATATTTAAACAATATATAATTGTGTAACTTAAGAAAAAATTAAAGATATATCCAAACATATAAAACTTTATTATTTGAGTGATCAATGATAATTTTTTGTATTCAAGATTGAAACCCTTATACTTAAGTGTTGCTCGAGTGAAAACTCGATGTTCAAGTGAAATATAAAAGAATTAGTAAATTTGTATGAAGTTCCAATTAAGCAAAACTAATTTTGAATAATTCAATCGTCTTAAAAAGCTTAAAATACATTTTAATAGTTTGAAAAAAACTACAAATTACCCAAAACAGTGTTAACTATATTCATTTTATCCTTCTAAACCACTGTCAAATTAAAAAAATCAACATAAATATCAATTTCATTTCAATATACAACTCATCAATCATTATTGTCAGAAAAAAAAATTAAAAAGATTAAAAACAAAGGACAATAAAACTGAGACCCAATGACTTGAGAAGGAAAAGTATTACAAGTTTCTATTTTTAAATATTTTTACATGCATATTCGGATATTGTTCTATTTGAGACATTAATGAACAACTTTTTAAGGAAAGTTTCAGTTGTAGTTGATGAAGTCTCTTCTTGTTTATTTTTGTATCCTTTTAATGATGTATATACGTTTTTTTGTTTTTTTTTTAACTTAAAGCACAATCTACAATTTTAAACCATGTTATTATTACAAAGATATGTATAATTATCAATGATCAACTGAAAGTATCTAAAAAATTCACAAGATTGTCAACGGAGTACTAAAGAATAATACTATTTCTAATCAATTTACTTTCATAAAAATGTACATATTATGATTTACAGCCTGGTAGTAAAAACAATCTAATTAAAAACTACGTCGCCGTTGAAATTTAAATGTCATAAATACCTATATGTATGTCCAAATATTATTTTTATTTTGTCATCACGAAGGTTTAGGTTGTCATAAACATTTATAAGTACTATTATTATTCATCTTCACTTTCAACTTCAATTTCTTTTTTATTAATTTTAATATGATTAGCTATTTTGTATTTTCAATGAGTGAAATTTGTGACAGCATAAGTTGCCTTAAACCTAAAATCCACACAAAATAATATCTCTTCTATATCACGAGAAATCTCTACGTCACTCACCAAACATTTTCTTATGCCAAGCCATGCATTGTACACACGTAACTGCTAATTATTCACAACAAAGAAAAGTATCCAACAACATATAATCATGCGTAATCTATTTATGTTTTATACTTTACAATTTTCTTATTTTCATCGTTGTCTGATGTAATAAACTGCAAAAGTAACTTGTGTTTGGCACGTGTGTGATCTACTCGCATGATCAATGCTGACAGCACTGCCAGTAAAAACATCAACCTTACCGTTTACCTTTCCAAACAAGAAACCTCACCGGTTGCCACTGTCAGGGGTAAAACGGTAAGACTGCCCTCATCTCAGAAAAAAAATTCATTTTTTTGTGTATATATACTACTATACAGCTCCCACCTCCCACCAAACTCAATTATACAAAACCCTGAAGAAAGACACAACAACCATTGTTACTTTCCATTGATTGAGCTAAAGCTTTGGCTTTTCTCGGATAATTTTTCATTGGGTACAAGAAAGTCTCTAACTTTCACCGAAAGAGCAAGGATCTGATATGTGTGGAGGTGCGATTATCTCCGACTTCATTCCGGCGGGGCCCGCCGGCCGGTCCCGACGCGTGACCCCCGAAATCCTGTGGCCGAATTTGAGGAAGCGGTTCTCGAAGCCGCTGCTGGACGATGATTTCGAGGCGGGGTTCAGGGAATTCAAGGATGACTCTGAAATCGAGGATGATGAGGATGAAGAGGACAGTTTGATGGTGGTTGGTGTGAAGAAGTCCGTTGGCTTTTCTCGCCCCAACAAGACCTCTAAGTCTCTCTCTCGTGGTAACTTTACTTTCTGATGATCATCCTTTGAGTTTTAGTTGTGTTTTTCTGTTGTTTTGTTTTGGTTTTTTAATCTGGAGTTGTGGTTTCGGTTTTACATGCATTCCTTGCTTCGATGCTTTGGTTTCTTATGGTTGTTGAGTGATGGAAAAGTTATTACTTTTTAATGCTTGTGCCGTTTTTTAAACAAAAAACTGTCGAAGATATTGACTTTTTTCTTACAGAGAAATGCTTTTGATGTAAGGTTTTCTGGGATGTTAATTTTGGTTTTGTTTTTATTCTTCTGGAAGTTCTGTTTTTGGAGTTGGCACGGCAGAGGGGATTTTATTGAAATCGTTGTGGATCTTGTGAGCGTTGAAGAGATTTATTTGCTATATGAAATTTATTTGTAAAAATAAATGGAACATCTTTTGTGATCATTTTGGGGCTTGTTATGTCTATGCACTGTGGATGAAATTTGGGGATTACATTAATTGACTACAGAGCCGTATGTATCGGGGCATGATTTTGTAGATCCAATTAAAGTTGGTTTCGGTTGCTTGTTTAATCATCTCAAGCAAAGTTGCAATTTCTTTAGGACTCCTGATGATTTGTTGGTGAAGTTGAATTTTGTACTCCACCTTATTTCAAAACTTTTATGAGTTGGGTATTTATTTGTCTTTTAGGACTTTTTTCTTCTGGATATAAAAAATATAGGAACAGTGTTCTTTCCATTGGTTTTGGCTGGGTGTTTGAAGCATAGCTCACGATCATTGACTGGATCAGTTCAGGAATTCAGTTGCATGTGCCTTTGGGATTGATTTTTGTGTTTGAAAATTATGCTTTAAATTCAACTATGCTTCTTTGTGGGCACAATCAACAAGACAGGGTTGACCCTGTTCATTAATTGTTCATTAGTTGATCCAATTTTGGCATTTCATTTAGTATTGCTTTGGTTATTCGTCTGCTAGGTGGTTTACTGTTTGTGGGCTAAACAATGTTTGCTTGATTTAGATTTCTCGCTGGTTAATCCATGAAATTGAAACGATTGTTACATTGTTATTACAAGCTGTGAATGTTTCTTCATAATACTGATTTTCCTTTTACCTTGTAGTGTTGTCTGATAGATCTGAATAGGTTTGTTTATCTGTGTTTTTGGTATGTGATAAATTCTTTTAATGATACTCCATATATATTGTTTCTACGCGATTATTTATGTTATTTCTGATTTTTATTGAAGGATCAACAACTGTAAAATCTGGGGAATCAAAAGGGCAAATTGAGAAGTGTGCCAAGAGAAAGAGGAAGAACCAATATAGAGGAATTCGTCAGCGTCCATGGGGAAAGTGGGCTGCTGAGATCCGTGACCCAAGAAAGGGGGTTCGTGTTTGGCTTGGAACTTTCAGCACTGCTGAAGAAGCTGCAAGAGCTTATGATGCTGAGGCAAGGAGGATCCGTGGCAAGAAAGCCAAGGTGAATTTCCCTGATGAGCCTTCAGCTGTTTCTTCAAAACGCCTCAAGGTGATTCCAGAGGAAAGCCTGAGCTCTGTGAAGCCAAAAATGAACCACTTGTTCAACTTTGGTGACAATCTGGAGGACTACTACAGCCCTGTCGATCAGGTGGAACAGAAGCCATTGGTTAACCAGTATGTGAACCCTGGTCCATTCACTGGAAACTGTGTTCAGCTCTCACCAGTTACTCAATCTGCTGATGTTACTGCTTATTTCAGTTCTGAGCATTCGAGCAATTCATTTGATTACTCTGACCTTGGATGGGGTGAACAAGCTCCAAGGACCCCTGAAATCTCCTCCATTCTTTCTGCTCCTCTGGAGGGTGAATCTCAGATTCAGAAGAAAGACAGTGAAGACATGATGCCTGTGCAAGATGATTCTGCAAAGACACTTTCTGAGGAGCTTGCAGACATAGAATCCCAGCTGAAGTTCTTCGAGGCCCCTTTGTTTGATGGAAGCTGGGGTGATGCTTCATTGGCTTCTCTGCTAGGCAGTGATGCAACTCAGGATGCTGGAAACCCTTTGAACCTTTGGAGCTTCGACGACCTGCCATCAATGGCAGGCGTTTTCTGAGCAACATTGTATCTCCCTTTATGTAAATAAAGCTACAAGGTAGTTTTTTTCATTCAGTTTCTGCTCCCCTCTTACTGGAAACCATCCCTGCATAGATTACTATTACTATTATTATTATTATTGTTCTTGATTGTGTATTGCTTTCAGGAACGGTGGTCGTGGTGTTGATGATGGAGTCACAGGAAGAAGTAACATGCTTAAGGACACGTGTCGTTTATTCTCTTGTAGCTAATGCAGTATAGGTCTATATAGGTTTTTTTAGGTGTCCTTTGTGAACTCAAAGACCTCCTTTTCAGGGGATTTTCTGCTTGATGTCCATAAGGATTTATATTATATATGGCCTGGGATACACTCTTGACTGCTGATATAGTTATTATATTAACTTGGTTATTTTCATTGTGGAAATTTCATTATGATTTCATACCACCATTTATTCAATGCTTTGTTTGGTTCATGATTCTTTTTTGTTTCACTTTTCTGGTTTGCCTACATTTTTGGATGAAATTTTTAGCTATTTTTATGTGTGGAAAACCTTTTTGCTCTAAACCTATGTCTTGCATTGTTTGTTCTGTTGAGGAGTGTTATTATGCATTGAAAATTTAGGTGTGATCAAAGATTTTTGCCTTCTGATACATTATTTATTGTTATTATTTCTTATAATAATTTCTTCATTTTCTTATTTTTCCTTATGTAAGTATAAGTCTCGTTTATTGAGAAAATCTTTTTGAGAAATTTCAATGTTTTCTTCAGGTCCACGTACATGTTTTCATCGAAATTCATATTTTTCTAGGGTAAATCTAAAATTTGTTGGAAGTTGGCGTTTTTATGTTTTACTTTATACGCTTTCTAATACAGATTTCATAAGTACTTTAATTGTATATTGCTTTTAAGAATGGTCAAAATTTAGATATGGTATTTATTAAATGATGTTCTTTAATTAAACTTTCAGTATCTTTTTCACAATCCACATTAAATGATCTTTTTAAATTAAATTTGGTAGCTTTTTTTTGAGAAACAGAGTTTAAGAAACTGCATATTTTTTTGATATATTCAACAGTGAAATATTAATGATTTGTTACCGGTCAAAGTTCGGCAGCCAAAAGCACTTAAACTAAGCTAGATTTAGAAAATTTCAAGCACGAATGTCAAATGTTTTTCTTTTTATCAGTCAAAGGTTTTTTGTTGTAACTTAGGAAAGCATAAAGGAAATTAAATAAATTTTTAATGTTATTTGCAGCGTTTATTATTTGTTTTAATATATAATAGCTTAGCATTTTGTATTTGTGTCAATACTTTCATCGCATTTATTACTTGTTTAACTATTTCATAAAAAAATTATACATCAATAGCTGCAAAATATTTTCAAATCTATTTTTTTTTAAAGATTTTAAGAAAGTATAAATATTATGTATTTTTTAATGCTTTTTCTTAACATACTGAAAAAGTTTATAAAAATATGACATTACTCTGTTTTTTATTAATAAAAGGGTCAAAAGTTTGACAACGATTAACAGAAGTCTTCTTTGAAAGAGCATATGATATAAGTGTTTGAAATAAATATACGTCAAAATTCATAAAAATATCCTATAATTATCTCACGAGATATTATTTTTAGTTTATGTTTGTAAATTCTTTAAAGTGGCTTATAAAAAAAATCACTTTTAAATATTACAAGGTTCGACAAATGGACTTTATGTATATATTTTCCTTTCACAAATTCATGGTGACTATACTCGCGACGAATGAAATATTTTTAGATACATATAATACGAAAAAATTAATATAAATATTAAGTTTGTACAAAAAATCACAATTTTTGTTAATAAAGTTAATTCTTTAATGAATTCCCTTCTTTTCAACAACTGAAAATATAATTTAATTAATATAACTTATACTTTCATAATTTCTTTTATTGTGACTAGTAATTTGTTTATATTTTTCTTCTACAATGTTTTGTAGTGAATATATTTTTATAGTTTACTGTTTACGAATGTTTTAACTATTTTACAACAAAATATAAATTTTCAAGCTAGTATCACGTTATTCTTCTTCTTCTTATTATACAATTTTAATTTCAAAAGTTAAATTTAGATTTTAATTACCAACTGTTTTTACTTTTTAACTTATTTACTGGAGCAGGTAAATTTTTTTATGGTACTGATTTTATGCTTCTTAAATTTATTACCGTGAATGTTTTTTTCTTAATTTATGATACTCAAACGTGTTTCTTTTAAAAAAAGTAAATCGTGACTATTTTTATTTTCATACAATCTTAATATAATAATTACTTGGTTAATTTTAATTTCTCCATTAATGATTCTATTATTGTTTTCTTTTAATATAAAAGGGAGGCAAATATCTTATGAGTATTTATTATGTATCCAAATCTCACATATCACCCAAAACGTAAAATTGTATTTTTCAGAGAAAAAAACGGCAACTTTGTGTAATAAGAAACATGTACATATTCTTGGGATTTCACAAACACAACTTTGTACGTTGTTAGCATCACGTGGGAGGCAAAAGTTGGGGTGCAGAGGCACGTGACAGAGTGATCGGAAAACCAATCAAATTCATCCTTAGACCTTGTATTCTCGGTAAGAATGGAAAGTTAAAGTGCATGACACGATTCCGATCTTAGGTTTACCCATGTTACCAAGTTTAGGTCACTTACAAAACGACATCATCTGTTTTGGGATTGCGAAACCTAATATGCTTCGAATTGCGTACCCTCTGACTACCATGTTCTTGTCACTCATCCGTGTGGCCATTCCAGCACCGTATAAATTCAAAGCCTTTCACGTGATTCACATACGTGTCAGTGGAATTAGGTACTAAATTTAAGACTTTGATATAATTACGTGTTTTCTTTCTTTGTTTTGATTTTGTATGTAGGTTGTTTTCTTATGATAGAATTGGGAATTACTATTTCATACTTTGTTGTTTCATTTTGTTTATTTTATTGTTTCTTAATAGTTTTTTGTTTTGGTTTTTTTAAAGTTTGAACCATTTTCTTATTTTATTTTGTAATCGTAGATTTTGGAGTAGATTTTTAGTTAAGAATAATTCAATTACAGTTTAATGTTTCATAAGTATGCTTTATCTTAATATTTTGAATTTGTGATATTTTAATATGAAAGTTGATCGTTGATAATATATTTGGTTACTAATGAGATTAATAATCGATCAGTCTATGTTATTTTGAAAGTACTAGATAATTAATTGACTAATTATTTTTGGTAATACGGTCACAGAACAATTTATACTGTATATTTTTGTTGTATCTAGCAACTGCTACATTGTTATAGTAATGAAAAAGAATATGAGAATGGTAATTACTTCCTTGCTGGCGGCTATGAAGTTTGTTGTTTTGGTGAAGACCATGGAAAACTTTATCAACTTCTTCCAGCTAACATGATAGCTACAGACAATGAAAATAATAATAAATAACAATATCACTAACTTTTTATAGTATGTGTTTGTGGTTTTCACATGCATTGTATGTGATCAGAAAGTTTCATACAGAAAATATAAAAGAACAGTAATAAGAAAAATTACGTTTTTGAAAGAATATAATAATACAAACACAAGTAAATAAAATTTTCTTTAATTTTATTTTTTGAATCTACATAATAAATTACAATTGAATCATTTTCCAACAAGATACATGATTCATGACGCATGTCTCAATAAATAACTACTTCTTCGTATAATTTGGAAGACTTACATTAATTAGACATGTCCGATAGAAATTAATACATGATCTATTGAAAACGTTATTAGTAAATGATTAGTATAATTTAATGTATAAATCATTATTATTATTTCCATTGTCATCATGAATAATTAGATTTTTCTTTGAGTAGCTTTCTCTCGTAAATAACCTAATTTCCTACAACTAATATGGTTTGGGCAAGACAAAATTACTATCTTTTAATTATTTAAAGAAATAACACATTAATTATAAATCATATGATACTATTTAAAATCAATCAAAATTATTTTAAAATTACACTCTTTTTTCTTCTAATTTAAATTCTCACTTTATTTCTTTTATTTTCTTTTCTTTTCTTTTTTCATTCCTTCATCGAACAAAGATTTAACAGAATAATTCTATTTGTGAGAGATAATTGAAACCAAAGATTAATTATAAAATTACAGCTGAATAATAGGTTATTTTAGAAATTAGCTTACTAATTGATTACTTTAAAGTTATATATGATAAATAAACAAGAAAGTAAAAAAAAGAAAAAAAAAAGTACAATGACTTTCTAACGACGTCAAATATCATTATTTTGATGACTATATCAGTAAAATCAGAGTGACAAGACTCAAGAGTGATTGATTTCCCATACCTTAAAAATAAATAAAAATTAATAAATAAATTTCATGTGATCCTGATTCTGACATATGATTGAAACGTATAATCATACATTTTACTTATTTTTGGTGAAATATAATTTGAGAGTTTTATTTTTCTCAAGATGCCATGAATTGTTAGGTGTGGAAGAATGAATGGACATAGGAAATGGGCTTGTCTTGCACTGATTGAGTAGCCTTTCCGCCTATGAGCTGAGATGGATCAGATTTGTAAATGGGCTTATAAGGCCTTTTTGCCAAACTACACGAATTAAAATTTATAGCTTATGAAACTAAAATGAAAATAAATAACTTAATTTCAAGGATTATTATATCTACCAACTCAAGATACATTCCTTTCAAACATTAAACAGATGATCATAAAAGAAAAAGCCTCTTTTGTTTTGAAGGATAACCTTGAATTAGAGTGATTTTTAAGAGATTCCATCACTTCAGCAGAATAAACAAAACCATTGGAGTATATTTTCATAATTTTTTTATGATAGAGAATAAAGGATAAACAAATTTTATCGTAAATCCACACACACACACACATATATATATAATATGTAATATTAATATTAAAATACTTTTTAAAATTTGTAAATAGATATTATTTATTTACCTTAAAAGGAGCCCACAAAAAAATCATTATGTCTGTTTTGTGGTTTGTCTGCCTTCTGGATGATGCAAGTAGAAAAGATGTGCAATATTGGTTATATAATATTTTTATTTTATTAAAAAAACTAATTTTTAAGAATTGATGTTTTAATTTTTGGCTTTTTGTTTAAAATATTTATAAGAATGTTGTGTTTTTGGTGAAGCTGAGTGTTTTTTCCTAATTTTGAGGGACTAGAGAAAAAAAAATTAAAATATTAACTATTCAAAAATTAATAATCCGTCACGTGGCCAGTTAATGTGCATGTGTTAAAGGTGTCACAATATTTCTTTTAATAATTTTATTTTTAATTTTTTCTAGATCATCAATATACACTTTTAATATCTTTTCAACTATTTCATAACCTGAAAAAACCAACACAAAATTTCATTACCTCACATTTACCACCTTCTATTTTGAAGAGTCTGAAAGCAAAAACAATTTCATTAGAAATGTCTTATTAATACAAATTTCAAATAAAAAATTAAAAGTGGGTAAATCAGTATATGTTGACATCTATATATTTTATTTTTCACTTGTAAATTAAAATAATCTAAGACATTTACAAATTTAGTCATAAAGCATTTTTCCTTGGTCAAAACTTTTTGTTTCATAATGAAACAAAGTGATATATTTGAAGCACTCAATCTGAATTTTTGATATTGTTTGACTTTCATTTCTGAGTTCCACTTTGGATTTTTTAAAACTCTAACCAAGAAAATTTGAAAATTCGTTCCAGAAACGCAACCTCCCATGTGTTTCAGAGGGATTTTATTATATTCAAAGTGTTCCACACAAAACAAAGAACCTTTAAAATATAACATCAGAAAAAAATTAATTATTTTTATAGTTTTAACTAGTTATACAAACTTATATAAATGAATATGAAGTAAACTTATATATGTTTTTAATCTTTGAATTTGATGTAAAATTTTATTTAATTTTGTTTAAAATTTTAATATTTTTTAGTTTCAAAATTTTAAAATAAATGAATATAATATTTTTTTAATATAATAAAAATGTCTTTTAATTGACATTACAGTGAAAATATTTTAAATGGTATAAATAATTCAAATGATAATATAAAATATATTTGATATATCAAAAATATTTAATAAAATTGAATAAATAAAATTATATTAATTTATTTTTAATTTTTTTTATCAAAATATGTCAAAATTCGAATAAAGGTGAATTTTAATTTGATATAAAAATTTTAAACTAAAATTATATTTAATTTTAATAGATAATATAATTTTCCACTGTGATGGTGGTTGAATTTTAAGACGAAAGTTAAATATGCTGTACTATAAAAATATAAGACATATTGGATGTTGACCATGATTGACATAGAAGCTTTTTCTTTTAATTAAATGATGCCATTTATTTTTAAATCGCATTTATATGATAAGAAATATATGTATACCACACAACACAGAAAACAAAGGTGATACAAATAGATAATTAGGTAAAACAATGTTAAAAAATTATGAAAATTACATTTTTATCAAATTATAAATCCCGCCAATCCATTTTGTCTGATCTACTATAAAAAAACCTAATAATTTCTTAAAGTTTTTCTTTTGTAAAAGAATTATATTTTCAAGTTTTTTCATTATAAATTATTCTAAAATATACATTGTTTTATTTATAAGAAAAGTAACGAGCGTTCAAAATATTAATTCAAACTTTCAATTAGCACTACAAGTTATAATATAACTACTAAAATTACAATTACATAGTATAAAACAAATTTATACAGTGATAGAAAATTACCTTAAAATAGTTTGGAGGTAAAGAAGAGACTAGAATAGAAATTGGCTTGAAATGTAATATATTATTTGAATAAAACTATAAAAAAATAATAATGAAATGTGGAATTAAGACTGTAATTAGAAGGAAGGTACATAAAGAAATGTCAAGGAATTTGATAAATATTCAATGAGTCAAATAAATGAAAAAAATATAAAAAATTATTAAAAAAAACCTAAAATTAAATAAAATAAAAAACTAAAAAAGACTATGGAAATAAATTGTTAGATTGTCTAATTATGAAATGTTTTAATAATTTAAAACTGACATGAAAAAGGAGAATGTGGTGTCTATTATTTTTATCTCTACCAATTTTAAAAATATGATATTACACTTATTTATATTTAAGATATTTTCTTAAAATTAAGATGATTTCAATTAATAGAAGAGATTCACATGTTTAATATTTGAAAGAATAACAGAGTTTAATATTTTTATGAAAATAATAGAAATGAAATAAATATTCATTAGATATAATATGTAAATATTATTTGAATAAACATAAGATTAGAAGAATTAGAAAAAACTTAATAAATGTACGTAGACTGTATTTTTTAATATGTTTATTAAAGCAGGAGTTATGAAAAAGACATAGGTATTAGGTTGTGCTAACTTTGAAAATTTGTCACATGTATTCACTAAGCCTCTCTCAATTCTGTCCTTAAACAGAGTAACTCACATGTGGTTTTTATTTATAAATAATGCTCGGCTTAGTTCATGCCATGTCGAATTAATTACATCTATAATGGCATTAACACGAACACAATGAAGGCATCAATGGGTGGCTCTACCATGTTGTATAATAATGTTTGGAGAGAAATTATTCAGCGTCTGTGAAGGCACCCATTTTGTCAGAAACGTAAGACAGCGACATGACAACATAGAAAATGGCAATGCCATAGCATGGCATCAAACAAAAACCATTTACAACATCTAACTTTCATCTTTCACTTTCAAAAATATTCTTCTAAAATCAATTTTTTACATTTATTTGATATTATTATTATATTTTTTGGAAAAAATATAAAAGTTTATATTTATAATCATTTTATTTTTGTATTATGTGAAATTAATGTAAAAGTATCTTAGCAAATCATTGCTTTTTCATTTTCTCCATCTCTCTAATTTTCAAATCTTAATCATTCGAACTTTCTATCTACAATTAACCCAATTTCATCATCTTCAAATTTATAATAGAATATTTGATAATGGAATGCGCAAGATTTTTATTTGCCGGCTTACAAGGCATCACTTTCGATCTCCAAACTTCATATATATTCTTCGATGTCTCTCATTTTGATAACATCATCAACGCATATATATTAATTTCTACCCATCAAATCGCGTTGACTAAGCCAAATTAAACACTAAGTAAACTTAAAATGATTGTTCACACTACGTAATATGTGGCCAATATGGACAATGAAAGATTTGAAGTTATATATATATATATATACACACACACACACACACACACTCTTGTCAACCATTTGAGATTGCAGCAGATTCTGAGAAGATGAAGTTCACAGTGTCAAATCTATCAAGCTCTGTGTTCTTCCTCCTCATCTTCTTCTATGCTTTTGTGTCTCCCATCCATGGAAGCAACAGACATGCTGCTCTCTTCATTTTTGGTGATTCTTTCTTAGATGCTGGCAACAACAATTACATCGACACTACAGCTCTTGACCAAGCAAATTTCTGGCCCTATGGGGAAACATACTTCAACTTCCCAACAGGGAGATTCTCTGATGGAAGGTTGATATCAGATTTCATAGGTAATTAAGATTTGGAGATCTCATGTTTCTTGTCTTGTTACTGGTGAGAATCCAATTTGGTTGAACCACCATATTTTCTTGTCCCCCGTTACGCTAATGGTATCTGATTAACTTAATTAATATCATAATTTTTTTGCAGCTGAATATGCAAAGCTGCCATTGGTTCCACCATATTTACAACCTGGCAATAACCAATACTATGGAGGAGTGAATTTTGCATCTGGTGGAGCTGGTGCTCTTGTTGAAACTTTTGAAGGGTCGGTGAGTCAAATTCATATGCCCTATTTTTGCTTTACCATTAATGCTACTTTTTAAGTAAGTGAAAAGGTTAATTAGTGTAAGTGATCGAGAAGATATATATAGTAATTGGTAATTAGCGTGTCATATGCATGTCAAGCATCTAGGATGCATAGCTAGGCCACTACGATAACACATAGGGATAGCAGTATGATTAGGTTAATTGAATAGGCCATGCTTTTTTATTATCATTCTGGTTTTTTTGTCCATAAGCTTCTTCTAGTTGTAGCAGAACAGTGATTAAAACAAGCACTAGAGAACATGCTGGTTTTTACCTTTTTTTTACTTTGCCGACACATGACATGACATGACATTGTCCTAAAGAAGCCCTAACCTCACGGGCCAACCAATGAACCTAACACAAACCTTGACCTATCATTTCGTGTAAGATCAGAGAATCTTCTTTCACTAAAAATAAACAAAATTACTATGGTAATGTTGTAAAAAAGTGATGTTTCTTTTTAAGATAGCCTTTTTTTTTATTATTATTACTTCTTGAGTGCGTGTGTGGTTTAAAATAATGTTTCAAATAAAATACAAAATATCAGTTAGAATTGGCCATATGCTTCCTTTGGTAGACTGAAAAAAAAAGAAAAAGAGAGTGAAAGACAAAATAGATGAAGAGGAAAATACAAAACAGTTATTAGAAAGAGAAAAAATTTATTTGAAAAATTAATTGAAAGAAAAATATTTTTTTTTCTATTTTCAATATTTGTATTTATTACCATTGATATTATTTTTATTATTTATTCATTATAAAAAAAAGATATTCATTATGAGAGCCATATAAATGTTAGGAGTTAACTAACTATACGATGATATTTTTTTACAAATGATATTTTAATATACATAAAATTTTTACATTTAATGCTATCCTTTTTAACCTTTTACTTTTTTTTTTTACAAAAATATACAAATTCATTTTTTATGACCATTTTGTTTTTTATTTTGTGTTAAATAAAAGTAAAAGTGTGTTATCCTCTTGTTATTATTTTTTTTTATAATACTTACATTGAGTTATGATATGAAACACAACTTTTATGTTTTTTCTATACTCATTTAGGTAGTCCTTATTTATAGTATTTGATGTTGTAGGATTGTCTTGACAATATATTTTCATACAATAAATACAAATTTATCAATAAATTTGAATTCATTGATATAAAACCCTGAAATTTTTTGTTTCTTAAACTCTTTTATAGGTTAAAAAGGATCCTAAAAAATAGTTCCGAATACAGTGGCCTGAATCATGCATGACACTTTGTTTGGTATTGAAAACTTTCAGGTAATACCTTTGAAAATACAAGCAAGAAACTACAAGAAAGTTGCAGCTTTTCTGAGGCACAACTTAGGGAAATCCGAAGCTAAGTTATTGTTATCAAACGCTGTCTACATGTTTAGCATCGGAAGCAATGATTATCTCAGCCCGTTCTTGACAGATTCTGATGTTCTTAAATCATACTCTCATTCAGAATATGTTGCTATGGTTGTTCGTAATATGACTTCCATTATCAAGGTAAAAACTTACTCCTTTTTCTTTTTCTTTTTTAATTTCTCACACAGATAATGCTCCGTCGTTTTATTTTACTGTATTTATTTATCCAGATAGCACATTTTTTATGTATTAGTTTACAATTCGATTTCTAAGAAATCAAATTCTAAATATGTTTTTGGTCTTTCTGTTAAAAAAAACATGCACAGTAAAACCATATTATTTGAGTAAATAAAAATTACATGATGTTATATTGGTTAAAAAAAATCCCTTTTTCTTTTTATATTTTCTACCCACAGAAAACTTAGAAAGGGTCATACATTTGAATCTTCAAGGTTTTGTTCTTAATCTTCACAGGTTAAAAATGAACTCATATTTGAACATCTGTATAGTTTTCCCTCCTTAACAATGTTAACATTTAGCACTTATTTTAATATATTAATTGTAGATTTAATTAGTTTTATTTATTTTTTAATAATTTCTTATCTCAAATATTTAGTCACGTATATCCTCAAATGGATTCCTTCAATATATTTTAGAATTTACGTTCTTTCCCTATCTCCGTATTTCCCCCTATTTTATCAAAAAATTATTTTGGTCAAAACAAGCTTTAAACTGGTCAAAATAACTAAAATAAAAACATGCTTTATATAATCCAGTCAAGAATAAGAGACAACGTGACAAGTACGGCATTTGACTGTAACTTCGATTCAATTATGACTATGTTAAATATGTCCATAAAATTGACTTACAATAAAATATATATTTTAACGACAAAGTTAGGTTACTTCATATTCTGTCTAATTTCTCTTAAATCTGTTTTCTTAGGTTGATTCTTTGCTATGAAATATTAGGGCTAAATCAAACTGTAATATAATTCTGTTTAATTTAATAAAAATAATTTATTTAAACTATGTTATAATTTTATTTTAATTGTATTTTGATTAACACAAAATTACCTATCAAATTCATAATTGATTTTGTTAAATATTTTACTTTTATTCCCAAAGAATAAGCTGCATGCAATTTAACCAGTGGAAGAAAAAGAAAGAAAAAAGAGAAAATATTTTTCTTCTGACTGGGGCCTGCAGTAGTACACAGACCACCGTCCATAAAGTAAGACCAACATTCAAATGTTAGAAATGGTTAGTCAGAAGACTTTCCAAAGTCCTAAACGTGCTTATAGGTAAAAAAAAGTTCATTTCTTTGTCTTTTTCCGTCAACTTCCCTCCAATTTAACCTGTGGTGTTAAACACAAGACAGAAAATTACAGAAAAAAAATTATTATGTATTGTTGGAAGAAAAGTGTCACACTCAACAATCATATTTAAATGAAAAAAACAATTTTTTTCTGCCGTCTTTCAATATAAAAATTTATAGTATTACAAGCTATGTTATATAAGAGTATATCTAATCATAGCTATTTACAAAATAATTATAGGGTCTAATTTTTAAGCTTCTAATTATTAGAATAAAAACCTATTGAAACTCTTAAATCTTATGATCAATTGTAACAATGATTTATACATAATTATCAGTATGGATTCATCAAAACAATAACATGTATAGTAATGTTTTACTATGGTTTTTGTAGGGCATATACAAGAGAGGGGCTAGAAAATTTGTGTTGATGAACTTGCCACCCTTGGGTTGTCTTCCAGGAACCAGAATAATTGATGTGGAAGAAAATGGAAAATGCTTGCAAGAACTTTCAAACCTTGCAAGTTTACACAATAGAGTTCTACATCTGCTTCTCTTGCAACTGCAGAATAAATTGAAGGGCTTCAGATTTGCACTGTATGATTTCCACACTGATGTCACTCAAATGATGAACCATCCCTTCAAATATGGTATGTCTTTAACACTGGAACTTATGATCTTTAATTTAAAAGCGATTTTGCAAAACAATAACAGGAAAGTGTGTTGCTATATATGTGTAAGGTTTTTTAATACTAAACAAATTTATACAAAATAAAATCACTTTTAATTCAAAATTTTAAGAAAATAACTTTGAGTTATTTTAATTTGCTAATAGATATATATTTTTTTTAACAATATTTGTTATTTATTAGATCTATCGTATTAGATCTATCGTATCATCTGTTATCGGATCATCGGTTATCGGATCACTCGTTAATGTATAGTCCACTGACGATACAGGTTTGAAGGATGGAAAATCAGCATGTTGTGGAAGTGGAAGATTGAGAGGAGAGTATAGCTGTGGAGGGAAGAGAGGGCAGAAGGAATATGAATTGTGTAAGAAACCGAATACGTATTTATTTTGGGACTCTTATCATCTCACAGAAAGTGCTTACAAAAGCATAGCAGATAGAATGTGGGATTTTAGTAACACCTCTTACAATATAGGGCCTTACACTATCAGACATTTCTTCCAACTTCCATGATTTCTTTCATCTTTCATTGTTTTTGCTTCATTGCATCAAAGATAAAATATTCTTATTATCGTATTATATCCTCATTGTGTCAACAAAGTCTATGCAGATAAGTTTGGTGTAATAAGGTTTAATCATGAATACTAATTTTGTATATGTTTTTGGTCACTTTTTTATTATGTGATCCTAATTCTAGTTTAATTAAGCTATAATTTTTTATTTTCTTATTTTCATTAATTTTGTGACAATGTGATGTTAATGCTAATTTTCTTATATTTATATTTTTATTAGTTAATTTCTTTTTGGAATTATTAATATTTGTATTTTTATTAATGAATATTTTTGAAATTATTTTTAAATAAATTATCGTATTTATATTCTAATAATATAGTTAAAGGTTGTTTAAAATATGATAAAAATAATTTTTAAAACATTAAAAATCACATGATAATATTAAATTACGTTTTATTTTTAAATAGTCACCCGTGAAGTTTAAATTTATTAAAATTATATTTTTATTAACGAGAAATTATTTTTAAACCAACTTTAATAATTATATTATAATAATATAGTTAGAATTAGTTTAAAATATAATAAAAATAAACTGAAATAAAAGAAAACTTAAAATAACAAAAATAATGGGGGATAGTATAACTAAATTTATAACAATAAAAAACAAATTTAACTTAAAAATAAAAAAGAATATTGAGTAAACTATGAGACTTCATTTTTTTTCTTCCAACCTTCAAAGTTAAGTTGTGTGGCTATTTAAAAATAAAAAATAAATTTAATATTGTCACGTAAATTTTAATATTCTAAAAAAATTATCATATTTTAAACAATTTTCAATTATATTATTAAAATATAATTATTAAAATTAGTTTAAAATAATTTCAGAAATACTTATTAATAAAAACATGAATTTTAATAAAATTATGAATATAACGTTTATATAAAATTATAAAAATTGAGTTCGATCTCAATTCGAAAAGAGAAAAAAAAATATTTAAAAAAAATAAATTAAATAAAATTAACAAAAGTTAAAATTAATTTGAATACAAGTGAAATGGTCATATAATATTATTATTATTTAATTAAAAAATTTGATTGAAAAAAGACAAAAATAAATAAGAATCAAATTATTTTTAAACGGAAGCTTTGTATATGAAATGGATTGCGTGCAGTAGAATACCAGAAAGGCAAAGCAACGCACAAGTTTTTAATGGGTTAAGAACAATCCTATTTGGGCTTTAATATTTTAAGAAATTGAGGCCATTTCTCCATGCCCTTCAAAATTTCATTCTACACCCCATGCATTTTAAAATCTTAACTTTATCCTCTACTTTAGAATTTTATTTAGATTTCCAAAATGTATAATTAGAAGAAATTTCTAAATATATACAAAATTTTGTATTTCGTGTTATACAATTTAAAATAAACAATTCATATTATAAAATGCATAATATTTATATTTTTATTGTGCATTTCAAATTACAAAATAAAAAATGCATTTAAAATTGTATAATCTAAAATTTACAATTTAAAATATAAAAGATATTTTAAATTTGACATTCTAAGTACAAAATAAAAATACATTTTAAATTATATAATATTTTTTATTAGGAAAAGAAAAAATGAAAAGCTTCATAAAGACAACGTGTATAAGAGGGCGTGGGGAGAGAGCATGAGAAGGAAAAACAAAATAAAGGGAAGAACATAAAAATAAAAAAATCAGTTGACAAGTTTATGGAAGTGCAAGATAAAATGTACAGAGGTGCATGAAGAAATTAATGATAGATAGTTTAACTCCAATTAAAAATTAACAAAATATAATTAAAGTTTTATGTATCTATTTATAAAAGATGAAAATTTTATAAAATTTAAATACCTCAACATATAATTAAATAGCTCATTATGTATTTATTATTTGAATCACAAATACAAAATAGAACACCATTTTTTATTAAATATATAATACATTTAAGTATATGAATAATGTCAACATTTATTTATTATAAGTTACATCAAATAAATAAATAGTTATTGTATCCTAGTACAAGTTATAAAAGACTTTGATCTCTAACCTAATAACCTTCTTCTTAGTAATAACTTATAACATTCAAAATATTATTTAATATCACATATATTCAACGATCACGTGTCATAAAAATTATTTCAGTGACGTCATATTTCTTATATGAAATTTAACAATAAAATATAATTGGTTTTTATCAACATTTTAACTTAATTAAAAAAATTAACTTTAAAGGAAAATTTTAAAAATTTGAAAAAATGAAATAAAAAATATTATATTTTAAAGCAATTAAAATAATTTAAAGAATAAATTTTTTACGTATTTCTAAATGAATTGAGGAAGTAAAAAATGATGAAAATGAGAGAAAAGAAAATAGAGATTGAGATTTTTCGGATTAAGTGAAAGAGGTTGGAAAGTAAAATAAAAAATATAAAAGTTTTTTATAAATAATTTTTTTTTTAATTATTGAAATTGTAAAATTATAATGCTACATTTTTGTTATAAAATGATTTTATATTTTTATTTTTATTATCATCATTGTTGTTGTATGAATCTAAAAAAAAGTTTAATTAAATCAATTTTTTTAAAAATGAAACTCAATTGGAACAAAAAAAAAATTGAAATCAAAAGTAGTTATGTCAAAACGGATCAATCCGACCCATTTTTAGTCCATCCAAGTCGGGCTAGGCCAGGTTAAACTGACATCTAAAAACGACTTAGAACCTCTAATTTGTCCTATCAAAGTCTGATCTGTTATGGACCGAGAGTCACCATCCCTTCCTGTTGCCACTAATAAGTCTCATTCTATTAACTTTTAGGCATAAATTGTCAATGATGGAGTGTCCTTATTCGACCAAATTGAAGTCATCACACCTGGAAATTCCAAAATCATAACATCACACCTAGAAACCCCAGATTCGCAAAACCATAACAACAAAAAATCCTAATCCAAATGAAGCTACAAGGCCTTTGACACACCTCCATCTCCATCGAGCCAAGCCTTCATTGTTGGGATCACTGTCGACACAACACGACAATCATCATTGATGTCATCGTGTTTAGGGTCCCTTGCTCCATCTTCTTCTTCTTTAACACATGTAAAGAACGGCTAGTCCCTTCATTCTTCCTCCTCACATGAGATCTTCATCTAGGTGGAGCTACCACCGAAGTTGTTCGCCCTTGCCAGCATGACCAAAAGCATTGTCAACGTCAACTCAATATTTTTCCATCCTTTACGCTGAGCGATCTCCCTTTTCTCCTCTTCTAATGAACATGATAACATCTTATTTTAACTATTTCCTGTGTTTGTTTCAACTAATAAAACCAGTTTCTCCATAGCTTTTATCTTGTTTAATCCTTAAGTTTAACTTGTTTTGCATTGTTTTTGCATTTTAGTTGTTTTATGCTTGTTTACCTCCAATCTCCACTTTGAGTGTGCAAAATAAGTTAATAGGAAACAATTCTGATAGAGGAAAACAAACTCAAACTCAAGGAAACATAATTGGACAAGAAGGAATGATTTTTAGACAAATACCCACTTCAGGGGCTCTAGAATCGCACCTAAGATTGTAAACATGAAGAAAAGGCTCACTTGCAAGGTTATACTACCATGGCAAAAAAATCACTATTTGGCGTCAAGCTGACTTGCTAAGGGAGTTAATTGTTCGCTGGGCGAAAATGATATCCCAAACCTATAGTATTTAAGTCATTGGCGAAAATATTGTGCGTCCATCGAGTTACAAGTCATAAAAAATTAATTTTTAGGCCTTGCTAGGCGAAAATGAAGTCGTTGGGCGAGTCTGTCAACCTTGATATGGTATTTAATCATGTTTTCTTGAGGACTTTCAACTATTTCTGAATATTACACGAATAGAATCACCTAGAGTGTTTTGGAGAAACTCTTACGTGTGGAGTGTTGGGAAGCTCTCCCTCTCCTCCTCAGGTTTCATCCTTCATCCATGTTGGCTTTCCCCTTTTTGGGGTTGAGGAGGAAAATGAGTCACAAATTGGAGGTGTTGATGCAAAGGGGAGACACAATTGGAACATGGAACAATTGTCAATAACCTTGGGAAATGACATGCATCTCTCTTTGATTTCAATTTTTTCATTATCTCTTCAATTTGTAGAATCCTAAGTTCTCCACCATGGAGGGCTATTATTATTTGTTGAGATTAATAAACTGAAACTTATGTATTTTGTGATATTAATGCATATGTTTTTTCGAGTTCAAAGTTAGTATTGGATTTATATGCTTAATGCTTGTTGTGACTTAATCACCCATGACTTGATTTGTTGTTCTTGATGTAGTAGGAAATAAGACTTGAACCTTAAACTAAAATTGAATATCTAATAGACCTTGTATTTAGGGATAAAATATGATTCATTAGTAATTTTAAGATTATTGAATTTAATGTATGGTTGTTTGTTGAGAATTCAAGAAATTGAAATTTGATGAGTTATCATACGCTCAAAGTTTTTAAGGATAGGATTTGAGTATGTTGGTGAGTTGATTTTGACTTGAATATGCAATTGATATGTTTGTGAAAGCATGAGAATGAAGTTGATGAAATCTAATATTTACAATTGTAAATATTATATATTGCCTTTCTTTCCACACCAATTCTTGAATGAAAATACTAAAAATAGTTTCTTGTGTTATTGTGACCTTTGTGGTCTAGTATTGTTGTTGAGTGCAAAAGTTATCGAGTGTTGCATAAGTGCTTTGGGAGATAATGATATTTATCACTTGTTACGCTACGACTGGTACACTTATTGGTGATTTTGCAGCCAACCGCATAGTGGGTGAGGTGGTCACTAAGGAGCCTTGTTGGAGTTGCACTCGAAGTAGGACACAATGGTTATATTTCACCATGCTAGGTCAATAAGTCTTGTCTCCATGTTGTGTGTGGAAGCGTGAGTGAAGGAAGAAAGGAAAAAGAAGTGGGTAAATATACAAATGAAAAAAAGTAAATAAACCATTTCAAACAGGTTACAGGTTAGCTTAAGGTGTGGCTCGACAAGTGGACCGAGCTCCTCTAGACGAACGAGTTCAAAAATATAACCTAATCCACCTTTTTTGTGTCAAAATTGGAGGTCAACTCATCGAGTCTGATCTATTTTAACGTTCCTAACTAAAAAAACTAATTTAACATTTACTTCTTCAATAATATAATTCATGTATCTGTTTATTTATTTCATTTCAAATTGATATTATTTTCTTAAATAACAGATAAATTTTCCTCGTCCATATAAACAATACCCACACTTGTACAAATAAAGTAAGTGGAAATATATATAAACTAATATTTTTATGAATATTTAAAATATACATATAATTTCTAATTTAACAATTTTTTCGATTTTATTAGTCTATGTTATTATTATTTATATTAATAAATGAGTTAGTTAATTTTTCACTGGTCCAAAATTCACTCGACTATAAATATAATTATATTAAATATATTTATATTAAGGAATACATTTAAAAATAACTGCTGATATTTCCCTTAATGAAATGTAAGCCACACGATAATTCAACTAATGCAACTGTGATTAATATATATTCCGGTAATTATGATTAAAGTTATTAGTAGTATATTTATACAAATTGAGTGATAAAAAGACACGTATACTAAAAGTAAATTATTAAATATTTACAAAGTAAGTAATGAAAAATGTGTATCAGTACATTAATTAAATACGATGGATTTCAAATGGCCATGAGTTTTCTTAATACTATTAAAATATTAATTGCTTTTAATAGTTTTAAAATGTTGACTTAAACTTTTTATTTATTTTAAAATTTATTTTAATTGTTATCTATTAAAATATCGAGTTTCACACACACACACACTATTTATTTCACTTAGTTTCAATTACTAATTACTTATATAATTTAGTAATTGAAACTGAGTTATCTCATAATTTAAGCGTTTATGTTTATAATTATTTCATTGAGTGTATTTTGATATCATCCAACAAAATATATCAATTTTCTTTCTTTAATATGCAACAATATTAATTGTTAAATTTCATAACTGCACAACTACTTTTAATAGTTTTAAAAGGTTGACTTAACCTTTTTTTTTAATTTGTTTCAATTTGTTACCTTAATCAAATATGGAGTTCAGTATCTAATAGTCTAAACTCAAGTCAAAGACAATTAAAAACTACCATTATGTTAAAATTAAGAATTTAAAAGGCGAATGTTCTAATAAGATCGTCAAAAGTATATATATATATATATAATTATATATATATATATATATATATATATATATATATATATATATATATATATATTGAAATATAACAATCCAAAATAAAAGCGAGTTTTTGAAAAGTTCATATTAAAGAATTTATTCTGTATTTATTATTCCTTAATTTCTTAAATAAATAAAAAAACTTTAATTTCTTTTAAGTTTAGTTTTAGAACGTATTCATTACAGGAAATTTACTAAACCAATTTGATTTTGTTCAACAAAATTTTGTAAAAAGTAAATACTGCATTTGTTCTATTTAATTCACTTAGTAATTTTAAATTTGTTCAATCACTCTACTAAATGATATTTTAGTTATTTATCTCACAATTTAAGTCTTTACCTTTTATTTGTGTTTTTTAATAAGTTTTATTATTTATCCTATTATTCATATTAATTTTGTTTTAAGTTTAATTAAGTTTTAATTATCCATTAATTTGAATATTTTCAAGTTAGTATATATTAAAAAATATTTTATTTTATTAAGTACTCAAGATATTTTTTATTTATTTTCGTTTAACTATTATTCTGTTTCTGACTCAATATTTCTCCAAAAGTCAGTTGACTAAGTTTGAGGAGAATAAAGTGAAAAAAAAATGAGTTAGAGATAAAAAAAAATGAAAAAAAAGACATTGACATTATCCATTAACATGAGAATAAAATGCCAAAATACTTAAAAATTAACAAAATATTTTGAACACTTAAAGATGAATTTATTTCAATAAAAATTTAATTAAAAATATATAAACTTATAATATTTATAAAATACTATAAAAATTTTTGATATTATTGACAAATTTTAAAACATTTAATTACCTACTTGTAATAACATCAGTTGATCATTACAACCTTAAAATCAATCGATAATTTAAAATTTTTACTATCAACAAATATATTGAAATAAGGAATGTCAATTTTTCTATCAAAAACCTTTATCAATACTTACAGTTTCACTTAGGCTGTATTCACATTGAAAGATGGATTTGGAAGAGAGAGTGTGAATGAATTTAAGGGGATTTGAGAGTAGGTTGATTGTTATTTTTTTTAAGAGGTTTGAAGGTGAGTGAGAGTGAATTTGGGAGTAAAATTTATGAAAATTAGTGTAGGATTTGACCGATGTGGCATATAAGAAAATGATTTAATTGGTAAAAATTGAAGATTACCAAAATGTTCTTAGTAGTAAAAGTAATATAAAATGATAATTGTTAATAATATATTTAATTGTAAAAATTATTATAAGGAGAGAAAAATAAAAATTATTTTTTAAAATGAAAAAGAGAAAGGGTAACTGAGTTAAGTTGTATTCAAGTATTCATAATTTCTACCTCTGAAGATTAAAAAGAGAAAAAGCCTACACTCTCTCTGGTGCCATTTGTATATTCTTCCTTGTTCAAACTTCATCCTTTTTCTCCTTCCATTTTTGGAAATACGAACACCTTCATGGAAGCAGCATTCAATAACAACACCATTTTTGCAAGTTCAGCTTCACCACCATTTAGGTTGCCTTCCTGTTCCTTCTTCTTCCACATTCCTAGACAACGTATCACCTGCAACACAAAGTAAATGGGTGAAAACCCATGAAAACAACAAAATCAGTAGTGCACTTGCCATTGGAATCGAATAAGGAAGCTTTGGAATACATTGGAGCCGAATACGCCATGCTCGTAATCGATTACGAGTTCTTCATCCTTTTCTACATAAGGTGGAATTGATTCCACCCTCCTTGGAATCGAATATAGGTTCGGTCTTTGTCTTCAACCTCTAGCTCCATTGGTTCAAAGTTTAGCGTCTTCAACCTCCACCACCTACACTACTTCAATCCACGTCTACTATTGCACCAAGTGGCCTCGAAAACCAAACAACTTCGATGTCATTTCCTCCACCAAGGAGCACATCATGTTGGAATCGATTCAATCATGTTTCATGACTTTTTGCCTTGTTTTGAATGATAACAAAGGGGTAAAATGAGTTTTTCATAGAGAATCACTACGAATCTCCTCTCATCAGCGAAGATGAAATAAGCCTTGTATCCCGCAAATCTCCTCCCTTTCCTCTTCTCAAATTCGTTCAAACGAACACAAATAATCACTCCAATATGTCCTCCCAAATCACCTTGAATAGTACCATCCTTTCAAACGAACACAACGTTAGAGAGCGCTTATTTATTGTTTTTTCTCCTTCCTCTTTCTTTAGTCATTGAAGGATTTTTCCTCTTCTTTTAAAAGTTTCTCTTTGCAAGTCTAATCCCCACCATTACTACACTTCCACGAGCCACCACATTTCTAACATTGGACCAACCGCGACACAAGGGACATTGGTGGTGCATGTGCATGCAACTCCACCAGTGTCATTGACCACCATCATAATGTCACCAGCTGTTGGTAACTCATTGTTGTGTCGCGTCGACAACGACATTTCCTTCTTCTCCCTTTCTCCTTGAAGTTCTTCACATCCATTGTGCAAGGGTATCTCTACATCTCACCACTACATTTCCATCTCCAAATTTGTACACTATGGTCTGCCACAGACGTAGCTCATCGTGGTTGTTGTTATAGTTGATGTCAGTATCCATAATCACCAATCAAATCCACCATTGTTGGTACTCCACACGCACACCACATCGTCGCTTGATATGCCAAAGGAAATCCTTAGTGATGATAAAACTACTTTTTTCCAATCACATTTCTCTTTGATAACGATATTTGCACAAGATTACCGAAAAATCTTGTCATCGAAAGTAAGTGACGAATTCTATTAATGGATTTTATTAACAAATGTTTTAGTCAATAGTTACCAACATAACAAAAGTTTCACTTGTAAAAATTATCGATGAAAGTTTTATCGATGAATTTTTTATCATTAGTGATTTGTTGATAATTTTGATTTACTGATAAATTTTTAATATTGATAGATTTTGGTTCGTCAATAATATTAATTTTTTTTAATGAAAAGTTTAAACCCTCAAATGGTCCTCGTATTTATATAGGAATCTCAAATGGGTCATCGTTTTTTTTTTCGGTCTCAATTGGGTCATGTTTTTTGTAAAAATGAGCCAATTTTACTTTAATCGTTAAGTGCTCTCAGACGGCGTTAAGTTTAGCTGAGCTGTATTTTATATTTTGATGACGTGGCATTGTTCATTAAAATTGAATGGCTGATGTGTTTTAAATCATCGAATCTACGTGGCGTCGATGCTTCTTCTTCCCTCCAACCATTGATCACCTTTCACCTCTTCCGCTCCTCCGCCCAAATTGCTTTCTTCCCACTCCCACCCTCAAACCCTCACTCCCCAGACACACACCCTTTCTCCCACTCAAACTAAAAAACGCCGTTGTCGGGGGCGCGTTTGTCGAACTCCTCTTCTCCTCCGCCGACGGAGCACCTCATCTTCCATTCTCTCACTTCTCCTTTTCCCTCACTCTCTCTTCATTTTTCTCTCTCTAGAAATGGCATCAAAACTATCATTCATGGTGTGTTTCATGGCTCTATGCGCCATTGATCTAGCACAAAGCGCACCATCCCCTCAAGCGCCAGCACCGTCTGTGGACTGCTCAACCCTTGTTCTCACCATGGCCGATTGCTTGTCCTTTGTCACCAATGGCAGCACCGTCACCATGCCAGAGGATACCTGCTATTCTGACATCAAGTCTGTGCTCAAAACTGCCATGTTTGCCTTTGCGAGGCTTTCAAAAGTAGTGCTCTGTTTGGTGTGATTTTGAATGTCAGAAAGGTCATAAAGATCAGTGCTTTCAAAACTGCACCTGTTTGTCTTTTCATTTTCTTTATGGTAGATTTCTTCATAAAGATCAGTGCTTTCGACTTCTGGGATGGTTAAAGGTTTTATTTTTACAAATAGCATTTCTATAGTTTACAGCTATTCCAATTCAAATATAAATATTCATAGGAAGTTGATGAAACAAGAATCATATTTCTTTAGGAAAACACGACAGTGATAGCAACAAGCTCGGAATTTTGATGGCAACAAGCTCCTCCCTTTAGAGCACTCACCGCAAAATATTCCTCCACAAAATCGGCAGTGATGTCAAGAGCACATGATGGGATGAAACCTCACACCACAAAGCATACAAGAAGAAGCAACACTATCAGAGGAAAAAGAATCAAAATACTCTTTAGTATCGCAACTCCTCCTCCTACCACCCACCTCATCATCCTGTCAATAATATTAAGCACCATAAACAAAATCAAACATGGAGCCCCAAACTATATCCAGACCCAAAGGAAAAATTGATATAATTTTAACTTTAAAGTAACATATTAATTTAATGTTTGTAGATGATCCATGAATAATTCCCTTATTCCCCTCTCTCTCTCTTCTGGTCTCACTTTCAAATGCAACATGAACACATCAATGTTTGTGAACTGTAATGGTGAAGCATCGGCGCCGTGGAAGGTGATTTAAAACACATCAGCCATTCAATTTTAATGAACAATGCCACGCCATAAAAATATAAAATACAACTCAGCTAAACTTAACACCGTTTGAGAGCACTTAACAGTTAGGGTAAAATTGGCTCATTTTTACAAAAAATATGACCCAATTGAGACCGAAAAAAAAACGATGACCCATTTGAGATTCCCATATAAATACGTGGACCATCCGAGGGTTTAAACCTTAATGAAACTTACACTAGTGCAAAAACAACGTATAACGTCACGCGTTTAACGTCGAACCACTAAATAGCCAACGTTAAAAATGACAGGTAACATTTTTGTAAATAAATGCAATTATTAAACGTCGTTTATAATTGTAATTCGACGTAAAAGGATATAAAACGTCGAATGTTTTAGCATTAGACGTCAAAAGGTTAGTGAATTCAATAAAAATTTGAGCGGGAGATTGAAAATTCATTCACTTTATCTTAGCGCGCCAGACCCTCTTCTCTTCTCAAACTTTTCTGGAACGAAGTTTGACGACCATCACAGGTAATCTTTCTTTCATTTGATACAAATGCATGTTAATTAACTAATTTATGTATGATTTTCGTTTGTTTTAACCGATTATTTTCGTGTTCTTATCCTTCATAGATGCATTCTGTTTTCTCTTTCACGGGTGACGACACTTTATTCCGATGAACCCACCTTTTGAAGGTTAGTTTTCGTTTTCATTTTGAAGAACTTATTTGTTAAACTTGTTTGTTGTTTTTTTTTAAACTTGTTTATGGTTGTTGTTTGGTTGAACTTGTTTGTTGTTGTTGTTTGGTTGAACTTGTTTGTTGTTGTTTGATTGAACTTGTTTGTTGTTGGTTATTGTTGTTTGTTATTGATCAAAGTTCATGCTTTATAAAATATCAAAAACTTGAAATTTGTTGTTTTTCTGCTTTCAGATCTCGTAGAGTTGTTAAAAAGAATCACAATTAATTTAAAAAAATAAAAAAAAATTTATTAACGTCGTATATTGACAAAGTTCGACGTCAATTTAACGTCTCCTGATATGACGTCGTTTGCGAATTCGCCGTTAAAAGCCCAAAATATTCGACGTTGTTCGCGATTTTTGTACTAGTGTTATTGGAATTTCTATTAAAAAATTTCATTGTGTTTTATTTTTGCTTTAGTATTATGTTGTTTAATTTTTTATCGTTAATAGTCATTATTTTTTATTTTCTCACTTTAATCCTTTTTACTACAAGAAATATATCATACTACAAGATAAAATTTACTGATAGAAAAAAAAAATTGACAGTAAAATAGAATTTGCTAACAAAAAAGAAAATCTTTTGATAAAATAGAAATTACAAAAGTATTTGCTAGATAAATAGAATTTGTATATAAGTTTTTGGATTTCAACGATGTTATTTTCATTAATAATGAATTTGTTAAGCAATATATGATGAATATAACTTGTCATACATTCTATGGTACTATCCCATTAATGGACCAAATTGATCCCCAAAGGAATAAATGTTGGAAACGAGAAGATGAAATAACATTCATACTTTCCCACTAACAAAAGGTAAAAAAAATGAAAAACTAAATATTCAATAAAGAAATACTTTTTAATAAAAACTCAATTAAAAATGTCCATTTTTATAATAATATATATATATATATATATATACTTAAAACTTAATTAACCCTTATATATAAAACACTATATATATAAGTGGAACACAACACCTAATTTGCATCCAAGCATTTGTAGGAAGAGTAAATTATTTACATGGCAACCTTAAGAGTGTTTGTTGTGTTGGTTCTCTTTATTCTGAATATTCATCACTCTCATTCTGAAAAGAGCACATGTCCATCAGAAAATGAGCAACCCATGTTCATATTTGGAGACTCTCTGTATGATTCTGGAAACAATAACTACATTCCCACCTCCCCAATTTTCCAAGGCAACTTCCCTCCATATGGAGAAACTTTCTTCAACTATCCCACTGGAAGACTGTCTGATGGACGTTTGATCACAGATTTTATTGGTATCCTTTCTTACTCTCTATTTCAATCCATGTTATTTTATTTTGTTTTATCAGACAAAGTAAAACTCTTAGGTTAACTTTTCGGATAATAATATTTTGATACGGTTATTCATTTTCACACTCAAATAATACGTTCTGAGTTTTATTAATAGTTTTATTCAGCCAATCATATTATATCATTTTATAAATTTATGACATGATATTGTGTAAAATAAATGTATTCTAATTTTTTTTATCTTAATTTGCTGAGTCCATGCATATGTTTGCAGCTGACTATGCAGAGCTTTCACATATTTCTCGGTTATTCTTGGACCCTAGACGGCTTAATTCATATACTAATGGAGTCAACTTTGCATCTGCTGGAGCTGGAGCTTTGCCTGAAACTAATCCAGGATTGGTATTCCTTTCCCTGATTTCTAAAATTCTCCATTAAAGTGTTATACTGTCAAAAAACATGTTAAATATGTCCCCAAATTTGGACTTAGAATTGAAAGTCATTCATGTTTAAAACTTTAATGCATTTTGATTTTTTAAGTTTTAAAAATTAATAAATATAATCTTTTTAATCCAACCATGTTAAATTGATGACGTTTGAGGTTTTTATACCATTTTAACACATTTTGATTCAAATGTCAGTCTAAAATACGATTTAACAAGCTCAAAAAATTAATATCACAAAGTTAAGAAAACTATATTCCTTCATTTTTTTAAATTTGAGGTCAAAATGTATCAAATTCTAACACAGAGACTAATTTCAATCATACATCTAAGTTTAAGAAGTAAAAACATGTTTAACTTAATAGAAAAATGATAAAGTGATATACTTTACTTCAATTGTCTGTGTATGTTTCTTATAATGCATTTCAATTACTTGGATGTTATAGGTGATTGACATGAGAACTCAAGGATTGTACTTTACGAGAGTTAGCAGGCAATTGAGGCAACAACTTGGAGAACTCAAAGCTAGAAGATTGTTGTCCACAGCTGTTTATCTTTTTTCCATTGGATCCAATGACTATGCATCCCCTTTCTATACAAACCCCATGAATGTCACTGTTCCATACCCTCCAAGAAATTTTGTAGATTTCGTCATTGGCAACATTACAACAGTGATCAAAGTATATTTTAATATTTTTCCTAACCATTGCACTAACATTTCTCTCTCATAATTACAAACTTACTGTAAAAACCCTTCAGATGAGGATGCTGACCACGGATGAGCTTAGTGACCACCTCTAATTGAGGATTCTTCTCTTTAAATATTGGAAACTAAGATTCCATAAATTCCCTATTCAAATATTTAAAGCTAAATTGAGAATCCACTATTCAAAGTAGTAGGAAAACATGAAAATTATACTTGTTCATATCATTTCTAGTTCCGATAAAATTTCAGTAATAGTACAAATAAGAGGGAGAAATATGGTTATCAAGAAGTATAGTTCATTTTGAACTTTTTTCTAATTTAATTGTTAAAAGGATATTAATAGCATGAAGTCAGTAATCACAGCAAATGTGGCAAAACAAAAATGGTAAGACTAAGATATTTGTACAATAACCAAACAAGCAAGAACAACTTGTTAATTGTAATTCATAAAATTATCCCTCGCAACATAGAATGTTGATGATAGGAAACAACAGGAATAAATAATGAAATAAGAAGAAAAGGGAATGCAAAAAGGATCATTGATTCTATTTTGTTGAAATCAAGGCAAATACAGAAGGAACATATCTGATTGGCCCTCTTCCAATCCTAGGTAGGAACATATCTGATTTGTCCTCTTCCAACCCTGTTGATCGTCCTTCTGCTGTTTTATACTCTCCAATAGCCTTCTTGAGCAAAGAAACATGAAACACAGGGTGTATTTTCGAATTTGGTGGTAACTACAACCGATAAGCTATTTCTTCAACACCCTTTCAATGACTTCAAAAGGTCCTTAGCACCTTACGCTAAGCTTAGGACTGACGCAAGATATAACAAAATGTTGTCTGTGAGGTTTCAGTTTAAGAAACACCATGTCCCCTATCTCAAAACTTCTCTCTTGTTGGTGTTTGTTCGTCTGTGTCTTCATACGATTCTGGGAACACATCAAATGTCCTTTCAACTGACAAATGACTTCATCTCTATCAATTAGTTCATGTTGAATCGCCTCTACTTTCACCTCTCCTCTTAACTCTGGAATAATTCTTGGAGGAGGCCTGCCATAAACTGCCTCGAAGTGTGTAGTCCCTATAAATTCATGGTAAGTGGTGTTAAACCACAATTCTGCCCACGACAGCCAATGAATCTAGACTTTCGATTGATCAGTGATGAAACAATGAAGGTATGTCTCCAAGCATTGATTGGTCACTTCTGTTTGACCATCTGTCTATATGGGTGATATGCTGAAATCATCCTTAACTTGGTTCCCTGCTGCCTGAAACATTCTCTCCAAACGCACCTATAAACGTTAGGTCTCTATCACTTACCACTGACTTAGGTACCCCATGTAAACGAACCACTTCTCTGATAAAAATCTCAGCAATACTCTTAGTAGTATATGGATGTTTTATTGGAATGAAATGACTATATTTTGTAAGTCTGTCAACCACCACCAATATAGTATCAAAACCCTTTGATTTTGGCAATCTTGTAATAAAGTCTAAGCTTATGTCTTCCCTGTTTCGGAATTGGCATCAACTGTAACAATCCTCCTGGAACAATAGTTACATATTTTTGACATTGACATGTGTCACACTCTTGAACAAATTTCATGATATCCTCCTTTATTCCCTTCAAGTATAAGTTCATTGTAGGCTTCTTATAGGTCCAGTATAAGCCAGCATGTCCTGATTGGGGAGACACATGCAACTCTTTCAAGAATTTGGGGATCCAAGGTGATTGAGACGAAATAACTAACATGTCTTTATACTGCAATACACCTTGTTGATAACTGAATCATGCATACTTACCCTCAACTCTTCCCTCTTTTGGTGTTGTAATGATCCCCAACAACTCCCATCCTTATGCACCTCATCAATTATCCATGATAATCCATTCATATTGGCTTAGTGACAAATTTTCTTAACTCTAGAACATCCTTACTTCAAGACAGGCCATCGGCACCTTTGTTTTCATAACCCAACTTATAAACTATTTCGAAGTTATACCCCAATAATTTTGCCACCCAAATCTATTGTTTTCCATTGCGATACGTTGTTGCAAAAGTTGTTTGAGGCTTCTCTGATCAGAAAAAGCCTTAAATTTTTGCCAAAGAAAATATAACCTCCAAAATTGGATGAATAGAGCTACAACCATCAACTATTTGTCATTCGCTGACTTGGACATATTTCTAAGGCTTAAAGCCTTGTTGTAGTAAGCAATAGGTTGTTTGTCCTGCATCAAAATGGTCCCAACACCAGTTATATGTCTAAGTTATGAGAATTATTAAGTTGTGGTTTCATATGTATGTCAGTGGGGACAAGTTTTACATAGAAAATTTATTCTTTTTGAAAAGCTGATGGATATTTGAGTTGGTTAAAGTAAGTCATATAAATTGTTAGATTTTTTGAACCGGTTGGACTGAGCAAGTTAGACTATTAATTGATTGAGTAATGTATTACTGAGCCATGTTGATTGATTAGTAACGTGGTAAATGAATTATGATGATAATATATTATAGGTTTAATTGCTTCCTTTGTCCCCAGTTTGGTTGAATTGTGTCAAATTCATCCTCATTTTTAAAAAAGTTTCATTGTCATCCTCACGTGGTGTAAAAGTGTCAATTGAATCCAAACATAGAAAAAATTTGTGTCAATGTAGTCATCTCCGTTAAATACACACTAACGGTGTTAAGTGGCTGATTATTTGGCACTAGAGAATTAAAACGTGGCAAAAGAGAGGTTTACGTGGATGCCCTAAGTGGGAAGTACCTCAATGAGGTTATAAGTGACAGATGCGTGGTGGGAGTTGATGGTGTTGGTTGTCTTCTTCTTCGTTAGGGTTTGATGTTTTGTGTTGGCAGTAGCTTGGTGAGTTTATTGTTCTTCCTCCCTCTACTTCTTCCTCCCTCTTTGGGTGTTTGTTGAGAAATGGTTGTTCTTCGGTTTGGAGTTGGTTGAAGAAGTGTTGGTACTGTGTGGATTGGGGTTGGGTGAGAAAGCTTGGTTGTGAGGTTGTGCTTCAAACTGCACATTGAATATAACAGCAGAATTTGTGCTTCAAACTGCACATTGTGCTCCAAATACCCCACGAACAATGCGAAAAACGCTTCCAAATCACCAAAAGCGTTCTGCTTTCAAAAGCCCCAATTGCGATTTTTCACCCTTCCTCAACTCAGAAACACTCTATCTCAAATATCTCAAATGCCCTAATTAGTTTTCGTTCACAAATCCCTAAATGAATTCTGATTTTAATTTCCCCAATTCAATAACCTATTTCCATGTAGCCTAATTTTAATTTCATTAACACGTCATTGCCACTACTGTCACTCATTTGCCACGTTTTAATTCTCTAGTGCCAAATAATCAACCACTTAACACAGTTAGTCTGTATTTAACGGAGATGACTACATTGACACAAATTTTTCTTATGTTTAGATTCAATTGACACTTTTACACCATGTGAGGACGAAAATGAAACTTTTTTAAAAATGAGGATGAATTTGACACAATTCAACCAAACTGAGGACTAAGGAAACAATTAAACCTATATTATATGAAAAGTTGAATGAGTAATTTAGAAAATAAAAGTTTTATTAAGATTGAAGAAGAATAAGTTGTGCCTCTATCTACGAAAGAGAGAAAGAGAAAAAGAATGTGAAATCAGAAAATGAGGAAGACGAAACTCTTACTGTGCGCCTGTGAAAGATGAAGCAAAAATATGATGAAAAATTAAATACGAAGACGAAGCTGTGCCTGCGAAACTCTTATCGTATTATATTTTCATTGTGTCAACAAAGTGTATGTATATAAGCTTGGTGTAATAAGGTTTAATAAGGTTTACGCATGAAATTTCTTCTTATGTTGTTTTTGTTCAATTTTTCAATATGATCTTAATTTTATTTTTTTTAATCAAGTTTTAATTTTTGTTAATTTTTATTTAATTCATTTTTTATAATATTGTTTAAATAGTTAATAGTATATGAATATTGTATATCAAGTATCAATTCATGATTTTTTTTTCTATTCTTAATAATTTTTTTATATCTTTTATTTTTCTAATTTTAAATCAAATATTCTCTTCAGTATCGTGATATTAATAATGTCATGTGACAATATCTATGTTACAGAGTTAACATCCGTGTTACAAGATTAGTGTCACGATGTTATGTTAATCGTAATTTACATTAATTTTATTTAATTCAGTCCTAATTTTCTTTAATTTTTTTCTTCTTCCAAACTTCAACTTAATCATTTAAAAATAAAAAATAAATTTAATATTGTCATGTGATTTTTAATATTTCTAAAATTATTTTTATCATATTTTAAACAAACTCTAACTATATTATTAGAATATAATTATTAGAGTTGGTTTAGAAATAACTCTAGAAATATTAACTTATAAAAATGTAAATTTTAATAAAAATATTAATATAACCTTATATAAAAATTAAATTTGATCAAAATTTAAAAGAGACAAAATTATTTTATTTTAAAAAAATTGAGACTAAATTAAAGAAAATGAACAAAAATTAAAACTAAATTGAATATAAAAGATGACACGTAATACTTTAACACATGACACAAATACTTTTACATTACACTGCTATTTTCTTAATTAAAAAAATCCATGTGATATACACTATTCACATATTATTAATTATTTAAATAATGTTACAAAAATTTAATTAATAAAAGAAAAATAAAAATTGAGAATTGATAAAGAAAAACAAAAACTACCATTGAAAAAACCAAACAGAGGAAAAGTAGGATTTAAACCTAAAGTTTATATATGAAATGGGATTGCACATTATAGTTATAAGCATAATAACATAGTACAAGCAACACACATGTTTTTATTGGGTTAAGAACAGTCCTCTTTGGGCTTTAATAGTTTGAGAAATAGAGGTCATTTCTCCCTCCCTGTACCTCCATAATTTCATTATAATTTTTATTTAGATTTCCATAATGCACAATTAGAAAAAAATTTCGAAATGTATCAGAATACAAACTTTGTATTTTGAATTATACAATTTAAAGTACAAAACTTTATATTATAAAATGCATAATATTTATATTTTTTTATTGAGCATTTTGAAATATAAAATAAAAAATATATTTAAAAAAAGTAGAAAGTCAATGTGAATAAAAAGGAGTGGGAGAGAGCATGTAATAGAGAATGATGGAGGAGGAAAAGGAGATAAAGAGAAGAAAATAAAGATAAATAAGTCATTTCACAAGTTTATGAAAGTGCAAGATAAAATTAGGGAGGTGCGAGGAAAAATGTGACTCCTCTAGACTGTATCATCCAAAGTTTGGCCCAAATCAGTACAAGTTGTAGAAAATAAAACTCAAAATTAATAAAAATTGAAAATAAATTAATGATATATAGTTTAACTCCAATTTTAAATGACTATATTAAGAATTTAAATCCAATTAAAAATTAAAAAAAAATATAATTAAAAATTTATGTATATATTTATAATAGAGGAAAATTTTATAAAATTTAAATAATTTTCTATCCAACCTTGATTTTAACCATCAACATATAATTAAACACCTTATGTATTTATTCTTATAATTATTTGACACAATACACACAACATAAATACATGAACACGGACAAATACTCACACGAACCATCTATATATAAATTTTCATAAAATATACATAAATTTTCATAAAAGGTATATTACAAGAGTAATATACAATAAAATAGAAAACATTTTTCTATTAAATATATTATACAATTAAATATATGAATAATGTCAAAAATTATTTATTATAAGTCACATCAAATAAATAAAGAGTTATTGTATCATAAATACAAGTTCTAGCAGACTTTGATCTCTAACCAGTATTTACACTATTACATTCTTAGTAATTACTGTTAACATATTCAAAACATCATTTAATATCACATATATTCAACGATCACATGTTATAAAAGTTATTTTAAGTGACATAATCTCCCTTATATGAAATTTAAATATAAATATATATATATATATATATATATATATATGTATATTATTGCTATTTTATTTAAATTAATATTTATATTAAAATTTTAAACCAACTATAAAAGAATTTTTTATCTAGATTTTTATACACACATTTTTCTAAATCAGGACTAGTGACGCATACTGAAATTAAAAAAGTACAATCATAAATATTTTAAAATTTAAAAAAATAGAATTAGGATATGGTTCATTTATTTCTTGTAATAAATACATTTGGCTCTAAATATATAAAAGTTTATTTAGTTAATAAAAATATATGTAAATGATTATAAATGTTATTAAATTTATTAAATAAATTTAAGTTTCATTTAAAAAAATTAAGAATTTTGAAGTATTATATTATTAGTTCATATTTTTATATGATTAAAAATCATTTATTTAAAAGAAATTCAATAATATCATTAAAGTTGGTTTAAAAATAATTTTAAAAATATTTAATAAAAAATATCAATATAATATTTATAAAAAATAAATTTAGTTCTATTTTGAAAATGAATGATATTACTTATTTTAAAAAAAAATTGGAATTAAATTGAATAAAAAATAAATATGAGGTTAAATTGAATAATGACATGATTATAACACAAACTTATAACGCTAATATTAACATGTCACATAATACTGATTTGACATGTAAATAAAAACTAAAATACATATCGAAAAAATTAAAACAAAAAAACTACTTATTTATACGTAACATATCTATAACGATGATAGTATTAATCTAATGGAAACTACTTAATTAAACAATTTTTCAAGAAATGAAACTCAATTAAAATAAAACAAAAAAAAATGAAACCAAAAGTAAGGTGTTAAAGTGATTTGTTATGACCAATAGTCACCATTTATTTCCATTACCATTGCCAAATCTCACTTTATTTATTCTTACATATAAATTGTCAACCAAAATGAAGTCTAGAAATTTCCAATTCATAAAATCATAACAACAAATCCCAATCCAAAAAGTAGGGCATGCAAAGCCTGGTTGACTCCTTAACAAGTATACTAAATCCTTAAAAATAGTAAAATGAAAGTCCAAATATCAATTTTTTTTTCAAGGATTTAGGCTTGTTTGTTTAATCATGATTATTTATTAATTCTAACGATAATAAATGTCATTGATTGATTTATGGTAAAAGAAATTCATTTTGAACAATATAAAAGTTATAAAGTGATTTGATAAAAGTTTTACTAGGATTGAATTTTATGAATCAAAATAATGCAATAATTTACATAATATATCTTTATCTCACTTTAAAAATTTACATCAAAAGCACACTAGTCCAAATTCTTTAGTAGTAAGTTATAAATCTATATGTCACATCACTAATTCCTTAGTCAAGTTAACATACTATTTGAATTAAGTTTAGATGTCTAGAATGACCAAGAGATATTGAGTTCATTCCTATAATCAAATCTTTTGGATGTTTTATCTATGTCTAAGTTCCAAATCATTTTCCAATTATTAGATACTTTTAAATTGTATTATATTCCAACATATAAATCAATATTTTTTATCAATATTTAAAATATACATGTAATTTTTAATTTAACATTTTTTTGCGATTTTATTCGTCTTATATTTGTATTATTTATATTAATAAATGAGTTAGTTAACTTTTTACTGGTCCAAAATTCACCAGTGTATAAATATATATATTGATGATATTTATATCGAGGAATATATTTAAAAGTAATGGTTGATATTTCCGTTAATGGATGTAAGCCAGACGATAATTCAATGAATGTAATTATGATTAATATATGTTCCGGTAATTATGACTAAAGTTATTAATAATATGATTTATACAAATCAGTGATAAAAAGACATGTATACTAAAAGTAAATTATTAAATATTTACAAATTAAAGAATGAAAAATGTGTATCAATACATTAATTAAATGCGATGGATTTTAAATGGCCTGTAAGTTTCCTTAAAAGAAAGTATTAATTGCTTTAAAATATTGACTTAATCTTTTTCTTTATTTCAAAATTTCTTTTAATTGTTATCTATTAAAATATCGAGTTTTGTACCAAATTGTTTAACTTAGGTTAAAGACAATTAAAAGCTATCATTAGTATGTTAAAATGAATTAATTTAAATATGTGTATATATGTTGTAACGTTGTCAAATTATAACTTCAATTATCTGTGTATGTTTCTTATAATGTATTTCAATTTATTGGATGTTACAGGTGATTAACCTGAGAACTCAAGGATTGTACTTTACGAGAGTTAGCAAGCAATTGAGGCAGCAATTTGGAGAACACAAAGCCAAGAGATTGTTGTCCACAGCTGTTTATCTTTTTTCCATTGCATCCAATGACTATGCATCCCCTTTCATTAAAAACCCCATGAATGTCACTCTTCCATACTCTCCAGAAAAATTTGTAGATTTCGTCATTGGCAACATTACAACAGTGATCAAAGTAGATTTTAATCTTTGTCCGAACAATTGCACTAACATTTCTCTCTCTCATAATTATTCTTCGTTCTCATATGTTTCTAATTTTAAGAAATGATATTTTATGCAGGGAATTTACAATGAAGGTGGAAGAAAATTTGCGTTTCTAAATGTTGCTCCTCTGAGTTGTGCTCCGTTACTAAGGACATTCGTGAATGGAACAACTGTAGAAGCATGTCTTCAAGCACAACCTTCTGCTCTTGCAAGACTACACAATATTGTTCTTTCCAGATCTTTTCAAAACCTAGAAAAACAACTGAGCGGATTCAAATACTCAATTTTTAACTTCTATGATGCAATTCTGGAATTGGTCAAGTACCCTTCAAAATATGGTATATAAATGTCCTTAATTTGTATATATATCACAGTTTTTGTTAAAAAAACAAGAAGCGAAAAGCTTCATATTTATTGCAATGTAACCATTGTCTCCATTTTTTTTGTTGGTAAGGTTTCAGAGAGGGGAGTGTGGCTTGTTGTGGAGGTGGACCCTACAGAGGAGATTATAGTTGTGGAGGGAAAAGGGGTATCGAAGAATTTGAATTATGCAGTGATCCTGGTGAGAATGTGTTCTTTGATTCTCTTCATCCATCTGAGAAAGCTGCTGAACATTTCGCTCAGCTAATGTGGAATGGTAACAGAGATGTGATTGAGTCTTACAATCTGAAGCAGTTGTTCAACTTTTAATAAATAATTCTACGTAAATTTAGTCCTTTGCAGAATAAAACAAAAATCATTGCTGAATGTAGCATGATTGAATAGATATATGGTTATTGTAATAGTATGGTAAAAGTAAATGTTACAACTCTTTTAATAATCAATTAGAGCTAAGAATGTAATAAGGAATAACATTTCTGAATGTACTTTTAATCTGTGAAACAAGCTTGGTTCTCTTTGATATGATAAAGAAAACACGACTGTGATCAATTTTCAAACACGCATTCATGAGACATGTAGTTGTTTGCGAATTTATATGATTCAGTTTCCTTAAAGAAAATTTACTGTGATTTAGTTAAAACTCGTAAAATGAATTGAGTCTAACTTTTAGAAAACTAATCTTAAATTAAATAATTTATGTAAATGTTTTCATTTTTAAATTAAATTAGAAAGTTGAACAAAATATAATTATAAAGTTGCCTTGATTCAAAGTCATTCTAAACTCCAATTTCAACTTTTGGGCATGAAACCAATATTTTATTTTATTTTTTGTATTTTTTTCCCACTTCCAATATATATATATATGAATAACAAAAATGAATAACAAAAACACTTGCAAGCTGGCTAACAAATTTTGTATCAGCTGGGGCTGGTGCTCTTATTGAAACAAAAATATTATTCTGTTGTTTTAAGAAAATTACAACAACGAAAAGAGTTACAACTTTAATTTTTACATTATCATTAATTTTAAACATAATTTATAATTAAAACTTTGTTCCATCTTATGCATCTAAGTTTGATTTTAAAAAAATTGCATTAAACAATGGAATGGTCCATCTTTTTCTATTAAGTTCCATTCTTGTTTTTACAAATGAAACCCCGAAGCATTTTCTCCGTTCACTTCATCCATCTTCATAAAAGATTTTAAAGGGAACGTACAAACACATGGACAAACAGGTTTTTATTTGGTTTTGGATTAATTTCGGGAATTTTACGCCAAATAACATTATAACTTAAATCTCTTTTCAACAAAAAAATATCTAAGTATAAATTATTTCACCTCAAACACACGTGTGCTGCATATACTATTCACAGGTCCAAAAGTAAGTTTTGATTTGGTTGGGGCTTGGGGAAATAAGTTGTTCACTTTGTAGAATCACTTTTCAATTAAAGACAATATTCTTTCAATTTAAACTAAAATTCATTATACAAAATTAAGACGATTCAAAATCAAATTTCCAATCAGTTGATACAAACGCACTTAAAAGACAAGAATCAGCTACAAAGTTTCAATTACCAGAAGATTTATTTATTTAGCATTTATTTGTTATAGTTACTCACTGCTGCCAACGTGAAAATCTTGTATCCAAAAGTGGTCTTTTTAAAAAGTAAACATTCCATCATTTGGCCTAATAGCCTATTGTAACATTCCCTCTACTAAAACATAGCAGAGCTTTATAGGGAACAAAAAATCACTTTTGTCATGCTTTTTTCTATCTCGCTAATCTCAACACGGGGAAGCAAACAACATAACCACAAAAAAGGTATATGAACTATTGACTGGAAATGGCGCCAGATAGATAAAATTAGAACTTACTCTCACCAGTTCACAAACTGACTAAGTCACCGGAAGAGAAGGAAAATCTTGTCAAATACACCAAGGGTAACTTTCTCATATACCTAGTTCTTAATATTTCACAGCAGTTGTCCACGTACCTTGCACACTAGGGTGTTTGGTTACATCTCTTGACCTCAATTTCACTACCTTTCTGCCCAATGCATTCCTTAGTCTGGTTGCATGCAAAAGTATGTCTTCTGGATCCATATTCTTCACACATATCACTCGCTGGTTTTTGTTCTCTGCATTTCATTAGAGAATCACCAATCACAACAAAAGCATTTTCCAACTTGGTGGAGTAGGCTACATGGAACAACCGAACCATTACATCCTAATGAATCATAGCAAATGATAAACCATTTAATATAAATTCTTTTAAATGTTGCCCCTATAGTCTTTTGTTAGATTTTATCAATCTCTAAATATTGAACAACCTTCCATCTAATCCAATTTCCTTATTTCCCATATGCCAAACTACATAAGGCAAGACTATAACATTTTTTCCAATATAGGTGCTGCTCCAACTTTTTTCTCTAGTACATTTTTATCCCATATTGTCTTGTGTATCCACTCATACAGTGTAACAATCTCATCTTCGCAAATTTGAGCATAAATTTCTTATTGCCTTTATACAGTCCCAATATTCAATATCCCATACAAATTGCATTAGAGAATTATCAATAAACCTATGGAAAAGAAAGTAGTTACACAGTCACAGGTAAGCACAACAAACTTACTGTAAAAACCCTTCAGATGAGGATGCTGACCGCGGATGAGCTCAGTGACCACCTCTATTTGAGGATTCTTCTCTTTAAATATGGGCAACTGAGACTCCATAAATGCCCTACTCAAATATTTAAAACTAAATTGAGAATCCACTATTCAAAGCAGTATGAAAACATGAAAATTATACTCGTTAATATCATTCTAGTTCCAATAAAATTTCAGTAATAGTGCAAAGGAGATAAGACGGAGAAATATGGTTATCAAGAAGTAGAGTAGATTTGAACTTTTTTCTAATTTAATTGTTAAAAGGATATTAGTCGCATGAAGTCAGTAATCACAGCCAATGTGACAAAACAAAAAATAGTAAGACTAAGATATTTGTACAATCACCAAACAAGCAAGAATAACTTGTTGATTGTAATTCATAAAATTATCCCTCGCAACATAGAATGTTGATGCCAAATATAAAGTTCAGTTAAAACTATCATGTATGTAGGGTTTTAGACTCAAAGAAGCAGAATGAAAGAATGCAAACCCTTAAACTTTACCGCAAGCAAACATCAAAGAACAAAGATTAAGTCTGCAGTAGGAAAAACATAACCAAATAAGATAGGACGTCTATTTCAAAGAATACAAGCCTGATTTGGACCTCATTATTATTATTAGAAATTTACAAGCAAATTATGCGAGCCAGCAACAGATTTCAGTTGCAAAGTCCTGAGAGGAATTTCAAATATCCATCTAGTAACAAAAAATCACATGTCATTTATGAACTATTCCACTCCATCCCTTCAAAACATAGAAACATCATCTCAGAGATTAAATGCAATTTTACAAATATAGGCAGAAATCCAGTAGTTCACTGTCGCCAAGAACATAAATATGAATATAAGATACACAAGAATTGAAGATATGACAAAATTGTTTGTACCTTATACCTCTGCTACTTCCACCCCAGTTGCAGTAACTAACAATCAGTTTGTGAAGTTGCCAAACCCCTCGCAAAGCCATATGAACCTAAAAAGGGTTGACAAAAAGGCTTCTGAGAAATATGACGTGAATGAGTGGACTGAAACAAAAACTACACACACAGAAATAGCAATCTGCTGGGAGTGCCAGTGTATAACAACGAAATGAAGGAAAATTAGCTGCAATTTTGCAAACATGGGCCTTTAGAAAAATAAATAGCAAGAACAAATAGTTTCACCAGTGTGCAGTAGAATGAACTGCACTACAGGGAATCAATGTTTAAACCCAACGCGCGCACGCACACATACAGCATAGTTAAAATTCCAAAATTGACTACACAATTGAACAAGCCATACAACAAGCAGCAAAGAATTAGGAAAAATCAGCATTCAGAAACTGATTTTCACTACAACACTCGAATATTCTTTCACAGATATCAACCGAGTTCAACAAAGAGTTCAATTCCATAGATGCATCCCTTAAATCAAATAAATAATCAAATATGCATATTCACTCACCTGCGCACAACACACTTCAGAAGTAGCGACAAATTCTTGGGAGCTCTGTTCCTTTCTCTGCTTCAGCAATGTGACAAGGGTTTTTCTTTACTTTCCCCGGCTCCAAAACGCTGCCGTCTAGGTAATTTTTCCTTGACTGGAATGTTTCTGTTTTTAATTTTTTTTCATTTCCATCCATTTAGTTAACTAATTGTGTCCGTTTAATATCCTGGAAAGGAAAAAAAAAAAATACAATTTTAGTATAGGTAGAATGTATGCGTGTATTCATAGACAAATTTAGTTTTGGTTATTATAATTTTAAATTAATAAACTAATCCTAGAACTTTTTTTAAAAATATGTCAATTTAATCAATTTTTAATTTTCCAAAATTAATTTTTTTATTAAATATTAATTTTAAGTATTATTAGAAATTAGTTTATTGTGGAAATTTAATTTTTAAGTATAATTACAATGGAAAAAAAGTTTTAAGTATAACTATTGTGAAAAATAAATTTTTAAATATATTAGTCCTATATTTATTAATTAGAATTAGAATTTTTAAGTATAATTATTGTAAAAAATATTTTTTATTTAATAAAACCAAAAAATTATAGTTAACGTTTTATAAATATGAAAAATAATTTAAACAATACTTAAATGGGAAAGGCTTATGTATTTTAAAATTAAAGAGACCGAAAAATGAATTAGAAAAAGTTAAAAATTAAACCTTGAAAAGAGACTAAATATATTTTATCAAATATAGAGCTATTGAGTTGTGTTTATTGTAAACAATGTAATGTGTAATTAAGTAATATAAAGAGGTTTTGACTTTTTGTATAAAAATGAAATCATTATGGTTAGAGATAGATTATAAACAATACGAAATTATAATAAATAAGAAAAAAAACAATCTTTAAGTCAAATTTTTAAATTGAGATAGATTTATGTTTCATTATCATTATTAGAATTATATATAATATTATAAATTTTTATCAATTAAAAGTAAGATCAAATTATATATATATATATATATATATATATATATATATATATATATAATAAATTTTACAAAAATAAGTTAGATTTATAATTATTTTAGTATGATAAAAAAAAATTAAAATTAATTATCTATATGTTCCTACCATATCTACTAGTCTTACAATAAAATTGTGATGGCCAAAAGAATAAAATAATAGTTTGTCCCATAAAGGGTTGTGTTTGTAACTTATAAGCATAAAGAACATAAGAAGAAAATCATAAGCATCACAAAAAAACACTCCACGTGGAGCACATTGCACAAGTTCCTTTCTCCATCTATTTATATATACACGTATCCTCACAACAGTTTTTTTTTTTTTTATAATTTTCAATCATATATCTAATAATCAGGACCACATATATGGAGGGGTCCATCTTCATGTAATCACTGCTCTTAAATATAATAAATAAAAAAATTAATACACTCAACCATAAATGAATATAGAAGCTTGTTCAACTATAAATTAAATAAATTACAACTAACAGAACAAAGATAATTTGAAGGAAGTCCCCAAATAAGAAAAAGAAAACTTTTCTTCTCAATTGCTTAAATACTACTTATCACTTCATCTCACTAGGCTAATCTATATAAAATATTGACATTATTTTTAATTTAAATTTTTAAAATAATCAATTTATATATTCTTAATTATAAAGTGATTAACTATTTTATTTTTGTGATATAAAACTCAGATTCATACTTATTTTTTAATTTAAAAACTTGAAAACTCTAATAAGACAACAACAAATAAAATAAAAGATATATTTTGACACTAATTTTTTTACAACATTTTAATAAAGTATGTGTGTTATTTTTTCATTAATTTATTATTATGTTAACATATTTTAAACTCAATGAAAAAATAATGAGTATATTAATTATCAAAATATCAATATGTTATAAAAAAATCTATATTAACTTATTATTTTCCTAAAAAAAACAAACAAACAAAAGGTCGGCGGCTAACTCATAAAATGTTAAAAACTGTTCACTAATGTTTGTGGCTATTTATATGAGACCACTTACTTGTATGCAGTGGTTGGATTTGCTTCAACAAATTTAAGATTTCAAATTATTACAAAATCTATAAAGGTGGAAAGTTAAAATGCCAATTAAGAAGAAAAAATAATAAATAATAAAGTTAATTATAATATCATAGCAAACTTTTTTTACGACACTTCAATAGAAATATACTGTGTTTGGTTTAATTTACTGTATGGTAACACTTCAAAAAATTAAACTATCAAGTATACCGATTAAAAGCTTTGTACAAAACTTATAATATACATAAACATATATAAACATTAATATGTGTAGAAAAAGAAATAAAATAAAAATAATCTCTATTAATATTCTCACTCTATATATAATAGAGTAATCACAATTTACAAAAATAATATACAATCCAAAACATGGTTAACCTAATTTAAGAGTGTCATAGTTTCATATTGTAAGTTCATTTCATAGTTTTGAATAGAAAACCAAACAACCTAAATGAAGAAGTTTTTCTAATGGATTTAATGAGCATTGATTTGCAAGTTCTTTGTGATATACCATAAAATTGGGCAAAACGATTTCCACTAATAATTTAAAACAAGAAAGGGAATAATCAATGGTGGACTGAGTATTCTACCCTAATGCAAGAAATTCCTTGAAAAAACAAAGTACTAATTTGTTGGTATAGAAAGGAAGTGCATAGCTAGGGTTTTGGCTATCTATGAATAGGGATAAGATGCAAAAGCAACTTCTATTTTCTATTTGTTGGTATCCATATTAAGTATAGTAAAGACATGACTTTGAATTTATGGTAGCCCAAATGATACATAATTTGTAGGGTTTGATGGTAGTTGAAAAGTATGTATGTGGTGATGGATGAATGATGAGGTTGAATTGAATCCTCTTTTGTTTCTATTGAATAGTACTAAGTCCTAATAATTGAATTCATAATATTACTCTTTCACTCTCATCTCAAATTCTCCAAGAATAATGTATCATCCACTACTCCTCCATTATTATCATGTCAAAAGAATCAATAAAAAGTTTTGTTTTGACATGTTACTCCCTCTTTTGTCTTTCCACCTTCTCAATTATTGCAATGTATTTCTTGAATTAGGGTAATTTCAAACCTGGACAAAGTCATCCCAAGTTGAAGATGCCATATACTATTCACACTGTTCACCACCTGTTTGATGCAATGTCTCAAAGAATAAAGCTTTATCTACTCTTCTAAATGCACACCACAAGTTAACAATAAACAAAAACATGCATACCTCATCCAAATCAATAAACAGTTTTCACAAACATCGGGCACACATAGTTTTCTCTCTCTCCTTTTACCTTCCAAATTAGACATAGTCTAATTTCTCAAACAGCACAAATAAACACACAACCTGAAATTGATACACCAAATTTAGAATTAATTTATTTTTTTCAGATGAATTTCTTATCTATTTGAAGGATAAGAACAGGTGACAGTACTGGTAGGCATGATGAAAATAATTAAGAAAGTGGGACCCACGCGCTTGGGCGAGTGGGAAAGTAGGAATAGGAAGGAGAGAAGACACGTGGTGCTGATTTTCAGGTGTAGAGAAGTTAACATCACGTGGTTTAAGATGAGATGTCTATGTACTGCCACGTCATATTGCCAGCTGTCGATAGCTACATTGATAGATGTGGCCACGTTTATTAAGAGGCGACTTCAACCCATGAGACTCGTATTCTTCTTTCTTCCATCATCATGCATCTAATAAAATAAATAAAATAATATATACTAATTTTACCTTTATAAAAAGTTTACATCATAAATAGTAGTTATTACAGTGTAAAGTTACTATTGTCTTATTGTATAATTATAATATTATAATATATATATATATATATATATATATATATATATATATATATATATATATATTATTGTAAAAAAGAACCCATATACATAAGTGTCTTTGAGTTTCCACCCTACAGTAATTGTATTAATTATATGTTTTTGATGTACTTTATTTCTTAAATTTTTTTAAATAGAAATTTTCATTTTTATTGATAATATTTTTATTTATTGAGTTAAAAAATGTATCAGTATTGTTTTTATTCATTTATTTATTTATAATTATTTTTCTTTTACTTTAATAAAATTGTGCAGACAACAATTGAACAAGAAAAATAAAACGTATTTGTCAAACTTGGTTCATTATAAAATATAGAGTTTAACATGCTTATCAACTAGCGACCAATCAGAATTATGTTGTGAAATAATAAAAGGCTTAATACCTCTTTTTGTCCCTCTTTATAAGGGAAATGTTCAAGTTCGTCCTACCTTTTTTAAAAAGTTCAATGTGGTCCCAAGTTGTGAAAAAAGTGTCCAATTTAATTATTTTTTGTCACGACGTTAAATATTTAACGATGAAACTGCTCCTCTGAACTAAACTTGATGAGTTGTTCATTTTTTTCTCTTACGTGGCATGGTGACGTGTCAATTTTGAATTTTAAAAAAAATTGCTTGACACATCATCTTCTTCTTCCACCTCCGCCAATCCTGAATTTAGGGTTTCTTCTCTCACATCCTTGGAGAGGTACCTGAGGTCCTCTGGCAAACCATTTGCAGTGAGGATTTTCTTCTTGCCAACTCTGTCAGGACCCACAAACAGTACATGATTTTCTTCTTGCCTCTGATTTGAGTTCAATATCTGATCTCTCAGTTTCTTTCAACATTTGTGCTACTTCTCGCTCGCAGTTCTGCATACATTGCGGGAAACAAATTGATACAGCATCAGGATTTACGTTCTCAGAGGCACGCCTCAATGGAGAGATCGTTGTAGTTGGCAAGGTCTTTAACGGGGATAAAGACCGGTGAAACAAAATCGAAAAAAGAACAGAAACAAAACAGAGTTAACATATCAGATAAGATTCATTTACCAACTACAATCCCAAGTTTAATCAATTCCATGAAAGAAAATGCTTTATCTCCATTCCATTAAACACGAAACACTAATCTTTATCATTTAATCTGATCTTGCTATGGAATAACCAGGGAAATAAGATTTTGGAGAGAGATCATCGGAGTTGGAGTGGAAATGGAGGTGGGAGTCGGCGGAATCGGAGTGGGAGGGAGAGACGTGCTTGGAAAGCTGGTGGGTTTTGTGGGGAGGAGAGGGAGAGGGGGAGGAAGAAGGAGACGGTGGCACATGACTCTGAGTGTCGTGGTGGACAAAGGAGTGGAGGGAAGAAACCCTAAATTCACGGTTGGTGGAGGTGGAAGATGAACCTGATGTGGACTTTAATGAAAATCACAAGTTTACCCCTTATGCAGCCACGTTATAAACCTAAACAGCCACGTTGCACAGATCAGTCCACGCTATCAGATGGATCGTTAAATATTTAACGCCGTGACAAAAAAGGATTAAATTGGACACTTTTTTCACAACTTGGGACCACATTGAACTTTTTAAAAAAGGTAGGACGAACTTGAATATTTCCCTTATAAAGAGGGACAAAAAGAGGTATTAAGCCATAATAAAATATTTATCTTAAACCCTAAGTCTGGTCTTTCATAACTCTGATTTCACACATTTTCCAAGTCAAATCTTCTAAGAAAAATGATGAAAATCAAAATGAATAATTTATATTCACTTGTGAAAACAATAGTTCAATATTTTTAATAAAAATAGTTATTGACAAATATCGTAATTAAATATATAATAAAAACTAGTTATTATTACATATGTATGTAAAGGAGTTACATTTCTAAAAAAATCAAATAAATATTTTTATTATATATATGATTGCAAACAAAAGCATAGTTGCGTTGCATATCGATCTCATATAGGTATCTGATTTTACTTCCACGTATGATTAGAAGCGTATTAGTTATAAGTTTGACTCACTGCAAAGTGGGTTAAATAAATTAATTGACCAGATTTCAAAATTCTTATTTTAAATATAAAAATTAATTTTGCACGTATTTTAACACTATAATAAATATAAATTAAGATTACATAATTAAAAATTAAATATGAATTAAAGTGCCAATCAATCACTGTTCAATTTGCATGAACTTTTAAAGTTTTTTTTTTCTTTTTTGCTTTTAACATTACTTTTGATAATCAGTTTCAAATATTTTAATTTTCATCATATAATAAATAATTAAAGAATTAAAATTTTAATTTACCTTTATAATTAAGTGATTTTTTTCCTCACTTTATGGTTGATGCGTTAAATTGATTCACTAGCTGCCCAAAAAAAAATCCAAAATCATATATCAAAAAACAGATAATTTTCACATCATCTAAATGCAGATAATTCACATATTAAAAAATATATCTATTTCATTGAGTCTTTCTACCAAAGTCTAAATTATTACAATTGTTATGTCTTTCTTTTACATGAGAACTTATCTAATAATGAATTTCCCAATTATAGTTAAAATCACTTTCTATTGGAGTTTTGATAATTGGTTTCCCTTATCAAGTTATTAATTTTTTTGTTAATTCCCATGCATGATTAAAAACATGTATTTTTGTCAAATTAAATAAATTGATTTTAAGAAAATTAAACATATAGTTTTTATTCATTTTTAAAATTGTCTCTAATCAAAATAATTTCACAATTATCTTTAATAATCTTCTTATTATACAATTTAAAATAATTTCACTGTTACAATTAACTCCTAGAGGAGTTAAGATGGTTTGGATTAGAGCTGTCAAAATGGGTTACAATCCGCGAGTCAATCCGGTCCACCACGGGTTTGAGCCGGGTTGGGTTAGAAAAAATTGTATTTTTTTTATGCGAGTCAGATTTCAATCCGGCTCGTTTAAACCCGGCTCATGCGGGTTGAACCCATGGTGGGGCGGGTTGGCCCACCAACCCACCTACCTAATTTTATTTTATTAAAAATTAATTTTAATTTTATAAAAAAATATTTATTATTTTGTTTTTGCTTGAAAAAATTATTTAAGTTTCTTATTTTCAAAATTAATTAAACACCATATTGGAAGTGAAATTTAGGAGTAAAATTTGTTTAGATAATGTATTATAGAAAGTTTGTAATTTTTTTATTTTAAAAAAATTGTAATTAAGTGAGCGAGTGAGTCAACCCGTTTACCCACCAACCCGTGGTGGGTCGAGCCGGGTTCGAATTTTTCTGGCTCGCTAATAAATGAGCCGGATTGAGTTGACTCACTAAGTGACCAACCCGTGGTGGGTCGGGTCGGGTGGCCCGTGGCCCATTTTGACAGCTCTAGTTTGGATTTATATGTGGGGATTCCACAAGAAACACGTGCACAAATAAAGAAAAAAAAGATTTGGATTAAATAAAAATTAATTTTTCACAATGTTTATTAAACAAAATTAAATATATTGAAAATCATGACAATGAAAACTGTATCATAATTATTATAGTTATGACTAATATTAACAAAAAAAATTAATTGCTTCCTAAATTTTATAGATAGATGTGAATACTACTGTTATCATTTGTTTTCCCGATTTTTTAGTAAAATTTTATTCCTTACTTTGTTTTATTTTATCTTTTCATAGACGGTAGATTGTAGTAAAATTTTGAACCAAGTGACACCATCGTCATAGTGAGATTTAAAAAATAGTATTTTAGTGTGGACGTTTATTTAAAAACAGTAAAATTTAATATTAAAATGATTTATATAAAATGGAAGTTTTATAAATTGAATTTTATTATTTTAAAATACATGATTTCTTTTATTTTTTTTAGAAGTTATCAGTTTTTATTTAATTTAAGATTTAAGATGGTAAAGGTGATTATTTTGACGAGTTTATTTATACTTTTTTTATTGGGGTAAGTTAGTTTTGAGTCTCTTTTTTCATATTCTTTGTTTAATTTTGGTTGTAAGTTAGTTTTTTCATATTTTTATGTGTTTGTGTGAATTTCAATATCTTTGTTGATATGGTCATATCGTCTTGATGTTGTCTCTACGCTTAGAGAAGGATACCTTGCAAGTTAGGAGAAATTTTCACAATTCAGAGTCTTGTGAGCTGCTTAGTTAAGTAAAGGAAAGCTAGTCTTGACCTATGTTGTGCGAGTTTTATTGATTGATTTTGTTTGATTTTGTGTTGATTGAGGAAATTTAGAATTTGAATAATTAAGAAAATTAGTAAGAGTTCCTACGTTTTAAAACTCTTTCAACCAATGTATTAAGAGAGGAGTATCAATTTGATTAATTGAACAAATTCATCACAAAATGCAATTGCTGACATCTCATACAACAATAAGCAATAGCAGAGGACACTGATGAATACCACTTTTATGAAAAGTTCGATCCTAAATGCCATAAATGCTGCTGAGCATCTTATTGTGAGATTGTTAGATTATCCACTTATACATACCAATAACAAATAAGCAATTGAACATTTCAACTAATTGAGTAATCTCTCCAATACCTTATAGAGCAGTAAATAAACACCTTTATTGGTAATTAGAAACAATGTTGATCAAAGATATTTGATCTTCCAATTATAGAGCACTTTAACTTTTCTCTTAAGTTTCTCTTTTAATAGGGATAAAGAGAAAGAAATCCCCTTTAAAATATGGAACTATAACTGTTTTATGTAACTTTTGTTGGTTATTTTTTTTAAAACATTAATATTTATAATATGACCCCTCATCAAATTAGAATATTGGTTATGATATCTTGACTTCCTTTGATTATGACTCTACAAAGTAGTAGAGACCACTACAAAGTAGTAAAGACCACCACAAATGCATGTCTCTAATGAATTCTTATGTTAATGACATGTATTTAAATAATTGAGTTTAGAGTCATTTGTCTTATATGAATATGCATCAATTGTATTTATATGTGCTTAAATTGTATATATAACATGACTTCTTTAGTAACTATTTTGTATAGTAGCTTGTCCATCTATATATTTTGTGTTTGTTTATCTCTTTAACAATTATCACCTATTTACTTGAGCATATGAGGAAGTAAATGGTAATGTGTTTATGGAGGAAAGTGATGATGTTATTTCTATAACATGTGGTGATTTTTTTTATGAGTTAGTTTTTGAAAATTTTTGTTCTCTTAAGTTTATTTGTATATGTTTTATTATTATGTTTATTATTTCATGATAACTATATTATTATATTATGTATATATGTTTCGCTATTTCTTTTATTTTATATATTTTATAATGTTTTATTTAATAGTTTTATATTATTAAATGAGATGTTACTATTTTTTAAATGTAGAAAGTTTTCAAAAACTAAAGTAAAAGAAAAACTAAAACTAAAATTAAAATAAAATATTAAAAATTAAGAAAAATAAAATACAAGTGGCTAATATGAAAAGAAATATCCTGGCATATCTCGTATTAGAAATATAGTAACAAAAATATGATTTTTCACCAAATTAACTTTTAGAATATAAAAATACAAAGAATAAAAAAAAACAAACACAGTATATATTTTATATAATTAATTTTAAAATATAATTATTATATATACAGTACTATAATCATAAATTTAAGATTTCAGTTTTTATTTTTACAACTAATAGTAGAATCATAAGTTTGAGACTTTAATATTCTATTACTCTTTTTTATTAAAAATTAGGTGAAATATTTAAAATTTATATTCTTAATAAAACTCATATCTTTAATTTAAAAATATTTTGTTTTTTAGGAAGTTCGGATATTATATTATATTAAAATGATTACTATCAAGTTTTAAATGTTACATGATACAATAACACTCATAAAAAAAATTAACTTATCGTGATTCTCAACACCGTGATTATTTTAAATATTTAATTTAATATATGTATGATATATTTTCTTTATAAGAATATTGAAAAGCTAGATCTTAGATTAAGAAAGTGAGAGGAGACGTGGTGGAGAAGAAAAGAAGAATGTGAAAAAATATTATAAACCATAAATTATTGGTATTTGAAGCCATCTATTAGTATATTCCTTCTCTGCGTGGAATCAACTCAATATTTTTCTTTAAAATTTAATATTCTTATTCTATTCCATTGTTATGAAGTAAATGCATTGTTTATTTACAATCATAATCATAGTGGATGATTAAAATAATACTCATGCCCCTTCTTCTTTTTTGTTTTTCTTCAAAAAGATACTATGATTAGAGAAATTATGAAAGATTCAACATACTAATTTTATATACTCGAGCTAAATGTGTAAATTAATCAGCAAAAAAAATGTTATAATTTAACAAGGTATACCTTTTATTTAAAAAATAATTGAAAAGGTTTCGTTAATTACATTTCGAACAATCAATTATAGTTTAGATCATTTAGTGAGTTATTAATAAATCCGATCCACCATCAAGTAAATTGATAGGTCATAAGTCAAAGCATATTAATCTTAATATTAATCAATTTAAAGATGAAGTCTACACATATTAATCTTAATATTAATCAATTTAAAGATGAATTGTACATGATTAAGCTAGTGTTAATTAAAAGCTCACACTAAAATCTATTAACGGAGGTTTGAGATAATGAGATAAGTGATTTGTATTTACTATATCATTAATTTCCACCAATCAATCATCTTCTGCAAATATCTTCTAAAGTGTTTAAATGATTAGTTCTATCCAACACATGGACTTTAAGATAGCATTCAGACCTTCAATAACACAATTTAGATAATTAACTTTAATTTTATACCCGAAACAATACTTATTAATTATAATATTTTACAATTTGACAAATAAAATTTGAAAATATTAATGAATGATAACTGATATTTTACTCTGAACGTTTTGTTGGGATATTAAGGATATGTTTAATTTGAGAATTTTTTTGCTTGAAGTAATAAACTATATGTTTTTCAAACTATGAGTTTAACCAAATCACTAAGTAACAATAACTGGACCAACTATGAAATAAATATATGTGATTTATGGATCACGTGTTCAACCATTCATAAAGTTTAGAAAAAATGTTCTCACATGATTTTTCACATTTTATTATACTTTTTAGGAAATAGCTTTGATTTATTATAAGTGAAATAATGTTTTGACATTTATTTTTTGTGTTTTTCTAATTGTTAGTTCTTTACAGAAATATAATAATAGTAATATCAAATATATTTTTTTTATAATTAGACGTACGAGTACTTTTAATTATAAATATGTCAACACTTTTATTATAATTCAAATAATCAGTGATTAAGGCTAATAATTGTTTAACCAGCTTACACGTCAATTAACTAAAATTCTTTAATTACATATTTTGTTATTTAATTTATCACTTATAACATTTATTAAAAAATTTATAATTTTATCAATCCATTAATATTTTAATGAAAAGACAATGTGCAAAACAGTATAAAAACTAAAATACTGTCTGTTGGTTTTTCAAACCAATATAATTATGATATTGTTTTTAAAAATTTCTTCGGAATACTTTGTTATCTCATTAAGGATTTAACAGACTAATAAAACATTAACAAAAATTGATAACAAAAGAAAAACATTAAGTGATAAAATTAACTGAATGATAATAGTATGTATAATCAAAGTTTTAAATTTTTAACATGCATGTTTAATAGTATTTATTTTGAATATATTATTTGAATATTGTAGAAACGAATAAATAATAAGTTTATCTCATAGAATATATTTTTACAAATATTTTAATTTATCTAAAAAACTGTTTTTTATCTTATATAAATTAATTTAAACTTTTTTCTTTAACGGAAGATTTTAACAAACTTTGAAAATAATTATTCAAATATACTAATTATTTCAGTTAAATAAACCTCTTTTCACTATCAACAAAATAATACTATATAATTAATTGTCACTTGAAAAAAAATCATTTATATCTGGCAGTTATATTAAATAACTGTATTTTAGTAGAAAACATGACAGTATATCATTAAAATATAATAATTAAAATCAGTTAGACAGCTAATTAATCTTAATTAAGATGATTGAAAATTTATTTTGGTATTAAAAAAGAAAGAGAAGGTTAAAAAACAATTAAGAAAAAAGAGAGAGAAAGACGTCACACATTTCACATATGCTGACAAATTTTTTGGAACACAGGTAGAGAGAGAAAATGCGAACACGCAAACCAGAGAAAACACCAATTTTGTGTCTTTTAAAATTGTTTTACTGCTTTGCATCTCTCATTATGATTTTCATTCATTCATTCATTTTGTTTTTCTTTTTAATTTTATTTTTTGTGTGTGGATGCAGTGGCTTTCTTCTCCTCTCTGCTTCCTTCCCTGACAATCTCATTTTCACCTCCTTTTCATCTGAGACCCAAAAGCTGCTCCTGCTTCTTCTCCATTCCCCAAAACCATCCACTCTCTTAGATTCATAAAAAAAGCTGCTTTTTTCCTCCTTTCTCCTTGGTTTCTGATTTGATTCAATTGAACCTCTCTTTTTAATTTTCATTTTTTGTCCCTTTTGAATTTTTGGTGTCATTGTCTTTGTTAAGGGAATTTTATATGTGCCATTGGATGTAAATTTTTGAGATTTGTATTGTAGTTCTTGTGGGTGTGTGTATTCTGGAGCTTGTGTTTGATGTAAAGTTCTTGGCCTTTTGGGGGAGTTTTGTTGTGCTTTTTTGTTTGTGTTTGGAAGCCCGAAGAGCTTCTGTTTGATCAAACAGAAGCTCTTTGTTGGTGATTTTTTTCGAATTTTCTGCTGGTGATCTCATTGGAAACCCGAGCTTCTTGAGGCTCGGGATCTGAATTGTGAAGATGGATTCAAATTCAACAAAGGAGAAGCTGCAGAACAACGATGCTGTTGCAGATGAAGCCGACCTTAAGTCTTGTTATATGCAGAAGTTCAGGCTCTATGAGACTCGCTCGGTAAATACGTCTAATCTTTTTTCTTTCAAATCAATGATTTGTGTGTTACAGATACATTATTTTTTGACCATGATCTAGATATGAATTTCTTTTCAGTTCAGCATGTTTATTTTTTCTTTTATTGATTTAAGATTTAAGATGTTGTTTTGTTTGGGTTTGATTCTTGAATTTCTTTCCTTTCTTTCCCTTGTCGAATTCATGATTATGTGCACAAATTCAGCGATGAATCATAATGTTTTTGCATTGGGAAAAGGAACCAAAGTCATGTGGAAAGTTTGGTTTTCTATATGAGGAGCTTTCCATTTGGGATTTGGATACATGTCCTTGTGAGATTGGTTTTATGAGCTATTGTCTTGTCTGGATTCTTGTGGATTTCGTTTCACCATAAGGCATTGATGAGTTGTGCCTGACTTTAATCATTCAAAGTAGTTATTTGTAACTTTCATTTGTTTTCATCATGATGCTTGTGAGGTTAAATAAATGTCAGTATTAAATGATTTGCAGAACAACTGTTTGTGGACTTCTTTAACCCCACTGTTTTTAGATTGTATTTATTGTCTGACTATGTTTACACTGCCTTTTGTTTATTTTCCCCCTGAATATTTTTGGTTTACTTGTGTATAATGGATTATTAAACACCTAAACTTTGTTGTCCACTTTGAGCTTGTTGACACCAAATTCATTGGATCTTACTGCAAAATTTTGTGATATCTACTGATTGAGTGTTTAACAAGCATTCATTGGGAAACCAGGGTTATTGTTTTTTTTTTGTTTTTTTATTTTCTTTCATCAATTTCATGCATCTGGTCGGATCTGGAATATATTTTGGTTTCAGTTTTTTATTTTGGAATTCTAAATTGCTGAAGTTTGTCATGAAAAGGTGGCCACTTCATTTCTGTTCTTCTCTTACTACCCTCTATCCCAAAAAAAGTGATGTGAAATATATGCAGAAATTTTGATGAAAAGGGATAAAGGTAAGAAAAGGAACCTTAATTATTGAACTAAACTGCTACATTCTTATTCAGGAAAATGAGACCGACCTTGAAGGAAAATAAAGTGGTAAAGTTGTCAATGTTAATCTTCTCATGAATGTGTCACCTTCATTTATGTCTTACTTTCACATCGTTTATGTTTTCCATCTCAAAGCCATTGCTTGTCCATTTTGTCCTGCTCTCCTCTGTAATGCAAAATTGAGTAGCCTTCTAAATATATCCAGAAATTTTTATGAAAATGGGGCAAAGGAAAAAAAAGTTAACTAAAATCATTTTATTAAAGTGTTACATTCTTATTCAGGAAAGGAGACCTAAAAAGGAAAGAATTAAATTTCACTTCTTGTTTCTTATAGATCCTGTCACCTTCATTTGCCTCCACTCTCACATATTTTTGTTTTTTCTGTCTAAAGCCACTGCTGGTATGTTCTTGTCTTATTCCCCTCAATCTCGAAAAAAATGAGTAGCCTTGTTCAGAAGCTTCGATTAAATCGGAGCAAAAGTGAAAAAATGTAGAATAAAAAACAATATAATTAAACTGTTTTAGTGGGAAACGAGACCTAAATGAGAAAGGTTGATAGAGTTAGCATCTGAATTTTGTTTGACGTTAATCACTTGATCTTCTCACTCATGTCACCCTCATTTGTCACGTGCTTTCACATCATTGTCTCTTGGTCTATCAGCCATCCTTTTTGTTTGAAATGGTAATATAATGATGTTGATTGTTGTTCTCTGGGTAGAATGTTGTTTTCGTTTTCTACTTTGGATTTATTATGTTATAACTATGAGAGAATGACACCTGCTGAAGTTGTTTGGGTTTACAGAAAGCGTAGTGTCTGGTTCAAGCAATAAATTGCTCATTTCATATACATTCCATGCGCAACATGTAATATGTATGCAATTGTTTATAACCTTGCATGCTCAATGTGGCATTGTCACAATGTCTGGAAACTGCATAGTGCTTAAAACCCACCCTCTAAATCTGAACTAAGTAAAACTATTTCTCATTTGACATTTAGGTTCATATTGACACCATCCCTTGACACCTGTATGCATTAAATGACTATTATGCTGGTTTTTGTTATGTTAGAAAATAAAACTACTTTCAATTGTTTTAGAAATAAGTTTGCCATTATATTTAGTTGTTTTTATTAGTGCTACACAGAATGTTAGCCGAGGTGTTCTTTTCCTTTATTAATATTTTTTAAAATTTTTGTCTATGCACATAATATAACTACAAAGCACTATCATTGTGGTCTTACAACTTTTCTACACTCAGAAATTTTACATGATCGGAAGAGACAAAAACAGAACATTTTGGAGGGTCTTAAAGATTGACAGATTGGAACCATCTGAATTGAATATCGTTGAAGATTCAGCAATATACTCAGAAATTGAGTGTTGTGACCTTCTGAGGCGGGTACATGAAGGAAACAAGTCTACAGGAGGGCTTAAATTTGTAACAACTTGCTATGGAATCATTGGTATTTTTCTATTTCTGTATAAGATCTAAATTGTTATTATTATCCTAGGCTTGTTCCCCACCATTTTCATCAGAATAGATAATAATTTTTTTCATGTGATTAGGATTTATCAAATTTCTTGAACCATATTACATGCTGCTTATAACGAAGCGAAGGAAGATCGGCACAATCTGTGGTCACAATATATATGCTATCACAAAGAGCGAAATGGTTCCAATTCCACATTCTACCGTGCGATCCAAAATGGCTTATTCTAAGGATGAGAACAGGTCTTTAGTCAATTTTGCATGTAATTGTAATGTGTCTATGGCAAATTTAAAGAGAAATGTAGAGTGTAGCGTTGAGAAGTATACTTTTTCCATTGTACTTAGATGTTATGAATTACAATTTTTTATTGAGTTCATTACACTGCGCTGTTAAAACATTCTGTTAGAGCATAGTTGTGTTGCAATTATACATTTTGGAGTGTTTATGTGTACTGTATATGTTGATTGTCTCTCTTCAGTCTGTATCCACAATGTGGGCTTCTTCAGACCAACCTTCTCATCTTTCTTTCTGTGGTACACTTTAATCATCTCTTAGTTGTGAAATAGAATCAGTAATGCTTCTTCAAGGTTTTGGAGTCATGTAATATGTATATTGTATAGTGTATACCTCCTTTGTTCTACATTTATTGTCATTTAATTTCCTGCAAATGTACAGGAGCAATCTTCATTGCTGTTATGTAACTTTTTGATTGAGAGAAGGTATTGCCAAGGTTTCAAGTTCAACTGGGAGATCACTTTATTTTTAATTTTTTGATACGTTTGGTTAGAGTTATCGGTTTCATAAGTTGATTTTAATCAATTTCTTTCACTTTTATTTATTTATGTAAAAACCATCTTATTAATGGGCTTTGCTCTTTCTTCTGTGGTGATTTAGATACAAGAAGCTTCTATGCAGTGTGGATCTTGCGAAGGACTTCTTTTTCAGCTACTCCTACAATGTTATGTTTAGTCTTCAACGCAACTTATCTGATCATAATACTACAGGGCAATCACTATATGATACCCTTTTTGTTTGGAATGAGTTCTTGACTCGTGGAATCAGGAATAATCTCCAGAATACTTCATGGACTGTAGCCTTAGTACATGGATTTTTTAAACAGGTACATTTGAAATTTTCTTTGTTGGCTAACTAACAGATATTTTTTGAAGGTAAAAACTGTAGTTAATGGTATTGCTAGTGAGTCGTGAATGTTTTACCTGTTTCTTAGCCTGATATATGATTTGAGTATCTAACACCAATTTTTCTGTGGAGTGAAACTAATCTTATTTGTTTGCATTTCCTTTAATATAGTTCATGCTGCATTTATTAAACCATAAATTATTAGTTTTTTAGTTGTACTACATTGGGAAATTCATTCCTCAAGTCCAGGTTTGATTAAATTTACCTTAGGAAGTTTTTCTAACATCTTATTGCTGACTAACTTTTAATGGTTACTCATTTATTGGCTTCTAGATTCTTCTTAGTAGTGCTAGAAAAATACTAGTATTACGTATTCCAAGAAAGTTATCTTGTTGACAAGTGTTATGGTATGCAGGTCAAACTTTCCATATCTGACAGTGAGTTCAACTTGACTATCATTGCTAGGCGCTCACGGCATTATGCTGGGACCAGGTTTATATATTTTTTAGGCTTTTCTCATGTTTGTTAAGATTAAAATTGCATTCTATTTCATATCAATGCACTTGTGCAGATATTTGAAACGAGGAGTTAATGAAAAGGGTAGAGTAGCTAATGATGTTGAGACAGAGCAGATAGTCTTTACAGAAGCTCGTGATGGACACCCTATGCAAATCAGTTCCGTGGTGCAGAACAGGGGTTCAATCCCTCTGTTCTGGTCTCAGGAAGCCTCTAGATTGAATATAAAACCGGACATTATATGTATGATATGGAAGCAACTATCCTCTGCTACTTATTTTGTTTTAAAATTTGTGCTGATTGCTCATTTTCTTTACTTTTCTTCAGTATCAAGAAAGGACTCTACTTATGAGGCCACAAGACTTCATTTTGATAATCTTGTCAAAAGATATGGAAAGCCAATTATTATTCTGAACTTGATAAAGGTAGGCATTTCCATATATGTAACTGAACCGTTAAGCAAGTTTCTTTTCTTTTTCATTTCTCTAAACCAAAAGATTTTCTACCTTATATATTCTTTTGTCTTCTCTGTTTAAGACACGTGAGAAGAGGCCTCGAGAAACTATTCTGCGAGCCGAGTTTGCAAATGCCGTTAGGTATATTAATAAAAGTTTGAGCGGGGAAGATCGCTTGAGGTTTCTTCATTGGGATCTGCATCGGCATTCAAGATGGTAACTTACTCTTCCCTTTTTTGTCCATCCAGTTCAGGTTTATTCATGGGGTGTTATTTTATTAAATCAATGACCTTTAGCAGCAAAGCTACTAATGTATTGGGACAGCTGGGAAAAGTGGCTGCATATGCTCTGAAGCTGACAGGCATCTTCTACTCTCCAGTGACCCCAAATATGAGGCTAGATGGATTATCCCAATATTCCTACTCTGAGTAAGTTTCGGTCCAGTTTACTTTTGTACTAATTATGCAACTTGACATTTCATTTGATTACTCTACAATTGTTTTTGCCTCGATGTTATTGCTACTAATTTTATTTGTCATGGAGTAACTCCCTCAAAAAGCTTGAGCTATTAGGTGAAGATTCTTGTATTTTTTAATTAATATCTTAAGTAAAATGCCCATTGTGAATGAGCTTTCTGGGCCTGAAGCACAGACAATGCACATGCTGATCCTACCATGTGTTGAAACCTTTTAGTCCTGAAAGTTTTGAAATTGTGTTGTGCACCAAGTCTTCTAAAAGCATAAGCTGTTAGGTAAAAACTCATGAATGGTTGTTTTTTTACTATCATTTGTTGATGATCTTTTTTGTAATATAATGCAGGAATAACAATGTCATTGATCACTGTATCACAGAAGAAACCAACATAAATAAGAATACTGTTGATACAGAAACAGAAATTAGCAACTGTTATTATAGGGATGATGAGAACAAAGATTACAGTGTCAAACCCCAGATGCTTCAATCCGGGGTGTTGAGGACTAACTGCATAGACTGTTTAGATCGTACCAATGTTGCTCAATATGCTTATGGACTCGCTGCACTTGGACGTCAGCTTCAAGTTTTAGGATTTATTGAATCCGAACATATTGATCTTGATAACCCTTTGGCTGGGGAATTAATGGAAGTCTATGAGTCCATGGGAGACACATTAGCCTTTCAATATGGGGGTTCTGCAGCACACAACAAGGTAATCTCTCTAGTTTAGGAGTTTTGACTTTATACCATTCAGAAATTCTGCATGACTGCGTCCAAAGTGTAAGATGGAATCCAAAATGACGCAAGTTAATCTAAGCTGCAAGCTTGTTGCTTTTATTAGGTTGTCTCCAGTGAAAATATGCCTCTTTTGCCAGACATGTATTTGATTCACAACTTTCTGCTATAGTTTTTAATTTGTTGTTGGTTTGGTTGATTGTATGCATGCAGTTATTACTATTACATAATTCTTGTTTAAATAGGCTCCCTATATTTTTAAAACTCATACCGAATCTGGACTATTTTATAACCTTGGCAAAACCCTAATCAAGATACTGAATTATAGTTGTTTAAAGGACCTAAAAGTTTATTTAAAAGTTCTGAAATAGCTCAAACAACCATTGATATTTAACCTTATGATTAATTTACTAGAGAGGCCATCACAATTTTCCCAAAGTTTTGAAAGGGAGATCTAAATTTGCCACTTGTTATGTTTTCCTTGCATGAAATTTTTTTCTGATTAGTGATTACCGCTCACTCCTTTATATTGTGATTGGGATGCTATTTAGATATTTTCTGAAAGAAGAGGTCAATGGAAGGCAGCAACACAGTCCCAGGAATTTATTCGAACCCTACAACGTTATTACAACAACACATATTTAGATGGTGATAAACAAAAAGCAATTAACTTGTAAGCTAAATAAGCCCATTTGTTTAATTGTATTTTTGCACAATTGTTTCCATATCTAAAATATGGTTTATAGAGTAAACACAAGCAGTTTTTGTAAGTGGAGTGTATTAAAATGAGATGGCTATTGTTGTTTATGTTATTGTTTGGGTCAGATTCTTGGGTCATTTTCAGCCGCAACAGGGAAAACCAGCACTGTGGGAGCTTGATTCAGATCAGTATTACGCTGTCAAGAGACGTGGCCTTTATTTAACAGATGGCAGCGTTAGGTAACGAGTGGATTATTGAGTTGCACTAGTTTTTGTCCTTTTCATTTAATCAAGCGTTGAGTTTTAAATTTTCAAGAATTTAATTCGCATATATGAACTTCTGATATTTTTTGACAAACTTCAGTTATAATTTTTCTGTTTGGATCCATCTTTTAACTTTGAGCGTGATTCTCAAGCTGAAAATATTGTTCAAGCATATAGATAGATATTGATGATTTGAGTGAGAGAATACCTTTTCAAATCAGTGTATGTAGTTTCAGTAGTATTGATGGTGTTTGCTTTGACTTAAAATCTATGTAATAGAAATATTATATAGGCAAAGCGTAATCTCAAATTTACTCTTGTCTTTTGAGGATGAAAGCAAATGAGTACAAGTTATTTGTTCCTTGTGGATTTTATTAAATGATATTGTCTTTAAGTATTTCTTTGTGAGAAGATTGACGCTTTTCCTTTATATTGGCAGGTCAACTATTACGAGATCTCTATCAGATGGTAACATTCTCGGTGAAAGTGATGCTTCCATTAGGAACTTGAATGATACAAATTGTCAGAAATCATCTGAAAAACCTGATAAGCATTTCGGCTTGGGATCTATGCCGGATATCTTTATTTGTGGAAGTGATATTTGTCATTGCAGGTATGCTAAGTTGGCATTTTGCATGCTAAATTAAGGCACGTAATGTAACTTATCTGAAAGGCCAGCTGAAAATTTGATAATAACACAGCCTCAGAGTTAGGCAGAACTGGGTTTCTTATTTGAATTGCATTCACTCTACTGAATTATATGATAGGTTATCTAGGGTCGTAGGAGGAACCATGCTATCAGTTGCTACATGCTTTGTAGGGCACTAGGTCCTGTAAAGGAGGGTGGATTAGGCCCACATAATCTCTTGTTTAAAAAGTATTTCATGCAAACCTCACGACTGTCTGGAATTTTTTATTATATTTTAATTGTGGGAGGAGAAATGAAAGATTTTTGTGTATCCCCAGGAAACCCTTCCTTAAGCATTATTACTTTAGAAGATTCTTGTGTCATTTTTATTTGTTTTATAGAGTATCTTATTTTTAGATGTTCTCTTAGAAGTGGTTTTCAAGTTTCATCATGTATAATGATTATTTCCTTATTAGAGAAATATTATGTCATAAAGAGGGATTAGTGTTTTTTGTATGATGTATCACATCACTAAGATATATTTCAGTCTCATCTAAATTCCTATAATTTCAAGTGTTTTAAATATTTTAAAGTTCCCAAACTTATTTAACACGGGTCAGCATGACAGCATCATATTTTGCTAGGTGGTAGGTTTTTTCTACTCCAAGTTTGTTAGAAGCAATTTTTTTAAAGAAGTGTAAAATAATAAGCTGCTGCCTTAATCTTTTGTAAATACTACCACTACTGAGTGCTTATTTCAGATTTGTTAATAATAACGTATCTTGTTTTTGTTACATTTGATTTGCCCTTCACAAGAGAATATAGAGGAGAATGAGTCAGGCACCTTAGTAACCTGGTCTTTTATGTGTACATGCTCCATAGTTTGAGCTGATCTGATTTACTAAATAAATCCAAGTTTTTTGACAGTTTTTGTTGTTTCAAATCATACAGGCAGATATACGGAGGAATGGTCAAGGGCAAAAATTGTGAGAGTGGTCATATTTGTTACGATGAACATGGTGATGCATGTGACTGCTCCAATTTCCTTGATGTGGACTGGCTTTCTTCTTCTGGAAATTCCTGTGAAGAGGAATTACTTGAAAGGTAGTTCTAAAACTTTGATTAGTAATCACATACCCTTGCCATCTTTAATTACAGTGATTTTAAACTATGGTCTTTCTTCACCATTGTGTTATGCTTTCCTTGAATCTTTGATCAAAGGTGCAGAGGCACATGTTAAATGGGTGAGTGAATAAGAATGCTTTTATTACAGAATTGTATATTTCATTGAATTTGTGAGGTTCATCTTTGAATTAAAATTTTGATGAGGAGAGAGTGATGGAGTTGTGCCTTCCTTTTCTTTATGCAATACCCAGATATTGTGCAATTATGACTTATGGGAAGCAAGATTTTGACTTTAGGGGAGATAATTAGAGGGAGGGAAAGCATTTTATCTAGCTTAGCAAATGTTAAAGTGTCTATCTGGTGTTATATCTGGAAACCTTCACTCACCTCTTTCAATTGAGCATATTAGTGAAAGGATTTTATCTTTAGATTGTAGTAAAATGTTAGTCTTGGGTTTTGTACTGAAGTGAATCCTCAAGTGAAATTAGGAGGGGATGGATTTCCTTTTTAGTTGTTTTCTTAGAGTGAGCAATACTTGCACCATGTGCAAAGTCCTCAATGGATTCTCAGACTAAGTGCTCACCCACTGGCACATGACTTTGTTGTTATTGTTGAAGGACAATGAAGAAGTAGTAAGATGTTCTTATCTTTTTCTTTTCAATGCTTGTTTTGCTGTATATTTTAAAAACAGTCGAGAAATTTAAGTAATATCAATATTTTGGAGTAAAAACCCCGTTCTTGAGCTCGGGATTAGTCTGCATTTTTCAAGGTTTTGTTGTTGACAAATGCCAATGTTGTTGGTTTTACAGGTCAACCAGCATCTCCTCGGAGAATATCGCAAATGAACTAGTAACCACCGAGACATCTGCTAGTGAATCTGGATCCAGCCTTAAGGTCAGTGTATGTTAGTTTGCAGAGCCATTACTGAATAACATATCACTTCCTCTGAGGACGAAATATGATTCACTAAGAGTTTTCTAAGAAGAAACAAAGGAAGATAACTTCCAAAGCCTTAAACAACAATAGGGCCTTTCTGTCTGTAATTCTTGTATGCCCTATAAATTGTTCTGAATATCACATTTGCTTCTGAACTTGTGTTTAGAACTTAGAAGATCAACTTGACAATGCAAATACATTAGCATTATATTTACAAGTATTGAGAGCCTAGTTTCAGCAACTGGGACCTCAATTTTTTACCACAAATCCTCTACCATCTTCTGCACTAAAAATTCTCAGAATCAAACTGTAAAAGTACATTCATTTTCCTACATTCAACTATGATAAATGTCCAATGTCAGTGTAAAACCAATTTATCCTACCATCCAATCACACATTGTCATGTAAAGTCCGAGACAACACATGTGAATGTTGGTGTTAAAGACATTTTTCAATGATGTTTAGTACATTCTTGTCTTGCATGAAGCCAAGTGGTGGCTAAAATCTGCTTGAATGTATTTCAGGGAAGGCAGAGTGCAGAAGAACTGAACAAAGATAGGAAGTACAGTGAAAGGTTTGAACGTTGGGTAAATGAAGAAGAGATGCATTTTGCTTGGAGAATATAGTGTCTTAACTATTATGATCCCATCCGAAGGATTTGGGGGCTTCTGACTTGCTGTACATAAATAAAAAATGGTAAGAATATCATCATCCAAAAGCAGACAAATAGCAGTGGCAGCAGCTGACAGGCTGAGTTTTGTTCATGGGGGCAACAACATTTGAGTTACTCATTATAGTTTTCCTTCAATAGCATCCATTTGGGAGGTAACGGTAGATGTTAATAGGTAATTCATTTTTTTTCCTCCCAAAACTTACCGCAATATCATCATCATCAACTCTGTACATAATTTAAAGTGAAAAACCAAAAAAATGCATAGCTGCTTCTGAGGTTATAACTGTTCAATAAATCATATGCAGACAACATTTTTGGTTCCTTTGGATATTTGAGGTTTCCTTTGGCTTTGAACAGATGTTATGAGAGGCTGGAGAGAGAGGAAATAACTTTTCTATATATAAAGTTTTCTTTAAATAAAAATGAGGCAGTGAGGAGGAAAGTGCAGAAAGGTGTGCATTTTTGCAAGCAATTTACGAGAGATGAAGATCAATGATAAAATTTTTATTCAATTTGAGTAACGTTGCCACCCTTTGAACATTTTTTTACCATTTAAAACATTCTTCATTGAATAAGCTCATATAATTTTTCATTTTGAAAAATTAAATAAACTCAAATCCAAAAGTATAAAACTATTTTTTGTAAGACTCTTGGCACATTGTCTCTTATCAGTCAACAGTAAATGATAAATCTAAAAAACTGTTACGATAATTTTTGAAAACACAATAAAACTTATAAACTAACTTTCTTATTAAGTATAAATTAATTAAAAATATCTTAAATTTGAAGACACGAAAAAGCCAGTTTAAGAATATTTTAATCGAGTTAGATAAATGTTGTATGTTTTGGTAGTTAAAATCGAAATATTTGCAGGTGAGTAATATAGTTAAAAATAGATTTATTCATAAATAAATAACTCAATTATGTTTTTGAAAAAAAAAATTGAAACATTTTTTAAGAATAATTTGATACAATATGTAATTTTGTTTAATTGTTTCCCCACATATGTAAAATTTCTTTATTTGAAAATCTTGAGATTTAGTTATTGGAAAAATTCAATTTATTGAAAACCTGTTCATCGAGCAACAATCATCATTGGCTGAGCGAGTAAGCATAATGGTGAGGGGGAGTAGGAGAATTTAGAAACGCTTAATTTTTCGAATAAAGTGAACGTTTTTATACGCTTTAAATAACATGCTTCTCAATGTTTATAAATGCAATTTTGTTTATATTTCACTATATTTATAAAATTGTCATTATAGTGTGATGATTCTTGAATTAAAATTTATTGATATTTATTTTATGTTGGGATACATGGTTTTGAATGGTAAATTTGAAATATGAGTTATCATGTGAATTATGTATTATGTGGAATGAAATATATATAGAAATTGAAATATATAATGTAAATTATGTATTATATGGAACGAAATATGAGTTAAGTTGAGATGTGTATGAATAACAATATATGATGATTCTATTGTAATATGATATGTGATTGGTTATTGTTAGATATATTATATCTTTTATCTTTTAGTTAGTTTGTTATTATTTCTCATTTATATTTTGGGCTTAGCCCATATTTCTTCTATTATAAATAGAGAACCCTATGTGCGTGTTTAACACAAGGGAGATTAATCCCAAATATAGTTTTTCAGTATATTCAACATGGTATCAGAGCAAGTTCTCTAATCCTCTTCTGGTGGTTTTTGTTGTTTGCCGGCGGCCGGCTGCCATGGTCGCCGGCAGCCCTAAAATTTCAGTGGACAGTCTACTTCTTCTCTTTGTTCTTAAATCTCAGCACCCAGAATCAAAGAGACCTAAAGCCTCCTGGGAACAGCCGTCGCGAGCCGCAAGCCAGACCCAGTGTGCCACTGTTGTCGCCGCCACTTTCCGCCGCCGCCGGCTACCGTCACAGTTTTGACGGGTGACCTGCGGATCTGAAGGGTCTCCTCGAGCGACGGCCAACCCCGCCGGAGACAAGACCAGACTCCTTTTCACGCGCCTCCTCTTTCTGGCAGATCTCGAACGCGTGTTGCACGCGCCGCCTTGTCGCCGACCACCGTCAAAGTCCCGTCCGACGACCACTGGATCTGGTTTGCCTCTTCACGCGACGACCAACCCCACCGGTGCCGGCGTCTGATTCTTCCCCACGCTCCGCTTCTATGTGCGCTGCGAACAGGCGCGTACAGCCCACGCGCCGCCCTCTGGCCACCGGAAAGTCTCCGCGACACCTCCATAGCCGTCGTCTGGACCTCCTCTCTCTGTTCAGACCCTCAAGAGCAGCCATTGCTGCCATCTTCGTCTGTCTTCTTCTCCGCCGTTTGCCGCTGTCCAGGTGTCATTTGCCGCTGTCCAGGTGCCGTTTGCCGCTGTCCAGGTGCCGTTTGCCGCTGTCCAGGTGCCGTTTGCCGCTGTCCAGGCGCCGTTTGCCGCTATCCAGGCGCCGTTTGCCGCTATCCAAGCGATGTTTGTCGCTGTTTGACATCGTTCGTCATTGTCTGCCGCTATCCGTTGTTTCCCATCGTCCGCAGCTGTCTGTTGCCGACCACCTTCCGCTGCCAACTACCGTCTCAGACAGACGCAACTACGTCAGTTCTTCTTGGGCTAGAGTTTAGCCCGATCTTCTTGTGATACACTACTAAGTATCACCACTTGGGAGTTGTCCAGCAAAGAATTTTGGACCTCCAACATGTCTTTGGATCTTTGATGCCTTTGTTTTAGCATTGTAGCTTAATATTTTGTTTTGTTTTAGTGGTCCAACAACTGTGATATTTCACATTTCCGCCCTTCACACTAAGGGGGAGTACGTTTCCAAGACACTACAAGTCACATAAATATGGGTGTAGTCCCTGCAGTTTTGTAGATTTCAGCTAATACTGGTGATCCCGTCACCCATCCATCATTGATGAGGATTTAGTGTAGTCCCTGCAGTTTTGTAGCTCTTAGCTTTCAGCTACTACTGTTGATCCCGTCACTCATCCATCATTGATTGGGAATCAGTCCTTGCAGTTTGTCATTGTCCACCACTGCTCTCCTTCATTCACTTTTGAAGTTGAAGTTTCACAAGCTGTTGTTAGTCCATCTATGTTTGCCTCACACTCTTGAAGACAAATGATCTAGTTCAACACTGAGTTCATCTATTCCAAGCTTAGTTCATACAATTTGTATGCTCCAGCTTGAGGGGGAGTGTTAAATATATTATATCTTTTGTCTTTTATTATTTCTCATTTGTATTTTGGGCTTAGCCCATATTTCTTCTATTATAAATAGAGAACCCTATGTACGTATTTAACACAAGGGAGATTAATCCCAAATATAGTTTTTCACTATATTCAACAGTTATAAATATAATTATTTTTCGGAAGAGAATATAATGTCGAAATGTTTAAGTTGTATGTGAAATTTGATATTGTATATAAATATCTTAACTTTGTTGATATTGGGTTCATAGAGAAGAAAATATCTAAGTGGTAAGAATAGAAGATAATTGTTAAGTAATTCTTATGACCTAATATGTGAAAACAATTACATATTTATCATAAGTCATAAGGATTTATCTTGGCACATGGTAGATATGCTGGTATTATATAGATTTGTTGGTATGACAACTTAAAATGTGGTGTAACATATGGGAATCTCTTAATTTAATTCAACACAAATCTTTTTTTGAAGTAAAGTTAAGTGTTTGAGATGTTGATATGAATAGATGATTACATGAGAGGTAATAAATGAACACAAAATTATATGTTAGTGAATAAATTATATATGTATTTACGAAAGTGAATGAATAAGCCTGTTTGTTTAACTGTATTTTTGAATAATTTTTTTCTTATGTAACAGAAAAAAATATATTTTGACACATAATTTTTTACAATATTTTAATATAGTATACGTGTTATTTTTTTATTGATTTATTATTTATTTGTTTATTGTGATCTAAACTTAATGAAAAAATGACACGTATGTACTGTATTAAAACATTATCAAAAAATTTGAATTAACATATCATTTTCAGATAAAAGAAAATGACACAAATTTTTTATATTTATTTGACGTTAACCTATCTTACTTTTTATTATCTTTTATAATTTGAAAAATATTTTTGATGATTTCCTATTTGAAGAAGTTAGGATTATTAGGTTATTAACTAATTGTTAAATTGGTTAAAAATACATGTAAAAAAAAGTTGGTTATCTGTTTTAATCAATTATATTACTTACATAATTGATTAAAATTGTTATAATTGTGTTTTTGTATATAAATGAGTTTCGTTTCATTTTCAAATAAAATAATAGACATTCAGAATACTGGTGTGAAAGGAAAGAAAACAAGTAAGCATTCTTGGAAGACAAAGAACATCAACGTGTTAAAATTAAGTCTACAAGCATTCAAGCAATGGTTGGATGAGGCTAATGAGTGAAGGACTATGGTTTTTTGCATTCAAAATCTGAACTAAGGTGTTTTTGTTTCTTACTTTTGCTGTAAATCTAATTTGTGATTCTGACTTGCGGTGTAGACAAGGTTTGTAGGATGCCTGTGTGTAATATTACCATAAATAACTGTTTTTGTTTGATTAAAGGTTAATGTTATATAAGTCTTCTTGTAAGGTTGTAATCTTTACCTTCTTTTAGTGTATTTATTTCTAACTTAAGTTGTTTGAAAGAAGATTAGATACATAAAAATAAAAATTTAATATATATTTTATCAAGTTAAATTTAATTAAAATTAAAATCTAATTATATTTATTAAGTTAAATTTAATTAAAATTAAAATTTAATTTAATTTTAAAAGTTAATAAAATATAGTTTTTAAATATTTTTGGATATTTATGAATATTTGCATATTTTTTTAAACTTGCAAATATTTTTTTAAACAAATATCCAACTAATAATAAATGATTTTATTTAGTCAAATGGTAAATATATATTTGTATCTAATCTAACTTGTTGCTTAACTTATCCAATAAAATTATGTTATTAAGATTACTAGATGAGGATATTTTGTAAATAAAAACATGGAAGTTAAACCATATATACATATATATATATATATATATATATATATTATAGTAGTAAACTTACATCACTCACTATTTCAATTTAAACAAAGGATAATTTCAGACAAAGAAAGGGTGTTGCTTTCTCCACCACCACACCTTTCTCCCTCCACCTCCCTTTTACTATTTTGTCCCTCAGTAAAATTTTATTTTTAGGGTTATTATTTTTTAATTTTACCCATTCACAACCTATTTCATTAATAACCTATTCTAGTCCCGTACATGAGTAAAATATTTTTCTTTCATTTTAACATTATATTTCTTTCTCTCTTTCTTTCGTCGTTGTGAGATACTACAAGTTGCAAAGGTTGGTGGTGGAAAGAATTATCAAGCAGTCTCCCTCTCGTGGTGCAGTGCGTGGAGTGGTGCAGTGTGTGGAGTGTTTCCTCGTATTCGAATAAACCTTGAAATAAAACCCTAAAATAAAAAACGTAACCTTTAAAGGGATGTCAACATCCTTCAAGGGATGTCAACATCCTTCAAGGGATGTCAACATCCTTCAAGGGATGTCAACATCCTTCAAGGGATGTCAACATCCTTCAAGGGATGTCAACTTCCTTCAAGGGATGTCAACATCCTTCAAGGGATGTCAACATCCTTCAACGGATGTCAACATCCGTTGAAGATGTCACCTAGGTTACGTTTTTTATTTTAGAGTTTGTTTTATTAGGTTACATCTCCGTTGATGTATACTTCCCCACGCTGGTTGATGCTCTGGACGTTCCTCGATGTTCCTCAACACCATGGCGGCGACGCTCCTTCACACCACGGCGACAATGAAAGCTTTCAAACAAAAAAACAAAACTGGGAAGAAAAAAGAATGGAAGTGCGGGAGGTGGGAAGGTGAAACAAAAATGGGGAAAGGGGAAGAGAGTTCCGTGGGTGGGTGCTGGGAAAGTAAAATTAGGGTTTCAAATTATTTAAAATAGGGTAAAAGTAAAAATCTTTTTAACTTAAGGATATAATTGTATTTAAAATAATGTGGAGAGGTGGAGGAAGTATAGGGTGGTGGTGGAGGGAGCAATACCCACAAAGAAATAATGTTCTCGAAAACAATCCTTTGGGTGTTGCTCCCTCCACCACTACAACTTTCTCCCTCCACCTCCCCTTTACTATTTTGCCCCTCAGTAAAATTTTATTTTTAGGGTTATTATTTTTTAATTTTATCCATTCACAACCTATTTCACTAATAACCTATTCTAGTCCCGTACATGAGTAAAATACTTTTCTTTCATTTTAACATTATATTTCTACCTCTCTTTCTTTCGTCGTTGTGAGATACTACAAGTTGCAAAGGTTGGTGGTGATGGAAAGAATTATCAAGCAGTCTCCCTCTCGTGGTGCAGTGTCACTCTCGTGGTGCAGTGCGTGGAGTGGTGCAGTGCGTGGAGTGGTGCAGTGCGTGTCGTGCTTCCTCCAGGTGCGTATTAGAATAAACCTTAAAATAAAACCTTAAAATAAAAAACGTAACCTTTAAACGGAGGTGACATCCTTCAACGGATGTCAACATCCGTTTAAGGAAAAACGGATGTCGACATCCGTTTTATCTTAAACGGATGTTGACATCCGTTGAAGATGTCACCTCCGTTTAAAGGTTACATTTTTTATTTTAGGGTATGTTTTATTAGGGGACATCCGTTGAAGGATGTCACCTCCGTTGATGTATACTTTCTCACGCTGGTTGATGCTCTGGACGCTCCTCGATGTTCCTCCACACCACGGCGGCGACACTCCTTCACACCACGGCGGCAATGGAAGCTTTCAAACCAAAAAAGAACTGGGAAAAAAAAGGAATGAAAGTGCGGGAGGTGGGGAGGTGAAACGGAAATGGGGAAAGGGAAAAAGAGTTCCGTAGGTGGGTGCTGGGAAAGTAAAATTAGGGTTTTAAATTATTTAAAATAAGGTAAAAATAAAAATCTTTTTAACTTAAGAATATAATTGTATTTAAAATAATGTGGGGAGGTGGAGGAAGTATAGGTGGTGGTGGAGGGAGCAACACCCCAATCCTTTTTATTAAGCATGCTCATTGGTTGGCCTTCTGTTACTGGGCTTGTTCGTTGGTTGTCCATCTTTTAATTGGGCCTGCTGGTTGACTGACCCGTTAGCCTAAAAAAAGTAAAACTCATAGGCGAAACTTCTGCGGCGCGCGGTTTCTCTTCTGAGGTCCTATCTGCACTCTCTGAAACACTAGGATTTTCGAGCTCTTGTTTCGGAGTTAACATAACCATGGCCGCCACAACCAACGCCGCTGCTCCGCCGCGCCAGCTCTCTCCAAAGGAAACCGACATCCAGATGATGTTGGCAGCCGACGTTCACCTCGGCACCAAAAACTGTGATTTTCAAATGGAGCGCTACATCTTCAAGCGCCGCAACGACGGTAACTAACATTTTTTTTATCTCTATCGTTATACAATAGACAACCGCGTCGTGTTATACAATTTTGAATCTGCGATAGATGCAGGATGGGAATATGGTTTTGAATTGTTGTGGTGTGGATTTGGTATTAGGTATTTACATTATCAACCTTGGTAAGACATGGGAGAAGCTTCAACTTGCTGCTAGGGTTATCGTTGCAATTGAGAACCCTCAGGATATTATTGTGCAATCTGCTCGCCCTTATGGTCAGAGAGCGGTTCTCAAGTTTGCTCAGTACACTGGTGCTCATGCCATTGCTGGAAGGCATACTCCTGGTACCTTTACCAATCAGCTCCAAACCTCTTTTAGCGAGCCTCGCCTCCTTATCCTTACGGATCCCAGAACAGATCATCAGGTTCATGTTCAACTTAAACAGTAATATGTGAAATGCATATGTTTGACTTTAGCTTCATTTGATTTGGTAGTTAGTCTAATTTTCCTTAATAGAATGGTGATTGTTGATTCATGTTTGCGGACAACCCCTCTTGGGATAAGGATTTTTTTGGTTTTTTTGTTTCATGTTTTTCTTTCCTTGATGTTGCCTGCGTTGTGATTTTAATATATATATATATATGGGTTTATTTTGCAGCCCATTAAGGAAGGTGCTCTTGGAAACATTCCAACCATTGCTTTCTGTGACACTGACTCACCCATGAGGTATGTGGACATTGGGATTCCTGCCAACAACAAGGGCAAACACAGCATTGGGTGTCTCTTTTGGCTTCTTGCCAGGATGGTGTTGCAAATGAGGGGTACCATTCGTCCTGGCCTCAAATGGGATGTTATGGTAAGTATTTTCTTGGTTGACTTTTCTTAGTGGCATTGTTAATGAGCTTATTGGGTATAATTTGGAGAGAGGCAGATTTTTGGGAGGATATTGAAGGAGATTGTTTTCTTAATCTTTTGTTTGATGCAGGTGGACTTGTTCTTCTATAGAGAACCAGAGGAGGCTAAGCAACAAGAGGAGGAGGAAGCTCCTGCTGGTGATTATGCCATCACTGACTATAATCCTGGTGCTATTGCTGCTGATGGCCAGTGGCCCGGTACAATTGATCAATCGTGGACAGATGCAGTTCCACAACCTATTCCCGCTGTACCTGGCGTCAACTGGGGAGCACCAGCCTCTACCGATGCACCCGGTACGTCATTAATTTGTTTTAACAAACACTAAACTAAACTGAGTTATTTTACGTATTCTATTGTTTTATGTATATTGTCATCGTTAATGTTGACTGATCATTGCATCTGTTAGTTTTCGTTTTGGTTGTCTTTTATCTTTAATTTGTGACATGATGCAAATACAAAATGCGTGTACATTTGTGATGTCTGGATCTTTGCATTCATTTTTTGTTTAGAAATTGCAGCTGCAGGAGATTGGGGCGAGGCTGTTCCACCACCACAACAAATCCCTCTTCCTCCTTCCGGAGTTGAATCTGTCCAAGCAAGTGGCTGGGATTAAATTATTGTTTTTGATGCTATGATTTTGCCCCGTCTTGCAATTTAGTTTACTCTTTGGAAGTAAAATATGGATCAGTTTTTTTGTAGAAAGGAACTTGTTTTTTGGTTTGAGTGTCAGAAATATTATTATTAACAAACATGGTTCTTGAATGTTAGGTAATATGATGTTTTTGGAACTTCGTTACCCTTAATTTATATTGAGTATTTCGAATATTTCGTGATTGTGGAACCGAGATCCTAGGTTCTATACAGGAGCAGTTCATGGAAATCTAATTTGGCGAAGATGATACATTTTTTCTTAATTTTTTTAGAACCTTTACTGGGAATTGCCTTTTCCTTTTCACTGTATGCCTTTGTTTTCCATCTTTCATGTACGTTGAATTTTTCTGCATGCTTAATGGAGAATGGGGGTATTGATATTGAATAAGTATCCCTGAAAGTAGTATTGTATGTAGACATGTAAAGAGATGGCGTCATTTAGCATAAATAGATGTTCAGATGTTCACTACGTCGAGGAAGATTGCAAGCTTAAACGTAAGATCTCAAACTTCATAGTGCTAATACCAAGCAAATTTAGTCAGCCTCTAGTTTTGCTAGAGCGTCTTTCAAGTTTTCGCGACATGTTTGGTCTTGGAAATTTAATAATGATTGAGCAACATTTTAGATTTGAATTTGTTTAGTTTACAAGATTTTGACTGTATCAAAATGTTTAGCAACTGTATCAAAATGTGTCAACCTCAAACCCTAAATCAAAATCCCAAAACTCCAAATCCAAACCTCTAAACCCTAACTCTCAAATTCTCAATCCCGAACCCTAAATCCCGGGACTTAAATCCCGGGTCTTGGACCCTCAACCCTAAAACATAAATCTTACACTCTAAACTTTAAACACTACATCTTACACTTTACACCTAAATCCTTAAACCTTCAAACCCTACACCTTACACCACCATAAATCCTAAAAGTCCTAAACCCTAAAAACCAAAAGCCCTAAAGAACCCAAAAACTCAAACCCTAAAACCCTTTGGCAAAATATGACCGAGTCAACCTCGATTGTAATTTGGCTAGATTCAGTGGAGTTGACCTGATTGAAATTTAGTTGAGTCGGTCTTAGTCAAAATTTGGCTGAATTCAGTTGAGTTAGTCTTAATTAAAATTTGGCGAAATTCAATCCAGTCGACTCCAACCCAAATTCATACCCACTATTAGCCAATGGTCGAGACAGTTAGATTCAGACCGAAAGTCAAGATGGGCCAAATAGGGGTAATGCTCGAGACAGACCGACCTAAGGTGAATGTCGACACAACTAGCTTAGATCGAAGGTTGAGATTGATGCATTCCGAGTCGAAGGTATTGGTCAGCCTAACGTAGGTTGATTTGAGTTTAAGTTTAAGATAAGTTAGTTTAGATTAAAGGTTGAAATGAATGAATCTGAACTAAGGTCAACTTAGTCGATTTGGTCAAAGATTAAGACAAATCTATTCATACTAAAAGTTAAAGACTAACCCATCTAAACTGAAAGTCTAATAATATATTTAAAAAAGTAAGATTTTGTCTTGAAAAAAAAAGTCCATAGACTAAACTAATCCATGTGACATTTGCGGCATTTTGGTCCAAATTTTTTAAATGAAAAGTTATATGATTCTAATTTTTTTTGTCACGTGAACAAAATCCAGAGTCAAATTAACAACTGTAGTAAAAAAAGAATTTCATTAATAAATAATTTTTAAATTTACATAAGTATTTTTTTGAAATAACAAAGGACAGCTGAAAGGGATTAAGTTCATAATCCAAGACTGCATTTTAAATAATGCGCATAACACATGTTTCTTTTATTCCCGGACTCTTTTTTCTAAAAGAATCTCGTGCGTGAAGGATGTTTCTCTTACTATGTCTTCTTTCAATAATACTAACATCCAGTTTCCCCCTTAATGCATTTTTGGTTTCTTACAATGAGTGATATCATCAAATTGGCTGGTCGTTAATATTTTGCTCAAAATTAATTCCTCAATTCACTTTTGATAACTACTCTCACTAGTTTTAATCTTACTTAAAGTTTTCACATTTGTATTTCCTAGTTTAAAAACCTGGCAAATTAAAATAAGCCTATTTCAACCTTTTTTTTATGCACAAAGTTTGCCAACTGGTGCATAAATTTTACATAAAATAGAAAATTTTGTTTCCAAAAATTTAACCTCGATCCATATAAACAATTCTTAAATTTTTACTACGGATGCCGTATTACTATGTCCACTATTTCTCAAGCTAAAACCACATGTGCCACAAACAGCGATGCTTCTGATAGCATGCTGGATGGATAATTAAATATACAGGGTTAGAAAAATACGCATAGGGCCATTTATATACAAATTCCTTCAGATAATATTCGCCTGTGGTGCAATTGCATAATTAGAATTCTCCCGAGCAGAGCACCAAGCGGCTACTGCCTGCATTTGTAGAAAAAAGAATCATTTAGCCTATGATAGAGTTGATCAAGAAAAGAAAATCAAAATAATATTACTGTAAAATGACAGCAAAACTAACCATCGGTAAAAAGAAATATACAAATTCTCAAAGAAGCTCAACCAACAGTTATTTAAGTAAATTTGATTCTAATTTTCTAAAATTCTTGAGAGGTTATTGTAAAACATTGAATGATAGTGGATTGGTCTATTCAAGAAGATTAGACAACCAAATGTAGCTCTTTTGTGAGACTAAACCAATATAACTTATTGGTTCTTTTCTTCTCCTTATACTTGCCTATTGAAATTTGAATCAAAATCAATTCTTATTAATATGGAAAATTAAAGAACATTATCTTGGCATTTCTTTTGAGGTTAACAACTTTATTGAAAATTTCTATCTATAATTTAAAGAAAACACTTCATCCATTCTGAAAATTCTTTTAAAGTTCAGCTCACACCCTCCGGAACTCAATCTTTGTTTCTAATAAGATAATCATGGATATATCCATTACTACTGACCTTTTCGGCGCAGAAAAGATAAATAAGTTAAATGAAAACACACAAATTTTTGGAATTATGTAAGAAATAAAGTGAAAGCTAAATATGTCTAGTTCAAGAGAAAAAAAGAAGAGATGGAAACGAGATAGACAGATAAGTAGAAACAAGTGAAAAATAATACAATGGATCCCACCATTTAAAAACATTCTCCACTCTTTCTCTCAACCAAACAACCTTGAGTAATTTTATCCTTTTATATCCCCCATTTCTCCCCAACCAAACTGACCATAAGAAAACTAGAAGGCTCCTAATGTAGATATGTAATGCTTTGAAGGGATTTATAATAGTATTGTCACATCGGGTCATCCGCCTCAACCCGGTCCGATCCACCACGGGTTGACCACTTAGTGAACCAACCAAACCCAACTCATTTATTAGAGAGTTAAAAAGATTTGAACCCGGCTTGGCTCACCATGGGTGGTGGGATAAACAGGTCGACTCATTGGCTCACTTAATTACAAGTTTTTATTTAAAATAAAAATAAAATTATAATTTTTTTATAATTCAAATTTAAATAATTTCACTCTAAAATGATGTTAAACACCAAAGACAATTCAAAATAAAAAAAAATTAACATACAATTCAAATGTAATCCAAAAGCAAACCCAAAAGGCCAATAAATAAGTTTATAACATTGATAATTTTTGTGTCATTATCCATTTATAATATTAGAGTCTTGAATAAATAAATTTATAATATGTTGCTCTTTTGAAATATCTTTTTTTTATTTACAATACAGTAAAAAAATGTTAACTAATAATATTGAAACACAAAATAATAAATAATTAAATTAAACTATGTGGGTTGGTGAGCCAACCTAGGTGGCTTGCGGCAAAGAGACACAATGCACAAATGGTGGAGACGAGGTGTTGGTTTCTGCAACACCAATACACCAATAATGGAGACGAAGGTCGTGGTTCGCGCCACACACGAAGACAATAACAAAAGACGAGAGCGAGATAACCCAAGACCAATGATGGAGAGGGAGGTGGGAGACGGCTTCAATGGTGGTTCGCGCCACACACGAAGAGCGTAGCAAAATAGCACAACAAGACGGACCAAGACCAATGGTGGAGACGGAGATGGGAGTTTAGGATTTGAGTGAGAGAAACCAAGAAGAGAACGAAAAAAGAATGGAGAAACCACAAAAAGGATTTTTGTCTTTCTCCCTCATCCTTCCCAAAATACCCTCCAACGATACATTAAAAATTGTAAAACTCTATTTTCAAATGTTCTAATTGGCATCCATCACATGACGTTGTAAAAAAAAAGTTGACAACTTTTCGTTGTGGAAACGTTTTCCAAGTATATATTAGCATTGACACTCATTGTTTTACTTCCAATTCATCAACAATGAGTCTCCTACCTGCCTCTTTTAATTACACAAAATTCATTTTGAACCATGTATTCACTTTTCTAATTCACAAACTTCCATTCTCATATATTTACTTCAATTTTATTAAGATGATACAAAAACATTTATCTAATAAAATAAAAGTAAAAAGGGACAACTTATAATACTTAGAGTCATTCTCCCTGCACCTCACTACCCTCATCCTGCACCTCCAAAAAAAATTATAATTCCAAATGTGCCCTTTGACAGTCAACGAGGAGAGAGAAAAAGAATTGTTTAAAAATATTAATAAAATTTGAAACCCTATTTAACTCATCTCCTTCTTCCCCTGCCGCATCTCAGTAAAACCCTAGATCTACACCCCCTCCTTCCTTCCTCTTTTTCTCTCTGTCCTCTGTCTCTGGCATCCGCTGCTTTGCTCGCGTTGCTCGCTGGCGTCCAAGTTAGTAGCTTCCATCAATGTAATATATTTGTTTCCTATTATGTGCTTGGTTGGGTTCGTGGTTCGTGATTGGGTTCGTGGGTCGTGATCGGATCGGAGCTCGCTGGAGGTGCACGCCGCAATTGGAAGTGCGGCAAGGATCAGAGCCGCAGTTGGAAGTGCGGCTCGCTGGAGGTGCACGCCACATTTGGAAGTGCGGCAAGGATCAGAGCCGCAGTTGGAAGTGCGGCTTTATAAAGATAGTTTCTTCTTTCTGTGACATCACTAGTATATCTTTGTCCAATTTTTTACTCTACCCACAGCACCGATAAACATTTTTTTTTTCTGTGAGAATATGGATCTCATTTATTCTTTAATTCTCAGAAAAAAAAATACTATACAGATATTTTAGTAAAATATTTTTAACTAATAATTATTATCTCATATAATTATATAAAAATAATCCGGTTATGAGTTCTTTGTTTTTTTTTTTTTTTTGAAAAAAGTTTTTGGCAATTGGTTAAATTTACATGGATAAACTCCTACATAAGAGGATATGTGATATAGAAAAAGTTTATAATGAGAGGAGTGCATATAATATAAATAAAATATATATATTAAGAAAGTTGTTTCAAAGAAGGTGGGACTAAAATTGTATAATTGAAAGCATTAAAAAGATATCAACGCATTTCAAAGTGCGGCACCCTAAATTAAAAACGCACTTCGAAGTGCAGCGGAGTCTTTTCGCACCTCGAAGTGCGGTTGCGTACCTTCGCCGGCGCAGAGTCTTCTTCCTCTTCCTCCTGCCGTCACGCTGCTGTATCTCCAAATCTTACAATTCAATCAAATTCCAATTACAATGTACTAGACCATAAATTACTTGCTACAGTGAAAAATCATGAACAGTGCACCTAAGGGACCTCAGGGTTTATAAAGAAGGAATATTTTTGTGTTTGTGGTTGGGAGTTAGAAAAATGGTTGGGGGTTAAAAAAATTTAATTTATTAATTACCGTTTTGACTTTTTTATTAAATGAAGGGTAAATAGGTAAATTTGGAGGTGCAGGATGAGGTGAGGGAGGTGTAGGAAGATTCACTCTAATACTTAGTTTTGTCCTCTAATTCCGAGCTAAAAAAAACTCTAGTGTTATTTGGGTTGTATCTTAAGTTTGACGTGATTATATAAAATAATATATGTTAGTGAATAAATTGGATATACAATTCTTAGAATATGAATAAATTTTACAAATAATATATACAATTTTGATATATATTAGTAAAAAATGGTAGAAAATGATATATCTCTGTTTAATGTGAAAAACTAATCATGATTCACTAAAAAGGTATATTATGTCTGAATTTAAGTAAGTTGGCGGTGGTGGAAGAACTGGATAGGAAAAATAAGTCATTCTATTTGTAAGATATCTAATCAAATTCATTCAAAATTGAAAGATATATCAAATATCAGTTCTTTTTGTATATTCATTCAAAATTGAAAGATATATAAAATATCTTGAGCTCTTTTTGTATATTACATGAATGTCCGATCCATAATAACATGATTGAAATCATTTTGATCATCTTATTATACATCCATTCCTATGTCACTTCATTGTGTAAATATTTTTTACATAAATAAAACCACTAAAAATAATAATATATTATTAAATATATTTTTTTTTAAAAAAATACGTTTTCTTTTGTCCAATGTCAATATCAATACAAAGAGTTATATAAATATCAACGATTTCTTTTGTCCGATGTCAATATGAATAAAAAGATTTATATAAATATGAAACACACGTATAAAATATCAAATAATTATTAAATAAGGAAAGATATATAAATTCCAAAACTTAAACAAAATAAAGGTAAATATATATTTGGGAGATATCTACATAGCCATTCCATACGAAATTTAAAAAGTCAGAATCGGGATTAACGGTCGCAATAAAGATAGTACCATCTAATTTCAGCATCTTGTAAACTATACAAATTCAAATCTAAAATGTTACTGAATCATTATTAAATTTCCAAGAACAAACACGTCGCGAAAACTTGAAAAACTAGAGGCTGATTAAATTTACTTCGTATTAACACTCTGAAGTTTAAAATCTTGTGTGTAAGCTTGCAATCTTCCTCGACGTAGTGAACATCTGAAAATCTATGTATGCTAAATGGCCTCATCTCTTTACATGTCTAAATAAAATACTACTTTCAGGGATACTATATTCAATATCAAAACCCCATTCTCAATTAAGCATGCAGAAAAATCAACATAGATGAAGGTGGAAAACAAAGGCATACACTTAAAAAGATAAAGCAAATTCCAGTAAAGGTTCTATAAAATTAAGAAAAAATGTATCATCTTCGCCAAATTAGATTTCTATGAACTGCTCCGGTACAGAACCGAGGATATCGGTTCAACAATCACGAAATAATCGAAATACTGAATATAAATAGTGAGTAACGAATTTCCAAAAACATCATATTACCTAACATAGTTAATAAAAATATTTCTGACACTCAAACCAAAAAAGTTCCTTTCTACAAAAAAACTGATCCATATTTTACTTCCAAAGAGTAAACTAAATTGCAACACGGGGCAAAATCATAGCATCAAAAACAATAATTTAATCCCAGCCACTTGCTTGGACAGATTCGACTCCGGATGAAGGAAGAGGGATTTGTTGTGGCGGTGGAACAGCCTCGCCCCAATCTCCTGCAACTGCAATTATAACACAAAATGAATGCAAAGATCCAGCCATCACAAATGTACACGCATTTTGTATTTGCATCATGTCACAAATTAAAGATAAAAGACAACCAAAAACAAAAACTAACAGATGCAACGGTCAGTCAACATTAAAGATGACAATATACATAAAACAATAGAATACGTAAAATAACTCAGTTTAGTTTCGTGTTTATCAAAACAAATTAATGACGTACCAGGTGCATCTGTAGAGGGTGGCGCTCCCCAGTTGACGCCAGGTACAGCTGGAATAGGTTGTGGAACTGCATCTGTCCACGATTGATCAATTGTACCGGGCCACTGGCCATCAGCAGCAATAGCACCAGGATTATAGTCAGTGATGGCATAATCACCAGCAGGAGCTTCCTCCTCCTCTTGTTGCTTTGCCTCCTCTGGTTCTCTATAGAAGAACAAGTCCACCTGCATCAAACAAAAGATTAAGAAAACAAACTCCTTCAATATCCTCCCAAAAATCTGCCTCTCTCTAAATTATACCCAATAAGCTCATTAACAATGCCACTAAGAAAAGTAGACCAAGAAAATACTTACCATAACATCCCATTTGAGGCCAGGACGAATGGTACCCCTCATTTGCAACACCATCCTGGCAAGAAGCCAAAAGAGACACCCAATGCTGTGTTTGCCCTTGTTGTTGGCAGGAATCCCAATGTCCACATACCTCATGGGTGAGTCAGTGTCACAGAAAGCAATGGTTGGAATGTTTCCAAGAGCACCTTCCTTAATGGGCTGCAAAAATAAACCCATGTATGTTAAAATCACAACGCAGGCAACATCAAGGAAAGAAAAACACGAAACAAAAAAACCAAAAAAAATCATCATCCCAAGAGGTGTTGTCAGCAAAACATTGATCAACAATCCCCATTATATTCCTTAACGGAAAATTAGATTAGCTACCAAATCAAATGAAGCTAAAGTGAAACATATGCATTTCACATGTTACTGTTTAGGTAGATCATGAACCTGATGATCTGTTCTTGGATCCGTGAGGATAAGGAGGCGAGGCTCGCTAAAAGAGGTTTGGAGCTGATTGGTAAAGGTACCAGGAGTGTGCCTTCCAGCAATGGCATGAGCACCAGTGTACTGGGCAAACTTGAGAACCGCTCTCTGACCATAAGGCCGAGCAGATTGCACAATAATATCCTGAGGGTTCTCAATTGCAACGATAACCCTAGCAGCAAGTTGAAGCTTCTCCCATGTCTTACCAAGGTTGATAATGTAAATACCTAATACCAAATCCACACCACAACAAATCAAAACCATATTGCGCTCCTGTAGCTATTGCAGATTCAAAATTGTATAACACAACGCTGTTGTCTATTGTATAAAGATAGAGATAAAATAAAAATGTTAGTTACCATCGTTGCGGCGCTTGAAGATGTAGCGCTCCATTTGAAAATCACAATTTTTGGTGCCGAGGTGAACGTCGGCTGCCAACATCATCTGGATGTCGGCTTCCTTTTGAGAGAGCTGGCGCGGCGGGGCAGCGGCGTTGGTTGTGGCGGCCATGGTTACCTCTCGCAAGCTCCCAAACAAGAGCTTGAAAACCTTAGTGTTTCTGACTACAGCAAATAACCTCAGAGTGGAAACCCTAATTCGTTTCTAATATAAAGTAGAAAACCCTAATGGGTTTCACCAATGGGCTTTTTATTTTTTAGGCTAAGGCCAGTCAACAAGCAGGCTCAATTAAAAGATGAACAACCTACGAACAAGCCCAATAACAGAATGCCAACCATTGAGCAGGATCAATAAAAAATATTGTTTTGGAGAACTTTATTTTCTTGTCTAAATTTAAACTTTGTTTAAATTTAAATAGTGACTGTGATGTAAGTTCAGTACTGTAAAAAACAATATACATTGGGATAATAAAATGAGTTGATTTCTATGGTTTAACTTCTATGTTTTTTATTTACAAAATTCATCATAGCTCATAAGTTATTTATCCAAATAACATAATTTTATTGCATAAGTTATTATATTATAAATTAAATTAAATATTAATTAATTTATTATATTATAAATACATCATAGCTCATAATTTTATTGCATAAGTCATTCTAAACATGAGGTTGTTAAAAAACATTCATAACCAACAAATTAATTAATATAACAATTGTTTAAATAAGAACAAAATGTATATTTAGAAAAATAGTTGTAGAAAATAATTTTTTATAATAATCAGTATTTCTTTTATCACATTAACTACCATGTGGGTTACATCGTATAATCATATAATTTTACACATGTAAATATTTTTTTGTTATAAATGTTTAAAATTGTTATAAATATAGAAATATATTATAAATAATTGTACGAAATATTTATCATAAATCTAATTGTAATTTATATATTTAAATATTTTTTATAAATATTTAGATTACTTGTGACAATTATGTTTTATAGTAGATAACCACTTTTGATAATTATTGTATACAAAATCTTTGAAAAAAAAATGATCAGTATTTTATTTTCTTAAATTATACAAAGAAGGATATGTGTTTTGGGCCTAAAAGTAGTGTTTTATGTGAGTGAGGCCCAACAGTTTCTTAAACCCTACCTAATTCTATTTCGTTCTCTGAAACTGGTGGTTCTTCTTTTGTTCTGTATACAGCTATGGTGAAATTGAAGACCAGCAAGTCAAACAAACCAGAAGATGTTGAAATCCTCAAATCAGACGTTGCCTCCTTCGCTTCCTCGCTTGGATTATCCACATCACACTCTCACTCAGGGTTCAACGATGTCGATTTCCGCAAAACTAAGACGAACAAGCCCCCAAAGAAGCAACAACCACCTGAAAAAGCCACACCCCAAAGCATCCAGAAGCCAAAGAACAAAACTTTGAGCAAAAACAATGGACCCCACCAGAAGAGTAACCCCAAATCCGAACCCAAACCGAAACCCCCAGTTCTGTCACTGGAGAATGGTTCCAGTACGGAAAAGGGGTTCAACAAGTTCAGGAACCTGCCAAAGCTTCCTTTGATGAAAGCAATTGGTTTGGGAGTGTGGTTTGAGGACATGACGGAGTTGGAAAGGAAAGTGATTGGAGAAGGGAAGAGGGTGGAGTTAACGGATGTGGAAGCTTGGAAAGGGGTCGTGGAGAAGAAGAGGGAGTTGGGGGAGAGGTTGATGGCACAGTATGCTAATGATTATGAGTCATCAAGGGGGAAAAGTGGTGATATTAGGATGTTGGTTTCAACGCAGAGGTCCGGGACTGCTGCTGATAAAGTGTCTGCTTTTGCTGTGTTGGTGGGGGATAATCCAATGGCAAATTTGCGTTCTCTTGACGCTCTTTTGGGTAAGTTAAGAATGTTCACTGGTGGGGATAATCTAGTGTCAAAATTTCTTTCTTGTTTTCAGTATCATTAATTGGATTTTGTGATAAGTTAGTTATTCATGTCTAGTTTGAGCTATAGTTCTTACACGGGTGTTCTTCTTTTAAGTGTTTGTGGAATTGTGTTGTAGAAGTAGGTGCGCTGAAATTATGTGCAGCTATGCAATAACAATTATGAGTGTTGCACTTGCTATTAATTTCATCTGCAGCTATGCAATAACAATTTTATGATCTTGCTTCTCAATTATGTGTTACCAGTGAGACTGACTCTCTCACTATATTCATACTCAATTATGTGTTACCAGTGAGACTGACTCTCTCACTATATTCATACCGTGTCTTTACAGTTGAGCTATTGACAGTGTTTCTTGTTTAAACTAGGAATGGTGACATCCAAGGTTGGGAAGCGGCATGCCTTGACAGGTTTTGAAGCACTGCAAGAATTATTTATTGCAAGGTGTGCATTTTTCCACTCCCCTGTGAAAAATTATTTTATCATTGAAATATAATTCATAGAGCTTTCAAAAAAAGTTGTAAGAATGGGATTTAATCTATGGAACTGGAAAATAATTCTCCAAGGTTTAAAAGATCCCTACCACTCTCATTCTATATATACAAGAAAGTTTAATACAAAATACATGATAAATAGAATAATCCTAATCCTAAACACGATATAATCATGATAAATAAGACGTGATAATAATTATTCTAACATGACTAAAGTTTTAGAATGTTGTCAAATTTGAAAGATAATAATATATTTCTGTCTTTCTCCTTTGCACACATCTCGTGTTACTCTCCCAACAGGCCCGTTATTCTAATATTACATGTAAAGTACTTTTGCGGTTTGCAAATTTTTGAAAGTTTTCATTCAACTGACTTTCTTGCGTAGCATTAAAACACGTGATGCCTCAGACTTTCAGCGCTCTGACCAGATACGTTATTTTCTCTATTTTTCTTGCAGCTTATTACCAGATCGTAAATTGAAGACCTTGATACAGCAACCCCTAAATCATCTTCCTGAAACTAAAGATGGTTACTCTCTTCTCCTTTTCTGGTATTGGGAGGAGTGTTTGAAGCAGAGGTATGTGTGATAACACTATTCATTTTCACATTTTTATCTTAAATCAATTTCTATGATTTGACTTGGTTACAAATTTCTCACGCAAATTATATTCTCATAGCGTGTTTTGTTTCGTAAACTTTGGATGCTTTCTGTACATTTTAATTATGTGCTCCATTATAATAAGAATAGTTGAACTCTAGTTAGCATTTAGTCACTTTAATTGGTATTTTGTTTGAGGAGCCATAATATTGCCTTGGAAAAATAGGAGAAATGATTTTAGGCCTACTTATAGCTGTATCACCGAGTCCAAACTTCTTACATCACTTTTCTACGCATTTTACCTGAGGAATATTTCTAATTATCAATGAGACCCATTTTACAGTCCACTCAAGCTCTTTTGTTAGTGATGCACTGAATAGCTTTTGACGTCTCAGGTATGAACGTTTTGTTGTTGCCCTTGAAGAAGCATCTCGTGATATGCTACCAGCTCTGAAAAACAAGGCGTTAAAGGTTGGTTTTCTGTTCATACTTTGTTCCTTTTGTTTTTTTCTGGGTTCCCATTCCCCTCCAAGTTACAAAGTGACTCAATATTACTATAGCAAAAGGTTTGCTACTATAATCAACTTAATAAACTGAAAATTTTTGTCTTAACTACTGGTGGATACTTGAAAGTTCTTATTCATAATAAATAATAGGAAATTTTTTTTTCCTCAATCGGTTTTATCTTTTTTAAGAACGGTTTTGTAATTTATGTTATGTGAAGATATTTAGGGCGTCCTTGATTAAACAACTTAATCAAAGCATTATTTATTTCGAAAGTTAAATCATGAAGCTTGATGGAATATACTAAAAATGTATATTTAGTAAGTTTTTTGCATGAATCTTATTAAATAAGCTAAAAAAGCTTATGAGATGGGCACGAGCTTAAATAAGATCTTATCTTCACCTTGTTGTAACATGTTCTCAGATGTATTGAATGTATTGTTGTTAATATCTTCACCTTTGTTGCTTGCAGGCCATATATGTGCTACTGAGTCGGAAGTCAGAGCAAGAACGCAAACTACTTTCTGCACTTGTTAATAAAGTGAGTTGACAGTGACCTATGTCCAGTTTTCATTTATTGTGTTTCTTCTTCACGTGGTCAAGTTACAATAAAATTACAATAGCCGGTTATAGAACTACTACATTCTGTTACTAAGACTGTTTTATTTTATGTGGCTTCTCTCTCTTTTACTTTGTTGATGGGTGGTTTTGATATTGCTTCAGCTTGGTGATCCAGATAATAAAGCAGCATCTAATGCTGACTTTCATTTATCCAACCTTTTGTCTGACCACCCAAACATGAAGGTATGAACATTTATCAATGTGTCTATTGTTTCAACCTTTGTCTTCAGCTTTGGGGGTATCTATAAATGATTTTTTAGCTAATATTTAGAGTTTAAGCCAATATTTGTAGTTTATTGATATCACTAAGTAATTGATAGTAAGATAAATACTTGAAGGAACTTTGCAGGCTGAAAAGTTTTCATGCCTGCATGACTTCTTTTATCTCATTTTCCTTTAAAGAATATATTGACTATTTACGTTTTGGGGTTTCATGATATTTGGCAATGATTCACATTAACGTTTAGGCTCCCTTTTACCTCTTAATTTGTTTTAGCTACTGATTTATTTTCTTGTTAATTTTTCTATACAGGCTGTGGTTATTGACGAGGTGGATTCTTTTCTTTTCCGGCCTCATTTAGGACCACGATCACAGTACCACGCTGTATGTACTATAGTTTGATCCTCACCTTTTCTTACATCATTTTCTGCAAAGTAGGAGTCACTGTGTATTTTTTTACCTTTTGTTGTTACTTGATCAATGAAAATATTATGCATCGTATAATATATCTGTTTGAAACCACTTTTCTGTGGTTTCTGAAATGGCCCTTCAATTTTAGATTACTTTCTTAAATTAAATTTTCTTAAACTGGTCTGTTCGAAGAATCTCATTGGCTGCTTTTTCTACTTTCGTAGATTAATTTCTTGAGCCAAATCCGCCTAACAAATAAAGGAGATGGACCTAAAGTGGCAAAACGTCTTATAGATGTATATTTTGCTTTGTTTAAGGTATTGGTTTTTCTTTCCTTGAAGCTTTTCTTATCTGAAATATTATGACTTTGTTTACTCAAGCTAAAAAATAATTGAACGGGAAAATATTTACAATTGGACACCTTCAGGTTTTAATCACAAATGCAACCAGTAACCAGAAGCTTGATAAAAGCGGCAAGGGCAAGGGCAAGGGCAAGGGAAATGCAAAAGAGGACAAGTCAAAAGAGTTATCAGAATCACATGTGGAATTGGACTCTCGGCTTTTATCAGTTCTCCTAACTGTAAATATGATAATAATATATGTTAATATTTGTGACCTTTTTTATCATGTTAAATTCAGTTGTAATCTGGTATTTCATTTGGTATTGGCATAGGGCGTGAATAGAACATTTCCTTTCGTCTCAAGTAATGAAGCTGATGACATTGTTGAAGTCCAAACACCAGTACTTTTCCAACTGGTAATTACTAATTTGTTAGCAAATAAAAACTGTATGCAGTATGTTACTTTTCCAACTGGTAATTACTAATTTGTTAGCAAATAAAAACTGTATGTAGTATGTTATGGTTGCATTAGTATTCATCATTACTTCGATATCTTAAGGTTTAAGGTTCTGCAAACTTGCAGGTTCATTCTAAGAATTTTAATGTAGGTGTTCAAGCACTGATGCTTCTTGATAAAATTTCATCCAAAAATCAGATAGCCAGTGATCGGTTTTACCGTGCTTTGTATTCCAAACTTTTGCTTCCAGCTGCCATGTATACATCCAAGGCAAGAAAACTTTTTTTTTTCTTACATTTTCTTTTGATAAAAATATGGGTGCTTATACTATTCTTCAATAATCTGTAGAATTTTCTAATGTGTTTGTCCTCAGGCAGAAATGTTTATTGCACTTCTCCTCCGAGCAATGAAAAAGGATGTTAATTTAAAGCGTGTAGCAGCATTTTCTAAACGTCTAATGCAGGTGATTATTAAACTGCCCTTTCTCTACGTTTTTCTTCTTACACATACTACTGAACATTTGTTTTTTCAGATTGCACTTCAGCAGCCACCACAATATGCCTGTGCTTGCCTTTTTCTTCTTTCCGAACTTCTTAAAGCCAGACCACCTTTATGGTAATTGCTTTTTCTTTCACTGCCATTGCCACTACTTTTATGTTAGTGTGAAAAACATATATTTCCTATAGTCATAAGTCTGCACTGAGAATTTTGTGACAGGATTCTTCCATAACACATTTGACCAGATAACACATTTGACCAGAAAAAAGTGTAAAATAATTCTAGACACACTTGAGAATTAAAGTATAAAATAATCCTAGAAGGCTTAATTGATCTCTCTTATAATCTTTTCTATTTATAAGAATAAATTGATACAAGAGTATATAATAGATAGGGTAACCTAGACATAATATAATCATGAAAAATAGAATAACCCTAAACATAATATAATCATGATAGAGTAACGTTAGACACTATAATGATAATATAATGATGATAAATAGAGGATATTCTAACACCATCTTCTCTTCATTTGTAGGAATATGGTGTTGCAGAACGAGTCTCTAGATGATGAACTTGAACACTTTGAAGATGTTATAGAACCTGATAATGAACCCAGCTCTTTATCAAATAAACAAAAGGATGATGTTGCAGTTGCAAAGAATGGCGAGGACCCCAATGCTGACGCCAGTTCTTCAGAGAGTGAAGATGATCTTCCTGCAGCTTCTGAAGATGATGATTCTGATGACGATGGTTCAGAGGATGCGGGATTTCTGCTTGCAAAGGATGAAACTGTTCATAAGGAATCAAAAAAATCAAAATCTGTATCTAATAATGAAAGTTCACAGTCACAATTATCTGCTGAGAAGTCTTCCCTTCGTGGAGGCTACGATCCACGACACAGAGAGCCTTCGTACTGGTAATTATTCGATTTTGCAACTAGTCGTCATTTCAGATATTAATATATACAATTTTTTTTTCCATTGTTTGCTCAAAGCAATTTCATGTGGAACTGTTACAATGAAAAAACACAAGGTGGGGTATTTATTTCGGAAGATAAAATCTTCTTAAAACTGACCAATGAAAAAGGCAGCATCTTTAGAGATTGTGATGCATGTATTTGTATTTTAAAAGTTCATTTTCTCATTTAGAGCCAGATCTTTCTGTGACATTTTTATCTTGTACATCGTACGTTACATATTTTCTTCATCCTATAGCAATGCAGACCGTGTAAGTTGGTGGGAGTTAATGGTGCTTGCTTCACATGTACATCCTTCAGTTTCTACCATGGCCCAAACTCTTCTTTCCGGTGCCAATATTGTCTATAATGGAAATCCATTAAATGATCTCTCCATGACAGCTTTCCTAGACAAATTCATGGAGAAAAAACCCAAGCAAAGCACATGGCATGGTGGTTCTCAGATTGAACCTGCCAAGCAGGTAAAAGTGTAGACTTTTCAATCTAGTAATGTCCCATTCTCTTATCTAGCCTCCTGATTCAGCTTGTTAACTGGTTTCTTTATTTTGCAGATGGATGTCAATAATCAATTGATTGGGGCAGAAATTCTTTCACTAGCGGAGGCAGATGTGCCCCCCGAGGATCTTGTCTTCCACAAGTTCTACACAAACAAAATGAGCTCTACTACTAAATCGAAGAAAAAGAAAAAGAAGTCAGCTGATGAGGAGGCAGCCGAGGAGTTGTTTGATATTGATGATGGTGAGGTTGATGGTGGGGATGAGAGTGATAATGAAGAGATAGAGAATCTGTTGGATTCTACTGATCCATCTTTGGGACCAGACACTGACTATGATTATGATGATTTGGATGAAGTTGCCGGTGAGGAAGATGAGGACTTGATTGGTGATGTTAGTGACGGTGAGATGGATATGGATATACCCGCTGATATAGGGGAGGAAGATGATGCTCCAACTGACGATGTTGGCAGTGATGATAATGCTGATGCTGATGCCATTGATATTGAGATCGGAGATGTTGATGATGGCTCTGATGGTGATGGGGAGGAAGTTGGCAGAAGAAAACGAAAACATAAAAGTGGTGGTAAGAAAGGTGTATCTCCATTTGCAAGTTATGAAGAGTTTGAGCATCTAATGGAAGATGATGACCACACTGAGAAGAAAGCTTCCCCTAAGAAAAACAAGTCAACCAAATCGAAGAAAAGAAAAAAGTAAATTAGCTGCATTGACCGAGACAAAAGATGGCTATGGCCAGATTGAGTTTTAGGAATGCATCAACAGTTTTGTTATAACAATTTTTGAGAAATTCCATATCAGGCAAGGAAGTATCACCATGTTATTCTTGTATGCTATCAGTTTTGACTGCTTCTAAATTGTATTGCTTGTGGCTGTTTAATTTAATGGCCCATTATCAATCCATATCTTCATTTGGATGTATCTTTTGTGCAATATACAATTTAGTCAACCAAAAATCAAATTTCAATTTATTAGTGGTTTTGTTATCTATCATCTTTGGTGGCAATCGTACAATTTTAAATTCTGATAAAAATGTCAAGTATAGATCAAAATGAAGTGTTTGATGAAGATTCACCATTGATCACATTTCATTACACTATTCAAGATCACATAAACACTCTAAACTCATGCAATAGCAACTTGAACAGATTTGGATTTTGGAGGAGGGTGCTTCCCAACAACTACAGTGAGAACCCCATTTTCGCATTTAGCTGTGATTGCAGACACATCGGCATTCTCAGGCAAACGGAACTTCCTCAGCAAATTCTGAGGCCCTCTCCTCTCCAGCCTAAGATACTTGCACCCTTCATCATCTCCATCATGGCGTTTCCTCTTCCCATTGCTTCGTATCACAAGTGTCTTCTCATCTTCAACTGTCACCTGCAAGCAAAATGCATATACATTTCAACACATCATCACACTTTTAACACAATCTCCAATTTCTTATACACACACTAGAAAGGAAGAACATTGGGATGATGAGGCATCATGTCATGTACCTGAATTTCAGACTTCGAGAGACCAGGAACATCCATGAAGAATATAAATTCCTTCGCAGTGTCTAAAATGTCCACTGGAATGATGCTAGAAACCCCTCTGTTCTCATGGTGGTCATGGGCACGAGAAGAAGGAAACATGAACTTTTCCATGGTTTCAGGAATATTGAAGAGGTTGTTCACTGCAGCCGCCAAATCCACGTTTAACGAATCACCAACTCTGCTCATCTTCGTTTCTCACACGCCAATGCAACCCACAAAAACTCAGATTCTGAATTCACCACCCAATAAAAAAAACAACCTCAGAAAACATAAACATACAAGAGAAAAACATCATTGAATTTACCAACCTTAGTTTGTGCTCTCCGAGAATCTAGAAAGGATTATCTTTTTCGGATTAAGTTAGTTGAGTGATGGTCAGTGCAGAAAATATAAATAGAAGAATTTTGAGAAGAGTTAAGAAAGATCTAGAGTAATTGTCCACACCTTCTGGAAACATCCTCTTCATTTTTGTTCACACGTGGAATTCTCTGGACAGTTGTAGAAAGTTAACGCTCTTTTTCTCTCTATGTACGTGTCAAAATCACATTTAGTTCTCCATGCACTTTACTATAACAAAATATTGCATGTTCATAATTTTATAACAAGTTTTGTCTCTATTATGATCATACCTTTTAGTTCCACTCCTTCATTAATCTCTTATCAAATTGGTTAATTCTATGAAATTAGCTCCATGGCAAGAGAGAAATTAAGCTTTTCTTAATATTTCGATTTCACTTTGTGACAATCATTAAAACCTTGTAAAACACATAAATAAAATAATAATTTTCAATTTTAGAAAAAGTAAAAACAGATAATTTATTTCGCATAAATCAAAATAAAAAAAAAATCATTTTATCAGACTTAAAAGACTGTGTAAGCCTAGTAACATACATTAACTTTAAACAATCATAAAAATGGAAGGGTTAGTATCCTACTGATCTGCATAATTGTTTCATAAACAAATGGTAAAGAAATAAGAAAAACCCAAAAATAAAATCTGGACACTTCTTCCACCTCCATATATTTCTCTCTACACCCCCAAATTAAAAAAACTCTAATCTTACTCTTTTGGACTGTAGAATCTATAAATTAAAAATGATTTCCAAACTCGTATAATTTGAAAATAAAAAAAAGATTTAAAAAAATTATTTTTTGGATTGTATAATAGAAAAATAAAAATTTAATTTTAAATCATGTAATCTAAAAACTCTTTTTTTTTCTTAATATTTTTTGTTTTTACATTATATAACTTGGAATTTATTTTTTACTTTTTAATTGTACGATCTGATAATTATTGTTTTTTAAAAAAATAACTTCTAAATTTTTTAATTCAGAAAGTGAAAAATGACAATTTAAAATACATTTTTTTATTTTGGATTACACAGTCTAAAATGACAAAAATGAGATGTTTCTTTAATGTGGGGTGCAAAAATAAATATGCGAAGGTGTAAGAAGAAACTGGTTGTAAACCATTAGGGTGTTGCTCCCTCCACCACCACACCTTTCTCCCTCCACCTCCCCTTTACTATTTTGCCCCTAAGTAAAATTTTATTTTTAGGGTTATTATTTTTTAATTTTACCCATTCACAACTTATTCCACTAATAACCTATTCTAGTCCCCTACATGAGTAAAATACTTTTCTTTCATTTTAACATTATAGTTCTTCCACTTTTTCTTTCGTTGTTGTAGATACAAGTTGCAAAGGTTGATGGTGGTGGAAAGAATTATGAAGCAGTCTCCCTCTCATGGTGCAGTGTGTGTGGTGCTTCCTCCAGGTGCGTATTCGAATAGACTTTCAAATAAAACCCTAAAATAAAAAACATAACCTCTAAACGGTGACATCCTTCAACGGATGTCAACATCCGTTTAAGGTAAAACGGATGTCGACATCCGTTTTTCTTAAACAGATGTTGACATCCGTTTTTCTTAAACAGATGTTGACATCCGTTGAAGGATGTCACCTCCGTTTAAAGGTTATATTTTTTATTTTAGGGTTTGTTTTATTAGTTTATTCTTTATTTTGGAGATATTTTAATAATTTAATTTAAATGTTTTGATTTATTATTTTTGAATATATTTTTAATGTATTTTAATAATGTAAGGAAAATGAAGAAGAAATAAACGGAGGAGGAGAAGTGAAACGAAGAAGACAAATGGAGTTGCAGAGTAAAACGGAAGACAAATTGTTAAACGGAAATGAGAGGTGGAAAGATTGGGTGCAGGAAGTAAAGTAGGAGAACTAGGTTTGAAATAAATTAAAATAGTAAAAGTAAAAAGTTTTAATCTGAGCATATAATTGAAATTAAAGAAAATTGAGAAAGTGGAGGGAAAAAAGTGCGGTGATGAAGGAAGTAACACCCAAACCATTATGTTAGTTATCATGTACAGTTGAATTTGGAGCATTGACTCAATTAATCCTTTCATGCCATTATAATTTTAACTTACAATCTTGTTAATTTTGTAATATGGACTATATGGAAATACAATTTTTTTTATATTCTAAATTATATTTTTTGGAACACAAAAAATACATTTTGAAATATTTATTCAGAATACGAATGTGTTTTAAATTGTACATTTATTTAAAAAATTGTTTTTTGAATTATACATTGTAAAATATAAAATAAAAAATACATTACAAAATAAAAAAGTTATATTCTCAATTGTATAATTTAAAATATAAAAATTTATAAATGTGTAAGGTGGTGATTTAAAAAAAAAATTGCTGAATATAGACTCAAAGTGATGGATGATTTAACTATATTGATTGACCACTCTTTTTATAAAACCATACATGACAAAGATACATGTTCATGTTGTTGATGACAAAATTTGCTTAGAACTCAAAAGTTTTGAAGTTAATTGAGAGAAAAAAGAGGACAATTTTCATATGAGGTGTTTGACAATGACATGAGTTTTCTTTCTTCTTTTTTTTTCTTCTAAGTTTTGTGGATGAAACATGTGCAGTGACAATGTTTGGGGAAAAAATTGGAATAGTGAAAATAGTTAAGATTATAATGAATAAATTAAATATAATTTTGGTCATGTACAATTATATTAAATTTTAGTAATTTAGTGATATTACTAAAATTAATGAGTTTTGTTTTAGTCTTTATAAAAAAAAGTTAGTATTTATGTCTTAAAATATTTAAATTTTGTTTTTATCCATATTTCATGTGACATCTGTTAATGAATGATGACACTATCCCAGGTAGAAAGTTATTACAATTATGGCTTTTTAGAATTTTTAAAATAAATATGATTTATTTACGTTAAAACAAAATTTAAGAGTAAACTAGTAATTTCAAAATTTAGAAGGATTAAAATAAAAAATGTATTGTACTTAGAATTAAACAAAAAGAAGTATATTGTAGGGACTAGGAATAATAAGTTTTAATTTTTAGGAATGAAATATTATTTTTACAAGAATCGAAATTAAAACATTTTTATTTTATGGGGACCAAATTTTTTTTAATTAGTTTTATTTCATGAAATTAAATGGCTTCACGTGACACTTATATTTTGAATTTATTTTTCAAATTTTATAAAAATGCACCTTGAAGGTCAAATTGAATAAATTTTCATATCCCAAAAGGAGTCTAAATATAGTAGAATTTTGAGTTCAAAAGTATATATAAAAAAAAAGAACGTGGAAATTTCTATTATAAGAGTACAATAAAAAAGCGTCCTTAGGTACTGTTGTCATAAATACCAATGAAAATACATGCTCTATGTATAAGTACGTGTGAAATTATAATAATATAAATAAATATAAATACCTTTTGGAATTTAACTATAGATATTTTTATGTTATTTAATAGATGATTTATATTTATTTAGTAGATAATTTTTATTTGTTTTATTTTAAAAAAATAGTTAAATTTCAAAAAAGTAGTTTTAAATTTAAATAAAACAATAATTTGAATGATAAAAAGTGAAAAAAAAGTAAACACTAAAAATGAGAATATCCTTTATATATAAATATAGAAGTATAGATATTCACATCAATAAAATGTTAAAAGAAAATTACTAACAATAATTTCTATTAAAACAAAATTATAAATTAAATTTGTTATGTGTATGTAAAATTGATTTTGGACTGAGAGTATTTGTTTTAGGTTTTTTATTTAATTTATAAATATTTTTTAATAAAATAAAAATATATTTAGATTTAAAAATAAAAATTAAGATATTATAAATATTTTATATTTTATTACATTTTATTCTATATATAAAGTACATAAACAAAATAAAATAACCAACTTTATATAAAGTACACAAATAAATAAAATAACAAGTTTTTTATAATATTAGAAAATCCAATACAAATTAGTTTAATTTATGGTTGTATCTGTAAGAATTGAGAAATTTGAGTATATAAAGTAGATGAATATTTTATTTTAATGAGACCGACTTATTTAATAATAAAGGTTTCGTAATATAAATAGAAGTTTATATCGCGTCTTATTATCTAAACATATATCATCTCTCTAAAAATCACTTTTCTAGAGTTATCTATCTTCTCTCTAAGAGTTCTAACTCCTAAGTCATCTCTTTAACGATTAGGAAGTACCTAATTGACCACGACAACAAGGTCTACGTTTCTATCATATCAGTTTCTTCAATAGAGCAAGTAAGTTTTGGCTCATTTTTCTCATTTCGTTCTTAATTGAAATCATGCTTAATGATCTTTTGTGACATGTGAGTTGTAATGTCCTTTTCTAATTTCCTGTTGATCAGAGGTCCTAAGGACTCTCTCTGATCTTTGTTCGATGTTTTGTAGGAATTTTTAGAGTTCCTTGAGTTCCAAGCAAGAGTTCAATGTTTGTAGAGCTCCATTGTTTCGGTGTAAGGTAAGGGAAGCTAGATGTTTTATCATTAACTATAATTATCTTGCAAGTTTAGTGGTTGTTTGCTTATTAACTTGATTGAGTATTAATTTGAGTAATTATGTTATGTTAGTTCAATTAGATGTGTATGTTATCGTATTGTATGATCTATGTTTGATATGATGAAATTGGATGTCTTTTTTGTCTTGAATGATGTAATATGAAGTTGTTTTGATGTTGAAAATTTAATTCAAAGTTTTTGGAGGGAAGAGGGATCAAATACTTGGGTGGTGAAGTTAAAAAGTTAGGTTTTGATACATGAGTTTGAGAAATAGGTGTTAGGGTGAAGAAGCAATTGTTTCAGGGTTGTTATTTTGTCATTTGTTACTTGTTTGGATGAGAATTAGCTTATATGTGTGTTAGAATGGAGTGATAATCATTATGGAGTATTTGTAAATTTGTTTAAGTGTATTTTGGGGGTTTGAATTAGTGAGATTTTGAATCTTAACTCTTGTGTCAAAATGGTCATTTTGGAGGGATATTGGTAAGTCATTTCTGACTTGTTATAGTCCTTAAGTTAATAAAAAATGAGCTAGAACTTGTAGAATTAGATTTTGGTCTCTAAAGTGAGGTTTAGGTAAATTTTAGATTGAAATATTGTGGTAAAACAGTTTAAAACGAGTTTAGGTTGGTTTAGATATATTTGTTTAGGTCCATTTGAGTTTAGAATACAATCTAGGAGTTTTAGAAGTTGAGAAAGATGCATAGGATAGGTCATGAGTGGTTGAAGGTGAAAATTTTGCAGTTTTGATGCTGTAGAATTATGCAGTCTAACTGAGTGAGCAGAACACTTCTAGTTGAGCGAGTGTAGTCGCTGAACGAAAACCCACTATTTCTGTATTCACTGAGCAAGTCATGGTGGCTGAGCGAGTGGGTTGGTAGACACTTTTAACTGAGCGAGTATACTTGGTGGCTGAGCGAAAATATCAAATTTTCAACTAAGTTTTTATATTTTTTTCTTAAAGTATGTTCAATGTATGTGAGTGTTTGAATGATTGGTTGATAATACTTATTGTGAAGTATGAATTGATTTATAATATGAATTGGAAACAAGAATATGTATATGGTTTCAAATGGATTCAATGTAAAGGTGAAGTGATATCAATGGTTTCAAAGTTGTGAAAATGAGTTTCAAGGAAGAACTTCTTGGTGGTGGTTTCAAGTATTGATAGTATGAATGGTCGGAGTTAAGTTGTGGTTTATCCTGACATTCTAATGATCATCCATGCTCAAGTGGAGAGAGATGAGTCATGTCGTGAGAATAGTAGGAGGTCTGAGCATGAGGGGCCTTTCTCCATTTGGAAAAAGGGCGTTTGAGGGCTAATCTTGTGTGTGGTAAGGTGAAACCCATTGGCAAGGGCTCTGCAGAGCAATAGAGGCCACCACAAGTGTAGGAACCTTTGTAACTCGACATTCCATACAATATCTGGATAGTCAGTCTAGGTCTTTGCATGTTAAGATGTTTGGGTTGATGTATGTGATATAAATTATTTATGTATGTTATGTTATAAAGGTGATATGATTTGTTTTGTATCTAGCTTGTCTTGATTTTGTGTTGTTTGTCTTCATGTTGTTTTTTTCTTGTGCAATGATCACCTAAATGGTGTGAGGTTATGAAGAAATCTTTATAGTTGCTTCAGCGAGAGGTGAGAGTGAAACAGAGGTAGTTAGATGGTCTACAGAAGTATATCTCTTCTTTGAAGAAAATTTGTTTTACCCAGTTGTTTTTTTAGCATCTATGTAACGTTTCATCCTGGTAGCTTCATACTATTAAAATAGGATATTACAATAATGTTTTAAACTATATTTAGTGACAGACAATACATCTAAACACACACTTAAAATCATTAATAATTAAAGAATAAAAAAAATATTTATTTAGTTTCATTTTATAAAACTAACACGAATGTCTCTTAAAGGATGTATTCTTGTTATCAAATACAGACATATCTAGTGATGACAATACGTCGGGTTGGCATAATTAGTGTCTACCCAGAACAAAAAAATCTATCAGTTACATGTTACATTACTCGTTGGATATACGTTTCAAAAATATGTGCAAGTATTTTAAAACTCACGGTACTTGTGGATACTTGTAAATATTTAAAAACAAAGATATTTTATATATTTTTAAAATAAAATTATAAAAGAAAATATAAAATATAATACAAATTAAATATAAATTATAATTTTATTTTAATTAAATATAAATTATAATGTTATTTAATAACAAAGTTAATAACAAACAAATAAATAATATAATATATCTACTCTTGTTCTTATTTGCCTAATAGGCATATTAAAAGAGGATGGTTCAATAAGGTCTTATAAGTTTTTTCTTTATGGATCAACTAAACTTACACTTATTTGATTCTATAAATACAACAATATTATTGAAGGATGCTTATTTCATAATCAATCTCTCTCTTAACACTTTTCAAACAAAAAAGCAATCAAACTACTAATAAAATATCATTACCTATTCATAATTTCACGACACAATTCAAATAATATCCTAAAATACAAGTCAAATTAGATTAAAAAAATAATATTTATTCATTTTTAAAGTTTAAATACTAAATTATCTATAAAAAAATTAATTTTACCTCAGGTTTGAAAACATATTTAACTCAACGAAGAATAATTATGGAGAAAAGGGATAAAAAAGTAATGGACATTTTAATCACATAAAAAGATTAGGGCAGCAAAAGCCTGTAGTTGACTGGCTGAACATATCAGGGGAGCGAGATTTGCCCCTAAAATATATCCTATAGAATCACTTACCCATAAAGTGTTCGATGATTTGTCTACTAATCAGTTCCCTAACAGAATATATGCTCTGTTTAACATCCTAAGACCCTATTTATATGCTCTAGTCAATAATAGTCGAACTAACATGACCTTTATATATTTATATTTTCATGGCACGTGCTTTATAACTAGCATAGTAGCATACCTATATGTGATCACATTTTTTTTTTTATTATTTCACTTGCAGCATATAAAGTATAAATCAAAGGATTCACTTACGTGCACATTAAAAGGTTACGGTCAAAAAAGAGAAAAAGAAAAAAACATTTGAGTTATACTCAATAAAGAAGAAAATACAGCAAAAGGCACACCTTTTTGTCGATAAATTTATATAGGTACAAAAAAGGATTGTGCCTCGTAACTTAGGTTATGCTACATGAGAAAACAAAACCACAACCTAAGTGTTTGATATATGTCTGTTTACTATTTCTCAAACAGCATTTATTCTGTGTTTATTAAATTGTTTAATGCGCTCTGTTCTGTTCTGGTTGAACTGACAATGATTTTGACATTTTGTATTGTTACATAATTTGGTGGCACATGATTTAGACTTTGCAAATCCTAATGAGATCTTCAAATTTAATGCATTTCTTATTATAGAAGATGGTCCAGGCCCCTAAAACTAATCTTGTCTTGGATTCCATCCCACTCTTCTGAAGCACATGATCAGTTAATAAATATTTTCTTCAAAACATTTTGGGACCATTTTATTTATAAAACCATCGTATTAAGGGAAGAGGGGACTGATTTTCTGAAATGCCAACACTGCTATGTTAGCTTATCAGATTTTTTTGGATATAACCATGATTTATTACAAACAACATTATTGGAGGCAAAAGAAAAACATGCACACATTTTTCCTTTTTCAATGCCAAGAAAGAAACATGATACATTCTCGAATTCCTTCTCTTTAGTTTCTCATAAATGTATTCAGATCACACCGTAGGTTAAAATTTCAGTGTTTCACTTTATATATATAGAAAGAGAGAGGTTTCAAACATTTTTGTTATAAGAATAATGTATTTCTTTTTGTTAAAAAGTGAATTTTAATTCAACTCCACGGAATAAATTTGTAATCTATTTATATATTATGAAATTTTCTTATAAATCTAAATGTAAGATTAGATATTAAAAAATATCTATTAGTAATAATAACTAGACAGAAAGTAACTGACAGAATAAATAATAAATTTTGTTATAATAATTTTAAGCTAATTCAAATTTACAAAATCAGTTTATAAAATAAAATTTACGTTTATTTATATATTATAAAATTGTCTTATTTCTGATCCACCATACCATATGTCACCATGATGATGCACTTGCATTGAATTGGCCTAACAAATAAAAGTAAGAGAAGCCATTGATAAAAACAAATTTGATTCTGAAAATTAAGATAGAACATTTTAAACTTGCTAGTACAATCATCACCTTTTGCAAGAACGGAAAAAACAAGGTGTCCATTGAAATAAAAACGTTGGATGAAAATGCTAGGGTTGAATTGAAGGTGGTGTCAGCAACAAGAAGCATCAGCTTGGGAAGTGGGAATAGGGGCTATTGGACCACTGTGTTGTATGTGAAATATACATCAATTTGGCCTCTGCTAAGGCTCTTGTGATCTATGATTCACACTAGTGTTGGACCACAAACATTACTCACACATATGACCCATGAGGCATCCTAATTTATGTTTCCTATTCAGAAACTCATCATATGCTAGTGTTTCATTGTTTTCATGAATAAGGTATGCACAAAATTTACAAAGATTACTGTTATCAATTGTGAACTTTAACTGTCAGAATCTGAATTACAGGGAACTCACATAAATATCAGAAGTTCTGGTATACAAAATTCATCTGCATACAAGAGAAGTTCTTCACTTTTGCTAAGAAATTTCATTAATTGTCCTTGAAATTGAAGTTTGAAGAAATAGACAAAGTATATAATTGGAGTTTTCAGTGCTCTGTTAGATGAGGTTCCTAGGCCCCATATGCATTTAGAACCTTGCTAATGGTACCTCTGTACCAAAGAAAGCTAGTAAAGTGTATGCATAAAAAGGACAAGGATGTGGGCACCAACACTTTGTAGTTTGTGAGGAGGTAGATGAATTTGCTTAGTTTGAGTGCATTTCACTGATGGGATCCTTGCTGGCTTGCTAACCAACCAACACCTTAATTTGTTGCTGTTTATGATTGCATGCTATGATGCCATTAGCAAACAAAAACAAGAAAACCAACATATATACCTTGTTTTTCATTTCAAATCCAACACGCAATCACCCTCATTAACTTTGTTCCTCGGTGGTCTCTCTAATTCTTTTTTTCATCATAATAAGGAAACTCGGGTTGTTCTAATGTATTTCCAAGGCTTTTAGAACAAGAACAGAAACAAATCAGGTCCAACCACCTAAAACATATTTTTTTCCATACCCTACAAATATCCTCATTATCATCTCTTTTCATTTTTGTAATATAATAACAAAGATTCCTATATTGTAAGGTTATAGTGCTATGACTTTCTAGATTGCTTTACAATAAATGGTTGTTGACGTATACTTGATTGCATACCTCTGGAGCCTTGGATATTGATACTATTATTATTTTATTATTATGATAATAATAATGGACAAACCTGAAATTGTTAAATCTAACAACTTTCTTGAAAATAAACCTATTAAGGAAGGTATTAGTTGTTCAATTCATAATACTTCACAGTTTTGTTTATATTATATTCTTAATTCTTAAGCCTCTTTAAAAGTCACTTAGAGTTGGAGGTTTATTTTTCTTGTACACAACCATTTCCAACTGAACTTATAATTAACCCCCCATGTAGCAAACATGATACATCACAACAGTTTTGGACAACTACATCATTCAACAGTTACTGGAAAGATATATTTATCAGATTGAAACGTTGTAACAACAATACAATCATAAAGACAGTTTTAATTGATCTTATAAAACAAAGATAATGATTTTATTTTTACCTTAGGAACTACATTATTGGTTTTATTTTTTGAATTTAAAAGATTAGCAGAACTTGGTTATCTGTCAGAAAAAATTGATCAGAAACTGTGAATATAAATATGGAGCAGGGGGTGGAGTCTATAAAATAGTTTCTCTTACTAAAAAGAATGGTAAGGAGAGGAAAAGTGAAAAAAGTGATGGTCCAGAAAAAAAGAGGGCATGCATGGAAAATAGGAAGAGGCAAAAGAATTTGTCATTTTGCAGAGGTTGCAAATCCCAAACATCTCACTAGAGGCCAAACAAAAGGGTAACTGGGTTTTCCAATTCTCTACCAAATATCTCATTCTTAGCTGTGTCCTAAACAGTGGGCCATGCACGTGTTTAAGCCCTTCTCATCCCATCATTCACCATAGCCTTCCCTCAATTCCCCACCACCCAACCCCTCCTTTATAACCGAACCTTCCTTCCCTCACACCTTCCCATCACTCACCACACCAACACACCTCTCCCTCTCTCTTTTCATCTCGTTGGGGCATTTCATCAAACACTTTGCAAGATGGCCAAAGTGGGAAAACTTACAAAGCTGAAGTCAGCGATCAAGAGATGGCCCTCATTGACCAAGCTCAGCCGCGGCAACAGCTGTGTCTCCTCCCACAAAGAAGCCACCAGAACATCCTCGTCATCCAAGGAACATGCACATGAACAAGAGCTTCATGCTGTTTATGTCGGCAAATCTAGGAGGCGCTACCTCGTAAACTCCGAAGTGATCGACCACCCTGTGTTCCAGGAGCTAGTGGATAGGTCTTCTTCGTCTCATGATGATGGGGTGGTGGTGTCCTGTGAGGTGGTGCTGTTCGAGCACTTGCTGTGGATGCTTGAGAGCGAAGAGACCCAGTTGGGGTCCATGGATGAGCTGGTCGAGTTTTACTCTTGTGCATGCTGATCCACATGATGGTATCCATCGATGCTGACACTCCTAGTAATAGCTGACTTCGATTGTTTCTCTTGTGGTCGCCCAAACAAACCCAAACCATTGGCCTCACTTTGTGAATTCAGATTGATTCAATCTTAATTATATATATAAAAGTATTGTTGTTGTGTAAAGTGGGCACGTAGTTGACATGAATGTTCTATTCATTGTTCTTGTGATTTTGTTTGAGGTGAATGAATCCAACCAATTCGAATCATCTGTCCTGTTTCTTCTTCCTTTATTTGAAAATGACACTAAATTGAAACGATAACTATAAGTTAAGCATTATCTACTATTTAGGAATTGTCAAAACGATTAAATTAAGTCCTCAAGTTTAAACTCAATCCTATATCCAAAACTTTGATAACTTGTATTGGGACGACCCTATGTGTTTATTGGATTAGACTAATATTTTATTGGTTTTATATATTTTTTAAGGAATTTTTTTTCAAAAAAAGTTTTTAAGTGATGTAAAAATTATCTTAATGATCAATTTAAACAAGTTTTTTTTTTAAAGTGTTTATGACGATAAGTCAGACAAGCTTATCTGGTTGTGATAAACAATGATAAAAAATAAAGGTATTTGTTGTTAGTTTTAGACAACATATAATAAATAAAACTTATAAATTTATTGTCTTAAAGTTTTAAATTGAAAGTAAGATGAATTTTTTATATTTATGTGTTAAATTATTAGTATTATTTTTTTTAGCAAAAACATTTGATGATTGGTATTTAGATTGAATTCCCTATGTATATTTATTGTTTAATAAACTAGATAATTTATTATACCAGAGAGGCAATGTCTGATCTCTATTTGTAATTAAATCAGATCTGAGTCATGCAATACATATCTGTGCACCCACATACAGAAGTCAACTAAAGTTACACTGTCTTTATAATTGCAACCCAAAGATCACTATCTAACATATCAAGTTGGATTCATGTTTAAAGCCATAGGATCCGACACCAGTTAATAAATAGACAAGGGCTTAAAACATACTAAGTTTACACTCTATTTTATTTCTAACATCATGGATTATACTTTGTTATTTTATAGTATAAATGACAGTCTATATTGTCATTTTACTATTAAAAATATATTAACCTAAATTGTATTGAGTGTATGAAAATGAGTGAACCTAACCTAAATTGACAGGCCTAACTTATGTGACAGAGGTTTTGGTGGTGACATGTTACAATTTTGAATCTCATGTCCAAGATTGGTGAGAGAATGCGGCAATATGATAGGGACAATATTATTGGTAGGTTTTTGGCACCAATAAGCAAGAGTTATAGCTCAGTGCTGGTTGCTTGGGGGTAAAGAGAGGATAATTAGGCCATTTACTTTTTACTCATCCATGCTTCGTGCTGTTGTTATTATAGTTGAGTAACTGTGATTAATAATTGCTTATCATACTTGTAATGGTGTTTAGGAATTTAGGAATTTTTAATGACAGTGGCCGACATTGGTGATCACAGAAACTTAGGTTTCTGTTTCTTCACTCCTATACTTATGAAGCTATAATGCATTAATTAGTATCTTAAACCATATTTCTAGTTGTATTAATCCCGTTTCTAATCAACTCAGTGCAACCATTGGTTATTATTGGATGCTGTCATGCAAGTATACCTCATTGATTTACATTATGTCAATTTTTTCATTGTTTGTCAGTTTGTTTTTCATTTAAAAATTTAAGTATGAAGGTTAAATAGAATTGAAAAAATTAAATATTATATGTAAAAAAAATTATAAATATATTACTTTGAAATTTTGAAACAAAAATAATATTAATTTCTTATATAAATTAAATTTATGTTTGATATATTTTACGAATATATCCAAATAACTCACATATTCACGAATATGTCCCAAATAACTCACATATTCATAAATATTTCTCAAATAATTAACGCGAATATTTATCAAATAACTCACATATTCATGAATATTTCTTAAGCAACTCACATATTCACGAATATTTCTCAAATAATTCACATACTCACGAATATTTCTCAAATAATTAATATACTCACAAATATTTCTCAAACAACTCAATTAGTTATGAATATTTTCTCAAATATTCATTAACATTTCTCAAATAACTTATATATTCACAAATATTTCTCAAATAATTCATATGTTATAAATAAAGAAATTTGAAACATAGTGTAAATTTTGATAAAATATTTCAACCACTTTTCACCAAGCTATGACCAATTTCCAAACTTAAAAAAAAAGTGGGAAAGTAAAATGAGATTTGTGGATGGCAAAAAAACAGAAAGAAAAGTGGAATATATAAATGAATATGTACCTAGGTGCTTTAGCTACACTCACGTTTTCATTATACCAAAATTGACTATTTCTTAATTAGCTCAAACATTAATGGATGTCCTCAAGATCTGAACATCTAATTGGATCAACCAAAAAATAAGTGATGTTTGACTCTTTTTTTTTTTTTGTCATCGAGTGTATTTGACCATACATTAAGAATAAGATTGAAAGGGTTGAAAAAGTCTTGGACATTGAGGACTTGTCTTGAATTCAATTACACATAATCAAAATCCAATACTATAAGAACATGGGGATCAGTAATGAACAAGAAAAACTAACTATTACAGTAACACGCAAACATAAGTGCTTTTGATGTTGTTACAAACAAAAAGTGTGTTAGAAGCGACACTAACTATGATCTCTACCGAAATTACAGGATCTAGTCTTCCTAGTTGGATAGGAATTGATGCTGGAATGAAATATAATCATAGTTAAAATTAATCAATAACAAGTACTCTTTTTTCAGTATTTTTCTAAAATATTAAACATGACTCCAGTGTGTAACAATATCAAATCAGTCTCTTAATACTAATAAAATAAGATTTTCTTTTGAAAAATATTTATGTTTTTCTATATGCATACCTAATTTTATTTCATATATCAGAATTAAAATAAAATTTTATTTTCCAAATTTATCATTAAAATATGATTTAGTTTCTCAATGTTGTATACCCTTAAAATACAATCCAATTTTTATATGAAGAAACATAGTCATATATATATATATATATATATATATATATATATATATATATATATATATATTTAAATATGCAGAGGCTTATCCCAAAAGAAAGAGAAATTTAAAAGATGAAAGTTATTTTCATGTTTTGTTTTTCAATTTATTAATATGTACAAATTAATTAGAAATGGTGTACATTTGATGCTAACTTAACTAATTTACTGAAAAATATTCTCTGAAATTCTAGCTGGAGTTGGTTGAATTTAATATTATAGTTTATTTTACTTTAGGTGTATGTATAATTCTGAACATCTATTGTTCTTCACTTGTGTGCTGCAGAATTCTGTTAACAACTGTAAATGCTGTCGTACTAGCCTGTCGTATTCATTGACAGATAAGGCTGTAACAGAGTTTCAATTTCCTTCTTATTTTATTTTTTTTTTACGTATTAATTGACAGATAAGGCTACAACAGAGTTTTAATTTCCTTTTTATTTTATTTTTTTTACATCTCATCAATCGCCCACTGTTTTCACATATATAAAAGTTTATATTTATTCAAGCAGTATTGATATTTCTAAACCTAGATATATTTAAAATTGTAATTTTTTTTCAGAAAAATTCAACCACGAACAAATATTTCATTCAGCCGCACAGGAAGTGTAAAGTATATCACAATTTTATGAAACTAACTTTATATATTATAATTTTTATGTACTAAAAAGTAAGTTAATATTATTATAAGTATTGAATAATAAGGTTTAATATTGAATGTAATAGTTGAAATATCAGTTAATTAGGTTAAAAAAAGTATTTATAAATTATATTGTGTGGTGGGTTGAATGAGAGTTAAGGCCCACAGAAGGACATAGGTTGAGTGATACAAATTTTGGTGAGATTTAGTTTAATATTTGAAGTTTGTAGTGGTGAATGAATTGATATGTGTAGGGCATGTGCATCAAACTTGCACACCATCATTGTCACAAATTGATATGCCATATATATGCATGGCTTGGTTATGCAGCAAAAACAATGGGCATTGCATGGTTTAAAATGGTTTGTTTATGCACATCATGTGTTCAATCACGTAATCTTTTGTTTGTAGAGAAGAATCATCAAGCATGAAGCATGACGAAATGCTTACAAGAACATGTTGAGTACCATTAATTTAAGTGGAATATGCAAGCTGTTTAAAGGTCCAGAAACCAATCATCATGCTCCAAAATAGCAACTATCACTTTCTTAGATAATATACTTGGACAATATTTTTTTACAATATTTTATCACCATCTACGTGTCATTATGTGATTTATTCATGTTGGTGTTTATGTTTATTATTATTGATTATAGAGTAATTTTAGATCAGTACAGAATGACACGTAGATAATGTTAAAATGTTGTTAAAAAAATGTTGTCAAAGTATCATTATCTTTCTTCTTATTATCTACATTTTTATTAATAATTTCATTTTTTTTTATTCTTTATGTAAAAGATGACGAGCCTTTTAATTGGATAAGTTTTTTGTCATAGTGTACATCAAATTGAAAGAGGCATATGAAAAAAGTAGTATGCACTTCCAATCCAATGATCTTATTTTCAGCTTCATTATCACATTTTTTTTATGGAGTGAGTTTGTATAATAATGAGGACCACAACAGAAAAAGAAATTAAGTTGGGTTGGATATTTAAATTTTTCACCCCAACATTATATGGGATTAACAAGTAGTTATTATAAATTTAATATTTTCAATTACATGTGATAGATAACTATTAGATACTAGCAAAAATATGTACACGATTATGCATATTTTTTGTTATGATAGAAAAAAATAATAAAATTGTTGTTGTTGTTGTTATTCTTGTTGTTGTTCTTGTTCTTATTGTTGTTGTTCTTGTTGTTGTTCTTCTTCTTGTTCTTCTTGTTGTTGTTCTTGTTGTTGTTCTTGTTGTTGTTGTTTTTGTTTTTGTTTTTGTTCTTGTTCTTGCTGTTGTTGTTCTTGTTCTTGTTGTTGTTTTTATTCTTGTTGTTCTTGTTCTTGTTGTTCTTGTTCTTGTTGTTCTTGTTCTTGTTCTTGTTGTTGTTGTTCTTGTTCTTGTTGTTCTTGTTGTTGTTCTTGTTCTTGTTTTTATTGTTGTTCTTGTTCTTGTTGTTCTTGTTGTTCTTGTTCTTGTTCTTGTTGTTGTCGTTGTTCTTGTTCTTGTTCTTGTTCTTGTTGTTCTTGTTCTTGTTGTTGGTGTTGTTCTTGTATTTTTTGTTGTTCTTCTTCTTGTTGTTGTAAAACTAAATTAAATAAATTATATAACTTTATTATAATTTTTTTATTTACTTTCTAAGTAGTTTTATAATTAAAAATCAATCAAAATAAGAAATGATTAAATTTAAAAAATAGTCAGATAAAATTGATAAACTAATTATTTTAATTTTAAAAAATTATATAAAATGTAAAATTGAAAAGCAAATATGCATATCTTTAAAAGATTTCCATTATATATAGATAAATAGAGTAATAACGATATAGATGAGTGAAGATTTAAATATTTCATCCTATCTTAGAGTAAAATTTTATTCTTATATTTAATATGTACACACATAGAAAAAGATGCTTTTCTATTTGTTCATGATTCAAATATTGACTAAAATAAATTACTAAAAAAACTACAACAAAAAAAGTTTAAGCATTTAGTATTAAATATATATATATATATATATATATATATATATATATATATATATATATTTCAATTTCAAATATTAAAAAAAATTAGATAAGTATCAAATAAAAGTTAGATAGATATCAAATAATAGTAAAAAAATTAAAAATATTAAATATATGTTTTAAATATAAATTTAAGTATTTTAATAATATCAAATAAAAATAAATATAATGAGGAAAGATATTAAGACAAGTATGGAATAGAAGTACATGTACATGCGCATTTCCTTCCAATACTTAATTTAAAAAATTATATATAACACACATTTAATATATTATCGACGTGAAGAAGTAATTTATTATTAATTTTATATATTAATATAGAAAATATTTTTTGTAATATATATATATATATATATATATATTAATATATTTCTTTTTAATTTTAAAAAAATTATAATGTATGGGTTATGTGTCAATGTTAGTGTGTTTTGTATTTAATCGAATTTCAATTTTTACTTTTTATTCAAGTTAGTTTCAAATTTTGTTTATTTTATTTTATTAGTCTCAATCTTCAATTTTAGAAAAGAATATCTTTATAATTTTTAAAATTAGATGAAAAATTCTTCATTATTTTAAAAATTAATGTTTTTTTTTCATTATTTTAAAACTAAAAGATTTATTCTTCATTATATTTAAAATTTGAAGGAAAACTCTTTATTATTTTTAAAATTAGAAAAAAATTTCTTCTATTATTTTTAAATTAGAATAAAAATTCTAATTTATTTATAAAATTAGAAGGTAAATTCTTATTTATTTTTAAAATTAGAATAAATTTTTTTTATTGTTTTTTAGAAGAGGATTTGTTTATTATTTTTAAATCAATTCTAACCCTATTTTTCACATGTAAAAAAAATAAAACATAAATTTAATTATTTTATTCAAATAATATAGTTAGAGTTGGTTTTAAAAATAATAGAAGATATATTTAATAAAAATTAAATTTAATCTCAATTTAAAGAGAGACAAAATTGGAATTGAATTGAACAAAGTTAATAAAAATTAGAACTAAATTAATAAAGATTAACAAAAATGACACTTACACATGGAACTGATACTGACTTGACCAGTGGTATCGATATTGACTTGACACGTGATACTAATATTGTCACGTGAATAGTTTTTTTAATTAAAAAAATTAAAAAAAATTATATATTTTTTTAAAAATAAAAAAAAATCACGAATTGATGTGTGAATCAACACGGTTTAGACAACGTTATAAAAAAATGATTGAACTGAACATAAATTACAAAAATTAAGATTAAATTGAACACTTGATAAAAATAATTCTCACATTACTATTTAAAAATAAAATTAAAAGATTTCTCCAAATATTAAAACTGAATGTCTTATCATTCATTATTATTTTTTATATAATTATTATTATTATTATTATTTTCCTTAAAATATATAGAACACGTAGGTTACTCATAATTGTGTGTTGTACACAGAATATCATTTACATTTACAAAGTATTTTATTCTTTTATATATTAATGATAATATTATTATCAATTCATTTATTTATTCAAAGGCTAAAAATATGTGATGATAAGATTAATCACATATTAATTAGCGCTGAAAACATGTCTAACATCGTTTGTGTATGGTAACTTTCAAACCATGAGCCATTGATAATATTGTCATCATCCTATATTGCACTGTATGACCTGGCACCAACTTGAACTTGTAAAATCTGCACAAAATAGCTAGCACCATCCTCATCTGCAGATATGCAGAGTCCTTGCCAAGGCATATCCTAGGACCTGCCTATAATAGGTGCAAAGGAAAATAATGAAACACCAACTTTGGATTGTAATCACATCGTATTACAGAGTTCTGAGGAGATCAAAGTACCTGAAAAGCAGTGAATTTGAATGGAGACTCATTTTTTAGAACACCATCTTTGAACCATCTCTCAGGGACAAACGAAGCTGCATCAGAACCCCAATTATACTCCATCCTTCCCATAGAGTATGGAACATATGTTACCATTCCCCCTGCCTTTACTTTGGTTCCATCTGGCAATACATCATCCTCTAATATGCCCTTAGGATCCTACAATTCAACACTCATGTTCACAAAACTTGTTCATAAAACAAAAAGTAGTACATTAAAGCAACAACCTTAGTGAAGTGAACCTCTCTTTAAAAGTACATGAAAGTGCTTTGCTTATGATAAAACCAAGAAGAAAATGTGTCTTGTTAATAGATTGTCAGGAATTCAACTTTAGATAGAAATGAATAAGTCTCAATTTGGATAAAAATGAAAAAAGTTGAGTATTGTATAAAGAAAGAAAATTCATAAACTTATTATCTTAATATTTTAGATCGAAAAGGGTGTCAATCACTTTTTGGGTTGGCTTCAGAAAATTGAGAAAAAACACATTTTAAGTGTGAGGTATTATCTTAAACCAACTAACATGCTTAAAACCAACTTGTTTTCTGGGCAATAATTCAAAAGTTGCCTCACATTTTATGGAATTTTCATAACTAGAACTAAATCAATGTAGGAAAATGCACACCTGAGGAACTGCTGGATACAATCTTAAGGTCTCTGTTATCACAGCATGCAGATAGTGCAATCTCTCTAGTGAATCTTTATTCAAAAGCCTTGAAAATTGTTCTACTCTTTGATTGAATGATTCTGAGTCCTCTTTGTCAAATTGAGGCAAGGAAATGTTCTCTTCTTTTGCATGATTCTCCTCAAAAAGTTTCAGCTCAAGGTAAAGTTTGTCAGCAACATGAGCATGTGTCATTACCATGTATATGGCCCATGACAGGGTTGTTGCAGTTGTGTCTCGACCAGCAATGACAAAGTTCAACACAATATCTCTCAAACTCTTGTCCGTTGCATTGCTTTCTCCTAGTTCTATGAATCTTGACAATATATCATGCTTCATCTGTTTTTTTAACATAGGTCATGAATCAATGTATGTTTGATGTTTACTATGTGGTTAGGATATAAAGCTACCTGATTTTGTTGCCCGCTTTTTCTGACATCTTCTATCTCTGCCTTCCTTTTCCGAATTACTGAGTAGGTGAAATCATCAACAACTTTGATACTCTTCTCAAGTTTTGCTTCAGAGCCTATACTTAGCATTTTCTTAATCTTCCAAAGTGGATCAATGAAACGAAGTGTTACTATGATATTTGCAGTGTCAAATGCATCAGCAAAACTGTTCTTTGGTAAATTGGAAGACAGTGTTCCAATTTCCACTCCAAATCCAACCTTACATATGGAGTCCAAAGTCATTCTCATCAACAGTTCCTGGTAATTAACATTTCAACCATCATCAACTGCAAAATCTCCTACTTTGAAAACAAAATTAAGAACATGGAGAATGGTAGCAGAACCTGCATGTCTATTTCTTGGTTAAGAATAGATGCTTGAATGAGAATAGCAGAAAGTTTCAAGGCATATTCCCTGAAAACTTTTGTGCTAAATTCCCTTAAATTTCTGGATGCAAACTCTAAGCTTGCAGTTTTCCTTTGCTTCTTCCAAGTCTCACCATCAACATTAAATATTCCATCTCCAAGAAGCACTTTCATATATGAATGGTACACTCTACCCTGCAATCAAAACCACAAACTTTTCCATCAAAAACTTTCATTATGCAGATAAAGAGTAAAATCCTTTTACACAGTTGAACAATAAAAGAACATTCTTAATATGGTTTTTAAGACAATTATTGTAAGAGTTAAGAGATTTACCATATATGCATGCATGCACTATTTAGTAAAAGTAGTATGACTGAAACATTTGATGTAGATTACCTTAGGATAATTATTGAAGTTGGTCTTGAGTACATGTTCTACATTATTAGGGTCAGCAATGTAAGTATAAGTTGTGAAAGGCATAGGAACCACAACAGTTTTTGATTTGGACAAATAATTGACTAGCCAATCATGCATTCTGTCATAGTTCATCAATTGTTCAATAGCAGCTCCAAAAAAGGGCCAAGTTTTTGGACCTTTCTTGTTTCTTTGACTCCATCTATGTATGAACATCCATGAAACAACCATGCATATCAGTACTACTAACCCTCCCATGTTTCATAGGTCCCTAAAGGTAGCAACTAATGCCAGGTTCCTCTCAAAACCTTATTTTTAAGACATGAAAAATAACTGCATACGATAATATAACATGTCACAAAAGATGCATGTTTTTTTGTTTTTGACAAGCACAAAAGGTGCATGCTTTGAGTGATTGGTTGATGTTTCTCTTTACAACAATTAAGAGGGAACAGAGGTAGTTAAAATGTAGGTACTAACTGGTTTATTTATTTGTTTTTAGTTATGTGTTAGCATCTCTGTCACATTCTTTTAGTGCTTGTGGTTTTAGAACTGTAAAGATAAAGAAAATATTCATTTCTTTCGTGCCATTGACCTAAACAGAACAGAACAACCGATATGGAGGTGATCTTCTTTAATTCTTCTCTTATATAATTTAATCATTTAATATTGATACTATTTTAATAAAAAAATTACTTATATAAATTAAGGCTGTTTCAATCATTTCCGTCTGCATCTCTAATTTTCGAAAATAACCTTAGAAATTAATTTTTCTTTGTTGAATAATTTTGAAATTTCTTTTTATTAGATTTTAAATTTTAATAAAGAAAAAATCATTTACCGAATCTTAAAATATGATGAAACTATGAAATTTGGAATTTTTTGAATTATAAATGACAGTTTTGAAATTTTAAAAAGTTTTGAAGATACAAAATGAAATGATAGGAGGTGTCGATTGAAACAATCATAAATTAAAGTGAGTTGTGCTTTTGAAATTTTAGCCACTTGACTGATAATTTTAACATTTCAGCTACTTAATTTCTTATTAATTAAATTAACATAATTTCTTGTTAATTAAATTAGCATAAGTTATCTATTGTCAATATAAATTTATTTCACGCCTTCATTCAATTAAAAATCATTACATAAATGTTAAATAAATATTTGACAATTTATGCTAATATTAACTTTTACACTTTCTTTGGTTGATGAAAATACCTTAAGAAAAAAATAAAAGTAAAGTAAAGAACTTAATTTATAATTCTTCATTTTAGAAAATAAAGAAATTAGGATATCGTTTTATATCAAACACAAAATTTTACATTTCTTAGGTAAGCAAAATAATAAAACATAATAACAATCTCGTCACATGTTAATGAAAAAAAATTAAATGATAAAGATTTAATTGTAAAATACAAAAATCTTGAATACTTAATATTCAAATTTTTTATATAAAGTCAATTAAAAATAATCAAATTTAACATGAACTTAAATTTAATTAAAATCAATTTCAAATAATCATGTTTATTTTATTTTTTTCATCCATTTAAACTATATATCTAACTTTTTTTCATTTTGGGTACCATCAAGAAATTATTTAGTTAATCAAATATAAAATAAAAATACCTAACTAGAACGAAACTGAAATTACTTATTTTTTACTATGTCTGAACTAAAATCTTAAGAAAAAGATAGAGACAAATGGAACAAAATTATAATCTGTCCTAAAACTACACTTACAGACACAATATTTTAGGCTGTAAAGTTGGGCCTAAAGATGAAGAAGCCCAAAAAAGAAGGCCCATTTACTGATAAGCCTGGTGGTTGGAGCTGTCGCGACTGTTGGTGGTGGCCGTAGTGACAAACAGAGGGAGAGATGTCGAGATTGCGAAGACTGATACAAGCTTCGGTTGATGCTACCAAGAGAGGTTCTTTTTCTTCTCAATCTTTAATTTGTTCTCTTTCATTCAAAATATTTTCTCTCTCTAACTCTTTTTCTGCATTGGAACAAAAGCTTTATCCGGTAATCTTGATGATTTGATGCCACCACCGGAGAGACCCATCTTCAGCTTCAATTCCAAGAAAGAGTTAAGCAAGTGGCATTTGTATTCTGATTCCGAATTTGGAGGTGGGGTGCCTCGTTTCGTGCCACTACTCAATTGATTATTGTGAAGTTTGCATTTTTTTTTTATTCTTTCATCGTTTCAGTTTTTGGGGTTTTAAATGTTTTTGTTACCCAGGTTTGTCCTCTGCGTCTCTGCAGATAACTGAGTCGGAGAATGGAGTAACTTCTGGAATCTTCTCCGGGAACCTCTCTCTGGATGTCTCTGAGGGCTCTAAATGGAAAATTACTCGGGGTGGCTTCTGTGGAATGCGCTCTAAAAAGGTTAATTTCTTCAAAAACAACCATATTGGATTCTGTTAATGTGATTATTGGTGCTGATTTTTTTTTCTGTACCAAAAAAATTAATTAGAATGCACTTGCAAAGTAACTTGTAAAGGGTTTTTGGCAACCATTATATCGTCGAGATTGTCATCTTTGAAGTGTAATAAGATTGTTCAGTTTTATACTATTTTAAAAATCGTATCCAAAGAGTATTTCTGATCAGTTGATTGTGGAAGAATCTTTACGCTGACAGTGTGTGGAAGAGAAATTCTATATTAAATGTTATTCTTACACAAGTCTTTGTGTCTGCAGTTTGATGGTTTTATTGATTTGGATTCATATGATACCATTGCGATGAAACTTAAAGGAGATGGAAGATGTTATATATCTACTGTGAGTGCACTTTTTCGTTGCCATTTATATTATGCAAGGAAATCTAGAGGTTGAGGGGCTTAAAAATTTCATTTCTCGGGTGATGTTATGAGTATTCTACCTTTGGTGATTTTTGTGCAGATCTACACGGAGAATTGGGTCAATTCACCTGGACAGATGGAAGATAACTCATGGCAAGCTTTTGTTTATGTGCCTGAAGGCAACTGGTACATTACAAAGGTAAGTTCTATTTGCTTCTCACTGCTTACAACATACTTATGATTGACCAGGTTTTCACTGTGTTGTTAAAGCCTTCGCTTTTGTAGGACGTCTGCTCAGATAACTTATCTTTGAGTGATGTGTATTCTGTTGCTTACAAGTTATGACCATTTTTCCTTCTATACATTATTTTACTAGTTGTGCCAAATTAAGTGGCGAAAATTATAGGTTTCTCTTTGGGAAAATAAGGACTTGAAAATTATAGGTTTCTCTTTGGGAAAATAAGGACTTGAACTACTCAAATCAGATGCAACGAAAGATTTTGCACATCAGCACATTACCTTTGTAGCGTTCCATCTACTTCCTTAGAAGCCTTACTACTACAATGTTTATAAAAGGTCTAGGTGTAATTAGGAATACAATTCCTGGAATCAAAGCATAACAGTACACTAATTATTTTGCTTTGATTATAAATCTCTAGAGCCTTAACACTGGATCATGGAATTTATAAGTTGGAAAGCTTCTTATATATTACTGGAGGCTGCCAAGGAAGTGTAAACACTTCAAAACAATAGTTGTTTGTGTCATAACTGCATCAGATTCGTGTAAATGTTGGAGAGTTCACAGGATTTCAACTTTTAACTAACACAAGTTATTTTTTCTTTTCTATTCTTTTTTAACTCAATACCAATAAAGATGTTAATATCACAATAATTAAATAAAGTATGGATTTTTTATTCATGTCGTGTGATTTTCAAAATTTTCTATACAATTTTCTAGTGGTACCATATTTGTAGTTTTCAGGAAGGAACTTTTTTGCATAAGAAATGTTGATTGTTTCTATAGATCTTATGCTTAACATTATAATTTCTGTGCTGCTCATTTTTGGAACAACTCATGTCATCAACTGTCATGGTTGCTATTCATATAAGTATCAAATATCAACATTGTTATTTGTTAGTGAGCAAAATAGGTCTTGTTGTGCACCGATCTTATTTTTGAAGTTGGGTGGACAATATGTCAACATATAATAGAATTTTGCTAGGTTTTGTACATGGTTAAGCTCTGTCTATGGCTTCATAATCAGTCTCATGCCCCGATAAAGGAGGGTTGTGTAGATCCTCTGCATCCCACATAATTTGTCAATATACTAAACACGGATCACTCATGCTCTTTATCCAAGTGCAATGACATCGTGTAATCTACTTAGTGGGCATTGCCTATTGACATAAGAGTTTCTTTGTGTTGTTTGTACCTGGTTGATTTTCTAAATCAACACAAGTGATGGGTATCACATGCATGTTACATTCATTGATTGCCAGATTCCTCTAGCTCGGTATTTACCTACTTGGAGAGGGAATGTTATAGATGCAGATTTGGAAATGAATCCATCGCGTATTTTGGGCATGTCTTTGTCTGTCAATGCTGAGGGTGGTGTCCCAGGTGCTAGATCTGGACCAGGTGATTTCAGAGTTGAACTTGATTGGATCAAAGCCTTGAGGACAGAATGAAGTGAATAGTTTACACATAAAAATCAAGAATTTTCCTCTTCTTCTAGAGTGCCCTTTTTTGTAATAACAATGTATCATTTGATGGCTCCTAATGGAAAAATATATTTGGTAGTTATTAAAGTACCGATACAAAGACTGTATTATTGAGTGCTATAGTAGGTCCAATAATGTAAGCCCTTTCGAAGAACAAAATTCATTGTTTTCATCATGTTCACAGCAGAAGAATCAAGACTTATTGTCACCTTGACAATACTGCTGACATAATTGGATTGTCGGTCATCAATTAAATGTGGTGAATGAATTTGATAAAAATGTGCAATGCTACTAACCTAGTCATAGGGGGCAAATATCATTATCAGTTAGTCTTGTACCCATACACAAATTAAAGCTGATTCCTGCAATTATAATCTTCTCATGCTATAGAATATTAGTAGATTACTATAGTTTTCCCAACTAAATGATGCCTTCTGCTAAGAAAGGGTTACTAAATGTGAAATGCTGGCAATCTATATCCTAGGTTGTTGAAAATCAATTATCCCGCTTTTCAATCGAAAAGCAAATTTCAGCTGTTTATTAATTCAAAATCATTTCACTATTTTAAGTTATGCATAACTTTAAAACAAATTGGCCAAGTCTCAATTTTAATTTTGTGTTTTGTAATAAATTTAAGCTAAAAATAGATAATTGAGAATGTTTAGAAGAGAGGGATGTATTCGTGACATATTGCTTCGAATCAAACTTAATTGATTTATTTATCAATAACATGAATGGAACTGGATTATTTATTTTTTTCAAACGAAATCTCATTTTTTTTAATTCCGCAGATGAAAGAATATGTTAAGTGGTCAACTTGGTATTTCAACAGAGATCAGTCGTTAGTAAAGATAATAGATCTTTTTGGACTAATGTCAAGATAAAGAAAATATCATAGTTTTATTTTGATTTATTATGGAATCTATAATTGGGCCAGAAGACTTCTATATTCCTCTTGAAGTATATGCCACTACCCACTCCTCGTTATCTTGACTAAACTTTAAGTTGAACAGTTGATAAACCAGTGGGATATAGATATCTTTTATGACTTTTCTGCTGCTTTTTTTCAGCAGAAAATATCTTATCTCATCAGTGCTATCAGTCATAATGACTGAAGATCCTAATAAGATAAACTTAGAAATTACAAGGTTGATACTGTTTGATCTTATTATGTTAAATGTACTCTTTGGATATAAATATTTTTAGTATACCTCACTTAACTTATTCACTTAATTATGTATATGAATGGATTAGAATGAATATCTTTCATGTAAGTACTTTCTGGTATTAGTTTTCTATGACAGGGCAGTGCCTATGTAAATCGTTTTTGGTTGAATTGTAACTAGAACAAGAATACACATAGACGATCCACTTGAATTGGCTAGTTGTAGGGGGTTTAGATGCTTTGCATGCAGTCATGTATTCAAATATAGTTCTATCATAATACCAATAACACATGCATAGATTTCATCTCAATAAAAATTTGGCCCAATGCATGAAGGAAGAACTAATCTTGAATCTTTGAAGAGAGAAGTGCTGAAGTTTAGTGTTTGATCTTGGCATGAAGAAGGATACCTGTGAAAAAAGAAAGAATAGTCAATACTGATGTGCCACTAACTAATTTTATACAAAATATAAGTTTTACTAATTTAATCCTTAAATTATAAATATTTATTTGTAAAAGTTAAAACAATAATAAGAAATGTTTGGTGTTTTGTATGTAATAAACCTTAATGTATATTAATAAAGTAATAAACAATTTCAAATTAATGTGTGATTTTATAGATAAACTTACTATATGACACTTTTCTTAATGCAGTGATGAATTTTCAAATAAAGTTATTCAGTGATGCAACAATATCTGCAACTTAGGATCAACCCTTCTCTCTTTGTACATAAGAGCAAAACTAGGAGCAAGTTGTGTTTAGCTTTGGACTTTGCAATTGAAAGGGACTTGGTGAATTGATTCTTATAATAATAAAATGTCCTTCTGTGTCACAGTAAAGCCACTTAACAGTTAATTACTATTCTTGCTGCAACAACTTGCTATATTCTGTCTTGTTCTCTTTTTTCCTTTTTTTGCATTATTGTTACTAAAATTGGAGTGTGATTAGAATCTATGGGGCCACATAAGTAACTAAACAAAAAGGGATGCATTTTGGCTGCATTGAACTGGAAATTGATGTCTCTCAATGTGCAAGTTGTGAAAACAAGTTGCAAATTGCCATAAGAAGTCAATGCCATGAGCCTTGTTTGTTGAGTATTTGGTCAAGTTTACCCAGCTGAAATAAAATAGTTTTTAAAAAGTATAGAACAAAATAGAGTGCCCCCACAAACTTTTTGGTGATTAAGATGATGAGATAGGAATTTTTTTGAAGTTGTGGTTGCATTCCAACAACACAACCAAAGAAAGGATATGGTTTTCCTATGTCCTATTTTAGAATATATATATATATATATATATATATATATATATATATATATATATATATATATATATATATATATATATATATATATATATATATATATATATATATATATATATATATTAAATTGATGGATCTTCTTCTTTATATTTTATTGAACATTTTTTATCTTTACTTAATGAAAATTAAATTCATATTTAAATTTTTCAACATGAATGAACAGTTTAGTCTATAAAAAATGGTATTTTTATTCTAATATTAGTGTTTAAAGTTAAGAAAAACTAAATTAGGTTTTCAAAATTTATAAATATGTTATTGAAATAAATGAAATTCACTTCTTTTTCCATTTTGTTTCTAAACATGTTATTATCACTCTAGTTCTAAAAGTTGGGACTAAAATGAAGATGAACAAAATGGTACTTTTAGGAAGTTCATAGGAAACCCTAGAAAAAGCCTAGAGACTCGCCTATTTTTCTTAGCTTGATGAACTAATATGACGGTGAGATAAAGCTTTAGAACTTAATGTCTTTTTCTTTAATAAAATATAAATTGTTAGTGCATTACCTTACAACTTATATAAGAGTTAAGAAAATAAATAAATTTACATTAAGAAAAAATAAACTTACATATTTTTATGAATAAGGGGTTGAGCCAATAATCTTGACTGAAATGATCGCCAAATAGGCTCTGTTTTCATAAAGAATCATGTGGGCAGAAATGTTTGTTGCCCACTTCAATCTTAATGCTATATTTTTTTTTTTCAAATCGAAAATTCTGGTTTAGTCTACAAAGTGGTTTCATCTATGTACAATAACTTTCTGAAAATAGTAATAATTGAATTGTATTTGATCTCAATACATTGAAATTGAAAAAAAAAAAGTTTGTGATATGATGTGTACTGGCAAATACATCGCTTTTCCAAAAATTCTCAAAATCCTAAAATTACAATCAATTCACTAGTTCGAGATAAGTGAATGCACTTTCATTTTAATATTTTTATTTAAACTTGAGATTAACACTAGAAAAATAATTAAACTTACATCTTTTTAAAAGTAAAAGTAAATAAAAACAAATTTAACTAAATTCATCTTATATAGTATGATCATTTGATCACTTTAAATTTGGACAGTTTAACTAGAGAAAACGATTAATGTTAAAGATGATTATGTTAAATTTAAATATTATCATAAAATTTATAAATATAGGATGAAAGTACTAGGTTGGTTATATTATACAGTTATTATTATATTGTTGAATTTTTATTGACTTTCACGTTAAAGTACTTTCTACGAGTAACTCTTCAATTTGATCAATATAGTAAATGTAAAATAAAAAGAAGAACTTTAACATAAGTTTAGAATTAGAAAAGAATTTATTTTTTTATTATTCATAGAATTAATAGAAAAAAAAACATCCCAATACTAACAAAGAACAACAACAATGACACCCAATTAAAACCAGTCTAATCAAACTCAAACAACAGTGACATAATGGGGAATTTAGATATAAAAATAAAAGATTAACAAGTGCTAAAAATGGTAAAAAAAAGGGTTATATATAGGTGGTAGAGTCTTGAAGCAAGCTAAGGCCAGGATTGGTCCACGATCTTCACATATGAACCTTTTCCTTCTACTTGCAAGACAATGTCTCCTATCACCTTTAAGTGCATGCTTGTGATGAAGAATCGAAGATGGTCGTATCTTGTTCAGAATCATACATAGTGTGGTATTGTGTCACGTTCTGGCACGTGATTTCGAGGAACTTCTACTCCTACATGGCCATCAGGGACCACCACCACCAAGAGACATATATACACACACATATTTATATATATACACATATCAAAGGACTATTTGTCTTTGTCACTGCCATAACTCTTGTGGTTCAACACTTTCTGGGCCCACGGGATCATACATCATGTCTACTTCATTACATCACATGAGATGAAAGAATAGTTCCAAAACTTCAAAATACTCTTCTTTTCTCGTGTGTGTGTGTGTGTGTATATATATATATATATATATATATATATATATATATATATATATATATATATATATATATATATATATATATATATATATATATATATATATATATATATATATATATATATATATATATATATATATATATATATATATATATATTAAACATAGTAAAAATTATATATAGAATTAATTTTCCTTGTGTTAAACACATATAGAATTTTTTATTTATAATTAAAAAATATGAGCTAAATCCAAAATATAAATAATAAATAATAACTGATAATAACTGAAAGATAAAAGATATAATATTTTAAACGATATATATATATATATATATATATATATATATATATATATGTATAACTGTGTCTGCTACATCAACTGCTGCAAGAAATTATCTGATAAACTTACCAAAATGTATCTGTCAAAGTCTGTGTTTGAGTAATTCTTTTTACCGTAAAAATATTAAAATGGCATAATTTTCTTTTTTCAAAATCATTTAAATGGACAGTTTAAGAAAAAAATTACAAATGGGCAAGTCGTGTTAAATATGATTTCATTTGTGAAGAAATCATGTAAGGTGATACAACTTTAGTATATATTATTAAGCAGAAGTAATGTAAAGAATTATCAATTTGGGTGTAGGTTTTCAATACTTTATTTCAAGTCAGTTAAAGGTATTTTTAAATGTTTTTCAGTTAAAGTTTTTTCTTTGTTTGTGTTCCAAAATTGTTTGAGTGTACTCATCAAAGATATTAGGCTCAAAGTAAGTGATTAATTTGAGCGAAGGTTATAATAAAATTTTAAATTCGTAAAATTTTAATCATGACTTATTATCTATTAGACAATTTTTACTAGTAATCTTTGTTAGAAATAATATTTAAAGATTTTTACTGTTAGAGGCAGTCCATTTGATCTGTTTGTCTGCATGATTGGTTAATAAGTAATACTTGTCTTGATTAGATAGTACGTGTTACTAATAACGATCTACTAAGACCGATTGGAACTTTTTGATGATCTTATCCGATCGGTCCAAGGACCATACACAACGGCTTAGAATGCGTAGAAATATTATATAATTTTTGTTCAATTTCAAAAATTTTGTTACTTTAACATTATTTAAATTTATAAAATTATATTGAAATCGTGACAGATTTGGAACATGGTGGGTTAGTTAAATAAACAGCATAAGTTTTGGTGAGAAAATTACACAGAAGAGGTAGTATTCTGTTCTTTTCACCTTGCATGCAAACATACAATGAATGCTGACGACATGCCATGATGTCCCAACTTTGGGTGCTTATTGGCCTCATCTTCCAAAATTCCATAGTGTCACTTTATTTTTCTTTTTGTCAAAATTGAAATAGTATATTTTTGGATCGTGACCATTAAGTATCTGAACGTGGGAGACAATGCAAGAGTGAAACTATTCTTGATTTATAGTGTGAAGTTGATCTTTAAAATTATAGGTTCATAATAACATAGGTCTGTAATCAAAGTATCTATATTTTGCACAAACATAACCTGTTTTCGAAAAGTGAGTTCAGTTCTTAACCTTTTTCTCTTTCTGTGCTATAAGACAGTGACAATGCAATCAATTCTCCAAGCTGTTAAACAGCCTGATAAACCAGTGGGACCCACAATTAGATCTAACTTTCTTCTCTCTTTCCTCTTAAAACTCACAAACTCATTAAGAAAAGGACTTTCACATCCACAGAAAAAAAAAAAAACTTTCACATTCACAGAGAAAGAACCTTCTGGACACACTCTCCCATGAAATATCTAAGCTACCACAGAATCTCAGCCTTACGTTATTACCACCCTCAATCCTCATACATAGTCCAAACCAACTACCTTGCTTTTTATCAATTATTTGTTTATTTTTATCCATTTTATTAAAGAAAAGTTTTCATTTTTATACATCTTTCTAAAAAAAGTTGAATAATATATATATATATATATACACACACACACACACACGATCAAAGTTGTTGAATTTTGAAGATTTTTCTATAAAGAATAGGAGAAACTAGATATTACTAAAAGGGGATTTTATCATACTTTAAAATTTTCTTTGAAGAGTAAGAAAATCAAATACAAAAAAAAAAAAAAAACTATATAAGGTGCAAGGCAGGGTTAGAGGTTCTGGAGTGTTCATGAGATCCTCTTTTGCTCTTCACCTTTCACTCCACGGAATCAAAAGCAAGTGCTGAGTTCCGTGTTCCTATTCACAAAAACATGTAGAGCACCAAACCCAACTTGCCATCAAAGTTTAATAATATATTTTATATATATTATACCATTTGCTTGACAGTAGTATTAATATTGCTGTTGTGGTGTGTGATTTTGGTGTCTTTTTTTTAATGTTATGGTTGTACGGAGTTCGTGTGTTAGTTCAATTCGTCGACAAGAAACCTTGGTTTGATAATTGATTGGTTCTGTGGAGAGTTTTCCTTTGGTGTGGTTGGTTTGTAGGAAGTTTGGTTTGTTGGTGGCGGTGGGAATAGCAATGGCTAATGAAGGAAACAAAAGCAATGACTTCTATACGATCTTGGGGTTGAACAAGGAGTGCACTGAATTGGAGCTAAAGAATGCATATAAGAAACTTGCAAAGGTTTGAATTGAACCCAAATGGTTCTTTTTCTGTTCTTCTTTTCTCTTCTCTGAACCATGTTTCTTAAATATTAGCCGTTGTGAATGATGTTTTGTTTTTTTTATGGGATAGAAGTGGCACCCGGATCGTTGTGCTGCATCTGGGAATTCAGAGTTAGTGGAACAAGCTAAGAAGAAATTCCAGGAAATTGGGGAAGCCTATTCTGGTAATGCCCTTTAGATGTTTCCACGATTGAACATTGACCCATGATTGACTTGTTCATTTTCTCCTAAAAATTAAAGAAAAGTTTGAATTTTGCTCTTGTTTGAAATCTCATTTCTGTGCTGTTTATTTGGTGTAAATGGTGTTTTTCCTGTGACAGTTTTATCTGACGCCAACAAAAGGCTAATGTACGACGTTGGTGTCTACGATAGTGATGACGACGAAAACGTAAGTCATTCACCTCATCTCATGCCATCTTCTACAGTAACCATGCCCTGAGTTCCGCTCATCCCTATGTTTTATTGCCTCGAATAGAAGCAATTTCAGTTTGACCCTCTTTTTCTCGAAGTAACCAATTTGGTTCTATCTTTTTGCAATTTTGTTATTCTATGTGTTTAAGGGTAAATCTTGTTTTTCCATGCATTTATATTTTTTCAGTGGGGGTTCTAAATTGAAATAAGGAAGGAGAGCAAATAGTGTAGATTTGTGATTCAATCATCGTATACTGTTGAATTGTTAAGGTTGTTTTAACTTTTACAGAAATAGTATAGAAGTGACGTATTTTTTTATTAATTTGTATACTGTTCTGTTTTTCTAATCAGCATGAGTGAATGAAGATAATATGCATGAGATTTGAAGGGTCTGATTTTCACTCAACGGTGATGATTAGATTGTGTGAATGCATGAGTGTTATTGTTGTCCTGCAGTCTTGTCACGTTTCTGTTTTTTGCACCGTCCATGTTTTTATTTTCCTGTTAAAAGGGGCATCTTCTTGGGGAGTAATAAGAATCCGATAAGTCCTACAAAAACTTGGCTGTATTCATTGGGATTGTCACAAACAAAGGCACAAGCTTTGTTACAAGTCAATTTGTGTGTCAAGATCACATGGGCATGTTGCTTATAGAATTCAGTGAGAGGGGAATAATTCATCGAATCGAGTTTGGTTTTGGTGGAGGGGACTGAATCTTGTCCGTGATCCGATAATTTTGTTGATCTGATCAAACAATGAATTTCTTTTTTGCAGGGCATGGGGGACTTTTTGGACGAAATGTTAACAATGATGAGTCAGACCAAATCAAATGTGAGTCATCATCTACTTAGTGGGGTGTTGGGTCAGAAAGCTATGCAGTTTCAATGTTGTTTGTTTTATATGTATTTTTGGTTTGGTGGATAAAGCTAGACATACACATAGTGTTTGTTTTTGTCAAATACTATGTAGTTTATAGTTTTTCTATTGTCATGAATGGACCAATCCATTGTCACCAAGCCACCTTTTTCTTTTCCTTTTTGGACTGGCGACCTAACCAAATGCTATTGAAATCAGAAGGCTATTATTCAAGTTTCTTGTTGGACCTAAAAAAATTAATAATGAAGTTTCTTGCAGCATACCAAAACAGCAAGTAGTTGAAGGCCTGTTAGCCAACACGCCTTTTATCATTCTTGGCTAAATTAGAATCATCAAAGTTTTCAATAACGTGTTTTCTATACATGTAAAACTAAATTAACTCTTGTTGTATATTTTAAACTGTGACTATCGGTCTGAGAACTCCATTGAGTTTTTGCTAGTTTTGAAAGAATGATCCTTGGTATGATAATCTAGTAGAAGTTTGAAAAAATTGAAAGCATCTAAAGGTTGGTGCTAGAAGCGTATTTGAGCATAGACTATTGATGAATTTATATGTGAAATAACAGGAAAATGGAGAGGAGAGCTTTGAGGAGTTGCAACAGTTGTTTGAAGACATGTTTCAAGCTGATATTGGATTGGATGGAAGCCCCTCTCTTTCTTCTGCCGATTGCTCTAATTCATCTGCTTACATGACTTACAGTGAAAGTTCTAGTTCAAATAAACGCAATTCCACTGAGATGAAATTTGGGAAGGCAGAGGACTCCTCTGTCTTTGATACCAGTTACCAGAATTTCTGTTTTGGGGTTAGTATATACTGCATTTTGCTTATATTTCATTTGATACATCATATATCATCAATGGCATACACATGAAAAATGAAGTGTTAGACTCAAAGTATATGGAAATTAAACTCAACAAGAATCTGCATTATCTGTTTGGAGTATTGGTTAAGGGAAAAGATAGTTTATTCAAGCTGAATCTTTCATTGAGTCTTTTAATCAGAGGTGTCTTTTATGTTGTTCGTGTCCACAAGGTCGGTCATGTAAACTATCATTACCAATGAGTGAGGATACAAAACAATGAAGTATGTGAGGTATGTGAAGATGGTAAGTGATTCCCTTTAGTCTTCTGCTTAATTTATCTCAGATTTTTGGCTGGTATTTGTGAAAGTTCCAATTCATGTGCATCATACATTACATGGCATAATATCTCTCATGCATTATTATGAGACTTAATTGAGCTTGTATTTTCTTGATCATGGTGTGAAGACAGGTGAACCTACTCCAAGATATAGAGGAAGAAAAGGAGAGAATTCCAGAAGGAGGAGGTAGAAATGGCAGAAAGCAAAAAATATCCTATGAACATGATGTTTAATCTGATGATAGCTACCAATGAAGTTGTAGAATTCAAAATTTATGAGAGAAAAGGATTAAGGAAGAGCATAGTTTATACAGAATTAGTTCAAGTACTAGGCCATTGTGACTTCCTGCCATGCCATGCAAAGAGCATGGTAGTGGAATCTTCAATCTCTTGCAAGTGTTTGATTTTCAGATATTTAGTTCAAAAGTGCAGTAATAACCATTGTTGATGCTCACTTTGATCTGAAAGGAATATTCTTCTTGTGTAGCCTAAAGTAGACAGGGAAAAGAAAGGATAAGAAGAGTAACACTAACACAACACAACAGAAACTTATTCACTGTGATATTTGACCAATTGTCCAATTCACAAATGTGGACTGCAACATTCTGCCTTAAAAGATATTTTCATCACATCACGAAAACATGTGGAACTAATGAAAGGATGAATTCAAGGAAAGGACAATGGCAGGTGGTGAACATTAATTCTATAAATGGATTGGTCCTACAGCACGTGGAGAGAGACCCCACATGCTATGGAAATTAAATTGAGTTAAAAAATAAAGCAGATATTCAGATAGACACTTCTAGTTCACTTTTGGGTTTGAAAGCATTCTGGGACCAAGAGCTTGCAAGTAGCCAAATATTTTAAGGAAAAAATTTTAAATAATGGTTATGTTTTAAATATAAAATCAATAAAACAATAAGCATACTTTATTGTCAAAAAGTTATTAAAAAAAATTGTTAATATGATTTATATTTTAATAAAAAATGTTTTTTAACAAATATTTTTAATAATTTTTTTACAATTATGATTAGTGATTAATATGTTTTAAATATACATATTAATAAAATAATGATACATAATTTATTATTAAAATTAAAAAATTGTTAATCGTTGCTATTTTAATTGCCATATAAGTGTAATTTGTGGGTCCTTGAGGCACAATAATGGGATTTGTTGGTTTTTGTAGCACAAGTTGTGTAAGTTGTGCTTTTAACATTGAATATGGATGGGTGTGCATAGTTTCCAAATGTTTAAGCAAAAAGCGTAAACCATGGCGGCACCACAACTTGTAGTCTTGTCATTCTCGATCATTGTTATTCGGTAGTTGTTACTCGATGCAACGTTCTCGATGTGTCCAATCAGAGCTTTTATCTCAAGAATCACTTTCAAAAGGGAAAATTCAAGTTTCGGTGAAGTTTCAATTTAAGATAAAATGCTCTTTTATTTCTTATATTTAAATCCTCGGTTGACCCAAATGAGACAATTGTAAAAATAAAGACCTGATTAAGATTACGATACAAAATTGACGTGGTATTGTGAAATGTGTGATGTATTTTATAATCATCAAATCCACGTGTGGTGCTTCTTCTTTCTTCCAACCACTTATTACCTTTCACTTCTTCCGCTCTTCCGTCCAAACTGGTTCCTTCCAACTTCAACCCTCAAACCCTCACTCTCCAGACACGCACCCTTTCTCCCTCAATCGAGGGTAAAATTCTTCAGATTAAAACATTTTTACTGAAATAAGATTAGAGAAAGAGAATTATGGATTTGGTCAGTGGGAGAAGAGGAATTGGAATCCTAGAGAAGACGAGCATTCTACCAATCCGAAACCCATTAGGGTTTTTCGCCTCTCCCACTAGACCAATTGGTCTCTACATCCTCCACTTGAAACCAAAAGGGAACCAGAGGAACCCCAGAAGCGCTCATCTCTTCCGCTCATGTGCGTCCGCCTCAGCCTCCACCCAATCGGCCGTCGTGAGTTGCGATCCAAGGCGTCGCCAGCACCGCTGTTCACCATCGGAGGCATCGCCGGCCAAGGCGTCAGGTCCTCCCTTCTCCTTCTTCTCTTCACGCGTGAGAGAGAAGCTCTCTTGTTCCTCCGTCAATCGCCTCTTGTGCGAGCTCGGCCGCCACGAGGCGTGAGCCAGGGTGCCACCAGCGCCACCGGTCGTCGCCAAGCTCGTCGTCGGTCACCGCGTCAACGTCACCAACGCTGACTCCTCCTATTCACTCGCAAGCAGGGAAACCCTTTCCCTCTTCTTCAAGTTCGAGACTATCGTCACCAACGATTACGAGTTCGACACTTGGGTGATGCACAGTTTGCTGATTGGGGAAAGCCCTAATAGAGAAAGAGGTTGGCATGGACAACAGAACTATATCATTTTGTAGCAGTCTGAGAAGAGGTTCGAAAGGAGAGACAGAGCGAGATTTTTGGGATTTTCCTTTCCTTTTTTTGTTTATGCCACCTCTAATGGTGTCTCAAATTAAAAGCAATTTGCTCTAAAGTATAGGATTGGCCTATGACTTCCATGGGAGATTTTTTTTCTAATGCAATTAGCCATGTTTGATGTGGTGCCCGCGAAACCGAAAGAGATACTGTCATTCTTCTGATATGTCTACGATGAATGATATACCACTAACATTTGTTAGTTTGATCTTGTCTTACTTTCTGATATACTATTGCATCTGCTATATCTGAATTTGGATTTTGGAAATCTTCAAAATAACTCATTGACTCCTTTCTTTTACAGTTTTCGTGACAGTATTTTGGTTTGAGAATTATGTTTTACTCCAATATTTTAACTTGCTCAGTGATCGAAAGGTCAATTAATGACATTTTAAATACTAAGAGAACAAAACTGCCTCTGAAAGAAATCTGCTCAACTTTAGACATGAAAGTATATCATTGGTGTTATTTCGAATGAATTCCTTGGTTCATTAAAATCTGAAGTTAAGATTATTTGACTATGGCAAATTCTATTTGGTTTTAATGGATTATACATTATCATTTGACTGGTAATGATGATTTCGGTGATGTGTGAGGTGTGGGAACAACGACAGGGCATACCCATCACTCAGAACACCAACAACGATGGGAGAGACTCAATTCCAACACAGAGTGAAAGAGAGAATCTGAACTTCGGAGAGAGAAAGAGAGAGATAGAGAGACAGAGAGAGATTGCCGCCGGCGAAGCTTCGACCATGACCGGCGGCCGGCAGGGAGGCCCATGGCCTGACTTGATGAAGAACGTTCGGTGGTTAATGTCCAGATCCCTAATTCCCTTTTCAATTCACTCTTTCCTTTTCTTACCCTTTTCAATCCCTAACATATTATTCTAATATAAACCAATTCATTTTTGCCACGTCATAATTTTTTAATTTAAATAAAATTTTCATCTAATCAAACAATGCACATCAGCATAAACACATCAGCTAAATTTAACACTGTCTGAGAGCACTTAACGGTTAGGATAAAATTGGCTCATTTTTACAAAAAATATACCCAATTGAGATAGTTGCAAAAATGAGGACTCAACTGAGATTACCATACAAAAATGAGGACCAACTGAGAGTTTAAACCTATTTCTTAATTAACCACTTTAAAATAAAATATCTATAAATTTATTGTATTAAAGTTTTTATATTGATAATATGATTCGTCTTCATCATAAATCTAAACAAACAAGTATTTGTGTATATTTAAATACATGTGTATTTATAAGGTATTTATATTATTTAAATAATAAATATAATTGTTAGAAGTATGTTATTAAAAGATATTTAATAATTATTTAAATGATATAATAAAATTGTTGAAACTTTAGTAAAGAATCTTTGTTAGTCACGCTGTGTCACATATCTGTGTTGGGTATGTTAGTTATTACTAAAAAAAAATACTTTTTTATTTCTTAATTGATCACTTTAAATTAGAAGATCTATAAATTTACTGTTTTCATAATTATATTATGGAATGTTTTTTTCCTTAGCTTTTAATTAAATTATAATTATTTTCTTTTTGAAATTTTGACTCAGTTTAGTCAATCAATTTTAAAAATACGTGAATTTAGTCTTTTGAACCAGATTTTGTTAAGTTTATTTAATATTTTAAACACATCATAACAAAATTTAAGTTATTTATACTTTTTGACACATTTTTTCTTTAATATTAATTAAGAAACGCATTTGAAATCTTAAATAAACTTAACAAAATTTGGTAAAAAAAATTAAATTCACACATTTTAAAAATAGAAACTAAATTAATCCAAAATTTTAAAAATAAACTAATTTTAATTTTTAATGAAAGTTAAGAGAAAAAATATATCTAACCCTTATATTATTAAACAACTGATTTGTCTTAATAACCAACCCAAATAACAATATAAAAAGGTTATTGAGAAATTTGTGATTGAATGATGATATTAAGATAATAAATCTGTCTTTTTTTATAAGATGTTTAATTTTTCTTTATCTCTACCTGCATTGAAGTACTACGGAGTGTGTTTTCTTTTAGGCATCTATTAATATAAAAGAATTCGAATGTTGAATATATAATGAGTTAAATATGTTTTTCGTCCCTTAAGTATCATACGATTTTGGGTTTAGTCCCTATTCGAAATTTTGATGATTTTTAGTCCTCATAGTTTTAACACTCTTAATATTAGTCCTTAAAATTGGACGCGTTAACTTTTAGTAGATGTGACAAACGGCGATGCCACGTCTTATGCCAGCTTGCCTCTTTACTCTGCCATGTTGCTTGTGCCGTTCGTCTTCTCCGGCAGAGCAGAGCCTCCATCGGACAAGCCGTCGTCGTGCTGGACCTTCCGCTCAGTCCAAGGCGTCGCCGGCGACACCAATCGCCACCGGGACCATTGCCGGCCGCAGCGTCGATTTCTTCCTTCTTGCCGTTTCTCCGCGCGCGAGAGAGAAGCTCTCTTTCCTCCGCCAATCGCCACCTGAGAGAGAGGAAGGGAGGCTGCTCGAGGAGAGAGAGGCCGACGGAATGGGCAAGAGAAACGACCAACAGATTTAATTTCTTTAATTAATTAATTAATTGATTAATTCATTTTCTGTTTCGTTTACACAGATTCCAGAGAAAAAAAGTCGGTACGAGGAAAATAAAACAAGGAGGTTTCGATTTGAGCGAATATATGGCAATGGCATCGTCCTCTCTAGCCTAATTACCGGTTCGGTACGGCTTTTTTTTTGGGTTTATTTATAGATCCTCTTCTAGTTGCCAATGGTGGCCGTGGATAGTTAATTAGTAGGTTTGGATTTGAGATTTCTGCTTTTGTTTTGCGTAGAGAACAATTACGTGTTACTGGAGCCAGAGTCTCTTTTCCTTTTATCATTATTAAATTTTTTTTCTCCCATTTACTTTTTTGGTTTAATAGGTTCGGAGGTCCCTATATTTGTGGGTTCGTTTCAATTGGGTCCTCCAATTTTGAAAGTGATCAATTTGGTCCCTAATGTAACAAAATTGAGTCAATAATACCCTTTCCGTTAAATATAATGGACGGCGTTAACTTTTTAAACATGTGGCATGTTGAGGCATCCTTTTATTTGCAGGTGGCACAGTTTTATTTGAAGGATGCTTCAACATACCACATGTTTAAAAAGTTAATGACGTCCATTGCATTTAACGGAAAGGGTATTATTGACTCAATTTTGTTAAATTAGGGACCAAATTGATCACTTTCAAAATTGGAGGACCCAATTGAAACGAACCCGCAAATATAGGGACCTCCGAACCTATTAAACCTACTTTTTTTGGTGGTTTAGTTTTATGCTCTGTTGTTGTAGGAACTCTATTAATGGAATTTACATGGTTATTAACTCTCATTACATTTCTGTTACGTGATGTTTCTTCTTCTGCTACTGTGATTTTGGGATTTATCTTGCATAACCGCGAGCTGATGAGGATATGAAAATGGTTTAACTCTAATGAGAAACTGAAAATGGTTTAACTCTGGTTTAACTCAGGCGGCGATTGGCGGAGGAACGAGAGAGCTTCTCTCTCGCATGCGGAGAAACGACAAGGAGGGAGAAATCGACGCCGCGGCCGGTAATGGTCCCGGTGGCGATTGGTGTCGCCGGCGACGCCTTGGACTGAGCGGAAGGTTCGGCACGACGGCTTGTCCGATGGAGGCTCTGCTCTGCCGGAGAAGACGAACGGCACAACCAACGTGGCAGAGAGTGAAGAGGCAAGCCGACATAAGACGTGGCCTCGCCGTTTGCCACATCTACTAAAAGTTAACGCCGTCCAATTTTAAGGACTAATATTAAGAGTTTTAAAACTATGAGGACTAAAAACCATCAAAATTTCAAATAGAGACTAAACCCAAAATCGTATGATATTTAAGGGACGAAAAACATATTTAACCCAACCCATGTATAATTGGGATACCCATATAGTGGTAGGTAGTTTTAGGGTTTCATCTGAAACAAGATTATTTCATAAAAACCAGCAAAAAAAATGGCCAAAAGTTATGACAGTGAAACACAGATTTAAGACCAGTTGCATACAAAAGAAAAACATATGTACGGACAGAGACCCAGAAAGAGTGGTTGATATTGTCATGGTCCCTTTGTGCATTCAGAAATAGACCCTTCACAACACATTGCTCTAAATGTTTTTTTCTTTTCAATTACAACTTGTGTGCACTGCTCACTCACATTCAGACTAAGATATCATAATGAAGCACTTGATGATTCAGTTCTGATATAAAAATATTATTGTGTGATTAATTATTCACTTGTCTCATGTTTATCTATCATTAAGTAATCTCTTCAGATTTGATTAAAAAAAAACAATAGTATGAAAATTATTTTTTTACATTAATTATTTTAGTTTCTTCAGGCTTTTGAATTGTAAAATTATAGTTTTAGATATCGCATATTGTCATTTGATTAGAAAGTTTTCTGTCATTAAATATCTAATTATAAATATTTTTTATAATTACACTTACATGTTACATCGACATATTAGCATGTTTATTAATTACTTGTTTTTTTATTATTAAAATTAGGACTGTTGGTGTTTCTACTCTATAAGTAATTGTTTAATTACTTTTTCATTGATTGAATTTATTTTTGTACTTTTTATAAAAGATAATAAATTTATGAACAATATCATATTGAAATTATTTTATTTGATCGTGATGAAATAAATGTTGTCACTTTTCTCCTATCTTTTTTAGTTTAGCCCTCGGATTAGCATGTAACATCACAAATTAACATGTTCAAAATAATTTGAAGTCCAAATTGTACTATTGCTTTATTTTTCAAATGCAAGAAATCCAAAAGTTACCTCTGTTATATTTTATATGACAATTTTTTAGAAAATTACATTTATTTGAAAATTTTATAAGATATATTTTATTATTACCAAAATTTCTTAAAAATTATATATTTATAAAAGGTTGATACGAATCAGTTAATAGCATTATATTCAACTGCTATAAAAACAAAAATCGGAAATATTTTGTTTAATATTTTCAATGTTTATTCAAGAATTGCGCTTCTAATCTTTAAGAAATCCAAAAACTTGGAGCTGTGATTCAATTGGGCCCAAAAGTTGAGCTTTTTTCCAGCACTCCCATTATTACTAATTGTATACTAACAGAAAGAAAAACTAAAATACCTTCTCGTACTGCTATCGTCGCCCCGCTGCAAAGAAGAAGAAAAAAGAAAGAATGCTTGGTGAAAAAAAATCTTCTCCCAAAAATTTCATTTTAAAATGTTTTTTTACGTATTCTAGAAAGCTTATGTACGTATTCCCATACGATCAAGCAGGAGATCGTCGGGTTAGAGGAATAAGACGGCTGAACGATTTAAACAACCTTAAACATAATCTTTAATCAAGTTTAAAAGTAAATTTTACTTATTATGTATTAGATTGTGATTACAATTTTGTTAATTATAAGTTCATCTTGAAACTTATAAATTGAAGTAGATAAAAAGGTAAATGTATCGTACCTAGTGGAGACCGAACAGTTAACATTCGACATCGTTCGGTCCATCCACTCAGGATTGTTCAGTTCATCCGCTAAGTTAATCAGGTCAAAGATTTAGCCGCAATTGGGTCAGTGTTTAAGTTATTGGACTAATAGTCCAGCAGATGATAAAATAATCAAGAATATCTAATTAAATATATTGATAAGCTGTTTATCAATAACCAACCGAATCTTCAGGTAAGTTTGTTATTATTTCGTCTATAAAGCATTTATAAATACAATGACAGGGCCAAAAGTCAGGTACGTTCCACTTACGTTCCATTCAGGGTCTACTCACACTCAACTCATATTCTCAAATATTCAAACAATGATAATCATTCACTAAATACTCAATGGCTCTTCAAATCACACGCCTAACTTGAGCGTCGGAGTATCTTTTGCAGGTACCTCTCCCCCCCTCAAGAAGGAGACCGATCGGTTCATGCCAATACCGAGCGATCGACAGTAGGATATTGCAGGAACGCGAGCGACCAATCGGAGGACGAGCGTTCAGTCTATAGTGTAGGAGAGTGAGCGTTCGGTCTATAGTGCAGGAGAACAAGCGTTCGGAGAGCAAGCGGCAAAGTTATCCAGAAGAGGTAAAGTCATGTGTCTCGGTCCCAAAAAATATATCTACCGAAACATTTTGGCGCCCACCGTGGGGCCGGGGGCACCCTTATAACCACAAGAAACTGGACAAGGATGCAGTCTCACCATCAACGTCAACAAGCTTCTACGGCTCTACAGATAATTATTTTGATATAGATTCATTTTATTTTTTAATTTATATGATTTAATTTAAATATCTTAATTCAATATTATAATATTGTTCAATATTTATTAATGTACTCACCACTTAGCCAAAATTGGCATAAAGTGTTCAACCATGCAACAGCTCGGCCATTCGGCCTCACTGGTTTTCAGCCATCCGGCTTCGCAATGCAGGTGATAGGACCATGCAAACCACTCGGCCAAGAGGAGTGCAAGAACCGAGAGTTAAATCCCTCTCGTCCATTAGGAAATTCTCCAGGAATTCATAGGTCGAAGACCGAGAGGTAAATCCCTCTCGCCAGAAAGATGAAGTCGAAGACCGAGAGGTAAATCCCTCTCGTTGAAGAAAAGACCGAGAGGTAAATCCCTCTCGTTGAAGAAAAGACCGAGAGGTAAATCCCTCTCGGCCGAGAGGTAAATTCCTCTCGCCAGAAAGATGAAGTCAAAGACCAAGAGATAAATCCCTTTCGGTCGAGAGGTAAATCCCTCTCGCCAGAAAGTTGAAGTCAAAGACTGAGAGGTAAGTCCCTCTCGGCCGAGAGATAAATCCCTCTCGCCAAAAAGTTGAAGTCAAAGACCGAGAGGTAAATCCCACTCGGCCGAGAGGCAAATCCCACTCGGCCGAGAGGCAAATCCCACTCGGCCGAGAGGCAAATCCCACTCGGCCGAGAGGTAAATCCCTCTCGACCGAGAGGTAAATCCCTCTCGCCAACAAACTGAAGTTAAAGACCGAGAGGTAAATCCCTCTCAGCCGAGAGGTAAATCCCTCTCGCCAGAAAGTTGAAGTCAAAGACCGAGAGGTAAATCCCTCTCGGCCGAGAGGTAAATCTTGTTCCCTAGGAAGAACTCCTAGGTCAAAGTCATAAAGCCAAGAGGTAAAGCCCTCTCGCTAGGAAGTTCTCCAGGAACTCCTAGTGCAAAGCCGAACGGTAAAGCCCATTCCTTAGGAAGAACTCCTAGGTCAAAGTCAAAGCAAAGAGGTAAAACCCTCTCGCTAGGAAGTTCTCCAGGAACTCCTAATGCAAAGTCGAACGGTAAAGCCCGTTCCCTAGGATGAACTCTTAGGTCAAAGTCAAAGCAAAGAGCTAAAGCCCTCGCACTAGGAAGTTCTCCAAGAACTCCTAGTGCAAAGCCGAATGGTTACAAACGTTCTTTGTGGAATCTAATCCGGCCTTATAAAATGGTCGCTCGACCTATTGAACTTCAAAAGAGAAGTTATAAAGTCCACCGTTTCGCCAGCAGCAAGCAACGACTAAAAACAGCCTCTCTCAAACTCATAAGTCCTATAGTTAATCACGGCTAAAGCCGAACGCTTAACTCGGACTTGGGGGGCATAATGTATCGTACCTAGTGGAGACCGAACGGTTAAATTCGGCACCGTTCGGTCCATCCACTCAGGACCGTTCAGTTCATCTGCTACAGTCAATCAGGTCAAAGATTGGGCCGCAATTGGGTCAGTGTTTAAGTTATTGGGCCAATAGTCCAGCAGATGATAAAATAATCAAGAATATCTAATTAAAGATATTGATAAGCTGTTTATCAATAACCAACCGAATCTTCAGGTAAGTTTGTTGTTATTTCGTCTATGAAGCACTTATACATACAATGACAGGGCCAAAAGCTAGGTATGTTCCACTTACGTTCCATTCAGGGTCTACTCATATTCTCAAATATTCAAACAATGATAATCATTCACTAAATACTCAACCAAGAGCCAAGGCTCTTCAAATCACACGTCTAACTTGAGCGTCGGAGTATCTTTTGCAAGTACCTCCCTCCTCCCCCCGTCAAGAAGGAGACCGATCGGTTCACGCCAATACCGAACGGTCGACAAAAGGATATTACAGGAGCGCGAGCGACCAATCGGAGGACCGACGTTCGGTCTATAGTGCAGGAGAGCAAGCGTTCGGAGAGCGAGCGACAAAGTTATCCAAGAGCGGTAAAGTCACGTGTCTCGGTCCCACAAAAAATATCTACCGAAACAGTAAATAATTACATTTATTGACCAATTAATTAAATTACTGATTTGAACGTGAGAGTGTCTTTGAGATATATCCGTCATTAGAATTGAGACATATAACATAAAAGAATTTTACTAAGTATACCCAGATAAAATAAACTTATTTATTAAAAAGCCATTCCGAAAAGTACCACATGTTTTTTAAAGTTTGTTTTAAAATTTTTGTCACATAAAATTCATTTTGAAATACCCTTTTTATATGATCCCAAAAAATTGTTTAAGAAATTTCTACGAGAAATCCTATTCCAAAAATAATGTTTTACAAACTCTGGAAAGCTGATTTTGGAAGATTTCCATAACAGATAATCCATAAGTCACCTCACAAAACTAAAATGGTGATTTTAAATTATATGGAGTAAATATAGGATTTATGGCGGTGCAGTAGGAAAAGCTGCACATTGAACGTCTAAAAGCCCACATAAACCTTACTATAACCCATTCAAAATGAAAAAGGGAATTCTTATTTGTACCCCTTTTTAATTTTTCACCATGATGTTTTTGAAAGTTCATATAATCCCATAAATTCATCTTACCCTAACACCTCTCTCTCTTGACTGGACTTACTCTTTACCAAATAAAAAATATTGTTGGGCCTAAATAAAAAACAGAATATGTTATAAGAAACGGTTTCTATCTGCACCCCTGTGTTACTTTTACACTGCATGGTTTTTCCTTTTGACTTGTCACATATAAGATGTTTTTTACATCAATTAAAAGTTTAAAAAAATATTGAAAATTTTTTAGATAACTTTAAATAAATTGAAATATAAGTAAAATATTACAATACATACACACACACTCATATATATATATATATATATATTACTTTATTGTGTATATGTGTAATTAGTAAACGATGACTTCGGTTTCCATTGAAGTCAATTTTATAATTAGAATTCAATAGAAAGTGTTTAGAGTATGAACTTTAGTTCCATTGATTTTATCTTAATCAACACCCACAATCAAAATGATTAATTATTAATGATTTTCAATGTACAAAATTAGGCAGAGCCAACATAGCAAGGGCTATGTAATTAGATGGCTGAAAACAAACCCTAATTAGCCGGAGCTAAGTTTACACACTAACACACCTGTCAATGATTAATCAACTAATTAATTAATTTAATTAATTAAACCCGTTAACCCAACCTTCCATTTCTCATTATAAGTACCTCTCATCCCTGCCAAATTCAAACAAAAAAGAAAAATTATATATAAAAAAAAAATTCTTTGTTTCTCTTCTTTTTTGTATTTTCTCTCTGTCGTTTCGTTCCGTTCATCTTTGATCTCCGTGTTGAAGTTGTAACATCAATATTCGTGAGAAAAAGAAGAAGATATATAGTATATAAGATGGGTTTTCTTCACAAGCTTTGGGACGAAACGTTGGCGGGTCCCACACCCGAAACGGGTCTGGGCAAGCTCCGAAAGTTTAACAACTCATCCGCCGGCGGCCCAGCGGTGGCGGAGGATGTTCCGATCAGCCGCAGCATCACCATTATTCGGACTCACTCTGGTTTGGGAAGCACCTCAACCTCTGCTCCTGCCTCTCCTTCTTCTGTGCCGGACACCCCTTGCACCCCCTTCTCTCGTTCGTAACACCTCTCTCTATAAAGCACTGAACTTTGACGAACACAAGTTGTTGACTTTTTCTTTCGATTAAATCGACCAGTTTTTAAGAATGTTACGCTTAACAATTGCAGCGGAGGCGCCGGGCGGTGGTGTCAAGAAGTTCACGAGGAGAAAATCGTCAACGGTGGAGGGTGCTGAAAATAGAAGTCCGACGATTTACGATTGGTTCTCTGGTTTCTGTTTTGCCCTTAATATCTACGACATTTAACATGGCAGATATGCCGCTTGCATTTACGTGCATGTTTTGTTGTGTAAAACTTTTCTTATTGTTGTTTTTGTGCTTTGTTTGCACTGTGCAGGGTGATCATGAGCGCTTTGGATCGCTACTGAGAGTGGAAATGAGATGTTTTGCTTTTGAACTGACTTGAATATCATCCCGCAGAGGCAGAGAGGGATTACGTTTTCTGTACATACAGCAACACTGATTTCAATTTCCCTAGGGAATCATGTTATTTTATTCATTGCACCTTATTACTATGTACATATTATATGGTATGAAGTATACGAATACATCAGTACTACCTGCTTATAAAATGGCTCAGGTGATTTGCAGGGTGTATCCACCAGATTGAGTCAGTGCTTCATGGGATTCCAAGGTTGTGAAAGAGTAGAAAACCAGCTTTTGTATATATGTTTTTTTTTTCCTTTTGATTTCTTGGCTGTTGTAAATATGACTTTTGTACTCTCAGATCTCTATTGGTGAACTCAATGAAGGTTGAAAATAGTTATTGTATATAAATGAATATATGTTTCTGCTTTTTTATAGACCCTTGGTGCTTAGTGACATATCTTTATACATACATAATCAAAAGATTGAGCATGCATCAGCTATTAACTCAAATAGATGATTAATAGTTACATGAAGATGTATGGCCTCAAGCAATCAATTTGTTCAATTCAAAGGACTAAAAGAGCGATTATTGTTTGAGGAAATTAAGAGGTAAATGCTAGGATGACACTTCCTTAGAAATTAAGCATTCTATAGCAATTTTCTGTCAAAATCTGAAAGGACAGTTATGGTTTAACCCCAGCTTCGTTTAGGTTGAACAAGTCTTCACCTTCTCAATCAGATCAGCGGCATCTTGGACGGTGGAGATGTTCTCAGCTCCACCTTCTCCAATAGAAATTTCAAACTTTTCTTCCAAAGCCATCATGATTTCAACCTGTTTAAATTTAGGCATATCAAAACATATGTAAGATTAATACTTATTTATCTTCTATCATGTAAGATAGAACTAAAAACAGTGCTAGAATTTGAGGCCTTACAGTGTCAAGAGAATCAGCACCCAAATCTGAAAATTTAGTTTGCGGAGTCACAGTGGTTTCATCAATAGAAAGTTGCTTTGCAATTGTGCATTGGACAATTTGCAGAGTTTCTGGATGAGCCTTCGCCCAGTAAAGGAAACACATAAGAGAAGCCAACAAAACAAGAGACTTAAGAAAGAAGTATTTAACAGGAGAAAATGGGAGAAAGAAATTATTACAACAGAGCAAGAGATTGTAGTATTAAAGCCAGCAGAGCGTGTATAGGTCACTTTTGTTGCCTTCTTCAACTGGAGTTTATGTTTTAGCCCACTAAATACAGAACTTTCCTGCATAAGAAAACAAATTTACACATTTCATGAAAAGCAATCCTGTTTAAGTTGAAAAGAATCACTATAGACAACAAAATTCTCCCTCTGATAGAATATAACCTAATTAAGGACTTGAATTTTAGATTTCTGGTTAAGTCAGAACAATTTTGACTTAGTTAATCCATGTCTCTACTACTTAAACAACTGGTAAAAGATACAAACTTAATTTGACGAAGAAAATGGTGTCTGTCATACCATTGTGGACAGTTTCTTCATTTGGTGAGTGGTTGTTGTTCTGACCCCAGAATTGAAGGAGAGGGTAGCCAATGAAGTTGATGAAGTGGATAGAATATAAGCCATGACTTATTTGGGGAAGTGCTCAACCAGAAAACTAAAATTCCTAAGAACTTTATTGACTATACTCTAATGCAGATTTTATATGGTTGATGCCATTGAGAATATAAACAGATATAAATAAATAAATAAATATATATATGTACGTGTGTGTAACTATTTAGATCAAACAGCTAATAGGTTATCAGTTGGAATCGATGATTCAGAAAAATCATTCTGAGGAGCCATAAATTGGACGGAGTGCACCAGAAAATGTGTCTTTTTTACATTTGAGGTATTGATTATTGAATGAGCCATTCCATGGCATGATGCAAAATATATTCCAAAAGGACAAAGACACTTCCTATATTGATGTTTTCATGGTGCATGTCGCTCATCCTTATTTTTGTCTGCATTACAACTGATCAACACAATGTCAATGAGACAAGACAGTACATACCTTTGTCATTGTGTTTTATTTTAGGTATTTATCATCCCAAAGTCGCAATAATCCAAATTAACGAGTCAAGTTTGATCAGGTTATTATTTAGGGGATAGAAATACTGACATTTTCTTTTTTTTAGAAATGCTAATAAATTATTCCTTTAATAAATATTTTATTAACTAAAGTTTATTGAAAAATTAAAAAATTGTAAATTTACAAAGTTAAAACACTGTAACATTTATTTTTTCAATTTAAGATATCAAAAATGAATTCGTTTTACGTTTCAAAAATTAAAAATATAGCTAAATCTAAATTTTACTACGCGGAAAGGCTGATAAAGGGAATAACTTTACAAAAATTGCTCCAAATTCCCGAAGTAACCCTTTGTATTTCATCCTTTCCATAAATAACTTCTATTATTTTTTTTTTCAATGATTGCTAGTTGACATTTTGTTAAATGAAATTAATTTAATTTTAAAAAAAAATTATTTTTCAAATATAAAGAAATAATTATCTACTATTATAATTTATGTGCAATTGTAATTACTAACCATTAAACTAAGTTATAACATGAATATGACAAAGATTTTTAGTGATTGAGTATGCATTTTTATTGGTGATCGTAAATATCAAATATTAATGATTTTAGAAGGCTCATCAACCTAATAAAAGATAGATAGAAATTACGCGTATATAAATATAATTTAAAAAGGTTATATTAGGAATGATAATGTGAGATGCGTTAAGCGGATCAGCTTGCAGGTTTCCAATGTTTATGAGTCTACTTATCTACATAAGTCTGACTTGCATATACTGACTGGTCCGCATTTTCTAGATTTAACATTTGTTTGAGTTGGTGATGTTATTGCAATGTGTTGATCATTGTGTTGTAGTTATATTCATGGGCTCTTATTATCATATATTGAATATATTTTATTTATTTTAATAATATAAAAATATTATGCAAAGTATTTCATAATCACAAAATTATGCAAAGTCATGATATTTGAATATATGATATGATCTTTATCAATTAAACTAAAAAGGCAAATATGACATAAAAGTAAAGACCATCATGCATTATACAACATGAAATAAGCTCTTTTTTTTTATTAAAGTTAATTATGCACAATCTTGATTTTTAATTACAAAGTGTAGGTATACTTTCAAATTGTATGTAGTTCTAAATATATTTATATCAATAAAAAATATTCAAAATGTTAAATTAAGAGATATTTAAGTTATTTATGGATATTTGTACCAATAAATGGAATAAGTTGTGTGATTCTTAACATGATCATATATAGTATATCATTAAGTTGAGTCAGAAAATTTCTTTAAAAAAAGTGATGCGATTAGCCTAGGGGTTCTCAGGTCAAAAAGAATGCGAGACACGTCGTAATATTCAGTCCATTTTGATAAGCGTGACAGACTAGTCCAACCCGTATTTTACAAGTCAAGTGTGAGGCGGGCCTAAACGAACCAAACCAACCTGCATTGTCACTCCTTAGTTATGTTGGTCTCGAAAAATAATAATCAAGTATTTATATTATCTCTTGTTTTTATCTCCATGCATAATTATTATCATCTCACGCATATATCGGATAAATTAATAATATAAAAGTTTTATCATAGCAATGAAAAACTAAGTAAAGTAATGTTTCTTTTACTCTTTTCGTAAAGTTAAATATTAACTTTACTGTATGACTGTCTGGTTAGTCATAAACCAGATGGTCAACCTTGACTCGGACTATCCAATGAGTCATTTGGGAGACCAGTCAGTCATGTCAGATCGGTCAACCTTAATATGACCAACTTAAAGGTAAAGTGTACTGTTAATATAGTTGACTTTAACATTAGGGTGTCTTCAACATATACCATCTAAATGGTTAGACTCCATAAAACTTGACTTTAATCTTATACTCCCAAACACTAAGAATTAACCATAATAGTGTACATTTCTTTTCTATAAAATGTATAAATACATAAAATTTATTATGTTTACGATTATATGTGTAACGTCCCAGATTATATATGTAAGCTTTTCTTTAATTTTCAATTAAATGAAAACCACACACAGGATCTTGAATTTTCATGATACTCACTATTTTCTCATACACAGTAAAGAAGAACTAACCTGGGTCCATTGTGCACTTCTTCCTGTCTCTTCCTGTCAAATGTTCTCTCTCCTCTTACTCCTCCTTAATGCCTTCTTGATGATATAGAAGTTGTAGGATGGTTTTCTCTGTCAGTTTCTCTTCTTTTCTGAGAACGTTACGTTCTCTATATCTCTTCAGAAACTTAATGTGTCAACAGAAGTAAAACTTTTTCCTCTTTTATGATATTTTAATTAACTTTAATAAAATACCAAAATGCCCTTTTTAGAGTGAGAAGAGAGGGATTAACTTTAATAACTCTAAAATAATCCCAATAACTTTAATACTTTAATATTCTAATAATCATCACATTAGAATCCTTACATTAAAGTTATACTTTAAATTACATGAACCAATGTAAATTATTAATATAATTTAACATTCTCCCACTTGGTTCATGTGATGACTTGAAGATCTAAAATAAACTTTAAGTGCGCACCATTCATTAGAATTATCAAGTCATCATCCTTATATGAATTGAAATAATCGGATCATGGCGGGCAAAAGTCATGATCGACAAGATTCCTTCCATGTATCACATAATCAAAACAACTCAACATAACTTTAATCAATCTTATAACTTTCATGTCTCTAAAGGAGACCTATCATGTCACCACAATCAATAATACATGTATATAATTTAATGTGGATAACAATAGAATAAAGAGAAACATAACTTTAATTGAATTCACAAGTGTCATAACAATACAAGCATATAACTATACATATCCATAAAGATAGATAACATCATAACGTTAATATTGACTTATCCATAATGCCCATACTTTCAACATGGCCAATAAAAGTTTTGGGCGGTAGTCCTTTAGTTAACGGATCTGCTATCATCAAATCCGTACCAATATGCTCAATCAACACTCTATGTTTCTGCACTTCTTCTTTGACTGACAAGTACTTCAAATCCATGTGTTTAGCACCCTTTGAGTACTTATCATTTTTAGAGAAGAAGACGGCTGCGGAATTATCACAATAAATCCTTATCGGCTTAGCTATACTGTCAATAATGCCAAGCCTCGATACAAAGTTCCGCAACCACAAGGCATGAACTGTGGCCTCAAAGCATGCCACGAATTCAGCCTCCATGGTGGAAGTAGCAATGACTGATTGTTTTGCACTTTTCCAAGAAATTGCTCCTCCAGCCAAAAGATAGACATACCCAAATGTGGATTTTCTTGAATCCACACACCCAGCATAGTCTGAATCCGAATAGCCAATCACTTCGAGATGATCTGACTTTCTATAAGTGAGCATGTATTCTTTGGTACCTTGTAAGTACCTAAGAACTTTCTTTGCAGTTTTCCAGTGATCCATTCCGGGATTACTTTGATATCGGCCTAACATTCCAACAGCAAAACTGATATCTGGCCGAGTACAAGTTTGAGCATACATCAAACTCCCAACCACTGACGCATAAGGAATAGACTCCATGGCCTTTCGTTCCAAATCATTCTTGGGACATTGCATTTGACTAAACTTGTCTCCTTTCTGAATTGGAACTATTCCAGGAGAACATTTTTCCATTCTGAATCTCTCTAACACTTTATTAATATAGCCTTTTTGAGACAAACCTAACAATCCTTGTGATCTATCACGAAATATTTCTATTCCTATCACATAAGATGCCTCATTCATATCTTTCATTTCAAAGTTGTTAGAGAGAAACTTCTTTACATCATGTAACATACCAATATCATTAGCAGCAAGAAGAATATCATCAACATATAGAACCAAAATAACAAACTTACTCCCACTGACCTTTATGTATATACACCGATCAACGGTGTTCTCTACAAAACCATACAAAGTTATGATATCATTAAATTTTAGATACCATTGACGGGAAGCTTGTTTTAGTCCATATATTGATTTCTTTAATTTACACACTAGATTTTCTTTTCCTGTTATGGTGAAACCTTCTGGTTGGTCCATATAAACTTCCTCTTCTAAGTCACCATTCAGAAAGGCGGTCTTTACATCCATTTGGTGAAGCTCTAAATCATAATGAGCCACCAAAGCCAAAACAATTCTCAAAGAGTCCTTCTTAGAAACAGGAGAGAAGGTCTCTTTGTAGTCAATGCCTTCCTTTTGAGTGAAACCTTTGGCGACTAATCTAGCTTTATACCTTTCAATATTGCCTTTTGAGTCATGTTTAGTCTTAAAGACCCATTTACAACCGACTCTTTTTGAACCCTTAGGCAATTCAACTAGATCCCATACTTTATTGTCATCCATTGATTTCAACTCTTCTTTCATAGCATTCAACCAATTCTCTGAATTATTACTTTCCATGGCTTGTCTGAAAGAGACTGGATCTTCATCAATGCTTAAGTCACATTCATGTTCAACAGAGTAAACCACATAATCATTCGAAATAACAGGTCTTTTCTCCCTTACAGACCTTCTTAATGCTGCTTCTTGTGGTTCCTCTATCAATTGCTCACTTATGACTTGCTCATTGTCAACTGGCTCAACATTTATATGTTCATTTTGTGGGATTGGAATATTAATTTGTTGTCTCTGCTTGTTGTGTGACTGTGATACAACAAGAGGGATAAAAACTTCAGAAGAGACATTAGATGTAGAAACACTATCAGTATGTTCTTGAATGTCCACTATTCGTGATTCCTCACTCCCACTAAATTGACCATTTTCAATGAACCGAGCATTTCCAGACTCAACTATTCTTGTACTATGGTTAGGGCAATAAAATCTATATCCCTTTGACTTTTCAGGATAACCGATGAAGTAACCGCTAATGGTTCTTGCATCAAGCTTCTTTTCATGTGGATTATATAACCTTACCTCTGCCGGACAACCCTAAACATGAAGATGTCTCAAACTGGGTTTCCTTCCAGTCCATAGTTCATAAGGAGTTTTAGAAACTGCTTTGCTAGGAACCCTGTTAACCAGATATACAGCAGTCTTTAATGAATACATCCACAAAGATAAAGGGATATTACTATGACTTAACATACTCCTAACCATATCCATAAGAGTATGTTTTCGTCTTTCTGCTACACCATTTTGTTGTGGTGTACCGGGCATTGTATACTGTGCACATATACCCCGACTTTCAAGGTACTTTGCAAATGGACCTGGACATTGTCCACTCTCATCAGTTTTACCATAATATTCACCACCTCTATCAGATCTCACCACTTTTACTTTTCTATCTAATTGCCTTTCCACCTCATTTATGAACACCTCAAGGGCATTCACTGATTGAGATTTTTCATGCAATAGATATATATAACAATAACGTGAGAAATCATCAATGAAGGAGATAAAATATTTTTCACCACTCCAAGATTTAATGTCAAAAGGACCACAAATATCAGTGTGTATTAACTCAAGAAGTTGACTGCTTCTTGTGGCGGGATTCTTTGATATGTGTTTTGTTTGTTTACCCTTAATACAATCAATACATACATCCCAGTCATCAAAATCCAATTGAGGTAAAATTTCATTTTTTACTAACCTCAACATCCTTTCTTTGGATATGTGACCCAATCTTTTATGCCATAAGAAAGCAGAACATTCCTTTCCTGCACTAGAATTTCTATCAACAACATGTTCAACATTAAACCGGGATTCAGAAAAATTAACATCAAGATTTAAACGGTATAAACCATCCAATAATGTACCAGAACCATAATAGTACGAAAGTTTATACAAATGAAAAATACCATTTTCAATCCTAAAGTTAAAACCTAAACAATCCAACTTTGCAACAGAAATCAAATTCCTAGCACAACCAGGAACATAGAGACACTTTTCAAGATTCAGACAATACCCAGTGTCTAGAATCAATCTGTAAGTCCCAATTCCTTCTATTCGTGCGTTCATTCTGTTCCCCATATATAAATACTTTTCAGTTCCTTTTATGGGCTGGATTGAAAGGAATCCCTGCATAATATTAGAAACATGAGTAGTAGCTCCAGAATCCAACCACCAGGTATTATTAGGCACTTCAACTATATTTGCTTCAAAACTTACAGAAACATAAAAAGTACCTTTCTTTTCGAACCAAGATTTTCTTTTCGGACAATCTTTCTTGAAGTGACCTACTTTCTTGCAAAAGAAACATTTATGGTCCTTCTGGATACCACCCTTATTCACTTTCATTGGGGCTTTGTCCTTCTTGTTCTTCTTTCCTGATTTACCTTTACTGAAGCTAGCACCCTCATGAGTTGTGAGATGGATAGAATGATCTCTCATTTTCTTTAATCTCCCTTCCTCTTGAACCAACATGGCTTTGATTTCTTGGAAGTTCCACTTATCCTTAATAGTGTTATAATTCACTTGGAACTGGCCAAATTCAGGAGGAAGAGAGTTCATGATGAACTGTACTAGAAAAGACTCATTCACCTCCATTCCCATTGACTTCAATCTTGCTGCTATATTAGCCATTCCAGTTACGTGTTCATGTATGGGCTGTGACCAGTCAAACTTTTTGGTAGTCAGCTCACTCATAAGAGTTCCCACAATAGACTTGTCAGTTATGTCTGATTGTGAATATTCCTTGATCATTTTCATGAATTCCTTTGCGTTTTCTGTTTTGGGCATGGAAGGCTTTACGTTCTCTGCCATAGACATGCGCATCAAGTTTAATGACAACCTGTTAGACCTATGCCAAGCCTCATAAAGAGACTTTTCATCACTTGTACTGGTCTCTGTAATGGCTGCGGGCATTTCATCCATCACAATAGCCATATCCAAGTCTAGAACACCCAGTTGGAACTGGATTTGTTCTGACCAATCGGCATAATTGAGCCCATTAAACTTGACGACATTGTTGCTCAAACCTGCTAAATTCATGTAAGCTGGAAATAATACAGAAGCTCATACATTAATGCTTTGATAAAATTAATGGATTCAAACAAATTACTACACTAGTCATACATTCAAGTTCACCTTTGGGTGACACTTAAACTGATAGGTAGTCAATAAAGTCATTCATTTAAGTTCACCTTTGGGTGATTCTTAAACTGACAAATTTCATATATATACTTTAATAAACAATCAATCATACTTAAGACTATATGTATGCTATCTTTGGATATACAAACATATACTAAGTACATGAAATGTTTCACTTTAATGTCATCAATTATAAACCATGGTTCACCTTTGGGTAATCCATAACATCCTTACATCAATGACTAATTATAATATATATTCATAATTAAACATCTTTTATATTATGAATAATTTTCATAATACTATGAGCAACAACTTTTAATTCATATATAATTTCCATTCAATGCAGTAACAATAACCATGTTCACAGTATAATAATAATATAAGTTACAACAATAATTGCTTTGTGAAAACATGTTCTGCAACGTAAAAAACTTGACAACCAAAATTCGGTTTTTTCGAAAATTCAATTTAAGGGAATTGACTCTTCATGTAGGATTTCAATTTTGGCATATTCATATTGCACATTCCAAAATTTTACGTAACATGCAGGAATTAAAGTTTCTTTAATGTTATAATCAAATAAAATAAAATATAACTTACGCCTGGATGAAATCATAAAAGTGCAACACTTTTAATGCAACTTTAATGCAAATCCCGTGCACCAGAAACCAAATAGAAAAACTTCACAAAAAAAAATTTTCCTTGAATTTAACTTCTTGAATTCCCGCGACTGGAGTTGCAATATTAAAATTGCTATGCTATAAGAACAATGCCGCAATATAAATTGCTTCCAAAAATGAATGAATAAAAATTTGCAATGAATAAAAAATTGCTTTTAAACTTTCCACTGGGTAAAATTCACATTAAAAATTGAATTGAAGTTTCTTTCATGAATAAAAAAAAATTATATATCATAAAACCTTACGGCTTGGCTTTCATGCCAATAAAATTAATTAAACATATTCAAATTTAAAATCCCCAAATTTTACAATTCAAAAATTAGGGTTTCACAAAATTAGGGGTTTCAAAAATTGAGAAAATTATCATTCATGGAGAATCATAAAATTCAGAACCGTGCTCTGATACCACTTGTAAGCTTTTCTTTAATTTTCAATTAAATGAAAACCACACACAGGATCTTGAATTTTCATGATACTCACTATTTTCTCATACACAGTAAAGAAGAACTAACCTGGGTCCATTGTGCACTTCTTCCTGTCTCTTCCTGTCAAATGTTCTCTCTCCTCTTACTCCTCCTTAATGCCTTCTTGATGATATAGAAGTTGTAGGATGGTTTTCTCTATCAGTTTCTCTTCTTTTCTGAGAACGTTACGTTCTCTATATCTCTTCAGAAACTTAATGTGTCAACAGAAGTAAAACTTTTTCCTCTTTTATGATATTTTAATTAACTTTAATAAAATACCAAAATGCCCTTTTTAGAGTGAGAAGAGAGGGATTAACTTTAATAACTCTAAAATAATCCCAATAACTTTAATACTTTAATATTCTAATAATCATCACATTAGAATCCTTACATTAAAGTTATACTTTAAATTACATGAACCAATGTAAATTATTAATATAATTTAACAATATATATATATATATATATATATATATATATATATATATATATATATATATATATATATATATATATATATATATAATATAGCAGTCCACATTTTTAATATAGGAGAACAGTTAGAAGAAGACTGTAAATAAAGTATTAAGATTATAGTCATCCAAAAGAAGTCATAATTTAAAACTTAAACACATTAGAGTATTTCAAAATGATAGTACTTAATTTAGAAATTCCTAAACAAACTAAGCTGCATTATCATCACCATCGAGGGCCTGCTCCAGGGGTACCTCATCCACCTCTGCTCACATCCAAGTGGATGATCATTGCAAAAGAAAAGCACACACAAGCAAAACACAAACACAAAAGCAAGGGTGAGCTAGATATACAAAAATCATGTTATAACAATCACATACAACATGCAAGTTTAATTCAAAGTTAATGAACCATACAACACCACTTGTTGCACTTTACACTTGACTCGTCCGGACTTAGAATGATTGTCGAGTTATGACGGGTCATGCACTCGTAGTGGCCTCTACTGCTTTGCAAAGTCATTGTCAATGGGTTTCACCCTACCACACTTACGAGGTTAGTCCGTTATCACTCACCTTGGGCCATACTGGAAGCACCCAAGACTAGGACCTCCTGTTACTCCTCACCACATGGATCAATCCTCTCTACTTGAGAATGAAAGACCATTGGAGTTTCAGGATAACCCCCAAGACTGAGCTACCATGCAAATCATTCTAAAACAGACCAAGGGCACCACCATGGACCCTCTCCTCGAAGATCATGGAATTACGTCCAATAACCACACTTGTTACATTCAACTACCAAACATGTCTCATACATTCACATACTTTCAATATAATCACATTACCACCATCATACTATGCATTCCAATCATTCCACACACTTAATTCAATCAAAGAAAGAGCAAAAGAGAAATCTGGACTCAGAGGATTCACAGAGCGCATCCTATTCGCAAGGCGGGACAAGAGAGTTTCACACAGCGCACCCCTTAATTCGCTATGCGAATTGACTCGCAGCATGCACCAGAATTCAAACCTCTCACATAGCGTACCCAGGTCGCTATGCGAGAGCCTAGACAAAGACTACCCCTTCCAAAGTCTCGTTATGCGCCCAAACTCGCCCTTCGAATTAAAATATTAGTAGTTCCAGACCATCACCAGTCGCATAGCGACAGGATTCGCTATGCGAATCACCAGACAGAGAGTAGCACCCTCCAATCATTTGCACAGCGCACTAGCTCACATAGCAAATGACTCAAACAGAGAGCACCCTCTGTAGGGACTCACTATGCGAGATCATTCGCATAGCGAGTCTGCATAATCTGCAGAACGCAAATTCTGTAGAATTATGCAACTCTCACACCCTTTACCTTTTCTAGTCATTTTCCCCAACTTCTAACACCTCTAATTCATATTTTATATTTAATTAAACTTGTCTAGATGTTTATAAACGTTCCTACTACAATTCTAAAGTGGTTTAGGCTCAAATTCTACTCTAGAACACCAAAATCAACAACTTAGGGACCCAAATCCAATTCTACTACTTGTAACTCGTTTTATACCAGTTTGAGATTCCTAACAAGTCAAAATTGACCTATTTGAGCTACCCAAACAGCCCAATTGCACTCAAGACCTCCAATGCCCAAAATCACTACCTCACTTCCTCTCAAAGTGGCCTAAAATCCTAATAGAACACCAAGTTTCCTACCTATTCAATGTTACAACAGATATCTCACCTCAAGCACTTCAACATAGTAATTACAACAATTAGATACATCTAAAACAGTTTGCAAACATTACACTTCAGCTCCATAGGACATGTAACTAAATCTTTCCAAATCAAAACACAATACCAATAGCACAGCAGTACAAAACTCAGCATACATACATCACATGCAACCAATTTAAAACGTATCCTAGCTCCCCTTACCTCAGAGATGTCATAGCACAACTCATAACACTGCTTCCACAGTACCCTACTCGGTGAAGAACCTCAACAAAACCCTACAGACCACCACATGGGTGATAGGAACAACTCTTAGAGCTAGGATGGAGTAGAAAAGGAAAAAGGAAAAAGCACAAGACACATGCAACCAGCAGAGATTGCATGTGCTAGGTTTAAGAACGAAGAAGAGGTTCCATGCAGGGACTTACCATCCTAGAACCCGAAATGAATTGGTCAATTTCGAAGCCCTCTACGTTGCGGACGTTTGGGCGCCACCTGATCAGAAATCCATTGGCTTAGTGAAGAGGAATGAAAGAGAGAAAGCATAGATGTGGTAGAGAGAAGACAAAGAAAAAAGGAAGAACTGAGTTCTAGAGAGGTTGGGTGTTTATGCTAATTATCAGGATATATTTTAAAAATCTATTTATACTGAAAAAAACAAAAATCTGGTCCATTAGGATAATACACGTAACCACTCTTTTAACCCATTTTCCAAGTTCTCACAATATGTTACACTTAAAATCACTCTTAAAATAAAAGAATTATAAGTTTTGAAATTATCTATATTAATATTTTATTTTCTAATAAAATTAAGTTATTAAATAGATTTTGAGAAAATAAAAATCATAATAGGTTATACTAGTTTCTCATATTGTACAGATTTTAAAAAATATATAATAGTAACATGCATTATATTATTAACAAGAAGCATGTGTGGAATTTTTATACGTAATAAATATTTGAACGAGTTATTTATAGTAAAATATATACTTTCAATAATACTTTTTCATCCACAACTATATTATTTTATATTTGTTACTGTTACATATCAAAATAATAATAATAATCTATGTGCATGTTCCAGTGTTAATATTAATACTAATAATATTATTAATATTAAAATAATACTATCTTATTAATAATAACACTTGAAGTTAATATTAATAATAATATTAGTACCAGCGTTAATGTTCTATCACAGGTAACGTGTTTAAAGTAGTTATAAATGTGTTAGGAAAACTTTTTTCTTTAATATGATTTTGCTTGTGTAATCTCATCTTCTATAAGTAAACTTAATTGCTTATAGAATGAATAGAAATTTAGGTTAAGTATGTTTTTCTCATTAGTAAAAAATTGGAATTAGTTTATTTTTAAAATTTTAAACTAATTTAATCATTATTTTTATACTTATGTAAATTTAATCATTTTTTAAATAAATTTATATAATTTTATTTGAAATTTTAAATATGTTTCTTAACTAATATTAAAAAAATTGTGTTAAACAGTGTAAATAACTCAAATATTTTAAAATATTTAATAAATTCAATAAAATTTGGTTAAAATGATTAAATTTACACATTTTTTAAATTAATAAATTAAATTAGATTAAAATTAAAAAGAAACTAATTTTAATTTTAACTAAAATTAAGAAATAAAACATATATTTAACCCTATAAATTTAACACTAGTTATATGATAATGAGAAAGATATATGATATTTTTAGTTAAAAAGAAAAGTGATGTTTGTATGATGCAGACCTGGCATGCAGCTTAACCTAATGTACAATCCCTGTGGGATTCTGGTGTTGGAAAATAAGTAATGAACGGTGAAGCTTTGTCAAGTAGTGTCCTCAATTGTAGGTCACCACTGTACCTATTCACAGATCAGAGATCATCATCACCTCCTTATATATTTTTCCTTTAATTATTTATTCTTTTTTAAATGTAATACTGTCCTTTTTTTATTTGAGTAGGACAGAATTTTAATTAAAAAAAAAAAAAACAGAATTTGGTTGAATAAAAATATACGTATAATATAGAATCCCGTGAAATTGGCGGTGTGCTTGAAAACAAATTCAGTGAAATTAATCTGAAATTAAATTAAATGAGTTTAGGCGAGGTTCTTGAATGAATAAAAGTGAAAGCATGAGAATGCAGGACAGTCTATACTTAGGCACACCAACAAATTACTTAACGAGAAACAAGATGACGTCACGCCTATAAACAAGGGAAACAAAAGCAACATTAAAAGCTGTTACCACTTACCCTTGCCTCATCTTTGCTTCAAGCAGCTACAATTTTATTTCCCTTATTGTCCTCCTTTCTTCTCCGGTGCTAAAAAAATAACGTAAAGTAAGTTTAATTAAGCAGGAAATAAAAGATGAATTTGAGAGGGTAAAATGGGTATATCAGCGGAAGAGAGTTAGAGTTGTGTTTATCGTCAAACTCGTGAAGCAGTGACACCAGACAATAACAGAGAAGGTCCACCAACTCAGCCGGTGACGGAGTTTTTGCACACGTCCAATTCAATTCTGCCACGTCACCAACTCTTCCTCTGCTCTCTACCACGTGTCGACGGTCACCGTCAACTCACTTCCTTCCGTCAACGAAACCCCAAAAAAGGTTCCAAACCAATTTCACCCAAATTTCTTTTAAATAAATGAAAATAAAAACGAACAAGGCACGAAAAGGCGTCGATATATTATCGCCGGCCAAAATTCAATTAGATTAAAATAAATAAAAACCCTAGCTACGTTATTTTTCTCTTTCTCCGTCTCTTTCTAACTTCGGTTTCTCTATCTACGGTAGATCGGCGGCGAGAAGGATATGGACGATGAGGAAGAGATCCAGTCGCATCCGTCGCCGGCGAGCGGATCCCCGGTGTCTTCTCCGAGGGCGAACGGACGGATAACGGTGACTGTCGCGGCGCCGGCGCCGTCGAATAGTTTGGCATTAGCGCTTCCGATTCAGCAGCCGTCGAAGGGGAACGGTGGTGGAGGAGGCGGCGGAGGAAGGGAGGATTGCTGGAGCGAAGGCGCGACGGCGGTACTGATCGACGCGTGGGGAGAGAGGTATCTGGAACTGAGCAGAGGAAATCTGAAACAGAAGCACTGGAAGGAGGTGGCGGATATCGTGAGCGGCAGAGAGGATTACACGAAGGCGCCGAAGACAGATATTCAGTGCAAAAACCGGATCGACACCGTAAAGAAGAAGTACAAATCGGAGAAGGCTAAGATCGCCGCCGGCGCCACCAGCAAGTGGCCGTTCTTCGACCGTTTGGACAAATTAATCGGTCCAAGCGCCAAGATCCCCGGAGCCGGAGCCTCCTCCGGTACCGCCGGCACCAGTGCTGCCGGAAACAGTATTTTACAGTCGCACAAAGTGCCGTTAGGGATTCCGGTCGGCGTTCGCGACGGCGTGAATCAGTATCACCGTCCTCAAAGGCCGGCGCAGCAACAACAACCGCAGCCGGTTCCGTTGAAGAACCAGAAGATTCAGTTCCGGCGCCGCGGTCCACCGTTGGAATCAGATTCGGACGAGCGTGGCGCGTCATCGCCAGCTTCGAGCGACAGTTTTCCCCCGGAGAGTTTCGAGCGGAAGAGGCCGCGGGTGATGAGTTCGAACGCAGGGAAAGGAAGTGAAGGAAGACGGAGGGCGAAGGGTTGGGGAAGCGCGGTGAGGGAACTGACGCAGGCGATTCTGAAATTTGGCGAGGCGTATGAACACGCGGAGAGCTCGAAGCTGCAGCAGGTGGTGGAGATGGAGAAGCAGAGGATGAAGTTCGCGAAGGATTTGGAGTTGCAGAGGATGCAGTTTTTCATGAAGACACAACTGGAGATTTCGCAACTCAAGCTTGGAAGAAAAGGTGCTAATCCTGGCAACAATCACCATAGCACCACGAACAATAACAATAACAACAATCATAACAACAATAATAGCGACAGCGAGTGAATGTGAGAATGAGTGAGGGATAACTAGGTTAAGCTTAAAGTTAAGGTTAAGGTTAGGATTGAATTGCATTAGCATGTGGTGTATGAGTTTAGTTTTTATTATTATTTATCCCTTAATTGTTACAGTTAACTTAAGCGGATTGCTGCACCCTAAAACAGAGCAGGAAAACTTGCAGGAGTATGTGCTGAGTAGTGAATAATCTAATAATCTCTTTGCAGCAGATGTATCAGTTCTCATAATGTGTAACACCGTTCTGGGTTATATTAGTATCAGGCATCATATCATCATTCATTATTCGTAGCTCTAGCATAAACTATTGTTTGTACATACTTGAAATGCAACCTCATGATGCCAATTTAGTGCATTTTGAATTTCATGCAATAGCTTAAAGTTTATTATTAGATGAATTCCTGAGCCGTTTCTGTTCTTCCTGGAGACACACTCATGTCTATTAAGGTTGATCGATCACCATCTGAAGAGACGTTTCTTTAAAAAGTCTATATATCACAGACATTATCTGCCTTAGCAAATGAGTGCACAGCAGACATCTTTTGCTTTGGAGTTTGTCTGTTTTAAAGTGAGAGACGACTTTAAAATGCACTTTATAACAACATAAAGTTCCAATTATTAAGATATAGTAAATAAATGAAGTTGTTAAGATGTGAGTTATAAAACACTTTCTATTGATACTTTTTTATAAACAAAAGCTAGAAATTTGTTATACAAATGCTTTTTCTCGAGTTCTAAATCTAACAGGGGTATCTTGCGTCTGGGAAGTCAAATCCCGTTTCTTCAATTTATTTTGTTGTTGAAACTGTGTTGCTCCTATACACAGTTCATTGAAGTGATTTTGATCTCAGACAGGACCTTGAAATTCAACACAGCATTGACAGATTACCAAACACTAAGTTGGGCTAATCTTGGAGATATTTAATGACTACTATGAAAGTTTTAATGACGAATTCTTGTAAGGTGACACTCTGGTATTGGTTTTTGATGTCTTTCCTAATTTCAACTTTGGATTCTTTGGATTCTTTGGATACAGCCTCTAAACCCTACACTAATTCTTACATCCCTTAACTCTTATATGGGTAAATATTGGTTTGACGTCTCTTGCACTCTGCCTAATTTCAAAGCTTAGACTCTTGTCCACGCTGCCAATCATATCATATCAGTTCCTCGAATTGCCCAGTATATTATATTTAATCATAAGTGCTTATATCTAGAGAAATGCTGAATGTTAGGTAGATCGAAATTGTACTATTGAATAGATCTGCAATCAATTGACTAGAAATAAGTAAAAAAATGTTCAAATGCCTCGAGTTTAAATAATGATATCATTAAAGCTCATATTTAAAGCATTGGATTCTGGTGGGTTCATAAGACCAACAAACCAAAAAAGATAACATCTTTGGTGAAGTTTTAGTTGTTTCCCTCGTACATTAAAAATAGAGAGAGAGAGAGAGAGAGAGAGAGAGAGAGAGAGAGAGAGAGAGAGAGAGAGAGAGAGAGAGAGAGAGAGAGAGAGAGAGAGAGAGAGAGAGAGAGAGAGAGAGAGAGAGAGAGAGAGAGAGAGAGAGAGAGAGAGAGAGAGAGAGAGAGAGAGAGAGAGAGAGAGAGAGAGAGAGAGAGAGAGAGAGAGAGAGAGAGAGAGAGAGAGAGAGAGAGAGAGAGAGAGAGAGAGAGAGAGAGAGAGAGAGAGAGAGAGAGAGAGAGAGAGAGAGAGAGAGAGAGAGAGAGAGAGAGAGAGAGAGAGAGAGAGAGAGAGAGAGAGAGAGAGAGAGAGAGAGAGAGAGAGAGAGAGAGAGAGAGAGAGAGAGAGAGAGAGAGAGAGAGAGAGAGAGAGAGAGAGAGAGAGAGAGAGAGAGAGAGAGAGAGAGAGAGAGAGAGAGAGAGAGAGAGAGAGAGAGAGAGAGAGAGAGAGAGAGAGAGAGAGAGAGAGAGAGAGAGAGAGAGAGAGAGAGAGAGAGAGAGAGAGAGAGAGAGAGAGAGAGAGAGAGAGAGAGAGAGAGAGAAGAGAGAGAGAGAGAGAGAGAGAGAGAGAGAGAGAGAGAGAGAGAGAGAGAGAGAGAGAGAGAGAGAGAGAGAGAGAGAGAGAGAGAGAGAGAGAGAGAGAGAGAGAGAGAGAGAGAGAGAGAGAGAGAGAGAGAGAGAGAGAGAGAGAGAGAGAGAGAGAGAGAGAGAGAGAGAGAGAGAGAGAGAGAGAGAGAGAGAGAGAGAGAGAGAGAGAGAGAGAGAGAGAGAGAGAGAGAGAGAGAGAGAGAGAGAGAGAGAGAGAGAGAGGTAATTGACAGTGTCTATGTTTAAGATTAATTTCCTCTCTGACAGCATTTCTGCATGCTGGTTTTTCATTACCTTGGCTGAGATTGAGTAGATGAAATCAAATAACTTGCCTTGGTGAAGTACTTTGTTGTATAAAATCCTTCAAGTCTCTATCAATGATGGAAGTCTCCAAATAAAGTACATCTTCATAGCTATCCGCATATAAGGAACACAGATAACTTAACAAGATCAAACTAAATTATGTACTTCTTTTATATTGTTCTGTGATCACTATTTGACCTTCAATATTGCTGTCTATTTTAAGTTTCAACTTTTTTTTACAACAGAAACTGTATTTGTAATTGAAAAATATATTTAGTCTTCTTGGCCAAAGTAAGCAACACCATATGCCACAATCGGACCCAATTAAACATTCTTACACCTACTTAATTATTATATTTAATACATTGTTCATTTGAAAATTGGGTTAAAAGTGTGGTGGAAATTAAGAGAAAAATCTACACTAAAATTATTTTTATTTTAGTTTGTAAGTTTTAAATTATGGAAGACTATTTACTGTTTGTTGGTTGTTATTTTTATCAAAAAATAAGATAACAAGATAAAAGTTTAGTGTTCAAGATAAAACTTTCCATATTAATAACAAAATATAAAACCACCTAAGAAAAGATAATTAAAACTTTTCTAGTGTTTTATAGGAATAATAAAAAATAAAATCACCTAAAATGAAAGTAAGATAATTAAAACTTTACTAGTATTTTTTTTATCAAAACCAAAGTTTTATTTTGCTTCATTAAAAGCAATATTTAATATCAGGATGGCACAAGCATCTTATAGTACTTTGAGTGATTGATACAATTGACACAGATACTTTTCTTAGAATTTAACCTGATTATATATTGTAATATCCCAAAAATACAGTAAAACCATATAATAGAATTAATTACATTTAATGATAAACCAATTCAGTTTTACATCAAACAAACGAACTCTCTAGGCCGAACGGCCTTACATAGAGTTTCCAAAGAGCGAATAGTACAAGAGTTAAGCGAAACATGACCGAACGGCTTACAAAGCTAAATTACCGAACGGTCAAATAACAAAAGAGAAAGGAAATGATCGAACTGTCAATTCATACAAAAGTTCTAACTATAACCGAACGGTCTACTCTTCGGACTTCACTTCCACATCTACTAGGTTCGCGCCCTCCAAAACTTCTTCTTCCAGCGCCTCTTCAAGTAGCGCGCTTCCATCTGCTCACATCCACACGAATGATCATTGCAAGGACAAGACGGACGTACATATACAGGACAACACGATGAAAACACAGGGTAAACTTATTTGATTAATTCAAGTAATAACATGCATTTCTCACATTCAAATATAACAAATACATTTCAATATAAGATTCAATCAAACCCTGATACTAGACTGACTGTCCGGACTATATGAATCTGTGTAGCTACAGACGTTCTTGCACCCGGGTGATGTAGTAACTGGGATACACTCAACAGCTACCACCCGAGGTTAGCCCTATCCAAAGTACCCCTAAGGACTAGGACCTCCTGCCGTTCCCACACATGACCTACCCTCCTCTACGTGAGGACGAGTACTCACGGAACATCAGGATGAACTGCCAGCATTAGCGTAACCACAGTCATACTTTACAAATTCCAATATTCAATACATGAGTCGTTCGTCCCCGGAACGCTCGTTCAAAATCCACAACCGGTTAAACATCTCATATACTATTCATTCTTTATAATTTTTCACTTTATTTTCATTTTCATCTTCAGTCCCAAGGGCATAAAATACCGAACGTCCATCCCTCTTCATAACGAGGACGAACGTGAGGAACGAGTCCGAGAAATCTCCCGTTCCAAAATAGAATAAAACCGACTACCATAACACACCATATATAACGAACGTCATTTGCCACTTGAATCAGTTGAATGAACTGACTCTCGTAAGTTCAGATCAATACTCAAAGAATAATTTCAGTACAGAGGTTCTAGGCCAGATCCAATGGATATAGACACCTCAAGATGATTAGAGAACCATACTTAGAATACTCAATTTCAGAAACCTAATGCCAGTCAATGACCGAACACGGTAAAAGGAATTTTACTGAATTTGGACGAACGCTATTTCAACAAATTTGATATTTAAAGACGAGTACGAGCGTTCGGTATAAGACCGAGCGCCACTCATCACGAACGCTTTGGGTCGAGACCCATCACTGATTTGAACTCGTGATAGAAATAAATGTAATACGAGATGGTGAAGATAGGGGGTAAGAATGACTAAGTATCCAGATATATGTTTACAAGAATTTCAATTCCTCACATAACACTCAGGACATCTACGCTTGGCCGAACGCTCAACGTAACACTATTACAATAGGGCGTTCGTCCTCAACTAGAATTCTTCCCATGAAAGAATTCAATTTCAAAGAAGTTTACTGTTAACACCGAACGGTCAAGGACCGTTCAATGACGAACGTACATTATCATAGAGAGATTTATATTCAAAATTCATTTACATTTAACTCATTTCTCAGCATATAGTTTCATATTTTCATATACTCATTTCATAGTACATTTTCATATTTCTCATACATCAACTCATAGTCATTATCATATACCAAAAATCAAATATCACAAAGTCATGCTTCATACAACTCACAGAACGTCCATACAGCACAATACAAACAATACGAATTAAATTGAATAAGCTTCCCTTACCTGGATCTGTGAAAGAACGTTCTACAGACTGCAACTTGGTTCGTCAACTACAACTTCTACCCTCACGATCACTTACTCTTCCAACTAAACCGAACCACATGAAAATCAAGAATAACTTAGACTATACCCCATGCATGCAACCAAAACTTGGTTTCGCATGTAACAGAAGAACGAACGACTAAGGGGAGAAACTTACCAGTTTCAGAACTCGGAAATGATCGGTTCAAAATTGAGCTTATGACGCCGGGAACGCTTCTACGGTTTCTGAAATGGGATCGGAGAAGAGAAGGATGAGTTACAGTAGAGAGAAGGGGGAGTTTGCTAGAGAGAAGAAGGAGAAATGGAAAGTCAGAGTTTGGAGAGGAGAAGGTGCATGCAGAAGAGAGTGGGCAGGGTTTTTAGAAAATCATTTTTGTCTGCCCCACGTCCAAACGGACGTACGCTCCCTGGTAGACACCTGTCCTTCACTACTGATTTTCGAATCTTCCATTCTTGACACCTGGCGTTAGTGCATCAGAGTTTGAGTGCGTTTTTAATGCATCTGAGCAGGGTTTTGGGGTGCATTTAATGAGATTAAGCAGTGGGTTTTTCCGAGGTCTGACATATATCTTCTAATACTTTAATAGGATAAAATTAATATGATTTATTTATCACTTAATATAGTTATATAAAACTATATATATATATATATATATATATATAAAGAGATATATTTACTATTTCTATTTTTTTCTTTTTATCTCTACCACTTACACTTAATAATTAATTTAATAATTTTATTTTTTATTATTAATGTTAATAATATTATTTATGACAATATTAATATTGTTAATACTATTTAAAGTAATTTAAATAATGAGTGTCATAATTTCTAAATATATTTCTCACCATCATGAATTATTTTATTATGATTTTATATACAATTTTATTTAATAATTTCATTCTCTTAATAATAAATATTATTATACATGGATTAAAGTGAGATATTTATCACTTTTAATATATCTAACAAATACCAACAAGATATTTAATACACAAATTATATAAACTTACTATCCAATTACACTTTTAATTACTAAATTAGTAGTTAAGTCTAATAATAATAATAATAATATTATTATGTTTTCACTATATTTTGAAAGTTTACTATAATGTTAAAGAATAGAAGAGTAATCTTCAAGATACATGTAAAAAATAATAGTTCTAAAATATATTTTTTGAATTCCTTGAAAAAAGCATAACAAAATTAGAATAAAATTTTATTATTAAAATCTTTAAATATAATTTATTTTAATATAATAAAATCACTGGACATTTATATAAGATAGAGATTTAATATTGAGAAAATATAAAACATAGTGAAAATATAAAAACATGACAGAAATTTAATATTAGTAAAGATTGATATTTTGTCACCATAATAATAAAATAAAATAGTTTAATATCTTTTTGTTAAATATATCTAAGGTATTATATTTATAATAAAATAAATATAGACTAAGTTTAAAATATAAATAAAAAATAATAATAAACTAATTATAAATAAAAAATAAATATAAAATATTTAATAATCTAATATATTTATAAGTTTCTCTCAAATATCCATACAAATAATATATATTAAGCTTTTATATTACATTATAAATTTTTAAGAAAATTAACATTTCCTTATATATATATATATATATATATATGTATAGCTTTGTTAACTTGCGTACACTCTTTTTTCAGTTGGTATATTTCAGTAATGTGTATCGGATTTTAGTAGACAAAAATACTCTCATATATTATGGATTCTAAGTTTTAAACTTAAGGGTATTTGAATAATTTTCATTCTCAAAACTAAAAAAAAATAAGAAACCCCGAAACCCTTGCTTACATCCCTCATTCCTCTCAACCCTTTCTCTTTCATGTTTCTTACTCCAACATTTTCTCTGTCATCCCTATGGTAGCCCCAAAACTGAAAAAAATAAGAAGCTCTAAAACAATTTCTTACAAAAATAATTTTATAATGAGTTTTCGTTTTATAATTTTTGTCTTATCCAATTTTATCTAATTTTCAGAAGCATAATGACATATGAAGGATGGTAATTGGTATAGAAAAAATCAGAAATACTCGCTGTTAAGCAATTTCTTACAAAAAATATTTTATAATGAGTTTCCATTTTATAATTTTTGTCTTATCTGATTTTATCTAATTTTCACAAGCAGAATGACATCAAAAGAATTGGTAATTTGCCTAAAAAAAACAGAAACACTCGTTAAACAATTTCTTACAAAAAAATGATTTTATAATGAGTTTTTATTTTATAATTTTTGTCTTGTGTAATTTTCACACACATAATGACATCCGAAGGAATTGGTAATTGGCCTGAAGGATTTTTTTAGAGATGATAATTCAACGTTTGCAGATGATGAAATTAGAGAGCTTAGTAAAAATGATAAGATTGAAGAAATCTTGAATGAACCTTTGCTCGAAGGCGAATATGCCCATGACTCAACTCTTTACAAAAACAAATTGTTTAAAGGCGAGTGTTTCTTATTTTTTCCACTTGGGACTACAGTAGGATGACAGAGAAAATGTTAGAGTGAGAAAGATGAAGGTTGAGAGAAATGAGGAAGGTCAGTAAGGGTTTTAGGGTTTCTTTTTTTAAGTTTTGAGAATAAAATTATTTAAATATCCTTGATCTTAAAACTTAAAATACATAATATAAGAAGTATTTTTGTCTACTAAAACCCGTTACACATTACTAAAATGTACCAACTGAAAAAAGAGCTTATGCAAATTAAATTTTACAAATTAAAGAAAGTTTTTAAAGTGTAGGATTTAAAACTTTAAAGTTTAAGATTTAAATTTCAAGGTTTAAAACGGTTTAAAATTTTTGAATTTAATGTTTAGACACTAATTTCTAAAAAACATAAACTGAGAGATTAACAAAGTCTTTTCCAATTTTAGAGAAAAAAAATAATTACCTTAAACTTCATAGATAAAAATATAATTAAATATTACTATAAAAAATACGCGATAGTAAAAAATAATAAAATTATTATTATTGTTGTTATTATATTTATAAGATTAAATTGTAAATAATTTTATAATTTCATGATGAATAATTTTTAATTCTTTTATACGTAATTTTCTAATTAAAGAAAATAGTTAAATTTTAAAAAATAGTCAAATTTAAAAAACAGTTATTTAAAGGATAAAATAATTATTTTAATTTAAAAAAAATACTTAAAAAATAAATGTGAACATTAAAAAGGAAATTCTCTTTATATATATAGGAATCACATCACATGTAACATTAAATATACAAGTAAATATGAAGAGTTGAATTCTGAAATAACAGAGTTGTAGCAGTGGATTAAAAGGAACAGATTAATTAAACATGAGAGGTAGATAAATTTATAATTATTGAAATGAGTGGTAGTGAGATGTGGAAATAAGTAATATATTTTGGAAAAATATGATGAGTTTGAGTTTATTAGAGAAGAAAAATGGTGGTCCCAAATAGGAAAGTAGTTACTATTGGTGGAATAACACCATCACTATCACACTCTTCTTTTCCTTTTATTCTACCCAATACTTCTGCTTAATTAATTTCTTCTTCTATTAAACCTACTTCCATACAATTATAAAAACTATTAATGAAGATTAATTAATAATATAATAAAAATAAGCTCTATTTAATTTCTCTCTCTCCTTATACGTATATTATATTATATATATATATATATATATATGATTAATGTATTTAAATTATTCGGAGTCTTCTCATTGTTCGTCTAAGTTGTTAAGAAGATATTTGTAGAAAATATTTCAATAACAAAGTCATATCAAAGGTGGAAAATTTCAATGTAAGAGATGTGAATCACACTTATATTTATAAATTTTAAAATGAATATTTGACGATATCAATTGTAGATAATTATACTTTACTTATAAATTAGTTAGTTTTATAATTATCTTAATAATGATAGATCGATTCATCTTCATAATCATCTAGACTTACTGATAACTTATTCAAAAATAATTATTTGATTCAAACCTGACAAAACGATCATACATACATAATTTTTCTTAATCCTATATATAGATATTAATCTATAGTATAATTATAATTAACATGAATACATTTTTTTATTTATTAGCATATATGAGATTTAAGTAGGTAAAATAAAAAAATTTATGTAAAAGAATTGTGTATAATAATAAAATACATACACTCGTAATGGATTATAAATATCTTATAATTAATTGTATTTGAAAAACATATTTTAAATTTCCTTATATATTAACAACATAATTAATTATTTGGCATTTCACAAACTATTAATATATTCATTATTGTAACTATTATTTTTCACTTCAATATATCCTAGAATTTTGTTGAGTAAATATTTTTCTTTTCATTTTTGCTGTGTTTCTTTTCTAATTAGAATACAATCATTCCAACCATTTTTTTTTAAATATAACGGATAAAATATTTTTTTCTCATATAAAGGGTTTTGATAACTTTTTCTTTTTACTGCCAATACCATAGGAAAATAAATAATAATAATAATAAATCACTTATCACCAGTTTTTTTCTTATGGGTTTTAACAATTTTTTGTTAATTGGGTTTGCATTATGGATTATTTGAAGTGGATAATGAAAATGTTTTCGTTTTTCGTATAATAGGGTTGAACTATTTTTCGTTTTTAAATACAAAAAACACTTTATTTTATTGTATTTTTTTAGTGCATTAATTAAAATTTTGATGTAGATGCATCACGGTTTAACTTGTAACCTTTTAATGCATTATTTCAGTTATATGTCGCTAAAAATTTATGTGACGTTAAATTTAATGATACTTCATGTTTAATGACAATTTTTTTTCTATATTTATCTCTTGAAATTGTTTAGTATAACTATTTATCAAAATAAAAACTATTTTTTATGACCGAAAATGGCTAGTAATTAATATATCTCATATATGAATTAATCTTTTTAATTTTTGTATATGATGGGGAAATAAAAAGAGTAAAGGCATAATATAATAGATTTAGAATGAGTTTAGGACAGAGAAAGATGAAGTTCTCATTCCTTTTATTAGTTCTCATACCATTTATTATTATTATTAATTTTATTATTATTATTGTTATTATATATATATATATATATATATATATATATATATATATATATATATATATATATATATATATATATATGTATATATGGTGACGATATCTTAAAATGGCGCGATAACTGAATTTGAGAAAGGGAAAAAAATTGAAGAGACGCGACAACTGAAGAAGTTCTTCGAGAAAGCGAAAGTTGGAGAACTTGAAGTTCGAGAAAGGAACCGAAGCAATATCACAAAGTAAGCTCTTCTTTCTTGTTTTCGTTTCCTGTAGTTCTTGCATATGTGTTTATTTTTTGATTCTTTGATATTTTTAAGTTAATATTGTTTTAAATTTTTTGTTTTAATTGAAATATTTTTTGTTTTAAAAAGAACGAGTTGGACAACTTTTTTCCATTTTTCGGACGTTTGTAGTTCTTGTATCTGTGTTTATTTTCTGTTGGTTTGATATGTTTTTTATTATTAATGTTTTAAATTTATTGTTTGTGCATTCGTAGATCCTAAAATTCGACATTTCTTTTTATTTATGGGTCATTAGTTCTTGTATTTGTGTTTATTTTGTTTTTTGCTGAATTGATGTGTATTGTATGGTTCGGACAGACTTACAATCATCCCATAATCAAGCCAACTAGATGGTCCGGACGAACATACAATTATCCCATAATCAAATCACTCGGATGGTCCTGGAAAGTAAGACACATTTAAAAACTGATTGAACATGACATATCCAGCAAGCAAGACTGGACGATCATGAGCAGAACGGCCGACCACAATCAACAATCAAGTTTCATACAAAGATTAAGGTAAACGGTAATTAGAGGTATTAGGCTGAGATTGGGTGGTGATTAAGATTCCACTAATCTCAAACCTATACAAAAAACTATAAATATAGGTCAAAGGTAAGAGGTAAGTGATCGTATTTACTGTGTATTTATTACCATTACACTGAAATATCGTATGGACAATTAACTAACTTTGACAGGTACACATCCGAACGGTGGAGCAAGAAGGAGGACTAAAAGAGTAGATACCAGACAACATCCTAAGAGAAATTGTGCAGATGTCAATGACTCGACCTCACGTCCTAAACCATATGTTTTTATTGTTAATGTTTTAAATTTTTTGTTTGTGCATTAGTAGTCATGTTCAAACTTTTGTTACCTTTCAGGGATGAAATTTTTAATTGTTGCTATTCCAATACTTTATCATGAAGAAAATGATGTTTATCTATCCTTTAATAACCTGAAGAAAAGTAACTCTAAGTTGTTAATCAATGTCCATGTCCTAAACATTCTTAAAATAAAATTAATATATTTGAGTCAAATTCATTTAAACAAAGTTCATTAGAAAAGAGGAAAGATATATAAGAAATGTTATTTATTAAGGTAAGATTTTTTTTATAATGTAAATATAATATATCATATTAAACACGAAAGTCTTTACAAGCACCGTATTTCAATTCAGAAAAGAAAACATTTCGGACAAATAGGAAGAAAATATATAAAATTTCAAGAAAAAAGAGAGTCTGGTGGAACATCTTAATTTCAACTAATAACATATTTTTTTGAAAAAGAAAAAGTAATAAAACATCTTTTCTTGTAAGTTTTATTTGAAGACAATTTTATGCATTAAACCAATTCAAAATAATATGACGGTGAAACTAAAAGTTAAAATTAAAATGTGTATAGTGTAAAAGGTAAATTGTTTTAATTCAATTAAATATCAAAATATTTTACTACATTGGATTGAATTTTAAATTGAATTTTAAAAACCAATCAAATTCAAAATTTTATATGTAGATTCTTATTTAAAATTTTATATCTGATTGAAAATAATTTTAGTAATTATTTTATTAAAACAAATACATATACAGTACAAATTTATTTTAATAGCCTATATTTAAAGATACATAATAATATTAATATTAAAGAAAAACTTTTAATATATATATATATATATATATATATATATGGTCTTTTGAATTATTTTTATCATGTTACATATAATTTATTATTTATCATTATTTTATCAAAGAAATTAAAATAAAATGAATTAGTAATTTATGCATTATGTAAATTTTACATTATAAAAAGGAAATATGATATACATGAATGTATATAAATAAAAGTGCATTATCAATATAGTGTGATATACATGAATGAAGTGTATAAAAGTTGAGTTACAAGTTTGAAATAACATATAAAACATTATTGATGAGATGTATTAACCAAATTTCTACATTGTATATTTAAATTTCATAAGTAAAATTATCTATTCATATTTATATATTACAGAATTATATTGGATAGAAAATAATTTTAATAATTATTTTATTAAAAATAAATAAATATGTTCTAAAATCTATTTTAATAGTGTATAAAGGTAAATAATAACTTGTAGATAAAATATTTATTTGTTTTTTTAATTACTTTTGTTACTATATAATCCCTTATTTATGAAATTATTCTTCAGTATTTTTTTTTAAAGAAAATAAATAATAATAATTTTTATTAAAATAATTTCATTAAATTAATAGGGGAAGATCTAAATTTTAATATGATAAAATAACCTATTATATATTAAATGATTTGTTTAGATTAATTTTCTATAATGATTATTTAATTTAATATATGATCTATCAATATTTATAAAAATAAGATTTTAATGATTTCTTAATATTTAAATTTTAAACTAATATATATATATATAGGTTTGCTAACGCGTACGCCTGTTTTTCAGTTGGTACATTTTAGCAATGTGTACCGGTTTTAGTAGACAAAAATACTCGTATATATTATGGATTCTAAGTTTTAAGATTAAGGGTATTTTAATAATTTTCATTCTTAAAACTAAAAAAAAAAGAAACCCCCAAACCCTTACTGACCTCTCTCGTTCCTCTCAACCCTTTCTCTTTCATCTCTCTCACTCCAACATTTTTTCTGTCATCCTACTGTAGCCCCAATTGAAAAAATCAGAAATACTTCTCGTTAAACAATCTTACAAAAAATGATTTTATAATGAGTTTTCATTTTATAATTTTTGTCTTATCTAATTTTATCCAATTTTCACAAGCATAAAGGAATTGGTAATTGACCTGGAAAAAAAATCAGAAATACTCGCTGTTAAACAATTTCTTACAAAAAAATGATTTTATAATGAGTTTTCATTTTATAATTTTTGTCTTATCTAATTTTCACAAACATAATGACATCAAAGGAATTGGTAATTGGCCTCGTTGTTAAACAATTTCTTATAAAAAATGATTTTATAATGAGTTTTCATGTTATAATTTTTGTCTAATTTTCAGAAGGATAATGACTTCCGAAGGAATTGGTAATTGGAGGGTTTTTTTTAGAGATGATGATTCAACGTATGGAGATGATGAAATTAGAGAGGTTAGTGAAGACGGTGAAATTGAAGAGATTTTGAATGAACCTTTGCCTGAAGATGAATATGTCAATGACTCAACTCTTTACAAAGACAAAATGTTTAACGACAAGTGTTTCTGATTTTTTTCAATTGGGGCTAAGAAAAGGTTGGAGGGAGAGATACAAAAGAGAAAGGGTTGAGAGAGGTGAGTAAAGATTTGGGGGATTTTTTTTTTTTTTTTAGTTTTAAGAATGAAAATTATTAAAATACCCCTGACCTTAAAACTTAGAATCCATGATATATAAGAATATTTTTGTCTACTAAAATCCAGTACACATTGCTAAAATGTACCAACTGAAAAACAGGCGTACACACGTTACAAACCCCATATATATATATATATATATATATATATATATATATATATATATATATATATAACTGGAAAAAATGAGAAGTTACCTTCATTGCCTTAAAAAGAGTGCGGAAGAAATTGTGGCTGCTCATGTTAAATAAAAAGTAGTGGTTTTTTGTTGATGTAATGAATAATGGGAAAAAGAGAAAAATTAATATTCCATTTTGTACTACTGATTGTTTTACTGCATGTTATTGAAGTTGAGATTTGATCTCAAATAAAACACAAACTTAGTCTTCCAGAAAGAGCTTTTCCTCATTCCAAGTAGTGCTTCCCTCTGGTTTCTGATTGTTCAGTTGATAAGGCACTCTCCCATCACTGCAAAGTTTCAACATTCAATCATTATTATTAACACAAAATCTTTCAAAAAAATTTAATAAATTTTCATGTTCTTATCAAAGAATTAGTAATATCTTATTATTATATCACGCCCAGAATTCACCAGTTTTATACTGATAGCTAATTTTCAACTCGTCACTTCCCAAGTTCTTTTGGTTCATACATTAAAAATGCCCATAAATTAAACAGATCTAGTACAGTTGGGGATAAAGGCTTCAATTTTCAAATTCTAGTCACAAGCTAATGGTCCAAAAACTTCAAGCTGCTTATACTTGTTTTTCATCACCTAGAGATGATTTAGATCCTCACAAATGTTGGTTCATTTTTTCTTTGCATACCCTTATAAAAGGCATCACCAAACCAAGCACATGATGTCTCCTGTTGGTTCAAAAGTTTTTTTCCTCTCAATTATTTTTGTAATTTGATTTATTTCATAATTAAATGATGTGACTTTTTTATATAATACTTCTCTAATAAAAATATGATTTCCTTTATATTTGTTTTTTTACAAAACTTAATGTATTATTTAAAAATTTGATAAAATTCATATTCAAACAAATAATTGTTTCCTAAAGAACCTTTGTTTATATGAGTCTTTAAAGGTGTCATTAAGTTTATTTATGATCTTGATTTCATTAATAAAATTAGATATGCTATGAGTAAGTAGAATTAAGTTTACATTAATAAAATTAGATATCAATAAGTTTACATTGTACCTAGAATTTGTTCTACGTCAAATATAGCATTTATAACTTAGTATTTGTTTCTAATATGGTGTAAGAAATTTTAGTTAACTCAGAGTGGAAAATGCTATTAGTGAGGAGATGAAATCGTTACAAAGATATAAAACATCATAATTGATAGAGTTGTAAAAAGAGAAGATGAATATTGTGAAATTTAATGTAATGCTATATTTAAAATTAATTAGCGTTAAAAGGATATACACCAGTACATGAAATAGATTACATATTTGCTCCCATAGCAAAAATTAGTATAGGTTGAGTATTTTTAACTTTATACATATATAAAGCTTAATTAGTGCATACAACAGTTTGATATGAAATTTTTTTTTTCATATTTTAATACACTTTCTTCTTTCAACCATTTAAATAGTATTTTACAAACAAAATTATGATAAAGTTTTAAATTTTAAAACAGACAATCGAATGTGATAATAATACATAAAGATCAACCACAACTCAATGCATAAACTTTTGTAATAAGAAAATAAAGATAAAAAGCAAATCAATTAGATTGAACACATTTCCAGATCTTATCATCAATTATAATTCAGTTCAAAACTTACAACCAAACTTTATTATGTTATTTAGAATATACTGTTTTAATCTTATAACATTTATTTTAATTTTATATGCAGATGAAAGCTCATCATAAATTAACTTTCAATCACAAGATGGTTATTTGAAGGTAATATTTCATTTTCAACAAAAAAAAATTATATTATTATTTTATAGTAATTTATATAATATTTTATGATTAATTACTACATTTGAAATACTGACGATTTTAAAATTTTAGATATAGAGTTTAAAAGATGTCTAAAGTAATTGAAAAAGAAAAATATATTTAAATTAGAGTTTATATCTACTCTTAAAAAATATAAAAATATTAAATGTATCATAACAAACTATCTAGTCAAGATTTAAGAAGATAGATAATTGGTCTTCAAAATCACTTTTTCATTCTCTTCAGCTGAAGGAGAATTTTAATTTCTTGGACAATGATAAATTATTTTTAAAACCTAATTTTTGTTCCCACAAATAACAATTATTAAAAACAAAATAATAAATTTGGAATTCAAGAAAACAAACAACAATTTAAAAGTAATATTTGACTTCTTAATATTTTCTTCACGGACTTAAGTTAGAAAAAAATTATAATTATATGATTGAAGAAAAGTTAGCTTAAAAGTTTATTTATTTTCAGAAAAAAAGAGAGAGTTAAGATAGCTTTAAATTATTGTCCGGAGTAATTTCTTTATATATATATATATATATATATATATATATATATATATATATATATATGAGTTAAGTCCGTTGAATTATTAATAATCGTATTTGATATATTGTGCATTTTTTGAAAGTAATGATTTTATTCTTAAAAAAAAAGTTTCGGAACAATTAAATTTTAAGTAATATTATTCTTAAACAGAAAAGATTAAAAATAAAAAATTATTAATCTTTTGAAAATGGAATATTTTTTAAGGAAAAAATGTTAAACACCTTATGTACAAATAAACTTAAATAAGAAAAATATTAATATATATATATATATATATATATATATATATATATAATAGCATTTGATATGTGTTAATTAAGATTAATAATAGTATTTGATATATTATCCATTTTGAAAGTCATAATTTTATTCTTAAAAAAACATTTAAGAGAATTAAGTAAGAAAAATACATTTAAATTGTGACTGATTTCGACTCTTAAAATATATAAACTAAAATGTATACCAAAACAAAATATAAATAATAAATACATCTTTATATAATTTATATATTTACTTTGGCTCACTTTTATATTCATCTAAATCTTCATATAAATGTAATTTTTTTTTCAAATTTGTCTATTACTTAATTTTCTTCCATTCACATTGATTGTTTGTATTGATCTTTCTCATTCTTGTTTTGTTTTATATAGTATTTTGTTCCCTTCTAAGTTCTATCTTGGAATAGTAACAAATGAATGACAAGTATGGGTGATGGTATCCCCACCTAGGGTTTCTGATTTGTGACTATTGGGTACCTTTCATTCAACTTCAACTTTCCTACGAGATTTATGATTTCAATTTGGTGACAAAAATTAAGATGAAACTCGTTGCCTTGTGATTGGGGACAAATTCGTTACAAAACCTAATCAATAAGACAAAACGACATGCCACTTATTCCCCAATCCACAATTTCGGTTTTCAATTTTCATTTTTTTTCAATTTTCTTTACATATAAGTGTTGCTTAAGAAATATCCCTTTCCAATTCAATCTTCAAATACAAGTAATTTTACTATAATGTTTTTCTTTTTTTTTTATATATATTTTTTTTCACCATTCACTAACTTATGCACACATCATTTCGAAATTATACAAATACACATACCATAAATAAAAGCTAAGAAATGATTAAGTCATGCTTAATGTTTTAACCGTGATTTACGTACACGATTCATTATAATGAATGTTAGACATAGTTTGAATTATTTGATAATTAATTAACTTGAAAAATGCGATGAGTTAACAAGTTTCAAATATGCAGCCTCACCAATAGTGGGTTCCAACAGAAATTATAATAAGTCATTAATAATACTATTAATAATATTATTAATAAATATATTTTTTTGTCATTTTTCTTTTCAACCACTTTTTTAGGCCCTCAAAATACGACTTTGGTTTATTATGATTTTTTTTTATTGTTTACAGGCTGGTTTGGTTATGTTATTTGACAAATCAATAAATCACTAATTGATCTTTAAATTTAAGTGAAAAATAAAAACAGCGGCAGTAATGCTAATCCGTTTGTCAATCAAGTTCTCGAATTATTTTACTACAGAATAATATGAGCGATGTTTTATTTAAATATTTAAATTATCTTAATTTAGAGAAGTTTACTCTCAAAATGTATATACAAAAGATAAAAATTTAAAAGTTATTTAATTTAAAGCTGATTTTAATTGCAAAGTATTTAAATTTAAATATTAAAATAAAATACTATTTTAATGTTCACATATACGGTTGGACCATAAGAGAACGAGAGACGGAAAATACAAGTAAATTTAGAAAACGACAAAATTATCAAATAGTTAGGAAACACACTTGATTTGATTGGTGAAATAAAAAAAATGTTTTTCTCTGTTTGTTTCTGCGAGTTAATCAGAAATAAAAAGATTAATTACACGTATTAGAAAAAGACCCTGAAGATTATTTTACACTTCAATGAATATTATATATTATAAATATATATATTTTAATAAGCATAAGGTATCAATAGGATAATAAGATTTCTCCAAACTTATATACTTCACTAAGAAACATCTAATCTCAATTTAAATATAACTGTACAATGAGTGTTCGTAATTATTATTATTATTATTATGGAAAGACTTTGAAGCAATACAATACAACAGTGTATGTACACTGGTGTTGACCACGGCTTCAAAAATTACGAAAATGTCCCTTCTGTCCAATACAATAGGTGCGTCAGTTTCAAATACCCCAATCATAGACTACAATAAAGTAATCAAAGGGTGAAACGAAATTTGAAAAACCATTATTATTTATTTATTGGAAATTAGTAAATGACAAAAACATGGGAAATGCAACCTGGTTAATGTTTCTTGCCAATGATTCGGTTTTTAAATTTTAAATTTTAATTTTTAATTTTTGGTTATAGCACGTTTTGAAAGTTAACCACCATCAGTTGAAGAACAATTTATCTGAAAGTAAAAAGTTTCAGTCACGTTGGAGTCTGCCGCGGTCAATCATCACCGTTATTCACCAGAGCACAGTGTTTTTTTTTTTTTTTGAAATGGATTGAGTTGAATCAGTGTCATCTGCTAATTAATTAGCGTTTTACGAAGTGCAAATGTGACAACGTTTTTGTTTTTTTGTTTTTGTCTGAACATTGTCATTCTCTGTTTCTACTGAGAGAGAGGGACGGTGTGGAGAGAGAAAGTAGAGGGGATTTGAAATGAAGGACGAGTAAAGCAAAAACCATCTTTTTCATTGTGGGGTTTTCGTAAAACTTCAATTTAAAAAAAAAAAAGGAGAAAGAAAATGAGAGAAGAGAAAGAAAAAGAAAGAGGCTCATTTCCTCCACAGTGAGACACAAAAAGGGAAGAACAAGAAGAAGAGAGAAAGAAGAACATAAAAGACAAAGGAGCCAAATGCTGGTACCCTTTTGAACTCTAAATTGGAGGATCGGGTCACGCAATCGAAGATCTCGGACCTCCGTATCTGCACTTCACATTCAATTCCACGCCACTTCCACATTTCACTCCAAATTTTCAATGTAAAAAAGTTATTAGGGTTTGTTCATTTTTGTTTCCTGTTTTGCAGCATGGGTGTTTGTTTGTGTGCAACCGTGATAATGCTTGCTTGACTCCCTGTTGTTTGTTTGATTATTGTGTTTTTTAGTAAGTTTTTTGGTTTAGCTTGGTTGGTATTGGATTTTGGGTTTATTTGGTATCGATGCAGCTTTAGTCAAGTTCAGTCTTTTGCTGAATCAGATCTACTTCTAATAGTTTCTGAGGCAAATTTGTGTTTCTGTTCTGTTGAAAAAGCTTGAACTTTGAGTCATGGGTTGGGATCTATGGCGTGGAATGGTTCTGTTGAGGGTTGCAACGAGTAGGATTTACCTTAAGTGCATCTGGGTTGTGACTTGATTTTGTTCAATTTCGAACTTGATAAAGAATGTAGATTTATAATGTAATGCAAATAGGGAAATGACTCACTCAACGTACTTGTTCGACGCTGAATTCTGCAAGAGTTTTCTCTTCCTTTTTCTTTTTTTAACCATGCTTCTGCAGAATCTACATTCTGATTTTGGGATTTCTCGTGTGTAGTGTTGTTGATTATGGTTGGTTCCAAATGGAAACGATGGTTAAGATTGCGTTTGCTTGCGTGAAATGATCCGAAGAGTGACAGAGAGTAGTGCTACCTTCAATATAGGAAAATGAAGTCTGATACGCTTCTTGATTATGCGGTATTCCAATTGTCTCCAAGGCGTTCAAGGTGCGGGCAACTTCATCCATGGAATTTTCATGTTGCTGGGATGTGCTTTTCTGTTGATTATTAGAGTTTGTAATCGTGTTTTCTTGTTTTTTTTCCCTATCATTGGGCAGATGTGAGTTGCTGGTTTCAAGTGATGGAAACACTGAGAAACTAGCATCAGGATTGGTGAAGCCATTCTTGACCAATTTAAAGGTTGCAGAAGAGCAGGTTGCTCTAGCTGCCTCATCAATCAAGCTAGAAATTGATAGACATAAAAATGCAGAGGCGTGGTTTACAAAAGGAACATTTGAGAGGTAACACTGCCCTTTGATTGAATGCACCGAGCATTTTGGTTTACCTTTTTGATTTGATTGGTTTTGGTGCTTACAGGTTTGTGCGGTTTGTTAGCACACCAGAAGTTTTGGAAATGGTCAATACCTATGATGCAGAAATGTCCCAATTAGAAGCAGCACGAAGAATATATTCTCAGGTAACAACACAGTTATGATCAAAGAGAGAAGATTGGTGCAGACAACTGAACTGAGCAATCACTTGTTTTTCTCTCTTTTGTTGATATTTGGAATGTCTTCTTTCAGGGGGCAGGGGATCAGCGTTCAGATCCACAAGGTATGTTTTCTTTGCTAATAGACACATAACCAAAATAACAGGTCTCTTTGCAATCAGACCTATAATCCAAGACAATTTGGAACTTCTTTTGATCGTGTCACTACTCATCAGTAACCACTCTGATGAATTTGTCTTATCAATTACAACTCTTAACTCTTAAGACATTTATGCTGCATTTCCCTACTGAGTATCTTGTAGTCATGGAGAAAAAAGTTGTGTTTCTTCTTTTGTTGTACAAAATCGATTGAAAATTACTGCACAGTTATGACTTTTAAGTTATATTGGCTGTCATCATGTTTCCATATATGGAACTTTGATTATTGTCAATGTTGATTACTTAATCTCACACTTCTTTCACTATTATTTCTCCCTGGAACACATTTTACTGTTACAGTAATGGGAGCTGACGTATTTTACACTCTACATTGTTTACCATTAAATGCAACTATTATTACAATACAATCTTGAGGAAATATTTATGAACTTGCTTCTAATTTTAGATATGTGCGCACTTCTAAAATGTTTTCTTGTCTGTAATAGTTTGTCTAATTATTGCTCAATTCGGTGATAGCCTATACTGTATGACATGTTGATGTAGGTTCTTCTAAATCAGAGAGTAGATAGAAAAACGAAATTAAATGTAGCCAGATAGGATATATAAAAAAGTAAAAAAGAAAACCATTCTCAGTTCTTAATTGCCACATGCTCCCATCATAATTGCCCCAACAGAATTGCCTTATCTTCTTTGATAAGAGCGTGGCAAAATGGGTTGAGGGTTCAATGCTGATGCCTACCATAGAAGTAGAAATGAAGAATGAAATTCATCTGAAGTGAACAAAACTGGGAAGGAGAAAACTAAACAAGAACAAACTCCCATTATCTTTAAATTTTTGTTTTGAATTTCTGCATAAAGTATTATTATTCATAACAAAATAAAAACCAGCATGCTGAAATGAAATAGGTAATAGTTTTGATCAGTATATTATTTGTTGAATGATTGATAAAAATTTACGGTGAATTTGGACAGGTGGGAATGGAGCAGGAGCCGTAACAGTGGCAGATGCTACAACGTAAGATTTCATCTACCTAGGCAACATTTTGCATGTTCATTTTACAGATGTAATTGATTGATTTGTTGGTACGAGTTACTTGCACAGGAAGGAACTCCTAAGGGCAATTGATGTACGATTGAGTGCAGTTAGGCAAGACCTAACCACAGCATGTGCTCGTGCATCAGCCTCCGGTTTCAATCCCCACACCATCACTCATCTCAAACATTTCGCTCATTCTTTCGGTGCTCATAGATTGAAGTAAGTCATTTTCTTAACTCTTCTAAAATAACCTTAATTAAGATAAAATGAAATAATAAAAGTAGTAATTATAATAGTAAGCAAATTTTATTTTCGTTCGTAATTAAAATATTGAATAAAATAATAATATTATTAATTATAATGTTTTTATTTTTGCGGTGCAGTGAAGCGTGTACTAAATACATGTCACTGTACGAAAGAAGACCGGACCTTATCAGTCACTGGCCAGGTGGCGATGACAGGGAACTCCGATCATCAATTAGTTCTGACATGTCCATCGACAATGACGATGGGCCCAACCAAGCTCAGGCCCAGGATCAACTCTCAGACCCACCAAAGCCCAAGCCTTTTTCCAGCTTCGCTTCGCTGCGAAGAAGCAACACCAGCGTGAACTCGAGGGACGACACCAACGACGCCCCTGCCAAAGAGGAGACGGAGTCGCCGGCGTCGGCAACCACGGCGGCGACGGCTCCGGCGTCTCGGAGGCTTAGCGTGCAGGACCGGATCAACCTATTCGAGAATAAGCAGAAGGAGAATTCCTCCGGGAAGCCACCGGAGCTCCGGAGGTTTTCCTCCGATGTGCTGCGGCGGTGGAGCGGTGCGAGCGACATGAGCATCGACATCAGCGGGGAGAAGAAGGAATCGGATAGCCCCTTGTCGTCCTCTGTTTCTCAGACGAAGTCCCTTCTTTCGGAAGAGAAGGATCGAAACGACAACAAATCGGAGAAGTTTGGGAAAACTGATCAAGGGTCTTCTCAGGAGACAGGGAAAGTTTCCGTTTTTGACGAGGACATGAACGGGGGGTTTAAGGATCAGGTGGGTGGTGTTCCGGAGGCCGCAGCAGTGAAGAAGGGTTCATCCGAGGTTGTTGTTGGTGGTTCTATGTTGTCTTCTGGGGATGATGATGTGAAGGTTTATGGTGGGGTGAAAAATCATGTGGTTGCACCGTCACTTATTAGGGGACCCCGAAGTCATTCTCGATCCTTATCAGCACAGTTTGAAGGTGGCAATGGACTCAAATTGAGGGATGTTTCTGTACGTGTTGATCAATCTTCACAGATTGAGGTTGAAGACTCTTCTTCATTCACGAACAAGGATGAGGATTCCCAAATCCCAAAAATGAAGTTCCAGAAATCTCTACCTGGTAGAAGTGAACAACAGTTGAGCATGACACAGGGTAAAAGGGAGGAAACCAACAAAAGTGCTCATGAATTTAGCAAGATGAAACAAGTTTTAGAGACTAAGGACAATGCACGTCCATCCTCAACCCCACCTTTAGAGCAGCAACATCAGAGGGTGAGGCAAGCTAAAGGAAATCAAGGACTGCATGATGAGCTGAAAATGAAGGCTGATGAACTTGAAAAGCTTTTTGCTGAGCATAAACTGAGGGTTCCTGGGGACCAGTCTGGTTCTGCGAGGAGAGTTGAGCCGGCTGATGCACATATAGAACAGTCACAGTATAGGAAAGCTGGAGTAGGCGAGTCGACTCCTCAGTTACCTTCCAGAAGTAATGTGACTGAAGTGACTGCGAGTTCAAGCAGTCTGGCAAGCTTTGATGCTAAGTCGGTTGCAAAGACGGTGGACAGTCACAATTCTGGTGATGCTTTGGGGCAAAATTTTTCTGATCTTAACTTGAGTGAAGATTCTAGAGGAAAGTTTTATGAGAAGTACATGAAGAAGAGGAATGCCAAGCTTCGAGAAGATTGGAGTATGAACAGAGCTGAGAAGGAAGCTAGGATGAAGGCCATGCAAGATAGCCTTGAGATGAGTAGAGCTGAAATGAAGGCCAAGTTTTCGGGCTCTAGCAACAAACAAGATTTAGCATCAGGTGCTCATCGTGCCGAGAAACTTAGATATTTCAAATCAAATATTAAGAGGGAGCAGGTATTCATTGGCTTGTTTTATGATTTTCGTGATCACTGCAGAATTTTAATTTTTTGAATGCAAAGTTTGTGTTAAATTAAAAACATGAAATTTCATTTTCAGTTCTGATTTAAATCCCCCTTCTTTTTGGACAGCATCCGATAGATTCCCTTCAGAATGAAGATGATGAATATGTTTCTGAATTCTCAGAAGAGAAAACTTATGGCTCTTCTAGGCAAAGTAGGAAAAATTTTCCTAATAGACATACATCTTCAGTTACCCCTCGAACAACAGCTGTGTCGGTCTCACGTTCATCTGGAAGGAGAAGAGACAACCCACTTGCTCAGTCTGTTCCAAATTTTTCTGATTTAAGAAAAGAAAATACAAAGCCTTCTTCTGGAGTCGGTAAAACAACCCGTTCTCAGGTAAGGACGTATTCCCGTAGCAAAAGCACCACTGAGGAGATGCAAGGAGTCAAGGAAGAGAAGTCGAGGCAAGCTCAGTCTTTAAGGAAAAGTTCTGCTAATCCTGCAGAGTTTAAGGATTTGTCCCCTTTGAACCCAGATGGGATTGTTTTGTCTCCATTGAAATTTGATATGGACGAGACTGATCTAGGCCCTTATGATCAATCGCCTAGATCTTTTCTTAAAAAGGGTAATAACATAGGTTCTGGTTCTGTTGGCAATGCTATCCGGATGAAAGCTTCAATGGCAACTGATACTCAAAATAATAAAGAATTTGATGACCTTGAATTTGATGAGGATGATTCTTTGCAGATGGGCACAGAGGAACAGGATGACATTGAAACTATGGTTATCAAAGATGTTGCTTATAATAATAATGGAAAGGTGAGTCTGAGCCAGGAATCCGGGAAGTCTGGTAATTCTGGATCTGAAATTGGTGATTCTACAAGGTCTTTTGCCCAGGTTGACCCTATTTCAGGAGGTGAAATGGCTTCTGGGTTTCCATCCACATTCAACGGTGTAAGATCTGTGCAGGATTCTCCTATTGGAAGTCCCGTGTCATGGAATTCACGCGTGCCTCATCCTTTTTCATACCCGCATGAGTCATCTGACATTGATGCTTCCGTAGATTCTCCAATTGGAAGCCCCGCTTCTTGGAATTCTCATTCTCTTAACCAGGGTGACAATGATGCTGCCCGAATGAGGAAAAAGTGGGGAAGTGCTCAAAAACCGTTTCTTGTTGCTAATTCATCCCAAAATCAACCCCGCAAAGATGTCACTAAAGGTTTTAAGCGATTGCTAAAGTTTGGTAGAAAAACTCGAGGATCCGAAGGTTTGCCTGATTGGATCTCTGCAACAACATCTGAAGGAGATGATGATACTGAAGATGGAAGAGATTTGGCCAATCGGTCATCAGAAGACCTGAGGAAATCAAGAATGGGATTCTCTCATGGTCATCCTTCTGATGACAGCTTCAATGAAAATGAGCTGTTCAACGAACAGGGTAACCTATTATTTTCTCAGATTTATTGTTATTGATCAATACGCCTTGTCATTGCTTAAAATCTAGATATTTAAGTGGATATATTTTTTATTTTATTATTTGATCTTGCCAATATCTTGTGTTATTCCTGCTATTAGGAAGTGGATCCTTTAATTTATTCATTTGATGTCTTTCCACTGTTGGTTGCACATTTAAAAAAGTTATACCTGTCCATAGATATTGATGTGGAAGGACAAGGAAAATTTCAATTAATGTCTTTCTTAACTTTCGTTTTTTAGTAGACTCAACTTTTAATTGATAATTTTGTTCTTGATTCCTACAGTCCAATCCTTGCAAAGCTCTATCCCTGCACCTCCTGCTCATTTTAAACTGAGGGATGATCACATGTCTGGAAGTTCATTAAAAGGTGATGCCTGGGTAACATAGTATACTATAGGTCAATTTTTCATCCTTTTTTGGTGTAGTTTCATTTGTCAGGTTGGTGAAGTAGTTCTGTAAGTTGTCAGGAGTTCTCAAAATGTGTCCTCTTTGTTTGCATTTCATTGATTCTTGGATTTAGGGGCCAATCTTTGGAATTTTTTTGCTAAGAATGTAAAACCTTGACTCCCCAAAGTAGTATTATGCTTTTGTTAGTAAAAGGACTTGGGATTCACATATGCTTTGGATTTCTCTTCACTGATTTCAAGAATGATAACGTTTGATTTGCTACAGATTTAGTATCTTTTACACGATGTCATAGTTACATGTTAACTTCAATTTTTGCAGCTCCCAAATCATTTTTTTCACTATCGACTTTCCGAAGCAAGGGTAGTGACTCGAAAACCAGATGAAATTTCACTGATTGGGCCTGGCAAGTAATTCGGATCATCTCACTGGTAGTAGAGGTGTAAAGGACAATATTAAATATGATACAGAAAAGAGAGGTAGGCTCGATACATTGATCTATATGAAAGATATATGTGATTGGGGTTATGTATATTTTCTTGGACTCAGGTTTTCCCCTATGATTTAGTTAGTCATGGTTGTGTTGATATATGCTGCATTCTGTAGTCAATGAAGAGTCGCCTATTGGTGCAGTGTCATTGTAATTTTGGCAGGAGTGGCATTCTTTTGCTCGTTTATTTTGATTTACTTGTGTGATGTATATCAGAGTTGAACTCCTGTTAGAATGAATCAGTACAGTCAGAGTTAAGAAGAGTAATGTGATTGCGGAGCAAAATAGTAGCTTTCAAAAGATTATTTCCCTCTCCCCATGAAAAGAACGAATAAGAATGATTGGCTACTTATCCTATGCCATTTTATTGTTGCTTTTAGCTGTATGAATTTTCAGCTATTAATGCTCCTTTTCATGACAGCTACACGTTACTTAATGTAAATCATCACACAGTAAATAAACATGGTCGTCGATCCTTCTTACCTTATGATTTTGCATCCATTATTTATTGCTTTAGGCCCTGTGAACATGGAACCGTCCGATTGCAGTAATGAATGAGAACGCTAATTGTATTCCATTTATTATATTGATTTTTGGATAAAACAAACTATACAATGCTCTGTGAAACAAACTATACAATGCTTACGATTAAGAAGTTTATTTAATTTCTTTAAAAGCGATTTAAGTTGTTAATTAATGCTCTAACTAGTGACTACGAAGACGTTATTGGGAATTTATCAAATGCTTAACGGCAAAGAATGGAAAATAAAGCGGGAATGATAATGGAAAATGCAAGGACAAGGCACCAGATAATCTTTACTAGCCACAAAAGAAACAGACGAACCAATATTAGCCGACACAATCTTTTATGATTTGATCACTTCTAGGAAGCAATTCGGCCAATCAACAATAAATAAAGGCACCAATGTTGTCATTTGATTTTCTTGGATTAAACGTACTATTCTATTATTATTTATGCAGCAAAATAATGCACCTTGTACCCTACCTTGTTTTCCAGATTCCTTTCTGTACAGTACTTTCTTTTTTTCAAGTTGAGTTTCACCCATCAAATAAGCTGGCATCGTGTGAAACTTACAATAAAACTTACCGTCTTTTATGTACTCGTGTCCTTGCGGAGAACACTGCGCTTTGTAAATTCCACTGTAAAATGAGTCTTTTATTGTCATTGTTTATTTCCTTTCTTTTTCTCCTGAAATATTCATTTCAAGCACTACTTGGTTAAGTCTTAATTACATGGCACGACACACCTATTACCTAGTCAAAGAGGTGATGCCACAAACATACTTTGCAGTCAGAAGATCATCTCTACATGACAAATGTATATTCCTTGTTAGTTTTTGTTCTGATTACGGATAACTGAATTGATGTTAGAAAAAAACTCACACGAGTCAATTCAAAACCAACATGTCATCTAAACAACAACGGCTAAAATTGGAAAAACCCAGTCATAACTATGCTCAGCCGGCCACATAGCTTTACATGCCGTCCATGCACAACACATAAGGATCAATGTATAAAGCATTCCCAAACAAAAAGATAAACCAGACCACACCCTCTATATAGTCAAGGAGGCCAAAGATATGCCTATTTACCTGTTTGGTGTTTTGTTCAATTGTCTGACTATGCTAGAAAACATGGGTGGAACAATCTAAGTTGTCTGATACATTGTACCAATCTCCATGGACCTGTAATCAGAAAGTAGAACTCCTGTTTTTATTTACCCCCATTTCATTCCTTTTTCCTTTCTTTCCACTACTTCTTCTCTTCAAACTAGTTGCTTGCAAGCCATGGATGGTTCTTTTTCCTTTGATGGAGACTCCTTCTCAAGCCACCAGAGACGCTACTATCCAACACCAGCGAGTTATCACAGTGTGTCTGGCTCTGGCTCTTTCATACCATCCAGCTTTCACAGCGATGCTACTTCCACAACCAGAACAGCTCGCCGCAACCGAGTTCCTACCACACCCTTCGCTTCAGACGATGACCATTCATGGCAAGAAGAGGTTTCATGGAAGTTTGAGGCCACAAGGTGGCACCATTACAGCACAAACTATGGTTCTCTTCTGACTCCATGGGCAGCCAGCCCCCCTTCTGATCACAGCCGAATATTTCGACGATCAGCCAATGACTTCTACCTTTCAAGAACAAGTGGGTTCAGAGGTATCGCAAGCTCTTCTTATGAACATTCTGGCGGTGGTAGAGTTGAACTTAAGAGCTATGTTGCGAGGGACAATGATCATAGTTACTTTGATCATGGATTATCTACATCGGGGTTCATCCACCAGCAGAGTAGTAGAAAAAGTAAGAGTAGTCCATTGGCCGAAGAAGATGAGCTTAGTATGATAGATTATAGCATAACAGAAGAACGTGTAATTTTACCTAATGGCAATGATCATGGTCTTGAATCCCCATATCTTAAACATGGTCATGGTGATTATGGTGGAAGTTGCTATGTCGGTCACGGACTACCATCATATGATGGTAGCCATCTAAGTGGAAGTGGTGGGGGCTATACTTATCGCCACCATCACATTGAGAAGCATTCAGGATACGATGAAGAAGGTGAGGAGGACATGGATGAGGAAGATGCAAGTCCTCCAAAGGCTGTTGGATTGTTCAGCTTGTTTAGGTACTCAACAAAGTGGGATTGGATGCTTGTGTTTGTGGGGTGTTTGGGGGCCCTCATAAATGGAGGATCACTTCCTTGGTACTCTTATCTTTTTGGAGACTTGATCAACAAGATTTCAGAAGCAGACAAGGACAAAAAACAGATGATGAAGGATGTAGAAAAGGTTAACAAAAAACCTTCCCTTGTTTATTTCTTTCTCCATTTCTTGGTCAAATGTTTGTGTTTGCACAGTGCTGTGGAGTTGAAGTTTATTCTCTTTGACCTGTTGTGGTTTTCAGATATGCCTGTTTATGGCGGGGCTAGCTGCTGTTGTGGTGGTTGGAGCATATTTGCGTAAGGAGATTAAGACACGAGTGATGTTTAAGTTGTACTTTGTTATGATCTTGATGTGTTGCAATAACTTTGGTTAATGACTGAAATTGGCAGAGATCACATGTTGGAGGTTAGTGGGGGAGCGATCTGCACAGAGAATTAGAAGTGAGTATCTGAGAGCAGTTCTTAGACAGGACATAACTTTCTTTGATACAGATATCAACACAGGTGATATTATGCATGGAATTGCAAGTGATGTTGCACAGATTCAAGAAGTTATGGGAGAGAAGGTTGCTTCTTCTTTCTCCTATTCTACTCACAAACTACTTGCTAGCTAAACTGCAATATAATTTTAACTTCTGATACAAACTTTTCATACAAATAAACTATATATATATATATATATATATATATATATATATATATATATATATATATATATATATATATATATATATATATATTAGTATTTTAGTATGCATTGCATATACTAAAGATTTTTCTAAATCATAGTAAATAAATGTTTTTAAACATACAAGTTACATTTATATTATAAATCTAAAATATTTAAATTTTGATATAAAACTTTTTATTTTTAAATAGTAGACTGCGAATTAAAATCAGAATATACATATTCGGATAAAATGAGGATAATTAAAGATGTTAAGTGAGATATATTTTTTGGTTACATGATATGTGTGAAATGTTTTTTTTTTCAATATGAGAGGAGAGTGTTAAAAATCTCTATAGAGATTGAAAACAACAATAAATTTATTAGAGATTTTAATTTATAATATTGATTACATTACACTCTTTCCTTTAAAATAATTTACTTTAAGAATGACATATGGTATTTTTTAATTTTAAATTCACCTTTCTGGATTTAATTGTGCCTTTTTTTATTTAAACATTTTATATTGTTTATTTTTAATTTTGCTTATATTTAAAAATGTATACACAATGTATAGGATATTCAATAATATTAATATAAATTGAATTTTTAAATGAAACTAATTTTAAATTGTATTATATAGGTTCCTAACATTGCCCTGATTTTTTTTTTCTTTTTTACGAATTCATATAATTTAAAAGTTTACATCTGGAACAATATATAATTTCAAGGAAATAAGTTCCTTCTTACCAGTAGCATTAGAAATCCATTCATAATTTTCTAAATTTTTGAAAACTGAGTATAAAACTTTACAAATTGCATTTTCTAAACAGGTTCCTATAATTTGTAGGCTAAGGGGGGACTTTTTTTTTAATCAATTTTAAAAGTCTAGGCATTGATTTATATTCTTTTAAGCAATAAGAACGTATTTAAATAACGAATAAAACACTCTAAAAATAAAAATAAAAAAATGGTTAGGACTATAGTATTAATTTAAGGCAAATGCTAACATCATGGTATGAAATTGATTAAAAAATTATAAATGACTTTTCTTTATTGAAATGCATAAAAATACCGTTACTATGATTTTTTAGTATGTTCTTATATGATTTTCAATATAAAATAAAAACAGTTTTAATTCCTTAACTAGTGTGCAACCTTAATTAGCAAAGAAATTATACATAATTTTTTATTACTTAACCTTGTTTAATTTACCTCTTAACTCATTTTTTCCCTTATTTAAGGATGTCATTGAGTTACTATTTTAAGATTTTAGGTAAAAGGTACAATTAGATCTTTTATATAAATTTCACTCATGACTTGATTAGATAGGGTGGAATGTTGTTGTTATATCTTATTAATAATTGACTTTAATGTTTCAGTTAAAGTTGTTAATACAATATGTTTCATATATTCTGTGACACCAGAGAATGATAACAAGTTCTATGCTCCAAATTTGGTTGAGATTGATCGTTGTATTCATTTTCATTTAATTTTTGTTTCTGACATTGCAGATGGCACACTTCATTCATCATATATTTACATTCATATGTGGATACACAGTTGGGTTTAAAAGATCATGGAAAGTCTCTCTTGTGGTATTCTCAGTCACTCCATTGACAATGTTTTGTGGCATGGCTTACAAAGCACTTTATGGAGGCCTAACAGCAAAAGAGGAAGTAAGATAAAAAATAAATCAGAAACTTCAGTTTTTATTAAATTGGTTAAATAGATTATTATTGAACCTAAAATTGAAATTCATCTGGATCGCCAATTTTTCTCTATACATTTTTCTTTAGGTTCCAGAAATAAATGAATATAGTCCTTTTAATTCATTGATGTTGTGTTAAACATTCTAAACTGACAGTTAAGCTGAAATGTGAGTAAATAACTCCAATCTGAAACACTATTTAACATGTAATTTTCTTTAATACAGATAAGTTAAGAAGACTATATCTATTTATTTGTTAAAATTTGAGAATCAAACTATATCAAAGTTTAGAATATTGATGAATTCAAATTTTATATGAAAGTTGAGAGATTAAAAATATATATATCCCTTATTACATTTGTTTTACATGTCTCAACATTTTGTTAATCCTTTTTATTAACTGTTTGTTCTGAAGGCTTCTTATAGGAAAGCTGGTAGCGTTGCGGAGCAAGCCATAAGCTCAATTAGGACAGTTTTTTCATTTGTTGCAGAAAGCCAATTAGCTGGAAAATATGATGAACTACTGCAGCAATCAGCTCCAATTGGGGCAAAAGTTGGTTTTGCTAAAGGTATAGGCATGGGTGTGATCTACTTAATAACCTATTCAACATGGGCACTGGCATTCTGGTATGGCTCTGTACTAATTGCCAAGAATGAACTTGATGGAGGTTCAGCTATTGCTTGTTTCTTTGGGGTCAATGTTGGGGGAAGGTGTGCCTTCTTCTCTCTTTAACTTATTACAACATACTCGATTTGGAAAACCATAATATTCAACCATGTTTTTCATACAAGGAAACTATTCTTCAAGCATTTTGTTAAGGACTACTTGGACTTTCTTTGTTTAGCGAGAGTTTATCAGAAATTATACTAATTATAGTTTCTGACTGATTAATGCTGTAAAAAGTTTTATATTGACCTTGTATAGAAGTGAAAGTTATTTCTTTCATTGACAGAGGATTGGCACTGGCACTTTCATATTTTGCACAGTTTGCTCAAGGGACTGTTGCAGCAAGCCGTGTATTCTATGTTATAGAGAGAATCCCTGAGATTGATCCCTACAGCCCTGAGGGTAGGAAGCTTTCTGGTGTTCGTGGAAGGGTTGAGTTAAAAAGTGTTAGTTTTGCATATCCATCACGTCCTGATTCTCTGATACTTCATTCCCTTAGTTTGATAATACCATCTTCAAAAACTGTGGCATTAGTTGGTGCCAGTGGTGGGGGAAAGTCCACTATCTTTGCTCTCATAGAGAGGTTTTATGACCCTACTGAAGGTAAAAGTAGCTATATGATTATTTGCAAAAGATCTTTTGAAAGCTAAGGAAGTTATTCATACTCCTAACTTTGTTGAGTTTCAATATCTTTGTAGGGATTATTACCTTGGATGGTCATGATTTGAGGACATTGCAAGTAAAGTGGCTACGTGATCAGATTGGGATGGTTGGTCAGGAGCCAATCCTCTTTGCCACATCTATTCTGGAAAACGTGATGATGGGGAAAGATGATGCCACAAAGGAAGAGGCAATTGCTGCTTGCATTGCTGCTGATGCTCACAGCTTCATCTCTAGCCTACCACTAAGCTATGACACTCAGGTGTTGTAACTAATGACAATGATATTTCTCCTTTTCTGCAGTAATATGTATTCAACTAAACTAGGTTGCAAAGTAGTTGTTATGTAACCCTGTGTGTGTGTGGCATTCAAAACTGCATACACAAATTTCTAAAGAATTTATGGTATGATGTTTGGATCTTACATAGGAAGTGCTATATTCTGCAGGTGGGAGATAGGGGGACAAAACTCTCCGGAGGTCAGAAGCAGAGAATAGCATTGGCTCGAGCAATGATGAAAGATCCTAAAATCCTTCTTCTAGATGAACCTACTAGTGCTCTTGATGCTGAGTCAGAGTCTGCGGTCCAACGGGCAATTGATAAGATTTCTGCCGGACGAACAACCATTGTGATTGCTCACAGGATAGCAACAGTGAAGAATGCTCATACTATTGTGGTTCTTGAGAATGGTTCTGTCATTGAGATTGGTGACCATCGACAGCTTATGTCAAAAGCAGGAGCATACCACAACCTTGTCAAGCTTGCTACCGAAGCCATTCCAAAACCTCTAGCTATAGAGAATGGCATACAAAAAGCCAATGATCTATCCATCTATGATAAATCTGATGCTGCTTTATCACGATCAAGATACGTGGTTGATATCCCTATGCCTATAGACTTAATATCTATGCATGGGGTGGAGAAACAGGAAGACATGGAAGATGATGTACAAGACACAAAGGCAAAACAATACAGCCTTTCTCAAGTATGGAAACTGCAAAAGCCAGAGCTCGTGATGCTATTTTCAGGACTTATTATGGGAATGTTTGCTGGTGCTATTCTGTCCCTTTTCCCATTGGTTTTAGGCATATCCTTGGAAGTATATTTTGGCCACGACACTCATAAGATGAAAAGAGATGTTGCACACCTTTGTTTAACACTTGTTGGCCTTGGAATTGGTTGCATACTTTCCATGACAGGACAACAAGGTCTGTGTGGTTGGGCTGGATCAAAGCTGACACAAAGAGTTAGATACATCTTGTTTGAATCCATACTGAAACAAGAACCTGGGTGGTTTGACTTTGAAGAAAACTCTACGGGAGTGTTGGTATCAAGGCTCTCCCTCGACTGTGTTAGTTTTCGATCAGTACTCGGTGACAGATTCTCAGTCCTTCTTATGGGGTTGAGTTCAGCTGCTGTTGGCCTTGGTGTGTCCTTTGTCTTCAATTGGAGACTAACGCTTGTGGCAGCTGCTGTAACTCCTTTTGCACTTGGTGCAAGCTACATAAACTTGATCATAAACGTTGGGCCGCGTGTGGACAACGACTCTTATGGCAAAGCCAGTAACATTGCTTCTGGTGCAGTGTCGAACATAAGGACAGTTACCACATTTTCTGCCCAGGAACAGATAGTTAAGTCCTTTGATAGAGCCCTATCAGAACCTAGAAGAAAATCATTACGAAGATCACAACTTCAAGGTTTTATGTTTGGGTTGTTTCAAGGTTCCATGTATGGAGCATACACCTTAACACTTTGGTTTGGCGCATACCTTGTACAACATGACAAGGCAAAACTTGGAGACGTGTTTAAGATCTTTCTCATTCTTGTTCTGAGCTCATTCTCTGTGGGACAACTAGCTGGCTTGGCACCAGATACTTCTACGGCGGCTACGGCAATTCCTGCAGTTCAAGATATCATAAAACGCAGGCCACTGATTGACAATGATAGAACAAAAGGTAGGAAAGTAGACAGATCAAAGCCATTCAACATAGAATTCAAGATGGTGACTTTTACATACCCATCTAGGCCAGAAGTGACTGTGTTGAGGGACTTCTGTTTAAAGGTCAAAGGTGGAAGCACAGTGGCTCTGGTGGGACCAAGTGGATCAGGGAAGTCAACGGTCATATGGTTGACTCAGAGGTTCTATGATCCTGACCAAGGAAAGGTGATGATGAGTGGGAGAGATTTGAGAGAGATCGATGTAAAGTGGTTGAGGAGGCAAATGGCTTTGGTGGGTCAAGAACCTGCACTGTTTGCTGGGAGCATAAGGGAGAATATTGCATTTGGCGACCCAAATGCTTCATGGTCTGAAATTGAAGAGGCTGCAAAGGAGGCTTACATCCACAAGTTCATCAGTGGCCTTCCTCAGGGTTATGAGACGCAGGTAATAACTGTATAGCAATACTAAGAAAATGTGTTGCTAGTATTTCTCTTACTTTAGGTTATATCTTGTTATGCTAAACCACTTTTTACTCTAGTTTTTGTTCATCATATACTTATTGAATTGTATTTGTAGCTTGACTCTAAATCACAAGTTCATACTAATTTATGCTGCATCACTTTTTTACAGATTTTTTTCCCAGCACCCTTTTCTATAAGCAAAACATATGATTGATTTTTTCATTTTCTCTGAACTAGGTTGGTGAAAGTGGGGTCCAGTTATCAGGTGGCCAGAAACAACGAATTGCTATAGCAAGAGCCATATTGAAGAGATCAAGGGTACTTTTGCTTGATGAAGCAAGCAGTGCCTTGGACTTGGAATCAGAGAAGCACATCCAAGAAGCCCTTAAAAATGTTGCCAAAGATGCAACAACCATAATAGTTGCTCACCGTCTTTCCACGATCAGAGAAGCTGATAAGATCGCAGTTATGAGAGACGGGGAAGTGGTGGAGTATGGGAGCCATGACACTCTCATGGCTTCAAATCAAAATGGCTTGTATGCTAGCCTAGTTCGAGCTGAGACAGAAGCCAATGCCTTTTCTTGATCATATCCATGAGCCTGTAACATTATTGTCAGCATATAGCAATTGTGACTAAAAAGAATGCCCCCATTGGCCTAAATAATTTGGTCAAAACTAGAAAAGAAAGGACCACTTTAACTGGTTTGGGCTGTTTTGAAGTGTGGGTCACACAACAAAAGTCATTTTATTCTATCTTTTAGGTCAGATTTCTTCTTTTTCAAATAAACAAAAAATACATATTATGTGCCACTTGATTATGTAAATTTGATAAGGAAATACTTAAACATTTTTGTTTACTTACTTCTATAGCACTTTTTCTTGATTATGGCAAAAGAATGATTATGCATATGCAAATGCAAATGCATGCTCAATATGGAGGAGGCTAATAATGATTCAAGTAAGACCAGCCACAATAAATGGGCACGAGGATATCCTTAAATCTTTCAGTGGTTACATTGGCTCTAACTAAAAACGACATATGACCAGATTGAGCCCCACCAACATCATGTATTCTATAATATTCATTAAATTGCTAACAGGGTTAGCAGGCATAATTCTTTGGTAAAGGAACTGATTTATCATTTCATGTCTCACAAAAAGTGCTTCATATTTCCCACGCTCAAGGGTGTTGTTGTTCCATAGTTTTCAAACCAAGAGAATATGATGCTAACGTGCCTTCAATAAAAGATATTTATATAATCTTGGTTAATCCTCTGGAAAAGCAATCAGAAGCATTATTTTTTGGAAGCCTACTATTGCAGTTTGTCCTTTCTGGTCTGCAGAATTTCTTACAACCCTCTTTGATTCTTCTGTTACACACTTCTCTTGTCACTTCATGCTTCAAATCTGAATTAGGTAACATGATATATATACATATGCAAACACATACATACAAATTCACATGCAAACACACTGCTGTATATGTTATCTGTATGTTAAACTTTTTCCAATGTTTCTTGGCTTATTTTTTATCTATCAAGAAAATTCAAGTCTTGCTGCTAACTTCCTTTTTTGGATATCACATCAAACGATTAACTATTCCAGTTAGCTACATCTTTGCACAATATTTTGGCATGTCAGGGGATTAGAAAACTCAAAAATTGCTTGCATTTTACACCTTCAATAGGCTTAGGAGTTAGGACTCATAAAAAGTAAGTCCATTTGTACAGAATTACGGAAGGATCTACCAAAATGTATTAATTTTACTTGGTGTGCAGCTCCTTGCATTGAAAATAGCAGACATGCAAATTTGTTGACCCCCTGAATAATATAATACATAAAACAGAAGAAAGTGAAGAGGCATGGCATCCCTCATTCCTGGGGTTCTGCTGAAGCTTCTCCAGAGTATGGATTCTAATGTGAAAGTTAATGGAGAATATAGATCAGTCCTTCTGCAAGTGGTCAGCATTGTGCCTGCAATAACTGGGTCTGAATTATGGCCTAACCAAGGTTTCTTCCTCAAAGTCTCTGACTCTTCTCATTCAACTTATGTTTCACTCTCAAAGGAAGATAACGAGCTTATCTTGAGCAACAAGTTGCAGCTTGGACAATTTTTTTATGCGGATAGGATAGAAGCTGGAACACCAGTTCCTATTCTTGTTGATGTTACACCGGTTCCTGGCCGGCACCCTTTTATTGGAAATCCTAAGGATTTAATGCAAATGTTAGAGCCATCAGAGGGTCCTGTGCAATCTGATAATCATCATAGAATTATTCGTTCAAAATCCATGAACTCTGTCAAAGAAAGCAGAAGTCCATGGCAGAAAATTGTTATTAAAGAGGAAAAATCTGCTGTTGCATCCAGGTACATGCGGGGTGTTAGAAGTTCAACCTCAAACGTGAATGTGCATGATGCTACTGAAGAAAGAAAAGGAAATGATTTTCAGAATGATGTAGACAGTAGTAAGAAGGTGGGATCTGCAAAAGTAAAACTGCAAAAATTACAGGTCAGGTATGATTCTTGTCTTTGATATGCACTTTTTAAGGCTCAAGAATATATGGATTAAGTATTTGGCCTTTCTATAGAGTTATAGTATGCCCAATATTTGAAAGCAGCATGGGAACAACTATAATTACCCCATACAATGAATAATTTATTTAACTTAGGATTAAATATAATTTTAGTTTTTAAATTTTGACACGAAATTAAAATTTGTCCTTTTCCCAAACTTTGATACAGATTGATCCTATACTTCAAAAAAGAATAAATATATTTTTATTAATCTAACTGCGTTAAATTTTGTTGATATGTCAAATGACGTTTCTGGCTTATGTTTTGAGTTGTTTACAACTTTCATATCAAATGTTAGCATGAAACACCATTTAACAATTAAAAAATATTACCATCCTTGGATTAGGTAGACTATATCCATTCATTTTAAAGTTTAAGAACTAAAATATATCAAAGTTTGGAACAGTGACAAATTCCAATTTTGTTAGAAAATAAGTTCCTTATCTTAACTACGTAACCACCAATACCTAGTAACAAGTTTAGTGTTGAATTGTATGCTGTGTTACATGCTAAATAGGTAATAATGAAAATTAAGAGATTGAGAATGATTAGTTTTAGCATCACAGACACTCTCAGTGAATACAACTCGTACTCTACTACTTGAAACATCTTCACCAAGGCAGAGGGTTGCTCAATCTAACATCCAGGAGACTGCCATGTCACCTTCTAAGCGCATATCTATCAAACATAATTCTGCTAAAGTGGAAACTACAAACTTGAATATTTTGCCAAGCAGTGAAGATAAAAGCTGGAGCACAGAGGCAATTCCATGGTCCTCTCTGCCAGACAAACTTTTGAGTCCTGGAAAGGTACATTGCAATTTAATCCCTCCTTTGAATGACAGATGTTACCATAAAACATAGATGCAATTTGTTGATCTTGTTCTGTAATCAAATTGGAGTTTCATCTCAGTAATCTATGTAATAAAGGATTCCACCAAATATTATTGAAGTGAAACTCCAAAACTATTTAGAGAACACTACCATAAGTATTTATAACACTGCATATTATTATTATTATTATTATTATTATTATTATTGTGTTTAACAGATTAGATCAAATTTCATCTCATGTGTCTTTTTTGAGTAAAGCAAAGTTATCTCAGCAATTTCATGAATTTTTGATGGCAATCATACAAATTTCCTCATTTTACTAGGAATTGCTCAGAAGGAAACATCTAGCCTCCATGGTTGCTGTAGAAGCTCAGAAAGAAGTTACAGCTACTGCAGTCCTTGCCAAGTTGTTAAGGTACATTATTCGTTTGTATTATATTGTCAAATTATTCAGTCAAAGTTTAGTTACTTGGGAAATTTTAAAATTTGTTTCTATATTACTAAATTTAAAGATGTTATTTTAGCAGACACTCAAACTGACTTGTAATAACTATTTTTATGTAGGGATTAAAGTGTAAAGCTTTTTCATTGGATTAACTTTTCAAAAATGGTGTCAAATACAAGGATAACATTTTTTCCATTTAGATTCTTCAATTATTTACTTCTCTTTCCTTTTCAGTATGTTTGCCAACATCTGCAGCTCAGCTGCCTCAGAGAATCCTCATGTCACACTAAACAAGTTTTTTTCCTTCCAAGAACTCATCAACCAGTCAAATGGTACAAGTACAGTTCCACACACAGATAAATTATATCATCTATATAAAACTTCTTCTCCTTCAGAAACAGACAAAAATGACAAGAAATCAGTTTTAATGCCTGGGAAAATTTCATCAAAGTCTCCAAAATACTCACCAGATTTATCCGACACTGAGAAACAAGAATGGGCCACAGTAAATGGTCTAAAAGAGATAAACGAACTGAGAGAAGTCCTTTTGATTGAAACAAAATCATGGTTTTTGAAATACTTGGAAAAAACATTGGATGTCTGGTTTTCCATAAGCTCCCAAGAGAAGAGAGGAAAGACGAGTAAGGACCCTGCGGGGAAGAAAATGAATCATGCCAATCATATAGCTCTCACATTGTCACTCCTTAAGCAAGCAAATGAATGGTTGGAGAAACTGAGAAACACTTCAAACATGGAAAATGAAGAGCTGTTGGAAACTGTTGACAGATTGAAGCAAAAAGTTTATTCTTGTTTGCTCCTACATGTTGATTCTGCTGCATTTGCTTTGGAAAACCGAGCTTGATTATTGGATAATGATACGTTTTAAAGCTTATATTCTATTTAAAGCTATTTATAAGTTAAATTATCTTGTGTGGTTGAGACAGACATGGTTAATGGAAGCTTGGCCAACATATTTTTCAAAATGTAATGTTATATGATATGACAATAAAGACCACCCTTTGAACGGCGTTCAAATGAAATTCAGATTCTCTGTTGAGTTTTTCTGTGTTGTTCCTTTCTATTGTCTTTAAAATACACTGATACATACTGATTTTGATGTTTTAAAATACCAATATCAGTGTTTTTAATGTTTAGCAGAGCACAACATTAGAAAACACTCAAGAGAGAATTTGGACTTGTTCAAATGAAGTTTAGTTGTAACATGATTTCCTGAAAAATTTGTTTCCTTTTGGAATCTTAATACATGTACACATAGCAGGTGGAAAAGCTTACCTTGTGGCTTACAAATTGTTTTGTATAACAACATTACCCAGAGAAAGAATTCATGCTGGAAAAGCAGGACACAAGCTCAACACTTCCACAAATCAAGCATGTGTCCTGCTTCTCCAGCATAATTCAATCTCTGTCTTCTTTCTTGTCATACATATGGGCTCAGAGAGTTGAATTGAGAATATGGAAACATGTTACTTACTTCTCTAGGAATAGGAGTTTGCTTAGTAATGTGATACACATGTTTAGGTTGCATTTTATAAGCAGAAACTTATATAACTTAGTGGAGTTAAGTTTGACATGACTCATATGCATTGGTTGTTAACCATTTTGTTGGTGACCAGGGTTGTTCAACTTGTGTTTTCTTATGCTAATAAAAGAAGTTTATATTATCTCATCAAGCTAATCATCATAGTTTTGTTCATGTACTGTTGAAGTTTGGCAACCAAATAAGAGTTTTGTGAGTGCTTAGTTGAAAGGTAAAGTGAGATGTTACCAAATGCCAACAAAAATTAGCAGCCCTACAATGTGACAGACCCACCCACTTAAGTACACAGTTCAGTTTAGGATGAAATAATACGAGAAATGATACTTTTACACATAAAATTTATCTTCATTTCACATTACTCTCTTCTTTTTTAAAAAAATATAAAAATTTACTTTTTTTTATAACTATTTTATTCTTATACTGTGTATCAAATCAATGTAAAAGTGTATCATCCAATCATTATTTAAATAATATACATGAGAGTTAAGAAATTGAAACCTTCAATTGAAAAAGATTCATAAATGTTTAAAATAAAAACATGACTTATATGTAATTTTTGTTCTCATTGTGTTGTGAATGTATAATTCTAATCCTATAAAGTTTAATTATATATTTGATCCTTTAATTTTCTAATGCTAAACAGTTTGGTCTATTGTTAAAACGTTTGTTATCATTTTAAACCCATCGACATTTCTATGTTATCGTGCTTTGAATAATAATAAAAAATGTAAAAGAGTTCATCAATAGTAATTGTTAATTAATACCAGAAGTGTTTAACAATAACCTTTATAAACACAGTTTTTTGTTGGATGATATATTAATGTTAGATTAAAACGGTTTATTTAAATCAATTGGAGGACTAAATTACAATAACTAAAATTTAATTTATTAAATCTAAAGTTTTTTTAACTAGGTTTTATTATGAAATAAAACTGAAAGAACAAAGTAAATCATTAATAGTATTTAAATAATTTGTATTAGCTTGTTTGGAAGGTCGGATGAAAAGTGAGAGAGTAGAAAAGAAAAGAAAGAGTAAAAATTACTGGAAATTTTGATACTTTATTCATTCTAGGCAGCTTCATTTTTATACTTACTATTTTTAATATATTTTTTCATAAATTTATTATTATAATAGAACAACAATTTTAATCTATTAAGAATGAGAATAATACAAAATCTATGAAAAAAAATCCTAGGTTCCTTAACAGAAAACCCTTATTGTGAAAATGAAAATTATAACTTGCTAAAATATTCCAAGAAAATATTTAGGTAAGGAAATTTATGAAATAAGAATACTTAAAAACATGAACAAATTTTATTCAAAATAAAAAGATTAAGAAAAAGAAAAAAAAACATAGTGATGTCGGAGCTTCGACATAAACATTATTAGAATATTTGATAATTATAATTAATTAAATTGGACAAACTAATTATAAATATTATCACTGGTTAGTTTTTAATGACAATAATAAGAATAATAGTGATAATAATAATAATAACAATAATAATGATAATAATAATGACAAACTAATTAAATTGGACAAACTAATTATAAATATTATCACTGATTCATTAAATATGTTATTAATATATGCTATGCCAATTTACTAATAAAAGGTTGACATTTTTAAACTAATTATTTTATTTACTTAATTTGGATAATTATCTAATGCGTAATTGTTTTCTCTAATCTCTTCTTCTCACGATGCTCTCTCGTATATTTTTTACACAATAAATATATATTCTTAAATTTTTTATAAAATTAAAAATATATTTGTAATATACTTCTAAAATTAAAATAATTAAAATATATTTCATTGGTTTATATATATATATATATATATATATTCATTTATTTATCTATTTCAGTAGAAATAAAGATATAAGTTTTATAACTCTTTCAGTTACAGTCCTAAAATTATAAAATCTTTATAAGCATTAGATATAAATATTTAGAGCACATTATTCTGATCAAAATTTTAATATTCCATTTAAAAATATCATGCCTGTTAAAATATTAATAGAAAGGACATTAATTATTATAAAATTAAATTAAGATATTACAATTATAAAAACAAAATGTTATTCCATCCAAACCAAAAAATTAAATGTAAAATTCAACTTAATTTTATCGGAAATAATGGTATATTTTTAATTTTAAAATACTTAAAGAAAAAAAATTAAAAAGTCACTATAAAAAATTCTCGACAGCTTCAATTATTTATTTTACTCAAAGTTAAAATTGAATTTAAACTGCTCATTACGGCCAACTGTGTTGTTGTCTTTTCCTTTTGATTTAAAACGACGTGGCATTTGCCGAAATTTCTAACACCATTTTCATTTCATTCCAATTTCAATCATCTGTTCATCGATCGACTCGGCTGGACTATCCACGCCGCCGTTTTCCGCGGCAGCTCCGGCCACCCTCTCATCGCCATTCAGGTTTCTCTCCCATTGTCCCTTCCTTTTACTTCAATCAATGATTATTCGTTGCTTTTCTTCTCCTTTCGGAAATTGAAATAAGAACAAAAAACCTAATGTCGTTGTTTTCTGCCTAAGAATAAATTAGATGATCTAAGCGTGCAAGATCTGGTTGACGTATATGAGGTTTACTTGCCGTTTGTTTATTGTTTTTCTATTGCGATTTGTCAGATCTAATTCGTAAATCCTAATTGCAATAACGAGGTATTAGCTGAATTGGTCATATGAGCTGCTACATCGTGTGCCATGCATGGGCTTTCCCATGATTTTTGTTTAGTTTAGACCGCAATCACCTCATTGTTGAACTATACGCGTTTTTTCATTTTTTTTAAAGACGTGTTAGTTATGCCATTTTTTGTTTAATGTTTTGCAATTTGAAGAGTATGTTTGGAACAGCGAGTTTCTATCGAGAGAAGAAAGAGCAAATTGTTGGATTGTAAAGTTGGGTTGATTTGGTTATTTGTGTTGACGGATCAACTTTGTTTAATGCTGTAGTGTCAGGCCTTTGTGGATGCTTGGTGGCAGTGTATGAATGAGGTTTTTACTCTTTAATTATTTAATAAATTTTTAGTGACATATATAATATGGAATCATGGGAATGTAAATATTGTTTGTGTAATTTTCTTTTGTGATTTTTATTTTTATCTGCTTGAATCTGTTTAACTTCGATTTGTCTGTCTCTTTTTTTTTTTGTTATTGCAGTGTATTTTGGGTTGGTTGCAAAGAAACATGGTGAAGTTGACTATGATTGCCCGTGTTACTGATGGTCTTCCGCTAGCTGAAGGACTGGATGATGGTCGTGATCTTAAAGATGCAGAATTTTACAAACAACAAGTCAAGGCTTTGTTTAAGAATCTCTCAAGAGGACATTATGAAGCATCAAGGATGTCAGTTGAAACTGGACCTTACGTTTTTCAGTATCCTTATGGAATCATAGTTATTGCATAATATATTCGTGGTAGTCAAATAAGAATTGCTTGATTATCCTACTTAGTGTATTGTACAATGCCTAATCTAAGTGGTCAATCTTGTGCTACAGAACCACTGTAGCAGTGCTACAGAGCATGTCGTTATAGGTTGCCTTGATGAACCCTGTTACGTCACAATCCTCCCACTTTCACTCCTTTCCAATGCTATTGGTCTTGCTCCCTTATCTCTTTGAAGCAAACCATCTGACCCACAGCTCCCAGTCGTGTTTCTAGCCCACCCATGGTGCTATAGTTGAGTTTCCAGCCATCTTGCTATCCACTAAAGTATTTTGTGGGTCAGCCTCTTCAGGTCACTATTCAGGAATTACAACTGTGTGTAATAATCTGTTATTAAAAGTTTTAGTTAAATCAGAGGATTGTTACGATCCTATGAGTTTAGGGGGTCCTTTGCATGTGGAATCGTTCATGGGATCATCAGCATGCAGGTCGGGGTGGGATTGTGATCTTCATCATGAACGTGTGGGATTATCAATCCCTATCGAGGCAGAGTGAACCCAGATTTCCAAGTCAAATCCCTTTGACCCAGTTTTTAAAATCGCTAACTACCCTTTTCTCTTCATTTGTCATCTACCATTGGACTTTGACATTCTCACTTCATCTTTAAACTTCTCCTGCCACTTTCAACTGCAACTGTCTCACCAGAATGCTGCTGCCACCCCCCTTGGCTGTACATAGTGCAAACTTGTGAACATCCTGCTGGTTCAAACTCAGTCTCTTCTTTGCCTTCTCTCACTAGTTCTATGATCTCTTCCTCATTGTCTTTATAATTTTAGACTACCTTATTATATTTGGATCTTATGGTGTATTATTTATGTTTTTTTAATTTAAGTTTGTTTAATGTCACGATTTAGAGATTATTTTCAGTTAATGAGTGATGTTTAATTATTAAAATTGTTGAGATGCCTATATTTTGATATTGTTTGTGTGCTGTTTTCTTCAAGTTAACGGAAGATATCTCATTGCTAGACACAAGATGCTTGTATATTACTTTAGTTGTTCATGTGCTTATTTTTATTGCTGTATCAGTAAATCTATGGGTTTTGGACATTAGTAAGGTCTGTGTTTTTTTGTGTTTTGGCACATATTTCCCTTCTCTTGAATTATGATTCTGATGGTTCTTGTATATATTATATGCATGTGAAACTTGGGATACTATCTTGTCAATCCACAACCATGCAACCTTATCTAGATCATTAGTTATTTCCTTGTCTTAAACTGTTCCTGAGATTTATCATATTTTATGTTAGTTTCACTTTTAAATAACATGCTTTAACTTTATTTGAAAGAGTTTCACAGCCTAAAATGACCTTGACAGAGCATTAGTTATATTATAGAAGGACGGGTCTGTTACTTGACAATGTGTGACCGTGCATACCCTAAGAAACTAGCCTTTCAGTATCTTGAAGAGCTCAGGAATGAGTTTGAGCGTGTTAATGGGTCACAAATTGAAACTGCTGCCCGACCTTATGCCTTCATTAAATTTGGTAGATATCACTTTCTATCCTTCATTATCATTTTTAGCATTTTTGTTCTTTTCTACTGGCTCTTAATCTACCTTTTTTTCTTTTCCTTTTAATTGTTTAAAAGATACATTTATGCAGAAGACAAAGAAACTTTACCAGGATACCCATACTCAGCGCAATATTGCTAAATTGAATGACGAACTATATGAAGTCCACCAGATAATGACTCGTAATGTGCAGGAAGTTCTTGGTGTTGGTGAACAGTTGGACCGTAAGATTTTTGGAATATCTGAATAATTTTAGTTTTATCATTTTTGTCTCCTGATTGCTTGGATTGCAACAGTAAATTTGCAGGAATGAGCTTCATTGATTTGAGTATAATATAGAAACTGAGGCGTCTATTATATATGCATCCATTGTAGTTGGCTTTTCCTGATTTTCTTAATAAATTCATTTATTTATTTAAAGAGATAAAACATGCTTTGGAGCTCTAAAATGGTACCTTTTCCCCCTTGATATTAGAGTGATTGACAATGTTAAAGGTCTCACATCAACTAGAGATATGAATAAAATACAATCTATTAATGTGGTCAATTCTCACTTTATAAGTTGGTTTTTGTGAGCTTGGGTTCAATACAAACCCAAATTTTAAGATGGTGGAATTAGCACTTATTCTAAGACATACATTCATAAACGTCATCTTAGAAACAGATGTCATTAGTGTGCTTTGGCATAGTAGCAGAGTGGAATGGTGCTTGATTGTTATGGGATTCAAATAGCAAAAAAGCTTTCTGTAGTGCCATCTTGTGTGGTACTGAGCTATAGTGGTGCTACAATTGTATTGGGTTCCAAAACATTTTTTACTCCTGAAAAACAAATTGTGACTTCTCTCATTTTTTAATGCATTTGCTTCAGAAACATAATAGTGTCTGAAACTTTGCTAAAGTGCAAGTGTGAATGTGAAGTCTTGAATTGGGGTATAAAGGACCAGGTTGAGTAAAGACCCACAAACTTATACTTTAAAGTTTTATATTGTGTAGTTTTCTTGTAGCCCTTGCTGCTATCCTACTTTAGGGTTTTCAGAATTTGCAGGCTATGTAAAAACTATCCGAGATTGATAACTATGGGTCTTAGGATTAGTAGTAAACTTGGTTAAGGTTTACATCAGATTGACTTGAAAAGAGATAAAGATGATGTACCAATGTTCACACTTCCATCTCTATTATTCTGATAGATGATCTTTATTTCCATTTTTAATACAGTTTCTTTTTTGTATTTATGATTTGGTTTATTTTATGGAATTTATGTTCTACATTTGATTTTAAATTCTAATTTGCAGAGGTCAGTCAAATGTCTAGTCGCTTATCATCAGAATCTCGCATATATGCTGATAAGGCTAGAGATTTAAATAGGCAGGTTAGTCATTTTCAGTTTTCCTTCATGATTATATTTTACCATGTGAATATGGTTTTGACCTCTGATATATATTACTGTAATTGAAAAATTGTTTTGTTCTAGGAACTGCTTCTATAATTTAGACAGAAGAAGCTTACAATATTAGAATTAAGACATTTTCTATTGGCTTTTACTAAAATATAATGGCGCAGATTGGAAACGTGATACACACTTCATTTACTTTTTTTGTATAAATATTTTCATTAACTGGAAAACAGAGTAACATTGTTCTATGTGCTGGGGCTGTACCCGTATTTTGTGTTTTTTTTTTAAATGTTTCACTTGCATTAACTTTGAAATGTAAGTTTTTTAAGAGCTGGTTTTAATTTGTGTAACCTGTGGTTATTTTGTAGCATTTGGTTGTCAAACAGAAAATTATATTGGATCATTTGATGGTTTTATTTTTTTAACTTCATAAACAGCCGCAGAATCTGTATAGGTTAATATAATGAGTTTCTTGGGGTTTTGAAATGCAAGTTAGAGATATTCCTATATCACTGTATTTGGGTTATATTCCTATATCACTGTATTTGGGTTATATTCCTATATCACTGTATTTGGGTTATGGTACGAATCAATATCAAATGTAGATGGACACCCTAGAACAGTTTTACCATTTCTATGAAATCCCCATGATGTTTTGCAATATTTGCATGCCTCCTTTAATGCAAAATGTTGGCCTTCTAGTATCTAGAATAAGTTGAGAATAAGTTGAGAATAAATTGAGAATAAGCTGAGAATAAGTTGAGAATAAGTTGATGGTTGAAGTCTGTATTGCCGTGCCCAGTTTTATGAAGTAATGATTAGCTTTGAAGCTTCTTGCTTATGTTTGGATTCTAGTTATATTCTGTATCATGGATAAATAATTTAAAATAAAATATTTACTGTAGGCTCTGATTCGGAAGTGGGCCCCTGTTGCTATTGTTTTTGGAGTTGTATTCGTACTTTTCTGGATCAAAAATAAAATATGGTGATCGAGCTCAGTGTCTGACATTTAAATCCTGGATTGCGTTACTGTGGCTTCTCCCTTGTTAATCCAGATTTTGAACAGATTGGTGGAAAACCTGGATGCATGAGATGATGTCTACTTTTTCTGGACAACTTTGGTTTAGAAAAAAAAAAAGACTATATCCTCTCTGACATCTTAGCATGACTGGATCAGTCTTTCTGAAACAGGAACCCTTAACTTTTTATAGTAAGGAGTCAGGATATGAGAAAACTATATCCCCTTGGGGATCCATATAGGAATTTCTTCTTTATACTTATCAATTATTTTCAGGATTATTGTGTTAATGGATTAAATATACTACCTCTTCGATGTATTGTTTCCATCTGAGCCACCGAATTAGATTTGCTTTTTATATACAGCTAGTACAATGATAATGAGTAGTATGTTACCAGTATATTTTTTTTAACTGTGTTACAGCACTGTTATTTCAATGAATTCTTGTAAGATTTTTGTTTAAAACAACAAATAATTATCATTAAAGATTTTGAAAGTGGGAAGGAAACAAACAAGAATGTATCCCACACTACATTCGATTGTTTAAAAACACCAAAGTGAACAATTGTTTTGAAACGGTTCGGTTCTAGAAATGGCTTCCTTTTTATTTTTTTATGAAAAATTATGAATACAAACATATTTTAGTATAGATGGAAAGAGTGATATACATGTACATCTAAGTAATTTAATTTTTTTCTTTCTTTTACTTGAAAAAAAAAAGAATGATTTTATTATTTTCATTCATGTTAATTACATTTTCTTTATCTTTATTTATAGTAATCTAATCTTCTAGAAAAGAAAAATAAAGAAACAAAATAATCTAAAAGAACATGTTTTCTCTAGTTAGGAAGATTGTATAGATATTTTCACTAATTGAAAAGATTTTATATATATCTTTTTCTAATTATAATATTTCTCTTTAATTTGGTAAATGAATATTAATCATTCTTAACTTGCTTACAAGATTTTGAAATCTATCTAGAGAAATTCTTTTTGTGAAAATGTATGTTATTTGAAGTTTTGTAGGAACATGAGTTGTAATTACAAAACCTCTGTCTGGATTATCTCTGATGAAATGTTTGTCGATCTCAATTGTTTGGTCTTATCATGTTATATTGGATTATGAGCTATGTTCATGGTAGACTTATTGGCACAATGTAGTTGCACAGGGTTATCCACATTGACTTTAAGATCATCCAAAATTATTTTCATCTAGAGTCTTTCACACATTGCTTGAGCAAGAGCTTGAAATTCAGCTTCTGCACTAGAACGAGATACTCTATATTATGTTTGTTCTTCCATGTTACCAGACTATCTCCAAGAAACACACAATACCCAGAAGTAGATTTTCTGTCAATAATAGAATCTGTATAGTCAGCATCAGTATATATTTTCATAGTCAATGTGTCTTGCGTTTTGAATAATAGTCCATTTCCTGAACTTGACTTTAAGTATTGAAGAATTTTGTCAATTTCTTGCACGTGTCTCTCTTAGGTCATGCATAATTTGACTCACTACATTAACTGTATAAGCAATTTCTGGTCTTGTGTGTGATAGATAAATCGATTTTCCTACCAATCTCTAACATTGGGCCATCTCTATAGGAGCACTTTCCTCACTTCCAATTCTGTGATTTTGTTCTATAGGAAATATTGAGGTTCTACATCCCAACTTTCCTATTTCTTTGAGGAGATCAAGTACATATTTCTTTTGGGAGATGAAAATTTCATTCTTAGAGTAAGCAATTTCTATTCCAAAAATATATTTAAGTTTTCCTAGGTCTTTCATTTCAAATTGGCTGCCAATTTTTCTTTTAACGTCAATTTTTTTGTTTCATCATTTCCTGCAATAATCATATCATCCACATAGACAAGCAATAAAGTGAGTGTACTTGTAGAAGAGTGCTTTTATGAATAGAGTATGATCTTCTTGGCTTTGTTTGTATCCCAAGGAAACCATTGCTTTTGTAAATCTTCTAAACCATGCTCTAGGGATTACTTAAGACCATACAATGCTTTCTTTAAGAGGCATACTTTGTTTCTTTCATTTTTGACTTCAAAACCTGGGTGAATCTCCATGTACACTTCCTCTTCTAGATTTCTATGAAGGAAGACATTTTTTACATCCAACTAGTGTAAGTTCCACAAAAAATGAGCAGCCAAAGCAAGAACAACTTGAACTCTATTCATCTTTGCCACTAGGGAAAATGTCTCCTCATAATCAATCCCATAAGTTTTGGTATATCCTTTTGCCACTAATCTAGCTTTATATCTTTCTATTGTCCCATCTATCTTATGTTTCACTGTGAATATTCATTTACATCCTACTGTCTTCTTGTCTCTTGGCTTATCAATAATCTCCCAAGTTGAATTTCTTTCTAATGTATTAATCTCTTCTTTCATGAATGTTCAAGTTTCATGGCCTCCTGGATTGAGGTAGGCATTTTTGTGGCATCAATGGCAGCAATAGTGCTTTTATGCTTATCATAGATATTGTCAGTGAAAACATAATGAGAAATAAGATATTTAGCACATGATCTTGTTTCCTTTCTCAATGTAACGAGTAAATCATCAATAATACTTACCTCCTCCTCACTAATATATTCAGGATCCTCACCTCCATATTAGACATTTTTTCTCACTAGAGAGTCGAAGTGGATTGTTTTCTTCTTTCATATTTTTTGTCAAAAAAATTGTCTTCTTCCTCACTGTGGACTATGGTAGTTTTATTGCTTAGATCTTGGGCATCTTGCTAAGACAAACATGGTAATGACAAGAAGGAGAGTTCATCCACTTTAAGTGCTTTCTCCTCCTAAAGTGGTGGGCTGACATAAAATGATTGTGTTTCATAAAAGGTGGCATCCATGGTGATAAAGACGCGACGACTCTGAGATGATAACATTTGTACCTTTTTATTAGAAGGATACCCAATGAAGACACATTTAAGAGCTCTAAGATCTAATTTACTATGGTTAAGATGATGAGAGTGAACAAAAATAATACATTCAAAGACTCGACTAGATAGACTCGTTATTAGGGGAGAAGAAGGAACAAAAGACAATAGAGACTTTATAAGACTAATGTCAGTTAAGATATGAGTGGGTAACCTGTTGATGATATATGTTGCAATTAACACATCTTCTCCCTAGTAATTTTTTGAAACCGATATTTGAAAAAAAAGATCTCTAGTTACTTCAAGAAAATGACGATTCTTTCTTTCTACAATCCCATTTTATTGACGGGTGTTTACACATGTTAAATTATGAAGAATACCATTATGAGACAAAAAAATTAGAAATTCATGATGCACATATTCAGTACTATTATCAAACCTTATTCTTTTTATATTTTTTCAAATTGATTTTGGACAAGATGGAAAAAATTAACAAAAATTTGAAAAACTTCTGATTTATTTTTCATAAGGTATGTCCACATGACATGACTACAATCATCAATAAATGTAACAAACCATTTGCCTCAGGAAATAGATTCTATGACAGGACCCCAAACATCAAAGTGAATTAAATCAAATGGAAAAGTACTCTTTTTATTACTAATAAGATAAGATGCAATAATGGTGTTTTGACAACTGATAAATATCACAATTAAAAGAGTCAACATACTCCTTGGTAAACAAATGGAGTAATAAGGACTTGATAAGATTAAATGAAGGATGTCCAAGCCTTTGATGATGTAACCATATTTGGCAATTTGTCCACGTCTCAGATATAGATTATTGACTTATGATTTTTGTGTTACTTTAGTCATCAAACTCCAAAAGATATAACCCACTTTGCTCCTTAGAAGTTAAAATCGTCTTTCCCGTGGTAAGGTCCTGAAAAACGCATAAGTTGAAAAAAATGTTACTAAAATATTTAAATCCTTTGTGAGTTTTTGCACAGAGATAAGACTATTTGCTAATTTAAGAACATGTAAAACATCCTTTAATACAATAAATGAATCCAAAATTATATTCCCAGAGCCGCATATGGGTATACCCTGACCATTCACAACTGTAATAAAGTGTCATATGATCAGTTGCTCCTGAATCAAGGATTCAAATACCTTAAGACACATGACCAACAATATTGAGGCAAATCTTACCTTTCATGGAAGAATACATGATCCATAGGGCTTACTCATTGATTCAACCATTGCTTTCAAGCGCTCGATTTCCTCCTTATAAGCTTTCATATCAAGATTCGGTGATGGTGAAGGACTAGATTGTGAACGACTAGAGAGATTGATGGTTTCGTGTTTTGAGGTAGTATGATTTACCCATCTTTGAGTAGACCCTTTGTTGTTTCCCATGCGTTCGAGAACATTCTTTCTTCCATGGAGTTTGAAACATGTTTCCTTGGTGTGTTCAAATCTTCTACAATATGAACAATAGACCCCATGAGTACCTTTTTCAAACGACTTTCCTCCAGCATTTGTTCCTTTATGGACTCCCTTTCCAGTTGTCATGGCAGAGCCTGTGTTGGAGGTCCCCCATCAAGCATGACAATTCTCCGAGTTTCTTCTCCTCTTACCATAAAAAAAACTTCTGATAGGGATGATAATTTTTCTCTTCCTAAGATTTGTACCCGGATTAGGTTGTACTCATGATTCAAGCCATGGAGAAATTTCCACAATTTCAACAAGTACGACAACATCTGTTTTACACATCTTTATTGTTTGGTTTTGATCTAATTCAATCCAAAGTCCATTCAAGATTTTGTCATATTCTGATATGGAAAGGGAGTTCTGTTTTGTATTAAATATCCTGCTTTCAATGTCATAGCATGCAGTAAAATCCTTTTTTAATTAAAAAGTAATTTGTAAATCATCCCATATTTCTTTGGCAGAAGAATGTAACATATAATTTCTACTTATCTCAGGAATCATGGACAACCACATCCAAGTCATAATTAGTGAATCTTCATTATCCCAAATTGGAAAATGAGTGTCGTCTGGTCCTGGTTCTCCTCCATCTATGTGATCTAGTCTTGAACGTCCCTTGAGAATACTTCGAATATAGTGGCTCCATTGTAGGAAATTTTGATCATCCAACCGATAGGCACCCACCATATTGGGTAGATCATTAGGACCCAAAGGAATAATTTTTACTTCAAACATCACGTAGAACGCAATCAGGTGTCTCCGGTGACCTTATCCGAGACGATGATGATGTGTGGGTTACACCAGGAAAAGGAGTAGAACTTAAAACTCATATATACTCAAATCTTGGCCAAAGCCAAACGGGATGTCACCAGCCCATGGAAAGGTTAAGGAGGCTTTGACGACCTTGTCTGTGACGATGATGAGTGGGTCTCGCCGGAACTAGGCATGTGGGTTACACGCGTCGTCGACGGTGACGACGCGTGACAACTTTTATTTCGGAGCCATTTTCGGTGTTGTGATCACTAAAGTTGGGCACACCTTTCTGCCTTATCAATGATCCCAATTGGCTATTGCAACAACCGCGATGGTCGAACAACGATAGCAGTGGCTATTGTTGCAGCGAAAACGGATCTCCCAAGATCGGGAGTTCTAATACCAACTTAAAAAAGAGAATGATTTTATTATTTTCATTCATGTTAATTAATTATATTCTCTTATCTCTATTTGTACCAATCTAATCTTCTAAAAAAGAGAAATAAAGAGACAAAATAATCTAAAAAATCATATACATGTTTTCTCTAATTTTATAAATATTTTCTCTAATAGAATATTTTATAAATTTTTCTTCTAATTACAACATTTTTCAAATCACATTGTATCACGTATTTTAATTATATTTAGTTTTATTTCTTTTCTAGTATTTCACAACAAATCAAATTTGAATTCCCTAGAGTTGAAAAACAAGCGTGGAAAGAATTTAAGACATATTCAGTTTTAGTTCTTTGTCTAAGTTCTTAGATAAGAACTCAATTCTTATTTAATTTTTGTCTTGGAGAAAATTAGATGATATCTGTTTGTAAAATTCATTATTTTACAATAATGTTGAGAAACTTGGTTTACAGTAGAAACAAATGACAAAGAATGAAAAGAAAATAGATTTTAAGAAAAAAAAAAATGAATGAGGATTATAAGGGAGAAGAGCAAAGAAGTGAAAATTGGGATGAGTGATACCAGTAAATTTTAATTTATTTCAGTTTATGTTAAAAAATAAAATAAAAATATAATATTATAAAATTTATTAAAAATGAAATGACAACTAAAATTACATTTAAATATTAGAAAAAACAATGTGGAAAATTTGTAAGCTATACATGACAACAATAGATAAAAAAAGTTAATGATTCAAAATTTTAATTAATATACTTTTATCATTTAATATATGACACTAACTTGTTTACTGTTTAACATTTGATGCAGTTTCTGTAAAGAGGATTAAATCAATCCTTACTTTACAAAAATATCAATGTAATAAATAATATGATAGATAAAAAAATTTGAAAATGTCAACCAAATATTTTTCTTAACGCATTGTACATACGGTCAAGAATTATTTATTTATTTATTTATATAATATATGGTTTTCCTGTTTTTTTCTCCACTTTTATTCTAACTTAATTAGTATGCATTGATAAAAAAAATATTCCATAGTCAAATTTTAAAATGTTATGTATTTTAAATATGAAAATAAAGTTATTTCACCCCATTACCATTATCTTTGACTATTTTTATAAAGATAAAATGATTTTGTCAAAAGTTAACTTTTGTATTTCCAAAACAAAGAGAGAGAATGGAAGAGAAATAGTAATGTCAAAAAATCATAAAAAAATGTAGTGTCAAAATGTCAGTATCTTAAAAGGAATTATCCTTTTTGTGTTTGCCTTTTTTTTTTCATTTTTAATTACCATTTTATTTAAATTTGACTGATTTTTTAAATTTTATTTTCTTTAAAATTTTAACTATTTTTTAAAATTAAATAAATAAAAATAATCTATAAAATAAATAAAACTATTTATAATTAAATTATCAAAAAATATTTATATTTTTTTTTATGATTATAATTTTATTATTTTCTATAAAAAAAAAGTGAATACATGTGTGTGTTTTGACTTGTATATATAAACCCAATTCCTTCTTGTTTTTATAATTAAAAAATCAATTTAAGTAAAAAACGTAAATTGATGTGGTTATTTGATTTTATGTAGAAGGGACCTAAAGAAAACCAAGTGAATAATTCTGAAGATAAAAGAAATAAACTATAAACTTCAATAGATACGTTTTTAAGGAAATGAAAGAGGTATTATATATTGTATTGTTTTCTTTTAATTATTCTTTATGATACTATTAATTATTAATAATAACAACTATTTATTTATTTGTTTTTGAATCCCACACATCGAAAACCTTGCCTTTGCAACGGTCAAGAGCTTCTTCAACTCCCTTTGAGTTGCTGAAACTCTCAACACTTTCATTCACCAATGGAGACCAAAGATTCTCCTATGGAACTGTACGAAATCTCTACGGAATCCGATGGATCCGACTCCGATTCCGACTGGGAGGACTCGGGAGAAGACCCCGACTACGACGCGCTTGAAGAAAGTCATAGCAAATTCTCAAACCTCTCACTTAAGCACAAGGCAAAAGCGCGGTAAAATCCTGAACCGATTGCACTCCATTGTTTAAAATTGAACTTTTAAGCTTTATTTGGTCGTAGCTTGGTGTATCAGCTTTATCGAGGAGAAGGGTCGAGGTGAGGAAGTGTTGGTGGTCACTGCATCTGTAAACGATGGAGAGAATTTTGGGAAAGTTCAAAAGTTAATCGAAGGTTAATCCTTTTTTCTTTTCTTTTTTTTCATTTTGGGTTTTACTATGAAGATTTTAACAATCGTTAGCTACTCTTTTCAAATCTTTCTTTTAAACCCTTCGTGTTCTTATGTAGAAGTGGAAATGGAAATAAACATGATGCGTGTTTTTTGCAGTGTTTACGTTTTTCTATTGAACATTTTCATCTGTCATTTGTTTTGGCTGGCAGAGGGATTGTTGGAGAAATTGAAAGTGGATGAATGCAAGTTGTATTTGAGGAAGAATGGTCTGAGGCTAACTGGAAACAAGGACACACTTATAGAACGCATAAGGGAGCACTTGGAGTAATTGACGTTTTCTGTGAAACACTTCAACCAGCAGTTTTTCAAAAAAAAAAAAGAAAAAAAGAAGTTGTATGAATTCTTTAATTGTATAATTTTCAGGATTTTAAATGGTGGGGAGAAGAAGTATCCGTCTTCTAGCTTTGTGTTTAATTGTAAAGGTGGGTTCTTGTGATTTTTTAAATATGCTGTTTTAATGAAGCATTTCCAAAAGCTATGAGATTACTTGTTCGGATCAAAATAATATGTAAACTGATTCATCGTGTTCCTCATAAGTTTGAAAGGATTATTGTGATAATTCGAACCACAAGAATATTTGGAGTTCAGTTGTTTTTTTTTCCAACATTTTGTTTCTAAGACAAAGTTTTAATTAAGTACTCTGTTTTTGAAATCTAATATTAAGCATTCACCTGTATCCCTATTGCTAATATATTAAATATATTTCTTGTTTGTATCATTTACTTTCCTGATTTCTATATCTATTTAACAGTTTCTGCAGTTAGCTACATCCTCTAGATATGCGATCATCGTCTTTTAGTTTATGTGGCCTCAAACTCTGTTGGTCTAATTTTATTTTATCATCCATATGCTTCAGAACCTGAAAATACTTTGGCTTGTGCAGGTGATGCATGCACTGGTGATGTAGTTTTGTTTGAGCAAAATGTCTATGAAATGTAAGCTGTTTTTTTATATATTTTTTTCTATCTCAATTCATTTTAAATGGAAAAGACCTTACATGCTATATTTTATACACTGAAACATTTTGGAGGGCGTACATATATGCATAAAGATTGACAAACACAGTATTTTTATGCTTACTGCTACTAATATACATGTCATTGGATATACTGTTCAGCGATGACAGATTAATGATATTGGTGAAGTTCAATTCTAAATTACTGCCATCTTCCAGTTTCTTTATAAGATTTGGTTTTCTCAGGTTTAACATCGCATCCAGAAGTGCTAGTGGTCCACCTTGTGGCAAAAGGATTGTTGCAGGCCGCATAGTGAAAGAAAGCTATGGTGCTGCCAAACAACAGCATACATTTACGGTGAGAATAAATTTAGATAGTTTTCTTTGATGGATACTAACATTACGGCAAAGTATGTTTCTCTTACACAAGGGTACTGGTCACTGGTCTATCAGACTACAGAAAATCTTTAGAGCTATGGTTTCCTTTTCTTGGAGTATAATTTTAAATACCAATGAAGATGCATATTATCTCTCCTTGGATAGCAGGATAGTTTAAGCTGCTATTATTATGATTTTCCAGTAACAATATGCTCTGTACTTATCCTGTTCATAAATAGATTGAAGTGCTCTGGAGTAAAGGAGAAAAGCCTCTCCCTCCCCTTTACCCCCTACTGATTAAGGGTCGAAACCTTTACAGGCTGAAGACTTTGAGACAGGTTCCTCATTTGCTACCATCTCCTCATTTCCCTTTGAGAAAGGTTCCTTAAATGATTAATATGTTCTGTGTCCCTAATATTAGAAATGGGAAGATGAAGCAGAAAGGCAAAAAATATTGATGGAAAAACACTCAAGGGGATCTCTTGCTAGGGCAGATAGAGAAGAAAGGATTCAAGAAAAGGAGAAGAGGAAACATACTAAGGAAAATAGGTACTTCATTTCAGATTTAAAGTATTTTGTCTTCTACACTGCCACTGTTAAGTGTACTAACTACTTATGATTACAAAATAATTTCATGTACTTTCTGCGTTATATGTTCAGGGTCTCCAAAAAGGAAGCAAGGAACCAACGTCAATCAAATTCACACATTACAAGGCCACAATATCAACCTCAAGGAACAAATGTAGTCATTAATCCAGAAAACCCTGAATTTCCATCTCGAAATTCAGTTTTATCTGTCAATATGATGAAAGAAAGATACTGTATTTTAAATAATTCAGCAGCAACTTTTGGAGGAACATCATTTGCTGTTCACAGTATGCATAGAAATCACACAAGTGACTTTAGGAATACTTTTGATATTGGTCGTGTGCGAGGAGCAGAAACTGGTGCAAACTATTATGCAGACCCCCATTTCAGAGAAAACCTCCCTAGATTTGTGAACTGCCACCCTAACATGGCTGAAATGGGCACTCATCATAGAATACCTTTGGCAAATGCAAACCATTCTCACCCATTTATGGCCCCCAACAGAGAAAGCTTTAAGATAAATCAAGTGTGCAGACATTATTCCCGTGGAAGGTGCTATTTTGGGGACAAATGCAAATTCTTACATGATCTTAGAGACAAAGGGAATGCATGAATTAAAGAAAAATTATGGGGGCATGATTTCATATATTGTGCCATTCAAATGTTTCTGGGTTTTTTAACTGGAAAATAGAACAAATTGTGTCTGTCGTTACAAGATTTTGTGGTGTGTTTCCCTCTTGTTTCTTTTCACTTCAGTCTTGTTAAATATTTTTCTAAGGCTTAAGCTTTTCCTCTTGTTTCTTTATTATCTATAGTCACATTCTACAAAATAAATATTAGGTACTCTGGTACGTAATAACGGTATAAATTTGATATTTTTTTACTATTCCCAATTTTTTATTTAATTTAATAATGTTAAACTTATTTTATTATATTTCAACAAAAATTCATATCAATTTCAATTTTCTAAAATTAAAATGGTTATTAAAGAGTTAAAACATTGATAAAAAAAACTTTCAGCACAGCTACTCCACATTAATAAATAAATTATATAATATATATATATATATATATATATATATATATATATATATAATGTATAATATTTTTTTAAGTTCTGGAATACACGTTATTCTTATTTATGAAATGCATAATCTGAAAAACTTCCGAACAAGACAAAATTTCCACATCACGTTATATGAAAAAAAAGGGATAAAATGACTATTTAAAATTTATGGAACTCAAAAAGAATTTTTTTTCTAACACACGTAGTGATGAACTATATATAGGATTTGATTCAATTAATCCAGTAAAATAGTATTAGGTCAAAAGGTTCCAGATTCTAAAGTAAAATGAAAAGTTAAACTTTGGCTATCTACCTCCACAATTATTAACTGCACTCCTACAATACTATAAAAGGACTAAAACACCCTTCATACTTATACCACATCATGCCACCATTTTTGCTTCTTTCACCACATTACTGACGCAACAAAAGAATTGATTCCGAATTATTTTTTTTCAGAACGTATTGCGAAAAACTTTTTTCAGAAACATATTTCATATATGAATATTCTCAAAAATTCATTCTAAAAGGTATTTTTTGAGTTTCGATTTTCTGAAGCACATTTCATACATTCTAAAAGGTATTTTTTGAGTTTCGATTTTCTGAAGCACATTTCATACATTCTAAAAATTCTGTTCCGAAAATTATATTCTAGAAATTTCGTTTGAAAAGTTCTATTTCGAAAATTGTTCCAAAATTATTGTTCTGAATTTTTGAGAAGTCTGTTTCGAAAAACTTCCTAAATATGGAATCCAAAAGTAACTTTTCAAGATAGTAAAATGGACATTTCAAAAGTCTGAGGAGTGCGGAAAGAAATTATGAGGATGCATTAAAGCCTAAAATTTTACAAAAATCTAAGGGTACACTTGTATCCCCCAATATTAAAAATACAAAATTCATTACTATTTACTAGTTTTTGTTTCATATATTTGGAAATTTTAGTGTATATTTACATTAAGTTATTGTGATTGTGATTAATAATGATTACGTTAGCTTCGAATACAAGCTTTTGCTATTGATGTACTTTCAAAAAACATAACTTGTTACTATGCTTGATAAAATAGCTAAAGAATAATCCTACCAAAACTATAAAAATAGAATAAAATAGCTAATATTGGCCTAAATATCGTTAAAACTTTAACTGATGTGTCCAATGGGTGCAAAAAAGAACAATAAACTATTTACAACAGACACAAGACATGTGATCCCCCTATAGTTACAAAGCATAAGCATATTTATTCAATATGCTTTATGTTTATTAATAAGTAAATAATTATCAATTTCCGGCATACTTTAATGCACAAATATTCAACATCATGTGCTTGGTTCCAAGGTTTCAACAACCTAGGTTGGAGGGGCAGTGTAACTTCATTGTGCATTACTGACAGAATTACTCTTGTTAACACCTTGCATATCCATGGGGGAGTTTGTTATACTACTAACAGAGCCGAGGGTCTGAGAGCTCAACTGTGGACTGGCAGGACAAGCTTCGGGATTACCGGCACTTATGGCATGAATTGCACCTGAGCTTATTTGGGGACTCATCGGAGTTCGTTGACTGATTTGCTGAGGGCTTGCTTGCTGATGTGTTTGTTGGTTCAACTGTGGAACTCCCATTGATGGAGATCCCACCTGTGGGGGAGAAACAACTGCCTGCAATTGTGAACTTGTTTCTTGCTGTTGCTGCTGCTGCAACTGTTGTTGTAGTTGTAACTGCTGTTGTTGGGGTTGTTGATGTTGCTGCTGCTGCTGATTCATATAAAGATTCATCCCGGCCATCATCTTTGGTGGACCCATCGGCCGTTGCATTGCATTAGTCCTACCCATTATTGAAAGACCAGCAGGACCAGGGTGCATTTGTCTGGCACCAGAGATGCCAGCTAAGTTTGACTGAGGGGAACCCATCATACTTCGAGTCGGTACCAATCTAAGCTTGGATAAAATCTCAGCAGATGTGGAATTTAGCGATCCAGACCTGAATTGTTGGCTTATGGAATTAGTAATGTTTGAAGTCTGGCTAAGATTCATTGGGTTCTGACCCATATTTCCCATGCCCGCTATAGATGTCATTGGAGCTGAGATTCCACTTCCTCCTATTCCTCCCCTTGCACCTCCCATCCCCATAGTATTGCCCATGGGTGCAAGCCCAACTAGGTTGTTTCTCAAGTTACCCATTCCCACATTGGTTCCAAGTCCCACCATTTTCCTTTGCATTTGTGGCTGCTGCTGCTGCTGTTGCTGGTACATCTGAATCTGGAGAGCTGAAGACTTGTTGAGCATGTGATTACCTAACGGCATGTTGGAGTTCTGTCCGACTGGATTTAAGTGTGAAAGCTGATTTGTCCCAAGCATCATAGAAGATCTCTGGAACTGGGAATTCTGCTGTTGAATGAGTGTGTGTTGATTTTGTTGCATCTGCTGCTGCTGATGCTGTACAGTTTGTTGTGAGTCCAGTTGCTGCGGTCTTGAAGACATTGAAACACCAGAGAGAAGTCCTTGAGAAATCTGTAAGGCTTGGGGGTTTCCAGGTGGCAACATCCTTGAGTTTGTTACAAGATTCTGGGATAGGTTTATGGATGCATTATTTCCAGAAACTGGTTTGGCAATTTCATTAGATGACTGGCCAGGAACGGATTCTCCATATTGTTGCATTTCAACTACAACATTATTAGGAGCAGTAGATTGATTGCCCGATGGAAGGTTAACAAGGTTTGGTTTAAGTTGGATCCGGTCATCTTCCTTCACATATCCTTCACGTATCATCTACAATAGGAAGATTAAAATATTCAGAAAACCAATTGACGAATGTATGTTTTATATAGAGTGACATACCTGTGAACAGAACTGTTGAGCAAGCAAATCCGCAGAATGCTGATTCACAAAAAGGTTACATAAATCAGAGGATAAACTTGTAGAAAACCCCTTATATAAATCAGAGGAATAAACTTGTAGAAAACCCCTTATATAAATCAGAGGAATAAACTTACAGAAAATCCCATACATAAATCAAATGCTTGCTCTACTTTAACAGTTCTGTTAGAATCTTGTAAACATAGTAATGGTGGATACTTAAATTAATTTGATTGATTATATATTTAATTTATTAGCCTAAAATAAGATCACTAAATACTTTATAATTATATTTTTCACCTATAGATTGTGGTCTAAATACACGAAATTTATCCTGTGCTCTCATGTTTCTCTCTCTCTCTCTTAACAAGTTCATTAAGAAATTAACAAATTCATGTCAACGACCAATGAACTGTTAACTTAATGTTCAGAGTTAACACATTATCGGTAAAAACTATCCTCCCAAAATGACAATGGAGAAGTACAATCCAAGTTAATATATAATTTGGAAGCAAGATAAACCGTGCCAGTATGAAAGGAAGTAATATATGACAAAATTATGACAATATGCCCCTTTTGTACATGGAATAGAATGAAAGGAAATAGCAATGGGAAGAAATCAACAAAAAATTAGATTTCCCCAAAAGGTCTCAAATGCGTAAGGTTTGACTAGGTGAAGAAAGAGCATATAAGATAAAAAAAATAGGTAGGAAATGAATATTTGGATTGAAAGGCTTCAAAAAGGTTAAAATGAACAATAGATTAAAATATGAAATAATTTAAGCAGAACATACACATCTAACTTCATCCTTAGTGTTTGTGTTAGGAAAAAGGATGGAGCTTAACTAAACCTCAAAACCCATCTTCAGGTAAGGGTTGTCCCTCAATTATATTTTCTTCACGCAATCTATCATACTCAATTTGGCACTTAGATTTTTTTTTTTTCGATATACCCAACACTGTTGGACTTTTTGATGTGATAAAAAGATGGCAGGTCACCCCTTTTAATGAATCTAGGATAGGCTTTAACATAGTCTTGCAATGTAAATTTGACTTATCTCAATCTCATAAAACTACTTTTAAGGATTATATATATATATATATATATATATATATATATATATATATATATATATATATATATATATATGCCTACAGTGGAACTTACAGTATTTGGTAAAGTGAGGAGATAATCCTCTGCAGCTAGGTAATCAGCGTCTTCAACATCCCCGTAATACAGAGCCACAGTACCATCAGATTTCTCAAATATTATCATCCTAGTTCGCAACCTTGGAACTAGAGAAACATGATTTCCTGTATAAAAATGGAATGTCAAATAAGGAAGAAAAAATATATATTTCCAAGAAGGTAGATAAATTGATACAAACCTTGAACTACACGCTCAGGCACACATAAAGTTATTATTCTCATTTTACACGCATTCATACTCCCACCTATAAGTGACTTTGACAAAGAAATTGAATCATCTATCACTCCCTCATTATTAGTTGAATTGGCAATATGTGGTGCTATATGTGTTGTTACATATGCATTTTGCTTCTTCATCTGAAAATCCTCGACCCTGTTCTTCTTAAAGTTAAGTTGATGCCTGAAGAAGTCCGCACCATAATTGTAAGAACACAACACGAAACATGACATCAACATTTGTTTCAAATAAAGAGCAAAGGCTAATCCATTAAAATAAATCAGATTATTAGAGAAAATAAAAACTAAGATAACAGATTAAATATTGGTCGAAGCTACGCAATCACAGAATATTTGCATTATTTTTCTAAGAATAAATATGTGGAATATAAAAGACATCGGGATGCAGTTTAAAATTCAAAACAGAATACCTCATTGTCACCATTTCAATTTTAGAGAATCGTTCAAGCATATTTTGAAGGCCTTGATCAACCAAACTCGATGTCACAACTGAGGGGCTATTTGCATTCAGTGGGACACTGGTTGTACCAACACTAGCAGGAGAGCCAACTCCATTCATGGCTGGAGTCTTAGGAAGGGAATTAGATTTTCGTTTTGCAGCTAGTTGTGCCTGTTGCTGCTGTCTTTGTGTAGAATCACTAGATGGAGTTCCAACAGTAGTAGGAACAGAGACCATTGCAGTCTTGTCTTTCTGTACTGTTCCCACAGCAGCCATTGAAGATGGTCCAAAACTTGGTCCCATTGCACCATTGGAAAATTCACCTGATTTTGAAGATAATGGGGAGTGAGGTAACGCTCCAGTCGATAACCGAGGACTCTGAACTGATTTCCTTTTCTGATGCTGATCATCTTTTTTTGTGTCTTTCTCTATATGCTGACCCAGGTTCCAGGCTGCCTGCGGAAAATTGGGTCTCATGAATGCATGCTGTGGCAATCGTTGCTGAAGCCGTAACTGTTGTGGATCTAATATGTTTGTTTCTATTTCAATCTCACTCCTATTGCGGTTTGTCTCTGCACTATCTACTTTGTCAATTTCAAACTGTTCTTCCTTTGCAACCAATCTCATGCCCTGCTGACCAGAAGTAAAGGAAACTGGCCCCATCTCTTGGTTCATCCCCCCTTCAAAAACTTGCTGAGGAAACTTTTGAATGCCACCACTTCCATACTGAATACCTCTGGCCAAAGCTTGTTGTTGCAATGTATTCTGCCAATTCATATCTGTTCCTTGAAGAGATTCAACATGTGAACCTATTTGCTGATGCTGCATTGCTTCAACAACAGCAGCCGTAGGCCTCATTCTTTTTGCAATATTGGGTAAAGGTGACGCTTGTCCATCTTGATCCCTTTTTCCATGAAGAGAAGCACTTGAGTTTGCATGATCAGCATATGAAATCATGACATCTTGTGCAGAAGGAGAAGCCCCGGATGAATTAATAGAAGGAACTGGTCCCTGCTCCTGCAAACTTCTTGTAGTTCCAACTGCCATTGCATATCTTTGTTGATGGGACATCATCGGAAAGTTAGGGATGGAAGAATCAGGTATAAAATTCTTAGGTCTCAAGGCCATGGCAATATTCGGAGTAAGATTTTGCATGGATGGATTTTCATGGGTCTGCTGTACAATAGCATTGGAAGATGTGTTTCCCAAATCGCCTAACCTGCTAATTGAAGCTTCTTGCACTCTATCTATGCATACTTTCTTCCCATGAATTTTATTGGTAGAAGTAACAGCAAACTCTGGCATATTCCTTAATCGCTTTCTTGGCAAATTGAGCTGTAACATTAACTTCAGGACTATTAAGATGCCCATAACACTGAACTACATTCATAAAGGGGCAAAAATAACTTCAGTATACCTTTGCAGGAAGTGGACTTTCACACAGCCGATCTAACTTTGGAATAGGGTCTAGATGAAGTCTTGGTTGTAATGATTTCAGTATCTTTGATTCAACTTCCTATCATCAATGTGAACACAGCTAAGTGAGATCAATGAAAAAATTATAGGAATTGGTCATCATGAATGATGAATCATACTTACCATCAGATCACCATATGTCCAAGACTTGTCAGTAATTGATGGAATGTCCTTAACAATATTTTCTAGGGACATCTTGAGGCATACTTTGCTAACAGTAGGAGAACCTTCTGCAGACACACTACTCCCTTTTTCAAAAGAGCATCTTCGATAATCATGCACCTGGAGAGTGACAGGATAGATTTAAAGATCAATCTTATAAAAAAAATGAGCATCATCAAAATTTATATTATATAGCAATTGAAAAATGCGAAGAAACAACTAGTGAAGTGGGAAAAAATTGTAAAACTACATATTGGAACACATAAGAAGCTCTTTATATTGTCTATAATCAATATAAAGAAAAGTATAAGACATGATATCCATATGAACAACAGAACCAATTAACCAAACTAAAGTACAGAAGAAAATTCATGTCCCTTTAATAAATTTGCATAAGAAAGTAAAATAAACTCTAAATGTTAACTTTGAAAGCAAAGCATCTAAAAAATAAAAAGGCTTACCTCACATATTAGTGCTCCATCTAGATATTTGGCAGGTATATCATCAAGAATATCCCCAGGTAAGTGACCTGACTCGATGGCCTGCAAATACATCATTATATATATAAATATAAAAAGGAATGTATGTACAAGAAATTCTCAACACAAACATACAACTGAAATTGATAACAAAATTACAAAAAACATAATCTGTTGGATAAGCCACAGAATGTGAAGCTACACAAGGAAAGGTCTCAGACAACAGCAAATGTCTGGTTCTACTTCTATTTCCAGTCAGAGTTATTAATATCACGTAAGCAGCACCAGGAATTAACAAAGACTCCATCGTGTTTTTGCTGCTGGAGCTGAATAGCGGTGTAAGGTTTGTAATGCATGATAGAGGTGTAAGGTTTATGGGTAACAAAACCCAATTTGGTCCCTGTTGCAGTATCTTCTTTGGGCTTTTTTAGAGTAAAAATGACATCGAGCCTTGGTTAGGCCCAAAAGAAAAATCCCTAATCCCCTATCATTTCCACAGAAAAAACAAAAATTCATCAGTTCTCCCTTTCTCTTCCCAACCAAACATGCCTTCTATCAGCTCAACCATGCTGGAGACCACCAAATCCCCGTGGCTTTTGCTCTTTGTAATTTACTTGGACGTTTTGCTTAATAAATGCAAGATTTTTTACCAATAATTATAAATGAGCTGATTTCAGAGTACTTTATCTGCATTATACATGTAATTATGTGTATAGTATATGTCAAACTCTAAGGAAGAGAGAAACATTGAACTGAAACCGTGTGTTTTGGACACAGCATGGGTGCTTTATTTATATTGAGAAAATGAATCAATCAATAAATAGAAGAGATTTTATATCCTCTAATAAGAAAGATGTAGTAAAGAAATAAATAAAAATGTTTCTAATAATACATATATAATATAGATATTCCTGATTACATAGGATCAGCTCCTAATTTTGTTTCTATAATAACAGTATAGATTATGTATAAGAAATATTTCAAATAGCAGTCATCTTTGTGCTATCCCATTATAGTGTTTTTGGGGTCAGCCAATATCAAGATTGATAATGATGCTTTCCATATTTAGGTGCCGAGTAAAGAAGGTGAAGACAGTCAAACAAATATCAAATCCGGTGCCACTAAACTCAAATTATGAAACTCAATTATGATGTCATTAAAAATTGATTGAATCAAGCCAAGAATCTTAAAGTCTAGCATGAGAATTTTGATACAAGCATACAGTGATGCATATTTTAAATAAATACAGAGTGGTGAATGCCCCACTCAGTGATTGGAAATGCTTACTATACATATGCTGAAAGTGTTGATTGTCACACTCAATGATTGTCAGCATTAGAATTTAAAATTTAAAACTGAAAGAATAAGAAATTACATGGTTCCGAGATAATTACCAAGAAAAGACTTTCAGATGACCTATCATAGGGATGTAACAACTTTGGAAAATCTTGATATTTTGTTTGATTTGCTGCATCATTCTGAAAATTCTCAAAGTAGTTAACTTCATAAGAATGCATACAAGGTCAAATTCCACGATTCTATCACATTGTTGTCATTCCTTAAATTATAGCAAAATATTAATTGTTGTTTTAAACAAACCTCAGAAGGTTTCCCAATAGAATAACCATCTGCAAACAGGTTCAATGTGAAAGAAGCTTCCCTCTCTGTCAAAACAAGTAACTAAGTAAACACCACAAAACTCAGGATTTATACAAAAGTGAGCTATATACTTGATGGCTGACCTGCTAATGAAAGAGTTTCAGATGAAGATGACTGTGGAATCTGAGCAATCTTTTCCCCAGCCTCAACAAGACCACTCTGTATAAATATAGTTAAGGAAATCAAGAAAACAAAGTTTTAACAAATTCCATTGTTTAAATTGATTTTTAAACTAAACTTATAAGTCAAACTACAGATTCTAGGTCAGGATATTGCAACATAATCCAGGGTTATACATCCTTTAAAAGAATAGAAAATCTACCAATTCAGTGAAAAAATTAAATCCAGAAAACTCGACATTTTCAAATTTCACATATTATTAGCCTAGCTCCCTTAGATGCAATCCCCAAAGCTGGAAATCAGAAGAATAGTCACGTATTAGTTGTATGGTTGTGTGGCATTAGCCAATCCAATCAAATGATGCAACTTATTTACTTTTCTACATTGTATCCATACAGTGGCGATAAAACAGAAGAATTTAGTTTGTTAGTAGACAATGATTTTCACATCTAACCTCCTCCCCATAAATTCCCTAGCGCAACTACATCTTCATTACTTTTGGGAGTAATAATATCAGTGAAACGAAAAATAACACTGGATGAAACTTCAATAAACTTTGATAATAAATAAATGTTGTTTTTCTATTTCTTCCATAGGTATTATCATCCGGCCCAAATTTGTTTGAATTATTGGTTCGGAACCAAAAAAAATCAGTTGAGTTAGGCACATTTAATGTAGTTAGACACCTGCCGAAGGGGAATTCAAACCTCAGTTCCACAGTGTGGAACTACTCTTCAATTTTACTTGTAGATTACAACAACACCCAAAAAAGATTAAGAAAAACATGTCGAACAGCAAACAAATTTGTGAATTAATCGAGAGACCCCGAACTCAATTTATGATTGTTTGTAGGAATATCGAATCCAATTACGGTTGCGTATTGGTGATCTTACCTGGGACTTGGAATTGTCCGATGCGGCTTCGTGCGGTTGGGGAATTGACTTGGGGCGAAACCTAGTGCCGGTCTTGGAGACCTTGAAGGAGACCCCCATGCTGTGGGAGCACAATTTTGATGGGAATAGTAAAGACAGCAAAACCCTAGAAATTAGCCAAAAACAAAAACAACGAAGGAGAGAGAGAGAGTCAAAAGTGCTGTGTTGAGTTGAGTTAAAACGCTTCAACTCAACACAACATATGTAGATATAGAAATAGAGAGAGAGAGAGACGAGCAGTGTCGCACACAACATCAAATGTTCCTTCGATTCCATTTGTGTTGAGTTTGTAAGTTTGTCCCTTCCGCCATAAACATTGGCCTAAAAAAATATATTACTATTTTATCTAAAACAAATATTAATATTTTTTATGATTTTTTTTCTCTCAAAATAATCTCTTTTTTTAAAAAAAAAATTATTTGAATATATTTTTTAGAATATTATCTTATCAATTAGACCCATGGATATATTATTTTTCCAAATGAAGCTATCTTATTTTTTATATTTTTTTACTATTTTTTATTTTTCTAAATATAGAGAAAAAAATTAAAATTAAAATAATGGAAAAGTAATTTAAAATAATTAATTAAAAACATTGAATTTAAATTCTCATTATTTTAAGAGAAAGAATAAAATAAAAATACTTTATAATTTTTTTAAATATAATTTGATATTAAATTTGGTATTATTATTTTTTCAAAAATTAAAAATATTATTATAAAACATACTTATAATCAATAATAATAACAACAATTATTATAATAAAGTTATAAAATTTTAAAATTATATTTTATTTCGAATTTATTATCTTTTACGAATTATCATTTTGATAACAAATTTTATTCTAATTTATATTAAAAAAATAATATTACAACAATAAAAAAAATCATCGTTAAATCTTTTCTTTACATTTTTTTACATTTTAAAGTAATTAAAATGTAATCTCAAATTTTTTTTAATTAATTATTTTTCTCTTATTTTAATTTTCAATATTTAATTTTTCTTTTTTTTCTGCTTTAAACAAAACTCTCCCACAATTCGTTCTCTAAAAAGTCCAAGGAACTTCTGATATCATACCTAAAAAAATCAATTAAAAATTAAATTTTCATCCATTTGATGAAATAATGTTCTATTAACTTTACTGAGTAACTCTTTTTTTTAAATAGAGGTTATTACTTATGAAAAATTTTAAAGATATAATTTTCTTTTATTTTAATTTTCAATATTTAATTTTTCTTTTTTTTTCTTCTTAAAAAAACTCCCACAATTCATTCTCTAAAAAGTCCAAGGAACTTCTGACATCAGACATAAAACAATCAATTAAAAATTTAATTTTCGTCCATTTGATATAATAATGTTCTATTAACTTTATTTGAGTAACTTTTAAAAAAAACAAAGGTTATTATTTATGAAAATTTTTAAAGATATTAATTTTATAATCAATTTAAAATAAAATTTATTACTATTAAAATAAAATATGCGTGATTAAATTAAAGAATAGTTTTAATCTATGTAATTAATTTAAAATTACAAGTTTTCAAAAGATCAATTAAAATCTAAATAAATTGATTTAGAAGGCATGGAGAAGAATTATTTTTTGCATCTACGAAATCTTTTTTTTTTAATCTGTCACATCAATCAAATTCTATACTAATTCTCACAAACTTTACTTCCAAATTCACTCTCACTTACCTCCAAAATTAACTCAAATAAACAACAAAAGTTACATTCAAATCCTCTCAAATTCATTCAATCATTCTCCCTCAAATCCATTCAAGTGAACAAATTGAATCATTATAAGAGAGACACAACGCCCCACCATATGCAGAAGAAGCCAATTTTAGACCATCTCCACAAATCAACTCTCATTTCTCAAAGATTAATAATATCATGATACACTTTTACATTCATTTGACATAAATTACAAATAAAATGATCAAAAAAGTACAAACTTTTGTATTATTTAAAAAAAAGTAAAAATAATATCAAATGTAAAATATTTAGGTATGTCAAAAAATCATTACTATTTATCATGAATGGATACATACGAAACATTCACTCACCTCTCAATCACTGTGAATAATATAATACACAACTTGAAACAAACACAGCGTAAGTTTGCAAAAGGTTTCAGTATTGTATTAGATTTGTTACAGGCTGTTTATCATCTGATGTTTCACAGCTTTATTCCTTTTCTTCCTCCATATAAAGAGAACCATTGTTATTTTGTAAGAAACTTAATATCAATTCAAATGACCTTTTCCCCTTCTTTTTTTTTCTCTTTCATGATATTAAGCAAATAAAAGACAACCAAGCAATGCGGAAAGGAGAACAATGATGATATATATAAAAAAAAAAGCCTGATTTAAATAATACAAATTATATACAAGGATCTTTTTTAACAATTTAAGAACAGGGCTAAAAGCAAAATTCCCGATACACTTTATTCAACAATTTTGCATTTCGGGGAATACCCCGAGTCTCGAACCTGAGATACTGAATAATGGTAACAGCGAAGGCATACAATTGCAGCAGGTTCGAGTTCGGCCACTTTGTGCAATCAGCACCAGACACTTTCATCCTCGCTCTTTCTTCCAAAAGCAAATTAATAACTACATAAAGAAAGTGTAAGCGTTTATAGGGCAGTTCATCCTTTAAAAATTTGTAGCTCCAGAAAAAGTACCGAACAAAGCTCAGCTCAAGAGGACACAGAAATCATTCCTCTGTAATTTCCATTTTACAGATTGAGTATTCCCTCTCGAACAATAAAAACTCCTACAAGTGAAAAGATCAAAACATCCATTCAGGCTTAAATTGACAAAATAAGAACTATTTTTAGTTGCAACTAACATACCAGCTCTAATATTTTTCATGTACATATAAACCAGTGGCTCAATGACTTACATATCTAGATAGAAATATACGGAATGGAAAACTAGGTGTATGTCGTTATTGCTAAGCAACTTATGGCACTTTGCGATAATGAAATTGACGAAAAGTCATTAGGTCTTTTTGAAAGAACATCTTCATAACAAGTTCTATGAGCTAGAATTCAATTTCATTTTTTTTCATACTTTTAATATCAAAATGGGCGTCTCAGTAACATTAAAAAAATAGCAAAAAATGACTTGTCTGTCTCCCTCAGTTACTTCTGTGCGCTACAGTATAGCCAATAATGAAAACCATATAACTAGTCTCATGACTCCGCGCAAACATAAAATAGGCTAATAGACGAAGGATGAAGTTTAAAGCATAGAGCCTAATGTTTCTTTGAGAAACACGAAACTATAATCTTGCCTGTAATTGTTGTTGACTAAACAAGTGAAGAAAGTCAGTTTCCGGACTGCCAACCAGCTCTATCAAAGTATCATGACAGTCAGGTAAGACTCCCGACCCCATTAGAGAAACAGAGACCTGTTGGTAAGACAGAAGTTGAAAATAATAAAACTCTGAAAATTCCAAAAAAATTAAAAAAAAAAAACAAATCATTGTGAACATATTTTATTTAGAAACAATTGACTACTCAACTAATTAATGATACCCATTTGATTAATTACTCCTGAGTGATTCAACGAACTCCCATTGGAAAAATTCTCAACAGTTTGAGTTTTTAACAGGTTACATCCACAAAAAATGTAAATATGTCAGTACAATCTGTTGACTTACTTGCATGCAACGAAGAATGACTTCTGGAAGGCAGCACCTACGACAAAGTCCTTTCACTATGTAGGTTGCCGGACACTCTAAGGTGCCATCTTTGTCAGAATACCAAGCATCCAAACGGGATATTTCCATTGTAACTCCAGCTTGAAACCGAGGAAGCTCACCTATGACAAGGAAATAAGTTAGAGGATCTTCTACCCATTTGTCCCAGGTCTCTGATTGTAACTCAAGCTTAAAAATGGTATGATCCAGTATTATATTCCATGGAAGAAACAAATATAACAATAAATTTCAAATCATAAAACACTTATATTTGAAATTTCTCTGAATGACCGCCTAATCCTGAAAGCAAGCCTATAGGTGTTTAGGCAGTTTATCCCAAGAATGGATTTTATATTTCTTACAAAACCTTTCACGGAACAGCTTCTTAGGCTTGGAACATGGAAACAAAGACCCAGTGTACCATTCTTTGTGAGTTAAGTCAACAGTGTAGAATGGAAGTAACAGCGAAGCCATGCTACTGATTATCTGGTCAACAAAAAGGCTTCATACCATGTTATGGACTGGCTCTTGATATAAACAATAGATCAGACCAAGACATGGTTTAATAATTCTTAACAATTCCAAATTCTAGGTGTGAACTGAATTACATAAAGTCAGTTTTATTAGGACAACAAAATTTAGAAGTCACATGAAGGGGTTCCCAACCAAAACGCTACTGTTACTTTTCAATTAAGGTTTCGGAAGAAAAAAAATCATATTTCTATGTGGTTTTAAAGTCCTAGATAATATTAACCACTATTTTTTCAATTATATTTTTATTAGTTATTTTACACTCTGAACAGTTTAGAGAAACTGAAAATTGAAAGAGAAGAAGGTTCTCTTATTTGATTTTATTTTCAGAACCACTCAACAAAATTTTCAAGTATTGATAGTAGAGACAAAGCAGTTTTCTGTAACCTCCTGTAACAGATAAGACAGCTAGAATAACTAACTACAGCTGGCAAACGCTAATCTATTGCTTCAAATAACCATCACGCACTTATCATAAAAAACAATAAATTATAGACAAATCCAAAATTAAAACCAGACCAAATACAAGCCACCATTGTACATGTTATTAACTATTTACCCACACGCTTTGAATATTTCAATTTCAATTTCAATGCACCAATAAAAGCTATGTTTAATAAGAGAAATGATATATGAATTAAAATAGGCATATTAAGAAATTGAGTTGATAATATCATATAAATAAGGATATTAATTAAATTTCTAAATTTGTGAGCAATAATTACACTTAAAAAGGAATGAAGTGAATAAAAATATGAGAAATCGCAAAGCGTTAACCCAACTTTAAGATAACAACTCCACAACTGAAGATCAATAGATTAATATAACTTAAATGTCTTTGCATATTTATTTGGAAAACTCCCTTAATTACTGTATGATATCAAGATATGGGAGGGATTTTAATGACAGGTAACACCTTCTACTTCATGAAAGCTAGCCATTATTTAATAAAATTTCTACCTTTGAAACCAGAAGCCAGGATGGTGCCAAGAATACCACCATCATTGAGCTCATGTGATTCAAGTCCATCACCAGTAATAGCTATGCAGTGAAGAACAACATCAACGCAATAACTATCCCTTGAAGATATGGAAACATTCACCTGCAAAATTAATAGTGTTAGGATATTTATCCTATTTTATCATCATTATAGTGTGTCAAGGGTTACCCTATTTATCATGATTATATTGTGTCTAGGATTACCCTATTTATCATGATTATATTGTGTCTAGGGTTACCCTATTTATCATGTACTTGTGTATTAATTTATTCTTATAAATAGAAGATTGTGAGAGGGATCAATTAAGCCCTCTAGAATTATTTTACAGTTTCAATCTTAAGTAATAGATCGTAAACATGGAAAAGCCAGTTATCCAAGAGAACAATGGAAGCTTGATAACGCCAGTCCATACAACAGTTATCATTGCAAGGTACACCATTCACCAATTAGACACATACTAAGCAAATTTAATTTTTGTATCCAAGAAAATCTTTGAATTAAATGATTTACTCTTAAGTATTTATTTTCTGCTCTTGAAACAAGCATTTACTTTTAAATTATAGGGCTCATTACACATCTTAAATCATATATGTACCTACTTAAAGATTCCCAGAAAATACAGGGGCAAAGCATGTAACTTGTCTTTTGAAATAAATGGTTCAAGAAACAACGGTATATTTGTTGACTTAAGCATTCAAACAGGAATAAATGGTTCAAGAAACAACAGTATATTTGCTGGCTTAAGCTGTCAATGGTTGAAAAAACATACCATTAATTGTCGATTTAAGACGACCTCATCACCAGCTGAAGAGTAGAGAGCACTCGTAAGTGTAGTACAAACAGTAGCATCTGGACACAAACACTCTCCAGATGGCAGGCAGAGCATTGCTGTTGCATGAAGTTCAAGGAAAACTGGTTCAACTGATTCATACATACGATCAGTTGAAACCAACCAAGGTGTTTCGTTTCCTACATAAAGGACAATTACAAGTCTATTAAAATGTCAATGTACTAAATAATTTTGAAACAGGAACAGAACTTTCACAATCAATATATTGCTAAAATATCAGATTTTTTAACAAGGTTGTGAACTAACTCACTTTGAAGGAGTGAAAGGGATGCATTCAGTGTTTCCTTGGCAGCTGAAATGGACCTTTCCTTTTCCTCCAGTGATAGTTCAGTGACAGGAACCTCTGCATTCTCCACTTCAATTTTAAGCCAATTCCGGTAGGTTGCATCACAAGAGTAATACTCACGCTAGTTGAATGCAGGAAAAATTTAAATGTTAAGTGCTATAGTCAAGTCAGAAATTATGGGATTAACGTTCCAAAACTTAAACTATGAAAGCTTAGTTCAGCATACCCAGTCTTGGAACTCCCTCAGGTCCTCAAAAACATTATAATCCTCAGAGGTCTCAAGAGTTTCAGCAAGCTGTTTTAAGGGTTCAGCAAGAAAGCCAAGTACTGTGTGGGCACCTATCGGCATTGCTGGCACTCTCCACATAGAAATCAAAGCAAACTCCCTGAAGAGCATGTTGCTACAGAGGGACGAAAAGGGTTGCAAAATTCAGATGGAGGGGTAAAACTAAATTGCAGAGCAAATAATGCGGGGAAGGATTAAAAATTCTATGACATACAAGTTATATACAAAAACAGCCGACAGGAGGACAGGAAAGATCAGATTCTTTTAATAAATCTTGAAAATTAACATAATACAAAGGCATTATTCTCACTAGGTGGGTTCAAGTGTTAAGTACAAAATAAGAATTGGCACAAGATATTGCTAACATCTTTTTAGAAACTGGAGGTGAAAGATCAAACATCATTCACAAGTTTCACTAATTTCAATTGCTTAACTTTCACAAATGCAGTTTGTCAGAAAAATCTCATATGATGAGACATTTAGTAGATGCATTATTTACCTATGAACCAGTGCTCGAAGAAGAAGCTTTTTACTGACATCTTTGACATTTGTAATTGTTGATGGTGGCGTAAAGCAAAGCCATTGGATAACTTTAGCTTTCTGAAGACTCTGCAGTCTGTGTTGTTCTGCAACATCTGACAAGTTATCGTATTTGCCAACCTTGATCTCTCGGGATCTCAATAAAATTCTGTTCCAAATGAATATATTATGAAAAGGAATAGCTTCCTATGTACATAAAAGATTAGATTCTACACCAACAGCTTACATACCTCTCAATAATGTCTTCAAAATTTCCCTTGGAATCATTCAGAGAAGAAAATGGTAAATATTCCATAGCAGAAAGGAATATCTTGTATTTGACATGTACACTGTTTAATTAAAATATACATCGTAGTTGTTAGGAACCAACAAGGAAATAGTGGGGAAAAACAATTTTAATGCTTGACTGAAAATTAACTTAAAAAGGAGAAAGATCTTTGCTCTAATACAAAAGATTCCTCTAACACAATTGTTCGCTTGCTTAGTTCACTTAACACAATTCCCTGAATAACCTCCCTCCCAAATTTCCCCCTATTTGTTTATCTAGCTAACCAACTATTAGCCAAGACTAACTACTTCACCCCTACATTCTTCCAAGCATGTTAACTTTCTTCCTTCATAGAATATTAGGATTACAAACATTTTACAGGCACAATTGATTACTGGTGTTCGGTGTATTTGGATTGTGATGTACTTATTCAGCAATTTTTTTCGTCACCTCTTTTATGTTACAGGCTTGTTTCAATAGTCGTATCGAGGTTACAACTCACGGCTTTATTTAAGTGGTTTCATTTAAGTATGATGAAAAGGACAGGTTTGCGTTTTGACTAAATGTTCTTCACTGTTGCTTTTTTCTGCTTTAGAAAAATATCTTCAACCCTCTTTCTTTGTACTTCTTTTCCCTTCTAATGAACCCTTTGTCTACAATTACTTCAAAAAATAGATAAATATGATGTCTAAAATCATGAATGTCCATACTTGCCAGTTATCAACTTTCATGTTCAGTTGACAGAATCACCATGAAGTATATAAGAACATATATTATAATACAACCACATCAACAAAAAAAGAAGTTAGATTAACAACAGACATGGTGACATGATTAATGCAAAAAAGAAAAAAAAACACAGAATGGGTAACAAGGAATGAGTCCAAATTACCTGCTGTGCAGCCTAAGCTCCATCATGTGTACAAAGAGATCAATGCAACGGTGACATGCAAGCTGAGAAGCATATATTCCCACCAACTCTTCATGCTCCTTTGAAAAGAGAAATAGGGCATACCTAATGTTTTTCCATTCCAATAAATGAATATAGCAAAGCAAATTTTCACTCAACACAATGTTTTCCTGCTTCAATTATACTTAAAACTATGTTTAAAGTCACCGACCAGGAAGTCATGCAACAAGCAGGAACGCTAAGGTAATGTCAAAATATGGCCATCTTCCATCTAATATTATTTGAGAGAAAAAGGGCAGAAAGATTACACAAAATTACTTACAAGTGCAAAATATTATCACCAACACTTAGAATCTTGTCCTTGAAGGTGTCCTTCATTTCCTCAGCTAATAAATATCGAAGCACAAGAACCAGATGTGCACCAAATCGTATCATTTGAGGATCTCCACACGGCCTGTGAGAGTGCATAAAATATTTTGGTCAACAGTATCCCCATTAACATATTTACAGTTTATAAAATAAACTACCCTTACGCAGGCCCATCCTGCTGGGGCCCAACTACTTCCTCCTAAAATACACTTGCTCAATCACAGGTCTGCCATCGGCAGTGTAATTTCATAGGCTCCTGTAAGATGGCAGTATGAATTGGGTTTTCCAAGGCAGCTCGTTGTGGTTGCTTTGGACACTGCAAAATGGCATTGTCCAACAGCAGACCCATGCTTTGTCGTGAGGAAGAAGCCTCAGGTCAGTGTGATCCAACCCAGGGGTAGTGTATTAAATGAAAAACAGATACTAAAACGACAATGTATATGGGTACAGAAGAATTCAAAGATGCAGATGGTAATCTATTAATGAGATAAACTGCAGTAATGAAAGCATGATCCCAATATTTCAGAGGTAAGGAGGCTTGGCTGAGAAGAATGGCAAAGCGTAAGATTGTAGGGAAGTCTATTAGTTTTTCCCATACAGCAAGCAGAACAAGATGGCATGAAGAGCAGTAATAACACTTACCTAAATACATTCTGATTATCTTCAGTAGGAGCTATCCATGACCATATAAGGTCTAGTACCCGTGGTATGTCCCCTAGCATTAAAGTCATCTGTGAAGCAATATACCCTCAGGACATCAGTAAAGAAAAATATACAGTAAGTTAAAGAGAATTAAAAAAGTAAAATTGTTCTGTCTGCACTATCGAGTTTCTTCAATGTAATTAAAATTAAAAAGAAAGCTAAAGATCATCCTTTGTGTAAAAGGCTCTATATCTTCTAATCAGCAGCCACAGATTTACATATAGTTGGAATTAGAAAACCAAAGTTTGCATTCCCCTTATTTCCTTTTCTTATGATAGTAGAAATGATATAAAATTATAAAATGTTTCAATATGAAAGTTTAAAAAATGGAAAAAATACCTGAATTTGACGCTGTTGCTCCTTGCATTGTCTAGTAACAGACTCATGGATCATTTCCCTAGAACGGAAAAAGAACCAATTGTAACATATAACCATAACAAAGATTACAAAGCAAAAGGAATTACACAACTACCCAGAATGAAGTTTTTGAAGAAGAGATGAGAGCTGTCGAGGTTGTTGATTCAAAACTTGAATTGGCCAATTTTCAGGTCCATTAGAAGGCTCAAAAGAACCATCGGCACGTCCAGGGCTTCCATCAATTACATCTCCAAATGTTCTAAGTTGATCAACTCCGCCTGGCTGTGAGCGAGTGATTTCCAAGTCCACTTGCACATCTAGCCAAGACTTTGCCATTGCCCAGCATGCTGACTGCAACGTTAGGTGTCACACTGTAAATAAGGCTTCCAACAATGATAGTACAATGGAAAAAACTAATAAACAAAACAGTTCTTCAGATTCAGATGGGAGTGAAACACATTAGAATTAGAATCTATAATTCAAGGATTAACTATGTCTACCATGTAGACATATTTCACTCAAACCGGTTTAAAGGTGAAGTTTACAATTACATACTATATATTCTGCACTTAGTCTTTTCTTGACAGGGTTTCAAAAGAGATCACATCCTCATGTGTGTTGCATATTATTTGTTGTTGAGTTCATGTAACTGTTGAATTTCAAGAATAATAAAACAATTCATCTCAAAATGGTTGGATTGAACTAGATGTAGACCAATGAGAATCAAATCAGTCTAAATTTTGTGTTCCTGCTTGTCCCTCATCTTCCTCAAATTTTTATTGGAACATTATGACTATCAAGACTGCTCCTCAAAACAGTCATCAAGTGATTTAAGGAATATTTGTTAGAAGAGGCTCTTGTTAGAACACTTCTGTAAGAATTCACCACCTCTCATGATTATTGTCCAGTACCTCTTATTCTTTCAAACATGTCTTCAAATTTAGAATATACTGCTTGTTTAGCATTTATATGTGTTATATGTCTTTTCTCTATCGTATTTGCAACAGTAGCATCCCACTTTCTACTATCCTACTAAAGCATCTTAGGGTTCAATTACTACATACCACTATATGGGGTTGACAACTACGTTAAAGCACTAAACACCAGTTTAATGAACTGTTACAGCTAACTACAGCTAACTAGCTCGTTTTCAGTCCCATGACGATGTCTTTGCATGCCAGTATGCTCCTAGAATGCATATTCTCCATATCTATGGATGAAAGAACAAAAAACTTCCAAAACAATTTTAAGAGAGAGAGAGAGAGAGAGACCTCCCAGTCATTGCAGAGTGGAAGCATCCGTTTAAGGTTGCTACACTGGGCTGCATATACAGCTGCTTCACATTTCCCTCCTTGCTCTGCTATTTTCTGGAAAACAAAAGTGCAATTAGGAGGTTTTCATTTTCAATGAACGAAAAATAGTTTGAAAATGTCTTAAAATCAAATAACTTCATGAACTGGTAAAAAGAACCTAAAATCTAAAAAGTTGACAGCACAGAAAAAAAGCGTGAAAAAAGGGAGGGAAGAAAGTTTATTTTGAAGATATTTTATACACTCGTATGCCATTCATTGCCAAAAAGTTATTGTACAACAAAGGATTGTTTGGCTACATATTCAGCGTGATTTAATAATATCCCCTAAAACCAGCCAGGCTGTCATTAACTACGGGATCTATATTTTTTTTAATTGTGAATATCAGTATCCAAAGTATAATTTTTTATTATTATTGAATGTCCACGGTCTATTTCTAAGCAAAATCACAAAACTCAATTCGTATACTTTAAGTAAAAGTATTTTTGTCTTTTAATAAAAAAGGTAAAAGTAATTTTATAAAAAAATAATTATTGTCCTGTCCAATGTTTCTATAATCATCATAATAAAATATCATCCTATTATCTCATACAATACATTACCTTCTGAAATGATGCATCAAATGCTATATAGAATTAAAGGATATCATACTCTATCAATAAGGCCTTATGATGTCATGAAATTCCAATCAGGTCCTACGAACTTTTTAGGAAAAGATATACAAGATTTACCTAAGAGAGCACATTAGGCATAACAAATTCTATTTTCAATAATCAAACTTTTAAGAGAAAATCTGGGGAGGAAAGTATCAAAACACAGGTAGCACAAACATCAATAAAAAAACAAAGAAGATTGTTTCATCAGTGCAAACACAGAACCCTACCTCTGATGCACAATATGAAGCCCATTTCCAAAGATGCCACTGATGACCAATACCACTTTCAAATTCAACAGCTTGCAAAGTTCTATTTTTACCATTCTTGACCAGAACTTCAACAGAAGGAAACTGGTTCAAGCCTCCAAATGGGTAAAGAGAAGAAGCTCTCCATGGCTGCCAAAATAACAAGATGCTAATATGTGAAGCATAGACTAATGAAGTCCATAAACTTATCAGGGTAAAAGTTATGGTTACCTGTCCAGCAGACCGGCAAAGTCCACAAGCCTCTTCTAGCCTTCCAGCCCTTAAAAGAGTCCACACATCTTCTAGAAGAGATTCATCTTGTTTCTATATCAAAACAAACAAAACATCATTGGCATACTACATTGTGAACTAACCAACTAGGAGAGTGCACACACCCTCACTATTCTATGTCATCATCAATAATTAGGAAATTACAACCTATAAAAGTATAAAACAGAATATTCTATCATAAGGAAATGGCATGTGCCACAAGCACCGAATGTCACATGCCACTATAATAACACCATCACCATAAATTTGACGGAAGGGTTTACTTTGACTCACCTTTTAAACTAGGAACTTTCAAAATATTGGGACGCATTGAAAAAATCAACATAACAAACCAAAAAAGCTATTAAACATATATATATGTGTGTGTGTACACACACACATCTGCTAAGTACAACAACTCAGTGAATTTTATCATTCAAAATCAAGTTTGAATCAAGAGCATTGTTATCAGACCACCACTGTCTGTTCACCACAGCATAACTAAATGAACAAATTAAAAATCCATGTATTACCAATTATTGCAATATAACAGATACTACCCGAACCTAGCACAAGTTTGCTGAGTTTTAAGTACTCAGTACAGTTATCAAAAATATGGAATGCATATTGCTTAAGAAAGATAATTTGTTTATGAACCAACAATGAGCATAAGAGCAATTAAATTTCAGTAGGAACGGTCAAAAGCTAATAACATACAAGACAAATAAATTAGCATATCCATTAATATAGATCATAGACACAACCAAATTAAAGGTGCAAAAGAATTGCAAGCAGCGATTGTCCAATACCTTGTCATCAGGTAAAAGATTAGCATTTTCACGAGTTGGGGCATCAAAGTCCAAGTGATGAACAACATTCATGTCAAGAGTTCCTTTCTTCAGGTAACGCTGAGTATGATGCCAAACTCCACAGTTAGGGAGATAACTACCCACATGAGATCCACGCACCTGCATGAATATAGGAAGAATCCAAAACAGTTAATGTTTAATCAAACAATGATATTTATGCAAATAAAGTAAAACAATATAAACTATTAAATAGAGATAGTTGACTTTCACTTGAAAGGTGGACTTCCAACAAAAGCTACAAACTAACAGTGTATCAAAAGGTGGTTTTTGTCATATACCTAATAAAAAAACAAAATGATTTCCAATTCTATACTAACCATAAGTTGAGCCATGATTAATTTTTCTTTTCTTTTTGACAATAAGTACTGTCTGCCATATCATTGAACATTTAGTTTAATTAACAATAGTGAGCCAATGATAACTCTTAGAAAGTGTGGATTTTAGACATAACTAAAACTCACGAAAGGTTTACCTACTTATGTACTATAATTTGGTCATATATCTAATCAATGTTGGATCTTCAACACATTCTACCATGTCAAGAACTGAACATCTCACATGAAAATAAATATTTATGGATTGTCTGGTAGCAACGTAATAACATCTAAACATTTATGGATTGTCCACACAATATGACTAACAAACCTTGCTAAAATAGGTCCTAATAACATCTAAGAAAGTGTAAGTTTTAGGCCTAACTCAACCTCACAAAATCAGTTGATAAGTGAAATTTGAATCCACTTGTGTATTATAATCTAACTATATCCCAGAATCTCCAAAATTACTCTAACAACCATAGTTTATGAACAGTTGTATTTCTTCACAAATACAGGGAAGCAATGTTTTATTTATGGGGACGTGTGTTATTTAACTAATAATTCTTTAGTGCATTTGCATGAAGTGGAATACTTGCATTTTCAAGGGTTTCACTATCCAATCAGGTGAACACATAGTTTCTTGACATAATATCGTCACCTCTCCCAAATTATCCTTCCTTGTTCACTACCTAACTTTTTTTTTATCAAAAATAGCATCATACATTACTATGGATGATCACATTTTTATAAATAGGAATCATTTAAAAAAGTACAAGAGTTCAATTTTGATACAACATTATAGTAAAAATATCTGTTGACCAATAAGAAATTAACAATACATATGGTTTTTTAAAATAATCATCACAAAAGTCAAGAATTTCCAATTATATGATAGTCCATGATTACATGATAGTGTAAAAAAAATTCCGTTGTTAGTGTGTCCAACTAAATTGAAAATAAAAATAATATTAGTGAAAAAAGCAAAATTCCATGCAGAAATATCCAAAAGCTACCTTCGCTTCCAAGTCAAGTGCTTTAGAAGCTAAACCTTCTAACCACTGGACTATGCGAAGGCATAATTGAGCTGTATGATCCTCCACAACAAACTCACAAGCCACCACATGTGAGGTTCCCGACACCTGTGATAAGTTAGCAGATTTCAATAAGCCCATTCCTAGATTGTTTCATTTAGGCGGTTAAATAAAGTAGAATCACACACGTATTACCAGTATTTGATCTTTAGATAGTTCTTCAGTCACTGAAATATAAACAAACTATAAGAAAAAAGAAAAAAAAAACAAAGAAAAAAGGCCGCTATTAACATGTGGGAAAATGAACAATAGCGGTAGAGCCACTCAATTTCACGTATCTCCTATAACAATATAGCAAGTATTTGAAGGAACTCACAGACTATTTATATATATATATATATGGGTGGAATTATTTCCTTTGGAGAAAACTTTGGAATTCTTTATCTAGTTCATAGTGAGCTAGTGATAAATAGAATAGACTCTCTCCCAAAATGCAAATTATATGACAGATTGAGATGAAGATATCATTAAATACCACATTGAGTTTTCCTTATATTTTAAATTCAAAATTATCATAATCAAATGCAAAGCCTAATCATTGAACGAGTTGATTCAGACAAAAAGAAGAACGTCAGTGAATGAACTAACTAATATAAGGAAATAGATTTGAATAACCAAAAGTGAAAACACAATATAAGTTAGAGACACAATAGATACTTAAAATCCCAAAAATATATGGGTTGAAATATATTTCCTTTCCCATAGAGGAACCACAAGAGAGACCATGTTGCCGCCTCGTCAAGTAAAAGTTGAGCCTTCTGCCTCATCAACTTGTCTTCAACAACACGATGCCTTACATTCAAACCATACCTACAATAGAAAGGCCACAATAATATTATAATCAAAGTTGTTTTGCAATTAAGTACTCGTACTATACTTCTCTGGTCTATACACTATTCAGTATAGTTTAAAAGTTCAATTTAATTCTCATTTTTCATTCATATTTCTTAATAATTGAACTTTAAGTTTAACTCACCCTTACAAAACCAGCTTATAAATCTGCTCATATTATAATTTAGTCATATATCTAGTCAAAATGGGATTTCCAACACTTTCTGCTGCGAGAATCAACATTGTGAGCATGAGACTAAATATTTGTGGGTAATAAAATAGCATATAAAATGATAAATTTTGCCGAGATACGTTTTGATATTATCTTAGAAAGTGAACTTTAAAACCTAGCCAAACCTCACAAAACTGGCTTGTAAGCTAAGGATAACACCTAATTATATACTATAATTTGATCATATCTCAAGTTGACATGGAATTTCCAACAATATTTGTATTTAAAAATTCATTAGGGAAAGAAAGAGAAACACATTCAGAGTGAGAATAAGAGTCCTTCTAAAACAGCCGAGACAGCTAACCAGAGAGGCATGCATCAATTACAACAAACCTCCTCATTAATAAGTAAATAATGAGTTTACACTTCAACTTAACAAAAACAAAAAAAATCCAATATTACTGAATATCATCCATGTTTTCAAATACAGCTACAAAATAGAATCAACAATACCTCTAATACGCGAATAATAACAGTTAATATCCTAGTTTCTGGAAGCAACATATTTCTATATCTATACCCTATGTTCATCTCAAATTTACAAACAGAAAAAATTCCAATCTTGCAAAGGAACAATGGTAACTTTATGCATAGAAAAATATTTTTCTTATTTAAACATCTCCCAAAAATGTCCAATATGTGCACATTGTGCAAGGCTATCAATGGTGGAATATGGCAGAAGGACAAATTTTCAACTAATAAGCATGTCATTATGGCCTATGGCACAGCTGTACTGGGCCTCTCTTCACAAATTACCTATAGTAGAGGGGTTGAAAAACACTTTGCTATAGCACTATGGTCGCACCCCATAAAAGTTATTTAACAACATTAAGTTCATAGTATATTCATAGTTTTTTTATTATGTCTCTATATACTAAAAATGTCACAATTTACAGTAATAAGTTGGCAGCATCATAAAACAAAATACGTAAAGATAGATACCGCAAAACAGTTCCTAACCAGTCCTAGACATCATCAGGAAGTAAAAACTAACATAATTCCTAAATTATATATATATATATATATATATATATATATATATATATATATATATATATATATATATATAAATATAAGCAAGCATGTAGAAATTAAGTAAAAATATCTATGTTGAGTGTTTGTGATATACAACTTCATATGCAAATATTTATGTTGTCTAGTAGCAAACAAACCTTATAGACTCTGAAACATTTCGACATGCATTCTCGACTCTCAGTATCAAATCAGCAATAGGCATCAGTCCTGTAAAAAAAAATACAATAAAAATTACACGATTTCTTTCTACTTTTTTTGGTATAGAATGATGACAAAAAAATTGCATTTGCATCAACAAGATCCATTCTTCTCCTGAGAGAAATGGGAGCAACTAAAATGCCCAGGAAATAAACAGACAAGCTTTACTTTTACTTTGTTAATAATACAGAGTTTAAATTATAACAGAGAAAGAAATAGTGTTCATCTTATAATATCAGCCATTATGCTCCAGCAGATTCCAAACAAATAAGAGCAAAAGATAAGAAAAAGGCTCCCTTATTTGCAATTTCAAGCTTCAAATCGATAATTTTGTATCCACATTTACAGAATGAGAAAATGAAGATGAATGAAATAACTTTTTCCGGGTACTAGGGTACATAAATAAAAACATACTTGCATTACCTTGTAACGAAGAATCAAGCAGAGATGCAAACAAAGTAAATATTGTGTCCGCACCATCTCCCAATGTGTCACCCTCTGTCTTACAAGCCTTTAATGAGTAGCGAACAGAATCAAAACCAGCATCCATACCAGGGACACCAGGAACGCCAGTGGACAACCTCCTCCTAGTGGAATATGGTGTCTTCTCTTCCAAGTATTCAGCATCATAACTCTCAACCTCTTGTTTAATATTTTCAAGAACAAGTGCTGCATTAGTAGGACTATGGATGCTTTGGCCATCATATAACAACCCAGTTTCACTCAACTTGGAAGCCGAGTTGTCCAGTGGGATTGAAGCACCTGAAGTTGAGTGCCTCTTCCTGCAAAGTTGCATTATAAAAAATTGACACAAGTTTACAGAATACTATTAAAATCCAAGCAGGACAACATTTTGCAGCTACAGAAGACGTAAAGATGAAGCAATAGATCAAATCACGATGTTCTCTCAGTGTTTTAAAGGGTGGTCAGCCCCAAAGGAGCTGTAGTTGAATAGCCACTACTTTGAAAAAAAAAAATCATATAGTTTATATAATGCATTCTATATTCCAAAAAACATTCGGTGGTTCCATATAACATCTAACACACCAACCCTCCACAATACACAAAATGCAGTTCGATAACTCAAAAGATGAAACCATGACAAATGTAGGCGAATTTAACAACTCAAGAAACTATCAGAGCGTCATTATAAGCTTTCCTCCAGTCAATCCTTCAACACTCACTGTTTGGCTTTCCCAATGTTTGGACAAACTTGTCTATAGGCTAAAATTAGTCTATCAACAAGTTTAAATGCAAAACTTTAGAAAAAGTTCGATGAGAGAGCTACATATTACTGTACGCATAACGAATTTTAACTTATGGAGAAGTACATTTCCTTTTTTTTCCCTTTCTCTCCTAGAAGTCGTTACAGAGAAACTTGCCCAGAAAAACCCAAAATAATTAAAATTATATCAAGTGTTCAGATTCGAAAAAACTTTCGACACGAACTGTTGCTTTGAACATTTTGCCCCTTTTTTTTCTAACTGAAAAACTCAACTTAAACCTGCTCGATTGGTGAGAGGCATAAACCCTAATTGAACAAAACCCCGGCGCCTCCGAAGTAAAAGTAAAACATACGGCAATTTGTTTAAATGTGATAAACGAAGATTGAAGTTAAGAATTCGTTAATCAGAGAGTGACACTGGTTTGAATCGAGAGAATGAAATACGATACCCATATCTGCGGAACTGCTGTCGCGAAGAGAGATTCCGAGGGTCGAAGAAACTATCACCGGGATTCGGAGAAGTGTCCATCGCCATTTCTTCTTCCATTGGAAATTAAGAATTTGAGGTGACTCAGTGAGTGAGTGAGTGAGCTTAAACCCTCACTCAGCGCGGGAAGGTAATGGTGAGGTTTGGCTAAAACCCTTCTTCTTCGTTTACGTTGCGTCTCGTGGATTCAAGTCGCGTCAACTTCACCCTCACACTCTTCGTTCACATTCACGCGCCAATGTTTTTAAAGACTAAACCAAATTTAGCCCTCATTTCACGAATGTAACATGTATAGGTTTTAAGATTAAATTTACTAATTATTGTTATTTACTTCGCTCTATGAAATTCTGTAAAACTCGTCCTTTGCATATAGTTCATAACTAGGTTTTTATAATTATTTCTTGCCTTGGCTTGATATTTCTTTATTTTATGTAGTTAATAAGAGTGATAAGAAATTGAAAAAATGTCCCTTTTATACATTTTTTCTATGATTAATTACCATTACTTGTAAGCTAGGAAAATTAATATTACGAAATATTAAACCGATTAAAATGGAAAATTAATATTACCGAATATTAAACCAATTAAAATGGATATTTTAAGAATAAAATTGTAACTGAAGACAGATTCAAAAACAAATAATATTAAGGATAATTGATTATGAAAAGATGAGCATTCACTGATGCCCAAATTAATAAAATAAGAGCTATTTTTCCTTTGAGTCAACATAGCTTCTGCGTGGGAGTTTTTTTTCCACACCTTCAAGTTTTCTTATTTTAAAATTTATCTTATTTTATACTTGATCTATATGTTTTATTTATTTTCATTTGATTAATAATTTTGTATATGAATTATAAATCTATTATTAAAAAAATTAAATAATTAAAAAAATAAAATTAATCTATTTCAAAATTCGATGAAGACAGAATCTGATTTTATCAAAGTCGACTTCCAAAATAAAAAGTTTTACCATAGATAATTTTTACATTATGAAAAAATTGAAGGTGAAAAAATTGGAGGTATAGGAAGAAAGCTTGGGAGGTGCAGGCTCTCTTCTCTATTATATTTCATGTAATGAAATGTCATTGGCTCAAAAACTGAGATATACAGAATGGACAAGTAGGTATTATGTTTTATAATTCCTAAACAATCCTTGGCCCCCAAGAACCACCATGGAAACCACCCCAAGTCACCACCATAAATATTGCCACACTCTAACTAAGAAGCTACCATGGCCACCATAACTAAATACCAAGAAAACCTACTCTAATCCACACCAAATACTCACTCCATAGCTCTCTCCCTATCCATATGAAGTCAAGGTACCAAAAACCAAGCCAAATGAGCTTCTACAACACAAACCTCAAAGTTGCCTCCTCTCCCAAGCCTCCACAAAACCTTCCATGATTCTTGACTTCAATACCTTCAAGTCACTAGTCCAAAGCTAGACCTAGTCAACACTACTAAGACTAAGATAGCCCACCCAAGCTGAAACCTCCTTGGTTCTACATGAAATCAAAATTTGCACAAGGTTTGAGTCCAAGAAAGTGTATCTTGAATCATGAGGCTTGAGTATATAGATACACACTCTCTTGAGCCCAACAAAGTCTCCATCTCCTTTACTCTAGAGTAATTGTTTTCCAGACTTCCACAGTATGTAGATATCCAAACTACTAGACGGTTTTGCAGCATTGATTCTTGAATTTGAAGAAGCATTGATATCCATCAACTACATATCCAAATGTTGAACAATTCCCCCTGGCTGTGAACGAGTGATTTCCAAGTCCACTTGCACATCTATCCAAGACTTTGCCATTGCCCAGCATGCTGACTGCAAGGTTAGGTGATACACTGTAAATAAGGCTTCCAACAATGATAGTACAATGGAAAAAACTAATAAACAAAACAGTTCTTCATATTCACATGGAGTGAAACACATTAGAATTAGAATCTATCATTCAAGGATTAACTATGTCTACCATGTAGACATATTTCACTCAAACTCTAATCGTTTTAAATCCTGCCACTCAGACATGTTTAGTGGGGATCAAAATCCATATAAGCCAAGTTGATGCACCCACCCAGAGGTATTAACGTCCTATAAAGCCTTCAAATAATCCCCATGGTTTGTTTCTCAATTCTTTTATAGAAAGTAAAATAAGAAAATCCTTAATATGAACAGAAGAGAATGCAAGAGAAATTTGGAGGATATCGAGTCATTCATAGTGAATAAAAGGTAAATAAAACAACAGAAGTATTATGTATTTACACCAAATAACAGCAGGTCATGTAATGTTATCCCATTTCAAATGCTGGGCCAAAGAAACCTACTTAAAAATAATCGCATTGCAATCAACCCAAATGTAACAAATAGTAGCATAGAATACGCATTTAAACTATAAAATTAATCACCAAAAATTGGTCTAGTTTAAATACCTAGGTTACAGTCACACCCAACATTCAACAAAAAGACTAAAGAATGTATTCCTAAAAGATACAGTGACAAAGAAATGTCAGAAAAGGTGAGGAATCAATTCTGGAGAAGCTCCAATCAAAAAACACAGACAAGGAAAAAAGCCTTATGTGACCAGCAAACCTTCAACATGACATTATGATAAATTCAATAAAGCTCCATACTTGGCTAAGGAAACCAAAAACAGAGACTATGATTAAGAAATGACACACTAAAACCATCATACATGAATCAAATGTGGAATTCTACGTAAAAATGGAATGTCAAACAATATAAAATTTTTCAACAGTAAAAGTCAAGAAAGACATAAAAAGATTAAATAGACATGGTAAAGCATCTTTAAAAGAGAAAAATTTTGGTCCATGAAAACCAATATTCAGTTTAAGTTGATTAATTAAGTTGCTTGGTCTAATTATATTTTCCAAGTTTTCCTTCAAGGTTAAGTAATAAGAAAGTACAACACTGAACAATAAGTAATTGAAATTCCACCATCAATCCTTGGAAGATAAAGTTAGGTAAGCAGTTAGTTATGTGAGTCTAAGAAATAGAATGTGATATGTAAATGTTCCGGTAGCTAATCAAACCCGTTGAGGGTGGGTTTATGCTATAAGACTTGTAGCTGTATGCAAATAGAAGAGGGAGTGAGAGGAATTTCGTCTTGTCATTTTGAGATGATTGAGGGCTTTGGGCATTGAGAGATGCAGAGCCTCAAAGTTCTGCAATTATACAGTGGGAATTTTAACGTAAAGCTTTGTGAATGGCAGGCTAGTCGATAGCTCCCTAAAGAACAGGATGTAGCAGCTTGGGGGCTAAGACTATTGTATCACATCATTGCATACAGATGCTATAATGAATTTTCCAACCCTTTAAAATATTTTGTGATATCTCCCCCATTTTAGGAAGATGAAACATTATAGGGTTTTAAACCTTTTTACTTCATCATTTGAGTTCTGTTTCAAAACAATCTGTTGTCTGTTATTTACAAAAGTCTCTACCTGGTGATTGTATGTTTTTAAATCTAACTTAACCTCATAACACTAATTTGTAAAATGAAGTTAGCATTCACTTATATACTATAATTTGATCATATTCTTACTCAGTGTGCAATCTCACATACCCCTCCCAGCGGAGGATTAGGCATCTCAAGCCATAATACAAAACATCCAAATGGTATATTTCCAATTGAACTCCAGATTGAAACCGAGGAAACCCACCTGAGACAAGGAAATTAAGTTACAACATATCCTATTCAAGCTCAAAAAATGGTATGATAATACCTGTTGTGCAGCCTAAGTTTCAAAATTTTATTTATGCTGCCGAATAAGTCATACCATGGCATGAAAATAATGGAAAAGGTATGGTGCATTGTTGAAGTTTATAAATTCATAATAGATAATATATTAAAAATACTTTGTAACTATCTGGATCAGAAAACCTAAATGGTTAAACTGAACTCATAATTTGTTTGAAAGAATATATTATGTATGTCTATCAGTAGGCGTTTGAAAAAAAAAATACTGAATGAAGATAGCATACATCTCCAATTTATCAAGCATACATCTTCAATTTATCAAGCATATGTCTCCAATTTATCAAGCATATGTCTCCAATTTATTGAACAAAACACAACAAAAGAACTTCACTTTAATGCAAAGGAAAATCAATTACTTTTGAAGCACCACATTGAGGAAAAAAAAATCAAAAAGATTGATTATATAGTAGAAGAAACCCAAAAGTCAAAACTAAAAAGTGCCGTATAAAAAACCTAAAACTAAGAAAGAACTGGGGATAACACACAATTAAAAGTCCAACCATTTCTGATAATACTGACAATTTGTTGGGGATATAATACCATTGGGTGTACAAAATTTAATCCTAGGACAAACCCCACAAGGAATAGAAGCCATGGCACCAACTTTAACATTGGTGCCTACCTTTTTCGCCAACCTAAAACAAACTTCACCAGCAGGAACAGATGAAAAATCCCCAAAGCCAGTGCTGTTCACCTCTTGTAACTTATTTTCCATAACCAAAACTTTCAAAATTTGTTCCACCTGTCCTGGACTGACTCCACCAGGAAAAACCTCATTTCCTAAGGTTCTAGTCCACTCGAGGATTGCATCGCGGGTAGCGATCTTTTTCCGAGAAATAAGCTTCAAGCAGACATCAGACAGAGCATCGATGAGCTGTGTGTCGAGCCTGCCTTCGGTATACCACTCTCCACCAGTGATCTCCTTAGAGGGCTCGAATTCCATGGCCATCAACACCTTCTTGGACTTGTTTTGGATGTTCACAACTTCCTTGATAAGAGTCTTGGAGATTAGCAACTTGATCGATTTCTTCAATATGCTGTCAGGGATGTTGGTTTCTCTTTTGATGTCCCCTTGCCATATCCCCATCTCCTTCTTCCCGCGAATGATATTGTAAATCACCCGCTCCTCGTTCGTCATCGACGCAGAGAGTGCAGAAGCCAGGTCTTGGCGCTTCCGTTTCCCTTGCAAGATGCTCATCGTTCTTGATGACACTAAGTCTGGAAACTGTGTACACAAAACATTCAAACGCAAATATACGATTGTAACTATGGAATGATTGTGTTTTGAGTAAAAAATCCCAAAGATCAAGGGAATATAACCTAAACATGGTCTAAACAGTAAGTCAAAATCACAAATGAAATAGATCTCTTATCTAGATGACCGGAGAAAAAATCCATGACAGAACTCAACAAAAAAAACTCCAAAGATGTAACAATTTCCATTGTTCACATTGATTTTTCAACCGAAATTATTAATCAAACTAGAGTTACTATGCCAGACAATTGCAACATAAGACAGGGTTATATATCCTTAAAAGAATAGAATAATCTACGAATCACTGAGCCAACTAAATCCAGAAAACTCACGTATTATTATTAGATCCCATCCCCAAAGCTGGAAAATCAGAAGAACAGATACGTATCAGTTTTATGGTTGTGCGGCATTAGCCAATCCAACCAATTGATGCAACTTATTTACTTTTCTACATTGTAACCAAATAGTGGCAATAAAACAAAAGACTTTAAAGCTTTGTTAGTAGACAATGATTTTGACATCTAACCTCCTCCCCATAAATTCCTTAGCGCAACTACTTCTTCATTACTTTTGTGTGTAATAATCTCTACGAAACGAAAAATAACACTGGATGAAACATCAATCACCTTTGAAAATAAATAAATAAATAAATGCAGCTTTTCTATTTTCTTCCATAGGTATAAAAAAATCAGTTGAGTTAGGCACATTTAATGTAGTTGAACACCTCTCCCAAAAATGGTTTAAGAAAAACACGTAGAACAGCAAAATCATGCACATGACAAGAAAAACAGAAAAGTGTGAATTAATCGAGAGACGCCGAACTCAAATTGCGATTGCTTATAGGAATATCAAATCGAATCGAAACGGTTGCGCATTGGTGACCTTACCTGAGACTTGGAATTGTGAGATGCGCCTTCGAGAGATTGGGGAATTGACTTGGGGCGAAACCTAGTGCCCGTCTTGGAGACCTTAAAGGAGGGCAATTATATGAGATTTAACGAAATAAAGAAGAAAACATAAATTAACAAACTGGAAAAAAAAAAAACCTGGATCAAGATGAATCCTTTGACGAGAGATAGCGTTCTCAGAGAGACAGTGAACAGAACGAGAGAATGAATGCTGAGAGAGATTTCTTCGAGCGGGCGCTATAGTTGTATGTGGCGGAGAGCATGGTTTCAATTTCCTTCTTTTCTACTGAATTCCCAAATACCTCTAAAAACTTGAAGTTTATTAAAGAATTCAAACCTTAAAATATATAATTTATTTTAATTGATGTTGGTAGATATACGGTTCTCTAATACTTTTCTTAAAACATTCATATTCCGGAATTATAATAATTAAGTCTCGATAATTTAGACAGAAATAATGTATTAATAATTTTGAATAGAAAAAATAAGAGTAAATTAGTTTATAAAAAGAGAAAATTGCATATTGTCTGAGCATGAATATTTTTTAAACTTAATTAAACATATTTTTAAATTTGACTGATGATAAAAAGAACATTTTAAAAATTAATTAAGAATAGTTATAATTAATGATTGAAAAGTAAAACAATCAATTGAACTAACTGTTAAAACGAAAGCAAGACTTCTTTTTCTTTGTTTTTTGTTCTTTGAAAATTTTAAAAATACATTACTGGAATATTTTTTATGATGAAATAATTTTACCAAGATTTCTAATACAATTTTTTGTCTTCAATAAAAATTTCGGTATCTTAAAGAGTTCATTTAATTTTTATAACAGAATACAAATTTATTAACAATCTTATAAAAAAGTGTGCCATTAAATTTCAGAGAACTCTAATAACTAATGTAAGTTATAAAACTTTCTAGTACACGAGTTTTTAAAACTTTCTAAATTATATTTAACTTTACTTTATTGTACTATTTTTTATAAAGTTATTAATGAGTTTCCCGCTCTCCATACATTATCTAAACAAAAGACTAAAATTCTAGTACATGTAATATTATAATATATAAACTTAATTATAAAAATTAAGATTTTCTTCTAACTTTTACATTTAAAATAAAAATAATTTAATAGTTTAAAATCAAGTTATTACATTAAAATCATCGGGGGGAAAGAGAAACAATAGATACGTAAAGAAAAATCTGTGACATAAATATGATTTGGTAAAAACTTTAGAGAAAGTAAATTGTTCATTTGGGTTTAGTTATTAGTGGTAGAACGAAGAAGCCACACCCACCTTACGACTAGCAGAGTGATTGTGCATTGAAATATTTAATAAATACATAACAGCATCTATAGACAGGATGATGATATTGATGACAAGCATCGCATAGTAACACCCAAATGGGTGTGAGAAGAAAAATGTCAGGGTAGACAATCCCTATTAAAATCATAAACACTCATCACTACTAAGTAGAAAACCGCATACATGATACAAACCCATACAAATGTTTGCTCATAATTATCTAATATGGCAGGTGTAACTACCAAACCACCGTGAAGTGAAAAAGGGTAAAATGTAAAAGCTCCCTAAAGTTTAACAGGAATCAATGTGCAGCAGGCAGGATATATAATAGTTGCATAAACCACATCAAGAGAAGCGCGGAGTGTTACTGGTAATACATCATTTGCTGTGCAGCTGCAACATTCTGGAACCCACCATCATATATTGCTTGGCTGGCTCCAATGGCCGCTGCTTGTTTAAGAGAATGTTGGCTTTGGGGATGCATCAAGGCAGCATGCACGCTCCCCATCTTACTCATGGCTAGTTGTCGCTCGTATGCCAAAAGATCGTTTGGAGACAGCCCAGGCAGAGATGCAGCAGCAGGTGGGGGAAGGGGATTTGAAGCAGTTCCAGGTGGAGTGGGCTTGCTCCCCCAAGAGCACTACATTTTTAACAAAATAATAATAGTCAGAATTGCAGTGTAATATGCAAACTGGGAGTGTTCGGAGGTGGAAAGTTGAGAATTTTGATAATTAATAATTACTTGTTTGACAAAAACCTCTGAAGAGTTCTTAAAATAACCGAAATTTTGCAGAAATCTTTTCATGCAAAATGCAAAATAACACTTACAGTGACAGAAATTAAACCACTTTATCAAATGAAAGAACTTCAATAGCTTTATCCAAACTAATATTTTATAAATGAAAGCAATTTACTTTAAGTAGTTAAATTCCTATGCATTTTAAATTCATTGAAAATTTGAAACCCGTTATTCAAAAACCACCTGATCAAAATAAAATGAAGTATAAAATAAACTAAAAGAAATGAATAGGAGAGGGGCCAAAAGGGTTCGTAGGAAATGAAGATATGGTAAAAAAAGTAGCTTAAGCCTCAAAGGTCCAGACAATTAACAAAATAATATGCAAGAAACTACCATACACAACAGGGAAACACCAGAACAGAATGGTATAAATGTCAGCGGTTCAAATTCAATTGTAGATTTCAAACACACCACAGGATGGATTCTGACTCGGTGAGTTGGAGGTAACTCATGACAGACTAAAAGAGGAAATCAAGCTAAGCAATTCCCCCGTCCCTGTCCCTCTCCCAGTGAAAAGAAAAGAATTAAAACAACAAAATATACAAAGCAAAGTTAGAGCCAGCAAAGTATGCCAACGATAAGAACCATGACCCACAACAAGGTACAGAAAAATTACAGAGCAAGTAGCAACAGCATCAAAAGTTCAATGAGATCCACACCTTAATTTGTTTTCCAAGAAGAAGAGACTGGGCATTCCCCATCTGAATAGCCAGAGCTGCTTCAGCATGATTACTGTACCTCACGAAACCAAACCCTTTATCACGCTGGACACGAACCTCCTCTATCACGCCAGCCCCAAGAGAATGGAAGTGGCGATGGAGATCGAGTTGAGTTACCTGTGAATCACCAAGGTCATAATGAATAAAATAGCACCAGATATTGCTATAGAAGTCAACATAACAGCACACAAGTACACATGAAAGTTGTGTTAAGGAAAGTATTTGGAAGCTTATATATTCTTACATTTATAACCGAATAGTCAAAAGTGATAAAAAAAGCTAATAGAGGTAATAAGTGATGTTTGGGCAATGCAAATATAGGCAATGACGTTCAAAATTATTGCTTTTGTGCATAAATCATAATAAGCTCGCAAACTTTTCAAGCAAATGGTGTTTAACGAAATTGTACTGCTCTAATAAAAAAAGACAGATAAAGTTCTTTACCTCTGAAGCAAGGTTACCCACATAAACCGTTGTATACTGAAGATTATTCTCAGGAGCATCACTATTAGAAACCTCTTTACCATCTTCTGGACAAATAGGATAAAACATGTTGGTTAAATCATGCCTATATAACATAGTTCACTGGGAAAACAGACAACAACTTGTACAAGCTCAATCATTCATAAAATCATTCTGAGGCATGATAGTTGAATCAGGGTACACATTGTGAATTGGAAGACCTATTTTTCGAATCATTCGAATTGTATTATGAATTGATTCAAATCATTAATAAAAGATAATATTTATATGCATAAAAGACATAAAAACACAAATTCATGTTCAATGACTAAGCATTCGTATTTTAGTTTCTAAAACATCTTATTTCTAAAAGAGATAAGAAAGCCTTATACGAATAAGGGTCCAGATATTAAAATTAATGCTCGAAAAAAAAATGATAAAACTGACAAGTACGAAGGTTGCAACAAAATGCTAGAAACCACCCACATCCACCCTCTAATCAAGAATTAGAGAAGCTAAAAATAAAATATTTTAATTCAATGATCTCTATCATTGTTTCGCAAACAATGTCATACTGACCAGATGAGCCATTTGTTAGTTCCACCACACTTTTTGCATCTGAGTTTTGCTTCTCTTCTATACCACCAGCACCTTTAGTTGCCCAGTTACAGCGTATTTGTCTACTTCCAAGCCATTTACCTGAAGGACAACGTAAATTGTTTTTGGACCAAAACAAGAAATACATGTGCATAAGAAAGAACATGTGAGCCTGTGACTCGTGCAATTACAAAATGCATATACTCGTAAGAGGTAGTTCTAAAAATTCGACAATACAATTTTCCGTCTAGAATGTAAAATACAAAAAGAACACTACAAGTCAAGATATCAATTCCTATAGAAGAAACTCAATGCACAATTCCTTGCTGTAACATCAATTTTGCATCAAGTGGTTTTGAAAAATCATTGGAGATTAATCTGAATTTAAAGTGGTTCAAGTCTAAGATTGTCAAGTTAATAACAAATTTCTTACCAGTCAAATCATTTATAGCGTTTTGTGCATCCTACAAAAAATTAAGAAAAATACCAAGTCAAAATCATCATAGAGCCTTGTTCCTTAAAATATTCAAGAGTTTAAGAACCAAAGTTGGACCTGTTGACTGCGGAATGAAACAAATCCAAATCCTCTTGAACGCCCAGTCTTCTGATCCCACATAACCCTTGCATCTCTGGGCCACCAAAATAAATAATTGATGAGCCAAGCTACATTACAATCGAACTTGAAAAAATATCATGAGAGAAGTATAATTTTTCTCTATTTTGGATTGATATAGAATGATTCAAAATGAAATACACAGAGGATGACTGTTTTACTAAGAAATCATGAGTGAAACTTACGAACAACTGGTGTAGACAGAAAAGCATGCAAATAGTGTAGCATCAGTGACCTCAGGACTTAGATCACCAACAAAAATATTGTAATGACCTGCAAATAAAAGAGCACGGTATATAAGAGTCAAAAGATCCCAAAGGATGGGACTTAGTTTAAACATTAATATCAATTTATTTAATTTAAAATCTGAACCAACCTGATGTGTCCTCTCGCTGGCCACTGGCATATGCCCAATTAACTTTGATAGGCTGGCCAAATCTGCAAAACATTGAATTAAATTTTGAATGGAAATTAAAATTGGTTTAACTTGTAAAGAAAAACACTTACAGATGCCTTCCATTAAGAGATAATATGGCAAGAGCAGCAGATCTGCGATCAAAGTAATGAATAAATCCATAGGATGACTGCAAAACAAAGGCACCAGATGATAGCTATAAAGCTCCATTATCAGCAATTATAAAAATTCAAAATAACTAAGCTAAAAAGATATACCTTCTCCTTTCTGATAAGTTTACAACCTTCAACTGGGCCAGTACCAGCAAAAACTTCTTGCAAAAGAGGTTCAGTTACCTGTGTATGGATGTTCCCAACATACCTGCATTTTCTCAAAGATAAGGAAGCTATAAATTTAAAAAAAACAAAGATAAGAAAAATTTACGGAACACAGTAATTAATATTAGTAATAGAATAAAAAATTAAAAAATAACATACAGATAATTTTGGCACACTAAAATTGCTTTTAAGCATGGTCAAATGCATTTAACACCAATCGTTATTTGAAAAGAAGTAAATAGAAAATCAAAGTAGCCTAAGATTGTTTGAATCACAATCATGAAACAAACAAAAATGGGATATAAAATAAAAGAATAAAAGGAGAAAAAAAAAATTGTCTAGACAAACACTCACACACTGCGGCAAGTACTTGGATCAAAACCAGGAGGCAGATTTCCACTTGGAATTGGTTCAATCTGCAAAATGAAGAAGTGAAAAAGGAAAGAAAGGAAAAGGGGGGCAAATCAAGAGAGAAAATTTGTATTGCATCTACCAATACAAGTATGACAAAACATTACTGGGGTGAATGGGAATGAAGAAAGCATGTAGCCCAACTAGTACCAAAAAATTGCATGCATGAGTTAATTGCTAAGCCTGACAAAAGTTAACGAGAATGTTTCCATAGCTACCCAAACCACTCAGTACATAGTAAAATACAAATTAATACCAATGCAGTAAGGGAAAAAACCCACAATAAAACAATACTAAATCTACTTTATATTTTAGAAACATCTAAATGAAATCAGACAATAACCCCCCCTCGACCATTCAGATTCATTTCCCAAATAAACTTTCAATAAAAACATACCTTCTCTAGTTAAGAAACATATAGATGCAATTGTTTGCCCAATATATAGGAAGCATAAACCCATTTCAAATGTATTAATTGTTAACTTTATTTTATACACTTGATTTATTGTGAAATCTGTAAACAATTTAGGTCAAGTCACATATATAGTTTGAAAAACTCACTCCTTGACTTACCAGTATATACAAGTATAGTCATTAAATATATGACCACTACTTCATTATGAGTATTTCTGAAATAAAATTTAAAATTGTAAATTCTTAAAATTAATAAACTTGACTATATTAATCAGTTTAATAAATTAATGATTTGTTTCTTACATGTAGAACTGTAGTTAATACTGTTTATAACATGGCAAGCTTGCCCACCTAAACTCTATTACTCGACTATGAGCATGTTTGGATAACCACTTCCCAAACAACTACAGTTCTAGGACACAAAATTGAGAAGTTGCAGTATTGATGGATTGAAATAAATTATTGGTTACATTTTGGATGTTATTTCAAACACAACCTAAGACCACAGAGACAAAAACAAAACCGCCAGAAAAGGAAGCAAAGAAGGACACTTCAAATCATTTTTTACTTGAAATTCCTCCAGAGAGTCTGAGATGACAAGTGGTTCATTAACCATTACTCATTGTCCAATGCTTGATTCTCAGTTACTTAAAAAGATGTTTCAGAAACAAAATGACTTCAACATAAGTTTATAGACATTGACCACCCCAAAAGAAAAAACACAACATCCTTTTATACTTCAGAATAACATTACTCAACCCAAAAGTTTCATTTCCCACCACACATGTTTCTGATGAGTTGGACCGACTAATGCAAAACCCTCCTCACACGGCAGGCAAACCAAATAACTCCACAATTAGGTTTATCCACAAGACCAACACATCACTACTAGACATCAAGTAAAAAAAATGGAGAAAACTAAAAAAGAATGAAAAACCAGCTTCTTATATGGATAAGAGAAGTTAATGTCAGCAACAAAACCCTAGGCATAGCAATCAATCCCGTGAAGATAAAATGCAAAACTCGAAGATCGAGACAACATAATATGATCAAAAACAATGATCGGAAATAGAGATGTAGAAGGAGAAAGAGAGAGAGAGAGAGAGAGAGAGAGAGAGTAGGGTCCAACCTGAGGAGGAGCAAGGAGGCCAGGGTGGTAGAGAGACTGTTGTTGGAGAAGTGCTTGCTGCATCAGAGCCTGTTGTTGTTGTTGCTGCTGCTGCTTCAGCCTATGATTCTGCATTTTCCTCTTCTCTTTTTCTTGTCCGGAAAATTTTCCCAGAAAATGGGTTTCGGTGGAGATTAGGGTTCAAAGGGTCCCAAGCTATGGCCCTCAAAGAGCACAGGCCTCAGAAAAACCAGAGGACTCTACTCGATTCCCATCCACCACTATTTATATACCGTCATTCTCTTTTTTCTTTTTTTTTTCTATTATCGGAAAAATATTAAAATTAAAATATATATAATAAAAATAATAATAATATAAGAAAATTCACTTTTATTTTTATAAATTTGGTCATTAAAATTAAGATATTAAAATCTTAAATTTTTAAAGATGTAGTAAATTTTGGAATTGATGGAAAGTAATGTTTTTTCTTTCAAATTTACAATAGAACACTGTAACATGCTTGAATTCAGAGGAACTTTTAACTTAACTGTTCTTATGTTTGTCTAATTAAATCATTATATTTTTTTAAGTTTGAAAATTAAAATTTGTTTATTAATATTAAATATAAAAATATTAAATTATTCGAAAAAAAAATAGAATTTACAAACATATTTAAACAGTTACTATTTTGGTTGTAAAATGTGTAAATAGGAAATAATTTAGTCTTTAAAATAATAAAATTTTGATTTGATCTCTAAATATTTAAAAACTGTGACATTTACTTTTTTCTATATTCAATTTTATATTTTTAGTTATGTTTTTAATTTTAACAATTAATAAGTTTTTTACTAAACTGTAGAAAACCCAAATGAAGCAAAGTATGGACTCAAAGACTCGAGGTAACCCGATAAGCATCTCTCCTCCTCTTTTCTTACACTTTCTTCCTATTTCTTTTTATTTAAAGTTAGTGAAAATACATGCATAAAAAAGTTCATGATGTGTTAGGTACAGTTTTATTATATACAATCACATGATCATTTTTAAAGATTATAAAATTTTTATTATTTTATAAGCAATTAATTAAAAATATAAAAAATAATAATTTAAACATACATAATCTTTTAGAAACAATATTCAAGTTTGTTCGTCTTATATTATCTCAAAATGATTTTTCTTCTCTTAACACTGTCTCAACTTTATTTAATTGTTGAAAATATTTTCAACAATACATTTTTTTTATTTCCAACACATTTTATAAAATTACTCTTTATCTTCTTGTTTCTGGAAAGTGCTTGTAAAATATTATATGAATACATTATGAACTAAAGTAGAAAAAAAAATTGAAGAATTATATTGTTCATCATTTAGGCTCTGTACAAGGAAAGATGTGGGAAAAGTGAGTGAACAGATTTGAAGAGATTTAAGAGTAAGATTTAAAAGTGAATTAATTATTGTTTATTTGAGTTAATATGGAGATAAATGAGAGTGAAATTGAAAATAAAGTTTCTAAAAATAAGTGTAGTATTTGATCTACCTGACAGATAAAAAAATAGTTTAATGGATAGAAATTAAAGATTATCAAAATAACTTTAGTAATAAAAGTAATATAAAATGATAATTGTTAATATTATATATAATTATAAAAATTATTATAAAGACAAAAATAAATAAAAATTAATTTTTAAAATTCCATTAAATTATAATAATAATTATTATTATTATTATTTTATTATATTATTATTAATAAAATTAATAAATGAATTTTTCAATTTAGTTGGGACATTTTTATTCTACCATGCAATATGCATTTTTCAATAAATATCAGAAAAATATATAGTTTTACAAAGATAAAATTGGTTTTTTTAGATAAATCCTATCCAATCTTTGTTGGATACAAAAGATGGAATTAATCATGTGCAAATCTACTCCTTTTCCTTTTACATGTCTTAAAGTGAACACACATAAAATTAAAAATTGTGCAAACAATTGTGAATAATAAATTCTTTTAACGCGAACACAGCATTAGAATGGAAATAGGGATGGCAAAAAAATCCGCGCTCGCGGATAAAATCCGCGACGGATAGTTGATACCCGCGGATATTTATTACCCACAACCCGCGGGTAGCGAATATTTTAATATCCGCTTATAAACGGATCGGGTGTACCCGCGGATACCCGCTATCTGCAAAAAATGAAAATAAAAATTTAATTTATATTTTATTAAGTTAAATTTAATTAAAAAGTAACATTAATTTATATTTTACAAGATTAAATTTAATTAAAATTGAATTTAAATTTACATTTAATTTAATTTATATTATATTTTATATATTTTTTGTAATTCTATTTAAATTTTATTAAAATATATTTTTTTTAAATATTTGCGAGTATCCGCGGCGGATATCCGCAGATATCCACGGGTATCCGCAGATATCCACGGGTATCCGCGGATTTTAAAATACTCGCGGATATTTTTTAACCGGGTATCTCTGCGGATAGCGGGTGAATTTTTTTTTTTGTCGGGTCGAGTTGCGGGTAGTCACTATCCGTGCCCGACCCGACCTGTTACCATCCTAAATGGGAATGATTAAAAAAGAAGCCAGCTAGAAAATCTAAATCCTATTTTTGGATAATTGATATTTTAATTCTGAATCCAAAATTTAGTTTATTGGTGGTAACTAGTGTAAAAATCTTTGACTACAAAGTTATAATGTATTTTATTTAATAAAACTAATTCAGTAAGAAAAAAATAGCAGTTAATTCAGTAAATTAACTATTTCAAAGTTCGAAAGAAAGATCAATATTTTTTATTTCAAAATTTTAAATAATTTATCTTTACATTTCGTTCTAGTAATTATAATACAATAAAAAGTTTTTTGTGATCTCATTTCAATCTTTTCCATCCTCTTGAATTAACATTTAAATAAGAATTTTTCCTGAATAAATTAAAAAGAAAAAGAAAAAATATATTTTCAATTTTGATATTTTATTTACCGAAACAAACTCGTTTCCAGTTAAAAATAGGCTATTGTTTATGTTAGCTGACTTAAGTTTCTTTTTTCAATTTAAAAATAAAAATAAAATAAATACTTTAAAACTTATACTTATTGCCTCAAATAAATATCTTTTAAGATAATTATAAAAATATGTACAATTATTTAATAACGATTTCCATTTTAAACAGATATATAAAATATCAATTTTTTTAAAATAATTAATAAGCATGTTCTTAATTTCTTAAATACTGAATAAAGTTAACAAAATTTAAATAAAAAAATAAATGGAATATATTATACAAATTCATATAAGTAAAATTAATTTGTTTGAAATATTATAAATAATATGTAAATGTTTAAGTTATAAAAATAACATATTTTAATAATGTTACTTTCAATAAATTTAATATAAAATAAATATTTAAGAAATTTATAAAAGCAAATATTTAGTAAAGTTGTAAAAAAATACTTAAGTATGAAACATTTAAATGTAATAAAATTTAAATATTTAAATAAATTTTTTTGAAGTTGTATTTATTTTTCAAATTATTTCTCCTCAAAATTATTTTTCAAATTTATCTTCAAATCCAAACATAACATTAAAGACTAAATCCTTAAACATTGGTGGCTAATATTAAAAACTAATTTAAAATCTAATTTATGAATTAATTATATTTTTTTATTGACAATAAAGATTATTATACATTTTTTTTTGTTTCTGAAATATTATTTAATTTAATCTATAATGACTATGTTTCCTTCACCGTGAACTTTCAAGTGCCTTCAATATTTCACAAACATAGTATTTGTTTATATCAATAAGTGAATCACTATCAATATGGAAATCACTATCAACTTTGTCATCAATGCATTTTCATAACCTAAAATAATGGCTTATATAAACAATTTTCAACAAATTTAAAGTAATTTCATTTTTAAAAGGTTTTTTAACAAGTTGTACCCCAATTTTTTCTTCTTATATAGTTAACCTCTTTTTTTTTTCTTTACCATAAATAAAGTTACCATTTATAAAAATATTAATCAATCACCAATATTTTTATATGCACTCATAATAATTGGATCAAAAAGGTAGGTAGCCATTAATTTGAATATTAAAGCATACGAAGTAGATTTGATAACAATATTAAAATATCCATGTTTTTTTTAAGTGTTTAATACTTAAAAAAATATAAAGTTTAATACCGATTCTTTATTAATTATTTTTGTCAAAAAATGTTCATATATATTTTAGATATTTAAATCGATCATAACTTTTCTTGATATTCAAAATAGTTCATTCTTTTGGAAAAATAGTTTAATTTAGTCATTTTTACTAATAATATTAAAAGTCATTAACCTTATTTAAATTCTCTTTATTACAATTAAATTTTCTTTACCTTAATTGAACTCTCAATTCACTATCATGAAATCTTAATTAGAAAGTTTTTCCCTCTTTGTTTTTTGGTTTTTAGATAGACCAACCTTGGTGTACTCATACGAGTTTCATAGAATTTTTTTCTTCTCTTTTATCTTGGTTCGAACTCGCAAATCCTAGTGGCACAAGGAGGATGAGGACGTTGCATTGGGCGTTTTGGGTGAGACTCGTCGTCATGCAAGGAACAGTGGCTAGGTAGGAGGTTTCGTCTTCTCCTTTTCTGATTAGGAGTTGTGATTGGCTGAAAGGGCAAGCTCCCTTCTCCTTTTCTGTCATGGGTTTGTTTTTGCAAGGAATAAGAGGCGTTTTCCAATGGTTCAAGTGCAGCGCTTTCTTCGTGATAGTTGGTGCTTCAGTGTCTTCGATGCGAGTTTCTAGGGGTAGGCGCGACGTTTCAAGATGTGAGGATCTCGTCTTTCAGCATCTTCCCGGCTGCAAGGGCTTGGATAGAATTAGCTATTCGAATCAGGATTGAACTATTGGGTTATGTTATTTGGGGTTTATGTTCTTTATTCTTCTCTACCTATTTTTATCTCACGATTTGGAACTAGGGTTTTGATTTAGGATTGTGAAAACTTTTTGTTTAGAGGATGATCATTGTGGTTTTCCTATTGTGATTTGGTTTGGAGTTTTCAGTGGTGGTTTGGGTGTGAGGATGTGTTTAACAAGAAGAACATGATAATCTATTAAAAATAAAATAAAAATAAAAATATAAAAAGTAAAATAAAAACTTTTAACATTGTCTCATCACAGTCACATATTTCAAAACTAAATAGCTGATTTAATATTGGCTATGGACTTTACGCCGATATCATTTTAAACGCTGTAAGTAGAAGAGACCAAATTGAACAATTTTTACAAAAGAATAAACCATTTGGAACATTAAAAAAAATAGGATCATTTTGAACAAAACTAACTAATAAAGGAACCAAAATTGATATTAAGCAAAAATATAATAAATTCTTAATATTAGTAAATAATGAGAGCTTTATCCATTGATTAACAATGTTTGAGGTTTTCAAAATTTATAACACAGATGCAATTTAATATTACATAAAAGTTCATAGGATAAAAATATATTTAATTTTATTTATATTTTATCCTTAATATTATGTAGATTTATTTACTAAGATATTTTTATATTTATCTTTTGGTTCCATAACTTATATAACTTATATCATAATAATGAATATATTTTTTGCCATATGGTTGAATGTTTTGTTAGTGTAGGAAACACTGAAATTGAATTACCCTATTTTTAAGTGTTAGGATTAAATATGATGGTAGTTTATAAATTTATTCACAAAATTAAAATTTGTTTTTATTTAAAATTTTGATATATTTTAGATTTTAAACTTTATAAATAAATGGATTAGATTTTTTAATATGACGATGTTATTATTTTTTTTTACATGGTAAATAATATTGCATATGAGTATTTGAGCTGAAAAATATAAAATATTATAAATAACTTAAAAGATGCATAAATAAAATGTAATGTAGTTAAGTTAATATAATTATATTTATTAATTTTTAAAGTTTGAAAATTAAATTGTAGGAAAAATTTAAACAAAAAAAAATTAATTTCACTTTAAAGTGAAAAAAAACATATTTAATTCTCTAAATTATATCATAATATTTCAACTTAAAAATACTTAAATATATAACATTAGATACATAAATTGTTAGGCCTCGTTAAATGCACCCAAACCCCACCTGTTTAATCCCATTAAATGCACCCCAAAACCCTGCTCATATGCATTAAAAACGCACTCAACTCTGACGCACTAACGCCAGGTGTCAATAATGGAAGATTCGGAAATCAGTTAGTGGAGTGCAGGTGTCAACAGGAGAGTGCACGACCGTTTGGACGTGGGGTAAACAAACATGATTTCTGAAAAACCCTGCCCACTCTCTTCTGCATGCACCTTCTCCTTCCAAACTCTGACTTTCCATTTCCTCCTCCTTCTCTCTAGAAATTCCCCTTCTCTCTCTACTGTAACTCACTCTTCTCTGCTCCGATCATCGTTCAAGCACCGTAGGAGCATTCCCGGCGTCCCAAGCTTCCTCTTAAACCGAACAAGTTTCAAGTTTGAGGTGGTAAGTTTCTTCCCTTAGTCGTTCGTTCTTGGGTTACATGCAAAACCAAGTTCTGGTTGCATGCAGGGATATAGTCTAAGTTATTCTTGATTTTTTATGTGGTTAGATTTAGTTGCAAGAGTTAAGTGATCTTTGAGGGTAGAAAGCTGTAGACGGGCGAACCCAAAATCTTACGTTTAGGACGTTCACTCACTGATCCAGGTAAGGGAAGCTTATTCAATTTAATTCGTATGTTTGTATTGTGCTGTATGGACGTTCTGTGAGTTGTATGAAGCATGAATTTGTGATATTTGATTTTTGGTATATGGTTATGATTATGAGCTGATGTATGAGAATTATGAAATATGCTATGATATGAGTATTTGAAAATATGAAATTTTATGCTGAGAAATGAGTTTAATGTAAATGAAACTTTGAATATAAATTCCCTATGATAATGAACGTTCGTCATTGAACGGTCCTTGACCGTTCGGTGATTTCTAAGTAAACTTCTTTGAAATTGAATTCTTTCATTTGGGAAGAATTCTAGTTGAGGACGAACGCCCTTTTATAATAGTTCTACGTTTGAGCGTTCGGCCAAGCGTAGATGGCCTGAGTGTTATGTGAGGAATTGAGAAACTTGTAAACATATATATGGACACTTAGTCATTCTTAAACCCTCTCTTCACCATCCCGTGTTATATTTAATTAATATTAATATTTCTATCACGAGTTCAAATCAGTGATGGGTTTCGACCCAAAGCGTTCGTTATGAGTGGCGCTCGGTCTTATACCGAACGCTCGTACTCGTCTTTAATTATTAAACTTGTGGAAATAGCGTTCGTCCAAATTCAGTAAATCCTTTTACCGTGTTCGGTCATTGACTGGCAGTCGGTTTCTGTAATTGAATTAATCTAAGTATGGTTCTTTAATCGTCTTAAGGGGCCTATATCCATTGGATCCGGCCTAGAGCCTCTGTACTTAAACTATTCTTTGAGTATTGATCTGAACTTACGAGAGTCAGTTCATTCAACTGACTCAAGTGGTAAATAACGTTCGTCATATACGGTGTTATTGCAGTCGGTTTTATTCTGTTCTGGAACGGGGGATTTCTCGGTCTCGTTCCTCATGTTCGTCCTCGTTATGAAGAGGGCTGAACGTTCGTTATTTTATGCACTTGAAATGGATGACGAAAATGATATCAAATTGAAAGATTATAAATGATGAACAGTATATGAGATGAATAAACGATTGTGGATTTTGAACGAGCGTTCCAGGGAGGAACGACTCTTGGATGAAAGTTGGAATTTGTAAAGTATGAATGTGGACAAAGCTTAGCTGGCGATTCATCCTGATGTTCCGTGAGTACTCATCCTCAAGTAGAGGGAAGTATGTCATGTGTGGGAACGGCAGGAGGTCCTAGTCCTTAGAGGTACTTTGGATGGAACGGACTAACCTCGGGTGGCAGCTGATGAGGATTTCCAGTTACTACACCATCCGGGTGCACGAACGTCGTAACTACACAGAATTCATACAGTCCGGACAGTCAGTCTAGTATCAGGAATTGATTGAATTGTATATTGGAATATATTTGATATGTTTGATATGTTGAGAAATGCATGTTATTACTTGAATTAAATTAAATAAGCTTACCCTGCGTTTTTCATTGTGTTGTTCTGTATCTGTACGTCCGTCTTGTCTTTGCAATGATCATCCGTGTGGATGTGAGCAGATGGTGATGCGTTACTGGAGGAGACGCTGGAAGAAGGAATTTTAGAGGAAGAGAACCTCGTTGATGTAGAAGTGAAGGCCGAACAGTAGTCCGTTCGGTTAATTGTTTAGTTTAGTTATTTTAGCGAGTTGTCTTAGAATGACCACTTTCCTTTTTTTTTCTTGATTTAACCGTTCGATATTTTTTGCTTTGTAAACCGTTCGGTCAGGTTAGCTTATTGTACATCTCGTTATTTTGTAACTCGCTTCTTGTAAGGCCGTTCGGTCACGAGCGTATTTTAGCTTTAGTGTAAGACTGAATAGATATGTTAATTAATGTGATTATTCTATTTGTATGGTTTATTACTGTATTTATGGGATGTTATATAAATCAATTTTCTTATTTTATTAAATGTTTAATTATGTTAGAACAACTACTCTTTATAATTATTAGTTTTTCTTTTCATATTTCTTATATATAATTTTTTTTTTATTTTAGTACTTTCTTTTTTATATGTGATATATACATTGCCTCAGACAAGGGTAAGGGTAACAGATTACCATGTCATAATTGCCACATCACTTCTCACACATATGTCATACATTATTTGGTTTCTTAAAACAAATAAAACAATGTTGCATTTCCATTAACGATTCACTTGCAACTCAATTACGCCAATTTTACTATAAAGTCCATATTTGTGTACTGACTATGGAATAAGAAAATTACTAAAATTGAAAAATAAATAAAATATGAACAGAAAACACAAATAAAAGAAAATAAACCAAATATTTCACAAGAAGTTTTAACATAATTAAATATTTACAAAATATCTAATTTAAAGAGAAAAAAATAATACACACTCAAAATAAAAAACATATTAAAAATTCAGAAATGATTTAAACCAATATTCTAATATGATAATCTGTGGTTCAGAATGCTCTAACCCAACTCGACAAGATACAACACAAGTGATTGCAGATTTTTTGAAGTAGATATCGATTGATGTTAACAATAAAGTAGAATGCATAGTGCTTATTTGTTCATAATTTTGTCAGTTTTTAATGGAACAATATCCATACTATCGTGGTAGGATTTTGCTTATCATTGGATTTGCAAAAGAGAATTGAAAGAAATGCCTAAAGAATCATTCCATATTCTTTCAATGCAAATAATTTAAATAAAAATAAAATAATAGTCATACTATTTAATAAGAAAAATTAAATAATGATAAATATATTAAAAATATAAAATTTAGATATTTAATATATTAAAAAATTAATAAAAAGTTCATTAAAAATATAGAAATTGATAAAAAGCTTAAATTTTAATTAAGTTTTTTTTAACTACCATGTAAAACTTACAAATTAAAAATAGCTATTTGATACCTTAAAACCTTTTCTTTTTCCCACCTAATGCATCACAAATTTAACAAAAGAGACTGAGACTAAGCAGCGAATATAGTACATTGTGATAAGTTTTTTTTTTACATTATTATTTTTACAAAATTCAAACATTAGTTTTTTTTTTCTTAATTCCATGCCTGTACATTCCAGCTGCTACATATATTCCTTCATTCCAAACATGAGTTTTGTTTCCAAATTTTAAAACAAATTTGAAACTTCAATCTTGTAAAAATTTGTGAAACGACATCTTTATTAATTTAAGTATTGATAGAATGTTATTAATATTTTCTTTCTTTCTATATTATACATATGAAATTTTGGTTATTTCGAATTTTTAAAAGGATAATAATACTATTACAACATTTTTTTGACAACATTTTAATATCATCTGCGTGTCATTCTCTGATTGGTTGGTGTGTATGATTATTATTATTGATTGTGGAGTAATTTTGAACCAATCACAGAATGACACGTAAATGATATTAAAATATTATCAAAAAAATGTTATCAAAGTATCATTATTTTTTTTAAAATATGGGAATTCTTTCTCCCCTCAGCCATCTAATTCCAATGAGTACTTATTCTTTTCATGGTAGAAATATTAGTAATTTCAAGATATGTGTGATTGATTTAGATGGTATTGGAGCATAATAACATGGTCTTCGAAGGAAAAAACAAACAAACATTTGTCGCATTTGTCCTAACTAAAATATTAACCAAACAGAATCATTAAATGTTTATATGACCATGATGTCATTTTACACCATCTACCATTAGCCACCTCCCTAAAGCCAAACTTCAAATATTCCTTCTTCTTCTTTTCATTATATTCAATGTTCAAATTCATGTCTGCTACTCGCAGCCAGACAAGTCTTTTTCCTTTTTTTTATTATTATATATCATTTTACAACACTTACTTACTTAATAGAATATAATATGTTAACAACTTTTCTTAACAATTTTTTGACAATTGATTATGTGTCACTATTTCATTGGTCATTATATTTGAAACACATCAATCACGAATTTTCTCATAGTTGTTGTAAAAAAATTGTTAAAAAGACATTTTCCTTACTTAATAGTCTTATATTTTGTAAGAACATAGAGTAAACACCGTTTAAATATTTTTTCGTTTAAATATCTCTTCATTTAGGAAAGCATTTTTTAAAGTTTTTGTAAAAATTGATATCAATCCTTATGTGATTAAGTTAGACTCAAATGAGTACAATGATTTCTATATCGAAAGTCTTCCTAACAAAGAATATTCGTTGGAAAGGGTGTGTACCAATGTGGAAAAAACTCAGTCTTGAGGGAGAAAATTAGTGGGAATTCAAATGTGAGTCTAAATCTCACAATGAAAAGTGAAGCATCATATAAAGATGAAAATCTGTTAATTCATGATCTTAAGATTTTGGATAAAAAATTGCTAGAGTCATATTTGAGACAGGAATTTTCACTGTGTCACAAGAAAGTTATTAAAATCTTACATATGTATACTTGTTTTTCTTCTTGTTATTCTGGGTACCTTTTATTATTTATAGTACTTGTGATTATACTCAGTTTTTTATATATTATTTGTGTGCTAGACAATTTTAAGTAAATCTGTAAGTTATTCCACAATATTATGCATTTGATCCATAAATTATTTTTACAAGATTTGTTAACTCACATTTTTCATGTCTTTTCAACGTTTATGCGAAAATGAAAATGAAAACAGTGAAAATTTCCCCTTTTTCTTTGGAATAATCGAGTTAGGCAGCACCAGTTCTGCTTAACATTAGTGCTACAGCTGGCAACAGAGGACGACAAGGTCTAATGTTTTAAAACATTTAACTATGCTCGTAATCTATATATAACATGTTCATCGTATTAATTTTATTTTTAATTATTTTTCTATTTTGATTCTTTATATATCAAAATTTAATACTACCTAATCATCACAATATGTCTGTAAAGATTGTCATGGCAAAAGTGATTACCAAAATAAAATAAAATAAAAAGTAGGTTTGTATTATAGTGAAAAACATCTATTTAACTACTCAAAGACCGAATGACTCGATCTTATAGATTAAATGATCGTTTTTAATCAATAAATTAAGTTTGAAGGTGATTAGTTTACATCAAAATATAATTATTAATAGTTAAACCGTCATTAAATTGTTGATATTATGAAATTTATTTCAAAATTTATAAATATAAATTTGAGATAATGAAGTAGGTGATTGAATTGATTGTGTATTTATTATTAAATTTATGGAATATTTGACATCAGGACATCTTTTATTTATATTCTCACCACTTAACCTAAAATAAAAGAGGAATGACAATAGAAACAAATATTAAAACACTCAATACCTAATGAATTTATAACATCCATTCCATAACTAAAACAAGTTTTGAAACTAAAATTGAACCAAAATTTACAAAGCGAAAGATTGAAACTATGAGGTATAGCATAATACAAATCTTCCTCAAGCTCCTTGCTCTCTTTTTTTGTTGCCTGTTTTACTAATCTAAATTTGAGTCTAAAAATTGAGAAAGTAAAACAATAACTACAAATTCAACCTTAAAGATTTTAGTTTGAAAATATTATCTTATAAAATTAATTACTTATGTGATTTTAACTCAACTCCCATTAATATTTAGTATTTATATAGAATGGAAAGTACTACTATTTTCTCGTATTGTTTCCTTTATAGGTTTGTTGATGTAAATAAGACTACTGAATTGATTTTTCCATGACTTCGTTGATGAGTGTCTCCACAAATATATCGATAAAAAAAAAGCCCTTATCCACTCTCCCATTTCCATTGAAACACCCACTCAAGAATATAGCCACACCACACATGTTATAGTGTACAGTCATGTGAACTTCTATTAGTCAAGACATAAAATCTAACAAGTTTTAAGCTAAAAACTGGAACAATAAAGCTTAATGTTCTTAATTTTTATACATATTTACAAATTAAAACGTGATAAACGAATATTGATAGTAACTAGTACAAAAACAACGTATAATGTCACACGTTAGTGAATTCAATAAAAATTTGAGCGGGAGATTGAAAATTTATTTACTTTATCTTAGCGCTCGAGACCCTGTTCCCTTCTCAAACTTTACTCGAATGAAGTTTGACGACCATCATATGTAATTTTTCTTTCATTTGATACAAATGTATGTTAATTAATTACTTTATGTATGATTTTCGTTTATTTTAACCGATTATTTTCATGTTCTTGTCCTTCATAGGCACATTATGCTTTCTCTGTCACTGGTGACAACACTTTATTCCGACGAACCCACCTTTTGAATGTTAGTTTTCATTTTCGTTTTGAAGAACTTATTTGTTCAACTTGTTTTTTGTTTTTTTTTTGTTGAACTTGTTTGTTGTTTTTTTTGTTGAACTTGTTTGTTGTTGTTTGATTGAACTAGTTTGTTGTTGTTGTTTGATTGAACTAGTTTGTTGTTGGTTATTATTGTTTGTTGTTGATACTACACTACACGTTCATAGTTCTTGCTTTATAAAATACCAAAATCTGAATTTTTTAATGCTTTTCACGTGTCGTAGAGTTGTAAAAAACGATCACAATTAATTAAAAAAAACAAAAAAAAACTGATTAACGTTGTATATTGACAAAATTCGACCTTAATTTAATGTCGAATTGTTAAAAGTTATTGCTTTATAAAATACCAAAAAACTGAAATTTTTTTTATGTTTTTCAGGTCTCCTAAGTTGTAAAAAAGATCACAATTAGTTAAAAAAACAAAAAAAAAATTGATTTATTTTTTAAATTCGATGTCAATTTAAGGTCTCCTGATATGACGTCGTTCGAGAATACGTAGTTAAATGCCAAAAATATTTAATGTTGTACGCGATTTTTGTACTAGTGAACATATTCATGTTAAATGTTTTTTCGATTCCAGTAATTGTAATAAACAGCTTGTATTTATATTTCAATTTTAAGACATACAAATGTAATGATTTACAATATAACGAAAGAGTAATTGAAATTTTCATATTATTTAATTAAAATTATTTTATTTATTTAATGTAATACAATACATTAAAATCTATTTTCTTTTATACAATTTGTATAAACTTAAAAAATGCTATTTTAAAATTAATAATAGTTTAAAAATAACAAAACTTTATTATTTTAATATTAAAAGACTAATTAGTATAAATAAATATTTTTATGAACTTGTTTCATTATTATAAAACACACAATTTTTATATAAATCATTTTTCTATAATTTTTTGATTTCTTTATAGGAGTCCTCTTTGTTCATTTGTTTGAAAATAAAAGTCTTGACTTGTTCAAGGATGACGGATTAAAATCTCTAATAAAGTAAGTTGATATTTTACCCATTTCTCTAGGGTCAAATATTTTTTTGTTGTATGTGAGCCTTTTTTCACTTGCATATGTTCATTTGGTCTTTTATGAGAGTATATGTTGATCATTAGTCATGATGGTATGTCATAATCATTGTTGTAATGTTTTTATGTGTAAATAAAACATCATGTGAAGTTTGAGACATTTTGGTATTTTTAAAGTCGTTTGAGTGGAGTCACGGGTAAGGGAAGATAATGAAACTGTTTTAAGTTATATATATATGTTGAAATTACTAATTGTATCATTGTACTATGATTTTCCTAAATGGTTGAGTGTATGATGAATTTTACTTGATAAATTGGGGTTAAATCCTCAAATTGCATGATTAGGTTGTATAATGAAATTTGATAATATTGTTTATATGGTATTGCAAATGTGATTATTTGAGCCTATGAATGTGGTGTAATAATTTGTATTTGGTGTATTTTGAACTTTATACGTGGTATAGGTTGAATCGGTAGCATAAAATAGCATAAATCTACAGAACTATGCAGACTCTCTAGGGGCAAAACTGTGTCGTAGGGCAAAGCTAATGCCAGAGAGCCATTGACTTGGCAGTTGTTGGGCGTGGATATTCTTGCTAAGCGACTCCAAAGTCACTGACTTGGTTGTCGTTGAACATGACAACTCTTCGTTGGGAAAATTATGAGTTATTTAATCTCTATGAGTTCCAATGCTTGTGTCACTAGGCAAGATGTCTAATCGCTAGACAATATATCCAGTCATTGGGTGAGTATGCTTTCAAGCATTACTTGCTGAGCTAGTGGATAATCTCACTAAGCTGGATTAATAGGGGATTTAAATCTTCCATGTTTAATGATTTGTATGTTTAATATGATCTTATAAGTTATTAAGGATGATTGGTATTTATCTGAGGAGGATTAGGATTTGGTTTTGTTAATGTACGCATTGATGTGAGAGTTTAGATATTGGAGGTTATCTTGTCGCTCCAATAATCATTCAAGCTCGGGTATAGAAAAATGTGGTATGTGGTGAGAGTGCAAGAGGTCTAGGAGATTTATCTTGGCCAAATATGTTAATGGACCAACCTTGTGTGGTAGAGCGAAATTAATTGAAATGGTTATGTAGAGCAATAGAGATTACCACAAGTGTACTTGATATTTCACATCAATTCTTGTATCGGATAATTGAGTCTTGCTTAAGTCATTGTATATGGTATGCTTGTCTTTACCAATGATTTGTATGATTGACTATGTATGTGAGATTAATTTTATTTTCATTGTATAAAAATTCTTATGCACATTAGCTTATCATTCTTATATGTTTTTTTTTTGTTTATTTTATTATTTTCTAATGATCACCTCATTCATGTTAGCATGTGAAAATGCATGTATAGAGATACCTCTTTGTTGTTGAGATGTTACCTATATGGATGGTTGAACAATATTATATGATGTTAAGTATATTTTTATAATAAAATTATAATATAATAGCTTCATATATATTAAAGCTACTGTAGGGGATATAGAGAGATTATCAGAGTGAGAGAGATGAAAGAGAAATGATTGATAGGAATGAGGGATGAGAGAGAGATGAGTAAGTGTTTGAGGGTTTCTTGATTTTTTAATTTTTAAAAATAAAAATTATTCAAATATTCTTAATAAATAATATAAGAGTATTTTTGTTATCTAAAATTCGATACATCTTGCTAAAATGTACCAACTAAACAAAACTACGTACGTATCTTAACAAACCCTATATATATATATATATATATATATATAACGTCTCAATTTTTTTTAATTAAAACGGAATTAAATCTTTTACTCGTTACCCTTACAATTTCTGGAGTAATTCTGAAGTACGGTAAAAGATACCGTAATTTACGGATTAAAAACCTTAAGATTAATTAATAAGGAAAAAAAAATCATGTGATGCTTGCGCTCGGTATTACTTTTATTTTCTTTCTCTTTTTTCTGAACTCTTTATTTCTTTCTTTCACATCTAATGCTAAGGTGCCACCAAAAAGAAAAGTCCAATACAAAAGATAACATTATTAAAATAAAAAAGACGTGAAATTGAATAATAAATTAGCATAACATAAGAGTGTTTAGCGTTTGAAAGAGTGTGAAATAAGATGCAATGTGGTCAAACGTGGACGCTTGTGAATGTTTCTTTCTCAAAAGCTAATAAAATATTCATTTTAATAATTTCGCATTGTACGGAATTATTTCGATTTATTCCCGTGCCTACACACTGTATTTTTAGTTTGACTCTTAGGTCATAATTGTAGCAGTACCCACGACAATTATAAAATCCTAGAATTAATAGCTAATTAATTAAAAGTACTGACGTCTCTAATATATTAAAAATAAAGTTAATTTCCAGTATATATAAGAGGGATGTACAAGTCTGACTTTGTAAGCTTTTAAAATTGAATAAGAGTTAAATTTATATTTTAATATGGCATGTGAGTTACAAATTATAATATTAGTAAGAGTGTGTCCGAAGATGATTTGACGATGTGAGAGTTTATGGATTGAAAGTAAATTGTGTTTTGTATTTTTGAAAGAATTCATTGTGATTGAAATGAATTTGAACGTAAAATTTCTGTAAGATTTGATTATAGATAAAAAAAACGTTTTAGTGAATAAAAATTATGATTATCAAATTTTTATTAGTAATAACAATATAAAATGATATTTATAAAAAACATATTTATTGGTAAAAAATATTTTAAGGAATAGAAAAAAATAAGTTAAAAAATATTTTATTCAAGTAAAGTCTTATGCAAGATGTAGAATCAGGTATGTTAATGCTATAATTAATTCTAATCGCAAATGGAATTGATTACCTCCATGTTGGAATCAATTCCAAATTTACTACAAGATGGAATCAATTAAATACACTTTAGATGAGGGTAAAGATAACAATTTTTGTCAATTTTCTTCAAATACAAGCACTTTAGTGGTTCATAAAAGAAAAATGGATCGTACTATTTAGTGATTTTTATTCTTTCCAAATCACTTCAAACAAACATGATTTAAATTTGTAATTCATTTGCATCGTTCCTTTTGAATAATAAACATGATTTAAATTTGTAATTTATTTGCATCGTTGCTTTTGAATAATAAATTATGTTCAAGTGAATACAATCTAGAAATTCTTGTTAATTAAGTTTATTATTTTATTTATTCTTGTTAATATTTAGTCTCATATTTAAAAAAAATCAATTTATAACATATAAATGAATATAAACCTTACATTACTTATAAGATTAAACAAAACCTAAAATTCCTTTAATAATAATACAATGCATAAAAATATGTCTATATATCATCTTAATGTCTTTATAATTACCGGCTGATTTTTCTGACAAAAGCACAAAAGTAGTGCAATTTTCTTTTCAAATTTACCAAAATGATGAAGATTTAAAAAATATTTACAAGAAAAGACAATTTGGGTCAATTTTGTATAACTTCATTCTGAAAAGTGATGGCAACTTGGTACAACCTCTGTGTGTTGTAAAACTTGTTATAATTTGAAATTGTATCGACTTAATACAATTTCAGTATATTATAATATAAACTAAAATCATATAAATTTAGTATGAATTCAATGTAATTTTTTTTTATTTTTAATTAAAGTTATATCAATTTAATAATTCAAATTCGTCTTAACACGACTTTCTTAAAATCATACAAAAATTACACACGTTTTTCATTCTTAAAATTATACATTTTGATAATTTTAAGAACAAAATTGCATCATGCTTTTGTCCGATTTTTCCTTTACGGAGGAGAGAGACCAACAATGATATTTTACATTACATGGATCTAAAATATCTATTCACTGTGATGATAACAAATCTAAAATATCTATTGTAAATTATTTTACAAAACTTGAAAATAAGCTGTACTTAGAAAAAAATTGAAAGAAAAAAAAGTAGAAATGTAAAATAGGAGAATAAACAACAATTTGTTGGGTGAGGTACCTAAAAATAGTATATATGATAGAAGCTTGGTCCCTGGAGTAGCATAAAAGAGGATAGGCATATGGGGAAAAGGTTTGAGTGTTAGTGCTATTCCTCATTCCAACCATAATACCGACAAACACAACACAACCACTTGCATTTTTCTTAGTCGGTGTCTATCCGCATTTTTCACGTTGCATTATTGTCTCACGCAACTCATTTTTTCTTATTATTACCATCCATCACTTCATACCAGAACTTGCTTTTCAACAGTGAAAACCATGTACACTAAAATAATAATAAAAATAAAAATGTTTTTTTTTTCAAACTCCGACCATGGAGTTTATATATTTGGCCCGTGAGTCACGATGAATTATGATAATAATAATCTTTTAAATAAATTAAAAAATAGAGACGGAATGAAAAAATCAAGATTTTTACCCGTAGGATACAACCACACATGAAATTATGCAGACAGGGTCAGGTGTAGAAACGACTTTGTAATCATCGAAAGTTATCAAAATCATGCATTCAGTAGTAACTTTAAACATTCTTAAGCTAATCAATCTAAAATTTATCTCTGGTTTGGTCCACAGAAGAGGACCTAGGTGATTAAATAATATAATAATAATAATACATACAAATATATATAATATTATATGATAAATTCGTATGAAGGCCTCAGCAATCTTTGATGTAGTTAGGTGCTTTTGGTTGACCAGAGCCTGTATATCCTAAGTTCGTGATGAAGTAAACATCTACAAGTTAAGGTCAAACTGTTTAGAAGACTGATCTTCAGGATCACCACCTGAACTGTTTCCCTCTGGTTTCTGATTGTTCACTTGATAAGGCCCTCTCGCATTAACCCTACAAAGTTTCAACATTCAATCATTATTATTAACACAAAAACCTTCAAAAAAAATTACCCAAATGAATAAAGGGCCATACCCAGAATTCACCAGTTTTATACTAATTTTCAAGTAATCACCTTCCAAAATAAGTTCTTTTGGTTTTGAAATCAAAACTTCATACTTTTTCACTTCTTTAACCAATATCATAAGGCACAGATCATCATTTTCAATGATTAAAAGTAGGAAACAGAAAACAGCTAAATTACCTTTCTTTTCTTTTCTCAAGAAATTTTAGAAGTGAAGCTCTTCTTGGATACCTCATATCTGTTTAGACAAAATAAGTTGTAGCTAGAATTAGTGTCTGAACTTTGAACATGCGTTAGAGGTTCCTTTGTTCACATGACAGATGGGGGACACTGACCTGAACCAACCCCTTGGCTTCCTGGCTTAGGGGCTTCTGAGGTGTTTGTCTGAGGCACTTTGGTCTCAGCCAATTCTTTGGTGGTAACCGGAGCACTCGGGGGAGTTTCTTCGCCGCCGGAACTGTCCAACGCCAGCTTGGTGGCCAACTTCATCACCTCTGTTGCCTTCTCCGGAGGAAAAGCATCGAATACCAACATTTTTCCAGCATAGAATATTGTCATTTGAGGAGATTCAGGAACCGCTGATCTACAGTACGAGAATCATAATAGGAACTTTATCAGTACATGAACCCGAACAAATTTAGCAGATGTGATGAAGTAATCATGATGTAACACACACATGCCCATAAATTAAACAGATCTAGTACAATTGGGGATAAAGACTTCAATTTTCAGCCGCATGATTCTAGTCACAAGCTAATGGTCCAAAAACTTCAAGCTGCATACACTTGTTTTTCATAAAAAGCACATATTCTGCATGACAGAGATCGTCATCACCTAGAGATGATTTAGATCCTCACAAATATTGGTTCATTTATTCTTGCATACCCTTCAAGATATAAAAGGCATCACCAAACCAAGCGCATGGTGTCTCCTACAATTTTCTGTGTGAATACTTGGTGGAAGCATGGGTATACAGGTAATTTCACAAGGCTCAAACTGTTGGGGTCATTTTTTTATTTTTGAACATTCCCTAAACTATTTCCCAGAAAATAAAAACAAAAATAAACCCACTTTTTCATCCCAATCCATCCCTTATGGCTTAGAATTCCGAAAAAAAATGAACAGAACAAAAATTGTAGCACACACCTAAGATTAGGCTTCTTAATGCAGGGGTTTTCCACAAGCTGGGGAAGAAAATCCATGGCAGAAGCGCTTAGTTTCAAAGCCCCATCTGAGTTTTGCAGGCTGCCAAACAAATCCTTCGTACTAGCTGGAATTTCCAAATCCAAACAAACAACACCCCCATCAGCAATTCTCATCACAAGCAATTTCACACACTTTCTACCTATTTCCACGCAATTAAGCTAAATATTTTCCCAAACCAAACCATCAATTGTGACAGAGAAGCTACTCACAACAAAAATTGGATGGGAAACACACCAGGTGATAAAATCTTACAGACCCAGGCTAAGAACAGTAGTAACAAAACAGGATTCCGTGAGGAAGAAAGATTATACCTTTAGGTTCCATTTTCCCACCCATTCCAAGGGTGGAATCACCAGAAGCTCGTTTCTCCTTCAAGAACTGGCTCAAGAGACTGCAAGTCTGAGAAAAAGAGGATTTTTCCGGCGCCTTGCCAAACCTCCGGCCTTCCGACACTGTGTTGGGGAAACTTGACATTTTGAAGAGATGCCCAACAAGAAATTTTCACAAGAAAAGCTGTGAAAGTGGACGAATGTTTGTAAAGGTGATCTCTTTTGGGTGGTGGATGATCCTTGTTCAGTTCGTAGTCGAAAGGAAGAGGTTTGAGAAGGGGAATATGGACGGGGTTGGCAGTTTTCCAAGCATGTTCCTTGAATCTGCTATGGTCTGAGAAAGAGGGTGAGACCATGTGGTCTTTATCTTCCTAATTATTTTTTTTAATTTTCAAAATTCAGATTTATAATAATAATAATAATCGTCATGATAATTTTAAATTTTTTGTTTGAAGCACGTGTTTTTTGTGGGGGAAAAGCACGAATTTGTTCAGACTGTTTAACTCTGTCTTTGCTTTAAACTAAGTGGTTTGTGAAAAGTCTATTCTAACCTAAGAGAGAGAAAAAAAGTATTCTAGAGTCGTCTGTAGCACTTTTCCATCACATTCTCTGGTTTAGTTTCTAGTATAATAATATGATTATTTATCTTTTTAAAATTAAAAGGATTTGGTTTTTATATTTAAGATTATCATTCATTTGAATTTTGCATAATTTTTTAATGAATTCGATCAATATTTTTTAAAATAAAATCAATTTAACTTTTATTAATGTAATTTTTTTAAATACGCTACTTATCTCTATATAACACAAATCGAAATATATATATATATATATATATATATATATATATATTATTGATTAAATCAGATTAAAAAATAAATATTTTTTTAAAAGCGTGAAAATTTTTGTTTATTAATATTTTTCAAAAAATAATATAAATAATATTAATGAGTTATATTTCCAAAGTTTTTATACTCTATTATTTTTGCAATTTAATTTATTGGATAATTAAATGATGTGATTTTTTTATCTAATACATTTATAATAAAAATATTACTTACTTTGTATTTATTTTTTACAAAATTCAAATTTATTATTTAAAAATTTGATAAAATTTAAATATTGTTCCCTAAAAAACCCAACCTAACAAAGTGTTGTCCATATGAGTCATTAAAAGTATCATTAAGTTTATTTATGATCTTGATTTCATTAGTACTATTAGATCTCCTATGAGTAATTACATTATAACTAAAAAAATTTCAAGTCAAATATTGCATTTATAATTTAGTATTTGTTTCTAACAGTGTGTACCAAGATTTAGTTAACTTAGAATGGAATAATGTTATTAATAAGAAAAATGAGAAAGTTGCAAAGATATGAAACATCATAATTGGTAAATTGTTTAGGTTGTAAAGAAGGTAATAGGAAATAGATTACATATTTTTTCCAATAGCAAAAATTAATATAGTTGAAGTATTTTTGATTTTATACATGTATAAAAGCTTAATTAGTACATACAAGAATTTGATATGAAAAATATATTTTTACATATTTTAATACATCTTCACTCAATAACTTGAAATATATAAAACAAAATCATTAACTTTTTTAACGTCTGCTCACAATAGAATATTCAGTGAATTGTTGTAACTGTTGAGTATTTGGACGCAATGAAGAGTGCATATAATGTGAGTAGAATGTGAATGGAACCTACCTAACTGTTGGCCTTGATCCCATATTTATAAGTTATTTCATGGACCCTAAAATGACAGAAGTCCAATAAAATATAAACAGACTTCCCTTAAACTCTGGTTGGTTGCTCATAAACTGTCTATCAAGATCCTTAATCATATATCTTTGATTATTTCATCATCTGCCTGGACATCAGGCTCAATAATAATATAAGCGTTGGGCCAATTGTGGCCCAGCTTTAATGGAACCGTTTGTCCTGGTTGGCCACAATGGTGCCCGAACGGTGTTGAGTATATACTGTTCGATCTCTACTAAGTATAACATATAGTTAACGAGCGCTGTCGCAGTTTGACTTGGTTGACAAGCATTATCTCGGTTTGACTAGGTTAACGAACGCTACTATAATAAATAGCTTTATCGGTCTTGAATGCTAACCGTTCGACCTAAATATCATATTATAAAGTTTTAAGTTTTAAAACCTACAATGCGATAATAATATATAAAACTCAATCACATATCAACACAGGAATATAATATAGATTAAAAAACAACACAGGAATATAGATTAAAAACAAACTAATTAGACTGAACATATTTCCAAATCTTATCATCAATTATACTTCAATTCAAAACATATAAGCAACATTTTATTATATTATTTTAATCTTATAGCATTTATTTTAATTTTATATGTAGTGGAAGCTCGTCATGAATTGACTTCCAATTAATTATCATGAATTAACTTCCAATTAGTTACTTCAAGATAGTATTTCATTTTCAATAATTTTTTTTATATTATTATTTCAAAGTCATTTATATAATATTGTTATGATTAATTACTAAATTTGAAATATTGTCCATTTAAAAGCTTTCATCACGGTTTAGAATTTAAAAGATGACTAAAAGAATTGAAAAAGAAAAATATATTTGAATTAGACTTGATATCGACTCTCAAAAGATATAAAAATATTATACGTGTCACAACAAGCTGTAGTCTAAGAAGAGCGATAATTCGTCTTCAAAACCACTTTTTCAGTCTTTTCGGTTGAGGAATAAAAGAAAGGATTTTAATTTCCTGGACAATGAGAATTTATTTTTTAAACCTAATTTTTGTCTCCACAAACAACATTTTTTAAAAATAAAATCATAAATTTGGAGTTAAAAAAAAACAATAATTTAAGAGTAATATTTGACGTCTTAATGTAATTTTAAAAAGGTATGAATCGATTAAATGTATTATAAATAGATTATTTGTTGTCAGTTTCTTAAGTTCAACAAAATAAAATCAACTATTTAAGTTTTAAACGATTAAACCATATTAAACGGATATTTAAAAATAAATTGTTTACTTAAGTATAGTAGTAGCTCCTTCAATCAAACTTATAGCATTCGGAAATTTACTATTCTGTTATGCATTCTCTAAGATATTATTATAATTGACACATTAGAGAATAATTATAAAATTGGTTCATATCGAAGAAGTAGTGATGAAATTGATTAAAAATGTCTCATTTTTTTAATGAGACTTGTGATTTTATAATTTAATCTTGGTCTTTTAATAATTGATTTTCTCGATTAATAATTATTTATAAGTCTCGTAAAATGTGAATATATAAATGCATTGAAAAAAGATGGATAAAATTCAACTTACACGGAACGCCTCCCACTTCGTAATATCCTATTATCTAGAGACTTCGATCATCTGCGATTAAAACGTGACTAATATTTTAGGTTTAATAATGATTACTTTAGCATAATGGAAGAGGAATAGGAAATATTAGTTTGTTAAACTGAAGCATTTAATTATATTGATATATAATTATTTGTGCGACGAATAAGTTACGAGTCAATATCAAACGTAATTTAAATAATTTTTTTAAAAATTATTTGTTTTAAAGACGAAAGTTTTGTTATAATTTTATTTTTTACAATAATTTTGGTGGCTGAAATAAAGAAAGAGTATTTAAATTACACATAGTGAAACAGTTAAATATTGAGTATTGGGTATAATAGTAACAAAATCTATTATAAAAGAATAACAAATACATGTGAACCATCATTTTAAATTAATAATTTGTGATAAGAACAGTAAAACTAAATTAAAAGAGTGATTAGACATTTTTTGTTTTTTGTTTGGTTTTTCACTCTCCTTCAATTTAAACAAAATACAAGTAAGAACTAAAATTTAATTTCTACTTATAAAAAATATGAAATTACCAGTAAAATAAATGGATAAGATAAAAGAAAGATTAATGGAGCGTTCGTTATTTTGTTTTTTTTTTCTCTGTTTAAAATTGTGAATGCTATTATTAAATTAAAATTTCAATGGATTTTTCAATTTACAGATATTAATATGCAGAAATACATTTTTTAAGTTCAATAATAGTTTTTATACTCTTGATTAGTTTAAAGTATAAATTTTTAAATAATTGTTGCAAATTCAATAAAATGTGTATATTTAAAGCATAATACACGATAATTTTAAATGTATATAGTATATTTTAATTGTGTTTGCATTTATATTATTTTATTGAAACGAAAAAAAATGGAAAGTAAAAATATAAATGAATATATATATATATATATATATATATATATATATATATATATATATATTTGGTTTCAAATAAAAGAAAGTGACAAGTTTAATAAATTACATTTATCTTTATTTTTTCACATGAAGAAGGAGGGTAAGTAGGATATTTTTAAAGTATCAACCACTTGATATTATTTGGTAGTCCAAAAATAAAGAAAATATCTTCTTCTATAACGTAAGCCAAAACTTGTTAACATCTGTAAATAGTATGTTAGTTGAATAAGTTTAAGTGTGAAAGAAATTAAAGATTTAAATTAATGTATTGATACTAAACAAAACGTTGTAAAATAACCTAAACTTTATCTGCAAATACTTTTGTGAAATTCTCAGACAGTTTTTCTTTTATAAAATTCAGCATCCGATACGAATTTGTTGAATCCTGAAAATCTAAATTGTTAAACTAAATGTATTTATTGTAAAATATAATATAATAAATCCACATTTATATAAAAGAGGACAAGTAGACTATAAATAAGGTAGTTAAGCTTACAGTCATCCCAAAATGAGACATGATTTAAAATTTAAATGCAAATAGAGTATTTCAGAAGGATAGGAATCACCGAGAAAATCCTCAACAACTAAATAGTAATTCAAAATACAAGAAATACTAAGAGAATCCTAAGGAGACTAAGCAGCAGCATCGTCTCCCTCCAAAGCCTGTTCCAGAGGCACCTCGTCCATCTCTGCTCACATCCAAGTGGATAAACATTGTAAAAGAAAGCATATACAAACAAACACAAACACACAAGCAAGGGTGAGCTAGATATAAAAATCATGTTATAACAGTCACAGACAATATGTAATCAAAGACAGATACAATACACTACACCCACATGACCTGTTGCACTTAAACTTGACTCGTCCGGACTTAGAATGATTGTCGAGCTATGGCGGGTTATGCACTCGTGGTGGCTTCTACTGCTTTGCAAAGCCATTGCCAATGGGTTTCACCCTACCACACTCACGAAGTTAGTCCGTTATCACTCACCTTGGGCCATACTGGTAGCATCCAAGACTAGGATCTCCTGCTACTCCTCACTACATGGATCAATCCTCTCTACTTGAGAATGAAAGACCATTGGAGCGTCAGGAAAACCTCCAAGACTGAGCTACCATGCAAATCATTCTAAACACACTGAAAGGGCACCACCATGTATCCCCCTTGAGGATCATGGAATTACGTCCAATACTAATACTTTAAACTTTAACACCAACATGATAATGCACACATAAGACCTTAAAGCAACTGGAACAATTAATTAAAATAGCATACTGGAATAAATAGGAATATAGGCCGAACAAAAAACATCAACACATAATGAGCAAGACCGAACACCCTATGAATGGTGGAGACAGAACGGTATCTCTCTTCCCAAAGACAGGATCGAACGGTCCATAAGAGGTAAGACTGAAGAAGTGACCGAACACTAGTCAGGATCGCTCACTAAGAGAGACCAAACGCTACCTAAGACCGAGCAATATCAAGAGCGAACGCTACCTAAGATCGAACGCTACCTTAGAGACCGAACGCTACTTAAGACCACCCACTAAGACCGAACGCTACTACGACCGAACGCTACTTGAGAGACCGAACGCTACCCAAGACCGAGCACTATCAATACCGAACGCTACCTAAGAGACCAAACGCTACGTAAGAGACCGAACGCTACCTAAGAGACATAACGCTACCTGAGACCGAGCACTATCAAAACCGAACGCTACCTAAGACTGAGCACTAAGACCGCACACTACTTAAGACCACCCACTAAGACCAAACGCTACCAAGACCACCCACTAAGACCGAACGCTCAACAGCGCATGGCCGAACGATTATCCGTTCACTCTCGGCGAAACTGCATAATTCTGCAGAATTTATGCAGAATTATGAACAACACCTAACATAACCATTTTTACTAACTTCTATCACCCTTAATTCTTGTTTTATACTTAATTAAACTTATCTAAATGATTCTAAACATTCCTACTACCATTCTAAAGTGATTAAGACTCAATTTCAACTCTAAAACACCAATTTTCCCAACTTAGGGATCCAAAACCAAATCCTACTGCTTTGCACCTATTTTGATCAATTTAGTGACTCAAACAAGTCATAATACACTAGCTAAGACTGCCCCAACAACCCAGTTGCGCTTTAGACCTCAAATGCCCAAAATCACTACCTCACTTCCTCTCAAAGTGACCTAAAATCACAAAACTCCAAATTTCTATCCAACCAAAAATATACCAGATTTCACACTTAAATCACTTCCAATTGGTTAATTATAGCAATTCAAACCCATCCAAATCAATTCCAAACAGCTCAACACAGTTTCATGGATTTCACATATCAACACATACATTACAACATACTCAAAACACAAAAATACAACTCCAAACAGTGCACCAATTCAGAATCCAATATACATACACTTCATGCAAGCAATTCAAAGAAGTATTCTAGCTCCCCTTACCTTGGAGTTGAGCAGTACAACCCACTAGAATGCTCTAACAATGCCTCACACAGCAAGGACCCGACCAAACCCCTCTGAAGAAGAAAAATCTAATCGGATGGTTGCGAAACTCACTGCACCGCGGTCACTTGAGCACCACCTAATCCAACATGCAATGGCTGAATGTGAGGGAATGGTAGAAAGAAGACAAAGCATGGTTAGGGAAAATAAGAGTTCTAGAGAAAGAAGGAAAAGTTGACTAATGAACTCAGATTTTGAAAAGTCCCTTCTAAGGTCATGATATTCTTAGTTTTATGGGCCTGGCTGCCTCAACATAAGACTCAACTGCTCTTGGTCCATTTTTCAGGTCTTTACAATCATCACTAAATAAGTATCTTTATTTCTAAAACTCCACACGAACAAATATCTCCAAGCATGCAAATTACTAACGTGTAAAAAGAAACTGATAAATAAAAACTTATTTTAAATAAAAAAATTGACCTAAAAGATACTTTTCCTCTTTAATGGTTTCACTAAGCATTTTAGAGCGAAAGTAGAGAAAATTTAATTGTAGAAAGAACCGTTTATGTGTAATGAAGTTTGAATGGTTGAGTTTTTCTATTTATAAACTTCTTAACAAAATTAATGAAATATTCATATTTTATTTTATTTAAAAATCTAAGAGTTTTAGACATTAGGTGACCGTTTTATTTTTTGGAAGAAATTCAATTAAGTGAAAAATATAGAATTTTATTTATTGGAGACTATAAATTATTGGGTGAAAAGCCCTTTGACTCAACTAGCATAACTGCGTTTGAGCAAATTTAAATATATATTTAAGAATGAGCAAAAGTAGTGGTTGAACGAAAACTTCTAGATTTTAAGCAATATAATTTTAATTGTTTTAAAAAGTCAAACTAATTTATATTTCACTAAAAAAAATTATCTTTATCAAATAATGTCATGAATGGTGAATTAAAATTTATTTTTATGTTAAGAATACAGTTATTGATCACAAATTTGATAAGCAAGTAGTGATAGTTTACATGATTAATAACGATGTAAATAATGTTTGATGTAAATTTTGTATGATGAATGATGAAATATGATTTGAATTGGAATGTATATGAATAAGATTACAGTATTTATTGTAATATATATAAATGAAATGTATAACAATTTATTTAACAAATATAAGATGATATATGAATCATTATTAAAATTTGTGTATTAAATAGTATAGTTTATAGTAGACATATCTTGACTTAGCTAAGTACTTAAATGATGTAAATTAAAATCTTAAGTGATGAGAACTTAAATGAGAATTTACGGTGAATCTAAAACAACACAAGTTTCAAATTTTGAATGCCATAAACATAACTTAGACTAATGGAGCTTGACTATGCTCAAATAATAAATTATTAATCTCTAATAATACTTTAAGTCAATTTCTCCTATCACAAGTTTTGTGTTCATCTAAGAAATGATTTAAAAATTAGACAAAATTATGAAAGTCCTAACTTACTCTTGAGGTGCCTAATTCACAGATCAAACATATTATTATGAAATTATACTAAATTTTTTAATATATTCAATTCAAATATCATATATAAATACAAAACGTTTAGCGAACAAATCAAACCAGAATAGAAAATATTAATAATTATTATTATGATTAATCACTCTCACTTTCTAAGTTTCTCACTAACACTTCTTTTATTAGTAAAATATTAAGAATTATCTTAATAACCTTAAAAAAAGGAAAAAATAAATAAATACATATTGTAGAAAGAAGAAAAGAATAGAAATGGTATAAAAGAGGAATTTTGTAGATGAGATATTAAAATAATGAGAGTAAAGTTTTGTGGACATGCATTTATTTGTTTCCTAAATTTGAGTGGTGGGAAAGTGGTTGAAAAATGACTTGGCATTGGAGAAATTACACATATGTATCTTATGATATTATGCACATGTTGATAAGACTTTTCAATTACGTTTTTCCAAACCTTGCAAGTTGTTCAGAACCAAAACACATGAACCAGAAAGTGGTTGTTTCCAACAAAGAGACCCACATTAGAGTTAGGAGAAATTGTCGTTAGTTTAAAGGTTACTCACATTTTCTTGGTGTCTCTTTTTATTTTATTCAACATTATACATCTATTAAAAATATAATCAAATCCTAGTATATTAAATATAAATTTCACTTTATAAATAATTTAAAAAAGAAATAAGAAATCGGCTCTAAAAGTCTTAGATCATGAGTGTGATTTGAACTTGAAATTAAATTATGTTATTCTAATAATATATGTTAAATTACTTTATTCTAGTAAATTAAAGAATAAAGTAGTTTAGGAGTTGGGTGAAGATGTAATTATTTGACAATGATCTAAAATAAGTCATTATTTAAATCGGTTTTTTGTTTGCACCTATATATCGTAAATTAAATATGTCACGTGTAAGACGAGTTTAAATTGAATAGTTGCTGAATGGTTCCAGCCATTTAAAGCCAGGTCTACAACCGTACACACATAAATATATTTTGGAGTTAGACAAACAATGAGATTTAAGTTAGTTTACTCACTCATAATTTTTATTTTGATGAAAAAATAAACAAATTAAACCGAAAAAAAAGTAAAAGAAATTAAACAATTAATTATTTCATAAAATGGTTCTGTCAATATTTCCACAATGATTGAACGGTCGATATTTTTAGAAGAACTAATTTTTCTAAATCAAAAGGAATGTTATTATAGTTGACCGATCAGTGAACTTGGATGAAAAAAAAAATTTGTGCCTGTAAATATTTATAGATAAAATTCGTGACGGATAGTTAATACTTGTGGATATTTATTATTTGTAGGTTATTGGTAGTGAGTATTTTAATATCTCCTTATCAACGGGTCAGATACATGTATTATATTTTGTACTCGCAGATATCCTATATCTATAAAAGTTTAAAATAAAAATTAAATTTATATTTTATTAAGTGAAATTTAATCAAAACTAATTTATATTATATAAAATTAAATTAAATTTATATTATACTTTATATATTTTTTAAAATTTTGTGTTAAGAATTTATAAAAATATATATTTTTGAATATTTGCGAGTATTCGCGGGTATACATGGATATCCGCGAATTTTAAAATATCTACAAATATTTTTTAAGCAGGTATTCGTACAAGTAGGGATCAAATAAGAGGTGAATTTTCTTTTTCAGATTGGATTGCGGATAAACAATATATGTGTTCGACCCAATCCATTATCATCTCCTCTAAGTTTGAAAAAATCATTATTTTAGAAATATTGATCATTCAATCATTATGAAAACTTTGATATAATACGGTAAATAAATTAAAAATATTATAAAATTATGTAATATAATTGAATTTTTTTAACCTATTAAACATATTTTAAATTGTCATTTAAATTTTATACTATTTTATATAATATTAATATAAAATATTGTTTAAAATATTAAAAATTTAAATTATTAAATTAAAATATTTATATATATTTTTTTAAAAATTTTGAAAATTAAAGATATTAAAATTTAAAATTGAAACGAAATTCAAGTTGAAGTTTAACAATTAAAAACATGTTTAAATTAAAATTAATTAATCTCTTGTCCCAAGATACTCTTTCTTTAGTAAGTAAAAGTAAAGTTTGACTAAGTGGGTTAGGTAACAACGTGAGGAGAGTGGTATTGCGTGCCGACAACCAGAAGCGCGTGTGTGGGGTCCACGTGAGCGGCTGAATCACGTTTCCTCGAGACTCGTGTCGTGACTCCTTCGCAAACAAGCACGTGATAAGCAATGCTTCAAATATTCCTTTCTTCTTACGCCATTTTCAATGTATGTACAGTACAAACCATCTACGGTGTGTGCTTTTCTACGTTATTCACGTATGTTCTACGTATTTGTCGATAAATATTCTAATCATTGTATTTTCTACGAATTAATTTAATTATTATTTTTTTTCAATAAATAAAATTTGTTTCACACTCAAGATGACATCATCAAAATTTGAATCATGAACCACTTTATTTAGATATAAAAAGACTATCACTAAGTTATACACAAGTCAATGTCGACTAAATAATGTATTTTAATTAATACTAGTATTTTATATTTATAATTATATCAATTAATATTAATAACATTAAACGTACAGTTCGCTAATATTATTACTGTCTCTATCCCAAAATTATCTACCATTTTATTATTTCTAATTTGTCCCAAAATAATTAATCCTTTCAATTTATAATGTATAATTAATATTTTCTTCTTAGTGTGAACTTATCTATAATGTATAAATAATAAATGTATGACGCATTTATAGTAAATATTTATTTACTGTTTAGAGATAAAGTGCACGAAATAAAATAAAATAGCTATGCAAATCAAAAAAAAGGTTTTAGTTAACTTTCTCTTCAATAACGTCGAGATTTGAAAAAAAAAGTGTAATAGTTTTATTTTTAAATAAAGTTAATTTTTAATAAAATAATAAAATAACAATATAAATAATAATATATTTTTTTATTTTTATCAATTAAAATAATTTTTATTTATTAAATTCATCATATTATTTAATATTTTCATCTTAAAATCTTTCATTTTTATCATTTTTGTCTTAATCAAAACAATTTTACTTTTAGTTTTTTTCTCCTAAACCTCCTTAAATTTATTTTCCGAAATCCATCTTTAAAAAATAAACCCACCCTATGACTAAATCCATCTTTACAAAAGTTCTATTTCCTTAAATTAACATTAATATGTAATTAATTTTAAATTAATTGTTAAAAATTTAATTTTTAAAATAGAAAATAAAGAATAAAAAATTTCTCTCAAAACTAATAATATGTCAATATACTTTTTTAATAAATATACATAACAATTACTACTATTAAATTATATGTTTAGAATTTAAATAAAATTAATCAAATTAAAATATGTATATACTTGTAAATAAAATTAATGAAATTAAAACATGTAAATCTCTCAAAAAAAAATTCTCTAGATTTTCTTCCTTTATCTCTAAGCTTTTTAACTTCTGAGTTATCTTTTTGATAATTAAGAAGTATGTAGGTGATCATAGCAATGGGATCTCAACTTTATTTGATCAGTTTTTTTATAGGGTAAATTAATTTCTACTCCTTTTCCATTTGTTTAGCAGTTTTAAGACGCATGCAAGTTAGTCTTGCTGCATGTGCGATCTTCCCTTTTAGTTTATTGTCGATAGTAGTCCTAAAGACTTACCTTGATCATAATTTTGTACTCTATAGGTACAACTATAGTTATCTTAATCGAGACAAGGATTGTTTGCGTTTTGGAGTTGTTTGAGCTTTCCATCGAGTAAGGGAAACTAATAATTGATTTAATTTTCATGTTAAGGAGTATGAATTTATGCTTGATAAATTGTGAGATTGACGATTGGTTGAATATGTAGGTTTGGGTGGTGAGCTTTTAAATGGTGATTTTTTATTTGGTAAGTCTGAATTCATGTTAAAATAACCATAGTAGTGTCTAAGTTTAGTTATAAACATGCTGGTAGATTAAATATAGTGTCTAAGATATCAACTTTAGGTTGTGTGTACATTGAAGGTATGAGGAGTTAGAAATTCAAAGTTGGCTAAGCCTAATTATGTAGAACTACTGTGTGTAGATTTGTGCAGACTCGCTCGCGAACAAAACCCACTATTTTTGCAAGAACTGGGCGAGCCTATGGTTGTTGGGTGAGTCAGTAATGAATGTGGTTAGATGTTGTAAGGGTATGTGAGAGCTCTCATTAGGCTTAGAGAACTCTCTATTTTCGTATTCATTGGATGAAAAGTTCCCTCGTTGGTTGAGAAAGGTTTCTCGCACAATCCTAAGAGCCTGGTTTCAAATCATGAGTGAGGTTTCTTTCAATTATTTTCTTGTGACTCTGAGTTGTCTTAGTAATTTTATGTTTGTCTATCTATTTCACTGTATATTGAGATATAAACGAGACTATGAATATGACGAACTTTGATGTGAAGAGAATTCCAAGAATAAATTCTTGCTGGTTGTTTCAAGTACTGTATGTATTATTGTAGGAGCTTAACTTTGGGGTTATCCAGACAATTTAATGACCATCAACACTCAAGTACAGAAGGGTGAGACATGTGGTGGCAGGAGGTCCTAGTATAGGGGGTTTACCTTGGCTTAAGGCATTAACAGACTAACTTTGTGTGTGGTAAGGTAAAACTCATTTGCAATGACTTTACAAAACAGTTGAGACCACCACAAGTGCATAACCTGCCATACCTCGACAATAATACATGTATTCGGATGATCAAGTCCAAACTTTATCTATATATTTAGGTTTGTTTTGGTTGTGTTTTATGATGATTTATAATTGCATGATTTGATTTTTTTATAATATTAGCTTTACCCTTTTATGTTTTGTTTGTTTCTGTTCTTTGAAATGATTACTTAATTGGTGTGAACAAATAATGATATAGTGGAGTTTCTTTTGATTGTTTTGAAAATACATTTTATATATGCATACATATTTTTATATTAATGTTGTGTACATAAAAACTTGACTTATAATTATATTTTTTTATGTTAGTGTTGTGCATATAAAAATTTGACTTATAATTTCAAATATTTTTATATACTTTCTTTTGTTAACTGGTATAGTTTATTGAATATGTAATGATTCGTGTTTAAATTGTGTAAAATGTTACATTTGATACTAACTAATTTTCAATGACTGAGGAGAGATATATATTAAACAATCTATATTTAAGAAGAATCAATTAAATTTTCGGAAAATGAAAAATACGATTTATTTTTAAAAACTAAAGCATAAAAACAAATGGAAAATAAGGAATACATTCGGGAAAAATAAAACAGATATTAATTATTTTCAAATATGTATTTCCGCGTTTCTGCGGGTCCCGTTTTGCGCGTCTATGGTCTCAGTTGCATGAGCTGGAATAGACTCTAATAAAAATACATTAAACGTGTATTTCTTTCATTATAAACTAATAACATTATTTTTAAGTTTAATTTTTTTTGCAAAATTTTGTTAATTTGTTACATATAATATATTTAATTTGGTGAATCTGCTTCTTTACATTAGTCTTATAAAGTTATTTCTGTTTAAATTGAGAAAATTATTTATTTATTTTTATTTTTAATGTAATTTTAAGAGACTTATCTATTATATTTTTTCAATTTTTTTCTTTTGATAATATTTACCCGTCCTTATATTTTCAATAATAAACAAGTGAAAAGGGTTTACTTACTTTTTTATGATAATAAAATTATTATTATTATAATTTTAAATTTAAATATAAATATATTTTTATAATTTTATTCTAAATAGTTTTTATATATTTTGAAGATAATTTTATAATTAAAAAATAATAAAATTTTAAAAATATAGTTAAATTAAAAAAACACAATGTAAAACTGATAAAATATATTTTTATATAAACAAATTATTTGAAAAGTAAAATTAAAAAATAAATATAGAGACGAATATATAATATTATAAAAAGCAATACAAGAAGCATATTACTTTCTTATATATTAGATTTTGATAATAGATGGTACATGAAAAAAAAAAGAAAAAAAAGATAATGCATAAAAAACATAAAAACAGATAGGATAACATTATTATTAGTGGACCCAACAACGGGCTATTAAAAAAAACACGGGGTATCCGTGTTCTCTATCTCTACCTTCTTAAATTAAAGTACCGTACATAACGATGTTACACTTTTATAAAATTAAACATATTTAATATGTTTATTTTATTTTTTTATTTTATAGTTAAGAGGCATTTTGTAAAATGATATATTTATAACAGTGATAATGGAAGGAGCCCGATATTATGATAATAGTTGGACTGATTAGCTTGTAAGTAAAATTCCACTTACGTTTGAATTGTAAATAAAAGTTATGATGAATTTTATCCATGCATATAATGCAAAGTGCACCTCTTAGGAAACTCTCCAATTACATCAAAATTCAACCAACAACAAACTATTTCCACATTACACGTAAACCTCTTAGGAGACTCCTTTTCTCAGGTTTATGAAAGCTTAAAATGTTCAATTATATTGCTTTGTAAGGAAAAAAAATGTTAAAAATATTACTTGTTAGCCGTGACGAATCTTAAACCAATACAAAAAAATATTCAGTTATATGTGAATTATTACATATGTATTCAAATTCATATATAATAGACGAATATTGGAAATTAAGTTACTTTCGTATGTAATAGGAATGTATAATACAGTGTAAAACCATATACGAGAATCATCACATATTAATAATATTACAGATCAGTTTCACACAGAACGAGATATGATTATGGCCGAACGGTCTTACATAATAGCAGGGGATTTAAAAAGTACGCTAGCTACTACTAGACCGAACGTTTTACAAAATACACTAATACCGCATGGTCTTTACAAAAGATAAAGCCAACACCAGACCGGACGCTCTCAAGGTTCGACCTTCACTTCCATTGCATCTTCCAATACTTCTTCCAGCAGCTCTTCTCCTTCTGCTCACATCCACACGGATGATCATTGCAACAGGACAACGACAGGACGCACAACACAAACAAAAATGATAAACAAGGTAAGCTTATGTAATTTAATTTATTCAATAACAACATCCAACAATCATACTTAAACCAACAACACTCAAATCATCATTCATACATCAAAGCATGCAATTAACGACCACTTGACTCTGACTGTCCGGACTGTATGAATCCTGTATAGCTACGACGTTCGTGCACCCGGGTGATGTAGTAACTGGAATACCCTCAACAGCTGCCACCCGAGGTTGATCCGTTCCGTCCAAGTTAACCTTATGGACTAGGATCTCTTGCCATTCCCACACGTGACTTACTCCTCTCTACTTGAGAACGAGTAATCATGGAATATCAGGATGAACGCCCGCTAAGTTTTGCCCACATTCATACTTTACAAATCAATAACCACTTTATGATATATTCCTCCCTGGAATATTCGTTCATAATCAAACTATTTCATTCATACCTCATTTCAATTTCTCTCATACTTTATCATCCATATATTCGAATGAATTAAGATCATACGTGCTTATCATAGCCCAAGTACGACTAGAATAACGCTTCTTAGAAACTAACATGACTGAGCACTACTCATCCACTTCAATAAACAGACCCCTAAGAGTTCAAACCGGACGCCACGAAGCCTAGGCCGAGTACTAAGACTCTAGGCCGAACACCTTTTTAAAGACCAATACTGTTTGACACTAAATACTAATACTGATAAGAAACTATGAATAACGAACGCTATCGAGTTTGAATGAAGACCCTTATTCTAAAAATGGTACTAATATATACATTATAGAAAACAAGACCCAGAACTTGGTTTAAGACCGAGCCCTGTAGAAACCGAACACCATTTAACGAGCGCTGGTCCAAGACCAAGTGCTTATCAGGAACGAACGCTACTGAAACTGAAGGCTTGGTCCAAGACCGGTCACTAATAAACTCACATAAAACGAGTGAATATATATATATATATATATATATATATATATATATATATATATATATATATATATATATATATATATATATATATATATATATATATATATATATATATATATATATATATATATATATACACAATTTGAACCACCACTTATTCTGAATGAAAAAGAACGGTAACATCTACGACCTTACGCAGTATATAACACATTAACTAAACTGTTTAGGAAGTCTAAAGAAGAACTACACTTAGACCGAACACTCATTCATACATTTCTAATATTATAACACAATCGTTATTACCGCAATTCCTTGTATAAGACAACCTAATATAGACGGACGCTCGACCAAATTACCACCTTTACTCAGAATACTATAGTTGACGATCAATCCCTATCTCAACTCAATTCACCACATGCATTATTCATCCATCCACACGTCTAAACAAGCAGTACACACATATCTCATACTCATCAAATAATCAAACAACGTATCATGCAAACATACCAATGTTCAAACAAGACTTTAATCAAATTATATAAGCTTCCCTTACCTCTATACGTAACCGAACGCTCAACTATGCAGAATTAGAGCTCCCTATTACAAAGACTTAACGTCCGCCGACCACGTTTTAGGAATACTGAACCACACAGAAAACCAGAAACGCTTAGAATAATACTACCCACTCAGGCGACCAGAAATACAGGGTTGCATGCGAGTCTAAACGAACGTGCTTAAAGAGAAGGAAACTCACCAGCTCAGAATCACAAACCGATCGGTTTAAATGGAAGCTCTTGACGCCGGGAGTGTTCCAGCGGTGCCTGAGAGGTGATCGAAAGAAGAAAAAGTGAGGTTTTCTTAGAGAGAAGGTGGATATTTTAGAGAGAAAGAGGAAGAAATGGTTTCAGCAGTTTGGAGAAGAAGATAGGCATGTAGAGAAGTGGCACGACATTTGAAATTTGGCCTTAAATACTGCCGTCACCCAAAATGAACGGCCACTCTCTTGCAGCCACCTGTTTTTCGCTAACTGAAACGCTCACTCACTTCTTGGCACATGGATCCCACTACTCGGGGTTTTGAGTGTGTTTTAATGGGATCTGACATATGTAAGTGGATAAAATTTTACCTACTGATATTATATACAAATTTTAAAAAGACTAATAATTAAAAATAAATTTCCCCTAATAACACTCTCTTGAAATGTCTCCCTCTCTCTCCCTCTCTCTCTCTCTCTAAAATACTCATTTTCTCCCTTGCTCATAGAACTCACTCACAGAAGCTCTTCCTTGGACTCTCCCGTGATCAAAATTGCATTTCTCTCTCTTTCTCACAAACTCACTTCCACTCTCGCACAGACATTTGGTTTGTGGTACCATCAGTGATTGTTCGTTGACGTTAGCATCAGGATTTGTTTACAATCACATTTGATTTGTTGTTGAGGACTAAATGCTATGAGTAATCGAAACTTTGAAGTTGTTTTATTTTTTCATTTTCTGTAGTTGTTGTTACATTGACCTATCTTTGCTCTTTGAAGGTTGAAAATCGCAACTTAGGAAACCCTAGGTTGGTTTGTTCGAACTATAAGAGATAAGCTCGAGTTGCAATTGTCTTTTGCACTTGGTAAGTTTCCATTGCTTAGATTTATGTTTGTTTTTATTGGTTGTTATTCAAAATGGGTGTTGAGGGAGGGGATGAGATGTTGATGGAGATGAGTTTTTTTGGTGAGAAGTCGAAAAATGTGGTAAGGTCCTCAACTAGGTTAAAAAAAAAATATTTGTAAGAAAAGATAGAAAAAATACGAATGACTTTAAGTTAACTAGCCAAAGACAGTTTGTTTTTGCTTGACTGTAGTGACTTTGTTTCCATTTTTTAGCTCATAATTTGATGTTTATTATTGTATTATGTTATGATACCTTTTTGTTTTGTTGTTGAAATTTTATTGTCACTTCGAAACAAGTTCTGAAGTGGTTGAGAAGTATGAGATACCTCAAAAATATATATTTTGGGTGTTACGTATGGAGAGATAATGATAGTTTTGTTTTTGAAAATATGTATAAGATAATAAATTTGTTCCAGCTCAGTTTTGTTACCATCTCTAATTTTCAATGAAAACAACATTTTAAAGTTAATTAATTTCAAATTCTTTTAATGCATTGAAAATAAAATGAAGGAATTGGTGAAACATATCTAAATAATTGGATAAAAGTGAATTTTTATTATCAGTTGAACCAAAATGCGTCGTTGTGTATAGATAAATTATATGAGGAAAATATTCGAACATTTAAAAAGTCAATTTATATTAAAACTTAAAATAAATAGATAAAAAAGTTAACTAATTAAGAGACACGAAAATAAATTAATTAGAAAATACAGAAAATGAAAATGTAATAATATATATGTATATATATATATATACATATATATATATATATGTATATATATATATGTATATATATATATATGTATGAATGTATGCGTGAGTGTGAATAGAGAAAGATTACAATCCTCATAATATATGAAATATCAGATTCATCTTGTGATATCTTTGAAGAGTTCAACCATAAACAACTATGTTAGTCAATCTCAAAAAAACTCACGACTTTGACTTTTTGGAAGATAAGTTTCAATGTTGAAAGAAGTTTCTATCACTTCAATAACCACCGACTACTTACGCTATTCAATGTTCTACAGTAAAATATTCTTTTGATTTTTTTTTTTATATTAGAACAAATATAAATATAGAGATGATAACAAAAACAAAAAATAATGTTTCCACTAAAATTCATAACCTTTGTTGAAAGAATACTTTTAATGAATATATGTAAATAATTGACATGATTATTTATTAGGTTAACCTCTATAACTATGATAGTTTGTAATTTGTGGATATTTGTCAACACTCAATTTCGTCCGGATTGACTAAATAATTTGTTTTATTGTTTTATCCTCATAAAAGGAAAAATTAAAAAATGTGTGTGTATATATAAAAAAATATATAATAAAAAATAAAAAAAAAGGATCAGACGTTCGTCCCCTATGATCTCGCGCTCGTCCAAACAGTGGCCGTTCGTCCTTCCCCACTGTTACTGTGGCCGCTCGTCCAAACCGTGACCGTTCGGTTCTCCCCACTGTTGCTGAAACCGTTCGTCCTTCCCCACTGTTACTGTGGCCGCTCGTCCAAACAGTGACTGTTCGTCCTTCCCCACTGTTACTGTGGCCGCTCGTCCAAACAGTGACCGTTCGTCCTTCCCCACTGTGGCCGCTCGTCCAAACAGTGACCATTCGTCCTTTCTCACTGTTGCTGAAACCGTTCGTCCTTCCCCACTGTTACTGTGGCCGCTCGTCCAAACAGTGACCGTTCGTCTGTTACTGTGGCCGCTCGTCCAAACAGTGACCGTTCGTTCTTCGCACTGTTTAACCGTTCGGCTTTTCGTTGTGTTAGGACGTTCGTCCTCATCTTCAACCGTTCGGTCATAATGTTTTGACAAACGTTCGGGCTCAATGATATATGTCTTTAGCGTTCGGCTTTGCACGTTCGTCCCATTGTGGTGTTCAGCAAATAGCGTTCGGTCATGTTTGTGTTAGTGAACGTTCGGTTTTGAAGTGTTATGTGTTAGTGAGCGTTCGGTTTTTATATTGTTTATTGAGCGTTCGGTTTTTATTGTTTAATGAGCGTTCGGTCATCACTTGGACACTCGGTTTCTCTTTTGAACGTTCGGTCTCCTCCAGCGTTCGTATTCCCTGCATTCGGTTTTGAGCGCTCGTCCTTTGCGCGACCGCTCGCCGAATTCGTTCCCCCTCATCTACGCTCGTCCAACTCACCCTTTTCTACCACTCGTCCAGGAGAGCAACTTGGAGTATGCGTAAAGAAGTGCTCCTGCCACACAAAATGCCCACGGCCTAGCTGGAGGAAATGCTTCATTTTAACAAAGCTGAAACATGAATTGCATCCTCCACGTTACTTTTGCCACACATGTGATATTATTGAAAAAAGAGAGGTGCTATCACTTGGGAGAAGCACATCCAACAAGTGGCCAACCTTGGAGAGCAACTGCCATTGTCCAGCAGCTCCAACACGTCCAACTCCAGAAGTAGCGTCCAACAACCGTCCAGCACACACGGACAGCAGATCCAGTTTCAATCAACTCATCTACACCAGTTCACGGTCCAATCCAGCATGGGAGAAGAAGCAAGCCTTCACGCCTTCACTTTGGTGTTCTACGTTCAGCAGAAGCGCATCTCCAAAATTGCAACAGCAGCTCACGCTTCCAGCAGTTTGGGAAGCAATTTCGGTTCACCATCCAGCATGCACAGAAGAGGAAGCAACCACACGCACAGGGTGTCCACCGTATGAAGAAGAAGACAAGATTGAGGGGCCCTCACCCTATTTTCTCACGGCAAAAAAATGTAGCTCAGCATGCAAAGAAAAGAGGATCACGGGAGGAATTCTGAACAGATTGGGAGGCTCACGGGTTCTGAGATTTGGCTATAAAAGAAAACAAGCAGCAGAGGGAAAAGGGGCGGGGGGGAAAAACATCTTTTTTTGGGCTTTTGATCACTCCACAAATTCAGAGAATCCTTCTATTTTCCAGTGCTTCCTTTTCACTCATCAAAATCCAGCTCAAACTTCCAGTTCGACCTCACTCTGTTCCTAAAGGAACCATCCCATAGAACCCCTCACCATCCTCCTTTCCCTCATCATTCCGCAACAACATCTTCATCCCTTCAAAAGGGACCTCACAGCCAACGTCGATCATCTTGACACCCACGGCTATGAAGGCCAACATCCTTCTTCATCTTCATTTTTATCTCTAAACACTTATTCCCACAGCCACCTTACAGATTACCAACTTCATCATCTTCTTTATTATCTCACCCAACATCTATCTCCTCACCCCTACGCCCACTGCTACTAGTAACTGCCCATCCTCCGTATTCACTCACTATCACAGCCATCTTGACACGGCCAAACACCTATCACCCTTATACTTCTCACTCTCATCACCCGTTCAAACACCTTTCTTCCTCCATTTTCATCACCTCCAAAAACCCATCATCATTCATCCTCTGCTGCAACGTCCACACCACCACCACCACCCACTGCAGCACTGCACCTATCATCCTTACACCATCTCCACCATTATCATCATCATCTGACTCTGTCATCACTTTCCAACTTCTATTCACCTCCAACATTTGATCATGACCCCTTCCCTCTTGGTTTTCACGGCTAAACACCCATCCTCCCACACACTACGACCATCATCATTCACACAGCCAACATGATCACCATCATCTAGAATACGCTTGCAACACCTTATACTCGGCCACTACCAACATCTCACGGCCACCACCTATCTTCACCTACCCATCCTCCATATTCGCTCACTACCACGAACATGAACCACGCACTCACCTCCAGCTTCAACCACAATCCATCAACCACCGAGAAAGAGTCCCAACAAGTAGCTCCCATCCAAGCTTGAAAGAAGACTCACGGCCTGGAAGAAACTCACCACCCTTGCAACTTCCAGAAACCGGTGCAGCAACTCTCATGCATGCAAGCTGTCCAGGAGCTTCTCGGCAGTAGAAACACCGTCCAGCTGGTTATGGAGAAAGGAGTTTTCACTTGGAAGGATGCTACGGACAGCAGCTTGGAAAGGAAACACGGTCCAGCCACCAACAACAAGTAGAAGCGTGAGAATCCAGCAGCCACCCTCGAACACCTCATAACTACGCGACCATCACTGACTATACCGATCATCCTCACCAAAACCAGACTCAAGCTCCAGCTTCATCACTTCGGATATTCATCTCGAACACCCACCAACATCCATCATCTTCACCCTTTTTCGTCCCCCCAATTTCCACTTCATTAGCCTCTCACCCATAACCACCTCAACGCCTTCATCATCTATCATACACATCTCACACTACTCTCCACCCCTCACACTACTCACCTGTATTCACTGGGAACCATCAAGAACCACTCGGGCACAAACAAGACAAATTTTGAGTTTCTCTTCATACCTCCATCATCCCAAAGAATCTCATTCTCTCACCCAATCTTCAAATCTTCATCCATTCCCAACAACCCGAACACAGAGATAAAAGATTGGACAGTCATCTTCACACACCAGTGACGGTGGTCAGGAATTGCACCGGCGAGAGTTAGGGTCGAACACGGGAGACACCGGTGGCGGCTGGACTTGGTCGTAGTGGTTCTTCTCTCCCGCACGCAGAGATGAGTATGGGGAGGAGCTAGACACCGCGGCCAGCGATAGTCTCAGTGGTAAGTTGGATCGCCGGTGACACCTTGGATTGAGGGGGAGTTCGTCGCGGAGGCTGGACCGGTTTGAAGGCGGCAGCTGGTAGCGGAGAGTGGCAGAGGTACGGTGGCCGTGTCAGAGTGCGCCTCCTGTGCGCATGGAATAAGAAATGAGAGGCGCGTGGTGGTGTTACAGGTAAAGATGTGGCCGGCGACTTTCTCAGTTGACCGCGACGACGCACGGCGGGTTGGTCTCGGATTACGGCTGCCATGGATGATGAAGAAAAGTAACTCCCGCTCCCAGCCTTTCATGTTGAGAAGGAAGACCCTAGTGGTTGCCTTGGTCAACAAACACCAAATGCCATCAGAAGACTTCATTCACACTCCCCTTTCATTTGGGCTTAAGCCCACTCTGTGTAAAAAAAAAAAAGGGAATTGGACATGAGCACACTATTTCAGAATGCGCCTCCGTTTTTTATTCCGCACCTGGGCTGAAACCCATTCCGTTTTTGCAAACAATAAAAAAGGAGGTTTGGACATTGGGCTCATCTTATTTCTGGCACCTCCAACTTTGCTGCTGCACCCCTATAGAGCCTAATTTTGCTCCGCGCGCAACTCTGGTTCTTATATCTGCATCCCTATTCTTGTTTAGTTGTTATCTTGCTTTATTTTTATATTTTTGTTTCTTTATTTTTATTATTATTTATTTGGTTATTAGTTTTTTCTGTATGTAACCCCTTGTAAGATACCTCCACCCCTTTGTTTTAGTGAATTTGTTCATTTCGTTTTATTTCAAAAAAGGAAAAAAAATGATAAATAATAAAAAATATATAAAACTTTAAAAAACATTTAATGTAATAAATCTCGGTATGAGTACTCGTGCGATCGTATGCATCAGCCTAGTACTTATTGCCCAAATATAAAATAAATAAAAAGCCGTGTGAGTGCTCGTGCGATCGTACGCATCAGCCTAGTACTCATTACGCAAAACAAAAGAAATAAAAAGCCGTGTGAGTGCTCGTGCGATCGTACGCATCAGCCTAGTACTCATTACGCAAAAAAAATATGTTTCAAAGGTTTAGGCACATGTGTGATCGCACGCATCGTCCTTGTGCTAAAAACCTTTTCTCTTTTCTAAAAATTAAAAATCCAAAAAATATGTTTTAAAGGTTTAGGCACATGTGTGATCGCACGCATCGTCCTTGTGCTAAAAACCTCTTCATTCTCCTAAATAAAAAATACCAAAAAATATAAAATCTTTAAAAACTAAAAAACATCTACTTTTTCAAATAACAGACAATATTGCGGCAGAACTACGTGATCCTTGATTCTCCATCAAAAGTGGAGATACGTAGGAGCAAGGCCAGTCCTTGTCAGGCTCACTCTCCCAAAAAATTCAAATCATTTTCCAAACAATTTCTCAAACAAATTTTCAAACATTTTCCAAACAAATTTCAAGCAGTTTTCTAAATGAACTACGGAACCCTGATTTCTCATTCTGAATGAGAATACGTAGGAGCAAGGTCAATCCTTGTTGGGCCCAAAAAAAAATATTGTTTGTTTCTTTTGAGTTTTATTTTAATGGAAAGTTAAACATTTTGAAAACCACATCCACATTCGCGCATTTAGTTAAAGGTACTGCCTTAGGGCAGGCGTTGTAGGGTGCTAATACCTTCCCTACACGTAACCGACTCCCGAACCAAGAATCTGGTTCAATTTGACCATGCCTTATCATTTTATGGTTTTTCCGTAGTTTTCCAGAATAAACTATGGTGGCGACTCCAAAATCTCTTTTTCAATATATTATTCTTCTTTTTATTGGATCGTCGTTCCGTCGCGATTCCGGTTGCGACAATATTGAATATTCGTATTTTGAAATTTCTTTATAAATCTTAAACTAAAAAATTTATTTCTTACTGGTTGGTATTCCTAGAATAATATTAATGGCATTAGGTGAACATGCATCATGAGTTATCTCTGATATTAATGACGATAAATACTTGTAACAATTCATTTGAAAAATTACAGAAGAAAGATAAAGAGTTTAAAAAAAACTGCCAACTTTTGCCTTTTTGTTGTCAACAAATTGACATTAGAGCGTGTGTGTAAGGTGAAAGTAAGAGACCTTACCAAACTCAAGAGAGAACGCCGCGGTGTGCGCTGGCAGAGATAGAGGAGCGACTGAGAGTTTTGTGAGGTGTTTGAGTTGAGTGTAAACACTTAAGAGAAATGACAGGTCTAACCAATGACATCCCGCTACCCAAGTTGACGAAAGATGTTAACTATGACAACTGGAAGTGTAAATAAAGGCCCTTCTCGACTCCCAAGATTACTGGGATGTGGTAAAGACTGGGTATGAGGAACAGGCAAGCACAGACGGATATTCAAATGTCCAGTTGAACGCGTTGAAGGCCGTTCGAGCTAAAGACAAGGCGACCTTGTATCTGCTATACCGAGTTGTTGACGAATCTGGCTTTGAGAAGATAACAAATGCAAAATCTTCCAAAGTAGCATGAGATATACTCGAAAAGGCAAACAAAGGAGATGAACGAGTGAAGCAGGTCTGATTGCAAACCCTTAAGGGCGAGCTGGAAAACATGAGGATGAAAGAGTCTGAAAGCGTATCCGAGTTCATTACTCGGGTGGAGACCATGGTGAACAAACTGAATCAGAATGGTGAGAGTCTTTCCTCAAACTGAGTTGTTGAAAAGATTTTGAGGTCATTGACAGATGATTTCGAGAACATCGTATGCGCAATAGAGGAGTCCAAAGACCTATCAACGCTTACCCTTGAAGAGCTTACTGGGTCCCTCGAAACACATGAGCAGAGACGGAAAAACAAGAGGGGGGAGTCCCTTGAACAGGCTCTCTAGGCGAAGGCGACAATAAAAAAGGATAATGTGTTTTATGCTCAAAGTACCAAAGGCCAAGGAAGAGGCAGAAACCAAGGTGGTAGAGGAAGAGGAGAACGAAGAAATGAGCAAGTCGGCCAACAAAACTGGCGTGGCCGAGGTGAGACTCGGGGTGGTCGGAAAAACACAAACAACATTGAAGGCTATAACTGTGGGAGGTATGAGCATGTTGCCAAGGATTACTACTAGGTAAAATGCTACAACTTTGGAAAGATGGGCCATATTTCCAAGGATTGTAGGTCCGAGAAGGAAAAGGAGGAGCCAACAAACTTCCTTGCCGAGAAAGAAGAAGAAGGATTGTTGCTGGTAACAAACATTCCAGAAACCGAGGTCAAACCGAGTTGTTCTAATAACTCGGTTTGGTACTTGGACACCAGCGCAAGTAACCATATGTGTGGCGACGAGAGTTTACTCAAAGTACTTTCAAAGGTGGAGTCCGGATCCGTTTCTTTCAGCGATGCTTCGAAAGTAACCGTCAAAGGTCGAGGAACGATCTGGTATCAACAGAAAAATGGGCGAATTGGAGAGATCAGAGATGTATACTATGTACCTGATCTCAAAAGCAACATACTGAGCATGGGACAGATAATGGAGAAGGGGGTACTCGGTTCTGATGAAGGACCAAGAATTACAACTGAGGGATAAACTTGGGAGGCTCATCGCTCAAGTATAAATAAAGAAGTAGAAATGAAGAAAGATCGCATGTACAAACTTGAGTTGAAAATAGTTCAAGATAAATGCCTGCAACTTGATATGGAGGATGAAGCTATGAAGTGGCATTTGCGGTTCAAACATCTTCACTTCGGAGAGTTGACTGAGCTGTTGAAAAAGGAGATGGTGCTCGGACTGCCTAAAATGGAATTCCAAAAGAGATTCTGTGAAGAATGTGTGATCGGAAAGCAAGCGATGACTTTTTTCCCACGGAGCTCTGAGTACCGAGCAAAGGAGTAGCTCGAACTGATCCATATCGACTTGTGTGGGCCAATAACTCCAAAATCCTCTAGTGGTAGGAGATACTTCGTCTCTTTTATTGGTGATTTCTCAAGGAAGACGTGAGTTCACTTTATGAAGGAGAAGTTGTTTGAAACTTTCAAGAATTTCAAAGTGATGATAGAGAAAGAAACAAACAAAGTCATCAAAACAGTCCGATCTGACAGAGGAGGCGAGTTCACTTCTGCCGAATTCAACAAATACTGCGAGGAATATGGAATCAAGTGTTTCTTGACGGCTCCATATTCTCTGCAGCAAAATGGTGTAGCAAATCGAAAGAACCGAATTATTCTCGACATGGTTCGATCTATGTTGAAAGGGAAGAATATGCCGAAGAAGTTTTGGGCAGAGACGGTGCAATGCGCAATCTATGTGCAAAATAAATGTCCACATGCAAAGTTGGGCGAAAAGACGCCTCAAGAGATTTGGAGTGGTGTGAAGCCGAGTGTCTCTCATCTAAAGGTGTTCGGTAGCATGGCCTATGGGCAAGTACCAAGTCAGCACAAGACAAAATTAAAAGATCGGAGCAAGAAGTACATATTTATTGGGTATGATAAAAAATCTAAAGCATATAAATTGTTTGATCCTGTTAACAATAAAGTAGTGGTGAGCCAATATGTTCATGTGGAGAAAACGAAGGAGTGGTGTTGGAGTAACTCGGTCGAAAAAGAAACTAGCTCGGAGATTGTTGTACCTTCAGCAACAACAACCATCAAGTCCTCAGATGAAGAAACCCAGCCACAACAACCTAGGATGAGAAGTCTACAGGAAATATATGTCACTACAAATGAAGTTCATGTTGTATGTCTTCTGGCCGACTCTGAAGACTTGAGTTTTGAGAAAGCTGTCCAAGATGAAAAGTGGAGAACAACCATGGATGAGGAGATCAGAGCGATTGAACGCAACAAAACTTGGTAATTGACTGACCTTCTTGAAGGAGCTCGACCCATTGGAGTAAAATAAGTGTACAAAAAAAAGATGAATGTTGAGGGAGAGGTTGAGCTTATAAAGCTCGACTTGTGGTAAAAAGCTATAGACAAAAGGAGGGGATAAACTATGACGAAGTATTTGCTCCTGTCACGAGCATGAAGTCAATCCGACTCTTGATCTCATTAGCTGCTCAAAACCAATGGCCAATTCTACAGATGGATGTGAAGTCGGCCTTTCTAAATGGAGTGTTGAAAGAGGAGGGGTACGTCGAGCAACCACTCGGGTACATGAAGAGAGAGGATGAGAAGAAAGTGTTGAGATTAAGAAAAGCCCTCTATGGACTGAAGTAGGCTCCTTGTGCCTGGAATGAGAAAATTGACGGGTATTTCAACAAAACCGGGTACGAGCAATGTCCGTACGAACATGCTTTGTACACAAAGAAATCAGAAAAGGATATGATGGTAGTTTCTCTCTATGTCGACGACCTCATGTTCACCGGAAGTAACACGAAGCTGATTAAGGAGTTTGAGATGACACACTTAGGCTTGATGAAATATTTTCTTGGCCTGGAAGTGAAGCAATCGGAGGAAAGGATTTTTATATCCCAAGAGAGGTACGCGCTTGAAATTTTAAAGAAGTTTAAAATGGAGGACTGCAACTCGATTTCTACTCCAATGGAACCAGACACTAAACTCTCGAAGTTTGATGGAGGAGAACGAGCTGATTCTGGGAGATATCAAAGTTTAATCGAAAGTCAGAGGTACCTTACAAGCACGAGACCCGACTTAATGTTGAGTGTTGGGATAACAAGCAGATTCATGAAGGATCCAAGCTATACACATTGGAAGGCCTTGAAGAGAATTCTGAGATATATTCGAGGAACCATATCACTTGGTCTTTTCTATTCAAAATCGGATGACTATCGACTAGTGGGTTACTCGGATAGTGATTGGTGTGGTGATGTTGATGATTGGAAAAGTACTCCAGGTTACGTATTCCTACTCGGAAATACAACTTTTACTTGGCTGTCAAAGAAAAAACCCATTGTAACCCTGTCTACCTGCGAGGCAGAGTATGTGGCGGCCTCTTGGAGCGTGTGTCATGTAGTCTGGCTTTTAAATCTATTAAGGCATCTGGGAGTGATCCGAGATGAAGGGATTGTGATCCGAGTTGATAACAAGTCGGCGATCGAGTTGGCAAAGAATCCAGTTAATCACGGAAGGAGCAAGCACATCGACGTCCGTTTTCATTTCATCTGAGATTAAGTCAAAGAAGGAAAGGTTAAGCTGGAGCATGTTGAAAGTCGAGCTCAAGCCGCAGACGTATTCACCAAACCACTGCCGACCACACTGGAGAATTGTAAAAGGTTGATTGGAATGAGAAATGAGAAGAATATTTAAGTTTAAGGGGGAGATATGTTGTAAAACTTAAATTAGAAAATTTATTTCTTGCTAGTTGGTATTCCTAGAATAGTATTAATGGCGCTAGGTAAACACACATCATGAGTTATCTTTGGCATTTGAAGAGGCAAACCTTTTGCCGATAAATACCTGTAACAATTCATTTGAAAAAATGCAAAAGACAAATAAAGAGTTTAAAAAAAGCTGCCAACTTTTGCCTTCTTATTATCAACAAAGCTAACTGATCAAAATAAAACTATTAATAATTATTGATAGTTAATGTAAAGACCTGAAAAATAGAATGTTATAGAGCAGATTGGTGTATTAGAATAATGAGATCGATTATTTTACTTTAAAATAATCTGATAATATAAAACAAAATTTTATAAACACTTCTCATTATTCTAAGAACACTTCATCTCTCTAGAACTTTATTCCTCAAAGTTCTCTGAGTTCTCTCTAAAATTTCTCCTGGCTGAGTTATCTGTTCAACGATCAGGAAGTGCCTAAGCGATCCTGGCGTTGAGGGCTTGACTTTGGACCGATCAATTTCTCATTCTTCAGCTGGTAAGTTGTCTCCCTTTTATGTCCGTTCTTCTTTGAGTTGTGAGCATGCAATGATTCTGGTTGCATGTGATTAGTAGTTATTCCTTCCATTTCTAGCTCAATTTAGGTTCTAAGTGTGGTTCTCTATCACCAATTGGTGAGTTGTAGGTTTCTATTGAGTTTCCTTGCTGTGCAAGGTACGGCTGGAACGTTTATGTGTGTGTGGCTGTTATCTCTGAGGTAAGGGAAGCTAGGTTATGTTTTAATTATCAATTAGTGTTATATGAGAGGAATTCTGTGATTTAAAGTGTTGTGCAGTTAAAATTTCAGCTTGTGAATGTGTGTTCTTAACTGTTAAAATGGTGGAAACTGTGAAATGTGATTGATGAGCTGATTTGGATTAATCTATATGCTGTAATGTGTGCAAATTGGTGATTGTTATTGGCTGTGATGTGTTGTAGTGTTGAGGAAGTAAAGAGTAAAGTGAATTGGACTGGTTTAGTGTATTTTAAGGAAGTGAGGTAGTGAATTTGAGAATTAGTGGTCAAGGGCTGTTGGTGACTGCTGGGATAGTGTAGATAGGTCATATGTGACTGGTTTGAGTCATCAAAATGGTCAAAAACAGGTTCCAAGTGGTAGAATTGGTTTTGGGTCTCTAAGTTGATGAATTGGAGGTTTTAGAGTAGAGATTGGTACATAAACACTTTAGAATGGTGTTAGGAATGTTTAGAATCCTTTAGTCAAGTCTAATTTAGTATATACATCGAATTAGGAGTGTTAGAAGTTGGCCAAGTTGAGTAGAATTGGTAAGGAGTGGTTGAGTTGTGTAATTCTGCATAATTTCGTTCTGTAGAATTTCGTTCTGCAGAATTTCGTTCTGCAGAATTTCGTTCTGCAGATTATGCATACTCGCTGTGCGACTGGATTCGCATAGCGAGTTACCTTGGCGAGGTGCTCTCTACTAATGTACCCGCATAGCGAATGGGTGCGTTGTGCGAGTGAGTTGAGAGGGTTGCTCTCTGTTTGTCAATCCGCATAGCGAGTTTAATCGTTATGCGACTGGTTGGGGTCTGGAACCATTATTCAGTTTATTCGATCAGCGAATGGGTCTCACTCTGCAAGTGTTTAGGGGGATCAAGTCTCTGGATGAGATTCTTGCGTAGCGAATTGGGTCGCTATGCGAGGGGTTGGGGTCTATTGCATCTTACAATTTTATTCGCATAGCCAGTTTAGTCGCTATGTGAGAGATCCATAGTAGTTGGTCTCTGTCTAGAGTGTTAGCAAGGCGAGTTAGGTCGCTGTGCGAGAAGCTTATGGTCTCGCTATGCGAAGGTGTGCGCTATGCGAGAGGTACATTCTAGTTTATGTCTTGTGTGTTCTTATGTGGTTTGATATGTATCAATAAGTGCTGTATGGAGTAAATTGAAGTTGTATCATGTAATATCTGTAGTGACTGTGGTATGTTGTAATCAAAATTGTAAAGTTCGAGTGTGGTTTATGGACGTAATTCCATGATCCTCAAGGAGAGGAGACATGGTTGTACCCTATGTTGTGATTCAAAGTGGAATCTCTAGTTGAGATTCAAGTAAGTTTAGAATGGATGTAGGAGCTTAGTCTTGGGGGTTATCCTGAAACTCCAATGGTCTTTCATTCTCAAGTAGAGAGGATTGATCCATGTCGTGAGGAGTAGCAGGAGGTCCTAGTCTTGGGTGCTTCCAGTATGGCCCAAGGTGAGTGATAACGGACTAACCTCGTGAGTGTGGTAGGGTGAAACCCATTGGCAATGGCTTTGCAAAGCAGTAGAAGCCACCACGAGTGCACGACCCGCCATAGCTCGACAATCATTCTAAGTCCGGACAGTTAGAGTCAGTGTGTGTTATGTGTGAAGAGTTTAAGTGATGAAGATGGATAATATGCTTGTATGAATTCTATTGATTGTGGTATGATTAGTCTTTGTTTAAACTAGCTTACCCTGTTGTGTGCTTATGTTTTGTATGTTCTGCTATTCTTCTTTTGCGATGACCATCCTTTGGATGTGAGAAGCAGAAGAAGAGGTCTCTTTGGAGCAAGCATTGGATAGAGGTGATGCTGTTGCTGAGTAGTTGCTTTTGGTTCTTTAGAGCCTTGTAGATAGTTTTTGGAATAGTTTTCAGCCTGTATATAAAGTTTTAAATTTATAGTTGTTTTTGGATGACTGTAAAGATATCACTTTATGTTTTAGATGGATAACTGTACTATTTTATCATGCATGTTGCTTCTCTTTATTATAGTCTACACTATATATTGGGATGTTACAGTTAATAATGTAATTTATTTAAATTTAATGTTTGAAAAGAATAAATTTATTTGTATTGATATTTTATTACATTTTTGGTGTTGTGAGCATAATATATCTAATAAATATAAATTTGTACACATAACATAACTATGAGTAAACACAAATTTTGCGTTATATAAATGGTTTACACATGTGAAAACACGTTATCTAACCATTACGTAGCAACTAAAAGTCATACCAACTAATTTTCACTAAAAAGCACTTTTAATTTATATATTTTTCTGATGGTTAAATATTCAACTTAGTTAAATTAGATTTCATTTCATTAATTATTATGAAAAATTCGACCTAAATTAAACTAACATACTTTTGTACAGGTTGGATAATGAGTTTAACATGGATGTTCAAATACCTACTCTTGTACTCATGGAAAAGTATTATGATTTTCTTATATTTTGAATTAGGTTATAGATTATCCGTGTGTTATGTTTATTTTTTTTTTACATTTTAAATTAATTTAGACAAACTTGTTGATATATTAATTTTTTTAATATATTTTAAAACATTAAATACATGAATGTATTTTAAAAATACAAAAAAAGCTCAACAAATAATTCAAATTTTAAAAAATTGTAAAAACTAAACTCTACACTACCCAAGATTCTTTTAGTGAATTTAATAATATATTTACATTAGATATTTTAAGTAAACAATATTTATTAACAAGTAAGAGTATTAATAGCACGTGGTTTATTCTTTTTAAAATTTTGGGGGAACTTTTTTTTGTTTGACTCTTTTGGGATTGAGGAAGATTTAGGAAGAAGATGGAACAATAATGTGGGATAGCAATGTCTTGAATTTCCACCAACTTTGAATAGTCTTAGGAAAAGGCCAAAAAATGCAACAAAATTGACTTTAATTTACACCAATCAGTGAGAGCCACCTGGCTAAATCTACACGGTCAACTAAAAACGTGTCCATTTAATGGGATTTACTTTTCTTACCATAAACCTAAACCTAAATAGAAATCTTCATAAGGCTATTCCTTCTTCCAGTCTTAAATTCAAGTGTTATAAATAAAAAACTAAACTAAAATCAGAGACTCTATTTAAAATAACCAGTTAAGATTAGTGTTAATATTTTTTCCATCTCATCCGTGATTTTTTTTTTATAAAAAAATTAACTAATTTTAAAAAAATAAATAAATAAAAATCATTTATAAAATAAATTAAAACTATTATTTATATTTATTTTATAATTAAAATTTTATTATTTTTTGAAATACACACGTGTGAGTTTTCACTATATTTTATACTTTTCCACTATTATATAAAGATAATTTTCTCTTTTGGTGTATATATATATATATTTGATTTTCAATTTATCCTTTAAATATTTTTAAAAACTAAATAATTATTTTACAAAATTTATTCTTTAAATGATTTTTTTTAGTTTAACTATTTTTTTTTCAATTTAAACCTTTTTTATTTTAAAATTTGACTATCTTTTTAACCTATACATAACTATCATAATAAAAAAAATTATCTAAAAAAATAAACATTACTTACAATAAAATTATTTAAATTTACTTTTATAGTTATAATAATAACAGTTTTATTTTTTTTTTATCATGAAAAAATAACACAACACGTGTCTTTTTACTTAAGTACAGTAGCAATAACTTATTTATAAACTATTACATGAGATAAAAGTAAAGATTTTTTTTCTTAAATGTTTCCTTGTAGTGCTTGATACACTCGTAACATATAGTAAGAAGAGATAAAATCTAAAATTATTAGAAACTATTGTATAAAAATTATATGAAAGAACCAATAAAAGATTATATATATATATAATTACATTTAATAAAAAACATATCTCAATACATGTTTTTAAAATTCAACAAAAACTGACGAGAGATTATATAATAACTCTTTTGTACTTTCATCATAAACTCCATTTCATTTTATATAAATATAATCATCAAGACAATCAATTACACAAAAAGGATAAGTTAATTAAGATTAAATTAGTCTACAACTAAACATTAATCATATTTATTGTGATTATGATGTACTTCAACATAACTTGTTTTATACTCAATATATCATATGACATTTATTATATATGTCCTCTTAGATATTAACACCTGACCTAATAAAAAACTTTGATAATCATTGAATCCTATTACTCAAAGATTATGCCACTTAATTGTGAATATAGTTCAACAACATCATACAAATTTTTATTTCAATCAACTCTCTCTTTCATTTAAATCCATACATATATAAATTATCATTACTCAACAACTATTCTGTCCTGTAAGTTAGAATAAAACGAATTATAGATTGTTAAAATAGGGGAAAGAAATTGAGATAAAAAGCTAATGTTAAAGCACTCAAAGAACAAATACCAGAATTTTCAATTATAGACTGCATTTTAAGCAGAACAGAAAGAGCAAGCCCATTCTGAAAACCAGAGATTGACATCATCATAATAGCGGAACAAGGAGTTCATTGATAAAATAATGAAGTTGAAACAGCTTTTCCTATTTATCAGAACTTAATGAGCATTTAATTCACAGCACTCCAGTTTTATTTAAGCGAATGATTAATATTTATTTTATTAATTATTTCTTCTGCCACATCATGTATCATATATCACACATATACCTTTTTCTCATTAGGTATGAACTATGATTTTGGGTGTCCAAATATAGATTTTGCTTCCCACATGACGTGGACATTTTCATCTGGGTTCTTTGAAAAATACTTCCTCATCATGCAAAGATTTTGATCCTTGCAGAAGATATATGAATGATCAGTGTTCTCATTCAGGCAAAATATAAAACATGGAAGAGTTTGGTATTTCTATTTTTGGTAGTTCCGATAAAATAGCGAAAGATGAATACTTTGAAACATGCAATTAATACTATAATTATCAGAGAAGGATATGATTATAATGGTTTTAATCAGCTATTGACTTGTTCAACAAAATCTGAAATTTTCCAAAGAGGGCCCTCTCATTGTGAGGTTCTCTTTGCACTCTTCCAAAGGAGACCCCCTCACCATGCATGCATGCAGGGGTCAGAAGAAAAAACAAGGGAAAAACGAAAAACTAGCAGAAGCAATGACCCGAAAGAAATCACAATCACATTCCTTGGTTTTGAATACGCCTTGAGCCAAATTTTGAGCAGAGTAATGGCCATAGCTCCGGCAACAATTCTCCGGCCAACTCTCATGATCATCGTCACTTTGCCTGTGATATATTCCATGACAGAAGCTGAAGCTTTGGTAAGTCTCAAAAGCACTTTCACCAATGCTCAACTTTTAAATGGTTGGGTGGCTGGTTCTGCACCTTGTAGTGTAGACGATCAATGGGAAGGTGTTGTTTGCAACAATGGCCTTGTCACGGGGCTTCGCCTTGGAGGAATAGGGTTAGTCGGGGAAATACACGTTGATCCATTGCTTGAACTCAAGGGTCTTCGAACTATTAGCCTTAACAACAACTCTTTCACAGGTTCCATGCCAGAGTTCAACCGAATAGGCTTTTTGAAAGCCTTGTATTTGCAAGGAAACAAGTTTTCTGGGGATATTCCTCAGGAATACTTCCAGAGAATGAGGTCTTTGAAGAAAGTGTGGCTTTCTGATAACCAATTCACGGGGAATATTCCACATTCATTGACTGAGATTTCTAGTCTTATGGAGTTGCACCTTGAAAATAACCAGTTTAGTGGAACCATTCCGGATTTCAAAAACCCAACATTGGAGGACATAAATGTTTCCAACAACAAATTGGAAGGTGAAGTTCCAGCTAGTTTGTTGAGATTCAGTGAGAACAGGTTTTCTGGGAATTCTGCTCTTTGTGGTGAGAAGATTGGCAAAACATGTGAAAAGCCAGCGGAGGTCCCAAGTCCTGCTCCCATTGATGCATCGGATGCTGGTGGTGATTCGCCTGTGCCACATAGTAGTACCCCATGGGAGGTTGCTGCCATTATAGTAGTGAGTGTAGTGCTTGTTTCAATAGTTGTATTTTTCATTGTGAGAACAAGAAAAAAGAAGGAGGAGGAGCGCTTTGATATCCTTGGAAATGATGCTAATGGTGGTGGTTCAGTGGAAGTTCAAGTGGCTACAACGGTGAAAAGGGATGTGGATGCAAATACATTGCCAGCAGTTAAAAAATCATCGTCCAGAAGAGGATCTGCAGCTTCTCAAAGTAAAGGCGTTGGAGAACTTGTGATAGTGAATGATGAGAAGGGCGTGTTTGGATTGCCAGATTTGATGAGGGCAGCAGCAGAAGTTCTGGGAAACGGTAGCTTTGGATCTTCTTACAAAGCCGTCATGGCTAATGGAGTGGCAGTGGTGGTGAAAAGGACCAGAGAGATGAATGTTTTGGAAAAAGATGGTTTTGATGCAGAGATGAGGAAGCTCACTTCGCTTAAACACTGGAATATATTGACCCCTTTAGCTTATCATTTCAGAAAGGATGAGAAACTAGTGATCTCTGAGTATGTTCCCAAAGGCAGTCTACTGTTTTCACTTCATGGTAAGGCTTCTTCTTCCAAAGTTCTTCAACTCAACATTTTCAAATGGGCAAACTTAGATATTGGTTTCTTAAAAGGGTTTGCATTAACCAAGATTAGTCAAAGAAACTTTACCTAAGTTTTGTCCTATCAAATCTCTTAAGTTTTGAAAAGTATCATAGAGTGTGTGCAGATAGTAAGCGTTTATATATGTTGTGTTATTTGCAGGTGACAGAGGATCATCGCATACTGAGCTGGATTGGCCTGCACGTATGAAGGTTGTAGGTGGAATTGCGGAAGGGATGAATTATCTTCACAAAGAACTTGGTTCCTCAGATCTCCCACATGGGAATCTCAAGTCCAGCAACGTTCTTCTGGGACCAGACAATGAACCACTGCTTGTAGATTACGGATTCAGCGGCATGGTTAACCCTGCAAGTGCTGCACAGACACTATTTGCTTACAAGGCACCAGAGGCAGCAGAAAACGGGGAAATTTCACATAGCTGTGATGTTTACTGTCTCGGGGTTGTGATACTTGAGATACTCACTGGGAAATTTCCTTCACAATATCTTAGCACTGGGAAAGGTGGAACCGATGTGGTGCAATGGGTTGAAACAGCAATCTCAGAGGACAGGGTGGCTGAAGTGGTTGATCCAGAAATTGCAAACTCTAGAAAATCGGTAGGTGAGATGGAGCAACTCCTGCACATCGGTGCTGCTTGCACGAGAAGCAACCCTCTGCAACGGTTAGGCATGGAGGAAGCCTTTAGAAGGATAGATCAGGTAAGATCCGAGAGTGGCCTTGTCAAAGAATCAAGAACGATAGAGGTGTTGCCATCTTTGGTAGATGACTATGAAGATGCACAAGAATTTGAGAGCCAAGGGCATTTTGACAACTCACACAGGAGACATGGAACAGATAGCTTCGGAAGTGTGGATAATATTGAACTTGGCAGCTCCTAGGTAACAGATTTAGAATGTCTTCATGGTAAAAGGAATGTGTCATGTGTGCAATTGTGGAAGTGTGTTATTTGGTACATACCTTAGAATTTTTAAGTTATAGATCAGGGACGTGTATAAATTTTTATGATACTTAAACTTACTCATATTTCAGTTATAGGACTAAACTTTTTGTTCATTCTGGAAAATCTTATACGGAAACATCCACTCCCTCTCTCACAACGGTCGTTGCTTACATAGGTTGATTAAGGGCACTTACCATTTTAATTAAATTCATAGTTACAAGAATGGTGCAAATTAAACTTTTTTTTAGATTAGTTGTGCCAATTTATTAAAGTCGTGTCAAGTTAATACGACTTTTTGAAGTCGTGCTAAACTGAAATGTATCATTTCTGATATATTGAAGTCCTCTTAACATATGACGACTTTTGCAAAAAGTTAAGTCTTCACAGCTTGAGATGAATTTGATTAAAGTGAATCACAAACCAAAAGTAAAGTTGTGTCCTGCTGTGATGATTTCAGTATTGAAATAAATTAATGTCGTGTCATGATGCAATGAAAGAACCGAAGTTAGATCATGCGGTGACTAATTCAGATTTATATAGAATGAAAGTCCTCATGTCATGTATTTTAATAATCCTTAATTTTATTTTTACAATTAAATAATAAAAAAGAAAATTCAATATTTATTTTCGATGGACTACCTAATTTGTTACATTTGTAAAAATAAATTATTTATGTGGCGACTATCCATATAGGTCATAATAGAGACAACTATGCATAAAGCCAATAATTTTTTATCACTTGTAAAATGATTCAAGATCTTGCACTTTGTTTACTCCATTTTGATTACATTTAACTTTTTCTTATAAACTTCCAAAAAGGTAATGTTTATTTCTTACTTCATTACCTCAATTTATTAAGTGAATTTAGTTATACAAAAAAAAATAATCTTATTTAACCAAAAAATAAGAAGTATAAAATGACATGGAACACAATGCAATGATTGATAAAAAAAATTGCAAGTTAACTGAAATCATCAAAATATAACACGACTTCAATTAATTTAAAACAAGATTGAAGTTGTCACAACATTGCATGACTTTAGTTCATTTCAATTCATAACTGAAATTGTTATAGTATGTCACAACTTTAGTTCACTTCAGTTCAAAACTGAAGTCATCACAACATGACATGATATTACTTTGGTTTGTGATCAATTCTAATCAAAGTCGTCTCAAACTGAAACGACTTCAACTTTTCACAAAAATAGTTACATGTTGACATGACTTTAGTTTATCAAGAGTGAAGTTGTTCCTCAGCTTGACATAACTTGTCAATTCTAAAAATAAATTTGAAATTTGCATCATTTGTGAAATTTCGAGATAAAATTACACTACAATGGTGAAAAAACCATAATTAGACTACTAATACCAATTTTATGTTAGTGTGTAAGCCAAGACAATTGTTGTTTAACTGTCTTTGACACTTGTACTTTGCTATTATAAAAACCAAACACCTGTACCTATTTAGTTAGTGGAGTGAATAATACACACAGATTATTCAGCGCATATTGAGTTTTGTCTTCTTTCTCTGGTCACTTCACCTGGTCGTTCGGTACTTTAGTGCTTTGTCGTTCGGTGCAATAATACTCTGCTGGTTCTTCCGGTGCAAGCATTCTCAGACAGTTCGGTTCAGTGCAATAGGTTCAAACCCTCTTTCTCTACCTTTCTAACAGTGGTATCCAGAGCTCAAGTTCGAGACTTGGGAGCTTCAGAAATCATCAAGGCTTGGCGAAAGGGTGGTTGAAGCGTGAAGAAGATCAAGATTTTGTTTCTTGGTAAAAGATTGAGGGTGTAAAGGATGGCCAACAGTGATATTTCATTCGCTAATCTACCAATTCCCACGGAGAAAAAATGGAGCAGATGGAGTACATAGATGCGGGTCCTATTCAGATACCAAGATGTGCATGAGGTGGTTGAAGGTGATCATCAAGAATTTCCTGCAGGTGCAGTTGATGATCAGAAGGCCGAGGAGAGAAAGAAAGACAATAAAGTGTTGTTCATTATTCACCAATGTGTAGACGATGCTCACTTTGAAAAAATCCAGCATGCAAAGACTGCGAGGGAAGCTTGGAGTATCTTGATCAGGTGTCATACTAGAGGAGAAAAGATCAAGAAGGTCAAGTTGCAGACATTAAGGAGGCATTATGAGTTGATGTAGATGATGGAGGGAGATAGAGTTAGAGAGTACTTTGATAAAGTGATTGCCATCACCAATCAAATGAAGGGATGTGGAGAAGTCATCACAGACTTAATGGTCATTAAAAAGATCATGAGGTCTTTGCCTCAGAAATTCAATTACATAGTTGTGGCTATAGAAGAATCAAGAGAGCTGGATAAGATGAAGATAGAAGAATTGTAAAGTTTCCTATAAGCACACGAGATGAAGATGTTTGACAAAAATCCAATCAGAAGTGATGAGCATGCATTGAAGGTGCATCATTCTGAGAATGAAGAGAAGAAAACATTCAAGAAATGGAAAGGGAAACATGGAAAAGGGAAGTGGAGAAATTATACGAGCAAAGATGATCAAGATGAACTTCAATAGAGGAGGAGAATGGAAAATTAGATAAGAACTTCCGCAAGAAAGACAAGAGGAATGTTGAATGTTTCAATTGTCATAAGTACGGGCACTACTCTTATGACTGCTATGCTGAAAAGGAAGAGCAGAAGAAGGTTCAAGGAAAGGAGGCTTACATGGCTCAAGAAGAATCTGATTCAGATCCCCTCACATTGATGGTAACTACATCTGCAGAAAACTCACACTCTCAAGATCAAATATGGTATTTGGATTCGGGATGTTTGAATCATATGACTTTCCACAAAAAATGGTTGATGAATTTTGATGAAACCAAGAAGAGTAGGGTGAAATGTGCTGATGATAGTACTTTGAAGGTAGAGGGAATTTGTGATGTTGTTATCAGAAGGAAGAATGACTCGCGTGCCATTATAACTAATGTGTTGTTTGTGCCTACAATGAGATGAAATCTTCTAAGTATTGGTCAGTTGATTCAAAAGGGTTTTACAGCAGTAATGGGAGGCTTCAATAAGGTTGAGTTGCTTGATAAAAATAAAAACCTGGTCTTAAGAAGCAAGATCTCAAAGAATAGAACATTTCATATCAGCATGGAGGTAGTGGAGAATGTTCAGTGTATGTCTGATGTAAATTGGAGGAGCCCGCGGCAACTAGAAATGAAGCAAAAACAAATCAGCTTAGTGAAGTCTACAATGTGTGGAGAATCTAGAAACACAACAGAGCAAGAAGCAAACTCTGGAAGCAGTGAAGGTGTGCAAAACAATGAGCATCACTCTAAAGCCGCTAGACCACGAAGGAGACACTTGCTGCCACAGAGATTCAGTGAATGTGAGGTGTATACTGATACATAGATTGATGATGAAGGAGATCTGGTGCACATAACTACGTTTGCAGGTGCAAAATCGATCGGTGAAGTAGAAGCTTTGAAGAAATTTGTGTGGAGGGATGCAATGAAAGCAGAAATTAATTCCATTGAGAAGAATGGAACCTGGAAGTCAGTTGATCTTCTAGCTGGGAAGAAAAACATTGGAGTGAAGTGGGTGTTGAAGCAGAAGCTTAAGCCAGAGGGATCTATATCCAAGCACAAAGCAAGGCTGGTTACAAAGGGTGTTCATGGACCCTTGAAGGAAGAGGTATATGTCTGGCAGCCTCATGGTTTTGTTGAAAGAGGGAGAAAAGGAAAATATGAAGGGAGTGTTGCCAAAGTGAATAATTCTAATGAGGCATGGGGAGTCGTAGGGGAACCGAGACATGATGACGTACACCACAACTCTCGACCACAACATTCATTTAAACGCACAGGAGCGTCAAAGTAGTGTCTGCCTTTGCCGCGTGATTGGCGGGGACGACTGCTCTACGGACTGGCAAGTGCAATTCAACGTGTCGCTTTACGCACGCACGCAATCGACGCTGCACGAGGTAGGTTGGTGTTTCTTGAAGAAAAGGATGTGTGTTATCTCCCTAGGTGCTTGTCTTCGAGGGGAGTGTTAGTGTGTAAGCCAAGACAGTTGTTGTTTAAATGTCTTTGACACTTGTACTTTGCTATTATAAAAACCCAACACTTGTACCTATTTCATAGTTAGTGGAGTGAATAATACACAGATTATTCAACGCATATTGAGTTTTGTCTTCTTTCTCTGGTCACTTGACCTGACTGTTCGATACTTTAGTGAATTGTCGTTCGGTGCAATAGTACCCTGTTGGTTCATCTAGTGCAGGTGTTCTCAGACTATTCAGTTCGGTGCAATAGGTTCAAACCCTCTTTCTCTACCTTTTTAAAATTTTATATGTTTAGTGTATTAGGATAAAAAGAAATCAATAGAGACGAAAAATAATAAATCTACCAAATTTAATAAATTTAATGATACTGCTGAATAATTGGCTTGTTATAAAATAATTTCATAAGAATTAGCATTAAATTTGATAATTTTGAAAAAAAATAAAAAATATATGTTAGTTTTAAAAGGTTCTATTACGTTTTTGTTATTGGGCCGATTTATCTTTTGTTTGTTGTTTAGTTTCTCTATTTATAGCCCCTTTTATATTTGGGAGTTTTCTATTTCTTCAAACACACAGACTTTGTATTTCTTTTTCTCTAAAGGAACTATCCTTACTGTAGTATGGTATAGTAATCAGGTTTTTGTTTGCCCTATTTGTTCTTCGTTGTGTCGTCAGGTTCTTCATTTTCCCCTTTCTTCATCTCGTTCTAGCGTTCTTGTTCCTGTTTCTTCATGGCCTCCGTCACTACCACCCCACCGTCTCTACCCACAAAAACATTCTTCAAGATCCAAATCACCCCTTCTTTTTGCATCATTAGGATGGTCCTGTTGCTAAAAATTTTATCAACAATTTGGTATTGATTTTCAATAAACTTTTTCTCCGGTTGCTAAAATTACTACTCTTTAGACTTTTTCTTTCTATTGTTACCTCTAAACTCCTTTTACTATTGATATGCCGCATAACCATTTTAAATTGAAAGATATAGGTAATCTTAAGTTTTTTGTAGAATTAGAATTGTCTCGGTCCAAGAATGGTATATTTCTGTCTCAAAGGCATTACACTTTATCCATTCGGGTATTTATAGATCCCTGCATCTGTTACCACTGAAATTACTTTGGCTTAGAAATTTGCTTACTGATTTTAATAATTTTACACCTTTTGCTGCACTATCAATATTGCTTCCAACCCTACACACCATGAGCAGACAAAGGTGTTATCAAGCTCTTTCATATTAAAAACCCTACACACCATGAAAACACTTGGAAATCGATCTCCATTTTGTTTGGGAACAAGTCGATATATTTTTAGAAGGTATAAGAATGTTTAGAAAGTTATTTTCGCCATTGCAGTAGTAGAGAAGTGCAATAAACGAACGGAACAAAGTTAACTGTTTCTTCTGCACCCTTATATTTTCTTTTTGCACCCCATAATATAATGGAAATGACCCAACTAACCTTCATTTTAAAAATATTAAAAACCCTAATATTAGAAACATCTAATAGATATTGTCACCGCACCTCCATATACTTTCTGCACCTTCGTTGCCAAAAGGTCATACTCCTTTTATATTACGGATTGTACAATTCAATAATATTCTAGATCCAAAAACACTTTACAAACTACACGATGGTATGCTAATTAAACCAAAATACCGTTACGGATTTAACAGTCCATATTGCATTCAAAATCCGAAACACATTCGCCAGACATCTTTTCCTTCACAAACAAACAACCATCAATGAGAATGTAAACATTTCTTCTTCACAGGGTTTTTATTATTTTTTCAATCAAGTGTAATTTAGTCATTTTAATATGGGAATCAGGTGCCGTAAGAAATTACGGGGGTGCAGGAAGAAATATCCGATTAAGTAAATTTTTGGGTCCAAAAAAAGCTAGCCTATTTAAAATGGTTCATAAAAAAAGTGTCAACTGGTGTGTTAATTCATATTACTTGTTGTCACTCCATAATTGCTTCATGCACCTTTATATTACAATGGATTTTTAAAAAAATTACATTTTACCGAAGATGTTATTCGAAATGTATTAAAAGAAATATCGATGATGTATTTTGGCGATATGTCAAAAGAACTGCTGACTGTGAAATACTTGATGATAAAATTTCTCATGAGATAATTTGTTTAAAATAATTTAATACATAACATGTTAGAAGAAACCAAATTTAAAAATCCATTTAACATGCAAGATAAAGAAAACTGAAATCCTAAAGATTTACCTAATCTTAAAATGCACAAATTACAAATCAAAACAAAAGAAATAACTTCTTTTTCTTTTGTTTTTGTTTTTGAAAGTTAGAAGAAAGATTAGAGATTTGTTTTGGTTTGGTGAAATGAACAAAACAGAGAAGAGGACAAAACTTGATATTTAATAATAATAATGTTGCTTAAGTCAACCATATATGCTAATGTTCACAGCATACTACAGCTGGAAGTTCATTGAAATGCATAATTAAATTACATAACTGCTAATTAATTATTAATTAATTAATGACTTAATTATGAGTGTGAGCATGCATATCCTGGCATACAACAATAACCCACACTCACTCACTCCTGCATTCTGCAAATTTGGATATTCCTTATTATCTGTACTTCAAATCTGTCATAGAATTTTTTGATTTCATAACCATAATTACTATTTCTTCATCTCATTATTTTTCAAATCTCCATACTTCAATTCTTTTTTTCTTTCTTTTTTCTAAAATTTGCACACTCCCCAAAATCATATCAAACTTCCAATTACTGTTTTTTACATTTGGGTATAAAATTATGCAATAGAAGAGAAATATTCGATAAATTTGACAACATTGAGAAACAAATCATATAAAAAAAACTATAACGTTATTTTAAATTTAAAAGGATGGACCTTCAATTTCATATCTTATTTTACTTTTATTTTTAATTTAGATGTTAAATTTTTAAGAATTAAATATGTTTTTGTTTCATTAACTTTCATTAAAAATTGAAATTAATCTTTATAAACTTTGACTTAATTTAATTCTTTAATTTTAAAAATATATAAATTTAGTTTTTTTAATCAATTTTTATTAAGTTTATTTAATGTTTTAAATATGTTTTTTAATTAATATTAAAAAAAATGTGTATAGACAACTTAAATCTATCATAAAATCTATTTGAAATAAATAAACTTAATAAAAAAAACTAAATTTATGTAATTTTAAAAATAAGAAACTAAATTAGTTTAAATTTTTGAAAAAAAATTATTTTTAATTTTCACTTAAAATTAAAAGCCTAAAAATATAGTTAACTTAATTTTCAAATATTTATTATTATTAATGACATAATTTGTATTTTGAGTGTGTAGGATTACGGGGGCAAGGTGACATGTTTTGTTGTGGTTCTAGAAGTTTCGTCTAAATTAGTAAAATTTGATTGCAATATCTTGAAATGATTTGGTTGCACAAGCACTCGTGCAACTCTAAATTCTCAACCTTTTTGTCATTTTGTTAGTAAAAAAGAATTTGTTGGAGGATTAGAAAGATTCCTCAAATAATTATTTTAAGAAACAATAGTAATAATTTTTGCTGTAAAATTGTAAGAAAATCTCTTTGCTCCCTCTCATGGCAAAAGTAGTGATTATTTAAATTTGTGAATATTCCTTTTACATGAAAATGCACATGTCCTTAAATTTTAATATAATGAAAAAATATTTTCTAACATGGGGACTAGGGACAACCCTATGCCCAAGACGTGCTTAGCTAGCTTCTAATCTGCATTTCTGTATTGCACATTATACAAAACTTACTAATTTATTCAACTCATCCTTAAAATTATCATTTTATAAAAAAAGCTTACAATAAATTAAAAATCTCATAAAATATATTAAAAATTTTACATCAATTAAAATTAAAATAATAAAATAAAGTTTCATCTACTAACGATAAAAAAAAATTCAGAAAAATATCTTTCTTGTAAATATTTATACATGACGTTAACTAGTTCAGCTTCTTTCTAACACTGTTAGTTTTAAAGAATAAAATATTATAATTTTCTTAAAGAAAATGATCAAAGTATATCAAAGCTTGAAAGATAGACAAAAATAAAATCGCTTTGATAGTTGAGGGACTAAAAACATATTTAATTTAATAAATTTTCACAATATCTTTGTTAGAAATATTTACATGTTTTTTCTATGAATAGAAACGGTCTTTAGAGTGTATGTCTATGGCATGTATATATATGGTCAGGTCATGATGAGAAGACACATCCTTCAAAATACAACTTTTGTCGTATATGACAAAAATAACCTCGTAATAAAACTTTATTTTATATGTATGAGATGTATGGCCAGATGTATGTGTGTGATGGAGATAGAAGTTTTGTCGTTCTTGATAATCATGCAAACATATTTATTATTGTACATGCAGGCTGTGTTGTTATTAATTATTTAATTTTTCTGGTGATTAAATTATAGAGAAAGAAAAAAAGGATAAGAAGGTAACGCCGTAACGGAGATTCGTGGGAACAGGACATGACTCAATTTAATTCCTCTTACCACCCATTGGCTTGCAAATCAATGATTTTGATAAAGACCCTTTTCTATTCTATCATTCATAGATATTCCTAAAACTAACTAATTTCATAACAATTAATAATGCCATTTATCTTATCAAATTTACGTTTAGTTTACTAGCTTTCGCAGAAAAATTAAAAGATTTTAATGATAGTTTGATTATATATATATATATATATATATATATATATATATATATATATATATATATATATATATATTCGTTTAGAAAGGTTTTCTTTATTTTTAGAAAATGCATTGATGTTTTAATCAGTAAAAAAAATATTTATATAAATCATGTGTATTTGTTTATGAATATTCTTTAAAAAATATTAATTATATTTATACTATTAATATGAATTATAAATCTATATTTTTGTTGAACCAATACTTATAAACATTATAATAAATAAATAATAATAGATAATTTAAATTAGTAATCCACCAAATTAGTATATTTAGTTATAATAGGTAAATATAATTCAAATAAACATAATTTTAACTGCTTCATAATAAAAAGATTTAAATAATCTTATTAAATCATGTTCTTTAATGTATTTACTGGATTAAATAGAAATATCTTTCATTTCTATTTTTTTTTTCTTTTTTAATGTGTAAATATAACTGTGAGAATCCAAAATTTGGGATTTAAAAGAATGAGTTAGTGTATTAGACTAATAGAACCAAATTTTTATTTTAGTATAAAATAGATTTTTGGACAACCTAGTTCATTAGCTACTTCCATTATCTCTCTAAAATTTCAAGTTCTTCTAAGTTCTCCTCCTTCTCTCTACCATTTTTTCTCACTGAGCCGTTGGATTGTCGATCAGGAGGTGTCCAGGCGTCCAAGGCCTAGAGAGCTTCGTCTTCGACCGATCAATTTCTTCATTCTGGTAAGTAGTTTTTCTCTTTCCTCCGCTGTTTTAGACCTAGCACATGCAATCTTTGCTGGTTGCATGTGTCTTGTGCTTTCCTCTTTATCATTTTCCACTCAATCCTAGCTCTAAGAGCTGTTTCCATCACCGTTTCGATGGTTGTAGGACACTGTTTAGGTTCTTCACTGAGTAGGGTACTGTGGAAGCGGTGTTGTGAGCTAGGTTGTTCAACTCCAAGGTAAGGAGAGCTAGAATACTTTCTTATAATTTGTTATATGTTAGGTGTATGGACTGATTTATGCATTATTCTGTTGTTTGGGTTACATTTTAAGTTTTGAGTGTATGGAATGGTTTGTATTGTAATGCTTATCTGTGAAATTAAGGCTCTGAACTGTTATTAATGTGATGTGCAACTGCATTTGAATATGGTTGATAACTATAATAGGTTGGGATAGTTGTCATGTGGCGAGTTAAGTGAGTTGGTAGTGTTTTAGGTCATTATGTGAAATAGTGATTTTGAGCATTGGATGTCTAGGGTGCATTTGAGCTGTTGGGGCAGTCTTAGCAAGCGTATTGTGACTTGTTTGAATCACCAAAGTGGTCCAAATAGGTGTAAAGTGTTAAAATTTGGTTTGGGTCCCTAAGTTGTAGAAATTGGTGTTTTAGAGTTGAATCTTAATCTTAATCACTCTAGATTTGTAGTAAGGAGGGTTGGGATCATCTAGATAATTTTAATTAAGTATAAAACATGAATTACAGGTGTTAGAAGTTGGAGCAAAGGCCTAGAAATGGTAAGGGGATGTGTGAGGGCATAATTCTGCATAATTTGCGTTCAGCAAATGATGCAGAGTCGTTATGCGAATTGTCTCGCATAGCGAGTCCTTGCAGAGGGTGCTCTTTGTTTGAGTCATTCGTTGTGCGATCTGGTGCGCTGTGCGAATGACTGGAGGGTGCTGCTCTCTGTCTTGAGATTCGCTTCGCGGATCCTGTCGCTATGCGACTAGTGATGGTCTGGAACTGATATTATTTTAATTCGAAAGGCGAGATTGGGCACATAGCGAGGCTTTGGGAGGGGTAGTCTCTGTCTAGGCTCTCGCATAGCGACCAGGGTGCGCTATGCGAGAGATTTGAGGCCTGGTACCTCTATGAGTTAATTCGCCCTGCGAGTAGTGTGCGCTGTGCGAAAAGCTCTTAGTCTCGTTGTACAAAGGGGTGCGTTGTGCGAGACGTTCAGGGTTTTACTCTCTATCTTCTCTTTTGTATTGTTTCACATAGAGTTGAATGTTGTATGGTTTGTGAAGTATGTGTTGGAGCATATTGTATTGTATGATGGGATTCAAACATGTTGTATATTGTTAAAGCAAAAGTGTATGTGATTCAAAGGTATGATTGGTTATTCAAAGTGATTCAAAGTATGTGGTTTTAAAAGTATGGTTGATGGACGTAATTCCATGAATCTCAAAGGGAGGTTACATGGTGGTGCCCTATGTTATTGGACGTAATTCCATGATTTTCAAGGAGAAGACCCATGGTGGTGCCCTTGATGTGTTTTAGAATGATTTGCATGGAAGCTCAGTCTTGGGAATTATCCTGAAACTACAATGGTCAATCATTCTCAAGTAGAGAAGATTGAACCATGTCGTGAGTAGTAGCAGGAGGTCCTAGTCTTGGGTGCTTCCAGTATGGCTTACTATTATTTTTTTTCCGTAGTTTTATATTATAATTATTTATTATTTGTACTTATGTATATTGATAATATGATATGTTTAAATATTACAATATTGTTTAATAATATTTAAATAATTTTAATATTTAATTTAATTACTTGTTTTAATAAATCAATCCTTTAATTTTCAATTATTATATTTATATGAATGATTAATTTAATTTTTGATTGAATTTTACTGCTATAAATGAATCAATCAAAGAAATCTACTTACACTATAATAAATATATAAAAAAAATCAAGAAAATAAACTTTAAGTGAATATTTTACTTAACTACCAATTTTTAGTGAGTAAAACCATATTACAAAAAAAAAAATATAGTCAACCATGAACTGAGTCAGTTTTGATACTCTACATCAAACATTAAAGTTATATTTCCTTACCATTGATATTTTATTTCTCAAATTGAAATATTATTTCTAAAAAAATTAATGTATGACTTTATAATTATCTTATCTAAACGTATTTAATGATTCGCTTATATTAATTATTTTGTACTTTCATTTCAAAATTGGTTTCACAAATAGTTTTGCCATGTATGATCCCCGGTAGTACTATTTAGACGTACTATAGTTCTTCTACTCTTCAATCAAGAGTGGTATGGTACTTTAGATTTAATATTAATTAATGCTAACTAATTTTATCTTAAATTAAGAGTTGCCTACATTTTAAAAAGCTAAGAAAAGGACAGTTAGTATAAATATTAAAAAAGAATCATAATGGGTTTTGAAACAAAATAAATGGATACAATATCCTATAACCTTGTAAAAAGTTAGTACAACATTAACTCCTTAAGCTAAACCCTGTTCATGTTTGGAATAAAGGAATAATCTAATTAAAATAGAATGACAATATAAAAGTTTTTAACAGTTTTATTTAATTATAAATAGTTATGTATAATAAAATTATCGATTTTTCAAATGTTGTATTTAGATTGATTTTTAATCTTTAATCGATGTATTATATAAAAACTGATTGTGTATTGAAATTAAATTATAAAAATAAAAGAGAAAAAGTGAAATACATAAAGTTCATCTCTTTATTTGACGTGCCTTTTTTAATCTATTATGAATGTGTTAAAGCACAACCCACTTAATGGTCATGAAAAATATTATAAAATTCGATAAAATGGTAATAAAAATTAAATTATTGTATTTTATTAAGAAAAAAAGAAAAAATAGTGTAAAACGTAAAAAAGTTTAGGTGTGTTTTAAAATATATTTTCTTGATAGTTGAAGGATCTTAACTTGAACTTGAAACCAACTCCTAATAAACATGAACTTATTTGCAATTTGACAACTTTGATTACAGGAAGCAATGGAAATGGAAAGTGTTTGAAGCAATTAATAGAGTGAGTGAGGTTGGAAGTGTGTGTATAAATTGGAAGCAAACAGGAAATTGAGTTGCAGCATTGCGCTTAATGTGTTTTTGGGCATTAAATCAGACACAGGCTTGTAGTGTCAGTCTAGAAAAGGAAAAGGAATAATAAGAGTGAAAAAGGATGTGATATAAGAACAGAGAGAAAGTAAGAAAAAAGAGATGAATTGTGTGTAAATGTAGATATAAGAAGATGAAAAGATGATATTAGTGTGTATAAGAAGAAGGATGGAAAAAGGTCAAAAGGAGAAAAGGAGAACACCAAAATTGGCCAGAAGGAACGGCGGCATTTAAAAAGTCAAATGAGTAATGCAATGATATGAGATATACTAATCTTACTCTCTTCTCTTCTTTTCATTTTTCCACATTTCGCATTTTCTTTTACCCCACTTTTTCCAGACCTCTCTCTTTCTCCATTATTCGGACAAAAGCTATCTTCTTTTTCTCTCTCTCTTTCTCTTTCTCTGTCTCACTCCGCCGCTTCATTCCGTTGATCATGGAGAGCCTCCCGCTTGAGACGGCGGAGAAGATCATTCTGCGATGGGACTCCACGGCGTCGGAAGATGCCCGGGACAAGATGATATTCTCCGGCGACCGGGACGAGGCGGATCTCTACCTGCAGGCGGTGGATGAAATCCAGAGGTCCCTCTCCTCCGTTTCCGTTTCGGAGAAAGTCAACTCGGCCATCCAGATCGCCATGGCCCGCTTAGAAGACGAGTTCCGCAACATCCTCATCTCCCACACCAACTCCTTCGACCCCACCACAGAAGACGAAGCCTCGCAAACCCTTGACCCTCCTTCTTCTTCGTCTTCTCCCAAACACCCTGACAACGACGAAAGCGATGAAGTTAGCCAGACTTCTCTCCTCCGTTTCAACAGTGACGGCGCTGCTTCCTCCGTCACGGGAAGCTACCGCTCCACCAGCAGCATCCGCGAGATCGATCTCATCCCCTCCGACGCCGTCTACGACCTCCGTTGCATCGCCGAACGCATGGTCTCCTCCGGCTACTTGCGCGAGTGCATCCAGGTGTACGGCAGCGTCAGGAAATCCTCCGTCGACGCCAGCTTCCGCAAGCTCGGTATCGAGAAGCTCAGCATCGGCGACGTGCAGCGCCTCCAGTGGGAGCAGCTTGAGAACAAAATCAGACGCTGGATACGAGCCGCGAAGGTCTGCGTCAGGACGCTCTTTGCCAGTGAAAAGAAGCTCTGCGAGCAAATCTTCGATGGAGTTGGAACCTCCATCGATGACGCTTGCTTCATGGAGACTGTGAAGGGCCCTGCGATTCAGCTCTTCAACTTCGCCGAGGCCATTAGTATTAGCCGAAGGTCGCCGGAGAAGTTGTTCAAGATTCTTGATTTGCACGATGCGTTGACGGAATTGATGCCGGATATTGATGTTGTGTTTGACTCCAAGTCCTCCGAGACTATTAGGGTTCAGGCAGCGGAGATTTTGTCGAGGTTGGGGGAGGCTGCTAGGGGGATTTTGTCGGAGTTTGAGAACGCTGTGCTTAAGGAACCCTCTAGGGTTCCTGTTCCTGGCGGGACGATTCATCCTCTGACTCGGTATGTGATGAATTACATAAGTTTGATCTCTGATTACAAGGTTACTTTGAATGAGCTTATAGTGTCAAAGCCCTCCACGGGGTCCAGGTATTCGGGTGATCCTGGGATACCCGATTTGGATTTGAGTGAGTTTGAGGAGAAGACCCCTTTGGATGTGCATTTGATTTGGATTATTGTGATTTTACAATTCAACTTGGATGGGAAGAGTAAGCACTACAAGGACGCTTCTTTGGCTCATTTGTTTGTGATGAACAATGTGCACTACATTGTGCAGAAGGTGAGGGGGAGTCCAGAGTTGAGGGAGATGATCGGGGATGATTATTTGAAGAAACTCACCGGAAAGTTCCGGCAGGCAGCTACGAGCTACCAGAGGGCAACGTGGGTGAGGGTGCTGTATTGTTTGAGGGATGAGGGGTTGCATGTGAGTGGGGGGTTTTCTTCTGGGGTGTCCAAGAGTGCTCTCAGGGAGAGGTTTAAGGCTTTTAATGCCATGTTTGAGGAGGTTCACAGGACTCAGGCAGTTTGGTTGATACCGGATTCGCAACTAAGGGAGGAGCTGAGGATATCGATATCGGAGAAGCTGATTCCGGCGTATAGGTCGTTTCTTGGGAGGTTCAGGGGACACATAGAGAGTGGGAGGCATCCGGAGAATTACATCAAGTACTCTGTTGAGGACCTAGAGGATGCCGTTTTGGACTTTTTTGAAGGGGTTACTGTTTCCCAGCACTTGAGGAGGAGATCTGAATGATGGAATGGACTAGTGGAGTGCAGTGAAGTGAAGAAGTGAAATGGAGTTTTGCAACTTAGAAGCTAGGACATATTCTTTTAATTTTTTCCCTGGAGCGTTCAGGTAATTGAGTGCTGGCCAATCTGAGGTTGCTCAAGCTCTCGGGTGGGTGCTCCAACAAGATTTACTACCATGATCCACGATTATCGGAAAGAAAGATTAAGATTCCCTAATCTTGTGTTGAAGCCTGATGTGGCTTGTGACAAGCCAAGTAGCTACCTCACCCTGAATGCTGCTGCCTGTAAGCACGTTATTTGATTTCTCACCACATTCTAGATTTTGTTTCATTTGTTTATATTGGAATTTGTTGTACGTGTGCTTTTTTTTTTTTTATTTATTTTCTCTAAGGTCGAAAGAGGGCGGTTTCTTTTGTAGCTTCAAATGACTTCTATACAATGTGATAATTTTGCACTATATGCTCTGTCTTAAATCTTAGTCCTAGATACATTTCGTCTTTGGGCACCTGTATCTTCTGTTTTTTCTTATATCTAAGAGATTCATATGGAAAACAGAAGAGTATTAGATATATAGCACACGCACACACACACCATAACACGGGAATTGCTGATATGTTGTGAGTATGCTGAAAGACCTTGCTTCAGTAAAGAAGCATGGCACACTTGGTTACCAAGTAATGTGTACACAGCTTTATAGCTCTTAATAAGTGCATATTTTCTGTTGGCTGGATTCTTGGACGCTTTATTATTTGTAATTGGATAATCATTACTGAATTTTCCTTCTATCTTTCATGGACTAGTTAATTACTAATCACCTACTGTTTACAAGTGTGAACAGTTTTATTAAAAGGTTGTGTTAGGTTCATTCTGAAAGAAGGCCAAGTTTCTCTATTTGAATGTTAACCCAGGGCATGAGAGGCTGCCGGTAGATGGCAGTATTCACACACCCCTTTCATTATACGATCCTCTGCATCACTTTCCGTTTAGAGTAAGGAATAAGAACCAATAAACAGGATTTTTGTTGAAAACTTGAAAAGATGATGGGGTATTTAAAGTAAACATTAAATGTTACATTTTGTTGTACAAGCTTTAGTATACCAGTTGGCATTCTTCAATGAGTAAAGAATAAAGGATATGATGTGAACGATAATTTATTGTAGATCTAAGAGTTATTGGAGACAAGCCAGAAATTCACGCTCTTCCGTGACCACAAGGCTAAAATGACTATGATTGGATCACCTAAGGTTTTGTTGCCGTCTAATTTTAGCTGTTACCCATTTAGCTACCTTCGTAATCTTATCATGTTCAATACAACATCATGAACAGCAAAAATTTCAGGCCCTGCCAACAAAGCTGGATTTATCACTGTTTTTTATTCTATATTTGCGTAAATATGATGGTGATGCCTGAAAACGAAAGCAAGTGGATGTATTATACAGTTTGGTAGTTTTAATGTAGATGGGTTTCTCTATTTCCTATTTATGAAAATGATGAGGCAATAGATGCCTTTATGTATTTTTTTCATACAATGTCTTTTTAGAAAAAAAGTTCATTTATATTTTGAAGTATTTTTTTCCTATTGTATTCTCAAACTAATTACTCCCTATCAATTAAAATAATATATTTATTAAGAGGACGAGTTTTTTTTTAAGATAAAATTGTTTAAAAAATGTTTATTTCTGTTATTAGTTTAAAGAACTTTAAACTGCAATAATAATTTGAGATGATATAATCGAGTGTGTAAAAAAAACATACACATATATATTATATAATTTTATCTTATAAAATCAGTTTATGAAGTAAAATTTACTGTTACATTGCATATAGATTAGCTAGTGTTAAATTAATTTTTAAAAGGCAATGTTGTGTAGAAAAATGCACATCTAAACATGGACTTTGAGAGAAACTGTTCTACACTTCTCTTCTTCATTATAGGTCAATAATTGAATTCTTTAAGTCCTAAAAGTAAAATCACTATTAATATTCAAATACAAGTCTGGATTCATCGTAAAAGATAACAAAAAGTTTTGATTATTCAATTCGTTTTGATAGCTTTTCATTGATAAATCGTTTTTATTGACCAGTACCAACTCAACTCTATCCTTAAACTTTAATGAAAGAATATACATACAGAAAAAAATCTCATGGATTCAAAATATCATTCATTAATACCAAATAGTAAAATACTAATATAATGTTATACAGCTGGAAACTTAAAAACTAAAAATTCCATCAAGTGTCCCCACACGTATGCATGCATGCACATGGATAATAATATACATAACATATGGCATAATATGAAAAAGGTTCCTCTGTATTAGTAAAAAATGACTAAATTATATTCTTGTGCATTGGCATCACAGAAACACACAGGACTCTGTCATGTAATCCAATCTGGTAAGGAAGTATGTCCTGACAAAGTATGAAGTAAAAGAGTAAAGGCTAACGAGGGAGATAAAAGAATTAAAGAAAGAGTCATTGAGCTAATTTTCAATGGAAGCACAACATAATCATTCTCTCTTGTCTTCTTCTAAATCATCATTTGAATTCCCGTTACTGCTCTGCACTGGTATAGCATCTGGCACACTTCGAACATCTTTTGAAGAAATGGGTGATGGTTTTATCAGCGTTAAAGTAGTCTCATCCCTATCAAACTCCTCGCTCCCATCATCACGGTAAGCATATCTGTCAACAGCAGGAACAATAGCGAGTTACAAATTATGTACATGGACAGAAAGCATACAAGAAAAAACTCATCAGGCATTAAAGAATATTGATAATGGAGGAACTTAGAGAGAGGTGGATTTTTTACCGTGTTGCACTTTGAGATGGTGCCCAAAGAATGCAGATAATAAAGAGGAGAGAGTAAGACAGAACTTGCCAGAAGGCTGGGATGATCCATGCATTCCGCCACTGCTCATTGTATACATCATTTGATTTGAAATAAAGCTGACAGAGAAAGTTGAAAAATAATCAAGACTTGATATATCTAAAATTGACTGTGTATTAGATCAGTAAGCATGCAAATAACATCAATTTTCTAACATATTTCCTGCTCTAGTTTTGGTAAAAAAATAAATTACAGCTCATTTTAATATGTTTACAGCATCAGAATTCATTGATTGCATAGACGAACTTGAGCCAACAATACAGTAACTAGGTGTAGTTAACATGCTAAGCAAGTAAAATATGTTTGTGCCTGTGAATTACCTCATAACAAATCCAGCCAACGGATACAATCACAGCTGCTGCCAAAGCATTAGTGAACTTCCTGTAAATATCTAATTTTACCATCATCCTTCTGGCCTGTTGCATTACATAAGCCCATGAAGAGTAGATTTTAGATAGTTATACTAAAAGACACGACAAAGTGAATGAATCAGTCGTCACATTACATGGTGCAGCAACATAGCAAAAGTCTAAGATAATCATCTTAATTTGTGCACCAGAAGCTTTAAAACAGAATAGGATTCATGGAATAAGATCATCAGGGTCTGATACTTCAATCTTGGAAGGCATATTTCATTAATTTACAATTAAAGAAATAAACTATAATTTGACCATTAATTCTTATTTTTCTACAGATGTAACATAGCCACGAAATATCAAAGATGACGAAAACAAACTACTGGAAACCCGAGGGAGAATTGTGTGATGTCCTCCCCCATGTTACTTGATTACTTCAACCACATAACTATATATAGCCCATCTGCCCTTATATTCTGATTTATTAGTTACAAATGTAACAGTATTTTTTTTATGCAAACTCACTCCCAGAGTCTTCTCCTGCTAGCTAATTCTATCAATAATACTGTCATGTCATATTTCTACAAAATTGAGAAAACATCATACACATAACAATACTCCTGTCAATTGCTACCCATACAGTGCTTTAAATAAAAAATAAGGAAAGTGGCAAGTTTACCAAAGAAAGTGAAAATTTTGCAGCCCTGTAGTTTATGTCTCATTTACTAGAAAAGCTCACATGATGTTCAGGGAGTAACGAATATTGAGACGATCTTAGAAGATGAATATACCTGAAGCTTATTTAAAGTTGCAGAGAGTGAAGTGAAAATCCAAAGAATGAAGAACACATCCAACACTGCAGCCGGAAGAACTAAGAACAGTTTTGCCTTTCCAGAAAGATCACTTACTGCACCGACATTTTCTACCAACTCAAGCACTTCAGATGCCACAAAGAAGGTTCCTCCAAGCATAACCACCTTTGATGTAAGCCCTCCAAGTGAAGGTCTCACAACACCATAGCCCATTGAAACCATTAAAATGACCAAACGTGCCACTGTCCGCTTAACAGTTCCAAAGGTTACTGCCCAAATTGTTGTCCCAGTTGGCCTAATTCCAGTCTCACTGAATTCAGCATAGTCAAAGTACCACAGAGCCATCTCAAACATGCCTAGGGTTATCACCAGGGTAATGCAGTTCTGCAGTGGAAATACTTCCCTCCAAAATCTAGCATATTGAGAGAACCAAAAGATCCCAAGCAATACATATGCAAAAGACATAAATTGGTAGAAAATTTTCATAGGCGCCATTCTACCGGGCAGATAACCAGAGGGATTTTTCCATACAGTTTTCCCTTCCACAACCAATTCTTTAAGCCTAGTATCACAATGGATGAAATACAAGTTATACATCCCAGTTTTTGTGATTTGTATAGATTTTAATGGCAGCACCGCCACTTCAGCATCAATTTCAAAAGAGACACCAAAAACTTGAGGCCAATCAGGATTCTCTACAGAAGGGCGGTAAATCACTTGCCCTTCAGCACACACACCTAGTTTTGCTAGATCACCGGTGCAGCAGACAGCCCTTTGGCCCCCATAAGCTGAACCACCAATTGTCTCTCTATCTTCAACTTCAAAAAGAACAGCTTGAATCGGCCATGAACTGAAGTTAGAAAACTCCTTGTTTCTCCGAAATGTAATCCTTTCCAATCTGGTTTTTTACATTACAACATTTAAAACCGAATCAACAAAAACATGAGTGTAACTTTTATATAAGCTAAACTTTATTTATATCTGTTGTGGCTTGAATTGAGTACAAGGTCTGCTCAATTCAAACATCAGCATGACTAACAACAGCAACAAACAAAACAGATATAAGTGCAGTCCTTTGGGACTCATCCACAAGAGAAACAGTTTTCCAACTTATAACCCAACTAGTTGAAATCCTATGATGACTATCCTAACAAGTTCACTTTTCAAATCTGACAAGTAAAATCACACATTTTACTTACATATTGAAGTGAATTAAAAGCATATACTACAATAACAAAAAAATCACTTTTTACCAGGAACCTCACAATTACCACACCAAAAGCTAAATGTAGCAATTCAACAAGCCCCCTAACATTGCCAATTACATTTTTCACACAAAGAACACGAAACAATTTCGAATCTGGCGGGTTACAACTTAACAAACAATGAAGATAAAATTTAAAGAGAAGCTCCTTCACAAGACAAGAAATTGAAGGGAGAAGTGAAATGACCGTATGAAGGAATCAGGATTTGCCGGTGGATAAGCGTCGGTGAGATTGGGAGCAGAAGCGTAAATTCCTTCGCTACCTCCATGGACTACAAAGGCGTTGCCTTTGGCTGCGAATTTCTCCCCGCTGTAGTCGTGAACAGAAGCTTCGGCACTGAGAGACAGCAGAAGCAGAAACGCCAGAACAGAGACCCCACACATTTCAAACAGAGAAAGAGAATCTGGATCTATGGAGGAAAGAGAGAGAACAAGAAAAAAAATGTTGAGTTTGTGGAGATTGAGGTTCCAAATGTATACTAAGAGAAAAGGAGTGTCTCTGTGTGTGCTTCAGTTGTAACAAAAAAGTTAGTCATGGCGAGTGAGTTGATTATTACTTTAACAGAGTGATTAAGATGTAGATCAGTGAAATGCAGTTTAATTTTTTATTATTTGTTTTTACAATTACCACCAAATAGAATAAAGTGTTTTATACAATAAATTTTGAAAAATATGAAATCAGTAATATTTACTAATTAAAATTTTTGTTATAAAATTAGTCTGAGGCACGACACTGACACTATTTAAATTCTGTCATGTGTTTTAATTTAATTGAATGAATAATTTCTCTTATATATATTACTCACTCACTGGATTCTCTCCGCAAATTTCTTGTTTTGTAGTTAGTGGTGGAAGATAATAACAGAGGTGTCGGTGTCTTTGTATGAACAGTTAAAAAAATAAAATGAAAAAAATGGTCTATTCGTACTGGTTTTATTAGGTGGTTGTTTTGACTTTAATTTCATTTTATCAGTGATATGGTCACTGTCAGAATTCAAAATACATTGTTAAAAACTCAATATTATTTTCATTGGACTATCTTTATCAACAATAGATCTCAAAGGCTAAACCAACAATTATGTTCATGATCTCTAAAAGATACAAAATTTAAGAGGCAAATAATTTATTATTATAAAAAGTATAATTATGAGTTGGACATTTTACATTAAATAGAAATAAAAAGTTAAAACAATAGACTTTTTAGCTAAAGGGAATATTATAATTTATAATTTTGTAAAAAATTCTACATTTTTCGCTACTATTGTTTATATTCTAAGTAAAAATAAAGTTTTTTCAGTTATATTTTGGCCAAAAAATTTAATTAGCTCAACAACATCATAAACCTTATAACACTATATATTTAGAAGACAAGGATGTATGTTCTAATACTAATACTTTCTTTAGATTTTTAAATGTAATTTTCTAAATAACTCAAACAGAAATTGATAAAAAAAAAACAGAACATTACAAAATCCTAAAAAAATATTTTAATTTTTCTTTTTGATTTTCACTAATTTGGATGAAAGAAAATTAAATAAATGGATTATACTTTTCATTATTATCATCATCATTATTATTATTCTCATTTTGGACATTAAAAGTTATAATTTTATCTCTGATATTAAACAAAATGTTATAAGTACTTACTTAAGAGATAAATGTTATGCATATACAATATTTATCTATTATAAACTTAAGTTTATAAAATAATTATCCTATTCTATAGCCTAAAATAGAAGTCTTAAATCATTTCCCCATTTATAAGCAACTAATGAGGTAATCAGAGCACTTCACAGTGAACCATAGTAGGTTGCAATGCATTTGAACTACTAAAATACTAATTCTGCATAATATGAAGCCTTTCAACCCAAATCCAGAAAGTGGTAAGGAATTGAAATCATGCTTATATTAATTGAGAATTTTTTGAAAGCAAATGAATGATAGTAATGATTCCTGAAGCTAATATTACAGAACAAAATTCAAGAGTATTGAACCCTCCCATGAAAGGCAACAATAGCAGAGAAAAAGAAAGCAAAATATATGAAGAACAGCCGCTATAATATTTGCGGATGGGGAAGGTGAAGGATGAATCAGGGTTCACTATTCAAAGTCAAGGAATTCCATTCTTTTCCTCATAGTCCCTTTCAGATCTGAGGCCTCCCTTTCTGCTTTCTGTGCCTACAATGCACAATCAAAGTTCCATTAAAAAAAAAACAAAATTTCACGAGTCTGCATAATTGAATTATTGCTTAAATAAATGCAAATAATAGGACTACACCAGCAACTATTTTCAAATCATAACAGAAAACCAATGGACCCAAATATATAGTTTTAGGATTTTAATCCCATTTGGGTACTATGCCGGGTTTATAAATAGATCATCAAACTTTTAGAACATCTTTCTGCATAATTATAGTATTGAGATTACTTTTGTTCACAGAGAATTTACTCTGCCTATTGGCGTACTAAATACGATTTTATCAAAATCATACCCAGGATAAGGTTGATTGGGGCATAGAAGAGTATATAACAACATACAGAAAAAAAAATGACAGTGTTGAGGAATTCGTTATTAACTCAATGGGATAGAATTAGGTAGGTAGGGTTCATAGGTATTTAATATAGGCCCATTCAAATGAGTACTTAGTATGTCCACTTCTTGCTCATCATCAAAATAGTTTGCCATTATTTCCTCAGCACACAGTTACTTATCAAATCATTAGAAGATGTTAGAAACAAAATATAAAATATGTTCATTCCTACACACTTTAGTATAATCCTGATGTAATGAAGCTTTGTAAAGAAAAGTAGGAAAGCAATGAAACATTGACAGAGTCACAGCATACTGTTATCTTTAGACAAGTGAGGGGAGATAAGGAGACAGAAAATCACACAAAGAACATAAAGTAAATAAAGAAAAAATTTAAGAATATTTACCCTCTTGATTTCTGCTGTAGAAACACGAGTCATGTGTTCGGGAAGTTCCTCCCTCTCCAAGTCCTAAATGTTGAAAGACATGTTAAATAAGATGGAAAATTAGAAAATACTTTTAGATGCAAAGGGAAGCAATCAGTAACCTTACCAGCTCACCGATTAGAACAACATTTTCTCCACGGATTACATAGAGACCCAAAGGGATGTCACAATACAGATCACCAACAATAACCCTCTCACAGGCACCCTCAAGAACTGCATTAGCTGCAATTATTGATGTGAAAATTTACAAAGTCAAACTATTGCCTGTCAAAACTTACGTAAATTAAGGTCAAGTTGGTACCAAATTGATCAAAAGAGCGAAGTATCCCCATGAGCTTTCTGCCATCTCTCAGTAATACAAGAAGTTTCTCTACAACAACAATTATTGTCAGACCATACAAATTAGTACACAATACAAAATCAGCCTCACCTACAAGAAAAACCAAGATTAATTTAACACATTCAATGGGTTACATTGCTTTTGAACAATATCTAGCCGAAATCCCTTTCAGAAAGCCTAACATACTAAATATGTCAAAAGCAATGTGACATCAAAACTATTCAATCACACAAGTTAAATTCAAAAGCAAAAGCAATGTGACGTCAAAACTATTCAATCACACAAATTACAATTCAAAAGCAATATTGTCCACACATCAATAGGTGATCATAAAATAGCATATTCTCATGCGCTCACTTTTACATGTGCGACTATGGCCAGAATTAGGAGATATAACAACTACAGAGGACAAACATAGAACTAATTTAATTTGCAGTACCTGAAATTCCTTCTTCCCTGATAACATTTTGGAAGAATGATTTTTTTTTCTTGCTTTGGTATACATAGCTCGTAACAAACATGCACAATAGGAATCTATCAGTCAAAATCGTGACCCTTCCCTTTCCCCTGCAGCCTCGTAATGTCTAAAACAATAGTCAAGCCCAACCTAAAAGTCTCAATGAAAATTGAACCCTCACTTTCCACAAAAATACAAGACAAAGTTGAACACTAAAAAAGAACTCCCCCTCCATAAACTACTCGTTTCGAACCAAGTCCACAACTTTTTACCATTAAAAAATTACCCTTTACACATTACACGATGAAAGCAAGAACCAAAAAGAAAGGCTGGGCATAACTATGTCAAGAGTGCAATCTTTCACTTAAATTATTAAATTTGAAGTGTGTATCAACATGAGAAAAAAAGAAGAAGAAGAGTGCTCACTGTCAAGATAGCTAGCAAGTGAAGTAGAAAGGTAAATATCCTCAGGGCCTGCCCAAGACATTTTGCGTTTTCGGTATCTCAAAAATCACCGAATAGCTCCTCACTAACCACAATAATGGCATTGCCAGCGCCAACTCAACTCTTTTCACCCCCAATCACTTCAATCTGAATTCACAATTCCACAGCCTCAGGTTTAAGATCGAAATCGCTTAAAGAAAGAAACCCCAGAGATCCAATCGCCGACTAGGAGTGGAAAGGGAGCCTTTTTTGAGAGGGAAACGAGAGAAAGAAAAAGGGGAGCTTGATCTTCTAGGGTTTCGAGACTGTGATTTTGGGATAGATTCAGAAGATTTGTTCAATCAAAACAATACTGCGATTTCGCTACAATTCATTATTATTGAAATTATGGGAAGAAAAAAGATTTCTAAAATGTAATCGAAAATGGGTTTAATACAGGGTTTTGTATGCATTTATTTGCAATAGATTTACTTTTATTTGTAAAAGAGTTTAAAGATTTATTTAGAATATATTTTTATTTGCCTTTATATTATAAAAGTAATCTACGCGGAAAATTCTTATAAAACTGAATATTATTTTCTCTGGAACGACTTTCTTTCATTTACTGCCTCCCTTGTAGATGTTAGAATTTATTTTTTTAATTTATTGTCAATAAGAATCTATAAATCATTTTTTGTGTTTAGTATTTTTATAGAAGTAATTTAGTTATTTTACAATAAACTTATATTAATATGTAAAGAGATTTTCTTTTGATATACATATTTTATTTTCAAATTTATCCTTTAAACATTTTTTAAATCAAAATAAATATTTTATTAATTTAATATTTACTATTTTTCTAAATATAATATTTTTTCTTAAAATTTAACTATTCTTTTAAACTAAAATAATTACTTATAAAAAAAATTCTAAAAACATGATGTAAAATAGTGAAATTATTTTAATTTACTTTTACAATTATAATAACAATAATTTATTTTCTATTATATAAAAACTAAACACACATGCTCGTGGTGGTACAGGTATTTTTGCAACAGTAACATTTCGTTTGATAATACAAAATTACTAAATAAAACATTAAAAATTTAATAATACACAACATATAGTTAAAAACATATAAATCAGAATTTTGAGAAAGAGAGAAAACTTCTATACAAAACATCTAAAGAAACTATACAGTTATGTTATCATCTTCCATAAAAATGTATATCAACACATAATTCATCTCTCACATGGGGTAATCATTACAAAAAAAATAACAAAACATAAAATAAAAGAAACCACGGTAAGTTAGTGTGCAAAAATAAAATATCGTAAGATAATTAAATTAGATCATATATAAGATAAACATTGATGAAATACAATAACATATAAACATGCATAAATATATGACATTAGACTTAATTACCGAGATACATGTCATTGACATAGAGCTTCATTCTAGGTGTGCATTTGCAGTAATATCTATACTCTACAGTGTCATAAACATTGGAGTTATCACCTTACTATTTACAAGGTCAGTCCCTCTAGGACCAAATAGTTCAGTGGCTAGGACCTCTTGTAATTCTCTTCCCCTACCATTCCTATATGAATTTAATGGTTGGTAGAATATCAGGATATCTCCTTTCTAAACTCTCATTAGTCAAAACATACACTAAACATCACTACCACTTAGATTTATCCTTGAAATTCTCTCAACAACATTTCTAAACATTTCAATAACAAAATCCTCATTTTCACACACACAGTCAAAATTCTTACAAACATATTTAAAGTTTATTTAAATAATTATCAAACATCCAAGAAGAGAAAGACAAATCAAGCATCGCTTAGAGGTGCCACTCGAGTGTCAAACTTCTCGTAAAAGATGCGCTCAACACCATTCTTCTCTCCAAAAGTCAGGCTCAACGACACTCTTCTGTCACTCCAAGACCTAGAATTAAATTGCTTCATACCTACAGTACAAGATGGTGTTCAACAGTGATGCTCAATGGCAAAGCATTTGCAAAATTGGATGCTCAGTGGTGAAAAGGGACACTTAGTGATCTGAAGCCAAAATGTTCCCAAACTTGCACAATCAAACTTACACCTAGCGCCCAATCAGTGTCACTTAGCGTTATATCAGGTTTACAACAAACATTTCATCTTTAAGAGGCGGTGGAAGAGATGAGTCATTTCGTCTTTGAAAGGCGATAGAAGGGGTTAGGATTTGAGTGTTGTCATTTCCTCTTTCAAGGAGGTAGAAAGGAATGAATGTCTCACCTGTAGAGTTCTGGCTAAGGTTGAGCATAATACTGATGAGAGCAACATCGGAATTTTGCTTGTAAGCCTTGAGGAGCAAGAGAGATAGATCCAAAGCTGCGGTAGAAGACAACTTGAATTGGTTTGTTTTGGTAAATAGGAGTGGTGCGGTGAAATAAGGAAGATGACATACGTTTATAAAGATAATGAGTATTGACATGAATTGCCTTTATTTGAGAAACTTATGTAGAGTCATTGAGGATATGAAGTCGAAAGTGATAATGTTTAATGTGTAATTATTAATGAAAGAGTTATTGCTTTGTAATTGTATAACATGATCCTATTTATCTATGTTGTTGTCGTTAACTCACTTCTATTTCTTAAGTTTGGTGTAATGATCATGTAATGTTTGTTTTATAGAGGAACAATTGATGATGCAAATGTTATGTAGAAGCAACGAGAAAATAGAAAAGATTAAAAAGAAAAATCTTGATTAAATTTGTTATTAATAAGATTTTTTTTAAGTAATGTAATATTAATTATGAAATTTAATTCATACAATATCCTGTATTATTTTATAATATGTATTACAATAATACAATATGTGTTACAATAATTAAGTCGACATATTAACGGTTTTTGAAAAAAATTTGAATTACTAGATACCTAAAATTTGAGATGTTACACTCAACACCCAAAATTTAAGATGCTACACTCAGCACCCAATCGCTCAGTACTATATCAGTTTACATCAAACTCATATTTGTGATTTAAGTAAACTTGAATATGATCTATTGTTCAAAATGGTATTTATTTTTTAAAGAATTGATTCAACACAATTTTTACACATTAAAACTTATACCAATTTATTCAATTGTTAACCTAAAATTTGTTGTTTATTTGGAAGGAACCCACGTAAGAAAGGGAACCGAGTATATTTTTAATGTTTTACTTAGTGATTGTAAATGTATTTATATTTTAATATTTTAATTTTAATATGCATCCTCTCATTAGAGGAGCCGTATTAATTGAGAATTTTTTGAAAGCAAATGAATGATAGTAATGATTCCTGAAGCTAATATTACAGAACAAAATTCAAGAGTATTGAACCCTCCCATGAAAGGCAACAATAGCAGAGAAAAAGAAAGCAAAATATATGAAGAACAGCCGCTATAATATTTGCGGATGGGGAAGGTGAAGGATGAATCAGGGTTCACTATTCAAAGTCAAGGAATTCCATTCTTTTCCTCATAGTCCCTTTCAGATCGGAGGCCTCCCTTTCTGCTTTCTGTGCCTACAATGCACAATCAATGTTCCATTAAAAAAAAAACAAAATTTAACGAGTCTGCGTAATTGAATTTATTGCTTAAATAAATGCAAATTATAGGACTACATCAGCAACTATTTCCAAATCATAACAGAAAACCAAATGACCCATATATATATATATATATATATATATATATATATATATATATATATATATATATATATATATATATAACAAGTAAGGAGTGTGCTATGTTTTTATGTAGTGATAGTTCTTGGATTTTAATTTTCAACTCAGGGATTTTGATCAGAAATTATCTGTTACTTAGAGATTTCTATATTGTAAGGGTGTTTGGTTATGTTGGGTATGCAAATAGAGAATCAAACATTTGAGCATTTTTCTGCATAATTACAAATTTACAATACTGAGATTTCCTTTTCTTCGCATGAAAGTACTGCTATTTATCAGATAAAATGCAAACTATGAAGTTGTTGACTATAAATCAGAATAAATAAACATTACAATAGATGCAATAGCTAACGTAAACACCATCGTATCATTGAGATCAGTTTCAAAATTAGACCCAGGACAAGGAATACATGGCCTGGAAGAGAAGGGTCGGAAAGGCTTATCTGAATCAAGCTATTATGCCACAACCATCAACAGAAAGAAAACAACTTCAAGGATCACTTTACCAAAACACAATGAGCTAGAATTTGATAGGCAGAATTCAATAATATTTATTATAGACCCATCCAATTATCCCGTACTAGTTGAAACGGGATACATATCATGAATCAGAAAGGCTATTCTTTGAATTGAGAATAATAAGATTCATGATCAACAATAAAACATGATACACACACACACATATCTATACAATCAATAACTAACTAAAAAACATATCTTTAGGATCTGCAGCCCAGTTACCTATTTATAATAAACAAAATAGAACATAACAAACATAGGAGGGTTTTAAAAACTCACGTGACACCTTCTGCATGTGAGTTTTAAGAAAACCATGTAAAGTTTGAAGGGAGCAAAGATCCATACCCTGAATAAGCCCACACCTGACCCGTTTCTTTCCTTATCGTTTCTTTGTTCTTGAACCCGAATAAGGCCACACACTGCCCTATATCCCCTCAACCACTAGCTGGATTCAGTGTTTGCAACTCATGAGAACACCCTTGACTAGGATGCAGGTCAAACCTGCATCACATAAGGCAACGTGATTGCCTTGGTGACAGACTCCACAACATCATTGTGAGACATTTGCGTTTCTAATGAAACCCGCAACACATGTTAGCACCATTATGCTAGAATAATGGGATTCACTGAGATTGCAATTTGTGCTATACTTGAGCAAGAGCAATTCATGTGATACAGTAAGCAACTAAAAAAAAACGATACCCATTCTGATTTGCATCGTCAACTTTCTGAATCATGTTGAATCAGTAGTATTGTAAAGTGTATTATGTGATACTAACTACCATGGAAATATACATAAAGAGAATCGATTGAAAAAAGAAACGATTATGGAATATCTACCCTCTTGATTTCTGCTGTAGAAACACGAGTCATGTGTTCAGGAAGTTCCTCCTTCTCCAAGTCCTAAAATTTGAAATGTATGTGATTGCAAATAAGAATGTTTGATGGAAAATACTTACAGATGCAAGGAGAAATAGTTAGTAATCATACCAGCTCACCAATTAGAACAACATTTTCCCCGCGGATCACATAGAGACCCAAAGGGATGTCACAGTACAGATCGCCAACAATAACCCTCTCACAGGCACCCTCAAGAACTGCATTGGCTGCATATTATTGAGGAGACATTATAGCAAGTAAACTTATTTCATGTCAAAACTTTACATTTTAAGAACAAGCTGGTACCAAATTGATCAAAAGAGCGAAGTGTTCCCATGAGCTTTCTACCATCTCTCAGCAATACAAGAAGTTTCTCTACAACAAAAATTAGTGCAAGGCCACAAAAGTCTATGAGAAATACATCAGCTTCACCTCCAAAGAACACTCAAATTAATTTAGCACACTAAAATTAATTTACCACACCCAACAGGTTTTCACTAATATTGAACACTTTCTCAGAGATACTGGTACGCTAAACACAAAAGGTAAGTAACATCAAAACTATTCAATCACAAATCACAATTCAAAAGCAATATCATTGGAATCTATAGTTCACCACAACAGAATATTCTTATGCCTTCAGTTTTACAGAAAAAACTACACTTTACGAGCATTTAGAGATATAGAAATAATAGAGGAAAGTTTTAGGTCCAGAGTAATCTGCAACCCCAACATGTAAATGTTCCATATACTATCTCATACAATTGTATTATATCACATAAAATCATGGCTATATTTATTTACAGAAGAGGCTGTTGAATATCAAGCCCATCTTACTTTATTTATACTCGAGGCTATTGAAAATTACATCACCAGCTACCACCAAAAATACAAAACACACGTTGGACATTTAAAAAAAACTCTACAACTTATTCGTTTCCGACCAACTCCACAACATTTAGCCATTGAAAATTACCAATTACACAGTACATAATGAAATCAAGTGTCCAATCCTTCACACAAAAAAAAAAATTTGAAGTGCATACCAATATGAGGGTGAGAGAAAGAGAGAGTGCTCACTGTCAAGATAGCTGGCAAGTGAAGTGGAAAGGTAAATATCCTCAGGGCCTGCCCAAGACATACTGTATTTTCGGTATCACAAAAATCACCGAAAATTTCTTCACTGACCACACCAATGGCATTGCCAGCGCCAACGCAACTATCCTACTTCAACCCCACTAACTTCAATCTGAATTCCGAATTCCACAGCCTCGGGTTTAAGATCGAAATTGCGGAAACGAAGAAAGCCCAGAAATCAAATCGCCGGGCAAGAGTGAAAAGGAAGAATCTTTGATAGGAATCGTGAGAGAAAGGAAAGGGGAAGAGTTCAATTTTCTAGGGTTTGGAGAGTGGGATTTGGGATAGATCCAGAAGAAGGTGGTGCTTCTGTGCCATCGGGTTTCGTTCAACGCGCGGTTCAATCAATGATACAATACTCTATTTTAACTAATTCATTATTTCTGAAATGATTATAGCAAAAGATATTTTTATATATAAAAAAAAGTTAAATATACTTTTAATTTTAAAATACATTTTAATTCTCAACTTTAAAAAATGATAAATATATTATTTTTAACCCAATTATCTTAATTATATTTGTATTAAATATTGTTTTAGATCAATATTTAAATTGAAAATTTTCAAATAATATAAACAACACAAAAAAAAATTGAAACATTTTAATTTTATATCAAAATTTGAAGATTAAAAACATATTTAATATTTATATAAATTATATATTTAACCTTTATATAAATTACATAATAATTTTACATACAAATTTGTTTACTTTTTAATCAATTTGTAAAGTTTTATTAACTTAGATATGGACGAAAATATTGCTTATTACTTATTAATTGAAAACTGTTGCATGTTTTATAGTTATTGTTATAGTTATTTTTTATCTATAACTGAGTGGTTCAATTTATGAATTAGAGTATCATCTTTAACTTTAATTATGATTATAATATTAAGATGACATACTTTGATTTTTTATTAGAAAACTCAAATCTCCAACTATTTACACTAAACAAAATTATATTTTTAATTAATGTTGAGCAGACTGAGACGTGAATTGAATAGAAAAAAGATTAATACAAAGGAAATTAAAAGAGGTGAAATGACGAAGAAAAAGAAGAATGTATGAAAACACAAAAGATGGATAAGATAGATCAAAAGAATATGTTATAGAATTGAGAAATACGTTATCGGTACAGAGAAAATAATATAGAGAAAAGTGTCATTGAATTGGATTGTAAGAAAATTCATTTGTTATAACGATTGCAACAATGTGAAAAAAATGAACACACAAAACATAATGTAGATAATTTTAAGACAATTTTCTTGTTAATATAATTTCTCTTTCATTTTAGTTTAATCATCATCTAAATAGGAAAAAAAAAAGATCATTCAAATGAAATTAAAGTGTGACAAATTATAAATATAATTCAAACACTTTGATAAAATCGCGAATACCAAAAGTACAAATATAATGACGAATGTAATAATTTTGATCACCGTTTTCACAAATTTCCTCTAACAGATATTGTTTTATCCTTGGAAATTTAATTTATTGTAATTCTTGCAAACTTTTATTTCCATTTTCCTATTAATTTTTTTCTCCATTTCTATCATATTTTTTTACCTTTATCCATCATTCCACATCTAAATGAAAAAAATGCAGAAAAGCTTGTTGGAGAGAAATGCACTAGATTCTGATTGAAATATATATTTAACGTATTGAAACAAAATCTTTCATTAGTAAACTTTCTTTTTTTTGTAATGTTCATCACTTTTTTTATCTATAAATATTTTTATTCACTTATTTATCTTGAAATCATTAGACTTAACATGTTAATGTTTGATTTTATCATTTATGACATTATTTTTAAATCTAGTTGATTGAAAAACACTTTTAAATATGTTAGTCGATAATGACTTAATGTTAAAAATACATTGTATATGTAAAAGCTGGAAAAAAAACCTTAAAAAACAATACTAACATAATTAGACTGAATAAACTACTAAAAGTAATATTTGTTTGTAAGTTAAGAATGACCTTAAAATAATATTTATTTTGTTGAATTTCATTAGGTTGTCAAGAATGAGATAAAATTTCACATCATGACGAGTAAATATTAAAATGTTTACACTTTTTTATTTCTAAAAATTAGTATACTTAACTTAAAAAGAAACTAGGAAAATTAATATTAAAAAGTTAAGAATAACCGTTAAAATATTTGTTTTAGATAAACTTAATTAGGTTATATTTCCTGTTTAAACGGAATAATATAAAAATATTTACCTTTTCTTTTTATCTTTTCACAATTGTTTTGCCTTTGTAATTAACCTCTCTCTTTTTTTTTGCTCTTTCAAATTAACCTCAATTATGGTTTTTAATATTTGTGAAAAATATCACATTAAAGCATTATCATCTATGGTTGGTTTCATCACCTATTCATATATATTAAAACTCCAAAGTTTAATCATACCTTCATTATTAAAAATTACACACAATACTTTTCTTTTTATTGAAAAAAAAAAGTTTTAAGAGTCCTCGAAGACTGAAAAGACCTCTTTTATATATATATATATATATATATATATATATATATATATATATATATATATATATATATATTTTAATGGGTCTCTCATAAAAGATTAATGGAGATGATATAATAAAATAAGATATGAGTCAACTTCACATAAAAAATTAATATTAGTGTAACTCAAAACCTTAAGAAAATAAATAAATTTATGAGTATTGGAAAGTATCTAACTTTGTCATTTCCATAAGATTTAAACTCACATTATTTGAATTCTCAATATTAGAATTTAATTTTTGTTTGTATAAAGCTTTTATGTTTAGTATGTTTTTTTGGTTATTTTTGTAAAATGTTTGATTACAAGATTAATGAGAATTGTAAAGAAAGAGGGGATGGAAGAAGAAGAAGAAGAAGAGAGTGTAATAATGAAAGTATTATTGATTAACTTAATTGGGAGATGTTACAAAAGAAGGGAAGAAGGAGGTGACAAAGTGGAGTAAAAAAAGGGATGAGAAGTGTGCACATCACACAAATTGTCTAACTTTGCCTTACATATCACAAACCCATTCTATCATTTTCCACAACATGACTTCTTCTGCCTTTGCAGACACAAAACCATGAAAAAATAACACACTATCTTCATTTCAAAAATTCTCATCTCCACTCCATAGCCTCCATCATCATATACATACATATATCCCTCTCTCTTTTTCATGCAATCTGACCTCAAAATACAAAAGTACTACTACTGTCAATTAACTCTTATCAAATCTACTTCTTATATATATATATTATACATTAACTCATCTTTACCTCAACAGCTACTAAAAGAGCTTGTAAAAATAGAAGCAGATTTATTATATCTCCAGCACAATATCTGCATCAAAGAAAAGGACACTATATATTAATCATACAAGCTTAAGTCAGATACATTATTCACCAGATTTATATCACAAAATGCAACTTACATTCAGAATCAGTCTTCACCCATTTACTGCCATCACCACTTCTCTCATCTGATTCATCATCACTCCTCTTCCTTGTCATCTTCTTCTCCTCTATGCACTTTGCCATGAATGATGTCCGAGAAGAATTTTGGGTGTAAATTTTCTTGTGAAGCATTGTCCTCAAAAGCTGTATATTTCATCACAGGTTAGAGATTAATCTAAGATCTCAGACCACTGTTTGTTTTTAGTTCCAATCAATTTCTGTGTGATACATCACAAGGTTTTGTTAACTCTTTCTTTGAAAAACTTGTTTATGATGATATATATGAGACCGTGTAATGATCTCTCCACCTAATTGGGGAAGTGAAAGATTATGAACAAAACAAAGGGTTACCTTCTCCATTCTTGACTCTTGAAGGGTATCTCTAAGGCTAGGCGTTGGAGCAAATCCACTTCTGCAAACAAATATCTTCTTCAGAAGGAAAGAAATAGATTTCTTCCCAATTGTTTTCTTTTTGTTATCTGCACATATGTCTTTGCATTTGTCAATTATCACACTCAATGTCTTCTCGATATCTTCTTCTTTATCATCTGATTCACTGCATAGCGAATTACTGATTCTCCTATCAACCTCCAAGCTTGAAGGGCAGTTAAGAAATCTGTCTAGAGGAAGCTCAGAAATTTCCTTTTCCACCTTTGGTTTTCGTCTCAGGAGTTTTGTTAATTCCTTCTGTAGATTCCCAATTTCTTCAGGAGTGAAGTCTGCTATTTCCTCTGACGAGGATGGATCCTCTTGCACATTTTGATCATCTATGTTTTCTTTGATTTCACTGTTATTTCCAAATGTTCCAATTGCTAGCAAACCATGAGGCCAATCACTGAATTCCTCTCGAGGTTCTTGTTTTGCATGATCTGTGCACAAAACCAAAAGAAACCATTATTTTAAGATTCCCAAGAAAACGATTAATGTTATTCTACTGAAAGTACTATTCGATGAGTTTTCCTCGGATCAAGTTACAACTATACTAGGATGCCTAGTTAGAACTACCAATGCCATTTTAACATTTTCAAGTGCCTAGTATCCTACGCACGAGCACCTTTGATATAAATAACGTTATTCTGTATATGGTCTTTTGTTTGATTGGAAATGAAACTTGAGAGAGAGAGAGGGAAAGAGAAATATGAAAATACATTGAACATACAAACTTGTCTTCTCCCTGTCTTCCTCTATATGTTTCGAATCAAGTCACCTTCCTTCAGATAGAAGCAAGTGTGTTCTTTCATCTTATTGGTGCTAGAAACATCATGCATTGACACAAGGAAAATCTAGTTATCAGAATAATAAAAACACTTACATGTAGTAGTTGTGTGTGTATTTGGTTTTCTGTTGTCATGTTTTCCTCCAAGTTTATTTTGCATCCAGCTGAGGAACTGCAAGTGACAAAAACATTCAGATTATATAACATCAACATTTTCCTAACACTAAACTGAGATAACCAATCTCACACAATAGCAACACAAAGAGGAGACTTACCTTCATTGTGGGAGGCCTAAGGTTAAGGGTAAGGAAATGAATGAACTTAGAGTGCGTAAGCTGAAAGTACTAGCTAGGTAGCAATAAATATATATAATGTGAGGAGAAAAGGTGGTAATGATGGTTGGATGATACTGACAATGAGAGAGAGAGAGGCAGGTGCCAGGTGTTTTAATGGTAATGGAGTCACTTTTTAAGCAGTAACTATTAAAGTTCCTTGAGAGCAGGTGTTGAAAACCAATGAGGGTTGAGCATTGGGATTAGAAAAGTAGCTATGATGAGATTTTGATGAATTTCATGGCTTAATTGGATGTAGCTAGATTTTTTCTTTTGCATCAAGTCCCTGAACTTGACCAAACTCACTTCCTGTCTCACCACAATTTCCTACCCCATACGTGTCTCTCTTTCTCACCAAATACTTCCCCCACATTGGTTCATTCCATTGTTAAATTATTATTATTGTTACTATTTAGCTTATTGCTTTATACCCTTTTATATTTATAGCATAAAAGACATTCTCTCTTGTACATTCTTGTTATTACTTACTACTTTGGAATTTGTTTGAGTTCTCTTCCTTCATAAACAACACAGGGTTTTCAATATTTTTGCCGGTTCTTACTCTGACTAGGATGTGGCGTGTCATGGTTTTAACCATTAGATCACACAATTGCACTTTATAGGCTTGGAGAGTGTGAAAGGTGGAGCTAATCTCTACACAATCTTAACAACAGATTCATGAGCACACATAAGCAGACCTTTTAGATTCTAACCATTTTATAAAGTGCCCTTCATTTAATGCAGAGGATTATGAACCACAACAAAGCTCAAACACTGCATATATGTTAAAATAAAGTTAAAGAAACATGTATATGAATATCAGCAAAATAGATATATGGAGTTTGTAGCTTAGTACAATAGCACCACAATTATATTGGTTTTTAAATTCCACTAGACTAGAATGCCAGTTAATTTTCGTACCAAGAAACTATAATTGCGCAAATAGTCGTGTAGATCTGGTAGCAGATCACAAATGCACAAGCAAAGCGTTATATATGGTAAAATTTGTGCCTAAGCCAAATCTGAAAATTTCCCATAATGGATATTTTGCAACCTAGAAATGCAAGGGCATGTGTCTTGGAACTTGAAAGAGTACTACTGTTTGAAGAGTGTGTATTGTATAAAAGGAAGTATTTTCATTAGCAATTCACTATTGTGCTCTGTGACTGGTCAGAATAAAAACAAAAGGAAAAAGACTATTGTAGTTTTGTTGATGAAATGAGTGTAGGAACTTGTGGCACACATGGATAGTTGATTTAATCTTAGTGGAAACGAGGCACGGGCAGCCAAGAAAAACAACTCAGAGTGAGGAAGATCACCAACACTTGCATGGGAATGTCTCACACTTACCAGACCAATTCCTGGATTTCACCTGCCCCAATTAGCTTGTGCTAGAGCCTACACTCCTAAACTAGTGCTTTTAGGTTATGCACATTGAATGCATAACTAGAATTACAAGATTGCAAGTAATGTACCACATCGATGGTTCCAAAGATATGGACCTGTGACATGTGAAAAGTGCTATAATATTCCTTCTGACACTCACAGTATAATGTACAACTTGTCCATCTTAAGCAACAACACTGCTTCTTTTTAGTTGGATATATATCTATGTTCAGTTTTTGCTCCTGTTTTTTTCTCTCTAGCTTAAAACTCAGTTTCTCTTATGATTGCTTTTACAGTTTGCCAGAACAATTAATTCTACATGTCTTATATCCAAAATCAATTTTACCCTTTGAAAAGTACGTTTTAGAATCTCAAAAATCATCCAAACTCACAGCATTAATGTGCATATGTTCATTTTGTTTGTTAACCAAATTAACACACTCACTAACTAGTCTGATATAACTTTTTTTATAGCATATATTCTCCTTTATCAATATAAAATACCTTACAGGTTTTGTTTTGTAAGAAACAGCATTATACTTTGGACATATCTGGTTTAACTTTAGTTACTGGAGGAAAACTTTTGGTTGAACTTAAACAGGAAAATTGCCAAATATTATTAACGACAGAGGGCAAGGATTTCAAACTGCTGATAAGACAAGCACTAGAAAGTGTCCACATAACAGCACACATAGCACGAATGGTTTTTGTAGAGCAATTTAACTGCCATGTATTATACATGTGTTTTTAAAGTTTATCACAGATCTTTACTACAAATAAATAAGTGCTTGAAAACAGTAGCTGACTGAGACATTACTAATCTTAACATTTTCAGGTTATGGTTACTAACTCTTCTCTGATTTTAGATTATATATTTCTGATTAATCTTGAAGCGTAATTAATGTTGTTGATTATAAATATTATATATGTAATGTAATAAGTAACTGAGATTATAGATAAGTGATTGTGTGTAATAATTTGTGCATGGCACCACCACCCTGGCATCACGGCTGAACGCTATTCCCATCAGCTTGTGTCGGATGAACACGTGTACAAATGGGGTCAGGTTGACTACTTGTACTTTTCTTTTCCTCGTATCATTCAACAATTATTTTACTTTGTCCCTTCTTCTCAAACTAAATACTTAACACATTAATCCTACCCCGCAGCACTTTAAATTTTCTAAGTTACTGCTAAATGTTTGGAATTTACATACACCAGTAAATTTCACTCATTCATTTTTGCTAAACAATGAATGTAAGAAGTAACAAACATCTTTTTCAATCTATTCAAGTTACATGAAACATGATATTTTACTTTGAAAATCTGAATTCAGATATGATAAAAGTAATCTTTTGGATATAGGGTCGACCGTCTACTTAAAACAATTTCGTGGTCGTTTTTTCTAATCTTATCCTCTCTACGGTAGGGGATAGTTGTTAAAGGTGCTCGGACGCTAAAGTGAGCTCAAATTCGATCGGTTAAGCAATTATTGTTATAATAAATACGTAATAAAAAGTTTCAACAACCATACTTTTGACTTGTATTTATATTTTTATTTATGGATTGTGCAAGATCTGACACTTGTGAGGGCACCAAGTGTCTCCAGGTTTTCTATAAATAGTAGTGCTGTCAAAATGGGTTGTAACCCCGCGAGCTACCGGCCCACCACGGGTTTGAGCCGGGTTGGGTTTAAAAAAATGTAATTGTTTTATGCAGGTTAGTTTTGAACCCTACTCACTTAGAACCTGGCTCATCCGGGTTGGCTCACCAACCCACCTAATTTAATTTAATTATTTATTATTTTGTGTTTTAATATTATTAGTTAGTATTTTTTTTATTATATTGTAGATGAGGATAAAAAAATATGTTTCAAGAGAGAAAAATATTATAGATTTCTCTATTCAAGACTCTAATATTATAAATGGACAAGTGATACAAAAATTATCAATATTAAAAACTTATTTGTTTACCTTTTGTGCTTATTTTCAGATTACCCTTGGATTGTATGATATTTTTTTATTATTTTGAATTGTCTTTGGAGTTTAACATCATTTTAGAGTGAAATTTATTTAGATTTAAATTAAAAAAATTATAATTTTTTTTTATTTTAAAAAAATTATAATTAAGTGAGTTAGTGAGCCAATCCGTTTAACTCACCAATCCGTGGTGGGTCGGGTCGGGTTCAAATTTTTTCAGCTCAGTAATAAGTGAGTCGGGTTGGGTTGGCTCACTAAGTGACCAACCCGTGGGCCAAGTCGGGTGCCCGTTTTAATAGCTCTAATAAATAGGGACCCAGTGGTCCCGTCATTTTTCACAACTTTTGCTCTTGCATTCATTTCTACATCGTACCGTTTCAAATTCTTTCCAATTTCAAGGTTATAATGTTTGCATTGACACCTCTTCGAAAGGCTCCTTTGGTCGGGAGGGTAAGGGATATGCTGATACGTCATCATCATCGCTTGGGTCATCTCCTAAGAATTAGGGATCATTCGAGCGGAGCTTGGCATTGGTAAGTAACGTCACGATACTTGTACATGTAATCAATAATGGTTTGATCAGGAATGAGGGTCAAGAGGAGGCCAAAGGGGAAAGGAGTGACCATACAATCAGGGAGATTCACGTTGACACCACCTCTAATAGGGACGAGCTGAATCTTCCAAAGGCTTGTGGGTATAAGTGGGTTGCAGATGAGGTTTGCGAGAACATTACCTACTTCAGATGGGGAAACCTTGCTGACTCAACTTTTATTCTGAGGGATGATGTGGATGATGATGTCGTGCACCTCTGCGTGTGCGAGGCAATGATCAAATGTGTCACAGTTGGGAGAATTCAAAGTTGGATTTCATTTTTGTTTATTCCTGTTTCTTTGCTAACTTGTTCGTGCACTTGCCATTTGAGGACTTTCAAGCTCGAGTCTTGCGGGAGTTGAATGTCGTTCCCACTCAGCTTCACCTAAACGGCTAGAAGGCTATGTAGGTGCCCAACATTTTATGCAAGGCTTTGGGCCTCACTCCTAATTCAACCTTATTCCTTCATCACTATGGCACCCATTTGATTACTCAGAAGGGATGTGTTCTTTTAATAAGCAAGATCGACCGAAACCTCTTCCAGCTTTTCGCCACTTCTTATAAGGGCTTCAAGGAAGGGTTCTTCAGGATCGTCATAACGTCCAAGGACCGCAAACTATTCTTCGATGGGAACGATCGACCAAAATTCCCTCTATATTGGACCTGAAATCCTGTTCGGTCAGACCTTTTACGAGTCATCGATGATGACCTCGAAGAATGCTCAACTCTTAGACATTTTGGAGCAACTTCCCCCAAACTCTTGACTAAAGAGCTACTTAAATGCTTTCAATCCTGTAACCTTAGTCAAGACGATTATGGTAAATAGTTTTTTCTTGTCCGATTTGTTCACAACCATTTTTTAACTTAGTTAAATTTTCTATTGTGTTACAACTATAATGGCTCGCACCAATTCTCATAACCTTAACTTCTTCAAAAAGCTACTGGATAAGCACCTTATTGGTGTGAGCGATTCTAAGGTCATTCCGTGTGAGCGATTCTAAGGTCATTCCGTGTGAAGGCTCTTCAGCTAGGGCAATAAAGGAAAGTACATCGATCGATCCTATTGATGTGGCAATGACCTACCTTACGCCCATTCTCAACATTCCTTCATCACCACTAGTCTCACTACTCCTATCGATCGAGAGGAAGAGACCCATAAAGGAAGGGCAAGAGGAAATTTTCCACTAAAAATTAACTTAAATTGGGTTTGAGATAATAAAACTCCTAAGAATATAATCAATATGTTTAAGATGTTTTTCAAAAGTAACATAATTGACTAACAAGTAGAGAGAAATTTCAAAGCATCAAATCCTTAAAAACAAAGAATGACAAAGGTGGCACCTTTGCATTATCACTCAAGGGATATAATGTTTTAGGATAATCCTCAATGGTAACTCAAAGTTTTCATCATTATTACAAGATTTGTGAACACCTCACATTAAGTACCAAAATAACTTACTTTAAACTTGAGCATTGCACCGAGTTATAATTGACCTATTATCGTTGTAAGCTACTTTATGCCTAAGCAACTCACCTAGTTATATCTTAATTATTTCAAAGATTTTTCTTCCTTGCAAAAAGAATCAATTCAAATGAATTTTCTACTTCCACAAACTACTCCAATTGTGATTTTAGAGAGTTTGTGTTTCTACCCACTTTCAATGTACTTAGATATCTTATAATAAATCAATAGATAACTACTTAAGACCTAACAATTTGACTATTTTATTATATCTCCAAATATGGTATTCAATTACAAAAGCACCATAAAACTTAATATGATCTCAAGACTACCAAAATCTATGAGAAAAAAACTTTATAATAAGTTGACGCCCTTCAATTTATACTCATTTTTATAACACTTAAACATTATTTACAAATAGAACTTCATTCAATTCTTAATCCATGTTGAAAATGAAGTTTGTTCTTTATTATAATTCATTATTCGATTTACTAAGATTAAAATCTCAAAAAATATTTTATTTTTTAAGAACATTAAATAAATGAATTAAAAGAGATAAATAAAAAATTAAAACAATTTTAATATTTTATTTCATTGATACTAATATTATTGTATAAAAGAAATTTAAATAAATTTTAAGTCCTTAATAAATTGAGTTTCTTCAACTCACTCCCCAAAAGAAAAATCATATATTTTTTAATGGCCATTATACTTTTGTTTTTGTCCAAGTTGTATATGGTTTCTGTTAATATGTACCGACTTCACTAATTAGTTTCAAAAATTTAATATAGTTTGGTGTATAAATGTTTATGTATATTTATATTTTGATGTATCTCTCAAGTTTTACATAAATTTATTTATATAACTAAATAGAGAACAACATTTCACAATATTTCACAATATTAAGTTATGATAAACTAAATTAAGCTCCACAATACTAACATTCATCACATTTATTACCTAATGTTAGATTATATATCAAATTCATCACATTTATTATCTAATGTTAGATTATATATCAATTTCATTTCTTCTCAAATGCCACAAAATAGCTAAAACATTTATAAAATAACATAAAGTTTTAGATAAAGAAAAACAAATAAATAAACAAAAGAACACAAAAAGAAAGATAAAGTAAACTCAAAGGTTCTGATTCAAACTAACTGAAGAGACAAACGACAGCTCCTTTGGAATCATAATAACCAAAACTAGATTAATCACGAACAAATCACACGCACTAAGCTCAACCTCTTGTGAATTATTTACTAAACTTTGGTTTAGATTGGTCCAAGGCATATCATTATACTTGTCTCTTGAAAATATTTTCTTTAATAGACGAATTGATAACATTGTTTTGTCTAGCATTTGATTGAACATACGTGGGAAAAATGAACATAAAGTTGATGAATTGTATGATTCTGCAAACAATGGTTTGATTATTAAAAAGTAAAAGTACGTCACGAAGTACGTCATGAGATTGTACGTTGATATAAAAAAAAAACTAAGGTAGAATGTAGAAAATGAAGGAGGCCTCGAGATGCATGGAAGGGACAAGATAAGACTTAAAAGAATCACCTTAAGGATGGAAAAGTGATGAGTTCACTTGAACCAAGATGGAAGGGTAGTTGGAGTGGAATGAATAGAGAAGAAGAAGAGGGAAAAGTGTAGGGTCCCCTAGAAGGAAGGGCACGTGAGGTATTGAATGTATTAGATGTATGGGAATTGGGAATGGATTCCAAGTAGAGTAACCTACAAGACGACTTGCCAATTCGGGAAACTCTCCCTATAAAATAAGGACAATGAGTCCTAGTGTTGGAGTCGTGGACATGTATCCACCAGCCATGTAGTGATGATTATAGTTTGACTAAACTAATAAAGTTTGATAGATACATAGGTACATAATTGTGGAACAGTAAGCAAATGTTTATTCCTTGTGTTGCAATGTCCAAGCACGAATCCGCGAATTCTGAACATCAAAGTAATCAAACTCTTACCCCTTCTTCTCGAAAACAACCATACTTCCCATCCAATTACCACCTTCTTTGCAAATCCACATTCTCAACTTTATTAAACTTAAAACCTATATGTGGAATAATTCTTATATTTACATTCAAATTATATTCATATCTTATCTTACAAATGTATTAACTTTTGGTTTATAGTATTATTTTATAGATTGATTTTGTGAGAATGAGATAACATTTAAATTTTTATGGTCTTAGAAAAAGTTATCTTAAATATTACAAATTCAGATTGTACAGTACACTTTGCAACTATTTATATACAATCAAACTTGTTACTAAATATTAGTGATAGTATGATAACATATAAAATAATAAATTTAACACATAATAAAATATACATCAAATTCTACTTCGTAACCCTTTGATAGTATGTTAAGAATTGAGTTTTAAATCTAACTAAATCTTATAAAACTAATTTATAAGATAAAATTTACTATATAATCAACCTACAATCTTTCAAGACAAAACAATTTTGCAAAAAAGTGGAATGTGATGTTACCAACAAATCAAACTAAGATATAAATTTTAAAATAATATTAGTTATTGAAGTTAGTCTTCCATTATAAAATCTATTAAAATATAAAATTATAGTGAAAAAAAATATTATTTTTCTAATTTTAGCGGCAATTGTGCTACTGTGGTGTGAAATGTTACAATTAGACACGATAATGACTGAGATGTCAGAAAGAATTTGTTGTTATTAAGGTTGAGAATGAATGAAACCAACTAAAAAAGAAAGCCGTGAGTATTGTTACGTCAATATAAACCTAAATTAAGAAATGTTAGAATCAACGAATTACGAATATGGTCAACGAACTGATAAACAATAAAAAAATAATTAAACCTGAATTTTGTGCGGTGTACCTTTGCATCCAATAATATATGTTAACAAGGGTTGAAACGAGGTTCCAAACAAACAGTAAGGTGAAACATGTTGCATTGAAAGAATTAAGATAACGAGAATATAGTTTTTGAGTGTTTTACTGAATTTGAAATAAGTACACAAATTTCATCGTTCAGATAAAATTAAATTTCGATTTATTTTAAATAAAAAATTATTTTCAATTTGGTTTCTTCGGACTCTTTAAAAAATTGTTTTTCAAAATTGTGAATTTTTTTATGCAGACAGATTCAACACAGTTTATTAATATCAGTGTGATAAATCCAGGAAGGTATGCAATGATAATTTGTCAAAGGATTTTTTCATACAAGAACAGTAGGCACACGTGCAAGATCAATTGAAGACCTGGATCTGACTACCATACATTGGTCGGAGAAAATATATAAAGTGATTGGATAAAAACTTGAACGGATAATTTTCGAGTCATTTCATTATTTTTTTTTCTCCAATTAACTTAGATTTTCATGGTATAAGTCTTCATGCTACACAGAAAAATACAATGAAGTTGTGTTAATGCTTCAAACTTGTAGCAGCTACAATTCATCATGCTCTCCAATCACATCTGTCAAAGATTTGGAGAGGCAAAGTAAGTAAAGAGCTTTAGCGGCAATTATCACAAATTTTAGGCAATAAAAAAAGGATATGAATATGATAATTGGAATTTGGAACAGAACCATCTTGCTAAGTTGCTTAAGATTTAAGAAAGATGTTTATACTAGCAAGTTGATCCATAACATGACTATGTCAAGATGTTGGTGCCCTTTCTGCCAATATCTTTTGAAAAGAAGACAACTATCTTAACATTGTTCTACTACTATTACTAATAATTTCAGCATAAATTCTTTAAGAACTAGGAATCTAAAAGGAAGCTTTTCTTCATGCATCCAACAGTTTAATTGATAAGAAATTCCTTTCTTCGCAAGAATTCTATATTCCCTATGTGCCATTAAGTAGTCCACTGCTGTATATTCAAAAATTTATGTGATTATAGAGCAAATCTAGTGTCTAAAGAAATACTTTATTTTTTTTTGCTTGAAAATAGAATTAAAATTATTGACCTGCGGACAGCTCCTGAAAGAAAAATGGAATCTCTCTTTGTGCAGATTTAGGAGAGTCTGAACCATGAACACAATTCCTTTCTATATCCAATCCGCATTTTGCTCTGATGCTGCACAAAATAATAACTATTTTCACTATAAAGCAAATTAACAGATATCATGTTCATCAAGCTCAATAAAACTCCTCAACTTGACAAAAATTGAACGAGTTATAGAGTTCATATTTGTGATGTAATAAGATTAGTAACATTATATGACCTGTGAGGGTGAGTAATCTTAGCTTTGCTTGCATCAGTAGGGCCCATTAAAGCACGCCAATCAGCAATAGCGTTATCCTTCTCCAAGACCATAACCAACACTGGTCCACTGATAATTGTTTCAGAGAAGCAGAAGAAAAGGTTTATAGGTTAAAAAAAAGACTAGAAAGCACGCAGCAAGGGAAGTTAATGCAAAAATTATTACAATGAACCATTGAAGGCCACAGTAATATCAAGAATTTCCTCAAACACAAGTACACGATCAATACAAGTTAAACCATCGAGTGTATATGCTTCATTTCTTCTGATGCGCTTAAGTTCAAAATGATCTATATAATGAATAAACTTAACTGAATTTGGCTTTCATCTTCACCTAGTGCAAGAAATGGTTTAATGAATAAAGATTACAGAGATAAAGGAAAATTGTTGAAATAAATATCATTGAACCCTAACATTAAAGTAATTTTAACATTAACAAGCATATAAAACTAAGTAAAAGTGGGTCTTGCAATTTAGGTAACACAACAAACATCAGTATAGTGAGGTGGACATAACAGCTCAGGAAACATAATATACCATCGTCATACATCAAGACTTTCATGGGAATGAGATACCTCATACCTTGTCATGTATTTTATAAACCTGGAAAAGAAACATTTTGAAGAGTGCTCAGCATAAAACTTTTCTACAGTGGCTTGATCAAGTTGAACAATCTTTTCCTTAAAAATGCTGAAACCATATTCTACAATTGTTCTCTTGATATCATCAGTGTAGTTACCGATTAATCCGTCTGGTTTTATAATCGCCAAAGTTTTCTCCATTTCCAAACTTCCATGGGTAGAAAAACTGCAATTTTGAAAAAGATCACAAAGTGAGTTTATTTTTCATCACTTTTCCACTTTTAGGTACATCAAAAATCCAAACCAGCTAGCCTTTCACCTGGCCAGCCCTTATGAGCCTTTCTTCGCGCAATGCACATATAAAACATCAACAATTTGATATATACAAAAACATGCATAACTCTCCGTCATCAAGATGAACTAAAATGTGATAAACATTACTATATAAATTTCTGAAAGCTATTATATAATATAAACTAAGCAGAAGGGGGGAAAAGAATTTCAGAATTATTAATTTACCCGAACCAAGAAAATAAAAAACATGCACAGTTATTCCTTTCCTAAATTCAGTGACCAAAAAGTTTAAATTATAGATATGAGAAGAAAAGGATATTCAACATAAAAAATGTGATGTTCATTACAATTAGACGAAGGAAATCCAATGCTGTATTTCTCATTTCCCCATGGTTACCCAATTCAAATTATTTGAAACCCTAGGGCCTAGTACAGAAGTCGCAGCTTACCAGGAAGCAGAGACGAAAACAAGAAGCACTAGTATACTGCTGAATCCGACAAAAGGGGTTCTCATTTTCAGAATGAAGCTGAAAGAAGCAGCAACAATGAGGAAAATTACAATCTATTGGGAGAGGGGAGAATAGTTATGGAGTTTTCCATACTTCTAATGGTTTTGAATCCCATCATCCATAACAGAGAAGAATATTATCAATGATTAAGATTTATGCTGTAGAGAAATCCTTGCTGCAGAGGCAACAGAGGTTTTGTGTTGGGTACCACTCAAAGAAACATGGTTTACTTACATGGAAAACTAATTCAGTTTGATTAGAAACAATTTGAGGAGAAAGACAAAAATTTTATTGCCTGTAAATTTATTTTAACAGTAACCGATAATATTTTTAATTTTAATAAAACAGTTACCACGGATTTATTTTGTCTATTTTTGTTTTAAAGTTGAACTAAATACAAATGTAAGTTAATTAAAAATAAAATGAAAAAGTCAGAGCATAATTAATCAAATTTATTTTAGAATTAAAAAAATGAATTGAAACAAAAATCTTTAGGAATCTCACATTAAAAAGCAGAAGAAATCCTTATTTTGCATATAATTAACTTTTTAGCAATTTAAGATCATTAAAAAAATAATATTTAGGATAGGATAGCTTCATTTTAATGCTCGATATGAAAGCTACTTCCATTGATGTATTAAACCCAGAAAATAATTGGGTTAAATATACAATTATAATCGATTGTAAATATCTAATTCTAACAACAATCCATATGCATATATATAATATGAAATTATACCAGTTTAAATATTATTAAATATAAAATCATTAATATTAAAAATTATAATTTCATTACCATCATTATTCATTTTAAATATTAAAATTATAATAAGGTGATCAAATTATCTACATTTAATTATATTTTGAAAATTACATTTAAGTTAATTTTGATTCTTAAATCATTTTAGTATTTTATAAATACGATTAATTTTACAGTGAATTTTGAAGAAAATAAATATTAAACTATATGATTTTTAGTAAAAAATTGTAGTGGTGTAATTTTATTTCTGTACAAGTATTCCGTATAATCATTTACTCTGATTATTAAGTATTTATGTTAAATTAAAATATTACTTTTAAAGGTAATGAAGTTGACTTAACAAATTATATAATCAAAACTAACATCTACGGTTCATAATAGTTACTTAATTCATATAATAACTTAACTGAAAATAAAAATGTAATCAAACACATGATTCTTTCCATTCGTAGATTAGGAAAGAACTAAGAAGTTTACACAATTTCCCTTCCTTTGATTTATAAGCTGTAAACATTTTATTCATAGCAGAAGAGCTCATATAATACATATATACAATGCTAACAATTTGTAATATTAAACAGTTTCTCTATGCTTGACTTAGCATATATATATATATGATTTCACTACAAACAATCACACTCGCAGAGCTCAACACAGCATTTGATTAACTCAAAACAGGCCAGGGCTGCACAAAGTTGAGTGCAAACAATGGTGCACCGGTCATTCACAAAAGTGCAAGTCTGCAGCAGACACATGCCACAACAGGTATCAGCCAATCGACCACAACAGTTGGAAGCAGCCTTCCCCAGTAGTCCTTCAGGTGGTTTTGCTTCCTTTATAGCTGGTGGCATATTCTCAGCAGTTGCCTTCCAGTCACCAAATCCAAGACTCAGTCCGCCGAGGAATAACTTCTGGTTGTTCAACTCCACCCTCTGGAAGCTAAGTTTGCTGTATGCCTGTTTATTAGGAACTTAGAGATTCAGATAGATGGCGCAAAGGGTAAATGGAACTATTCTGATATTTTGCGAACAAGATGAAGGTAAAATTTGTCCTTATATTAGTTTATTCCAATGCAAAGTCTACCTTTTGTAACAGAAATTGTTCTGGTTCTTTCTTCCCTTCTTCGCTTTGTACAAGAACCATGCTCATGCAGGTATACTCTGACGGAACTTTATTTTGAATGCTCATTTTTGTAACCTATTAGACAACAGTAGCCATTTTTAATTGATGAGGGGTACAGCAAAACAAAACAAAAAATCAATATTTTCGAATTTGGTTCCAAGTTATCATTAGGGACAAAAGTTTGTCAACATAGCAAAATCTAATACTGTTATAACTTTAGCAATCAATATGGATCAATTTGTAAACATTTTTCGAATCTAGGAACTAAAATATAGACTATTTTCATTTATGGTCCAAAAGGAATAACCAAAAATCAAGTTTTTGTTTTAACATTAACAATATATCACAGTTAGATGGCAGACACGTTTTTTCCAAAACATTATTCAGTCCTGCACTCTCAGCCCTCCTATCCTGCAACTCTTAGTATGACATTATTTGAAATACAAAAGATACAAAAACGTTAGTGCATGAAACCGGTGTGGCATTGTTTGAAATTGATATCTTGATATAAACTGGTCTCCTTGTATTTTCCATTTTCAGTTTTTCAGTTTCTTCTTCAAAAAGAAATTCTATACCCACAAACATACATAATAGACAAACCTTCTCCTCCAGCTCTTCACTTTTCAATAACCAGGCCTGTGCAGTCACCATGTCTATATGTCTCTTTGCAAGGACCTGGAGGGAATACAAAAGATTTATCAAACGGCATTCAGCGCATAGTCGAGCATGCATTTAGCAATCACCCTATTCAAAGAATCTACATTCCAAATGGTTCTTTGTGTAACCTGGAGAACTTTCTTTCTCAATGATATGAAATGCATATCACATGTGTCCAAGGAAGAAACCGATGATACAGGACCAGTATAAGTTTCGACTGATAGATGATTCAAGGCATTAAGAATTGAAATTCATATTTAGATGCGACATAGATCAGTGAAAGGATGACTAAAAAGCAATCCACTTTTAATGCACTAACTGCCTACCCAACCCAAATAAAGTGTCGAGTGAACATTAAAGAGTGAAGGCAACGTAATAGCAGCACAGCATTACATATGGTGATACAATGCAGGAGAAGCTATGCATAAGTTGCATTGCATGGTAGTATTCACTTCCCATTTGCTAAGATGGGAAAAATCACAATCAGATATGAAGAATAAGAGTAAGTTATGCCTTAGGAGTGAGATATTACGTTACTGAGTTGTATATCCTTTTCTCTTTTCACTTTCAGGTCTACAACGAAGTTAGTCATATCTGCCAAAGTACCAGAGACTTTAACTAATTCAGGGAAAGTTCCACTGTATCTGCCTGATAGGATCAACGGACTTCCAGATGATATATCTTGTATATGAGACGGGAATAACTGCAATATATAATCAGAATACAGTTTCAACATCAGATGGATGTAACACGTAAATTAAGTAAACTATAAACCATTAGAGCACGTTTCCAGTGATAATTAAAGTTAATGCTTAATTGGATATGTACCTCATGTGAATCAAGACCTTCTAAACTTTCGATTGTTACATCAGCAACTATAACCGATGAAATTGTACTGAAAAGCCTTTGCATTCTAAATTCAATTGAATCTGGAAAAGATGAAAAAAAGGGAGATGAATAAAACTTCATATATGTATGGATTAAGCCTTGCTCAATCTCTCGAACTAGTTTCTGAAAATGAGTTAGGGAAATCCTTTTCTAATATCAATACGGTATTACAATCTATCTAGTTTAACGTTAGCTAAGATGTCCCGTTAGCTAGAAATATAGTCAAAATGCTCCTTCTGAACTTTGGACGATCCTATTCTTTTGAGCAAGTTTTGCACGTGAATTAGCCCCAAATCGTCTCCAATTTTTTTTTGTGGTTGATCTGTCTATACACACTCATTAGCATCTTTGGTGACTTCAACCATGATAAGAATATTTCTTTTTTCAAATTTACATCTCAAATTTGCGGAAACTTTAAGTTGCGATGAGGTTGACAGGGCAAGGAAAGAAACCTACCCAAATCATGAGCACAGTCATAGTGCCCTCTCCCAATTTGTGCAAGCAATTGCAGGAAGTAGTGATTGCAATATAAACCTGAACTTTCAAATAACGAAACAGAAATATTACTAAAAAGGAAAAGTTTAGCAACAAATAAAGAGATTAATAACAAAAAATAAAAAATATATGCTGAATATCATGCCAATAGGAAATGTTGATAAATAGAAGATTCTATATTCTCGCACACTGACATCATAATAGTGACAAGCCCAATAATTGGTAATTGAAAAGCTCTCCCAAAAAAAAAAGTTTTGGTGGATGAGAGGTAATCCCATTCCAAGGTCAGCGCTTTGCAGAACAGTCAAAATGGCTATGAACTACGGATAAAAGTCCACCGGTTGGTCAAAACCAAGACCTTGTCAATATCGACCAACCCAAATTTGCATAACCCTTTTTATGGGGTACTTCTTGATTAATTTTATAACACACTCATCTTGACAAATTAAGCAGCATGTCAAAGCATTCGATTCTTCAGTTTAAAACGTGCCTAAGATGCAAAAACAAGAAGTATTTGTGAGAGTTTCTTGGCTGAAATAAAAATTGTATATTTCTAGCGGACAAGTTCTAAAAATCACTTTTAATTTCTATCCAAACAGATACAAAATTAAGTTTCAAAACAGTTTCATCTTCACACACAAAAAAGAAACATTTTTGGCTACTTAAAACATCAGCTAAAGTAACAAACTTATCACAGATTGAAGTGTCTGATGAACATTGCCAATTAATGATATACCAGAAACTGTTTTCTGAAGAGCATATATAGAAGCCGAAGCTAGAAATCTTGCCTATGCCAAAGGTACATATGCGCGGTGTTGGAACTGATTGCCCACTTGAGACATAGCTTTTCACAAAATTGCAAATCTCTCTCTCATCCTCAACGGCCCCATCAGTAACGAGAAAAATAACAGGGACCGAATCAGTTGATTTCTCAAGTAGCTTCATTGCCTACCAGATTCCATATTTAGGATTCAACATCGAAACGTTTTGCATGGGATACAAGTAATTAAACACCGCCTAGAATTATGGTTAGTAAAAGGCAAATATACCATAACAACAGATCAACCTTATATCTGTACGTTTAACATTACAAGCACTGATTTGTTAATCCCAGAAAACTCAGACTCAAAGTGCAAGTGCTAAAGATAAAGTTGTAGACTTTTAGCCATAAAATAACCAGGCAAATTTCCAATAAAAATGGGAGAATGCAGAGTAAATAAGAATGAGTTGATTGTTGTCAGGTACTAATTATACAAGTAAATTTATACACATTTCAAAATCTAAAAATATTACATATGACTTCTTCCTACTTATATATTTATCGATATTTCCTGTTCGAAGTGAGACTTCTAGTACTTGTGTTAGTCATTCCAACAAATTTGAGGTGTAAATAGAAGTGTTAAACAGGTAATAATATGGTAGCCTTATGTTTTACTTTTACATCTCTTCTTAGACATATTAATACTTTCACGAGAGCAGGTTGAATTGACAAAACAAAGATAAAGGAAAAGCCTTAATTAACAAGCCTTGAAAAAAGAGAACAATGTTTTGCACATCTCATTGAAAATGACAAGAAGAATTACCTGGGTTAAGGGAAGCATGATATTAGTGTCACCATTAGCAATAAAATTAGTGTCAACCCACTTCGTAGCATTTAAAATTGCTTCCTCGGTAGCTGATTCCATTGATGACGAAAATAAGTAGAGCGCTCCATTGAAAGCTATAATGTTAAATGTATCTTGTGCATTTAGTTGGGATAGTGATGCCAGTAGGGCATTCTTTGTGTTATCGAGAGGAGTTCCCTTCATGCTTGCGCTTATATCTACTATAAACACCACATCCCTTTTAAAAACCTATCACAGAACGCTCCATTATAAACGCGCTTGAAAGTAAAGGCAACGTGATATGAAATTTGAAACAGGCATGCACCTGTGAATGCTAGCAATGATATTTCTATATTCCTTTCGTACTAGTTTTGTACCTGACATTTTTCCAAATGCAATATGCTTCTAATTACTTCTAGAAAAATAAATTACCTTTCTACTTTAACAACAAATTAATATTGCAACTAACCTTTCTGCCCTGCCCGTTTCCCGGGAAAAGATACAAACAAAATATCTCTCTTTCGTCAAAATCACGCAGGAATGGAGATTGCAGGAGAACAGCTCCAGATATGTCATTTGAAGAAACCTATGTAAAAACACCAGACCAGACCATTAAGTTAATAATTTTTTTTATTATGGCACATATAATATTCATGTCTGATTATGAATATCCATGATTCAAAAGCCACTCATTGCGGCTTTTATGGAATTGATTTAAATAACTTCAATAAAATTCTATGATTCTTGGTCTTACAGAGTACGAGAAACTGAAGTCTGTACTTGACCATGCTGGCACTTCTGCTTCATATAATAAATTTAATTTGCCAGCTTGGCGCAGTAGTTCCTGGAAAGTCGCAAGGATAATGTTGTTCAAGTCTAATAAAGGTGGCCAAACTGAAATTTGTAACAGCGCGATAAATTTTACCTTAAGGGGATGACTGTTGCTTTTGCATAACACTTCCGTTGCAGAACCAGAATTCACTTTCAAAAATATCTTCTCCTTTTTAGAAATTCTTTTTCCAGCTGGGTTCACGTATGACGGAAAGCTGAAAGGGACACAGAGAGATAACTGGCCATCATGAAATAATATTTTCTGGGACCATCTAATCTTAGTTGAGAACACGGAGCCTCCCCTAAACTGCAAGACATGAACAATTTTCTAAATAAATAGGCTGTGCACAATAATAACTATCAATATTGAAGTTAATATAATAACCTGTGGAATCTTGACGGTGTATATATGGCTTTTCAAGAAGTATCCATCTTTAGCTTTGGTCACTCTATCCTTATCCTTTTCATCTTTCAGGGAGATCAATTCAGTATGATAAGTTCTCCCAGAACCATCGACCTCCAGACCTAGAAGTGAACCCTGTTAGCCACATCGTATTAACTTGAGAATTCATGATACAAACTACATATCAAGTTGCACAAAATGTTTGTATTCAATTTCATAAATCTAGGAAACATCAAAACATTTCATGTTGTCCACCCTGGACTAAATATATTTGTAAAAACACTGATTCATCCATACAAGGATACAATCAGTCCTCTTCTACTCATGTGGAAATTGCTTGTCGGAACGAATGTACGCAAAAAAGGCAGAACCTTTTAAATTCTAAAAGGAACTTCTCCACCCTCAACCGACTTTTCTCCACCAAATTGCTCTCATGCGTTACATCCTATTGTTTATCCGAATCGCCAAGCATTGTTTTTTAAAACGTTGCATTTTGTAGGCAATATGTAATGACATTTTCGTAAACTGATTTTTAGCAGAAAACATTTTTATAGAAAACTATCCACTACAAAATTTAATAATACACGCATCAAAAGTCTTAAATGTGTTTTATATTATTATCATTCATCGCATCAAATATTATTAATCCTTATAGTAATTATCTAAAAATATCATATTAAAGATTACTTCTGGAAAATTAATAGTTTAAAAAAGCTACGGTGACATTGAATTATCCACTACTTAAGGGAAAAACTTATTGTAGTTATGCATTCCGCTGAAGTTTAAGATGAGTTTTATTTCTTAACTAGATATGAGAGGAAAAAAAGAGTCAAATATATTCAAACAATATATTCGATAAAAAAATAAAATTGGTTTAAATTTTCTAACTCACCAAATACACCATTAATCATCCAAGTATTTGAGTTTAACTTCTTTTGCTTTTATTTTTTTATTACAAAGACACCAATTTTTTTGGTATTTCATTATGCTTACTTTTATTTGATGTATTTTTAGAGTTTGACATCTTTAAACCGTAAATTAATAGAAGAAATCATTAACAGCCTTTTAAAAAATTAAAACAATTTGATATTTCTATAAATGATACTAAGAAAAAATTGCCTTAAATTAATTTTCAATTTTTAGTGAAGAAAATAGCAAACGAACTTACTCTTTTCCCAAAAATTTCATATTTCAAAACAGGAAATATAGTAAAATATATCTGCATAATTATTAAAATATTAAAACATATTAAATAAGAAAAAGGCTGATACAAACCAAACAAAACCACACTTTCTCACAGAAAAATATCATTTTCTTCCCATATCCCATCACTTCCGGAATTTATTTTTTTCCGAAAATCAATCGCCCCTCTCTTTACGGAAAACATTTTCTGGAAACTTTCTAAGGGGGTGGGAGGAAAAATTTGATGTGGTGCAGGAAGCATTTGCCTTTTATTCCCTTCGTTCTTACCTTTTTTGTTTGGCCCATGAACACTCGAATGTTTTTTTCATTTTCAGTAACCTACTTGTTTATTTCACTCACACGTAGGTAACACCTTTTTTTATATAAAAAAAAATGGTACTTTATAAAGAACAATTTCAACAAAAACTTTGACACTAGATTTTAAACCAACTATTTCGTATCATCATTTTCCAGGAGCTTCTTCTTTCATCTCTCTCTCTCTCTCTCTCTCTCTCTCTCTCTCTCTCTCTCTCTCTCTCTCTCTCTCTCTCTCTCTCTCTCTCTCTCTCTCTCTCTCTCTCTCTCTCTCTCTCTCTCTCTCTCTCTCTCTCTCTCTCTCTCTCTCTCTCTCTCTCTCTCTCTCTCTCTCTCTCTCTCTCTCTCTATATATATATATATATATATATATATATATATATATATATATATATATATATATATCTATCTATCTATCTATCTATCTATCTATCTATCTATCTATCTATCTATCTATCTATCTATCTATCTATATATATATATATTTCTTTCTGTCTCCATATAAAAATAATTTATACTTTCTCCTTTTCAGATAATAAAATCTGGAAGTCAGAAGTTAATTTTTATTATCCTATCCAAAAGTTTTTTTTATTACCTTTCACTATAAATTACGCAATTAAAATGTTATCTTGACATCAAAATTATTTTTTATTTTTGGATTAAACAATTAAAAGAAAAAAAGAAAATGGATGCACACTCTTTAATCGTTAATTTTCTTCGCCAATATAAAATCATCTTTTACGCTGTCTGCATTAAGGATTTTATGGTTGGTGAGGATGAAAACCAAAGGATTTGTGAGAATTGTGTAAGTTTGAAAGAAAAGTCGTATGGATTCGTGGTTTACAAAAAAATTATTCTAGTAACTGTAATTTCTCTCCAGTACCCCTTTAATATGCATTTGTTATGCTATTCACAAACAACAAAATGGGAACAAAAGTCATACCAACCACTTCAACTTCTCGTCACTGTTCCTCTCTATTCTATTCAGTTATGCAACTTGTCAAATAGAAAAATGAATCTTGATCTACAGATTATATGAGATTTTTTTACCTAATCATTAGGACATAATCCAATATAAATAAATTATACCTAATTCCGCAACTTTTCATATATATATTTTTTATTTTTCTTCCCTTTAATTTATAAAATCTCACTTTCTTTTTTCTTTTTGTTTTAATATTTACTCTCTTTTTTCACATGATCCCATTATAGGATTACTCTTTATATTCTGCATCCACACACATAACTTTTACCGCAGTATTGTAACTGCGATGCGACTACAACTTTTTTTTTACTTTATTTCTGTCATGTCAAACGACAGAAAAAAAAAAGAAAAATCTGTTGGTTTTTACCTAATCTGTCTAAAAATAAAAAGTACTTGTGATTTCTGATTTTGTACTGGAAGTATCCATAGCTTAAATTCAGATTATTTTGTATTAAGAAAATTATTTTAAAATTGAAAGAATAAAGAAAATGGAAAAATATGCATTGATGGGAATTGATTTAATGGTTGAGTATATAATATATATATATGTACCTGTTCACCCATGGGTATAGCAACCTGGCAATCACACGTACTACTTCCGGTCACGCAATGCACGCGCCACTTTCCGGTAACCGTTACAAACGCCGTGTCCAAGGAGCACTCTACTTCCATGGCGACGCCGTGAAGCTCAAGCGGTATCAGCGCCGGAGGCTCGCACTGGCCGTGCACGTAGGGCTGGTAACTTCGAATGTCCGGATTCTCGACCTTTTCCGGATCGGATATCACCGCGTAGCACATCGGAGCTGTAGGGAGGAATCCCTCCGGCGAACGTGACATCGACCGAACCAGAGAAGGAGCTGATCCTTTGCCGTAGTAAACTCGCTTTGATAGGTTGAGTCCGAATTCGACGGAGCTTGAGAAATAGTCAGCCATCGCCACCGCCGGGGAGATATTCCGGTGATTTATGAAAGGAATTAGAGTAAGCCAGAGAGGGAGCGATTGGAGGTTTCGCAGGGAAGAAAGTAAGGGTTTGTGAAATGCAATTAAAAAGATGTGAGGTTTTGAGAAACAGAGGAAGAAGCAGAAAAAAGAGAAAAAGAATGAAGACGAAGAAAGCAAGTGAGGAAGGCACTGGACCCCGACGAAATTTATTTTTATGGATATTTTTTTTATTTATCTCAATACTAAATTTTTATTTATTTATCAATAATAATTAATTCAATAGCAGTAACTTAGCCATGTATAAGGAAAGAATAAAATTAGTCATCTATGACTATGACATTTTCCGTTTTAATTATTTTTTTATATAAATTCTTATCATTTTATTTCTAAAGTACCTATTTTTATAAATTCAATTAATTTCTTATGATTAAGAAAAGTATCCACAATAAAAAAAAAAGTACCCATAATAAAATTATACAAACCATTTATTTTATAATTATTTTTGTAAGACATTTTTATAATTTAATAATATTTTTAATTTTAAAATTTTCATACTTTTTTATCTTAATAATAATAATTATTATTATTATAAAGAGAAGTAGACACATAAACGTACTCGCTTCTGTCTCCTTTCGTCAATAATATAGAGGTTAATAGTAACAACAATGTGTGACCTTCGTCACAAGCACTTTATTTCTTTTGCGATAAGATGAATGTATTTTTTTGTTTTTTTTTTCTAATAAGATAAGGCACTGGACTCGTGGGAGCTAAATTGCGTCAGTAAATATATTTAAAAATTTGATGATGAAATTATATTAAAATTTGGAATATAAGTAAATTTTAATTTTGCCTCAAAATTTAAAAATTAAAAATATTTTAACTCATAAAATAATTAAGTAATATAAAAATATTAAATAAATCATAATCTAAGTGTTTGTCTAATGGTATTGCACTTTATATTTATATTAGTTAAATTTAATATGTATTACTATACAAATATTCAATAAGAAAGGCTTTCAAATTTTACAGCCTCTCGTATTGGTTAAAATTGAAAGATAAATCCTTCACAAACTATTCATAACTCGGCAGATTGTAGGATAAAGATGGAACGTTTAAGTAGAAGAAAAATATTAATTAAGTGACAAAGAAGGTATTATTCATTATATATATATATATATATATATATATATATATATATATTTATTTTTATCTAATTTTTTTAACTTTTTATTTATATTGTTTTTATTGAGATATTATCATTATAATTATTTATCATTAAATAAAAGATATTTTATAAGTCTATTATGAACATAATTATAAAAATTATTTTATAAATATAATTATGAATAATATTTGATTGATATAAATGTGAATATTATTTAATAAACATTTTTAAGATTGATATTTTTTGTTTTTATTTGATTTTTAAAGAGTTATGGGTTTTCTGGTTTTAGTTGTATTACTTCTTAACATTAACATGATACAAAGTAGTGTTGTTAAAATGGGTCACGTAAGTAGTGTTGTTAAAACGAGTTAGCTGACTCACCACCGATTGGTTACTTAGTAAGTCAACTCAAACTGACTCATTTATTAGTGAATCAAAAAAATTTAAATCCGGGTTCACCACGGGTTGGTGGATTAAACGGGTTGACTCACTAGCTCACTTAATTACAAGTTTTTATTTTAATCCAAAAAAATTACAATTTATTTGTAGTTCAAATTTAAATAATGTGACTATAAAATGATGTTAAACTCCAAAGACAATTCAAAATAAATAAAAAAACATATAACTCAAATGTTATCCAAAAGTAAATCTAAAAAGCGAATAAATAAGTTTATAATATTGATAATTTTTGTGTCACTTATCCATTTATAAGATTAAAGTCTTGAATGGATAAATTTATAATATTTTGCTCTCTACAAAAAAAAATTTATTCTCATTCACAATACAATAAAAAAATGTTAACTAATAATATTAAAACATAAAATAATAAATAATTAAATTAAACTAGGTGGGTTGGTGAACCAACTAGTTCATCAGGGTGAGTTGGATTCTAAGTGAGCATGGGTTGAAAATTGACCCATATAAAAAAATATTTTTTTCAAACCCAACCTCGCTCGAACCCATGATGGGCTCGGTTGGCCCGTGGGTTTTAACCCATTTTGACAACACTAGTATAAAATTAAGCAAAATTCTAGGAAAAACTAAAAATGTTTTTAGAATTATAAGAGATTATGGTGAAAAACAATGGTGGACAATCTCATGATGAACCAATGAGAATATATGGTATCACTTTGATACAGTGACAACAGTTTCTTAATATTTTGAATATTTTCAAAATCAATAATTGTCTTCGTGGCAAGAATGACATTTCTGTATTATTTACCCTGTAGCCTCATACCATGTGACAATAAATTTATCTTGTTTGAAAAATTTGAAGAACATTCCAACCATACTAGTGGGATTTCGAAAAGTCATTGCTACAAAGGAGGACAATTTGGTTTTGGATGGTTGTTTGCAGTTAGATAATGTTCTTTGTGCCACAATGAACTTGCAATTTAATTTCTATTTCTCAATTAATTGATGTTTCAAATTGTATTGTTCAGTTCAAAAACATATGAGGGTGTTGATTGGAGCGAATGAACGATCCAATGGACTTTATTTTTTTTAGAATATTCCAAAGATACAAGCATTAATAATTGGTAGTGATTCATCATTTGATCTACGACATGATTGTTTGGGTTACCTGTCAAGAAATATGTTAAAATTCATCCCACATGTCAGTCAATTTAGTAGAAGCAATAATACTAAAATTTGTGACATATGCACCTTGCAAAACAACATAGGAATCAATTTTCATTAAGTGAGCATATTGCAAGTACTTCGTTTGAATTAGTTCATTGTGATTTATAGGGACCTTATCATACTCATTCATTTTGTGGGGAATATTACCTATCAATTATTGATGATTATTCTCATGCAGTTTGGGTTCATTTGTTATGCAATAAAATTGAAATTATGTCTATGTTTATGAACTTTGTTTCCTTCGTTGATAAACAATTTGATATGAAAATAAAGAAAATATGAAGTGACAACGACACTAAATTTAATTGTCTACATGATTTTTCTTTCAAGAATGGAATTGTGTTTGAGACCTTTTGTATGGGTACTCCACAACAAAATGAGAGAGTGGAAAGAAAACATCAATATATCATGAATGTGGCATTGACACTAAAAATTCAGGATAATTTACCAATGCAATTTAGGGTGAATGTGTGTTAGAAACATGTTATTTAATTAATCACGCACTATCTAAATTGATTAATTATTTTACATCTTATGAAAAAGTATTTGATGAACCACATAGGTTCACTAATGAAAGCATTTTTGTCATTAATGTTGTGGTGAAGATAAATTTGCTATTAGAAGTCAATAGTGTATATTTGTGGGGGTATCCCTATGTACAAAAGGGATGAAAATTGTATGATTTGGAATCCAATAAATACTTTGTCTCTCAAGATGTAAATTTTTATGAACATGAATTTTTTTTTTGCTAACTCACCAGACAATACTCCTTATACTCCTCTGATTAATTCTAATATTGAATATGTTCATGATATTGGATGAGAGACTTATGATGATGACAATGAGGAAGAAAATATAAGTGGTATGGATGGTAAGATAGTGTCTCCACTTGGACTTGATGGGATGATGTGAAAAGAAGAAGAAAATATGGAGACAAAGACAATAAGGGGGATGAGAAACAAAATTCCATCGACAAAATATAAGGATTTTGTCACTCATATCTTTAGAAAAGTAAAGTCCTCGAAAAGTTCATTTACTCAACAACATGCCTCACATACTCCTCACCCTATTACTCACTTTGTAACGATTTTTGCTAGACATAGAAATTTTTTTATAGCTTTGACAGTAGGGAAAATACCTAAAAAATTTAAGGAAGTCGTAAAGGATTCAGGTTGACGTGCCATAATGGTTGATGAGATACGAGCCTTGGAAGAGAATGAGGACATAGGTTCTGCAAAAACTCCTGAAAAGTAAATGGGTATACAAAATAAGACATCACTCATATGAGAGCATAGGACGTTTAAAAGTGAGACTTGTCATCTTTGAACATCATCAAAGAGAGGACAAATACTATGATTAAACATTTGTCCTAGTGGAAAAAATGGTGATTGTATGTACTTTCTTGGTAGTGACAACAATTAAAAAGTGGGAAGTTCATCAAACAAATATCCATAACATATATTCGATTTTTATACTCGAACTTTAGAAAAGTATTAGATATATTAGATTATATCTTATCTTTATATATTTTATTTTTTAGTTTGTTTGTTATTATTCTTTATTTATATTTTGGGCTTAACTTATATTTCATCTACAATATATTATGTTTATATTCAACAAAGAAAAATTAATCTTATACATAACTTTTACTATATTGAGTAAAAATCATTAAATACATATCACTAGTGCAATAAGGGGAAATGACATCGGTTAATTTTGCTTATAGACATCGGTTCTGCAACCGAGGCATATACGGACGAGGTAAAAAGGGAGTGGATTTATGTCTCGGTTCTGAACCGGGTTAAAACGAGATACGATTATGCCTCGGTTCTTAGATAACCGAGGCAATAGCGTGTTTTTTTTTTATTTTTTCGGTATGCACAGTCCACTTCTCCCTCTTCATTGCACAGTCCACAGTCCAAGCAAAACAGTCCACAGTCCAAGCAAAAGGGTTATTGAATTTTCCTTCCCTTTCACAGAACCAAATCTCAAAAGATACAGAACCAAATTTCAGAAGCAAGCACTCCAACAACAACTACACCAGCCTTAACAAAATCGCTCCCAAAATAACACAGAAAAAAAAGTATGGGTTTTGATGCAATGAGCATTGCGGAGGTTGTCATCACCAACTTTGAGAACGATTTGGGGAAGAATGGAGGCTCCTGCAAGGCCAAACCAGAACAAAGAGAAGAAAAGATGAAGGTTGATGCCTCCCCTTCTCGCAGAAACGCCACCGCTGCAGGATGTCCTCGCCGCGACTGCGCCACGACCTCGATGCCACCTCTTCGTGCCTCACCAACGCCACTGTTGCAGGAATTCCTCACCGCGACTTCGCCGCCACCTCATCGTGCCTCGCCAACGCCACCGCTGCAGGACGCTCTCGCCACAACCTCGCCGCCACCTCGCTACGGTCTCGCTGTGACCTCGTCGCCACCTCGCTGCGGTCTCGCTGTGACCTCGCCGCCACCTCGCCTCCACAGAAACCACTGCGATTCGTTCAACTCTTAGATCGGTGAACCTCCCATCATCTCCAAGGCACCATCTTCTCTGCTCGCCAAACGCCATAGATCGGCGAGCCTCCCATCATCGTCGCCGCGGTACCCGTCTCCACCATCGCGCCTCCCCTCCGCTTTCGACGTCGGCCACCATCGTCATCTTTGCCGGAGCGCAAGCTGCTGCAATGGAGGAAAGAACCTCCTCGCGTCGTGGCTGTCAAGTGGGAGAAGAGAGATTGCCCTCTTTTTTTCTGCTTCTGCGAGAGGAAAGAAAACTGCTTCGTGTAAAATGAAAAAGGGAGATGAGAGTAGGTCAGGTGCGAGATTTGACCAAGGTAATAGGCTTCGGTTCCACCTTTAACCGAGTCAATATGCCAAAACACAGGCATCGGTTCCACCTTTAACCGAGTTAATAGGTCGTAATATGTGCTATATGCTTCGGTTCTCTCTGAATTGAGGCATATAAATTCATCAAAACTACAAAATTGTCACCGCTTTCTCATAAGCTTCGATTTTTCTTAGACCGAAATCTATTGGGCGAGTTAAAAAACATATTTTTTACTAGTGTATGTTTATTAATTAGGTGTTTAGTGTATGAATTTTTCAACAGAACAACACAATAGTATTGGCTTCTAGTATACCTCTTGAAAATCCAAAACTTCAACTACTGATTGAATGCTTTTCTTTAATATAAAATAAACTCTATTATATTACAAATAATATCTGAGTTTACAAAATATAAACAATCAAGTATGATAATATTGATTACGCAATCTTTAAAAATATTCAGCAACATATATAACACTTAAAATATAAATTAGCTACCGGTAAAATAGTGTGGTTTTAGAATGCTTAAGAAATTAATCATTGCAAATAATTCGAATAGAATAAAAATATACTTAAAAACTATATATAGATAACACAATGTCATCTGAATCTTTTAATTTATATATTATAATCTCTTAATCACTGTTCTGCAGGTTAAAGCTTCATAATGAAGGCATCGCAATAACAAACACGAAAGTGAAATGGCTACCACGTGCATCATGTTTTAAATTGACATAATATTAAAGATAAATACGTACAAAATAAAAATAAAAAAAAGATGAGAATCTGTAATTTGCTTCTTTTATAGGAAGTTCACCAGAGTCATTGTCCTTTTCTTTGTCTTAGTTTATTATATTTAAACAAGTTACTATCTAAATAGACATTTAGTCAATAAATTATTTTAGTGGTCCCGTTTGTCCTATCTTTTTTTTATGGTCAGTGACATGAAGCGAAGCATAATCATATACCAAACTTTTATTAAAAGATAAGCTAAGGATCACAAATTGATTATCTTCAACTTATGCTTAATTTATGATTTTGCTTATTGGTGGAAACAAAGGGGCATTTTGCTGATTGAAAGCCCTAGCCCTATGTGGAAAACCCTAAATTCAAAGTCGTTTCATAAATAATAACTTATTAACATATCAATCAATCAGTTAAAAAAACAGGAAGTTTAAGGTAAAGTAAAATTTTCTTTAAATAAAAGTTTCTTTTTTCTGGTTGAAAGTCAATAGATCATACGGAGAAAAAGATGTTTGTAGGTGGACTTTAAAATGTAATTAATAATAGACTGGGATAAAAATATAAGTGGAAAGAAAGAAAAAGATAAAAATATACTGAAAGTAAATATTAGTTATTTAAAGATAAAAATTTAACTAATATGAAAGCTATGATATTATTTTTAATTTAATTTTAGTGATAAAAAATAATAAGTTATCATAGTGATCAATTTATATATATTATTTTATAAATTAAAATTATTAATAAACTAAAATAATTTTTAAATTAATTATTGTGATAAATTAGTCTTTAAATAGGTCACTATACAAATGTTCTCATTAGTAATCAATTTAAAAACTAATTCTTTTGGTAGTTAAAATTTTAATAATTAATGATAGTGACCAATTTGGAGACAAATTCAACATAATAATCAATTTAGAAACTGTTTTAATTATTAATAATTTTTTATTTATAAATTGATATCTAAATTAATCACAGTAATTAATTATTTTTTGTCATTAATTTTGATTATTATTTAATTTTTTTTGTAATGATTTATTATCATTTAATTTTTTATAAAAAGGTATAAAAAAATATCACATAATTATGGAGTCTCGTAATTGGTCATGCCTTTATTTCTGTCACGGAAAAGCATTGTAAAACCCAAGATTATGAAATTTATTTTGTTTTAGTAAGTACTGCTTTTCTTTTCCTTTTTGTCCACTTTTCTCAAAAAAAAATAATTACATGGTTAATTATTTCTTTATTTCGTCACTAAAAACGCTATAAAATAAAATATTAGGTTACTAAATTGATTTTAGTTTGGTTAGGTTTGCGATATTTTTTCCTTTACTCATACTTTTTCTCAATCCTTTTCTTTCTTTTTTTTCTATTTCTTCAACTTTTCTTTGTACGAAAAACGTTTTAGTGATTAGGATTTAAATCATGGAAAGAGATGACACATGTATAAAAATAATGGAGAAAGAGTAATGGTTTAGATAAGTGAACGTATAAAAAAAATAACATTGGTGTAAACAAATTGTGCATAGATAAATATAATAACAATTATATTATTAAAACAGAAGGGAGAATTTCAGTTTTTTTTTATATGATCATAATCAATTATGAGTTATCAATATAGCATCTTTATTATAAAATATTAATATTAATATTAATATTAATAAATAATTTTTTAAGCTATTTCTTTCCAACAAATCAATATGTTTTAGTAGTTAGGGGATTAATTAGATCATAGTGGAAACATTTGCATTTAAGTGTAGACATTATTATTTTGTTAGGGTTGTGAAGTGAAGTTATCTTTATATAAGGTGCATTGTTTCTGGTATTAGAAGGAATATGAAAGTGATAGAACAGGGTGGTCCCTGTCATATTATTATTGTCTGTGCATGGAAGTTTAGAGTATCTGTCATCATCCTATAATGTCCAGCCATAAAGAAACATATATACATATATTCAAGATGTAGACATATTTTTTTGTTAGTTTTTTACATTGTCCTTCAAATCAGTTCTGTCTGTAATTTCGTAAGTCATTATCAATGATAAACAATGATAATAAAAACTGAGTTAAAAATAATACCTTAAAATTCACAATTAATCCAAAATCTAAGTACAATTTGTCAGTTATAATAATCTGGTGGCTGACATTCTATTTATGTCTCATTCACATCATAGATAAATATATAGAATTTTGTTTAAACTTAATTTTTCATGTTCTTTTTTAACTAATATTTACCTTTTTCACTTTTGAGAAATAGAGATAGAGACTCTTTAGAAAACAGTAGCCGTGTGAATAGGTACAACTATAAATAACATTATTCATTCATTGCATGTAAATACGGTTCCAATATATCGATTCATAAAACTGAAGATAAGGAAAATAAATTTAAATTATACGATCATGCATTGATTGTCATGAATCAATATTTCTTAGCCTTTTAAAAGTTTACATAACTTCTGTTCTTAATTTTCACTAATCAGTAACAAGTCATTCTATCATATGACATTGTTGCTTTTAGTAAGTTACAATTTCGATATATTTTAAGTAAATGTTAATTATATTTTCAAATAATCTTTCAAAAAAAGGTATGTGGATAATTCGAAATGAAGTTACCAGCACATAGCTTTTCATCATGAAATTTAATTTTGAACATCGTCAAATCTTGGAAATCTTTGCATTGTGTTCTTTTCTTCATCGTCGTCTTGACAATAGTTAAAAGTCATCCGACATTTAATTAATGATGTTAGTAAATAGTGTTATTCTCGTGATTTCTTAAGAAATATTTTTCATCTATTTACAATCATTATAATTATATTTATATATATAATATGAAATTTATCGTTTTAGCAATGACTATGAAAAAAGTTAATTATATTTTTTAATACTTTAAGAAAACTGTACCAAATAAAAAGAAAGACGTAACAGAAGGAGGAACATAAATACTCAACACTGTAGAAGAAAAGGAAAGTAACAAAAATAGTCACAACAGTGACGTAACATGTATAGCTCTTCGAGTATACGACAAAACAACAAGGTATTAATTAGGTTTAATATCCTATTTTGTCTCCAGTTTTATTCAAAAATGTTAAATTAGTTCATCTTTAAAAAGTACGTTAATTACGTTCTCACTTAATAAAATTTGTATCAATGAAATTACTCCGGTTAAATTCGTACGACGTTAATTATTTTTTTTTTCTCTTCTACTTTTTCTACTTTTTATGTGCAATACAGATTTTAGCAGATTTTTTCTTTCTTTTACTATTCGTTTTCTCTCTCTTCTACCAATTATACTCTTTTACAAAATAGGGTATTATTTTACTCTCATATATATTCAATTATCTTCTTTTACTCATTTTTTTGTTTGTGAACATTTTTGTGAAATGAACACACTTTTAATAGACGCTACACAAATTACATATATTAAATATTACCAACTTGGTTATATGTAATTTATAAATTATAAAACTAAAATTTTAAAATTATGCATTTTGGAAATTAAACAAAGAGAAATACACTATTTTATGGATAAAGAAATTCTCCATCTATGAATTATGATTGACACAGTGGGTTCAAACCTATATTTTACTACAAAATTTAGGATAAATTAGATGTCTCACTTTTATGAATATACAAAGAAAATTGAATTGTTTGTAAAATAAAAAATACTAAATATATTAATATTTATCTAGATATGTGTTCTTTTTATAAAATTCGTGCTTAAATGGTTCAAATATAAAAAACGATGAAAGAACAGGAAAACAATAAATATGATATAAAAAAATCCGTTTATGTTTAATAACAGTTAAGCAAAAATAAGTATAGAAACATTTGAAGTTGTAAAAAAGGAAAGAGAAATAATAACTGTTTAGCTCTGGAAGTTTTATGGTCTTGCTAAACAATTTTGTAATTTTTCATTTTTTATAGTTTAATTTGATTTAGAATGGTTGCAATTATTCAAAGTTGTTTCTATAAATATAATAAAAAACCACTCTAATAAAATAGTATAATTTTTTCTCTTACACATTTTTCTTCTTCTAATACATTAAATACATGTCTAAATTAAATAAATAAAGTTATTATAAGGGTAACAGGAAAAAAAGTAATAAATATGTTAGAAAAGAGAAATAACAATTTAAAGTCAAGGAATAATAAACAAAATCTTCTTTTTTTATCTGATTTTAATAACATTCATTATCTTTTTTATTATTAATTAAAATAATATATATTTTGTATATAATATATGATATTTTGTATCATTTTATTCAGATATGAGAAAAGAGTACTGACAAACAGTTTTGCACAGAAAAGCAGAAGAGAGAAAAAAAAAGTTAACATAGTTTGTAAGTATTTAACAGAAGGAACTTGATTGAGACAAATTTTAACAAATAGAGATATAATTGACATTTTTTTAGAAGAAGAAACTTAATTGACACAACTCACCGTAACTGAGGACAAAATAAGTTATTGAGCCTATTAATTACGAGACACGAGAGAAAGGTGGTGGGATTTGATTTTTCTTTTTCTTTTTGATTTCTTCAAGTCATAAATTACTGTAAAAAATATTACCACAATAATAATGAAGTAATATTTTTAATTAAAATAAAGAAAAAGTTTTTAAAAGAGTGAAGTCTAACAACACCACTAACTACTACAGAAGAAAGTGTTAAAGCATGGCATGATAGAAGCACTTTTTGTTCTTTATTGAAAAAGATCTTAAGTGCTTGGAAACTAAATCAGCAACCCTTCTTATAGTTTGGTTTTTTCTTTCACAAAAGCTGGTCCTCAATCAGATTTGCTTCACACCAATCAGTTGAATACAGAACTAAAAATGCACACCAAGGTCCACAACGTATCCAAACCCCTGCAAAACTACTGCCATAGACAAAAATCAACTGGTCCCTGTGTGGCAATTTCAATTTTTCTCCAAAAAATAGACACATCAGATTAATATATTATTATTTTTATCACATTTAATAGTTGAAATAACTTATGAGACAAAATTTAAGTATTTTTTTAAAGGTTGAGGCAATACTTCTCCTTGATCTATTATTCTGGCTTTAAACACATATCAAAGTTTTTTTTTTATTTTGTTATCAAAGATATTTTACTGAAGTTTCAATAATACTAATAATAAATATGTATTAAATATAGATTAGTATTGATTTAATTATAATCCAATTAATAAGAATTTGATTTTAATTTAACGTAATTAATTTTAATATTAATTTTCGTTTAACCTGATCACTCAATTCATTGACCAGTTTTTTGAGATTTCAATCTGGCAAAACCGTTAAATACTTATAAACTCAAATGTACATTAATTAACCTATGTTGAAAGGGGAACAATTCTACTTTAAACTTATCTGAACTTTAAAAAGGAAGGATTATAATGAGTTATATATTATAATCTCACCTTTAATAGAAAAGAAGATAAAGATAGAAAGATAATTGGCGAATGTGGGACCCATTATTGAGGCCACCAAATAAGTTCAGCTGACCACGTTTTCAAGAGTTTGAGCATTAAAGTCAGTCTGGTCCCTGCACTGTCACGGTGTGTCCCATTGCAGTGATGTAAAGTTCTATCTACCCTCTTTGATTTCATTACGATAGAAGAAGGATGGAAGAAAAAATAAAAGCAACGTCACTTCGTGTATATGTGTGAATTTCTTTTTATTATTATTTTTTTTATACTTCTTTATGATATTTTTTTTAATTTTATTAATTACTTTTAACAGTTTCAATTTTTCTTTTCATTTTTTCAAAATTAGCAACATTATTTTTACTGAAAATTAATTACAACAACAGCGTAACAATAATAATACAACGATAAAATAATAATAATAAATATAACCTTATAATGAAAAATGTATTAATGAGAACCCATGCCTTTGAGGGACCTACATGACTTTCGGGCTATATATGATGAAGGTAATATAATCAACTCTTTCATATTACAAAATCAGATAGAGATGGCCATGGTTGTGCTTCTCTCTCTCTCTCTCTCTCTCTCTCTCTCTCTCTCTCTCTCTCTCTCTCTCTCTCTCTCTCTCTCTCTCTCTCTCTCTCTCTCTCTATATATATATATATATATATATATATATATATATATATATATATATATGTATATATATACATATATACATATATATATATATATATATACATATATATATAACTGAAAATACATAAAGTGGATACTATATCAAAATTCAATTCAGTTATAAATATCAAATTTATCTTTATAAAACGTGTGTTTTTACATATTTTGGCCTTTTTTTCTTTTTTTTTCTTTAATGCTAAATGAAATGAAAACATTAGGAAAAATATACCTAATTACGGTGATAGTTCTCTCTATTTGTAGCGTTCAGGTGTGGGTGAGACACGATGATGTCACAAAGACACAATCATGAAGCCATGTTGTTTAACGATTGAACATACAATGAAGCTCTAGGTAGGCAATAATATGAAGCCCAACATTAACCAAAGAAATTGACAAAGAATTTAGGAAATTGATTTGAAATTAAATTTATTTTGCACAATTTGTTTTAGTTAAAAATAAAGTTTTAGAGTGATATAATTTGCCTTTGAATTTTTTATTCTAAAATTATTTTATTATTAAATTATAGTAAATAAATCTTGATTCAACATACAAATTACTTAAAGCTACTTTAACTAAGATTTGACCAATTAATTTGTTAATTCTCTGAACTCCTTTTACATGTGTTTATTTTGTACATATAAAAAAAATGTGAATATTTGTCTTAAATTATGATAATAGATATTGTTGCATATTGTTGAGACGTCATCAATATAAACGGTTGAGCAATATTATACGATTTAAGTATAATTTTGTAATAGAATTATAATATAGTAATTTGAATATATATATATATATATATATATATATATAATATTGTATTTATAAATAAATAAATATAGACTAAATTTAAAATATAAATAAAGAATAATAGTAAATTAATTTAACATCCTATTTCAAGTTGGTGTATACAAATCATATGTACCAAGCTTGTTACCGATATAATCAATTATCAGTCTTCGTAAAGATTTAGTGAAAATATATGATAATTGATCACTTGAATTAATAAACTCAGTCTAGGTACAATCTTTTCTCAAATGAAGTGATAATCAATTTCAATATGTTTGGTCCTCTCATGAAAGATATTATTATAATTAATATGAACTCACATATAAGTGTCAATTGAGTGACGTCTCTAAATTGTAACTCTCTAAACAGTTTCTTAAGTCAAACAAGCTCACAAGTAGCTAAGGTCATAACTTTATATTCTGCTTCAATACTAGATCTTGCCACAACACTCATGATTTATGCTTTTCCAAGAGATCAAGTTACTATCAATGGAGACATAATATCCGGATGTAGACCTTCTATCAAAATGAGACCCTACCCAATTAGCATTTGAATAACGAACCACTCTTGTATGATTATTGAAACCATATAACAACAATTTTTCAAGAGATCATTTAATGTACTTTAATATACAAATTATTGCATTTCAATGATCTTCACATGGGAAATTAAGAAATACACACTAATTGCAAAGGAAAGGCAAGGACAAATAACTGTAAGATAATTCTATTTTTTAACTAGTCTTTTATATTTCTATAGGTCTGACATAGTCTCCGCATGTTTTTTAGAAGTTTAGTATTAAGATTAAGATCCATGATGTGTTAAGAGATTTTAAATTCATCAACCTAGTTTCCTTCAAAATATCCAATGCACACTTCTTTTGATATATAATAATATAATCGTTGGATTCTGTCACCTCGATACCCAAGAAATATCTAAGTTTGTCAATATCTTTGGTATGAAAATGGTTGCAAAGATGTTGTTTCATGTGAAAAATGTCATAATTGCCATTGCCGGTAAGAACGATGTCATCAACATATAATATCAAGTAGACACACTAAGCATTCAAGTGACAATAAAAGACTGAATGATCTACCTCACACCGAGTCATATCAAATTGTTGAACACCGTTACTAAATTTTTTAAAACCAAACCCTATGAGATTGTTTTAGGTCATATAAGGATTTACGGATATGACATACCAACCTAGTTGATAAAGAGACCATAAAGAGGTAAATTGACAAAGAGGCCATAAAAAGGTAGCTCCATATAAATCTCTGTTGAGGAACACATTTTTAACATTCAGTTGATAAAGAAAACATTGTTAAAGAGCTGTCATGACTATAAATAAATGAATAGATATCATCTTTGCCATTGGAAAAAAAACATCACCATAATCTATCCCAAAAAATTGTGTAACCTTCGGCCACAAAACAAGCTTTAAGGCGATCAATATTTCCACTAGGACCAACTTTGATAGCAAAAGTCCACCTGCAACCAACAACAAATTTTTTAGACAATAATGGGACAAGTTCACAAGTTCCACTATTCTAAAGAGCACTTAGTTCATCTAGCATGGTATGATGCCAACAAGGATGGACTAAAGCATCATTAACAAATTTTAGGATGGTAATAGAAGAAATAGACGAAAGGCAATATAGAGAGGTAAAGAAAATTCATGATAACTTAAAGCAATATAATGTGGAAAGAGATTACGAGTAGAATGTATACCTTTTCAAAGGGCAATTAAAAGGACAAACTCAATTGTCGGAGTTGGAGGAGACAAAGTAGTTGACACTTAAATTAAGTCACTTTGTGATTGTTGAGAAACACCTGGTGGACTAAGAAAAATTGAAACAAATAACAAAAATATTGATTGTATGAGGAATATTAACTGTATTATGGGAGACATATCAAAAGAAGAATGATTGTTAAAATAAAAGGAAGACTCATTAAAGATAACATCTGCAACAACAAATTAGCGGTTAAGAGAAGGATAAAAACACTTGTATCCTTATTGTGATCTAGGATGGAATTTAACTCTCATACCATGTTAAGAAGTAAATTTTAAGCCTAACTCAATCCTACAAAGCTGGTTTGTAAGATGAGGTTTGTACTTACTTATATACTCTAAACTAACTTTGTCAGCAGTTAATATGAGATTTTTAACACACTCCCTCACACCGAGGTATATACATATCATGCATGAGACTAGACATTAATAGATAGTCTAATAAGAGCTCAAGAGCGAATGAAACAATATGTCAAATAAATAATAAATTTTGCTATGAGGCTCTAATACCATGTTTAATATATTAAAAAAAATTATGTATGTGTATTTATAATAGAAAGAAATATTAGTTAAGTCTAAAATACAAATAAAAAATAATAATAAATTAATTAATGATAAAAAATTATTTATAATCTAACATATGTAAAGATATATTAAGTTGATTTTTTGGGATGATAATTAAAGAGTACTTGACAAACTATAAAGATGGCGTAAATGGTAGATGGTTTAGTTAATGGTGCCTTATCTGTTCCCAATTAAAGTTGTCAACTACTAAATCAAAAAAAAAGGAAAAACGAACGAAGTATATCGGAAACAATATTAACTTAACCAGCAAAATATTTGGTTGGTCTTATTAAAAACTCTTATATTCGTAGTGTAACAGTTGTTATAATATTATATTTGAATTTTACCTTTTGTAAAAATTTCTTAAATTAAAAATAATTATATTATCAATAAAATATAGTTAATTTTTAAATATATCATCAATTTGAATATTTTTAATTAAAATTATTTTATTAAATACTTAAAATATTTTTTTATATAAGTATATTTACATTTAACATTTGTTTCATATTTCATCTTTTTTATTTCTTTTTTTTCATCGATAAATTCATTTATCTTTTTCTCTCACTTTTTTTACTTTTTTTTTATAAGAACGAGTTAACTACTAAATAGGAGAAAATAAAAAAAAATACAAAATTAAAACTAAGAACGCATGAAAATGAAAATAATATTCAAGTCATCTAATTAACTATAAAATTAAATGATACAATATCAAGACCAAAAAAGTTGAATACTTAGTATAACTACTGTATTTAAAAAATTTTAATTAAAAATATCAAATATATAAAGTATTTAAAACTTAATCGTGATATCAGTGTTTAAATAACTGTTAGAATTGAGGAAAAGAAATTCAAAACCCATCCGAATTTCAGTTAATGAAGTTGAAAGTATCTTAAATTTGAATATTTTTGTTTTGAAAATGCAAAGTAACGATCACTTTTTAGGTGAAAACATAAAATAACATTTTGATAAAGGTAATTGTAAAATAAAAATTAGCTTTCAGTTTTTATGAACCATTGCGTGAATGTTTTTTATTTCTTTTTTTCATATACTTAAAAAGTAAACTTTATTTTAATTTCTAAAATATTTTTTAAAATTTTTATTTGAGTTTAATACAACATAATTTTACGACTGGAATTGAAACACGTATTATATTAATGGGAAGAAGAGAAATAATTTTTTTTTTATATTTTATATTTTTGTTTTTATTGAGCAATTAGACAGACATATTTGAATTGAGAAAATAAAGTGATATGTAATTGTAGTACAAGTTTAATGGTAGCCCTAATTTCACACCTCATGTTTCAACGTACAAGTTTAATTGAGGCCCACCTTCATTATAAGTTTGTATTAATTGGGGCAACAAAAATCGAAATAGTTGGCCCAGTAGCCCAACTTTGCAAACAAATAATAAAATTAGATCTTAGTCGTACATGTTTAAAGATTCTTTGTTATCTGCTTTTAAGAATTATTTTGAAGAAAAAGAAAAAGAAAAAGGAAAAAAAACATTTCGTTGCTCCGGTTTTCTAGTTTAGTCTTCTATTACCTTTTTTTACTCTTTTTCGTTTTTCATCAATAATACTATTAATAAATCAAATTATAAAAAAATAAAGTAAACACATGCTTAATTTACTATAGAGACCAGCTTTGACTTACACAAGTTGTAGCAATTTATATAGATACACGCTATTTTTTATAAATAAAATGTTTAGAAATTATGTAAAAGTATTTAAGCTTAATTTATATTTCATTGACGGAATAAATTAAATTTAAATTTTATAAGTTTGATATTAGAAGGTTTCAATAACTTTTGGAGAGTTACTTACTCCATCACCACATAGTGCTTTCTGCACCTTTTCATTCCTCTTTTACCCATTATTAATATTTAAATGAATGTAATATATGTTGGATTCTTAAACGGATGTCAACATCCGTGAACAGATATCAACATCCGTTGAAGGACAAATGGATGTCAATATCCGTTTAAGAAAGTCATATTTAAAATAAGTAGAACCTAGTTTTTTCTAGTCACATTTATTTTCTGAAGAAGTGTATATGTTTTATGTTTTAACCCATGTTAATCTCGTGCTATAAAATTCTCAGGTTATACTCAGGGGTTGTTGCTGGAGCTAGGGAGGCGTTGTTATGAGGTGTACTGACGTTATCGATATCGTTAAATTGGTAATTTCATGATTTTGTACATTTGGTGCTTTTGTGCTGGGCATTATGAATTGATATTGTGTCTGGTTGTAGGAAGAAGGACAAAAGCCAAGAAGACAATTTCAAGGATGTTGTATACCATTAGTAAATGCGATAATCAAGGATGTTGAAAAGGGAACTTTTCCCAAAAATTATTTTTTGAGCATAAAAATTCAAACATCTCAATTAGAACTTTTCCACAAAGGCATGCGTCTACAAACTTGGCGGCTGCATAAGCCTACACAATTAGGAGTGAGATTTTCAACTTTACATGTTTTTCTACTGTGACACAATTGACACTTGATTGATGATATATATGTAGAAATATGAAGATAAAGTTGATAAACAATTAACCATGGATAGTGTGGCCGAAGAACAGAGGAAGAGAGAAAATAGTTTGTATGTAATAAGAGAAAGACAAAAATGAAGGGGTGTAGGAAGATTTAGAGTTTTAAAAAAGATAAATTAAATTAAATTAATGTAGAGTATTTTTGGAATAAAAAAACAATGAGGAGGTGTAGGAAACATTTGGGGTGGTGGAGGGAGCAATTCTCTAACTTTTGTGTATAAAAGGAAATATACCTAAAAAATAGTGTTGCCAAACAGGTTAGAATTCGTAAGTTAATCTAACCCACTACGGATTCGGGTTGAGTTGAAATATTTTTTAAAATTTCAATATGAATCAATTTTAAAGTCGGTTTACTAAGAATCTGACTCATCTGGTTGAACCCAATGGTAAACCGAATTAGTTCACTAATTCACCTAATTTTTTTAATAAGTATTTTTTGTTGAATTAGTAATTTTACAAAATATTAAAACAAAAGCTTTTATATGAAATAATTAGACAATATGAAATAATTAGACAATTTGAAAATTCACAAATTTTTTATGTAAATATTGAAATAAGAAAAAAAAATTATTTGTTGCTTATATCTCCTTTATGCATAATCCTACATTATTGATCAAATGGTTCAAACACCTATTTTAATTTTCTTTTTAAAAAAATTCTGAGTGTTTTTTCTTGCATCTCCCCACTTTTCTTCATGCATTCCCACATTCCAAAAATATCATTTTTCAATGGATTTCAAAGTTTTTTGAATCTTTTGAAAAATTCTTCAACAAATTTTGAAATCCGTTAAAGAAAAAAAATCTTTTCATAAATTTCGAAATTCATTAAAAGATTCTTTTTCAATAAAATTTGAAATTTGTCAGACCCATAAAAACCCCAACTTAGTGGAGTACATGTGTAAGCGAGAGGGGTGTCTGAAATTCAGAAAGTGGAAGACAAGTGTGTGATGCAGATTGGACGATCGGTTTTCACGGTAGGAGTAAAACTTAAACTTTCAAATTTTCGTGCCACTTCTTTGCATGCACCCTTCATCTTCAACCTTATGAATCTCCTTCTTCTCTCTACCATCTCCACCTTCTCTCTAAAGATTCTCATCATTTTCTTCTTCCGATCACCACTTAGGCACCGTTTGAACTCTACCGGTGTCAAGGGCTTTCGTTTAAACCAATCAAGTTGTGGTTTCAAGCCGTTTCTTAAAGCGTGACTGTAGAACGCTAAGGTCTCTGGTAGTGGCGAGCTATAACTTGCATCATTGAGTGTTCGGCTACATTAGAGGTAAGGGAAACTTATATAATTTGATTAAGATTCTGGTTCTGAATGATTGTATGTTTGTATGATACTTTGTTTGATTATTTGATGAATATGAAATATTCGTGTTACTGCATGTTTGGATGTGTGGGTGGATGATTGATAAATGGTGTGAATTGAGTGGAAATAGGGTTTGATCTTCAAACTGGAGTATTATGAGTAAATTTTGTAATTGTGGTCGAGCGTCATTCATGATCGTTCGATTCTTCATGGAAGTGTAGGGTCTTAACTGAATTCTCATGCTTTAGGGATATTGTCTGAAAGTCACTCTGTAATACTCTGCAGAATTATGTAAACTGTAACCGAGAGTTAGTATTAACCGTTCTATTTTCCTTTGAGTGTTCGTCTAAAACTAAGTTCTTATTCTGTAGAGAATTTAGTTAATGACGATCGTTTTATATTATTAGATATATGTAAATGAACGTTCGGTCTAAGTATAGTTCTTCTTTAAGTTTCCTTAACAGTTTAGTTAATGTATTCTATAATACTTAAAGTCGTAGATGTTATTGTTATTTTTCATTAAAAATAAGTGTGGCGTAACTGTATATATATATATATATATATATATATATATATATATATATATATATATATATATATATATATATATATATATATATATATATATATATATATATTCCTTCATTTTTATTTAAGTTTAGTAGTGCTCAGTCTTGGACCAAGCGTTCAGTCTCAGTAGCGCTCGTTCTTGATAAGTGCTTGGTCTTGAACCAGCGCTCGTTCAATAGTGTTCGATTTCTACAGTGCTCGGTCTTAAACCAAGCGCTCGGTCTCGTCTCAGTAATCTATCATTACCGTTTTTAAAATAAGAGCGTTCGGCCAAACTCAATAACGTTCGTTATCTTCATAGTGCTTCAGTTTGTTAATAGTATTCGGTGTCAAACAGTATCTGTCTCTAAATGGTGTTCGACCTAGAGTCTTAGTACTCGGCCTAGGCTTCGTGGCGTTCGGTTTGAACTCTTAAGGGTCAGTTCATTGAAGTGGATCAATTTGTAAATAGCGCTCGGTCATGTTAGTTTCTAAGTAGTGTTATTCCATTCGGACTTGTGCTATGATGAAAAAGTGTGATCTTATTTCAGTTGAATATATTAATGATGAAGTATAAGGGAATTTGAAATGTGATACGAATGAAATAGTTTAGTTATGAAAGAGTATTCCAGGGAGGAATATCTCAGAAAATGGTTATTGAATGGTAAAGTATGAATGTGGGTAAAGCTTAGCGGGCGTTTATCCTGATATTCCATGATTACTCATTCTCATGTAGAGAGGAGTAAGTCATGTGTAGGAATGGCAGGAGGTCCTAGTCCATAAGGTTAACTTGGACGGAACGGATTAACCTCGGGTGGCAGCTGTTGAGGGTATCGCAGTTACTACATCACCCGGGTGCACAAATGTCATAGCTACACAGAATTCATACAGTCCGGACAGTCAGAGTCAAGTGGTCGTTCTTTGCATGCCATGATGTATGAATTATGATTTGGTTGTTGTTTGATTTAATCATGAAAATCGTATGTTTTATTGAATTAATTAAATTACATAAGCTTACCCTATTTATTGTCTTGTCTGTGTTGTACGTTCGGTTGTTTGTCCCGTTGTAATGATCATCCGTGTGGATGTGAGCAGAAGGAGAAGAGTTGTTGGAAGAAGCACTGAAAGAGGTGGAAGTGAAGACTGAACCTTATGACCGTTCGGTCAGTTGTTGGCCTCTTCTTTTGTAGATAGCGTTCGATATAAGTTTATTTTGTAAACCATTCGTTTTAGTTGTAACCATTGTACAGTTTTGACTCCCTACTAGTTTGTAAGGTCGTTCGGCCATAACTGTACGTACTATCTTTTGTAAGACTGATCTGTAATATTATTAATATGTGATTATTCTCTTATATGATTGTATACTTTATTTTTAGGATAGGTTTAATCATTCACTAAGTCCCTATTTTCGCATGGAATCTCAATTTCGTCCATTTCTTTCTGAAAATATCAATTGGGTCCCAATTTTATGAAAATTGCAACAAATGGATCCTTTCCGTTAAATAGTGTCAAACGGCGTTACGGTGTGTTTGACGTGGCACGCTGTTGTGGACGTGTTGAGCCGCACAAGATTCACGTGTTGAATATTCCCAATCGTGGAGACCTCCGCCCTGAACTCCTTCTCCCCATTCCATGGCCTCTCCAACCTCTTCACAGCCACAACCGAAGCATCACTCAACTCCCCCTGAAACACAGTCCCAAACCCTCCGTGCCCGATCTTCTTTGAAAAATATGCCTGAATCTGAATACCATGAATGTACTATGAATTGAGTTTGAGGAATCCCAGTAACAGGAACAATCATCTTCCATGGAAGACGAAACAGAGAAACAGAAGAAGCACTTAGCAATGGTGGAAAGGCTTTCGTAGTGCCCTCAAAGTCGTTCAACAAAGCCCAAATCTTCAACAGAATCTACCTCCTCCGTCCTCTCACACTTCTCCCAACTAAAAACCTCCATAGAGTTCCAACTCCAACAATCCCAATCTCTTTCCTCCGATCCACCAAACCTCAAACTCCATTTCCAGAGCATCTCCGAATCAATCTCTGATCCACATGTTGCTTCTCCTTCAGTAGATTCTTTCCCCTACCATGAGTCTCGACACTCTGAAGAACATCAATCGCACTGGTTATGCTGTAATCCAAGTCAAAAACAGACACAGGCACAACCCTAACAAAATCTGGTGCAACCGTTTCGAATCCAAATACTCACAATCAAAGTATAATTATCAAACAAAAACCTATAGGTATACGAATTAATCGACCTCGCAATAGCAAATGAGCAAATCGAACACTCTGAAAACCTAATTCCATAATTCTTAAAACTCAACCTCTGATCTCCTAATAGCAATCCATTATTGTTGTTATCAGTCTCAAACCTAAAGCTCTTCTCGATCAATTTCCAATCGAGGCCGGAGCTACCCGTGCTATCGAAATCACTGTGGATGTGGATGAACTAGACGGTGAGGGAATTCTCGAACAGAACAGGTATCCGGAGGGAGGGAGCGAGGAAGACATTGTAGGCGCTCTAGATGAGGCAGGTGAGGTCGGCGACGCAGGCCTTGCTTGATTTGGGACAGCCATGGACAGCGGCGAGGGGGTGAAACTCGCCGCGGGGGATGAAGTCGTCATCGGAGATTGCGGGGTCGTAGTCAACCAGACCGGCGTGGAGGTCGATCTAGAAGTATCAATCTCTGGAAGTGAAGAAGGTGTTAGAGCATTTAGTGAAAGCGGGGGAGGATTCTCAAGGGGACCAGGTGTAGGCGTAGGGTTTGGGATCCATGGAGTTGAAGAAGTTGGTGGTGTGTTAGAAGAGATGGGTGATGTGTTATCCATTTGAATCAACCACGTCAGATAACACGTCCACAACAGCGTGCCACATCAAACACACCGTAACGCCGTTTGACACTATTTAACGGAAAGGATCCATTTGTTGCAATTTTCATAAAATTGGGACCCAATTGATATTTTCAGAAAGAAAGGGACGAAATTGAGATTCCATGCGAAAATAGGGATTTAGTGAATGATTAAACCTTTAGGATATTACAAAATTTGTTAAAAATAATTTCAAAAATTTCAATAAATTCCAAAATTTGTTGAAGATTTGAAAAAATCTTTAACAATTTGTTAAAGAATTTTTTCTTTCACAAATTTCGAAATCTTTAGAAAAAAAAAGTAGTGGAGTGTAGGACCATATTGAAATGCAGGGATAACTTTGGAAATTTGAAAAATGTGGGATTGAAGAAAAAAAAAGTGAAGTGGTGGAGGAAAAAACACTAAAAAATTCTCCTAAACTGGGCCAATAGCCCAAGCGCTCATTCTCTATTATTATTTCGTCTTTTTTTATATGCTATACAGTGTCATTTGAATTAATCAAAACATTATATACACATTTCTTTTGAAGGATTCTATTTGCACTGTTTTTTTCCCTCTCAGCCTCTTTCTGCGTTTTTCTTATTTATTTTACCAGATATATTCCTTCAAGAAATTTATTTTCGTTTTTTAATGCACTTTTTTAATCCAGATATATTTTCCACTTTGATTATTATAAATTCTTTTAGAAAAAGAACAAATATTTATAAATTATCGGAAGTTTTAATTTTTAATTCATGTGAAACTCTTTTTAATGGAAAACATCATTTTCTTCTCTAAATAGCAAAAGGTAAATAATAACGATGTTCATAAATTATTTGATTTATATTTCTATTAAATATAATTTTTTAGTGTAATACCCTTTAATTCGTTATACTTTATTTTTATCTTTACATTGAATATCAATAAAAGGAAATTTCCAATAATTGAAAATAATCTTCATATGATAATTTAAATTATCTAGTTCTTGGAAATCTAGAACATGGTTTATATATTAAACTTATCTCCCAGCCCAAAGATTTTCATTTCAAAAACTCAATCCAAAAGAAATATTTATTATTAATTTTAGTCATATAGTATACACGTTTGTCTTATTTAATGTGCATACTAAAATACGTGCTTATCATTACTTGTATTTTCTTTTTCTCTTTTCAATATTCTTTCTTTTTCTCCTAGGTTATAACTTTATACTTTTTTGGTGTTGTATTTTTTATTTTGATAGTAGTATATCAACATGTATATATTACTTGTGTTTATTTTTATACAGGTTGTTATTTGATCAAAATTATTATCTCCAACTATAACTTTTAATAGAGAAATTATATAGTACATGTTTGACATTTTTAGTGTTCAACTAAATTTTTTATTTTATTTGTTTATTTTGAATTTTGTAACTTTCATAAATCACGTAAACATCTTTTAACTGTTTTTTCTTTTTTATTGAAAATCGTCGAAAGTTGATTTTTTTGGATTGAATTAGATTTAAAATTAAGTTTTTCACCTTTTCTTTGTTCCAGAAAACACTTATTTAATTATTTTTCCTTTCCACTAATTCTAAAACTCAAATGTTAGTTTTAAAAGTCATTTAAGACATAAAAGAAATTAATATAAACTAGAAAGACTATATTTATTAATTTAAAAAAATTTTGAAATATAAAATCCATCAAAATTGATACGTGAACAGATTTAATTTCCTGTGAAAATTTAAAAATTAGAATCATATTAATCCTTTTTAAAATAAAACACGTATGAGAGGAGCGGATCTACAAAACTTGGCTGAAACAAGGAACCCGATAGGGTCTGAAATTTGAAACAATATTTTGAACTGGACAATTTTAACAACTAATTAGTGATAATTGAACAGGTCCTAATAACAATCTTAACTGCTACTAATTATTAAAATTTTGTTATAATTAACTACTAATTAGTAATAAAGGATGGTCTAACTTATCATCTGACACTACATTGACGTGGTCTGTTTTCAGTCCATCTTTACGCGCCACGTGTCCGTTAAACACGTAATTAGAAAACATATATATACATAATAAATAAAAACTATTCTTAATTTCTGGTTGCTTCGTCCGGGTTCAAAGAAAACTGCGCAAACCTTCTATTATTATTAAAATTCCTTATAGTATTATTTCAAACATTATATAATTATTGTTGTTAAGTTATTAATTATTATTATTATTACCTAACAGAATAAAAACACACATTGTAAGAACTAAGAGGCTTCGGTACAATCTATGGTTCCTTCGTAACCAAACTATTTCCCCCTTCAAATTCTTCCAAAATCACATTATTCAGGTTCGTTCATTCCTGTACTACACTTTTCTCTATTTTTATCAATTTTTTTTTACTGATTTGGGAGTTTTAGGGTTTTGGGTTTCGGTGTGTCTTCATGTTCTTCAGGTTGCTCCGATTTTTGTTTTGTTTAACTAATTCATTTGATCATGATTTTCTGATTTTGTTTTTGATCAATCGAACGAATCGTTATTTCAATTTCCAGCTTAAATTGTCGAATTTAACGCAATTGTTTTTGCTTTGTTATTTTATCTAATTTGCGTTGCATGGTTGTGATGATCCCAATAAAATAACTTTTGATCATATAGAATAGAAAATTAAGGATTTGAAGTTGCCTTATATTGGGAAATTTTATCACAGTTTTCTGTTGTGAATCCGTTTGTAATGATATTTTTTTCTCCCTCTGCGATTTGTGTTGTTATAGGGATAGTAAAATCATGGCAACTGCAACCATGGCTACTGCAGCTGGTGCAGCTGCCCTTCTGTATTACACATTGAATCGGAAATTGCAGACTCAGGATGCGATAGATGAAGATGTTGAAGAAAATGGAAGTGAAACGACCACTGATACGCCATTAGGTAGTGCTCGTGTTTCTCATCCGTTAATCCAAGCCCCTGGAACATGGTTAGAGACAATTTCAACGTTATCTGAGACTCTCAGGTTCACGTATTCGGAGACGCTTGGGAAATGGCCAATTGGGGACTTGGCGTTTGGTATCAGCTTTCTGCTCAAGAGGCAGGTAATGGCAATGCGTACATTTTTTATTCTTTATTGGTGTCCTAATTTGAAGCAGCTGAAAAAGCAAAAGTTGTGGCGTTTTCTTTATCTATATGTAACGTTGGATGCATTTAATCAGTAAGTGGAATATAGTATATAGTTTGAATTCCAGGTGCATATTATTTAGGTAAAACTATACTTGATCAGAAATGGTATTTGCAACCTGCACTTAACAAGCGACAGACATATTTCTCTTAATGGATTGCAAATCACTGAAATTGATGAATGAAATGTGAACAGGGATAAAGGGAAAGAAAATGGCACTGGTGAAGAAAGTTATGTGATTTAGTTGAACTTTTTCATGTATAAATAAAGTTATTGATGATTGAATAGTTAATTCCTTTTTCATGTATAAAGAAAATCATTGATGATTGAATAGTTAATGCCTTTTTCATGTATAAATAAAGTTATTGATGATTGAATAGGTTATGCCTCCCATCTCAATAAAAAAAAAATTATGGTCTCTAAGGAAGTAATCCTAAATTTTGATAACAGTTATAGTTTATATTATCTCTGAAGTGTTCCTTACACTTTTTATAAGTTTTGTTTTATTTTACTTTTTGAGCCTTCTCAACGTCACAGCAGGGGATTGGTATCATGACTTGCAGCATTTGAACTTCTGTTACTTGTTAATCATTGCCCCTTTGAAATTGACAAATTAGATTATTCTTCAGTTTTATGATTTTCATATAATTTATGTTTATACTTACTATGCAAGTAATATGGCTAAGGTAGCTTAGAGGTCAGACTATTTTCTGAAAAAATGAATCTTCAGAAGACCGTTCATGACCTCTTCTACCTTATATGACAATCCTTGGAAGACGTGATAATGATTGATTGAACAGAAGTCCTGGACTACTGAATTTCTTCATCTCACCTCTACATAAGCTGTAGTTTGTGTAATAATCACGCATTATTGTATTCCAATCCTTAAATTTGGACATAAAGGCCATGTTTATTTTGAGTTTTTGGCCCTTTAAAATCAATCTGGTTAGTATAAAATAAATGCTTACAGTATCTGTTGTTCGGCTAAGATGTTCTGAATTGATTCATATTAGGAATGAATTCTGTGGATGTACCCAGGAAGGAATAGATATTGTGTCCAAGAAAATCGATTTTTATCAAGAAGTAAGACCTACTAGTTTTCCAAACAAGGTCACCAAACCTAAAAAAAAAATTTTGCTGGTTGGACCCTGTAGTTTTCAAAAGTTGCTATACATTATAATATCTGGGCTAACTCATTTCTAAAAGTTAATTGTTTTATTGTCTAATCCAAATGGACCCCTAGATGCTAGACTGTTGATACTCAGAACATTATCTGTATTTTAACATGAAAAATATAGTTTCTGGTTTTGTTGCTTCCTTTTTATTTTCTTTTTATTTAAGTTTGATCCTTTGATTTAGTTTCTCAAATATATCTTGCAGGGGAACTATCAAGTTGCCAGTGAATTCTGTGGTAAGGATAGTGTACAGCTGAAAGGATCTGAGATTACTGCCGAACTTAAGTATCTCTTGAACTTGTTGACCCTGTGCTGGCATTTTTCAAAGAAGCCCTTTCCCTTGTTTTTAGAAGAAACTGGCTACACTGAAGAAAATGTCCTCCTTCGGGAAGCCAAAGCAGGAGTAAGTCTTGTTTGAATTTTCAGAAAAAATTATAGCAGTTCAGTATCTGTACCCTATGTTGACTATGCTGTTGATAGTTGTTAATATACATTTTCTTTTGAGAAAGGATGGAAGGCTGCAGCAACAGAGGGTGTTGTTTTAGGCCAGTCAAATGTGGAATGGGATACAAATTTGATAATAGATTTTTTTTTTTGTTTCATTTTGGAACTTTTTTTGACTTTTTTTTCTTATTTTGGGGTGAGGAGGCTTCGCACAATTGAATCTGATGAATTAGTAATACTTGCTACCATTTCAGTGATCTGTATTCATTTGGTAAAGACAACGTAAGTTTAAACCTGCTGTTGATTTGTCATGCAGATTTTGAAACCAGCTTTTACGATTATCGTTGATCATGACATGAGATGCCTTTTGCTGTTGATTCGTGGCACACATAGTATCAAAGATACTCTAACAGCTGTTACAGGAAATGTAGTACCATTCCATCACACTGTTGTTCACCAAGGGGGGGTTAGAGATTTGGTTTTAGGTTATGCCCACTGTGGAATGGTTGCTGCTGCTAGATGGATTTCAAAGCTTGCAACTCCTTGTCTCCTTGAAGCACTTGGCCACTACCCTCATTATAAAGTCAAGGTAAAGATATTAATTTTTTTTTGTAATATTCCCTGCTCTTTGACTAAATAATCCTTCTAACAATGTCCCTGTTAGACCATAATATCATTTAAATTTTCAATATATCATTTTGTTAATAGTGTGTTCAAACATGCATGGCTAGCAGATTGTACTCATCACGTCATGGTTTTTCTTCCTTGTCTTCATTAATCTTGAATTTACTACAAATTTTTTTATTAAATCATGAAATCATTTAGGTAGCTTTAAATAGTTAGTAGACGTTTTTATTGTTTACTGTATAAGTTTTCAAATTCTTATTATGTAGATTGTTGGGCACTCTTTGGGTGGAGGTACTGCAGCAATTCTAACTTATGTGTTGAGAGAGAGAAAGGAACTGTCTGTCGCTACATGTGTTACATTTGCTCCAGGTCAGTGTATCACGTTCTGTGTCAATATGATTCTTCAATTTATTTTATAAGCTAAAGGGTAGTAGTATCCTAGAGCACTTTGGAACTGATATTGGTTTACGCAGCAAGTCTCTTGAACCTGACATCTTGTTACCCTTGCAGCTGCTTGTATGACATGGGAGTTGGCAGAGTCGGGTGATAGTTTTATCACTTCTATTATAAATGGAGCTGATTTGGTGCCTACATTCTCAGCTGCTTCTGTAGATGACTTGCGTTCTGAGGTTGTGATCATTAGCATCTTGTGTTGGAAAATGTTTTTGTCCTGATTTATTGACCAAATTTGATCATATCTGTGGGTTTAAGTAATTAGGACTTGTAGTTCAGGTGTTGATAAGACATGCATGGCCTGGGAAAGTGTAGAGGACTTCATTTGGTGGGTTTAACTCTCATTTATGGTTATGAACTATTTTAGGTTCTCTCAAAACTGCATATCAAAAAAATTGTGGGATATTATAGAAAGCAGTGTTATAAATCTTCCCAGTCCCACAAGAAGTAATACAGATTCTAAGATGTTTTGCATTGGCTGTCCTGTTACTCCACATGAAGTTTAATTCCTTCTCTGAAATTCATAATGCTCCTGGTTTGGTTTGGTTGCCTTAATGGAACTTCGATAATTCGATGAACTTGCTACAATGTTGCATGATGAATGTTTGCAGTTCATAAATTTCATTTTGCCATTCTACATCATTTGGGTATTAAAATTAATTTTCCCATTTTCAGGTGACAGCATCAGCATGGATAAATGACTTGAGGAATCAAATTGAACAAACAAGAATACTTAGTACTGTCTATCGCTCTGCTTCAGCATTAGGTTCTCGCCTCCCATCGATTGCCACTGCTAGAGCAAAAGTTGCTGGGGCTGGGGCCATTTTGCAGCCAGTTTCTAATGGTACCCAGGTACTTTTACCTTCTGTTATAAATCTATTCAATTTTCGTTCATCATGCAACTATGTATTGTCTATGAAAGCAGGGTGGAATAAACTATCCATTGTTGGAAATTAAAACAAAAAGGTCTTTTTATTTGGTTGTCTTTCTTTCTTTTGTTGAATAAGATTTATTGGTGTTGCAATCCTGTTGTCAGAAGAGTACACAATTTTTATGCTTTGGATCATAAGCCTAACCAGGACGAGTTTCTACTTGTTAGTTGTCTTCTATATATGGTTGGGGGTTGACGTGTTCAATCTGATCATGCAAGAAGCGCGCCAGTGCTATTGCTTCTATTCCATGTCTGACTTTTGAAAAACTGCAGGTTGTGATGAAGAGAGCCAAGAGTATGGCAGCATGGGCACGTCCAAACCTTAATTTGTCCTCTTGGTCATGCATGGGACCCCGTCGCAGAGCCTTGAGTGCTTATTCAAACTCCAAAGACGGCGATAGTCCTCCTACATCTTCCTCTATCAACATTGACAGTTCCGATTCACTTCTTCGTTCTCCCAAGAAGGCGATTAATGCAAAGAATATGAACCTTCCTGTATCTTCATCTATAGAAGAGTGGTCTTCTGAGATTGAATGTGGAAATGAAAGTAGTTCTGATACTGAGGTGGGTGTTGATCATGGTGACCGTCAGATGGACCATGACAGATATGATGATCAGATGAGTGAAGTGGAGTTGTGGCATCAACTGGAGAATGAGCTGTATGACGGTCCTGAAGTTGAGGAGACTGATGTTGTAAAGGAGATAAGGGAAGAGGAAGCAACCCACGAAGTAGAGGAAGCCCAGAGTTCAGTACCAGAAACGAAAGAAGTCTACAGATTTTTCCCTCCTGGAAAGATAATGCACATTGTTACACTCCAGTCTGACACGGACCATGAAAATGATGATAGCCCAACCTATGCAAGTTCAGACAGTAGCGAGCTAGATGAGACTAAGATTGGGATTTTTCTAACTTCCAGGTCTCTGTATAGTAAACTTAGACTCTCACAGAGAATGATCAGTGATCACTTCATGCCAGTTTATAGAAGGCAGATTGAAAGGCTAATAAAAGAACTTGAGCAGGAAGCTACTGAGGACCATGATACACAAGAGGTGGTGTTATAGTTAAAGACAGTTACAATTAGATTTATGTTTGTACCATATGGCGTGTCATTGGGTGTTTTTCGTCCCATTGATTTCGGAACGAGTCTCATAGGAACGGCAGTTTTTGTGCTATACTGCAATAAGGAACCCCAACGAAGGTGATTACAACAGCCTAATATACTGATTCTCACTCTGATGATCAAATGGAACCAACTCATAACTGGATACCTTAACATTGATGCTGGCCGGGGAAAAGTAATTGTAAATGCTTCCCCAGATCCAAGTTATATGTACATAGAATAACGTGGCAAACTGTCCAATAAAGGTTGAAATAATTCGTGGTAATTTGAATGAAGAAGTGTTTGCTGAGTCAATGTCTTTATGAATTGAATGTTTGGTGTACTCTGTATCATACATTCAATTATTTTAATTTGTTAAACATGCTAGTTTCCCCATAATCATTATCAGTTTGGTGGGAATGGTTGGAGTGAGTAACAAAAGTGGGAGTTGGACCAGGTGAGTGAACAAGAGCATTTTATTCAGTCTTGAAAGTTTATTTCCAACAAAGTTTCTTGAAAGATTTGGACAGATTACTTGCCAAAGATTCCCAAAACCTGACCCCTAACAAAGCAGATTCACTTTGGTACATTGAAACTAAAATGGGCGTTTAAGCAACCCAATTCATTGCTTGATAAAATGACAAAATGATGCATGCAACTCAACAAAGTAATGCTACAATGAGCTTCGTAATGGCTGCAGATGCAGTTCACACCTATCAATATTTGACCAAGTGGACCTCATAAATTAGTTGCAATTTCATGTCAGAAACTACGGAACTATTGATTTAGGTCTCAGAAATTGCACCAGTCATTTATTTAAACAATAAATAAGGAAAATTATTGTGTTCAAAATATGTTTCTTTTTAAGAATTTTATCAAAACTAGAAAATCCAACGAGACTAAACATTTTTGTCAAGACAACAATAAAATATCAGTGGGTGTTTTGATAAAAAAAATATAAATGAATAAAATATATATTCATACTTAAAAACTACAAAAATATGTTACTCATTTGATACAATTTTCCATCTTGAACGTTAAAATACTCTCTTTATATATATATATATATATATATATATATATATATATATATATATATATATATATATATATATAAAGAGGTGAATGACTTAGTTTTTTTTTTCTGCATATCTCGTCCTCATTTTTTAAGTAACCTTTTCCACTGTTTTTTCAATATTTTGCATTTATATAACAAGGAAAATAATTGATTCTAATGTGAAACAACTTTAGGTTTATTGTTGAGATTGAAAATGTAAAAATATAAGGTTAGATTGATTTTGCTTTTGAGTTTGTGAAAATAATAAATTGAAAATTAAGTTGACTTTAACAAAAGGGACATAGAGGATATGTTAACGTTAAAAACAGAGGCACGTGTTAAAGGTTTTGTTAATAAGTCTTAGATAATTTCTTTATCTCCATAACCTGGTCTAATGGTGTCAATTTAATCACTTTATTTACTAATCCATCCAGATAACAAATAATGTATGTGTTTAGAATCTTTATATGTCACTTCTGTATTTAAGCTAAGCACATTCATGTACACTTTATTTGAAATGTTTGTGTGCATCGGAATAATTCAACAAAATGTCTTCCAGACTTCAAAATTTTGCTTACTTTAAGTCAATTTTTCCATTTAATATTTTTTGCTTAGTTTAATGCAATTTTTTTGTTTAATATTTTTTTCTAAATTAAATGTAATTTTTTTGTTCTCTATAATAGACTCTCTATCTCTTCTACCACAGGTTAATCTTTATAAATTATTGACATGATTAGTTATTATTTGTTAAGATTTATATTATCATTTAATTTAATAATTAAGTAAACATGCACTATTTTGTTGCTTTAGGAAGTCGACTGAACAAATTTATACTCCCAAGGAAAATGAAGGAATAAGTGAAAAAATGTCTCAAATTGGTGAATTAAATATAGGAAAATCAAATAACATTCTTATGAATGTAGGTATTATTCAACCCAAGTAGAAACTTAAGAATATCCGTAAATATTTTTAAAATTATTTTTTTGTATATATTCCTGGATAAATGAAATATCCATAAATATTAAAGAAATATATAAATATTCATATGAAGACGGGTACAAGTAAGATATTTATCAAATGAGGAGTTACTATTCATATCCGTCTCGTTTTATTGACATTCTAGTGTTAAGATGACATAAATAAGAAACTTTGATTTAATAAATATTTTCAACATTTTCTCAATATTTTATACTTATAAAAAATATATCTATTAAGAGAAATCATATCAAATCTAACAAATTCTCAAAACTAATGATACTCTTAATATCGCATTTTCTCTATAACTGTTTGTAGTTTTGTTAGTTCACTATTCTTTCAAAAAAAATTCTTAGAAATATTAAATGTAAACTATACATATTTTTTAATTTTCTATAAATATTAAACTCTTGATCATAGTACTTCTATTAATACCATCCATCAAAAAATCATTCTTATGTGTTGAAACATAGATAAATCTAGTTGTAGTTTCTAAATTTGAAAAAAAAAATTGTTTTAATTTCTCAATTTGAAATACGGAAATTTGCAAAAAAAATAATAATAATTTAAGTATTGCAAACTATTTTAAAAAAATCACATTAACCTTTTAAATTTAATATTTTGGAGAATAGTGTTTTTTTTTTCAAATTTAGAAAATCAAAATGATTTATTGTCTAAATTTGAATGATAGGAATCATATTCATCTAAATTTCAATGATTGAAAGCTAATTAAATATAAAATAAATCCTCAATATATAAAAAATTTAACTATAATTTTGATATAAAGGATTCGTATGACATTTTCAGAATATAAACAATCATTTTCCAATATAATTTATTTGAAGTCCAAATATCTAAAACCATTGATATATGAATGAACCATGTTCATGGTTTCAAATGGCACATATTAGAGGTAGAAGGTGTGGTTATCAAATCAAAGCAAAGTTTGTGGCATTAATTAAACGTGTCACATTCTCACATAAAAACTTTAAAGAATTTTCTAACTACTATCGTTTGATTAAACACACTGAGAAAAGGTCCACTTTGAGCCAAATTCCGACAAAATTTTCTGTATCTAAGTTTTGACATCAAGATTAAGAAAGCATGATAAACTTTTAACAAGTAATTAATTTTGATTGAGAGGCACTAATGAAAAATAATCAATGATGAAAAAAATAAAAATTAAGTAAAATGATGAATGATGGAAGTGACCACTAATGAAATACGAATTTTATTCATAAAAAGAATAATTTTCAACCTCAAAACCACTTATAAATCTTTCAAACCATAATTACAAATGAAAAAAATAATAATTCGAATATGGGATTGATATCATCTTAACACAATAACTTTCGTGTAATAAATTTATGATATTTTATTCTTATATAATTTTTATTTTTATTAATATGAGACTTAAATTTACACTTTAATTTATAATTATAAAAATATTATTTTAGAACTGATATTAAAACCATGAAAAAGAAATAGTGGAAAATTTTCATTTTTTTTATCAAAGTAAACTCAACCCCTCTAATTTTTAAAGTGAATAATAAATAAGTTTAATTTGAGAGTTAGAATGGAAATGAGTCTATTTAGATAATTTTATGAAATAAAATTATTTTGAAAAAATAAAATAAAATAGGAGGAATGATGGGTGTATATAGTATTGCAGAAATTCAAAGGAAGTAGAAGATGTTAACATCGGATTCTTAAACTGATTTTACATATAGAAAACAATGTCTCAACTACGTAGTTTTTTGTATGTACGTACACATACTAAACTCTTTCATAATTAATGCGAAGTTATCATGTATTTAAAAGAAAAGAAAAATGAAGTACGTTCCATATATTACTATAGATATGTATAGCATTAAGTAATGATGTACCGTCCATTTAATGCTTTCAAATTTTGGAAGGAGAAAATGAAAAAAGAAAAAAAAAAGACAAAATCAAGAAATTGTTCTTATTATATATGTTTTGGTGAAGTGGAGATAATTTTATGAGAAACATGAAGGAAAGAGTAGCTTTCACTCCTACTGTCACCATTGTTAACATCTTCCATGTGATTCATTTCTTCTTCATCACAATTAATACAAAAATCACCCACTTGACAATCACTTAGGTCCCATTTTGCAATTCTTACGTCAAATCATTCATATAGATTAGATATTATCATTACAATAATTTTAAACTTCATCTTCTTCCTTCTTATACTTCTTTCTTAAATCAAAATTTATACTAGGAGGGATAGATTTTCTCAGAATATTTTGAGAAGGTTAAAATAATATGTACAAAAAAATTTAGTTCAAAGAGTTAACTTTAGTGCAAAATTATTCTGTGTAGAGCGAGATTTTTGTAAATAATTGAAATTTATTTATATTGGATTTTAAGCATCTAATGGAAAATTGTTTAAATTAGAATTCACAATTTCTTTTTTATCATTTAATTTCTTCTTTTATTTTTTTTATTATCATGCATAACGTGTTTTAAAGAGTATTTTTGTGGTCTATATTAGTGACTGTGGATGTTTTATGATGTGAAATTTTTTTTTTGTATTAAAATTTGTGTGTCTGTGTTCATTGTTGATTTATGTATTCTATATCTCTGTTTCACCATTAAACTTCAAATCATGATTATTTTTATGAATTTATTATCAAGATAATGAACAGAATCAATGGTGCAGAGAACATTCAATAGATTGATGATACAAACCATGAGGAGAAGAAGGGTGAAGATCGTACCTTGTTGAGAAGTAGCAGTAAAGCGCACCACTCTTGAAGAGAGGAAGCAACCAAAGATCCTTCGAAGGGAAGACGTAGCGAGAGAAAAGCACAACACAGTGACAGAAATAACAAAGAAAAAGATAGAGAGAAGAGAGGTGCGTCCAGAGAGGAAGAATCCAGAAAAGAGTAAAGTATGTTGAAAAGTTAGTGAATAGAGTTCTGATACAATCAATAAAAAGGAGAAGGAAAAATGGACTGGGCTGCAAAGTGCAGGCCCAATATATTATCATCCCCCCTCAAGCTGAGAATATATGTTAGTCATTCCCAGCTTGGAATACAAATACTTAAAAACAGCAGGAGCAAGAGGTTTAGTGAAGAGGTCAGCCGCTTGTTCAGTGGTAGAAATAGGAAGCAGCTTGAGAAGACCCTTGTTGAGCTTGTCCCTGACAACATGGCAGTCTATTTCAATGTGTTTCGTGTGCTCATGGAAGACTTGATTAGAGGCAATCTGTATAGCGGAGCGATTGTCGCAGTAAACTATAGCCGATTGAATGGTAGGAACACGAAGGTCATGGAGAACATAATTCAACCATTGTATTTCACAGGTGACAGTAGCTAGAGCCCGATTTTCAGCTTCTGAAGAGCTTCTTGAAACAGTTTGTTGCTTTTTGGACTTCCGAGAAATGATGGAATTACTGAAGTAGATGGAGTAACTAGTGATAGATTTTCTGGATTCGAGACAAGTGGCCCAATCAGAGTCACTATAGGCTTTGAGCTGACTGGTGTTGTTGCTTTGGAGGAGATAACCATTGCCGGGACTGCCCTTGAGATATCTAAGAACACGGTGAGCAGCTTGCTGATGAAGAGTGGTAGGGGAGGAGACAAATTGACTGAGATTATTAACAGAGAATGTGATGTCGGGTCTGGTATTTGTGAGATATATGAGGCGGCCAATGAGTCTGCGGTAGGAGGAGGCATCTTCATCGTTGAGAGGATCACCTTGACTAGTAAGACGAGAAGAATGTGCCAGAGGAGTAGGCATAGGAGCACAATGGAGCATTCCAGCTTCTTTGAGGAGGTCAAGAATGTATTTACGTTGACTGAGGTGGATTCCAGAACTGTTCTGAGCAACTTCCAAGCCAAGAAAATAGGTGAGATCTCCTGAGTTTTTGATTTTGAAAAGGCTATTCAGGGAGGTAGTGATATGTTGTATCTTAGTGGCATTGTTGCCCGCGAGGACAATATCATCAACATAGATTAAAATGGCAGTGTTGGAGCAAGTATCATGTTTCAGGAAAAAGGAATGATCAACATTAAAGCAAGTATAATTATTAGATAAAAGAAAAGTAGAAAGTTTATCATACCATTGTCGTCCGGCTTGCTTGAGCCCATATAAAGATCTTTGAAGTTTGCACACTTGGTTAGGGTTGTTATGGTTGAAGCCAGGAGGAAGTTGCATATAAACTTCTTCATGCAAGTCACCATGAAGAAAAGTGTTATTGACATCAAGTTGTTTGAGTATCCAGTGGTTAGAGGCAGCAATAGCAAGAAAAAGACGAATAGTAGTTAACTTTGCAACAGGGGCAAAAGTCTCGAGGTAGTCTAATCCTTCAAGTTGGGTGTAGCCTTTAGCTACAAGATGGGCTTTAAAACGGTCAATAGATCCATCAGACTTATGTTTGATTTTGTATATCCAGCGGCATCCAATAGCGGTTTTGCCAAGGGGGAGATCAGTGATGATCCATGTGTTATTGTAAGCTAAGCCATGAAGTTCATCCTGCATAGCTTGAATCCACTGAGGTATTTTAGATGCTTTCTTGTAGGTGCGAGGTTCAGTGCTAGACGAAATGGAGAGGATGGTGTGCCTGAAATCAGAAGAAAGTCTGTCATATGAAAGATAATTAGTAATACGATATCTAGTAATATTATTAGTTTGGAAATCTGTAAGATATGTAGGAGGACGTTTGGGCCGAGTGGAACGCCTTATAGTGTCAACATGCTCAGGTATATTGGGGACATTAGTATGAGAGTCATTAGTTAGGGGAGGTTCAACAGTATCAGGGATGCTTGTGGTGTCATCTGTGCAGGTAACAGTATCATTAGCAACAACATTATCAGTATCAGTGGCAGCAGGCACAAAAACACTATTGCTAGGAAAATTAATATCATCATAATTATGACTGTAATTGTGAGTAGTAGGCAAAGAAAAAGAGTTAGAATCAGAGTTATTTTGTGACCGAGAAGTGTAAGGAAAAGAATTTTCATGAAACAGCGCATGACAAGATATGTTAATCTTATGATTTTATAAGATTAGGAATTGATAACCTTTGGTGTGCTGTTGAAAACCAAGAAAAATGCCAGGAACAGCCCGTGCATCGAATTTTTTCCTATGAGCAGTCAAAGTATTAATATAACATAAACAACCAAAAACACGCAAAGCAGAAATATCATACAACTTCCCATATAATTTTTCATACGGAGTAACATCATCAAGAAGAGGTGTAGGCATGCAATTGATAAGTAAAGTAGCATGTTCAACAGCAAAGCACCAAAAGATAGTAGGCAAATTAGCTTGAAACAAGAGGGAGCGAGTAACATTTAACAAATGTTGGTGTTTACGCTCAACTTTGCCATTTATTTTTAGGGGTTTCATTGCAGGTGGTTTGATGATTAATTCCTTTAATAGAGAAAAAATTATGCATAGCAAATTCAATGTCATTGTCAGTGCGAATGGTTTTGATAGTGGTAAAAAACTGGTTTTCTATGTATGTTATGAAATCAGTAATAATTTTTTGAACAGCAGATTGGTTAGGCATAGGTATAAGCCAAGTATAACGAGAAAAATCATCCACAATGGTGAGAAAATATTTAAAACCACGCATGGAAAGAATACTACAAGGACCCCATATATCAACGTGAATAAGATCAAAAAATTTCATGGATTTAGAATTACTATTAGAAAATGACAGCTTTCTTTGTCTAGCACGATGGCAAGCATCACATATGTATGTGGGATTATGCACAATAAATGGGTATTTGAGTTTCAAACTGTTCAATCTAATATCAGAAGGATGTCCTAATCTAAGATGCCCTAGGCTAGTATTATGTACAACATTGTTGGCAACATTTTCAAGAGAAGTAAGCAAGGATGAATTTAAGATGTACAGGCCACCAGTGAGTTTAGCTATAGAAATCTTCTCTTTGGTTTGAATGTCATGTATAATGCAGTCATGCAAAGAAAAAATTAGTACATATTTATTGAAAGAAATCAACTTAGATATGGAGGAAAGGTTGAAAGAGAATTGCGGAACATAAAGCACATTTAAAAGATTGATCTTACTGTTAAGAATAACAGTGCCAAAATACTCAGAGTAAACAATACTACCGTTAGGTAAGGCAATTTGAATAGGCTTGATTCTTTTATATGATGAAAAGTTTCGTAGAGAAATACTGATATGGTCAGTGGCTCCACAATCAAGAATGCAATCGGACTTAGGGTAATTGGAAGTAAGGGTAGGGCACATATTACCTGGAGGATGTTGGTTTGCCGAAGCAGATCCAATATGGTGAATTTGAGCAGAGGCGGAAGCATCATTCATATTGTGATCTTTGAAGAGCTCTGCAAGAATTTGAAATTGTTGTGGTGTGAGGTGGATGTGATCATTGTTGTGGGAATTGATATCTTTGATGTTCCCATTGTCTTCTTGGACAGAGGTATGATATATCTGGGTATGCTTATTAAAAAACTTATGTCCGGGAGGATAACCATGCTTTTTATAATAAACATCCACTGTATGACCGCTTTTGTTGCAATGAGTGCAATGCTTTCTGGCATTCGGTTCATTTTTGAAACCTTTATCTTGATTGGGGAAACCATTCTTGCGATAGCAAACTACTTCACTGTGCTCGTTCTTGCCACAATAATTGCAAACAGTGGAGGAGGTGGAAGCGGTGTAGGCGGCGGCAGTTCCAGTGTCCTGAGTCTTAGTTGTAGCAATTAAATTTCCACTAGACAGTTGCCTTTCTTGTTGTGCCACCAGTGAAAAGACTTTGGTGATATCTGGAATAAGGTCCAGTAGAAGCACATGCGAAGTAACATTAGTAAATTGATCGTTTAATCCCCGTAAAAATTGCATGACTTGGTCTTCTTGCCTTCTTTGTTTGACGACAGTCAGCACTTCACAGCCACAATCGGGTTTACAGGTGCAAAGAGGTTATGGGCGGAAATTTTCTATCTCATCCCAAAGAATACACAGTTTGGTGAAATACTCGGAAATGGTAAGGTCGCCTTGATGAAGAGTAGCAATGTCAAGTTGAAGGCTAGAAATGCGAGAGAGACTTCCTTGAGAAAATCGGTTCTTTAGGTCATTTCAGATCTCCGAAGCTTTATTCATCCATATGATGCTTTGTCTGATGGAGATGGAAACAGAATAAACGATCCATAAGACAACCATGTTGTTTTCGCGAGTCCAAGCGGCATGCTCCGGCTTGTCCTTTTCAGGTGGACGAACGTTGCCAAGAACGAATTCGATCTTGTTTTTTTACGCTGAGTGCAGTTAACATGGAGCGGCTCCAAGAGTGATAATTGGTATCGTCGAGAACCGGTGAAACAAGGGTAGTGGCTGGATTCTCGCCAGGGTGAAGGTACAAATAACTGTGTGCGAAGCTGTCTTCGACCATGACTGAGGCAAGAACAAGAAAAGAGGGGAAAAACAAGAAGGGGAGAAAAGAAGCAGAGTTACGCAGCAGAGCTCTTCAAAAGAAGAGCTCTGATACCATATCAAGATAATGAACAAAATCAATGGTGCAGAGAACATTCAATAGATTGATGATACAAACCATGAGGAGAAGAATGATGAAGATCGTACCTTGTAGAGAAGTAGCAGTAAAGCGTGCCACTCTTGAAGAGAGGAAGCAACCAAAGAACCTTCGAAGGGAAGACGCAGCGAGAGAAAAGCACAACACAGTGACAGAGATAACAAAGAAAAAGATAGAGAGAAGAGAGGTGCGTCCAGAGAGGAAGAATCCAGAAAAGAATAAAGTATATTGAAAAGTTAGTGAATATAGTTATGATACAATCAATAAAAAGGAGAAGGAAAAATGGGTTGGGCTGCAAAGTGCAGGCCCAATATATTATCATTTATATTTTCACGTAAAGTTTATGGATCAATTTATTTTAATAAGTTATTCCAAATAACTTGTTAAATTAAGTTATTTTAAGCTTTTTAAAATCAAAATAAATAAACATTAAAGTAATATAATAAGTGTATCATATGATCGTTTAGTCAATTTTGGATTGGAAAAGGCTAACCATGTCATAAATTTGACCAAACATTATTTCTGGAACGAATGCGATCAACTAATCAAACAGTGAGTTTATAGAGATATTACCACTAACACGGATCAATTTAAGGCAAAGTATGATTACTATCAATTGGATCTTAATTAGATCGTCATTAATCCAAAAATCATGCTGAAATTTATAAATACATATTTGAGATAAAGAGATAGTGATGACATTTAATACACATTATTAACTTTGACATCAAAGTACTTTATGCAAGTAACATCCAAATAAAATGGAGTGGCGTGAAAATGAACATTGGAACCACCAACAACCATTGACCTCGATTCATACACTCAAAATGATAAGTATATTTATGTTAAAAATGTATTTATATATATATATATATATATATATATATATATATATATATATATAAAGAAATTCAAACAAATGTGTCCAAAGTACAATTTTTTTAAAATAATAATAATTTAAGTATTTAGGTAATATATAGTTTTAAGCTTATAGTTTAAACTCTATCCATAATTGGAGTTTTTAGACATTATAGTTATACAAAGTCCCACATTTCTTATATTAAAAAGCTCAATCAACTTTATTAAAACACACGATACTAAAATGATACGATTATGATACATGAAAGATAAAAGTACAATAATGTCTCAAAAATCCAATAACTTTTAAGGGTACTCTTCTTTTTCATGCAATTATATGAATGTTTTTTGAGTTTATATATGAAATGAAATTGAAATTTCTTTTTTTGTCTATGAATTATTTAATCAAAATAAACACAAATATTCGAATTTCATAAATTATTGTTGGATATGGCGGTATTTTATATTAATGAGAATGGAAAAGCAGAAATAATAAGTTTTGGCTTTTTTTGTCCAAATAGAGAAGAGATGGAAGACAAAAGTGAAAAGAACAAAGAAATATAGAGAGACAATTGCATTGCTTAAAGAATGAGTCTGTCAGTTTGTGTAACGCAACGCATACATAGCTTCCATAACAAGCTTTCTGGACCATACCATCTTACCATGTCACCAATCAATCACTAATATATATATTTATATATTTATGAAAACAAATATCATATTTATTATACACTGTATATAAATTATATATCACTTTAAATATTACTTTCAAAATAATAATTAAACATGTTTTTTTAATCTAAATTATTATAAAAATTTATCTTTTATTTTTAATTAAATTATAAAATATTTAGTCATTGTAAAATATGATTTCATGTGGAGTGCATAATTAACTAAAATGTAATATTCATACGTAATTCATCCAAAAGATACTCCGCATTGATTTTGTGGTAGAAGATTCACAAGCTCAAATTAATAAAATAAAAATATAAAAAAAATAAATATTGAGTAAGTATTTCGTTTGATATTAATAAACTTTCTTAATAAATTCAAGTAAATAAAAATATGCAATTATAAATCAGAACTTGATTATTATTAGCTTTCACATTACAATATAATATATTATAGTTATATTCGATTTTGATATAATTAAGAAAAGTGGGTAGATCTAAGGGTAAAATAAGATTTGATTCGAATTAAATTGATACCAATCGTATATTATATATGAGAAAATAATCAATGTTATATTTTGGTCTGCCCTCATGTATTACTTTTCATTATTTTTACAAAGGGTTTTAATAATTTTGATAAAGAAAAACACTATTATTTAGTTACGAGTTGGATAGCGAAAAGAACCGATTCTCTTTCATCTCTTATCTTCTGTGACGTAACACCATTGTTCCTTCCTATCACTTACACTACTTGAATTATTATTATTACTATTATTACTATTATTATCTCAACAAAATCATTGTTATAAAAATGATTGACCAAAACCCTTTTCTACAATCTTCATATGTGTTGTTGATAAATGGCAAAAGAATAAAATAATGGATACTTTTGGTTTATTCACTTTCATTTTGATGCGATGAATAAACTAAGCATACTCATGATAAGTGTGTAGCGTAAGGCATGATGTTACCAATAATAAATTACTTTCCATTCCTCACATATTTCCCATTTGCCATGTTCATTCTCTGTTCAAACCCAAAACCAAAAATTTGATTTCGGTTGACCTAAACCACCCAATATGCATAAGTCATTTAACAATATATATATATATATATATATATATATATATATATATATATATATATATACACACGGTGGTCATGAAATTTGTGAGTTAATTCAGTCCATTACATGTTTGGTCGGGTTAGATTAAAAAAAATTGAAATTTTGATAGGATTAATTTTGAGTCCGACCCATTAAGAACCTGACTCACCTGAATTGAGACCGTGGTGAGTCGGGTTGGTTTGCCAACCTACTTAATTTTGTATCTTTGTTCGTTTTTGGATTATATTTAGAATTTAAGATGATTTTGGATTGTATTTGAATTGTATTATATTTTGAATTGTTTTTAAAAATTTAAAATTATTTTGGATTGAAATTTATTTAGATTTGGATTAAAAAAAATTATTAATTTTTTTGGAGTTGAAAAAATCATTAAATAAGCCAGTGAACCAACCCGTTTAACCCACTAATCTATGGTGAGCCGGACTGAATTTAAAATTTTTCAACTCGATAATAAATGAGCCAGATTGGATTAATTCACTGTGTGACCAACCTATAGTGAATTGGATCGAATTAGGTCAAATGATTCATTTTGACAGCACTACGTATCTTTGCTCATTCGCACACCCAACTAAAAATGATTATTTTATACAAATTTACCGAAAAGAAAAAATGCTTTCACATTAATTGGTATCAAAAGGGTATGAAATGGGATGTTGCCCTGAGCATGTGAAGTTGTGAAAAATGTTAAAAAATTGAATGCAATGTTGAGGAGAATGGGAAGTATATTTGGGGAAAGAGTGTAGTGGAAAAGGAGAGGTCCAAAATAGGAAGATGGGTTTGTCCCTCAATAGGAACACAGTGTGGGAGAAGGGACAAAGAGGGGTCACACTGTCCAAGTGCAAGGCATTGTCACAAGAGGTGTCACTGCAATTCTAATTATATCTCACATTGCCATCTCAATCTTTGCTCCACTCATTTATTGCTCTTTCTCACCACGGATTTTCTACTTACCATTACAAACACATCATAATATATACTTTTAAAAATACTTTAAATATATATTTTAGAAAAGTTTTATTTCTAATTCACCTAAAATTTTCAATATTTCTCAAGTTTTTTTTTCTCATCAGAAGCACATTTTCTGTAAAATACACACTTTTGTTTTCGTTTGTTTTTGTTAGGTTTTGATATCTTTAATAATGAGAAACGAAAGTGGGGTCGATGAAAGAAGTGGTTGCGTAGGAGGCACTGCGTTTGCAAACAAACCCAACCCAAGGAATTATTAAAGGCATCGAAATTTGACCTCTCCAATATTGACCCCACTCTCATACCCCGTTATTACCATAATCATCTCAAACAACAACAAACCAAACTCTTCTGGGATTACAAAAAGCCAACATTACTTAGGGTTTTGTTCCGCATCAGTGTGCATGGATATGTTCTTATTGGACTTTATAGTTGTCACGCTTTGGAATCAGAATACCTCACTAGATACGCTATATATGGAGAACCTTGACATAATGAGCCACAAGAATAATTCCCCATCTCTTTCCCTTTTTTTCTTCATCAAATTTAAATTCCTTTTCTCCTCTCCTTAACATTATTCTACCTTCTATTTTGTTAAAGCAACATATTCATTTTATTTTATTTATTAAAATATGTTAAATATTTTATTACAAAATATTAAACAATCAAATATTTATTAGTTATAATTTAAGTATTATTATAACACATTAGAATTAATTTTTAAATTTTTTCATATAATCTTCTCCAATAATATTATCAAGATATGCCAACTCATCATTAAATTAATTAGTATGAGAAACATAAATTGAGTAACTTAGGAAGATGAATGATGAAGGTTGAGAAAAATACAAAATGATACACTTCATGGTTGTGCCTATTATTGAATTAAAAATTAGTCGTATCGATTGCTATTATTATCTCCTAAAAAGGTCATAAAATAACGAAAAAGAATTCATATTATTTGATCCAATGAGGATTTGTTTTGGTGATCTCCAAGGTATTCGCTCACATCTACCCACCAATACAAAATTTACTTCACAAATAAAAAACATCAAAACACGACAATTAAATTATTTCTTTTCTTCTCTATGTGCCTTTAATTAATTGGATTAGAACATTTTCTTTACGTTTCAACGTAGATTATTAACCATTTATCTTTATTCATAAATTAATACATATATATATATATATATATATATATATATATATATATATATATATATATATATATATTAATATGAAGTTTATATATTTATATAATGGAATTGTTAATATTATAGATTTAATATATGGTGTGTTGACCTAATCAGTACGAGTCGGCAGGTAATGGTACATATAATATAATACAAGCTGTAATTCAAATTAAGAAGCTACTTTATGAGGTAATCGTGCAAGCTGTACCTTCATAACATCATTTACATTTCACGTGTCACTTAGGTGTTGCTTCACAAATTAGGAAAAAAATATTATGAGATACGAAAATTTTGCAATTCTATTATTTAATCCTTAAATAATTAAAATTCGATTCAATAATATTATGTAACTAAATTTATCTTTAATTTATTTATTTATTTTTAAATGGATTCGTATTAAAATAGTTTCTATTTTCTTAATAAATGTAAGAAATGATAAATTATTAATATCCCTTGAATTGCCACGGAACCTTTTGAGTTTGTCCAAATATGTAATTGAAGAACATTTCACCCATGAGAAAAACATGCCTTCGAAAAAAGAAATTTAATTCTCTTTGACTTTTTTCTCTTTTGCATACAAACTTTTTTTTTCTATTATTTTTTCTCAAATTAAGATTGATATATAATATTCTTTAAATATAAATCGTATAATTAGTTTCATTTGGATTTGGCTTGAAGCTTTACCATTTTTTTTATAAATGTTTAATTTTGATTTTATTCCGTTGAATCTTTCATTTTAATCCATTTTGCAAACATTTTATAAATGTTTTAAACCAAATTACCAATTAACCAGAATTATAACCATTTGATTACCTTTAATATCGGTTGCTTGTTATTTTGTTTTTAAATATTTCCTTTTCAGACTAAAATAAAACAATAAACAAATTTTATTTAGTTCTTAACAAAGAAATATGCCACATTTTTATACATTTAAAAAATGAATTATAGGAAAATTATTGATTGATTGAAATTTATAATAAATAAGCAGTTCAATTTTTTTTCCCAAATTAACTATCTAACCTGTTGTGATAAATAATAAGTAAAATATTTTTAAAGAAATTAATGAATTTCATTTTGTCATAAAAATTTATTGTTTCCTTTAACAAGATATTATTTGTATTCATGAAATCCAAATATTATAACAATAATATTTACATAAAATATTAATCAATTTTAAATAAAATGAATGGATATGGAAAATATTTTTTGAATATTAATCACGGTTTGTGCGTAAATAATTGGTTTTGTGAAAATAGAGAGCAACACAAATTGGGGAAGAAGAGAGTCACGATATCATAATGCTTAGCTGGCAATCCAATCATCAATGGCTAAACATTCACACATTCAATAAAAAAAATTTCGACGTGGATTAAACCATAGTCCACAACCTTAAAGCCTCAATCATTGATGTTTTTTCTCTCACCTCTTTTCTTTCTCTCTCTACAAAGTGCCTTTCTCTTTCTCTCTCTCTCCCAACTTCCCCACTATTCATATATAGTTTAGGACTGCAGATTCCGTGGAGAAGCCAAATATAATCCCTTTGTTTCCTCACATAAGATTTGGGTTTCTTCAAAGTTTTGTTTTTTTAAAAAAAAAAACTTTTTTTTAATTTCTTGGAGGTAGAAGAAAGCAAAAGGGGTTTTAAAGTTTTCTCTGAAATGGTTTTCATGTCTGAGTTATTGTTCCCTGAAGAAAATATTGAGGAAGGTGAGTGGGAGAAAGAGAGATAAGAAGAGGAGGAGAAGAATACCTACCCAGCAAGCAGAAGTACAGAAAAGATATACAAAAAATTGATTTCATTCATTTTGATCTGCTTCTGCTGGTAATAATCCCTGTCAAATTGCTTCTTCGATTTGGTTGCTTATACAATTTTATCGTGTTTTTCTGTTTGGATTTTCCCTTGTTTTGTTCTATAATTTTCCTTGATTTTTTTACATTCAGCACAATAGTAAACTCTGTCATAAGCCCAAAAGGGAAAAGAGTTTGGTTTGGTTGGATTTTTTTCTCTCTTCTTGATTTCTTCATTGGCTGAAAGCTCTTCGGTGTTTGTTGAACGAAAAACCAATAGATTTATTGGTCTTGTGAAATGTGAAAACCGTTTGTATTTATGGCTCTTGAAGCATGTCCTTGAATATTTTTTTTATCTTGTGTCAAATATGATAAAAATGATGTTATATTAACCTGTTTGGTGCTGATTGTTTGTTCGCAGGGTGATTGGCAATGTCTGCATCGATGATCATTGACCCTGTGGTGATATCGGCACCAGAAACTCAATCAGCAGCTAGCATACTAGTTGCACAAAGTGAAGTTGAATTTGCTGTGTGTGACTGTTGTGGACTAACAGAAGAGTGCACCCCAGCCTATATAGAAAGAATCAGGGAGAGGTACCATGGAAAATGGCTCTGTGGGTTGTGTGCTGAGGCTGTTAAGGATGAAATTGTAAGGTCTGAGAGGCTTGTCTGCACAGAAGAAGCAATGGCAAAGCATATGAACTTCTGCAAAAAGTTCAAGGCATCAGGGCCTCCTCCAAATCCAACAGTGCATTTGATATCTGCTATGAGACAAATTCTTAGAAGGAGTTTGGATTCTCCTAGAGTAAGGTCCACACCTAATAGTCCAACTAAGACTATCACAGAAATCCATGGTTCTGTGCTTACAAGGTCTGAGAGCTGCTTCCCTACCCTCACTGAAGGATTGGGATGAAGGAAATGCTGTGTGCTTTGTTGGATAAAAATGGAAGGAGACATCAGAAATAAGGGCAGAAAAATATAAGCTGAAAAATTAGAAGTTTAATTGTAGTTTTGTCCAGTACAGAACTTTCAATCTGTTTGTTAGAAATTTGAACATAATTTGGTCAAGAATTTTGCTTCACTAATACCAGTTACCTTGTTTTCCATTCCTCTTAATTGTTTGAAATAACAAAATTATGTTCATAACTGAAGTCAAAATTTCAAATTTCGCAATTGCTGCAGCTGAAGAGAAAATGGGACAATGTTGTCTGTACTCAAATTGATGCTCTGCAAAATATCAAAATTTGATCCAGGAGTTCAACTAATCTTGTCTGTACTCAAATTGATTAAGCTAGGTTGATATCAGGACTGGTTATTTAAAGCGAAAACAAAAATAAGGACACCAATAATTGAGTTATACTTCTCCAAACCGGCTTAAAAACTAATCATTGGTGAAATATAAAATTGACTGGTCTACTTTTAGTGCTAGCACAAATGCACCTTCTGACATTCATTATAATTTCAAGTCAATTACACAGGAAAAACCTTCGGTGGTTGGAAGTTGAAACAGTCATGAATATCTGTAGTGTTTATAAACCTGAGGTTTGTGCTAAGTCTTTTGCATAAAATAGTTACTCCTACAATGCTCTATGCATTCTTAAAATTCAAGAGCAAATCACGGGTATAAAAATTACTAATATACTTTCGTTTCATTGACCAAGTCCATGGTCCCTCCCTGCCTTATATGTCAAACTTAACCAAAATTTATTCTAGGCTTTATACCCTTTTATGGCACATCAGCATTGAATATACTATTCACTATAAAAAGATGGTAACAAGCTGCAAGGAAATACATCCATGACACTAGAACAAAAGTAGAAGGGTGGATAGTATCGTATAAAGAGGGACCAACAGCCGTGGAATGATTATGATTATGCCTTAGGAATGCAAAGTGGTTGGATGGTCTCATCTATTTGTGATTTTCTTTTCGGTGCACCTTTAGATCTTTCTGGTGGCAACGCATGACAACTAAGCTTTGTTTCTTGTATATTTGAGTCAAATTCGTTTTGAACTATAACTAGTGATTAAAAAAATAAAACATACACTTTCAAACAAAGTTTACTAGTAGATTTCATATTAAAATTACAGTATATATGAAACTGTTTGAGCATAATAAAATGGTAAACAGTAAGTTTGTCTATGGAATTGCTGTTCTATGATTATCCTAGATAAAACAGAACATTCTTGAACACAAGACTGACGTGTCAGGTGAAACTTGGTCTGTTTTGTTTCTATTATGATCTGCCACAGCCCCCACTTAGCTCCAAACGACTAAATTTTCAATGAACATATCATCATGTCAACAACGCTACTTCTGTGTCCTCTGCTAAACTTTATCATGCAAAGTAAAGAGAAGCAGAAAGCAGTAATAATCTCTAGCTGTTTAACAGGTTTCTATGAATGAATCATCAGATTACTCCTGGCACCTTGTTTGGCTCTACAAAGAATGAGTTTCTCTTTGTGGAGATATTTGTACTGACGACCATGCAAACTGAACTAAATAAAACTGTCTTCAGTTTTCCTTTCAAAAACCAAAGAATTAAACTTTTCTAATTTTGGACAAAAAGTGAAGCAAAATGGTTACTACCCAGTTGAGAAATGAGACCAAAGGTTGCATAACTCATGTCAATATTGGTGTACTTGAGGAAGATACGAATGGAAGTTCTTGCCAGTTAGGATGATAGTTAATATAATATCAAAAAATTGACTGTCTTATTCTTTGAAAAGGGTTGGTGGTTTCCTCCAACAAGCGTCCAAAATTTCCCATCAATTGTGTGTTTTTCCACCCTTTCCGGGAAAGTGGTTTATCTAATTCTTGAATAAGTTAAAAGGGTTCTTCTTCACTTTGCTCTAAGCTCACCAATCAGCTATGATTAGCTCAACAGATTAATTTAATGGTGTGATTAACATTATCAAAATAGCCTCATGAACCATCCATCATTTTAGTCATATTGTCAGAATTGTTTATGTGCTGTTCAAAAGCAATTGGGCAATTATTGGGTGGCAAAATTAGGTCATCATCATAATGGTTCCCGTGATTGTAGGTTGTCATCGAATGTGTTAGTTTCCAGAATTGTGCGGTAGATTCTACGGGAACAGTTACCACAAAGTGCATATAAAGAATCAATTTTGACTCCGTCTACTGTGGGATTCTAGAGAATTCTTGAGATAGAAACCAAGTCTCTGTTAACCTGAATGAATACGTGAGAAAGGGATGGAGGGGATTTAACAGATTTGAAAGTAAAATTATGTAGTCGTTGATTTGAGTAAATTTAGAGGTATATTCTCACTTAAAATTTAAATAAATAACAATAAAATTTATAATTTTTTTAATTATTTTTCTCAAGTGAACAAAATCTAAAAAGATATCATTACAAAAGGGCAAAAAACTTTCACTTTTATATTCCTATGTTATACTTTTTCAATTTTATAATTTAGACTAGCGTAAATTTCCGATAACAAAACCAAAACAATATAATCTATTTGTTTTAACATGTAATGTCACAATCTTACTTTAATTTCTCGTGTCTATTACTTACAACCATCAATTCAGAAATTTATACAGCTAATAAAGCTACAAAAGTTGCGTACTCTTATTCGTGATGTGTCAACTTTATATGAGTATACTTATAAAACAGCTTTTCTTAATTATTTTGCTTATTTTTACTAAAAATATCTCAAGGAACAACAATAGTAAGATGAAAAATTATTGTTTTGGTATTTTCGTTGTCTTTTTCATAACTTATGATCAAGTTCCTTGTTTGACTTTTTTTATGAAGCGTGTTGTTTTTTCATTTGTAGTTGTCTTTTAACATAGTTGTTAATAGTATTTCAACCTTTGTACTATTATTTTGCTTATTTTAGGCTCTTGCTATTTACACGTTCTTTTATTCACAAAATACATTTCTCTTTGTTTCTTTTTTTAAATGGCACGTTTAGGAAATTAAGTCTTACTTTATGGGATGTAAGTGTATTTAAAAAATAAATTTTAGAACGTAAAAAGATTAGACTTTGTTGTAAGGGGAATTTTTCAAAACAAATGTTTATGTATAATATTATTTTAAAATAAAAAGGAAAAAAAATGAGAGATAGAGTGGAAAGTTTGACAAAGTAAAACTTGAAGATGAAGAACTTCTTGAAACTAATCATTGATGATTATTTTTTCTTTTATGTTGACAAGTGACTAAATCTTTCTTTGTTAAGATCAAATATAATAAAACTATAATTCCTATGCATTCTTATCGATGAATAAAGTTTATATGGCCTTTTTCAGTGATAATTATCTTTTATGATTAATAAGGAAGCGATAATTATTAAATAAAGTCGCATATATAATTATTCAGGAAGTGATAATTAGTGATATTAATCAATTTCAATAACATATAAAATGAGAGCAATATTGCGTATTATTAAAAAGATTATAGAAACTTTTTGGTTAAGTTTGATTCTAATAACATTCTGGTAAAAAAAAATTATATTATGCAATTTTACGTAACAATATCTCTTTTTGTTGATTTGCAACATTCATATAATTAATTAGGAATGTAAAAAAAAGTTTGTATTTGCAGATAAAATATATAATGGATAGAAAATATATATTATAAATAGATCCAGGCAAGTAACAAATACAAATATTTTTTATATCTGTATGTTAATGAGACACGTATAGAGTATTATAATATTTGTATCCGTATATACTCATATATGTTAATATTTAATTTACCAAAATACTTATATATATATATATGATGCTTTTTAATATTTCATATATACTTTTGGAAACACTTTTTATGAAGTACTTTACAAAATTAATTTTTTTAACATTTTAAAGAGTGATTTGCAAAATACATTTTATATTATCAACATTTAAATACAAAAAAAATGTTATGAGACGTATTTTTTAAAATACTAAAATAATAATAAAATGTTTCTTAACCACACTTTTTTACATTATAAAATGTGCACTTTGAGATATATTTGTTTTTCTTACATATGTAAAAGTACTTTTAGAGCATGAAAATCAACCACATTGCATAAAAGAATTTTTCCACAAGTTAAATAAAAAAATATTTGTTGAAGAGATATATCCTATCAAAATTTTACTACAATATTTGAAAGTAATAACTATTTTTAATTTAATTGGATACAAAAAAATTTAGTGTTAATTAATATTTATGGTATTAAAATCATTTTCACAAAATTCAGTAACTCAAAACATGAAAGAACATATAGTAAGCAAAAGAATGGTGAGTGAAAAGGAAATAAGATTTTTTTTAAAACAAAAATGGAAAATAAAGTGTAAAGGGAACTACAAATAGCAGGAGCCCAATTCTACGAATACTTTTGGGTTTAGTAGCACTTGACCCTTCACTCTGTTGGGTCCGAAAGAACTTTGAGTTTGAGTTAAAATGAAATTATCTTTTATTTTATTTAAAAATATAATTAGGCAACTTTTGTAAAATTGAATTTTTGTTCATTTACATAATTAAGATGACAATGGATCTGGATGAATATAATTATTAATATTCATCCACGTATCTAATAGGTAGATAGTTTTTTGTGAAAGATATATATTTCACTAATTTTCTTCTTGTATAGATATTTTAAAGGGATGAAATAGATACGGATAATAACTTTCAACTAACTTCTATGTTTGATAAATTTATGTCTCATATTTGTACACATAAATGTTATATGAATATTTACATATTTTTTTTAATATTTACATGTAGTTGTGAATATTTCCAAAAAAAAATTAAAATTATTTAACAAAATATTTTAACCACAAAAATCTAAAAGAAAATTGTATAAGAATATATGAAAATTATATAAAAGTTCCGACCACCATCATCATGTTGATCGCAACTAAATACTTATAAAATTTAGTTATCATGATCGCAACTATTGGATGAATAATAGAATTAGGACAAAAGTCACTAAATTAAAATTAATTTAATTTCACATATTTTTAGGAAAACGACATTCAAGGTGGACACAGGTATCAGAAATTAAGAGTGCCACATTTTAAAACAATCAAATTTCTCACTTAAATTTGATTATGCTAGAACTTATTTTTTATTGATGTTATTCACATATTGGAAAATGACTTTGTCTCACCGAAAGATCGCCAAACAACTTAATTTCAAAATAATGAAAAATATATAGTTGTGTACCTAATTATAGGACAAGCAATCTAAATTTTCAAATAATGAAGAATATGTAATTTTTTTACCTAAATATATGATTTTGTATGCAACATATAATTTCATACATAATATATGAGTTTTTACATAATATATGATTTTGTACAGGATCAATAATAGAGTAACATATAAGATAATAAAGTGGTTAGGAATTTTCATGTTAATTTCCTATTCATCATTTTCATAAATAAAAAAGGAAACCTCAACAACTAACTCGTATTTTTACATTTTCAATCTCAACAATAAACCCCAAACTTCTTTACTTCATAGCATAGAAGAATCAATTGTTTCCTTTTAGATATAAATGCAAAATATGTACAAATATGAAAGGATGTTAAAGGTTGTATCTAAAAAACAGCAGAGGAAGGTTATCTTAAGAATGAAGATAAGATGGACAATTGTAGAAAAAAAAACTCTTTACTAACACACACGTGTGTGTTGATAAATTAGATATTAATGGGTATGCTTATACAGAGGTACAAATATTATGATACCTATACTCGCTTCATTAGCATGCAGATATAAAAAATACTCCTGCCTGTTACCTATTAGTATCCATTTATAATATCAATTTCCTACCAATTGCATATTTTATATGCGAATATGAGCTTTTTTTTTTACATCCCTCATATATGAGTTTGATAATAGTTCGTAAGTTGTCACCATTATGAACTTCATCAAAGTTTTGTCTTTTACATGGGGATTCTCTTAAGTTAATAAGATCATAACATATGCTCCATATCTATATCGAAAAGTTGTTTCTTTTGTTGATAAATGGGGAAGTGTAACCGTATCCCCATAATATGATTGATTGGAATTTCATCAATCCAATGGACTTTGACTTGGTCAATTTTTTGTTCAACTTTATAAATTTTGGTTGCTTCAGTTTGATTGTTGATCTTTAATGCTTTATTGAACTTTAGAATTTTTTTTGAAGCCTTTGTTAATTAAATGTAAACCATTAAGGATTACAAAAGAGTGGAGTAAAACATGTTGGCATACAACATCTTCCAAAAAGGAATTTTGCACTTGTTATGCAATGATACTTGAAAAAGGTTTTGCCTTTATCCATTTAATAAAATAATCAATTTCATTATTGATCTTTAGTGAGTGAGAATGATTCGAATATATCCATTCTTTATGTTGTAAAGAGTCAAAGAATAATAATTATATGTAACTCCTCTCCTTTGTTGAATAGAACACCACTTTCAAAATTCATGACATTTTTGAATGAATGTATGAACCTTTTTTCTTGTCATATATCATATTTATCATGTCTTACCCATACCAATGTTTTGTTGATTGTTTATTTTCAAATTATCTCATATCCAATCAATCATTTTGTACATTATTGTTTCATTTTGTTCAACCACTCCATTTTGAATGATTTTAGACTTGACATTTATACAATAATTTCAAAAGCTTTTGTATAAAGTAAGACATAAAATAATAAAGTGACAGGAAGAAGTAATATCAATTTTTTTTCCAATATTTTTTATATCGGAGTTTACCCATATCTACAATTCATAACTATTACTCTTTGAAGAAGAGTGAGACAAATTTCACATGACAAGTGTAAGAAAGTTAGGCAACAAGTTTAAGAACTCACTTTATTCTTTTCTCACAAAGAAACTAATAAGCTTTACTATATAGTCTTTGGTCCTTAGTATGTCTCGTTTTAGATACTTTCTTAAGATTAGGTAATGTGTTTTTTTAAGAGTGGTCAGATTATTGTAACCATTAATAATAAGGTATTAAACCCCAGTGCACATATTGAATGTATATAGCTATTAAATATGAAATAAAAGAGTTTTATTAGGGAAAAGGGCAAATAGAACAAATAAAATTTAAAATATAACAATCAAATTAAATTAAACAGAATGTCTTATATTATAACAATTAAAATTTACAATTTTTTAAGAATAAAAAAAACATAATTAGGATTGTAATCACAAGATAAAAAATTTACGTAAATCATAAAATAAAAAATCATCGAATCTGTGTGGGTAGCTAGCTAACAAGGTTTTCCTCTGGCGGAAGGCGAAGGAACATCGAAAACCCCAAAGCAGTACCTTTCTGAACCCTGACTACTCTGTTTCTTCAATTCATCGGGTAAGTCCCATTATTCTTTAATTCTCACTTCACTTCTCTGTAATGCCATCTTTTCCCTCTCCGTTTTCCCCTAAGTTCTCTCCTTTGCGTGTCGTTCCGCCTTTTCGAGATCGAAACCCTAGACTATTTTCTGTCTCTGGGATTTCATAATTAGAATTCTAAACTCCTTCCTTGGATATTAATATTGGAAATGAAAGCGCCAAATACCTTTTTTGGTGCACAACATAGAAGTTTTCGTGGGGTTTTCAACTTTTTGTGTGTCGGGGTTTTGTTTTTCTTCTTTTACAATCGCGACGATATCATTCGCAACCCGATTCTTAGGCAATCCTCCTATTTTGTTAGCCACAAGTTGCCTCAAAATGCGATTTTGGGAGATGGTTCTTCTGTGATTCATCGTCGAATGGTTGAAATCGGCGCCAATACTTCAAGTGTTGCCGGTGAGGATGATTTAGGTGTGAGAGATTCTGAATTCTGTTCTGGGTTGGTCCACCATGATGGTTATGCTAGTCCCTGTGAATTCTTAGAGGTTCATCCACAGTGCTCTTCTGATGGATATCTTGATTACTTGAAATTTTTCTATTGTACATGTCAGGGTTTTAGAGTTTTTGGTTATCTAGGGTTGGGTGTATGGATTGCTGCTTTATTTTATCTCTTGGGGAACACTGCTGCAGACTACTTTTGCCCTTCACTTGAGAGATTGTCAAGGCTCTTGAAATTGCCTCCAACCGTAGCTGGGGTTGTGTTGCTTCCACTTGGGAATGGAGCACCTGACGTGTTTGCTAGTATAGCTTCCTTTGTGGGTGCTGAAAGTGGTGAGGTTGGTCTTAACAGTGTGTTGGGTGGTGCTCTTTTTGTTACCACTATTGTTGTTGGAACTGTGTCGCTATGCGTTGCGGAGAAGGAGGTTGGAATTGATCGAAGATGCTTTATAAGGGATGTGAGTTTCTTTCTTCTTACTCTGTTTTCGCTGCTTATGATTTTGGTTGTTGGTAAGGTGGGTGTTGGGGCGGCCATTGCTTTTGTATCCATTTATTTTGTGTATGCGTTCATTGTTGCTGCCAATGAGATATTGAGGAAACATGCACAGAGATTGAAATTAGATGTTGTCACACCAATGCTTCCTGTCCAGGGAAGTGTGTTCTCTCTAGGCGTGGAAGATGATATTCCGATGTATAGCTCTTTGCTTGAAGACACTGAAAGCGATCCTCCCCGCCTTCCTCCATCGTTGCCCCAGTGGATGTGGTCTTCAAATGTGGCAATATATTCAAATCAAACAAGCAAAATGAGCTTTTTGGATGATGAAAGTCCTCCCTGGGGATGGACTGATGATGGGTCTGGGGAGAACACCAGGGTGTCCTTCTCAGTTTCAAAACTTTTTCTGCTGATGGAGATTCCACTGGCTATTCCTAGGCGATTTACAATTCCAATGGTCAACGAAGAAGTATGGTCAAAACCTTGTGCTGTGATCAGTGCTTCATTGTCTCCCATGCTCCTGGGCCTTTTGTTTAGCACCAGAGACAATGTGAGTAATCAGGGTGTTATTCTTTCTTATTGTGTTGGTGTTGCTCTTGGATGTGCATTTGGTGTTCTCGCTTATAAATACACTGTATCTGATCATCCACCACGTCAATTTTTGCTTGCTTGGGTACTTGGAGGATTCATCATGAGCATAGTTTGGTTCTACATAATAGCGAACGAGCTTGTGGCTCTATTGGTAGCATTTGGTGTAATTTTGGGAATTAACCCATCCATCTTGGGGTTAACTGTATTAGCATGGGGAAATTCAATGGGAGATTTGATGTCAAATATTGCATTGGCATTGGATGGAGAAGATGGAGTTCAGATTGCTTTATCTGGATGCTATGCAGGTCCTATGTTCAACACACTTGTTGGTTTGGGAATCTCGCTGCTGCTTGGGGCCTGGTCTAAGAAACCCTCTTTGTACGTGGTGCCTAAAGATAGTAGCTTATTTTACACCATGGGATTTTTGATCGCAGGACTGCTATATGCACTTGTTTTGCTACCTACCAAGAACATGCATCCTAACAGAACATTAGGAATGGGTCTCATCACCCTTTACGTGATATTTCTTTCTTTCAGGATATGCACTGCAATGGGATTTCTAACAGTTGCTGGTTTAAGTTGATTTTATCGCAATGGATCTAAATGAGCATGCTTTCTACATCTCTCTGGGCTGTCCCTGTGCTATGATCATTGTGACAGCTGATAAAAGAAATTAAAGAAGGAAAGTATATAGCAGGTTAAATCACTTCTCCAGCTCAAAATGCCATTATTGTATATCCAAATTACACGTCAATGGAATTGACACTTTCCTTATAGGGGGGGGCCTTGGTATTTCTGTAGTCTAACAGTCTGTTTGTGAAGCAGATCATCTTCGTTTCTTGCATATATATACATTTTACAGGTCCCATATCTACGAACAATATCAATATAAATACTAAATAGGAATAACTCTATTATATATACATAATCATTTAATTGGAAGAAAATAAAATTAAGTACATAGTTTGTGTAAAGAATACTGCAATCTTTCTGCTCTTAATTTTTCATCAATTTGAAGATAAACTCCGGAGCAATTATTACATCAACCTGTATTCGTTTCTCAACATCTTCTGGAGTTATTTTCCTCCCAACATAGATCTGCCTTAAATAAAGTGATTAATGCATAATTTAGAATCTCTTTATTCTTGTTATCCCTCTCTCTTCTCATTGGATTTCTTAATCTTTATATAATCCTTTATGTCATCATAAATAAATCAAATTTGTCAATAAAAGCTTCTAATGTATGAAAATCTAAGTGATACAACTCTTTCACATTTTCCCATACCATTTGATTTTTTTATTATAATTATTACACAACGCTTGCTTTTATTCTTTTTTTGTTTTGTACTTGCCAAGTCATTAAACATGGATGGATCTTCAGCATCATTCTAGTATATTAGTAAAACATGGGTGGCAAAAAAATTCAGTGAATGACTATTCCATAGAGAAATATCATTTATTCTGATAACTGAATAAAAAATGAAATATGTAGACCCTCAACATTGTTATCTGAGTTATTATGAGTGCAGATGTGTTGGCCATTCATAGGAAGGCGATGCTGCTTTCTGTACATTCATCTTGAATACCCAACAAAAATATGTCCAAAGAGATTTAATGCAACCTTGGGTTGTTTTTATCTTTTTATCAGGTTAGAACATGCTTTAAAAACATGTTAATAAAAAGTTTTGAAAAATGATAACCCTAAATCTCCTAAATTTCCAAGTAGAGTATATTTGTTATATATTTTTATTTGATATTAATTTATTTATTAGACTATAACACTTTAGTTTAATTAGTGTAATGTTTTTTTTTATTAAATTGGTGTAGTTGATTAAATTTATGTCTAAGTAAATATATCAATTATAATACATTTAAATATTATATAATTATTAAAAGACCTTTTGAAATTCTCATAATCATAATTATTCTTGTTATAACATCAACGATCAATAATTAATATATTTATGATTATAGACTAAACTTGATTAGTTAGACAAGTTGAAATAATTTTTTAAATAATATAAATTTTTCCTTAAAGGTCTCAACTGAGTAATTGTATTAATTGTATCACATGAAAGCAGTGTGTAAAAATTTGTAAGCCTGGGCTAGCGTTCCATAAATATGATGGAGACAAATGATAAAACTGGTACGATATTTTGGTTAAATTCATACCATATTCTGGTAAAATTCACATAAATTAAATGTATGTCTATTTTTTTACCAACTACTATAAAATAAATGTAATAATTTTTAATCTTTTGGAGGAACTTCTTCCGTAGTCATTAATCTCCCATATATCAAAAGCGTCATTATACTTCAGTTTATAAGAAAGTAAAGCATTAGAAAGAGATTTTGGTCTACTTTAATAACAAGTTCCATTAAGACTATTTTAATGATTATATTTTTTAAAATTAACTCAATCATACATGTGGTTTTATTAAATTTAAAATATTATCTCTTTTTTAATTTATCTCTTTTCGAAGTTCGTGAAATGATTTTTGTGTTTTAATTTATTTGTCCACAGTACTGTTAGGTGGAGAGCATTTGACTATTTTCTTTTTTATTTGCATTTTCTTATTAATATTATAGTTAAAATATTTGCACATGCTTTGCTCACATGCTTTGCTCACATGCTTTGGTCACATGCTTCAACCGTGTATTATATTATAATATTTCGTAATAATTACCAATCTTGATACTTTATTTTATCTCTTATAAGAGGATCTTAATATATTAAAAGAACATGTAATAAAATTCTGCACGATCTGATGTAACATGTTTTAATATCTTCAAATAAAAATCGTGGTATTAAAAGAAGTGGATCAGAACGAATTATAAAACGCCAAATGGTCCACTAATGCAGCAGACAGTACATTATTACATCATAGTATAAAACTAATAAAGAAACACTTAAAAAGAACTAATAAATGTTGAAGACTAAGGTACCAAGACATATATTGATATTTATTTTACACATCAACAACAAGGTAAAATAATTTTAAAAGAGATAATTTTTATAATTTACAAAAAAAGTAAAAAATAATATCAAATAAAATTATGTGTATCAGTGTTGAAATTTCTGACTAAAGTTTAATAATTTATTAAAATTTTAAAGGATACCAAAGTTACTTTTTATGAAACTATTTCTATCAAATTTGTTTTGGGCGTGAGTCAAGTTAACGGTTCATCAAACTTTCATTTTTTATTATCATTTATTTTTACATTTCGTATGATATATTATAAGGTTACATATTCTAATGTTATTAGTTAGAAAGTGGGTTTTATTAGTTTTTACGTTTACATCCTATTTGTATATTATAATTTGCAACACATTTTTTTCACCTCGAGATATAAACATTTCGAACGTGAAAGTAGAATTAATGGGAGGTCTGATAGTGGCCCGACAATGAATGAAACAGAAATGTCCACATAGATTTTGGTAGAAAGTGAATTTTAAGCCCAATTCAATCCCACAAAACCAGTTTGTACAATACGGTTTGCACGCTACTTATATATTATAATTTGGTGTTAATGTTCGACTTCCAATAAATGTCAAAATCAGTCAATATTTGACTATTTAAATAATTAATGTATATTAAATGTTATTACCTACGTCCTTATCTTTTATCTATATTTATATATTGTGATATGAGTGATTGATTACTACTAGCCTAATTTAAGATTGAATTGGAGGTAATTCGTAATTATGTTTATGTAATTATGTTTATGACGTATTTGACTGTTTAGACCAATCGCTCCATAGATAACATACACTATAATATTTAATCAACATTTAAAAGATTTAATTAAATCAAGATTTGTTTTTAAAAAAGAGCAACAAAATCAAGTAATGTGAATAGGTATGTATTTCTTGTTTTCACTTTTAGAAAATATTAACTTTAGTGATAAAAATTTGAGTTTGAGATTGATTTGATTTTGTTATTTATTCTAATATTTAAGAAATAACTACTTGATGATATCTTTCATGACTATAAGAATAAAAAGTTACAATTTATGTTGAAAGTTACACTAAAAAATATTAAATTAGTTTTCAAAATTGCTGAAAATGAAATATTATTAGGGTTTAGTAAATCAATTTTAATTAAGTTTGTGGTATAAAAGATTATATTTTTAAAGTTAAAAAGTACAAAAGATTGATACTCACTCTAATATCGATACTGAGTAATTTTAACATTTTTATATTTATTTCTTATTGTTTTTCTTTATTTTTTACAGAGTGTAAACGTATGCCATCCTGTTATTCCTGTTATTTCTCTTATTTCTTCCATTTCTAGAAAATATAGTTTGAAAATGTAGTGGAAACCACATACGATGCGTGAAAAAAGAAACAAAACTAAAAGGCCCTAAAATGTTACGAGACTGGTTATGTCCACGCAATGAATTGGTATCTACTTCCTTATTCGATGGGGCCTTTCTTGTCAATATTAGTTATCCAAATCATTTTTTTCTTATAATTTTTCATTATCTTTTATAATTTTAAATATATTCTAAAACCCATAAATTATTTTCATCTTATAACTCTATACAGCTTTTCAAAGTATTTTACATACTTATGACATAAATGTACTAAAATTCAAAATACAAAAAGCTTAATTGTAAAAAATAAAACTTTAAATTTCATAACGTTAAAATAATATTGTAAAATTAATCCAATATCGTATCCATTAAAAAAGTTTAATTTTTTATTTTAGAAAATAGAAAGAAATTAACATAATATCATATTAAGGGACAACGTTCTTGTCAACTACTACCAAATTGCTACGCAAGTCCAATCTTTAATATCTCTCACAAACACACAAGATGGAGATGGAACCCTAGCCAAAATAATTTGTGTGGAATCTTTTGGGGTAAAAAACAAAATAGCATTGTTTTACACAGACAGCAAAAAATCTAAATGAGCAAACCTTGAAGGGCCATGCGTCCTTCAATTATGGGGTATCTTCTTTGGTGGGCCCCACGTTCTCCCATACCTTTTAATTATCCAATTATTATTATTTCAGGAACGACTCTTCACCTTCCCCTGTTTTTAGTTTAAATACGTACCGTAGTGATCTATCTTCATCAACGGAAACCCAACCAATAAAACCGAACCCAAACCTATGCGACACAACAACCTTATTAAACCAAACTTGCTCCAATTCTGAAGGAACACTACACACTCTCACTGCTCATGGCTTCTTCTCATCTATCTTTCCTCTTTCTTATACTTCTCTCTGTTCTTCTTTCTGTCTCATCCTCATCGGACGCTCCACAAACCTACATAGTCCACGTGGCGCAATCGCAGAAGCCCACGCTTTTCTCCACACACCACCACTGGTACACTTCCATCGTCCGCTCCCTCCCTACCTCCCCCCACACAGCCACCCTCCTCTACACCTACTCCGCCGCCGCCGCCGGCTTCTCCGTCCGTATCACGCCCTCACAGCTCTCTCACCTCCGCAGCCACCCCGCCGTCCTCGCGGTCGAGCCTGACCAGGTCCGCCACCCCCACACCACCCACACCCCGCGGTTCCTCGGCCTCGCCGACTCCTTCGGCCTCTGGCCCAACTCTGACTACGCGGATGACGTCGTCATCGGCGTCCTGGACACCGGGATATGGCCGGAGCTGAGGAGCTTCAACGACGACAACCTCTCTCCTGTTCCCTCCACATGGAAAGGATCTTGCGAAGCCTCACGCGACTTCCCCGCTTCCTCCTGCAATAGAAAAATAATCGGCGCCAAAGCCTTTTACAAAGGCTACGAAGCCTACCTCGATGGACCGATCGATGAAACCGAGGAATCGAAGTCTCCGCGAGACACCGAAGGCCACGGCACGCACACCTCTTCCACAGCAGCAGGCGCCGTCGTTTCCAACGCGAGTTTGTTTCATTACGCTCAAGGCGAAGCCAGAGGAATGGCCACAAAAGCCAGAATCGCCGCTTACAAGATCTGCTGGAAATACGGTTGCTTTGATTCCGATATCCTTGCCGCCATGGACGAGGCTGTCGCCGACGGAGTTCACGTGATTTCGCTCTCCGTCGGCGCGTCAGGTTACTCGCCGCAGTATTTCCGTGATTCGATCGCTTTGGGAGCTTTTGGCGCTGCTCGTCACAATGTTCTGGTTTCGTGTTCCGCTGGGAACTCAGGGCCTGGTCCCTCCACTGCTGTGAACATTGCACCGTGGATTTTAACCGTTGGAGCTTCCACAATCGATCGAGAATTTCCTGCTAATGTTGTCCTCGGAGATGGAAGGGTTTTCGGTGGGGTGTCTCTGTATTACGGTGAAAGTTTGCCTGATTTTAAGCTTCGATTAATATATGCTAAAGATGCTGGGAACAGGTACTGTTACCTGGGGTCTCTGATACCTTCTAAAGTGCAGGGGAAGATTGTTGTTTGCGACAGGGGTGGGAATGCTAGGGTTGAGAAGGGGAGTGCAGTGAAGCTTGCCGGTGGGTTGGGAATGATTTTGACTAACCCTGCCGAGAATGGTGAAGAGCTTCTTGCTGATGCACATCTTTTGCCAGCTACCATGGTGGGTCAAATTGCAGGGGATGAGATCAAGGAGTATGTAAGGTTGAGTCAGTACCCAACTGCGACTATTGAGTTTAAAGGAACTGTGATTGGGGATTCTCCCTCTGCTCCTCAAGTTGCTTCATTTTCTAGCCGTGGACCCAACCGTCTCACGCCGGAGATTCTCAAACCTGATGTCATTGCTCCTGGTGTTAACATTTTGGCAGGGTGGACTGGGAGAGTGGGGCCTACGGATTTGGACCTTGATCCTAGGAGGGTTGAGTTTAACATTATTTCGGGAACTTCTATGTCTTGTCCTCATGCCAGTGGCATCGCTGCATTGCTTAGGAAAGCCTATCCCGAGTGGTCACCTGCGGCTGTCAAGTCTGCTTTGATCACAACTGCTTATAATGTGGATAATTCTGGAGAGAATATTAAGGATCTTGGAACTGGGAAGGACTCAAATCCGTTTACACATGGAGCTGGTCATGTTGATCCCAACAGGGCTCTTAACCCTGGCTTGGTTTATGATTCTGATACTAATGACTATTTGGCGTTTTTGTGCTCAATTGGGTACGATGCTAATCAGATTGCGGTTTTCACTAGAGAGCCTGCTGCTGCAAACGTTTGTGAAGGGAAAGTGGGTAGGACTGGGAGGTTGGCTAGTCCCGGTGATTTGAATTACCCTTCTTTCTCTGTGCAGTTGGGTGGGGGAAATGATTTGGTCAAGTATAAAAGGGTTGTTACTAATGTGGGAAGTGTTGTTGATGCTGTTTACACTGTGAAAGTAAATGCTCCACCTGGTGTTGCTGTTACAGTGTCCCCCAGCACACTTGTTTTCAGTGATGAAAACAAGACACAGGCATTTGAGGTTGCTTTTGGTAGAGTCACGTCCGATAATTCTGACAGTTTTGGGTCAATTGAATGGACTGATGGAAGTCACGTTGTGAGGAGTCCAATTGCTGTTACATGGAGAAGGACTGGTGATTACTCATCATCCCTTTGAATGGCTATGGAGACACATCATTCCCAGGTTAAGGATTTAGTATCGTTCTATTTTTTTCTCCTTTTTTAGTGTACAAGCTACAAATAACAACTTTGAAGTGGTTGGTGAAGGTATGTATTCCAATAATTTGCGGGGATGAAGTAAGAACTGGGGATGAGATGTGATTTGTAAGATGGTTTGTTCAGTTCAGAATGTTGTAAAGGGCGTCATGCTGAAATATATATATATATATATATATATATATATATATATATATATATATATATATATATATATATATATATATATATATATATATATATATATATATATATATATATATATATATATATATATATATATATGGAAGCACTGCATCTCTGGCTTTGCTGAAAAACCTAGGACAACATTTGAATTTTTCATGCCTTTTATGGCTTGTCTGAAGGAGCCATGGCCTCTCATTATCATTTATTTCAATTGCTCTATGGTGTTGCTGTGGAAACACATGATTCACAGGTTATGGATTTATTAGAAGTCCCAGGTTATTGTAATTTTCTGTAAGCTTACTATTGCCTTGTTGTAAAAAGTACAAAAACACTTCTACAGTATGCTGTTTCATGTGGTGGGGACAACATTGATGAATGGCTTCGAAAAACTATGGGACTAAATTATGATCTTTGCCATGAAATGTGATTTGGATGATTGTTGGTCAAATTGTTGTGCTTCTGTTATGATGATACCTTTGCGGCTTTGAGGACGCTGTGATTTGTGTTCTATGATATCCTTTCAAAATCAACAGAAACCTAGCTATATAAACTGAATCCAAAATCTGATTGTTTGTTCTCGATTTATCAATGTATAATGTACTGTTTTATGATTTTACAAATTGTATAGTGATCAGTGACACAGAGAACTTACAAAAGGAGGGCCTAATGAGTTCACAAGTTATGCTAAAACTCGTGAAAGAGACGTTAAGATGTTATCATCGCTGGGGAAGACATATCCAAGTATCCAGCGCAATGTGTAAAAATATTTTTAATGAGAAGTAAAAATATATGGATACAAACCAGTTAATTAAGTCTCACCAAAATCAAATATAAATATTAGTTAAATTCAATATATTAAAACAATGATGTTTTTAAATTTGAAAAATAAAGAAAAAAAAACTTAAAATAGAGTAACAATGTTAAATTGATTCTTTCAACAACATATTTATAATTGACTTTACACATTTATGTAACAAATGGGTAAGAAAGAGAAAGAGAAAAAAAAAGATGAAAATTGTGACACAACAAACAATGGTAAATGGGATAAATATTCTTCATATTTATCCTTAAGTTATTTATTTATAGAGATAATTATACTGTGAGATAGGATAGTAAATGGATGTCTGTAATTAAGCATATATGTACCCTTTTCATATTCATACGCAGTTTTCATATATATATATATATATATATATATATATATATATATATATATATATATATATATATATATATATATATATATATATATATATATATATATATATATATATATATATATATATATATATATATATATATATATATATATATATATATATATATGAGGTTTGTTATCGTACGTACTTGTTTTTCAGTTGGTACATTTTAACAATGTATTACATATCATGGGTTCTAAGTTTTGTGGTTAAGGGTATTTTAATAATTTTTATTATCAAAACTAAAAAAAAAAAAAAAACCCTTGAAACCCTTACTCATCTTTCTCATTCCTTTCAACCTTCTCTTTCATCTCTCTCACTCCAACCTTTTCTCTGTCATCCCTAACCGTGACTTAATTTAAAAATGAAATTTAATAATAATAAGGGAAAATATATAACACAGTCCTCCAGTCAAAAATCAACATCAACATCATCAATTATTTTGTTATTAAAGTGGAAAACAAATGAACGAACAGAGCAAGAACAACAAAATGCGGTGTCGCGGGTTATTGTGTGTGGGTGAAGGAGAGTATGGAGATGAGAGAAAAAAATTGGATAAGTGAGGAAGGTGGAATAGGATTAGGCAAGTGTTTCTGATTTTTTCAATTGGGACTACAGTAGGGATGACAGAGAAAAGGTTGGAGTAAGAGAGATGAAAGAGAAATGGTTGAGAGGAATGAGAGAGGTGAGTAAGGGTTTGGGGAATTTTTTTTTTAGTTTTGATAATGAAAATTATTAAAATACCCTTAACCTTAAAATTTAGAATCCATGATATATAAGGGTATTTTTGTCTACTAAAACCCGGTACACATTACTAAAATGTACCAATTGAAAAACAGAAAATGTACCAATTGAAAAACAGGCGTACGCGCGTTAGCTCTTTTTTCAGTTGGTACATTTTAGCAATGTGTATCGGGTTTTAGTAGACAAAAATACCCTCATATATTATGGATTCTAAGTTTTAAGGTCAAGGATATTTGAATAATTTTCATTCTCAAAACAAAAAAAGAAAACAAGAAACCCGCAAACCCTTACTCACCTCCCTCTTTCTTCTCTAACCCTTTCTCTTTCAACTCTCTCACTCCAATATTTTTTCTATCATCCCTACTATAGCCCCAACTGAAAAAAATCAGAAACACTCACCTAACCCTACTCCACATTCCTCACTTATCCAATTTTCTCTATTCATAATTCTCTTCAATAATTTTTTCCTGTTAAATCATTTAGTACAATGTGCATGAGCTTCATTCTTTTGTTGCGTTTCGACATTGGATATATGCATGAAGGTGAAAAGTATATTCCAAAATGTAGTTTTCAGCAGAAAATATGTTTTTAGAATTATTTTTAAGAGCTGACTTCAAAAATCCATTTTTTGGACAATGACTTACCTCATTTCCTTTCCACATAAGGGTTTTTCTCTTATGAAAAATATTTCCACACAACTTAATAGTCAAAATATCAAACCTCCCTGAACATAAACTATTAATTCTAAAATTTAAAAACAAACCTCCCTCAACATAAACTCAGTACATTTAATATAATATTTGAATCATTCAAAATCTATTATAATAAAATAAAAATTTATTGTTTGTTGGTATATGGTGTGATCACTAGCTATTCATCATTATTTCTAATCTCACTTGAAATAGATACTTTTCTACGTGAGAAAAAATGTCTTAAAAATGAATATATAAAGATAAAATAAATTTATAACCAATTAATACATACCTCACCTTTAAAGTAATAAATATGGACAGGTTTTTGAAAAATATTTTATATAAATATAAATTGGTCTATAATAAATTTTTATTATTTGCAATTTAATTGAAAGGTTAGGATTGAACCTAATTTGTTTAACTAAGTCTATCCAACCTATAAAGGATTTGGCCTAATAAGATATTATTCCACTTGGATTTGATCTTGTCTCAACTAAAATTAACATGGACAAATTTAAATTTGGCTTGACACGTACCCAACTCGATTCAATTATGCAGTTATGACTCTATTTGAACTTGACATGAGTTTGATTTAACTTGGTTTGATGTGAATTTGACTCGACTCAACTCCACAAAAACCTAACCCAACTTAGCTTAAGGTGGATCCAATTCAAATAAGTCCAATGTAAATTTGACTCGCTTTCACTCCACTCAAATTGACCTAAGGTGGAGTTGATTCTATTTGACACAAGTAGACTTCACTTTACTCAACTTGAGGTGAACTTGATTGGACTTTACCTTATATGAGTTTGACTCTATTTAGTCTCCAGTGAGACTACAAAATTTGAACTAAATCCTATTAATAGTCAAGTATTTGAATCCATGCTTAATTTTTTATAGTTGTTACATTTGTCTATTAGAGAAAAAATTAATGCTAATATGCAATTAATGTTAAATTATATTATGTAAATTTAAATAGTTAATCACTTTTTATATTTTAATTATATCTTAAAATTAATTATTTTTTTAATAAACACGCGTGACAATTAATAAAAACGAAATACGTATTTAATTGTTACAACCATTAACAGAAATTCAAGAAAACTAATAAAATTAAAATTAAAATACTTATAAGAATCCACTATTTATCCAAATTTAATCAAGATATAAAACACTTTATAATATAATTATGAAAATTAATAAAAATAATTAATTGAGTTTATATTGGTGATATTAACTTAAAAAATCAGACTTTTAATATAAGAATGAACATAAATAAAAAATAAATCTTTTTTATATTTTTAATTTATTTTATATCTGAATGTTTGTGTGATCCACTTTTTATAAACTTATTTTCCCTTTTTATCCTTCTTTTTTTATAATTTTGATTAAGGAGTTCAGCCTTCACAATTCACTAAGAACAGGAACAATAAGAGTTTTGCCATAAAGATTTATAAAAAAAAAACTAAATTAAATTCATTTATAAGTTAAAAATACTTTATAATCAACTTAAAAATACATAATCTGAAATGTATTTGAAGGAAGAGGTGCGTCATCGGGGAAATGTCTGGACGCAGGATAAAAAAGAGAAAGTAAAATTATCATTTCATGATACATATAGGGGTGCAGGAAGAAACAACAATTGCAATTTGGCCCAACTCAACTGCCCGAAGATTATGTTTATTTCATGGTTCACTCTAATGTATTTAAAAAAAGAAAATAATATTTGGTATATAAATTAAAATAAAAAAATTGAAATTAGAAAGAAAAATGTATCGATTGTTTCTTGGAAATCAAAACAATAATATAAATATATATTACATGAACCAATTATTTAAGTCTATGTTAGATATGACGAATTATAGTAAAGTTTGAGTTTAATTTCACGTAACCTCAATGATGAAAATTCATTAGAAACATCAAATTGAAAAACGAAATGAAAAATATTTAAAGAGTTAGATACAAAATAATTATGGAGAAAAAAAAGCTTAATATCTCATTTTATAAATCAATCATATAATAACACGTAAATAATGTTAAAATATTATAGAAAAGATAGTGTGAAAATATTATTATCTTTTATCCTATCAAGATCCGATAATAGCTTAGTTTTGCTGTTATAAAAGAAGACAATCTATCTATAGTGCAGTTATAAAATAAGTTGTTCCAATGAGAACCCTAGTAAAAAGACAATCTCTAGTACAGTTATAAGCATTTTTTTTTTCTTATTATTTTGTATAGACCTGCAACAACTTTGTTCTGTTCTTTATAATAGACCATCTTTGATACATTAACCAAATAAGCAAGAGTTATTATATATAGGAACAAAACAAAATACATGATGTTTTTTTATCAATAAACATTTATATATACATAAACACTGCAGGTGTGTTAACCCTATTACAAAATTATTGTTTTTAATAAAATATAACCATTATACTTAACAAAATTACATTTTTTTTATCTTTGTTAAAAAACACAAAATATTCATAAAACAGGCAATTAAAGTTGAAATAAAAATATATTATGTAATTAAGCGCCAAATGCATTAAACATATTATAAATAATATAATTGACTTAAGGACATAGTAATTTATGTTTTCCTTTTATATACTTATCTAAAAATTTTGTCTCTTATTTTTCTCACTCAATTTTCTATAATTTACAATTTTAGTCTAATTTATATATATATATATATATTTATTTTGATTTAATAGAATATTACATCTAACTTCATTTAGAGTATAAAGATGAAATAATGTAATTATTTAAGATGTAAGTAAAATAATTACATGATTTTGTTAAATAACGCTACAGGTTTAATTTTGTGCAAACTTCTTTTTATACATTAAAAGGAATTAAGGATTTTCTTTTGTTGAATTACATGAGGATTTATATTTAATACTTGAGAAAGTAAAACGAAAATCTTACTAACTACTTGAATTTGACTAATTATATGTTTCTGTTATCTCAAAAATGTAGTTGGATATATTTTTAAAATTTATTTGCTTGTTTTTGTTAAATGTATCACTTTCTTTAAAAAAATGTAAAACTCTTTTTATTTAGGTTAAGAAAAAATATTTTAAACAAAAATGAAGTCAAGATATCTTTTAAAAAATATTTATAAATATATTCAAAACAGTTTATTCTTTACTTATTCTAAATTTTACCTCTTCAAGCTTATAAATGTGACATGTACTTAAGATTTTCTTTATGGTTTGATCATATTTTTTTTTTCTATAGTATTTTTTTTTCTTCTAAAGAGACAACCGTGACTAGATCAACTTATTAAATTAATTAGGATTAGGATAAGTCTTTTATTTTTTCTAAAAGTTCTCATTTATTTTCTTTTCTTTTCTTTCAATATGAATATGGGAAAGCTTTATATTTGAGTTGTCTTCATCAATTGAAGAAGAGGAAAGTGTAGTAATAATGTAGATAAAAAGAGAAGTTGATTCTGAAAGCTCAGACTTTCTAATTTTTAACAACTTCGAAGTTTTTTATTAATTCTTCTAATTTTTCTTCAAAGTAATTATAATTCCACAACAACTTTTCTTTTTATTTAATTTCTTACCGATATCATTTTCACAAAAATCATTTTTCATATATCTAAAGAAAAACAATTAAATTATTTTTTTAACATGTTTAATGAAAATTTATCCCTCAAATGTTTAAGGATACATTTTAAGAAATAAAATCCGATTGATCACATGACATAATGTCAGAACCATTAAATTCCCCATCGTAATGCGAAACAGGTGTCTACAAGAGGAGAACGAGCCTCAGGAAGTGGAAGACAGGTGGCGGCAGAAGAGTGGACGATCGGTTTTTCTGAGGGAGTATATAAGTTAAAATTTCAAAAGTTGGTTCCACTCTCTGCATGCGATCTTCTCCTCCAAATCTTCTGAACTAGTTTCTCCTCCTTCTCTCTAACTTCTCTCTAAAATTATCAACTTTTCCTCCATTGAATCTCACGTTTTCTTCCATCTGATCATCCATCAGAGTGTATGTAAGGTTGCTGGTGGCAAGGATCCTACTTTCAACCGAACGTTTAGTGGTTTGAACTGATAGGTCTTTCTGATTTTAATAAAGTTTAGTTTGGGGCACATGCAAACCAAGTTTCTGTTGCATGTGTTTATTTTCTTCTTCTTCTAAGGTTCTGATCACGGTTCTGGTCTTTTGGGTGGTTTATTTTCCTAAAAATAGTAAATCTGGGAGGTTGAGTGTCTGGTCGTGGTGTAAATTCCATCTTGTGGGCGAGTGGTTTGTTAAGAGGTAAGGGAAGCTATTAAATTTAATTATGCATGTGTTGATTTTGTGTATGTATGGAATGAATGGATTGATGATTTGCATATGAGCGTATGACTTGTATGATTTCTGGATTTTGGTGGTTCTGTATAAGTCGTTAAGGATTTTGCAAAATTACGTAGAATAGTTGGGTGTTCGGTTTCAACCGTTCGGTTATGGTTAGTGAATAAACTATCAATAGAGTTAGCATTTTGGCCTTACCAGTTTGTAGTCGTTCGTTTTATAGGAAGTGATTAATATATCCAGTGTTGATGGTTATATACAGTTTTAATCAGTCTTATTGGATTAGGTAAATTGGGTTTGTGATAGTTCATATATTATTATTAGTAAACTTCGTACTAGTAATAGGCTTAGGATATGTTCCTTTATGATAGTGTATAAGTTTATTTATATTTCAGCTAAAATATCTTAACGTTCGGTTTCCTTAAAAATATTAGGTTTATTGAATAGTTTGTAGGAGTAATCATAGTGTTCGGTATAAGCTCTAGGTGTTCGGCTTTGTCAAATAAGGAAGTAACGTTCAGTCTTACACCAAGTGTCAGTAGTTATAAGTGCTCAGTATAAGCTTTAAGCGTTCGGTTTTGTCGGATAGTGGAATACCGTTCGTTCTAGTGGCGAGAAGAGTTAAATATAATTCAGCCTTAAGTTAAGAATTTGATTTAATTAGAGTGTGTATTCTTAAAAATGGGTTTAGTTCATGTCAAAGTCCTCACGATTACATGAACGATCAGTTATTTTGTCTGTTGTATTGATCTGTCATGTCCAGTTCTATTTAAAAGTAGTATTATGTGAGCGTTCGGTCTTTTTATATGAAATGTTGTCTGATCTTGTTATGCTGATGTTATGGATTGGTGCTGGTTGTTTATTATAGTAAAGATTCATTATGAATGAGAAACATTATGGGTATTCAAGTATATGTGTATGTTTTTAAGTACTGTGGAAGAGAATTCCGGGGAGGAATGTCTCAGTGAAAGGTTATTGTGGTGGTAAAGTATGAATACGGATAGTGAAATTCATGGAGTTCATCCTGATATTCTGATGATTACCAGTTCTCAAGTAGAGATGGGTAAGTCATTGTGTGAGAATGGCAGGAGGTCCTAGCCCATAGGTAATTGGGTGAGTTATAACGGACTAACCTCGGGTGACAGCTGATGGTTTTCCAGTTACTATATCACCCGAGTGCACGAACGGCCTCAAACTACGTATTCATACAATCCGGATGGTCAAGTCAAGTGTCGGTTGTATAGTATTATTATATTTCAGTTATGTGTGATATCTATATTGGCTCCTGTATGTTATAGCGTTCGTTTTGTAAGGGTTTGTAGTTTATTACATGTGTGAATACATGCTTAATTGAATTATAGTAGCTTACCCTTGTTTTCTGTTTTATCCATGTTACCGTTCGATTTTCTATTGCAATGATCATCCTTGTTGGATGTGAGCAGAAGGGGAAGAGCTTACGCTGGAGCAGGAGCTGGGTGGTGAGACTCCTGAATAGTTGATGACCGTTCGGTCGTATAGTATATATAGTTTTGGTGAGCCGAACGTTCACCATTTTTGTTCTGTAAATATAACCGTTCGGTTATATGTTGAACGTTTGGTAGTAGTATAGGAAGCTCTTGCAAAGTTAAACGAAAAATTTAATGGTTATTTTGTAATAACTGTAAGTTTGACGTTCGTATTATAGTAACTGTTCTATCATATTATTAAATGTGAACACCTGTATATAGTGGTGTGCTATATTTTTGGGATGTCACACATAATATTAATAAATGAATAATAACTTTAATTATATTTTATTATAATAAAAATTAATATATTTTATTTTGATATTGACATTATTTAAAAAACCAGTTTTAGTTAAACTTCAAGAAGTATCTTTAATTAAGTGTTTATTCCAAAAAAATATTTTGTTAAGTGTTAAAAAATATTTTCTATTTTATTCTAAATATTCTGTCTTTTAATTTTACTGCTAACACGTGATTGATATTCTTCTCTAAAAACAAGTTAATAAAAAAACAATAGTTAAAAAAATTTGGTAAGTTAGAGATAAAAAAAATTACATCATCTCATCAATAACAAAATATAAAATAAGAATAAACAGACAAAAAAATGTTTCTAAGATTTAATAGAATAAGGGTCTGTTCTTATGGGGGGATTTGGGGGAGATGATTTGAATGGATTTGAGTGGATTTGAGAGTAATTTTTTAGTTGTTTTTTTGAGTGGATTTGTGGGTAATTGAGAGTGGATTTGGAAGTAAAGTATATCAGAATTAGTGTAGGATTTGATTGATGTGATAGATTTTAAAAATTAGTTTAATTGGTAGAAAATGAAGATGACCAAATTGCTCCTAGTTATAAAAGTATTATAAAATGTTATTTTGTAATGATATTTAATTGTAAAAATGTTTATGAATTTGGAAAAAGTTATGAATATAAATTGTTAAAAATAATAAAAGTTATAATGTTTTAAAATGAATGTATTTTAAAATGTAGTTTTAAATTGTAATATAATTCAGTAAGAAGTAATATGAATTTATAAGTCATTGAAGTGAGAATGATTAACATTAATCAAACAACCACAATTAAGTAGCACGTTATAATATTACATGACCTAAAAAAAAGATCCAACAATTGAACATATAAATATTATTTAAGTAGTTCATCATGACGTTGATTCAGCAAGGTATCGTTACAATGCATTGAAACAATATTGTATTGGCATCCCTATTAGACGTCTTGTATGGGATGGATGCGAAGATAAAAAATCGAAGCACTGTCTGATTAAATCATGGTCTTCAATGTTCATAGTCCGTAACAAGTTTTGAATTTGTTCTGTAGTTGGATTAGATGATTGAAATAATAATAATAATAACTATTATTATTAATAACATTATTATTTTTATTATTATTAATATTAATAATATTATTATTATCATCATCGTTATTATTATTATAAAGAGAGAGAAAAAAAATCATTATTATAATATTATTATTAATATTATTAATTATTATCATTACTATTATTAATTATTATTATTATTAGTTATTATTTTTGTTTCTTGGTTGAAGATGTAATACATTTACAAAGTGGTAATAAAATACATTCACATAATGGTAAGTGTAAGGGACTAAAAAGACATTTGATTATAAATCATCTTAAATCCCGCAAATCTTTCCTTTCAATCGCTCGCAATTCTTTTAAAGCAAACATGAAATATTTTCTAAATCCGCGCTTTCCTTTGCTCGTGAATAGTGAATTCATCTAAAGGGAACAGACCGTTAAAAATTATCAAAATGTCCCTAATTATTAAAGTAATATAAAATGATATTTGTTAATGTTATATTTAATTGTAAAATTGTTTATAATAAGAAAAAATGGTAATTTAGTAAATTGAATATAAAAAGTACTTTAAAGTTTATAAATATAATTTTAAAGAAAATCAATAAAATACTTTTTGATAAAAATAATTTTAAATAATAGAATAAAAAAATTAATAAAATAATTAAAATAATATTCTTTTAGAAAATTATTATTTTTTCTTTAAATATTATTTTTGTTTAAATAGTGGATTTTAAGAATATAATTTAACCGTGTGGTATAATTATTATTATTATTATTTATTACTAATTAAAACTTATTAGTTACGTTTTTGGATTACAGGGATACGTTTTCACATGAAATAGAATACTTTTAATTTGAAATTGATTATAATATAATTACATTTACTATCAAAGTTGGAATTATGAAATTATAAGAGAGTAGAAAGGATATTTTCTGTGAAATCTCTTCAAATCTGAACACATAAGCGATGATAAAAAAAATTATGTATTCCGCAAATTAACTCTTTACGTTCTTTCAAATCTTTAAAAACGAACAAGATTTAACTTCTAATCCATCTGTGCAATTCCTCGTGAACAGAAATTTAGGTTCAAGCGAACACAGTTTTCAACAGAATTAAGATGAAAAAAGAAAAAATGTTGTGCGTGGGAAGCCACATCCATTCATATGTGAGAAGGGCATGCACGCCACCTGCTTGTGTTTATGCAAACTGTTACACGCAAGAAAAACAGTGGCCATGTGGACTGTACTCCAAATTCCAAACCCAGAAGGCCAATACCTTTCTCTGCTGCTGCCATGCCTACCCTCCAAAATCAGTAATACTACCTTCACAAGCAAATCCCTTTTAAGATCATCTTCCTTCAAATCATACTCAAACATCACAGCCAATTGCTTAAACATGCACTTCTTTAATGCCTTTGGTTGCTCATTATGACTCATTTTTTCACCTTTGTTTTATTTCCAGTTAAGTTTTTAATAGCATTTGTTAAAAATAATAATCACTTCATAAAACATGCTCATCTTATATTTATTTTTAAACAGTTACGTAAGTAAAGCTGTGTTTGATGTAATTAATAATATCTATTGGCTTATATATGATTAAAAAAAAATATCAATTATGGGATCTTTGAAAATGACTTCTACCAGCCCATGCAATACCAAGGTATTTATAACTATATTATTATAAATTATCATCTTATGTCCTAATCTTAAAATACCACAAATTAATTAATTTTTGATCATTTTTTGTTTATAGCAACATGGCGATTCCTGCTGGCCATTATTATTCGCTGATGCCACACTTAATATTATAATTCCTTATATTAAAGACCTCCATTACTTTATTTCATTATTAAACTTACAATCAATCATCAACCTCGATCTTCTCCCAAAACGTACATTAAAATAACTAAACTAAGAAAATGTTATAACAGAAAATGATAATGCTGTTTTGAAGGAAAAATATTTGAGTTTATAATCAAATGCATGCATACTGATTTAAAATTTTGTGATTAATATTCTTTTTACTGAGATATTTCCATTTTTCTTACAAGCAAAATGCGTTATTTTTATATATTTTTTATTTATTTTTTAATTGTTTTCTTTATTTTACTCCAAAACCATAACCTATTGAACTAACAAAAGCAGAAGTTTGATGAAAAACTTGCGTTTCCCCAAATATGCGTTGCTATTATTTTAAGTCAACTCTTGTGTCTATCAATGTCACTCACATCACAACTTATTACAAATTTTATGCTTTCCATCCCATTCCATTTATAAGCAACAAACAAACACCATTCTAAAAAACTCAAACGTAGCCCTTTTGTGTTTTCTCAAGCTCTCTTCTTCATGCTGGCTCTTACCATTCCCATGGCCGTCGATCACCACCCTTCCTCGTTGCCGTGGCAGCCCCGCCGCAGGCTCTCCCGGCTCCGCCGGCGGAAGGTGCAGACGGTGCGGCTGGGCGCTAAGAAGCCGCGCCGCCGAATTTTCGGGCTCCTTAAGATGTTTCGAAAGATACGTTTAAGGTGGCTCAAGTTACAATACGTTCGCATGTTGAAGAGGCTGAAGGAACACTACCGAAACCTTGTTAAGGATCTTGTCGAAGCTGGGTCCACCATTGAAACCTTTCAGCAACGTCTTTTCATCGAAAGCACTTTTGCAATTCCCGTTGGGCTTAACTTGTCTACCTACCCTTCTCGTCTTGGACCAGATCGCTCTCGAATCTTCTTCATGTAAAGTTTTTTTCTTTTTATTTTCCTCTTAAACCTTCTCTCTAATTTCTTTTATCATATGTGTATGTATATTGGAAGATAAACTATAAGGAAACCCAAGTTCCTTGTATTTGTATCCTTCCATTTGTATTATTCTTGAAAAAAAAAATTCTCCTTTCTTCTTCTTCTTCTTTCCCCTCTTCAGTTATTGGTTTAATTTTTGAGAAATTGTGAAAAAAATTACATAAAGAGAATATAAAACAATTGGGTTCCCTCATGTGATCATGTTCACCTTCGTTTACATGGAAACACTGTCAAGACACTGAGACATTATCTTGGTGTGGATATGTCTCTTTGGCTTGATATTTATCTATCAGAGATTATTACGGAGTTCAGGTTTTGGAGCTTTATTCCTTACAGTTTCTAAGATCTGAAGAACACTAATGCTGATTGAAGAATGTTACTACCGTGAAAAAATGTAAGAAATGAAAAAGATGAGTTCCATTCCAATGAGTTATGTTGGTAATTAATAATAATAAATGCATCTGTTTCTGCAAGTAATACGTCTAAAATTTAATCTTATTTTCAGTTCTTATTTAACTAATTAATTTATTAAGGTTTTAATTCATTTGTTGCTTCCTCTACACGTATTGACATTTTACTTCCATTTGCTACAATTACGAAAAATCCATCACATATTTTTATATACATATATAATGGGATTTAAGATATTCTTATTTACTTGCATGAACCAAGGGAAATATATGTATGAAATGTTTAAATAAAAAATGAAATGAAAAAACTGTTTTGTATTTAAATATTCAATTTTTGTTAGTATTGGTATGCAATGTGGTTAAAAACCTTATTTTGCACGGATTAAAGGAGATTGAATTCCACAACCTGGGATATTACCTAAACTAAACTATGATTGTTTTAAAACATTTTTGTAGCACCTTAATTATAATTACCACTTTAATTTCTCTGTGGTGTTTATTTTATATACTCAAAATTACAAAAGACAATATCTGCATTCCAATTTTGGAAATTTTGATGTGAATGAATATTGCCTCCAGCTCATGATTGTTGCAACAATCAATGTTTCACAACTGGTGTCGTTAAGGTGTATATTATTATTCTTCAAAAAATAAATAAATGGTGGAATGTGATATGTGTTGTTCAAGTTATTATTCTCTTTGACCATGGAGAATAACATATTGGAAGAAACATGGCTCTTAATTTTAAAATTGCAATAAAGCCAAATGCTGTCTTCTTAGGCCCTGTCTGTCACATTGAACACAGAAGTAAAACAATAACCTATTTTTATTAATATTTTTAATTAAAATCAACTCATGATTTTGATAATTACTGTCAGATATTAAAAGGAAATGCGGTGACTATGCTATAATAGACAAATGTCAGATATTAAAAAAAATGTGGTGACTATGCTATAATAGACAAATGGCAGATATTAAAAAGAAACGTGGTGACTATATGCTATAATAGACAAATAGTAAAAATACACATAAAAAGGCTAATCCGGTTGTTTAAGTCATGCTTAATATTGATCAGTTAAAAATAAGTTCGATGAGTTTGCGTTATTAGTTTAAAATGGATTTTCTGTTTGACCTATTGTCACACTCGCAAGTTGGTGGAATGATCTTTCTATTATTTTTTTTCTATAAAGTTTTAATATCACATTTTTTTATTTTTTATCTTTTACATTAAACGGATTGATGACGGACTTTCGAATTGATTCTAGAATAAAAGGTTGTCTTTCGAACAATTTTAAATATTGACCTTTCGAACAGTTTTAAATATTGACCGAATTATATCAAATTTTGGTTAACTTTGATCAAACGGACTAAGTTAATTTGGACTTAGAAAGTTGAAAATGTTATTCTAATTGTTTTTGTCTGACAGATTAACTTACTAAACTTAATCCTTTTTGTCATTTTATTAAAAATTCATAATATACTTATTATTGCAAATTAAATTTTCTTAAAATATTGATAAAGTTCGTTTAATTAGAATCGAGAATCATGACTCACTATTTCGATCAATAATTTAAAAATTAAAAAATGTATTAGAAAGTACATTGCTATTTTGTTTACTAAAATACAACGAGTGAGAATAGAAAACATGAAATAGTTTTTCCTGTCTGTGGCTTATGAAATGTTTAATTATTCGTTATCCCTGTTCGCTGAGAAAGATGGAAAGCGATAAGAAATTATTTCGTGCGGTTTTTTTCTCCTAACTAATTTTATTAAAGAAAAATAAAATACATATTTTTATTTTTATTGATAAAATTTGGAAAAAAAAATCTTTTATACTCTGCATTGAATGATATTAAGTAAGCAAATATTAATAATTTGATATAAATATTATTTGTACAGTGCTTTTTAATCTTTATAACAGGAGTTTTCTTTTTCTTTTTCTATTTTTTCGTATTTTTTCATGTTATTTATTTTAATTTCCTCGAGTTCAGTTTCGGTGACGACATTTGTTAGTTCAATTCAACCAATCAATGATCAATAATATTTATCGTATTTTATATTTTTGTAGGTTTCTTTTGTATCTTGCAATGATAAATTATATAGGAATAACACAATTCTTTCATTTAGAAAAATAATACCAAGGTTATTCCATAATATCTATATAGATGAGATGATTCAAGTGAAAAATCAACATTCCATTAACTTATTTTCTCAGAGTAAAATTCTTGGAAAAATAGGAGATTTCAAATAATTGCGTTAAATTCAATGAAATATTCGGTATATATCTTCTAAGAAAATATGTTTTATATGCATGTTTTGAATTTAAGCTATAAAATTAAGTCAAGTCAAATTTAATTAATGTTTTAAAAAATATTATAAATTTCAAGTTAACTAATAAAATTTAAAATGAATTTCATTAACTAAAGAAAAAAAAATGAAACGTATTGAGAGGTAGTGTTCAATACACACTAAATATGAGTTTGTATGTTACAAACACAGCCTACCTCCATAATTAGTTCTCAAAGACGCTACCAGAAACGAATTTATTAATTTTTGTAATACAATCCAATGATCTGAGTATATTATTATTTATACAATACAATAGAACAATACTGTAAGCAGAGATTAAAAAATATGGAAAATGAAAAAAAATTATCGTCAGCACATGCGTCACTGCTTTATGACTATTTTGCAACAATTAATCAGAATAATGTTTTCACCTCAAACCAACATTACTCCCTTTGTTCTTAATTATAAATTTTTTTCCTTATATTTAAAAATTTGATGCCAGTATAAGCATGTTTAGTTACGTGTTAAAATTTGTAGTTAGCGTGACTCTCTTTTACATTAGGATGGAAAATATCCAGTGGTTTAATCATGCATTGATGATTTTAATTTTCATTTGCATATAATCAATGGTAACTTTTGACGATGGTATGATGCTATTTTTATGATTCATACAAAAGTGTTATGATTAACTCCACAGTGCTTATCATTTGTCATTACCATCGCGTGTGTTTAGAGAAAAAGAAAAGTACCAATAATCTTAACAAATTGCGTGTTAGAATTAGTTTAAGAAAGGAAATAGTTTCTGTGGATATGAGTGTTGAATTTTTGTGTCACTAATATTAGTGTCCATATAATAAATGTTTGAAGGTATTTTAGATTTTTCAATACTAAATATATCAATAAATTTTAGGATGACTAATATAAAAAATTGTTTATTAAATATAACTTTTATTAAGAATGGTAAATTTGTGTTAATTTCCTGGTTAATTAGAAATATTATAATCACACTTAGAAAATACATTATTAGATTTTTCACACTTGAAATAGACGGGTCCCTTTAATATGACAATTTTTAGTATAATGTTTTTCTCTGTATTTAAAGCATATGATATGATTATTCACAGGTCTTTTAGATCTTAACGCGATTTTGCTTGATATTTATCCAAGGGATTGATTCTTAATGATAGAACTTAGGCTCTTACACCTAAGGGATTAGAGTTTGAGTATTTTAGTGGGTTGACTTGAGTGTTAGATGGAGAAGAGATGTTTTAGTGAATATATGACAGTGAAGCCGGTGAATTTTGCCTTTAGCATGTCATTATATTCCATTTCTGACCTTTCCCCTTTTTTAAGTGTCTCAAACTATCAAAGTCCGCCTTTAATTTTTTGTTCTTTTATTTTGTTGCACATAATTTTACATTCTTTAGTCTAGATGAGTTACTAATTGTACAATTCTATAGTATTACACGACTTTCCTGACAATTAATACTTGGTCTTACAATGTCTTATTACCTAAACAATTGGGTGCGCTTGCCCAGGAGCTAACAGCCGACATGTATTCGGCCAAGTCGTTATGATGTTGGATTAAACTATTCATGCTGAGTATATTTAGGTATGGGTGGTCGAGATGTGTTCGGACGTGTGAAGAAATATTTTTGGTTAGTCGATATGTAGTTGGCCAAGCTATTACATTTCATGTTCATATCATAAGGTCCAAGTACATATAGACCTAGGTAGTCGGATGTCCTCATACATATATGGTACACTAGCCCCTTAGGCTCGATGTGTCTATACTCGAGTCTTCAAACTGCATCTATGGTATATGTCTTTGTGTTGCGTAGTTATGAAAAAAAATGTATTTCTTTGCTTACCTGACCCTATGGATATAATAGGCACCCTAGCCTTGAGAAATGTAGCGACAAATAAGTTGTAATGACAAAGTGTCAACCTAATTTGATGTGGGAGATGAAGGGTCGTCAAGGTGCACATGAATTGAAGCGACATTGAGAAGGTGAAGAGTCATGATCCTTGGCCCATAGGTCTGACGAGATCTAGGGGTTGAGATGAGGGGGTAGCAAAACAAAAGGGTGTGAAGCTTTGCTATAAAAAAGGGGGCTCATTTGCCTTAGTTAAGCACTAAAATCTTTAGAGTTTACTTTATTGTCGATATCTTTGAGAATAATTTAGTACTAAAAAGTCGACTAGTAACAAGTATTTCACATAATGAGTCAAATATAAGTTTTGTGGAAGAGACGAGTAATGGTAGTAGTCAAGCTTGTAACCCTCTAGTGCATCATTGTTAAGGGCCCTCAGGTGTGATTTAGGAAGTGACTATAAAGAATAAAGAGGATGATTTTGAGGAGCATGTCGAGGACAAGTTAAATCGGAGGGAATGTTATGAATAGGTGGATCCATTATTGATGAAACATTTATCCAAATTCACATGGTCATGAATACTAAACTCTTGGTTAAATAGTATATATTTGTTCGAGAGAGAAAAGGTAGAGAATATAATATCCTTCAAGAGGATAAGAGCCATAAATAATGTTTATCATTATCAAGACGGGTATGGGGAGGACTTCTTCTATATGTTCATAGCTTTTTTTATTCAGCTTCATGTCTGGCTACCTTTTGACGAGTTCACTATGGGTGTTCGGCATTTTCTTAACGCTACGCCAAAAAAACTTCATCAAAATAGTTTAGGTTCTCTACAGGCATTTAGGTTAATGTGTCAAGCACTATACTTTTCACCTTCAAGTAAATGCTTTCTCTACTTTTACCTAACTTGGCCCACGTCTACATGTTTACTTAGTGCATACTTGTAATCATTCAAAAAATTTAAGAATGGATTTTTCAAGCTAATATGAAGATTTTCTAGTGTTCGCTGGTTACTTTGGCAAATGCATTTTGTTTTTTATAATTTGTGGAAAGTAATCACTTTTTTCCATAAAAAACTTTGAATAAACTATTGATTTAAGTTGTTTCAACTACAAAATAATCTAATTGAAATGTATACTACAATAAAATGATAGCATTTCCTACCTTGAATGCCTTAAAGAATGCTCAGAATAGGAAGAAGGCTCCAAAAACTCGTGGCACTGGTAGACGATGGACTACAAACACTAGCTAACGAGTATAAGGAGACAAGCAATGGTCGACTAGTGATAAGAGCACCTATGGCTGCAAGATTGATGACGATTATTGTTGGATCTTTGGAGCAATAGGAGCACCTACTATGTGTAATGTTTGATTATCTGAGTGATAATATCATACTTAGGCATCACACTTGGGTTTTTGAATTTGGGGAAAAAATTTTAGTAAGTGTATAATTTTGAGAGGGAACGACTGAAAAAAGTGAGGGAAAAAGAGGTAAATGTGAGAGATGTATTACAATTTGTGTAGGTCATAAACATCTTAAAAAAGAATTAAAACTTCATCATTATTAGTTTTTAGACTATCCACCAGAACAATCCAAAATTATATTAATTTGTGAGTTTTTTTAAACTTTCACAAAAATAACCCCCACTAATATTTTTTTGTTGTAATGAACTTTAATCGTTACAAAGTCAAATTATTCCTTCTAATCCCTAGTGTCTACTTATATGTATGTTTTATTGCCTCTTTCCAACGATTAAAATGTCTTAATCGTTCTTCAATTACGTTGAGATCTTCACGGTTTGAGGATTTGATGTCTATAATAGCACTTCGACATTGAAGTTAGGTATATTCAAATAGTAAAAAACACAACAATAAATCGACTCAAGAGTCATACATCGTAAATAATGCACTTTTATAATATTATTATGAGTCGTTATCTTATTGGATTTATGTTGATTAAATTAGACATATTCTAAACAATTTTTGACTAAATCAGATCTATTCTAGATAATTTTAAGATATGTTGATATTGTCTTAATCCTTAATTAATCAATTTTGATTTTGTTTATCACATCATTTAGGTTACATCATTCATAAATAATTAAGGTGTAAAATCCTTTTGATTTAAGTGAATAATTAAGTATCGCGATTTAACTAATATGATCTTTATGATGAAACAATTGATACAATAAGAAACAAAGTAATGTTTGCTTGTGTTGGAGTTGTCCAACGCCCACTGCCCCTTGTTATGATTGGTCTGAATAAAACGTGAAAAAGGTTCGTTCAACAATAATTGAATAATAAACCAAATACACCATTACCTCTTTCCTTTTAAGGGTTACCATGTCCCAAAAGCCGGTGCATGACTTTGGAGGTATGGCCAATGACACATAAATTGCGCATCATTTTTGGACCATTTAAGAACACTTAATTTAATTCTAAATATTTTAATTCTGTGGTGCATCTTCCTCATATTTAATTTCAAAATTTAAGTACTACTCATATTTATATTCTTTATTTAATTAATTTTTTTTCTGTGTAAAATTAGGACGAATTCAAATAATATTCATGACTAACATTCCTAATTACTGTCAAGCCAATATTGAATAAAAAACATTTGAGAAAAATCACTGATACGTAGATATCGCCATTTTCACTTTCGATGAACAATTAAATTTGATAAACAATCATCACTAACTATAGTGGGTGACTTAAGTATTAAATAATATGTAATTAGTGAAACCGCAACTATTGGATTTGATTTTTTAAATGTACTATAACATTGTTTTAATTTTTGGAGTCTCGGTCCAGCCCAAAGAAAGTTAGGCCCACAAAACTTTAGTGGATTTATTAAATTAATACTGCTTATGTTCACTAATTTTCCATTAAGAAAATATTTTAAAGGAATATTTAAGTAAACAAATTACCAAAAAAGTGACATTAATAATATTGGAATGAAACTATCTATTTTTCTTTTGTGATTTTGTTTTGATATGAGTGAATAAGAAAATAAGATAGAAAGTGGTAGGGTAGAGTATTATAACCCTATCAACCCACTAAAATTTGTTTAATATTTGGGAGCATTTTTCACATGTGAAACTCTTGAGGGATTTTTCTGGTTATCATTCTCTCAAAGTGGCTTATAACTATGCCACATACTTAAGTGCCGTAGGAAATATATCCTATATACGACAATATCTTTGATATTTGATTTTATATTCACCTAACATTAATGCATTAATGGTAGTTTCATATATCTTCCTTTTGGGGAAATTTTAGTTATCTGTTTCACACAACATATTATTTAGAACTATGAAAATTCTTAAATTTATTATATAAAGGAAAAATATTATTACATTTAGTGTATTATATTTTTTCTATTAGACTAATTTCATTAAATGCCACAGCATTTATTGCTATAAAAAAGTAATTAATTATCCTTTTTATTATATAAAAAGGAATACACATTTTAATAATTCTTTTATAAAAGACTTAATTGATTAGGTCCTCTTAAAAAAAATTAAGTTAGCTCAATTTGATTTTTTTTATACTTTTTAATTTAATTTGGTCATCGTATTTTTAAAAAGATTTAATTTGATTCTCAATGTTTACGCTGTTAAAATTATTAATATCAAAATGAGGCGGTTATATATATATATATATGAAACATGACTTTGTATTGATTGTGTATTTATAGGTATCATTTTGGGGTTTAATATTGTTTAATGTAGGTGAGAAAATAAATTGGTGTTATTGCGTTTGGATTTGATTTCGAAGGTGTGTTTTTTATTACATTTGTTTAGTGGATAAGTTTGAATTTGTACTATGTCGATATTCTAAAGGTAGTGTGATGGTTGTGTATGTGGTGGGTGGATTATGGTCCCTTAAAAGAGATTATGTTTTAGTGTTTGTTTTGGGTTGTGGAGTGTAATTTGTTTTCCTTGGGCATTGCTATTTAACATGGTAAGTTGTTATATTATATAGGTTGGGATGTATTATGATTTTTTTGAAGTTATATTCCAACATGGTGGACACTTTCTAGACAATAAGACCTTCAAATATAGTAATGAGAAAAACAATAGATGGTTTTACGACCCAGATTGGTGAAGTTATTTTAAAATATTGAGAAAAATTAAAGAGATGAATTATAATGTCGCAAAGGGTTATGGTATAATTTTGGTACTGATTTTGTGGTGGAGAAAAAGTTGCAGCTCTTGTGTGATGATAATGGTGTAATGAACATGGTATATATTGTGAGAAGAAATGGTGAGGTGTAATTTTTTGTAGTACATATAGTGTCTAAAGATGAAGTAGTAGATAATTTCTTGGAATATTATCCAACGGGTGATGAACCTATACACAATGAGTGTTGAAGTGGAGGGTGAAGTGGTTATGAGGATGGAGATCACATGGATGTTGAGGCTGACGTTGTAGATGAGGATGATGGGGCTAGTGAAGCTGACATGCAAGATGAGGTTGATCTTTAGTGTAAGCAAGGGATGAAGGGTGATAATGAGGTTGACTTTGATATGCAGGATGATGTTGATAATCATCACAAGGATGAGATGGAGGCTGAGTGTGAGGTTAAGGTTAAATTTGGAGTGGAGGCTGATAACAAGGGAGATGATAAGGTTGAGGTTGAGAGTTGGATTGAGTCTCAAGGTCATGATTTGGGTGATAATGATGATGCAACTAGAGATAAGTCTAACATGAAGGTGTTGAGAATGTAAAAGAACTAATTCATGTTAGTGTTGATTATGATCAACATAATATAGTTGACCATAATTGTAGGAGGATAATGTTAAAGTACAAGTTGAATTTAGTAAGTTAAGTACCAAAATACGAAAAGGGGGGATGATGAGGTTGAAGATTTGGGATGTCATGAAATTGGTAACATGAAGATGCATGATAAGGGATTATCTAATAACGAGAGGAAATCGAACCAATAAAGAGACTACAATGATGTTAACTACACCCAACAAACAAATCAACCTTATTAACAACTTCATCCACTTTCTTGAAACCTTAACTTCTTTCTCTAGATTATATATCTTCCTCATAATAGTAGCGTCTCTTTCGTCACCACCATCTTCGGCGCACCATTTGAAATAATTACACCAAATCAAAGCTTCACTTCCACTTTTTTATTCACAATAATGAAAATAAAACATAATCTTCTAGTTAGCTACAAAATAAAAGAGCAAAAACTTTGTGAGTCTAACCTTGTAGTTAAGGCAACCTCAAAATTGTCTCCCACAATTTTTAGCAATTATAGTCATTCTCAACACAACAAACTCTCCATAATTACAAATGGGTGTTCCACTGAACCCCAAGAACCACTGTCGTGAAAGGAAATGCTATAACTTTGCATCTCCATGAATTACATCCTTCACGGATTAGGACAAATTACATTTTATTTCCTAAAAATAATATTGCATACAAATTATATTTTCTCCTCACCAATAACACTCCAAAATTAACTGTTTTGTCACGTCACGTTTCGCAATGACATATCATCACTATCTAAATCACTATCTAAATAACGTTTACTCAAACATAATAAAAAAAAGACTAAATTAAACTATTTTAAAAAATATAAAAGCTAAATTGAATAATAAAAAAGAGACCAAATGGAACCAATTTAAAAAGAAAATTAGAGATTAGAGAACTAAATCAATTAATTAATAATTAAGCCTTTATAAAAAAGATGTTAGTTATAATTGTAAAAACAAGGAGCTTTATGCAATTTCTATACAAAGACATCACACAAAATCTAATAAATATATAAAAATAAAAGAGAGGGGTGGATTAGAAAGAAATAAAGACGATTTTTTTTTACTCTTTATATAAGTATGTTTTTATATTTTATTTCTATCAATAGTTTTCTAGTAATGTACAACCAAAAACGAAATACAAGTGATAAAACATAACAAATTTTCATAGCTTGTAAGTTTTAAATATAAAGATAAAATAATTAATTAGATTTATAACGGGTATATATATTTTCTAGCCATTCCTCTTTTTTTCTCTTTATTTTGGAGATTCTGAGGAACAATGATACACAGCAAAAAAATGGTCTAAGACGGTGGCAAAAATTGATGAAATCATTTATACAATTTAATGCTTTATGTTTTTCCTGTGAGCGGAAAAATGATTTCTTTATTATTTGTTGAACTATTTTGCTTTATTGATTGTACAAAATGCATATCAATATAGTTACTATTTGAGAGGGGAAAATGAGTTCAGGACCCTGCCATAAGAAAAAAATGATTTTATTTTTAAAATATAAGATGACAATAAAATTTGAAAGGTTAAAGTGTATATAAACTATTTGATATCTAGAATAAAAATACAACAAAACAATAAAAAATAAAATTTTGTGCTTGTGAAAGCGAGAGAAGAGAGTGTTAACTTTTCATATCTTTTAATAATAAAAGGAAAATCTATCTTACTTATGAAATCCTATTCCACTATCTCATACACTTCATTTACATTTTTTAAACATTCTAAAAAAAATATCATTTTTCCTTTACACTTACACATCGACCTCAACTTTCCTTTCACCAACATTTCAAGCTATTATATTTATATTATTTAGTAAAGAGTATAATAATATTTCACTTAAAAAAATCAACTAATCAATTTCCAAATTAAATTCTTTAATTTAATTAGTAAATATTAATTTTGTTAATATACACTAAAATTGTAAAAACTTGTTTTTACGAATATTAGAAGGTAATGTTAATGTTGATGAAAAATAATAATTATATTCTAAGTTAAAAAGATATTAGGTAAAAATTAAAACAATTGTATTGTTTATTTATGTTAAACCACCTCTCATTCAAAAGTTTAAATCGTCTAATTTCTATATATTTTCTTTTTAGAGTCTTGAAAATATTTGTTTCCTTTTTTTCTTTCTAAAGTTATGCATGATCTGAAGATATAGTTCAGTATAGACCTAATTCAAATGAAGAGTAAGTTTTTTTTTTCTTTTTTAATTTTGAAGTCTTATTTTATTTTATTTTATTTTTTGTTTCATTCATATAATTTCTAAGTCGCCACTTGGGAGAGGATGGATATGTCATTCTAAATTTGTAGTGGTAAGAATATTTGTTACATAAACATAATAAATATGAAAAAGGTCATGTAAACACGAATTCCATAAATTAAAAAAAAAAATCTTTATATAACAAACTATTTTTAATTTTAAAAACTTATGTTTATAGAATTATAATAAAATAATATTTTATTCATAAAATATTATTTTAAGCCACTCTAATTTGTATGTTCTAAATAATTCTCTTCTTATGATACGTAAGTCCTAGATTTTGAGAAAATATCATCCACTGAGTGAGTTGATACGTAAGAAAGATAGCAGGAGAGAAAAAAAAAGTTATTAAAAATTCAAGAAAGAAAAACATTATTAGTTTTTTTTAAAACTATATTTCACCTTAAAACAATCTCTATCGGTTGTGGATTTTTATTTTCTAATTTTGTAAATATAATATATAAATAAAATGATAATATTATGATAGAAACATTATTGTGGCCGGTGACTAAAAGTTGGTGGAGAGAACTCAACTTTTAGCTACTTTTTATTAAGATTAACTTTAGCTTCTGACTTTTCATCAAGGGTTTTCCAATTTTATATCCATGCATTAGACCGTGCTAAATTATTAAATATATGGTGAATAAAAAAGTAAATAACTTATTCTATTAAATAGAGTAAATTATTTAAAAATGCCACGCCTGTATATAATAGTGAAAGGCAATATAGTTTGCATCGTTTATTAAAGAGATTTCGTATATGAAGGGAAAACATTGTACATTGTACATTGAACATGTTTGAATATTTGTGGGGTATAAGATCATAAAACTAAAATAATATTTTGTTCATACTCTTTAATAACACCTACAAAATCATAGTACGAAAATCGAAAATCGAAATTATTGTTTGATTTATTAGTCTTAAAAGTAAGTGAAATCATTTATACCATAATGAAACGAAAATATATTTCACTAGTTTTTAATATAATTTTGAAACAATATTTTATTGGGTTTAGTGGAATCTATACCTACCAAAAAGGGTAATTTATATCCCAACATTTGGTGTAAAACAAACTAACTTCCGTTTCTCACTTTACATAGACACAAAACTCTCTTACTTTGAAATTTCAAACCTAGTTATCTCAATCACTATATAAACGAATATTCAAGACTTCATACAAGCTTTTTTATTTTGTTCGCATTCGAAAGTCATAAATAAACAAATGCAGCTTCTATGTTATCAATCTTCTTTCTTTTCTTAATATGTAAATTCAATTCTATTAACTAATATAAATTCATTGTTTTAAGATTAACTATTCTTTTCCTAATAATATATATAAACTTATGCGTTAAAGTTTCAATCGACTAAGCTATGTTGCCATGGAATGCAAACGCTAATCAAAAGAGCACTTTATTTTCCAATGCACGTCATGTATAAAAAAAGGAAAACTAGGGTTTCTTTTTATTATCGTGTTCGTTTGCATTTCAAACTGATTAACTAGTTGTGCTTCACTAACACAAAGAGAAATGTTCTCCATGAGAAAAGGATTGATATGTTTATCTGAATGGAATCGATTCCAATCATTAACTTTACTCAACTGTAGTTGCGTACATCAAATTAATTAACCCTAATTACTTTTTTTCTCTTCAAATTTTCATGATTTTGTTAAAAACTTTAGTTTGCATAAATGATGTATTATCATTAAGTAGAATTAATTATAATAATGATATCGTGAAGAATGGGCATTAGAAGAAGGTTTATAGTTGTTATATATAATATTAATATTAGAAGCATTGGATAGTTCCTTGAAAACTAGAATTTGGAAAAGTTAATGTTTTGATTCTTTTTGGCTGCTGTTGACTGATGAAAGGAGATATGAGAAATGGTGTTGATCCTTATCCACGCAATTTCTTGTTCGATGAAGAGTATTAATTGTGATATAAGAGTTAGGCCAAGAAGGAGGCAAACACGAAAGTTCATATGAAGAAAATCCTTCTTTGGCGATGACCTATATATAAATGCAGTCAAATTAAATTACCTTTTCAAATTGTAAATATTAATTATATGGAAATTAGGAATTATCGTTAATGAAATTCCCAAGTTTAATTATTATTATTATTATTATTATTATTACAATTAGTTTCTGATAATATTGAGTGTACGTTTTTTTTTCTCTCCCGAATTAATTCTCAATTTTCTTTTATCCTTTATCTTGATTTTACAGTCCAAAATAGCACAAGAGTCTTGGAAACTAGTATAGAATAATATTTGACGATAAATCTTTATATGAATGGCAACTTTTGCGTTACAATGTGTTTAGGTCAGAAATATTTAAGAGGATAGTTTATTTTTTATAAAATGTTTAAAATGTTATATGACAATAATATGTCATCTAGATAATAATTTTTTTTAAAAAAAATTGTTTAAAAAATTGACGACTTGAATAATTGTATTACTTAAACTATTTAAAATTAAAGAATGTTAATTAACTTTTGTCAACAAATGAAAATTGAAATTTTTCATATTTCATATTTACTTTTTTTCTCTTTATATTTTTTTAACTTAGTTTTAGTTGAAGGTAATATCACCTTGATTAAGACCCTCACGAGTATTACTTTTTTGTTAATGTCGATTAAGGCTATTTATTAATGTTGATAATAATTATTTTGTGATGTAAATTTTGAAGATTATTATTATTATTTCTTGTTTGTAATTAGTTATGGTTTTCTCGACCCATGTTGAAGAGATTATCTTTTAACGGATGTAAATTGAATTCTTTCAATCAAAAGTTTATTATAATTATCTTTTTTATCATGTAACATTAATATCATTCTTTACAAAAAAAAATAATAATTTACAATTAGTTTTATAATAAAATAAAAAATATTACTCCACATGCAATGAAACAAGGTGTGCATGTGTGACCAAAAATAAAAACAATTTACTCTAAGTGAATTCAAACTTTAATTTAGAACTCATTTTATAAGTTTGAGTTAGATTTAAAATCTATTTTTTATATTATATCATAATTTTGAAATAAAAATTATTTTTATAAAGTTTATCGTTTGATAGATTTATTAATTATTTCTAGAACCAGTTCAAGGTGTTAAACACCCACTTTAGCTTAAAAATATCTAAACTTTCTTAGTATAATATTATTTTATTAAATAAATTATAAGATTATATTTAAGAGAAAAGGTTTCAAATTCTTTTTGTACTAATATATTTATGTTAAATTAATTATAAAATTTGTTTAAGAAAAAAAAACCTGAAATTGTTTTGATATTAATATACTTCTATTAAATTAATTATAAAATTATGTTAAAAGAAAAAAAGATCTCAACAATATTTTTTTAAGTATTAATATACTTCTATTAAATTATAATCTTGTTTAGGAAAAGGAGAATAATTAGTTATCTATTTTTTTATAATAAGTTTTGATTTATATTTTTTTAATCTTTTTGTAACTTCTCCTGTAGTGATTTCATTTTGTCTCTTTTTACTTTCCTTCAATCTAGAATTTCTTTTTTTTTTCTTTTAAAGGTTTTAGCATATTATATTATTTAAATTTGATGTTGTCAGAATATACTAATTTTTTTATCTTCATTTTTATTAATATGTTTTTCTTTTTATTTGTGTTATTATTGCTTTTATTTTATTTGTTGAATTTGTATTAAAATTGTAGAATTTTAATGTTTGGGTACTTTTCGATTTGAGTTTAAAGCATAAAGATTAATAAACCATAACGTGACTCTACGTTCAAAACTGGGTTTCTGTAAAAAGATAATTCAAGTTTAGGGAAAAAAGGATTTACCTTTTGTAACAAAAAAAACATAGAGAAGAACTGAAAGTCACAGTGACACTACTTACAAGAAGCAGCTTTGTTTTTGCTTTATATTCAACCTATTAAATTAATTTTAACACCATGAAATCAAACCAAACATGGCACATGTTTCACTCATAATTTTGCAATAATAAATTTAGATGAGTGTTAAAATAATGTATTAAATAATGCATGAAAAGGAGTTAGTGTGTAATCTTCTATATATACCATTAACAAGTACAGTAATAAGCACTACAAATAAATAATGTAATGTAGGAATAGACGTTGTGTCTGTGTGATGTGATATAATATAAGGAGTAACCAATTTAATCTCATTCAGAGAATTTTAAATATTTTTATATCATTTGAAAAATATAAATTTTAGTTTTGAAATTAAAGAAATGCATTATCACTAATACTTTAATTATTATTTTCATCACTATAAATAGTATAAATTTAATTATCACTTCACTTCTATAACTATCTTTACTTTTATTATTATAATTATAATCAGTATCATTAATTTTATAAGTAACCACAAATCTTATTAACCACACTATGACCACGGTTATAAATTATACTTTTATTATTATTGTTATTATACACTACATTTAGTATATTAAAAAGACTTTTACTATATTTTAAGATATCAACATCAATATATTTTAAAATGTCCAATAGATAGTAATACCAAAAATTCAACAACAAAAAATCAAATTAATCAAAATGATATGTACTTAACATTTTGACCACTACCTAAATAAACTTTAAAACTAATTTAAATCAATAAAAAATTAAAGCAATTTATTTAAAAGCTATTTAAAAAAATTAAGATTAAAATTCATCTGAGACTTGAAGTCTAACTTTTTAAATTTAAGAAATGAATTTTTAGTAAAATAAAAAACAGTGTAAGAATAATATTTCTTACATGTTCATGATTTGATGGTTAAATAAAGAGGAGATACAGAATAGACCCTCCACTCCCAGCTGCTACAAATACGGAAACACCTGAATATGGTATGATGCCACATTCAATTAACTAATTGATTATTTTATGGTAAAAATAATTTATGTGCAATAAAAAGGAATTAAAATTCAATTAACTAATTAAAGGTAAAATAGATTAACAATGGATATTTAATTAAATGAAAAGGCTCAATCAATGACGCCTTTAGATATTATTTTCTATTTATCTAATATTCAAAACTTTTATATTTTTTAACTGAATTTTTGTTGTTTATTATTTTATTAAATAAGTAATGTGATTAGTATCACTATCTTGCTTATTTGTTATTAATATCATGTTTATATTAATAATAACATTTTTCTCACATTTATTAATACATAAAAGCAAATGAACAAGATAATGAAACAAATAAGCATCCAATTTATTACAATATAAAATATTAAAAGGCAATTAAATCATGTAAAAATTTTAAAAACTCAATATAAAACATAGCAAACACTGAATTGAAAATAAAGAAATTTATCGAAAACTTGAAATTTAATTAACTCAAATAAAAATTGGAATAGAAATCTATTCGGGTCAAGAAGTGGTATGGTGAATTCAAGATCCGAGTCAAGGTGGATTGATCACTATTTTGACATTTTGCAGATATGACCCTGGAGAATGAAGCACGGTGGCAGCGTGAAATAAAACATAAACCAGCTTTCCGTGTTCTTTCTATAGAAACGCGTTTTTTTACTTTGAAAAGTGGAAACCAATATTCCTCAGTTCTCAGTTTGACTCCTGCAAAACCCATTTATTTTTATTTTAAATGAAGAATAATAATCACAACCACAAAATCCATACAGCATTAATATTTCGGGAGCCATCAGCAAAATAAATAAATTAGGTTAGATCAAGTATTGTGGCTATTCATTGTGTCTATTAATATTTTTCAATCATAAGAATATAATCTTACACTTTAAAACAAATTCCCTCCTTATAAACAAATAAATAAATAATTTTAATAATTGTTTTATAATCACCAGTAAAAAATAAAATATATTTAAAATAAAGTTTTGTTTTAGACCATCACTATTTCTAAAATTCTATTTTTTAGGGTTTTACACAAAGTGAGTATCATTTCTTCATTTTAAAAGAATGCAAATTATTATTTTATAAAAAAAAATCGATCTTATAATTTATTAATGCAAACATATTACAGTTATTTATTATTATTTTTAAATTAGTCCTTAATTATCAATAGTTATACTGTACACTTAAATCGTCACCATTAAATATGGCAACATTTGTCATTATAACTGTTTTCTTTTTGTCACATATAGATTTTATTATCATCATTATTTAATACTTACTTTTCTCTCATAAACTTACTTATTTCTTTGCCTTTTAAAACTTCTAACATACTGCTTGTTTTCATTTTTTTTTCTTATTAAAATTTTATTTTACTTTTCAACCCCGAAGTCTTAGATTTGATTATTTTTTATTTATTTTTTTATTTATGTACTCTAACATTATGCATAACATCATTCATTAATAATCCGCCACTCATGGTTGACATATCTAATTAATCTAAAAGTCTAAAAATAAGTCACATATTACACAGAAAATATAGTTTTTCTAAGAAATATTAATGATTAAAATTATAAAAAAAATACACATTTAAGGTTATTAATATACTTTTACATTAATTTACACTAAAACATCTTATTTATTTTGACGTGAAGGCAATATATGGTAATTTTTGCAGTGTTGACCAAAAAATTAAAAATTGGAATGTAGTTGATGTTGGTGATGATGAACACCATTTTTAGTTAAAGAGCACTACTCGAAGCAAGCTGAAAATAATTACAGAAGATGATGAAGGAAAAGAAAAGGAGAGAAAAAATGTGGACGGTGAAGTGAGATTCATGCTTGCCACCTTTATTAGTCTTCCTTTTCCTTCTCTGCACTGTATATAAAAGAAATCATAGCCAGCTATTGCCATTTCATTTCAACCGACACGCCACTACCCTTTTCTCTCAAATCTGTTTCAGTTCTTGCAAAGAGAGCAAAATCATACTTTTAGAGAGAGATCACACACAACCAAGAAAAAAACTCCATAGAGGGTGAAGATTCAGAACAAACATGGCCCTTACGAAACAAATCATGGGTTCTTCATTGCTAGAGAGGTCCTTGTTTGTTCCTTCTTCCCCTTCATCACTTTTCAACCAAACTCGGTTCTTGGTTCCTTTGGAGAGCAAGAGAGTTCTGAGGGTAAGGAAGGCTGCAAAGTTTCCTGTGGCAACTATAAGTGAAGATTTGGTCAAGGGCTCTTCTTCTTCTTCATCATCATCTTCTTCTTCACCAGCATCTTCTTCCACTTCTTTAGTGTCTACAGAGAAGCCAGTGAAATTCAAGGTTAGAGCTGTTATCACAGTGAGGAACAAGATCAAAGAGGATTTGAAAGAGACCATTGTGAAGCATATTGATGCTCTGGCTGACAAGATTGGAAGGAATGTTGTCCTTGAACTTGTTAGCACCGAGATTGATCCAAGTAAGAATTTCCTTCTGCTGCTGTGCTGTCTCTCGCAAAAACTACTTCATTTCTTTCCAAAACCATCGTCTCTACCTACCCAGTACCATAAATGTTTAAGATTTGTTTCAAAAGTCATTTTTTTCCCTCCCCTTCTAAAAAAGTTCCTTTTTTTTTGGTATTCTTCAGCCCTCTCTGTACACAAATCGCCTAAAGAGTTCTTGCTATCTACTTGAAAATAAATCTTAATTATTTTTTAAAATAATCTGCTTGAAATTGCTTGTTGATGAAGGGTTGTAAAGTGAACGAATCCTTTGGTGCCTTTTTTGTTTTGTAGAGACCAAAGCTGCAAAGAAGAGTACTGAAGCAGTGCTGAAGGATTGGTCAAAGAAGTCCAATCTTAAGGTGGAGAGAGTTAATTACACAGCTGAATTCATAGTTGACTCTAACTTTGGGGAGCCAGGAGCTATTACTGTGACAAACAAACACCAGAAAGAGTTCTTCTTGGAAAGCATAACCATTGAAGGATTTGCCACTGGACCAGTTCATTTCCCCTGCAATTCTTGGGTTCAAGCAAGAAAAGATCATCCCGGAAAAAGGATTTTCTTTTCCAACAAGGTAATCTAATTTTCCATTCTTTTTTTTTCATCTTTTATTAAACTATTATTATTTCTTTTATTTTCTTTTCCTGTTTTAATAACAGGGCCCGGTAAAGTTAGTATTTATTCTGTACACCTATTAGACGACAATATTTGTTTTCTGTTTTTATTTCCGGAAAATAAAAGTCAAAGCAATATTATGCTGGTGTGGAGAATCTTGGAAAGGTCATAAAAGTCGAAAATCATTCTAATACCTTGCAAAATCAGATTTAATTTATTATTTCAATGCCAATGCCTATGAGTGCGTGATAGTATAGTTTCCTCAAGAAAAGAAAAAGCTGTTCCATTATCATTAAAGTGGAAAAACCATTGAGTGATTCCTGTGCGGTTTTGCATGAGCCAATACCTTTGAATTGACCCATCAATTACTTCATCAATCAAATTGGAAACATCCACTATGTGCTCTGTGATAACTATGCATTATACTACTAAGTGGTAGTAATACTATTTTTAACAGAAGTTACAATAATAATCATCTATTAACTTTGTTTCATTCCTATGATTTACTTGAACAGCCTTATTTACCTGGTGATACACCTGCTGGGCTTAGATTATTGAGGGAAAAAGAGCTGAGAAATCTCAGAGGTGATGGCAAAGGAGTGAGAAACTTATCTGACAGAATATATGATTATGATATATACAATGATTTGGGAAATCCAGACAAAGGTATTGAATATGCCAGACCAAATCTTGGAGGATCAGATATGTATCCATACCCAAGACGGTGTCGGACAGGCCGTGAGCCCAGCGACACAGGTAAATCAGGAGTAAATTATATGAATACTTTACTACAAAGTTTTGGAGCATCCCCCAGAAAGTTATTATCATTATAGCTATTACTATTCCTCCATTTTAAGTAGGTGTAACAAGTAGACATTTTTTTGCTGGTTTATACTTAGATTTTGAAAAGAATTTAGTGTGTAAAATGTAACTGAGGTTATTTGATTATGCAGATATGTATGCAGAGAGTCGTGTGGAGAAGCCACTGCCTATGTATGTGCCAAGGGATGAACGTTTTGAGGAGTCAAAGCAGAACACATTCACAGTGAAGAGGCTGAAGGCAGTGCTGCATAACTTGATTCCTGGTCTTAAGGCCAGTCTTTCTGCTAGCAACCAAGACTTCAATGAATTCTCAGATGTGGATGGTCTTTACAGTGAAGGGTTGCTCATAAAGTTGGGGTTGCAAGATGAAGTCTTGAAAAAAATTCCTTTTGTCAGCAAGATCCAAGAGTCCAGCCAGGGACTTCTTAAATATGACACCCCTAAGATTATTTCCAGTGAGTAAATACAATTCTGTGTGCTGATTTCTATAGTGAATCTTTTACCACTATTCTTCTGTGCATGTTTATTTTTTGAAAGCTTTCCGAGTATAATTCTGAAACATCATGTGATAAGTAAATCCAAGCACAGATCTTTGGTGAGGTTTGATGAGAATGGAATTTTAGTACTGCTGCTTTACCCTTGGATATTTTAATATAGCATGACAAAGAATACGGTAAACATCAGTAACAAGTGGACCACTAGAACGTGCCATTTGGCTTTTAATGTTTGTCAGTTGATTTTCAACAAAGAAAAAGTTTCTGAGTTCAATTCAAACTCGGATAGGTTGTTCGTTATCCGTGTGCGCTCTAAAGGCAACTAGTTAATTGCTATCATTATTATACCATATGAAAGGCAAACCTGCGTCAAATTGTTAATTTGAATGTTTCACATGTGGGTGCAGTATTTTATACTGGTTAATATTATTTTAAACTCAACTTGATTATTGGTAGCTTTGTTACTTTTTGTTAAACTAATGATCTCACATGCCTAACTTGCAGAGGACAAATTTGCATGGTTGCGAGATGACGAATTTGCCCGTCAAGCAATTGCAGGAGTTAACCCTGTTAGCATTGAGAAGCTCAAAGTTTTTCCACCAGTTAGCAAACTAGACCCTCAAATTTATGGCCCCCAAGAGTCTGCTCTTAAAGAAGAACATATTTTGAGTCAACTCGATGGCATGACAGTCCAAGAGGTAGCATCAATGCTTCTCACAATTTTGATTACTAACCATACTTGTGTTCATCAATTCTTGTTTTCACCCCTTGAACTTAAATATTAATTTTCTTAATTATGCAGGCTATAAATGAAAACAAGCTGTTTATCGTTGACTACCATGATATCTACCTTCCTTTCCTAGAAGGGATCAATGCCCTTGATGGTAGGAAATCATATGCCACACGTACCATATTTTTCTCCACACCACGTGACACTCTCAAACCTGTGGCCATTGAACTTAGCCTCCCTTTTGCTGGACCTAGTTCTAGATCAAAGCGTGTGGTTACACCACCTGTTGATGCAACCACCAACTGGATGTGGATGCTTGCTAAGGCACATGTTTGCTCCAATGATGCTGGGGTGCACCAACTTGTTAACCACTGGTATGAGAACACCCACAAAACAAATACTGCAAAATTAGTAGTGTTTATCAGTAACAAGTTAGATAATTGACTTTTTTTGTTTGTTGATATGTATATATAGGTTACGTACACATGCAAACTTGGAACCATTTATATTGGCTGCTCATAGGCAATTAAGTGCCATGCATCCAATTTACAAGCTATTGGACCCACACATGAGGTATACTTTGGAGATCAATGCCTTAGCTAGACAGAGTTTAATCAATGCTGATGGAATCATTGAAAATTGCTTCACTCCTGGACGCTACGCTATGGAGATTAGTTCTGCTGCTTACAAGAACTTTTGGCGCTTTGACATGGATAGTCTACCTGCAGATCTCATCCGCAGGTAATCCACGCAATATCTAGATTTTTTTTGTTTATGTTGTTGTTACTGTTCACAGTTTGACTTTAAATGAAAGTGGCCTAACCTAACTTATACGGCAAATAGTAAACGGTCGGTGTTCTTGGTACACGGGTTAAGAAATAAAAAACAGTTTTTGTTGCTTCGATACGTTATTAATGCGTTTTTAGAGGTCATGCATGTCAATTTCTCTTCTTATTTGACACAAAAATACATGAGAGATCACTATATTGTTTGGAAAATTTGTGTATAGTTTCTAGCCATTTATTTCTAGAATGCTGTAGTTTTTTTTAATATAACTGGGTACTGTAATTTCATAATCAATGCTGTTGATACTTCTTGTCAGCACCCAACTGATTCAATGAGTAAGATCCATAGTTACTTTTACCTTTACTTTTTGGGAAGTGGCCAAACTTTATTTTCTTGTAGTGGTATGGTGCTTGCTTTTTTTGGTGCATGCAAAGTTGCAATGAGATCTAAAGAAGATTTTCTCTTACGACATTGCAGGGGAATGGCAGTACCTGACCCAACACAACCACATGGTCTAAAGCTAACATTGGAAGACTACCCTTATGCAGCTGATGGACTACTAATCTGGTCTGCCATAGAAGACTGGGTTCGCACCTATGTGAACCATTACTACCCTCATGCAAGCCTCATATGCAACGACAAAGAGCTACAAGCTTGGTACTCGGAGTCAATCAATGTGGGTCATGCTGATCTCAGGCATGAAAGTTGGTGGCCTACATTGAACAACAGTGAGGATCTTGTCTCCATTCTTTCCATATTGATCTGGAATGCATCTGCACAACATGCTGCTCTTAACTTTGGGCAATACCCTTACGGAGGGTATGTGCCTAATCGTCCACCACTGACGAGAAGATTAATTCCAGAAGAGGGTGATCCAGAATACGCAAGTTTTCTTGCTGACCCTCAAAAATATTATCTGAATGCATTGCCTAGCTTGTTGCAAGCAACAAAGTTTATGGCTGTGGTTGACACACTCTCCACTCACTCACCTGATGAGGAGTACTTGGGGGAGAGACAACAACCTTCGATTTGGTCAGGTGATGCTGAGATCATCGAGGCATTCTATGATTTCTCTGCAAAGGTTAGACAGATAGAGAAGGTGATTGATAGCAGGAACCTTGATAGGAGTCTAAGGAACCGATGTGGTGCAGGGGTTTTGCCTTATGAGTTGCTTGCTCCTAGCTCTGAATCTGGTGTTACATGCAGAGGGGTACCTAATAGTGTGTCTACATAATTATCTTGAAGTAGTGAATAAGGGACTCACTTCCCACATTTTGATAAGCATTTATCTATATATGCTTGCCTTACTAGCTACTACTGTGCTCAGTGACTCCATGGATACCCATTTTGTACCTACATTTTATAAATATAAATATATATTGTAACCTAGGGCTGTATAGTCTGTATATCAAAATTAGTTCGGTGGTGTTGGAGGATGTGTGAGTGTTTATAAAATTATTATCACCATTTCTAGACTTCTGATCTTCTTTTGCTTTCATATGCAGCTTCTTTTCTTAGTGTTGCTGTGATTATTAGAATGATTATTTATTAGGAAACTGTGATTATTTATTTAAGTATTATATATATTTTAAGTTTCTAATAATTGAAACAAAATTAAAATTTATTTATGTTTAAATCTTTTATACATTTTAATCTTTAAAATTTGATATATTTTAATTTTCGAATTTTAAAAAAATAAATTTAATTTTTTTAACACTTTTAAAATATTGGTTAACGCAAAAAAAAAATTATTGGATTAAAAGTATAATATGCTGGAAAAAAAAGAAGAAAAAATCTTAATAAATAAATATTAAAAGAAAACAGAGAGAAAGAAATGCACAGTTTTCTTTTTTTTCTTCCTTCAACTTTCCCATTCTCATTCTCAGACCCTCCATCCTTTTCATTCTACTCAATTTCATTATTTATTTTCATTTTCAAAAATAAAAAAGCACGGTGTAAAAATTGAAAAGTAAAAAATATTTTGAACCAATCAATTTTCTCTTTTGAATAGAATAATTCTAAGTTTTGAAGATGTACACGAAAGAATTGTATATCAGGAGTTTATAGTTAAGTAAGGGTAGCTAATTATTTAATTTTGTTTGCTTTTTATTGACAGTTATAATTATAGAAATGAAAAACTGAAATGAATTCATATGAATGTAAATCTGGATTAAATTGTAGTTGTGATTAATATAGTGTATACCAAATGGTATTGATGGATGGATTGTCTCTATAAAGATTTAGTGTATAAGTATATATGATGGAAATGAATTTGTGTTAGATTTGCACTAGAATCAAAATCATTTTAATGTGTTTTGAACTCTTGAGCAACTTGAAAATGAATTATATGTAATTGATGATATATGTAATGGGCATATAGCATTTTAGTTTGAATGAATGTATTAAGTTGATGTTACTAAATTTGGAATGAGATAGTTTGATAGAAGTGTTTTATGTTATTGGAGTTTGGAAAATATAACAATTTTAGACTTATTCCTCTTCTGTTTGTGAGTGTATCATTGAGTTGGAAATCTGAAATTTAAGAATATGAGAAGTGAAAATGGTAAAAAATGTGAAGTTTGTTGAGACCTTTATTGTGAAGAAAAATATGATTTTACTCGGTATTGCTTTGGTTTGTATATGTTTGGTTAGTATCTAAATTCTTTTTATAGTTGAGAAACTAATAAATTTATTTAGTATTATTTGATCTGGATTACATAGTTAGAACATGTTATTTTGAAGTTATGATTGATTGATGAATTAATTAGAGACATGATAAACTTATTATCTTATTAAGTAATTAATTACATGTGGAGTGTAGTTAATTACATAGGTGAATTTTTAAAGAAATTTCTAGAATTTACAAGATTTTATGATAGAGAAATTAGGATGTTTTCTTATCTTAAGTTAAAATGATTATTGTATTTAGTTAAGTTTTTCAATTATGTTTGTTTGAGAAATTTTGTTATGATATAATAGTTTAAATTAGTTATTTTTAAGGGAAATACTAATCTAGGATAAGTTAAAGTGTATTGAAGAGGATTTGTTATATGAGATTATTTTAACTCCAATTGTATCTCACATAAAAGAAGATAACTAAGTGTTTGATAGACAATACAAGTTTAACCATGTGATTTATTCTTGTAAAAAATATTTTCACCTTTGCAATTTTGTGTACCTTTTGTTTCTTTTCTTTTACTATTATTGTATTTTAAATACAACAACAAATATAGGAGTTTATGATGATATTAACATTGGAGTTGGAAAGAGGAACTAAAGAACTAATATAGGAGTATTTTAGATAAATAGTTTAACCTTTTAAAAACTATATTAAGCTGTAATTAGTTCATATTTTGAAATATTTATGAGTTTATTTTAAATGTATTTTGAAATACAATATTATCTAGTGTTGAATATAGTAAAAATTATATGTGTTATTAATCTCGTGTTGAATATATTATATTTATAAGACTAGATATATGGATTAAGTTCAAAATAAAAATAAGAAACAATAACAAATTAACTAAAGATAAGATATCTATATAGGATATCTAATAATCTAATATATCTAACATCTAATATAAGAAGAGTAACGTGGATTATCTCACTTATAATTATTAGAGTTACAAATACCTTATGATATTAAGTACTAAATGAATGTTTGTTTAGAAAAAGAAAATTGAGATTTTACATTGTATCAAAACAGTTGGAATCTTAAATGAACTATGAGAAGTAAAGTTGTATGTTTTTGTTGTGTAAGTCTTAGCTATAGTTGTGTAAGAATTCAAAGAAGTTCAATCTTAAAATTAACTTTAGGGTTGTGAATTTATTGCATTTATTTAGTGTGTATAATTGTGTAAGTTCAATTTGACATATTTAGTTGATGAAAACAAAATTATTAAGAAAGAAAGAATCTTAAATTAATAATAAAGGTACACACTTATGATTAAATCTAATATGGTTTCTTATTTTAATTATGGATGATTTTACTGATAAGTGGATTGATGATGATTATATATATTTTATAGTATGCAACATGGTTTGAATGGTCCTTCCAATAATGTGGATAAATTGATTATAGATAATTGTTTGATTTAATGTAAGACGTTTCCTTACATTTAATATTTTATTTGTGGATTTAGAAGTTGTCTTTTAAGTTATGGTTTTGGAACAAGACTAGAATAAGTAACATTTTAAGAGATAGATTCATATAAGAAGTAATGCTTAGAAAGAAAAAAAATAAAGACTCGAAGAAAACACAATTTATCAGGTTAAGCGTGTTTAAATGAGAAATAACGATATAGTTAGTAAAGAATCAGATAAAAAATTCAACTGGTGTATAGACTGTGAAAGAAAATAATAAAGATATTGAGAAATGATTATATGTTTTTTTAAAAAATTATATTAATTATTTATAAAGTTTAAAACCAAAATACATTAAAAAAAGTTTAAATTCTCGGATGGTTTTCATGTTTGTCTCAGAATCTCAGTTACGTTCTCATATTTCCAACTGTCTCCATTGGGTCATAATATTTGTAAAATTGAGCCAATTGAGTCTAAATATTTGAAAAATTGAGTCAACTAAGCACGGTCCGTTAAATCTTCACAGACGACGTTAAATGAGGCTAACGTGTTGCATGTTGATCTCAAAGTGTTTGATTGTGTGGAATTTTTATTTAATTTAAGCCATTATGACATGGCAAAGGGTTTTACTAATTTTCATATTAGAAATTTATTTATCTTCAAATTAAGCCAAAAACTGAATCAGTCCAAAGGTCCACCATCGCTGCCACCACCAGTAGTCACCATTTTCACCATTACGCCTAAACCCTCTTCAACCCCAATCTCCAATCTGTCCTTGCATCATCCAAACACAACTTCGAACCACCAAATATCAGATCCCTTCCTCAGATGAACAATCTCAAATATCCTCAATCGTAGTGATAAGCCGGAGGACGAAAACCATAGTCCCCGTAGAGACATTGTCGCTGAGACGCCCACTGGCACAAAAGATCCACTCCAAAACGCAACTACCAACGCTAACGACAACCGGCTCCGTCATGTTGGTGGCGACACTCAAATTGTCGCGGTCCACCGCTCCATCTCCTTCTCTGCCCTCATTCCGCGTTGGCTCTCAATTCTTCGCCCTCACGTGCCGCCACACTCGCCTCGTCGTCAAGGATCGAACCCTCTAGAGGAAATTCAAGATCCTCTGTTACCGCAACGACGAATGCTACCTCGAGGAGCATTACTTTCCCACGCTCTTGTCCATGGCAGATCCTGATGGCTGCCCCAAATACACACTCACCAGAATTAATTGGATCGGCACCGTCAACGGTCACCCTTATATTTACTGTCATCTTCAAGAATTGAAATTTCAAGCAAGGTACGTTTTTTTTTCTTTCCTCGTGTTATTTTATTTTATTTTATTATAGTCAAAATGATTGGAGGGTGGGTGTTTCCATCTTCAGCTTTATATATTGGAATCTGGGTTTTGATGCTTGTGTTATGTGTTTTTCTCTGGATTATGATATTTCTAGGGGTTTAAAGTTAGGAATTACTTTTTCTGAATTTTAATGCACAAAATGAAGTAGGAAGAATTTAACCAGAATCAGCTTGATCGATTATGCCGTTGACCTCATTTAGAGATTCACTACTGCATCCCCCTCCCAACAACTCTAATTTCAATTAACCCCATCAAATAGATATAAATCGACTCCAAAAAGCGTCGGCTTTTCTAACTCAAAAAAACCACAAATCCCTTTTGTTTTCTTCTGTGTTTGGCATCCAGGTTCTGACAAGGAAAACTCACTTAAGTCATTGTTCCCAAAAAGTTAAGAACAAAGTGAAAGGCCCCAGCAGAAGTCTCTATTCTGCACAACTCGCAAGGTCGAAGGAAAATCAAGCAAACAACCTCCGCCGCCACCCAGAACGAGAAGAAAAAATGATGGAGAATAGCGTTGGTAACTGCGTTTTGGAGACAGTGGAGGATGATCAAGACTCTGAATCCCTAATTAAATCTTGTGTCATGTCATAAATTATTCACCTAAAAAGAATTACATAATATAATACTGCCTCGTCAGCATTTTAAGTATGCACCATGTCAGCTTAAGTTAACACCGTCTGGGACAACTTAACGGATAGGGTAAAATTGGTTCAATTTTACAAATATTATGACTCAATTGAGACAGTTGGAAATATGAGGACCTAACTGAGATTCTCATACAAAAGAATCATCCGAGAGTTTAAACCTTAAAAAAATCTATATCACATCCAAATTTAAAAATTATTTAAAGTTATATTTAAGCATTTATTTAAGTAAGCATATTCAACCCATTATTTAATTAGGATAGGATTGTTGCTTCGAAAAAGGTTAAAGATGTTATTTTTCTTACAATGCGAATATAATTGATTATTCTATATAATTAATTTATGATATGATTGACATATAGGACATTGATGTGATTGCGTGTCCAAGATAATATGTAACTGCTCAACTTTTATGATATGTGGTACTAATAAACTCAAACTAATATATCTCACACTAATATCTCATACTAGCGATACTAATCAATTCAGTAATTTGAATTCATGGAAATTCTAATATAATATGTTAATGCTCCATATATTTCTCATACTTTATGAATAAGAATAATTCACTTTGCGAGTAAACTCCCTTGGATAACTTCCATAATATCAATCTGTCGAGTATAATTATGAAAACTAAAACATTAGGCAACATATAATTTATAGTTTTAGATAGATCAATTTTTATATTAAAATATTTTAAATATATTATAGTATTTTAAAAAAAACACCTATTCATTTTCATTTAATTTAAGTTTTATTCTTTAAATTAAAAAAATCTTACAATTTATGTGAAAACTTTATCGTAAAATAAACTAATTTCATTATAGTTTTTTCAATAAATTTTCTTAACTCAGCAATTAAAATGTCATCGTACCAAATAAGCTGAGAAAGATGGAAAACATTGGAAGGAGCCTCCCTCATGCCAATTTTTTACGAAAATAAGCTGAGATCTTAAAAAGCATAAAAGATTAAGTTAAAATCTAAGAAAGAAGACAAATAAAAATATGATGTTTTTCATAAAATAATAAAACTCGATTAATAGAAATTATATTTCTAATTTAACATTTTTGAAATAAAATAATGGAGTACAATTTATAAAACTCTTTCTACTTTTAAACGATTTGTTAATGCTTACGTAATTCAACGATACTTATGATATCTAACAAAAGGTTACTATAATATCATACAAGAGTATTTTATTTAAAGACTAAAACTCAAACATATTTTAATATGTCAACTTTCAAATACAAATTATTAATTATATTTCTTTTAATTTAAAATCTAAAATATTTTGACTTTTGTTTCCTCCTTAGCAAACCGAACCTTGGTAGAGAGGCACACGAATAGGAATTAACTTCGTTATTGGGATATCAAAATGAAATTAAGTTCTTAAAACAGTCATTATTTGATAACTTCGGAATGATATAATTTATATTCAAAATAAAAATGTATTTTAAAATCTTTGAAGAGTATTTTGAGTAAATGACATAATATCACCATTTAATTAAGATAAAACAAATTAAGCAAATAAAAAACATATTTTTGAGTAGGAAGAAAGAAGTATAAATCTTACCCCCAATTTATAAGTACAAGTTTCTTCAAACATTTACTCATAAAAGCTGTTTATATTCAGAGAACAAATTCTAAAATAAGTTACCATAGAAAAGGTTCAATATATAGTTTAAGCTACACTTTTTTTAAAAAAAAAATTCTAAGATGATTTACTGTCCAAATATTCATAAAAAAACTTTTTATTATAGTGCATATTTAAAATAAAAAATACTTTACATTCCTTTTTTGTTTTTTAATTATGGCTGTGACGTACTTTCTGAGCATTTCAGGGTAATTATAATATCCAACTTTAGGGCATTATGCTTAGGGCATTTCTTACCTTTAGAAACAACTCTAGATATGTCATATTATTGTTATGTTTAAATTCAGACATATGTTAGACTGTTTAATTAACATAACAAATATTTTAAAATAAAATTATTCCATTAGTATAACTTGCACCTAGTTATTAAAAATTAAAAGATGAAATGGAAAATGTTTGAAAAAAATATTTTTCTTAACTAGAGAAGATTTTCAATAAAATATTAAAAAACAACTATTAAATTAATTTTTAAGTTAAGATTTTTAGAAAGTAGGGGAACGTAATAAAAAAACTCCACTATTGTTTGACTTAGAATGTTTCTTTATTTACTATATGCCTAGGGAAATCAGTTAATGTCATTATAATTTATTAATCTCAATAATTTTGTTAAAATATCTTTATTTATTCATCGTAAGCAAATCTCATATTAAATAAAATATAAAAAATTGTCTATATCTAAAAAATATTTTTTTTTTCATGAAGATGTTTTTGGTAGATATATAACATGAAAAAGACCAATTTACTTCTTGAAAAGTGAAATGAATAGACTCGCCATTTTTGGTTTTTTTTATAAAAAAATTGATCTTATTTGTTTAACAACCACAGTTTTGTCGCATTCACAAGCTGCTTCTAAATAGACACATTACTGTTCAAAACATTCTACTATTAAACTTAATGTCACTGTCTCCTCTTAAATTCATAACTTTTTTTATTAATTTAACAGACATATATATGAATTTTGGTAAAGTGCATTCTATAAAAACACATGTCAATAAGCTAATAATTAAATGTTTGATTACATATTGCTTAAAAATGCTGTTCTTAGAATTATCTAATGAATAATGATTTTTTAAAATCTCTATTATTATTCACATATAATTAACCTGTTATTGTAATTTCTGAAATCATGTTAATCCCAAAAGAATTTTTATCGTATTAAAAAAATGATTTTATAAAGTGAGTGCAGCAGAAAGAATAATCTATGTGAGTGAGGGATGAGTAATATAATATATACATAAAAAAGATACTTTGGCATGATCACGTGGAACAAGGAGTTTCTGTTTCTATCACTAGTAGTTGAAAATAACATAAAAAGAAACATCAACTTTTGAAATTTGATATAAACACTCAATTAATTAAAATGAGCAGTAATTATTAAAAAAATTAAGTGAAACATTGAGAGAATGAAAATAAATTAAAGGTCGTCAGTATTTTATAAATGGCAACAAATTTAATTAAAATTTTGAAACGAAAATAATATAAATAAGGTTAATTTAAGAAATTATAATTGAAGTTATGGATAACAAATCTGGACCTACCCTAAGGCCCAACTTCACGGCCCACTATAGAGTAAACTGCTTATTTCTTCTGGAACCTCGTTATTACTAACTACATCTCATGGAAATTGAAAAGGATTAAAATATCCACCTTATTACATTATGTCACAGTGCCCATTATTGCGACCGCTGCAGCTGTTGTCACGAATTCCCGTTACATCTCAATTTTTAAATAAAAAAGATATATTTTGATATACATAAAATTTTTACATTTATTTAATACTATTTTTAAAAAATATAAAAATCTATTTATTTATGATTATTTTATTTTTATATTAAATATATATATCCTCTTGTCATTATTCTAAAAAAATAAGCGTTGGGACATATTTAATTAGTTCCACTGGAAAAACTACTTTATCAACAACCACTACAGGGAGACAAAACACAAAAAAGTGGGTTCATTATATGACCAAAGTTTAGAGATGTGGAACACGCAGCCACAGCGTCGAAGCAGGTTCGTCCGTTGACGGCGAATACCAAGACTCACTTTTTTAAGCTCTCTTTTGAAGTCAATCATGAAATATCACAGAAACAATCTCAATTATTTCTATCTCTCTCACTACTCAACCCAATCATCTTCTTTCTCTAACAACCACACTTCTATCACCTTCCCACTCACTCCACCATTTTCCATATAAATACCCCATTCACTCACTCAAACTTCCATCACAGACACTTCAAAACCCTGCAATGGCACTACAACTCCCATCACTGCCTTCTACCGCTCCCGCTTTTCTCGCAGCCTTTCTTGTTCTCCTCCTCTTCCTCCGCCGTCTCCGCCGCCGCCGATACAACCTTCCCCCGGGCCCAAAGCCCTGGCCCGTTATAGGCAATCTCAACCTAATCGGTTCCCTCCCCCACCGGTCGATCCACGAGCTCAGTCAAAAATACGGGCCCATCCTGCACGTCTGGTTCGGGTCAAATCCGGTGGTGGTAGGCTCCTCTGTGGAAATGGCAAAGGCCATTCTGAAAACTCACGACGCCACCCTTGCCGGCAGGCCCAAATTCTCTGCCGGCAAATACACAACCTACAACTACTCCGACATAACTTGGTCCCAATACGGCCCGTACTGGCGCCAGGCTCGTAGAATGTGCTTGATGGAATTGTTCAGTGCAAAACGCCTGGAAGAATACGAATACATTAGAAAAGAAGAGCTGCGTGGTCTGATCAACCATCTCTTCAATTCCGCTAACAAAACGGTTTTAATAAAAGACCACCTTTCCAGTTTGAGTCTGAACGTCATAAGTCGCATGGTGTTGGGGAAGAAGTACCTGGAAGAGTCCGAAAACGCCATCGTTTCGCCCGAGGAGTTTAAAAAGATGCTTGACGAGCTGTTTTTGCTTAATGGGGTGTTGAACATTGGAGACTTTATTCCTTGGATTAACTTCCTTGACCTGCAGGGTTACATAAAGAGGATGAAGACTCTCAGCAAGAAGTTCGACAGGTTCATGGAACACGTCTTGGACGAACATATCGAGAGGAAGAAAGGTGTTAAGGATTATGTCGCAAAGGACATGGTCGATCTTCTTCTGCAACTTGCTGAAGATCCCACTCTTGAGGTGAAGCTTGAGAGGCATGGCGTCAAGGCTTTTACTCAGGTACTTATCACACCCCACTCTTACTATTTTCCATCATCCATCGTACTTTACTTTATCAATGACGTGATAGCTTACCCAAACCATTTTCACACTCTTCTATAGTTTTTTACAGTGAATCGTACGTGATACATTATCTTAACTTTTTTTAGAAATAAAGTTACATTATCTTCATGGTCCTTGTCCTATTAAACTATTAATGCACCTCGTCTTCTTGAAGTAATTACTAAACATATCCACCATACAGATGCATATTTATGGAAAAATTAAGTTTAAATTGCAAGTCTTATAAGATATAGAAAAACAACGCATACATCCAATATATATATCTTTCATGTGTGCCCGTTTATTGAATATACAAACTAAGTCAGCTTTGAAAAACTTGTGATCATATTCTTCATTTAGTTTTAACCTATAAGACAAAATGATAGGTTACACAAATAAGGTAATTTTATCTAAAGTGCTTACTTTGTAATTATATTTTCACACATATAAATTTTTATATTTATTTAATATTTTTTAAGTTTTCTTGCAAATTAATGACTACTTTTAAGAAAAAAATAATAATTTTACATTTGAGTGATTAATTAATAGAAAGATTTGCTGAGATAGTTACCTGTGTGCATAAACCAGGACCTAATAGCAGGTGGGACTGAGAGTTCTGCTGTAACAGTGGAATGGGCAATCTCAGAGCTACTGAGAAGACCAGAGATTTTCAAGAAGGCAACAGAGGAGCTAGACAGGGTAATAGGAAGAGAAAGATGGGTTGAAGAGAAGGACATTGTGAATTTACCTTATGTTAATGCCATTTCAAAAGAAGTGATGAGGTTGCACCCTGTGGCACCAATGTTGGTGCCAAGAATGGCGAGAGAGGATTGCCATGTTGGAGGGTATGACATCCCTAAAGGGACTCAAGTGCTTGTAAATGTATGGACTATTGGAAGAGATCCTGCAATTTGGGACAACCCAAATGAATTCCAACCAGAGAGGTTTCTGTCTAAGGACATTGATGTGAAAGGTCATGACTATGAGTTGCTGCCATTTGGTGCTGGCAGAAGGATGTGTCCAGGGTACCCTCTTGGCCTTAAGGTCATTCAAGCAAGTTTGGCCAACCTCTTGCATGGATTCAACTGGAGACTGCCTCAGAATGTGAAGAAAGAGGATTTGAACATGGATGAGATTTTTGGGTTGTCTACACCTAAGAAAATTCCTCTGGAAACAGTTCTTGAACCTAGACTTCCACACCATCTTTATTCTCTCTGAGGAATGCATCTGGCTATAGCTTTTCTCTCTAGTAAGATCATGGGAATAAAGGGTCTTGTCTTGTTTAATGTTGGATGACAAAAAAAATTATCTTTTATGTTTGCTGTAATAGAATCATGATGTAATGAGTGCAATAACACATGTATAAGTTAAAGTATGTAATCCTTTGTTCACTCAGTAAAATATGTTTTACTTTTCTTAATTACTATAATCTGAATATTAGACTTTTATATACTGATTTTTATAAAACTAATCTTCTGTCTAAAACACTTGAATGCTCTTTCATCATATCACACATGCATTTTATTTTCTATATGCATGTTATGTTATGGGTTTTTGTTTTACACCTTTTCATATAGAAATCTTCATACAATACATGCAGGTAATTAATATTTAAGAACCATGTTTCATTTAGAAAATAGTAAATGTGTACAATGTATACTGCATGTACAACAGATATTTGGATCAAAATTGTCTTGGTAAATAAAGAAATTGTCACGTCTAATCCAAACATTGAATTTGATAATTCTTTTAATAATAATATACATCCAACCTCATTTTACTTTAATATTTAAATGAAGTCATTTGTCTGTCTTATCAACAGATGTGAAGCATGACTGAATTACAAACATAGTGTCAGGTTATGCCACCCAGTAGGTCAGCAATTTTATAAAAGGGAAAAAAATATTTTTACACCATTTATTTTTAGGTTTAATAGCGAACTTTGTCTCTTGACAAATTTCAATTTAGTCCGTCTTTAGAAAAGTGTTTGAAATTAGTTCTTATTTTTAAATTTTTGAGTTAAAATAGTTTCTTCCGTTAAGTATAACCAAACGGAGTTAATGGGTTAATGATGTGGCACTACTTATTGATTGCATGTCAAAAAATGTGCTCAAGTGTTGGTTAATTAGAGAAAAAAGGATTTTATTCAAAAATTGGGTTTTTTAATTAAGCAGTCATCTTCTCCCCCACTCGCGACGTCGCACCTCTTTTCTACCGACCAAGAGCATCACCGATGACGCCACCTACGCTGGACACAGCAGCTCGAAACCTTCGCTCCCGCTTTTCGCGCGCGAGAAGAGTCTCGTCTATTCCTGCGACGCCAACGGCATGAACCAGGATCGCCACCGCCGCGATTCTCCGCCTCGATCCGCTGCATCTCCTCCGGCTGGCTGAGACTCGCGCCAGTTGCAGCAGCCAACCACTCATGCTGACGCCACCACCAAGAGCACCACCATACTACCCGCCGGACTGTCGCCGACGCCGCCGCGGTTCAGAACAGAGAAGGAACCAATCTTCTAGGCGAGGGAACTCATCACAACAACCTCGGCACCGATGATGCGAATGAACGCACTAGTCATCTAATAAGGATCGGTCTCTGATATCGTTGGACAACGAATTTCTTCACTAAAGGCTGCGGATTAGGGTTTTGCGTACCAAAAAGAAATTGGGGAAATGGGGAATGAATTCTTGGGTTAAAATTTGATGAAGATGATGGGAGTAGATTCTGCCTCAATTTTTATTGGATTAAGAAAATGAAGCAGATTGAATTTGATTTTTGGGGAGTGTGATGTTTATTGGCTAGTCTTCTCCACTTAATGTTTTTTTTCTCTGGATATTACTTTTCTTTCTGGGTGCAGGTTAAAGAGATGTTGGTGAATGAAGGTATGTAAAGATGAAGAGTGTGATGGTTGGTGGCAGTGTAAGAAGGGGTATGAAAATGATGATGGTTCTATGTTGACATGGGTGACGTAGAGGGGAGAAGAGGATGAACATAGATTGGGGTTTTCACGGGCAATTGATTACGTCATTTGACGCTTTAACACCCTACTATCTTATCGTGTGATTAGTTCTTCTCATCGCATTCTTTTTCCTTTTACGCCTTCAATTTCCGTGTCTATATCCTGTTGGCGCTTCTTCAAGGTCCTGCAACTTTCACAAATTGAATTGTGCCGAAGTTTGGTGCCAAAGTCTCGTGGTCGTATCTCTAATTGGCGCCAAGCTCACGGTGTAATATTTTCTGTCTTCGAATCAGCTTCTCAATGGAGGCGGATTTCGTGACCAATGATATGCTCGCACTCACACACGATGCTTTTGATGCCAACGATAATGTAAGCTTGTCGATTTTCGCTTGCACCTGTAGTTACTATATTGTTGTAGGTTTTCGCTTTTTATATGAAGTATTGCTTAAACCCTTGCTTACGCTTGTTTTGTGGTTTTGATAATCTCAAGTTATCTTAAAATTTAATTTCGTTTATGTTGTTTGATGATTCACACGTTTGCTTAAGATAGAGTCGTGTATAGCAACTGGTTGGTTTCTTATGGTATTTCTTTCACCGGAACACTCGGTATTTCTTAATGAACAGGATGATGTAGCTATTGAAGGGGAAAAGTGTGGAATATGTATGGATGTAATTATTGATAGGGGAGTTCTGGATTGCTGTGAGCACTGGTATGTGAAGGTACGTAAAGATGAACGGTGTGATGGTTGGTGGCAGCGTAAGAATGGGTATGAAAATGATGATGTTTCTGTGTTGACATGGGTGGCGTAGAGGGGAGAAGAGGATGAAGATAGATTGGGGTTATAAGCCGAGTATGAAAACCCAATTTCTGAATAAAATTCTTTCTTCTCTAATTAGCCAACATGTAAGCACACACAGAAATATATTTTTACACGTAATCAATAAGTAGTGCCACATCATTAATCCATTAACTCCGTTTGGTTATACTTAACGGAAGGGACTATTTTGACTCAAAAATGTAAAAGTAAGGACCAATTTCAAACACTTTTCTAAAGAGTGACTAAATTGAGATTTGTCAACAAAACTAAGGACAAAGTTGACTATTAAACCTTATTTTTATAACATTTAGACATAAATATTACTTTTTTATTAGTTTATTATTTATTTATTATTATCTTAACATCTTTAAATTTAATGAAAAAAATAACACGTATTAAAATATTATAAAAAATTTGTGTTAACCTATTATTGTCTTATAAAAAATTAATAAATGACTACCAATTTTTCATTATTTTTATTAAAAACAACTTTAGCTCCAATAATGCAATGAGAAAAAGTCGAATAGTGAAAAAGAAAATATCACTAATTTTGTTCATTAAGCCAATAAATTAAAATAATTTTAAAATAGCTAAAAAACTATAATCACATATTCCAGATTAATCATATTTATTCTGATCAGGACACCTCGATTTTGAACCAAGTTCATATAAAAAATATTCTTTAAGTAGTTTGATTTATCAAATATTGATTTGTTAATGAAGATATAAAATATTCAGTAATTAGACTTTTGCATTCTTCATTTTATCTGCTCGGACTTCTAAAATCTCTTCCTTTACGCAGCGTGTTCGCATAAACAGATTTTACTGTTCATGCAGGTTTTGCGAGCGAAGAATTCAAACCACAGTGTTTTTCACTTTTACAGATTTGTGACGATGGAATTGAGGAGATTTGTGGGATAACTCCTTTTTGTATCACTCATTGTGCTGAGAAGATTTGCGATCAATTGAAGGCAAATGACTTTTTTACCCTTTAACACATATGATAATACCAGTTAAGAACATGCAACCAATTTGATTTCGTAACTGGATAATCGATTCCAAGAATGGTTAATAAATATTAATGCAGAAGCTATTTGCGTGAAGTAGGAAGAGGTGTTGAAGATGGAGAAGCAAAGCGTGAAGGGTTACGTATTTAGTTCCAGAAGTTGAGATGTGGAAGGTGTATTCGGTTATGGGGTATTCGGATACGTTGCAAAGTGAGAGGAAAGCTGGGTGTTGTATTCGATTCCGCTTGCTTGTATTCGGTTCCAGGCGTTGGTTCAGCGGGTGTATTCGGTTCCAGGCGCTGCTTTATTCGGTTCTAGCACGCTTCGGAGCAGGGTGGCTGATTGCTTCTAATGGTGGAATGATTTCAACTCTGTCATTCTTACTGCACTGTTGAAGAGCTGCTCCGGGGTTTTATCGGAGGAGAGTGCATCTAAGTGGTGTAGGTTAAGGAAGAGAGCATCATCGGGGTCGGGTTCTACAAGCTTCGAACCATGAGAGGGTGGATGGGTGGGGGAGAGAGTGGAGAGTAAGGTTTGGGTTTGGAGTTGGAATGGGGGGGTTGCGACGGCTGAGAGAGAGAGGGCGAAGGCGAGAGACAGGAAGAGAAGGCCATTTGTGGTTTTCTTCTTTCTCTTCCATGGTTGTAGTTTGCGAGTGAGAGAGCGTAGTGATTGTGGAACAGAATAAATAAATAAATAATGAAGTCGTGACTGCTATGACCATGGTTGTTACTGTTACAAACTGTAAATAGTGACGCAGTTAATTATGAGGATGGTTGGGTTGGATGGGGGTAGGGTAGGGCAACACACCATCTTCATCATTTCTTTCCGAATCTATTATTATGTTTTGCTGCTACTGCACTACACAAATCATGTTTCTTCACACTCATTTCTCAATGTTACTCTAATAATTTACAGACTTTACTTCCCACTTTCTCCATAATGCAAAAAAATGAGTTTATAATATCTTCCATAAGTAAAAATAAAATAAAATTAATGTTAAGAATGATTGGTAATTTTTTTAGAAATAAAATGAAGAGTTTAATATTAGTGTTAACATCATATCTTTAACACCAGACTCTCATTCCATACTATTAGTAAAAATAAATTCATTTCACTAAATTATAAATTTTTTACTTTTTAAAAAATTATTTTAATAATTATTTTAATTTTTTTACTCTTTATAAACATTTTTACAATTAAATATAACATTAACAAATATCATTTTATATTACTTTAATAACTAGGGACATTTTGATAATCTTTAATTTCTACCAATTAAACAATTTTTTTAAATATATCACATCAATCAAATCCTACACTAATTCTCAGAAACTTTACTTTAAAATTCACTCTCAATTACCTCCAAATCCACTCAAACAAACAACAAAAATTTTACCTTCAAACTCATTCAATCACTCTTTTCCAAATCATCTAATGTGAACAAAGAATTAAACTGTCAATTTAGCTGAAAAATATCTTAACTACATCATGAACACCGATCAAAAAACAGAGACAAGGCAACACAAGAGTACATTTCTTTTAGTTCTTGTAGTTAATTAAGCAGTGCTCTAAATTTTTTAGTAGTTTTAAGAATTAAACGAATAAATAGTTGAATTTAGTTTAGTTTTAACAGTTCAGTGTTATTAATTTTAATTTAGTTGAATAAACCATTGTTTAGTTTAGTACAGTATTTGCTAACACCCCTAATTACAAATACTAAAACTCTTATGATGCGTTTGCGTGTATGTAGCAAGCCCAATTTAGGAAGGTCATGCTATTCGTACACTGCTTTTGCTATTTGCACCGTTTGTCTTTTTCTTTTAACTTTTTTTACAACAATTATTCTTTATGGAAATTATTTCTTATATCACGAAATTTATATAAACGAATTAAATTTCAAAAAACCAGTTTCTGTATTTTCTCAAATAAATTTCTGAAAATGAGAAATAATAAAATTATTTGTAAAAAAGACTTAAAATATTTTTCCAACTCACCTTTACAAATATATTTCTAAATGTTCTCTAGGGATCATATATGTTTGTCCAAGGTTGTGTGTATATGAGAAGATTTTCATGCCTATACAAGTTGAAAAAGATAAATGATATAATATATAGGTAATGTTATAGAAGGTGGTTTATATAATTTATAGTAGACTTTTCAAAGGTCACATGTCCTTTAATTATTGATTAATTATTTTAAAGTGTTATCAGATCAGATAAGTTTGTCATGGAGCCATAAGTTTTTCAGTTTATGATCAATAATTAGGTAGAAAGATACACATATTGTGTTTGTTTATATATATATTGCTACCAAAACCACCTTGTGTAGTCGATTGTTGTTTTGTAACTGAGAATATTTATCTTTGAGACATTTTAGTTTGATATAATCATTTGTATATTTTAAAAGTTTTACATTCTTCTAGTAAGTGTGTATTGGTAATAGTATACTATGCTCTGATAGAGAATATTCAACCCAACGAGATACTAAATAAAGATATAATTTCCATCATGCACTTTAAAGATAATTTTCAATTTTCATACTTATTTAAATACATTATGTTAATAAAAATTGATGTATGATAAGCTATGGACGAATTGAATTGACTTAATCTGATATTCTTGTTGAATCTTAACTTATTTTTGTAATATTTTTTAATATATTATAATTACTAATTTAATCATATTTTAGGATAAATATTTTAAATTATTTCTTTTCATTTATAATTACATTTTACAATCTATTAATTAATATATATATATATATATATATATATATATATATATATATATAAAAGTTGACCCGTCTAAATAGAAATGGGTTGGGTTGGGTTAGATTTTTTAGACGGGCTAACTCACCTTCTTTTTATTTTATAAATATTTAAAAAATTGTCATCTAAGTTTAATTATTGGTTTAATTGCTTTCTTTGTTCCTGGTTTGAATGCAGTGTATCAAGTTCGTCCACTTTTTTAAAAAAGTTTCAATTTCGTCCAAACGTGATTTAAAAGTGTCAATTTTGTCCAAATTTAGTAAAATTTGCTTCAATTAAGTCCCTTCCGTTAAATACACAGAAATTAGTTAACTTTTTTTCTCTCTTCTCTGTGCAACGCGTCAGTCTTTGTTCACATTACTTATCCTTTGGTTGGTACAACAATCAATTATATTAATAATTATTTTTATAATAAATTATAGTTTTATATACTTTATTATTAAATCTGATAACAAATATGTCATAAAAAAATAAAATATAAAAGATTTAGATATACTAAAATTTATAAAGATCCTAGTATTTTGTTTAATTTTACCTTGCTTTGATATAGAGATTTTTCAAAGGATATATTTAAATATATTAATAATATTTTTAATTTAATATATTAATAATATTTTAATGACTTTTTTTACACTTTAACATAAAGTAATATATGTGTTAAAATTTTAGTAAACAAATTATATTTTATTATAAAGTAAAATAGGTTATAAAATATATTTTGGATATTGTAAAATAAATATTGTCCATGAAAGCTATTTTTAATCTCAAATTTTTTAAATACAACCATTTAAAGAGCAACTTATAAAGAATTGTATAAAAAATTTATTTTTAACCTCAAAATTTGTAAATACAAGCTTTTAGAAATTATATTTATTAAAATTAATATAATTTTTATTCTCAAATTATTTTAAAAAGTAAATTTCCAGCTTAGTTAAATTATGTTATTTTTTACCCGTTTGTATTTTATAAAAAATATATAAAATATCTTTTCGTAACAAACATCACGTTTATCTATTGACAAGGTATTTCATATTCCTATAATAAAGTATAAGGTTCAAATAATATATAATTTGATTTAAAAATTAAATATAGTTTTTAAAAAAAATTAAAAATTAAAAATTATATTTAATCTATTAAATAATTATTTGAAAAATATGAATAGAAATCATTTTTTAATAATTTTAATAATATAATAATATAATCTGAGTAGTTTCGGACACAAAGCTTTCAAAACATCAAATATTATTATTTATAATTACTTTGTTTCAATTTTTGTAAATGTTGACTGAAAAAAACTTTCTCTCTCAAACTTTTCAATAATTAAATGATTAAACCTTCTCTCTCCAACTCTCCATGCACATAAAATCTTATCCATGAATATTATAATATATTATTTTTTAATAAATTATTTAAAATTTATTGCTTATGATTGTGTGGCTCTCACACACATGAATTGTTAAAATATTAAAGGGTGTACTGACAAAAAGCTACTGTATTCAGAGGAGCATAAGAGAGAAAAAAAAAGGTTAATGCCTTTTGTACCCGGAAGATACTTAATTGATGCAAATTTTTCTATGTTTAGATGCAATTGACACTTTTAAACCACGTGTGGACAAAATTGCAACTTTTTTAAAAGGGTGAACGAACTTGACACACTTCAACAAAACTGGGACAAAGCAAGCAATTAAACCTTAATTATTTATACTTTATGTCTTTATAAAGTGTTGTTAATAATTAAGATGACTTGAATTGGATGTATAAAGTTATTGAGATACTTGTAAGTGTCTCATTACTAATCCATTTAGTAAAAAAAACCACAGAAAAAGCTACACAATAAATTGCACTACAAAATTTATAAGCCCATTTAGCCAAAAAGAAAAAGTACACAAAAAGGTGTATAAAAAAGCACCAGAAAAAATAATGTTAAGCCATTTAACCATTAAAAATGAAAAATTGACGGGTCAACTCGTCAACCCAATAACAGAACAGGTTATGTCTCATAATCCATTTGTTATATTCGACTTGGATGGGCCAAGACGAACCGTTTTACCATACTAGATATTTTATTTTATCAATAGTAAAACTATTATTTATAATGTTAGATAATTATCACAATATTTATCCATATATATAATCTCGAGAGTACAAGAGAAATAGATGAGCTAATTTTAATAAATTTATCATTTTTATCTTAATTTTGAAAGTATTTACTTTTGAAAATAGTTTTCGTAAAATCCTTTTAAAATATCATTGTTTGTAAATCAGTAATCCAAATAAAAAAAATTTACACTACGATTATAATTGAATCTTAGATAAATCTTATTTAAAATAGTTAACTGGAAATCTTAACAGACAAGCGAAAAAAATTAAAATTTTGAAAATATTATTTCATTGAAGTAGCTAATATGAAAGTGGTTTTTTTAAAATACTAAAAAGTTTGAATTGCTGTCTCACCAATTTCGTATACAAGATGTCAGCTTCTGAATTTTGTCAAACTTCTTACCTATTATTTTTTAATTTAATATTTATTCAGTGATATATAATATATAATAAACACTTGAATTATGACTTAACTTTCGCACGAATTAATAAATATAAAACTGTTCAATTTAGCCAGAGATTTCGAAATTTATGTTTTAAATGTTTGCAGATAAACTCTACCATCTAATATAGAAAATAATAATTTTGTATTAAAACGAACAAGATTTTCTCTCCAATAAAAAAATTAGGTTTCGTTTTGAAAAACATAAACATGTACAATGTTGGTTTCCTTCATTTATTTTCACGTTTAATTAATGCAATGAGTAGTTTTAATATGGTGGCTCTAAGAGGGGAACAAAATGTTCTGGAATGTATTGGTGCTTTGAATGTAAAATTTGATGACGTCGTGGTAAAATTGTTTCCTCTATCGTTGTCATTTTTTTTATTTGTAAAATTAAGCATTAATTTATCTAACACCAAGAAGATTAATTATGCATAATTCACATGACATCGACGTGCTAACAACTTAATTATGTAAGATAATTTGAAAACCTATCTCTGAAATTTATCCTTGCCATTAAACTATAGGGTATAGTTTTCTTCATATGAAAAATGCAAAACTCGATATTCAACTAGAAAAAACGATGATGCAGTGATAACCGTAAGCAAGTTCGCTTTAAGTTGTGCATTCTGTCACGCCAACGTTAAATATTATTTTAGCCCTTGACCAAGTGTTCAATCTTTGCCCAGTTTCAGTTTTTGGAGATATATTTTGTTTAGTTCCATATACAATATGATTAAAATTGCTATCGAAAAAACGAAAGTAAGAATGAAATTGTGTTTATATTTAAGATCAACAACAACTGATCAGAAATTACTTTGAGGCAATTAGTGTTACAAATTACAGTAATCTTAAACAATTAATGTGAACGTTGTTTAGGTTAATTAGATTCACATATGATAAATGAGTATTACATGTAGACAGAGTCTTGATCAGCACGATAGTGGGGTGAAGAAAAAAATTCAAGAAAATGATGCTAAAAGGAATGAGTAAGAAAGAAAAGAAACTTGCACAATAATATTGAAACTGATGCTTCTGTTAAATTATAATAATAATAGATTGAGAAGACAGTCTTGGACAAATGTTTCCTAGGGTTTGTCATATGAATGGATTGTGGATACAAAATTGTGGGCTGAACCTAACTCCAACACTATACTTGCTCTGACAAAATACCAAATTGATGTGAATTGTGCTTCAAATTGGAGAAAGGTTTTGCATTGCAATGATAACATGACATGAACTGCAAGATTTGTTCCCATTGTGGATGTGTTGTTCAGCTACCACCACCATGGGGGAAAGACCAAAAATACAAGAATGTGATAAAATATTTTGGTTATCATTAAGTGGTGAAGATCTCCTGTTTTCAACACAGATAAAACAATTTCATAATATATAAATGGATACAAATATTATTTTACAAATTAATTTTGTAGACTTGAATGAAATTTAAATTTTTACATTTACTTAAGATATATCATTTCATAAACCTAGTTTTACGAACTGATTTTATAAAGTTAAATTAGACTTAGATTTATTTTTTAGCATTATATGGGTGGAAGCTTGAATTGGACACATTCTAGTCCAACTTGTTGGCAACAAATATTCAAGTCACAGTTTCATTTTTCAGTCCATCTGCAATTGCTACAGGTTAAACAAAATCTTTCTTTCTCTACCATGTTGAATCAGATATGTGGCCTTCCTTCTTTGAAACTTTTGAATAGAATGCACGCAGTCATGGCTAGATAATTATATATCTAAAGAGTTTTGAATCTTCCAAGTGCCATGATGCCTAACCTTGTTCTGCTGCGTTGAACAACGCATCTTGAACATATTGATATATAAAACCACACCCTATTTCTCTGAACTAATTTTCCACACAGATTTAGTTCACAATGTAAAACAACTATGTCATTTCACGACTTGAGATTTTTGTATATTCTGTGATCAATATTTGGTTATGGGAAAGTCAAGAATTTGAAAATGACTTAATATCTCAAAAATATTAGTGGGGATTGATTTTTATAAACCATCCAAAGTACTTGTTTAATATTCAAACCTGTTTTAACTTTAGGTAGCTAGATTTTATGGCTGCTGGACCACCAAGTTTGTGTCTGCTTGCACATCCTAATATTATACAGTTTCTCTCTGGAATGTGTTTGTTTTCTAATCACGAACTTATTTAAAGCGAGTGCAGAATTCTGATTTTTTTAATGGTGTTATTAGGAAGATTGTAAATGGCAATATTCAAGAAAATGCCATAAATTTGTGAGCCAATGTTTCTCTATTGATATAATCTTTTATTAGTATTAGTCTTTGGTTTGATCGTTGACATGTCACCGGAGGACAGTTGGAGATTCTTATTTTGTGATTTTAGCCTTACCGCAAGTGATTTTCATTAACCCCACTATTTTCTGATTGGGGTTGGTAAAGGAAGGTGATATGAAACCAAGCTCAAAATGAAAGTTAACTCTGATTGATTTGATATGAAATTGTTGTCTTGTTTTCTTCCTATTCTAGAACATTGAATACGGATAAGCCAATTACCGAATTATTTATCCAAGTTAAACATTGACTCATTAATCCTTAATCAAATAGATTAACTCTGCTACAGACACCAACCGTGTCCCTGGAAGTATGTTATTGTCTTGTTTTCTTGTTGGTCATTTTTCTGTTTTGTTTTAGGTGCTAGCCATGAATGACGAGGAAGTTTGAAGCTCGTAAACTTAAAATATGAGCTCACGTAGCAAAAATGAAAACCAATTACTCATAATCAAGTCCTTGAATAACTTTTCATTGAGATTCTAATAAATTGGAAGATAAAGTCACTAAAATGGACCATATCAGTCAGCAGACACCCACCTTGTCCTTAACTGGTTAGTTAAGTTCTTGGCTATCTCCAACCTACTTCAGGACAAGCTTTTAGTCATTTATTTTCTTTACTTTATTCTCCACACGCAAAATGAAAGTGGCTTAAAAAATTACAAGGAAATACAAAACCAGGTACATAGCAGAATGAATCTATATCCATTACAGCAAGGGTGCCACAGTTTTGGAAAAATTTAATACACAACACACAAGTTCAATATAAAAACAACCACTTGTCAACAAGCGATAGAAGTCAACGGATCAAGTCTAAAAATAATTTGGCTCATTTCACTTTCAAAATCACTAGTTTTTCAAATGAACCTTCGTGGCTTTGGATGGTAAGAAGATAGAAATCCCAGAAGCAGATGATAGAGTTTAATTATGTTCTTTAATCTTCATTTAGCTTCAAGTGTAAGGCACCATTAGAAATGCCACACTTTTCAATTACAACGTGGAAAATTTCAGAACAACACTTCAATTGTAACTTTCTTTACACCAAGGCTCAACGAGAAAGGCCAAATTTGTCATGGTATAAGGTAGAAAACTTGGAAAAATCTCCATAAACTGCACCCACCACAGGGCTGGCTAAACTATGCGCAATTAATTTATATATGAAATGTGTTTAATTATTGGCTGCAAAGGTGTATGTATGTACATGTCATTAGAATAATTTAAAGAAGTACGTGAACGAATTTAGGCACATGTAACATCAGTGACCAGTACTTAGAAAAACATGTTGGAATTTCTAGAAAGATAATATCAAAATCAAACTACATAAAAAATGTAAAATGAAAAAACTGAGATGTATATCGTACATTATTTCTCTTTCTTCTCCTATGATGTTTTTGTCTGTATAACAAAACATCAAAGTCCTTAGATTTTTACATCATGCTCTCGGATCAAGTACTGTCACTTGAATTTTTTTCAGCAACATGTTCCCGGAGCCATTTAATGTTGTTATCTACACGTTCAAAATGAGATCTTTACGGTAAATAATACAAGGAATTTAACCTGAATTTTTAATCTCCCTATCTATAGCTGTGATTGCATCTCGAAGAATTGAAGATGAATCATGCAAAACTGGTATCCATGAGCATCTCTTCACTGTGCTTCTTTGGGAGAGTAAAGATTTGTGCCAAGAGTTTTGTACAGAGCAGTGTCAGAGTAAACGGCTTGAGACCTCAGGGGCTTAACACGACGTTTGTGGCGACGACTTCTTCGTTGCCGGTGGTGACCCTTTTCTTTTTTCTCTGCCTTTTCTTCTTCTTTGGGTTTTAACTCATCAATTTGGTTGATCTCAACAACATGGTCATTTTCTGTTACTTTTTCACTCATTTTGGGTATGTCTTTGTCTTCCTCACTGGGCACCACATACACAAAAGGGCCAACCGGGATGTCTTTCAGTTTCAAGAGAGGCTCTAAGGTCCGAACCACTGTTCTCATGGTGGGTCTACCCTTTGCATGGTGGCTCAAACATTGGTAAGCCAAAGCTGCAAACTTTTTAGCCCCTTCACTTGAGTACTGATCCTCGAGTCTTGGGTCCATTATTCTCTCCAGTTTGTAGGAATCCTTCAACAAGGGCCTTGCCCATTCCACCAAATCCTGCTCTCTGCTGGGTCGTTTTTTGTCCACGGATTTCTTTCCTGTGAGGAGCTCTAACAGTACAACTCCAAAGCTATATACATCACTCATGGTTGTCAAATGGCCTAATGAAGAAGAAAAAAAGGGTGTGAGTGTAAGTATAATCAATAAATGAAGGTTTTGAAAAACAGTCTTTGACTGTTATTGTGATTTCGGTCGCAAGATGTCAGTTTTTGAAGTCAATGCGACCGCAATTAGGCTGCATCTTCCATCAAGGACTGACGAAATCAAAATCGTGATCATGACCGTAATTTAAAGCTTGGTTTTGATGGATGGAATTGAAGGGGTTTGCTTGAGATTGGTTTTAAATGGAATACAATACCTGTCATGATGTACTCAGGGGCTGCATAACCTTGCGTGCCCATAACACGAGTTGTAATGTGTGTTTGATCTTTTTCTGGTCCATCTATAGCTAAACCAAAATCTGAGAGCTTGGCATTGTAATCCTGAAGAAAATGAGTTTACACACGTCAATTTTGTGTAAATTTTAATCGGTTGAAAGATTGTGATGTTCTTAGACTGAGTGAAGAAAAGGGCCAGAGAGAACTTACAGCGTCTAGTAGGATGTTTGAGGACTTAAAATCTCTGTATATGACTGGTTTTTCTTCTTCATGGAGAAACATAAGTCCCTTAGCTGCCCCAAGTGCTATTTTGATTCTCGTTAGCCATGGCAAAGCTGCCACATAACCTGCATTTTAGAAGGGTAACCCTTTTGTGAGAAATCATAGAAAATGCTTTAACTTTTCTTTTGTTTCCCTTTTTTCTCCCTCTTTCTTTCATAATGAGAGCATGTACCTTTGAAAAGCTTTTCCTCCAGATTGCCCCTCTCCATGTATTCATACACAAGAAGCCTATGCTCATCTTCGCAGCAATAGCCAATTAAGTTAACCAGATGGCGATGTTTCAACTGCCCCAGAAAGATTACTTCAGCCTACAAAAAAAGAAAAAGAAAGAATTAGTCAAATTCATCACTTGAAAGACAGAGGAATCGAATTTTGCAGGGTTTAGCAAACTCTTACCAACCACTCTCTGTGACCCTGTTTTCCATCCAAGTTTAAGGCTTTAACTGCCACAACCTGAGCTTTCAACCCACGCTTAAAATTATCATCGATGAAGCCTTTATACACTTTACCAAACCCACCTTCCCCAAGAATGTTGGATTTGCTAAAGCTGTGCGTGATCTCCTTGAGCTCCTGGTAGGTGAAAATACGCAGATTTGATCCCACCAGAGAATTGGACAAATCACTCATGATAGAGAGTGATGAATAATCGCTGAGGCTTAAATCAGAGAGGAAGATTCTACTCGATGAAGACTTTTTCGAAACTATGTTTGGAGCATCCAAGGGTTGTTGGTCCTTGGCCTGAAAACAACCAAGTATTAAGGATCTCCATTGAAGCCTCTTCGAAGGCATTTTTGTATTAAGCTATGTTTGCCGGCTAAAGTGAGTTTTTGTTAGCCTATTTGAGAACTGCAAAATTATGTTAGATGGCTCTGCTTTTATAGGTGTCACAAAACAAGGCATAAAGGTTTTGAGGTAATTTTTTAGACTTTGCTAAAGCATTTGATTTCATTATCCTTGTGTTTTATTTTTCTCCCGTGTAGGCCAGGGTTACCGATATAATCTATTTCATGTCACTTGGTGCAGGACTTTGGCTTATATTATTAGAAAATAATAGGTATAGGATGTGGCTACCTTTGTAAAGTAATGTAAATGGTTTTAAGGTTAGCTTTGGTTGGCTTTTCTCCCGTGTGCTAAAAAGTATCATATCAAGCGAGTCCATGTGATTGAAATTGGAAATAGTTAATTCATTCAATTCCATTGCTGAAAATAACACCTCCTCAGAAGCTTCTTCCACAATAACCCTGATGGCTTGTTTCTTCATTTCTTCATCAAACCAAAATTCTAGATACCGTGGAACACGAGGCTTTACTCGTCAACCTTCATTCATCGTCAGTTGCCATGGCTTCCAAACAACTTGATCTTACCATGACTTCAAATTTTATTCAAACCCTAAACCATAAGAACTACAAGAACAATCTTCCTCCAACCAATCTTGTAATCTTGTAGTAATGTAATTAAGGAGTGTTGTCACACATCTTAATATATCCATTTTAATGATTTTTAGCATAAAAAAGTAACAATGTATACAACTATCACTCTTTCTCTTACTTTTTTATATTTTATATATACAAATTCTAAGGAACTTCACGTGTGTAGATTTTCACTTTAACTATTTTAAAAATTATAATACATTATTGTTTTTTAGTTAACTGGTAGTGTGGATAATTTTATCCTGAACAAGAAAAAAATTAAACTTTTTATCTTATTATAGTTTATTAGTAAAATGATTAGCTTTGGTAATAGCTGCTTCAATCTTACATTTAATATGATTTATAATGTAAAATGTATATATTGATAATGCATTAAAATTAAATATAATAATTATTTCGTGGGTAGTTGTTTATTCATAAAATAAATTTTCTGTTAAACATATTCTATATGTCATTATTTTTCTATGATTTGAAGAGGGGATGAAATGTGATTTTTTTTTAATCTTTTATAATGAAATTATTTATGTATATTAATGTTTAGTTATATTAATTGGAACACTATTTAACTTTTATAAAATAGTTAAACTAGAAACTAAAGTTATATTATAACAATATTAATGAATAGCGCAATGCTATAATATATATAATATTTTCTCGACCGATAAAAATATATATTCTATTCATTTTTTACTGAAAAATATAAATTTTATTTCGTCCTCACAAATATTCATGATCAATATTTAATTGTTGCAAAACAAAACATTTTTAATAATGAATTTCTACAAATTTTGAAAACTATTCTTAACCATTGTTGTTTGAGTAGTTGTTAAAAATAGAAATTTTTTATATTGATTAAATTTGATAAGTTTTTATGTTTGTTATATTGAGTACATACAATGATAGTTATATACAAAATCGTCATTGTGTGTAAATCTTTGCCAACAATTGTCAATGAAAATCGTTGCTCAATGATGTTGTTCTTGTATTTCAATTTTATTAAAAACAAAATTTATTCTTATTCGTCTCGATAAAGCAACATGTCTATATAATAATTTTTGCATAGCAGTTTGAATCAACCATATCATGTGAAAGCATAAATCGATAGCATATAACTTAATTAAAAAAAAAATAGTGAAATGAAGTATATTAAAAGTATTAAAAAATAGTTTTAAGCCTAACTCAATTTCATAAAACCAGCTTGTAAGGTAAGGTTTATACTTCATTTATATATTATAATTTGTCCTTATCTCTAGTCGATATGAGACTTCCAACAAAAAAGTATTACAAATAAAAAATGTCAATAATTGTAAAATTATATCTTGCATTCATAGAAATTGATGAAATATATTACTCATGTGTTTAACAAACTATCTAACTTAAACTAAATTGAATTTATAAAAATTTATCTCAAACTGTGGTAATATAAGACTTAAAAAAATACATAAAATTTTTAAAAATAAAATAAAACAACTTAATTTATCTTGGTCAAACATCCTTAAATCAATATCAATGCATTGAAAGAATTTACTAATACAACAAAACAAAAACACTATAGTCAAAAATATAACTCAAATACGAGTTCATAATTAAAAATAATTATCCAATGTACAAAAATCTTTAAAATTTAGAATAAAAATAACTAATTTGGATTTTGAAGAGGAAAGGATAGGGTTGATGACAAGTGTAATATCACTAATAAATTGTAATGTTTGACGGTTAATGATAACAAATGATACATATAAATTAATTAAAATGAAAACAAAAATGATATTTATACAGATGAATTTTTTATATCCATTTGATATTATTTTTCTATTTTTTTATTTTTTTTTCTTCTAAAAAGTATAATTTTTTTCTATAACTATTTTATTTTTTTAATATTTTATTACGAAAAATAAACTCATACGACAAAAACTCCATCAAACATTAAAAAAAAACTGTCCAACTTAAAAGAAAATAAATCACAGCAAGATAAACAAAAAAAAAAGGTCAAACCTTATTCTATATATAATTGTATAAAAACGGTTCTAGAAAAATCATTATTGCAAAACTCGAACAAATTGTGAAAATGTCACTGTTAAAATCATCATCAAATGAGGTCATTGTTTTACCAAATATGTATTTATTAAGTTTTTGTTTGTTAAGATTAGAAAATTGGTGAAAGAATTGTGAACGGGAGGAAAATAGGACAAGAAAATAAGCTTTAATTGGTTTAAAAGTCTATGAAACACCAAAAAATAATAGAATTGAAAAGATTACATTTCTATATTCAAAGATATTTTTGTCAATATGTAAATACAGTTACAAAAAATATTAGTTTTGTTGCAATAAAATGTTTATTTAAGGGGAAAGATTAAATAATATTTTAGATGTGTGATGATAATAATATTATTTTAGTTAACTTAAAATCATAGGTTATTATTTTTAAATGTATTTTTTTAATTTTTTAATAACGAAGAAAAAATGTATGCAAACTTTTACCTAAGTAATTAAAAGAGATAATTTTATTTTGTACTATTCTTTCATTTTTATTTACTTTTATTTTGGAAAGTTCCTTTCTACCTTTTAAAAATTATTAAATGCATCTAGTTAATTTCTAGTGTGTGCGACTGAAAATTAAGAAAACACGGTTGCGCTGAAAAGGATACAGACCAAAGTTTCTACCGTAGCAGACCCTCCAACTTCAAACTACCTACTTCCAAATTCAAAACACCGTTCACAAATACACCCTAACATACTTATAGATAACTTCTATAGATTAAACTACCAATTTAATTTTAAATGCTTATTAAGCTAATACAATTATATAAATAATATCTAGAGTATTAAATATCAATTTAATTTAATTTCTGAAAACATATATTTTACTATCATCGCTGATTTTATTACAACATGATTTGTAATACTTTAAGTAAAGGTATTTATTATTAGTTGATTTTAATCAAATCTAGAAGAAATAAAATACAAACTAATCAAATTTAATTGATTTATATTCTTTTAACAGTCCAATCCAAATCAATAATATTGAACCAAGTGGGTCTTATATTATTTAAATGTAAAAAAGTTGTTGTAAAGTTATATAATTTTATTTAAAACTTCATATATTTGAAATGTGCATATATAATGTAATTATTGTAATTATTTGTTAAGAATTTAATTTTTTTTATTTCTTTTAACGAAACTGTTGTGAGTGTGGGTTAGAGATCACAATCAAACACTTCTTCACATTTTTCTTCAAGTTTTCTAATGTAGATTCCAGTTTCGGTTGCAAAGTCATTTCAAGTCCTTAGAACACAGTTTTTAAGCCATGCGGAGATATACTTGTCAAAGGCATTCCTACGCTCAAGTCAATATTATGATTGTTCAGTTAGCACAGTAAAATCTTAAATTCGCAATAAATGAAATCATCTATCTCTCTACCTCTCTCTACCTCATACTTATATTTATAAGTTTCAAGATAAGTTTATGATTAGAAGAGGTTTAATCATGACCAAATACCTGATAAGTATATTTTATCAATTTGATTATTGGTGATACTTAAGGTGATTGCACATTTATGACAATTCAATTATCTTGACGTAACGATTGCTTAATTCAAACTTTAGTATGTTATTGTTCTAGGTTACTTGATCAATAACTAACCAGAGGGTTATATAGTACATAAATCTAATTTCTCATAAAGTAGAAATGAAAAAAATTAAATAATATAATAAAAAATTCATAAATTTTTTTAAAAATGTTGGTTTGAATGTCAATATCATTTTTTATATATAAGTTGAAGTCGTATATATTAGTATTAGATCTATGAAATTTCTATATCTTATTTGACATCAATAAATAATAGTAAAAATTACAATTTATGTTTAGAAAGATAACATATCTCTAAATACCTCACTTTTGCTACGTCGGAAAACAAATATTTTCTCCACTCCGGTAAAAAGAGTTCATTATTACCTCTAGAATAAATTCTGGAAGAGTGCAAGATGAAGCTGGCAGTAGCAATAAAAAATGTCAAAGATATGGAAATCACGTAGTACTTGTCCAATTCCAGGTATGAATTGAAGTACCGTATTCTTTCTAAGATTGATCACTTGGATCATGGTGGTCCCATAATTCGTAATTGACTTTGAATATTGACACCACAAGTTCTTATGGACGTTCAGACCATAAAACGAAGTTGTTAGAGAAAGTAACATCATTTCTTTGTCATGTTGCCAAAACCATCATCTCTGTGCAGTTTCTTCGCATGCTGTTTTTATGAGGTCGTTTACCGGTATCGTGGTTCTTCGCAATTTCCTAGGTTATGTTTATCATGTGTGTTTATTTTAGGAAGACACATGTAAATGAATATGAACAATTGGATAGGGTCTAAAGAAGTTTTCCTTTTATGGTATGGTAGATGATCAAAAGATAAGTGAATGGGATTTTAAATTATAGCTTGATTAAAAAATCATACATTTTTTTTTATGTTTGGGTGTACTCTTTACGTGTTCCCTTAAAGCCCACAATATCTGTAAGGGTGGTTTACATTTATATTCCCTTAAAATTCTTATAGTTTTTATAACTTTAATCAAACCTACCTCAAATAATAAATCAGAAAAGGTATGTTAGAGGAAATCCGTGTTCCGAGGTTTTATTTTATACTAAGAGAGAGATAAAGTAATATAGTAGTATAGTTTGGGAATTTTGTGATCGAGTTCTTTGTCTGTCTTCGCGTAGTTTAATGAGTTTCATAATGTTTTGACTTTACAAGTGGGTTTCTTAGTTATGTACAAAAGAGTGTGATTAAAAGAAATCTTGAAAATTGTAGAAATTATAAATTTTAACATAAGAAACCTCTAAAAAAAATTGTACTGTACGATATCACTTTTCATTTCTCATTTTTTTCTTCTTCTTTTCAAATTCTCTTCTCTTCTTCAAAACTCAGATTTTGCACATGGAAGGATATCTTTTGACCTTCTTCTCTAGAGCTACTTGGCTTGTTGTTGAGGTGGTAAATTTATCGTATTTTCTCCTTCAATCCTGATGTTTGTGTTTTTCTCTTTACAAGTCTAAGACGAAATCTTGATAACTGGATCAAAAATTAATTAGAATTGTTTTGATAATGGCTTAGGATATTTTAGTTGGATATGCAAGGGAATAAAAGAGTTTTCGAGTCACACCAAGTTTCACCTTCGGTTTTAAATTAAGAAAACAATTTTGCTTTATTATAACTTAAATAAAAAAGAAAAAAACTTGTTTTAAATTTGCATTTGATTATTGTTTTGGATTTTTATCAAATATTTGAACGGATTTTAAGTCATGGAATAAGTAAAAATGTTTAGAATGATATGAATATATTTTGGTTCTAAGAATGAATTCAATTTTTTTTTCTCATTCTAGACATATGAATTTAATGCAAATTGTATATTAAATAGACTAAAGAATTAGTAATTCAACATATAAATTTAGAATTTGCTCATAAGAAATTAAGACTAATATACATCTAATGTAAATGTTTAAATGAGATAGAGATATATTGTATAGAATTTCTACATCATTTGATTAATAAAATTCAATCTTGATGAAAATTTTACTAAATCATATCACAAATAGTACAAGTTGGTTGTTTATAATATGTTTTTATCCAATCATGACTCATATTATAGTGGTAATTGGTAAATAAATATAATTAGACAAACAAGCGCAAATATTTTGAAAAAAGATACTTGGAATTTTTATTTATTACTTATAACAAATTGTACACTTATCAAAGAGTTAATTGTTCCTGCTTTAATGTTGGTTGGAAAATATTTTTGACACGTTAATAAAATTTAAGATAATTGGATTAAAATAATTATATTTGTTCATTTTTAAAGTTAAGAAATAAAAATATATCAAAATTTCATACAGTAATAAATTTTAATTTCACATCAAAGTTTAATGATTAAAAACATACTTAATCTTAAATTTTTTTTAAAATGGTAATAATTTATTGAATTAGAAAAAATTATCTTTATGAAAATTGTAATTCTAGATATTAGATTTATAAAAAATTAAGTGTGAATGTAAGATGTACATTAGTAGAAAATTAGTAAAAAATAGAAAGTTGAAACTTTATAAAAGAAAGACTTATAGATGCATTATTTTAAAAGACTTTGAATTAAAAATGATATAATATTTTGTATAAGTGAAATTAAAGTCGTTAATAAACTTAAAAGATTAAAAAAAATTATCAAAATTCTGCAAAATAACTTATATCCAAAATTTTCTTAAAAAGCCTTTCAACGACCACGGTAAGTAAACTTAAATATCTTATCTTATTAAACTACATTAGAGTGTTGTCAATAAATTATTTTCAACTTAATTAAGAATGTTCACTTTTAACATTTAAGCTTAGATAAATCATAACGTCTTAGTTATATCTAGATATCAATTGAGATAACAAACTCATTGAATACTAAGATGTTCTTTGTATTTGAGATGAAAGACCAGATAAAGTTCAATCAGTAACTTACTTTATTGACTGACCTTAAAGTGAACAAAATCTTGTACTTCGTAATGACAGTGTAAAAGAAATATAGTAGTAAGAAATTAAAATTGTTTTATTTTTATCGTAAGCTGTGTTATTTCATGAAAAACATAAATTTTGATAAATACAATCTGTTTGATATTTTTTGTAAATGAAACAACTTTAAAAACTTAGTTTTTTTCGTAATTTAGCGTGTATATGTCGTGTCTAAAAACGAGACTCATATGATAACGATGGGATTAAATTCCAAATGCAGGTTCTAGGCTTCTATAGTTTTAAAAGGTTCCATGCACTGAACACAAAATTTTTGTTTCATTGCTTCGTATTTTGATTAGGTCAAATAAGAAAGAGAAAAAGAAAATTCACGAATCATGATGCAAAAATACTACGTCACTCCCTTCAGAAATACACTCCAATTATGTTCCTGCTGACTCTATTATATATTATATAATTATTTGTTTGAATTAATATACCATATCAGGTCGGCAAAGTTAAAAAATCAATTACATTTTGATTTACGACTCTATCGGTAGTTAAGAAAAACATGCCTCATCTATAATTTATAATAACTATGATAGTGGAATTTATTTTGATAATAGTTTTTTTTCTATGCACATTTTATTACTAATTTTATTTTTATTAATATAAATTTTTTAAATTCAATAACTATTTTAAAAAATTATTTATAATCAAATTTATAAAAATTATTTATTTTATACTTATTTTCTATATATATTATTTTGTAAATTTAATAATAAAAATTAATAAATATATGTATATATATATATATATGTGTGTGTTTTTACAAGTATGTATAAAAAGAAACGAAAAAGAATGAGGTGGAATGTTTTTCTATCAAACTCTTTATTTTTCTTGTTTAACATGGTTTTGTCAAGCTATTTGAGAGGCTTTAGTTTAACTTAAATCCTTTTTTCTTTTAAAATTTATCTATTTTTTATAAATAATTATATATATATATATATATATATATATATATATATATATTACTTTCTATTTTCAAAGTCACAGAAGATAATGAAAAAAACTAAATATATCTTAACTGTTTAAAAAACAAGAAATTTAGGATGGAAATATACATGTCTCGTTTCCTTGAATTTTGTATTTTGTTTTATTTTTCAAAACATATAAATATCTCAAAAATTTGTTTACATGTATTGAATCTAAGTATTTTATTTTCAATCCCCGATCAAACTATAGCAATTAACTCACTTTGTGTAAAATTGACTTTTACTATTATACCTAACCCCTTTAGTTAGCTCGTTCTAACAAAATTTTTGTAGCTATTCTAAGAATCATACTAGTAAAAGAATTACTTTATAATTTGTACATCCAATGTAGTTCATTCATACTAAGAACAAACCCATCAATAATTAAATATATATTTTTATATAATTAATTAAGCAATAAAATAATAAATTGATTATTAAATAGTAAAACAATTATATTCAATAGTGGACACATAAGATTTAATGTTTCTTTAGCAAAGTTAATTATTTTACACATAATATGATTCTATTCAACCATAGATATCAAAGAGATAATAAAGTTGTTAAACTATTTAATATAATTTCATATGTCGAACATTCATTCAAAAATATTGACTAAGCTTCAATAACTATATGTCAATATAGTGTCATTGGATTAAGATGTTTTAGATAGACTAAGAACATATAATATTTATCAAATAAACTAGTAAACATTAATTTTTTTATTACTAACTAATAAAAAAAGATTGGTTTTAAACTATAATCCTATCAATTAAAAGTAACTATAATTGTTTGGAAAATAAAGTAAGACTTTGTGTGTTCAATTCTTTAAAGAAAAATACTTAAAAAGATTTGAGATCAATACAAAATTAATACACTCGTATAAAATATGGTTTTTAATTTAATTCGACGTGAATTTATGACCTTCTTTTTCTTTATATACTACTTTTACTGACCACTTTCACATAAAGTGAAGACTTCAAAACACCAAATTGGTTTTATAAGTTTTATAGTTTCTCTGAAGTGAGAACTCTTGAACTAACAAGAACGGGTCCTCTGGGCAGTACCTTTTCTTCAAGAATGATGATACTATAAAGCAGCTTTGAATTCACAATCAATAAAACACAAACAAAACTTTCTATCCATGTGTAACATAAAAGGAAATCAACTTATAGATATACGCGGAAACAACTTTAATAACACAAGTTTATCATAGTTTGAGACAGTCAAAATTTAATACGTCTTAATTTCCCACTTTAATTTTTTTTTTAGTGCTGTGTGTGAAAAATTGAAGAATTGATTTAAGTGGTTAAGAGAAAAATAAACAGAAAGTAAGGAGGTTTGATTGATTTAATTAAATTAATAATGGTCAGTGTGTTATTTTTTAGTGTAATATAATTCTTTTTTCTTTATATTTATTTTTAAAATAATTATATTTAAATGTAAGAAATATAATTATTTTAAGAAACCAAACGTTGTGCATCAGAATAAATTATTAATTTACCAAATAATTCTCATAAATCCACGGGTTTCTTTTCATTTTGTATTATATCTCCTCTTTTCAAAACTTTTATTGCAAATCATCATAAATTACCTAAACTAATTATCATTATCAAAAATCGTTTAAGGTAATCTCAAAAATAATAAATTATTTGCCACAAACAATGCCTAAGAGTTGTTGAAAGAAATGGTAAATAAATAAGTGATAAATTAATATTTCAAGGCGTGTGATTGAGATCAACAATCTAAATTATGGGGAATCGGTTAAATTTTAAAGTTTGTTTTTAAGTATGAGTTATAGGTTTAACGCTCATTCAAATCGTTTGGAGATACTTACATAAGATATTTTGATATCCAAGTCAGTTTAACAATAATAGATATAAAATAATGACGCAATAAATGCAATATCACTTATTTCTTCATTTCAAACATGTATTTATAGGTTTCAGATAGTTTTTTTTTATTAATATTGGCCTAATCATGACCTAATTGTAGATAATCATATTTTATCTTTAAGTTAATCAACATTAATCAGTCTAATTAATGATCAACCGTTTTGCATCTTGATGGATGAATTTTTCAAATGGTTCATTGGATGATCTAAGTCAAAATTAAACATTTTAGTATGTGACTGATCAAATCATCATGTGATATTACTAATAAATGGAAATATTAACAAAAGTAAAAAAAATAACAATTAAAAAATCAATATAACATTTATCTTTTTGAAAGATTTCTTTGTACTTACGTATTTAAGCAATAGTTTACATTTTGTAAATTTCCTAATCAAGACTAATAACAGGGGACATGTGTGGCGCACAGACACTCGGGTCCATAATAAAGTTTCGGCTGAGATGGGTCAACCCGTTTTTCGGTTGGTCTTTAATACTTCTTTTAATCAACTTTTTGAGTTTCGGTCAATTTATGTTGTTTGAATCCTTTTGAGTTGTGAACTGGAAAGCATTATTAGAACGAAACGACCAAGTCTTATGTGTTTCTCGCAAATTCATTACTATGTTTTATACTGTAGCAGCATGCTTGTGGTAATAAATGACAAAAGATAAAACGAAAACAAAAACAAAATCACTCTCAAAAATTGGTCAAAGATGGTTTGTAGTGAAAAGTAAAACCCAGAATAAAAAAAGAAATTTACCGAATTTATTATGAAAGTACAATCTATTGTTTTTAAAACATACAAACTTTAAAAAATTATCAAATAAAATAAAACACATTTTATTATATTTTATTTTATATCACCTTTCAAATAAGTCATGTTATAACTTTTGGACTTGTTAAAAGGTGCATAAACTGACCTTAATTAAAATGAATTAAACGGTTCGCATTATATTTCCTTAGTCTGTGTAATTACTTCAATATTTACCATTATTGTTTTTTTTTCATTTTTCATTCCTTTTTTTCAAACTTTATCTTTTCACCCCCACCCACCCTTTCGAGTCAATAATTTGATTCTCCATTTTCAAAGTCAAATTGTTCTTATAGTATATAAGATATTAGGTTACTTACGTCACTATAGTCCTACAACCATGGTCATGTGTTATCATAAATTATTGAATATAGTATCATAATTTGAGTATATATTCCATTTCTTATTATTTTCTAAGTCTTCTAAAGTGACATAGTAAGTTACCAAGCATGAGCTGAACTGTGGATGATTGCTGGTTTATTAAAATGGAGTAGGTTCTTAAATGGAGGCAGATTAAACCATTTCAAACCTTCGTACGGCGTCGTCGTTTTGGACAACCCTAAATTATTCCTAATTAATTACTGTATTAGTCAAGATTGTGAGTTATGAAGGATCCCAGACTTTTCAGGGATGATGATAGTACGTGGGGTTTTTTGTCCTCCATTTAAAGAACAATATTATTGAAAAACATATATATATAATTTGATATTATTCAGTGCTTATTCGTTGATGCATTACCAGAATTTATAGTAGATGAAATGTGCTATCTTTTGTGTAAAAAAATGTATATTAATGTACTTTATTTTCTACTAAGTACAAAATTAAAAGACAAATTTAAGAATGAAGAAAATAAATAAATGTGTTAATTAATATACTAAGCATGAATTGGGATTTTTAGTGAGGATATGTGAGATTGAACAAACAAATATAAAAAGATGGCTAGAATTTAGGTGAAGAAGTTGAAAAGATGATCGAAAGTGGAAATATAATATGTGAAACATTATTATTAAATTATACGAGGAATTGTAAACTGATCGAAATTATTGTTGAAGATGGCGGCGTCCACGTTGGGTTATGTTGATGAGTTTATCGTACTTTTGCACCCAACTTGAAGAATATTATGGTTAAAACAAAGAACAAAAATACAACAAATATCAAACAAAACAGCTCATGAATGGGTTGGGTGGAGTAGTAGAAATGTTCAAAGCAGTCATTGCAATTTTTTAGTAAATTAACATTAATTTTAAAAGGTAAAATAACAAGTTATGCAATATTAATTATTAGGTTACATGGCTTGAGTGAAAAGGAGCATTATTTTCCTTTTTTTTCAAGGTCATTTTGATATAAATTTTACTCGCTATCACAACTTCATATATTAGAAAAACAAAACAAAATGTAAATTTTGGTGGAATTGATTTAAACTAAAAAATAAAGTGTTTTTTGAAAACATATTTTTTCTTAAAAACGAAGAAACTATTTATGCTCGGTTATGATTATAAAAAAAAAAGAATTTTTTGTTCACTAACTATGGCTCCCCATTTGAAAACAACTTTCACATCAATTTATTTATTTTCATGCCTGTTTTTCTTTTACTTCTAGAAAATATAATAAATGTTTTGTTTATCAAAAAATGGTTTTCTTCTAAACAAACTCACTCTCAATATGGTTCACATACGAATTACGAACTTTTTAAACCCTAACCTAACCCACAAATTGAAAATTTAGTATTAGTTTTGTTACTGTATGAGATCTAATTGTCTATTTCTTTTAAACTAAAAAACAAATAGCTAATTTAATTTATACTAATACATTTGTTTCAAATTTATATTTTTTAAACTTAGTTTTCGTCATTTATACTTCAACAATATAATGAGGTTAAACTAACTTAATACTTGCATCATATTAACAATATAATTTTACTTTTTAAATAATAGTCAATTAACATAATTAATCACTTACTCATGATATCCTATACAATTCATTTTCATTATTCACATTACTATGGACTTAAACTAACATTTTTTTTTCATCAGTTCAGATCTCGTAACAAAAACTCATTCATGAAAAAAAGCTAAAAGTCAAGAATTAAATATCTAGATAGAAAAAATTTACTCAAAAATAAAATTTATCTGGTTATATTATTTTTTAGTCTTTAACTTTCCAATGTATGTTGCAGTTGAAAACAAAAAAAAAGGAACAACTTCGAAAAGTAGAGAAAATTAAGGAATTTTTTACTTCAAAGAAATAAAATAAATGAAAAAAAATATATTTTATATTATATTTAATTTTAAAATGATTAAAAATTTAATACTCGTGTAATTTAAGCTACATCCTTTGAATTTATGAAATAATTATTACCTTATATGTTTTTCAACTAAAAAATCATTTTATATTTTGATCATCTCACTTTTTGAAGTTCGAATTCGACAACCAGTCCCTTATTTAAAATACAATAGTCCCATTAAATAAATTATTCTTTATCACCAAGATTACCATAAAGAAATAGATCTCATTTGAGCAAGCTATCATCAAAGAATCAATAAAAATTAGGGAAGTGACAAAAACATTATCCATTTGAACATAATCAAAGTTTCCTAAAGTAAGCAAATCATGAAAATATAATTAACTAAAAGATAAAGTAATTATAGTTATTTTTACCGTGTTGAATAATCATACATTATTTAAGAGTTAAAATTTAAAATAGTTTAAATATTTTTTTTTCACTTTTCAAATTATTTTTTTAAAATAAAATAGATTAAATTTTACACAGACGATACCTTAAATATATAATTCATTATTCAGTGACATATAAAGCACATATAAATTTTAATAAAGAAAAGACATGCTATTTTAAGAACTTTAAATAAATTACAATTTCTCCAAAATAATAGCATAAGGGTCCTTCGGCGAAAAAGCTTGAGCACTTTTTGGCACCTTTGTTAGGTTAGTTTAAAATCTAACTCGTAATGATGAAGTGTGTGTCTTCTAACCTATTTTATCATAATAAACCTTTTAACAATTAAAAATATTTGAATTTTGTGATTTCTACAAGAGTGTGTGACAGCAAATTTTAACTTTTGAATTTTATTCATACATTTTTTTTTTCTCCTTTAAAGTTTATAAGATTATGTACAGCTTGTTTCATTCACAAATTCGGTGTAAACAAAAAGAAACTAGTTTTTACTGATTTTTGACTTTTTAAAATTAGTGTTGCAGACATATTGAAATCATTATTATTGAAAATATATGCGTTGTGTGCTAAATTATATACATGTTTAGGTAAAGTAGACCGAAAATACAAGTTGATTAATTCATATATGACAATAAATTTAATAATACTTCTTAATATATTGCTAGTTGTTTATTAATATCATACTCTTGTGTTTAATATGGCTATTAAACGTATTAATTGGTCATTAATGATATTTATCCTTCCAGATTAGTGTTTATCTGACAACCGATTAGTTGTTTGTTTTGGTTCTGGATTCTCCTTAGCCGATCGGTCACTAGGTACAGATGTTAATGATCCTTTTTAATTTAGATTGCTATAAAATAATGAATTTGCATTCAATATTTATACTAAACACAGAAAAACAACTACAACTCCATTAAGCAAGTAAAATGTAATGAAAATAATTTTTCAATAATAAAATTAATAGTAAGAAATAGAACTTAATAGGACAATAATTTATTTAACATCACCTATTTACTATTTATGTCCTATCAATAACTTCTATATTGAAATGTGTAAATTACAAGTAACTGAAATTTGAAAAAAGTGGTGTCAAAAGTAAAACTTACTAGTATCTTAGGGATATAACTTCTGTTGTTGAAGCAGTAAAAAAAAAGCATTTAATATTTAACATTTGTTGGAGAAAAAAAAATTATTAGAGAAAATAACAAATGAAAATAGGAGAGAGACATTAGTAAGAAGAGAAGAAAAGAGATGTGAGATATAAAAGGATAAATAATGTTGAACTATAGAAGACAGATATGAGAGAAAGTGGATTTTGCAATCCCTTTAAAATGTAAGAAAAAAGCTGCTCTGATTAAAAAAATAATTATTATTAAACTGTAAAATTAAAGAAAACTACTTTGGTTCATTATAACTTTTGAAAAAAAAACTTGATTTAAATTTGTATTTATTCAATTGGTTACTGATTTATGTTGTTTTGGATTTTTATCAAATATTTGAACGGATTTTAAGTTATGAAAAAGTAAAGATGTTTAGAATGATATGAATAGGTTTTGGATCACAAGAACCAGTAGTGAGCAAGGGTCGGTTTGGGTTCAACTTAATCGATTCAATATAATCTGAATTCATTGATTTAAAATCCACATCCGACCATGAGATGTTTTTGGTTAATCGAATTTAGATTATTTCATTTTCTATTCATTATGGACAATTCATAAAGGAAGGAAATACAAGTAGTTATTTAGTCGTGAATAAAAGAAAGAAAAGTAGTTATTGTTTTTAAAGTAAAATTAATAAAAAGCCCTACGAGCCAAAAAAAAAAGCCTACATGGTTTAGGAAAAAAAATCTTTTATTAAAAAACCCAATATGACTAAATATTGAGGTTACTTCCTAGACCTCCCCAAATTACTCCTTACATCATCACACTTTTCTAAAATTCAAAAACTATCCTTTATATTTTAAATATCCTACACTCTTAATTCTTTTCTTCAATGGATGTCTACATTCGTTAAAGAAAAAATTCTTTAACGAATGTGCCACATCCGTTAATTGATGTGGCGACATCCGTTGAGGTTTTTTTTTTAGTTTTTAGTTTATTAATTTATTGTATTTTAAATTAATATATAAATATTATTTAATTTTTTTTAATTTATTCTGTAATTATATAAATTAATTTTATTTTATTTAATAAAATAATTATTATTGATTTAATTTATGTATTATTATTTAATAAATTATTTAAATACTTTTTATAAAATTACTTAAACGAATATGTCACATCCATTAAAGGATGTGCCCACGTTCGTTAAAGGATGTGTCCACGTCCGTTAAAGGATGTGACCACGTCCGTTAAGATTTTCTCTTTTTTTAAATAAAAATAATAAACTAAAATATAAAATATGTAAACGAATGTCAACATCCGTTGAAGGTGAAACGGATGTTGACATCCGTTTTATAACAAAGACAAATTAGGTATAGAGTGGTGCAAGGAGCATTTGGTGGTGATGAAAGGAACAACACTCTTAAATATTCCCAAAGTCTTATGGGTCAAAGCCAACCCATGAACCTTCTTTTTACCAAATTTTATGTAGAGAAAAATAATTTATGATCCAGAAACAACTACAAAAACAGTGAGAAACAACGATTTTATGCAACAATTGGTAAATACACATACAGTGAGATAACCATTGGTTAGTTCCAAGAAAGACACAAGCATAATCATCCATCCCTGGTCACCATATTTTGCTGTGAAGTAAAATGCTGGAATCAACAGGAATCTAGAAATATATCTGGATATTAGATCAAACACGTTGTACATTGCGATCAAAACATAAGGACACATAAACCTCAAATATATTGTCACTCTTAAGTTGATTTTTGAAGAAACCAAGTATTATGACACATAAACTAGTTACTGGAAAAAACCAATAGCCAAAACAATGTGCAGCAGGGCTATCATGACATAAAAAAAATTCACCATGAATCGTGCACTAAACTTGGAATGCATTACTAGTTAAACTATAAATCGTGCACCAAACTTGGAACAACTTATTTTTCTCATTTTTTTTGCCTAAATTAACCTATCCAAACAAAAAGAAGTAACTATTTTATAACATGGAACAACTTTTGACATCTAGTGCAGACATAAGTTTGGTTTCGTTTCCCCAAGGTGACGCGAACTTCTATCTTTGATAGGCTTCCCACACATGGGGCTACATTACCAGGATACCATCAAGTCATCAGAAAATAGTACACATGATATGTAATATCCAGCTGGGAATCTTTTTGTTTTTCCCGCGACAAAATTAGCAGAATCGCATCAGTCAAAAAACCAAACAGTTTCTTCAGAATATCCAACGGATGGGCAGCAATAACTAAAAGCATTTCTTCTGAAACGAGTTTTTACGTAGGAGTGCAGCTGAACTCTGAAAACTTTGGTCTTGCACTGTTTTAACCTTAACCGAACAATTTTATCGATGTGAAAGAATAACATCTGACTTCTACTTCTCCTCAGACGAAGTATTTCTAGATTGCCTTTGATGTGGTTTGTCTGAGGTAAGATATATATCTTTCTTTGACTCAAATGAGTTCCTTCTATGCGGTTTGGTTGGTCCTTCCTCTGTGAAGAGATGGCTATATTTTGCCAGTATCTTCTCTTTCTCTTTAACTAAGCCTAACATCTCATATGCATTTGCCACTTTTTGAATGATAGATTGTCCCGCGGTTTTCGATCAAAAGCTTCCAGCCCCTTGAAAAGCTTTTCATAAGCAAAAGAAAATGAAGAGAATGTTAACTGTTAGTTATTTAACTACAAGTTATATGTAACTGTCGAACAGGATACAGACAATATCTCTGATCTTACTACAATATGCAAAGCTGACAACCTCAGTCCACCAAAACTAATATAAATAAGTTACGCTTCATAATTTCAGTCCAGATTCTACCGGTTAACGTTTTGAAGAAAAAAATGGGAAGTACAATGCAACACATAAAACTCCAAATGAAGATCAGAAACTAAAATTGTATGTATATTGCAAATGATGATTATGAATTATTTAAGTTCTCATTATTTATAGATAATAACCCTTTTCAATGAATGAAGATCATTTGTCTCTCTTGCTACTTGCTACTGAGAGATTTATCCCATAAAAAAAATCAAGTACAGAATACACCAAAATTGTGGACATTTTAGAAGGGAACACATTGCAGATTAATATTAGCATACAACAACAACCCAGATTTGTTCTGAGGTCAGCTACATATATTAATCAACACATCGGAATGGAATCAATCAAAAGCCAAAATTTCCAATTCCATTTCGACAGAAGAATGTTCAGAACTATCACACAGCCAAGCGAAGAAACGCATTGAAAAAATTATACAAATGACATATCACTAATTGGAAACATAAGAAATGTCATAAATAATGAAATCTTACCTTAACAAGATCTTCCAGCATGTTGTTTCGGTAATATACAGATATCATGACATGACATACTTGCTAAGGAACTGAATGCAAATCAGAACCAATTTTCATTTCCCAGAATTTGTGGGCTTCTTCCACTTTATGGTCCATATCTAAAGCTTGTATCAATTGACCATACGTTCCCATTGTCATCCCCTGCCCTTTGCTCAGCATCCATTTAATTACCTTGGATAGGATATTAAACAACCTGAGTAACTTACTAATAGTACTACTGAGGTAAACAAAAAGGACATCTATTTTTGACTCAAAATTCACAAAAAATCCTAAACTGACATGCTTACATATCACACCAAAATCAAATAAACTACATAAAGTCATAACTTTGTCGACAAAAGAAAGAAAGCAACAAATGGATAAATTGAATACTTAAAGAATCAGACAACAAACATCGTCTACAAGCACAAAGAAATTACTGGTTATGTAAATATTAAGTGAACTTTACAAAATTGATAATTTCATATCATGCTAGTCATTTTTTTAACCACCAAACAACCAACAGAATCACAAGAAAAGAAAGGCATGCACATAGGTCTTTTTTTGGACAAAACTTCTCAGTAAAGACTTATAGAAGAAAATAAAATAAAATGGTAGATGAACTACAGTTTTCTCATAAGTTAAAACGACTGTTTCACGCAGATTAATTGGTCAGATATAAGATGGAAAACTTGAACCACTATTAGACACAGTTCATATTGACAAAGATAATGCATAAAAGAAGAAGAGAAAGTACATAGTAGTGCTACCTGCACAACCCTATGCCACTGTTGTTCCTTCTCAAGGGAATTCAATATTCTTTTCAATGAGGCGATGGGGAAGTTTTGCTCCCACGCAACCCATGCATCAAGAGCACCATAAACGGTCTCCTTACTGTCGTTGAGTTCAAGAAGCTGCATTATTATTATTAAAAAAACATAATTCAGTGCACTCACCTGGTTTGAACCTTAAAACACCAACATCTAAATATGGAGCAAGCTGTTGGTGAATATTTATTGTGTTTTAAATTGCAGTTTTTAGTTTTTAAATAAAAGGTCAGTTACTGACCCAAGCATTTAGGGATAGAGCTAATTTTTAGGGATATAACTATTTTTTAGCTCAGTAGTTATTTTCAACCCACGTTTCCTGCGTGAAATCAGTGGGTTGGTTTTATTTCAGTTTTTGTTTTTCATGCTATAAGTTTGTATTATCATTCATTAATTAAATAACAGAGAGTACAGACTTACAAAATTATTATTATCGATCTTCTGTTCACATTTGGTATCAGAGCTCCTTCACAGGGGCCTGAACCAAAAAAGTCTGACTGCATATTGGGTGTGAGTAAACCTAGAGTGAGAGTAAACACTAATAGAGTGCAAACACTAAGAGAGAGTCATTAGAAAAGTTGAAGCATGGCAGATTTAAACAAGTATGTGCAGCCATCAATTCCCAAATTTGATGGCCACTACGATCATTGGGCAAAATTGATGGAAAATTTTCTTAGGTCTAAGGAGTTTTGGTATTTGGTGGAACATGGTGTTACGGATGTTTCTACCAATGCAACAGAAGCTGAAACTAAACTAATGGAGGAGCAAAAGTTGAAGGACATGCAGATAAAGAATTATCTATATCAAGCAATTGATAGAGAAATTCTGGACACTATTCTTAATGATGAAACATCCAAAGATATATGGGATTCAATGAAGCAGAAATTTCAAGGATCAACCCGGGTAAAACGTGCACAATTGCAAGCTCTACGTAAAGATTTTGAGCTCCTACAAATGAAGGATGGAGAATCTGTGAATTCATACTTTGCCCGAACTTTGAAGATTGCTAAGAGCATGAAAGCATGTGGTGAAAATATGCAAGAAAATGTTATTACTGCAAAAATTTTGCGGTCAATGATTATGAAATTTAATTATGTAGTATGTTCTATTGAAGAATCCAACAACATGGAAGCCATGACAATTGATGAACTTCAAAGTAGTCTCCTCGTTCATGAACAACGAATGATGTTGACTGTAGATGAAGAGCAGGTGATGCAGGCAGTAACATATGAGAAAAGTGAGAGAGGCAGAGGAAGAGGTAGAGGAAGACAATCATTCAACAAAGCAGAAGTTGAATGCTTCAAATGTCATAAACTAGGACACTTTCAGTATGAATGTCCTCAGTGGGAGAAGAAGGCAAATTATGTTGAAGTTGACGACAAGATGGAACAAGAGGATGAGCTCTTGTTAATGGCATCCGTAGAGTTTAAGGAGGGGAAGAACAATGAGTGGTTTTTAGACTCTGGATGCAGTAACCACATGAGTGGTAACAAAAATTGGTTCACACAATTAGATGAAGACTTCCGACACAAAGTAAAGCTAGGCAATGATACACGCATTGCTGTGATGGGGAAAGGAAGTGTACGGTTGGTGGTGAGTAATGTCCCATACATGATATCAAATGTCTATTATGTTCCTGAACTCAAAAATAATTTATTGAGTTTAGGACAACTTCAAGAGAAGGGATTGTCTATAAATATCCAATACAACAAGTGCACTATTGTACATCCTGAAAGAGGGAAAATTATGGAGGTTAACATGAGCAGTAACAGAATGTTTATGCTTACAGCTACTGTGACTTCAACAAATACTACATGTTTTCAGGCCACTGTAGAACAGAATTCTCAACTGTGGCACAACCGAATGGGACATTTAAGCTATGATGGCTTAAAATTTCTTGTTTCAAAACAAATGGTGAATGGGCTGCCATCTATCACTACACCTCAAGATTTGTGTACACACTGCCTTGCTGGAAAACAGCATCGAAATGCTATGTCAAAGAGGAGCTTATGGAGAGCATCAGAAAAATTGCAGCTAGTTCATGCAGATCTATGTGGTCCTATTCAACCTTCATCCAGCAGCAATAAAAAATACTTCCTAAGTTTTATTGATGATATGTCCCGTAAGACTTGGGTGTATTTTTTATGTGAGAAGGCAGAAACTTTTTCTTTGTTTAAAAGTTTCAAATAAATGGTGGAAAAGGAAGCTGGAGAAAACATTCTTTGCTTACGGACAGATAGAGGAGGTGAATTCAATTCTAAGATTTTTGATGATTTTTGCAAGAATCAAGGCATACAAAGGCAGCTGACAGCAGCTTATACTCCTCAGCAAAATGGAGTTGCTGAAAGAAAAAACAGAACTATCATGAATATGGTTCGGTCAATGCTTATAGGAAGACATGTTCCTAAAATATTCTGGCCAGAGGCAACAAGATGGTGTATTCATATTCTTAATAGGAGCCCACAGTTGCAGTACAAGATAAAACTCCTGAGGAGGCTTGGAGTGGAATAAAGCCTTCTGTTGCTTATTTTCGAGTATTTGGGTGTATAGCTCATGTACATACACCAGATCAGCAGCGAGTTAAGTTGGATGAAAAGAGTAAAAGATGTGTTCTTCTTGGAGTGAGTGATGAGTCCAAGGCTTATAGATTGTTTGACCCAGTCAATCAAAAGATCATTATCAGTAGAGATGTTATATTTGAAGAAGAAAAAGGCTGGGATTGGAAGCAGCATGATAAAAACAGTCAACAAACTGTTTTGGATTTAGGTGAAAATACAACACAGGATAGTGTCACCGAGGAGCAAACTGAACAGAATGGAGCAAATTCTTCAAGGCAGCAGGCAGTACAAAATTTAAATGAAGGTAATATTGAAATTAACATTGATCAAAATGAGTCTCATCTTCCACAGATTGATACTTCAATTGAAGAGAGGGTTAGAAGATGTAGAAGAGAACCAGTTTGGATGATTGATTATGAAAAGGGAGAAGGCCTCTCAGATGAAGATAGTGAAGAAGCAATGGTGGTGATAGCAGATGATCCAGTGACATTTGAAGAAGCTGTCAAAAGCAAAACTTGGAGAAATGCAATGGAGAGAGAGATGGAGGCCATAGAAAAGAACAAAACATGGGATTTAATAGATCTGCCAACAGGAGTCAAGCCAATTGGAGTCAAATGGATATTTAAAACCAAACTCAAAGAAAATGGAGAAATTGACAAATTCAAAGATAGGTTGGTGGCTAAGGGGTATGCACAACAATATGGAGTAGACTACACAGAAGTATTTGCACCAGTGGCCAAGATGGATACCATACGCATCATTCTTTCAACGGCAGCTCAATATGGCTGGACTATTTTTCAGTTAGATGTGAAGAGTGCATTTTTGCATGGGGATCTCAAGGAGGAAATATTTGTGCAGCAACCCGCTGGTTTTGTGAAAAAAGGTGAAGAAGGCAAGGTATACAAGTTACGAAAGGCTCTTTATGGACTCAAGCAAGCACCAAGAGCATGGTACAACAAGATAGAGACATACTTCATGAGTAATGGTTTTGAAAGGTGTTTTTGTGAACACACATTGTTTACAAAATCAAAGGGAGGTAACATTTTAATTGTGAGCTTATATGTAGATGATTTAATATACACTGGAAATGATGAGAGCATGTGTGATGATTTTAGAAATTCAATGATGTCAGAATTTGATATGTCAAATTTAGGAAGAATGAGATATTTCCTTGGAATAGAAATTCTGCAGCATACACATGGAATTTTTATGTGTCAAAGGAAATATGTTCAAGATGTATTATCAAGGTTTGGTATGAAGGAGTGCAATGCAGTGAAGAATCCTATTGTACCAGGAACAAAACTGTCAAGAAATCAAGCAGGAACCAAAGTGGATGCTACTCTATTCAAACAAGTGGTTGGAAGTCTCATGTACTTGACTGCTACAAGACCAGATCTAATGTATGGAGTAAGTCTAATTAGCAGATTTATGACTAATCCTACAGAGAATCATTGGCTAGCTGCTAAAAGAATACTAAGATATTTAAAAGGCACTACAGAATTTGGAATTTACTACAAGAAAGGGGAGAGTACTAGCATAATAGGCTATACAGACAGTGACTTTGCAGGAGATGTTGATGATAGGAAGAGTACATCTGGATTTGTATTTTTTCTAGGGTCTGGAGCTGTTTCTTGGTCATCAAAAAAACAACCAGTGGTAACATTATCTACAACTGAAGCTGAGTACATAGCAGCTGCTTCCTGTGCTTGTCAAAGTATTTGGATTAAGAGAATTATGGAGACTCTCGGTTTCAAAAATCAGAATAAAGTTCTGGTTTTATGTGATAATAATTCAGCTATCCAATTGTCCAAAAATCCAGTCCTCCATGGTAGAAGTAAACATATAGATATAAGGTTTCACTTTCTAAGAAATCTTGTTAAAGATGGAAGCGTTGAACTAAGTCATTGCAGCACACAGAATCAAATAGCGGATATCATGACTAAGCCTTTAAAGCTAGAGCAATTCTTAAAACTCAGGAGCATGTTAGGTGTGATTGAAGCATCTGAAGTAAACTAAATTGTTCTTCAATATTTAGTTTAAGGGAGGGAATGTTGGTGAATATTTATTGTGTTTTAAATTGCAGTTTCTAGTTTTTAAATAAAAGGTCAGTTACTGACCCAAGCATTTAGGGATAGAGCTAATTTTTAGGGATATAACTATTTTTTAGCTCAGTAGTTATTTTCAACCCACGTTTCCTGCGTGAAATCAGTGGGTTGGTTTTATTTCAGTTTTTTTTTCATGCTATAAGTTTGTATTATCATTCATTAATTAAATAACAGAGAGTACAGACTTACAAAATTATTATTATCGATCTTCTGTTCACACAAGCCACATAAATCTATTATCATGATTATATACTTACTGTAGAGTAAAGATATTTGGTCTTATCTTTTCTGGATACGTTTTCCCCAATATAACTCCTCAGAACTACGGTGTCAGGAGGATCATATTTTGTCTGCGAGGGAGGGAAGTTGATTGGATTTATATAGCATGTGCGGTAACAAACTACGAACAATGAACAGATACAAACCTGTTGCAAACTCGATGGAGGAGGCGACACTAGAGTTTGACAGCAACGATACTGTTGCACCTTCACATCACTTACTACGTTAATTTGACTCAATCTACCAACCTGATGAACGAAGTCATGCTAATGAAAATGGAGGCGATTACGAAAAGCGACGGAATAAATAGAGAAAGAGAGACTCACGAGATGAGAGATTCGAGATGACCTTAACCTCCACATGGTGCTTCGCGGTGGTGACGACCTCAACCAACTGAACCTGCCTTTCTCTCCTTCTCCCCCTCTCCTTTCTGGGTGTTTCACCCTACACCTCCGAGTATTTCAGTCTGCACCTCCAATTTTCTAAAATACCCCTAATTAATAATAAGAAGATTATTTATTAATTTTTTGTTTATTGAAAATTTCTGTGCCCACTGTATAACGCTCCTAAAAAGTTGGATGTTACAAAAAATACGGCAAAATTTAAAAATTTTGCATCAATGTAAAATCTATCATGTCTCAAATATGAAAATCAATTAATATATTAAACATTAAGAATTTCGATATATAACATAATAATTCACATAAAAAAATTATATAAACCTTGAAATAGTCCTTAAACAATTCCAACTCGATAATAATGAGTTTTAATGCAGAAATTAGCCTAAAGACAGTGCAGTACAACAAGCATTTTCACCCCAATAATTAACAGTCTAATTAGTGCCATACAGCAGAACTTTGGTGCGGAATTTAACAGTCAAACAGCAACATGCTATTTACATGTATATATCTCATTCTTCACCTATACAATCATAATTTACCGTCTAAACAGTCCATTCAAAGTGCACCCAGTTCAGATAACTAACTCCTAACTTCATAATCCGCATGCATTCACCAATTTCATAAAACATGAACTCATAATCCTTATTTTACTATCTCAGATTTAATAGGTGAAACACCGAAAGAACATCACAAACAAAATCGTATTCACAGTTGCCATTACACCACTTTTCTTTCTGTAGCATCAAACTTATATTGTTTCTATTTAACTTATTGTATTTCGCCCATTTCCTAATTTTACCTTCTACTAATTTTTCTTTTAATTTAATTCAATTAATTTCCATATCACATGAAACATATCAACCTACCATACAATCTCACATCTACTAACATTCCAACAAAACATAGCATTTTCATTTGCGATAATATATTAGAAAATACTAAATTGATCCTATAAAGAAAAGAACTCTTATATATATATATATATATATATATATATATATATATATATAGTATTTGCTAACTTACATAACCTCTTTAAGAGCTACCAAATTTTAGTTGATAAAATATTTTCATATATTATGATTTAAATAATTTTTATTTTTTTTATAAATATATATGGAAGTACTAGAAGAAAAGAAACTGCTTGTTCGATTTAGCAGTGGGTGTTATTCCCTCCACCACCACAAATTGCTTCCTCCACCACCCCATCCCCTTTTAACCTTTTCTTTATTTTTTTCATTTCTATTTTACCCTTATTAAAATTTTATGGTTAATATTATTTAAAATCTCATATGGACATTCATTCTCTTTATCATTCTTCCCTCTTTCTTTTTATTATTTTTCACAGGTTGTCTCTTACGTTTCACTACCCTTGGGTTGTCTATCATGTTCCACTTCTTCTTCTCTTTTACAGAATTGTGACGTGAGAGTGTGGTGGACTTTGTGTTTAGTAAGATTGATAGTGGGGAAAGCAATTCATCTTCAGCCGTGAGTGTGGTGGTGCTTCAAGGTGCTAGTTCAGAGGCGTGAGAGGTTCAGAGGTGTGAAGGTGCGTAATAAAACCCTAAAATATAAACCGTATAATCTTTAAACGGATGTCGACATCCGTTTTCCCTTAAACGGATGTTGACATCCGTTGACGGATGCTCACATCCGTTTAAAGATTATACGGTTTATATTTTACAGTTTTTTTTATATTAATTTTGAAGATATTTAAATAATATAATTTATATTTTTTGATATATTATTTTTGAATAATGGATATGGAGGAAAGATGTAAGATGAGAAACGGATGTCATGGAGTTTGGGTATGGAGTTTGAGTGAGAATCTGAGAGGGTTGGGAGGTGGGTGAAAAATGATAGAAAGATAGATTTTAGGGTTAAAATAAATAATTAGGATTAAAAAGTAAAAAGGTTATTTTTGTAATTATAAAAAGTTAGTTTTGTAATTCAAAAAATATGTAATAAAATTGGGAGGTGGAGGGAGAAAATGTGGTGGTGGAGGGAGAAAATGTGGTGGTGGAGGGAGTAACACCCTTTAGCAGTGCACTTGACATCACAGGAAAAAAAAATTGGACCTGGCCCAAGTCTTTGTGGATGAAGTTTGATTGAATTTGAGAAAAAAAAAATCACTGTGATTAGGCATATAGAATAGAATAGAGAATAGATTTGGTTTAATTTGAATGTAATATCTAATTCAAATTAAATCAATTTTAAGTTTATATTGAAGAGAAGAAGAAAAATCATTGAAATTAATCATTGAAAATAGACCCATTAATGTATTTTGAAGATATAACATAAAGATACTATCAAAAATTCAGAAAAAACAATCAAATTTATTTTGAACAATGCCAATAAATCATTTTGCAACATGTGAAAGTAAAATGTTTTCTTTATTACGAAGAGAGAAAAAGTTATAAATTATTTAATACTTGTATGTAATTGTAAAAAAATCACATATTGACTATGTGCTTGTCCATATCACTCATTTATTTTTGTTATGCTTTAAGACAGTTTAATGTCCCTTTATTTTTTATTTTAATCCTCCATTATTTTATGAACAAATATCATTTTAAAATATCAGAGTTAAAAAAAAACATGCTTGCTTTGTGTTTCATTTTCTATTTTTCGGGTAACTAAAATATTAAAAGTATTTTTATTTGACTTCTATTCTTTTATGAAACTTTGTCTGTTCGGTAAGAATTAAGAAAGGAGATACGTAGATAATGAGGCTAATTAGGAGTCACTCATGTGAATTGTTTCTTATGTTTAAAAAAAAGTAAAATGTAAGTTTTATTTTGTCATATTATTGGTTAGCGACTCACTCATGAAAAAAAATATATTAATAATTTATTATTTCATCATTTTTTTTATTTAAACCTAGCAATGATACACGATAATATTCATTAGTTTACACTAATTAAAAGTTAATAATTTTTTTTTGTAAAACATTTAGTAACTCTTTTTAGGTAAAAAATAATTATTTCTTTAAAAATTAATAGAATTTTTTCGTGATAAATTAATCAATTAAATGGTTGATAATGTATAATAATATTTAAATTTAAAAATACTGTGAATCATATTACATTAAAATAAATATCATCTTGTTATAATCAAAATATTTTTTGTGGTTATAATCATTGGAGGTTTATTTAACTTTATATTTTTGACCCTTTAAATTTATATACACTTGTAAAAGAAAATTTTGACTCCCTCAATATTGAGGATTTGACACTAAAAATATATTTATTTAGAATCCTTATCAAGTGTTTATTTTCTTTTCTACCTGCCCTTTAGATTAAAGGGCCCAAGTCCACTACCTTTAAGTCCCAAACTGCGTTTCAAAGCTTTGAAGAATTCAAATCCATAAAGTTTGAGTCTTTATATATTTTAAAACAATATTGTATAATTTATTTTAAATTGTTTTAAAAGTGTTATTTTCTAATCATAACTCTTACGATGAAGTGTTGTAAAGTGAAATAATTAGAAATTAACTATATATTACATAATTTTGAACAATATTTTATAGTGACTTGGAAATGTATGTTTTTAGTTTTTAAACTATCAATTAAATTTATTTCTAGTCCCTTTTTTAAACTAAGCTACATTTTGGTCATTTTTCTTAAAGAAACCTTAATTTTTCGTCCTCCAAAACCAACAGCGTTAAAAAGAAGCTGAGGTGGCTAACGTCTAGCTACGTGTGATGACATCTTTCCCTCCTAACTTTTGCAACAGGGGTGAAGGGGTCGAACGGTTAAGGGAAGGAGGGTGAATGGGCCGAACGGTTAAGGGAAGAGGGGGTAAAGGAGCCAAACGGTTCAAACCTTAAGAAACCATTCCACCCCTTCATCCCCATTCCCTTAATCGTTCAGTCCTTAATAACGTGGCAAAAGTTAGGAAGAAAAGATGTCATCGTGGCCAAACGTTAGCCACCTCAACTTCTTTTTAACGCCGTTGGTTTTAGATGACAAAAAATTAAGATTTTCTTAAGAAAAATGACCAAAATGTACCTTAGTTTGAAAGAGGGACTAAAAATAAATTCGCTTGATAGTTTAGGAACTAAAAGCATATTTAACCCAAAATTTAATACAATCCAAATAATATTTTTGATAAAGGGTTATAACTTCCTTTTAGATGTTCTTTTATTTGAATGTAACAAGTAGGGGTGGGCAAAATGCAGTTCAGTGCACTGTACTATAAATAATTGCAGTTAACTATAAAATAGTTCAAGTGAAATGAACTGAACTAAAAAATAGTTCAAAGAAATTGAACTGAACTAGTTTTTAGTTCAGTTACACTAGTACAATTTAGTAAACTGGTACAGAAAACATCAACAATAATACTAAACCCTGGCAGCAACTAGACTGAAAACAGAAAATAGGTAAACTAAAACAGTAAAAGCAACAAACTAAAACAGTATGCTAAAAACAGAAAAATCAGAAAAAAAAAGGAACAGCATCGAAACTGAAATGAAACTTGAATCCTAACATCTATAAAGTAGTACTAAGTATGAAACATATAAAAACCAGCAAAAACAAACTGTATAAATCTAGGCTGAGCTAAACTAAAAGGCAGGAAACTAAACTAATCTATAAAACAATGACTTTCTCTCCAATTCTGTTGCACCAGCAATACCTCATCTAGTGAAGGTTTCTGAATGTGTTGAATAAGAGGTGTATGAATATCAGCATCAACAATTGCAAAATCAACACCTGAAAAATCAGCAACAACAACTGTCACATTATTGAGTACAGAATGAACATTAAGAATCAGAACCAGAAGCATTAAAATCCACAACCATAACAACCTACACATGTTGATCTAAACAAAGGTTACAAGTTATTAACCACAACACAACTATTATTCACATGCATTTAATAGTTCATATCATCTAGTTCATTACAGACCCAAAGTCTAACCATTTATATCACATTCTACTCTTCACAGCATCTCCTTTTTATCATCACCCAACTAGCACATACATAACAGTTTAATTTGCATATAACTAGATAACCAAAGCAACATCAATGATCAGACTTATCAGTACCTGGTTAACACCCGATATTTAAATCAATAAGTTCAGATAGATAATTACTCATGGAAAACAGAACGCGACCATTGAAAATGGCTTCTTCAGTTAATAAAAAATAAATCCTAAACATTCCAAATCAGAGAAGCAAAAAAGAGCATACCAATTATCAAATTTCAAAACTCATTTTTACTCCAATGTAGAAACAAAATGAAGCTTAAATCACCGAATAACATTACAACTCGACAATGCAGCTTAAAACAGAGAGACCTTCTCAAGTTTAATTATATATTTGCTTACACAAATGATAACAACAACAATAAAAGGAATTTAGTGCAAACTGCAAGTATCCTCTACAGTTGCTTGAACCGGGTAGGACTACTCTACAGGCAAGCATACCATGGGTTCAAACACAAAACTATTTGACTAAAATGAAACAACCCCATCCGATTCTATCCATGTGTTTCATTATATATGAAATTTAAGTATACAATCTTAGTCCATCACCTTCATAGTATACTCTTCAATAAACTCATATTCCTACACAATTTTTCACATTAAACCAAAAAAACCCTCAAATTTAGAGACCACTGGTTAAGGTGGAACAACAGTGAACCCATGGAGGGACTAAGTGGTAACAGTAACAGACTCTTCAATATATTTAAATCTTCTTCCTACACAATTTCCTCACACACAAAAAAGAGGGGTAGTAAGCCCAAATTAAAATGAAAAAGCTTTCCTTCATTGCAGGTCTAAATGATTTTTTTTTTCAAAAGGGAAAAAAAGAAGAAGCAATTTTCATCATCAAATTGGTTGAATTAAAATTATAACTGCATAATGTGAGCTCATGATAACATATTATTGGGGGAAAAGAATAAAGAGGTATGAGTGGTATATATACCTCGTAATCGAGGGTGCAATCTTGGCCAATACCAGACCTAATCTGCCACTGTTCATCATCCTAATCAGGGGGTTTAGAGGGTCCACGTGGTGCTTCTTCTTTGTCGCTGTCGTCATCTTCAAGATCGCCGAGGTCCTCCGGCTAAACCCGCGAACTGGAAAAAGGGTAGGGTTGGTTTGGAGGGTTCGTTTGGAGGATTCGCGCCCCTCAATCAACCCCTTTTGCAGCTTCAATCCTGCAGTTTGATCCATTGAATCTGCATTTTCGCAAAGGAAGAATGGAATTCTCTTCGCATTTCTCTCAGCCTCTCGAAACCTAGCTTCGAAGGTTTTCAATTTGGGGTCAAATTTTTTATTAGAAGAAAAATTTATGGTTCCAGTTAACTGTGTCAGAACAATCGGTACCGTTATAGAGTCGCGCAGCGGAATAAAATATAGATAGCGGAAAGCGTGTAACGATCACAACACAAGTTAAAATAGTCAGTTTCAAAAATTGATTTTCTTAGCGAACTTTTATCGAACAGTTGATGTGCTAAGAGATTAGGGATCAAGAAAATCAACACAGAATTTTTATCCTGGTTCGAATCAAAAGATTCTACGTCCAGTCGTTAATCACTATAAATAGTGATTAACCTTTTTCACTAAAAATATAGTTGTACAGATTACAAGATAAATGAAATGAGCAAAGAATAGAAAACACCTTCCTTCGACAAACGAACCGGAAGAGCTTCCTTCGACGCACGAACCGGAAGCAACAGCTCTGTCAACTTGAAGAGAACTGCTCCGACCTTTGACACACAAAGCGCGAGCTTCTCCTATTCACAAGACCAGACAAGAGCACTCTATCACTTTGAGAACTTCCTCAGACAAACTGTATTCTCAAAATTACATAGATCCTTTTCACTTACAGAGAGCTTCCCTTAGGCACAAAGCTCTAATACTCTCAATTGAAAAGTTCTTTCTAAGAGCTGTGAAGACCTCTATTTATAAGCCTAGTTTCGTGCAGGGTTAAAAACTGAAAAGACATCTCCCAACTGCCACTGATAATCGATTATCAAAAGTGATAATCGATTATTTGTGTCCGTTATGGGGTTTTCAAAAAAGTGATAATCGATTATATGATGTGATAATCGATTATTCCTGTATGACTCTGTGATAATCGATTATTGCCATTCCATAATCGATTATTGCAGTTAAAAATGCAAGTTTACAAAGTTTACAAAGTTTACAAGAATTTCCTACTACATTTAATTTCTACAAATTGCTTTTAACTAATTCTAATATCTTCTTCAACTAAAACTTCTTGCAGCATCATCAAAACAAATTTCTTCAAGATTTACCAATACTCCTTATTGGTAACAAACTGTACTCAAACTGTATAAAGTTCAATTTCTTTTAATTGTACTGTATGATAATTTATTTAGTTTTTAGTTAAAACAAATTTAGTATTTTTAAGTACAATATAGTATGATTAACTGTAGTTACAGTATAGTTCATTTAGTTATGCCCAGCCCTAATAACAAGGAGGTGCATGTAGTAAATTGAAGGTCCAACCACTATATTTTAAGTTTTTAGTTTTACTTGGAGCTTTCACGCAAAAATCAGTTACCCCAAAGAAGGGTTGGGTGGCTGGGTGTTGACACTTATTCTATTCATTTCTTATGACTCAGTGTGGATTGACTATGAACTAAAATAATGTTACATGACATGTTTTTTTTGGATCCATATGGAAGGACCCAAAACTCTTTGTTTTAAAAGACTCAAAAGAAATGTCCATATACTAAAATTTTTAATGCAAAAGTGTCTTTCTACTCATAAAACTTTGCATGATAAAAGATGAATATGGAGATGGGGCTCTCTTTGTGTTAAAATAAGGGCAAGGAGGGAAGAAAAAGACGAAGGTTGTTGATGACAGTGGAGGACAAAGGTATGAATGCAAGAAGGGTAAAATGGATATTTTAAAAGTTAAGGGAGAGTAGGACCAAAAAAATGGGAGTGTAAGAAGAAATGGCCTTTGATAACTTTTGAAGACCTCGTAACTCCCTTAGGACCATTCACTTAGGCCTTTTATATAACGAATTTAAAAATATATATAAAATATAATGGTTTTAATTATTATTTTTCTTTTGCTTGTTACAATCATAAAAACTATATTAAAAAATTATGAAGATTAAAACTTGCGTAGCGTTTGGTTGTAATATTCTCTTCTTCATTAGATATTAGGATGTCAAAATAAGCTAATTTGGTTCACTTGAGTTAACTTACAAGGAATTAAATTAAAAATAAGTCAATTCAACTTAATTTACTATTTAGTGCCTTAGAAATTTTGCAATCTTGACCCATGAGAGGTTACTAGGTTAATAAATTAACTCAGTTAAGAACATTTCATTCTTCTAATTCATTTTATATATTTATAGTTATACACTCAAATTATCTTTTGTATAATAGAACGATCAAAATGATCATACATTTCAACAAATAATATTGTTAAAATAGTAGTTGAAAATTAAAATATTAATATACATGTCAATCAAATAAACTAAATATTTAAACTATTCAAATATTCAAATATTACTAAAGAACATTTTAATATTTAAGAAAATGAAAAATATTAACCTACACAATTAGCAATCAGTGTAATAAATAATTATAATAAAAAACTAATATAAGATTGTTAACAGTAGTCTATAAACCAACTCACTTTTAACCTATTTAATCAATAAATAAGTGAGTCAGGATTTAGTTTGACCCATTTTGATATATGTAATTGGATACATTACTTAAAATAATCCATAACTTATATAAATATGTTTTTTTTAAACTAAAAAGCTTGTATGTTTTTCTTTATTAAGTTTTTTTTTCTTTTTGAAGTAGTCTTGCGTTTAAATGCATTCTCCTTCGAACAAAAAAACAAAAAAATGTTTGTGCAATGAAGTTGAAAATTTTAATTTCTCAACTGATGCCAAACCAAAAGTACAATTCCCTTTTTAATACTTAAAAAATTGACATGAATAACAAATGTACGATCTATTTTAATACTTCAAACATATAACGGAATAACTTAAAAAACATTTAAGTATTCATACAAGATTTCGAAATTTTAACATTGTTAACAAAATTAAGATAATTACTCCATCAAGATAGCATACGTTAACATAAGTATAATTTTGATCACTCCTAACGCTCAAAACATTACATATATGATCTTCAAGAATTTTATCTGTAAAATATAAAAGAAAATCTTTTTACTCTAAATCACAGGTAATCACCAAAAAGTTAAGCATAAATACACTATGACTACTGCATTTGCATTTTACAATTAGTACATTTATTTCTTCCCCTTATAATTAAACAGCGGGACCAGTTCTGCAGACAACGTTTAATACAGGTTCTTAGAAAGTTCTTTCAAACGACAAAAATGATGTTGTGTAACCGTTGATACTAAACTGATAGTTGTAATTGTAACCAAATAAGAACATGAATTGTCAAAGTTTGAAGCACAGTTGTCCATTACTCTGTCTTATACTGAACTTAGGTTTTATTGGCAGAAAGGGTGGTAGAACACAACACTCAACAGTCACCATCTAAAACTAATAATAACACGTATATAAATTATATTTCTCTTTTAAGTTCATTTATAATGTGAATAATGGGAAAAGGAAAATAATTATTGAAAGTTTTACGTCGACTAGGGATAAAACCAATTCATAATTTATAAGTAAACATAAATCTTATTCTACAAGCTGATTTTGTGGTTAAATTAAATTTAAACCTACTTTTTAATAATAATTAAATTCAACAAAGGAGAAGTGTATAAAGTCATGTGTTTTCCTATTTTTTTTTTTAAATATATATTTAAAAGTATATTAAAAAAGTTATTGATTAAAGTAAAACAGTTAATGTGACAGAAAATATGAACACATGTGTTTGAAGTGAATAAAATAATGAGAGCATGCGTGGGGTGAATGCAAAGTGCAACGTCCAGCGTGTCAAACAATCGTACACACACGCTATTTTCTGCCTTGCACGTTTTTCTTACTCTCCTTCTCAAGTAACCACGCCCAGATGCATGCCATTACTCATGATTCCGTATATCTATTTTCAGAAATGATATTTTAATACACATAAATATTTTATATTTATTTAATATTATTCTTTATTATTTTTATTTTTTAAATAAATGTAAAAGTCTTACTATTACTTAATATGTTTTCTACTAAATACTATTCAAAACAAATGAAAAACAAGTAATTGTGATTTCTCTAAGAGTGTAGTAATACTAAAAATTAAATTGAGGCTGTACAATTTTAATTTAATTCAGAAATCAGGTAATTTATGTTTTTATTATGCTTGAAAGTATATAAGTTCTTTTACGAAATAAAAGTAAAATAAAAATAATAATAATTTAAACTTTAATAAATTGAATTTGACTTATGAATAAATTTAAAAAGTTATTTAGAATAACTTTCAAAAATCAATTCATTGGACTTTGCTTCCGTTAAATGGGTAGGTAGCTGCTTTTGACAAAACCGTTGACAGCACAGTAGATTACAAAATTGAATTATGTATATAAAATGGTTTACCCTTCTCTTCAACGTGTGAATTTAAGAATTTGATTTTGTTGAATTAGTTCTCACTTAAAATTTTGATTGTTTAGAAATAGTTTTACGAGGATTTATTCATTGACTTGGAAGTTAAAAAAAAATAATGAGTTTATCTTTTATATGTTTTTTGGTGTGATAATATAATGTTATCTTTTTTTATTTGTTTTATTATCAGTTGTGAAAATTATAAAGGAATGAGTACTTTTATTTTTATTTTTATTATTATTATTATTATTATTATTATTATTTGAAAGATTTAAATGATAAAAAAATCATAACAAATTTTACAATTCAACTGTGTTTTCTTCTATATTTTTTAAATTAAGAAATTATTACAAATGAATAAAAATAAATCTAAAAAATATAAAAATAATATTGTTTCTGATTTTTTTTTATGCTGAAAATTTTCAATATTTACACTAAAGTAGAATGGTTTCATTTGTGTACATGATGATAACTTTCATATGCTGATTGATTTAAAATGAATATTAATAACGTAATACATATTCTTGTTTAGTTTCTGTTGAGAGACATAAATACTAATGAGATCTGAATGAGTCCAACCGGGATTGACAATACTCTTTATTCAAAACTTTAAGGCAATGAGTTAACGAGTCTTTCACCTTTCTATAATATTCTACTTTCTCATTTTATCAAATGCGGGATTTAGACTCACACTTGGATTCCTACCAGTTTCATGTATTGATATTTTTAAAGGAAGTCATGATGAATATGTATATATTTTTAAAACTTTTTAGAGATAAAAACTTTTATTTATATTGAGTTTATAAGATCATTTATACTGTAGAGTATTTTTGGAGGGAGTACTTTCAAAGACTTTGGTTGAAAATTGATTCTTTTCTGGGTTGTCATGATTTTTTGAATTAATGAGTGATTTTTTTGAGTTTTAAAAAAGAATATAGCATCGTACTTGAATTTTTATATGTATACTTAATTCAAAGTTTCTCATATTTTCATAAAGAAAATGAATGTACTAATAAGTTAACTAATTTAACTTATTCACAACAATATAAGTGATTTCATATTTTACATATAAGTGATTTCATATTTTACCTCAATGTATTTATTAATAGTTTTTTATAATAAATATAGTTTATCAATGTTTAACGAAATATCAATTTTATTATGTTAGATTTGTTCCTTCATACTTTGTATTCTTTTTGTTTTTATTAGTGTTTTAATAATTGACAAGCTTTTCAAATATCATCATAACTAACATGTGAAAATTCATAATAATATCTAACATTATTGTTTTGATTTATTGGATCGAGGTCAACCGTTTTCTAAACTTTGTTTGTCCAACTCTTAACATGTTCAGTTCTAACCTAACCTATACAGTACAATTATCTTATCGAAATTAATACCATTTTACTATAATCTTTATAATAATTATTTAACATAATTTTTTTAATTTTTTTCTCAATATTTTTTGTATTAATTAAAAAAAAATTTATAATATCTTTTATTAAATTGAAATTAATATTATTTAAAAGATAATAATTTGAAAAATGGACATGATAAATAACAAATGCTTTAAAATAGTACTTTTAGGGTGCACATGAATGTCATTTCTCTAACTTTTTCTAGGTGGGGATTATTTTTTATTTTCTTTTTCTCTTCTCATTCTCTGTAAAAGTTTTGCACCTCCTGCAGAAAAATAATTATCCATAGAAGAAACTTTGTTTTCAAACTTTATAAACAACAACTTTATTTGCTTAAATATTGCAATTGTTATCAATTTTTTCACCACTGTACAAAGTTTGCTTCCCACATAAATTTTGTCATCCATTACAAAAATTTCACTTCAAAATTTTGCAAACATTTAGTTAACTGGTTTCTAAATCTCGCATTTGTTAGAATTTTTTTCATCTATCACTCAAATATTGCTTCCAAACTTTCTGAAGTGTTTAATGAATAAACCAATTACATAATTATGAAGTCGCGTTAATCTTGAAAATTAAGTAAAAAAAAAAAAATACTTAACTGAAAGAACCTACAATGAGAAATCTACAATTATCAATAGCCATAACACAAATTTAGTCTTCAAATCTCTCATATATTCCATCTGAAAAAAAAAAACCTATTTTATTATTATTTTCAATCTTCATAAAAAAAAATATTTTTACCTCAGACAAGTGAATACACAACTCATACAATATTCACCAAAATATAAAATGTCACATGAAAAATATTGAGGAACTACATTTAAATAATTATAATAAATTTGAAACTAAAGGTGTTATTAACTTTTTTTTAAATAGAATTTAATGAGATTAGAAGATAATTGGTAGTCAAACATATGAAGAATGTTATAAAAAATTAATTATTTTCATGGAATGGGATTGAGTTATAGTTTCACATGGTTAAATTAAAATATAATTTTAATTAAATTAAATTTAATAAATATCACGAAGCCACTGATCGGCTTCATCTGGTGAGCACTTGCCATCAAACTTGGCGGGATGATGCTGCAAGAAATTTTCCAAACTCCATTCTTGAGTTGGAGCAGCCGAAAAAGAAGGACCGGTGGGAATCCTGCCACTAGTCATCACATCCAAGAACTGTCTTTGGGTGGTATCGGCCGACGCTCTGGCGTTCTCAGCAGACACTCTTGCAGCTTCCAGATTCTGCAAGGCTATGGAATTCTGCTGAACTAGTGTAACATTTTGTTGTTGCAACGCCTGAAGCACAGCATTCAACATCTGATTAGAGTCAGACGGATCGACATCGGAGGGAGGAGGAGATCTTGATGCCATCTTCTGTTCAGAAAGAAAGACTATCAGTCCAACTTAACCAACACAACTCCCAACACGAAACCAGAGTACACAAACATAAACGAATCACACCCACAACCTACAGGTTTCTAAGGAAGAACTGCTCTGATACCATTAATGTAACATCCCATATATATAATAGCCATTATTATATATTAAAGACGTTAACATCCAAATATAGAGAACAGTCGGAGTATGACGTGTAATAAAATGTGAAATTACAGTCATCCAGAAATAAAAGAAAACGGAAATTCAAACTTAAACAGTTGAAAGGATTAAACACTACAAGTGTTCAATCAGGAAATTCTAAGAAGACTACTCCGCAACATCAGCAATCTCCAGCTCTTGCTCCAAGGGAATCTCTTCGACAACGTCTGCTCCCATCCCAAAGGATGATCATTGCCAAAGAAACATACCCAAACAGCACATAACAAGAACAATGCAAGGGTGAGCTAGATATAAAAAGCATATTATACATATAGCATAGGTAATTCCTATAATCATACTTAGATTCGTATGAAAGAACAATTAGAGCATACTTATTAAACCACAATTCACCTACTTGCACAACATGCAAAAAATCATTCAAACATGATAGACTAACATTACAATACTTGTTACTTTATAGACCGACTCGTCCGGACTAGAATGTATGTAGAGCTGGGGCGGGTTGTGCACTTGTGATGGACTCTACTGCTTTGCAAAGCCATTGCCGAGGGGTTTCACCCGACCATACACAAGGTTAGTCCGTTACCGCGGAATAGACCTCCAGTGATAGCGTCTACCCTGGGACCTCCCTCTACTCCCACCACACGCGTCAATCCTCTCTAAGTGAGAATGAAAGACCGTTGGAGTGTAGGGATAACCCCCCATATGGAAGCCTCTTACATTCATTCTATACATTAACTGATCCCACCGAGAGATCTAAATTTCCGATTTAATCCCACCATTTAAAACTCATGATATTTCTTTTGGAACCATGTGCCTCATAAACCACCATATTATCCCAACAATTCCAACATATTTCATACATTCACATAATTCATGTCATAGATAATATTCCAAACATTGGTACACATAATTCAATCCAAAAGCAAAGGAAATTAAAATTCAACATATTTGTAAAATACTATTTGGACGAGCACTATTCACTGGACACTATTTGGACGAACGCTCACTCACTGTTTGGACGAACGCTCAACTTGCAACTCAAGGACGAACGCTCACTATTCGGGCGAACGCCAACTATTTGGACGAACGCTCAACTTGCAACTCAAGGACGAACGCTCACTCTTTATTTGGACGAACGCTCAACTTGCAACTCAAGGACGAACGCTCACTCACTATTTGGACGAACGCTCAACTTGCAACTCAAGGACGAACGCTCACTCACTATTTGGACGAACGCTCAACTTGCAACTCAAGGACGAACGCTCACTCACTATTTGGACGAACGCTCAACTTGCAACTCAAGGACGAACGCTCACTCACTATTTGGACGAACGCTCACTTTGCAACTCAAGGACGAACGCTCACTCAGATCAAATAACCGAACGTATATAGGCAAACCGAACATACGAATACTGTTTGGACGAACGTTCATTCAGTCAGAAATAACGTACATAGATAAAGAAACTCAATATGTAAACAGTGTTTTGGACGAACGCACATACAGCCAATACTAAGAGACCGATCGCTCACCATTACTTTTACATCAAAACCGAACGTTTAATATAACTATTTCAAAAGACCGAACGCTATTCTTAAATTGAAGGACGAGCGCTATACTATGATAGAAGGACGAACGCCAATGCTGAACACAAAACCGAACGCTCTTAATAATGGGACGAACGTCCCATTTTCACTCCAACAATTTGGACGCACGCGTAAATCTGCAGAATTATGCAGATTTGCAGGTTTTTCCAGAAACCCAGAAAAATCCCAATTTTCATCCCCTTCTACCCAGATTTTCTTCAACAACATAATTTTACTACCAGGCATACAGATTCATGCATAAAAAGTCATTCTAAGTACGAAATTTGTTCATCAACAACATTATATCATAAATCTCAGTACACACATACATGGTTCATACAATCCAAAGAAAAGGATCTAGCTCCCCTTACCTCTTGAAGACTTCCTTAGCAAAAGCTTTGAATATCCCTCCCACGGTCTCCTTGCAAAACTAGAGCTCTCAACCTCTCCTTTCAGATTTTGTAGCCTAAAACTCTATTTTCTCTTCTCTGCAGTTTTAAAGCCATGCCTCAGCTCCCTTGTTGCTCTTGGACGGTGCAGGTTGAAAGAAAGAGACCCTCTGAGTGCTGCTCCCCATTAGCAATAAAAAAAAGAAACCCACTTCAGATATTGGGGCGGCTGGTGCTTCTAAATATGATGACTGCCGCCCCCCCCCTTCCACTGAGAACGTGCGGCTCTTACATTCTCCCCAACAACAAAATTTTCGTCCTCGAAAATTAGGACATACCAGAAAACAAGTGAGGATATGACTTCTTCATCTCTTCCTCCTTCTCCCAGGTAGAATCGCCATTTCTACCGTCCCAAATGACTTTGATCAGTCTGGTAGCTTTCCCATCTGGTCGTTTGGATAGCCTCTCGTCTACCTTGACCGGTTGCATCTCTATAGAGAGATCTTCCTTGACTTGTACAGTGTCAGCTTCTAACACATGAGAAGGGTCGGGAACATACCTCCGAAGCTGAGAAACATGAAAGACTGGATGGAGATTAGCTAGCTGGGGCGGCATAGCTATCTCATATGCGACTGGTCCGATGCGTCTAGAAATTTGATATGGTCCAAGGTATCTGGGAGAAAGCTTCTTAGCTCGAATAGCCTTTCCTACTCCAGTAGTAGGCGTCACACGAAGAAACACATGATTACCGGCCTCAAACTCCAAAGGCCTGCGTCTCCTATCAGCATAAGATTTTTGCCTACTCTGTGAGGCTCTCATCCTCTCTTGAATCACTCTCACTTTCTCAGTCGTTTGTTGCACTATTTCTGGCCCAGTCAGCACAAACTCCCCATCTTGGAACCAGCATAAAGGTGTCCTGCAACGCCTCCCATAAAGAGCTTCGAACGGTGCCATTCCAATACTGGTCTGAAAGCTATTATTATATGAGAATTCCACCAATGGCAACACTTCATCCCAGACTCCCATATGATCAAGTATACACGTCCTAAGCAGATCCTCCAATGACTGTATAGTCCGCTCTGACTGACCATCAGTCTGAGGATGGTAAGCAGAACTCATCTGAAGTTTACTGCCCATCTCATTCTGTAAAGTCTGCCAGAAACGAGAAGTGAAGCGGGGGTCTCTGTCCGATATGATGCTGGAAGGCACACCATGCAATCTAACAATTTCCTTGATGTACAACTGAGCTAATTTCTGCATAGACATCTTCAAATTAATTGCCAAGAAGTGAGCACTCTTGGTCAATCTATCAACTATTACCCAGATGGCATCATGCTTTCGGATAGTGTGTGGCAAATGGGTTACGAAATCCATAGCAATGCTGTCCCATTTCCACTCAGGAACATCAGGTTGTTGTAACATACCACCTGGCCTCTGGTGTTCTATCTTAGCCTTTTGACAAGTAAGGCAAGATGAAACAAATCGAGCTACATCACCTTTCATACCCGACCACCAAAAAGATTCCTTAAGATCTTGGTACATTTTAGTCATGCCTGGATGCATGCTAAAGCGACTCCGGTGACCTTCTTCCAATATCAATCTCTTCAGCTCTCCATTATTTGGTACACAGGTTCTTCCTCCGAATCGTAGAAGACCGTCTGTACCCGTGTTAAAGTCTTTTCCTTGCTCAGTACCTATCAAAGCCCTTGACTTCTGAAGCTCGGGGTCTAAGAGTTGCCCTGCTCTGATTCGCTCAAGGAGTCCATTAGATACCACTAATTTGCAGCATCTTATACCATGAGGTTCAAACTCCACATTCAACTTCAAATCACTGAAGCTTTCTACTAACTCTAGTTCTCTTACCATCAAAGCTGAGATATGCACGGTCTTCCTGCTCAAAGCATCAGCAACCACATTGGCCTTCCCTGGATGGTAGAGAAGATCAAAGTCATAGTCTTTCAAGAACTCCATCCACCTTCTTTGTCTCATATTAAGTTCCTTTTGATCAAACAGATACTTCAGGCTCTTGTTATCACTGAACACCTGAAATTGAGCTCCATACAAATAATGTCTCCATATCTTGAGAGCAAACACCACTGCAGCTAATTCCAAATCATGTGTAGGGTAGTTTCTCTCATGAATCTTTAGTTGTCTTGAGGCATACGCAACAACTCTTCTTTCTTGCATCAAGACACATCCTAGTCCCTGATAGGAAGCATCACAGAAAACCTCAAAAGGTTTACCTGTGTCAGGAATGGCCAATACTGGAGCGCTAGTCAATCTCTGCTTCAACTCCTGAAAGCTAGCCTCACAACGGTCTGTCCATGCAAATGGAGTGTCTTTCCTAGTCAGCTGTGTTAAAGAGGTTACAATCTTAGAAAAGTCTTCAATAAAGCGACGATAGTAGCCTGCTAACCCAACAAAGCTTCTAACCTCAGTGACTGACTTCGGTCTTTCCCATTGCAACACGGCTTGAATCTTGGCCGGATCTACAGAAATCCCATCAGCTGAAATAATATGACCAAGGAACTGCACTTCTCTCATCCAGAACTCACATTTTGAGAGCTTGGCAAACAACTTTCTTTCTCGCAATATCCTCAACACTGCTCTAAGATGATCGGCATGTTCTTCTTCACTCTTAGAATATATTAGAATGTCATCTATGAAGACGACAACGAAATTATCTAAGAAAGGTCGAAAAATCCTATTCATGTAATCCATGAATATGGCAGGGGCATTAGTCACACCAAAGGGCATGACCACATACTCATAATGGCCATACCTAGATCTAAAGGCTGTCTTCTGGACATCGTCAGCCTTAACTAATATTTGGTGATAGCCGGACCGTAGATCAATCTTGGAAAACACAACTGCCCCATGTAGCTGATCCATCAAATCATCAATTCTAGGCAACGGATACTTATTCTTGATGGTTAATTTGTTAAGTTGCCTATAATCCACACACAATCTTGAACTGCCATCCTTCTTCTTTACGAGTAATACAGGCGCACCCCAAGGAGAAACACTAGGCCGGATGAACTGCTTCTCCAACAACTCTTCAATCTGCTTTTTCAATTCGGCCAATTCGGCTGGCGCCATGCGATAAGGGGCTATAGAGATAGGCCCTGCTCCAGACACAAGGTCAATGGAAAACTCTACCTCTCTTGGAGGAGGTAAGCCAGGAATCTCCTCAGGAAATACATCTAGAAATTCACTGACTACCGAGAGGTCTACGCTCGAATCTCCTTGCTTCACTTCCATGTGTGATAGTATCAGGAAACAGCATGCACCTTCTATCAGGTCTTGTCTCAACACACCAGGAGTCAGAGGTGTGTAATCCTCTTCATTGGGAAATACTAGCTTTTTCTCTCCACAATCAAGGAGAATACGATTAACAGACAGCCAATCCATCCCTAGGATGACATCCAAACCTTGCAAAGGTAAACAGATCAAGTTTACCTTGTACTGACGCCCCTCAACCACTACTGAACATCTAACACAAACTGTAGATGTCTTCACTATCCCAGAAGTAGGAGTAGATACAGTCAAGTCATACTGTAACTCTCTCACTGGTAACCCCAACTCTCTAGCACAAGTCTCAGACACAAAAGAGTGTGTCGCTCCAGAGTCAAACAATACCATGCAAGATTGACCACCCAAAATACATTTACCGAAAATCAAATCACCTGAGTTAGCTGCTTCTGTCCCTGTCAGTGCATAGACGCGTCCAGTGGCCTGAGGTCTGATGCCACCTCTGTGCTGAAATCTCCCTGCATGCTGCGGCTGGGAAGTAGCTCTTCTACCCATAGGGCAATCACGTTCATAGTGGCCCTCCTTGTGGCATCGGTTGCACCTCCGAAAATTAGTCCTATGGGGACATGAAGACAAGTAGTGCGGACCGCCACATTCATAGCATCTCACGTTACTCAAAGATGACGACTGGCTTGGCTGAACAGAAGGCTGAGAAGATCTTCCGGAACTACGAGAAGAAGAAGATCTGGAGTACGGTGTCATCCTGGAACTGGACCCGCCTCTAGACATGGCTGGTCCCCCAACCCTCAGTGGCTGGACCTGACGACTCGGGTATCCCTCAGCTTCTCTCTTCGTCTTCTCCATATCCCTAGCCATCTCCACAAGAGCTGGAAACTCCCTCAGACGGTGACCTCTCACCAGGAGCTTGATGTCACCGCGCAACCCGTTTTCAAACTTGCGGCATTGCCACTCTTCATCCACTTTCATGGTGTTAAATCTAAGAAGATGTTTGAAACGATCAGTATACTCAGATACCGACATATTTCCCTGCACTAGCTCCAAAAATTCCACTTCCTTAGCATATCTAAGAGTGTCAGGGAAGTATTCCTTATAGAACTTCTTCTTAAATAAGTCCCATGTGATAGGGGTTCCAGTTCCCTCTAAGATCATCCGTGCACTGCTCCACCAGTGGCTTGCCCCTCCAGTCAATAGATACTCAGTATAGGACAACCTGTTTTCATCAGGACACCTCTTGGCGTTGTAGACTCTCTCCATATCACGAAGCCACTGATCGGCTTCATCTGGTGAGCACTTGCCATCAAACTTGGCGGGATGATGCTGCAAGAAATTTTCCAAACTCCATTCTTGAGTTGGAGCAGCCGAAAAAGAAGGACCGGTGGGAATCCTGCCACTAGTCATCACATCCAAGAACTGTCTTTGGGTGGTATCGGCCGACGCTCTGGCGTTCTCAGCAGACACTCTTGCAGCTTCCAGATTCTGCAAGGCTATGGAATTCTGCTGAACTAGTGTAACATTTTGTTGTTGCAACGCCTGAAGCACAGCATTCAACATCTGATTAGAGTCAGACGGATCGACATCGGAGGGAGGAGGAGATCTTGATGCCATCTTCTGTTCAGAAAGAAAGACTATCAGTCCAACTTAACCAACACAACTCCCAACACGAAACCAGAGTACACAAACATAAACGAATCACACCCACAACCTACAGGTTTCTAAGGAAGAACTGCTCTGATACCATTAATGTAACATCCCATATATATAATAGCCATTATTATATATTAAAGACGTTAACATCCAAATATAGAGAACAGTCGGAGTATGACGTGTAATAAAATGTGAAATTACAGTCATCCAGAAATAAAAGAAAACGGAAATTCAAACTTAAACAGTTGAAAGGATTAAACACTACAAGTGTTCAATCAGGAAATTCTAAGAAGACTACTCCGCAACATCAGCAATCTCCAGCTCTTGCTCCAAGGGAATCTCTTCGACAACGTCTGCTCCCATCCCAAAGGATGATCATTGCCAAAGAAACATACCCAAACAGCACATAACAAGAACAATGCAAGGGTGAGCTAGATATAAAAAGCATATTATACATATAGCATAGGTAATTCCTATAATCATACTTAGATTCGTATGAAAGAACAATTAGAGCATACTTATTAAACCACAATTCACCTACTTGCACAACATGCAAAAAATCATTCAAACATGATAGACTAACATTACAATACTTGTTACTTTATAGACCGACTCGTCCGGACTAGAATGTATGTAGAGCTGGGGCGGGTTGTGCACTTGTGATGGACTCTACTGCTTTGCAAAGCCATTGCCGAGGGGTTTCACCCGACCATACACAAGGTTAGTCCGTTACCGCGGAATAGACCTCCAGTGATAGCGTCTACCCTGGGACCTCCCTCTACTCCCACCACACGCGTCAATCCTCTCTAAGTGAGAATGAAAGACCGTTGGAGTGTAGGGATAACCCCCCATATGGAAGCCTCTTACATTCATTCTATACATTAACTGATCCCACCGAGAGATCTAAATTTCCGATTTAATCCCACCATTTAAAACTCATGATATTTCTTTTGGAACCATGTGCCTCATAAACCACCATATTATCCCAACAATTCCAACATATTTCATACATTCACATAATTCATGTCATAGATAATATTCCAAACATTGGTACACATAATTCAATCCAAAAGCAAAGGAAATTAAAATTCAACATATTTGTAAAATACTATTTGGACGAGCACTATTCACTGGACACTATTTGGACGAACGCTCACTCACTGTTTGGACGAACGCTCAACTTGCAACTCAAGGACGAACGCTCACTATTCGGGCGAACGCCAACTATTTGGACGAACGCTCAACTTGCAACTCAAGGACGAACGCTCACTCTTTATTTGGACGAACGCTCAACTTGCAACTCAAGGACGAACGCTCACTCACTATTTGGACGAACGCTCAACTTGCAACTCAAGGACGAACGCTCACTCACTATTTGGACGAACGCTCAACTTGCAACTCAAGGACGAACGCTCACTCACTATTTGGACGAACGCTCACTTTGCAACTCAAGGACGAACGCTCACTCAGATCAAATAACCGAACGTATATAGGCAAACCGAACATACGAATACTGTTTGGACGAACGTTCATTCAGTCAGAAATAACGTACATAGATAAAGAAACTCAATATGTAAACAGTGTTTTGGACGAACGCACATACAGCCAATACTAAGAGACCGATCGCTCACCATTACTTTTACATCAAAACCGAACGTTTAATATAACTATTTCAAAAGACCGAACGCTATTCTTAAATTGAAGGACGAGCGCTATACTATGATAGAAGGACGAACGCCAATGCTGAACACAAAACCGAACGCTCTTAATAATGGGACGAACGTCCCATTTTCACTCCAACAATTTGGACGCACGCGTAAATCTGCAGAATTATGCAGATTTGCAGGTTTTTCCAGAAACCCAGAAAAATCCCAATTTTCATCCCCTTCTACCCAGATTTTCTTCAACAACATAATTTTACTACCAGGCATACAGATTCATGCATAAAAAGTCATTCTAAGTACGAAATTTGTTCATCAACAACATTATATCATAAATCTCAGTACACACATACATGGTTCATACAATCCAAAGAAAAGGATCTAGCTCCCCTTACCTCTTGAAGACTTCCTTAGCAAAAGCTTTGAATATCCCTCCCACGGTCTCCTTGCAAAACTAGAGCTCTCAACCTCTCCTTTCAGATTTTGTAGCCTAAAACTCTATTTTCTCTTCTCTGCAGTTTTAAAGCCATGCCTCAGCTCCCTTGTTGCTCTTGGACGGTGCAGGTTGAAAGAAAGAGACCCTCTGAGTGCTGCTCCCCATTAGCAATAAAAAAAAGAAACCCACTTCAGATATTGGGGCGGCTGGTGCTTCTAAATATGATGACTGCCGCCCCCCCCCCCCCTTCCACTGAGAACGTGCGGCTCTTACAGTCGATCCACTGTATTAATGTTAGATCATAATTGAACCGACGTTTAAGTTATTATTGTTTAAATCATTATTAGGCCAAAAGTTTAGCACACGATTAAAATAATCAAAGATATCTGATTAAAGATATTGATAAAACCGTTGATGAATAACTAACTGAATCTCTAGTTAATTTTGTTATTATTTGGTTTATGAAACACTTATAAATACATGACCAAAAGTCAGGTACGTTCCACTTACATTCTATTTACGTTCTACCTACACTCCATTATGTCCAAATACTCAATAGTAATAACAATTACTTCCCATTCGATCAAGAGTAACACCAATCAAAATCGATGACGAGCGATCCACACTGAAAGCAAGCGGTTCTAATTATCAAAACTAGTGATCAAACAATCTAAACGTTCAAAAATAAGGAAGACACCTTGGAAATGTTAGACTCTCGATCTAACTAGTCCCTACCCAAACAAATATAAAATGTTTTTCAATACAATATTTTATAAAGGAGTATATATTTAATAAAAATATTTAATTTAATTTAATGTATACGAAGTGTTATCGGCTTTTTAAAATAATAGTTGGAATCATCGTATGGAAAGAAAGAAGACAAAACTGAAACATAATCTTATCATATAAAATTCGACCGAGACACTATCTATTTCACTAGTTACTTGTCTGAGTGTGGAAGTTTAATTATGATGTCTGCAACAGTGTGTGGAATTAAGATGCACATATCTACTTGAAATGATACCAAATTGTGGAATACATATATTCTATAAGTGACACCCAAAAAGTTTTATGGATACGCTATGATATATGCTGCATTAAATTAAAACTTTTATTTCATTTTCTCAACAATCATTCAAATCTAACATTCATGTACTACTTTTGCATTTTTTTTATCATAAATATATTAAAATGAAGCAATTTATGATGTTCTGATAGATCAATAAATGGTGCTGAAATTTATTTTTGTGTCTGAAATATGATGGAGAGAATTCTGCAGGTGTTGACGGATTCAGAAGCTCCAGAAGTCAATTCTTGGAGATACAATTATGGAAGTTATCTCTGTATTTTAAATATACAAATGATGATTGAAGAGTAAAATATATATGTAACTAAGTTAAAAAAATAATAATAATAAATAATAATGGTGTTAATTAAAGATTTATAGAGGATAAGTACGAAAATATAATAATGTTAAATGAAGAACTTGGGTGGTAGAAGATAAGAAAGTGGGAAGTGATTGGATGTACGTCTCAATTGCGTAATGCATTGTATTGACTCAAAATTGTCCCCACTTGCCCCTCGACATTGATGAGACTACCAACCTTCAAAGATTTTTTATATTCAATTTTTCACTGTTCTACGTGATTCATGTCCATATAATATATTCCTATCACTTAATACTTTCGTATTATTTATCAATTAACGTTAATTATAGTTTAAATATTTATTTTTTTAATTATTTGCTGAGACGTAACTGTAACTGTAATGAATAAAATTATAAAACGAACCATATTTATAATACTTAATTTTAACAATATCATTTCACGAATTTAAGACTACAACAATTTATCGTAGATTTGATAATAAAATATTCGATAAATTTTTAGAAATAACGAAATAATTTTTTTAAGCTCGGTTCATTTCTAAAGAAAATTTTGTTTACACAAATAGATTAAAATTAAAATTTTCGTTTAGATAAATTGTTAAAAAAAAATATAGAAGTATGTAAAAACGGGGAAGAAGTCAGTTCTAGAAGAGGACACATGACAGTAGATAATGAGATTGGATATTTAAAATAAAATAATTTTAACATAAGAACTATGGACTCAAGATCACTCCATTATCTGAGGAAAACCTTGTCACTCTCTAAAGCTCTTTCTCCCTTTTCTGCCTTCTTTCTTCAATTTATTCTCACTAAGCCATCAGATTGTTGATCAGGTGGTGTTCGAGCATTCCCAGCGTAGAGGGCTCCGTTTTGAACTGATCACTTTCTTCTTTCTCACCGGTAAGTAGTTCTTCCTTTCTCCTTGTTGCTTTGGAACCTAGGGCATGCGACTCTACTGGTTGCATATAACTAGAAACACTTTTCTTCAAATCTTTGTCAAATTCTAGCTCTAAGAGCTGTTTTCTGCCATCAATGTGGTGGTTTGTAGGGTTTGGTTAGGTCCTTGCTGTGTGAGGAACTATAGAGAAGTGTTCTTGTGAGCTGGGCAGTTCAACTCTGAGGTAAGGAGAGCTAGTTGTTTGTTTGAATCTGTTTTATAAGTATGCATGCATATTGAATCCTGAACTGGTGTGCTATTTTGGACTGCATTTTGGTTTTAATTATATTGGATGTTATAGATTGAAACGTGCAGTTGATGAAACTGTAATGGCTTGCTTATGAATTGAATTGGATGAACTTAGTTACTATAAATTGAGCATGTAGAAAGTGTTTGGGGGTAAGATTTCTGTTGTAGTATTAATTAGATGGACAGTTTAGTAATTAGGAAGTATTTTAGGTCATTTGAGAGAAAGTGGGATAGTGATTCTGAGCATATGAGGTCTAGAGTGTTTTTGGAGGGTTAGAACAGCTTAGATAGGCCAAATGGGACTTGCTGGGAACATAAAATTGGTTTGGAATATGTTAAAAATGGTAGAATTGGATTTAAGCCTTTTAGTTGAGGAAATTAGTGTTTTAAGAAGGAAATTTGGGTCTTAATCACTTAATAATCACATTATGAATGTGTAAAACCAATTAGATAAGTTTAATTAGGTTTATATCATCAATTAGAGGTCTTAGAAGTTGGGAAAGATCATTGGAAATGGTAAAAGGGTGTGAGCGTGCATAATTCTGTAGAACCGACATTCTGCCAAGTATGCAGACTTGCTATGCGAACGGTTTAGCATAGCGAGTCCTTGCAAGGGGTGCTCTCTGCCAGGGTCATTCGCTGTGCGAGCTGGTGCGCTTCACGAATGATCAAAGAGTGCTGCTCTCTGCCTGGTGGATTCGCCTCGAATCCTGTCGCTATGCGACTGGTGGTGGCCTGGAGTCACTGCCATTTTAATTAGAAAAGCGAATGGGGCGCAAGGCGAGAAGGTTTGGGGGGTTGGTCTCTGTCTAGACTCTCGCTGTGCGACTTGGTAGTGCTATGCGAGAGACCTAATGTCTGTCACCTATGCGAAGTAATTCGCAAGACGAGTGTGGTGCGCTATGCGAGCCACTCTGGTTTCGCCATGCGAGCAGTGTGCGCTGTGCGAGAAGCCCTAAGTTTAGTTGTTTAATTTCCTTTGGTTTTATGATTGATTAAGTGGTTTGTTACACTGTTTGTGAAGCATGTTTTAATATATATGGCCTTATCTAAAGGAGCTTAAACCTGTATGTTGATTCTAATTAAAAATATATGAGTTGAAAAGGAAAGTGGTATGATCTCAAGGTTGCAAGTATAAGTTTCAAAGTTTAGAATCTCTTGGTGAGATTCTTAGTTCTTTAGAATGAGAGTGAGAGCTCAGTCTTGGGGGTCATCCTGAAACTCCAATGGGCAATCATTCTCAAATAGAGAGGATTGAACCATGTCGTGAGGAGTAGCAGGAGGTCTTAGTCTTGAGGGCTTCCAGTATGTCTCAAGGCCCGGAACAGGCTAACCTCATGAGTGTGGTAGGGTGAAACCTATTGTCAATGGTTTTGCAAAGTAGTAGAGGCCACCACGAGTGCACGACCCGCCATAACTCGACTATCATTCTAAGTCCGGACGAGTCAAGTCTAGTACACAACATGTTAAGATGTATGATTTAGCTTGCTTTGATTGAAATTGAATCTGGTATGTCACACACTGTTATATTATATGTTTTTGTTTACTAGCTCACCCTTCTGCTTGTTGCTGTGTCTACTTGTGTGTGGTGTTTTCTTTTGCAATGATTATCCATCGGATGTGAGTAGAGTTAGATGAGGTGCCTTTGGAGTAGGTTTTAGAGGGAGAAGAGAGTGCTGCTTAGTGTAGTTAAGATGCATATCTACTTTTGTATATTTGGAAATACTCTTTGTACTTAAAGATTTAAATTTATAGCCATTTTATATAACTATAAGTTAAATACTTTATTTTACAGGTTCTTAACTGCTTTATAATATTATATCTGATGACGTCTATATTATATATTTGTCCTAAAATAAAATGTTATAGAGTAAATATTTTTTTTATTATCCTATAAAAGACATAATTTGTAGGAATGTTGAAATAATTATCATATTTATTCTTATCAAAATTCATAATTCTTAATATACATACTTTATACTTTATTAGATTCTAATTTGTTATCCAGATATTTTCATAATTAATTTTAATTATATTTCTTATAATAATAATAATACAATTTTTTTCGTGTTAAAAATTAATTTTAATTTTTTCCTTTAATATTAATTTTTACAATCATATATAATTTTATATAATATTAATTTTTATTAACTAAATTACTTTTTTATTTATTATAATAATTAAATTCTATACTAATTTTTATAATTTTACTTCTAAATAAACTTTTACTCATTTTCATATCCTTTAAAAAAATAATCAATTCACTCTCAAATTTCTTTTTAAATTCTTTAAAAAACATCTTTTAAGTTTGATTCTAGAAAACACTTAACAAGTGCATGTTTTAATTATATAAGCAACACCCATCCGATCTGAATATATGTCGGTGCTGTTTATGCTTCTTTTACTGTAAAATAATTAAATAATGGCGTTCCGTTTTAATTTAACCACCGAACAATTAATATTTAATTTTTTAAACGTACTATTTAAACATTAGTAGCATTAATACTTCCACACGCAACAAAAACTATCACATTATTATAGATTACAATTCTTAATTTTAGAAACAATACGATTTATCTATTTATTAAATTTTCATATACTTTTATACTTTCTTCGGAGTCATTTTGATGTTGGTGTGGAGTATTCATTATTTTCTAAATATTAATATGTGTTGAAAAATATATTGGCAAAACTATTAGTCAAAATTTGGTTCCTAAATTATAACAATGTTTTTTTAACTAACAATATTTTAGTTAAAAAATTTGAACAGAAATTCTATGTAAACCAATAACGTGAAGGTAGCTATGCAGCCATTTTAAAATACGTTGGAAAAGTTTGAAATAGAGTTGAAATTAAACTTTTTAACTAGTAAATCGTAATATCATTTTTAAATTTTAGTACAATATTAATTATCAATTTATCGTTATAAATTATATAATAATAAGTTATAAAGAGTCTATAATATATTTTTTAATTCTCTATGATTCACATTATCTGCAAACTTAACCTCATATGCTATACAAAATAAGGGCACCGTTAAATAATAAAAAAAGACCTTTTATTTTAAATTATACGATAATGTATTAAAATAAAATACTTTATGTATTTTATTTTTTGCTTATAATTTATTTACCTGTGATCTTGATTAATATTTTTTCAAATAAAAATAATAAAGTACTTTGAATAGACAAATGTTTGATGCCTAACAAAACAACACTAAAAAGTCAATCAAATACACATTTTAGCTTGCTTAGGAAATTTGACGGTGAGAGAAATTTAGGTTAGAGAAAAATATATAAATAGACAAAATTTCTAGAGAGAAGGATTTGGCAATAAACATTTCAAAAATAAAACAATAAATGCAAAACACATTTTATAACTAAACACTTTAGAAATTAATGTACACCATAAATACTGGGTATTATGATCACGTTAATTAATTAATAATCTTTGAGTTCCAGATAATAGAGATATTATTGATTTTTTTTCTGAATTAATTATATTTCTGGATAGTCCTACTAGATTGACGCAAAACTAAAATAACGTGTCTAGGAAAAATAAAAAGTGAGAGGAATAAAAGAAAATGAAAATTAAGTCCAGATTTTATTGTGATAAATATAGAGTTTTGACGGTATTTATGGCGTGGATTTCTCTGAACACAATAGCCGTCTAGATTCAATGGGGCCCGCATCAAGCCAAATTGGGCATAGCAGAAATAAATATCTTCTTTTGCAACAATCTCTCTCTGTTTTACCTTAAATCAATCTCTCACTACATTAAAAAACACAAATTAATCTCAAACACACCTTGCCATTACCATAATCTTCTGAGGACACAACCGTCATTTCACCTTTCTCTTCCATAGCTTCTGAGCCATTCCTCTCACATAAACAAACTCAGAGGGTAGTTTCTGCGAAAATCTTCTTCCAAGAACAACAGCTCGCTTTATCTCTCTCTCTCTCCGTCTCTCTCTCCTGCTTCCATTTCCAAACGTATTTGACTCTCTCACCTTCAATCCCAGGGTTATCTCTTGTAAATTCTTATCTATTTAGGGTTCTTTTCTCCACCCTTCCGTAGAAAAGTTCTGTATATAAGCAACACCCATCCCAATACAAAGAAAAGTTTTTAAATTCCTGAATTCTTCAATCGAGCAATTTCCATTTGCAATTCTTTTTTTCCCCTCTCTGTACAGACATAGGGAAAACTATTTCCTCTGTATGAGTCTTGGGTTCTTTCTTTTCTGAAATTGGCATCCCCAGAAAATTCTAATTATCCTCATATTCTTTTCTTCTTAGATTTCCCAAAGGGTACTTAAAAAATTGTGACTTTACCATTTGTTTCCGTGCTTGGGATTGAATTTCTGAAAACCCTAATTGTGATTTCCTAACCTCTTTTCCATGGCGGTTTCAACTATAGCCTTGTACGCGAGTCCGCCGAGCAGCGTGTGTTCCACGCCTCACCCTTGCCAGATCAACGCTCACGCTTCCTACGACTTCGAATTGGGGTCGCGATCTTCGTCGCCGGCGGCTTCGACGGCTCCTCCGTCGACGTCGCAGAAGCCTGTGATGGGCGGACTTTCGTGCCTGTTCTCGTCTCCGGCGGCGGCGATGAAACACGCGGCGTTGTCGTCGAACTTTACCGGTGAGGAGGACGATTTGAAGGAGTTGGGCAGTTCCTTCTCGTATTCTCCAAGCAAGTTTGGTGGGTCTTCTTGGAAGAGGGATCAGAGTCCCGTGTCTGTTTTTCATGGTCCTGTTTCGTGTAGTGGTAGCAGCAGAAGCCCCATTAGTTCTACCTCTGTGAGAAGTATCAGGGGTGGGACTAGTGGGTTGTTTCATGGGTTCGTGAGGAATGCGTTGGGGTCTTGTTTGGATTATGACTTAGATGCGGGTGATTCATCTGCCGCGCTTGTGGATGAGTTGACCTTCAATTTAGAGGATAATTTGGTGGAAGGTGGGTTTCATTTTGAGCCCTATGCTAGAAAGTTGCTGCTGGGGGCGCAGTTGAGACACAAGATCTTCTGCGAGGAGTTTGTCATCAAGGCCTTTTGTGAAGCTGAGAAGGCACACAGAGGGCAGGTACACGGAATTATGGAATGGAGCTTTATTTTGTGTGTTTTGGAGTTGGAAGGTGTGTAAGTGGTTTTGGACTTTTGGTGAATTGATTTTTTGTCTGTGTTTTTTTTAGATGCGGGCTAGTGGGGATCCTTACTTGCAGCATTGTTTGGAGACCGCCGTGTTGCTGGCTTTGATTGGTGCCAATTCCACCGTTGTGGCTGCGGGGCTCTTACATGACACGCTGGATGATGCTTTTCTGACTTACGATTATATATGTGGAGCATTTGGCGCTGGAGTTGCTGATTTAGTCGAAGGGGTGAGGAACTAGTCTCTTGTCGATTGATGAATGCATGTGGTTTAGGATTTTGGGAATTGATGCTTGTGATCTGCAAGATCATTTTAATCAGCACGTAATATTTAAGATATTAATAAACTTTACACTTCAGATCTAGTGTTAGATTCTATGGCCTAGTGTATCATAGGACTTTTTCACAGTTTAATGAACCTTGATCTTGGAGCAAAATATAGTCGTGTTTAGTATACAGATCACGAATGGCAGGTTTATCGTTCTGTAGGTTGGTGTCTTGTAAGTGGCAGTGTAATAACTTCATAACTGTCATTGTTGTGTTTTTGTTGCTGAAATTTTATTTTCAACTTTGTAGGAATGAATTGCCATATTACCCATTCGATGCCCTGGATTCGTGTAATATAGACATATCTGATTTTTTTATAATGGTTGTCTTCAAGATTCTAACTAATTGTTATGGCATTTTAGGTATCTAAACTGAGCCACTTAAGCAAACTGGCTCGAGAAAATAATACAGCTTGCAAGTCAGTTGAAGCGGACCGCTTGCACACTATGTTCCTTGCCATGGCAGATGCAAGAGCTGTCCTCATTAAACTGGCAGATCGGTTGCATAATATGATGACACTAGATGCATTGCCTGTGACCAAGCGGCAGAGGTTTGCAAAGGAGACTTTGGAGATTTTTGCACCATTGGCCAATCGCTTAGGAATCTCTAGCTGGAAAGAACAATTGGAGAATTTGTGTTTTAAGCATCTCAACCCAAGCCAGCACGAGGAGCTTTCTTCAAAGCTTGTGGAGTCGTACGATGATGCAATGATTACTTGTGCGATAGAGAGATTAGAGCAAGCCCTTAAAGATGAAGGCATATCTTATAATGTCATTTCTGGGCGGCACAAGAGCTTGTATAGCGTTTACTGCAAAATGTTGAAGTATGCTTTACCATCCCTTACTTTTTATATAGTTTCTGAATTTTAAATTCTGTTTTTTTTTTCCTGAAATGCAAATACAGTACTAGAAATTTCTTTGTGGGTAGGGGGAGGTAAGATTCCTTGAAGAGTATTATTTACACAAAAAATGGGTGTCATATCAAAGGCAGTTGCTCTTACTGCAAACACACGAAAACATCAGAATGGATGTTGAGTTGTTTACGGGGCATCAACAATGTTGCTATTTTTATGGTGATATTGCTGTGAAAATACTGATGAAGTATCATTGTATAAAACTACTAAGACACAAAGTGTTTTGCCTGACATGGATTGTACTGTTTGTAGTACACTTCAATTTCTCACAATTCCTTCTTTGTCGGTGTAGGAAGAAACTTACCATTGATGATATCCATGACATTTATGGACTGCGCTTGATTGTTGACAAAGAAGAAGACTGTTATAAAGCCTTAACAACTGTCCATCGGTTATGGTCTGAGGTGCCTGGAAAGCTGAAAGATTACATATGTCGCCCCAAGTTCAATGGGTATGTTGTGGTTCTGTAGTTGGGATGTATATTTTCAGTTTACAATCTCATATAGTCTGATTTTGGTTTTATAATTCACAGATACCAATCTCTGCATACTGTGGTGATGGGTGAAGGCAACGTTCCCCTGGAAGTGCAAATTCGAACAAAAGATATGCACTTGCAAGCAGAATTTGGATTTGCAGCTCACTGGAGATACAAAGAAGATGATTGCCAGCATTCGTCATTTGTGCTTCAGATGGTGGAGTGGGCTCGGTGGGTTGTTACCTGGCAGTGCGAAGCAATGAGTGGAGACTGTTCATCTGTTAGATATGCTGATTCAGTGAAGCCTCCATGCAAGTTCCCTTCCCATGCTGCCGATTGCCCATATTCCTATAGGCCCGATTGTGGTCAGAACGGGCCCGTGTTCGTCATCATGATCGAGAATGACAAGGTTTGTGGTCGTAATTTATGTAATACTCAATTTTGTGCAACCAAAGTTGGATTTGTTGGATTGACTGTGTGTGTGTGCAGATGTCTGTTCAAGAATTCAGTGCAAACTCAACGATATTGGATTTGTTGGAGAGAGCTGGGCGTGCAAGCTCTAGGTTGACAACATATAGGTTCCCATTGAAGGAAGAGCTGAGGCCAAGGCTGAATCACAAGCCTGTGAGTGATCCGAAAAGCAAGTTGAAGATGGGAGATGTTATTGAACTTACACCAGCCATACCTGATAAGTATCTTACAGAATACAGGGAAGAAATCCAGCGTATGTATGATCGAGGGCTAACCGTATCAACCATGGGAACTTCTTCTTCAAGTACCATGGTTGGCTCAAGAAGTTGATCCCACCTTCGATTCCCTTTCTATTCATCAAACAAATTTAGCAACAGCTATGTATATATACAAATATTTGTACAGAACAACTGTGTCACTACCATGAACTTGCTAACTCCATTCAATTATGTGCTCAAATGATTTATTTTATGTTCTTGCTCCTCCTGCATTTATTACATCCCTCCTATTTCGATTATAGACTTCTGGTTTTATTTAGTCATCATGAACTCATCTACAAAATGTCAGGCGTTTCTTCCAAGGAACTTGTTAGCAAGAACGAAATAAATCTTCCAGATTTTTTAGACCAGTTTCGAAATGGGAATTGCAGTTTAAAATTTGTTGATTGAAAGATTTAACTTTGACGGTAGCTCAGTCTACGAAAAATTTACCATTTAGACGAAAGACAATGAAAAATTGGATGAAGATTAATTCTTGTATATTATTATTGTGTTTACTAATCAGGACACCGATAAATCAGTTTTCTTGAAATTTTGTTTCAACTTTTTGTTTTCATTATTATTTATTATAGGAATATAAAAATGCATTATTTATATTTTTTTTCTTGTCCTTTATTATTGGATTTCTTTGATGGTGAACAAGTCAACTAGAAAAGAAACCACGTTGTAAATAGCGTACTGAGAGCGGCATGTACAGTAACAGATGCTTTTTAGCATGTATAAATGTCGTATTCGATTTAAATTCTACTGTAATTTTCACAATTTAAGTTTTGTTGAATCTTTCAAGTTATGTTGTTGAAATTGAACTATTTTTTGTAACATTTCAAAAGGCAAAAGGATGTCAAAAACACTTATTGATTAGGGATTAAGTAAATTGGAACCTCTAAAATATGTGATTTGGAATATAAAATTTTGTCACGAATTTATTTTTAAAAATAAAAAAAATATTTAAATTGTTTTTTCCTTTAATTTTTAAATGATATAAGATTAATAGATATGCCAAAATATTTATCAATTATAATAATTAATAGTTTATTTCGGAAACCTGTGTCGAATCAAGTGTGCCAAACTTTACATTATTATAAGGACAACTTTAACAGAAGAACAGCACTTTAAGATATGCAACTAAATATCTAAGTCTTATCATAACATTAATCTTTTTGGCATTGGATTAATAGCACTAGGTCCAGCTATGGTTTTGGACAATGATAGGACTGTGCATGCTTTAATTTTATTTAGTAAATCAAATTAAAAGGTTATAATATTATATTCAAATATAATAAAAACAAAAAATAAGTAAAAATATTTATTTTTCAAAATTGTCTTGTTTTTTAAATCATTTTTAGAAGTATTACGTGTTAAAAAATAGTGTTAAAAAATAGTGTTATTTTCTCTTTAAGTGAAAGATAAACTATATAAAGAGCATCCGTTTTATTTATTTTTATTTCCATAATTTTAAGTAATGGTTTATGCATTTAAAAAAATTAAATATACTTTTCATAATTAAAAACTCGTTAGGTTAGGTCAGATGTAAAAAGTAAAAGTAAACGAAGGTATAAAAACTAAAGACTTATGTAAACTATAAAATAAATACAATAGCAGTGTTTTATGTTCAACGATATCATACACATACCTAAAAGAAAAATTTAAAACATATTTAACCTAAAATTTTTAAACTATTTTTAACATAAAATTCAAGATTTGTAATGAAAACATTATTGTTATTAAATGATTGGAAATTGAGTTGTGTTGTGAATATTTTCCACTATGACGAATGAGGTAAAGATTCCAAAGCTCTACAAACTGAAGAATAAACTAAACCTAACTCCACTTTGACAGTTGTTTCCTTCACCATCATTGAACGCTCCATGTATCAATCTATATCTATTTTGCCTTTGTTTTAAAACAGATATCAATATCCGTTTCACCTTCAATGATTGTTGACATCCGTAAACGAATGTTAAAATCTGTTTACATATTTTATATTATAGTTTATTATTTTTATTTAAAAGAAAAAATCTTCAACGGATGTGGACACATCCATTTTAATAAAATTTTTAAATATATTTTAATTATTATTTAAATAATAATACATAAATTAAATTAATAATAATTATTTTATTAAATAAAATAAAATTAATTTATAAATAATTAAGTAATAATTTAAAAAAAAATTAAATAATATTTATATATTAATTTAAAATATAACAAATTAAAAAATAAAAAACTAAAAAAAACTATAACGAATGTCACTACATCCGTTTTAATAAATTTTTTAAAAATATTTTGATTATTATTTAAATAATAATACATAAATTAAATTAATAATAATTATTTTATTAAATAAAATAAAATTAATTTAAAAATAATTAAATAATAATTTTAAAAAAATTAAATAATATTTATATATTAATTTAAAATATAATAAATTAAAAAACAAAAACTTAAAAAAGAATTGCAACGGATGTCACCACAGTGACACATCCATTTTAATAAAAATTTTAAAAATATTTTAATTATTATTTAAATAATAATACATAAATTAAATTAATAATAATTATTTTATTAAATTAAATTAATTTATAAATAATTATTTAATAATTTTAAACAAATTAAATAATATTTATATATTAATTTAAAATATAATAAATTAAAATACTAAAAACTAAAAAAACTCAACGTATGTCGCAGATTCGTAGGCTTGGGCACCTTCACTTTCAATTTTCAAAAGTTACATAAATTTTTTTTGGTCATTGCGATTGTGATATTCTTTGCACCCACACCACATCTTCTACCCTCACTTTCATTCTCATCAATTCAGTTTTCCTTCAGTGCTTGAGTTTCATTCCAAATAACTTTATAGTAGTAAAAAAGTTATGATTTTTTTCATCTATTCAATTATTCATACCACATGTGATTTTTCTAGTCTTATTTAATATTCAAATGCTTATTAAATACTAAATTCATAAAACTATTGTTTTTAAAATGTCATAAACCAATATTAATTTGGTTATAATTAAATAATTTAAATAAATTTTAACTCTTTGTAAATTTGATTATTTTTAATTAAGTTCATATTAAATTTTCTGGTTAAGTATTCAAAAAATTTATATATTTTAATTGAATTTTGTCATTAATTGGATGACATGATTATTATTTTATCTTTTTATCTTGTTTCTTATTTTTTAATATGTGGAGAAAAAAAAGATAGAATAATAGTCACATTATCCCATTAAAAAAAATTAAACATGATTCAATTAAAAAATATATAAATTTAAAATGCATAACAGAGATAAAAAATTAATAAGAATTTAGTTATAATATTTAAGTTTACGATAAACTTAAAACTTAATTAAATATAAATAAATTCAATAAGTGAAGTTCCAACCTTTCTTTTATGACTAATCAAATTCCAATTTTTAACTAGGTATATTTTTTTTAACTATTGGGCTTGACAGGGTAAATCATGAATAAATTAAATTGTGAGTGTTTTCTGCATCATCTCACATTTCTTTTTTATTTCCACATTTCAAAAATAATTTTTTTCAATAAATTTTGAAATTTGTTGAATTTTTTTTAAAGTTTTAACGGATTTTTTTTAATTTTTTTTTTAAAACTTTTGAGATCAGTTTTAAAATATGTTTTTTAGCTAATTTGAAATCGGTTGAAGAAAAAAAGAAAATGTAATGTTTTTTGAAATGCAAGAGAATAATTTTGAAATTTAGAAAAAATATGGGACGCAGGAAAAAATGTAAGATAATATAAGGAAAAACACTCTTGAATTGTAGAAATCCACGTCACGGATCCAATAATAACAAAAATCGGAGTCATATCCTTCTGGGATGTTGCTTCCTGCACTCTCTAATTGTTTTTTATATTCCTTCTGTCCTAAAATGACTATTTTATACTTTATTATTTTGTAATAACATGACTTATTTTATTTTTTAAAAAATTGGACATCAATGGACAAATTTTAAATGAGACGAAGATATTACACAAACTAAAATCCTTATAATAATATGTTTTATATTTTTTTGTATTATTAACTTTGTTATTTGTATTCAAACTCGTATTTGAAATATTAAAAAAAAATATTTTCTCATATTTTTAAATATTTTATTCCCTTCTATATTTATGTTTTTAGTCTAATTAAACCTTCATCGTTTTGTAATCGATTTAATGTAATTTGTTTTTAAATTAGTAAAATAACATATTTTAAAAAATTACATTAATAGATGGTGTTTGGGGTTCTTGGGTTCTTAACTTCTTCATGTTGAAGTAGTTATGATAGTAATTTGAGTATATATATATATATATATATATATATATATATATATATATATATATATATATATATATATATTATCAAAGTTTATTGTATAAAAATTATAAATAATATTTTAATTTATTAAGTAGAAAAAAAAAGAATCAACATAAGTTACACAAACATACATTTTTGCTTTATGTTCTAAGAAAATTGAAAATTATTTAATTAAAAAAAATTATTGCGCATTACTTAACACAAAATTTTCAACTTTTGGTTTGTTTTTTTTTACACATAAAACTCATGTACATTGAAAACAAATTTATAATTTGATTAATTCTTTTAATTAATGTATTATAAAGTTGTGCATCACAGAGACTATTTCAATTTTTTTTAAACCGAACTCTTGCATATCAAACATAATTTCAACTTTTTTAGTTTCCAACAAAACTTAAAATTTTGCATTACTTCAATTAAAAAAAATTAAAAATTATCTTTACCATCCAATGCACAAAGTAATTTTAAAAAATTACTTTTAAAAGTCATGTTCTAACACACTAAGTACTTGTTATTTTAATATTTTATAAATCTACCTATTGTCTTGATTTCTTTAAGTAATTGAAGCAAATGGTTAAAATCCTTTCACGAGAGTAGCATAACATTCAGGTAATAACAATGACAAGTAATAAACTAAAGATAAAACATTTATACTATCAGTTTAAACTTTTAAGGTATCAAAAATACAGAAACAAATAAACTAGATGCTTCTATCTCCAAAAGAATTCTTGAACTGAGGTCTGGCAGTGAAGAAGAAGCATAAGCATGACCAAAATCCCTCCCAAACCCCAGGAAGAGCTTCCAACTCTGAACACCCATGAAGGCTCAGGAGATGGTAGAAAGGAAGCTCTTGCAGTTGATGATGATGACGATGACACAGAAGAAGAGGTTGTTCTGATGGCAATTATGAGACCAGCAAGAAACATAGGCAGAACAAAACCAGCAGAGCTCCATTTTGACTCATAGTACTTTCTGTCACTCCTTGAATTCCCATACAAGGGAGACAACACCACTGCTGAGACCAAAGCCAACACCATGGCCAATGATCTTTGTGATGATGATGACGAAGAAGAAGCATAGGTGGTGGTGTTGGCCATAACTTGAAGCTGAAGCAAAGAGTGAGTTTGTTTTTGTGAATGATGAAAATTTGAGGTTATGAATATATAGTGGGAGGAAAAGGTGATCAGGCTAAGGAATTAATAATGTATGTGAGATTGAATGATGGAGAAAGAGCCGGCCAAAAAGTGAGGAGGATTAAAGAATTTGACACAAAAGAAAAAAGAAAATATAAAGGTGAAAAGGATGGTAGAAAAAGGAGATTCAGCTTATGGAAGTAAGGTATTTTTCTTAGCTTTTTGTTTGTGTTCACATTGTTTTGTGTTGTTGAGGAAGAAAGTATAGCTGTAAGCCATGTTTTATAGATTGGAGATGGAGAGTAACTGTAATCAAAGTGGCATGCACAACATAATTAGCAAGAACAATTTAATATAGAGTAGTTGGTTTAAACAGTTTAATTGAACTTGTTTTTTTTTTTTTTTATATATACCTTGGTTTTACATTTCAATATTCATTTTACTGAGTACAATAATATGAGATGTTTGTGAATTAAGTTATAAATTGTACTAAAAGCTAAAAAAGAAATGTTTATAACAAATTTTATTTAGTAAGTCATTTGTTAATATATTAAACATTAAGGGGTAAATAATATCTACAAATTAAAATAAAACAAAATTAACATATGACCATAAACAACTCTACTGTTATTTTATTTCATTAAATATACATTGATACTTTTAATTTTCTTTTAGAAGCTGAAGGATGAAGTGGATTTAGCGATATTGCAGAAAACGTAGAGTGTGTTGGTGTGAGGAATGAATGATCAATGTCCCATCAGGAGCAAGCCTTAGTGTCCCTTCTCTCCCAAATCGCCCTTTCCTTCGACGGCGCCGTTTTGGGCTTCGCCTTGGCCTACGCCGCTATTCGCACCCTCTTCAAATTCTCCGCCACCTCTGCCGCCCTCCGCAAGCTCCGCCGCGCACCTTCCTTATCTGTATCCGACCTCCGATCACTCCTCGCCGATACTCCCTCTGATGCTGACTCTACCTCTGACGGTGGTACAATCGTAATTGTTCGCGGCACCGTTAATGCCAAGTCTGCCGTTGACGGTTCCTGGAAAACTCTCAGACCGGGCGTCTTGGTCTCTCGAGAGTCCGGTGACAAAGGCGTCATCCTTCAAAGAACTCAAACGGTAATCTCTTTTTTTCTTGCTCGAATTTATTGAGATTAATGTGTTATTGAGAAGAGGGATTTGCATGTTTCTTGAAAATTCGCTGTCGTGGAGGGTTTTATTCGAAACTTTGGGTGTATGTCAAGTGGTTAGTAGTGTTTTTAGAACAGTGGTCGACCTGTAATTTTGTATGCTTTAATTTAGGAAGCGAAAAGTTGAAATTCTGGTGTACTGTCAGTTTACACTTGATTCAGAACAAAAATACGTAAAGGTGGAAAATAAAAAGGAACTTAGTTTGTTTGTACCTTCAAAGTGGGTTGGTTGAATGCCAGTCCAACATTTTCTTTCTTCAACTATCAGTTGCACACTATTAGAGAATGTGTTCATAAAGAACTAGAATGAACCAAATTAGAATTCAATTGAGTGGAGTTAGACTTAAAGTCCACTTTGGTGGGGTGTGTTGTTCTTTCTAAGTTCTTTTCATGCATATATGTTTAGGAGATAGTCTTTTATTATATCCTCCATCTTGAGAAGGATTTGTCCTCAAATTCATACCACTTGAAGATTTCTTATCAAATTGTAAAATGGACCATGCAACTAAATTGAACTGACTTTGCTTCGCTCTGACTGCTTTGAACCGAATTGTCTTAGATCCATAAACTGATTTTGAAAAATGAAGTTTAAAGTTAGATAGCAATGCATATAAGTTTTCTTTTATATTAATTATTTTCTCAATAATCACGCAAAATACCCAATGCATATATAGTGGTTATTAATATTACACCATCCATTGTAAAAGTGTTTGTATGTCTGCAGAAATGACTAGATAATTGGGAGTTTAAAACATCCTATATTAGTTAGTAGAGTTTTCCATCTCCTATAATATGAAATGAAGAGACAAGAACTTTTCCTAAAAGTATTCATCTTCCGTATTCCAGAATTACTAGTTAATCAGTAACCAAAAAAAGCTATTGAATCAAATGGTTTGTAGTTTAAAAATAAATGGGTACAACGATATTGCATATATCCACATAAAGATAGATTTAATACAGAAACACGACAAAATAAGTGGGAGAACCAAATAAAAAGTGGTTAATTCATTTGAGCATATTTGTTTATTTTTCTTTACATGAAATTACACATCATAAGTTGGACACCAAGTCATGAACGAGGGTACTTTACAAAAATCAGAGGAAATCCTTTGAAACCAACAACATAAACTACTTTCTTCTAGCACTGAACTTTTTTCTATAACGGTACTCTTCAGTATTAAAACTGATTTTGAAAGAGTTTAGATTCAATTTATTTTAAAACAGTTTAGTTATTTTGAAGTTAATTTAGTTCGGTTGTTAAAGTTAGTTTAGATTAGTTACTTTTAGACAATCTTACATTTTGGATTGGCAATCGGCAAAAAGAAAGGATTTATCAAGCACATCATCAATTGTGTGCTACTTTTTGGAAACGTGAGTCCATCTCTCTTAGTTTGTTGGTGTTAGCATGGCTCAATGACTTTTCAAACACACGATTACTTTGATGGATAGTGTACTTTGATGTTTTGGCCATAAGATGTTATTTGATATTAAGTATTGACATGCCTCTTCTTGTTCTCGGTTAACTTATATGAACAGCTTTTATGTCTTAAAGGAGTAGTATCTTTTTCGTTGTTGTAGAAAATATAAATTTAATATCTGTTTTAATGTCTTGCAACTTAGTTATTTCTGAATTAGAGGTCTAATTTATTTATTTTGTGTTGATCATTATGAAGTGTATATACAATGAATGGAAAGGATTATTTGGATGGACTTCTGATCTTCGGGCCTTATTTGCAAGATCTTGGAGACAGCAAGAGTCTACATCTTTAAGGAAGGTAATGGGTGCATAACTTTGTTACATATTGAGGTTCATAATTTATAAAGAGAATTCTGGTATGATATGGTCAATTGATTTGTATTTCATGAGGTTAAATCTGATACTAGTAGGTATATATAATTGAGTAGGTTTGACAACAACTCTCTAGCTTATGTGGTAAATATATCCTAGTAGATTATTTTATATCCATAATCAATTACTGGTTTTATTTTATTTTTTTAATAATATATAGTACAATCTCTTGCTGCAAAACGATTGTGCACCATGTAGATGCTTCAGTTGATCTTGGCCTAGGTTAGTAAAAACAGCTCAGCATTTCAAACAGGATGCACTTTCAGTTGCAATGACTAGAACACAAGCTAATTAATAGTAATGAAAGAATTTGATCATAGTTAAATTACTGCAGTTAACAAATACAAAGTTACCCCTCTCCTGTTTTTTGAGCTGCAATGCAAGAGGTTGGAGAGGTAGAGTGTTAGAGAATGGAGGGTTTATGAGAGAAGAAAGGAGAAACCGAGGACGTAAAGGTGAGACCGTTAAGTGAGTTGGACTTAATTGTGAGACAGTTAAGTCAGTTGGGGTTTAACTGTAATGGGAGTTGGGGAAAGAGGCCTTTATAAGGACCTCTTTGTTGTATCAGTAGACAGTTTTTACCTTTGAGTTTGTAGACCGGTTTCGACCTGGTGAAGGAGGTTAAGCTCCTAGATTTTCCTAGTTGTATTCTTGATTCTTTGATGTGAATACAGTTCAATTCATTACCATTTCTTGTTGTGAGTTTTACTGAGGTGTGCGAGTGAATTAGAAAGTTAGGATTCTTACAAAGGTTCCTAACAAAGTGGTCCGACCTGCCGGATCGAAATCGGAGAGAGAACGCGATGGAGGGGAAGCTACATGCTTTGGAGAACAGAATTGAAGGAAAAATGAACGTCGTTGAAGGGCGAATGGAACACCTGGAGATGGCAGTAGACGGGTTGAAGGCGGAATCAACGGCCAACCGGCAAGACTCGATAGCGATGCGTAAAGACATCCAAGAACTGTTACGATTGATGGGTGTGCGAAGCAAGCCAAACGGGGAGAGTTCTGACGGGAGCCATGGTTCAGTCAATGATAATGGGGGTGGCCGGTGAGAGGAAGCCGAAGGAGAAAGATAAGGGGAACGATCAGAGAATCAACCCAATTGGAGGCGACGGGTGGAGTTACCCATGTTTGAAGGAGCCGATCCGTTGAACTGGATTAATAGGGCCGAAAAATTCTTTGAGATACAGAAGGTGGCGGAGGCGGAGAAGATCGAACTGGCTCACATCAGTATGGAGGGAAGCGCCGGTTATTGGCTTAAATTTTGGAAGGAAAAGGCGAGCGACCGATCATGGGAGGGGATTCTTGGGTCTCACCGGATATTACCGGCGATTCATCCAAGACTATGGGAAGATAGCCAAGCCCCTGACCGAGATGTTGAAAAAGGGGAATTTTGTGTGGACGGAGATTGCCCGGGAAGCGATGGGAAGATTGAAAACAGCGGTGACCACAACACCAGTGTTGGCGTTGCCAGATTTCTCGCAACCCTTCCAGGTAGAATGCGACGCGGCGGGCACGGGACTTGGGGCGGTGCTCACCCAGAAAGGAGACCGATCGCTTATTTTAGCAAAGCATTATCGGAAGTGACGTTGGGCAAGTCGATCTACGAGAAAGAGTTGATGGCGGTGGCCCTAGCGGTGCAACATTGGCGTCCGTATTTGTTGGGCCACAAATTCGTGGTGTATACGGATCAGAGAAGTCTAAAGTTTTTGTTGGAACAGAGGGTGACGACCCAAGTGCAGCAACATTGGATAGCCAAACTGCTCGGCTACGATTTCGACATAGTGTATAAACCGGGCGCCAGTAACCGGGTGGCGGACGCGCTATCATGGAAAGGTAGCGAGGAGTTGGAGAACAAGGCTGAGAGTGAAGGAGACGACGGGGGTGGTGAATTGATGGGGATAATGAGACCGTATTGGAAAGATTTTCCGGACGTGATGAGAGAAGTGGAGGAAGATGATAACTTGAATAAAATCCGAGAAGGAGTCATCCAGGATCCCAACAAATACCCGGCATACACCCTTGAGAACGGACGATTGCACTACAAGGGGGGGCTGGTTATTCCGACACAGTCAGAGTGGGTACAGAAATTGTTGGCCGAGTTTCATACCACCCCGACGGGGGGCCATTCGGGGGTCTATAGAACTTACCGGAGATTGGCACAGTCGCTGCACTGGGAAGGGATGAAGAAATCCGTGACGGAGTATGTCAGTCGCTGTTTGGTGTGCCAACAGCATAAATACATGACGGCGTCCCCACAGGGATTATTGCAACCACTGCCTATTCCACAAGCTATATGGGAGGACATCAGCATGGACTTTATTGTGCGACTCCCAAAATCCAAGGGCCAGGACGCTATATTGGTAGTTGTCGACCGACTGAGTAAATACGGGCATTTCATACCGCTCAGACATCCCTATACGGCCAGAACGGTCGCAAAAGCTTTTGTAAGAGAGGTAGTGAAGCTTCATGGGATTCCCAAGACCATAGTGAGTGATCGTGACCCCTTATTTCTCAGTGCCTTTTGGAGAGAGATGTTTAAGATGCAGGGAACCCATCTCCAGATGAGCACAGCATACCATCCGGAGACGGATGGCCAAACAGAGGTGCTAAATAGGGTGTTGGAGGGGTACTTACGATGCTTCTGTTCCGAGCAGCCTAAGACATGGACCGTGGTCCTTCCATGGGCAGAATACTGGTACAACACCAGTTACCAAGGAGCTGCCAAATGCACGCCGTTTGAAGTGGTGTATGGGAGGGCACCACCGCTGCTGTCAAGGTTCATTCTGGGGGAAACAATGGTAGAAGCAGTGGCTCAAGAACTACAAACAAGAGATGAAGCATTGTAGCAGCTGCGATATCATTTGTCAAAGGCGCAAGACGCGATGGTAAAGCAAGCAAATCGTAAGAGGAGACCAATAACCATCAAGGTAGAAGATTAGGTATTTTTAAAGATAAGGCCCCACCGACAAACATCTATGGCAGTAAAATTGCATCCGAAGTTAGCGGCTAGATACTATGGGCCGTTCAAAGTGATCCAGAAGATAGGGGAGGTGGCGTTCAGATTAGAATTACCAGCAACCGCCAGGATTCACCCGATTTTCCACGTGTCTCAGTTGAAGTTGGCGATTGGGACAAAGCAGGTGGAAGCTGAGCTGCCAGCAGACTTGCAAGTAGGGGGATATACATGCTGGCCAACTAAGGTGTTGAATAGAAGGATCCAGCAGCGTGAGGGGGAACAACGTGAACCGGTTTTGGTCGAATGGCAAGATGGAGGGGCAGACAGTGCAACGTGGGAGGATCGGAGTTTGATGCAGGAACAGTTCCCCGAGTTTGACCTTGGGGACAAGGTCGATTTTCAGGAGGGGAGTAATGTTAGAGAATGGAGGGTTTATGAGAGAAGAAAGGAGAAACCGAGGACGTAAAGGTGAGACCGTTAAGTGAGTTGGACTTAACTGTGAGACAGTTAAGTCAGTTGGGGTTTAACTGTAATGGGAGTTGGGGAAAGAGGCCTTTATAAGGACCTCTTTGTTGTATCAGTAGACAGTTTTTTACCTTTGAGTTTGTAGACCGGTTCCGACCTGGTGAAGGTGGTTAAGCTCCTAGATTTTCCTAGTTGTATTCTTGATTCTTTGATGTGAATACAGTTCAATTCATTACCATTTCTTGTTGTGAGTTTTACTGAGGTGTGCGAGTGAATTAGAACTTTCTAATTCACTCGCACACCTCAGTAAAACTCACAACAAGAAATGGTAATGAATTGAACTGTATTCACATCAAAGAATCAAGAATACAACTAGGAAAATCTAGGAGCTTAACCTCCTTCACCAGGTCGGAACCGGTCTACAAACTCAAAGGTAAAAAACTGTCTACTGATACAACAAAGAGGTCCTTATAAAGGCCTCTTTCCCCAACTCCCATTACAGTTAAACCCCAACTGACTTAACTGTCTCACAGTTAAGTCCAACTCACTTAACGGTCTCACCTTTACGTCCTCGGTTTCTCCTTTCTTCTCTCATAAACCCTCCATTCTCTAACATTACTCCCCTCCTGGAAATCGACCTTGTCCCCAAGGTCAAATAAGTGATTATTAAGAAAATGCTTATTTAAAAAATACTTACTTTAAGTGTAAACAAATTGGCCCATTATATATTCAAATTACAGCACATTGGAGGAAAAAAGAGTTCAAGCTCAAATTTAAAAAAAAATGAATATTAATTTACTTTATGTATTGTAATGGTACTTTACAAAATAAAAAGCAGTAAGTTTTGTTTACACTATACTAGACTCATAATCTTACCGAAATAGGAAGAAATCATGAAATATATTTATTGAAATATGAAAATATAACAACTAAAGTACTGGTCCACTAAGAAAGGATCATGTAAGATATGGTAAATAGTTTTAGATACAATAGTATGAAATGTATTCTAGATATTCTGATTATCTTTGTTGTAGGTGCCTTTTGTTCTGATTGATGTTGGACGGCAACCATCTACTCCTGAGTATGTTGTTGTCAACATGGATGGCTCAAGGCACCCGTTACCTCTGACAACGGTTTATCATAAATTGCAACCAATAAATGCTTCTCCTTATACTTTCTTGCAAGCGCTTTTTGGGCATGAATATCCGGTGAGTTGATATTCTCATTACTTATTTGCTGTGCATAGCATAATCATGAGTAATTTTAAAGCTCAATAATTGTATTATTTCACTTCAAGAAGTCTATTATGGTGTTAACATATTTGACTATCTCTTGTGAAATTGTTGATCTTTGATGTATCACATTTGCTGAAATGTCATCATATGTTTCTTTTCTGCAGGTTGGACTGCTAGATGAAGAGAAAATACTTCCATTGGGGAAGGATATCACTGCTGTTGGCCTTGGCAGTTTAAATAATGGAGTTGCTGAAATTAAGTCATGCAAAGATCTACCATATTTTCTGTTAGTTTTAGTTGCAATAAATTATTGTTGATCATGAAAATATCCTACCAATCGGTATTGTTGGTTATAAAGTTAGTATAGTAGAGGGGATTTTTTCATTCCAGGATAGCATAACACTACACCTTTTTTTTACCTTCTGTGGTTACATTATAGGTGAAATGTCACTTTACTGGTATGATTAATTAATTAATTGACACTGGTTACCATGAATGACGAGTTGTCCATGAATGTGGTTTTGATTTTAATTTTCGTGCTAACAAGTAGAGGTGCACGTGCCATTTGTGAAGTATAAATAGTTATGATAAATGATAAACCTAATATTTTGTTTTGGTGGCGCATTCATATGAGTCTGAATTTCTTATTTTTCTCCTTAAGTTCATTATCTGATTGCACATATCTCGGTAAATATTTATTAGTGATTCAGCCTGTGGAAGTGCTGCTTATGGTTGTCTTCTCTTTTGTAGATCTGACTTGAGCAAAGATCAGATGATAGTGGATCTTTCCATCAAAACGAAAATTCTGTTTTGGGGTGGCATTACTCTCGGTTCAATGTCAATTGGGATCCTTGGCTATGCAGTTGTGAGGTATGTTGGTTTGGCTTATCTGTCCATTTATGATGTTACTTCTGTGATCTGCATTTTGTTAAGTATTGGTTGGCTTTAGAGTTTTCTGAAACAAATGGATTTTCCTGGTTTGGTAAACTGCCTTCATGATTATGTGTAATAAACTGACTGGGTCGTTGGTTAATATTGTTGGCACACTTTGATAACCTTAATTTTGATAATAATAAGAATACTGAAAATGATTTGAAATAATATTATTAGTAATTTTGGGTGATTAAAAAGACACAGTTGTATTGGGGACAATTACACACTGCTGATTTTTCAGGAACTGGAATAAGTGGAAACAGTGGAAGCTACAGAGGCAGCTCCAGCAACAAAGGCAAGCAGTGAATAATGTTGAACCTCAGGTGGATGATGAGATTGAAGATGTTCCAGATGGACAATTATGTGTCATATGTCTGATGAGGAGAAGGCGTTCTGCCTTCATCCCCTGTGGGCATCTTGTGTGTTGCCAAGGGTGTGCCATATCAGTTGAACGTGAAGTGGCACCTAAATGTCCTGTTTGTCGTCAGGAGATTCGAAATTCAGTGCGGATTTTTGAAACATGAACAGACACTGACTGAATGTTCTGTTCACTCCTGCGGCAGGAAACTTTAACACCTTCTAATGAGAAGAATGTGCTTTTTATTTTGATAAGATCTGTAATATGGAGCTTTTCGGAAAACTTGCCTTGCTCCTGTTTCCTGTGAAATCTGGGGTAGATAATTGGACATGGCTTAAATAGGTTGGTCGAGGTTAATTCGTAGCTTCCTTACTCTCACTCTGCCAGGTCTTTTTTGGGAAACCTTGCAAGATTTTCCAACTATTCCAGTTGCAGTGTACACATATAGAATGAGCTCTGATATGCTCTTCTGCATATCATGCTGCTTTCTAGCTATAGGTAATCTCACGAGTAAACTTGTAAATCCTACATTAAAAAGTAAAAACTCATGCTGGTAGTTATTAACCAGGTATTCAGTCAATTCAGCCTCTGGTTTCTTTGCTGAGCCTCATGCTCTTTTATTCATTGACAAATATTCGGGTTTATTGATTTGAGAAAATGATGTTGTTCTAGTTTTTAAATTTTAAACGTCAGTATAAAAATAGTAAATTTAAATATTTTAATGAAAATAATTTCACATGTTTTTGAAACTTACAAGGAAAAAGAAAACCAAGAGAATATTTTAGTGATTAAAAGTAAAATAAAAATGAAAATAGAACTGTTTTTAATTTTTTATTTTGATAAAACTCACTACTATTCAAATAAACTAAGCTCAAATTTACTATGAAGTTTTTCGTATACCCCATGTGCAATGTTTCTTTGCTTATGATCTAGATCTAACTTCAGATTTGTAACCGAAGAACAAACAGTAGATGGGAAACTCTGAAGTAGCACAATCTTGTTGACAGTTACCAGTCATTAAAAAGAACTGACAAAATGATTTGCATCCTTGTTTGTTACAAAAAGTTATACAATTAAGAATTTTACATGGTGGAGAAAATTAACAGTGGAAAATCTTTTCCTCACTAGAACCTGTTTGATACAAACTTGTGTTGAATTCCGAGTCATGAATCATCATGATGTGAATGTTGAGCTCTGATCATTCCCATCCAGCTTCCACAAGGTGCAGAAAGAAACAGGTTGCCCCTTCCACCATAGTCCTACACTTCTATTGTCATCTTCAACTTTCATCTCCCAATTAGTATCATACTTTCTCAGCAAAGCTCTACCTCCATCTATTGCATCCTCACCAAGTACTTCCCCCACAAACCCGGCTTCTTTCATTCTCTCACACCATTTTTCCTTCCCTTCATTCATCTCTCGCTGGTTTGTCAATGCCTTTGCTGCCTCACCTTCCATCACTCTCCTTTCATCACTGTCACGACCCTTAAACGCTGAGCTTGTCGAGTCCAAAAACTTCCACAAGTACTCCACCCTTCGAGAGAACCCCATGGCAAAATCCCCACAACCACTGCAACAACATTCCATGTTGTTATCACTTAGTATCACCCCTTTGGGCTCCATGTTCCTCAGCACTTTCAGAAACTCACTCTTTTCATCAGTGCTATTGTGACTTAACTGATGCAGCCTAAACTGCGCACAAACAACAAAGATTTCATCCGGGGAGGTGTCAACACTTTGAGCACTCAGTGTCTGTAATGGACAATTATCTAGCCTTTTAATCTGCAAATTCACGTTCATTAACTGAGCAAAACCAAGTAATCTAGATGAGAAGTTATCACCGGGAGGACCAATAGAAAATGGGGTGTCAATTTCAGTGGAAGAAGCCGTGACAACAGTGAGGCGAACCAGTGGAGGAGGTCCACCAGGTCTGCGACTCAAGGCCTCTAGAAATGTTGGCCATTGCATGCCATGAGAGGCTCCAATGTCAAGGATGTGAAGGGTGCGCGAATTGTCATTGTCTTCCCCAAGAACTTGAAGGATGGAAGCATTTGCTATGTTGTTTGGAAAAGAAAACCAAGGGCTAACCTCATAGAACTTGAGTAGTGTCTTTTGAAAGAACCGTGGCTCAGTAGATGCAAAAGTCATGTACCCTGTAGAGGTAGATACTAGAGAAGACGATAAGTGGTGTGTCAGTGCTTTAAGACCATGTGCTGCAAGCCTGTGGTTAGCATCACCCGTAGGTGAAGCTAACTCATGGAGAACATACAAGAGGTGTTGCACACGGGTCAGATTTCCACCAGTTATGGCTGCAGCACAAGGGTTGAGCAACTGTTCAGCCCACCTTCCTTCCTTGTTGTTGCAGTTATTTGCCACACCCTTAGCAGCACCTTTCTTGTTCCCACCAGGTTTTCTAACTGTGGTTGTCCCTTCTGCGTCTCCACTATCTGCTTCATTATTCAATGGTTTACTCTTGATTTTCTTGTGCTTGTGGTTCTGTGGTTGTCCGAGACTTGAATCATCAGTGGCACTTCTTTTCTTGGGCAAATCAGAGAGTGGAAGGTTGTTAGAAGCACAAGGCTCAGGGGGTGTTGTGGTAGTTGCAATGTTGGTGGCATTAGGGGAACTGGTATTAGCATCAGTTTGATAATGGCTGCTTATGTCTTGATCCCACAGTTGAATGTCACTACAGTTATATGGATCGTCTAAGAATGGAGGAAGTGGAAAGAAAGAAACAGAACCTTCAAACCAGTCCAAACTATGATCTGATGTTGGATTTGGTTCCATGATCATTGTAATGGGAGGGGCTGTTGTGAGATATTGAGGAAAGATTGAAAAGGGTTTTGAAAGCTTAGTACTGTATGATCATTGACTAAAAGGTAGGAGGAGGGTATAGGACATATGAGCCATAAAGTCTCACAAGTTTTTCCTAAAGAATTTAAAAATAAAGCATGGTGCAGTGATGCTTCCTAGTGGTGACAAATAAGGGAATTTTCTAATTGTTTGTGTGCTGTTCGTTTGGAAGATGTGATGTTTTATTGATGTTTAATATTGGTTACATAGGCAACTAGGAGACGATAATGTCTCTTCTTTATGTTGGGTGGTTAACTTGTTCCTTTGTATTATATGGCGAATGAAATCTGCTTACTGTTTATGATTTAATTAAGGAATTTCAATGAGTTTGAGGATTGTGATAGGTTCATCCAAAACTCTGGCCGGCACATACTGTTTGACTAATTGAAATTTGGTGAAAAGTTTGTATCTGGCAATGCCTTAGCAACTTTTTGTGCTGTATTTTGTTCTTATCTGTTTTCCTTTTTTCAGTCATCTTCTCCAACTCTACTTTCTCTCTGTTACTGATTCACTCACTCTCTCCAATTGATACCATGCAAAGGAAAATTTGTAGTTGCATCTTCTTAAAACTCTGCATGTCTGAGTCCAGAACTCCAATTTTCTCTTATTCTAGTTCTGTTTGATTAACTGGAACATGATTGATTGCTTTGAGATTATTATCAATATTAATCTTACTATCACTACTGCTAATACTATTCTTATTGTTAATATATATATATATATATATATATATATATATTAACAGAAATATCTGGGAATGTAGTTTGGTCGCTAAAAAGTATCAAATATGATCATAAAAATATTAATTATTCTCTAAAACGACGATTTGGCGTAAATAACAAGAACCTGATGCCGTGTTAAAAGTAACGTCCGAAATAAAAATAAAGTGTGCATTTAAAAATACCACGATAAGACAAATCCTTTTCAGGAATGCGATCGAGGAAGAGAAATAACACTTACATAGAAAGTTTAACTATTGTTTAAATATTCGCATACACATTGGTAGATTGAGGACCTTGAGTCAAAATTGCACAATTTGATAAATACATTTAAATCTGTAAAATTATTATTATAAAATAAATATACAAACAGGTACTAAAATCGTATGAAATTTAAATATGCCTGATTAAATAAATTACGCATCTTGCATTTTTTTTTAAATGCAATCTTTAAATAATGTTTTGTGTAAGACTTAAGGAAAATTAAATATTTGAAAATTATGATAGTTATAAGAATTTTTATTTAAAATAAGAAAATATAATTATTATAAGAGTGAATAGTACTTCAGTTGGTTAGAGTTGTTTATTATAATTTTAAGTAATTCTATTAGGTTTTATCATATGAAAATATAAGAATAAGATATTTTTATTTTTTTTGTATATTTTAGGAGATGAAATTTGTTTTTATAGGGTCTGGGATTCTATACATTTTAATAATTAGAAAAATATATAAATGTGATTAACTATTTTAAATAAAAGATAAAATAGTTTGTTATTTTTATTTAAAGGATTTATTTTAAACGATTTTCTAAAAATTTAGGTTTGGTGAAGAAAAATCACTATCATATATTATTAGATATTTTAAAAGATATTCTTAGATATTATTATATACTTGATATATTTACAAATTAAAAAATATTTTGAGATATCATATATTATTAGATATTATTATTAGATAATAATAAGAAAATAAAATGTATTATTTAAGACTTTATCATAATCAATTAGAATAAAAATATTAAGATAAAATATATTATCTAGAGATTTATCAGAATTAATTTTATTATATTATGAAAATAATGAGCTTGTTTTTAGAAAATAAATTCAATTGAGTTAGGTATGTCTTCTGTTAGATAGATTATTATTAGATATCTTAGACATATATCTTATTTTTATCTTTTATCTTTAGTCAGTTTCTTATTATTTTTTATTGGTATCTTGAACTTAACTCATTTATTTTATTATAAATAGAATATCTTATGTGTATATTGAAGAAAAATTAGTCTCATATAGTTGGTACTATATTAAACACGTGACCATTAGGAAAAGAGACAAAAACTTTGAGGGTAAAAGTGAAAGTGAGAGTTTGATTGAGTGAAAGCCTCTTAGAGCTTAGGGTGCTCTTGAAAGACATTGTTTATTCTAGGAAAAAAATCTTAGCGAAAAACTTAAGTAAAGGAGTTTACATTCTTGATTTATTGTTTTCTTGTTTTCTTTTCTTGTCTTATTTGTATGTATACATGAATAATTGAGTAAAATTGTTGTTTGTTTTGGTATTATTATGAATGCATTAATCAATTTATGACGATGTTGTAAGGGAGAACTTACATTCTTTATTCTTTTTTTTTTATTTCTTGATTTTTGTTTTCTTGTTTTTCTTTGTATGTGTATGTGTTTGATCGAGTTGTTTGTGATTATTATTGAATAATAGGTGTTGTTGGCTGGTTGTTGTGATATTTGAACATGAATGTATTTCTTATTGTTGGTGGTATGTGTGCTAGGATAAGATAGATTATTGTAGGATTGTCTCGTTGTACCTAGTAAATTTAAGGATGATTCTTTTAACTGTGTCATGCTGGAAAGAGATCTTTTTAACCGCGTGATGCGGGAAAATAATAACTGAAACTGATCATTTGTGATGAACAAGTGGTATAGTCCAGTAAGATATATTTGTGAAAAAACAGTATGAATTTTTTTGAAATCTTTTAGAAAAGTAAAAGAGATTATGTTTATATTTTTGTAATATTATAAATTGTAATTTAATTAATTATTATTTTTGCATGAATTTAATTATTTTCACAATAAAATATTTTATTTTTATTTTTTATTATTCCATGATAGTATAAGCAATCATTTTTTTAACTTAATTTAATAATACTGACATCCTGAAATGCTAGATTTTGTCTTGGAACATGTAGATTGAAAAGTTTTTATTCCAAACGTGTATAACGCGTATCTGAAAATCACTTTTTTATAGGTTTCTCTAAATTGTACCCTGCTCCCCATTCCTTTACCAACATTCCACAATTTAAATTAAATTGTTGATTGGGGTAATGATTAATTGATTGTATAAAGGGATACAACTTAGTATCAAATTGATTTTAAACATTAATAACAAAACGACTCTACTAATTTTATATGCAATTGTCACGCTTTTTATATATTTAAAACTTAATCAATTTTATAGACCAAAATGATCACTTACATATTGAGATGAAGGATATTTAAACTTACTTTGAGAAATGAAATGCATTTCTTCATGTTGGTGAACGTGTTTAATTTTTCAATATGTAAATTTGAATTATTATTTTTTTAATTCTTAAGTTCCTTTTATCATTTTTATGATTAAGTTGCTTTCATGATTTTACTCTCTCGTAAATTAATGATAAACTATTTATAGTTGATGTTAATTGTTTAAAATGCTAATTATTCATTTATATAAGTACAATTTCATAGAAGACTATAACTAATTACAATTAAGTTTATAGAGAAGCAATCTCAGAATTTCACTTTCCGTGTAGAGAGGAGATACCAATTCAGAATTGGCTTCAAAGTTTGAATTTTTAACGCACCAGAAAACCAGAGGTTCAGAATTGAGGACTCAGAAATTAGGATTCACGATGGGTCAAATTGAAAGCGCAGAAGCTGCGGCGGAGACTCAAACCACCATCATCACCACCGACACCTCCAAACCAACTTCCTTGGAATCCGCGCTCGCAGGTTGTTTTTCCGTGTTTCATTCCTCGCGTACTTCAACTGTTTGTGTAAATGTGCGGCTGAAACGAAATCTCAATTTGTGTCGTGTTTTTATTTTAACATTGCAGAAGCTGCAGAATATGGAAGTCAACATACTGAGGTTTGCACTAACTTGCTTTGGTTATTTGCTTTCAACTGTGAAATTGAGTGAATGAATGAAAACAATAGAAAATTCTGGATTTTTCAGTCCATCGAGGCAATGGCTCAGAAAGCTCTCGAATGCCCCTGCATTGCTGATTTGCGAACTGGTTCCTGTGGCTCTCAGTTCTCAGAGGCATTTCTGTGTTTTCTCAAGAGTACCTCTGAAGAAAAGGTATATCTTACTTCATAATTCTCTTTCATTACTGTTAGTGATAGCTTCGTTTCCTGAAGCAAGATGTAGCTACAATTACAAGTATGAAGTGAACTGGTTTATAGCCGTTTGTAGGTCACAACTTCAGCGTATATCTACCTTGATCAGACTTTTAACGTATCCTGTTTGATATTAGATTAGTGAACTCAACGTTGTGTTCTTTCAACTATTTGTAGTTTTGGAGATTTCTCATTGACTTGAGTGAAAGACAAAGCTAGCTCTATAAAACGAGATAGGTTTGGATAGAGCTTTAACAATACTTCAGTAAACTTTTTGCAGAACAGTCCATTAGACGATGTAAGGAGGTCATCTGATTCTGTATAAATGCATTCAAAATGTTTTCATTACCTTACTGTCAAGAGCAAATCCAGACGTGTAATAGACAGCAGCATGAATGCATAAATTTTATACTAGTTCATTTCAAACTTCAGCTATGTCCAATTACCCTTTGCAAATTGCAATGTGTTCCACTCTACAATAAAGATTACAAGTATTTTTATTACTACTTCTGCCTTACAGCAAGTACACGAAGTCATTATTGACACAACGCTTTCCCGGTTAAATATACTTAAAGCTCTTCAGTCTATATGCAATCTTCCCTTGTGATTAAGCCTGAGTGGTACACAAAGCTTTCCATACCAAGTATCCAAAGCCTTTCCAGGTTAAGTATACAAAATCTCTCCAGGCTATACAACAGAAGTTATTTGATACAAGGTTCACACCCAAAAGAGTGGATATCAAATAAAAGTTTCTTGTTCTAGCGATATAATTTCTCAACAGTGAAGGATACACAGAATATTCACTCTCTAAATTGTTTAGAAGATGAACTATGTCTAAGAACTTAGAAGCTTTTTTCTGATTTTGTCACAAGCACGCAAAAATCACTTGTATTTTGGATACTTCACTTTTATTGCGTGGGAAAACTTCCTTTTATAGACGTCTAGAAATGAGCATTGCAGGTTGCATGCTTTAGAGGATCTTCTATTATAGCTTTATCAAAAGATCACGACTTTATGCTAACATCTTTTACTATTGTAGTACAAAGAGATGTGTAAGCCACATTCTTTATCTATGTAAGGTTTCCGCTTTTTGTTGACAATACCATGTTAATCATATGACATCAATGAATCTTATTTGAAAGACATTCTTGGTCAACTTTGTTGTCATTAGACTCTACTACAATGTTTAATTCTACTTGACTTTCTCTTGAACACTTCTTCATCTTCATAAGAATCTTCTAGACTTGCACACTTTGTCTTGCTGAACTTGCGTTCGATGCTTCTACAAGTCTTTCTTTGGTCTTGTGTACATGCATTAGCAATACTTGCATTTTGTACTATGCCGGTTACGTCTTATCTATATAGGACTTGCATCTAGAGCTTTAAGCTCGTCTGTCTTATCAACATATTGACATTTTGATCATACTTTAAGATACATCCATTTAGCATATTGCATGTCGTCTAATACCTGTTTCACACTGAGCAGATACATTAGATGTACCGATTAATTTAATTGTTATGATTAAAACATGGGTGTTTTAGACATAACTTTAAGATTAAGACCTACGTCTTATCGTAACTAAATTTGTTTGTCATATTATAGAGACATGACTAATTATAGTATATAAATGAATATAAACCTAATTTTATAATTAAGATCCACTTTCTAAATATGAGAGTCTATCTTAGATCCATTAAAAATGGTCAGTCACCAAGTTATGTATATACCAAACACAATGGTACTAGACGTGAGGTATCTTCGAATCTCATGTCATGACTAAATTATATAATATATAAATAAATATAAATCTCATTTTTTACATATTGGTTTTATGAGATTGAGTTAAACTTAAATTTATTCATTTACATCCTTAAAACCTAGCTATAAAGATTATACGTGCTCTTTCAATATAATGTTTTGATTAAGAATTTAGTGTAATGTGCAAGTCTGTCTTACTGAAAGGTCGCATATACTCTGTAATAGCAATTAACAACCACTATGGGCAAATTTAAAGTATTATTTTTTTGAATCTTGATTTCTGTATTATTGTATGGGTTGCTATGTGAAATTTGTTCCATATATGTAGGGCTCAGACTGCGTACACCCGTTCATTGCTCTGCAGAGCTGCATCAAGGCCAATCCAGATGCATTCTCTAAGGACATTTTAGGCGAAGAAGAAAGCAATGAGTTGGGGCCAGTCCTAGAATATGAAATACTTCCTCCCAGATGGGCTAAGGAATCTGAAAGACCAAAATCCAATCTTTAAGGGAAAAGTTGGACTCTCGTTCGGCAACTTCTTGGAGAAGGTTGTGTTAGATTAATAATGAATTTGTATTAGTGTTGCCTGCTTAGAAAAGTGACATGATGTATCTCTTCCACAAAATGCTTCATCTCGTGCAATGGCTTTATACCACAAAATATAATTTATTTTCTATATAGTTTTGGGAATACACTCAAATGCTTGCATCTTTCTTTCTATCTACTGGAAACCTTTAAAAGAGAGCTTCTTTCTGCTTCTAAAAAATACGTCTATATGCAAACTACCCAAATTTTAAACTCATCCCTCCTTTCGATCTGTTTAAATTTTAAAATAAAAGGAACTTAAGTAATATTCCGATGCTGAAAAGATGCATAATTTTTTTTCATGCATGATAAAATCTAAATAATTTTAACCACTGCAGCATGTTGTTTTTGTCTTTTACTGTCTAGTTTTTAAGGGAGAAGAACCAAACTACTTAAGAGTCGATGTCTCACTTCACTCCTCAGAATTCTTCATAGGTTACTTTTTCTAAGACATGATCAACTTTGGTACCAATTAATAAACATTCATGTGTGGTCTTACCACACCCAATGATATCTTAGAAGTCGAAATATAAAAATCGCGACTGGAAAAGGTTTCAAAGTGACATTGCCTTTAAAGTGAGAAATAATGGAGAAAAAAAGACTGTCCTTGAAGTGAGAAATAATGGAGAAAAAAATCTGCTAATTATCCTTAATGTTGTGACAATGTAATAGTATTGTATTATTTGCTTGAATTTTAATAGAGTAGATTAGATAATTACTGACTCCAAATGAAGAGCGGGACATCTTTACTTGTTTTATTTTGTTCTACGATTTGTTTGCCTTAAGGTAGTAGTCGTGTAAGTTAACAGTTCAAAAGTAACAATGCAATTATTCCGTGATGTACAGAAATTGGTCCATGAATTGTTTATAATGTGAAGAATGAAGTCCCACATTGGTGGGAACTTCTAAAGTGGTATGGCAAGGTGGTTATAAAAGAAACCCCTTGCCCCCTTTGTAACACATCCCATTCTCTCATTTCTTCTCTCCTTTCTTGAATTCTCATAATTTTGAGAAGTTCTTTAGTGAAAGAGAGAGGTGCTGTAAATTTATACTTTCAGTAGTATAAAATTTCCATTTTGTCTATCATCGGTATTTTTCTCTTCTCTATTTTAGTTGTGTGTGCTGTGCTGTATGACTGATACCCAACAGTGGTATCAGAGCTATTGGTTAGTATTCCGCTGCTATTGTCATTAGAATAGTGTTGGTAAAATTCTGAGTATGCTCTGTGGTTGCGGTTTAATCCGATCTTCCACATCAGAAAAGAGTTATTACTGGAAACATTTGGTAGTGTGAAAGTGCTGTCTGGGACAGTTCTGGCTAGGAAAGACTTGGTACTTAAGAGTGTCCGTTTGTGACCCACCTCTCTTTCCTGGGAACTTCTTGGTGCTTTACTTCACGGTCTACCTGTACTGTTCCAGTAGGCAATACTATTCATAGTGAGAAGTGCATAAGCCGGTTCTTAAAAACCATGACAACAAAATACGAGTTAGAGAGGTTCAACGGCAACAATTTCGCGTTGTGGAAATTGAAGATGAAGACAATTTTGAGAAAGGACAATTGCATAGCTGCAATTGAAGGAAAACCCGCAGAAATGACGGAGCAGAAGTGGAAAGAAATTGACAATAACGCCATCGCGAATTTGCACCTATCAATGGCAGATTCAGTGTTATCCAGTGTGGCGGAAAAAGAAACAGCAAGGGAGATTTGGGATGCCCTCATAAAATTATATGAGGTGAAGTCTCTCCACACAAGAATATTCGTGAAGAGGAAACTCTACACTCTCCGGATGAGTGAGTCCACAACGGTGACGGACCACATCAACCATCTGAACACTTTGTTTGCCCAACTATCAGCGGCTGATTTCAACATAGTTGAAAATGAACGCGCGGAGCTTCTACTGCAGAGTTTACCCGACTCGTATGATCAACTCATCATGAATATTACGAATAATAATATTGAAGGTAGTCTACACTTTGAGGATGTTGCCGGAGCAATTCTTGAAGAAGAATCCAGGCGAAGGAACAAAGAAGACATGCTGGAAAGTTCAAAGCAAACACAAGCTTTGGTGATGATGAGAGGAAAATCAACGAAATATGGGTCTAGTGGGAGTCAGTCCCATGATATATCTCAAAGTAAGAAGCATCTCAAATGCTACAATTGTGGTAAGAGGGGGCATGTCAAGAAAGAATGTTGGCACGGGAAGAGTGGAAGAAAGAACTCTGAGGCATCAACCTCACAAGGTTGTATGGCAAATACCTCAGAGGATGAAAATATTCTGTGAGAAAGAAGGGAGGTCTGGTAAGTCATAAAAGCTCAGAAGATCATGGCATATGCTTATCGGAGATACGTTGCAAAAGGCTAATGCAATGGTTACATCGACAAGTCAAGAAGAAGCGGTGTTGACGTGACATCGTACCTGGACAAATGTCAGAGTGAAGTTTGCAAGGCAGAACGTAATCTGTACCCGGGCTTAAACATAGATCGAGGTTTACTAGTTTGACTACCAGAAAAGAAAACACAAGAAGACTTGGTTCATTCTGATGTAAGGGAATCACCGGAGTTATTCCTAGGAGAAGCAAAGTTTATTCCAGGAGTTTGAGTGTATTACATCAAGAGGAAGTCAAATGTGTTGTTACCAGTTCAAGGAAACTAAAGCACAAGCTTGAAACTGGAGAAAGAATTAAGTGCTTGGATATGCTAACAATGTGAAGGGGTATTGCCTGTGAGTTTCACCGTTCACAAGGTTATTGTTAAGCAAGAATAAAATGATGCTCCAACCAGAAGGCTTTGAAGAACAAGAAAACTTGGTTTGTAGGTTGAACAATGGCTAGGGAGTTTGATATGAAAGACTTGGAACCGACAAACAAGATTTTAGGGATGCAAATTTACCGAGACAGAAAAAGATAGGAAGATTTGGCTTTCTCAGAAGTAAAACTTACTGAAAGTCTTGCGGCGCTTCAACATGCAAGAGTGCAAGCCAGTTTTACCCCATCTCCTATCAATTATGTTAATACATTGTTATTTTGGAACAATGTTAATACAGAAATCTAAGTGCGGCAGTTTGGGAAGAGCATGGACATCCTTCATAATGTCGCAAATAAAAAGCCTTAACTTATTCTGAAACTTAAAAGTTTGGAATGCTTGGGAAAGGCATCAAGCAACAAGATAACTAAAACATCAATTTACCAATACCATCAGCAATTTTCATCTGCTTTATTATGATGCACATTGCAAAAATGAGCGCAAACCTGAGACAAATTGCAATGAAAAGAGGTGTAGGGAAAAGCATGCCTGTTCATATAAAGAGCGAGATCCAGAGATATTATCCATCAATCATAATCGATCCCTACATCATCCAACAATGTTTTCTTACGATTAAGTTGCCTTTCATGGATGGCTTTGGCATTTTATGTAACTTAATCAAGCGAAGAGTCTTCAAATGCTTCAACCCAGGAGGAAATTCCAGTTTTCCACAGAATCGGACTTCAAATTTCATGAGGCTTGACATTGGTCCTTCCTTCACATCCCATTCTTGAAGGTCCCTTAAATTCCAGAATCTTAGCACTTGAAGTTGTGGAAACCATGCTTTCTCCCAAGAGTCAGCGTAAAATCAGAATGATTTGAGTTTGGGCAGGCTCTGCAATTCTGGCACAGGATCATCTGACAATTTTTTTTTTCCGAGAAGGTAAGATCAGTAACTTATCTAAGATACTGGATGTGGATTAACTTATGTTTTGGTGTAGATGTTTTTCGATGTGTCTTTGTTGCTCCTGGCTGTCTGGGACGCTTGCCTTTCTCCAATTGTTGTTGTTCATACTCGCCAAAAGAGGGGGAGGTACCTGCAAAGATACTCCGACGCTCAAGTCATATGTGACGCTCAAGTCATATGTGAGTTATGGAACCTCAGCTCTCAAGAGAGTGATTATAATACTGCTCTGAAATATTATTTAGGGTCTCTAGCACATAGAGAGAACGTACCTGAACTTTTGCCCTGTCATTGTATTTATAAGCCAAATAAAAAGAACCTTACCTAAAAATGTGGTTAGTTACTTATAAATATCTTAACCGTTTAAAATATCTAAGATATTTTATGTAATAAATATCTTACTACATAACATGCCCCCCAAGTCCGAGTTAATCGATGATTTATGGACGTGGTAACTATAGGACTTATGAGTTTGAGGGAGACTGTATTCGCTGTATTAGAGAGCGTGTTTCTGGTTGTTGCTCATGTGTGGACTGAACGTTTCAAACCAAGGATGACCGAGCGGTTGAGTTTGAAGGACCAAAAAGATGCGAAGCCGAACGGCAAAATGCTGGAACGAGTGAGGCCGAACGTGAGGACATGTATGGCCGAGCGGTAGAGGCTGTATAGCCGAAGGTTATAGAAGCTAAATGCTTGAGGCCACGGACGGTAGAGGCCGAGTGGCATGTGAGGCCGAATGATTCACTACAAGAAATTGGCGTATTACCGAAGGGTTTTTACAGACGGCCTTTTGGCCTTCGGTAAAAGTGAGTTACCGACGGTCAGATAAATGATTACCGAAGGCCATAGTGAAATGTGCTCATTACCGAAGGTTTGTTTCCGAAGATCTTTAAGCCGTCGGTATTGGTTTTGGTGAATTAACTTACCGAAGGATATATGACCCTCGGTAAGGTGCTGGTGTAATTAACCCCATCAGACTTGGGTTTCCCTCTGCTAACTTTCATTTCTCGAGCCAAAAGTTTCCCTTTCTTTCTTCGAGACCCTCACCAGCATTCCCCTTTGTTCGAGCCATCAAACCCTCACCAGCTTTCCCCTTTCTTCGATCCATCTTACCGTCAGCAACATTCCCCAAATTTGCGAGGTTTTGTTGAGGGACGTGGTCTTTGTCGTTGGCGCAAGCATTCTGCGGTGGCGGTTGGTTCTGTGATTGCAGGGGCTGCTCGACAAATTAGTTGTCGCTGCGTCAGGAGGGCTTCGTGGAGGAGGCGACAACGGTGAGGAGGGGCTGTGTGGCAAATTTGTTGTCGCTGCATCAGGAGGGCTTCGTGGAGGAGGCGACAACGGTGAGGAGGGGCTTCCTGGTGCGTTGAGAGCGGTGTGGGGTTCGTGTAGGAGGCAACAACCGAAGACAACACAGGTGGTCGACTTCTCTCGCGTCCATATGTAAGTCTCTTCAATCCTCATTTTTCCTATTTTTCATGTTCTGTTCATTGTTTTCATTTACTTTTTAGCTTTTGTAATTTGTTCTGAACTTGTTCTAAAGCATTTAACCATGGAAAATATTAGTTGGAGCATTTTGTGTAAAGCTCCTTGATTAGTTGATTGTGTGGTTTTTTTTGAGAATTCAGTAACATTGGAGCTACAAAAACAACACACGTTTTTTCCCCTCATTTACTTCTTTTCATTTTGAGAACTTCTAGGACAGATTGTGGTACATAGTAAGCAATAGCTTGAACCATGACCATTGGATTCACTCCCAATAGCTAGAACAAGCCTGCTCTGTCAAACTTGAACACAGTGTCACCATTGTTGGTTTTTAGTCCATATACAAAGGGTCATTTTTCTTAGTGAATGTTGCACTTTTAGAGATATTAATGAACGTGAGATATTTTGCTTTCACCTTTATCATCATGCTGCTTTTGTGCTTCTTTTAATTTCTTAGTCATGGTGCAACTCTTTGTTCTTGGCGGATGAATAAAAGTAGTATTCCCTTTATATCCTTTTCTCATATAAAGCATATTATTCTCTGTTTTTTATTACATTGTTTCTGCCATAAGCTAACACCTTATATTATCATTTTATTTTATAATACATGAATTATGTAGTCTTTATAATACAAGAATAAATCAAAGTTGATTAGGATTACATTAATGTTTAAATAAATTGTAAAGTTATTTTGACAGTTGAAAACCCTTCAGATATAGTAATGTTTTGAATAGAAGGTTTTACTCCATAAGGCACTTGGTGCTTTGATTTGACAATATAACAGAGATTTGCATTATACTTCTAAGTGATTTGCTCTTGCAGCCTTTTATGATTGAAATAATTCTTTTGTTCCATATTATCTTTTGCAAGAAAAAATGTCTTATAAAGTCAATGTATTTCTGTGCTGAGTAAGTAAAGATGCATTCAGCTTTGATTTCTCATGATTGTAGACCATGATTCACTTTAAATTAAGTCTTTGAATCTTTGAGTAAAATATTGGGTGGTGGAGTTGCTTAATTTGAGAAATATAGGGGTTGGCTAAGTCTAATTCTGGAATATTACATTTCTGCATCCATTTGTTCTGCAAACAAGTTAGTTTTAGTGATTTGAACCTAATGATGGAAAGAAACTACGAGTTTTAGCTGCCTATGCTTTTTCACTCTTTAAACCACCAAAGGGCTGGCATTTTGTCATAGACAAGTTGTTGTTTCAGTGCTGCATTTTTTAATTTCTGAATTTGGTGCATTTGAACTTGTGTAAGAATTTGGTGCATTTGAATTAGGTGCTGAAAGTGGTTTCTGTGTACATTGGCTACATCTTACTTTATGCATGGGCCCTTATGTCCCTATTTTGGAGTGATTGTTGCATTTTATCTGTTTCTACCTCTGGCATTAGAGGTTGCTTTCACTGTTTGTTGCATGCTTCTCTGTACACTTTTGCCTTAAATTATTTGTTCGTTATATTCTCCAAACACTACACATGTTACTTCTTGTCCAAACCAATTATTGTCTGTGACATCTGTGTATTTAGAACCATTTATTTTGTCATTCGGTTTTGTACTTGGGTGATAGAAGCATAGAATATGCTCATAAGTTAGCTATATTTAGGAGATGATTGTAATGAGAAGTGAGGAAGAAGTGATATAGAGATGCATTTCTAAGAAGATAGAGTCAAAATAAAAGCATGTCTCTAGATAATGTCAAAATAAAAGCATGTTTGTGGATAGTGTATAATAAACAAGACAACCCAGAAGCTAAAGTAGTAAGAATAAGACAACCCAGAAGCTCAAATTTGACTATTGAGCACTTAAAGTTACACTAGAATAGGGTGAAATAGATTAGGATGCAAATGTGCTTTCTGTTTTAGACACCTAAAACTATCTACACCAGTTCTAATGGACTAGAAATGACAAAGAATTGAGTGAAGTTTTGATTCCTAAGACAACTTCTAAAAATCACTAATGAAATCTCTAAATTTGGCACTTAAAACATAAAAAAGTGTACTAAATAGGTGATAAATTAGACATCCACCTAAAGTAACCTTAGAATGTGTAATCTTCATATTCTACCAAGTTTAAACTAGTTAAATGAAGGTAAGAAAGAAGTGAAATTGGTAGTGTACCTAAAACTGAAAATTGGACTACTTAAAACCTACAAAAGTGTACTAAATAGGTGAGAAATTGGGAACTCACCTAAATTAGCATAAGATTGTGTGTTCTACTAATCCTAACAAGTTTAAAGTTGTTAAGTGAAGTTAAGAAACATGTCAAATTATATGAAGTAGCTAAATCTCACAGTTTGGGTACTTGAAACCTTAAAAAGTCAAGTAAAAGGCTGAGAAAGTGGCAATTCACCTAAAGTAGACTAACAATAACTAATGTGACTATCCTAACAACTCTAAAATAGTGAAATGAAGCTAGGAAACTACTAAAAATCAAACAACTACCTAAAACTCAAAGTTTGAGTACCTAGAACCTAAAAAAGTGTACTAAAAGGGTGATTACTTTTCATTTTTCGTTCTGCTGTGATTCTCTGGTGTTTGGAAGTTTAAACAACTCCAAATTGATGTATTAAAGCTGTTAGAACCATTCATATAAAGTTAAAATGAGATGTATGCAATTGAATATGTCAAACCATCATATTTAAGGCATTTTTCGAACTTGGAAATTGAATTTGAGTTGTTGATCTATTTTGTGCCTAATTAGAGTTCAAACTACTGTATTTTGATGAATTAAAATTGTTCAAATGATTACCAAAGTGTTAGAATAGCTTAGGCACAAAATCACTTCCAAAACCACCAATTATGAGTCAATTTTGGGAAGTAGAAAGGTGATTTTGAGTAGCAATTTGGTTTTGAGTTAAAATTGAGTTTTAACATGTTTCAATTCATCAATAAAAGTTGCTAAAGTAGTTAGTTTTGATCTACAGTTGTTATTGTGCAATTTTGACATTTCTTCTGTTTGGCATGATGAACCATGGCTGAACATGTTGCAATTTTATTTCCTTGCAGATACAAAGTTATCAAACCTATAGCGCACCTAGAAAAGTCTACTAAAGAGGTGAGTATTGAACTTGTTTTATAAATTTCACAGTTTGAGCAATTTCAGCATGTATGAATTGTCTGTTTTGCTTATTATAGCCTTCATGAGAATTAAATTCTGCAAATTGAGCATGGAAACTTATGTACATGCTTTATTTTAGTTTGTTGCCGATTGATGTGTGTAAAAGCCTATACATTGAAGACACTTTTGTGTTCTCTATTTTCAAAAACTATAACAATTGATAACAAACCTATTGAAAAAGGAGATAAAGTACACGCTTTAGGGTTGCCAACAACAATAAGAATGTGTATTGTACACTTCTTCTCATCTTTGCCTTTTATTTCTTTCTTCATTCTGCTGCTGCCAGGAGCATGCCACCCCCCCACCCCCCACTCCCGACCATGGTCCTTCCTTTCTCATTTAACTTCCACCCAAAAATCATAGGCCAGCAATAATTTGGTGGTTTAAAACAGGAAATGTCATAGCAGTGGCTGTAGGTCAAAACATTGTTTCTTTCCTCCATCATGGGGTGCCAAAACATCACTTTCCTCCACTAAAACACCAGGACCAGCCTAAGACAAGATCAAAAGTGCTTAAAACTCACTTATTTTAACAATGGTGACCCTTGTTCACCTGACTGAGAACCTGTGTTGGACTTTCTGTACAAAATCCAATTTTCTCTCGGGTAATCGTTTACAGTGTCCTTGTAATCGATTACAGTGTCAAAGAAGGTATAAATTTGATTTCTAAGGCATAATTTGAAAGGTCTTTGAGTATAGATTCCAACAAAACAAGAATCAACTCATTTGGAGTTCGGTGGAGAAAGTTATGAGCAAAAGAACAAGCAAAGGTCAGAGTTGGCAAAAATATATGAAACGCTAACTTGAAACAATAAACTGTACCAACTCAAATGTCCAAAAATTACAAAATAGTAGTCATTGGAAAGATGTTTGAGTCTAGTTTCTAATAAAAAAAGAATCACATCATTTGGAGGTCGGTGGGAAAAGTTATCAGTAAAATACACAGCAAAGGTCAAAGTTGACAGCATGTTAACTCACTCAAGTTGCTCATCTCATAAACATTGTTTCTTTCCTCCATCATGGGGTGCCAAAACATCACTTTCCTCCATCATTGGGACATAATCACATCACTAACCTCCCTCTCCCACCACTGAAACATAAGGAACAGCCTAAGACAAGTGCAAAAGTGCCTAAAAGTCACTTTTTTTTCAATGGTGACCCCTGTTCACCTGACTGAGTACCTGTGTTGGACTTTCTGTACAAATTCCAATTTTCTCTCGGGTAATCGTTTACAGGGTTGGTGTAAACGATTACCAGACCCTTGACTGAGTACCCTCCATTATACTTTTTTTTTCAGCTATTCGGTAATTACCGAAGGCTTTTGGCCCTCGGTAATTACCGAAGGCTTTTGGACTTCGGTAATTACCGAAGGCTTTTGGCCCTCGGTAATTACCGCAGAAGCCCTCGGTAATTACCGAAGGGCAGAAGCCCTCGGTAATGGTTAGCGACAAGGGATTTACCGAAGGATTTTTGGCCGTCGATAGGCCTTCGGTAAACATCCATTATCGACGGCTTTTGGCAATTTCCGAGGGCTTATGGCCTTCGGTAATGCCCTACTTTTTTGTAGTGATTGAAGCCACGCGGACGAACGTCATTGAGGCCGAATTGACAACATCAGTGGCGTCGAACGGCCGAATACTTGAGCGCTCGTGGCCATGACGAGCGGTTGAAGCCAAGGGGACAAATACCTTTGAGGCCGAAAGGTCGAATATCAGTAGGGTCGAACGGCCGACTGCTTGAGTGCTCGTGGCGATGGTCGAGCGGTTGAGACCAAAGGGCGAATACCTTTGAGGCCGAACGGTCGAATGTTCGAACGCTTGTGGCCATTGATGGTCGAATGGTTGAAACGAAAGGGCGAATACTTTTGAGGATGAACGGCCGAATGTTTGAACGCTCGTGGCCATGTATGGTCGAGCGGTTCAAACCAAATGACGAACGCTTTTGAGGTCGAACGGCAGAATGCTTGAACGCTCGTTGACCTGGATGGTCGAGCGGTTGAAATCAAAGGGCGGATACCTTTGAGGCCGTACGGCCAATTGTTTGAACGCTCGTGGACATGGATTGTCGAGCGGTTGAAATCAAAAGGCGAATACCTTTGAGGCCGAACGGCCGACTGTTTGAACGCTCGTGGGCATGGATTGTCGAGCGGTTGAAATCAAAGTGCGAATACCTTTGAGGCCGAACGACCGACTGTTTGAACGCTCGTGGACATGGATTGTCGAGCGGTTGAAATCAAAGTGCGAATACCTTTAAGGCCGAACGGCCGACTGTTTGAACGCTCGTGGACATGGATTGTCGAGCGCTTGAAATCAAAGTGCGAATACCTTTGAGGCCGAACGGCCGACTGTTTGAACACTCGTGGACATAGATTGTCGAGCGGTTGATGTTTTGGGTGTTCTAGGGCGAACATCTACCAGAGGAAGTGTATCCCTATGTTTTGGGTGTTCTAGGGCGAACATCTACCAGAGGGAGTGTATCCCTTTTTTCAATGCTCCTAGGTGTTCTAGGGCGAACATCTACCAGGTCTAGGAGTGTTTTCCCGGTTTTGAGTGCTTCAGCATGGACGAATCTCTGGTGTCCGCCTATGCATGTAAGATGTGCTTATTTGCGCTGTAGAATTAGAGAAAAAGAGTAGCGAGACAAACCAATGCATTTACAAGGTTTGGAAAATTTAGTAAAAAACAGATTATGTTGTAAGGTCGATCGGTTTAGATAGTAGATCGTTCGGTCTTCGGTTTGACCGTCTACTGTGACCTGCGTAAGATATATAATATATAAAATATAGGTGAGACCGTTCGATCGAGATTTAAACCTGGCGGTCGAACGTCAGTAGGATCGAATGGTGGAGCGGTCGTGTCGATGGATGGTCGAGCGGTAGAGGCCGAAAGGCCGAAAGTTAGTAAGGGAAAGTGTTGGACACTTGAGGCCGAACGTCAATTGCACCGAATGGCTGAACATCAGTAGGGTCGAACGTCCGTGAGATCGAAATTCTGGAACGTTAGAAATCAAGGAGACTGAGTGGTGGACGCTTGAGGCTAAGCTGCCGAACGTCAGTGAGAGCGAAGTGCCGAACGGTTAAGGTCAAGGTGCCGAACGTCACGGAGGCCGAGGCGCCAAATAGTTAAGGCCCAGGTGCCGAACGTCAGGAGGCCGAACATGAGTATGGCCGAATGTTGGAGCGCTCGTGTTGATGTGTGGTCGAGCGGTAGAGGCCGAAAGGCCGAGAGTCAATGAGGCTGAGTGGTCGAAAGCAGGAACGTTCGAGGTGGAATGTTTGAACACATAAGACCATGTGTGGCCGAGCGCTAGAGACCAAACGTCAATGATGAGCGAAATGCCGAACGCTTTAGGCCGAACGGCCGCGAGAACGAATGCTGGAACGTGTGAGACGCAAATGGCCGAGCGGTAGAGGCAAAAGGATGGAGGCCAAGCGGCCGAACGTCATTGAGTCCGAATGACCGAATTCTGAAACGCTTCATGCTGAAATTGCTGAACGGCAATGAGACCGAATGGCCAACGGTTGAGTGTTGTGAGACCATGCATGGCCGAGCGCTAAAGACCGAACGTCAATAAGAAAGGCTGAACAGTCAAGGCCAAGCTGTCGAACGTCGATGAGACGGATGGTCGAACGATTGAGTCCAAGCATCCGAACGTCATTAAGGCCGAATGGACAAATGATTGAGCACTCGTGGCCATGGATTGGTCGAACGGTTGAAGCCGAAGGGCAAGTACCTTTGAGGACGAACGACCGAATGCTTGAAAATTTGAGACCACGAATGGCCTGGTGGTTGAGGTCGAACGAATGGTCGAACGGTTGAGGCTACGGATGGCCGAACGATATAGGCCGAAAAGGCCAAACGTCAATGAGGCTGAGTGGCCGAAATGCAAGAGGCCGAACGTTCGTGAGAACGAATGCTGGAACGCTTGAGACGCAGATGGTCGAGCGTCAACGAGGCTGTGTTTTGGACGCTTGAGACCGAACGTCAGTTAGGCCAAATGGCTGATAAACCGAATGGCCGAACGTCATGGAGGCTCAATAACCGAGCATCATTTTGGTCGAATGACCGAACGCTGGTGGAGCCGAGTGTCCGCATGTTGGAGTATTTGAGGACGAAGAACCGACAATATGTGAGACCGGACGGACGAGCGGTGGAACGCTTGTGGCCACGGAATGGTAGTGAGGCCCGGTCAGAGGGGCGAGCGGCCAAGGATATCAATCCTAGGTGGGGAGCCACTCGGTTTTGCCGATCGGTCACGATACACACTCGGTTTTGCCGATCGGTCACGATACACACTCGGTCTTGTCGGTCGACTTAGATGGACGACCTTGGAGTGCGGCTCGTTCTTGACGGTCGATCTGGAAATTGTCGAACGGTAATGAGGAAGGTTTGTCCAATCGATCACGATACACACTCGGTCTTGTCGGTCGACCTAGATGGACGACCTTGGAGTGCAGATCGTTCTTGACGGTCGACCTGGAAATTGTCGAACGACAATGAGGAAGGTTTTGCCGATCGGTCACGATACACACTCGGTCTTGTCGGTCGACCTAGATGGACGACCTTGGAGTGCGGCTCGTTCTTGACGGTCGACCTGGAAATTGTCGAACGACAATGATTAAGGTTTTGCCGATCGGTCACGATACACACTCGGTCTTGTCGGTCAACCTAGATGGACGACCTTGGAGCATCGTTGAGTCCATGTGTCGGACAGATCGGACAGTTCAGTAAAAATAAGGTTCAGGCCAAGTTAGTTGTTGCGTTCACAATGGATGACGGTCACATCGAGTTTGCACAAGAGGCCTGGGCACGACGGATGACGCGGAGGCCGTACTAGACGGTTTGGCGGGTGATTTGAGACTGGATCGGATGGCGCCGCGGGTGTGGAGCCAAAGTAGTAGCATGAGAACTGCCTAAAGATAGCGTAGCTCCAGCTTTCTCTGGCGCCCTCGATGAGGGTCTGTGGACGGTGCTGGAGGGTTTTCTGAATGAGGATGACGCACGTGATGAGAAGGGAAGGAACAGAGCGGTGATGAAAGAAAGGGTTTGTCTCTGGTTTGGGTCTGACCCGCAAAGGGGTGTGATTTCTCAGAGGTATTCACTGGCGCGATTTCGCAGAGGTGCTCGCGGTGGAGTCAATGGCTCACGGAGGAGAATCCTGGCAGTGATGCGGTGGCTTCATCTTGTTGGAGTAGCCTTATCCGAAGAAGTGATTCATCAAGGCCGAGTGCTCCTCTTGCGGCTTCTGTGAGATGACACTCGGCCCCACGGTGGGCGCCAAAATGTTTCGGTGTAGATGTTTTCCAGTGTGTCTTTGTTGCTCCTGGCTGTCTGGGACGCTTGCCTTTCTCCAATTGTTGTTGTTCATACTCGCCAAAGGAGGGGGAGGTATCTGCAAAGATACTCCGACGCTCAAGTCAGATGTGAGTTATGGAGCCTCAACTCTCAAGAGAGTGATTATAATACTGCTCTGAAATATTATTTAGGGTCTCTAGCCCATAGAGAGAACGTACCTGAACTTTTATCCTGTCATTGTATTTATAAGCCAAATAAAAATAACTTTACCTAAAAATATGGTTAATTACTTATAAATATCTTAACCATTTAAAATATCTAAGATATTTTATATAATAAATATCTTACTAGATAACAACTTACATACAGTGGGAGGCAACGGAGGTATGAATATGCGTTCAAGATCAATGACTCTAACATCCCTGAACTGCGCGCTTGCAATGCCTATTGAAAGAATCTTGTGATTAATTATTTAATTAGTGATACAAGTATTGCATTTCTGCTTTGGTAATCTCACATGTTAATTAGCATGTTATCTTGCAATGTGGTTTCATTTGTCTTTTAAATAACATATTATCCAATAATTAAACTTTTCATGCCGTGTTTTACTGTATCTTCATTTCCATATTGTTTGTAATAAGCGATTAAAAAAGGATCGGTGGACGTGAGGGAAAAGTGATTTAGATAAGTAAATATGTGAAGTAATGAATGAAAAGAAAAAAGAAATATTTTACATAAACTTGTACAAATAATTGATTTTATATTCCATATCAACAATATATTATGTTCTACAAAAAATTGATTATTTTGCTAAAATAAGATAGATAAGTGGTTTTTTATAATTATAATTAATTATGTGACGTCATATATTAATAATTTTTTATGTTTTTCTTTTTATTACAATTGTTATGAATACATTTGTAAGTTTGGTAGTCTCATTATTTTCTTCTCTGGCTTTCTATGTTTTGATTACTTTTACATTTCTTGTTATCAGCAGTCAGCTGATATTTTCAAGAATGGTCATAAAAGGTAAGTAATCATCATCTATTAAATAATTATATAAGTGTTAGGATTATAAGGATGGATTATGTGAATCGGTTCCTAAAATATTAGGACGGGTCGAGGTCCGTTGGCTTGTTTAGACTTTTATTGCATAATTAGCTCACTTAAAAAATTTAATTTATGTAATTAATTTAGTTAAATTCACCTACTATTTAATTTCTAACTTTCTTGTACTTAAAAATTAAAAGTTATAAAATTGTGAATATTATTTGTTTTAAAAAATAGATAATATAATTTATTATTTTTATTAATTTAATTAAATAATGTAAAGTTATTAAAATATTACATTCTAAAATTTTACATTCTAATTACAAAATAAATAATTCTTTTATGTAGATTGACCTAAATTGATATACAAGGTTGTAAACCAAATATTACATTGAATATACTAAAAAAATTAGTTTGCATTTTTTATATAAAACGGATTGGACCATTTCATTTCTTTTGAACCAAAATAGAACGAAACAGGTCAACCCACATTGCTAATTTGCTACTCCTACATGAAGTCATAATAAATGAAGGGTGCCTAACTACATCACTACAACTTTAATGCAATTAGTAAAGAGTATTAATGTAAGGACACTCAACTTAACTTATCAATATAATATAATAATTTTAATATTATTTATATTTAAATTAATATAAATATAATAAATTTAACTATATACTACTGAGTGATTTATAGAGTAATATAGATATAACACTAAAAGGACACCCTAAACCATATTTTAACATTTGATTTTAGGTTTTGATTTTCTTTAACAACCGAAGTTTAATGTTTTTCATTATTTAAAAAATGTCACCAGATTTTTATAATTTTCCTTTTCTAGAAAAGAAAACCTATAAGACGATTTTGAAAACTTATTTTCACGAGTGTAAGTAGGGATGACAACAGGTCGGGTCGGACACGAATAATGCCTACCTGAAATCCGACTCTACAAAAAAAATTCACCCGCTACCCGCACGGATACCTGCTTAAAAAATATCCGCGGATATTTTAAAACCCGCGGATACCCACAAATATTTTAAAAAAATATATTAATAAATTATTAAAATAAAATTTAAATATATAAAATATAATATAAGTTAAATTAAATATAAATTTAAATTCAATTTTAATTAAATTTAATCTTGTAAAATATAAATTAATGTTAATTTTAAGTAAATTTAACTTAATAAAATATAAATTAAATTTTTATTTTTATTTTTTACGGGTAATGGGTATCCACGGGTATGGATAGTATAATACCTGCATCCGACCCGTTTATAAGCGGGTATTAAAATATCCGCTACCCGTGGATTGCAGTAGTAAATATCTATGGATATCAACTATCCGGACGCGGATCTTTTTGCCATCCCTAAGGTCTTGTTCTTTTGAGTGGATTTAAGAGGATAGATTTGAGGGGATTTGAGAAAATTTGGAGATAATTTTTTTTGTCGTTTATTTGAGTGAATTTGAAGGTAAATAAAAGTGAATTTGGAAATAATTTTTTTTAATTTGTCATGTCAATACAATTCTATACTAATTCTCACAAATTTTATTTCCAAATTCACTCTCATTTACCTCCAAATTCATTCAAATAAACGACAAAAAAAATTATCTTCAAATCCTCTCAAATCCCCCCAAATCCATCCTCTCAAATTCCCTCAAAAGAACAGGGCCTAAGTGTAAGACATTTATTGGGTGAAACATTGCATACCAAAGTTAGCCTTATAAGAATTTATACATGCATGGACCATGATATTTCTTTATTTTATACAATTATCAAACAATTATTTACATTGCTATTTTATTTAAAAAAATTATTTTTATTCATTGTTATCATACTTATAAGATATTATATATATAATTAAAAAGGATGTAAAATGATTGTTTAAAGGAAAAGAATTAGTTTGATGCATTTGACACCTATTTTAATTTTTCTAACAAGAAAAAGAGTGAAATTAAAGATGTAGTATGGAAGTGGTAAGATTAAGAGAAGATATAAAAGAGGAAAAAGTGAAATTAACACAGTTGATTGCTGACAATGATTATTGGAAGAAATACAGAGACGAACGCAGAAATAAGTTTATTGTAGAAGACGATTCATTGTCAGAAGGAAAGCACAAAACCTAGCCGGTGCCATTGAAACGAGCCTTGAGCTTCCTGACTTGAGGGTCATCAAGGAAGGTAACTCGGGAAACGATGGGGCTAGGGACGTCGCTGGCGTACTTCTCTAGATGATCAAAATTGAAAGGAGGGCTGGGGCTACTATAAGCGGCAAAAGCAACGGCTTTCCCACGACCAGAATTGATAAGATAATGCGACATTCCTCGTGGAAAATATACAAACTCTCCGACTCTGAGTGTATTGGGATAAGCTTTCCGAGGTGCCATTAGTCCAACATTAAATGTACCTTTCATCACCATTAGTATTTCATTGGCACCATGTCTATGCAGGGGAAGAAATCCACCTTCCGCTATCTCTACGAGTCCTGCAGAAAGCCCACCACCATTGATAATAGGAATCTGGTTAACACCTGCAGGGTATAGTACACAGTTGGATGGGACTGGAATGCCTGGTTTTCCATCAAAGCTGTACTTAAAGTCGTTAGCTGTTGCGTTCTCAGAGGGCAGGCAGTGATAGCCAGTAGGGCTGTCTGGACCGCTGAGGTCAGCCTTGCAGAAATTTTGCAGAGTAGAAGCATGGGAAGTGGATGAAAAAAGAGCACAAAGCAAGAGAATCACAATACTGTTCGTCATCTCTTTTGATGAATTAATGAATCTATTAGAACAAAAGAGGAATGTGAGAATGGATATTCGCTAGTTAGCCCTATTTATAACCAAGTCAAGCTACTAAAGGTTTTCATTTTATAACCCATTTAATATTTTATATTTATTATTTTACTTTTTAATGTTTTTTATAAATATAAAAGTTCTTTTTTTTGTCTGTGATTATATCATCGTAAAAATGAGTTATTATAATTAAGTGATGTTTTCGCTGTAAAAAGTCAATTTTCATATATTTAAATTTAAAAAATGAAAAGACATAATTAAAATATTAATCTGTTGAATTATTATATATGGCTATTTTTCTAATTGATGGTGTTAAAATCTTATTTACTTTGTTATTTGAACTGGTTTGAAGAAACTTTTGTTTAATGCTTAATTATTTTCCAAAGTCCACTCAAAACTATTTGTCATTTGTTTCGGTTTAATCCTTTCGGACATCCCTATTTGTGTAGGGTTGTCTCAAATAAGTCCTCGTATTTATTTTTAACTCAATTAGGTCCCTATTTTTGTAAAATTGAGTCAATTGGAACCTTGCCGTTAATTTCAATAGACGGCGTTAAATTTTTTGAGTCGTGGCACGCTGACGAAGCAAATTTTAATGACGTGGATCAAATTCATTTGCACGTGGACCTACAGCACCGTCGAGTACTCTCCTTCTCTCCCCTCCTCCTCTCCCCCTCCCCCCGCCTTCGTCTTTCTTATCGATCTTTTCTCCCCCGACGACCAACTGCTCTCCCTCAAGAAGGACCTCCTCCTCCTCCACCACCACTTCCCCGATCACGCCCTCGTCGCTCTCCTCACCTTCGATGTTGTTTGCGATGGTGCTGTGGTGAAGATGATGGTGGTTCGAGATTCCCGAACTCGCGAAGAGAGACGCGATGAGGATCGCGATTCTGGGTGGCTGTTCTCGCGGTTTTGACGGAGGCTGGTGGCACTGTTTGAAGGTTGACGGTGGTCCGGGGTTGTGCGGTGGTCAGGCAAGGGCTCGCGTGAAGGAGATGGTGGCGAAATGAATTGGGATTCTGGCTTGGAGTTTGATTTCGGCGTTTAGGGTTCGAAGGATTTTTCAGATCGGATTGGGTTTTTGGATATGCAGGTCTTAGATGATGATTGGGAAAATGAATGGTGGCACGGTGATGATGACTTGTGGCTGGCGGTGCGGTGGCACGATGTTGTTTGCAGTGGTGCTGTGGCGAAGATGATGGTGGTTCGAGATTGCTGAACTCGCGAAGAGAGACGCAATGAGGATCGCGATTCTGGGTGGCTGTTCTCACGATTTTGATGGAGGCTGGTGGCACTGTTTGAAGGTTGACGGTGGTCCGGGGTTGTGCGGCGATGATGTTGCCGACGACGCTAGGGAGAAGATGGTAAGGAGACTAGGGTTTCAGTGGGTGGAAGATGGTGATGATGTGGTAGAGGTTTCAGTGGGTGCAAATGAATTTGATCCACGTCATTAAAATTTGCTTAGTCAGCGTGCCACGACTCAATAAATTTAACGCCGTCTATTGAAATTAACGGCAAGGTTCCAATTGACTCAATTTTACAAAAATAGGGACCTAATTGAGATAAAAATAAATACGAGGACCTATTTGAGACAACCCTACACAAATAGGGATGTCCGAAAGGATTAAACCTAATTTTTATTAATATATATAAAAACAAATTTCATTATAATTTAGAGAAAGAAAAAGACTTTTAAATTATTTTTAAATTGGATATTTGTTTTTCCTTATAATATTTTAAAAATACTTTATTAATTTTATGAACATTATTTATTCAAGATTTTAAAATTAATTTTTAAAATATTTTTATATTGGATATTTGTTTTTTGTTTATAGTTTTTTAGAAATATTTTATTAAATTTATGAACTTTATTTTATTCACGTTTTTTAAATTAATTGATGTTATGTTATTATGAAATTTAATTTATGTCTAATTATATAATATTATATATATATATATATAATATTATGTTTTTTATAAAAAATAATTAATGTTAAAATTGTAGAAAAACAAATATGGATATAAATACACACTACGTACTACTACTACATGTACACACGTTAACTCATACAATTAAAAATTAAAAAAAAAATTATATACTTGTTAATTGCGAAAAAATGATTAACATCAATTTTTTTCTCTAGAAATATGGATGAGGATAATGAATTTCATTCCAACTATAATTAAACGGAGAGAATTTCTCTGTTAATTTTTTTAAATAAAAATTATAATTTTTTTAAATAAAAAATTATATTTTTTTGGTAGTTTAAATTTAAATAGTTTCACTAAAAAATAATGTTAAACTTCAAAGACAATTCAAAATAAAAAATTAATACACAACTCAAATATAATCCAAAAACAAACTCAAAAATTGAATAAAATAAGTTTATAATATTGATAATTTTTTTGTTACTTGTCAATTTATAAGATTAAAGTCTTGAAGGAATACATTTATAATATTTTGATCTCTTAAAAAATATTTTTCTTTATTCTCATTTACAATAAAATAAAAAATGTTAATAATAATATTGAAACACAAAATAATAAATAATTAAATTAAACTAGGTGGATTGATGAACCAACCTGGCTCATCACGAGTTCAACTCGGGTGAGCCAACTCGTGATGAGTCGGATTCTAAGTAAACCAGGTTGAAAATTGATCCGTATTAAAAAAATTTATTTTTTTCAAATTCAACTCGGCTCGGACCCATGGTTGGCCAAGTTGACCCACTAGTTCTAATCCATGTTGACCGCACTAATCCCAACCCGTCATCTTAGTTTTTTATACAACAATAATTTTATCATCTAAAAATAATGTTTATTAAATAAATTTATCATCTAAAAATAATGTTTATTAATGGTGTTTACTCTTTCAATAAATATACTTCAATAAATAATTTAAAAAATAAAATAAAACAATTAATATTTTCTACAAATTAAAAACATAATCCATCTTTTGAGGTTAGAAGATCCAAATGCTCTTAGTGGCTGTATATAGTTAGTTGTTTAATAATTGAGTAAGTTTCTAATATAAGATTTTGATTTAATTCTTTTCATCTATTCGTTATGTTATTATTTCTTATATTTTTTTAACGACATGATTGATCGTATATTTAACTTTCCCTCTCTCTTTTTCTTTATATCTTTTTTATTTTTCCAACCACATAAATCACTTAATTTTGTTTATATTCAATTCTTGTAGAAAAAGCAATACTAATTATATTAAATGCTACCAGTTAATGGGATTTTTATTACGTACCTAATTAAGTTTGAATTTTAGTTAATATTCACATGATTGATGATGTCTTAAAAACAGGATTACCTCACGAAGAGGAAATTTTATTTGACAAAGAAATTAAATACAGCTTCTCAACACCCAATAGTAAATAAAAAAAAAGAGAATAATAATTAATGGTGGGTAAAAAAGATAAAATAATAACTATAATACCAAACACAATACTTTTGAAATATTAGTTTAATATAATAATAATTTAAATCAATATTATGCCAATAATTATAATCAATGTCTTGAATATTATTTTATCTATTTTTCTGTAAATCAAGACATTTTCTATAAATCAAGACATTTTCTTTTCATATTTTGTTCCTTGTCAATCAATTCTTAATTAAGACAAGATTGTCATAATATTACAATGTGGGTATATAATATACACCCGTGAAAGAAAAAAAGGGGAGCCGAAAAATAAAGAGACACTATGAAATAATAGAGAAAGACCCTATGAAATAATAGAAATAGAAAAAAGTACGAGAGAGAATAAAAAAAAAGTAAGTTCTCACGCTAAAGGTACCATTCTTTTTCTCTTTTCGTTGAAGATCTTTCTAAAGATATTATTTTTTAGGCTTAATACCTCTTTTTGTCCCTCTTTTTAAGGGAAATGTTCAATTTCGTCCTACCTTTTTCAAAAAGTTCAATGTGATCCCACGTTGTGAAAAAAAGTGTCCAAGTTAATCCTTTTTGGTCACGGCGTTAAAAATTTAACGATCCTGCTGACAGCATGGATTGATGTGTGCAACGTGGCTTTTTAACTTGGAAACGTGGCAGTGACAGTGTTTTTCACTAACTGAGAACGTGGCAGTGGGCAGTGATTAAAAATCTGAGTGTTAGGGTTTGGTTTGGGTAATTCAAAATCGCGATTTGGGGATAAGCATTTTGGAGGACCTGTAAATCCAAATTGGGTGATCTTAAAGGTGAAATCTGTAAAGGAAATCCAATTCCGCAAATCAAATCAGGTTAGGTTTTTCGAAAATGTTTTCATTGTTGTCGCGTTTGAGGGGGTTTAACTGTGGGTGAAATTGTTTTGTGTGAAAATTGTCTTCTTTTGATGCATGATAGTGGTCCCATAGGTCTTACTTTAACTGAAATTAGTGGTCCCCGTTTGCATTTGCAGGGTTCGGGTAGGGATGTCTGATGACATGTTTCGGGTAGTGGTCCACCATGGTGGGACCTTGATCAAAGAAGTCCCCTTTAATTATATAGGCGGAGATATAGTTAATTGGGACGTAGACCCCGATAAATGGTGTTATTTTGGAGTATTAGGTTCACTTAACCATATGGGATACATGCAAGTAGAAGAATTATATTACAGTGTCCAACATGTTCTACATAAGGTTGATGATGATAAAGGAGCTATGAACATGATGAATGTGGCTAAGTATTTAGGGGAAGTGAACCTGTATGTTGTGCATGGGGTGGACGAAGCAACTATCTTAGAAAATGATGAGAATGAGATTCTTTTGCTATGTGAAGGTCATGCAGAGAGTGGTGAGGATAGTGGCGTAGGAGGAGAAGCACAAGTTGAGGGTGGTGAGGAAGGAATGGAAGACGTAGTGGAGGGTGCAGTGGAGGTTGAGAATGAGTATGCAGTGGATGTTGAGAATGAGGATGCACGGGATGTTGAGAATGTAAGTGAAGGATTGGAGGTTCACAATGAGGATTTACTGGATGTTGACAATGAGGATTGGTTGGATGTTGAGCATGACGATGCATTGGAGGTTGAGAAGGAGGATTCAGTGTATAATGAGGATGTTCAGCATGAGGATGCAGAAGATGATGATGTTGCAGTGGAGGTTGAGAATGAGGATGAAGTTGAGGATGTAAGTGAAGAAGCATTAGAAGTGGATAATGAGGCTGAAATTGAGGTCGAAAGTGAAGAAGAAGTGGAAGTGAACAGTGATGATGCAGCAGGAATGGATGATCTGAGTGGTGATGAATACGTGGATGATGAAGACAGTGAAAAAGAAACCCAACAATGTAGGGGTTTGTCAGATGATGATTGGGAGTCTGATAAGCTTTTAACTCCTGAAAATAGTGCAAGTGAGGAGGATGACAATGATGATACAATAGATGTAGGTCCTTTCTCAAAATATGCAAAGCAGAAGTCCATGGCAGATTACAAGTGGGAAGTGGACACTATTTTTACTGACAGGGAAGAGTTTAAGGATGCTATTAGAAGGTATGCTGTTCATGCTGGGAGGGATCTAAAATTTATCAAAAATGATAACCGTAGGGTTAGGGTGACATGCATGGGTGGACAAGGTAAGTGCCCATGGCTAGCTTATTGTGGTTATTTGCCGTCACGAAAAATTTGGCAATTGAGGAAGATAATTGATACTCATAGTTGTAGTAGACAACTTAATATTAAACTGATGAATGCTAAGTGGTTAAGTCAGCAAATAGATAGATCTTTAGTTGAGAATCCTAGTTTAAAGGTGAATGATATTCGTACTAAAGCATTAAGAAAATGGAATACAAATGTTTCAATATCCAAGGCAAGAAGGGCAAAGTTAATTGCCACAAGACAGGTTGAAGGAGATTTCATAGAACAATATAAAAGGGTGTACGACTATGGACATGAGCTGTTGAGGTGTAATCCAGGATCAACAGTGCAAATTAAAGTTGACTCTCATAATGGTGACCCAATATTTCAAAGAATGTATGTTTGTCTCAAAGCTTGTAAAGATAGTTTCATAAGTTGTAGGCCCATTATATGTTTAGACGGATGTTTTTTGAAAGGTGTTTACAAGGGGGAGCTGCTGACTGCTGTTGGTAGGGACCCAAACGACCAAATGCTACCCCTTGCCTATGCAGTAGTAGAAGTGGAGAACAAAGACAGCTGGACATGGTTTTTGCAATTGTTAATTGAAGACCTCGGGGGCAATGAAGTATGTGGAGGGTGCACATGGATGTCAGACCAGCAGAAGGTATAATGTGCAACTTATTTTCATTTTTAGTTAATGATTTTGTATAGGATATGGTTTTATTACTAAACTTAATTGTGCAGGGGTTAGTCTTAGCTATCCAAGAGCTTTTGCCTCGGGCAGAACAAAGATACTGTGTAAGGCACCTCTATGCAAACTTTAGGAAAAGATTTGGTGGGCAGGTATTAAAAAATCTGATGTGGAGTGCTGCAACCACCACATATCCCCAGGCTTGGGAGAGAGAAATGCTGAAAATTAAAGAAGTCAATGTTGAAGCATATAAATACCTCATAGCCATTCCCCCAAGGTAACCCATTAGCCATTATATACACATTATTGTCCTAGATGCATTGTAACCCATTTGAGAATTCTTTTTTTGAACAGGTTTTGGTCAAGGTCTCGCTTCACAGCTCAACCAATGTGTGATACCCTTGATAACAACATCACTGAAGCTTTCAACAGTGTCCTCATTCATGCAAGAGGAAAACCAATTATCACAATGATGGAGGATATCAGAGTGTATCTCATGAAAAGGTGGGCCACCAACAGAAGCAAGGTGGCATCTATGGACTTCACAATATGCCCAAAGATAAAGAAGAGGCTTCAGAAAGAATGTAATTTGTCTAGATTTTGGCTGCCAAGGTAATCTTATCACCACAATTTATATACATTTTGTTATTTACGTTCATTGATGTGCTTTATTTCTTTCAGCTGGGCTGCATGAAAGATTTTTGAGGTTAGGCACACTTCATCTGTTGGGAACAAGTTCACAGTGGATCTGGACACTAAAGAGTGTAGCTGCAGAAAGTGGATGATCAGTGGCATCCCATGCTGTCATGCAATTGCAGCAATGAACTACTGTAATGTTCATCCAGAAAATTTTATACCCACTTGCTTCAGAAGATCCACATATGAAGAGGTGTATGCGTCCATAATTTTTTCACTCAATGGTCCCCAACTATGGCAAACCACAAATTTCAATGATGTACTACCACCACTGATGAGGAAGTTGCCTGGGAGGCCAAAAAAAAAACGCAAGTTGGAGGCATGGGAGTTAACTAAGGACGACAGTCAAATGCGTGTTGGAGGGCATTGGAAAAAGTGTACCATTTGCTGTCAGACAAAGCACAACAGGAATAACTGCCCTTTACGGCCCCAACTTCCAGAAGCAAACCAACCACCAGAAGCAAACCAGCCACCAGAAGCAACCCAGCCACCAGAAGCAACCCAGCCACCAGAACCAAGCCAGCCAACACAACCAACCCAGTCACCAGAAACAACACAACCAACCCAGCCACCTCCAACTTCCCAATCATCCCGTCCACCAAAATTCAGAGTCAGAAGAAAAGATAAATAGATGAATTGGTTTATTATGTATTGTACTGTCTTTATTTTGGTAACATACATGTTTTGTCTTTTTAGATGAATTGGATGTTATATGTATTCAATATCATGTACTTTGGTGACAAACCTGTACTGCCTTTATTTAATGAATCAAAGTGCTTTCATCATGTTTTGGTCAAAGCTTGTATTTAGATTTGTAATATGTGCCATTAGTCCTCAGTCATATGCATTATTGGGTTGACCTGTTTCAACATTTTTAAACCAAATGGGGGACTGATTCGAACATTTTCTACATTGCATTGCATAACTGATGTTACACCAACCAAAACACATTCGCATTGTGAACGTACTTTTTTCAACCATCCAAATACATAACAGCTATTAAGCCAACTTATAACAAACACCCAAATTCACGATCTAACTAAATCAACCTAACCACAACTTCAAAATTACAAGGTCAACCACAATACACACACAAAGCTACAACTAACAACTTCATAATTTTCTGGATTTTCTGCAAATCCTTCACTGCATTTTCCAGCTCACTTATTCTCTTCAAAATTGTGCTATCTTTTTCATCCATGTTGTCTTCACAACACCACTTGAAAAAGTTACAGCAGCTCCCAATTGAAGATCCACCCTGTTATTCACCATGTTAGGGAATCTATGAACAAATGCATCAAATCAACTCAAGAAAACATTAACTGAGAAGGGTATACTTCAAACCTTGTAATGAGGACAACCCCAAAAATTTCTCCCAGCATTCTTCGTAGTTCTGGCCACTTTCATTACTGCAATATCACCACAGTAACAAGTAGGGATTACCCCACCTCCCCTACAAGCACCACCATGGGACGAACAAGAAGATCCTTTGGCCTAACTTTTCGAAAACGAAGAACACCCTTGGGAACCCATTCTTAATCCTCAAAGACCAACTCGAATACCCAAACCAAACCCTAACACTCAGATTTTTAATCACTGCCCACTGCCACGTTCTCAGTTAGTGAAAAACACTGTCACTGCCACGTTTCCAAGTTAAAAAGCCACGTTGCACACATCAATCCATGCTGTCAGCAGGATCGTTAAATTTTTAACGCCGTGACCAAAAAGGATTAACTTGGATACTTTTTCACAACGTGGGACCACATTGAACTTTTTGAATAAGGTAGGACGAAATTGAACATTTCCCTTAAAAAGAGGGACAAAAAGAGGTATTAAGCCTATTTTTTACTACACACCAATAATGTTTTTCATAAAAAAAGTATCTTCTCTCCTTTATTTGGTATGGGTTATATTTCCTGCATCACGTGATATTTATTTATTTTATAAAAAAATAAACAAATTTAAAATAAATAAAAAATATTTCTTATCACTTATTTTCTCATAATTTTCAAAATAAAAGATTTTCTTCAAAAAAAAATGATGTCAATCCTAATCGAGTTCACTTTTCAAAAATCCAAAATAATTTATAATAATTTTCAAACAAACTTAGAAACCTTTTTTTAGATAAAGAACTCCCGTGATATGTGATTGTCCATCATAAATGGATATATGTAGGAGCAAAGTTAATATTTGTCGGTTCATAAAACAAAAAAAATATTTTTTTGTTTCTTAATAGTTTCTTTATATTATTTTTTTTAGGAAAAATTAAACATTTTGAAAATCCACATCCACTTTATACATTTAATTAAAGGTACTGTCTTTGGGCAGGTGCCATAGGGTACTAACACCTTCCTTACGCGTAACCGATTCCCGAACTTAAAATCTAGTTTTCGCAGATATGTCTTATTTTATGATTTTTCATAGTTTTTTCATAATTAAATTATGGTGGCGACTCTCAAAATATTTTTTTCAAACCCATTTATTTTTCGATTCGCCGTCCCGTCGCGATCTTGGTTGCGACACCGGCAACTAACTACTTAGCGGAATTTTATTTTTTTTCACAAATTTCTTATAAATAAATAAATTATAATATATTCATAACATGTAACTATTTATAAAACAAGTATCATTTTATAGATTGATCTACATTCAGTTATAGAAGGATTCATGATCATTTTTTTCTATAATACAATTTTTATTACTGTAATTTTCTCTAACCTATTTACTAATAAATATTATTTCATAAGAAAAAAAATTACACTAGAAACAAAAAAGTATTTTTACAAGATATTACTTTATTTTATAAAATACATAAATTTCAATTAAATATAATTGTTTTGAAATTTAATTTTAATTTTTTAACGGCTAAAATTTAATGAAAGTAATTAAATAATATTAACGAAATACAAAAATTTAATATAACGATATCAGTTTATTGAATGAATTACCATTTTCAATATTTATCCATATTTTAATTATTTTTTTAATAATCTAAAGTTTAATACTCTAAAATATTAATTAATTTTTGTATACATAAAATAAATAATAAAACATATATTTACATAATTTTTTCTTTCATTACTTTTCAAGTATAATAATCATTTTAAAAAATATTAATACAAATATTATATTTATTAATTATTAAAATATCAATAAAAATAATAACACCTTAGATTTTCAATTAAAAGAAATAAAAAATTAAATACATTTCTATTATTTATTGATCTTATAGAAAATACTAAAAAAAATCTATGGTTTCATTCAAATTACATTTGAAATAAATGTTTAAATATGGTTGGTTATGTTATTTAGAATGTACAGTAAATAGAAGTCAAAGCTGTAAATTTAAAAATAATGAATGGTATAAATATATATTTTATCATTTATTGTGTAATTATTTAAAACATTTAATTATTATTTTAAATAATCAAAATTAATATTATTAAAAAAATAAATTTTAGATTGTTAAAAGTTAGTTGAAATATAAATAAATATTATAAAAGTTAACTATATTAATAAATTAAAATAATATTTTCATTAATAATATTTTTTTTGTAATGTGTTCATTTATAAGTAAGAAAAATTTCATAGTATTCCTTTTTATATGAAAAAAGTTATGAAATATGAAGATGAAAAAGAAAATATAACTATTAAATATGAAGATAAAATAGAAAATTCTTAAAAAATATTAATGATTTTTCGAAAAAGAAAATTAAGTGTATTTATTTGCTAATTAATCTTAATAGTCAATTTAAAATAAAATAAAAAATCAAAATAAGAATATATAATTTTATTTATTTGATGTAAAAGTGTTAAAATAGACCATTCGATCTGGTGTAGTCCGTCCGATCATATATTGGTCACTTAAACCATGAGTGAAATTTTATTCTATTTCTATATAAAGAATTAAATCTACACCTATTTATTTGTTAGAGTTATAACATATAAATATACTATAAGTCTTAGTTGAATTTGTGATCATAATAGCGTTATTAATTAGGTGACAATTTACCACGTGACAATTGATCACATGCAGCTTTTATAATTGTGGAATATAGAAGATAAATTTTGAATTAAGTCAATATAAGTATTAAATGAAAATTCATATAAAGGAAGGGTAAAAAAAAGGAAAGGTGGAAGGGTTCAACTCGGTTAACAATCGAAAAAAAAGTCACGATTTTTTTTAATTAAAAAAAATCGAAGCAATAAATCTAACAAAAATAATAATAATTTGATTTTTACCATGGTTCTGTTAGGACATGACACCAGTTTTCAAAACAATCAAAATTAGAGAATTGTCCATAAGACTGTCAACTAAATATCAACCTGCAACGTCGGGATTCTATGATAAAGATTTTGTAGAGAACTGAAGTCATAGACTTTGCATAAAGTTCTATTAGTTGAAAAGTATGAAATTATTAGTTTCATAAGACTCTATGATAATGATTCTACAAATAATCGATGTTATAAACCTTGTTCTAACATTAAATTTGAAAAGTATGGTTATCAACACCTTTTTAGGTCTCGATTTTAATTTAACCGAGGCTTAAAGCAACGCATGGATTCAATTTTTGATGAAACTAAAGCGTAATAGGCACACTAAAAGCCTTTTTGTCCTATTGAATAATAAAACAATGGACGAAAATATTACACGATTTTGGTTTTAGTCTCTACTCGAAATTTTGATGGTTTTTAATTCTCACAGTATTAAAACTATTAGTATTAATCCTTAAAAATGAACGGCGTCAACTTTTAGTTGATCTGGCAAACGGCGAGACCACGTCTTCTTCTTAAGTATCTGTCACGTTGCTTCTTCGTCATCTCAGTTGGGGGCAACGCTGAGTTCTTCTTTTTCGTCATCTGAGATTAACCAATTCACCAAAGGCTCCCTATCATCCTTCTCGTCAATCCTCAACGCCACTTTCAACTCCTTCAACCCTTGTGCTGCAAATTCGAACCTTCCACTCCTCAACGCTTCCTTCACACTTTCTAACATCTTGTTCAACCCCACAACGATTCCAACCAGCCCTAGGAGCTCCTTCTTCACCTTTAGCTCCTCTTTCTTCACCTTCATTTCCGACACAACCTCGCGCACCTCGACATCGATCGGTTGGTCGGAGAGGAGTCGGATAATGGCGGTGACGTCGTCGAAGACCTCGCGAGTCTGTGAAACGGCATCGTTGCAAAGAAAGAAGAGGCGCGCGAAGTCTTCACGGTGTGAGACGAGGTAGGACTGGACCTGAGAGCGGATCTGGAGGGACTGCGACTCGAGGCGCTGGATCAGGAGGTGCAGATCGGGCGCTAATAGAGGGGAGGTTGGGTCCGAGAGGTCCTGCGCCGAGAGAAGGTCGCGGAAGTTGATATTGTCGAAGAGAGACTCCATCGATGGTGCTAGCACGGTGGCGAAGATGGCGGAGACTGCTAACGTGCGCTTGGAGTGCGTGTTTGTGTGGAGGGTGTTAGCTTGATAGGTGCGTTTGGACTTGATGGACTTTTGGTTTCAGCTCTGCGTGACATTGGTTAATCTGAGATGACGAAAAAGAAGAATTCAGCTTTGCACCAACTGAGATGACGAAGAAGCAACGTGGCAAATACTTAAGAAGAAGACGTGGTCTTGCCGTTTGCCAGATGAACTAAAAGTTGACTCCGTCCATTTTTAAGGATTAATACTAATAGTTTCAATACTATGAGGACTAAAAACCATCAAAGTTTCGAGTAAGGAATAAAACCAAAATCGTGTGATACTTAAGAGACGAAAAACATATTTAACCCTAAAACAATATAAAAATTGATTTTGAGTATCATTTATTGTACAAACTTTAATGGTAACATTATTAAAATTAAAAAGGATAAACATTGTTTAAGTATGATTTGACGTGGGGTGTGTTCACTTGAATGAGTATATCTGAGAGGGAGTGGATGAATTTAAAGAAATTGGAGAATAAATTGTGTTGTTTTGTTTTAAGGGATTTGAAGATAATTAAAAGTGAATTTGAAAATAAAATTTGTGAAATATTTGACTTTTTATAGTAGATTAAAAAAGTGTTTTAAATGATATAATATGAAGATACCTAATTGTCGTTTGTGGTAAAAATAATATGAAATGATATTTTAGAGTTATGTATTTTTTGAAATTTTTTATTACAAATAATAATGTAAAAATTTAATAAATAATTAGTACAATAATTTCATAAATATATAATGTTTGGGAAAACCCTAAACATTCAATAATTGTTTAGATGACTAAAATGGAACCAGTTATTGGTGGCTGTAATCGGTTACAGTCCACCAACTCAGATCATGCAATCCATTATATGGATGGAATTAGATACCAGAGTTTGGAATCGATTACAGTGGACCATGCAAATAACCTCAAAACTCCATCAAGCTACCAATGTCAATCGGTTGATCTGAAATGGGATACACTGATACTTAAAAATATAAAGCACTGAATTCGAGGTCAGGCTGCCTCCTCAGAAAAGGCAAGGTAAGAAATGAAATACTTTTTTTCCTCCCCTCTCTCCAATGCACAGTCCAAACATATAAGCTGATGACTCAAAATATTCTCCCGAATAGGTGGCACACAGGCCAAATAACATAATAACAAATCCTAACCAACTCTTTCTAGAACAATGGAAAACCAACAGTATTGGACAAAAAGGTCAAACAGACGTAATCCACTAATGATGAATGAAATCATCCCAACTCAACGGTTTCTTAGACACCCTCTTGGGCCTAGAATCAGCTCCCTTACCAACTTGTGTATCAATACCTTCCCCTTCGACAAGGACCTTGTCCTCAAGGTCATAAATCAGTTTGAGTTCGTCCCACTTCTCCCAAGAAGTATCATCCGGAGACAGCCCGTGCCATTGAACCAAGGCCATATGCGTAGGGGTGCCATCTATGGGCACTGTTTTCAAATCCAGAATTGCTAGAGGGGTGATCAAGGGACTGCTATCCACTAAGTCAGGCGGAAAGAGGTCAAACTGAGTAGGAATTGGCCCTTCATGACGTTTCAGCATTGAACAGTGAAAAACGTTGTGTATTTTGGATGATGAAGGGAGCTCTAGTCTGTAAGCCACAGGTCCGATGCGTTCAATAACTTTATAAGGACCATAAAAGCGCTTGGCTAGCTTATGATACTTGTGACCAGAAATGGAAACCTGCTTATATGGCTGAAGTTTCAAATAAACCCATGTCTTTTCTTCAAAAACCACTTCCCTACGTTTCGAATCTGCTTGTTTCTTCATGCGACTTTGTGCCTTAAGCAAATTGCGACGTAAAAGGGACAAAATCTCTTCGCGAGAAGAAAGGACAGCATCACAACCTGCATTTGATGAAGTACCTTCTATGTATGATGGCAAGGATGGGGGTGGCTTTCCATAGACCACTTCAAACGGAGTCACTCCTGACCCAAAATGCCAAGAAGTGTTGTAATGGTACTCTGCCCATGGAAGATACTTGAACCAAAGACTTGGCTTTTGATGAACAAAGGCACGCAGATATTGCTCAATAGTACGATTCATAACCTCCGTTTGCCCATCCGTTTGAGGATGATATGAGGAACTCATCCGAAGGAGCGTTCCACTGAACTTGAATAAATAAGACCAAAACCGGCTAATGAAAACTGGGTCTCTATCAGAAACGATGCTCTTTGGCAACCCATGATGTTTACACACCATAGAGACAAACAACTCTACCACCTTGTAAGCTGTAAAGCCTGAATTAAGTGCCTCCAAATGGACTGACTTCGAAAATCGGTCTACTACTACCAATAACACCGTGTAACCGTTAGATGGCGGAAGTCCGGTCACAAAATCTAGTGAGATATCCTCCCACACTCTGGAAGGAATAGGTAAAGGATGCAAGAGTCCCCCAGGTCTTGCTATGCTATACTTGGTCTGCTGGCAAGCGACGCACTGAGAAACAAACGCCTTAGTGTCCTTAGCCATGGATCCCCAAAAAAAATTAGTGCTGATCCTCTTCAAAGTTTTGCTGACCCCCGCATGACCCCCAACAGGAGTCTCATGGAATTCTCGTAACAGTAAGGGAATAAATTTGGACTGATTACTGATCCAAATCTTTCCACGATACAGAAGCAAATCGCCAATCCAACGAAAAAGAGGATAAGAGGAGGGATTCGATAGTACTTTATCCTTCATAAGAATGAATTCAGAGTCCAATAATCGTGATTTCTTCAACTCATTTAAGAACACAAACTGTGGGGTAGAGAGCATATGTAACTCACCCTGAAGTGGACAATCGGATCGCGAAAGTGCATCCGCCACCACGTTCAATCTCCCCGGTTTGTACTGCATCTCGTAGTCATAACCCAGCAACTTTACAAGATAGTGTTGTTGTTCCGGGGTCTGAATGACTTGCGTCAAGAGCTCTTTCAAACTTCTCTGATCAGTTTGAATGATGAAAAAATGTCCCAACAAATACTGTCGCCATCGTTTCACTGCACTAGTGATGGCGTAGAGCTCTCGGACGTACGCGGAGGACTTAGACAATCGAGGACAGAACACCTTGCTAAAGTAAGAAATTGGTCGATTGGCTTGAGTCAAAACTGCACCCATGGCTGTCCCTGATGCATCTGTTTGGACATAAAAAGTCTTATCAAAATCCGGCAAAGCTAAGACTGTGATGTTGGTCATGGTAGATTTCAGAGAGTCGAAAGCCTTCTGAGCATGGGTAGACCACTGAAATTGCCCCTTTTTAAGTAGATCGGTAAGAGGTTGGGCTATGGCTGCATAATGACGAACAAATTTTTGGTAAAAACCGGTCAAACCCAAAAACCCACGTAGCCCTTTGGTGTAGGTAGGAACTGGCCATTTAACCATAGCCTCAATTTTTCCAGGATCGGGAGACACTCCCCCATTAGAAACTATATGCCCCAAGTATGCAATCTGTGTCTGAAAGAAGGAACACTTGTGAGGTTGCAAGAAGAAACTATTACTTGCCAAAATCTCGAATACCTGGCGCAGATGAGTCAAGTGTTGATCAAAGTCAGCACTGAATACCAAAATATCATCAAAGAAGACAATAACTGTTCTACGCAATAGAGGCCTGAAAATATCATTCATGGTAGATTGGAATGTTGTCGGGGCGTTGCACAATCCGAATGGCATTACACAATATTCGTAATGTCCATCGTGAGTCCGGAAGGCTGTCTTGGGAATATCAGAGGGTTGAAGGCGAATTTGATGGAAACCTGAAGTCAAATCCAATTTCGAAAAGCATCGAGCAGAACCCAATTCATCCAACAACTCCTCTACCGTAGGAAGTGGGAAACGGTCCTTGACCGTAATGGCATTCAAAGCGCGGTAATCCACACACATACGCCAAGTCCATCTTTCTTCTTCAGAAGGAGAACCGGAGAAGAAAATGGACTTGAACTTGGCTGAATCCAACCAGAGGCAATCATTTTGGAAACCTGTCTTTCAATCTCAAGTTTCTGAAAATGCGGATATTTGTAAGGTCGAACATTGACTGGTTGTGAATTAGGGAGCAACGGAATTGCATGATCAGTATTTCGGGGTGGAGGCAGTGAAGAGGGTTCAAAGAAAAGTGATGTGAAGGAAGAAAGTAAATCACGTACTTTAGGATTAGGATGATCTGGAAGTGTGTTTGGAGTAGAAGAAGGCCTTACCACCAATGAGAAAAACTGGGCTGTTGGATCTGCTCGAGCAACCCGTTTGAGTTGATGCAGGGAAAGAGAGGCGGGCTACGGTCCAGAATCTCCCTTAAGCTCAATAATGGATTGGTTGAATACAAACTTCATAGTGAGTGTTTGATAGTCCATTAAGATGGGCCCTAATTGCTTTAACCATTGGGCCCCAAGAACCACATCGGATCCGCCCATATCAAGCACGTAAAGAGCAATGTGGAACGAATGCCCTTGGATCAATAACTCCACTGAAGGACAAACCTGTGTACACGCCAGTTCTTCCCCACTTCCAACCAAGACCTTAAGGGGGGCAGTAGGGGATTGGGCCAAGCCCAAACGAGTAGCTACTTCTTTTTGGATGAAATTGTATGTGCTACCCCCGTCTACCAACACACGGATCGGGTGAGCTGCAATGTGTCCCGTTAATCGGAGTGTCTCTGGAGCTCCAGTACCCGATAAAGAATGTAAGCTGATTTGGGCTGGAGGGTCCAACAAGTCCACAGGTGAGGTATCCAATTCAGGGTCCCGATCTGAAAATGGTGGATCCGGAAGGGAGCCACTGACTGGATCATCTTCCTCAGAAATAAAAAGGAAGAAACGAGCTGGGCACCGATGCGACCGTGAATACTTCTGATTGCAATTAAAGCACAACCCCTTCTCGCGGCGGTCTGCCATCTCAGCTTTAGTTAATTGGCGGTAACGAGTCTTGGGGGTAGGAGTAGGCAATAAGGGAGGAAAAGCTCTTGGTGGTTGTTGCGGTGGAGCGACGGTAACGGTGCGGGTCAACGGGGGAGAGTACCAAGAGTTGAGTGGCCTAGGTCGCTGCACCCTGGAGATATCCAACAACATCTCCTCTTGTAACCAGGCCAAGCCCACCGCCGTGGACATCGATTGAGGTTGTTGTGCCACCACCTCACGTTGGATCTCCGGCTTAAGACCGGAGAGGAAGCAACTCAGAAAGGAAAGACGGCGACAAACCCGTGACGCGATTCACGGTGGCTTCGAACTCAGTGAGGTAAGAAGAAACAGAGGAAGTTTGGGACAGCTTAAAGAGCTTACCTCTAGGATCTTCAAACGCAGTGGGGGCGAATCTGGCTTCCAAAGCTTGTAAGAGGTGAGGCCATGCGAGGATCTGACCATTCCGATACATCCACTGGAACCAAGCTAAGGCAGCACCATCAAGGTAGAAGGAAGCCACGGTAATGCGTTCTTCTTCCAGAGTATTGTGATACTCGAAGAATTGAGAGATCTTGAATATCCACCCTACTCTGGATCTGTACCATCGAAGCGGGAAACATCTAGTTTCAAGAAGTGGCGTTGAGAAGAGGTATTATCGAAGGAGTGAGGATGGCGAGGGGAAGAAGAAGTGGAATAGAAGTAAAATGTTTAAATGGGAAAAGAAGAAACGTGAAAGTGAATGTTGTTTTGGTTTAGCAAAGACATGTAGCAATGACACATGCAAGGATATGTAAATTCTTTTGGGGCAAAATATACATTTCAAACACAATCCCTTCAAATCACGCTTCTGAATCACTCAAACCGAATACCATTTAATTTCAAAATTCATCTATGCAAATTAACGTAAACAATAAATTCACTTAAAGCGAACACAATGTAAAAGTGGCATATTTGAAAACCTTTTAAATATTAACTATTTTTTCTTCATCTTTTGTTTTAGGTATATATTCTTTGGTAGACATTATTGATATCTTTCAATTTTCCTAGAGTCGTGTGCATATGTATATGACGTGTCTATTAAAAATAACAACATACACACACATATATATATATATATATATATTTTTTTAAATTGGATGCTTGAAAATAACAATATACATTGGATGCTTGAAATTTTTAAATACTAATAGAAATATTTTTATTAGAGTGTCATTAAAAAACAAAATCTTCACGTTTAAATTGAACTAATTAAATTTGTGTGCAGTAAAAAGAAAATTAGACATTAGAAATGGGCTATGTGCAATTTGAAGTATTTTCTTTATCTTTTTAAAAGTGATATTTTAGTTTCTGATTTTGGACAACGTTAAAATTTTGTTCGTTTGGCAAACGATACTCCACTTAGACTGCCACGTGTTTAATTTTATTTTTTAAATTAAAATTAACTTTTTCATAAAAATCAACAATGCTTTTTACCCTTAAAAAAAGGTTTTTTTTAAGAGTAAAAAAACCTTTAAATGGATATTTAAGCAAAAACCTCACTAGACAAGAGGAACCACCACCAACAATCTAAACATTCACATAACACGACCCCACTCGACAAAGTAGGACAAAGTATATTATTGGAAAATTAAATGGATATTTAAGCAAAAAAAAATTCTACTCTTTTTATCAACGAATAAATCCAATGACAATAACCATTTTAAATTATTAATTCTACATGATAAAGGAAGGAAAAGTGAAAGTTGTGAATCGTAGTGATGAAAGTGTTGACAAATGGTGTGTTTGTGATTAGAGCGTGAATGAAATTTCGGAGGTGAAGATGATGGAGAAGATGAGTGAGTTGGATGACTGTCGTGAGGATGACAGAGTGTTGGGTGAAAAATAAAGATGATGGGTGTTGAAAATGAAGATATAAAGATAATGAACAAAAAGATGAAAATGATGAAAAGGGAAAGGGAAGGTGGTGTTGATGGAGAGAAAGAAGATGAAAATGTTGATGGTGGAAACAGGGTGAAGAAAGAAAATAAAAAACCTTAGATAAAGAAACATTTCTTTTTAAGGTTAAAATACATTGTTAAATATAAGTTTAATTAAAAAAATAAATACATGACAACACGTGTCACTATACCTTATTATTTAAGCAGAATGTCATTTATTATTATGTAAGTGAATTTTAAGTTTAAAATCAGAAAATAAAACATTAAATTTCAAAAGATGAAGATTAAAATATAAAAGTAGAAAAATGAATTGGAGGGAAGATATCAAATTTTTATAAAAGTAAATAATCATGTATAATACCATTTTTGGGTGTATCGAAAGGAGACTCACCTGAGAAGACAGAAACACCGATAACTCAATTATATAAGAGATTAACACCACTCTTTCCAAAATCTTAAGGTAATGAATTAACGAGTCTTTTATATTTATATAATTTTCTACTTTTCATTTTTATTTAACGTCAGATTCATACTTGGATTCTTTTGGTGGTGGAGAAAATTAGGACCTACAAAAGTGATCCAAAACAAACTGACAGACCTTGCATCACGTCATCATATGACTGTATTAATAGAGACAATCAACGTATTGAATATTCCTTATATGGAATGTTGTGTGAGAGAGATAGTTACCGATGGGATTTTCGTTCATACATAATTACAAATATAAACAAATTCAGACAGATAAATGATTAAGAATCCGATTCGTGATTGCACACTTGCATTTGTTTAATGATGGAGAATAGAAAACAAAAAAATGAAGCACTAGGAAAAAAAATGTCTTAGGTGAGAAAGTACAATTTCCAATTCTCCGTTAGATGAAATTTACAATATATAATGTTTTAATTTGTAATTAGGATTGTTTCTATTTAATTTCTTTCATATTTTTAATAATAATAATAATAATCATATATTTAAATAGATGTACTTGAGAACCTAATAACAAGTTTTTTTTCCAAGTAGGATTTCTTATTTAAATTCGTTTTTATAAACACAAACTTCGTAAAAAAATTAATTGTCAGACCAAAAGCCAACACACTCTCTTTCGACTCTAATCACTGTGTGAACATATTTAACTTTTCAAATCTGAAAATTTCTTTAAATTGAATTACAGCCAGCTTTTATGTTGACATGCAAAAATTGATAAAATCGTAAGAAGTAAGGAATTGAAATAAAACGAAGAGTTGATAAATTTTTACGATCCGCTGGAATTATTTTTCACGATCAAAAGTCAAACTCAAATCATAAAGTTTCGGATCAAACATAAACATAAAAACAACACTCATAAAAACACATTTATTGTACTTGGACGATTAATTGGTAGAAAAAACACCAGTGGTGGGTTGATTCATAAGCATTCCTAGCCTCTGCCACCAAAACGTCCCTTAACCTTCTTCACTTGGGCAACGTCAAGGAAAGTAGTTTGTGCAATCACGTCAGAAGGTAAGCTATTACCAAACAACAAAAGGTCAAGTAGTTGTGCTCCAGGGTTGGCGCTACTGAAAGCCAGAAATGCAGTGGCTTTTCCCTTTCCAGAGTTCACTTGAAAATGCAGTTGTCCTTGTGGGAAAACCATTACATCTCCTGGTTTTAGTGTCTTCGTATAAACTGCAAATGGTGTCATAAAACCAGCAGTGATTTGACCTTCCACCATTATCAAAAGTTCAGTAGCTCCAGGGTGTGTGTGCATTGGGATTGATCCACCTTTCGCTATGTCTAACCGTGCTGCGGAAACACCAAGACCATTCACACCTGGAAAATCAGTGACAAATGCAGATGTTAATGCAGCATTGAAAGTGTTTGTGGTATTTCCCGCTACCAAGCCAGAGAACACAAAGTCATCCACCGTCACTGTCTTAGGTGGTTTGCACTGATAGCCTGAAGGGCCATCTGGGCCCTTTAGGTCTGCTACACAGAAATCGTTGACAGCCGCATCGGAAGTGCATGATAGAAGAGCCAAGACGACAAAAATGTAAATCATCTTTTTATCTTGAAACTTCGATAAAGGGATTTGGTGTGAAGGTAACGTCGGAAAAGCTAGCTATTTATAGCCCTATTCGTATACTGGACGACCAACTTTGCATATGCAGTAACCAAGAACGAGTTCAATTTTATAATATATATATATATATATATATATATATGTGTATATATATATATATATATATATATATATATGTATGTATTTGCCCAACGTTTGTGCTTCTGTATGACTTCTCTCTTATGTATCAGTTTTACATTACTTTTTTGGTATTAACATATAATAAAGATGGATACGCCTCTTGTTTAAAAATATACATTTACACTGTATATATTTTTGTGGAGATATACATTATTAGGAGAGCGTTTACAATTTTTTTTGACAATATTTTAATATTAATTGGTTCATATTAGTGTTCATAATTATTATTATTATTGATTGTAATTTTAGACCAATTTACATCCAAACTATTTAGGTGATAACAGTGTATTAACATAACCGACAATATCTAAGTACGATAGCGAATATTAGGTTAAAATATGTAAGTGATGCAGGAATACTACATGATTGTTAAAATTATGTAGGATGAAAATAATTGTAGTTTGTATTTGAGTACTACTAGCTGTAGCAGAGTTACAAATTTACTGTTATGTTTTAAAAAGGATTAGTATACCCATCTGATAACACATATCTTCCAAATATTACAGAGGATATCGTGTGTTGTCTTTTTCCCTGAAAAAGATAAAACATTTCAGTTTTTCTTTAGTTTTAGGTTGCACGCAAAACTCGAGAGTTCTGATTTTATCTGCGTTGTTTATGATATTCATATTTGTATTTAAGAAAAAGACAAGTTTTTATTAATACTAAAACAGTAATGTTGAAGGAATTGGACAAGAATTGTGAACCCTTGAACATTGCTACCACATCACTCTTCTCATTATTGCAGCTTAATGATCACACACACAAGCTGGCGCCATCTCATCGCTCAGAACTTATTTTGTGTTTCCTTGGAATTTTGTGAGAAAGGAAATAAACATTTCCATAGTTTTGGCTTAAAATAATAGTGCAGTGTTTCCAATGGGAATCAAAATATGATTGATATTTTTCCCTCGATCATACCGTGCTTCATGTGTTCTGCTGTCATTCTCATTCCCCCACACCATTTCTATAACTTTCAAATTTCATCTTTATCATTTATGTCTCGTTCGTATTTATAACTTAAATTAGTGAGTAAATATAATTATCTAAAACACCAAATTCCTCATAAAACAGTATTTGAATTTATTTTCTTTGCTACATGTACGATTTACTTACTACTGAGTTAACACTCCACCAAAGTTATGAAAGTTATGATTCAATATAAATAAATAAATAATAGAGAATGATGCATACACAATATTAGGTGTTGGCACCTATAAAAAAACTAATATATTGACACGAGAAAGGTACAACAACATTTAAGTATTTAATATATACCTAGAGAAAGAATAAAAATTATAAATTTATAAACTATATACATGGATGCAATAAGAAGAAAAATAAAAGTATACAATAAGTTTAGATAAAATTAAAATGTATATACATCAACTCTAAAAATAATACTAGTTGACATATGGTAAAGAGAGATGAAAAAAATTATAAATAGAATGATAGTAAAATAGTAATAATCTAACATCAATGTAACATCAATGGTGTGCAGGTAAATCAGAAATGGGTAGGTCTTTAGAACCACTTGAAAGAATGATTTTTGGAATAGTAATTTATTGTTTTGAGAAATTCAAGATTTAAGTAAGGTAAAATCACGTAATGGTATTCTAAAAGTGATGATAGTTTAAAAATAGTAAAATTCACTTATTTTAATATTAAATAGTTTAGTTATAAATAGTTTTTTTATAAACGAGTTTCATTATTTTTAAAATGTACTATCTTTTTAAAAATTATTCTTTTAGAGTTCTCTACCTTTTTTTAAGTTGTGTTTGTAGTATAAATTTGGTATTTCTATGATTTATAGACGTTTTAGTGAAATTGATATGACTGGGTAAATGTTTTGTATGTTAAATTGATGTTTTGATAATATGGTGTTGTGTACAATTGGTGTGGTGAAATGGTGATGTTGGATACTCTTATAATTGTGTATGATAATGATGTTTCATTGTTTAAAACTGAATTCAAATGGTTGTTGAAAATATTGATTAAGTCACTTGGGTTCAAGCTTAAAAAGAGGGGGTTTTGGTCAATGAAATTGAGAAATGGATATGGAAGTGTTATAGTAACTGATTTGGTACTGTCATGATGTAAATTATGACTTATTTGAAGGGCTAGATGGTTGGAAACTATTATGTAGCAAAGGAAGAGTTTGTAGTTGAAGTTTTCAAGTGTTTTTGGTGTAAAAAAGAGGTTTTGAGTAGTGAGATTTTGGAATAATGAGTATAAACTGTTTTGGAAGGTTAGATGTCTATTATTATATCTATTAGGACTTGTTTAGGAGCTAAAACCAGTAAAATCTGTTATGAAAGTGTTCATAGCTTCATAAGTTAAGTTTTTAGTCTATTTTAGAGGCTTTAAGGGTTGAAAATGAGAAGTAGGATAGCTGGAACAAGTATAAGGTTTTAGAGAGTGCTAACAAGTGTATCTAGACTTGTTTATACAACTTCTAAACTGATATGAATGTTTAAAAGTGTAGAAATGAAATTGAGTAGCTTGTAAGAGTGAATTTGGGGTTTTAAAGTGTCAAATTGAGTTGTAGCAGTGTTTTCAGAGTTTTCTCAAGGTTTGGAGGGTCTTAGGGGTCTTTAAAAGTTGTGGGGTAAGTGTAGGAAGTGATCTGGAAAAGTATGATATCTTTTGATAGTGTTGAGCTCTCAAATTAGGTGTTGAGTGCCCACTTCTAGAGGCACCAACACTGAGTGCTACTAGGCAGTATAACACCAAGTTTCGGGGGGGTTTTCAGGGTTCTACATGTCTGTTTTGGACGTTCTTTAAGTCGTTTTGGAGATTTTGGTCCCTTTTGGAGCTGTTGGTGAGGGTTTCAAAGGTGTTTTCTGACCCAAATGTGAGTATTAAGATGTCATGAAAAAATTGTGTTATTATGTGATTTTTGATGACTTGTATGAGTGTTTCTTTTTCTATAATGTATGATCACTAGTTTCATGTATTAGTGTACTATGTAAATGTGAGTTTTTCTCAATGGTTTTAAAGGTATGGAAGAGAGTTTCAAAGAAGAACTTTTCAGAGATGGTTTCAAGTATTGTAAGTATGAATATAGGAAGCTCAACCTTTGAGTTCATCCTGACATAATAATGGTCACCCATTCTCAAGTAGAGAGGGGTGAGGCATGTCGTGAAAATAGCAGGAGGTCAGTCTAGGGGCTTTACCTTGGCCTAAGGGGAGTGATAACAGACTAACCTTGTATAGTAGCTTAGGATGGGCCAGCTGTTTCACCACAACAAGTGCATGAACTGCCAAAGCTCGATATTTATACTAATCCGGATAGTCAAGTCAAAGGGTTGTCATGCATAAAGTATTTAGTTGATTTGGTGTGAGATATTTATCATTAAGTAAAACATTTTATATGTTTTTGATGTATTTTGTATCACTAGATTATCCTTGCTTTTGTCTTTGTTTGTTTGTTTGTGCTTTCTCTTTTGCGATGATTACCTTAAATTGTGTGAGTTTAGGAAGGACGTATTTTCAATCGTTCAGTGTGAGGTTGAGAACGAAGCAATAACATAGATAAAGTTTTGTTCTCCAAATATAAGATCTTCTTCATCGGTAGTATGTTGTTTTTGGAAGTTAACATTTATATAATATTTTATTTTAGTAGTTTTATTATACTAAAATGAGGTATTACAACTTAAGTGTTTCGATCAAAAAATTTAAGAGGAAGACTAGTTCTAATTAAAATATTGTAATAGAAAATATTTTTTTAACAAATTTTAAAGGATGAAATTTCAATCCTTTACAAGAATAGGCACATACTCAATTGATAATAAACTATAAATATTATTAGAAACCAACTAAAATACTTAAATTTATTGAAAACTTAAAATTTAATTAAGTGTTTATGATAAAATTGTCAAACAATATTTGAAAAGTCTTGAGAGACTTTATGTTCATATCCTCTAAATGTATGTGTCATGGTAGACAATCATTTATATTTTTTTCTTCATTACAAAATATTAAACATTGTTAATCCATGTTAAGTACAGTGAAAGCAAGGTTAGTCAAAATACAAATATACCGAGAACTCTTCAAACCACGTTCTCATCACATCATCACATCTAACTTTTCTGTAAGTTTTTCAATTTCCTTCCAATTTTTCTTTTACTATCTAGAAAATCTCACGTGTGGACTGACGGGGTAGATGAAGTTATACAAATTTAAAAATAAATATAAAAATTGATTTTTATTAAAAGTAATAATTACATATACTTATTTTTTGGACCTAGACAAATTCATATATGCCCATGAGTGTCAATTATGTTGGGCTGGATTTAATAGATAGATGGGAAAGCCTTCCTGTTACACTAAGGATGTTGCTCTCTCTACTACCCTAAGTGCTTTTGCACATCTTCATTGTTTTCTTTTATTCCAAAAATACCTTATACTTCTTCACTATATTCAATCATCTTTCTTTTTCTCTCTCCGCATTAATGGAGCATTTACATGGCTCATATTTAAACTTGTGATATATTGCAAAATTTTATTTACACTTTTTCTTAAATAAGTTTGATTCAATCTTATTTTCACTATTCAATATTTTTTTTTTCTTCAAATTACTTAATAAATGATAAAGTTTTGTTCTAAATTTCTAGAAAAATGTTTACATTTAATATCTATAATTTTTAATATTATATTATGTTTTAACTTACCTACATGTTTGACTCAAATAACTTGAATAAAGTATTTAATTTATTAGATAAATAATATAAAAATATTATTAAATACTTAAAATATAAAAGAAAAGTTATTTGTTAAAGATTTAGAATTTATTAGTTCTTTCGTCATTATAAAGTTAGTATATAATAATAATAATAATATATTATTTACTATTAATACTATTATGTTTATTATTTTGTATTTCCATCTAACTTTTAAGTTTATAAAATGAAATTGGTAGAAGCACTAATATTGAAGTTTCCTCTTAATTTGATATTTTGCAATATATCACAAGTTTAAATCTAAGTCATATGAATGTTCCATTAATGCAGAAAGAGAAAGAGAAAGATTGTTGAGGATAGTGGAGAGGTGTAGGGTATTTTTGGAATAAAAAAAATAGTAGGAATGTATAGAGTATTTTTGGAATCAAAGAAAATAGTGAGAAAATGTAGAAACACCTGGGGTTGTGGATGGAGCAACACCCTTACACCAAAACCTGATCCAACAGCTCATCTTGCATATGACCATCTATGAAGACCCTCACATACAACACCATACAGAAAATATATCCAGTTTGATCCAAAACTAAGCTTTACTCCTATATAATAAATAAATTTTAAACTTAATTTAATTTTATAAAATCAGTTTATAAAATCTTATTTTTCTTTTATTATAAAATTGTTTTATTTTTAGTTATAATATTCAAATTCTGCATATATATTTTGAGTGAGTGTGAAATATTAATAAGTGATATAATAGTAGATAATACAACAAATCCAATAAACAATAAATTTTAATTTTTTTTAAGCTAAAATCTAACTCATTATTCTAGTTAAGAACTAAATTTTAAAATTAATTTAAGTTTACAAAACCAAACAAATTTTAATTCTTAATCAAAATATATAAAAAAAACTCTAAAGACTCATAAATAAAAAAGTAACAAAAAAAAAAAAAACAAATTCGACACATTCATATTCGTAATTAACACATACTCAACAAATAGAATAAACAACATAAATACAAATTGAAAAGAAAAACATAATAAATGAGGACAAAAAGATTTCTACCAAGAGATTCAATAAAAAGAACTTGTCAAAACTCTTAAAAGAGAAACTCTAGTATGTTAAGAAAAAAAAGAATTAATAGATGAGAAATCAAAAAGAGATAAAAAAATAAAGATAATATTGATTAGACAATAATGATAATAACCAATCACTTTTCTTTTAAAAAAATTATAATTTATTGATTTTTTTTCACTCATTAAATATAATTTTTAATACCAATAAAAATTATTGATAATAGTTTAATTAAATTTTATTAACAGATATAAAATTATAATTAATTTAATAGAGATATATTAATATAAAAAAGAATTTTTTTTCCTTAAATATAATTTTATAATTAATTTAATAGAATTATATTAGTACTGAAAAAAATTGAGTCATTTTTTTCTTAAACAAATATTAATACTAAAAAAATTGTATTTTTTTTTTTTTTACCTAAAACAAGTATTTTAATCAGCTCTGCATTTGAACTGGATCTGTAACAACGTATGCAAAGGTTAAAACATAATTGAAGAGTTGATAGAATTTTACAACTAAAAGTAAAATCCTCAAATCATAAAGCTTGGGATCAAATATAAATATACAAGAAAACACTCATACAAACAAATTTACTATACTTGTAGTTGGAAGAACAAAGACGAAGGGTGATTTGATTCATAAGCATCCCTAGCCTCTGCCACCGAATCGTCCCTTAACCTTCTTCACTTGGCCAATTTCAAGGAAGGTCGTTTCTGCAATCAAGGCAGAAGGTAAGTCGTTACCAAACAATATAAGGTCAAGCAATTGTACTCCAGGGTTTGCGCTACTGAAAGCCAGAAAAGCAGTGGCTTTTCTCTTTCCAGAATTCACTTGAAAATGCAGTTGCCCTTGTGGGAAAACCATAACATCTCCTGGTTTCAGTGTCTTCGTATAAACTGCAAATGGTGTCATAAAACCAGCTGTGATTTGACCTTTCACCATTATCAAAAGTTCAGTGGCACCAGAGTGTGTGTGCATTGGGACTGATCCACCTTTTTCTATGTCTAACCGTGCTGCGGAAACACCAAGACCATTCACACCTGGAAAATCAGTGACAACTGCAGAGGTTAATGCAGCACGGAAAATGTTTGTGGTGTTTCCAGCTACAAAGCCAGAAAACACAAAGTCATCCACTGTGACGGATTTCGGTGGCTTGCACTGATAACCTGAAGGACTATCTGGACCCTTTAAGTCTGCTACACAGAAATCATTGACTGCCGCATCGGAAGTGAATGATAGAAGAGCCAAGAGAACAAAAATTTCAATCATCTTTATCTTGAAACTTCGATAAAGGGATTTGGTGTGAAGGTAATGTGGGAAAAGCTAGCTATTTATAGCCCTATTCGCGTATTGGATGACCAACTTTTTGTATGCAGTAACCAAGTTCGAGTTCATTTTGTTAGAGTATTAGACGAAGTCCTTATAGTAGGTTGATTTGTGACAAAAACATATTGGTCTAATCATCCTTCAGTGACATTAAAAAAATCATATGTAATATTAATTCTAGTGGGGTTCATTAAATCGTCTTATCTTAACATATGTTTTTGTCAAAGAGATATGGTTAGCAGGTGGAACATCGACGTGTACAATATGCAAATTATTTAGGTGATAATGATCTCTATAATGATTAATATCAATTTAATGGAAAAGGGTAAAATGTGTAAGGGATGCATAATACTACATCTTTCTTAAAATTAAGTAGGATGAACAATTGTAGTTTTTATTTGAGTTTCTAATAAATATAGATATTTTTAATTGAGTTTTTATTAAATTTTTATCATTTATTAAATATTAAATAGTATGATATTTTTTAATTGAGATTCTGTCATTTAATTCTCTTAATTTAGTTGTTATCTTTCATATTATTTTGTTTAGTAATTTTATAATTTTAAACCATATTCATTGTTGATGTCATGAAGAGTTAATGTCTAAAAAGTTATTGCAAGTTAACAATTATAAAATTATTAATTAAATGATAGAAAAATAATCGTCTCAATTGATAGAAAAATTAAATGACAAAAATTAAATTAAAAAATATAATGTTTTTAATACTCAATATACAATAAAAGTTTCACAAAAACTTAATCAAAATTTTTAAATTTATCATTAACTTGAAATTTAATTAAGCCTAAGATATACATTGGAGAAAGAAAAGAGGATATTGTGTGTTGTCTTTTTCTATGAAATATATATATATATATATAGAATGATTTGAATTTTCCTTAAGTTTTAGTTTGCACGCTTAAAGGGAGTTTTTAATTTTAGTTACGTTTTTTGTGTTTTAATATTTGTATGTAAGAAGACAAGTTTTAGTTACGTTGTTTGTGTTTTAATATTTGTATGTAACAATGATTTCTGTTAAGTCTTAAACAGAAATATCAGTCTCTTCGTCCACCATTAACCCACGCTATCACCTCTCTCATTATTGCACCTTCATCATCACACACAACCTGCCAACCATCTCCTTGCTCTCAACTTAATTCATTTCTTTCGATTTTCGTTAAAAAGGAAATAAACATAGACGTCTTCAATTTTGGGAAAAGTTCGTCATCTATAGTTTGGCTTAAAATATAATAGTTTAGATGTTTCCAATGTGAATCCAAATAAGCTCTTTATCTTAAATTAGTGAAAAAAAAAATACTTTTTATATCAATTGGAATTCACAAGAGAGTGATATAATAATATCATAAATATGACAAACTTTTTTATACCGATTAAATCTATAATCAGTATAAAAAGTGATACAGTGACAAAATTATAATAAACTATAAATTTTTTTTATAGGAGTTGCAATTAGAACTGATATAGAAAGTCACTTTATTTATATCAATTAGACCTAAAATCAATATAAAAAGTAGCACAATGGTAAAAGTAAGGATGACAATGAGTCGGGTCGGGTACGGATACCTGCTTAAAAAATATCCGCAGATATTTTAAAATTCACAGATATCCGTGAATATCCGCGAATACCCACAAATATTTTAAAAAAATATATTTTAATAAATTATTAAAATAATTTAAATAGAATTAAAAAAATATATAAAATATAATATAAATTAAATTAAATATAAATTTAAATTCAATTTTAATTACATTTAATCTTGTAAAATATAAATTAATGTTAATTTTAATTAAATTTAACTTAATAAAATAAATTAAATTTTTATTTTTATTTTTTGCGAGTAGCGAGTATCCATGAACAGGAATAGTCACTCGACCCATTTATAAGTGGGTATTAAAATATTCTCTACTCGTGGATTATAGATAATAAATATTTGCAGGTAATTATGCATGCGTTGTGAATTTTATGTGCAAATTTTTTGCCATCTCTATGCATCTCTTTCTCCTTTTTTTGTGCTTTTCTTTCTCCTTCGTACTTTGTTTGTCCCGGAAGTTATGTTGTGTTGTTCGTCGTTGCTTCATTGTCTTTGTTGTCGCTAGTCGTCATCACTAGTTGTCATCGCTATGGTGGGTGAAACTCTCGCCACAGTGGGTGATCAAGCTCTCGTTTGGCGTTGCCATTGCTTGTTGCTGCAGTGAGTCACCGATGTGGTGGGTTTTTAAAGTCTCAAGCTAAAGTGCGTGTGGTGTGGTTGGTTGCGCTCAAGTTGTCATGGTGTGGATAATCCTGTTCGTGGTGTTTTTCTGAACAGTGAGAGATAAAGGAGAAGAGAAACGGTGGGGGACTTGAAAAACGAAAGACGGATTTGTACTAAAGTGAATAAATGAAGGGCTTGTGAATGACAAATTCAATAATAAAGGAAACTAAAGAAGAAAAAACGAAAAGTTGTAAATAAGATGCGAAGTAGCGGAGAAGAAGAAGATGAAAAACAAATTGGCTTAGGAGAAATGTTTCAACACTTACCAATTTCTAAAAAATTACAGAAAATTTATTTAAAAAATAAAATAAAAAGTTAACTGCAATTTTGCTTCCTAAAACCGTCGACAAATTATTTCAAAAAAGAAACTAAAAATATAACTAAGGCAAATTATTTAAAAAAAAATTAAAAATGTAACTATAGTTTCTTACCAAAACCGACAAAAATTTATTTAAAAAAATTAAAATTTAATTGTGGTTTTTCAAAAATTAGTGAAGATTTTTAAAACTGTCGAAAAGAAACCCTTTTTATATTATTATATTTTGTAGTGTGTAAGACGATTTTGGATTTTTTTGTTCACTAAGGCATTTATTGTGTCAAACATTATATACCAAAGTTAGCCTTAAGAATTTATACATGGACCATGATATTTCTTTATTTTATACAATTATACATTACTATTTTATTGCAATTTTTTTTTTCATTGTTCTTATACGAATATGATATTATATATAGTTAAAAGGACCATAAAATTTTTGTTTAAAGGAAAATAATTAGTTTGATGCACTTTGACACCTATTTTCATCTTTCTAACAGTAAAAATAGCGTGAAATGAGTGTAAATTAAAGATGTACTACGGAAGTGGTAAGATTAAGAGTGAAACACAGTTAATTGCTGACAATGATTATTGGAAGGAATACAGAGACGAACGCAGAAACAAGTTTATTGCAGAAGACGATTCATTGTCAGAAGGAAAACACAAAACCTAGCCGGTGCCATTGAAACGAGCCTTGAGCTTCCTGACTTGGGCTACATCAAGGAAGCTAATCTGGGAAATGGTGATGCTAGGGACGTCGTTGGTGAACAGTTCTTCATAAAGAAAACGAAAAGAAGGGTTAGGGGAACTAAAAGCGGCAAAAGCAACGGCTTTCCCACGACCAGAATTGATAAGATAATGCAGCAGTCCTTTTGGAAAAAGGAAAACATCTCCCGGTGTAAGTTTATTGCGAAAAGCTTTCCGAGGTGTCAAGATTCCAACATCAATTTGACCTTCAATCACCAGTACTATTTCAGTTGCATCATGATCATGCACTGGAAGAATTCCACCTTCCGGGATCTCTACAATTGCTCCAGAAATTCCAAGACCGTTGAGTATAGGATACTGAGCAACAGTTGCAGGGAATACTAGAGTGTTGGGTGGGACTAGAATGCCTGCTTTTCCATTAAAAGTGTACTTAAAGTCTGCAGCTGTTACTGTTTCAGATGGCAGGCAGAGATAGCCAGAAGGGCTGTCTGGACCGTTGAGGTCAGCCTTGCAGAACTTTTCCGGAAAAGAAGCATGGGAAGTGGACGAAAAAAGGACACAAAGTAAGAGAATCACAATCCTGTTCATCATCTCTTTTGATCATGAATCTATTAGAACAAAAGAGGGATTGTGAGACTCGATTGGCTACCTAATAGTTATATTTATAACAAAGTCAAGATAAAAGTTTTGTCTCCTGTTAAGTTCGATTTAGTCAGGTTTGATTTACAATCAACTTTTTTTATTAACAAAAAAAATTTAAACTCGTTAGCCATTGATGGCTATTAATTTCATTCATTAACTTATTTAATTATAATTTCTTTTAAATATTAAAAAAATTAATTTTTTTATTAATCAAATCTAAATAATTTTTATTTTAAAATAATATTAAACATTAAAAACAATTCAAAATAAAAAAATATCAAACAATCTAAATGTAATCCAAAAACAAGTACACAAGGTGAACAAATAATAAGTTTCTAAAATTGATATTTTTTGTGTCACTTATCTATTTATAATATGAGAATATTGAATAGATAAATTCATAATATTTTTTCTCTTTGAAACATATTTTTTCTATCCCATCTACAAGTATCAAAAAATGATATTTTTTTCAAACTCAACTTGACCTGAATCCTTAATGAATCCTTAATGAACCAAATTAGTACGTGAATTCTAACCTATTTTGACATCACTAAGTTTTGCATAAATTGTCGGTCGTGTATTTTTTTCCTTCAAAAATCTCACTTTCACACCTTTTACCATAAATGTTTTAGTTTTATAACCCATTTTGATAATATATATATATATATATATATATATATATATATATATATATATATATATATATATATATATATATAAAAGTGTGTTTGGTTAATACCATTTTACATTGTACTAAAGATCAACAAAAATCAAGTACACATAATATTTTATACTAATTTACCTAAATTCGTCGTGGACTACTTCAAATACTCCCTGGACAGAAAGTTTTACTAATCAACAAATTATTAGAAATATACAAACTTATCAAAGTTACATCTTCTTAATCTATAAGACTAAAAATTCTCAAGAATAACTACTTTAAAAATAAACTTTTAAATCATTTATTATTACGTCTGGGTAGATTTCAATTTCACTTTAAATTTAATCTGTGATACGTTGTTTGTCAAAGTATTAAACGAGGTCCTTGTGGTAGTTTGATTTGAGATAAAAACATATTTAAAGATCCTGCAATAACACATATTAGAAAGATTGTAATATTAATTGTCATAAATTAAACCTTCTAGTGGGGTTCATTAAATCATCTTATCTTAACATATATTTTTGTTAATAAAAATTATGATTAGCATGTTGAACATTGAGATGTACAATATGTAAATTATTTAGTAGATAATAATCTCTATAATGGTGAATATGAAATTTGTGGAAAAGGGTAAAATGTGTAAGTGATGCATGATATACTACATCATTTTAAAAATTAAGTAGGATGAATAATTGTAGTTTCTAATAAATCTAGATAAATGAGTTTTTATTAAAATTTTATTGTTTATTAAGTATTAAATAATATAATATTTTTGAATTGAGATTCTGTCATTTAATTTTTGTTCTTAACACCGTTGTTATCTTGTTTATTATTTCTGCATCTTAAAAAATAGAAAAATAATCGTCTCAGTTGATTGATAGAAAAATTAAACGACAAAAACTAAATTAAAAAATATAATTTTTTTAATACTAAATATACAATAAAAGTTTCACAAAAAATTAATCAAAATATTTAAATTTATCATTAACTTAAAATTTACGTAAGATACATATTGGAGAAAGAAGAGAGGATATTGCGTGTTGTCTTTTTCTATGAAATATATAGAATGATTTGAATGTTCCTTAAGTTTAGTTTGCACGCTTAAAGGGAGTTTTAAATTTTAGTTACGTTGTTTGTGTTTTAATATTTGTATGTAAGAAAAACAAGTTTTTGTTGATACTAAAGAATAATGTTGAATAAAGAGTACTTTATCTGTTAAGTCTTGAACAGAAATATTAGTCCCTTCTTCCACCATTATTGCATCTTCATCTGACACACACAACCTCCCAACCATCTCATTGCTCTCAATTTAATTCATCTTTCTTTCGATTTTTCTTAAAAAGGAAATAAACATAGACGTCGTAAAAGTTTGTCGTCCATAGTTTTGGTTTAAAGTATAATACTTTAGATGTTTCCAATGTGAATCCAAAACTTTTTATCTTAAACTAGTGAAAAAAAAAATACTTTTTTATAATGAATTTTTATATCGATTAAAATTCACAAAATATAGAAAATTATATTATGACAATATCATAAATTAATTCAATTTTCTTTTAAAAAAATAAAATTTATCTCTATTATAATACAAACAAAAGTAAATTTATGTTTATTATAGCATAAACAAACATTAATTTTGACAAAAAAAAAATATCATACATAAATTTTGGTCAAAAGTTTACATTTTGTGTTTCAATATAATATGTAAATTTATTTTTGTTATAAAATAATCTGAACTAAATTTCCCTATTTTTTATAAACATTAATATCATATATAAATTTACATCTTTCATAATTATGTCGGACATAAATTGAATGTAAAAAACAAAAAATATCATATACATAAATTGAATGTAAAAAACAAAAAATATCATATAGATACATTTTTTTTTTGTCAGTGAATAGAATGATAATAAAAAAAAGTCATATTACAATTTAAAATAGTAATATTTCGTTATATTTATTTTATTTTTTATCTTAAAATTCTAATATGCATTGTTATATATATTTAGTGAATGTATTGTTTTTTAAATATCAAATGTGTCATACCTCATTTAAAACTCACCAAAAAACCCTCTGAACGGACGTCAGGTGTCAAGCGATGAGGATATGGAAATTAGATAGTGGAAGACAGGTGTCGGCAAATGAGCGAACGCTCGTTTTGACGTGAGAAGCAAAACTTGATTTTTCAGAAAATTCATGTCATACTCTCTGCATGCACACTTCTTCCCCAAACTCTGAAAATCTCATTTCTCCTCTTTCTCACTAAAAGCTTTCCCTTCTCTCTACGAAATCTTACCCTTTCTCTTCTCCAATCCCCGTTCAGGCACCGTAGAAGCACTTCCGACGTCAAGAGCTTCAGTTTGAACCGATCAGTTTCGAGTTCTGAACTGGTAAGTTCTTTTTCTCCTTTAGTCGTTCGTTCTCTGACACATGCAAACCAAGTTCTGGTTGCATGAGTTTATAGTCTTGTTCTGAACCATTTTGGTCTGTTGTTGGTTTAGTTTGAAGAATTGTTGAGCGTTGAGGGTAGAAGGAATTGTAGTCAGGCGAATCGTATTTTGTCTATAGGAACGTTCGTTCATGCTCAGAGGTAAGGGAAGCTTATTAATTTATTTTGTGCGTTATTTCTATTGCATGAACGTTCGTTGAATTGACTGATTTAATATGATATATGATGGTTGATATGTTTGGATTGTATGAAGTATGAAAATTGACTATGATATGAATGTATGAAATTATGAAAATATATGTTGAGAAATAAGTTTGAATATAAATGATTCTGGTATGAAATTTCCCCTATAAAAGTGTACGTTCGTCACTGAACGGTCATTGACCGTTCGGTTTTTCTAGTAAACTTGGTTAGAATTGGATTCTTTCATTTGGGAAGAATCTTAGTTAAGGACGAGCATCTTAGTTTCGAAATACTGTGCATGAGCGTTCGGCCAAGCATAGTTGGTTCTTAGTATTCAGTTATAAACTTAAGTATGTATATATGTATTTGTATATTTTCGTTTATTATTAAACACTACTCCAATAAGTATCTTATTATATTTATCAAGATTTCTAATATAAATTTAGTAGTGCTCGGTCTTACACCAATCGCTCTTATTGAGTAGTGCTCGGTCTTACATCAAGTGCTCATTCTCTTTCCTATAATCTATCTTGATGAAAATAACATTCGTCCAAATTCAATAGAGTTTTCTCTCTACCGTGCTCGGTTATTGACTGACATTCGATTTTCTTGATGCTAAACTCAAACAAGCTAAGTATTCACATGCGTTCGGGTTCTTCATGTGAATTCTTCTAACTATTATTCTTTGATGTATTGAAGTGGCTGTATCCATTGGTTCCGGCCTAGAGTCTTAGTACTTGGCATGGTCTTTTTGGTTTTCGGTTGGAGCTCTCAAGAGTCAGTTCATCTAATTGGCTCACTTTGTAATTTAACGTTCGTTCCATTCGTTTCTTGTGATATATGATTGTACTCGGTTTCTTTCTCAATCCGATAGTAACCCTCTTGGTCTAAATCCATTCTGGAACTGGGGATCTCTCGGTCTCGCTCCAAGTGTTTGATCTCGTTCTGAGTTAGGGTTGAACGTTCGGTATTTTGGTATCCTTACAGATCTATGTGTGAAATGTTTAAGTGAGATGATTATTAATGAAAGATGAAGAGAAATGATATGGATGAAATGTGTGGATTATGGACGAGCGTTCCAGGGAGGAATGACTCATGAATGAATATTGAAATTGGTAAAGTATGAATGTGGGCATGCTAAGTTAGCGGTTCATCTTGATGTTCCGTGAGTACTCGTCCTCACGTAGAGGATGGTAGGTCATGTGTGGGAACGGCAGGAGGTCTTAGTCCTTATGGTTAATTTGGACAGATAGGACTAATCTCGGGTGGCAGTTGTTGAGAGTATCCCAGTTACTACATCACCCGGGTGCACGAACGTCGTAGCTACACAGATTTCATACAGTCCGGACAGTCAATCTAGTATTAGGTTTTGCATGAAACGTATGATGAAATTTATCTTGTGTGTTTGATTGTGTGAAATGTATGTTTATACATGAATTAAATTACATAAGCTTTTCCTATGTTTCCTGTTTTGTCTGTTTTGTACGTTCGTCTTTGTCATTGCAATGATCATCTATGTGGATGTGAGCAGAAGGAGACGAGCTGCTGGAAGAGGCGCTAAAGGAAGAAAACCTAGTTGAGGTAGAAGTTAAGACCGAACAGTAGAACGTTCGGTCAGTAGTATAGTTTGATGGTAAGGTGATCGTTCGATCACCTTCTCCTTTTCTTTTGTATGACCGTACGGTATTGGCTTTTGTAAACCGTTCGGTCAGACTTGCTTATCTGTATAGCTTAAATTTGTAACTCTTTCTGTAAGGCCGTTCGACCATAACCGTTCGGCTATAATTTTTACGATTAATATCTATTATCGTTTACATGAAATTCCTTTTATCAATATTAACTAGAGAATTTTCTCGAATATTAATTACAAGATAATTTTACGTATGAAAAAGTTGGTAAAAATTTCTAGTTATTAAAAGTAGCTTTGATCAATAAATTTGTCAAGTATTTATTCGATAGAAGGTGTTAAAATCGTAAGATCTTCTGCCTTTATTTTCTAATATCATACTTTGACCTTATTTATTATTATATTTAAGAGTACTATGTTTGAAAATAGTCATTTAATTCCTTAATATTTTAAAGTGTTTCGAGAAATCAAGAAATATGATAATTTGTTTAACTCTAAAAAAAAGTTATGTTTTTGTATGATTATTTGGAACTAAGACACGAACCTTGTTGATGATGCTTTACCACTACTGAACGTCAGGGATGCTCGCTCTTCCTCCATTGATATTGCCTGTTTATCCTCCTGGAAATTGTTTACACTCCTTTCACTGATGTAATGCGTTCGCCTCAATGGAAATGGGGGTACCTTCGAAGATACTCCGATGCTAAAGTCAGATGTCAGTTATGGAACCTCAGTTATCAAAACAAATGATCTTTTTCTCACAAGAAGGTCTTTCTAGTCTTAGAGCAAAACATAACTTTTTTCCTTAGCCTCTATTGTATTTAACCTAAAAATGTAAAACAAACTGATTACCTTAAAATCCGGTTAGTTGCCCTGGTAATCCGCGATATTAAAGTCAGATATTTTTGACTATTTTTTCTTCTGCTGAACTATTGGTCGAATTACTTAAATGTTGGGCTAATTGGCCCAACATTGTTTAACTTAATTGAGCGTCTGCTGAACCTGGTTTGGTCCAACTGATTGAGTGTGGTTTGACTTTTAACGTGCACTGACTTACTTGACGTGGTTTGAAGAACGCTTTTAACTTTGGTTGAATTAACGAACGTTTGGTAGAGTTGACAAGCGTTCGAGCGTTTCTACAGTAGATAGAGCGATCGGTCTTGGGTGCTAACTGCTCAGGGTAGATATTATACTATACAACCTTAACATCCGATTAGTTCTCCGTAATCGATGTTATTCTTAAAATCTGGTTAGTTGCCCTGGTAATCCACGATATTAAAGTCAGATTTTTTTCACTATTTTTTCTTCTGCTGGACTATTGGTCAAATTACTTAAATGTTGGACTAATTGGCCCAACATCGTTTAACTTAATTGAGCGTCGGCTGAACTTGGTTTGGTCCGATCCGACTGATTGAGTGTGTTTTGACTTTTAACGTGTGCGGACTTACTTGACGTGATTTGAAGAGCGCTTTTAACTTTGGTTGAGTTAACAAACGTTTGGTAGAATTGACGAACGTTGAGACGTTTCTACAGTAGATAGAGCGATCGGTCTTGGGTACTAACCGCTCGGGATAAATATCATACTATACAAGTTATTTAATAAAAATTATATACACGCACTAAAGATTAGAAAAAGGACACTGATAATAAAAAAATAATTGTTATTTTCTTAAATTTTAAAACTCAGTTAAATAAAAAAAAAATCCTTTTTTATATGCGCGATACTTTATAAAAGAGAGAGTATCAAATAAAAAACAGATGTGAAAAATTACTTAAATTTTATAAAATCCGTAGTTGTGAAACAAACAAAAAAAGTCAAAAGATTGATCATTTTGCAAAGTGAGAAAACAAACAAATGTACTCATACTGCCAAAACACATCTTAATACAATATCATTATTTTAGAAAACTGCAAGTAACACACATTAATGTTGACATAACATAAGTAAGTAACTTGATCAAGTACATGATCCAAACCTCCGAATGAAAAAGACAAGGACATAGACAACATTATCATGGACCATGATTAGCAACAAACTTTAGGAATCAGCAATTCCTATGCCACCAAAACGAGCCTTAAGCTTGTTCACTTGTTCTACATCAAGGAAGGTAGTTTGTGCAATCACGTCAGAAGGTAAGCTGGTACCAAACAACAAAAGGTCAAGAAGTTGTGCTCCAGGGTTTGCACTACTGAAAGCCAGATAAGCAGTGGCTTTATCGTTTCCAGAATTCACTTGAAAATGCAGTTGTCCTTGTGGGAAAACCATAACATCTCCTGGTTTCAATGTCTTCGAATAAAGATGAAATGGTGTCATAAAACCAGCAGTGATTTGACCTTCCGCCAGTATCAAAAGTTCAGTAGCTCCAGGGTGTGTGTGCATTGGGATTGATCCACCTTTTGCTATGTCTAACCGTGCTGCGGAAACACCAAGACCATTCAAACCTGGAAAATCAGTGACAAATGCAGAGGTTAATGCAGCATTGAAAGTGTTTGTGGTGTTTCCCGCAACCAAGCCAGAGAACACAAAGTCATCCGCCGTCACTGTGTTAGGTGGTTTGCACTGATAGCCTGAAGGAGTATCTGGACCCTTTAGGTCTGCTACACAGAAATCATTCACAGCAGCATAGGTAGTGAATGAGAGAAGACTGAAGAGGAAAAGAATCTGAGTTATCTTCTTCATCTTTCAACTTTGATGAATGAATTTGATGTGAAGGTAATGTGATGTTGGATAGCTATTTATAAAGTTATTCTTACACGTTTTCAAGGTACGTGGCCCTTAAATCCTCCACGAAAACACTTATACTCTTAAAACAGATAATAAAATAATAACATTTATATTTTTTAATTAATTCATTCTAAAAATAAATGCATGTGTATGAGCTGCATAATTACATTTTGTACACTGTACATTTTGTTCACTATTCTCTCGAAAACCTTTAAATTATTTTTAATTTTTTTTTTGTAATAAATTATATTAAGTACCTGTAGTTTTGAATAGAGGATGGTTTTCATTACTAGTTAATGCACACTTCATAAGCTATTTATCTTTTGAAGGATAATAAATTTTAGTATTTACTTTCCATTACAATAATTTTGTTAATTATTTGATTGAATATTATTCACAGAAACTGTTAATAAACTTAAATTTATTGAAAGATTATTTAAATAAATTTTATATTTTAATTTATAAACAGAAACTTCCATCAATATAAAAGCAATAAAAAATATTAATGGTAAATTACAATTATTATTATTGATATATTTTATTTGTTAATAATTAATTGTTACAACTATGAATGATAGTCTAATCGTTTTTTTTTTATATTAAGGATATATGGATGAAGAAAAAAGAATAACATAAGAGAATAAAATTGTCAAACAATATTTGAAAAGTCTTGAGAGACTTTATGTTCATATCCTCTAAATGTATGTGTCATGGTAGACAATCATTTATATTTTTTTCTTCATTACAAAATATTAAACATTGTTAATCCATGTTAAGTACAGTGAAAGCAAGGTTAGTCAAAATACAAATATACCGAGAACTCTTCAAACCACGTTCTCATCACATCATCACATCTAACTTTTCTGTAAGTTTTTCAATTTCCTTCCAATTTTTCTTTTACTATCTAGAAAATCTCACGTGTGGACTGACGGAGTAGATGAAGTTATACAAATTTAAAAATAAATATAAAAATTGATTTTTATTAAAAGTAATAATTACATATACTTATTTTTTGGACCTAGACAAATTCATATATGCCCATGAGTGTCAATTATGTTGGGCTGGATTTAATAGATAGATGGGAAAGCCTTCCTGTTACACTAAGGATGTTGCTCTCTCTACTACCCTAAGTGCTTTTGCACATCTTCATTGTTTTCTTTTATTCCAAAAATACCTTATACTTCTTCACTATATTCAATCATCTTTCTTTTTCTCTCTCCGCATTAATGGAGCATTTACATGGCTCATATTTAAACTTGTGATATATTGCAAAATTTTATTTACACTTTTTCTTAAATAAGTTTGATTCAATCTTATTTTCACTATTCAATATTTTTTTTTCTTCAAATTACTTAATAAATGATAAAGTTTTGTTCTAAATTTCTAGAAAAATGTTTACATTTAATATCTATAATTTTTAATATTATATTATGTTTTAACTTACCTACATGTTTGACTCAAATAACTTGAATAAAGTATTTAATTTATTAGATAAATAATATAAAAATATTATTAAATACTTAAAATATAAAAGAAAAGTTATTTGTTAAAGATTTAGAATTTATTAGTTCTTTCGTCATTATAAAGTTAGTATATAATAATAATAATAATATATTATTTACTATTAATACTATTATGTTTATTATTTTGTATTTCCATCTAACTTTTAAGTTTATAAAATGAAATTGGTAGAAGCACTAATATTGAAGTTTCCTCTTAATTTGATATTTTGCAATATATCACAAGTTTAAATCTAAGTCATATGAATGTTCCATTAATGCAGAAAGAGAAAGAGAAAGATTGTTGAGGATAGTGGAGAGGTGTAGGGTATTTTTGGAATAAAAAAAATAGTAGGAATGTATAGAGTATTTTTGGAATCAAAGAAAATAGTGAGAAAATGTAGAAACACCTGGGGTTGTGGATGGAGCAACACCCTTACACCAAAACCTGATCCAACAGCTCATCTTGCATATGACCATCTATGAAGACCCTCACATACAACACCATACAGAAAATATATCCAGTTTGATCCAAAACTAAGCTTTACTCCTATATAATAAATAAATTTTAAACTTAATTTAATTTTATAAAATCAGTTTATAAAATCTTATTTTTCTTTTATTATAAAATTGTTTTATTTTTAGTTATAATATTCAAATTCTGCATATATATTTTGAGTGAGTGTGAAATATTAATAAGTGATATAATAGTAGATAATACAACAAATCCAATAAACAATAAATTTTAATTTTTTTTAAGCTAAAATCTAACTCATTATTCTAGTTAAGAACTAAATTTTAAAATTAATTTAAGTTTACAAAACCAAACAAATTTTAATTCTTAATCAAAATATATAAAAAAAACTCTAAAGACTCATAAATAAAAAAGTAACAAAAAAAAAAAACAAATTCGACACATTCATATTCGTAATTAACACATACTCAACAAATAGAATAAACAACATAAATACAAATTGAAAAGAAAAACATAATAAATGAGGACAAAAAGATTTCTACCAAGAGATTCAATAAAAAGAACTTGTCAAAACTCTTAAAAGAGAAACTCTATTATGTTAAGAAAAAAAAGAATTAATAGATGAGAAATCAAAAAGAGATAAAAAAATAAAGATAATATTGATTAGACAATAATGATAATAACCAATCACTTTTCTTTTAAAAAAATTATAATTTATTGATTTTTTTTCACTCATTAAATATAATTTTTAATACCAATAAAAATTATTGATAATAGTTTAATTAAATTTTATTAACATAAGAGAAAGAAAGAAGGAAGAGGAGGAAAAGAAGGAAGAGATGGTGTTCATAGAGATAAAGATGATAGTTTGGTAATAATGATGGTAGATGTTGTCGAAGTTAAAAGGAGCTGAAAGAAGAGGAAAAGAAAACAGAATGACAAAAATAGTAAGAGAACGAGATTCTAAAAGATGAAAATAACTTGGAAATGATGATAATAGCGTTACGACTCAATGACAATCAAAAGAGAAAAAGATGTAAAAACAAAAAAATAATAAAAAAAAGACTCAATTGTGTATTTTATCACAAATTTTACTCACAAATATTTATCATAAAAAATTTAACGATGGATTTATGACTATCAACCCTTCTTGACAATACATCCATAGATAAAGTTTATGAACAATCACTTTATTGACCAATTTTTATTTATCAGTAATTTATTGATTAACACGATTTTTTTATAACTTTTGATACTATACTACGATAATCATTATGTTAGAAATTTTTTGTTAGTAATTAATAAAAATTAATTATTTCTAATTAAGCTTTAAATATCACCACCTTATTATTCAATTTAATGCATAGGGAAGGGTAGGTGGACTGACATCAGGTTCAGGTCCATGAATGTGAAAAAAAACATGTTAACTTGGATATTTTAGAAAACTTAGAATTTTTAAAATTATACTTTATTTAGTTAAAACTAAAATTTGTATACAAATAATCCTTATATATCATTTAAAAAACGTAAAAACTAATTTAATATTTTAAAATTTTATGTATTTAAATGCTAAAATAAAGATTTATATATACATACAAATCCTTATTTATTATCTTGACATCAACCATAAAAAGGACGAGCTTCTTAATTAGTTAAGAATATATATTAAACTGTTGTTTTTTGCCGAATGATAACTCCTATTGTAAGACATCCTGATACAAAATGCAAAAGAATAATAAATATAGTCCTTAAAACAAGGTTAGTTATATAAACCAACTTATTATGATCGTCTTTTCTTGTTGGTCAACATTTAATTTACTTGGTTATATTGATGTATATATTAGATACCAACTCAACTCTATTTTATACAAGCACTAATATCCGGCCATCTAATGTGCATATAGTATAATTGAAATGAATTATACTTAAAAAAGGCTAAGTCATGTATTTCTTAATATAGCTTTGTTTAAAATAAATGAAGATATAATTACACGCATTATGGTATGCACCCCTCGATCAAGTTAAAACATTAGCAAACAACTTTACTATATTTCCTCTCCTTACTTTCTATCTACCATTCTCATGCCTAAAAATAATTTTCTCAACCAAATGTAAACTATGCAGATACAATTATTTTCCATTTTCACGTGAAATATGTATGATGTTTTGTTCAATTATTAAAACTATGACAGAAAAGAGGAAGGCCATCTTTGGTCCATACTCTGGACAATGAAGGGAAAACCCATGCTACCAACTTAATTATATTTTATACAAACCAACACCTACATGCCAAGACTCATATAACACATGGCAGAAACCATTCAAGTGAATCATTAGATGGAATCAAATGACATCTTTTCTAGCCTAGATAAACAACATGTGCACTTATCAAACAAAACTTCTCACAACAAAATGACTAAAGCTGCACGTTTGGAAAAGAAGGAACAATACTCCACCAAATATTCCACCGAAAATATTTTCCTAAAATCATCAATGGCTTAAATAAAATACACTAAAAGATAACAAAAACCAGTATCCTAACACTAGTAAAAAAAATGGTTTTTAACGCATTATACACGCTTTGGTTTTGTAGAAACTGAAGCGTATCAAATCGTGATGATATTTTTGTATCAAAGTATGTACTATCAAAAGCTCACAATCCCTTATTTAGGACGTTCTAAGTTTAATTTGTCGTAGGCTCAACTTCTTCTGTTGTCTTTTAATCAAAACAATATGGTGTTTATACCTCGGTTTTGCAGGAAAACGATGCATATAGGAATTAATAATTTTATTTTCAATATTTTTTAAAGGGTTTACGCTTCAGCTGTAGTTATAACCGAGGTAATAGCCGGTTTAAATTTCAGAAACGCGAAACAAAACCACTCTTGCGATGTTCATCATCTTCCCTGCTAACACTCTCCCTTCTCTCGTCAGAGTTTCTCCTTTGCTTCCATCTACCGTCGTTTACCACCGTCATCTCGACCTCTCTGGACTATCACCACCGCCAACTGCTTTCACCGCTTCCTCAACCACGTTTATCCATTCGCATTGCACCTTTGCTTCCATCTCCGCTACCGGTGACCATTGACCACCGCCGGTGCACCATTGACTATCGTCGGTATATCCATTTATAAAATTCATCATTAATTAGAAATATTTAATTTTATTTAATTACTAACATTATAAGACAATTACTAACATAATAATTATGAGCATAATAACAAAAATTTATCATAAAATCATGTTTATCAACAAATTTCCGATAAGTAAAAATTCGTAGTAAAGTTATCGTTAATAAATTTTATCAATGGATGTACCGTGTTCAAGTATCGATAATAAAAAATCCATTGTTAAATGTTTATTGATAAATATTTTTGAGTAAAATTCGTTGATAAAATATATGATTTTATATTTTTCTTACCTTCTCTTACTTTTATGTTTTGTTTTGTTTTTTCATCTCTTTCCTTTTGATTGTCATTGGGTCGTAGTGTCATCACTGTCACTTTTAAGTTGTTTTTATTTTTTGGATATCATCTCTTATTATTTTTGTCATTCTCTTTCATTTTCCACGTCTTTCACCTTCTTCTAACTTTTCTATAATTGTCACCACCAAGTCATCATCTTTACCACTACTAACAATATCTCCTCCTCCTTTCTTCTTAGGAATTTCTTTTTTCTTCATCCATATACCCTAAATATAAAAAAAAAAACCATTAGATTATTATTCATAGTTGTGATAATTAATTATTAACAAAATAATAATAATTGTACTCTATAAATAACACTTTTTTCTGTATTCATATTGACGGAAGTTTCTGTTTATAAATTAAAATATAAAATTTATTTAAATAATCTTTCAATAAATTTAAGTTTATTAACAGTTTCTGTGAATAATATTCAATCAAATAATTAACAAAATTATTGTAATGGAAAGTAAATACTAAAATTTATTATCCTTCAAAAGATAAATAGCTTATGAAGTGTGCATTAACTAGTAATGAAAACCATCCTCTATTCAAAACTACAGGTACTTAATATAATTTATTACAAAAAAAAAATTAAAAATAATTTAAAGGTTTTCGAGAGAATAGTGAACAAAATGTACAGTGTACAAAATGTAATTATGCAGCTCATACACATGCATTTATTTTTAGAATGAATTAATTAAAAAATATAAATGTTATTATTTTATTATCTGTTTTAAGAGTATAAGTGTTTTCGTGGAGGATTTAAGGGCCACGTACCTTGAAAACGTGTAAGAATAACTTTATAAATAGCTATCCAACATCACATTACCTTCACATCAAATTCATTCATCAAAGTTGAAAGATGAAGAAGATAACTCAGATTCTTTTCCTCTTCAGTCTTCTCTCATTCACTACCTATGCTGCTGTGAATGATTTCTGTGTAGCAGACCTAAAGGGTCCAGATACTCCTTCAGGCTATCAGTGCAAACCACCTAACACAGTGACGGCGGATGACTTTGTGTTCTCTGGCTTGGTTGCGGGAAACACCACAAACACTTTCAATGCTGCATTAACCTCTGCATTTGTCACTGATTTTCCAGGTTTGAATGGTCTTGGTGTTTCCGCAGCACGGTTAGACATAGCAAAAGGTGGATCAATCCCAATGCACACACACCCTGGAGCTACTGAACTTTTGATACTGGCGGAAGGTCAAATCACTGCTGGTTTTATGACACCATTTCATCTTTATTCGAAGACATTGAAACCAGGAGATGTTATGGTTTTCCCACAAGGACAACTGCATTTTCAAGTGAATTCTGGAAACGATAAAGCCACTGCTTATCTGGCTTTCAGTAGTGCAAACCCTGGAGCACAACTTCTTGACCTTTTGTTGTTTGGTACCAGCTTACCTTCTGACGTGATTGCACAAACTACCTTCCTTGATGTAGAACAAGTGAACAAGCTTAAGGCTCGTTTTGGTGGCATAGGAATTGCTGATTCCTAAAGTTTGTTGCTAATCATGGTCCATGATAATGTTGTCTATGTCCTTGTCTTTTTCATTCGGAGGTTTGGATCATGTACTTGATCAAGTTACTTATGTTATGTCAACATTAATGTGTGTTACTTGCAGTTTTCTAAAATAATGATATTGTATTAAGATGTGTTTTGGCAGTATGAGTACATTTGTTTGTTTTCTCACTTTGCAAAATGATCAATCTTTTGACTTTTTTTGTTTGTTTCACAACTACGGATTTTATAAAATTTAAGTAATTTTTCACATCTGTTTTTTATTTGATACTCTCTCTTTTATAAAGTATCGCGCATATAAAAAAGGATTTTTTTTTTATTTAACTGAGTTTTAAAATTTAAGAAAATAACAATTATTTTTTTATTATCAGTGTCCTTTTTCTAATCTTTAGTGCGTGTATATAATTTTTATTAAATAACTTATTTAGAGTTAAACGAATTATCATATTTTTTGATTTCTCAAAACACTTTAAAGAATTAAGGAATTAATTACTATTTTCAAAAAAATTACTCTTATAATTATAAATGAGGTCAAAGTATGATATGAGAAGATAAAGTTAGAAGATCTTATATATGATTTTAACACCTTCTATCAAATAAATACTTGACAGATTTATTTTAACAATATAACTAATTAATAATTTAATTTAATTTAAAATATAAAATACTTAAAGTATTAACATAATTAATATTGTTAAGGTACCAAAGCTTTTCGTATGAATTATGAATAAGGAAATGCATGCCATTTCTTTTAGCAGTAAGTTATGTTCCTTTGCACGATGCTTTCTTAGAAAGACTAAATAGCTATTGTACAAATACCAACTAATTTTACTTATGACTGTTTCTATAATAGAAAAATTTACGTGATCATTTTTAGCATAGTTTTTTTTTTTCAATCATGTTTTTTTATTTATAGAACTTAATTTTAATTCCACATATTTTTAAATATGTTATTTTTAAATGTTAGGACAATAATGTTTTAAGTTATTTATGAATGATAAAGATGGTTGTAGTTAATTTTTGATAAGTATAATAATGTATAAGTTTTGGTTAAATAATACATATTCGTAGCTGTTTTGTCTTTTGATACGTGTTTCCTTCTTTTTTTTAACCCAAGAGTTGTAAATAAACTTATAGAATTTGAAATCCATTTTAATATTTTGTTAAACTTAAAAATTTTAATTATGAAACCAAAATAACTATTATTTTTCCCTATAAAATTTATATTTGTATTAGCTAAATTTGATACTTAAAACATTATAGTCCTAACATTTAAAAATATGTGGAATTGAAATTTAGTTTCATAAATAAAAAATAAACACAATTGAAAAAAAAAACATTCAGCTAAGCTCATGTAAATTTGTCTATTAGTAGAAACAGTCATAACACTACAAAAATTATATATTATAGGAGATGTTTTTTTTCTGCGGCCGGAAAAACCTCTGGAAAATTTCGAGGTTTCAACCGCAACTATATTTTAACTTTTTCTTTTATTTAAAGAATTATGAGTAATAGCAGTGAAGTTTTTTTCTATTTTTTTTAAAATAAATTATTGGTGCGTGTTTAGTGAAATGCTGTGATTTTGTTGGGTGTTGAGTTGGGTGCATTATGAGACCCAAATAGATTTTGACATTTTGGGGTATTTTGGTGAAATTGTAATGATATTTTAAGTCGTAAGGTGTTTGTAAAATTGCTCCAGTGAAAAATCACATTTAATCTAAAACATCTTGCACAATTCTTATTTTATCTTCTTGATGCTTTACGAATCACCTTTTCAATGATGTATGTATGCAAGTGCAACACTATCTCATTTCTCTCTGAATCATGGACACATTCCAATGTTGTGTTGTATCATGCTGCACTTTTATCACTTGTGAAATTAAATACAATTGTTGGTTGCAGGATTTGACTATTGTTTTATCAACAGTTCTACCTCTGATATCTACGAATAATGACGGCAAAGATCAATCAGATTTCTCTGTGGGACTAAAGGTAATACTATTGATTTCATTAGTTGGATACTTAAGTTTTCACACATATGTTTGTAAGTGTTATATATCATAAGGAGCATATGCTTCAGCACTGCCAATTCATATCAGTCTTTGACCTGTTGTTATATTACCCCTTTATAGTAGAATAAGTAAATTGGACTACGCTTTATTAAATGTGCACATGCTATACCTGCTAATATCAATTTTTTGTTTCATGGTTTTGAGTAGGTACGAGATCTTGTTATTTCCCGTGGTCTTAATCTCATCATTGAACTAGGGAGATTACTCATTGCTAACACATGTTGCTTAGTTAACCGGGTGACAGAGGTTAAAACTAATATGGATCTAAAAACTTCATTGTAATTGATGGAAGTATGGCAAAAACATTGCTGGAAGGAGTTGTTAAGAGACAAGTATAAGAGCATAAAGTTGAGGAGTTTAATGCCATGGAAAAAGGAAAGCGTAACCGGAAGCTGGTATCTAATCCATTATTTATGTTATTGTTTTCTTTAATTTATTTATGCTTCTTTTATTCTATTTTCTAGCTAAGCATTAATATTTCCTATTGATATATTGTGATTTACTATTGATATTAATAGCTAAGCATTAATATTGGAAGATGTCATCTCTAATAATAATTATGAAGCAGAGCTTATTGATGGTGATTGAAATTCCATTGGAACTGGAACTACTGCTGCTAAAAGGCCTTATAAGAAAAAAACACATAGTATATATGTGTCATTTTTTAATTAATTTTTTTGGTTGTTGTATTGATATGATGCGCCTACATTATTATCTGTTTGTGATGTTAATATTTAATTTATTAACAGTAGATGGCACAGAGCCACTTCCTCTGATGCAAGGTGAAGGAAAAACATTCAGTTGGGTCGAAGTAGTATCTGCAATTGATAGAGATGAGAAACAATTTGGGAGAAACCCCAGTTTACATAGCAGCTGTTCTTGGAAAGACAGACTTGCTCAGCCTTTTCCCATGCCTTATAGTGATTATTTAAAGAAGATGAGAAAGTATGTTCTTATTTCTCATCATGCTATGTTATTTTTGTTGATGTGGCTTCATTAGATTATGTGTTTACTGATAGCTTCCTCTGTGGATGTACTAGGAGTGGTGAATGGGGTGATCATGTCACATTGCAGGCGACTGTAGATTGGGTACGAGAAAATAAATGTTTTCAATTTTATTTGCCTCCCCTATAATACTTTTCTTTTTTTTTTATTGTCTATGTTGTGTAATGCCTTTGCAAACGTAGTTGAGATGTTAAAGTGGAAAATCTTTCCGAATGTATTAGTTAAACAAAATAGCATTGGTTTTTTGGGCATTTATTTTATGTTCGAAGAGAAATAAGAGAAGAGTTTTTGTATTCTCAAGTACAATGAATTAGCCAACTTACAATAGGTGAGAGACAAGCTGTATATATGTGTCTAACTCTAGGAGTTTAATAAACTATAACAGATTAACATATTATAACAATACAGCTGTCACGAGGCTTAAACATAAAAAAACTAGCACTAGAAATAGTTTACAGAGTAAAATACTACTGTTACTTCTAAGGTTCAAATGTTTCAAGCTATTATTTTATTTCATCACTGGTTTATCTAAGGTTTTAAATGATTATAATTAGAATATTTATATTTAATGAAAAATGATCTGGGGCTTTAAGATTGTTATAGAGATTGGGAGCTAAGAAAGCTCTGTCCCCTTAAGTGAGTCTGTCCATCTTGACTGAAATCAGTGAAGGTACAAGGTGGCTTTAGGATACCAAAGTTGACTAAATATGAAAGTGGTTATGAATGGTGATATTTACTTTCCAAATTTGTTGATGTAAAATTTATAGTTATATTATTGTTTTGGAGATCTATTGCTTGCATTCCGTAGGAATATGAACAAAATGAGTATCCTAGGTAGAATTTAAACGGTATATCATATGTTTGAAATGGTGTATAAAATCTGATAACCATTTTGTTAACGGCTGGAAAGTAATATAAAATGTTTTCGTTGTTTGATTTGTGAATTGATTAATTTTAGAGGCAATGATGATCTCCTTGTCAAACTTTGCCATGTTTAATATAGATGTCATTAGTTTTATTTATTTGTGGCCTAAATAAATATATGATTGATTGTTTTTAGAAATAATGTATTAGATATTTCTTTTAAGAAAATTATATACTAAGTTACGAAAGTACACTATAATTTCATATCAGATCACAAAATGTCCTTTTTTATTTCTGTAGCAAAACTTATTTTAGAATTTCAAATTCTTTAACTTATATATATATATATATATATATATATATATATATATATATGATCCTTTCTAATTAATTATTGTTTTCTTATTTTCTTATTTTCTTATTTTTATTGACAGATATCTCTGTTTATATCACATAATTATAGAGGAAGTAGTCTCCTCGTTACTGTTTTTGTTTATACATGTATAATTTTATTACTGTTACTTAAACTTGTATATAAGAGAATGAAAATAAATCTGATTCAGAACATTTTTTTTTTGTTAATTTTCAGGATTGAACTTATTATTATAATAGTATTTGATTTTGGTTTCAAATTATTTCTTCTGACTTATTATTAAATATATTTTATCTGACTTATTATTAAACATATTTTATAATATTCAAATCATTTGAATTAGAAGAAAATTATCTTCAGCGGTTTTAGAAACTCTACGTAACTCAGTAATTCCCGCTTTTGAAGAATTCTAGAAAATATCAGTGATTTTTATAAGAAACTTATGTAAATAGAGGTGGTTTTTGCAAACTCCCATAAACAGCTGCGTTTATATACAAAACCGCCGAAATATATTTGTCCATGGAGCTTTTCCGAACGATTTTTTCAACCACGAGAACTACACTAGGAGTTAAAACCGCTGATAAAATTTTGAATTTTTGTAGTGTAAATAAAATTAGTTAGTATTTGTACGATAGCTATTTAGTCCCCTGACTTTCTAAGAAAGCATCGTCAAAGGAACATAATTTACTGCTAAAAGAAATGGCATGCATTTCCTTATGCATAATTCACACGAAAAGCTTTGGTACCTTAATAATATTAATTATGTTAATGTTTTAATTATTTTATATTTTAAATTAAATTTTATTATTAATACATTATATTTTGTTAAAATAAATTTGCCAGTATTTATTTGTAGAAGGCGTTAAAATCATAAGATCTTCTGACTTTATCTTCTAATATCTTATATTATTGATTAATACATTACATTGTTAAAATAAATTCGTTATTTGATAGAAGGTGTTATTTTATAAAAGAGAGATTATCAAATACAAACATGTATGGAAAAATAGTTAAATTTTATAAAATATGTATAGTTTTGAAACAAACAAAAAAAAAAGTTAAAAGATCGATCATTTTGCAAGTGAGATAAAAATACAAATGTACTCATACTGCCAAAACACATCTTAATACAATATCATTATTTTCGAAAACTGCAAGTAACACCAATTAACGTTGACATAACATAAGTAACTTAAATCAAGTTTACGTACATGATGGAAAAGACAAAGACATAGACAACATTATCATGGACCATGATTAGGAACAAACTTTAGGAATAATCAATTCATTTGCCACCAAAACGAGCCTTAAGTTTCTTCACTTGTTCTACATCAAGGAAGGTAGTTTGTGCAATCACGTCAGAAGGTAAGCTGTTACCAAACAACAAAAGGTCAAGTAGTTGTGCTCCAGGGTTTGCGCTACTGAAAGCCAGAAATGCAGTGGCTTTTCCCTTTCCAGAGTTCACTTGAAAATGCAGTTGTCCTTGTGGGAAAACCATTACATCTCCTGGTTTCAGTGTCTTCATATAAAGATGAAATGGTGTCATAAAACCAGCAGTGATTTGACCTTCCACCATTATCAAAAGTTCAGTAGCTCCAGGGTGTGTGTGCATTGGGATTGATCCACCTTTTGCTATGTCTAACCGTGCTGCGGAAACACCAAGACCATTCACACCTGGAAAATCAGTGACAAATGCAGAGCTTAATGCAGCATTGAAAATGTTTGTGGTGTTTCCCGCTACCAAACCAGAGAACACAAAGTCATCTACCGTCACTGTGTTAGGTGGTTTGCACTGATAGCCTGAAGGACCATCTGGACCCTTTAGGTCTGCTACACAAAAATCATTGACAGCAGCATAGGTAGTGGATGAGAGAAGACCGAAGAGGAAAAGAATCTGAGTTATCTTCTTCATCTTTCAACTTTGATGAATGAATTTGGTGTGAAGGTAATGTGAAATTGGATAGCTATTTATAAATCTATTTTTACACGTTGAAGGTACGTGGCTCTCAAATCCTCCAGGAAAACCCTTATACTGTTAAAATACATAATAAAATAATCACATTTATATTTTTTAATTAATTCATTCTAAATAATCACATGTGTATCATCACTCAATCTTTTGATCAAACTTGAGCATGAAGTTATGAGCTGCATAATTACATTTTATATATGAGAGAATGACGTGAAACATGAACAGCCACAAGGAAAGATAACTGGTTGTCATATTAAAATTAGTGAGGATATTAGAATGAAACCCTAGATAGAAACTTTTATTTAACATGTTTATGAATTTAATAAAAATATATAAATTGTACACTGCACTTTTGTTCACTATTCTCTTTAAGACGTTTAAATAATTTTTAATTATTTTTTGTTTGTAATAAATTATATTAAGTACTATAGTTTTCAATATAGGATGGTTTCATTATTAGTTAATGCACACTTCGTAAGCTAATCGTATCTAATCTTTTGAAGGATAATAAATTTTAGTATTTACTTTCCATTACAATAATTTTTTTAATTATTTACTAAATATTACTCAGAATAACAAATTTGTTAATAAAATCAAATTTATTAACAGATTCTTTTAATAAATTTGATATTTTAATTTATGGACAGAAATTTCCGTTAATACTAAATACAATAAAAATAATTGTTAATAAATTAAAATTATTATTACTGATCAATTTTTTTCGTCAATAACTTATTATTACAATTATAAATGCCTAATCTAACTAATTTTCATATATTAAAAATATATGGATAGAAAAAACCAAAAGAAAAAGAGAAGAAAACAACGTTTCAAAACCAACGTTCACAATTAACATTTTGAATATAATATTAATATATTATCACAATCCTTGCATATGGCAAAAAAAAGTTAAAAAAAAAAGTCTTTGAATCAAACAGTTTAAAACATTAAAAGAAAAATAGAAAACTTTTATCTTGGGTCTCATAATATATAATGCATAAGCTGATATAGCAATCTTCACATATTGCAAAAGAGAGTTAAAAAAAAGTCTTTGACTCAAACAAGTCTTAGATTGAGATACTTAACTCACAATGTAGTTGGTATAACAAGTTATATGAACCAAAAACATCTTATGTGTGTTAGATGTTTATCAATCACAATATAACCCTACAATCTTTGTTGTTATGGTTGTGTTGTGTTACTAGGTCATGTGCCACTAGTGCAAAAACAGCGTATAACGTCACGTGTTCAACATCCAATCACTGAATAACCAACTTTAAAAATGACCGGTGACATTTTTGTAAATAAATGCAATTATTAAACGTCGTTTATAATTGTAATTCGACCTCAATTTGTTATATTGGGTAAATTTTGCGAAAATGTTTGGCGCAAAAGTGAAAATGTATTTACGTATGACATCGAATTCGCTAGAATTAGACATCAAAAGGATATAAAACGTCGAATGCCCCAACGTTAGATGTTAAAATGCTGGTGAATTCAATAAAAATTTGAGCAGGAGATTGAACATTCATTCACTTTATCTTAGCGCGCGATACCCTATTCTCTGCTCAAACTTTTCTGGAACAAAGCTTGACGACCATCACATGTAATCTTTCTTTCATTTGTTACAAATGCATGTTAATTAACTACTTTAGATATGATTTTCATTTGTTTTAACCAAATATTTTCGTGTTCTTGTCTTTTATAGGCGCATTCTGTTTTGTCTCTCACTGCTGTCAATACTTTATTTCGATGAATATCCATTTTTGAAGATTATTTTTCGTTTTCATTTTGAAGAACTTATTTGTTGAACTTGTTTGTTGTTTTTGTTTGGTTGAACTTGTTTGTTGTTGGTGGTGTTGTTTTGATTGAACTTATTTGTTATTTGTTATTATTGTTTGTTGTTGATTCTACACTACACATTCATAGTTCGTGCTTTATAAAATATCAAAAACTGAAATTTGTTATTTTTCTACTTAATTAAAAAAATAAAAAAAAATTGATTAACGTCGAATATTGACAAATATGTTCGACGTCAATTTAACGTCTCCCGATATGACGTCGATCTCGAATTCGAAGTGAAAGGCCAAAAAACAACAACGTTATACGGTGTTTTGTACTAGTGTGTGTGTCTGGTTTTCATGAGTTTTCTAGAGATCATGCCAAGATCTCATGCAAGCGGCCTCACTCAATACTCTTATAGGTGATTTGATCAAGTGTATGCTTCAAATCATACACCACTCATAAGAGATATGAAAATCATTAAAAAATTTATTTAAACTAAAATTCTTTCACCACATAGAAAATTAATGACAAAGTTTAGCCTCTCAATTATGTAGTCTCTAGCACTTTCACACACTATAAGAATGAACATAATTTATTAAAATCAATTTAGTGCTATCATAACTAACAAGTGACATGTTTTTACCCATATGAACCTTATTTATGGGATCCCCAATCACAAAGATTGGGTTATCATCTCTTGTTTGTTTGTAAGTGGCTTAAGTTTTATTTCTCTCAATGTTTTTAATATCATTTGTCTTTCTAGGGTTTTGGTCAGAGTATCTACTAGATTTCGTTCTGATTTCATATAATCAATGAAAATAATTCTATTCTTTAGCACCTGTTTCACCAAATTGTGTCTCAATTGTATGTCTATTCTTTCCATTGTAATTCTTGTTTTTAGTTATAGTTATTATGGATTGGTAGTCACAATGTATTGATACCGATGTGGTTGGTTTCACTCCTAGTAAAATGTTCACTAAGATCAATCACATGTGTATAATCACTCAATCTTTTGATTAAACTTGAGCATGAAATTATGAGATGCTTAATCACATTTTATATATGAGAGAATGACGTGAAACATGAACAGCCACAAGCAAATAACTGGTTGTCATTAAAATTAGTGAGGACATTTTTATTAAACATATTTTCACATTGATAAAAAAAAAGCGTAATAATACATTAAAGTCAAACCAAAACATTTGATAGTGGTTAATACATATGAAAAAAAGTTATATCTAAATTAGAGAACATTTTATATGGGACGTACTAAATTAAAGAAACGGGTAATTACATAATTTAGTAATATTTAAGGTTGAGGTATAATGTGTGGTAGATCCGAAACCCCAATAACGTGGTTACGTGGCTTAGAAACGACGTAAGGAACAGTATTAATATAAAAAATACCAGGAAAAAATTGACTAAATCTACCAGGATCTGAATCAATTTTGATTTCAACAATAATTATCATTACCAATTAAAATAGAGTTTAGACTCTTTATTATATTGATGTAATAACTTAAATCTCACTCTTTATTGATAAAACAATTAAAATGTTTCTTATTCGTTTATGATAAGACGTAGACTTGTTAAAAATCTCATCGCTTATTTTCATTATCTTTTAAATTTAATAATTTCTCAAACTCTTAACTATTTTTCTCGTCACTATGCAAAACGGCAAACCCGGAGGTGAAGTGGCCGAGGAGAAAAATAACGAGGAAGCTGAAGAAAGAGGCGATGCAACGTTGAAGAGGGAGGTAATGATGAAGAGGAGTTAAACCTACCAGCTGAAGAGGATGCAGATACTGTAGTGAACATAATAGACAAGTCTCTTTTCCCTTATCTTTTGTGTTTAGTTTACCTTGCATACCATAGATGTATGTTAATCTCTCTTGATTGTTGAACATGATATGGTGATGTCCTTATTTTTGTTTGGGTTCCACTAAATGGAAGCCTGAAATACGTAAGTGCTGCTAAGTTTGGATGCCCCCCCAATCCTTTATTTCACCACACTTGTGTGATGTGTACCTTAATCTAGACGTTACTTATAAGCAATTTGCCAGATGGATGAACTGGGATATCATGACCCAACTTAGAACACTTGCACCATTTGCTATAAATATGTAGACTCTTACACTTAGAATATGCCTATGCCAAAGTTATTTGCCTATAACTTGACACGAGTTGAGTAAACATAACGATTACCTATGCGTATTGAGTGAACGAAAGTTCACTCAAGTATATTTGCCAAATGTGATGAGAATTCATGGGGATCGTTCTTTCGCCCATCAGTTAACGCTAAGCATTCACTTAGAACATTCCTAAACTTATATGAGAGATTGAGAGTTCATGGAGAACGCTCCTCAATCATTCGGTTAAAACTAAGAGTTCACTTAAAACGTTTTGAAAGGTTGAGAGTTCACGGAGAACGTTCCTCATCACTCGGTTGACGCTAGGAGTTCACTTAGAACGTTCCCTAGACGTTAAATGAGAGGTTGAGAGTTCACGAAGAACGTTTCGCAACTCTCAGTTAACGTTAAGAGTTTACTTAGAACGTTTCCTAGACGTTACATGAGATGGCAGTACAACACATAATTGATTGAAACTGTCTTGCTTTAGTCATAGAAGATATGTAATTACAAAAGAATTCAACTAAAATAAAGCTTGACAAAAGAATTCAACTGAAATCAAACTTGACAAAAGAAGTCAACTGAAATAAAACTTGAGCTGAATTACATTCCAAGTATTGAGGATGAAAACCTCTATATCTGAACATTCCAAATTCGTTTTGTCAACCTTTGTTGCCTCGGTTCCATTTGAACTAATGTCATAAGACATTTATGTCTTAGTTTAACCGCGAATCGATGTCTATAGTTAGAAATATGTTTAAATTTTGCCATTTATAATTTTATTAATTTTGAATTTTTTTCTGAAAGGTTTACGCATCGGTTGTCTTTAGAACTGAGGCAGTAGAGTCTTATTGTCTCAGTTTTCTACTTAACCGAGGTAATAATTTCTTCGGTAGTCAAAATTCAGACCTTTCATTCTCCCCTTCCACATTCTCACCACCACCATCCTCAACTCGCACCATTCAAACTCAACGTTAGACTCACTTGCACACACAAACGTTCTTCGACATGGTGTCGGAGGAGCATAAATTCTCAGAGTTCAAGCGCCATAAGGTGCAAGATTGACTCTCTAATCTTCTTTGATAGCCCGCCTTGCTCGAGGGAGGTGACATCCAGTTCACAATGGTTGGGATGGACGACCCGAGGGTGTTGATGGAGGTCTGAAAGAGTGTTCTGGCCAAGAAGAGCAGTTCTTCGCGGAGAAGCTTCGCTGCGATGGTGCAGTGTCGAGCGATTATGAGGATCTTAAGGTCAGGTTACATTCCATGGGCGATGGGGTTCCTAAAGTTTTGAGCTTGCTTTCATTTTGATGTTCATTGTTTTGTACATTCTTTTTGTTCTTGTTTCTTGACTGCAATTGATTTTATGTAATTACTTGTATTATTTTGTAGGTATCCCAGCTAGAATATCTACAGATTCATGACTCTGTAGCTGAAGTTCTGCAAAAGATGACAAATATTGCAGGGAAATGAAAGCTTTGTTATTCAAATTTGTTAAAGAGAAATAAAAAATAAAGTCTGACGAAAACAATACCCCATACTCCCTCAATTTAAAGGAACCGAGGCAATAAACCTCACAGGCAAAAAATTATATTAAATACTCTCTACTGTTTCGGTTGCATTTAAACCGAGACGAAAGTCTACTTCTTTTTGCCTCGCTTATATATATTTTGGTTCGTCAATCACTGCGTATAAAAAAAATAACCGTTATTATTTTCTGCACTGGTGATAACTTCTTTTTTATTCAAAACCACAAAAGCCATGTTAATTTCTAACTGTCATTCACACACCATTTGAATTAATCCAAACATATATTCTAAAATAAACGAAAATAAAAGAAAGTCTTCTGATTGTGAAAAGAAGAATATGAGTTTCGGCTCAATGGAGGAAAGAAAGGGATAAAGGGGAGGGGTTTCGAAGTGAGAATGAAGGAGAAAAGAAAATAGAAGAAAACTTCGTCATTGTAGAAAGATGAATAGAAAACCTTGCTTATTTTCTTCCAACATTACCCTTACTGGATATTCGTTGATGTGAAACCCACCCTATATCATTTGAATGTATGATTTTTGGTATGTTAAAGTATCATTATTCTATCCATTTTAAATGAAAAGCTTTGATACCTTAATATTTTAATTATTTTATATTTTAAATTAAATTATATTATTAATACATTATATTGTTAAAATAATTTTGTCAAGTATTTATTTGATAGAAGGTATTAAAATCATAAGATCTTCTGACTTTATCTTCTCATATCTTATATTATTAATTAATATATTATATTGTTAAAATAAATTTGTTATTTGATAGAAGGTGTTAAAATCATAAGATCTTCCGACTTTATCTTCTAATATTATACTTTGACCTCATTTATTATTATATATATCAAGAGTAATGTTTTTGAAAATAGTCATTTAAGTCCTTAATTCTTTAAAGTGTTTTGAGAAATCAAGAAATATGATAATTTGTTTAACTCTAAAAAAAGTTATTTATTAAAAATTATATACACGCACTAAAAATTAGATAAAGGATACTGATGTAAATAATAAAAAAAACAATTAACATTTTCTTAAATTTTAAAAATTACAGTTAAATAAAAACAACTTTTTTTTATATGCGCGATACTTTACAAAAGAGAGAGTATCAAATAAAAACATGTGAATAAATACTTAATAAAACTTAAATTTTATAAAATTTGTATAGTTTTGAAACTAACAAAAAAAAAAGTTAAAAGATCGATCATTTTGAAGGTGAGATAAAAATACAAATGTACTCATACTGCAAAAACACATCTTAATACAATATCATTATTTTAGAAACTGCAAGTAACACCCATTAACGTTGACATAACATAAATAAGTAACTTGAATCAAGTTTACGTACATGACGATGAAAAGACAAAGACATAGACAACATTATCATGGACCATGATTAGCATCAAACTTTAGGAATGATCAATTCATTTGCCACCAAAACGAGCCTTAAGTTTCTTCACTTGTTCTACATCAAGGAAGGTAGTCTGTGCAATCACTTCAGAAGGTAAGCTGTTACCAAACAACAAAAGGTCAAGTAGTTGTGCTCCAGGGTTTGCGCTACTGAAAGCCAGAAATGCAGTGGCTTTTCCCTTTCCAGAGTTCACTTGAAAATGCAGTTGTCCTTGTGGGAAAACCATTACATCTCCTGGTTTCAGTGTCTTCATATAAAGATGAAATGGTGTCATAAAACCAGCAGTGATTTGACCTTCCACCATTATCAAAAGTTCAGTAGCTCCAGGGTGTGTGTGCATTGGGATTGATCCACCTTTTGCTATGTCTAACCGTGCTGCGGAAACACCAAGACCATTCAAACCTGGAAAATCAGTGACAAATGCAGAGGTTAATGCAGCATTGAAAGTGTTTGTGGTATTTCCCGCAACCAAGCCAGAGAACACAAAGTCATCCGCGGTCACTGTGTTAGGTGGTTTGCACTGATAGCCTGAAGGAGTATCTGGACCCTTTAGGTCTGCTACACAGAAATCATTCACAGCAGCATAGGTAGTGAATGAGAGAAGACTGAAGAGGAAAAGAATCTGAGTTATCTTCTTCATCTTTCAACTTTGATGAATGAATTTGGTGTGAAGGAAATGTAAAGTTGGATAGCTATTTATAAAGCTATTCTTACACGTTTTCAAGTACGTGGCTCTTAAATCCTCCACGAAAACCCTTATACTGTTAAAACACATAATAAAATAATCACATTTATATTTTTTTTAATTAATTGATTCTAAATAAAATCCATGTGTATCATCACTCAATCTTTTGATCAAACTTGAGCATGAAGTTATGAGCTGCATAATTACATTTTATATATGAGAGAATGACGTGAAACATGAACGGCCACAAGCAAAGATAACTGGTTGTCATATTAAAATTAGTGAGGATATATTAGAATGAAACCGTAGATAGAAACTTTTATATAACTTTTTTATGAATTTAATAAAAATATATAAATTGTACACTGCACGTTTTGTTCACCATTCTCTTGAAGACGTTTGAATTATTTTTAATTATTTTTTGTTTGTAATAAATTATATTAAGTACTGTAGTTTTCAATAGAGGATGGTTTCATTATTAGTTAATGCACACTTCGTAAGCTAATCGTATTTTATCTTTTGAAGGATGATAAATTTTTGTATTTACTTTCCATTACAATAATTATTGACAGATTCTTTTAGTAAATTTCACATTTTAATTTATTGTGAGAAATTTTTGTCAATGACTTATTATTACAATTATAAACGTCTAATCTAATGTTTTTTTTATATTAAGAGTATATGGATGGGAAAAAAAGGAAAAAAATAGAAGAAAAAATGAGAAGGAGGTGGTAGTGGTGGTAACGATGGTGGCTTGGTGGTGACGATGATTGTGGTTGTGAGAATTAGAAGAAGATGAAAGGAAAGAAAAGGGAAAGAGAAGACAAAAATAGTAAGGGATGAGATCTTAAAGGATGAAAATGACTTAAAAATTACGATGATAACACTACGATTCAATGACAATCAAAAGAAAAAGATGAAAAAACAAAGAACAAAATAAGAAGAGGAAAAGAAAGAAAAATATACAATTGCATATTTTATAAAAAAAAAAATGTTACCCATAAATAAATTGACTAACATTTAAGGATAAATTTATGATTGTGATAGGGTATATCATTAATAAAGTTTATCAATAATTACTTTACTAATAGAATTTTACCTATTGGTAATCTATTGATAAAAATAATTTTCTGATAAATTTTTACTATTACCGATAATTGTATTCGTAATTTTCTTATAATGTTTGTAATTAAATAAAAATATTTATTTCTAATTAAGCTTTAAATATCACCACCTTATTATTATAGGGAAGGGTAGGTGGACTGACATCAGGTTCAGGTCCATGAATGAGAAAAAAAACATGTTAACTTGGATATTTTAGAAAACTTACAATTTTTAAAATTATACTTTATTTAGTTAAAACTAAAATTTGTATACAAATAATCCTTATGTATCATTTAAAAAACGAAAAAACTAGTTTAATATTTTAAAATTTTATGTATTTTAATGTTAAAATTAAGATTTATATACATACAAATCCTGAAAAGGACGAGCTGTTTAATTAGTTAATAATATAAAAGCTTTTAAACTAATAATGCAATTGTGTATATTAAACTCTTGGTTTTTGCCGAATGATAACTCCTATTGTAAGACATCCTGATGCAAAATGCAAAAGAATAATAAATATAGTCCTTAAAACAAGGTTAGTTATATAAACCAACTTGTTATGATAGTCTTGTTGGTCAACATTTAATTTACTTGGTTATATTAATGTATATATTTGTACGTGAAAGTGAGAGTTCCTTACACGCCAATGATCACTTCCAGCAAATCTTATCTTTTAGAAAAAGAATCAATTAAAAATGAGTTTAAACAGTGATCACACTCATCAGATCTATAGTATAAATAAACAGTGATCACTTATCAGATCTATAGTATACATTTGTTTTTGTGTAGGCTTAATAGGTTATTTAGTTTCCAAGTTAAGAGTTAATTTTTATTTAGTATCCGGTTTTAAAAATGAAGACATTAGGTTCTCAAGTTATGAAAATTGTGTAAATTAAATCATGTTCGTTAGAGTGGTAGCAACGGTGTTAAAGGTTAAAAGATATGGCAAATTATTTATTCAACTTCCCTTTTAGGTTTGGCTAGGTATGAAAATGTCCTTTTTATTTGGAAGAACCAAATGCATACAGATTTGGCTCAACATTTTAATCTCCAACGAGCTTAGGGGAAGGAGGTGATTTAAAGGTTTGGAGCTGAGGTGGGGTGTCCTAAGTTGTTCGTCCTAACTCAGTTTGTGAAGTTCGTTGTTTCTGAGGTGGGTGCCCTAAGTTGGGTGGTTGGGATTGAGGTGGTTTTGTAGGTGTCGAGGAAGCAATATTGTGTGGTTGGTGGAGGCAATATCAATGAATCAATGCTCGTCTTGCTCATGGGAGACCTCACGTGGTGGTTCATCAGGGGGAATGGTTGGCAGGCAAATATGTTACTATAGAGAGCTTGCCGTATTAAAAGTCGCAAAAACTGTAAAGAATTAAGGGAAGCATTTTTGGGGTGCCCTAATTACAAGGTATTTTTTGTACGTTGTGTTTTGATTTTGGGGTACATTAGTTCAGTTTATCCTGAGATGTTTTCGGTTGGATGTTTTTAACAGTGGAGTCGAAACGAGGAAGTGCGAGGATGTAATTTCTTCAAATGGCGCACTGAAGATTACATGGATGAAAGGGATAGTACAATTGAATGGCAAAGGAGAAATATAATTTGTTTGGCAAAATCACTTGTGATTTGTCAGAGAAGGGAGAAGGTGTTGTTAGGGTTTTTATGTTTGATGGGGTTGATTAACATCATCTTTGTATGTATTTTGTTTTAATTTTGTTCTAGTGGTATTTGATGAGGTTATAATGTAATGTTTGTTAGTTAATGACATTGTTCGTGTAATGAGATTTTGTTTCTGTTATTGTTCAAGTCAATGTTATGTAATTTACATTGCCCTGTCATTAACAGCCAATGAATGAACATCACATAAAATTATAGACTTTCTTTATTTTTCATCAGCATAAAGGTATACAAACCATCAATATTGATATTGTGTTGAAAGCATCAATATTGACAAGGTCTACAAAGTCATTAAACATCACATAAGAAGGTGCCAAAGCTTCAATTTTAACAACCTGGCAAACATTGCAGGTTATAGTTTTAGAAGATAAAACATCAGAGCTGTTCCAAAATGATATCATATTGATGATTAAAGATCACTTAAGAAATTACATCACAGATCATCCATAATACATGACATCCAAAATATAGTTAGATAGTGCAAAATACATCACATCCAAAATAATATTGAAGGTCAAACATGACCTGAATATGTCTTAGCAAAACTACTTAAAGTTGAAATTACATATCCAAAATACAAGTCAAAGTTCAACAATTTTTAAAGTGTTGTTGCAGTGTGATCGATTTAGGGTTCTTCAGTAACTTGACTTGGTTGAGTGGGTTGTGGTATAGCTTGGTGGTCTTCTTCTTGAGTAATCTAACTTGCTTGAGTGGGTACTGGTGTAGCTTCTTGGTGTTGTTGTTCAATTGGTTGAGTGGAGTGTGGTGTTGCTTGTTGGTGTTGTGCTTGAGGGCAATTAATTCTTCTATGCCCTAGTTGTCTACAAATGCCACACCTCTTTGGGATTCCAGTTTGGCCAAGTTGTGTATCATCCCTTATTTGCTCCCAACTCTCCAGTCTTTTTTTTTCTTGGTCTACCTGGCAACACCCTTTTCGGAGGAGGTAAAACATCAGCATATGAAAACCTTTCCCATAGTTCAGGTCCATAGACAGGGAAAATTAATGGAATGTAGGTTTCTTCATAAGTTGAGGTTCTAAACCAAATTAGGATGTAGTCTTCTGCATTGATGTTTAAAAATCTCATGGCAGTCAGTGCATGACAACAAGGTATTTTTGTTACAGTCCACTTCCTGCAGCTACAATCTCTTTTCTCTACATCAACCACAAACTTTTTAGCAATATTTGAAGTATGGCTGATCTCAAAAACTTGCATACCTGACCAACTGCCAAAGTATTCAAAAACAATATTAGGAAGAAATTTACAATGGAATCAGTCAAATAGAAAATGAGTAAGTGTTTTTGTAGTTTACTTACTTAGGTATCCAATATTGTGTCTGCTGTAACTTCTTGTGTAGTCTCTTTTGAATTTTGGGACAAATGGGACCATGAAACAACCTTATCTTCTCTCTATTGGATGCCCACCTCTTCATCATGTAGCTACGAATCTCTTCCAACATTGTTATGATTGGTTTCCCCCTAGATTCTAAGATGACGTTGTTAAAAGCTTCAGATATGTTATTGACAAGTGTGTCATAAACAGGTGTTCCTGAAAATCTTGACCTAGACTAAAATCTGCAACAACAGAAACTTAAGTATTTGTAAAAGAAATATGCATTCAGTTAAATATGAAATGTAATGTGAACTTGAAATGTACTTGCCTTGGTGGAATAGCTATCAAGTATTTGAAGGCCTCTTCGTTGACTTCCTTGATTTGTCTCATCATTGATTCCCAAGCTTGGGGGTGTGTTGCTGCTGCTGCCTTCCATAGTAATTGTCTTAGATTTAGGCCAAGATATTTCTTCCTAAAATTTGCATAAATGTGCCTTACACAGAAACGTTAGTCCACACCAGGTAAAAGTTGTTGTATAGCTGACAGAAGTCCCTGTCACAATAATGAATGAAAGTCAGTTTTATATTGGGATGGTGAACATCCATAATCAATGAAAAGGTACTTATTTACTTACTTTCTGTTGATCCGACACAAAGGTACACCTTGAACATAATCCCCTCCTCCAAGATTATCAATTAATCATTCTAAAAACCATGTCTCTGTTTCCTTATTCTCTACTTCAACAACAGCATATGCCAAAGGTACCATTTGGTCATTACCATATCTTCCAACAGCAGTTAAAAGCTCACCTCCATATTTGCCTTTTAAAAAACATCCATCCAAATGTATAATAGGTCTACATGAGACAAAATTGTCCTTACATGCTTTGAAACACACACACATAAATTCTTTTGAATATAACATTATCCTCATATTGTTCCACACTCAATTTCACTGTTGACCCAAGGTTTGACCTCAGCAATTCTTGTGCATAATCATACAGTCTTTCATATTGTTGTTTGAAACAACCATCAATGTTGGTTGTTGCCATTGCTTTTGTCCTAGTTTTTGTAGACCTTGAGACACCAATGTTCCATTGTTTAGAAAACTTAGTGTGTAGATTTTTCAGATTTATATCTGGATTTGCTTTCATGCTCTTCTCTAATTTGCCACTAAACCATTTTGAGGTAACTAAACCAATGTTGAATTCTCTACTACACGTATGTCTCTCTATGATCTTCCTTAGTTGCCATGTACTTTGGGTACTCTTATATGCACAGTATGCATACCATGGACATTTCCCTTGTGAACCACAATATTTAACACAAATTCTTCTCTTGTCATTCTTAGAAATCTTCAACTTCCTACCATTATGCACTCCATAAGTACTAATTGCATCAGTGAAATCTTTTTTTCAGGAAAGTAGGTCCCTAGTTGCCATTTATATTCTTTCATACTTACGGGCTCTAAGAAGATCCCAAAATCTCCATTTTGGGGACTTTCATCATCTGAGTCATCACTTTCATATATACTGCCACAACTATCATATTCCCACTCACTATCAGATAAGCCCCTAGCTTGTGCATGGAAGTTTGAACTGCCAAAGCTCGATATTTATACTAATCCGGATAGTCAAGTCAAAGGGTTGTCATGCATAAAGTATTTAGTTGATTTGGTGTGAGATATTTATCATTAAGTAAAACATTTTATATGTTTTTGATGTATTTTGTATCACTAGATTATCCTTGCTTTTGTCTTTGTTTGTTTGTTTGTGCTTTCTCTTTTGCGATGATTACCTTAAATTGTGTGAGTTTAGGAAGGACGTATTTTCAATCGTTCAGTGTGAGGTTGAGAACGAAGCAATAACATAGATAAAGTTTTGTTCTCCAAATATAAGATCTTCTTCATCGGTAGTATGTTGTTTTTGGAAGTTAACATTTATATAATATTTTATTTTAGTAGTTTTATTATACTAAAATGAGGTATTACAACTTAAGTGTTTCGATCAAAAAATTTAAGAGGAAGACTAGTTCTAATTAAAATATTGTAATAGAAAATATTTTTTTAACAAATTTTAAAGGATGAAATTTCAATCCTTTACAAGAATAGGCACATACTCAATTGATAATAAACTATAAATATTATTAGAAACCAACTAAAATACTTAAATTTATCGAAAACTTAAAATTTAATTAAGTGTTTATGATAAAATTGTCAAACAATATTTGAAAAGTCTTGAGAGACTTTATGTTCATATCCTCTAAATGTATGTGTCATGGTAGACAATCATTTATATTTTTTTCTTCATTACAAAATATTAAACATTGTTAATCCATGTTAAGTACAGTGAAAGCAAGGTTAGTCAAAATACAAATATACCGAGAACTCTTCAAACCACGTTCTCATCACATCATCACATCTAACTTTTCTGTAAGTTTTTCAATTTCCTTCCAATTTTTCTTTTACTATCTAGAAAATCTCACGTGTGGACTGACGGGGTAGATGAAGTTATACAAATTTAAAAATAAATATAAAAATTGATTTTTATTAAAAGTAATAATTACATATACTTATTTTTTGGACCTAGACAAATTCATATATGCCCATGAGTGTCAATTATGTTGGGCTGGATTTAATAGATAGATGGGAAAGCCTTCCTGTTACACTAAGGATGTTGCTCTCTCTACTACCCTAAGTGCTTTTGCACATCTTCATTGTTTTCTTTTATTCCAAAAATACCTTATACTTCTTCACTATATTCAATCATCTTTCTTTTTCTCTCTCCGCATTAATGGAGCATTTACATGGCTCATATTTAAACTTGTGATATATTGCAAAATTTTATTTACACTTTTTCTTAAATAAGTTTGATTCAATCTTATTTTCACTATTCAATATTTTTTTTTTCTTCAAATTACTTAATAAATGATAAAGTTTTGTTCTAAATTTCTAGAAAAATGTTTACATTTAATATCTATAATTTTTAATATTATATTATGTTTTAACTTACCTACATGTTTGACTCAAATAACTTGAATAAAGTATTTAATTTATTAGATAAATAATATAAAAATATTATTAAATACTTAAAATATAAAAGAAAAGTTATTTGTTAAAGATTTAGAATTTATTAGTTCTTTCGTCATTATAAAGTTAGTATATAATAATAATAATAATATATTATTTACTATTAATACTATTATGTTTATTATTTTGTATTTCCATCTAACTTTTAAGTTTATAAAATGAAATTGGTAGAAGCACTAATATTGAAGTTTCCTCTTAATTTGATATTTTGCAATATATCACAAGTTTAAATCTAAGTCATATGAATGTTCCATTAATGCAGAAAGAGAAAGAGAAAGATTGTTGAGGATAGTGGAGAGGTGTAGGGTATTTTTGGAATAAAAAAAATAGTAGGAATGTATAGAGTATTTTTGGAATCAAAGAAAATAGTGAGAAAATGTAGAAACACCTGGGGTTGTGGATGGAGCAACACCCTTACACCAAAACCTGATCCAACAGCTCATCTTGCATATGACCATCTATGAAGACCCTCACATACAACACCATACAGAAAATATATCCAGTTTGATCCAAAACTAAGCTTTACTCCTATATAATAAATAAATTTTAAACTTAATTTAATTTTATAAAATCAGTTTATAAAATCTTATTTTTCTTTTATTATAAAATTGTTTTATTTTTAGTTATAATATTCAAATTCTGCATATATATTTTGAGTGAGTGTGAAATATTAATAAGTGATATAATAGTAGATAATACAACAAATCCAATAAACAATAAATTTTAATTTTTTTTAAGCTAAAATCTAACTCATTATTCTAGTTAAGAACTAAATTTTAAAATTAATTTAAGTTTACAAAACCAAACAAATTTTAATTCTTAATCAAAATATATAAAAAAAACTCTAAAGACTCATAAATAAAAAAGTAACAAAAAAAAAAAAAACAAATTCGACACATTCATATTCGTAATTAACACATACTCAACAAATAGAATAAACAACATAAATACAAATTGAAAAGAAAAACATAATAAATGAGGACAAAAAGATTTCTACCAAGAGATTCAATAAAAAGAACTTGTCAAAACTCTTAAAAGAGAAACTCTAGTATGTTAAGAAAAAAAAGAATTAATAGATGAGAAATCAAAAAGAGATAAAAAAATAAAGATAATATTGATTAGACAATAATGATAATAACCAATCACTTTTCTTTTAAAAAAATTATAATTTATTGATTTTTTTTCACTCATTAAATATAATTTTTAATACCAATAAAAATTATTGATAATAGTTTAATTAAATTTTATTAACAGATATAAAATTATAATTAATTTAATAGAGATATATTAATATAAAAAAGAATTTTTTTTCCTTAAATATAATTTTATAATTAATTTAATAGAATTATATTAGTACTGAAAAAAATTGAGTCATTTTTTTCTTAAACAAATATTAATACTAAAAAAATTGTATTTTTTTTTTTTTTACCTAAAACAAGTATTTTAATCAGCTCTGCATTTGAACTGGATCTGTAACAACGTATGCAAAGGTTAAAACATAATTGAAGAGTTGATAGAATTTTACAACTAAAAGTAAAATCCTCAAATCATAAAGCTTGGGATCAAATATAAATATACAAGAAAACACTCATACAAACAAATTTACTATACTTGTAGTTGGAAGAACAAAGACGAAGGGTGATTTGATTCATAAGCATCCCTAGCCTCTGCCACCGAATCGTCCCTTAACCTTCTTCACTTGGCCAATTTCAAGGAAGGTCGTTTCTGCAATCAAGGCAGAAGGTAAGTCGTTACCAAACAATATAAGGTCAAGCAATTGTACTCCAGGGTTTGCGCTACTGAAAGCCAGAAAAGCAGTGGCTTTTCTCTTTCCAGAATTCACTTGAAAATGCAGTTGCCCTTGTGGGAAAACCATAACATCTCCTGGTTTCAGTGTCTTCGTATAAACTGCAAATGGTGTCATAAAACCAGCTGTGATTTGACCTTTCACCATTATCAAAAGTTCAGTGGCACCAGAGTGTGTGTGCATTGGGACTGATCCACCTTTTTCTATGTCTAACCGTGCTGCGGAAACACCAAGACCATTCACACCTGGAAAATCAGTGACAACTGCAGAGGTTAATGCAGCACGGAAAATGTTTGTGGTGTTTCCAGCTACAAAGCCAGAAAACACAAAGTCATCCACTGTGACGGATTTCGGTGGCTTGCACTGATAACCTGAAGGACTATCTGGACCCTTTAAGTCTGCTACACAGAAATCATTGACTGCCGCATCGGAAGTGAATGATAGAAGAGCCAAGAGAACAAAAATTTCAATCATCTTTATCTTGAAACTTCGATAAAGGGATTTGGTGTGAAGGTAATGTGGGAAAAGCTAGCTATTTATAGCCCTATTCGCGTATTGGATGACCAACTTTTTGTATGCAGTAACCAAGTTCGAGTTCATTTTGTTAGAGTATTAGACGAAGTCCTTATAGTAGGTTGATTTGTGACAAAAACATATTGGTCTAATCATCCTTCAGTGACATTAAAAAAATCATATGTAATATTAATTCTAGTGGGGTTCATTAAATCGTCTTATCTTAACATATGTTTTTGTCAAAGAGATATGGTTAGCAGGTGGAACATCGACGTGTACAATATGCAAATTATTTAGGTGATAATGATCTCTATAATGATTAATATCAATTTAATGGAAAAGGGTAAAATGTGTAAGGGATGCATAATACTACATCTTTCTTAAAATTAAGTAGGATGAACAATTGTAGTTTTTATTTGAGTTTCTAATAAATATAGATATTTTTAATTGAGTTTTTATTAAATTTTTATCATTTATTAAATATTAAATAGTATGATATTTTTTAATTGAGATTCTGTCATTTAATTCTCTTAATTTAGTTGTTATCTTTCATATTATTTTGTTTAGTAATTTTATAATTTTAAACCATATTCATTGTTGATGTCATGAAGAGTTAATGTCTAAAAAGTTATTGCAAGTTAACAATTATAAAATTATTAATTAAATGATAGAAAAATAATCGTCTCAATTGATAGAAAAATTAAATGACAAAAATTAAATTAAAAAATATAATGTTTTTAATACTCAATATACAATAAAAGTTTCACAAAAACTTAATCAAAATTTTTAAATTTATCATTAACTTGAAATTTAATTAAGCCTAAGATATACATTGGAGAAAGAAAAGAGGATATTGTGTGTTGTCTTTTTCTATGAAATATATATATATATATATAGAATGATTTGAATTTTCCTTAAGTTTTAGTTTGCACGCTTAAAGGGAGTTTTTAATTTTAGTTACGTTTTTTGTGTTTTAATATTTGTATGTAAGAAGACAAGTTTTAGTTACGTTGTTTGTGTTTTAATATTTGTATGTAACAATGATTTCTGTTAAGTCTTAAACAGAAATATCAGTCTCTTCGTCCACCATTAACCCACGCTATCACCTCTCTCATTATTGCACCTTCATCATCACACACAACCTGCCAACCATCTCCTTGCTCTCAACTTAATTCATTTCTTTCGATTTTCGTTAAAAAGGAAATAAACATAGACGTCTTCAATTTTGGGAAAAGTTCGTCATCTATAGTTTGGCTTAAAATATAATAGTTTAGATGTTTCCAATGTGAATCCAAATAAGCTCTTTATCTTAAATTAGTGAAAAAAAAAATACTTTTTATATCAATTGGAATTCACAAGAGAGTGATATAATAATATCATAAATATGACAAACTTTTTTATACCGATTAAATCTATAATCAGTATAAAAAGTGATACAGTGACAAAATTATAATAAACTATAAATTTTTTTTATAGGAGTTGCAATTAGAACTGATATAGAAAGTCACTTTATTTATATCAATTAGACCTAAAATCAATATAAAAAGTAGCACAATGGTAAAAGTAAGGATGACAATGAGTCGGGTCGGGTACGGATACCTGCTTAAAAAATATCCGCAGATATTTTAAAATTCACAGATATCCGTGAATATCCGCGAATACCCACAAATATTTTAAAAAAATATATTTTAATAAATTATTAAAATAATTTAAATAGAATTAAAAAAATATATAAAATATAATATAAATTAAATTAAATATAAATTTAAATTCAATTTTAATTACATTTAATCTTGTAAAATATAAATTAATGTTAATTTTAATTAAATTTAACTTAATAAAATAAATTAAATTTTTATTTTTATTTTTTGCGAGTAGCGAGTATCCATGAACAGGAATAGTCACTCGACCCATTTATAAGTGGGTATTAAAATATTCTCTACTCGTGGATTATAGATAATAAATATTTGCAGGTAATTATGCATGCGTTGTGAATTTTATGTGCAAATTTTTTGCCATCTCTATGCATCTCTTTCTCCTTTTTTTGTGCTTTTCTTTCTCCTTCGTACTTTGTTTGTCCCGGAAGTTATGTTGTGTTGTTCGTCGTTGCTTCATTGTCTTTGTTGTCGCTAGTCGTCATCACTAGTTGTCATCGCTATGGTGGGTGAAACTCTCGCCACAGTGGGTGATCAAGCTCTCGTTTGGCGTTGCCATTGCTTGTTGCTGCAGTGAGTCACCGATGTGGTGGGTTTTTAAAGTCTCAAGCTAAAGTGCGTGTGGTGTGGTTGGTTGCGCTCAAGTTGTCATGGTGTGGATAATCCTGTTCGTGGTGTTTTTCTGAACAGTGAGAGATAAAGGAGAAGAGAAACGGTGGGGGACTTGAAAAACGAAAGACGGATTTGTACTAAAGTGAATAAATGAAGGGCTTGTGAATGACAAATTCAATAATAAAGGAAACTAAAGAAGAAAAAACGAAAAGTTGTAAATAAGATGCGAAGTAGCGGAGAAGAAGAAGATGAAAAACAAATTGGCTTAGGAGAAATGTTTCAACACTTACCAATTTCTAAAAAATTACAGAAAATTTATTTAAAAAATAAAATAAAAAGTTAACTGCAATTTTGCTTCCTAAAACCGTCGACAAATTATTTCAAAAAAGAAACTAAAAATATAACTAAGGCAAATTATTTAAAAAAAAATTAAAAATGTAACTATAGTTTCTTACCAAAACCGACAAAAATTTATTTAAAAAAATTAAAATTTAATTGTGGTTTTTCAAAAATTAGTGAAGATTTTTAAAACTGTCGAAAAGAAACCCTTTTTATATTATTATATTTTGTAGTGTGTAAGACGATTTTGGATTTTTTTGTTCACTAAGGCATTTATTGTGTCAAACATTATATACCAAAGTTAGCCTTAAGAATTTATACATGGACCATGATATTTCTTTATTTTATACAATTATACATTACTATTTTATTGCAATTTTTTTTTTCATTGTTCTTATACGAATATGATATTATATATAGTTAAAAGGACCATAAAATTTTTGTTTAAAGGAAAATAATTAGTTTGATGCACTTTGACACCTATTTTCATCTTTCTAACAGTAAAAATAGCGTGAAATGAGTGTAAATTAAAGATGTACTACGGAAGTGGTAAGATTAAGAGTGAAACACAGTTAATTGCTGACAATGATTATTGGAAGGAATACAGAGACGAACGCAGAAACAAGTTTATTGCAGAAGACGATTCATTGTCAGAAGGAAAACACAAAACCTAGCCGGTGCCATTGAAACGAGCCTTGAGCTTCCTGACTTGGGCTACATCAAGGAAGCTAATCTGGGAAATGGTGATGCTAGGGACGTCGTTGGTGAACAGTTCTTCATAAAGAAAACGAAAAGAAGGGTTAGGGGAACTAAAAGCGGCAAAAGCAACGGCTTTCCCACGACCAGAATTGATAAGATAATGCAGCAGTCCTTTTGGAAAAAGGAAAACATCTCCCGGTGTAAGTTTATTGCGAAAAGCTTTCCGAGGTGTCAAGATTCCAACATCAATTTGACCTTCAATCACCAGTACTATTTCAGTTGCATCATGATCATGCACTGGAAGAATTCCACCTTCCGGGATCTCTACAATTGCTCCAGAAATTCCAAGACCGTTGAGTATAGGATACTGAGCAACAGTTGCAGGGAATACTAGAGTGTTGGGTGGGACTAGAATGCCTGCTTTTCCATTAAAAGTGTACTTAAAGTCTGCAGCTGTTACTGTTTCAGATGGCAGGCAGAGATAGCCAGAAGGGCTGTCTGGACCGTTGAGGTCAGCCTTGCAGAACTTTTCCGGAAAAGAAGCATGGGAAGTGGACGAAAAAAGGACACAAAGTAAGAGAATCACAATCCTGTTCATCATCTCTTTTGATCATGAATCTATTAGAACAAAAGAGGGATTGTGAGACTCGATTGGCTACCTAATAGTTATATTTATAACAAAGTCAAGATAAAAGTTTTGTCTCCTGTTAAGTTCGATTTAGTCAGGTTTGATTTACAATCAACTTTTTTTATTAACAAAAAAAATTTAAACTCGTTAGCCATTGATGGCTATTAATTTCATTCATTAACTTATTTAATTATAATTTCTTTTAAATATTAAAAAAATTAATTTTTTTATTAATCAAATCTAAATAATTTTTATTTTAAAATAATATTAAACATTAAAAACAATTCAAAATAAAAAAATATCAAACAATCTAAATGTAATCCAAAAACAAGTACACAAGGTGAACAAATAATAAGTTTCTAAAATTGATATTTTTTGTGTCACTTATCTATTTATAATATGAGAATATTGAATAGATAAATTCATAATATTTTTTCTCTTTGAAACATATTTTTTCTATCCCATCTACAAGTATCAAAAAATGATATTTTTTTCAAACTCAACTTGACCTGAATCCTTAATGAATCCTTAATGAACCAAATTAGTACGTGAATTCTAACCTATTTTGACATCACTAAGTTTTGCATAAATTGTCGGTCGTGTATTTTTTTCCTTCAAAAATCTCACTTTCACACCTTTTACCATAAATGTTTTAGTTTTATAACCCATTTTGATAATATATATATATATATATATATATATATATATATATATATATATATATATATATATATATATATATATATATATATAAAAGTGTGTTTGGTTAATACCATTTTACATTGTACTAAAGATCAACAAAAATCAAGTACACATAATATTTTATACTAATTTACCTAAATTCGTCGTGGACTACTTCAAATACTCCCTGGACAGAAAGTTTTACTAATCAACAAATTATTAGAAATATACAAACTTATCAAAGTTACATCTTCTTAATCTATAAGACTAAAAATTCTCAAGAATAACTACTTTAAAAATAAACTTTTAAATCATTTATTATTACGTCTGGGTAGATTTCAATTTCACTTTAAATTTAATCTGTGATACGTTGTTTGTCAAAGTATTAAACGAGGTCCTTGTGGTAGTTTGATTTGAGATAAAAACATATTTAAAGATCCTGCAATAACACATATTAGAAAGATTGTAATATTAATTGTCATAAATTAAACCTTCTAGTGGGGTTCATTAAATCATCTTATCTTAACATATATTTTTGTTAATAAAAATTATGATTAGCATGTTGAACATTGAGATGTACAATATGTAAATTATTTAGTAGATAATAATCTCTATAATGGTGAATATGAAATTTGTGGAAAAGGGTAAAATGTGTAAGTGATGCATGATATACTACATCATTTTAAAAATTAAGTAGGATGAATAATTGTAGTTTCTAATAAATCTAGATAAATGAGTTTTTATTAAAATTTTATTGTTTATTAAGTATTAAATAATATAATATTTTTGAATTGAGATTCTGTCATTTAATTTTTGTTCTTAACACCGTTGTTATCTTGTTTATTATTTCTGCATCTTAAAAAATAGAAAAATAATCGTCTCAGTTGATTGATAGAAAAATTAAACGACAAAAACTAAATTAAAAAATATAATTTTTTTAATACTAAATATACAATAAAAGTTTCACAAAAAATTAATCAAAATATTTAAATTTATCATTAACTTAAAATTTACGTAAGATACATATTGGAGAAAGAAGAGAGGATATTGCGTGTTGTCTTTTTCTATGAAATATATAGAATGATTTGAATGTTCCTTAAGTTTAGTTTGCACGCTTAAAGGGAGTTTTAAATTTTAGTTACGTTGTTTGTGTTTTAATATTTGTATGTAAGAAAAACAAGTTTTTGTTGATACTAAAGAATAATGTTGAATAAAGAGTACTTTATCTGTTAAGTCTTGAACAGAAATATTAGTCCCTTCTTCCACCATTATTGCATCTTCATCTGACACACACAACCTCCCAACCATCTCATTGCTCTCAATTTAATTCATCTTTCTTTCGATTTTTCTTAAAAAGGAAATAAACATAGACGTCGTAAAAGTTTGTCGTCCATAGTTTTGGTTTAAAGTATAATACTTTAGATGTTTCCAATGTGAATCCAAAACTTTTTATCTTAAACTAGTGAAAAAAAAAATACTTTTTTATAATGAATTTTTATATCGATTAAAATTCACAAAATATAGAAAATTATATTATGACAATATCATAAATTAATTCAATTTTCTTTTAAAAAAATAAAATTTATCTCTATTATAATACAAACAAAAGTAAATTTATGTTTATTATAGCATAAACAAACATTAATTTTGACAAAAAAAAAATATCATACATAAATTTTGGTCAAAAGTTTACATTTTGTGTTTCAATATAATATGTAAATTTATTTTTGTTATAAAATAATCTGAACTAAATTTCCCTATTTTTTATAAACATTAATATCATATATAAATTTACATCTTTCATAATTATGTCGGACATAAATTGAATGTAAAAAACAAAAAATATCATATACATAAATTGAATGTAAAAAACAAAAAATATCATATAGATACATTTTTTTTTTGTCAGTGAATAGAATGATAATAAAAAAAAGTCATATTACAATTTAAAATAGTAATATTTCGTTATATTTATTTTATTTTTTATCTTAAAATTCTAATATGCATTGTTATATATATTTAGTGAATGTATTGTTTTTTAAATATCAAATGTGTCATACCTCATTTAAAACTCACCAAAAAACCCTCTGAACGGACGTCAGGTGTCAAGCGATGAGGATATGGAAATTAGATAGTGGAAGACAGGTGTCGGCAAATGAGCGAACGCTCGTTTTGACGTGAGAAGCAAAACTTGATTTTTCAGAAAATTCATGTCATACTCTCTGCATGCACACTTCTTCCCCAAACTCTGAAAATCTCATTTCTCCTCTTTCTCACTAAAAGCTTTCCCTTCTCTCTACGAAATCTTACCCTTTCTCTTCTCCAATCCCCGTTCAGGCACCGTAGAAGCACTTCCGACGTCAAGAGCTTCAGTTTGAACCGATCAGTTTCGAGTTCTGAACTGGTAAGTTCTTTTTCTCCTTTAGTCGTTCGTTCTCTGACACATGCAAACCAAGTTCTGGTTGCATGAGTTTATAGTCTTGTTCTGAACCATTTTGGTCTGTTGTTGGTTTAGTTTGAAGAATTGTTGAGCGTTGAGGGTAGAAGGAATTGTAGTCAGGCGAATCGTATTTTGTCTATAGGAACGTTCGTTCATGCTCAGAGGTAAGGGAAGCTTATTAATTTATTTTGTGCGTTATTTCTATTGCATGAACGTTCGTTGAATTGACTGATTTAATATGATATATGATGGTTGATATGTTTGGATTGTATGAAGTATGAAAATTGACTATGATATGAATGTATGAAATTATGAAAATATATGTTGAGAAATAAGTTTGAATATAAATGATTCTGGTATGAAATTTCCCCTATAAAAGTGTACGTTCGTCACTGAACGGTCATTGACCGTTCGGTTTTTCTAGTAAACTTGGTTAGAATTGGATTCTTTCATTTGGGAAGAATCTTAGTTAAGGACGAGCATCTTAGTTTCGAAATACTGTGCATGAGCGTTCGGCCAAGCATAGTTGGTTCTTAGTATTCAGTTATAAACTTAAGTATGTATATATGTATTTGTATATTTTCGTTTATTATTAAACACTACTCCAATAAGTATCTTATTATATTTATCAAGATTTCTAATATAAATTTAGTAGTGCTCGGTCTTACACCAATCGCTCTTATTGAGTAGTGCTCGGTCTTACATCAAGTGCTCATTCTCTTTCCTATAATCTATCTTGATGAAAATAACATTCGTCCAAATTCAATAGAGTTTTCTCTCTACCGTGCTCGGTTATTGACTGACATTCGATTTTCTTGATGCTAAACTCAAACAAGCTAAGTATTCACATGCGTTCGGGTTCTTCATGTGAATTCTTCTAACTATTATTCTTTGATGTATTGAAGTGGCTGTATCCATTGGTTCCGGCCTAGAGTCTTAGTACTTGGCATGGTCTTTTTGGTTTTCGGTTGGAGCTCTCAAGAGTCAGTTCATCTAATTGGCTCACTTTGTAATTTAACGTTCGTTCCATTCGTTTCTTGTGATATATGATTGTACTCGGTTTCTTTCTCAATCCGATAGTAACCCTCTTGGTCTAAATCCATTCTGGAACTGGGGATCTCTCGGTCTCGCTCCAAGTGTTTGATCTCGTTCTGAGTTAGGGTTGAACGTTCGGTATTTTGGTATCCTTACAGATCTATGTGTGAAATGTTTAAGTGAGATGATTATTAATGAAAGATGAAGAGAAATGATATGGATGAAATGTGTGGATTATGGACGAGCGTTCCAGGGAGGAATGACTCATGAATGAATATTGAAATTGGTAAAGTATGAATGTGGGCATGCTAAGTTAGCGGTTCATCTTGATGTTCCGTGAGTACTCGTCCTCACGTAGAGGATGGTAGGTCATGTGTGGGAACGGCAGGAGGTCTTAGTCCTTATGGTTAATTTGGACAGATAGGACTAATCTCGGGTGGCAGTTGTTGAGAGTATCCCAGTTACTACATCACCCGGGTGCACGAACGTCGTAGCTACACAGATTTCATACAGTCCGGACAGTCAATCTAGTATTAGGTTTTGCATGAAACGTATGATGAAATTTATCTTGTGTGTTTGATTGTGTGAAATGTATGTTTATACATGAATTAAATTACATAAGCTTTTCCTATGTTTCCTGTTTTGTCTGTTTTGTACGTTCGTCTTTGTCATTGCAATGATCATCTATGTGGATGTGAGCAGAAGGAGACGAGCTGCTGGAAGAGGCGCTAAAGGAAGAAAACCTAGTTGAGGTAGAAGTTAAGACCGAACAGTAGAACGTTCGGTCAGTAGTATAGTTTGATGGTAAGGTGATCGTTCGATCACCTTCTCCTTTTCTTTTGTATGACCGTACGGTATTGGCTTTTGTAAACCGTTCGGTCAGACTTGCTTATCTGTATAGCTTAAATTTGTAACTCTTTCTGTAAGGCCGTTCGACCATAACCGTTCGGCTATAATTTTTACGATTAATATCTATTATCGTTTACATGAAATTCCTTTTATCAATATTAACTAGAGAATTTTCTCGAATATTAATTACAAGATAATTTTACGTATGAAAAAGTTGGTAAAAATTTCTAGTTATTAAAAGTAGCTTTGATCAATAAATTTGTCAAGTATTTATTCGATAGAAGGTGTTAAAATCGTAAGATCTTCTGCCTTTATTTTCTAATATCATACTTTGACCTTATTTATTATTATATTTAAGAGTACTATGTTTGAAAATAGTCATTTAATTCCTTAATATTTTAAAGTGTTTCGAGAAATCAAGAAATATGATAATTTGTTTAACTCTAAAAAAAAGTTATGTTTTTGTATGATTATTTGGAACTAAGACACGAACCTTGTTGATGATGCTTTACCACTACTGAACGTCAGGGATGCTCGCTCTTCCTCCATTGATATTGCCTGTTTATCCTCCTGGAAATTGTTTACACTCCTTTCACTGATGTAATGCGTTCGCCTCAATGGAAATGGGGGTACCTTCGAAGATACTCCGATGCTAAAGTCAGATGTCAGTTATGGAACCTCAGTTATCAAAACAAATGATCTTTTTCTCACAAGAAGGTCTTTCTAGTCTTAGAGCAAAACATAACTTTTTTCCTTAGCCTCTATTGTATTTAACCTAAAAATGTAAAACAAACTGATTACCTTAAAATCCGGTTAGTTGCCCTGGTAATCCGCGATATTAAAGTCAGATATTTTTGACTATTTTTTCTTCTGCTGAACTATTGGTCGAATTACTTAAATGTTGGGCTAATTGGCCCAACATTGTTTAACTTAATTGAGCGTCTGCTGAACCTGGTTTGGTCCAACTGATTGAGTGTGGTTTGACTTTTAACGTGCACTGACTTACTTGACGTGGTTTGAAGAACGCTTTTAACTTTGGTTGAATTAACGAACGTTTGGTAGAGTTGACAAGCGTTCGAGCGTTTCTACAGTAGATAGAGCGATCGGTCTTGGGTGCTAACTGCTCAGGGTAGATATTATACTATACAACCTTAACATCCGATTAGTTCTCCGTAATCGATGTTATTCTTAAAATCTGGTTAGTTGCCCTGGTAATCCACGATATTAAAGTCAGATTTTTTTCACTATTTTTTCTTCTGCTGGACTATTGGTCAAATTACTTAAATGTTGGACTAATTGGCCCAACATCGTTTAACTTAATTGAGCGTCGGCTGAACTTGGTTTGGTCCGATCCGACTGATTGAGTGTGTTTTGACTTTTAACGTGTGCGGACTTACTTGACGTGATTTGAAGAGCGCTTTTAACTTTGGTTGAGTTAACAAACGTTTGGTAGAATTGACGAACGTTGAGACGTTTCTACAGTAGATAGAGCGATCGGTCTTGGGTACTAACCGCTCGGGATAAATATCATACTATACAAGTTATTTAATAAAAATTATATACACGCACTAAAGATTAGAAAAAGGACACTGATAATAAAAAAATAATTGTTATTTTCTTAAATTTTAAAACTCAGTTAAATAAAAAAAAAATCCTTTTTTATATGCGCGATACTTTATAAAAGAGAGAGTATCAAATAAAAAACAGATGTGAAAAATTACTTAAATTTTATAAAATCCGTAGTTGTGAAACAAACAAAAAAAGTCAAAAGATTGATCATTTTGCAAAGTGAGAAAACAAACAAATGTACTCATACTGCCAAAACACATCTTAATACAATATCATTATTTTAGAAAACTGCAAGTAACACACATTAATGTTGACATAACATAAGTAAGTAACTTGATCAAGTACATGATCCAAACCTCCGAATGAAAAAGACAAGGACATAGACAACATTATCATGGACCATGATTAGCAACAAACTTTAGGAATCAGCAATTCCTATGCCACCAAAACGAGCCTTAAGCTTGTTCACTTGTTCTACATCAAGGAAGGTAGTTTGTGCAATCACGTCAGAAGGTAAGCTGGTACCAAACAACAAAAGGTCAAGAAGTTGTGCTCCAGGGTTTGCACTACTGAAAGCCAGATAAGCAGTGGCTTTATCGTTTCCAGAATTCACTTGAAAATGCAGTTGTCCTTGTGGGAAAACCATAACATCTCCTGGTTTCAATGTCTTCGAATAAAGATGAAATGGTGTCATAAAACCAGCAGTGATTTGACCTTCCGCCAGTATCAAAAGTTCAGTAGCTCCAGGGTGTGTGTGCATTGGGATTGATCCACCTTTTGCTATGTCTAACCGTGCTGCGGAAACACCAAGACCATTCAAACCTGGAAAATCAGTGACAAATGCAGAGGTTAATGCAGCATTGAAAGTGTTTGTGGTGTTTCCCGCAACCAAGCCAGAGAACACAAAGTCATCCGCCGTCACTGTGTTAGGTGGTTTGCACTGATAGCCTGAAGGAGTATCTGGACCCTTTAGGTCTGCTACACAGAAATCATTCACAGCAGCATAGGTAGTGAATGAGAGAAGACTGAAGAGGAAAAGAATCTGAGTTATCTTCTTCATCTTTCAACTTTGATGAATGAATTTGATGTGAAGGTAATGTGATGTTGGATAGCTATTTATAAAGTTATTCTTACACGTTTTCAAGGTACGTGGCCCTTAAATCCTCCACGAAAACACTTATACTCTTAAAACAGATAATAAAATAATAACATTTATATTTTTTAATTAATTCATTCTAAAAATAAATGCATGTGTATGAGCTGCATAATTACATTTTGTACACTGTACATTTTGTTCACTATTCTCTCGAAAACCTTTAAATTATTTTTAATTTTTTTTTTGTAATAAATTATATTAAGTACCTGTAGTTTTGAATAGAGGATGGTTTTCATTACTAGTTAATGCACACTTCATAAGCTATTTATCTTTTGAAGGATAATAAATTTTAGTATTTACTTTCCATTACAATAATTTTGTTAATTATTTGATTGAATATTATTCACAGAAACTGTTAATAAACTTAAATTTATTGAAAGATTATTTAAATAAATTTTATATTTTAATTTATAAACAGAAACTTCCATCAATATAAAAGCAATAAAAAATATTAATGGTAAATTACAATTATTATTATTGATATATTTTATTTGTTAATAATTAATTGTTACAACTATGAATGATAGTCTAATCGTTTTTTTTTTATATTAAGGATATATGGATGAAGAAAAAAGAATAACATAAGAGAATAAAATTGTCAAACAATATTTGAAAAGTCTTGAGAGACTTTATGTTCATATCCTCTAAATGTATGTGTCATGGTAGACAATCATTTATATTTTTTTCTTCATTACAAAATATTAAACATTGTTAATCCATGTTAAGTACAGTGAAAGCAAGGTTAGTCAAAATACAAATATACCGAGAACTCTTCAAACCACGTTCTCATCACATCATCACATCTAACTTTTCTGTAAGTTTTTCAATTTCCTTCCAATTTTTCTTTTACTATCTAGAAAATCTCACGTGTGGACTGACGGAGTAGATGAAGTTATACAAATTTAAAAATAAATATAAAAATTGATTTTTATTAAAAGTAATAATTACATATACTTATTTTTTGGACCTAGACAAATTCATATATGCCCATGAGTGTCAATTATGTTGGGCTGGATTTAATAGATAGATGGGAAAGCCTTCCTGTTACACTAAGGATGTTGCTCTCTCTACTACCCTAAGTGCTTTTGCACATCTTCATTGTTTTCTTTTATTCCAAAAATACCTTATACTTCTTCACTATATTCAATCATCTTTCTTTTTCTCTCTCCGCATTAATGGAGCATTTACATGGCTCATATTTAAACTTGTGATATATTGCAAAATTTTATTTACACTTTTTCTTAAATAAGTTTGATTCAATCTTATTTTCACTATTCAATATTTTTTTTTCTTCAAATTACTTAATAAATGATAAAGTTTTGTTCTAAATTTCTAGAAAAATGTTTACATTTAATATCTATAATTTTTAATATTATATTATGTTTTAACTTACCTACATGTTTGACTCAAATAACTTGAATAAAGTATTTAATTTATTAGATAAATAATATAAAAATATTATTAAATACTTAAAATATAAAAGAAAAGTTATTTGTTAAAGATTTAGAATTTATTAGTTCTTTCGTCATTATAAAGTTAGTATATAATAATAATAATAATATATTATTTACTATTAATACTATTATGTTTATTATTTTGTATTTCCATCTAACTTTTAAGTTTATAAAATGAAATTGGTAGAAGCACTAATATTGAAGTTTCCTCTTAATTTGATATTTTGCAATATATCACAAGTTTAAATCTAAGTCATATGAATGTTCCATTAATGCAGAAAGAGAAAGAGAAAGATTGTTGAGGATAGTGGAGAGGTGTAGGGTATTTTTGGAATAAAAAAAATAGTAGGAATGTATAGAGTATTTTTGGAATCAAAGAAAATAGTGAGAAAATGTAGAAACACCTGGGGTTGTGGATGGAGCAACACCCTTACACCAAAACCTGATCCAACAGCTCATCTTGCATATGACCATCTATGAAGACCCTCACATACAACACCATACAGAAAATATATCCAGTTTGATCCAAAACTAAGCTTTACTCCTATATAATAAATAAATTTTAAACTTAATTTAATTTTATAAAATCAGTTTATAAAATCTTATTTTTCTTTTATTATAAAATTGTTTTATTTTTAGTTATAATATTCAAATTCTGCATATATATTTTGAGTGAGTGTGAAATATTAATAAGTGATATAATAGTAGATAATACAACAAATCCAATAAACAATAAATTTTAATTTTTTTTAAGCTAAAATCTAACTCATTATTCTAGTTAAGAACTAAATTTTAAAATTAATTTAAGTTTACAAAACCAAACAAATTTTAATTCTTAATCAAAATATATAAAAAAAACTCTAAAGACTCATAAATAAAAAAGTAACAAAAAAAAAAAACAAATTCGACACATTCATATTCGTAATTAACACATACTCAACAAATAGAATAAACAACATAAATACAAATTGAAAAGAAAAACATAATAAATGAGGACAAAAAGATTTCTACCAAGAGATTCAATAAAAAGAACTTGTCAAAACTCTTAAAAGAGAAACTCTATTATGTTAAGAAAAAAAAGAATTAATAGATGAGAAATCAAAAAGAGATAAAAAAATAAAGATAATATTGATTAGACAATAATGATAATAACCAATCACTTTTCTTTTAAAAAAATTATAATTTATTGATTTTTTTTCACTCATTAAATATAATTTTTAATACCAATAAAAATTATTGATAATAGTTTAATTAAATTTTATTAACATAAGAGAAAGAAAGAAGGAAGAGGAGGAAAAGAAGGAAGAGATGGTGTTCATAGAGATAAAGATGATAGTTTGGTAATAATGATGGTAGATGTTGTCGAAGTTAAAAGGAGCTGAAAGAAGAGGAAAAGAAAACAGAATGACAAAAATAGTAAGAGAACGAGATTCTAAAAGATGAAAATAACTTGGAAATGATGATAATAGCGTTACGACTCAATGACAATCAAAAGAGAAAAAGATGTAAAAACAAAAAAATAATAAAAAAAAGACTCAATTGTGTATTTTATCACAAATTTTACTCACAAATATTTATCATAAAAAATTTAACGATGGATTTATGACTATCAACCCTTCTTGACAATACATCCATAGATAAAGTTTATGAACAATCACTTTATTGACCAATTTTTATTTATCAGTAATTTATTGATTAACACGATTTTTTTATAACTTTTGATACTATACTACGATAATCATTATGTTAGAAATTTTTTGTTAGTAATTAATAAAAATTAATTATTTCTAATTAAGCTTTAAATATCACCACCTTATTATTCAATTTAATGCATAGGGAAGGGTAGGTGGACTGACATCAGGTTCAGGTCCATGAATGTGAAAAAAAACATGTTAACTTGGATATTTTAGAAAACTTAGAATTTTTAAAATTATACTTTATTTAGTTAAAACTAAAATTTGTATACAAATAATCCTTATATATCATTTAAAAAACGTAAAAACTAATTTAATATTTTAAAATTTTATGTATTTAAATGCTAAAATAAAGATTTATATATACATACAAATCCTTATTTATTATCTTGACATCAACCATAAAAAGGACGAGCTTCTTAATTAGTTAAGAATATATATTAAACTGTTGTTTTTTGCCGAATGATAACTCCTATTGTAAGACATCCTGATACAAAATGCAAAAGAATAATAAATATAGTCCTTAAAACAAGGTTAGTTATATAAACCAACTTATTATGATCGTCTTTTCTTGTTGGTCAACATTTAATTTACTTGGTTATATTGATGTATATATTAGATACCAACTCAACTCTATTTTATACAAGCACTAATATCCGGCCATCTAATGTGCATATAGTATAATTGAAATGAATTATACTTAAAAAAGGCTAAGTCATGTATTTCTTAATATAGCTTTGTTTAAAATAAATGAAGATATAATTACACGCATTATGGTATGCACCCCTCGATCAAGTTAAAACATTAGCAAACAACTTTACTATATTTCCTCTCCTTACTTTCTATCTACCATTCTCATGCCTAAAAATAATTTTCTCAACCAAATGTAAACTATGCAGATACAATTATTTTCCATTTTCACGTGAAATATGTATGATGTTTTGTTCAATTATTAAAACTATGACAGAAAAGAGGAAGGCCATCTTTGGTCCATACTCTGGACAATGAAGGGAAAACCCATGCTACCAACTTAATTATATTTTATACAAACCAACACCTACATGCCAAGACTCATATAACACATGGCAGAAACCATTCAAGTGAATCATTAGATGGAATCAAATGACATCTTTTCTAGCCTAGATAAACAACATGTGCACTTATCAAACAAAACTTCTCACAACAAAATGACTAAAGCTGCACGTTTGGAAAAGAAGGAACAATACTCCACCAAATATTCCACCGAAAATATTTTCCTAAAATCATCAATGGCTTAAATAAAATACACTAAAAGATAACAAAAACCAGTATCCTAACACTAGTAAAAAAAATGGTTTTTAACGCATTATACACGCTTTGGTTTTGTAGAAACTGAAGCGTATCAAATCGTGATGATATTTTTGTATCAAAGTATGTACTATCAAAAGCTCACAATCCCTTATTTAGGACGTTCTAAGTTTAATTTGTCGTAGGCTCAACTTCTTCTGTTGTCTTTTAATCAAAACAATATGGTGTTTATACCTCGGTTTTGCAGGAAAACGATGCATATAGGAATTAATAATTTTATTTTCAATATTTTTTAAAGGGTTTACGCTTCAGCTGTAGTTATAACCGAGGTAATAGCCGGTTTAAATTTCAGAAACGCGAAACAAAACCACTCTTGCGATGTTCATCATCTTCCCTGCTAACACTCTCCCTTCTCTCGTCAGAGTTTCTCCTTTGCTTCCATCTACCGTCGTTTACCACCGTCATCTCGACCTCTCTGGACTATCACCACCGCCAACTGCTTTCACCGCTTCCTCAACCACGTTTATCCATTCGCATTGCACCTTTGCTTCCATCTCCGCTACCGGTGACCATTGACCACCGCCGGTGCACCATTGACTATCGTCGGTATATCCATTTATAAAATTCATCATTAATTAGAAATATTTAATTTTATTTAATTACTAACATTATAAGACAATTACTAACATAATAATTATGAGCATAATAACAAAAATTTATCATAAAATCATGTTTATCAACAAATTTCCGATAAGTAAAAATTCGTAGTAAAGTTATCGTTAATAAATTTTATCAATGGATGTACCGTGTTCAAGTATCGATAATAAAAAATCCATTGTTAAATGTTTATTGATAAATATTTTTGAGTAAAATTCGTTGATAAAATATATGATTTTATATTTTTCTTACCTTCTCTTACTTTTATGTTTTGTTTTGTTTTTTCATCTCTTTCCTTTTGATTGTCATTGGGTCGTAGTGTCATCACTGTCACTTTTAAGTTGTTTTTATTTTTTGGATATCATCTCTTATTATTTTTGTCATTCTCTTTCATTTTCCACGTCTTTCACCTTCTTCTAACTTTTCTATAATTGTCACCACCAAGTCATCATCTTTACCACTACTAACAATATCTCCTCCTCCTTTCTTCTTAGGAATTTCTTTTTTCTTCATCCATATACCCTAAATATAAAAAAAAAAACCATTAGATTATTATTCATAGTTGTGATAATTAATTATTAACAAAATAATAATAATTGTACTCTATAAATAACACTTTTTTCTGTATTCATATTGACGGAAGTTTCTGTTTATAAATTAAAATATAAAATTTATTTAAATAATCTTTCAATAAATTTAAGTTTATTAACAGTTTCTGTGAATAATATTCAATCAAATAATTAACAAAATTATTGTAATGGAAAGTAAATACTAAAATTTATTATCCTTCAAAAGATAAATAGCTTATGAAGTGTGCATTAACTAGTAATGAAAACCATCCTCTATTCAAAACTACAGGTACTTAATATAATTTATTACAAAAAAAAAATTAAAAATAATTTAAAGGTTTTCGAGAGAATAGTGAACAAAATGTACAGTGTACAAAATGTAATTATGCAGCTCATACACATGCATTTATTTTTAGAATGAATTAATTAAAAAATATAAATGTTATTATTTTATTATCTGTTTTAAGAGTATAAGTGTTTTCGTGGAGGATTTAAGGGCCACGTACCTTGAAAACGTGTAAGAATAACTTTATAAATAGCTATCCAACATCACATTACCTTCACATCAAATTCATTCATCAAAGTTGAAAGATGAAGAAGATAACTCAGATTCTTTTCCTCTTCAGTCTTCTCTCATTCACTACCTATGCTGCTGTGAATGATTTCTGTGTAGCAGACCTAAAGGGTCCAGATACTCCTTCAGGCTATCAGTGCAAACCACCTAACACAGTGACGGCGGATGACTTTGTGTTCTCTGGCTTGGTTGCGGGAAACACCACAAACACTTTCAATGCTGCATTAACCTCTGCATTTGTCACTGATTTTCCAGGTTTGAATGGTCTTGGTGTTTCCGCAGCACGGTTAGACATAGCAAAAGGTGGATCAATCCCAATGCACACACACCCTGGAGCTACTGAACTTTTGATACTGGCGGAAGGTCAAATCACTGCTGGTTTTATGACACCATTTCATCTTTATTCGAAGACATTGAAACCAGGAGATGTTATGGTTTTCCCACAAGGACAACTGCATTTTCAAGTGAATTCTGGAAACGATAAAGCCACTGCTTATCTGGCTTTCAGTAGTGCAAACCCTGGAGCACAACTTCTTGACCTTTTGTTGTTTGGTACCAGCTTACCTTCTGACGTGATTGCACAAACTACCTTCCTTGATGTAGAACAAGTGAACAAGCTTAAGGCTCGTTTTGGTGGCATAGGAATTGCTGATTCCTAAAGTTTGTTGCTAATCATGGTCCATGATAATGTTGTCTATGTCCTTGTCTTTTTCATTCGGAGGTTTGGATCATGTACTTGATCAAGTTACTTACTTATGTTATGTCAACATTAATGTGTGTTACTTGCAGTTTTCTAAAATAATGATATTGTATTAAGATGTGTTTTGGCAGTATGAGTACATTTGTTTGTTTTCTCACTTTGCAAAATGATCAATCTTTTGACTTTTTTTGTTTGTTTCACAACTACGGATTTTATAAAATTTAAGTAATTTTTCACATCTGTTTTTTATTTGATACTCTCTCTTTTATAAAGTATCGCGCATATAAAAAAGGATTTTTTTTTTATTTAACTGAGTTTTAAAATTTAAGAAAATAACAATTATTTTTTTATTATCAGTGTCCTTTTTCTAATCTTTAGTGCGTGTATATAATTTTTATTAAATAACTTATTTAGAGTTAAACGAATTATCATATTTTTTGATTTCTCAAAACACTTTAAAGAATTAAGGAATTAATTACTATTTTCAAAAAAATTACTCTTATAATTATAAATGAGGTCAAAGTATGATATGAGAAGATAAAGTTAGAAGATCTTATATATGATTTTAACACCTTCTATCAAATAAATACTTGACAGATTTATTTTAACAATATAACTAATTAATAATTTAATTTAATTTAAAATATAAAATACTTAAAGTATTAACATAATTAATATTGTTAAGGTACCAAAGCTTTTCGTATGAATTATGAATAAGGAAATGCATGCCATTTCTTTTAGCAGTAAGTTATGTTCCTTTGCACGATGCTTTCTTAGAAAGACTAAATAGCTATTGTACAAATACCAACTAATTTTACTTATGACTGTTTCTATAATAGAAAAATTTACGTGATCATTTTTAGCATAGTTTTTTTTTTTCAATCATGTTTTTTTATTTATAGAACTTAATTTTAATTCCACATATTTTTAAATATGTTATTTTTAAATGTTAGGACAATAATGTTTTAAGTTATTTATGAATGATAAAGATGGTTGTAGTTAATTTTTGATAAGTATAATAATGTATAAGTTTTGGTTAAATAATACATATTCGTAGCTGTTTTGTCTTTTGATACGTGTTTCCTTCTTTTTTTTAACCCAAGAGTTGTAAATAAACTTATAGAATTTGAAATCCATTTTAATATTTTGTTAAACTTAAAAATTTTAATTATGAAACCAAAATAACTATTATTTTTCCCTATAAAATTTATATTTGTATTAGCTAAATTTGATACTTAAAACATTATAGTCCTAACATTTAAAAATATGTGGAATTGAAATTTAGTTTCATAAATAAAAAATAAACACAATTGAAAAAAAAAACATTCAGCTAAGCTCATGTAAATTTGTCTATTAGTAGAAACAGTCATAACACTACAAAAATTATATATTATAGGAGATGTTTTTTTTCTGCGGCCGGAAAAACCTCTGGAAAATTTCGAGGTTTCAACCGCAACTATATTTTAACTTTTTCTTTTATTTAAAGAATTATGAGTAATAGCAGTGAAGTTTTTTTCTATTTTTTTTAAAATAAATTATTGGTGCGTGTTTAGTGAAATGCTGTGATTTTGTTGGGTGTTGAGTTGGGTGCATTATGAGACCCAAATAGATTTTGACATTTTGGGGTATTTTGGTGAAATTGTAATGATATTTTAAGTCGTAAGGTGTTTGTAAAATTGCTCCAGTGAAAAATCACATTTAATCTAAAACATCTTGCACAATTCTTATTTTATCTTCTTGATGCTTTACGAATCACCTTTTCAATGATGTATGTATGCAAGTGCAACACTATCTCATTTCTCTCTGAATCATGGACACATTCCAATGTTGTGTTGTATCATGCTGCACTTTTATCACTTGTGAAATTAAATACAATTGTTGGTTGCAGGATTTGACTATTGTTTTATCAACAGTTCTACCTCTGATATCTACGAATAATGACGGCAAAGATCAATCAGATTTCTCTGTGGGACTAAAGGTAATACTATTGATTTCATTAGTTGGATACTTAAGTTTTCACACATATGTTTGTAAGTGTTATATATCATAAGGAGCATATGCTTCAGCACTGCCAATTCATATCAGTCTTTGACCTGTTGTTATATTACCCCTTTATAGTAGAATAAGTAAATTGGACTACGCTTTATTAAATGTGCACATGCTATACCTGCTAATATCAATTTTTTGTTTCATGGTTTTGAGTAGGTACGAGATCTTGTTATTTCCCGTGGTCTTAATCTCATCATTGAACTAGGGAGATTACTCATTGCTAACACATGTTGCTTAGTTAACCGGGTGACAGAGGTTAAAACTAATATGGATCTAAAAACTTCATTGTAATTGATGGAAGTATGGCAAAAACATTGCTGGAAGGAGTTGTTAAGAGACAAGTATAAGAGCATAAAGTTGAGGAGTTTAATGCCATGGAAAAAGGAAAGCGTAACCGGAAGCTGGTATCTAATCCATTATTTATGTTATTGTTTTCTTTAATTTATTTATGCTTCTTTTATTCTATTTTCTAGCTAAGCATTAATATTTCCTATTGATATATTGTGATTTACTATTGATATTAATAGCTAAGCATTAATATTGGAAGATGTCATCTCTAATAATAATTATGAAGCAGAGCTTATTGATGGTGATTGAAATTCCATTGGAACTGGAACTACTGCTGCTAAAAGGCCTTATAAGAAAAAAACACATAGTATATATGTGTCATTTTTTAATTAATTTTTTTGGTTGTTGTATTGATATGATGCGCCTACATTATTATCTGTTTGTGATGTTAATATTTAATTTATTAACAGTAGATGGCACAGAGCCACTTCCTCTGATGCAAGGTGAAGGAAAAACATTCAGTTGGGTCGAAGTAGTATCTGCAATTGATAGAGATGAGAAACAATTTGGGAGAAACCCCAGTTTACATAGCAGCTGTTCTTGGAAAGACAGACTTGCTCAGCCTTTTCCCATGCCTTATAGTGATTATTTAAAGAAGATGAGAAAGTATGTTCTTATTTCTCATCATGCTATGTTATTTTTGTTGATGTGGCTTCATTAGATTATGTGTTTACTGATAGCTTCCTCTGTGGATGTACTAGGAGTGGTGAATGGGGTGATCATGTCACATTGCAGGCGACTGTAGATTGGGTACGAGAAAATAAATGTTTTCAATTTTATTTGCCTCCCCTATAATACTTTTCTTTTTTTTTTATTGTCTATGTTGTGTAATGCCTTTGCAAACGTAGTTGAGATGTTAAAGTGGAAAATCTTTCCGAATGTATTAGTTAAACAAAATAGCATTGGTTTTTTGGGCATTTATTTTATGTTCGAAGAGAAATAAGAGAAGAGTTTTTGTATTCTCAAGTACAATGAATTAGCCAACTTACAATAGGTGAGAGACAAGCTGTATATATGTGTCTAACTCTAGGAGTTTAATAAACTATAACAGATTAACATATTATAACAATACAGCTGTCACGAGGCTTAAACATAAAAAAACTAGCACTAGAAATAGTTTACAGAGTAAAATACTACTGTTACTTCTAAGGTTCAAATGTTTCAAGCTATTATTTTATTTCATCACTGGTTTATCTAAGGTTTTAAATGATTATAATTAGAATATTTATATTTAATGAAAAATGATCTGGGGCTTTAAGATTGTTATAGAGATTGGGAGCTAAGAAAGCTCTGTCCCCTTAAGTGAGTCTGTCCATCTTGACTGAAATCAGTGAAGGTACAAGGTGGCTTTAGGATACCAAAGTTGACTAAATATGAAAGTGGTTATGAATGGTGATATTTACTTTCCAAATTTGTTGATGTAAAATTTATAGTTATATTATTGTTTTGGAGATCTATTGCTTGCATTCCGTAGGAATATGAACAAAATGAGTATCCTAGGTAGAATTTAAACGGTATATCATATGTTTGAAATGGTGTATAAAATCTGATAACCATTTTGTTAACGGCTGGAAAGTAATATAAAATGTTTTCGTTGTTTGATTTGTGAATTGATTAATTTTAGAGGCAATGATGATCTCCTTGTCAAACTTTGCCATGTTTAATATAGATGTCATTAGTTTTATTTATTTGTGGCCTAAATAAATATATGATTGATTGTTTTTAGAAATAATGTATTAGATATTTCTTTTAAGAAAATTATATACTAAGTTACGAAAGTACACTATAATTTCATATCAGATCACAAAATGTCCTTTTTTATTTCTGTAGCAAAACTTATTTTAGAATTTCAAATTCTTTAACTTATATATATATATATATATATATATATATATATATATATGATCCTTTCTAATTAATTATTGTTTTCTTATTTTCTTATTTTCTTATTTTTATTGACAGATATCTCTGTTTATATCACATAATTATAGAGGAAGTAGTCTCCTCGTTACTGTTTTTGTTTATACATGTATAATTTTATTACTGTTACTTAAACTTGTATATAAGAGAATGAAAATAAATCTGATTCAGAACATTTTTTTTTTGTTAATTTTCAGGATTGAACTTATTATTATAATAGTATTTGATTTTGGTTTCAAATTATTTCTTCTGACTTATTATTAAATATATTTTATCTGACTTATTATTAAACATATTTTATAATATTCAAATCATTTGAATTAGAAGAAAATTATCTTCAGCGGTTTTAGAAACTCTACGTAACTCAGTAATTCCCGCTTTTGAAGAATTCTAGAAAATATCAGTGATTTTTATAAGAAACTTATGTAAATAGAGGTGGTTTTTGCAAACTCCCATAAACAGCTGCGTTTATATACAAAACCGCCGAAATATATTTGTCCATGGAGCTTTTCCGAACGATTTTTTCAACCACGAGAACTACACTAGGAGTTAAAACCGCTGATAAAATTTTGAATTTTTGTAGTGTAAATAAAATTAGTTAGTATTTGTACGATAGCTATTTAGTCCCCTGACTTTCTAAGAAAGCATCGTCAAAGGAACATAATTTACTGCTAAAAGAAATGGCATGCATTTCCTTATGCATAATTCACACGAAAAGCTTTGGTACCTTAATAATATTAATTATGTTAATGTTTTAATTATTTTATATTTTAAATTAAATTTTATTATTAATACATTATATTTTGTTAAAATAAATTTGCCAGTATTTATTTGTAGAAGGCGTTAAAATCATAAGATCTTCTGACTTTATCTTCTAATATCTTATATTATTGATTAATACATTACATTGTTAAAATAAATTCGTTATTTGATAGAAGGTGTTATTTTATAAAAGAGAGATTATCAAATACAAACATGTATGGAAAAATAGTTAAATTTTATAAAATATGTATAGTTTTGAAACAAACAAAAAAAAAAGTTAAAAGATCGATCATTTTGCAAGTGAGATAAAAATACAAATGTACTCATACTGCCAAAACACATCTTAATACAATATCATTATTTTCGAAAACTGCAAGTAACACCAATTAACGTTGACATAACATAAGTAACTTAAATCAAGTTTACGTACATGATGGAAAAGACAAAGACATAGACAACATTATCATGGACCATGATTAGGAACAAACTTTAGGAATAATCAATTCATTTGCCACCAAAACGAGCCTTAAGTTTCTTCACTTGTTCTACATCAAGGAAGGTAGTTTGTGCAATCACGTCAGAAGGTAAGCTGTTACCAAACAACAAAAGGTCAAGTAGTTGTGCTCCAGGGTTTGCGCTACTGAAAGCCAGAAATGCAGTGGCTTTTCCCTTTCCAGAGTTCACTTGAAAATGCAGTTGTCCTTGTGGGAAAACCATTACATCTCCTGGTTTCAGTGTCTTCATATAAAGATGAAATGGTGTCATAAAACCAGCAGTGATTTGACCTTCCACCATTATCAAAAGTTCAGTAGCTCCAGGGTGTGTGTGCATTGGGATTGATCCACCTTTTGCTATGTCTAACCGTGCTGCGGAAACACCAAGACCATTCACACCTGGAAAATCAGTGACAAATGCAGAGCTTAATGCAGCATTGAAAATGTTTGTGGTGTTTCCCGCTACCAAACCAGAGAACACAAAGTCATCTACCGTCACTGTGTTAGGTGGTTTGCACTGATAGCCTGAAGGACCATCTGGACCCTTTAGGTCTGCTACACAAAAATCATTGACAGCAGCATAGGTAGTGGATGAGAGAAGACCGAAGAGGAAAAGAATCTGAGTTATCTTCTTCATCTTTCAACTTTGATGAATGAATTTGGTGTGAAGGTAATGTGAAATTGGATAGCTATTTATAAATCTATTTTTACACGTTGAAGGTACGTGGCTCTCAAATCCTCCAGGAAAACCCTTATACTGTTAAAATACATAATAAAATAATCACATTTATATTTTTTAATTAATTCATTCTAAATAATCACATGTGTATCATCACTCAATCTTTTGATCAAACTTGAGCATGAAGTTATGAGCTGCATAATTACATTTTATATATGAGAGAATGACGTGAAACATGAACAGCCACAAGGAAAGATAACTGGTTGTCATATTAAAATTAGTGAGGATATTAGAATGAAACCCTAGATAGAAACTTTTATTTAACATGTTTATGAATTTAATAAAAATATATAAATTGTACACTGCACTTTTGTTCACTATTCTCTTTAAGACGTTTAAATAATTTTTAATTATTTTTTGTTTGTAATAAATTATATTAAGTACTATAGTTTTCAATATAGGATGGTTTCATTATTAGTTAATGCACACTTCGTAAGCTAATCGTATCTAATCTTTTGAAGGATAATAAATTTTAGTATTTACTTTCCATTACAATAATTTTTTTAATTATTTACTAAATATTACTCAGAATAACAAATTTGTTAATAAAATCAAATTTATTAACAGATTCTTTTAATAAATTTGATATTTTAATTTATGGACAGAAATTTCCGTTAATACTAAATACAATAAAAATAATTGTTAATAAATTAAAATTATTATTACTGATCAATTTTTTTCGTCAATAACTTATTATTACAATTATAAATGCCTAATCTAACTAATTTTCATATATTAAAAATATATGGATAGAAAAAACCAAAAGAAAAAGAGAAGAAAACAACGTTTCAAAACCAACGTTCACAATTAACATTTTGAATATAATATTAATATATTATCACAATCCTTGCATATGGCAAAAAAAAGTTAAAAAAAAAAGTCTTTGAATCAAACAGTTTAAAACATTAAAAGAAAAATAGAAAACTTTTATCTTGGGTCTCATAATATATAATGCATAAGCTGATATAGCAATCTTCACATATTGCAAAAGAGAGTTAAAAAAAAGTCTTTGACTCAAACAAGTCTTAGATTGAGATACTTAACTCACAATGTAGTTGGTATAACAAGTTATATGAACCAAAAACATCTTATGTGTGTTAGATGTTTATCAATCACAATATAACCCTACAATCTTTGTTGTTATGGTTGTGTTGTGTTACTAGGTCATGTGCCACTAGTGCAAAAACAGCGTATAACGTCACGTGTTCAACATCCAATCACTGAATAACCAACTTTAAAAATGACCGGTGACATTTTTGTAAATAAATGCAATTATTAAACGTCGTTTATAATTGTAATTCGACCTCAATTTGTTATATTGGGTAAATTTTGCGAAAATGTTTGGCGCAAAAGTGAAAATGTATTTACGTATGACATCGAATTCGCTAGAATTAGACATCAAAAGGATATAAAACGTCGAATGCCCCAACGTTAGATGTTAAAATGCTGGTGAATTCAATAAAAATTTGAGCAGGAGATTGAACATTCATTCACTTTATCTTAGCGCGCGATACCCTATTCTCTGCTCAAACTTTTCTGGAACAAAGCTTGACGACCATCACATGTAATCTTTCTTTCATTTGTTACAAATGCATGTTAATTAACTACTTTAGATATGATTTTCATTTGTTTTAACCAAATATTTTCGTGTTCTTGTCTTTTATAGGCGCATTCTGTTTTGTCTCTCACTGCTGTCAATACTTTATTTCGATGAATATCCATTTTTGAAGATTATTTTTCGTTTTCATTTTGAAGAACTTATTTGTTGAACTTGTTTGTTGTTTTTGTTTGGTTGAACTTGTTTGTTGTTGGTGGTGTTGTTTTGATTGAACTTATTTGTTATTTGTTATTATTGTTTGTTGTTGATTCTACACTACACATTCATAGTTCGTGCTTTATAAAATATCAAAAACTGAAATTTGTTATTTTTCTACTTAATTAAAAAAATAAAAAAAAATTGATTAACGTCGAATATTGACAAATATGTTCGACGTCAATTTAACGTCTCCCGATATGACGTCGATCTCGAATTCGAAGTGAAAGGCCAAAAAACAACAACGTTATACGGTGTTTTGTACTAGTGTGTGTGTCTGGTTTTCATGAGTTTTCTAGAGATCATGCCAAGATCTCATGCAAGCGGCCTCACTCAATACTCTTATAGGTGATTTGATCAAGTGTATGCTTCAAATCATACACCACTCATAAGAGATATGAAAATCATTAAAAAATTTATTTAAACTAAAATTCTTTCACCACATAGAAAATTAATGACAAAGTTTAGCCTCTCAATTATGTAGTCTCTAGCACTTTCACACACTATAAGAATGAACATAATTTATTAAAATCAATTTAGTGCTATCATAACTAACAAGTGACATGTTTTTACCCATATGAACCTTATTTATGGGATCCCCAATCACAAAGATTGGGTTATCATCTCTTGTTTGTTTGTAAGTGGCTTAAGTTTTATTTCTCTCAATGTTTTTAATATCATTTGTCTTTCTAGGGTTTTGGTCAGAGTATCTACTAGATTTCGTTCTGATTTCATATAATCAATGAAAATAATTCTATTCTTTAGCACCTGTTTCACCAAATTGTGTCTCAATTGTATGTCTATTCTTTCCATTGTAATTCTTGTTTTTAGTTATAGTTATTATGGATTGGTAGTCACAATGTATTGATACCGATGTGGTTGGTTTCACTCCTAGTAAAATGTTCACTAAGATCAATCACATGTGTATAATCACTCAATCTTTTGATTAAACTTGAGCATGAAATTATGAGATGCTTAATCACATTTTATATATGAGAGAATGACGTGAAACATGAACAGCCACAAGCAAATAACTGGTTGTCATTAAAATTAGTGAGGACATTTTTATTAAACATATTTTCACATTGATAAAAAAAAAGCGTAATAATACATTAAAGTCAAACCAAAACATTTGATAGTGGTTAATACATATGAAAAAAAGTTATATCTAAATTAGAGAACATTTTATATGGGACGTACTAAATTAAAGAAACGGGTAATTACATAATTTAGTAATATTTAAGGTTGAGGTATAATGTGTGGTAGATCCGAAACCCCAATAACGTGGTTACGTGGCTTAGAAACGACGTAAGGAACAGTATTAATATAAAAAATACCAGGAAAAAATTGACTAAATCTACCAGGATCTGAATCAATTTTGATTTCAACAATAATTATCATTACCAATTAAAATAGAGTTTAGACTCTTTATTATATTGATGTAATAACTTAAATCTCACTCTTTATTGATAAAACAATTAAAATGTTTCTTATTCGTTTATGATAAGACGTAGACTTGTTAAAAATCTCATCGCTTATTTTCATTATCTTTTAAATTTAATAATTTCTCAAACTCTTAACTATTTTTCTCGTCACTATGCAAAACGGCAAACCCGGAGGTGAAGTGGCCGAGGAGAAAAATAACGAGGAAGCTGAAGAAAGAGGCGATGCAACGTTGAAGAGGGAGGTAATGATGAAGAGGAGTTAAACCTACCAGCTGAAGAGGATGCAGATACTGTAGTGAACATAATAGACAAGTCTCTTTTCCCTTATCTTTTGTGTTTAGTTTACCTTGCATACCATAGATGTATGTTAATCTCTCTTGATTGTTGAACATGATATGGTGATGTCCTTATTTTTGTTTGGGTTCCACTAAATGGAAGCCTGAAATACGTAAGTGCTGCTAAGTTTGGATGCCCCCCCAATCCTTTATTTCACCACACTTGTGTGATGTGTACCTTAATCTAGACGTTACTTATAAGCAATTTGCCAGATGGATGAACTGGGATATCATGACCCAACTTAGAACACTTGCACCATTTGCTATAAATATGTAGACTCTTACACTTAGAATATGCCTATGCCAAAGTTATTTGCCTATAACTTGACACGAGTTGAGTAAACATAACGATTACCTATGCGTATTGAGTGAACGAAAGTTCACTCAAGTATATTTGCCAAATGTGATGAGAATTCATGGGGATCGTTCTTTCGCCCATCAGTTAACGCTAAGCATTCACTTAGAACATTCCTAAACTTATATGAGAGATTGAGAGTTCATGGAGAACGCTCCTCAATCATTCGGTTAAAACTAAGAGTTCACTTAAAACGTTTTGAAAGGTTGAGAGTTCACGGAGAACGTTCCTCATCACTCGGTTGACGCTAGGAGTTCACTTAGAACGTTCCCTAGACGTTAAATGAGAGGTTGAGAGTTCACGAAGAACGTTTCGCAACTCTCAGTTAACGTTAAGAGTTTACTTAGAACGTTTCCTAGACGTTACATGAGATGGCAGTACAACACATAATTGATTGAAACTGTCTTGCTTTAGTCATAGAAGATATGTAATTACAAAAGAATTCAACTAAAATAAAGCTTGACAAAAGAATTCAACTGAAATCAAACTTGACAAAAGAAGTCAACTGAAATAAAACTTGAGCTGAATTACATTCCAAGTATTGAGGATGAAAACCTCTATATCTGAACATTCCAAATTCGTTTTGTCAACCTTTGTTGCCTCGGTTCCATTTGAACTAATGTCATAAGACATTTATGTCTTAGTTTAACCGCGAATCGATGTCTATAGTTAGAAATATGTTTAAATTTTGCCATTTATAATTTTATTAATTTTGAATTTTTTTCTGAAAGGTTTACGCATCGGTTGTCTTTAGAACTGAGGCAGTAGAGTCTTATTGTCTCAGTTTTCTACTTAACCGAGGTAATAATTTCTTCGGTAGTCAAAATTCAGACCTTTCATTCTCCCCTTCCACATTCTCACCACCACCATCCTCAACTCGCACCATTCAAACTCAACGTTAGACTCACTTGCACACACAAACGTTCTTCGACATGGTGTCGGAGGAGCATAAATTCTCAGAGTTCAAGCGCCATAAGGTGCAAGATTGACTCTCTAATCTTCTTTGATAGCCCGCCTTGCTCGAGGGAGGTGACATCCAGTTCACAATGGTTGGGATGGACGACCCGAGGGTGTTGATGGAGGTCTGAAAGAGTGTTCTGGCCAAGAAGAGCAGTTCTTCGCGGAGAAGCTTCGCTGCGATGGTGCAGTGTCGAGCGATTATGAGGATCTTAAGGTCAGGTTACATTCCATGGGCGATGGGGTTCCTAAAGTTTTGAGCTTGCTTTCATTTTGATGTTCATTGTTTTGTACATTCTTTTTGTTCTTGTTTCTTGACTGCAATTGATTTTATGTAATTACTTGTATTATTTTGTAGGTATCCCAGCTAGAATATCTACAGATTCATGACTCTGTAGCTGAAGTTCTGCAAAAGATGACAAATATTGCAGGGAAATGAAAGCTTTGTTATTCAAATTTGTTAAAGAGAAATAAAAAATAAAGTCTGACGAAAACAATACCCCATACTCCCTCAATTTAAAGGAACCGAGGCAATAAACCTCACAGGCAAAAAATTATATTAAATACTCTCTACTGTTTCGGTTGCATTTAAACCGAGACGAAAGTCTACTTCTTTTTGCCTCGCTTATATATATTTTGGTTCGTCAATCACTGCGTATAAAAAAAATAACCGTTATTATTTTCTGCACTGGTGATAACTTCTTTTTTATTCAAAACCACAAAAGCCATGTTAATTTCTAACTGTCATTCACACACCATTTGAATTAATCCAAACATATATTCTAAAATAAACGAAAATAAAAGAAAGTCTTCTGATTGTGAAAAGAAGAATATGAGTTTCGGCTCAATGGAGGAAAGAAAGGGATAAAGGGGAGGGGTTTCGAAGTGAGAATGAAGGAGAAAAGAAAATAGAAGAAAACTTCGTCATTGTAGAAAGATGAATAGAAAACCTTGCTTATTTTCTTCCAACATTACCCTTACTGGATATTCGTTGATGTGAAACCCACCCTATATCATTTGAATGTATGATTTTTGGTATGTTAAAGTATCATTATTCTATCCATTTTAAATGAAAAGCTTTGATACCTTAATATTTTAATTATTTTATATTTTAAATTAAATTATATTATTAATACATTATATTGTTAAAATAATTTTGTCAAGTATTTATTTGATAGAAGGTATTAAAATCATAAGATCTTCTGACTTTATCTTCTCATATCTTATATTATTAATTAATATATTATATTGTTAAAATAAATTTGTTATTTGATAGAAGGTGTTAAAATCATAAGATCTTCCGACTTTATCTTCTAATATTATACTTTGACCTCATTTATTATTATATATATCAAGAGTAATGTTTTTGAAAATAGTCATTTAAGTCCTTAATTCTTTAAAGTGTTTTGAGAAATCAAGAAATATGATAATTTGTTTAACTCTAAAAAAAGTTATTTATTAAAAATTATATACACGCACTAAAAATTAGATAAAGGATACTGATGTAAATAATAAAAAAAACAATTAACATTTTCTTAAATTTTAAAAATTACAGTTAAATAAAAACAACTTTTTTTTATATGCGCGATACTTTACAAAAGAGAGAGTATCAAATAAAAACATGTGAATAAATACTTAATAAAACTTAAATTTTATAAAATTTGTATAGTTTTGAAACTAACAAAAAAAAAAGTTAAAAGATCGATCATTTTGAAGGTGAGATAAAAATACAAATGTACTCATACTGCAAAAACACATCTTAATACAATATCATTATTTTAGAAACTGCAAGTAACACCCATTAACGTTGACATAACATAAATAAGTAACTTGAATCAAGTTTACGTACATGACGATGAAAAGACAAAGACATAGACAACATTATCATGGACCATGATTAGCATCAAACTTTAGGAATGATCAATTCATTTGCCACCAAAACGAGCCTTAAGTTTCTTCACTTGTTCTACATCAAGGAAGGTAGTCTGTGCAATCACTTCAGAAGGTAAGCTGTTACCAAACAACAAAAGGTCAAGTAGTTGTGCTCCAGGGTTTGCGCTACTGAAAGCCAGAAATGCAGTGGCTTTTCCCTTTCCAGAGTTCACTTGAAAATGCAGTTGTCCTTGTGGGAAAACCATTACATCTCCTGGTTTCAGTGTCTTCATATAAAGATGAAATGGTGTCATAAAACCAGCAGTGATTTGACCTTCCACCATTATCAAAAGTTCAGTAGCTCCAGGGTGTGTGTGCATTGGGATTGATCCACCTTTTGCTATGTCTAACCGTGCTGCGGAAACACCAAGACCATTCAAACCTGGAAAATCAGTGACAAATGCAGAGGTTAATGCAGCATTGAAAGTGTTTGTGGTATTTCCCGCAACCAAGCCAGAGAACACAAAGTCATCCGCGGTCACTGTGTTAGGTGGTTTGCACTGATAGCCTGAAGGAGTATCTGGACCCTTTAGGTCTGCTACACAGAAATCATTCACAGCAGCATAGGTAGTGAATGAGAGAAGACTGAAGAGGAAAAGAATCTGAGTTATCTTCTTCATCTTTCAACTTTGATGAATGAATTTGGTGTGAAGGAAATGTAAAGTTGGATAGCTATTTATAAAGCTATTCTTACACGTTTTCAAGTACGTGGCTCTTAAATCCTCCACGAAAACCCTTATACTGTTAAAACACATAATAAAATAATCACATTTATATTTTTTTTAATTAATTGATTCTAAATAAAATCCATGTGTATCATCACTCAATCTTTTGATCAAACTTGAGCATGAAGTTATGAGCTGCATAATTACATTTTATATATGAGAGAATGACGTGAAACATGAACGGCCACAAGCAAAGATAACTGGTTGTCATATTAAAATTAGTGAGGATATATTAGAATGAAACCGTAGATAGAAACTTTTATATAACTTTTTTATGAATTTAATAAAAATATATAAATTGTACACTGCACGTTTTGTTCACCATTCTCTTGAAGACGTTTGAATTATTTTTAATTATTTTTTGTTTGTAATAAATTATATTAAGTACTGTAGTTTTCAATAGAGGATGGTTTCATTATTAGTTAATGCACACTTCGTAAGCTAATCGTATTTTATCTTTTGAAGGATGATAAATTTTTGTATTTACTTTCCATTACAATAATTATTGACAGATTCTTTTAGTAAATTTCACATTTTAATTTATTGTGAGAAATTTTTGTCAATGACTTATTATTACAATTATAAACGTCTAATCTAATGTTTTTTTTATATTAAGAGTATATGGATGGGAAAAAAAGGAAAAAAATAGAAGAAAAAATGAGAAGGAGGTGGTAGTGGTGGTAACGATGGTGGCTTGGTGGTGACGATGATTGTGGTTGTGAGAATTAGAAGAAGATGAAAGGAAAGAAAAGGGAAAGAGAAGACAAAAATAGTAAGGGATGAGATCTTAAAGGATGAAAATGACTTAAAAATTACGATGATAACACTACGATTCAATGACAATCAAAAGAAAAAGATGAAAAAACAAAGAACAAAATAAGAAGAGGAAAAGAAAGAAAAATATACAATTGCATATTTTATAAAAAAAAAAATGTTACCCATAAATAAATTGACTAACATTTAAGGATAAATTTATGATTGTGATAGGGTATATCATTAATAAAGTTTATCAATAATTACTTTACTAATAGAATTTTACCTATTGGTAATCTATTGATAAAAATAATTTTCTGATAAATTTTTACTATTACCGATAATTGTATTCGTAATTTTCTTATAATGTTTGTAATTAAATAAAAATATTTATTTCTAATTAAGCTTTAAATATCACCACCTTATTATTATAGGGAAGGGTAGGTGGACTGACATCAGGTTCAGGTCCATGAATGAGAAAAAAAACATGTTAACTTGGATATTTTAGAAAACTTACAATTTTTAAAATTATACTTTATTTAGTTAAAACTAAAATTTGTATACAAATAATCCTTATGTATCATTTAAAAAACGAAAAAACTAGTTTAATATTTTAAAATTTTATGTATTTTAATGTTAAAATTAAGATTTATATACATACAAATCCTGAAAAGGACGAGCTGTTTAATTAGTTAATAATATAAAAGCTTTTAAACTAATAATGCAATTGTGTATATTAAACTCTTGGTTTTTGCCGAATGATAACTCCTATTGTAAGACATCCTGATGCAAAATGCAAAAGAATAATAAATATAGTCCTTAAAACAAGGTTAGTTATATAAACCAACTTGTTATGATAGTCTTGTTGGTCAACATTTAATTTACTTGGTTATATTAATGTATATATTTGTACGTGAAAGTGAGAGTTCCTTACACGCCAATGATCACTTCCAGCAAATCTTATCTTTTAGAAAAAGAATCAATTAAAAATGAGTTTAAACAGTGATCACACTCATCAGATCTATAGTATAAATAAACAGTGATCACTTATCAGATCTATAGTATACATTTGTTTTTGTGTAGGCTTAATAGGTTATTTAGTTTCCAAGTTAAGAGTTAATTTTTATTTAGTATCCGGTTTTAAAAATGAAGACATTAGGTTCTCAAGTTATGAAAATTGTGTAAATTAAATCATGTTCGTTAGAGTGGTAGCAACGGTGTTAAAGGTTAAAAGATATGGCAAATTATTTATTCAACTTCCCTTTTAGGTTTGGCTAGGTATGAAAATGTCCTTTTTATTTGGAAGAACCAAATGCATACAGATTTGGCTCAACATTTTAATCTCCAACGAGCTTAGGGGAAGGAGGTGATTTAAAGGTTTGGAGCTGAGGTGGGGTGTCCTAAGTTGTTCGTCCTAACTCAGTTTGTGAAGTTCGTTGTTTCTGAGGTGGGTGCCCTAAGTTGGGTGGTTGGGATTGAGGTGGTTTTGTAGGTGTCGAGGAAGCAATATTGTGTGGTTGGTGGAGGCAATATCAATGAATCAATGCTCGTCTTGCTCATGGGAGACCTCACGTGGTGGTTCATCAGGGGGAATGGTTGGCAGGCAAATATGTTACTATAGAGAGCTTGCCGTATTAAAAGTCGCAAAAACTGTAAAGAATTAAGGGAAGCATTTTTGGGGTGCCCTAATTACAAGGTATTTTTTGTACGTTGTGTTTTGATTTTGGGGTACATTAGTTCAGTTTATCCTGAGATGTTTTCGGTTGGATGTTTTTAACAGTGGAGTCGAAACGAGGAAGTGCGAGGATGTAATTTCTTCAAATGGCGCACTGAAGATTACATGGATGAAAGGGATAGTACAATTGAATGGCAAAGGAGAAATATAATTTGTTTGGCAAAATCACTTGTGATTTGTCAGAGAAGGGAGAAGGTGTTGTTAGGGTTTTTATGTTTGATGGGGTTGATTAACATCATCTTTGTATGTATTTTGTTTTAATTTTGTTCTAGTGGTATTTGATGAGGTTATAATGTAATGTTTGTTAGTTAATGACATTGTTCGTGTAATGAGATTTTGTTTCTGTTATTGTTCAAGTCAATGTTATGTAATTTACATTGCCCTGTCATTAACAGCCAATGAATGAACATCACATAAAATTATAGACTTTCTTTATTTTTCATCAGCATAAAGGTATACAAACCATCAATATTGATATTGTGTTGAAAGCATCAATATTGACAAGGTCTACAAAGTCATTAAACATCACATAAGAAGGTGCCAAAGCTTCAATTTTAACAACCTGGCAAACATTGCAGGTTATAGTTTTAGAAGATAAAACATCAGAGCTGTTCCAAAATGATATCATATTGATGATTAAAGATCACTTAAGAAATTACATCACAGATCATCCATAATACATGACATCCAAAATATAGTTAGATAGTGCAAAATACATCACATCCAAAATAATATTGAAGGTCAAACATGACCTGAATATGTCTTAGCAAAACTACTTAAAGTTGAAATTACATATCCAAAATACAAGTCAAAGTTCAACAATTTTTAAAGTGTTGTTGCAGTGTGATCGATTTAGGGTTCTTCAGTAACTTGACTTGGTTGAGTGGGTTGTGGTATAGCTTGGTGGTCTTCTTCTTGAGTAATCTAACTTGCTTGAGTGGGTACTGGTGTAGCTTCTTGGTGTTGTTGTTCAATTGGTTGAGTGGAGTGTGGTGTTGCTTGTTGGTGTTGTGCTTGAGGGCAATTAATTCTTCTATGCCCTAGTTGTCTACAAATGCCACACCTCTTTGGGATTCCAGTTTGGCCAAGTTGTGTATCATCCCTTATTTGCTCCCAACTCTCCAGTCTTTTTTTTTCTTGGTCTACCTGGCAACACCCTTTTCGGAGGAGGTAAAACATCAGCATATGAAAACCTTTCCCATAGTTCAGGTCCATAGACAGGGAAAATTAATGGAATGTAGGTTTCTTCATAAGTTGAGGTTCTAAACCAAATTAGGATGTAGTCTTCTGCATTGATGTTTAAAAATCTCATGGCAGTCAGTGCATGACAACAAGGTATTTTTGTTACAGTCCACTTCCTGCAGCTACAATCTCTTTTCTCTACATCAACCACAAACTTTTTAGCAATATTTGAAGTATGGCTGATCTCAAAAACTTGCATACCTGACCAACTGCCAAAGTATTCAAAAACAATATTAGGAAGAAATTTACAATGGAATCAGTCAAATAGAAAATGAGTAAGTGTTTTTGTAGTTTACTTACTTAGGTATCCAATATTGTGTCTGCTGTAACTTCTTGTGTAGTCTCTTTTGAATTTTGGGACAAATGGGACCATGAAACAACCTTATCTTCTCTCTATTGGATGCCCACCTCTTCATCATGTAGCTACGAATCTCTTCCAACATTGTTATGATTGGTTTCCCCCTAGATTCTAAGATGACGTTGTTAAAAGCTTCAGATATGTTATTGACAAGTGTGTCATAAACAGGTGTTCCTGAAAATCTTGACCTAGACTAAAATCTGCAACAACAGAAACTTAAGTATTTGTAAAAGAAATATGCATTCAGTTAAATATGAAATGTAATGTGAACTTGAAATGTACTTGCCTTGGTGGAATAGCTATCAAGTATTTGAAGGCCTCTTCGTTGACTTCCTTGATTTGTCTCATCATTGATTCCCAAGCTTGGGGGTGTGTTGCTGCTGCTGCCTTCCATAGTAATTGTCTTAGATTTAGGCCAAGATATTTCTTCCTAAAATTTGCATAAATGTGCCTTACACAGAAACGTTAGTCCACACCAGGTAAAAGTTGTTGTATAGCTGACAGAAGTCCCTGTCACAATAATGAATGAAAGTCAGTTTTATATTGGGATGGTGAACATCCATAATCAATGAAAAGGTACTTATTTACTTACTTTCTGTTGATCCGACACAAAGGTACACCTTGAACATAATCCCCTCCTCCAAGATTATCAATTAATCATTCTAAAAACCATGTCTCTGTTTCCTTATTCTCTACTTCAACAACAGCATATGCCAAAGGTACCATTTGGTCATTACCATATCTTCCAACAGCAGTTAAAAGCTCACCTCCATATTTGCCTTTTAAAAAACATCCATCCAAATGTATAATAGGTCTACATGAGACAAAATTGTCCTTACATGCTTTGAAACACACACACATAAATTCTTTTGAATATAACATTATCCTCATATTGTTCCACACTCAATTTCACTGTTGACCCAAGGTTTGACCTCAGCAATTCTTGTGCATAATCATACAGTCTTTCATATTGTTGTTTGAAACAACCATCAATGTTGGTTGTTGCCATTGCTTTTGTCCTAGTTTTTGTAGACCTTGAGACACCAATGTTCCATTGTTTAGAAAACTTAGTGTGTAGATTTTTCAGATTTATATCTGGATTTGCTTTCATGCTCTTCTCTAATTTGCCACTAAACCATTTTGAGGTAACTAAACCAATGTTGAATTCTCTACTACACGTATGTCTCTCTATGATCTTCCTTAGTTGCCATGTACTTTGGGTACTCTTATATGCACAGTATGCATACCATGGACATTTCCCTTGTGAACCACAATATTTAACACAAATTCTTCTCTTGTCATTCTTAGAAATCTTCAACTTCCTACCATTATGCACTCCATAAGTACTAATTGCATCAGTGAAATCTTTTTTTCAGGAAAGTAGGTCCCTAGTTGCCATTTATATTCTTTCATACTTACGGGCTCTAAGAAGATCCCAAAATCTCCATTTTGGGGACTTTCATCATCTGAGTCATCACTTTCATATATACTGCCACAACTATCATATTCCCACTCACTATCAGATAAGCCCCTAGCTTGTGCATGGAAGTTTGAGGTAGTGCATCCACTTCCTGTACCCATTTCAAGAAACACATTACCTTCGCAATTTTGTTGTTCAAGTTGTTCATCAACATCCACACCAACATCCACAAATTCATCTTTACTCAAAGAAGCCTCTTCATCAGACCCTATCCAACTACTAACATCAAACTCCTCTTGCACTTCGTCAACACCTACTGTCTCATGGCCAACTTCACCAACATCTCCAACTTCAGCACCTTCACCACCTTGTCCAACTTCATCATCATCACCCCCTTCACCCTCTTCTCCAACTTCAAAAATACCACCACCTTCACCCTCTTCTCCAAGTTCAGAAACATCACCAACATCTCCAACTTCTCCAACTTCAGCACCTTCACCACCTTGTCCAACTTCACCATCATCACCACCTTGTCCAACTTCACCACATTGTCCAACTTCACCATCATCATCACCTTCGCCTTGTTCTCCAAATTCAACAACATTTCCACCTTCACCCTCTTCTCCAACATCTCCAAATAAATCATGTTCTGTCTCATCACCATCATGTCCAACATCACTAACTAAACCATCTTGAGCACCTTCACCTTCACCATCCTCACCACGTTCTTCTTTAACCCCTTCAACAAGTTTACCTTCACCATCCTCACCTTCTTCACCAACATCATATTCCAACCTATTAATATAATCAGGTTCGGATACCATGTGAACCACAAACAAATGAGCTTTACCATTCAATAACGCAATGCTCACGATATGCATTGCTCCTATGTCATCACTTAATAATTCCAACCAATCTTCTAATACACGACCGCCCAGGGAATACCACAACTCCTTAACATTTCTATATCCCATCTCCTTTAGTATGACCAAGATTTCAAAATAACTCCATCTATTCGTGTCAACGACCAAGGTACTAGTTTCACCTCCATGGTATCTAAATGACCCATCATTTAGAAACTTACCCCCATGGTGAAACACATTTCTTGCACACCTCACATCCACACTCAGGTCAACGTTTTCAATTTTAATGCCATTAAATGATGATGACTTAATTTACACAATTTTCGTAACTTGGGAACCTAATGTCTTCACTTTTAAAACCGGATACTAAATGAAAATTCAGCTCTTAACTTGGAAACTAAATAACCTATTAAGCCTTTTGTGTATTCCAATGCAAAACATGGATTTTGAATGCATATTTTCTCACCACATATGTGCCTTTAATTTTAAAATTTTCGAAAACACCATTCAAATTCTAAATTTATGAAAAAAGGCTTTTTTATTTATTTATTATATTATTTGTACCTGAAAATAAATAATAAATCACTAAACATTTAATATTTCATTTTAATAACATATCACTAATAAAATAAATATAGCATATTTTAATATTTCAGAAAAAGATAATTCACAAGTAAACGAGGCTATTACAATTAATTTAAAAAATAAACCATAATAATTTAATGTGCAAAAAGATAAATTCTAAGAAATTCTAAATGTGTATAACCAAACTACAAAAGATAAATATAAACAAAACAAACTTTGTTCCAAGTAAGTAATGACACCATTGCTCTCTTAAAACATCAATTTTTACTTCTTCACCTACTCATACTAATTAATTAAGGTGTTAATTATAAAATAAGAAAACAAAAAAAAAACCTTAACAACACAACAAAAGATAAACTAATTTATAAACAAAGTTTTCATATAACAAAACACAAGTTAAAATCAAACAAATATATCTCAAGTAAAGATTAAATCAAACTCAATTACTAGATACATGCATTGGTATTAGACCTTAGCAAGTTTTGTACTTTTGGTAATATCTATTGTTCATTACACTAATACAATAAAGGGAAACAAGAGCGGTTATTTTTGTTTAGACGCAGCGGTTCCACAACTGTGGCATATACAAGCGAGGCATATACAGGTGAGGCAAAAAGGTGTGTGCTTTTGTCTCGATTCAAATCCAGCCGAGGCAATAGAGGGATTTTTTTATCTTTTTTTGGTGTTTTTTTTTTTTTGTTTTCACAGAACCAAAACTAAAACCCTAAAATCACAGAACCAAAACCCCAAATCATAGTGCCATTTTTTACGTTGCCATCACCGGATACTCAGTCCTTCTCCCTCGTTGTTGTCACCGGAGGTTACTCGCGATGCGTCACCGTCATCTTTTCTCACCACTCCAACGTTGTTCACACAAAGGCTCGGTCCTGAACTCGTGTTTGCTTCGAAGGAGGAAAGCATCTACGATCCCACCACCACAAGAACACCCACTGAGACGCCATAAAAAGAAAACCATCCTTGCGACGCTTGAACCAAGATGAAAGAAAAAGAGGAAAAGGGGAAGAAGAGAGTGGCGCTACCTCCTCTTACATTGCAAGCCAGAAAAGAAAGGGGAAAGGAGAAGGTCTACCCGCGCAACCAAGGACCCTGGAAGTCCACCACGGCAGAGGGGACCGAGACAATGCGGGCGGTGGTGCAGTAGTAAGGCGGCAAGGCAAAGAGCAGTGGTGAGCGGTGAGGCAGCGTTTCGCGCAAAGATTTTGGAAGAAGAGTAGTGAAACTGAAAATGAGTTTTGGTTTTGAACCCTCAAAGATGCTATTACCTCGGTTAAGTAAACAACCAAGGTAATACGTCCCTTATTGCCTCGGTTAAAATTAAAACCCAGGCATAAACCCCTCAGAATAATATTCAAAATAATAATAAAATGACAAATTTGAAAATATCTTCCACTATAGGCATCAGTTCGCAGTTAAACCGAGGTCGTATCCCCATTCGAAAAAGTGATTTAGTTCAAAAGTTTGATCTACAGTGTCAGTGGCAAGGGTTTCTGCCTCAGTTCTTTGAGCAACCGAGGCAGTAAACCTATTTCCAAAAAGCTATCAGATCAAATATTGATTTTTTAAGAAGTCAGCAGGGTTTTCTGCATCGGATGTTTATAGAACCGAGGCAGTAGCCTCCTTTAGACATTGGTTCATGTACAACCGAGAGATATATGTTTTCTAAAACTACGAAAATGTCATCGTTCTTTGTACGCTTCGGTTTAAGTAAAACCGAGGCGTATATAGCGCATTAAAAACCCTCTTTTTTACTAGTGTTACCAATAAGTTTCACTCTATCAAACACAAGGTTAGTCATTTCTCATCTTATGTCAAGGTAAAACCTTTAGACTAGGACATTTTGCTACTCTAATCACATACTTTATCCTCTTCTACATGAATCTGTTACCAATGAAGAGCATTGGTATCTTGAAGTTACTATAAAATTTTGATGATGATAAAAGCTGAAGAATTGAAGACTCTAAATGCATCTTTGTTAAACGCATTTTGTAGAAACAAATGTATAGGATAAAATGTAATGATGTAAAAACTCTTAGAAGTTTTCGTATTTAGTAAGTCATTTCACAAATAATCGATTATCAAGAGGAACAATCGATTATCACGAGCCAATTTAGAAAAGAGTTGCTTGCGCAAATAATCGATTATTACACAGAATAATCGATTATCACTATTTCATTTAATTCTGTCAAAGTCTCTGGAATAATCGATTATTGCTCAGGATAATCGATTATCACTTTTTTGAAAACCCCATAACGGACACAAATAATCGATTATCACTTTTTGATAATCGATTATTAGTGGCAGTTGGAAGATGTCTTTTCAGTTTTTGACCTTGCACGAAACTAGGCTTATAAATAGAGGTCTTCACAGCTCTTAAAAAAACTTTTCAATTGAGAGTATTAGAGCTTTGTGCCTAAGGGAAGCTCTTTGTGAGTGAAAAGGATCTATGCCATTTTGAGAATACAATTTGTCTGAGGAAGTTCTCAAAGTGATAGAGTGCTCTTTGTAACGCCCCGGCAACTCACAGGGACCGTCGACTGCCCCCACAGATCACCACCATGAGTAGTCAAATCAATTCCTTTAAGCTATCCTTCAACCGTATAGTCCCATACCTATACAGTCTCCAAATCCCTCTCATTCCGGTGTATGTTCGATTCGTCCATGTACCCCTTCCACCCGAAGCTGCCAGGAGCCGCTCCTTGTCTGTGCCCCCTGCACCATGCTTCTTGCACCGGCGTCACTCCCCGCCCTCGTCTCCGTGCCCGGGTGTCACATGCCCACCAGCTTTTGCTCTGGTTCGTCCTCGAACCACACCGTACTGGGAGAGGCTAGGCTCTGATACCATCTGTAACGCCCCGACAACTCACAGGGACCATCGACTGCCCCCACAGATCACCACCAGGCTTTCCAGTGTGCTTTGTCCTCACTCGCACACTTTCCGAGAAAACTTCCCAAAAGGTCACCCATCCCAGAATTGCTCCAGGCTAAGCACGCTTAACCATGGAGTTCTTATGAGTCAGGCTACCAAAAATGCATTTGCTTTTCGGTAGCCTGACTCATAAGAACTCCATGGTTAAGCGTGCTTAGCCTGGAGCAATTCTGGGATGGGTGACCTTTTGGGAAGTTTTCTCGGAAAGTGTGCGAGTGAGGACAAAGCACACTGGAAAGCCTGGTGGTGATCTGTGGGGGCAGTCGATGGTCCCTGTGAGTTGTCGGGGCGTTACACTCTTGTCTGGTCTTATGAATAGGAGAAGCTCGCGCTTTGTGTGTCAAAGGTCGGAGCAGTTCTCTTCAAGTTGACAGAGCTGTTGCTTCCAGTTCGTACGTCGAAGGAAGCTCTTCCGGTTCGTTTGTCGAAGGAAGGTGTTTTCTATTCTTTGCTCATTTCATTTATCTTGTAATCTGTACAACTATATTTTTAGTGAAAAAGGTTAATCATTATTTATAGTGATTAACGACTGGACGTAGAATCTTTTGATTCGAACCAGGATAAAAATTTTGTGTTGATTTTCTTGATCCCTAAACTCTTAGCACATCAACTGTTCGATAAAAGTTTGCTAAGAAAATCAATTTTTGAACCCGACTATTTTAACTTGTGTTGTGATCGTTACACACTTTCCGCTTTATTAATTTATTCCGCTGCGCGACTCTATAACGGTACCGATTGTTCCGACAGAATCTAGATGGTTATTAGAGTATAAAGATATCTTCCTATACTGAATCCTTAAATCAATGCATAAACTAAATAACTAATGCTTAATCCAACTTAGATTAGAGCACACTAATCTCAAACAACTTATGCTCATAGGATTACAATGCTAACATCCAACTATCATTCAAATAACAAATAAACTTTTATATAATTGAAAATACTGAGAAGCTCTACTAGTCTCGCTTAACGAAAACATACACTAGCCCTGCAAGTAGTATTAGAAGGTTGACTTGCTCAGTGCCTAGAGGTCTTTCGCAATGACTTTATCATTGAAACAAATTTCAAAATAAATCACCAAATGAGAGCACCACTGAAGCTTCAAGGAATTTACGTGCCAAAATTCTCCCAACGAGAACAACAGATAAAGCTCTCTGGAAATTAATTTCATTTTCGCCCAGTGGAGCACTTTTACTCACTCGGTGAGTCTAGTCACCTAACACTACTTCTAGCAATCTCGCCTAACGATCAAGTCTCGTCCAATAACCAAATCACTCCCAATAACCAAATCTCTCCCAATGACTAAAAGTCTTTGAAAAATTAATTATGTGAACTCATATAACAAGTCTGCATAATTTCATAAAGAGAAATCTGCAAATTCTAGACAATCTCAAGCAAACAAAATTTCATTCAAAAGCTTCATACAAACCACAAAACATACCAAATGCAAATTGACAAATGAAACTAACAAAAATCACCAATCCATATCTAACTCACTATAGAACAATAAAGATTTCACGATACATGCATACATCTCAAAATGGAATGCTTCAAACCAAGATTCATAACTCAATCTAACAATTCATGTAATTCAATCATACTTTTATAGTCTCAAAGCCAAATTCCAAAGTTGAACAGTTCCAAACTTAAAAAAATCAATATTAACTTCCCTTACCTAAGAAACAACTTAAACAACTCTAAGAACTCAAATCACCTTAAGACTCACAATATGTTCTTTTATACCTAAGAATAACACAAACACAATTGTATCACTTATTTGTAAAGAATCGTATATAAATGATTCTAAAAACACATACAAATAAAAATAAACTCACATGTAAAGAACTAGTTATGAAGATTACTCTTGCAATCTCCAATCTTCAAACAAATGAATGAAGAATGAGAAAGCTTTAAAAAAATGAAAGAACTCTAAAATTTGATTTTAGAAAAATAATGTGTTTCTAAATAATAAACTCGAATATAATTTTTCTATCATAATAAAATATTTTAATATTAAAATAAATGATATTTTAAAAACATTAATCCTAAAATTCCATTTTTATCACGTCTTTATAAAATGAGAGTAATTTTTCGTAGCTTTTGCTTCTACAATCATCACTAAATGCAACCCTACATTAATAGAAAAAAAAATAAAATATCATTTTTCACTTTGGTGTGCATTTACATATTAAAATATCATTGTCTGAAACGAATTTCATGTATTTTGAAACGGTTTTCTGAAAACCCATTCCAGAAAAATAATTCCTAATATACGTTTTAGAAAACTTGTTCCAAAATTCTGTTATGGAAAACTTATTTCAAAATACTTCATGCTTTTCAGAAATTCTATTTTAAAGAACTTATTCAGAAAAATTGATGGGTGTTGCTGCATCTACCACCCTAACTGCTCTCTAGACCTCCTTATTAATTTTTTTTATTTCAAAAGTATTTTACATCTTTCCAACAATTTTTCTTTTTCTCTCTCTCTGCATTCACGAAACATTTACATGGTACTGCATATCAGATGTTAGGAAGAAATAAATCGTATTAAAAAGTGATCGTGCATTATTTGATTGTCAACCAAATAACTCAAGAGACCATCCAACCCCTACCAAAGGTCAAAATGCGACACATATGACAGGAGAAAATTATTGTCACTGTAGACACAAACAAAACAAATAAACGAAATAGTGTAAGCAAAAACAAATTCTCTTCTCGGAACCACACAAATCCAGCATAACGAAAGTCCAGATTGTCAAAGTTTTGGGCACAATATACAAGACAAGACAGTAAAATACAATCATTCAGAAAATTAAAAACTAGAAGTTAGTCGTAAATATGATATGTGGTTATGTAAAGTTGTCATGTAAATGCTCTGTCAATACAGAGAAAAAAAAGAGAGAGACGGTTGTGGAGAGGTGTAGAGTATTTTAAAATAAAAAAAGTTAATAAAGAGATGTAGAGAGCAGTTGGAATAGTGGAGGGAACAAATCCCAAAATTGATTAGTGTTAAAACTCATATTATTAAAATTCTAAAATCCTTGTTCTGAAATTTTTCAGAACAGACTATTCGGAAATCACTTTCATAAAAAAAGTAAAATAGCCATTTTGAAAATTTAGGAGGTGTGCCAAGAAATTGTGGGGCTTCAAGAAGCCAAAACCCTCTTTCAATTTGCTCTATTTGGCCCAATCAGTTATCGTGTGACTACCAAAATTTTGACCCTATATCCATCTTTCCCCCAAAAACGCAATTTATAAGATACGATTTTGGTGCACGAAAAAAAAAAAAAAAAACTTAATGAGTAAAAGAGTGTTTATTGAAGACAACTAGTCAGATTCTTTTTTCGGAAATTAAAACAAATCTTAGAGACCAAAAGGTTTATAAAATGGTTTAGAAACCATTTTCAAATGACTGTGACTGATTTAAAAACCAAATTTAGAATTGATTTGAGATACTGATTTTTTTTTTTTCATTTGATGCTTAATAGTTGCAATCACTAAATCAGCTAGTCTGATATTATGTAATCTAGGATAAAGTATAATTTGCATATAACATCTTATTTCACATTGATAAAAAAATGCATAATAATACATTAAAATCAAACCAAAACATTTGGTAGTGGTTAATACATATGAAAAAATTATATCTAAATTAGAGAACATTTTATATGGGACATACTAAATTAAAGAAACGGGTAATTACACAATTTAGTAATATTTAAGGTTGAGGTATAATGTGTGGTAGATCCGAAGCCTCAATAACGTTGTTACGTGGCTTAAAAACGACGTAAAGGAACAGTATTATTATAAAAAATAACAGGAAAAACTTGACTAAATCTACCAGGATCTGAATCAATTTTTGATTTTGACAATAATTATCAATACCAATTAAAATGGAGTTTAGACTCTTTATTATACTGGTGTAATAACTTAAATCTCACTCTTCATTGATAAAACAATTAATTTTTTTCTTATTCGTTTATGATAAGAGATAGACTTGTTAAAAAAATCTCTTCGTTTATTTTCATTATCTTTTAAATTTAATAATTTCTCAAATTCCTAACTATTTTTCTCGTTATTAAAAAACTATTATTTAATAGAAGTTTATTTTTCAATTTGTGAACGATTTTATCCTTCGCAGATTAATTTGCGCGAGTCTTTTAAACCTTCATAATTAGAATCATTATAATTGATTTACAGTGTCATTTTAGTATTAAATTTATATTATGGAGATTTTTTTTATGAAGAATTTTATCTGTTTATTAGTGGATTATTATTTTGTGGAGGGTTGAACCTTCTTTATTTATATTACTCATTTATATTCATAATTTCTTTATTTAATGAAATTTAAGATTTTTAGAAATTAAAAAGAAATATTTGTTTTTATTTTCTTTCTTAAATATCAAATATCTTATAGATAACATAATGCATAAATTAACTATATTATGTAATATTGATGTTGTTAAAAAATATAGGTCTATTCTAACCTTACATTTATTATCGGTTAAAAAGGTTACACATTTCTTCAATTTTCTCTTAAATTTAAAACCATATTTTCAATCAAGTATATGCATATTATAAACATATTGTTAAATATTTAAAGTTTTTGGATTACACATATTTACGTATGATTTTAAAATTTTAAAATATTTTAAAATTTATATTTATGTGAGTCTTAATTTAAATTTAAAAAATCTATGTAATAATATGTTTAGATATTTGTACCCCTCTTATGTAATCTGTAATTAATAATATTAATTTTTTTTCACCTCCTTAATTCTTAGAATTTTATTAGAGTGTATTGATATGCAAATGCACTATTATTTGGCTTAGTTGCAAATCATCTACACAAGACACATCTTGGTACAAGTGATACTACGACATCATTCTTGAATAACAAAAGTAAACAATATCAGATGGAAGATATAATTAAGTAAACTAATCAAGTTGAAGCAGATCTTAACTTAACCCTACTTCCCAACGTGCTCCCTATTTCATGAAATCTTCAACATCAAAATGGAAAATACATGCAAAACATCATTATTGACTGTGATCAGAAACAAAACAAACATAGGAACGATGAACGATGAACTCATGAGAAATATTCCTATCCTCTGCCACCAAAACGAGCCTTAAGCTTCTTCACTTGTTCATAATCAAGCAAAGTAGTTTGAGAAATCAACTCAGAAGGCAAGTTGTTGCCGAATAAAAGAAGGTCAAGTAGTTGAGCTCCTGGGCTTGGATTACTGAAAGCAAGAAAAGCAGTGGCTTTTCCCTTACCAGAATTCACTTGGAAATGCAAGAGTCCTTGTGGGAAAACCATAACATCTCCTGGTTTCAGTGTCTTCTGATAAGCTGCAGAAGGTGTTATGAACCCTGCAGTGATTTCACCCTTCACCATTATCATTATTTCACTTGAAGCAGTATGTGAGTGCACCGGAACAAATCCACCTTTGGCTAGGTCTAACCGTGCTGCAGATAAACCAAGACCGTTCACACCTGGAAGTTCAGTCACAAATGCAGGTGTTACTGCAGCATTGAAAATTCCTGAGGTGTTTCCAGCTACAAAACCTGAGAACACAAAGTCATCCACTGTCACTGTGTTGGGTTGCTTGCACTCGTAGCCTGAAGGGCCATCAGGACCCTTTAGGTTTGCTACGCAGAAATCATTGACAAAAGCATGGCAAGCTGATGACAGAAGAGCGAAAAGAAAAAGAGTGTAAATCATCTTCATCTAAGAATTTCGATGAATGACAATGGATTTGGTGTGAAGGTGGTGTGGGATTAGGAAGCCTTTTATAAGGCCATTGTTACAAGTTGGAGAGTAAACTAAGAGATGACCATGCAGTAACGTACAATTTACTTCCACATGGCATTAACTATCAAGTCAAATCATGTTAATTAATTTCATAATATATATGAAAAATGTTGAACATTGACTGGAAGAATATAAAAAATATCATTAGGAATTGTAAATCTTGATGAGAAAACACCATAGAAGTAAAAGGAAAGTAAAATACATTGCTGCAAAATCTTTCGTGAATTTTGCTGCATAATACAAATACGGTGCTATATGCCATCATGTGCCATAGTTGTGATTTTCTTTTTCATTTTTTTAGCGAGACTGTTTATGTTATTATGAATAAACAAGAATTAAAAAATGTGGTAGTATTCTAATAATTTGAAATAAGAATTTTCCGTTAACTTTAACCTATAGAAAAATTACTTTCACTTGTTTCATTTGAAGTATTATATGTGCTAGATCCAAAGCTCGGAAAAAGTGGCTTAAAGAAGGAGGGATGGTTGACATTAGGGTCATGAATTATCATTATCAAAATATTAAAATGATGATTCATGCATGATCACTATAATACAATAAGATAAACTGCGATTATATAAAAATATACTGCACCACTAGAGAAGAAATACAACTAACAGTTCTTTTAGATATTAAATTCCGATTCTACAATCAAAATATAGTAAAATGAAATAAAAAGAAAAAAAAATTGACTTTGGTTATAACCACTTACCGAAGTAGTGTAGTCTATCTTGATAAATTAAAATAAAACCAAAAATTGTTTGGACATGTGACTAGAAAAATATACAAACATAAACAAATTATTAGGTTTGATTTCTAATTTCAACTAGAACCACTTCAAAAGTTAATTTTTTTACAACATTTTTTTAAAAATAAACTCAACTAATTGAAAAAATAAATTTTATTTAAAAAGTGTTGAGGATATAAGTATAAGTTTAATTCTCACATGAGAAAATTAAACATATTATATAATATTAGACCCTTAAACTAATTGTATTTTAAAAGGAAAGTTGTGTCAATTTTTTATATGTAAGTCTTATGGATGTTATATTTTTTGGTAGTACCTATTCATCAGAATACTTCCAAAAAAAAATTATATTAATATAAAATGAATTCACTCTTATAAAAGAATCTTGAAAAATATAAATATAAGTTTAAGTTTTACTTGAATAAAAAAAATGTGGTTTCAAAATTGATTTTATTAAGGTTTGACTTGGTCCATATTTTTTAAAATAAAAACTTCAAGTAAAAAACCAAAAGGTAGTTTTTATAGGAAAGAATGATTTAGTTTTGAAATTTGATTTACATTTATATGCATGATTTTAATATTGAAAGAAAAAAAAAGACAAACCATGCAAAATGACTAGTGTGTAGCCTAGCTTTTTACATAGAAATCCAATTTTGCATGTGATACCTTTATCTTCTGTCGCATTCCGAGCAACAAATGGTCCATAACCATATCACTTGTAAAAGGAGATAAACATTGGCATTAATAATTTATTTTTTTAAAATAGAGTTTATGTTAAAATTTAAACATTTTACATTCCACCTGATAAATGAGATACATTGGGAAAATGCTACTCCTATTTTGCTGTTTCCTAGTTTCCCTATTTTTTTTAAATGTTTAATTTCTTTAAATAATTAAGTGTCAACACATTTGTTAATATATGTTTTTTTTACCGATATTCAAGTTTATAAATATTATTTCTCTCTTTTCCCTTTATCACCAAACTAACTTTATATCATCTTTAGGTTTTCTTAGAATATTTGACATACTATTACTTAGTTCTATTACATAGTTTCATCATAATCCTTAAACTTTTGAAAACAACTCCGATTTTGTGCATACAAAGCATAAATTGTTCAATAATATAAAGAGATATTATTTATTTTTGTCTCTATTCATAATATCAACTATTTCAGATCTTTATCATCCTTATCGTGTACACTTTATAGATATCAACTTCTAGGATGTAAAAATGTAGTGATTGAATCACTTTCATTTGTCCACATTGCATACCCAAATTTAGATATCTCAATTTGGTTTCTTTTATATTATTTGAAATCTCTCATTTAAAAAGTCTATAAAACAAAAATATTTATAAAAGTTTTGTGGATCAGGGTCAATTCATATACATTCTTTTTAAAAAAAAATATTCTTTTATAATTCAGAAAATATATATAATTAATTCTTAATCTATTGTAAATATAAGTGTTTTTAATTTATTAAAAAAATACATACAAACATTTTAATCACATTCATATAGACTTTGGAATAAACTTTGTTGTATATAGAAGAATTACTCATCAAAAGACATTAAAATCATTGATTAGCTAAAATTATTAATTTTCTTTTAATTCGTTAAACATCTTTTTTCTTAAAGTATATAAGATACATATTTAATTTTGTTATGCCAAAAATACATCCAGATCTAAATCAAAATCAAAATTAAATAAAAATGAAGTTTAAAATAATGAATTTATGAATAATAAATTTATGGACTTTTTTATTATATATTCTTTTTTTTATTTATGACTTAAATTTATACTTAAATCCTACCAATTGTTTATTTCTCTTTAATAATTAATTAATATATATATATATATATATACACTAATTATAAAATTTTAGTGAGAATTTTATTAGAATTAATTCTAACATTTTCATATTTTGGTTAAACTTTATATTTCTTTTGTTATGTACAGACTTTATCACAATATCTTATTTACTGCTTTCTTAAACACTATAATTTTTTTTCTACGGTAAAATTAATAAATAGATTATAGTTAATAACGATATTAAATTATATATTTTATTTAATAATATAATAATAAATATGATATAAAAATATTAATTTAAATTCTTTAATAAAATATATAATTATATATATTTATATATAAATAAATACATAAATGATATTGTTTTGAAAAATTATATATTATCATGACCGACTTGATACATGAGGCTTTGTGGATAGAATTCTTTTTGATCTCCACTTGATATATCCTCTTAAAAAAGAATTTTTGTAAGAATGGACTAAGCGATTAAATTATAAACTCAATCTGCGTCACATTTGTACACTTACTTAATCTCAAAATTTAAGGGGTATAATTAAAAAAGGTATTATGTAAATATAACTAGTCAAAAAGTTAAGAAACAAGACTCAGAACGAAACACAATTACGAGATAGTAAAAAGGACAAGCAGAATCTTTTTTGAAAAAGAAATAGCACACCAGAAAACATTGGATAAACTTGTTCAGCAATTAACAGTGGCAAACCCATCTAAACATGGTCATGCTCAAGTCTCAAGAGACATTCTTCACCTTTGGAACAGAGATGAAAAGCAAAAATCAAGCACTCCGCATGACACGAGTAATTCAATGACCAGAAGACCTGACAAGTCTAAGGAATCTAAACAACACAAGGTAATGGATTAAGCAATATAATGAAGAATTCATAAATCATAACCATGAGACTGCTCTAGCTAATTAACCACTGCCCCCAAGAACACCCTTAAGCTTCTTGACTAGAGCAGGATCAAGGAAAGTTGTCTGTGTAATCAAAGGTGTAGAGAAGTCGCTGGCAAACAGTGCAAAGTCAAGGATTTGGAGGCCAGGGTTTGCACTGCTGAAAATAGCAAAAGCAGTGGCCTTCCTCTTATGAGCTGCTATTTGAAAGTGCAACAACCCTTGTGGGAAGACCATAAGCTCTCCCTTTTTCAGTAACTTCTGATAAACAACGTTACTTGATGAAATAAATCCAGCAAGGATGTAACCCTGAGTCACTAGTAGAAGTTCATTGGCACCAGGATGAGTGTGAAGTGGGATAACTCCAGCAGGACCAAGGTCTATCCTTGCTGCTGATAGTCCCAGACCATTAACACCTGGGAATTGACCAACAAATGCTGGGGTCACAGCACCATTGATTATGTTTGTGACATTTGCAGTTTCAGTTAAGCCAGCAAACACAAAATCATCTGAAGTAACTTTGGCAGCTGGCTTGCAGGGAAAGCCTGCAGGGCCATCTGCACTTTTTAGGTCTGCCACACAGAAGTCTTGAACAGTAGCATGGGAAGTGGATAAGAGAAAGGAAAGGAGGAACACAGTGTGAAGAAACATCTTGGCTTGGTAGTGTTGAAGTGTGAATGGGAATGTGAGAATGGTAGGCTACATGATGGTGCTATATATATAAAGTTTGTTGCAAGTTGGAGCTGAACATATATACCATGCAGCTAATAATGACAAAAGCAAAATTAGAGCCAGAGTTACACTTTTTGGATTTTGTAGAACTTTCCTAAAGAGGTCCCCTCTTGTGGCACCAGACAGAGAAAATGAAAAGTTGTTCTCACAATAGTTAAACCTTTTTGGTAAGTAAAGATTGCCCTAATTAATACTTGACTTTCTCTGTTATATTTATTTTCATTTGCTTCTCCAAAGTTTTATAAGAAAAAGTTCATCAATGTTTTATTTATGCTGCATGTTGCTAACTAACGAACTTACTGCAATACCGAAAAGGAAAGCTGCATTGGCTACTTTGCAAGTCCTTGCTAGTATAATTATCAGATAACAATCAATCAACAACATGTGGAAATTACTCTCACGAATATGTCATGTCAAGCAGCTAATTACCTTATTTTTCCCAATTTTGGAGAATCCAAAGATATTTTGAGTGTGCTAATGCAAAATACTATATCAGATGGGGAAAGAAAATGTGGTCCAAAGTCATGTGGGAAGGATAGGAAGGCCATGAATACAGACATTTGACAGCTAAAAGCTTTGCTGTTCTTTCAATATGAACCAAGTGAATGTGTGGAAAAGAGAAAACTCCTTCCTGCTAAGATTTCTTATCAGTATCATTTGGATTATATACAAGACTTTATTGAGTAACCAAAGGGCACAGAGAAAGTTTACATTACCGGTTGTCCTTTGTGATATTAGCTTTTGGCATTCAGTATAAGCTTTTATATTCTGACATAAGATTTATTAACTTTTACATAAATATTTTTAAGAAGCTCAAAGTCGAAAGTAAATATCAAGAATTTTTTTACATTAATTTCTTTTAAGACTTATTTATACTTTATGTAAAAAGTTGATTTTAGCTTATAATTTCAGTTCATTTTTTTTAATTCTCTCTTGTTAATGTGAAGAAATTTATCAAACATATGTTTATCTATAAAGTAACAATGGAGAATATTTGAATAATATATAAGAGAATGAAATATTAATATATTTGTGAGATTTCATGTGAAGGGTTTCTTGAAGACAAGGTAAAAGTGAAGAAATCAGTACTGCAAGATGAAGATCTTGTTTCTGATACATGAAAAGCAGAATCTGAGATGTATGTTTACTGAAGTTTCCTTTTCACTATTCACTTCAACCTGCCACTGTGAACGAGATTTTCTTCGCTTTGGACTTTTATTGGACAACGACTTGGCCAGAAATCTAACCATGCAAAGTGAATGATGGATGATGCATCACACTGAAGCGTATAGTATCTGTCTTCCACTAGATTCCGCTGTTACACTATTTCTAACAGTTTCTTTGCTGTCTTTCAAATTCTTTTCAAGAGCAAAACCAAAGAGGAAAGAATAGTAAGGTATTTCACTGGAAGGCATATATAAAAGTACAAAACCTCTGGTGAAAATTGGAAGAGAGTGAAACCGAAAACAAGTTACTCTGATACAATGTTTCTTGTTGCTTAAAAAAATATGGACAAAAAGTTAACTTCCTAGGTAAACCAAAACTACATGGACAGAAAAAAAAATTCTACTACATGACTATCTAATGATTTAGTCCTTTTTGTCGTTTTGGCTTAATAGATGCATGGAAGTACCATAACGTTTGTGGAAACAATTCCTAGAATCAAGCTTATAAATTTTGCAATTTCGTGGAACTTCCTGATATGTTATAAGAAAATTTGAACAATTTTGAAATTATGTTCTCAATCATGGAAGGTATTGTCACATGACTTTGCAAAAAGAGATTGTATGAAAGTTAGAATATAGAAATTTGCGTGTATATACATGAGAAAATAGAAAAGTTGAATAGGAAACAAAAGAAGAAGTGATCATATAAAGTATGCAAGATTTAGAATTTGAGAAAAAACAAAAGTTGGAGTTGTTAATAATATTAACTTTCTGCATTAACGTGGACAACAAATATAAAGCAAGTTGGTTTGTTATAATCTATTTACATTGAGTTCCTAATTGGTGATTTTCCCTTAAAAGATTACAAGTGTAAATACAAACTTTTTAAAAAATAGGCTCTCATTCAATTATATCAAAAGTTCTTTTATAAAGAGAAGAATGATCTATTTATAGCCACTTGAAACGTTCAAATACTAATTCTTCTTAAATGAAATAAAATTTTAAATTAATGCAATGAATAAAATATTTGAAATTCAAAATGCAATGAAAAGTGAAAAATTTTGGTCAAAAATTTGCATTGCATATAAGCTTGCTATTCATGTCTTTCATGCTTCCTTTGAAGCATACTTCTCATGCCTTTGAATCATATTTCACATGTTTTTTATTTTTACTTTTCCTTGATCATCTTTGACTTAGCCTTGCCAAAAATATTACTATGCTTAGCTTGATTTGCTTCTAATGTTCCTTACTGCTTAACCTTTACACACCTAACTTATTGGGCTTCATATAGGTTAAACGTAATAATTCTAAAAATTTATAATAAAAATACTATTTTATTCCTTGAGCATTTATTTATTGGAGACTTATTTAAGATTTTTCTTATTTATGGAATAATCACCATTAAAAAACGATTTAGTGAAACACATTACATTAAAAAAAAAAAGCAATCAATTAAAATAATTATAACAAGACATGCAGGTGGTTTGTTCCGTTTGTTCCTAAAAGCACCTATACTAGTGACATCATTGCATGCATTGTCATGCAAACCTTATGCTACTTTAGTTAAAATTGTCAGAATAAGTTTGAACTCGCTAGCCAACACAACCCATCACAGATTCAGACTAGATTGGGTTTAAAAGAAAGTTGACATTTTGATATGGGCCAATTTTGAGTCTGGTCCGCTATGAACCCGGCTCACCTAGATTGATCCTATGGTAAACCAGGTTGGCTCATCAACCTACCTAATTTTTTTAAGTTATGAAACCCTAAACCTAAAATGTAAATGCTCTCATCACTTCTATCGGTGCAGAACATACCAAGGCATACATAGACCATGCTTCTCCTCAAAACTAGACTGAGCTCAACGCAGACCAACCTCCCTACCCTCTGTAGACTGAGTTGCATAATGCAGACTATGGTGAACAATGCATATCGTGGTGCATAGTACAAACCGTTGTGCATGATTCAAACGTATAGACCCCTCTGCTTCGCAGACCGTGGCGAATAATGTGGATGATTCCAGCACAACATACCCCTTCACTTCGTAAACCATTGTGAATAATGTGTACGATTATAGCATAGTGCAGGCCGTGTTGTAGACAATTTTGAGCTTTGCAGACAGTACTACATAGTGTGACTGTAGTGTGCACGATTCCAACACAATTTGCTTCACATATCGTGGTGTGGTGTGCCTGATTCCTTATTTCTTTTCTCATCATAATCAATTTTTCTTTTGCACATTAATTAGTTAATTATTTTACTTTAGACTTGAATCAATGAACTTTGAAACATTGTATTGTACAATTATTACATAACAAAATGAAACCATAGATGATCAATGTGTTAATGATAATTTGAATGATTATTTGCCACCAACCATAGAAGAGATTGAGAATGAGGGTAGGATTTTGATAGAAAAAGTAAGAGACCTAGGGTAAGTACTTCAAAAGTTTGAGATCATTTTACAAAAATTGGTATTAAAGATGGTAAAGAAAAAGCAAAAGACATGCATGTGGTGTAAAGTATGTTATTGGTGGTACAAAAATAGGGATCTCAACAGTGTTGCATCATTTGTCAAAGTGTTCGGTCCTAAAGAAATTAAAAGACAGTGGCGTGGGAAAAATGATAATTAATCATGCTGGGAAATTATTATTCAGCATGGACTTCCTTATATTTTTTGTTGAGTATAATTGGATTAAAGAATTAATCGTATATCTAAATCCAAAAGTAAGAGTTCCAAGTAACAATGCAGTTGTGTCTAATATTTCAAAGAAATTTCATGAACACAAAGAGAGGATGAAACTTGCAATGTGTAAATCTCATAGTCGAATTTGTTTGACATCTGATTGTTGAACTTCTATAAATCAAGAAGGGTTTATCAGTTTGATTGTTCAATTTGTTGATGCTAGTTGAGGGTTGAATAATAAGATTATTATCTTTTGTAAAATGGAACCTTCACATGTTGGTCATGATTCGGTACAAAAATTTGATGTTATGTTGCTTGATTGGGAAATAGATAGGAAGATTTTTTCTATCACATTAGACAATGATAGTGTCAATAAGGTGTTGCAAAAAATTTTGACTCAGCATTTGAAATTGAAAAATAGTTTGATATGTAATGGTGATTACTTTCATGTAACTGGAGTGCACATGTCTTGAATATTATTGTGCAAGAGGGATTAAATGTGACATCTGATGCTTTCCAAAAAGATTAGTGAGAGTATAAAGTATGTGAGAGGATCGAAGACAAGAAAAATTGCATTTAAAGAATGTGTTATTCAAATTAAGGGTATTGATACCAAGTAGGTTTGAAAATGGATGTTCCTAATAGATGGAATTCTACTTATCTTATGCTTGAAAGTGCAATTAGATATCGACATGGCTTTGGAAGTTTGACTATTCGTGATAGAAATTATGTGCATTGTCCATCAAATTATGAATGGAAAAGGACTGAAAAAAATGTGAGTTCTAGAAACCATTTTATGTGATGACTAACTTCATTTGAGGTTCTTTTTATCCAACTTCTAATCATTACTTCACACAAGTTTGGAAAATTAAATGTTTGTTGCGGAAAAATGTAAAAAGTGATGATCGGACGATTAAAGATATGTTTTTGAGTATGTTGAACGTGTTTAGTAAGTATTGGGATTAATATTGTGACATTCTTGCTATTAAGATTATTTTTTATCCATGGATGAAGTTTGGAGCAATTTGATATTGTTATAGAAAGATTAATCCTTCTACTTATGAAGAAAATATTAATGTTTTAAAGGATAACATGTATAAGTTTTTTGAAGAATGTCAAAACTCAAATTATTCAAATACTTTAAGTTCTCAAGTTTTCCTTCCAATACAATAAGCTTATTTTACTAATGATGAACCAGTGACGGATGCATTTGATGTAAGTTTTCAATTCTCAACTTTTTTTATTTTATTTTATTTATTTTATTATATATACTTTATTTCTTACTTATGAATGACATATTAAATTTGTTTCATGATGTCTTAGGAATATGTTGATTATTTGAGCCAACATGTTAATGACATCGAAGGCCTGAATTGGATCTTTATTTAAATGCAGGGAATCTTGATCCAAAGTTTTTTTATAAGTTGGATGTATTGAGTTATTGGAGGGATCATCGATATCGTTATCCAAACTTATCTAAAATGACTTATGATGTTCTTATCATAACAATCACTGTTACTAGTGAATATGTCTTTATTCTTGGTTCTTGTGTGCTAACCAAATATTGTTCCTCCATTATTCTAAAGAATGTTTAGGCATTAACTTTAACTCAAAATTGGTTGCATGATTTTGAACTAGTAGGTAACATTATTGTTAGTACTATGAAATTAATTTAATTATTTATTACTTTGTGTTTCAATATTATTAATTAACATTCTTTTTATTGTATTGTAGATGGGAATAAAGAGGAAGATGTTTCAAGAGAGCAAAATATTATGGATTTATTCATTCAAGACTCTAATTTTATAAATGGATAAATGACAACAATTATTAATGTTAGATAGTTATTTGTTTCATTTTTGTGCTTTTGGATTGTATCTGGAGTTTAAAGTGATTCTGGATTCTATTTGGATTGTGTTGTATTATTTTTATTTTGGATTATATATGAAGTTTAACATCATCTTGGATTGAATTTTATTTAGATTTCAATTCAAAAAAAAATTATTTAGGAAAAAAAAACTTGTAATTAAGTGAGTCAATCTATTTAATCCACTAACTCAGGGTGGTCGATTCGGATTCGAACTTTTTCGGCTTGCTAATAAATGAGTCGGGTTGGGTTGGCTCACTAAGTGGCCAACCCATGGTAGGTCAAGTCAGGTCGGGTGACTTGTTTTCACAACACTAACTCTAGTTCATATCAAGCAGAAGCTCAATACATCCTTCGGCACAGATTTGAGGATCCCACTATAAATCGCAGTCTTGTCAACACCGTTTAGTATCTTACCTTCACTCACCCTGACATTTTGATATGTTGTTCAACCTGTATGTCTTCACATGCATGCCCTTTATATCAAACATATGCTAGCATTGAAACACATTCATTGTTATATATGTTTAGGGTACTCTACAACATGGTTACACCTATATTCGACCTATATTGAGAAACTTCTTGTTTATACTAATGTTGGTTAAGGTGATGTCCTGACATTAGATGTTTCACATCTAGTTATTGTGTGTTTCTTGGTAACAACCTCATCTCCTTATCATCGAAGCGCCAACACACTCTTTCTTATTCTAGTGTAGAGGCTGAATATAAAGGTGTTGCAAATGTTATTATTTAATTTTGTTGGTTCCACAATATCCTCTTGGAACTTCAAATTTTCTCTCCCTCGGTCTACTTTGGTGTACTGTGAACATTTTAGTGTCATTTATTTATTTGATAATGTTCAACATCAGCACACAACACGTATTGAGATGTATATTCACTTTGTTTAGGAAAATGTAACACATGATCAGACACGGGTTCTTCATGTCTCTTCTGGCTACCATATCGCTGACATCTTCACAAAAGACCTACCTTAAAATTCTTTTTGGACTAGTCTAAACTTTAGTTAACCTCCCGCTTAGATTGCAAAGATGTGATAAAATCCAAATTATTCTTCTCAAATTAATTTAATTAGAAATTAATCTCCTATAATTAAATTAATCAAATTTCCTCTGATTAAGTTATTGAATATCCAGTAATTGTGTTGTGCATAATTACATACCTAATTTAGATTATATTATTATGTATATATACCTACGTTAAATGAATAATAAAACACACATTTAAATTATCTTTCTTTTACAAATTTTATAAAAATTAAATAAAAAAATCATAACATAATTTGAATAAATGTCCTTGATATTTTTTTATCTCCAATAATCTATTATGTAATTATTATATTAACTACGAGTTTTTTTCCATTTTATTATGATAATAACATTAAAAATAATAATATTATATAATAAAATGATATCATTTTATTAAAAATAATTATTTTATTGATTTATTTTAAACAAAGGTGTATGTATTTTTTTTTTACTTTTTCTATTTTATTAAATTATTATTTATCTGATTCAATTTTATTATTATTATTTTTTTTTCTCAAGTACTAAAATGACTTTTATTTATACGGTTATTGTTGTGGGTATGATATTGTTATTATAATAGTTTAAGAAGTCATCATAACAAATGACATGAGTCTTATTCTATATAAAATAGTTTACATATTTTTAACATAAAAGTCTCTAAAAATGAGTTTATGAGTTTTTTATTTGATATGATATATAACTTTGTTATCTCTATTTGATATAAATATTTTATTTGAATGATATATAATTTTATTATCTTTTTTTATATTATACTTTGACTCACATTTAGATTATTTGTAATAATTTTATTATTTGAGGGTGAAAAAAAAGTGCGCATATTTTGTATTTAAATTTTATGGGCAGTAAGGTTGAAAAAGGTAGGTGAGGAAAAAGAGGAATATGGCATTGTAGTGAGAAAATAGTTGTTGGAAAGAAAAGTTGTGTTGAGAAGAGGAGACATTTTCCTCTTTTGAGGACAGTAATGATGGTAAGATCTATACATCTAAAGAAGAGCAACGAAACCCCCTTAAGCTCAAACTCTCACTAAGGAGTGGGTCACCAATTCCACTCTTATATTCATACCAATCAATGTCAAATCTCTTCTTTACCATCTTCTTCTGGCTATGGATGCCCAACAAAAAAACAAAACATCTACACACTACACATTATCTTTTTTGCATTTTCCTTTTTAGATTTTGTTTTTCTACTCGTGTTGTTATTATGATCTTTTCTTATGTTAGTCACTTTAAAGAGATTCTTTTATTCATTTTTTTTATTATTGTAATTTGATTCCGTCATTTCTAATTTTTTACCGAAATTATTGAATTTGAAATTTTTTATTTACATAATTATGGAATTTTTCATGTTTAATATGAGATGTTATTATTATTGTTGTCATTTTCTGATTTGACATACTTTCTTAGTATTGTTGTTGTTATTATTTGTATGTAATGAAAATGATAATATGATTATTGTAATATTATGCTAAAACAAAAGAGTTAAATAATTTGTATGTTGTTATAGAAAAGAATAATTAATATAAATTAGTAAATAATATAAAAGATATAGAAAGTTAGAAACACAAAAAAAATATGCGTTCACTATCAAAATTAGTTTACAAAATCTTGGGTACCCACAAAGATATAAATATGAACTTAACAAAAGTTAATGAATCCAAAATATACACTTTCCTCGAATAACTTTAATATTTAGTAGGTTATAAAGAATTTTTTTTAAGTAACTTAGTTGTATTTATTTATATAATTAATTTATCTATATGACCAAATCAATTTATCATTTTACCATTTTATATATAACATGAAACTAGTGTATACAATTTGTGTTATTTAATTGTTTTTATAGAGTATAAAAGTACTCTGTAAAGATTAATTACTTCAGGAACTTTTTCAACTATAACAATATTAAATGCATAACTAATAAATCGTAAAGAAGATATTTCGATAATTGTAGTATTTCTAATATAATTATTATGTTTGTGGATCTTTACTTGGATAATCTCAGCTTAAGTTTATTGATCCCTTTACTTTGTCTGAATCAGTTGTTAGATTATATTATGCTCTTTACGTTGTCTGAATTAGTTGTTAGATTATATTATTGCTTAAGTTACATATCACCATGTGAACTGAGCCTGTTTGGATGTAAACATTTAATTATTTTTTAAAATTTATAGATCGGTGGAAAAGATTGAGAGAAATAATATTAATGATAGATAGAGAGCGGTGGGGAAGATAGTAGTGATATTCACACGCTTTCTCCAATAATTTATTCTTTTGAACTTCTTTCAATATCTTGCAATGACTATTTTTTATAATGGAATGAGTTCCTAATATTCCAACTTAATGATAAATAACAAATACAATAAAGATAAAATTTTAAGATAAATATAATAGAATGAGAACAGTTCCTTATTGTTATTTTCAATAAGGTTATGTTTTAACTTTCTAATATTTATTTTAAGAAATTAGTGTATCGAATTGATATTAGTAAAAAAATCTTCAAAAATATATTGGATCATATATTTACTATAGTAAATGTATATTTAAGATACATGTTGATTCACCATGATTCACCGTAATAATAGGAATAATGGAAATTAATTTGCTTTAAAGAGACAATTTTCTATTGAAGTAAACAGTAAAAGTTGATGTAAAGATTATATTAACATATGATTAGTACATAAAATAAAAGTAAAGAAGTTGAATATATTACTTTTATATTATTACAATAATAAAATATGAAATTTGATTTTATAAGTATTAAATTTTAAATAAATAATAAAACTTCATTTAACCGAAGAAAACAAACCTTTTAATTATGTATATATATTCTACCTAATAGGATAGAAGTAAAATCCCATAAAATATTATTTTAGAAGTGGTGATAGTCTAAAAAAGTAAGACTCGATTATTTAAATATTAAATAATTTTATTATAAATAGTTTTGTTATAAACGAGTTTCATAATTTTAAAACATAGTGTTTCTTTAAAAAATATTTTTCTAGAGTTTTCTACATTTTTTCTAACTGTTCTTACTCCTAAGTCATTTGTTTGACGATCAGGAGGTGTCTAAACGATCAGGAGGTGTTTAGACGATCAGAGAGTGCCTAGACGATCAGAGAGTGCTTAGACGATCACGGCGTTAAGGTTTACAATTCTAGCTGATCAATTTTTGTCATAAAACAAGTAAGTTTTTACTTCTTTTTACCTGTGAGTTTCGATTCATGATCATGCAAAGAAATTGTTTTATATGTATCAATTGGTCTTCTTCCTTTGTTCTTGGTTGATCTAAAGTTTTAAGGACTTTGTCCGTTTCTAATTCGGTGTTTCGTAGGTTCGTTTAGAGTTCCTTGCGTTTCAAGCAATTGGTGGAACGTTCCTTGGGTTGAGTAGTTGTCTTGTGAGGTAAGGGAAGCTAGAATTCTTGCTTTAGTTTGTGTTTATATTATAAATTTGGTATCTCTATGAATTTTAGATGAATTTTGAGAAATTTGTATGATTGTGTGTATATTATGTATGTTTAATTAATGATTTTGATAGTATGATTTTCAGTATAATTTGAATTTGTGATTGTGATGTGTGATATTGTCATGATTGAGTGTGATGAAGTTGTTTTGTGGTTGAAATATACTGAATTCAAGTGTTTTGGGTGAATGGTCGTCATATTCTTGAGTTTTAAGACTACAATGGGAGGTTTTGATGGGTAAGTTGGAGAAAGAGAGGTTGAGGTGAGAAAGTAATTGTCTAGGAGATGTCATGAGGTGATTTGAGATTTGTTAGATTTGTTTTGTGAGTGAAATATGATACGTAGCAAAGAGTTGGTTCATAGTTAAAGTTTTGAAGCATTTTTAGTGTAAAAATGAGGTTTTAAGTAGTGAAATATTGATGAAAAGTGTGTGAATTGTTTTGAAGGGTTAGGAGTGTGTTATTAGACCAATTAGGACTTGTCTAAAGGTTTATATCATAAAAATTTGTCATGAAAGAGATAATTGGTTCACAGGTTAAGTTTCTTGTTCATTTTGGAGGTTTAGGTGTTGAAAATTGAAAGTAGGATGATTAGAAGGAAACTAAGGTGTTAAAGGGTGTTACAGGCGTAATTAGATTTGGTTATGTAGTTGGTAAACTGATATAGGATTAGAAAGTGTTGTTTTGAGTTTAGGTACTTTTGGAGCTGTCAAATGGACTTAAAGCATCTAATATAAGGATTAGAAAGTGTTGTCTTGACTTTAGATTTTGTTTTAATTCTAAATATGTTTTTGCATAAATTCTAGTGTGTAAGGAATTCATTTGATCATTAGAACAAGTCTCAAGTGCATCAAAGTCCATGAAAACAGTGAGTTATCAACTGATATGGTGTTGAGGGGTAGTTTTCTAGTGATAAGCGCCACCATTCCTAATATATGAGAATAAAAATGACGAGAATATTATCATGAGTAGTTTGTGAATGAATTTGATGGTTGATGGACGTAATTCCATGATCCTTACGGAGGGGTTAGATGGTGGTGCCTTGTATTGTTGTTGTATGAATATATGAAGTTAATTCAGGGTTTATCCTAACGCTCTCAATAACCTTAATCTTAAGTAGAGATGAATTGTTATGTGGTGGAGAGTAGTAGGAGGTCATAGTCTATGGTCGTCAGTCAGGGAGATAAGTGTTGACGGACTAACCTTGTTGATGGCATAGGTTGGTGTTTGTATTTGCATTTGAATGGGTATTGTTGGAGGCCACCATAAGTGCATGAACCACCTTTGTTCGATATTCATACTATATCTGGATGAGTCAATTCTATTGATAGTTAAATGTGTATTATGTCTGTAATTCCTTGTATTGAAATTGTATTTCAGGATTGATTTAATAATTTTTTTAGGATGTTAGTAATGACTTATAAACTCTATATAAGAAATTCATGGAAACGAAAGGTTGGTAATGACACTTACAAAACAACTTTAAAAATCTTATTATCTTTATCAATTCTTTAACTTTAGTATATGAGAAAAACATTGTTTTTGCATATAACATCTAGAAAATAATATTTATTATCATGTATTCGTCTTAAGATGTTAACTCTATGAACAAAATTAATAATCAACTTTTGTTTATTAAAGTGTCTTAGCAAAGAATGTGATTGAATTCTATAAATATTGTTGCTTAATTAAAAATAGACGTGTCCTAATAATATTTTGTAATTCTGATCAAAATAATTATGTCCAAAGAATATCTATCTTAAACAAAAGTGAGTAAACAATACATTATATGTTTAGTTATAAACCGTTCATCCAAATTAGTGTTTAATAAAAAATAATTAGATTCAAATAATATTTATTTTATATTTTGTATAAATTAGTTAGTGCCAAAACTTTGATGTCAAATAAATCAATATTAATAAATAAATAAACAAATGACATATCATTATATAATTTATCTACCAATATAAATAACAATTATTTCTTTATATTTTCACTTAAGTTAGATCATATAAAAGTATATTAGTTTAAAAACTTATAATGATTTTTTTATAATTATATATATCAAATTGAAATAGTATTTTTGTATATGATATTTTTGTAATAGGTAAAAGTTGAAATACTCCTGAAAAGGAAAAAATTAAATTTAATAAATATCAATTGGTAATGAAAGTAAAATATTTGAAAAGTAAAAAAAAACAATTAAAAAAATTTCTATCCATTCCAAAATTAAGTAAAAGAATCAGTATAGCTATAATAGTACATAAATACATTTTTCTTTTTCTACCACATCTTTCGTTTAGTTTACTTATTTCATTTCCTTTTTATTTCTCATCTCATCCAATCTTTCAATTAACTACAAAATAAATTATCATCCTCTCATCTCCAAATTATTATAATTTTTAAACTTTTTTTAATGTTGGAAGTCTCATATCGACTAGAGATAAAACCAATTCATAATTTATAAATGAGTGTAAACCTCAGCCTACAAGCCGGTTTTGTGTGGAGTTGAATTAAGTTTAAAGTCTACTTCTAATATGGTATTAGAGTCATTGTTAGAGTCTATCCTAACAATATTTATTGTTTGCTGGGTATATTGCTTCGTCTAATACTACAGATGGATACAAACATCATCCTACAAACCAATTTTATGAGTTTAAATTAGATTTAAAGTTCATTTCTAACATAATATTTTATTTTTCATCTCTAATTTTAATGGTTTCAAATATCTTAAATAGTATCTCAAACGGAAAAAACGGAAAAATAAATAAATTTATAGTAAAATATACTAAAATTAATATATGCATTCATGTATAAAAGGATAAAACTAACAAAAATATAAAAAAAGTAAATCAATTTTAACTAAAAAATTGATGGTTGAAATCATGAAACTTATTGAACTATAAATTCTTTTCCTTTCTTGATGGTCATTGATACAGACTTTTTTTTTTGCAATTATTACATACCTGCTTCAAAGGCTTGCATGTTCAATAAGAATTTATGCATGTGGGTGGATTAATTGAATTATCACATTGGATTTTAAAATATTTGATTTTGGGTGAAACAAATAACTCTCATGTTTCAGACACATCTCATTGTGAAATCTGGAAATCGCACCTTAGAAGATAAGGTCAAACAATGGAAGATAATTTTTCTTTCCTCAAATGGCGGTTAGATACAACGTCATCTCAAAGGATATGCTAAAACTTTTTCTTTTGTTTTTTTTTTAAATTGAAAAAATGCATTATTGACATAACATTGACCTACATTATACTAAATTATGGTGATATTGCCATCTCTAGAATTGTGAAAAATATGTGAATAAATGCAACTAATGTAACTGTGATGTGCAATTATTAAGTGATTATTAAAATTTTGATGTTTCCATTTCAACTTTGCTCGTAAAAGGCAACTTATAACATTCTAACAAAATACAAGCATGTCTTGTCATAGTTTTTGTTTTATTTTTAATTTTACACTTAAATAAACATTTTTTTAAATTAAAAAATTACTTTACTAATTTTATTTTTAAATGGTCGGTTAATTTGATATCTTTTAACCTAATATTTTCTAAACTAAAATAAATAAATAAAATACCATAATAAAATAGTAAAAATGATTTTATTTAACTTTATAATGATAATTTTAATATATTTTATTACCATAACAAAATGAACATACTTCCACAGTGTATAATAATATCTATACCTATAAATAATTCCTTAATCTTTCATTGAAGATATAAGGAAACAGTAACATCACATACAATACTAGAAATCAAAATTAGTGTTCATATAGAAATATAAATATGTCTAAATTAGAAAAATATAACATGTCCATATAGAAATTAAAATTAAAATTCATTTATTTTATATCACTAAAAACATAATTATGTATAAAATATATATTTTGGAGCTGGATTACAAGAATCTAAAACACATTTTACCAAGTAAGTGGGAAACATTATACACATTACATATTCAGTAACATTTGGAAGATACTACTAGGAGAATCTGATGTAGAATTGTTGGGAAGATGCAAAGTTTGCGATTGAAACACGAGGTGGGTGAAGGAAAGAACAGGAAGAGACAAGAGGAAGAAGTTAATTACAGAGATAATGATGAGGGAAGAGAGGTTATGGTAAAGGAAAAAAATGATGGAAGTAAGGATGAAATGCAGAGCATGGGTGGTGTAGTCTGATATGATTCCAGTCAAAGGGAAGAGGCTCCTATCTCAGGTGATATTTTGAAGGCTGCAGGAAGTCAGGGAGGAAACAGCCCAGAAATCACAAAAATGAAAAGAGGAGGACTGAAAGGAAAGGTAATTGAGGAAATTTTTGGGTTAATGAATGAAAGGGTCAGTTAGGTGTGTGAAAATAAAGGAGGAGGGAGCATGTGTTTTGGGGCAGAGCAACAGAGTGTGAACAGTTTTAACCTCAGAGTGCACTTTCCTGACACCTCCTACCTGCCAACGCGCTAGGCAGAGAGAGAAAGACAAGTGCTTTCAATTGCAAGCAAACAACCCGGAACCTCCTTCTACCCGATAGTTTTTTACTTCCACCATCGCTCTACTCTACTTCAAAAGGTTAATGCATTTTCAATCATGTTTTTGAATTATTGGTTGGGGTTTTAGAAAGTAATGATCTTTATAATTAAGATGAAGTTTGGTGAAGTGGGATTGTGGAAATGATTAAGGAGGAAAGATGGGAGAGGTTATTGGGAAGAGGGTAGGCAATTGAGAGGTAAAGGAGGGGAAATTGAGTGTAATGTAACCGAAAATGGAGAGATGAAAGTGAGATGGTTGGGTTTGGAGGTGGGAGAAAATGTGAAAAAAAAGGAGAAAGCATCAATCCGTGGCCAAAAAAAGGAGGATTCAACTCTAGCCTTGGCCTCCAAATCTATCAATGAGATAATGCCACGCATGGTGAAGCCAAAAAAGATTAGAAATGACACGTACGAGACTTTCTCTTATTTAAAAAGTTACCATCCCTCGGATTGCAAAACAAAAGAGATTGATATAGGCACAGCCACTATTGCTCGGCAGCTTACACTTCACATAATCGGATGGATGACACTGTTTTCCATGAGTGATGTGGAGACAGCAAAAGCAAAGGTGCATGGACTAACATGCATTTCAATTTAATTTTTCTTCTTTCCTTTGTACATTTGTTTATGGATTTCTGTAAAGATGTCAGAGACAAAGGCAGCTGCAGAGAAAAAAACAGAAGCAACAGAGGTGCAGTCATTATAAGAGCAGACTCACTCACTCACCCATCCAGCACATTAGAGAAATAGAGAGGAGGTGGCAGAAAGCCAGAAAGCCAGAAAGCCAGAAGCATCATCAGACTATCACACCCATTAGTATTATCCATGCACAGGAGAAGAATCTGCTACCCCTCCCAACACAAAAATTACTATCACCCCACCTAAACAAAATTAATCTCTCTTTACTTCATTCTTTTAAATCCTATATCTTCTTCCTCTTCTTCACCTCACCACTATTCACACACACACACAAACACACACTCTTCCTTCTTTCTGTCAAACAATGATGAGTGCAACTGCAACTGCCAGGAATAGGTCTCCTTTCACACCATCTCAGTGGCAAGAGCTTGAGCAACAAGCTCTTGTTTTCAAATACATGGTCACAGGAACACCTATTCCACCAGATCTCATCTACTCGATTAAAAGAAGTCTTGACTCTTCAATTTCTTCCAGACTCTTTCCACATCATCCAAGTAAGTCTTTTGCAGGTCTGCTAACGATTTAAGTCCATGGATAACTTTTTTTTTTTTAAAGGAAAATTACACTGGTGGCTATTATTATATGTCTACTTTTTTTATGGGACAAATAAAATTTAGAGCCTGGTTTGTTGTCATAACTCTGGCTGCAGTTGGGTGGGGATGTTTTGAAATGGGATTTGGCAGAAAAGTAGACCCAGAGCCAGGAAGGTGCAGAAGAACAGATGGCAAGAAATGGAGATGCTCAAAGGAGGCATATCCAGACTCAAAGTACTGTGAAAGACACATGCACAGAGGCAGAAACCGTTCAAGAAAGCCTGTGGAAGTTTCTTCAGCAACAAGCACCGCCACTAACACCTCCCAAACAATCCCATCTTATACCAGAAACCTTTCCTTGGCAAACCCCACCATAACTTCACCCTCTTTCCCTTTCTCTCCTTTGCCCTCTTCTATGCCCTGTGACTCCCAACCCTTTTCCCAATCCTACCAAAACCCTTCTCTCAATCCCTTTTTCTATGCCCAATCAACCTCCTCCAGACCCCCAGATTCTGATTTTTCACCTCAAGATGCCACTACCCACCAGCTATTCATGGACTCTGCTTCTTATTCTCATGATGAGAAGGATTACAGGTAAGTTTTTCAAAAAATACTACTTGGTCCTTTTATTATGCTATTTTGGTTTTCAAATGAATATGGTGATTGATTCATGTATGGCATAAGATTTATTGTTTTTGTGAATTATTAAAGATGTAATCTTCCTGTTGATTCCTGCAAGCAGGCATGTTCATGGAATAAGGGAAGATGTGGATGAAAGAGCTTTCTTCCCGGAAGCTTCAGGATCAGCGAGGAACTATTCTGACTCGTATCAGCCGCTATCAATGAGCACCTACAAGTCCTATTCAAACTCCAGCTTTCAGAACATCAATGATGGCACCAACCAAAGACAGCAAGAGCAACAACACTGCTTTGTTTTGGGGACTGACTTCAAATCAACGAGGCCAAGCAAAGAGAAAGAAGCTGAGACAACAAGCCAGAGACCCCTTCACCGTTTCTTTGGGGAGTGGCCACCAAAGAACACAGATTCCTGGCTAGATCTTGCTTCCAACTCCAGAATCCCAACCGGTAACAATGATCATGCTGCTTCCCTACTTTCATTATCATATCCTTTTTAATATTCCACTTCATGCTTACCTATAAAATTATTTGTACTTATGTAGTCTCCTTTATCCTTGGCAGATGAATGATGTTTTTTCTTTTGTTATTATGAGCTGGTGGATACGGCCAAGAGAGAGAGAGAGACTCGTTGATAAAGATCAGTTTTTTTGTGGCTGGGGTGATTTTCTTTTACAAAAGGTGTGATGTTATTGTGTTAAGTGGGGGACCACATTAGGATTTGTGTCTTTGCTTTGCTAGATATTTATATATGCTTCTTTCTTCCTCTTGAAGAAAAGTTAAAAAAAAAAAAAAAACATGTCTCAGATTTGCACACTATGTTGTTTGACTGGAAAGCATATTAAGTTGCTCTGCAGTCTGCTTTATAATGGGTGGTAGCAAGGACAATTCAAATAAGCTCTGATGTTTGTGTTTCTTCTGAACCTTGTTATGTGCATGGACCCAGTAGTAGGGATCATGTGCAATGAATATTTGCATACATTACCACCACTATTAGGATTATTAGGGAGGACACTTTCCAACAACAACAACAACCAAATTCTCTCACTCATCTAATGAACTTGCAGATTCATATCAGGCTTTCAAGCTTTTGTTCATTACTTCCATTTAATATTAGATTTTTTCTTCTTCTTTGTTTTCTTGCCCTGAACCATAAACGTGGGTAACTGCTAAACCTTAATCTAACCTTCTAACCTCAATCATTATCCAAGTTAAATGGTCTTACACGACAATGTAGGGAGTAACAATAAAGTGTTTGCAATGGCAATGTTGGAGTTGTTCAAAGCTGTTTTAAGAAGGAAAAGTAAGTCACAGGAAAACTACAAAAGAGTACTATGTGCCAATTGTACTGCATATTATTCCCTTCCCACAGGGGTATTTACTTATTTGCAAATTACAGTTCTCTCCTGCCCCAACTTTATATCATTTGGGATATATTCCAAGTGAAATGATTTTGTCAAAATGGTAAATTCCACTACCATCTCAGAAATTGGGTTGGTCGTCTGATTTTTTAGGTGAATCAATAATTGAAAGGCACTGAGACTTCAAACCTAAAATCAACTTATCCAATCCAATGTCTTCCAAACTATAAATGCTTAATTTCTTTTCAATTTATATATACTATGTTTTGGTTTTTCATTTTAAGTTGAATTACACGTTAAAAAATAATTTTACATTAGAAAGATCATTTTACTATATATGATCACGAAAAATAAATTAATTGCTTTCTGTGGGTATGGTTCCTTTGTATATCTTGATTTGTCCACAAAGATACCACGTAAACACACACATTAACATTGGAATGCGTGGCTGAAACAATCTCAAATATTATATGCAACACGATATGACTGTAAGCATGTAATAAAAATCCTAAGTATGTTTACTGTTACTTATCTTGTGGAGAAGAGAAAAAGAAAGATGGCCCAAGATACCCATCATGCATGCAACTTTCTAAGCTATCAACATCAGATGATTGTGAAGTTTTGGAGTGAATATAGTATTAATGAAATAGATTATGGGAGCTGAAAATTATAGTTTAATGAAGAAGAAAAAGAGAGGGTGATTTGAAGGAAAAGAGAAAATGTTGTAGTGAAGTTGCATAAAGAGAAAAGATGGAAAGAGAAGCACGGGTGGAATTGAGAGAGCAAATGATGATTGTGTGGCATGTTATGTTGGTGGTAAAGTTGCATAAAGAGAATTCTAATGTGTGTGTGTCTTTTATTTTTAGAGCATCAAGAGCAACTAGTGCTTTTCAAACGTGAATTCTCAAATCAATCACTTTTCATCACCTCTTGGAAGTTCAACCAAACAACAGATTCCCTTCTTTTTCTTTATTTTCATTTATTGCAAACATCTTATTCAAAAAATACATTAGTCACAATGAAAATAACTTAGTTTTTAACTTCCAAATTGATGTGGAGAAATCCATTTCATTAAAAATTAAAAAGAAAATATCTATCATCTTCTTTAATGTAAAAAAAAAACATAAAGTAATGTTAAAAACATTTCTTTTCACAGTAGTATCTGTGTATGGATAACTAATTTAACTAATTTTTGTGACAATTTCTCTTCCTTGAATCCTATTTTTCTATTCATGGATTTAAAATTTTATTTGAAGTGTCAACATCGTTATATCAAATCAATACATGTTAATTAAAAATGCTGTTATAAGTGAGTTAGCAAAAACTGTTTTCATTAATGCAATATTTTTCTTTTACAATTTGATATTTGTGTCGAATATTGATTAGAATTAAAGTGATTTTCGTAACTTTGATACTATATAATTTTTAAAATATAAAACAAATGTGAGCTGTTTTCTTTTTGTTCCTCAGGTTTTTGAAGTCCTCCGAAATTGGACTGTAATTGCAGCTGAATTGGGCCACATCATGATAATAAAATCTGTAGTTGTTAGCTTCTTGCTGTCACTTGGGCATAATTCCAGTAGAATACTTTATAGTCCAAGTAGGTTTAATTATCAACAAATTATATAATTAGAAAGGAAATTTAAAATGTCATAAACGTTGTTGTGAATATAATAGGAAATGAAAACATTGAAAAAAACTTTGAGAATTTTTCATAAGAGAAAAAATGAAATTAAGTTTTTTGTTAGTTAAAATTAATTAATGTACAAACTAATTTTCATAAATGTTTTTTTCTTCTTATTTTTAATTTTAGTGAAGTGTTTATAGATAAATTCAAAATGTTTAAAGAAAAATGATAGCAGAACATTATTACAATGAAACATAGTGCTACAATTTCCGTATGTTTGATTACACATTTCAATGTATATAAGACTGCAATAAAAGATGAACCAAAGTTACTACCATTAACTTCTGCATTTTGGAATGATTTTGAGCTAAATTCTAAGTGAAATGCAAACATAAGCTTTATCATTGTGCAATGAGTATCTCTGACCTGCAGAAATAATGAGGCAATCAATGTTTTAGAAGATCTATAAATTATTTATTCGAGTCAAACTATATTAATGGATCATTAATTGAATGAAAACATTCTAAGCAATTTGAGAAAATGTTTTAGAAGAGTGATAAATTGTTTATTGGAGTCAAGATACTACATTGATGGATCAATAATTGTATGAAGAACTATTCAAGTAGTAATTTGAAGCAATGCTTTAGAAGGGTGATAAATTATTTATTCAAGTGAAGTTACTAAATTTAACGCTCATTAATAGAATAAAAACTTAGCAGTTAAAAGGGTAAACTGATGTCAACAACATAATCTAGAAAAGGTTGCAACTTTTCCTAATTCTGTACATGAATTTATACCAGAAACAATAGTGCCAAGTTGAACAAGGAATGAAATGAATGATATATAAGCATTTTCAACTTCTTTTCATGTATATAAGCATTTTCTACTTCATTAAAAAGCTACCATTGATTGTTGATCTAGTCGACACAAGATAACATCCGCAAGATAACTTTTAGCTTGGGAAGAAGTCTATTTCATCCTTTTCTCTCTTTTAAGTGTTTTTAGAAACTTCTTCACAAGCTAAAACTAACTAATACATAAGTTAAGAATCTAATTTTGGATTAGCTAATACGAGATAACTTATTCAAATTAACTTATCCGTGAACAAATTTTAACTTAAAGCTGAAGTTTATTTATTTTTTCTTTCATATTTTCTCCTTTTAAAAATGCTTCTGAAAAAGTTTATCAAACAGACTTCATATTTGAATTGGAAGAATAATAGGATATGAACAATCTACCTATTGGCAAAGGATATTACCATGTATGAGAGCTCTCCCACGAAGTAAATCCAGCGAGACAAATCTCATACTTGCTGAAAATTTCAGATCCTCTTAGTGTTGTGTTGATGGGATGTGACTTGAATATTCTGCTTTAGAGAGACTGTGTACACCCATATCAATCATCAGTACAATCAATAATTCTACAATAAGTTTATTAAGATCGTTCTTCACAAAATTGAACAAATCCAAGGGGTGAACCGCAGTTTGCAAGTTTATTGAGGATGAACACTTGTGACAACACATGAACAAAAAATACTCAGGCAGTTTTAATGAGCCATCTTCAGCAATCAACAATCGATTATGTCTCACGGTTTAACAATATGCAGAATGTTGCTATTATAGACGCTTCATTGCAAGTAAATTTATGTATGCAAGTTAGTCATATACATTTTGAAAGCTTCTATATCTACCATGTTTCCCTTAATGAGGTTGATTTATTAAGACCTGTAAGTGTAATGGAGAAGAATCATATAAACATAATACTGTCAGCTGCTTCCAAGAACATACAAGATGTAGTAAATGATAGCATGCATTAAAATCACCCATTACCTGCTCTCTATATAAAATTCTTCGAAACAGGAACCTCCAAACCTTTTCCTACTAACTATAGTAGGGAGTAAAACAATGTCACAAAGTTCTATCAAAAAATGTCGACAGACAAACTACCGGAGATGTTATAAATGATTAACTTGCAAACTTATGCTTGTTATGTGGCATCTAATTGCAACATACCATATCATGTCTAGCAGAGGTTATCTCTAGTTAAACAGCATTATGTACATTGTCTAGACAGGTTATCCCTACAAAGGGCATCCTCCAAAGGCACAATTATAAAATCATATAGTGAACAATCTCGAGACATATAATACTACATTGAGAGATTTCAACCAAATTAAGGTTCAATTGATAACCTGCTTGAAAGTACTGTTAGAAGTAAGAAATCAAGTTTGGAACGTATAAGCTACAACTGTAACTTCTTTAAATCACATTCAAGATGTCAAACCCAAAAACATGATACAAAGTCTACTTTAAAGCCAGTGAGCAGTTAATTTTACTTTAGATGGCAAAGCAGAACGTCATTTCTATCAAGAAAAAGAAGAAAAAGGGTGCTCGTTTAAGGGTGTGCCAAACACTAGGAGAAATATTCTATATTTCCATTTGAAGTTGGAACATAGTTACAAATCACAACAGTTTTAATATAATATAGTACTAGAGAAACTCTAGACACAAGGACAATAGAATACAACAACATCGAACAATCAGACACTGAGTGGAGGAGAAAAAACAAAGAATATAAGATTGTCATTGTTAATTCTTTAAAGATTCCTAGCATCATTGTACACTGAACATGTTAGAAAAAAAGATCAAATTAGAAGAAAAAAATTAAAAAAAGGTACATGAGGGCTACTTTTTCTTTCCATTATAAGCCAATGTAATGGAACTAAGGGAAAAAGAGGCAACACAGCATGAAACGTGAACTAGCAGTACCAATATACACAGTAACGCCAAGGGCCGAAATGATGGCATCAATTGCACACAATTCATGTTCCAATAATTTCTAAAATCATTGGTGTCTTTACGTGCTTGCCTTTTCATGTTCCTTCCATCAGATTCTGTAAAATCCAAACAATATTCCCCTTCTCCCAACCATTACGCTTTCAAGAAAGAATTTCAATCCATTAAATTTATAAATTAAAATGAATTGATAAGAATCTATTTCAAGAACAATTCTCGTATCTGTCCTCATCGCTATTCAAAAGTTGTCTTCTCTTTACTACTAAGTACCCAACCATGCCAACTTGCATGGTTGCCGCAATGCCAGCAAACAAAAGTCCAACCTTTTTCCCCGCATTCATCTTCGGTGGCGGTGGCGGTGCGTGCACATGGTGGTGGTGGTGGTGGCCCAGGTGACGTTGCGGCTGTGGCGCACCCATCTCGTTAGAAAGGGGAGGCATTGATCCTGGCGGTGGAGCAACTAAACGTGTCCCAGGAAGTGATGAAGGAGGCGGAGGAGACGGTGGTGGAGGTGGTGGAGGGGGCGGGGGCGGGGGCGGGGGTGGAGGGCTGGACACAATAAAAGCCGGTGATCCTGATTCGGCATCACTCCTCCCATTTTGTCCCTGGGATTGTGCAGTAAACACATAAAAGCTAATGGAAATGCCAATAATCAAGAATCCAAAGCGCGAAAACGTCGAATCCATGGGTTTTGAAGAACCGATACGAATCTTCGATTAAGGCTTCAAGTTTTCGGGGGGATTGCTCGCATCTACCCCCTTTTGCGTCGGGGGATATCCGATAAAATCAAAGGATTCCTTTGAATCTATAACTTCCAATCGAATTGGCTCCGGCGAAAAATCCTCGCTTTCTTGTTCTTCGTCCGGAACATGAACGTACCTCCAAATTGGCGCCCTTTAGGGTTTTTGCGATTCAGGACCCGCAAATTAAAAGAGTAAAAATGTGCGACGGTTCCAAGCAATTGAAACAAATGGGTGGATGAATCTGAAGAGAGTATTGGAATTAGACCCAGAGAAAGAGGTGGATCAAATTCCTGTCGGTCTCTCTCCCCACCTTCTCAGAAATGGGGGAGGAACGAATCCAGTTGAGAAGAGAGAGAGAGAAAGACAGAAGAGAGAGGGAGAGAGAATACGCGGGGTTCAACGGTTGGCCTAATTTAAGCGAGCAATGAGGTTGTAACATGAAATCTTTCTACCTGTCATGACTCACGAAGACAGAGGAAGTTAGAGAGAGATTGCGACATGACGTGTCATAAATGGTGGGGCCCTATATAGTAAGGTATTGTTTAATTATGTAGGACCCTTTTGGTATAATAGCCATGAATGGGTCTGATGTGGAGGGCCTCCTCCTCTTATCCTATGCTTCCCTACATTATATCATATCCTTCATATATCCATATTTTATCCCTACTTCTCTTAACAGATAAAAAAAATATTTATATATAAAAATTGAAATTTGTCTTGAGTAAATAAAATGAATAATGTGCTAATTGGGAAATTAATTGTACCAATACCAGTAGGAGAAAAAAAATTCTCATAAAACCTGAAAAAAGTTTAGATCCATTTTGTGCCCTAAAACTGAGATTGGCTTCATTATTAAAGTGTCCTTTTTTATTCCTATCCCACCTTATTAAACTTTTAGTATTTTGTTGTGTTTGGTAAAGAATGTTTGGTGTGTAGTACTGTATTAATATTTGTCAATTGGAATTACAAAAGTAAGGGTGCAATTTGCAAATCTAAAAGAAATGAAAAAGTTGAAATTTTTCTTATTTATTTTCTTATTGTTGATTTATTTTCTCGTTGATTCAATGCTTGATACTATTTTATTTCTTTTATCTACCATCACTCTTTATATTTTCTCTCTCTAAATCTTAATAATTTTTTTATAAAAGAAGTCTTTTATAGTTTTCTTACGAAATTTGTTTTCTATGAATATATATGAATAAAGAATAAAAAATTCCTTATTCTATGAATGTACAAAAGTTGAAACTTGTGCTTATAATAGAGGATACATATTGTTCATTTATAAGCATAAGTTTAGTGAAAACTAGACGAGTAATCATGTGTGAAAGTATATGTACATTTACAATTTCAAACTTTCAAATAATGAAACTTCCGCGTAAAAGCATCACTACATATATTTCAATAATTATTGGTTCTCAGTTACAATGGTTGGATTTGATAAAAAGTAGTGGGGTAAATGGAACCTACCGAGTAATGTATGTGGTGCAACTGATGTTATTTGTTATGTTGGTAGGTTTAGGCAGAGTAACTGCCAACTGTTTCTAGTTTTTTTGACATTTTCATGTCTAAAAATTACACATTTGTTGAAGATTCACCAAAGAAGGGAATATGAATAAACAAGATTAAAACAAGCTAAACCGTATGTGATGCTAGACAAAGATTTTAACTGCAAATTCTAATGGATATATGTTTTAGTTGCAAATTATTTTATTATTGTAATCTATGACCGTGTATTTAGTCATAATTTGGACGGTTAACTATAAATTGAACAGTGAAACTATCGATTGTGAACCGTGATTTTTGAATAAAGAATTAAATTGTTCATGAAATGTATGATTGAGTGATCAATTGTAAATTTGGAAAAGCAAATCAACAAGTTCAGTCGACCACCAAAGAGATCAATCGACCATATATCAATCTAAATGGTCAATTACTAGTTTGGAATAGCAAACCAGTAAGCTCAACCAACCACCAAATAGACCAACCGGCTATACATCAACCTGAATGGTTAACCCACAAAAAGCAAACCAACAAGTCTGGCCGAGCATCTAATAGATCGTCCGATCATGCACTAGTCTAGACGGTCAATTACCAGCATAGAGAGCAAACCAACGAGCCTGGCTGATGGCATACCCCTTGCCATGACCTAGCACATTCATGAAGTGTTTGAGGCATCTATGGAAGATGGGTCTAGACTCTTTCTCTTGGGCCACCTTAAGTCATCATGAAGATGGCAGTTACTCCCTCCACCACCACCGAATGCTCCTTACACCACCCCATACCAATTTTACCCTTCTCTAAAACGGATGTCAACATCCGTTTCACCTTCAACGGATGTTGACATCCGTCTATTCACATATTTTATATTTTAATTTATTGTTTTTATTTTAAAAAAAATAATAATCTTCAACACATCCGTTTCAATAAAAAATTTTAAAAGTATTTTGATTATTATTTAAATAAAAATATATAAATTAAATTAATAATAATTATTTTATTAAATAAAATAAAATTAATTCATAAAAAATTAAGTAATAATTTTAAATTAATTAAATAATATTTATATATTAATTTAAAAACTTAAAAAAACTAAAAACTTAAAAAAAAAATATCTTCAACGGATGTGGCGAGATCCGTTAACGGATTGCCACATCCGTTTCAATAAAAAATTTTAAAAGTATTTTGATTATTATTTAAATAATAATATATAAATTAAATTAATAATAATTATTTTATTAAATAAAATAAAATTAATTTAAAAAATAATTAAGTAATAATTTTAAATTAATTAAATAATATTTATATATTAATTTAAAATATAATAAATTAAAAACTAAAAATTTAAAAAGAAAAAACTTCATGAATTGCCCACATCTATTGCCCACATCTATTTTAATAAATTTTTAAAAACTATTTTATTATTTAAATAATAATACATAAATTAAATTAATAATTATTATTTTATTAAATAAAATAAAATTAATTTATAATTAATTAAATAATAATTTTAAAAAAATTAAATAATATTTATATATTAATTTAAAATATAATATAATAAAAAACTAAAAACTTTAAAAAGAAAAAGTTTTACGGATATTACCACATCCGTATCCATTTTAATAAAATTTTAAAAGTATTTTAATTATTATTTAAAATAATAATATATAAATTAAATTATAATAATTATTTTATTAAATAAAATAAAATTAATTTATAAATAGTTAAGTAATAATTTTTAAAAAAATTAAATAATATTTATATATTAATTTAAAAACTTAAAAAATCTAAAAATTTAAAAAAAAAAACTAAACGAATGTGCGGATGTCCCACATCCGTTGAAGAATTTTTTCTTCAACGGATGTCGACGTCCGTTCAAGGAAAAAGGAGGGGTGTAGGAGATTTTAAGATATAAAGGATAATTTTGGAATTTGAAAAAAGTGTGGTGGTACAAGAAGCAATGTGTGGTGGTGTAGGGAGTAGCACCCCATGAAGATTTATAAGAGTAAGAATAATTTTGGGCCAAGTAGTCTATATTTTATTTGGGCTTTGTATATTGGGCCAAGTAGTCTAGATTTTATTTGGGCTTTGTATTATGGGCCTAGTAGTGTAGGATTTCAATTGGGCCTTGTATTTTAGGCCAAGTAGAATAGGATTTTGACCAAACAAGTCAACAAAGGGCCAAGGCCCAAAGTTGACTATGCTTGGATGTCCAAAATGGGTGTGTTGACCAAGGGGTCAACATTTTGGCTAAGCTTGGAGGACAAGGGGGCAATATTTCGTCCTAAAGATGTGGAGGCTTCCCATTGGAGAGTTTTCCTCCTAGTTAGTGGCCACGTGTCACTCTAGGAATGGAGAATTTTTCCATAGGTAATGGCCACATGTCACTCTCTCATTTGAGAAGACTTTTTTCCACTTGTCTCTCTCTTATTGGAGAGGATTTCTCCTTGCTCTCCAAGCCAACCAAGGTGGCCCAACCTCTCTTAGAGAACCCTAAACACTTCATCTTTCACCATTCAACACATCAAAACCGTGAACCTTCTATCTTCATCTACCACCATTCCGCAAACTATCATCAAAACCTTGAGCATCTTGAGTACATGGCTTGGTTGCTTCTAGATTTGGCTTGTCCTAGCTAGAGCATTTCCATCACTGACTAACCACCAAACAGACAAATCAATCATGCACCAACTCAAATAGTCAAGTTTCAACCTAAAGAATATGTCACTAGCTCGAATGATCACCAAACAAACCGTTTAGCCTTCAATTAGATTCATAAGAATTAACAGTACCAAAATAGATTAAACTTAAAACTGATTAACTTAATATTAAAGTATGATTACTCACAATTTGATCGTAATTACATCAAAATTAATAAAAAATTTATTAAAAAATTTATAGTAAGAAAGCATTAACTATTATATTAATTATTATTTATCACAGATTAAATTGACTTTAACATTGTAGTACCTTTTATAGGTATCATTCAACTCATTTTTAAAAAAGACACTTCACTAAACAAAAATTAAACCTCAAACAACATAACAAACAACCTTGACTCATATATGAAACAATTATAAATTATGATTTTCGCCATACTTTATTCTACATATGTTATAAAAGTAAAGTATATAACTTATTATATTCAAGCAGTGGTTGAATGGTATTTATGTTAAAAGATAAATACTTTATAATACTTTAATCTAAAAAAATAAGCTTTTGTTAAATATCATACAACTTGTGCTAATCGTACAAAAAGATAGATCATGCCAAGACTTTTATAACATATATCCGACCCACCCATACTAACAAACTGAACCTCTTGTGAGAATAGAAAATTCTCAAAGCCACGTGTGAAAATAGAAAATCACTAATATACCACTTATGCTAGTGTTTCTTTTTTACCAAAATACTCTTATTGAAAAATGTTCCTTTCATATAAAAACATTTTTCTTACTTAAGCTTAATCTATAATAGGAACAAGTTCGATATGATTTCTTGTTAAATAACGAAAATGGAAACAAGTTTATGTTTAAATTTTTATTAATGGAAAACATATAAGGTTTATGGTTTATCATTTAATAGCAATAGAAAAAACAAAAAACATGTTTCCTCTGTAATACATAACAGAAACATGTTCGCTGGATATCCATGACAACGTAAAATACTCGTAACGAGAGGCGTCAAATTTGGCAACAGAATCATGTGCCATGGTGATATGAGCAATAAAAAAAAATTGAATTACTCAATCACCTTTTTTTTAACTTTATTTATAATTTCATATATCGAAACTTCATTGCATAAAAAACTTTAAATTTCATTAGATTTTATCAAGTTATGCTAATTAGTATATATACACACTATATTTTTATTTTTATTATGAAAATTGTGTCAATTATTTAATCAGTGACGAGCTAGTTTTTAATCCAAGCATATATAGTGTTTAGACCTGGTCTATTTCTTAATACATTTTCGTTGATACTCGTATGAATAAGAGGAATATATTTTCTCTTCGTGTTTTTAGTTATTGTAATGTCTAATACATTCATCATAAATAACGCTAATTAAATATGAAGGTTAAAGAAAGAAGAAAGTTATTATTCATTATTTTATTTTTTTATATTGTTTGAAACACTTATACTGTTATTTTAAGTGTCTTAGGTATCCAGAGCGGCTTAAGGATTTAACCGATCTAAAATAAATTTGAGACATTTTTTATTTATTAATAAAATTATTTATGTTAAAATATATTATAATCTTAGAAAAATTGATCAAACTTAAAAATATTTTTTAAATGATAATCATTTATAATGATTTGATTAAATTTTATTCTTAAACATTATTTTACCTTTAATTTAATACAGATATATTACTATTAAACAAATTTTGGAGACTTTTTTATAAGAGGCTTAAAGTAAGAGCTTTGGGCTTTAACGGGCTCCTGTATGTTTATTTTATTTTATTTTTTTTAAATTTCCTCATAGAAAGCCACTTCTTAGTAACTTTATTATGTGACCATAATAATTAGTCAAGGAATACGATGGATTAAATATTTTAAATTCTAAATTTGTAAAAATTATCTATTAGTTTCATATTTAGGAATGTTATTGGTTTGAGTTTGATAGAAGTTAAAAAAACTCATTAACCTACTAAAAAAATATTGAATTTATTGGGTTAAGTGTTTTATGTTAAGAGGCAATCTAACTCAACATATTTTTGCCATGGTTGAATTGAGTTGGTTCAATTGGATCAATATTTTAAATTTATTTATTTATTTATTTTGTTAAAAATGGAAATTTTAAAGTATCAAACCAATTAAAAATAATAGCTTTTACAAAAATTAATTCAAGGCTTAATGTAAACCATTCAAGTCAAGTCATAACTAGTTTAATCAATCTAATTCAAAATATGGAAAAGGAAATATATAACATAAATTTTCAATCTATAAGTAAAAGAGCGAATCTCGTCTTAAGTTTTAGGTGATTCATATTATATATTTATATATAAAAAAATAGTTTTAATTGAGTTGAATTTGACACAGTTAAAAAAGTTAAATTTAATCCAATTTAATTAAGTTTTATTGAGCGGGATTGAGTTATAACGTATCCCAATGAATACTCCTACTCAAAATATAACACTTTAATATAAAATGATATTATAGCAATAACAAAATTTGAAACTAATGGCATTAGAGATATATAAAAAAATATTAACTATTTTTCAAAAGAAAGAAGGTATACAAATAATATCCGAAGTATTAAAAATCACCGTCACATAATCTTTTAAGTATTGATTTTTTTTTCAATAATTCTTAAATATGAACATGTCAACTTAAATACTTAATTAATTTTCTTAAATCATTTAACACTTAAATATTACTAAAACATTTAATACTTAAATCATTGTTTGCATGATTTTCATTCTGAAAAAGACTATTTATGAAAGAAACTAGTTTTTGAGGGACCAAATTGATAAATTATTCAAATCTTTTTATCTCGTCATAACCTTGCTTCATTTTATGTAATTAATGTTTTGTTTGAACAGTATAGAACGTTGGTAGTGAAAAAGAAAAAGAGAATAAAATTATAGCGAAAATAAAATTATTTAAATAAATTTAAAATAATGAAAAATAAGATGATTTTATTATTAATATCTGTGTTTACTTTTTAAATTATTTATTATAATAAAATAAGAAAAGAAAAACACTCATAGTAAGTGACTTGTAACTTATTAAGGGTAATCTCTTATCTATCATAGTCACCTCAACTTCTTTTGATCTGAACTGGGCTGGATCACCAAGGAATTTATGGCCCAAATTTGCGTATTCATTGTTAACGACTCCGGCCCAATACATTCAATAGAGAATATACAAACAACTTAGCTACAAAAATGTTCACACTCCTCAACATATATTAAAGCTAGTTGGTATAAGGGCTGTTTCGTAAATCACCCAATTCAAAGTTTAAACAACAATCAAACAGGATTTTAGCGATAAAAAAATAAATTATGTGGGATAATTTATGTGTTTTTATGAGATATAATATTTTAGATATTTTGTTGATTTTTTTAATTGAATTTTTTATCATTAATAGATTTACAACTTCGTTAAACACGTCATGTTACAAGCATTTGAGAAATTATATAAACACACTATTGAACTCTTCATAAAAATAGAAATAGTCCTTTGAAATTTAATAATATACTTAGAATTTGTTGCCAGAGGTTAGACTATCATAGTGTAATCTTTGATTATTATAACCAAAAGTATATTTATTTGGGTTAATCATGTGTAATTCCTAAATTGGAATACAAATTAGAATTTGTTTATTTTTCAAATTTTAATATATTTTTATCTTTAAAATTAAAAAAAAAATGAATGATATTATTATTTTTATGTATTAAATAATGTTTTAGACTAATATTTAAAATAAAACGTTTAAATAATTTAAATATCAGTTCACTTTTTTTTTGACATATAAAAAGAAATTTAACATAATTAAGTTAGAATGTTTGTATATATTTATTTAAATTTGAAGACGAATTTATATCCAAGTTTAAGATAAAAATAAATTATAATTTTATGTTCAAAGAAAGAAAGTTAAAAAAGTAAAAACATATTTAATCTTGTTTATTTATATTTTTGACACATAAATTAAAATTGTACTTAATGGAAAAATATTTGAATGAGATGCTCTAAGCAACTAGCTTTCTCTCTATGATTTGCAGATGTTTGGGAGTTTGAACTATAAACACAGCGAAAACTCGAAAGGAGATAGATAAATTTGTAAGTCACGTGCCTATGATAAAAGGGGTTGGAGAGTATAAACCTTGAAATTGGGTCTGTCCTTTATGTCCAAAGCCATAAATGTTGGGTTCTTGGACACGAATTTCTTCACGAAACTTTAATTGATCCTCGTAGAAATCTTTATTATTCGAACAATATATATATAACAGGGATGAGGATGATGGTCGAAATTCAGAGCATAATTAACGTGTAGAAAAGCAAAGAAAGATATTTCAAGTGCAGTAAAAGAAAAGAAAGAAGGGAGAAATAATGGAGTTATTAATGATTTTGATGTCTTTGACGAAACGCAATATCGAAATTAACATTAATAATTATGGTAGTTGTTGGAAGAGAATGAAAAAATGAAAAATGGAAAGAGAATGGAGTGAAGGAAATAAAGAGGAGGAAGTGTCCAGAGTGCAGCCGCAGCGCAGGAACGCAGTCTCTTTTTACAGAATCGTCCCAAAAGTGTCAGCCAACAATTGTCTTTTTGCTCCTTCCTTCTTCCCATGCCTACGCCATTGCCTACACACCACCATCATAATAACTCCCCCACTTCTTAAATATTTCTCATCCCTTCAAAATCTCTCATTTTAAAACTGGTTTTGCAATGGCAATGTGGTAATTTTCAGAGAGAGGGGGGACAGAAGGTGGTATGTTGGAATTGTTGAGACAGAAGAGTGAGGGTGTGAAATGAATGAAGGTAAAGGCAGTGAGAGAAAGAGAGAGAGAGAGATGGGAATGAATGGGCCAAGAAAAAAAAAGACTTTGGTCCCATCGTTTTTGCTTTACCACATTTTCACAGTTATTCCCTTAAAGAAAAAGGAAAAAGATGATGAGAAAGTGCGAAAGTTTCGAGTTGGAAGACACTGAAGTGAAGAAAGAAAGAAAGAAAGAAAGAAAGAAAGAAAGAAAGGGTGTGTGTATCCATGTATGTATCTATGTGCATTACGTGCCAAAGCATTGGAAATTGAGGCTAAGTTTCTCACAGTGGTTAAACTTCAGCTGGTTGCTACAGGGCACCCCAGGTGGCCATTTGGAGGAATGGGGATGTCCCTATACCTCTATGACTCCATACCATACCACCATTTCAGAATTCAATTCTCACATATATCATTATGAACATGATTAATGTCTTAATTTAGGTAGTTGAACATAATTATAACTAGCACTTTATCATATCAACTATCGCCATAAATGTCACTGGGGTTAGAATTTTTGTGTAATGTTGTGGAGATTTGTTAGTGTAAAATGGAGTTGACTAGAAGGAAGGAGGATATATGGAATAATGTTTGATTGGATTTGAAATGGGGTTGGTCAGATTGAGATGCAAAAGGTGTGGAAGAGGAAGTCAAAGTAATTTGAAGGGTAGTGGAAAATGCATCGTAGGGGTGTAGTTTGCAGTGTATAGAGAATGAGCTGTCTATTCGATCCATAACAACTCACAGGCTTGAAATTAAAGGCACACAGAGAAGTACCTATAGATGGAAAAATGCTCAAACTGTCACGCCAGCATGCATCCAAGCCATGCAATCTCTGAACTCAGCTCTTATCTTATTCTTCCCTACACAAAGCCCTAAAAACTAGTTAAAACCCACATGCATGTAGCACCAGCAACACTACCATCTACCTAGCACAACATAAATACCATGTAGCTTCCTTCCTTACAAACATAAAACTGTTTTAATGTCACCACCTTCTACACTACGCTTGCAACTTGTTCCTTTTATTATTTTCATATACTTGTTTTCTTTTCTCTCTCTCTCTGTACGTATGTATGTGTGTGACATAAGAACAGACAGAGATATTATGTATATAAAAATGTTTAAATATATAGTTATGGTGTTGGATTTGGAGATTGCATCACATCAGAGTTACTGTAGAGGTTGGAAATAGGGTGGTAATGATGGAGAAATGTCTGTGGATATTTAAGCATCTTGTCCTGTACGTGTTGTGTCTTTTTCTGTGGCTCTTGCGTCTCATGGCCCTCTCTGCCACCTTATGCATATTTTCTCTTCTGCGCAGAATCTCTCACTAAATTTTCTCTTTGCAGCAACCCCCTCTAGGGGCCCCCCATTTCCGTACAACTTGCTGCAGTGATTAATTTTTTGTCCCTTTTTCCCAATTCCAACCCACATGCAATTAACATATCAAACTCTCTTTCAACCACAAGCTTTACCAAATTACACCCAAAATAAATAAATAATAAATGACTTTTTACTACGGATTAAGTTTTATAATTTTTCAAAATTCAACAATTTTTATTTCATATTCATATGGTATATAATTATTCTACATGCATGTAAATAGTAACAATGTCAATTACGAATGTATGCAATATATTAATAATAAATTTTACAATATTTTAGGTTTGATATATATCATCGTAACGGATATCTTGCCGATCAAACAAAAATTGTAACATTTTTTCGTTGTTGAAATGAAATATTATAAACGAATTAAAAAATTTTAAAAACTAGACAGGAAATTGTAACTAACATTTTAAAAGGACTAAGTTAAAAATTCGTGATATTAATTAGGAATTTGATGTATGTTTTTTTCTATTTATTTTCAGAATCTTACATGAAATGAAAAAAAAATGCTTTGTCATATCAAACTGACCTAATAACGTCTTACCAAGCTACCTGCTACTATATTGACATCTTGTGGGAAAAAAAAATTATTGCTGATTATTTATTCATTTTTTTAGTGTTATATCTTTAAAATGTACTGATTTTTTTAGATTAAAAAGGTTTTTAATATATTTTAAAATATCAAAACAAGTGTTCTATTTGTATCATATATTTTAATAGCACAACGTAATAGAAAATAAAAATTCACACTTTTTACTACTGGAAGTGACGGTTCAAGTAAAATAGTATATATAATAGTAAATGTAAAAAAAGATGTTGTTGAGTCACAAATTCTCTCACAAAACACATTTATTTATTTTGTAAAGTAATTGTATTATCAACTGTAAAATTGTTTTACCTTATTAGTGCATAATTTTTTTAAAATTAATAAAAAATTATAAAGTAATATTTTAGTTTGATTTTTTGCTTAACTAATACTTCTGAAACAGTTCTATTTACTTTGAAAACAAATGTACACTATCTTGGACATGATAAATAGGAGTATTTTTTTTAAATATTAACTACTAAGTTGAAAAATATCAAATAATAAAAAATAATAATAAATAAAGTGAGAAAAGGCACGCAATTTAAGACAGTTCCCCATTCCTTTTAGTTCATTCATTCATTCCCTTTCTCTGGAGTCAAAAGGGGTCTTACCTTTTGAAAGAGAGAGAGTGTGTGTGCATGATACCTCTGGTGCATTTTAGCAAGTAATTCTCTACTGCTCAACCGTACCATACTTATCGTAGTCCTCGTTCTGTGATCTCTTTGACTCGGTCAAAGAATATCCCACTGCTTCACCTGACCAACTGATAATAAAGAAAAACATGATGCCCACCACTCAATAACTATAAACTTTTCATTAATCAATAATCACACACTAATTATTCATTATGCTGGAAGGAAAATATCTCCTGTTTAAGGTATCACGATATTATTCATTATTTTTTTACCATAATAACATGTACCAATATAATAGTTTAAAGAAATAGTATATGTTACTAACTTATCAATGGACTTCTTTGCATAAGAATTTATGTAAAATAAATAAATACGAAGAAAAATAATAAAATCAACTTCTTCGATTAATTTGTAAATAAGTTAAAAATTATGTTTTTTTGAAAATTTATTTGACAACATTTTTTTAATTAATTTATGCATACGTTAGTTTTAACTTATAGATGACTCAATTTTATTTTTTCTTGTTAATATTTCTTTCTTCGAATCCTTGGAAGAATTGTTTAAACCTATGCAATATTGAAAGAAAAGTATATATATTCATTGTTAATTATTAAACAAAATTCCTAAAAAAACTGATCAATTCATCATCACAGTTAGTATTAACAAAATATCTGGATACGATAAATTTTATTTCAGATTATAATACCGATTTTGTAAAAAACAAAGTCGTAAATTCACTTTGATAAATTGAAATTCAATCTAATTATATCTATTTAATAAGAAAAGAAAATCATTCTAATTCATCGTTTAACGATTCTCTATGAATTTTGTAAGGAATATATACATTTTTTACAATTTAAAATTTTTTTTTTTAAAAAAAGTTAAGAGATTGTTGATAAAACAGATTTTAAAAAATTGAAAACTTCAAAAAGTTGTAATTTAAAAAAAGAGTTAACTGATTTAATTTTGATAATTTTGTATTAATAAGACCGTTAATTAATTTTTAAGATCATTACTATCTTATAGAATTAAATGAATACATCTAATCTAGTTCACATTTTAGAGTCCAACAACATGAAGTAGGATGTCACCCATTCATTTACGGGTGAAATTCAATTAAAATAACTAAAATATGTTAAACAATTAAAAAAAGAACGGTGAAGACATTTCTTATGAAAACCTAAAAATTAGACGAAAAACCACTTGTATGGAGAAAATAATTTATTCATAAACAAATATAAATTATAATAACTCAATTAAATTTTAAGTACTTCATAAATTTTAATTTTATTTGGTTTATTGATTATTTATTTATTTATTATATTTTTCAGTTCAAATTTCTGTCTTTTAATTTTTTACAACTGGATGATTTCTTGCGGTGGTTATATCCGTTAATGAATATGAAATTTTATAACTAATATAAAATTATATTTAACTAATGTATAATAATAAGGAACTTTCATTAATTTTTTTACTGAAAATATGGTCAATAACAATAAAGATCTCATAAATAATGATGACAGCGACAATCCATTAATCACCTTACGTGATGATGTAAGAGATATAACATAACAACTTTATTATTTAACTTGTATGTAATTTTAACAGTATATATCTTCAATAACTCTAATACAATAGTATATCTTCAACATTTTATCACGTGGAGACAAAAAAGAAAAATAGAATAAAATAATAATAATTTAAAGTAAAAAATTAAATAATAATGATTGAATTAAGAAATATAAAATTCCTAGTTAATAAAAAGTTGTTGGTTTTGGGGTGTTTAGGGAAATGGTTGAAGAAGTTGAAAGTAACGTGATGAAGGTAAGGAAGGTTTTTGTCTTTCTTGTTTGTCGTGAAGGGAAAAGACATGGATGTCTGGGTTTCCTTTACCCATCACCCTCCATTACTTTATTGTCATCTTTCATTTGCAAGACAAAGTGAACCAATTTTCTATGAAGATTCAGGCATGAAAATATCCTTGTAGTAGTCAAAGAAAAAGTACCCGTGCTGCTAACTTCGCAAACAAATGATATAATAATCTTAGATGAATATATATTTAGTTAGCAGCCAGCAAAGGAGGATAGTAATTTCAAGATTTTGGTACGATTCTCATCATTGATTTTCATGCATCATTCTGTTCTATTTTTCTCGTTAACCAAAGTGGATAATGTTTTGCAAGTTAGTATCGTACCCTACCTACCAACAACAGAAAACACATAAGGAATCACCACTACTGACATACCCTTCTTTTCAACACAACAACAAATTACCTTACCAAATACTACAATAATCATCCAATAATGCTGCCATCTCATCATCATCATCATCTTAGTTTTCTTTCCTAAGCTAATGTTTCTCATTCATTCCACAAAGCAAACATCGGAACTTGATTAACAAGTCCCATGTTTCCAAGCCTGTTGCTGCTCATGTGGTCGTTTTCAGTGTTCCCATCATCCTCATCATCATATTTTGGTCCTTCCAGGGTGAAGTACCCATGTCCATAATCTGCTCCACTCACTCCAAACTCGTTCGGTAGCCCCACAGAACACTTGGGAGGACTTTCATGGTTCAAACCAACCTTGTTGTTGCTTGGAGAAACTTGCTGTGATGATTCACTCACGTTGTTCATGTTAACACTCTCGTTGTGTGCTTGTTCATCGCTGTTGTTGGCATTCCACATCATGTTGGACAACTCATCAGAATGTTCAGCATCGGTTATTGCCAAAGAAGTTGGCTGAGATGGCACGGAAGAACTGCTTGTGTTGATGTCATCCGCAGCAACAGAAGCTGGTGACTCTTTTTTGGGGGACCGCTTTGCAAGATCTCCTGCAATGAGTGTGGAACTTGAGCAGATTCTCTTCACATCATACCTACTTATGTCAAAGTTGGTCACAGCACTTGTTCCTCTGAACTTGATTGCTGCAATATCGTATGCTTCGGCAGCTTCTTCTTGAGTGCCTACATTATGGATCACTGTTCAGAATAACCTCAATCAAGGGATGGGGAAATGAGTTGCAGAAGATTAAGATGGTCACGTGAAAACTGACATTATTAAATTATGTTACATTATCATGCATGAATGAATGAATAAAGGAGGAAACAATGATTATTGAAAAGGGAAAATGGAAGCTTGAAAGAAAGGCATGAGGAGAGATAAGGGTCTAAAAACTTACTAAATGTACCAAGATACAAGTCCTTGTTTCCTGCAACCCTTCCAATTCGGGCCTGCCACCTTCCATGTTGATGGTGCCTGAAAATGATACAAGGAGAAAAAGATAAATGTTAGCTAATAATTGCCCACCTTAATTCAAAAGCTGAAAACTGCAGAAAATAATTCATGGTGGAAAGCTTTATTCATATTAATGATAAAGCGCATTGCTTTAGTCCATACCTTGTGACACCTCTATACACAGATGCCCCTCTTGAAAATCCACTGCTCTTCCTGCCCGAGGGAAACAAAAAGGACAATTCCTTCCAGTTGAATGTAAGGGGGTGAGAGAATTTACTAAGATCACATGGAAAAAAATTAATGGTACCTTCTTAAATTGGCGACAAATTCTTGCCTGGTCATGTGCTTCATCTCTTCAAGTTCCTTCTCATAAGTGCTTAACTGAGCATTTATGAAGCAGTAGACATGTAGAGTGATCACAGTTGCAATGTAATGGTTCAAGCCACATAAAATTAAATACATAGCAAATATTTGACTTTTCTCAATAATTTTTAATTCCCTTGTTTCTATTCTGTACAGTTGCAAGACTAGCTAAGGTAAGACTTTTGCAAAGTAGAAAACTGTACAAGTTTCAGAAGCCTTACAGGGAAATTTATGTGAGTTGTTGGACCCCAATACTTGAGTGCAGCTAAGTCATAAGCCCTTGCTGCTTTTTCTTCCTTATCATAACCACCTAATAATAATACATACATACATACATACAGGGATATAATTATTTTCCAAAACCGATAAATCATCTTCAGAACCCAAGCACACTTTCCAATGCTTCATATCTAGTAGCGTATCTAACCAGTTTCCGTGTTATAGTAATCGGTAAGATTTACAAAGATGGTAAAGGAGTAAATATAGACAACCATTGCATGTGAAGGAGTGTCACTCACCAAGGTAGACTGAGTGAAGATTTGAAGAAGCCATGAAAAAGGGAGAAGAATCCAACCGGTGCATGAAACAGACCGTTAGTATATTCTCTTTCAAAACAAGACTGGAAAGTAAATAAAAAAAGGAACAGAATGGAAAAGGCTAAAACACTTGTTTTGGTCTTGAAAATGATCTTCCTTGGTCAATCACCATAAATCAAATTAATATAAAATAATAACACCATAAGCCAAAACCACAACCAAAAAACACATTATCTCACCTTGCCTTCCTTTCCTTGTCTGCCCTTCCTTTCTGCAACTGTTGTCCCACAAATGGGCCTCATATCTCCCAGTCCATCTATGCCTACCAAAATCCATGAATTCCAAATACAAAAAAGATAAAAACATCATCTTAATAAACAAAATATAATGCTGTGTGATAATAAATAAACACTAAAAAACCATAGCCCCTACCTTGTAACACCACGGTATTGAGAGGTTCTCTGCCCAAAAGTGTCAATGGATTTGCGAGGAACTGGTTCTCTAGCATGAGATTTAGCCATGGCCCGTTTCCTATTGTCATCAAGAGCTTGAACAGAGGAAATTGCCCCCACTCCATTTTGCACAGTGGGGCTCATAGTGAGAGACAGTGATTGGAAATTACACCCATTTGCCTCAGTTGAAGGCTTTACATCAGAAAACTGAGTTTGCGCCAACCAGGACTTGTACATGCCATTGGTCGGGATAAGGGCATGTGGGTTATCATTGTATGCATGGAAAGATTGAAGCAAGGAAGAAGGGTTTGTGAGGCAATCCCCAGTTTCAATATCAGCATTGGTGCAAAAGTTTGGTGCCACATTAACATTGATTTTGGAAACATTGCTCTGGCTTTGGTTTTGGTCATGTTGAGAATCTTGACAAAAGACTTTATTGGGGGAGTTTGAGTAGCAGCCCAAAAAGTCCTCAAGCTTTGGACCTTTTTCATTGGAATTCCCTCCACCTATTGCACTATCATACCTCCATTCTACAAGCAGCCCCACAAATTTCATTGTTAATTCGTAAATAAGAAAACTCAATGCAGCCGAGAACTGATTCATAGCAAAATATAAAACTTTTTGCAGTAATCAAGAGAAAAACCACAAAAGAAACTGCTTTAGACGACATGCAAAAGCTTTGAATCCACACACAGAACACACTCTACCCGTTCAATAACAAAGAATCACTCATAGTGGTAGAGAATCACAATAGTTTGTTGCAGGAAAGTTTAGTTATTTATTACTCATCTTCGAGAAAAAACAAAAATTTATCATCTGTTCAAAATAAGATAAGCTAGAAGGGAAGGGGTGCAAATAAAGGATGTAGTGTGGCATGCAATACCTTGAGGAGTGGCAGAGTGACCGAAGGAATCAGCAACACAGAGAGAGCCATCAGAGCGCAAAGGCATAACAGACAAGTGAGGGTGAGAAGAAGGACGAGGATGATACCCTCCTCCTCCTTCTCCTTCTTCTCCACGCTCTTGGTTTTCTCTCCCAAATTCTTCATCAATCCTCAAATGGGGAGTGAGAGAGAATCCCAACCAGTTATTCATATTAACACAGTTTTTTCACACTGCTTCCTCTTTTCTCAAGAAAACAATCCCCCCAAAGAGCACAGACTTCCTTCTTACACCAGTTACACTAACTTACACCACACAGATCTTTCTCTCCTCCCAAAAATTCGAACTGCTTGTAGCATGTATGTATCTCTCTATCTATCTATGCAAGTTTGGAATGTTGGACTTTGAGCTCAAATTTCAAAGCTTGTAACGGTTGGGAAGTTGGGATGGGGTTGAAAATTTTCCATTTTTTTCCCTCTTTGAAGCTGCATCATAGTCATAATCATGTGGGATTCATATCTTGTGGGTCTCTTCTAAAGGGGGTATGTTGGGTTTATATATATATATATATAATATACATCATTACCTTGATTTTTGGTTTATTTTATGATATATTGTTGAGGTGGGATTGAAGGTGTTGAGACTTGAGAACTCTAGACAAACTTCTCTCTCGTCTTATATTCTCAGTCCTGTGTCTGTTTTGTAATGAAAAGTTGGGTTCTGTGCCACCTCTTTCATTTCTTTCTCAGATTTCTGCAGAGGTGGCCACGGCATGTAGCAGTGTGACAAAATAATATATAATACTAGAAAATATAAAATTAAAAATAAATAAATAAACTGAAGAGATGCCAAAATCTTCACGACTATTATCACAGAGAGGATTCCACTCAGTTCCAGTGTTCCTGTAACATGTGATAACCTCATCAACGGTTCAAATTTGATAATGCAGTAAGATGTTACATTATGCAGAACAGGTCAGAGAGATAATTGATGACACAAGTGATATAAGCGGTGAACTGAATACTTAATGACATCATATGTTTAAAATTATTATTATTATTAAAGAGAAGATAATATCTTAAAAAAGAGAGAATAATTTTTGAAAGAAAAAAACAAAGAGAATGGTTTGCTTATTAAATTATTTTATTTTATTGTTATATTAATAAATCATGGAAGAACATTCATGTTTACTTGTGTGCAACTCATGTTCTTGTTTAAATAAAATTATCTATCTATGTGTAAAACTTTTATTTAAGATTAATATAGTATTAAATATATGCTCACTATAATTATATTTTATTCTTACCTAAATTTTAATTATTTCATATAATTAGGGTTAAAGAAAAAGTGAAAAGTCTAAAAGAATAAAAAATAAAAAAAGGAAGTTGTTAATTGTTTATTAAGATTAAATAAACTTCATTATATATATTTTTTGAACTTGGATACTTTTAACTTATTAATAAGTCTACCAGACGAGGCTAATATGTAAGTCTAACTTTTTTAGCATTTTTATACGTATTTTTTCGTTAATAGTGTAATTTAATAATTTAAAACTAATTATTGTAAATGGAATTATTATTATTATTATTATTATTATTATTATTATTATTATTATTATTATTATTATTATTATTATTATTATTATTATTATTATTATTGATTGTGATATAAATGTGAATAAATTAATTAAAATAATATTGAAATAAGGGAAACCTGCACCTACTTGCATTTGCATGGAGGCTATGGTTGGGATTGGAGCAGTGATGGCAATTGGTCCAAGTTCACTGCCAAACCATCTAAAACAAATTTAACTTGTCCTCTATCGTGATCCTTTTGGTAATTTCACACCCTGCTGACTTGACTAGTGGTAGGATGAGGGACTTAATGGTAATTTGAATTTGGAAATGGTTCAAATGGGTAAAACAAAAAAAATTAATTAAAATTAAGGATTTTGTAAAGTTGTTGTTATTCATCATAGGTTGGTCTGCTGCTGAAGAACATGCAGACAATGGGGAATAACCACGTCTCAAGACACAGACGAACCAGTCTCAAGAACAACCAACAATCAAACACCTTCTGTTCATGTCAATTACCCTACACCTCCATGTGGTTCGGTTCGGTTCAACCGCCATCTTCACCAATACAAAAAATGTCCCTTCCTTCTCTCTTCTTTCTCCAATACTCTTCAACAAATGTAACATAGATACCGCTATGTATGTTTATTTTATATAATTAAAATTATGTTAATGTATATTAGTTAACAAAATTTGTAAATGAATGTTCACTTTTTCTCTTTAGAGAATATGTATGATCATCATTCAGCTATAACTTGATGTTTTAAGTAAATAAATTAAATAAACATACATTGACATTTTTTTTTCATATATAAAGTATGTTATAATTAAAACTTATAATATGTAAATGTTGTGTACATTATATTTTTGACAAATTTTCAACAATAATTATAATTAAAATATAATTTAAGATTAAAGTTAGGAGAAAAATAGTTGAGAGTTTTTTTTCACCCACTGTGCAGCATATCTCAAATGTTTTTCTTTAAAATAGAGGATGGCAAAATTAAAAGGAGAGAGAAAGATCAACAAAAAGGGGAAAATGGTGAAATCTAAAGTTATTTAGATTAAGTAATAAAATTGGAAATGAATGAAAATATTCATATTTTTATTAATTATCTTTTTGAAAATTCACTATTTTATTATGATAAGATACTTAACATTAATAAAATATTTATCATATTATATATAAATTTTGTACAAAGATTTTCATATTTATGCGAAAGTTATGACATTTTTATTTTCATTTTACATGTTTCATTTTATTTTCATTTTACATGCTTCTCTTTGTTTTGGTTAATGTCTAGTTATGCGAAAGTTAATGATATTTTTTTTTTTTCATTTTACTTTTTTTTCTTTGTTTTGGTTAATGTCCAGCAAAGAGTGAAAAATATATAGGATAAAAATAAAATTAATTTTAACTTATTGAAGAATTAATTTTTTTTTTCTAAAATTATTTCAGAAAAATCATTTAAAGGAAAGTGATTCTAATTATTGGTTGGAGAATAAATACAACCTTAAAATTAAAACGATTTTAATAAACATATACAAGTGCTATTTAAATACTTCGTGCTACAATTGGACACACAGTTTGTAGTTATTACAATATACGTACTGGGCCTTAATAGACCCATCTGAAAAATGGGCTTATCATAAAGCATGTCACTGTAACCTTAGACTGTAATGAATCAGATGGAGACAGTTTCTTCCTGAACCCTGTATAATTCCCTTCACCCCATTATTCCAGATTTTATTTTCTTGAAGACACTGAATCAATTCCAAAAACATTTTTCTGGAAAACACTCATCAGATATTGTTCCAAAAAAATATTCAAAAAATAAAATCTGGAACAATAAGCGCTGAAAAAAATTTGATTGGATGCGGGAAGAAACTGCCATTGATGGAATATAAGAATTACTAACTTGCATTAAGCTTATTCGCAATGAAGCACAACATTGTCCACATTTATGAAATATTAATGAAGAAGTTCATCAATATATTTTTTTTCTAATTTTCTATAAATATTTTTGAAGTATATCAAAACAAGATTTAGTAGCCATGCATAAATATACAAAAAAGAATAAGAAATATCCAGATTAGAGTCCTGTGTAGGTTTTCTGTGCTTGGTCTGGTGATAATATCCAACTCAAAAGGAAATCGTGTACTGTGAAAGGAATCAATGTGTATTCACAATTTGAAGCTTTAGTATCCAACAAGCAAGATTCAGGGTTTAGCCCCACGCCATGGAGCAAGCGTAGTTGACCACCAGTTTCCCATCAAAACCAAAATTCTAGAAAAAAAAAGGCTCACAAGAGAAAAAGGAAATAAATAACTCTGACATAATGCGAAACATAAACAGTATTTGAAAACAGGAAAAGAAAACGGATATTGGATTTCAAAATCAGAATTCCACTATGATCCTTAGTTTTATTCCCTTTTACGGGGTTGAAAAAATACATATTGAGAGCTGAAAACAACTATTTTTCCATTTTACAAACAAGGTAGATACAAAATGTTAAAACAACTTCAACAAATATTGATCAAATTTTAACTGTAGCATAAACATAAAAAATTTCCTCAGCTTCTTTTTCACAACATACATGAGACCAATATTATAATTGCGAGAAATATTAGTAACTGTAGCACAATAATCATAAATCTGCATGATCTACATTCAATGAAGATATAAAATCAGTGGAAAAAAGGGATCAGGTGATGTCTTACATTAAATAGATCAATGACCAATTCATCAGGGTTTGGTGAAAAAGCACTATTGACATAAACAAACTGCAAAATTAGGAAATCAAAATTGAGTATGCAAAACCTTCATAGAAATAGATGGGAATAGAATACACAATGACATTTTACCAATGTCTCCCTGTGGAGCTGCCGTCGGAGAAAGTCTATCACTTTAACGAATTTATCAGTTCCTGCTATCTGCCATGTAAAAATATATGTAGATTTCATTGCAAGTATTACTAAAATAATGACATTAAAACTATAATTAACAACTTCCTTCGTTTAATGTGAGGCTCCTTAAACCTGCATTTTTATGAGTAGATTATACATATTCTTATCATCAAGAATCACAGACAATCCACACAGAAAGATAGTTTGTATTCTTCTTTCCCCACCATCAACACCAAATTCGGAGTGTAATTTCTTTTAGAGAGAAAATATCATGGATAGTACTGTGCATATTAAATAAAAGAGTCCAGTTTAAATGGAAGGAAGAAGGCCAAAGAAAGTTACTATAAACTATATAAAAAGGTCTAAAGCTGTAAGCATTTTGAAGAATTTTTTTTTTATGGATCACAATAGAATCTATCATCCATTTAACCAGTCCCAACCAGTGAGATATAGTTTAGTTATATAGTTTAACCCAATTACAACTAGTTCATCATATTACTGAACTGGATATAGAAGGAAATTCTGAGGGAAAAATTCAGCAATGGCTAGCCTGTATCTGAGAGGATTCACGCAAGTAATTTTTCATGTCATTCCTAATGCACATGGTACAGGGAATAAGGACAGATACAATCGGCAAGTAAGAGAAGCAGAAAAAAGACAGGAAAAAAAAATATTTATATACAACAATATTGATGCAGAAATGTGAAACAAGAACATTACTTTGTACACTTTAAAGTAAATTACGTCTAGAATATTCCTCACAGTGATTATTATGCATATCATGCTGCTTCCAAGCACGAATTACATCCTAACCAACCACTGTGAGCTGAGACACGAAATCTTGGGTTACCATTGCAAATTGTTAAGTTTCTCAAGGAGAGACATTAGGAAGATTTGAAACCAATGAGTTGTGGACAAAGTTATATACGAGACTAGAATACCACTTTCAAGCCAAAACCTTAAGACAATATGTTTTTGGGTCTTTTTGTCTATATATTGTCCATCTCACTCATATTTACTCAATGTGTGACTTCGAATTCACTTTGAATTCCTAACAATCTACCCGTCAAGCGTGACCCTCTTCTACGTTGGAACAACTCCCTCTCAATCAAAAGCACTTTTTAAGCATTAATATCTTAGTAGTAGTGACCCTTCCTTTGTACCATCATTTTACAATAGGACACGCTTTCTTGAATTAAAGGCTTTCGATACAAGGAATCCTCAAACTCGTTCGAGCAATCACCAAAATGAACCATAGATTCTAAATACCACTATTAGATTCTTCAAAGGTCAGGGAAATTCAACGCCAATAAGTCATGAATAAACCTATATAAGATTTATATATTTCCCATCTTAAGATAATAATTTTATGGATCCTTTTGCTTATATATTGCCCATCTTACTCACTTTTACTCAATGTGAGACTTCCAACTCACCTTAAATTCCTAACAATCTCTCGTGTCAAGTGTAAGTCTCTCCCACACTGGAACACCTCTCTCTAAAATGGAAGCATTTTTTAAGCACGAGTATCTCAATGATGACCCTTCATTTATTTTACCATCATTATAATACAACTAGACACGCTTGCCTAAAACAAAATACTTTTATTTATAAAAAGAATCCTCAAACTTCAAGATTCTTCACTACTTTATATCATTCTTGTCCAAACCATCACCAAAATGAACCATCGGGTCTAATACCACTATTAGGTTTTTCGAGGGGAGACACGGAAAGATTCAACACATATGCGTCATAAACAAAGCTATATAAGATACTAGGACACCACCTTCAATCCAAAACCCTAAGATTATAGGTTTATGGATCCTTCTATTTATATATTGTCCATTTTACTCATTTTTACTCAATGTAAGACTTCTAACTCACTTAAGTCCCCAACACAAAGCAATTCAAGCACTTGCCAGCCAAGATCCAAGAACACACCCTGACCCCTCTAATTTTAGGCAATCAATACGAAGTATTATGCATAGTCTCACTTCCCTGAACTGGATAATCATTATCTGCAGCCCTTACAAAATACAATTGGCAGCCTCTCAAGCTCCAAAGAACCACAAATTGGGATCTTGAAATCAAACCAAATGATAACGTTGTTCAGTTACTACTCTTATGCTTAGAAGAGAAATAAATACGTTTATCCTGGTTATCAGTTCACACAAACCACACTGAACTTTTCTGTTCTATACTATTTACTTATCTAGCATATCTTCATCTCCGTCCAGGTAAATTTAAACGAAGACACAAATAGAAGACCTTATCCACAATTTAAGATGTAAAGATTAATTTGGGTTAACCTAACCAATTATGACAATTCGCATGCCCTCTTCATTGAAACCCTTACTAAATCCAGGCACAAGATTATACCTTCCATCAATTCAGATTTATGCACCACCCCATACACAGAAACTCAAATTTAAAACAAATAAAGCATAGCTGGCATAAAGAAACTTCTTTTTTTCAAAATAAGCGGAAAGCATGCAAAGACGTTTCAAATAACAATTTTGATGATGAATTTGGAGAAATAAAAGATACCATTAAAGAGGAAGGTGCAAAGGAAATACCTTGAACTTGGATTGCTTGAGTATAGGAGCATCACCGGTGGCTCTGAGATGAACAACCACTGTAACAGAGAAAAAACCAAATTCAGAAAAAGAAAGGGAAAAAGTTTGATTGATTGAGGAAGGGAAAAGGTACCTTTACGAACAGAACTTGGCGATTCAGCAGACATTGTCCTCAGTTCACTGTTATGTGACGGGCTTCCTTCACAATTATCCCTGTTTCTCCTCTTTAAACAATCATCGACAATAACAGGTTTTCTCTTATTAATAATACATTTAAATATAGTTTTTCTAAGCAAATTTAAATTTGGTTTTAGATTCAGTATTTTTATTTTTAATATAAAAATATTTTAACTTTTATGTAAGCGCTTGTATATTCACATCGTTATTTCATTAAAATACAATAACTATTAAAATATAAAACTTTATTATTTATTGATTTTATTGTTTTAATAGAAAAGTAATACAATTTAAAAAATATAAAATTTTATAATAATAATAATATAAAAAAAATCCAATTAATTAATCTATTAAATAAACAAACTATTTTTTTTATTAAGGAGTAAAATTGTTAGATTAAAAAATGACAAAAATGAAAGTTACCAAATAGAATATCTCAGATAATAAAATTTTAAAATTTAATGTTCTCAAATTATATATATATATATATATATATATATATATATATATATATATATATATATTTATATATATATATATATTTATATATATATATATTTATATATATATATATAACTCTTATCCACAAATGTTAGATATCAAATTATCAGTTACTTCTAAGTAATCTTTTGAAAAGTCAACAACATACATATTTCATGGATTTAAGTTTGTTTAAATTTATTTTAGAATTATAAATAATACTTAATGGTATTTTAATGTGTATAAAATATAAAGATAAACTATTATTTTCATCATAATCAAAATTTGAACTATTTTTTTAAATATACAAACTATATTTTAGATTTACGAGAATAATTTATGTTGTGGCATAAAACTGTTTTTGACTATTTGATAATTATTTTAAAAAAATTATAAATTTAATTTGGCAAATCACATTTATAACCAATAATGCTTGGATGTCATCCAGCCATAACACTGCCCAGTATTATTACCAGACAGAAAAACCTGTTATTAATCAAAACAGTCACACCATAGTTTGGAAAAGAATTTATATATACAACACCTATCACAAATACCTAAAAACAAACCATGGTAGTAGACAGAGGCAAGCATGGTTGGAAAAGGTAAACAGGTAAGGCAAACTCACTTGCAGTGTTAGATCTCCAATCCTCTCCAGTTCATGAAATAATAGATTGGCATAACTTCTATAAAGTAAAAACTCATCACCATGTAAAATTTGCGCAATTATATCATTAACACGATTATGGCCATCTTTGGATTAACATTCACATGAAAGAAAAAACCTACAATAAAATAAAATGAAATTCCCCATAATTTAAAATCAAAGTATGCAGCTAAGGAACAGAGAAGGAAGATGAGAAGTGTTCTATAAAAATTAAGTGCATGAGTTAATTTTAGTTCATAGCTAAAGTTAAATTCATAGGTTATTTTTTTCTAACGAGCAATTACAAGAAGTGTGTCTAAATCACAAATGGGCAATCAAGCACTTTCGTTCCAATCACTATAAATTATCAAACATCAAATGCATAAACAATTAGAATAGAAAACGAAGGGAATTAATGATACTAAGGACTCCATTGGATTAATTTTTTTCATAAACAACAAAAGGGGGAAAACTAAGGGAGGGCAAGTTAAACGAAGAAGAATTATACCGAGTGTTGCTGGTCTTGGGGGAGCAGAAGGAGCGAGGGTGAAGCTGTGTTGTTGTGGGAAGGGGAAGGGATTGTAGGGTTGGAGGATGGTGCGGGGTTTTGAGGGTCCAATGATGAGGGTTTGGACGACGGTGATGCGCTTTCCGCCATTGATTTTGATGTGATGGATTGATCGGTGCTATGATGCGGCCATGGGCGCGCACGGGAAGGCGCAGAGAGCTGAGTTGAATTGAAGGAAGGCGGAAGGCTGGAGAATCGATCTGCGTCAAGAACCTTGCTTTCGAACAACACAAACAAAACAATCTCTTCCTTTCTTCAAAATTGAAAAACCCTTTTATCCATTAAGATCAAAATTAAGATTAGCGTATACTGAAACCAAGAATTCCCACCACAGTCTCCCTCCCTATCACCTTCTCCACCTCAAAACGCAACCCACCGCTGCCGCAGCAAAATCAGAGCCACTGCATTAACATGAAAAATAATTCTACTTCAAAAGATGAATAATATTAATGCAATTAGAAAGTTATAATTTATTAATATAAATTTTCAAATTCAACAAATGTTTTTTTTATGTGTAATTCGATATTTTTCATTGCAGTAGAATAACTCCAATATAAATTTTTAATACAAATAACATAAAAATACTGTAAGTAAATAAAAGGAGGCAGAGAAAAATTCTATAAATGGACTAAAGAGAGATATATAATAGAAATACTCGGTGAAAGAATAATAAGTTATATAAGAAAAAAAAGTTATAGAAAGTAAAATAAAATAAGAGTTAATAGTGGATAAGGAATATACAACTATTCATATAATTGTATAATCATTATGATAGAGGTTGTTATAGATGTACAAGAGTTTTTTTTTGGTAAGTATTCAACCAACATAATGTTTCACGAATTGTCTTCTTTATAGAGAAAAATAATCTAATCAAAATACTTAAATTTATGAAATATTTTAAATTTAGTTAAAATATAAAATTAAGAAAGAAAATTTATCACTAGAGGGGTTTAATCATCGTTTGCCCATAAAAATGGGTTGGGTAGGATTGGCTTATCAAATAAAGATGAGCCACTAAATAGTTGACAAGCTAGAGTGTTATTTTCTTTTTAATTTTAGCTTTAAACCTTTTTAATTTGTTTTCAATTTTTTTAAAATAATATTTTAAAAATTTATATATATATATATATATATATATATATATATATATATATATATAAATGAATATTAAAAGTATATCTAATCCTATAAAATATTTTCTAAACTTTTATTTATTAATTATGATTTTTAATTAAATAAATTAAAATAATTATTATATTTACATGTTAAATTATTTTATTATAATTCATAATTGAAACTTAATTGGTAAGGCTTAATGATTTAAATTATAATAGTATTATATATTTATATTTTTTAAAAATATAATATAAAAAAAGTTAATCTTTAAAATTATTTTAATTTTAATTTTTAATTTAAAAAAACAGACCAACTAACTGAGCCAAGCTAGACTGGATTAATCCTTATTTGACAGGTTTATGGTTTGAAATTTTCAATCCAACTCATCTTATTTTGAACGGGCTGTCAGGTCAGCCCATCAAGCCCTACCCGTTTCCACCCCTACATATAAAGACCATATGCCATAAAAAAATTTAATCAATTATTGAGAGACATGTACATAATTAATAATATCGATTGAACGTTTAACATATTACAGAAATAATGAACGTGGAGGTAGGATGATTTTTGGAAGAATATGGTTAAAAATACTAACATTTAAAAGAGTTAAAATTGTAAAAATGTTAATGTAATTTCTTTTTATTTATTCTATTTCTATATGTTATAATGGGTTGAAACATACTAAGTATTCTAATGTTATAAATATATTTATTTTGTCGATGAATTAACTAGTTAATCAAAACATCAATTACTGATAAAGGATTCATTTGCCACCCTTACTCCACTCTTACAGATTGACAATGTGAAATCATTCGTCTGTCGAATGGATTTTTTTTTTATCAACAAAGAATATTTAAATTTATAATGAAACATTTAGGATACTCTAATTCATTTACACATTATTTACATAGTTCAAAAACTTTAGTTTCAGACAATTTTTTAATGTAGAGATCACTACGTAATCCAAAATTTTGAAACATTGTCTTAGATGAATGGAAAGTTAACACGAAAACAGATTAATCGTCTGTGGAACGGAATGTCTCTAATGGGAAAGCAGATGAATGATTTCATGAATGAATAGTAAGTGTTTGTACCCTAACACGTATCCACGTTCATCTTGCAGTGAATTTGTTCTCATGCTGCCTAACTTTTTGTTGTAGTAGCTCATGTCATTCCTTTGCAAAATTATAGGGATAAAGGACCAGTGTACATACATGGAGTTTTCTTCCTGATGATACAATTCTTGTGAATAGTAGGTATTACAAAAGACAACATGATTTATATATCAAGATAGTATCTACAGGAGATATAAGAAGATTTAGTGGTAAAATTAGAATAGAAGGTGTGTGAGGCTGGAGGTTCAATTCTTCCACTAATAATTAGAAATTATAAGATTAATTTGAAAATTTTGAAAAGAAAGGTAGAAGAGATTATAAGTTCGTGAACATCATACACCTAAACTTTAGTTTTAGAATTTCAAGTGTGAGTCTAAGTCATATATAGGATAGAAATAAATAGTAGAACATCATATAAGGTTGAAATCCATTTAACACATTACTTTAAGATTTTTAGTAGAGAGTGGTGTCAATCCCTTATGTAGTTTGATTAAGGTCCAACATTGGTGTTGTATCTCCCCAATGAACTGTAACCCATTGTTTTAAGGTTTTAGATAAAGAGTGGTGTCAATCCCTTATATAGTTCGATTTAGGTTTAATCAGTATTGTATCTCTCCAATGAATATCATTCTCGATAACTCTAGATTTATTGTGCAACTTCAACATCATGCCAATTTGCCTTAATATAGTTCTTGGTTTTGAAAACCTTTGTTTGTGGGATCCTTGCACTAGTGCAGAAATGACCTTTAACATCACGCGTATAATGTCTGACCACCGAAAATCCGACATAAAAAATGATCGATGACATTTTTGTAAGTAAAACGTCATTATAGAAATCGGTTCCTCCAAGGTCAGACATCAAATCCGAACCCTCCCAAAATAAGACGTCAAAAAGGTCTGAAAATATCTCATTTTAAGCGTCAATATTAATTTTTTTTACAACATAGATATCGGGCCTTCCAAATCAGACGTCAAATTCTTCTTTAGACGTCGGTCTCCCCAGATCAGACGTTAAAAAGGTCAAAAAATATCTCATTTTAAACGTTAATATTAATTTTTTTTACGACATAGACGTCGGGTCCCCCAAAACAGACGTCAAATCCTTCTTTAGACTTCAGACCCCAGATTAGACATCGAAAAGATCCGAAAATAAACGTCGGTATCTCCATATCAAACGTCAAATTGTCTGTCAGAAGCTGCAAAATCAGAATTTAAAGGTTACTTTTGCAGACATTAGACATCAAACATAGCAGGGGCCGACATCTAATACACATTAGACGTCAAAAGCCTAAAATAACACACATTAAAAACTATTTTTATGTTAGTGTTGGCGTGTAACATCTCTTTTTCAGTACTGTGTTCCTTTTCAAGAACATCTGATTTCGTAGCTAATAATTAGAAGAAACAAGACTCCAAATCCACAGTTACTTTTTGCTTGTCGATGGCTTCATAAAAAGCTTTCCCGTAATCTCTGGTCCGCTTGATTAGCACCAAAGGAATATCTTTTTCCAAACCACATTCGACAATGACATTCCTTCCTCGTATTCACTTTTATCGTAATTAAAACCAAAGTTATTCCCATGACGATAATAAGTATTACCCAAAAATTTATTAACACATCACCTTTTATTGTTCTTTTGTTCTCCACATTCCTATGCAAAGAAATGGACAAAAATTGTGTTTTTTACTACAACAAGCAGAAGCTATTTATTTCAGCAATACCATATACGAATACTACATATCTTTTCAAATATCTCACCAACACTATCTTTTTACATCACTTATTTTTCTTCCTCTATAAATATCAACTAAATTGAGTATCTGTCGATATTATTTTTGTATTTCTGTTTATTTGTTACAAAGAGGATTTACAATGTAAAGGTATAACTTTTAAAATCTAAAATACAAATAAAGCGGTTAAGCTTTGAAACTAGATCAAGTTTTATTCAAAGAGATGTAACGTAACGTGATCGAATTAATGTGAGTGATAAGAAACATTTATATATGCATGCAGATATGTTTGTCTATTTTACAATCAAATGAAACCTTTCAGCCAAAAACATTGTCTTGAAAATAATGATGAAGTAATCCAAACACGCTGAGCTCAGTTTATATAGCTTTCTTACTTTCTTTAATTGCTTCATAGCCAATCAAATCCGGTCTCTGTAAAAGTTGTCACTGGTAGAAATTCAAAATTCGGGTCATACAGTGAATCACCCCAAGAAAAGTGAGTGGTTTCACAGGATGATTTTGGAGATAAATACCCTTTCTCAACCGAACTAGGGTTATCATTATCTTCAAGTATCTTGTTTCCTTGACAAGATGATTCAGGAAAATCCATCTTGAGTAGCTCCGAGAAGAAACTGCCATCCATTTCAAGATTTTCCATGAAATTCAAAACTGGATCATTCTTACTCTCTGAAGACGGAGACACCAGAAATGCCTTCATTTTGCTATGATCACCGACATTGCTCTTATTGTCTTCATCATTATGGTGACTAATTTCGTCACTGACTGTGACCTTACTCCACCTTGTTGCTTTAGTCTGTACAAGACACGAACCTTTATCGTATTGCCATTCTTGGTTCTTCAAATTTTGATCATGCTGAACCGTGTTTAAAGTGTTTCGTGCACCACCATTTGTAATGGAGTATCCTGGGGTGCCATTCTGAAGTTTCCTTCCAATGTTGGTGTTCCAATAATTCTTGATTTCATTGTCTGTTCGTCCTGGAAGCCGTCCAGCAATCAAGGACCACCTAAAATCAATGCAACACTTCTGTTATTCTATGAAATCTGCAACAATTGATACCATTTTCAAATCAATACAATGTAAATAACAAACACTCCTAGAGAGATAAAAAATTAGTAATGATTAGGAGAAAGACAGAAAAACATGTACTATAATGTCTGTAGATATACCTGTTTCCTAGAAGATTGTGAAGCCTGATAATTAGCTCCTCTTCATCATTAGTAATGTTGCCTCTCTTAATGCCAGGTCTTAGATAATTCAACCATCTCAGTCTGCAACTTTTCCCGCATCTCTTAAGACCTGCATGAAACCATTGCACATATCAGAAAACTAGTGTTTGAAAATTAACCAATTCAAGTTTCCAAGTTATTCGAACCGAATCAATCAATGATGTATACGAAAGTGTGCAAGTTGATCCATATATGCATGCATTCATTCATAGTCATGACCTGCTCTTTTGGGCAAGTGTCTCCATTTTCCTTCGCCATGGACGTTAATGTATTCCGTGAGAATTTTATCTTCCAGAGCTGTCCATGCTCCTTTGTTCAAACCTTCTTTAGAACAACAAGGACTTCTTCCCATCTCTTTCGAGCACGTGGTTCACAAATGTATGTGAGTGTGATGAAGAGAGTGAGAAAGATGGTATGTGCTGGCAGCTGATGGGTGCGTAATCACGTATGCTCTATATATAATATGCATAAATACATTATTCTTATTAGGGAAGACCCAAAAGGAACCCTTTCTGGGTCTCCACCACCAATAATTTGCTCGTTAAAGTATTTTCATCGAATATAAATTAGCTTAATTAGGGATTCAGATCAGCTTGTCTCATATGAACCACATGCAGTTTTGACAATGTTTTCAGTGAATGGAGATTAATTAATTATTACAAAATAAAATAAAACTCATACGTCAATACACCCATCTGCCATTCATACACATCACTCGTAGCTACTTTCTATCTAACTTTCCCACACTCCTGAAAGTTTGTTGGATATCAGGTGTCCGAAAGTTTCGAAATTAAACTGAGATCCGATTTCTAAAAACCCTTAATTCTCTCTGGGTTTTAGATGATTAAAAGTAAATTTCATTCGACAAGAAGGAATATACTGAGTTTCGGTTTCGGTTCAGTGTTCTTTTGATTCATCAAACCTATACCCCATCTTGTACTGTTACTAAACATGGACTGTATTTTGCTAATTAACTCCCACACCGAAAGTTTCAATCATTTTCTTCTTGTTTCTTTATCGTAAAAATAAAATTTGCACACGATATAAATTTTAGAAAAAAACAATTTAGAATAATAAATACTTGTTAATGAAAAAAAAAAGCTTTAAATTGTATCTCTCTTTTATTCTGGCTGACTTGTAATGTTAGGCCACTAGCTAATTTTCAACAAAACATTTTGCTTATAAAAGCTGATTAGTTTTTTTTTCTTTTACAGAGAACTAGAAAAATGTTGGGTAGCACTAACTAAGATTTAAGTTTTAAAATAAATTTAAATTTGTATTATTTTTCATCTTCTTTGTAAGTGTTAGATTTATAATTCCTCTATATGTGAGAGTGGATGCATTGTGTAGCAAACCAATTAATCGTAGTCATTTGTTTTTATTTTATTCTTTGCATTTCATTTAATATTTTTACTTATTTACTTATTATTATCACAATTAGTGCTTTAATTAATCTTTTGTAAACGTTTTCAAAATTTGTTTAGTTAATAAAATATTATTATAGAATTGCAACAACTTTTTAACTCTGTCCCTTCAACCAAGCAGATATTTCAGGTGCTGAAAGTACTATCTTTTCCATCATGTTGCGATATTGAAAGCTTTAATATTTTCTTTTCCTTAAGTTTTACAAATAAAAAAATAATATATTTGTATTCCTTATTATGAATATCAGTTTTCCGTTTAAATAGTTGTGACAACCCTTATCATTTAATTTTGTCTTTTTTAACGTATCATTTATTTTCGCAAAATAATTTCAACTCATGAAGTGATATTTTCATTTCAATTTTCTCGTGAACAAGGATAAATAACGAAGGACAAAGTTTCAGTTATTGTACGTATAGTCAGACCATTAAATCCAGATAGTGTTCCCAATGAATCAGCTTTTTTAACTGCCAACATATCATGATTTTAAAGATAAATAATCAAATTACAAATTTACTTCCTAAAATTACAGTTTTATGTTATTTTATTACCTCTAGAAAGTAATGGTAAATTGTAATTTGAGAAAGTAAACCTACCATTTATTTATTATTCTCTAATTTTTGTGCATGGAAAGTTAGCTTTTTTCCCATCTAAGAGGGAGTGAAGGTGGAGGGGTCCTAATAAAGGATTTTTTTTAAGTTTGTCTACAAAAGGCTTGTTATAGATGGAGTTTTTCAAGTTTATTAAAAAAAACACAATATGGGAAGAAAGATTTTTCAAACAATTCTTCTTTTACTTTATGTAATTTTCCGTTTTTTTTTCTCTTTTTCGTTTTCGTTGATGTTTCATTACATTTATCATTGTAATATGTATATCTTTGTTTCACTTGCTTTGCATAGGATGAAGTTTTCTAATTTTGAATTGTGTATATAGACATCATAATTTTGAGATTAAAGAAAGCATGGTGAAAAACTTTTTAAAAAGAGAGGTGTATGTTTTGGCACTATTCAAAATAAAAAATAAATATACTTTAGCTATCAATCTAAAGTTTATTTAGACTAATATTTACTACAACTTAAATAATTAATCTGTCATGTAATTTGGTTGGTCAAAGCATAATTTAAGTTTCAAAAAGTAATTGACTTATTTTTATATTTACTTTGATTTTTGAGCCTCAATTTTTGTGGTCAAAATCAAACCAACTAAATTTTAAAATTTAATATTGAACAAAAAAATTGTACACGGTGAAAAATTGAATTTAATGTGAGTACGTTGGAATTATTTTACCTTCAAATTGTCTGGTTGATTCATGTGGCTAGGTTTAAAATCTATCCAAATCAAATTGGATAGTATATTGTATTTTTTATTTTTTATTTTCAAATTAAGTTTTTGTTTTTTAAAAGACAGGCATTTTATGAAATCGAATTTGATCATGCTTTGTTTATATAAGATGTTGATGAATGCATTTATCAAATATAATTATTTTTTGTGATACTTTTATTAAAAATATAGTGTTACGTTGTTGTTGTTGAATTTTTAAGCATCTAGTAGACCTTTTAAATAATGTAGTGTAGAATTAGTTGACTTTAAGCATGAATATTTTACCTGAATTTGGGATAGTAATTTTCTTCCTCAACTATTATAACCTCTATTAATATCATTGTCTGTGGTTGAAAAAAAATCATAACCATAAAAAAAAGTGGTAGAAAGGATTTAAGTGAAGGAGGGTGATCAAAAATGAAATTTCGAGTTTTGAGATGAAAAAATAGATCTTAAGAGTTTAGTAGAAAAAAAAATGGGAATTGATATGGATGTTAGGATCTTGCAACGAAGAAAGTATCGAAGAGAGTGGAAAAATATTGAGTTTAACTTTCGAATGGGAGTTGTGACACTTTTTATCATAAAAAATAATAATTCTTAGATATTAAATTGTTGATTTTTTTTCTTGTAAATGGTCTAATAGTAAATTTTCTAATAGCAATATATGATTTGTTCATCTAATAAAGATGGCCTTGTAATATGACGAATCTTTAAAAGCATCTATTTGTTGTCAAATGATTGTTCCCTTGTGAATTAGGTTTCATGTTTTTTTAATCAACAATGTTAATTGTTGGTATTTGTTAGTGGAGAAAGTTGAATCATAACTTTTCTTATCCTCTCTTTCAAACCTATTAAACAAATTATAATTCTAAGTTCTAATTAGAGTTATCAACTTAATTCATGTTATATGAATCAATCCTAGCTTATTTTTGAAAAACCTCTCTTCTAGAAGATTTGGATAAAAAAAAGTTCCAATACCAAAAACTCCTTTTTCAAGTCAATTAGGATTGGAGTTAAGGTAGAATTGTCTGACATTAATTAATTCTTGGAAACCACATCACTTATGTACACATATAAAATTATATATATTTTATTAGATAGTGTAATATGTTATAATTTTATTATATTTAAATTAATATTTTTATCATATTTATTATTATGTTATTAAATAAAATATATAATATATAGTTTAATAAAATTATTAACTATATAATCTATTTTTTAATTTTATCAATTTGTAATTAATTATCATATCAAGAGTATTTGTAATTAATTGAAGGAGTATATGATGAAACTCAATTATGATAAAGTTGAGGGTGTTACTCCCTCCACCATTACGTAATGCTCCCTCCACCTCCTCATCTCTTTTTTACCCTATTTTTTTAATATTTAAATGAATGTGAATATACGTTGAATTCTTAAACGGATGTCAACATCCGTTTAAAAACAAACGGATATCAACATCCGTTCATGGCCTTCTCCACTGCTTTACGACTTTTACTATGTGTTGAATGCCTCTGGTGCTGCTTCAACGTTACTGTTCAATGAGTCGGGGAATATCTACGTAAACACCACAAATGAGACTATAATCCAACCTCAAGGTTCTCAATGGAATATCTTGGATCTCCATCCTGAGGTGAATTACTACATAGCAATGCTCGACTTCATTGGAGTTTTGTATTTTTTATTGTATCCAAGAAAATAAGAATAGTCTATGTTCTTAAAATTGATAAAAAATTAATGAGTGTGAGACAATTATTTGAGAAAGGTTACAAAAGTGAGAGTTGGAGGATGGGAGGAAAGGGATCTGGAAAAGTGAAAGTTGCGGGTGGAAAGAAACGGATATGGAAAAGTAAGAGTTGGGAGAGAAGGGTGGGGGCAGTGCAAGAGAGTGAAAATGAGGTATAAATAAATAAATATAATTAAAGTAAAAAGGATACTTTTGTAATTAAATTTTTTTAAAGAGATATGGGGAGGTGCAGGAAACATTTGGTGGTGGTGGAGGGAGCAACACCCTAAAGTTGAAGGATATGAATGTAGAGATGAAAATAGGATCTTGCTATTGTTATTCTGGTAAGTTTTCCTCCTTCTTTCAAAAGTTTTATTAATTTTTTATTTTAATAATAATATATTAATTAATTATTTTATTATAATAAATAACATTTAAATTAAAAATATAATTAATTATGTTGAAATTATATATATTTTATATAATATAATCAATTATAATCGACTTTAACATAATTATTGTGTTGAATAGATAATCAATTATGATATCATTTTAAATATTTTTTCTTATTTTTTTTTCTTCTTTTATTGAATAGTACATCTCCGGGTTTCGAGCAGATCCAAAGAGTCTCTAAGGGTGTGTTCATTTGGCCTGTGTTCGCATGAACAGACTGTACTGTTCATGCGAATTTGAGAGCGACTATTTATCAATGCATGGTTGTTCGTTTGAGCTGAAATGAACGGATCATCGAGGACGGATTTGTGGGACGCACTCTGTTTTCATCATTCGCAAAATTGAAGAGATTTGCGTGGATTGTTGATGAAAAGTCGTGTGTGCCCTTCACTTGATACGCAACACAAGGAGCGTAACCGGTTACGGGAGAGTCGTAATCGGTTACAGGGGTATGAAGCACTGGAAGGGGGTGGCGTAACCGGTTACAGAAGCATGTAACCGGTTACAGGAGCTTATTATGCAAACTTATTTTTCAGTTTTTTTTATAATTATTTTAATATTATAATTTAAAAAAATCTACATCTTAATAAAATTAGGTATATTATATTTTTTAATTTATTAAAAATAAGTTGATTATTTAATTTTTATAATTCTTAAACATTAATTTTATAAATTATTCATAATTTTTTTTATAAACATTTTTACAATTAAATATAACATTTATAAATAACATTTTATATTATTTTTATAACTAGGGGCATTTTGGTAATCTTTAATTTCTACCAATTAAACTCATTTTTAAAATCTATCACATCAATCAAATCCTATACTAATTCTCACAAACTTTACTTCCAAATCCACTCTCAAATACCCACAAATCCACTCAAAAAAACAACAAAAAAATTACTCTCAAATCCACTCAAATCCATTCAAATCATCTCTCCCAAATCACTCTAAACGAACAAAGCCTTGGGGGAGAGGAATTGGGAGAGAGTGAGTGGATGAATTTGAGAGGATTTGAGGGTGAATTAATTGTTGTTTGTTTAAGTGGATTTGAGGGTGAATTAATTGTTGTTTGTTTGAGTGGATTTGAAGGTAAATGAGATTGGATTTGGAAGTAAAGTTTATGAGAATTAGTGTAGGATTTGATTGATGTGACAGATAAATTTTTTTTTAATTGATAGAAAGTGAAAATGACCAAAATGCCCCTAGTTATTAAAGTAATATAAAATGATAATGATTAATGTTATATTTAATTGTAAAAATATTTATAATGAGTAAAAAATTAAAATTAATTATTAAAATTAATTTCAAAAATGTAAAAGAACTATAATTTAGTAAATTAAAATTATAATGGGTAGAAATTGAAGTAGTAAAAAAGATAAAAATTATTTATTGGTAAAAGATATTTGAAGTAGTAAAAAAATATTTGAAGTAGTAAAAAAAATAAAAACTAATAAAAAAATTGAAATAATATTTTATTTAAGTAAAGTGTAATATTTTTGTTTGAAATATAATTTTTTAATGTTAATATTATTAATTTATTTTATTATTTATGTTTATTATTTATGTTTATTTTTATTCCAATAACAAAACCAAAACTGAATTCAAATACAAAATGATTATAATATTTTATGCATTATATGAAAATTGAAATTATTAAAATTATAAAAGGTTAAAAATGACACTTAATTTAAATCAGCTCACATCTCTTCTTATCGATGATTTAAAACTCGCAAATCCTTCTAAATCGTCGCCTTCTATTATCTGCAAATTCTCTAAAATGAACACCATTTAAAAGGTGAATCCACGTCAATTCCTTTGAACAGGAAATTCTTTAAAGCGAACAGGGCCTAAAACATTACGTGATGTTCCAAGATTTTAATTAAATTGAAAATGTTTAAGTTTTGCTGTTTCCCGCGTAACCGAAGGAAGTTAAAATAGGATAAAGGTAGAGAAAAATAAAAGCAACATGGAAAATGCACAGAACAACATGATAAAGTTAAATACTAATTTTGCGTAGAATAGAACCGAGTTCATAGTTCTCACAGCACATGTTTTTCTGTCACATTTTGCAGACATTTCAGACCTTTGCTTACAAGAATGTCGTGGTCGCCAACGATGACCCTCGCGATTGGACGGTCAAAAAGATACGCGGCACCAGACAAAATAGAATGAATGAACTACGGATTAGCCACTTCTCAAAAGCCAGAAATCTGAAAAGTGAACATGCAAGTGAAAATCACTTTCCAAAATCACTTTTAAGGGTAACACAGTTAATAAGATCAGTAACTACACCCACAAATATATACATATATATGTTTCTGAAATTAAACCTTGATTAAATTCAATACTAACATGTTTAGAATGCAAATACCACCACTTTCATTACCAAACAGGTGAAACAAACGTACATGAATGATTATTATTAATTCCTAGTACAATCACTTTTTTATCTATCCAAAATTATTGACTGCTTGTTCGAATATTTAACTGTTAAACCTGTCCAAAATATTCACTGTTTGTTCGAATAATTGACGCTTTAACCTAAAACTGACTGTCGGTTTAAAAGAATCTGCGCAGTAATAAATATATTTTGAAGTTTTCGAAATTAATTTTATGATAAGTAGAATTATTGTTAAACAAAATAAAAGTTTTTGCCGAACCTTAGTTTTCATTAAGTAAAATAAGTCATATAAAACCCATAATATCTCGTAAAAGTCTCGATTTGATTAATGACCAAATGCTTATTATTGAATTCTTCATACGTATTTTAAATTTTTTGCTCTATGTAAGATAAACTTAAAATTGCTTTTTAAACAACTATGCTCAAATATACAGTTTTCTAACATGAAAAAAGCAAAATTACCTTTTTCCAGAAAAAATAGTTTCATATAGATAAAAGAAAATGAGTTGAGTTGAATTAATATATATCTTGACTTGACCATATAAAAGGTTTTCAATTTAGTTTAACTTGATTCGATGTGATTTTTTAACTTTATTAAGATATTAAAATTTAAATTTAATTTAACATTAAATATCGATCTATTTAGTACAGAGAAGTTTGCATCATTTATGGGATGATGTCTTCCACTCATCTTATTATATAAAAAAATTGCATATCACATAAAAAAGAAAAACTGAGATCATTATTTTAATATAAGTGGATTTGATAATGAAAGATAAAATCCACTCAAAATCTCGATTAAGATAATCTTTTAATAATTCTTATATTTTTTATACCATATTAAAATAATGAAATTTAATCTTATTTCAATTTTATAAAATCAACTTAATAAGAAAGTAATCATTACTCTTACTTATTATAAATTGATTTTTTCTATAATTAAGATCATTTTTTTCAAATTATTTTGTTTAAATATATAAATAACTCAATTAAACTTTTGAATCAAGTTTTAAGTCTCTCTCTCTCTCTCTCTCTCTCTCTCTCTCTCTCTCTCTCTCTCTCTCTATATATATATATATATATATATATATATATATAATATGATGAATTTTTTTACCAATAATATAAAATAATTTAAAAAATAAATACTATTACAACAGAAATCATAATATTATTCATTAAAGTAATAATAAACAAATACCTTTATTTTATATACACTTGTTGAAAAATTATCTTTTTATCATATCAAATAATGATTACTATTTTTTTATACATGAATTATTTTTCTATTAATGAGTAATGCTTATATGCTCCATTTTAATACAGTAGAAGTTGTCCTTTATCTGCTCGGGTTGCACAGATCCCGAAACTGGCCTTTCTATGTCTTTCACTATGCTATCTTCTAACCATTGATTAAATAACTTGCATAGCAGCAAAGATTTTAAACATTCATACACCTTTATATGCATTTTTTAACCATACTACTGTTCTTTTGACAGTAAAGAAACTCTATATTATTATCTTACAAAAAAACATTAATCATTAACCTATTTTTTTCCTTTATTTCACCTTTTTTTAATTTTTTATTATATCATGTTGTATTTATCATGTGTGTCTCCTTTTTTTCACCTCAATCAATCTACCAAATCTGGACATATAGCGTTTGTTTATGGTACTGAAACTGTTATGCCATGACTGGAATGATTGCATTTCCGACATTCTTAGGGTGTACCTTCTTCATCATAATGAAACACTCAGTGCATTGGAGCCTGAACCATAGTACTCAGAAAGAATCTTAAACAACTTAGAACAAAATTTTGAAATGCTATATGTTTTTGTTTTAAAAATAAGTTAATAATGATATGATATAATTGAACACAAGAATCATCTGATGAATTATTGACACGAGAATATCTTAAATATTTAGAAAGTTATTTTTAAGATTAGAACAATGAGGAAATAAGAGAGGTTTAGTCTTTGATCAAGAGGCTGCTGGTGCTACAGTCAGCGTGAAAGAAAAAAGTGAAGTTACAGAAAACGAGAGACAGCACAGATATGTGTCAGTGATGAGAGAACTTGGTGACGTGAAATTCTGCTCTTCCAATGGTTGTCAAAATGATTGCGAAGTGAAATAACTTTTGAGAAAGATCGTCTATGTTTATGCGGAGGCGGAGGCGGAGGCAAAGGCACAGTACTAGTTTGGGTTAATTTTATTAATCTAACTCAATTAATTAAGGGTGTCTTTGAGATGGAAGATGAATTTGGAGAGTAAATTTAAGTGGATTTGAGAGAGAAGAATGTGGAGTTGGGGTTGTCCCAATTAAAAAAAAATAGTGTGATTTGAATATATTTAACATGAAAAATTATGAAAGTTTGTGTATAATGTAATATATTAAAAGAATATTATAATGAATGATATTAGATGTTTATTAAATTATCATTGAGAGAAATAGTGTTATGAATTTAAAAGTAATTAGTGAAAATTATGTTAAATGAAATTTAATTTTTTATTTAAAATTTTAGAAAAATATTATTAAAAGAATAAAATTAAAGTTATTATACTATTGTTATTAGTATGACTTGGTAGTACAGAAAAAATTACAAAAAAATGTAGACAATTCTTATATACGTAAATGTGTCGATATAACACTACAAAAATTTACAATTTTACCGGGGGTTATTTTTTCCGTTTTCGGCGGTTTTAACCCCTAGAAAATACGTTACCCGCGGTTAGGAAAGCCGTTGGGAAAAGCTGCGTCGCTAAGTAATTTCCGGCGATTTTTTTCAAAACCGCCGATATTAGCGGGGGTTTTATGCAAACCGCCGGTATTAACGGGGGTTCTGTGAAAACCGCCGGTATTAGTGGGGGTTTTGTGAAAACCGCCGGTATTATTGGGAGTTTTTCAAAACCGCCGATATTAGTCGGGATTTTCCTAAAACCGCCGGGAATATGCAATTTAGATTTTTTTTTTATTATTTCTAATTTTGATAAAAACTCTTTAATATATCAATCTAATAATTTGAAAAATTAAAATTGAATATTATAAAATAAATAGTAAACATGTTTTAATACAACAAATTATTCAAATAATGATTTACATTTATACCTAATTACACCTTCTAATAAACTAACATATAAACTAATAAAGTCCTCTTTAAAACATATGATACAATAGGAACCTCACATAATTACTTAAAAATTCCCATTAAAATGTTCTAAAGTGTAAATTCCAGCAGAGTTGTTGAGTGAGCCCTTTTATTACTATTGATCTCTTTTTCTTCTTTGATGACCCACTAGTATCCTTGTAGGTAACCTTAAAACAATATAAACAAATATTAAGCATCAAAATTTAGTATCCAAACAAATATTAAGCATCAAAATTTAGTACCCTAAAACATTGTACGTAATCAAGAAAACAAATGCCCAATGAAAAATCAAACCTTGCACCGAAAGCTCCAACTTCTCGTTATTTGTTTCGACATTCAAAGCTTCACTCGAAGGATGATTCCCTCATCCAATTATTGATGGGAAGCAACACTGGAATTAGTTTTCTTTTGAAATCGAGGACTATAATACTTAACAATCAAATATGTTTAGATAATAACCATAATATTATATTATCATCCAAAAAATCATAATATTATAATATCAAATATAAATTTCTTATAGTCAAAATAACAATTACATTAGTAAAAATTCGGACCTTGAATTTTAATTTCCAGCAAAGCCATCTTAGATATCCATCATGTCAAAACATTCATCAGGTTTCAACTGTGGAGGTGTGTGGCCGGAACCCTGAAATTATTAAAGTAAAAAAATAATAGAACAAAGAACTAAAATATTATTTACATAAACATCATTCTCAATGCATGATTGTAATGATTTTGGAAGAAAGAGTTTCACCATTCAAACCACATTGTAGAGTTCATTAATCGTAATAATCAACAAAGTGCTTATTGCTAAAATTATGGGTGAAAGTCTATAGTATTGCAAGTGCTAACTAATTATTATAAAAGAAAACCACTATCAGCTCTATCATCTCACCTTGCGAATATGAAGTAATCAGGCCAACTATACTTTTTCATTAGCTTCCATGCTTGCTTTCTACCTTCCAACCAAATTCCCTAACCCTTTACTCATCTTTACCTAAATGAAACTACAAAATTATGAAAAAGCAAGACTTTTAGCAAATTTAAGTATCAAATAGCAATACTTTTTGGTGCATAATTTTAAGTCAAGATGAAGGGAGCCTACGATAATAACGTTGTAACATACCACTTCTATTTTGCCCAGAGCATTTTCCAACTTTCCATTTAGTCGTTGATTTTCTGCTGTCAAAGCTTCAATCTGCATATACATATATATATATATATATATATATATATATATATATATATATATATATATATATATATATATATATATATATATATAAAAGACAATAAGCAAACATAAAAATAATGAATATCATACCAAAATATAAGCTTAAAAGATGCATCAGAAACAATGATTGTGTGTGAAGCTTTTAAGGAGCCGATGCACAGAACAATTTTGTCAGTACTATTTCTCAATCGAAAGCATGGTGTGTGAATGTCAGCCAAATTAGAAAATATCAATCTACTGCCTTGAACTTTTGAAACTTATTATTTACTCATCTTCAGAATGGAAGTTGGGCATCATCATCAGGTGCAAGAGTGAAATCAGAGCAACCTGACTCTTAAAGCTCCATGTTGTGTATATTCTGCTTGTCTCCTCTCTTGAGTCCATATAATATTAGCAGCTTTTATGAGAAGGGGTAATGAATGAGCGGTGAGATTGTAGAATGCCGCCACAGCCCTCTTGTACTTTGTGTATGTTAGGAATTAAATGCAGAATGTAGGTCTCTGATTTTCCTTTCCTAGTTCAGCTTGGTTTTGATCTTCATAGTTCGAATACTCATTGTTTTTCAGCAGTGTTTTTGTCAACATTAACCAACTAAATCAATAACAGAAGTTGTAAATTGATAAAAAATAACTCAATATATCTAACAGTTTAAACAACTATCAAACTAAGTTCAATCATCTATTTGCAATTTAAAACAACGTCAATTTCAGGGTTAAATACATTTCCCATACCAAATATTTTCTTGCAGTAATCTATATCATGGAAATCTTAGCTAGCTTCACCCAAACCCTATTGTTTACCTGAGAAAGTAGTGGATCATGAGTATATCGTTTCTCAACTTCACCGTATATTGGTATCTGTTGATGAACCTTGCTAGAATGCTCTGATAGAAACATTTTTTTCCCAAATCACCACCAATCAGACCCATTTGATTCATCAATCACATGTTCCTCCTACTCACAGGCACCAATCCCCAACCAATCAGCTTCCCAACACCCTTGGAACTCAAAACCCCTTTCGCAACCTTAATCCTTGCAGCCCTAAAGGGAACCAATTCTCCCTGGGAAGCCAGCACATTTCTCCTTAGCCACGACGAAACAATCCGCCATCTCCGCCTTCAGTTTGATAAAAATCGCCTTCAGCAGAGTCCTCGACGCCACCACCTCCACCTTGCCGTCTCGACCTTGCCGTCTCGACCTTGCTGCCTCGACCTTGCCGCCTCAACCTTGCCACCTCGACCTCGACACTCAACCCAAGCAGGGGAAGACACTCCACGAACACGAAGCAGGGGAAGATTATGGTGCGGGGAAAGGGTTTGGGGGAAAATTTGATGAATGCAGCTGGAAGAGATGCTCCACGAACACGAAGCAGGGAAGATTGGGGTGCGGGGACGGGGTTTGGGGAAAATTTTAACGAAGGCAGCGGGGAAGGAGGGAGAGAATTAGGACACATTTAGGGAATTAGAAGGAAATAAAGTGCGAGAGAGGAGGTAATAATAATTTTAAGAGACTACCGGCGGTTTCATTAAATAACCGCCAGAAATATTCGGGGTTTTTAAAACCTCCATAAAATAACCTCTCCTAAAATTAAATATTTTTGTAGTGTAAGTTTCTTTCTTTTCATTTTTCACATTTTTGCAAGTGGTATAAGGGTAAGATAAGTTGCATTTTTACACTCGTCTCATCTTTCTGGAAACAAACATGTTGGAAAACCCACAAATCAATAATCATGCACACTATGCCACCCGAAACAATCATAGTATAAAAGATGGAACGTTTCATCTTTTACTATTGTAATTCAAATTAAACTCACCAAATTCAAATATTATCATGTCATTTAAAATCTTTTTTTTTTCTTGCATGGAATAATTTAAGATCTCTTATTCAAGTTCTAAATCCAAAAATTAATATTCAAGATTTATCATTAGTTAATTTGAAATGGGGACGTATCTATATGGATACAAATTTTTCACACTTTATTTTTAGAGTAAATATATGATTTTTTTTTAACTATGGTGTTTGTATACCAAAAATCAATAATTGTAAAAGAAATTGAGTGATGTCTTCAAGAAATAACAACTACACATGTTTTGTGGTTACAACATTTTCTTTGGACTTATTATGAATTACTATTGTTTCATGAAAAATTACTGTGTTGAAGATCTCACATTAACCAAAACCTAAGTCAATTATAAGTAAAAATAATCTTCAACTTATAAGTTGGTATTATGAGAATGAACTAGACTTAAAATATTATAGAGAAAAAAACATGCAACCTACTCATGCTATATTGGAGTATAAGTTTGATTATGTTAAGATGTAGCAGAGGTAGCTCATAAGGTTAAGGACAAGGAAGAAAAATTCAATAGAAGTCAATCTCCTTCCAATTATGTACACTTTTCTTTGTATATGTGTTGAACCACTTAAAGTACTTGCTATATATTAATTTTTTATGCAAAAAAATTAAGAAAATTGTGATATGATACTTATATTTAGAAGGATATGAAGATGGATTTTCAATGGAAGGTTGATTAACTCAAGTAGAAGTAGAATATTAAGGTTGATGAACAATTGTAGAAATAATATGACGCTTTAACTAAGATAAACTTAATTGTGTCCTAGATGTTATAAAATATTGGGATAAAACATGTGTTACATTCTCAAATTTGTTGTGTTAATATCTTTAGGATCAATTAACACTTATGAGGTACTATTCTTGAAGCTTTATCACAACTTCATCCTTAAATGGTACCTTAAATGGTTAAAGAAGGAAAATGTATTTAAATTACCTTTAATCTCGATTGTTAAGCGATGAGAAACTATTTAAATGTGGTTCCTCCCTTAATCCTTTTATATATCTTTTAAGGATAAAACCATGATAGAATTCTGAGTTTCAAAGTAGACAATATTTCAAATACAATTATTAACCATAACAGTATTATCTCAATAGACTTAAAATTGAAACATTGACATCATATGTGAGAATGGAAAAAAAGTTTCCAAAGATGAATATTATAATTCCCTTAATCATTGACTAAGTTAATGAAAAAGTGCTTCTAAAATAAACTTTTGATTTCTTTAAACCTAAAATTAAAAGTGGGAAAAAGATTCCAATTTTTTTATATTTAATCTATAATAATCCAAATACATCTTTTTTTAAGCCATTTAGATGACTTTACCCCACATTCAAATCCATATTTTTGGATTTTAAATTCAACCCACTTAATTGGATTTAGATTGGGTCATTTCTTAGATTTTGAAAATCCAAATCCTAATTCACTTAATTGGATTGGATTTAGATTCCATCATTGTTTCAATTTTGAAAATCCAAAATCAATGTGTTTAAGTCAAGCCAAGGTGACTGAGGACAAAGCTGAAGGACAAAACCAGTTGATCACAACTAAAGATCAGTCAAATCAACCATGGTTAAAGGTCGTCCCGAGTTGATCTCAATCAAAGATCAGCTCGAGATTATCGTTAGTTGATCTCAATCAAAGATCATCTCGAGTTGATCCTGACAGAAGATCGGCTTCAGTGGGTCTCGACAAAACATTAGCCCAAGCCAGTCTAGGACAAAGGACAACCCAAGTCAGTCTCAATCAAATATTGTGTCGTATTGGCAAGGGTCGAAGGTCAGCTTGTCGTACCTGATCAAGCTAGCCAAGACCGAAAGTCGATCGAGTCATCCCCAATCAAAGATTGGCTTGGGTCTATCTTGGTTGAAGGTCGGTCTAGATTAGTCCCAACCAAAGGTCAATCTGCATCGTCCCAATTGAATGTTAGCTCAAGTCGGTTCTGGTCAAGTCGATCCCAAAGGAAGGTTAGTTTGAATCAATCCCAACTGTAGGTAGGTCTCCATCAGTCACAGTTGAAGGTTGACCTGAGTCAACGTGGCCAATTTGGTTAAGGCCAAAGGTCAATCAATTTGACCCTGACCAAAGAACGGACTAAGTCATCCATGACTAAAGGTTGGTCCAAGTCATCCCAGTTGAAAGTCAGCCACCGCAATTTAGCCAAAGGTTGACCGAAGTTTGATGAGTCAATAATCGAATATAAACTGAGTTAGTTAGATATAGATCGAGTTGGCTCAAAGATTTGCCCAGTCTGCCTAGCGAAGATCGACCGATTCGACTTGGTAATAGATCAACCGAATTAGCCTGACTGATGTTTAATCAAATCTGCCCAATTGAAGGTTGACCAAGTCGGTCAGGTGAAAGTCAACAAAGTCAGTTCGATTGAAGGTCGAATAAGTCAATCCTAACGAATGTTAGCCTAAGTCGGCTCGAGTCGGTATCAGTCGAAGGTCCACCAAAGTGAGCCCCGATCAAAATTTTACCATAGTCAATAGTTTGCTCGTGTCAAATTTAACCAAAGAAGGTTATAAGTCAAGTCGAACATGACCTAAGGCTGATTCAAGTTAGCGCAAGCCGAGGCGGCCTAAGCGAAAGGGTCAAGCCGAGACGGTCTAACCCATATCACTATAAAAAAAAACTTATTTTACTGATGATTAAAATTTTTCGGTAATGCTTACAATTCATTGATAAATCAAAATTATAAACGATCAATAATTTGTCGATAAATATCATAATCTGGTTTATCTTCTTCCTCTTCATCTATTTGATTGAAAATTTCATCAAAGAAATACATCTTCTTTATCACCTTCAACCCCTCAAAAAACAACAAAATCATTCCATCATCCTCAACCTCATCTCCAAATTCACACAAGAAACCCACAAATTTAATTTCTTCTCTTCCAAATCCTTACTTTATGTAAGTGCTCCAAGTCTCCATTAATTACCATGTGTGAATAAGGAGGAATCTATGTGTGAAGAAGATGGAGGCACAACGGTTACTCATTATGGTGTTCCTAGATCTGCAATTGAAAACGGAGAAGAAAAGGAATGACATCGGTGATGCCAACAACATTGTCAAACATGTCACACGATGTGAGAGTGGAGGTAGCGCAACTGTGGAAAGTGATGATAACCCTATGGTGTTTATGCGTGAAGGTAGAGGAAGAAGGGATGTATTCTCACGACAGCGTGACAAAGCTCTAATCATAGCAACAACAACTTTAAGCAACAATAAAGGTACTAATGAAGATGCTCTGGATAGTGGTCTTGGCAGCACTAGAGTGACAAAGGAACATGTGAAGGGAGGAGAAAGTCATGGAAGGTCCAATAGAAATAAATACATGTGTGTGGTAATGTCATGGAAAGGAATGAGAAAACCTTGAGGCTTCTATGATTGAAGAAGAAGAAGAAATTTAGGTTGGAAAATTTATTGTTGTTTTTTACCGACAAATTTTAAGGTATATAATTATCGATGGATTTTATCGATGAAAAATTTATCGATAATTAAAATTTGTATTAGTAACAAATTTATTGACAGATTTTACCGATAAAATTAAATTTGTCGATAATTGAAATTTTAAAATTCTTAATAAACCAAATATTTTTATAGTGTGTCTAATGAATATAAATATATTAAATCAATCTCATTTATTTTAATATTATTAACAAAGTGATTTCGATTTAGTTTAAATCCAATTTAAATTGGATTGAAAAAAATATGAATCTAATTTATTTAATAAACTGATTTTTCAAATCTATTTTAACTAAGTCATCTATATTTAAGTTATAGATACAATCCATTTAGTTATATCTAGATTTGATATTAAAAATTCAATCCATACCCATTCTTCCTTACTTCCTTAGAATGAAGGACTTATTCTTATAATAGTTATATATTTGTTAAAAGTTAAGATACAAAATAATTTAAATATACATTTCTTCCTTAATTTTTTTAAATACTTTTGAAGAAAAAATGGTAATGAAATTATAAATTTCAAAATGAACAATAATTAATTCTAAAATTATTAATTATCTAAACAACTTGAGGTCAAAACAACTCTGAAAGTTGTTCCAAATATAATTGTGTTTTTTTTCTTCTCATTTTTATCATATTTTCAATAGAGACAAATTAAAATTATTTTAAACATTGAATCTAGGTACGTATTCTTCTATCCCATTTTGCTATATCAACTAACGAGGAAAAAAAATCAACAAAAGTTGGTGTTATATGTGGAATAAACTTATATGTCATTTACACTGCCCAAAAACTAGAGAAACAAAGACCATATATATCAACTTAAAAAAGGAGAATTTGTTGACCATAAAAAAATAAAAAAATAAATGTTTAAGATCCAAAAATGGAGGACAGAGATTCATGTACATATAGAAACTGAGAAAAGGTAACAATCTAACAATTCAAGCTGTTATAACATAGCATATATTAGCATCTCTTATTTTCTAAATAAATTTTAAAAGTATACTATTTACGGTAAAATTAATCAATAAGTTTTAAATAAAATTTTAACATGGCAGTTTAGTTTTAAATTCTAACTAAAATTATTATAACTATTTTCTTAGCACTGCGTTTTTTTGAATGTTTTCGTAATTAAAATTAGTTTCCGAGAGATATAAAACAGGATTAAAATTTAAAAAAATGTTTAACTAAACTTTCTATATCTAAGTTTGAAACAGGAAGTAAAAATAGAGAAGTCACATAACAAAGGTACACACTACGAGGAAAAACGATGGTTCAAACAAGTGTCTCTAATGCTTCCTTAGAAATATTAAAAGAAAATAAAAAGGAATATTAAAAATAAATCAAATGAAAGATTGTTTAATTGAAAACACTTCATTATTATTTACTAATATCAATATTACTTTTTTTTATGGTATATAGTATAGACCGAACGGTTAACACTCAGGACCGTTCGATTTATCCGCTACATCAACATTGGTCAACCAGATTAAATGATTTTATTGATGTTGTACCATAATTGGACCCCCGTTTAAAGTTATTATTGGGCCAATAGTCAATAGTAGAATGATTAAAAGATATTAATTAAAGATATGATAAGTTATTTATGAGTAACTAACCGAATCTAAAGATAAATTTGTTTTTATTTTATTGGATCTGTGCTAGTTTAGCATCTATGGGATGAGTTATAAATATAAGGTCAATGCCAAAAACCAGGTATGTTCTACTAGATCCAAAATACTCAATTGTGATAAACAATTCACTAAACCACGTCTAACTTGAGCGTTAGAGATCCTTTTGCAAGTACCTCACCTCTGGTTAAGAGTGAAAGCATTCGGAGCAGGCGACTCAAACACTGGAAGACAAGAAGGCTACATCAGAAAGATATATCTCTCAACTCCCACCGTGGGGCCGAGAGAAGTATAAGAAACCTAATGGTGACCACAAGAAATATGGAAGAGTAACAAAGCACCAAAAATATGTTGCTCTACACCAAAACTGTTCCTCTGCACCAAAAATGGAGGAACAGAAGGAACATTTTTGGTGCTTTGTTGCTCCTCCATATTTCACGTGGTCACCATTGGGTTTCTTCTGTTTCTCCCAGCCCCACGGTGGGCGCCAAAATGTTCCTATATGATATGGATATGTGTAGGGCTAAGATATATATCTTTCTGTCGTAACCTTCTTGTCTTCTCTTGACCAAAAGGCACTCCGACGTTCAAGTTAGGCGTGGTTTAGTGAATTGTTTATCACCATTGAGTATTTTGGACCTAGTAGAACATACCTGTCTTTTGTCCTTGACCTTGTATTTATAAGTCATCCCATAGATCCTAAACTAGCACAGATCGAATCAAATAAAAACAAAGTTACTTTTATATTCGTTTAGTTACTCGTAAATAACTTATCAATATCAGATATCTTTAATTAATATCTTTTAATCATTCTACTATTATTTTATCATCTATTAGACTATTGATCCAATGATAACTTTAAACGTTGACCCAATTATGATCCAACATCAATAAAATCATTTAACTTGGTTGACTAATGTTGATGTAGCATATAAACCCAATCATCCTGAATGTTAACCGTTCGGTTTATAATATATACCATATACTTTTAAATTACTACTATTAAATGAAAAAATATGGATATCATTTAGTTGATTATGAATGTTAAGAAAACCCTTATTTCAATATCATTTTGAACACCTTAATAAATTATGTGTACATCTCTAATTAATTATATTACATTTATGTATTTCTTTACATATTTATTTAGATAAATATCTTCTTTTTTTCACAAATTTATACCACTTTTCGTTTTGTGACGTATTCATCCTCATGCTTTTTTCATCTTTAATCAACGCGAAACCTTAAAAAGTTGTGGGACTGTAAATTTTTCTCACATATCCGTGGTACGGTTCACTGTATTGGGATTGCGTAACAGAAGCAAGGTAGCTGGGGCTCACGATTATGAGAAAGTCACAAAATAAACAATTTAAAAATTAATTATATTTTACATGATATATATATATAAAAGCTCGTAATGGTATATTTATCAACGGTAAAAATGTAAGAAATTATAGTTATTTAACATATTTATCTTGATTAAAAGTTGAAATTAATAATAATTTAAATGTGTATTATTTCTGTACAGAGTGTCGATGATCGGTCTTTCTTATTCTGTTTATAGTTACTGTTTTAGGGTCGATTTACCTTTTCGAGGTTAATCGGCAAAAAATATTTTGACACTTAAATCATATGGTTTTTAAAAAATGTAACAAAATCTTGGTCATGAAAAAAATGTTTTTTTTATGTCGATATAAAACCTATATTTATAAACTTCGAAATAACAATTAAATCAAAAAAATTAATTACTTATTAATGATTATTATAATTTTATTAACTATCCATCAATATCATTATTAATTATCTCTTAATTATCTTAGTGGTTGTTTCCTCTGATCAATTGCAATCTAATTATCTATCAATATCATTATTAATTATTTTATCGGTTGTTTCTTGTTATCACTTACAAACTAGCTATATGTTAGACCAACTGACCAATCCACAATGGAACAATTATATATATATATATAAAAGTTGTAATAAAAGCTAAATCTTATAATTTGTAGTATATATATTAGTTTTAGTGTTAAATCCTGAATTAATTGATGTTGTATATAAATAATTATATATTAAAGATATTAAGCTCTTAACTTTTGTCAAATCAAAATTTATCAAAAACAATATTAAGGTATTTTGGCACTTATGAACGTGAAAGGTTATAAGACTTTTAATTTATAGTAATTAAAGACTAATTATATTTCCTAATGAGTAAATAAAAGGTTTAATAGGTTCGGAAGTCCCTATATTTGCGGGTTCGTTTCAATTGGATCCTTCAATTTTGAAAGTGATCAATTGGGTCCCACCACCGGCCTAATTTAATATTTTTAATAATTTCTAATTATATTTTCATTTATTAATATATTTAACAATTAAAAATGTTAAAAATTCATCTATACAGCTCAAACGGTGCCACCTGGATGTCATTTATATTTAACGAAAATGCTATTATTGAATCAAATTGACCAAATTAGGGACCCAATTGATCACTTCCAAAATTAGAGACCCAATTGAAACAAACCCGCAAATATAGGGACCTCCGAACCTATTAAACCTAAATAAAAATATTAAAAGATAATTGATATGACATTATATTCTTCGTATCATTTCATTATTACCAAAATTATCAATGAAAAATGAAAAGATAGTTAAAGAGTTATATGTGTTGATTTGGAAGAGTTCTACTCTTTGTTATTATTATAAATTCAAAAATATATTCAAATTTATATAAAGGATAACTGAGGTTTAAGTTTAGTTGTGACACAACAAAAGAATGAAAAGAAATAAAAATGTCATTTTCAATTGTTTTAGTTAAAACTTTTAAAAGTGAAAGTGGTAAAAGAGCAGTGATGTAAACATACTAAGCTTGATTATTAAATTCCCTTTTGTTTTATATATGAGGTGATGTAATCTAATATGAGGAGATTGAACTCAAAAGAGATTCTCCTTGCTTCTTTTTCTTGCAGCAACCTTTATTTTATAGGTAAAGATTAATTTTTTTTATTAATAATCATATGATCATAATGTGTACTAGGTTGGAAAACTATCATTATAATACGTGATTAGTGGGGTGGAGTAGAAAGGACGAGGGAGACATTGATTTTGTGTGTTTCTCATATAAATATGAGAAAAAAAAATAATTTGTAGATTCAGTGTAATATATATTTTATATTTATATTTATTTGTTTATTTCATTTCTTTATTCTTAATTTCAAATTTCTAATTCTTTGTAGACTCTTTCTTTCTCTATCTTTAAATATTTTTCTTCAAAAATATTTAAAATTTATTAAATGATTTTTTCTTTTTTAATAAGTTTTTAAATCCGTTAAAGATTTTTCAATAGATTTCGAAATCTATTAAAGTTTTTAAAAAACATTTAACGAATTTCTGTTATAGTTTTAGAAAAATTCTTCAATAAATTTTAAAATTTATTAAAAAAAAGTCATTCAACAGATTTTGAATTTATTGAAAAAAAGTTAGAGTATAAGATTTTTTAAACTACAAAGGTTTTGAAATTTAAAAAAAAAATTGAAAATACAATGGTTGGCCGGGCCAGAAAAAAAATGCATTTTTTTTTATGTTGGGTGTTACTCCCTCCACCTCCCCACTATTTTCTTTTATTTCAAAAATACTTTACATCTCTCCATTATTTTCTTTTATTTCAAAAATACCCTACACCTCCCCCACTATCTTATGACAACTCCACAGAATCACACCTTAGAACCACACCTCTAATTTGCAAGGTGGAAAACAGAGTCAAGATTTGAGCTTTGGAGAAAGAGAAAAGGAAAACCCTCATGAAAGAGGCAATGTGAGGGAAGGTTATAAGCTTTAGGAAATGGTGGCTGCCATTTCGGAAGACCCATTGACCTCTTCTGAGAAAGACAACAACAACAGCAATGGCACCATACCCAGAAGACCAAAGGGTAGGCAAATTTCTTCAAGGTACATGTCTCACTCTCCTTCACCTTCGCCTTCTTCAACCACAACAACAACAACTTCAACCTCAACATCAACGACAAGTTCTTCTTCTTGTCAATTCTCTTCCCCTCTTTTTTCTCATTCCACCAATCCCTTTACCCCTTTACTACCAAAGCGTTCCCAATCGGTGGACCGTCGCCACCCGCGCCCCTCAACATCGCTTCCCGAGGCGGCAAAGCTTCTGGTGACTTACACTCGAAGCTTGTCGGTTTCCTTTCAAGGAGAGGCCTTTTCGCTGCCCATTAGCAAGACCAAAGCCATCACCGCCGTGGAAGGCCGCGACGGAGGGCCACTCCAGTGAAGGGGGAGAATTCAAGGCCGGTGGATCAACATCGGTGGCTGGCGAGGACTAGGCAAGTGGATCATCTTTCCAAGAGTGTGGATATCAGTGATAAGAAGAAGGTTGTTGGGAATGGGTTTGGAAAAGTGGGGAGGGATTTGCAGAAGTCAATGGTAGTGGAAGGTGAAAAGAGAATGACTTCTTTTGATGGGTAATGGGAGGTGTAAGATATTTTTGGAATAAAAAAAATAGTAGAAAGGTGCAAGAGCTTGGGGGTGGTGGAGGGAGCGAACACCTTTTTATGTTTATTGTTACTAAATCTTAAAAGCCCATATTATAGCTATTGGGCTTGTTTTTTTCTCTTACATTCTACATTTTTTGGACACCTCTCATTCTTTTCAGATTACTTTCAAGTGTAAAAAATATACGTTTTGAAAAGTTGATTCCAAAATGAGTGAGGTGACCTAAAAAGTTTTATTGGGTGAAGAAAGAAATAACCTTATTTAGGTTGCTTCTTAAAGTCCAAACCAAATACTACTATTTCGAAATTTGAATCCAGTGTAGGCCCATTTTGTAGCTGAGAATCAATGCTATGTTACCTAAAAAGTGAATTATCATAACAGTGTCCATTTATATTATATTGATCTACTTAAAAAATAGTAATGCCCTTTTCGGAGAGAAAGGAAATACTAAAAGAGAAATGGGTAAAAAACAAAATAGAAATATAACTGTTTTGATTAGAAAAAACTGAAAATAAAAATGTAAAGTTATTTAGCTTAAAAGAAAAAAGAAATATATATATATATATATATATATATATATATATATATATATATATATATATATATATATATATATATATATATATATATATATATATATATATATATATATAAATTTAAGATTCCTCTCAATCAATACTAAGATCCATTCTAATTTTAAAGATACAGCAGAATCACTTTGCTAAAATTCTAACAAAGAATTTTAACTCAGATAAGCACATTCGATATATTAATGGATATAGAAGAATTCATCAAAGTTTAACAATATGAATGACATATATTCAAACTGAGTTATCTTCATGAAATTATTTTTTAATATGTCCATTCTTTTCATTTTTTATGTTTATTAACTTTTTATATTACATGCTTTTTTTATATATTGTACTAACTTCTGATCACCTTGAAATAAGCAAAGATATAAATTAAAACAAATAAATTGATAATCATAAAAAAATACATATAATTATGGAATTTAAAGTTACATTAACTAAGTTTTTTTATTAACAAATATTAATTGTTAAATTTTGTTAGTAAGAAAAGTTAAATTCGTAATTTTTATCAAAGTACATTCAAATCTTTCAAACCAATTTTATATATCCATAATGTTAATAAAGAAGTTGAACGTATAATTTCTCTTACTTTCCCTTCTAACTTTTACAACTAGATCAATTATAATTCCAAAATAAAAGAATTGTTACATTAACTAATAATAGTTTAAAATTTTATATAATTATTTAGAATAATATTTACAAATTAATCATGTGAAACACTTTTTCGATAAAAAATTAACTTATAAATTTGGAATTGTAAATAACATTTGACTATTTAAACAATGTGAAAAAAAAAAACACTTTGAATTGTACAATTTTCATTAAAGGTGCCTAATAGCTAAACCATGATATAATATTTGATTTCAAGTAGGTTTGAACACTGTATTCTTAAATTTTCATCATACATCATATTTATCAAAGACTTAATAGAGTCGAAGACATAATTTAAAAACTTTAAGACTTTCTTATAAAGACATAATTTAAGTTTAAGACAACATGTTTTATTTTATTATATTATTGTTATTTATACTTTTAGGAACTTTTTTAGTTGGTGGATATAATTATTTTTTCGAAGACTGTTAGATTTTTTTCAGGTAAATTAATTATATATTTATTGTTAGAAGTTTTAGACCAATATATAAATGGATATAAACTTTATCTTACAAATCTTATTTTACATATTAGTTGTGTAAAATTGAATTAGATTAAAAATCAACTTATAATTATTTTTAAGCGGTTTGTAAACATTACCTATAGGTAGTTAGTTTTAACTATAACTCTCGATTTCCATATCCATCAACTCATAATGATTTGTAAAAGGTGTCATTGAATTTATTTATTGATGAATTCTCTATTAAAATAATTATATTGGTTGGTGAAAGAGTAATTAGGAGAGAAAGAAACGTTTCCTTATTGTAAGAGATTTATATGCAAATGGAATTGAATTCGAGAGGCACGTAGAATAGATCTATGGGAAAGTGAACTGCTATGGCATTACAGAACAAAAGAACTACTTAATTGCATAGGCAGTGGTAGGGACATTTTTTATTAATGACCACCATACACTATTAAAACTATCTTCTCTTTTAGATAAATTTGCTTTCACATAGATTCTTACTCACCTCACCCATCACACCAATCATCACCACACAAAATTACTTTGCTAGCGACGTGGTGGTGAAATGGAGGGTAAAATTGTGAACTCATGGTTCTCTGAGTAATCAAGACTAATCAAACTCTAATATCACTAATTAATCTTTCGAAACAACCAGAAATCTAATACTAATGAAATATGAACTCAATTCACAAATTAGAGATTGAAATTATCTAGATAATTAACAACTATTTGTTGACTTAGAAATCAAAAGCAGTGAAAATACTTAACTATTTAGGATAACTTGAGATTATACGCTAATCCGGTATATAAGTATATGATGAAGAATACTCTAATTCAAAATTTTAACATAATAACTTTGTTGTCACACTTGTTCAACCTTTTCATTTTAGGTACTTATATTCAGTTAGATTTCCAAGAATAGTTGGATTCCCAACTGATATTTCTGACTTGAATGCCACAATTTCTAAGATTATGAAACCTGCTACCAAGAAATGTGTACATTCAAACTAGGTACTGCATCAACAAACTGTCGGATTCTTTAAGAAGGTTGGGAGAGAAGTGTAGCAAAGTGGTGCATGACTATGAAAATTGCAGATAGAACTGAAGACTGAAAACCAAGTTTGTGAAAACTAAGAATTGTTGGTAACAGGTTTTGCTTAACTATAGTTAGTGTGGGGAATTTTTGGCACCATATTCACGTTCAGAATAGAACTTACTTACATATGCTTATGAAGTTGTGGATGCATGAGTTGATTGTCAAAGGCTCTCCATCATTTTTTGTAAAAGCTGTGAAAGGTAGATAACCTCACATGGGCATATAAATATTTTTCTTCTTATCTAAAGCAACTTTTGGCGTCGTGCGTGACAGTGACACATCAAAGTTAAGCAAAAGTAATTTGTAAAAGGAAATTGTAGCAAAGAATCCAACATATTCTAAACAATAGATTGTACTGTCTAGTTGGAATAATGTTATTGATTTTGGAGGAACACAAGGGTTCGTACGTGAGTTCACAATCCAAGTAAGTAGAGAGGGAAAAGGAAAAGGAAAAGGAAAAAGAGAAGAAACCCTGGATTCGTGTGAAGATCTAGCTAGAGCTAGATGCTTAGTTAGGCGTTCCATATATAGATGGCATATTTATCTATAACACTTGATCTCTAAGTACTTGACCTTTTTCATCTCAGTGCAATAAATAAAATCCCTTGATCAATCATTTTCAAGTCCAAGAAAGGAAGCCATTCTCTTGAGTTCAACATCCAAGAGGGTCTCCAGAGGGTCAAATTTCTCTGCCAAGAGATGGTGACAATGATCAGAAGGTGATGATGAGCTAGGACTGTTGATTAAGCCTACCTGTTTGTTGTTGTGCTCTTCCTCCATTTGTGGGACCTTTGAGTTTGAATCATCACCAATCAACAAATGGCTTTGATCAATATCGATCAGGAAATCACTCAAAGAAGCTTCATCACTACTACCCTCCACTTTATTTGAGGGACTACACCTATTATTTTCCACAATTTTACTGTATTCAACTGCACTGACTCTCCTAGGGCGTGGAGCTTCCGGTGCGACATGAACTTGCTTGATCTTCTCTTCTTCATGACGTTTGTGTTCAGGTGAAGAAACAGATAATGATGGTGTACCATGTTTCTGTAACTTCTTTGACAGATTGGTGTTCCAGTAGTTCTTGATTTCATTGTCTGTTCGTCCAGGTAGCCTCTTTGCTATCAATGCCCATCTGCATAAAGATAAAAACCACTATGCTTTACAACCAAGTAATTAATGTACCAGTTTTCTTTCTTTACTTAGACTTTGTTACAGTTTTATACTCTTATATTTTAAAAAACTGCCTTCAAAATTGATTGAAAATGGTGCTGTTTATGATAATACACATGAGATCTTTTGAATATAAGTTAAAAGACAATAAATAAAAAGCACCTGTTACCAAGAAGACGATGAAGTCTGATAATCATATCTTCTTCATCCACTGATATGTCACCTCTTTTTATACCAGGCTTGAGATAGTTCAGCCACCTTTGTCTGCAGCTTTTTCCACATCGCTTTAAACCTGCAGACATCACTGTGATTTGTATATATATACAACAAAATGCCAATGTCTAGAATAAACAAAACCCTGATTTCAGGTCAAAGAAACACACGATTGTTCTGTGAGGTATCATGCAAAATAAACAAAACCAGCTTCCAACTTGAACATTCATTCACCAAATCAATTGCTTAGACTACAGATTTTTACAATGAATTTCTATGAGAATGATGTGAATGTGGATACCTGCATTTTGGGCAACCTTCTGCCATTTTCCTTCTCCATGGATGGCAACATATTTGGAGAGGGTTTCATCTTCTTCTCGAGACCAAGCACCTTTGTTGATCTCTTTGGGACAGCATGGTCTTCTTCCCATTTTCTTCAACAATGTTCCTTCTCACTACACACACAATCTATACTTTCATATTGCACTCAGATTAACACCTGGCACGCATAAAACATCAGTCTTATTATTACAAATATGATTAGGTTATCTTAGGAAACATGTTGTACTTTCAATATTCCGTAGCTACTGAAATGCTAGTCTTGTCTCTTTTCTTTCCACAACTATCTATTGATACAATTCTATAAATTTAAAGTACTGGTAGTACTCACTATTAATATTGTTTTTTCCTATATTTTTGTTTATAGCTGCAATAACAATTTGTCATAACTATATTATTTGCTACTTTTAAAATATTTTTGTTTTAAATTCTTTATTACTTTAAAGCATAAGTATAAGTTATTTTTCAAAAATCATATTTCAAATATAGTGTCATAGGTATATATGTAGAGAGAGATGTAAATGTACAACAATAGTTAATCATTGAATAATGATACCCATACATGTTTATTTTGTCTATATCTATTATATATTTGTTTTTTCTTTTTATCTCTTTCTTCTCATCACATCATCCAACATATTTATTTATTATTTTTGTTGTCTCTCTATCTATATGTACATGAATAAATTTCTAAATCATTTATAGGATTGAATATTTTGGTTAAACACCAACAAAAGAGTTAGTTTAATAATCGATTATTAAATTTTAAAATATACATAATAAATACATTGAATGAGAAATAAAAATGAGAGTGATACAATATTAATTAAGTATTTGATCATGGAGTTTGCATTAATTTTAAATTGTCTAAGAAATAGAGTTAGGAGGAAAAGAATGAATGATTAATATTGAAGGGAGAGAGCAATGGTGGTGTACTTCAAAGGGGACCATTCAACAACTGATGGACCATTACCAACCATGAATTTCATGTATGCAATATGGAGAAACCTTTTGGAGGTTGTGACCTGTGACACAATCAACTCTTCCATATGTAGAAACCTCATTAATGGGTACTTTAAACTAAGGACCAAACACACCCTCTTTTAAAGATATGTGAGAAATAACTAAACAATCAAATTATTCTTTCCACCATAATTTTTTAACAATTGAATTTGTATATTGGCTTTAGTATATGGATCTTATTCATATCAACTTTTTCACATTTCACATTTGCATATAAAAGAGTGGTGCTTTCTTTTTGACACTTATCCCTTTTATTATCTTATTGTATATGGATCAACTTAGGTTATTATCCATCCATTCATATAATCTCCATCCTTATATCAAGTAAAGACATATAATATAGTCAATCTAGATAAACTCTAAAAGTAATGTTATCACATATAATGTCATAACGACTAATTTACCTTGCATCTCCAATTATTTTATTTTGTACTACCAATTATTTTTAAAATTTCAAAATTCTTCTCTACAATTCAAAAAATCCTATATCCCATTTTTTTCTTAATCCAATAAAGATTTTTTTTTCTTCAGATTTCGAAATTTGTTAAAGGATTTTCAAGGCTTCATCCAATTTCAAAATTCGATGAATAATTTTTTTTTTCATTGAATTTCAAAATCTGATGAAGAATTTTTCATTTTTTTCGTCAAATTTTGAAATTCATTGAGATCTTGGAAAACCTTCATCGGATTTCGAAATCCAATAAAGACAACATCTTTCATCGGATTTTGAAATTCAATAAAGAAAAAATCCTTCACTGAATTTTAAAATTTGATGAAAAAAAATGTAACCTCTAAGACTATATTTTGAAATTGGAAATACATAATGAAATGATTGAAGTTACAAAGTGAAACAATCTACCATAATTTAGAGTTGTAAAAAATGTCTAATATAAATAAACTCTTGCCCACATGAACCAATAAAGCCCTTACGGGTTTAGAAAGATCCATGGGTCTTTAAGATATTAAAAATTTGACCTACTCCTTTTAGTATTTTTCTTGAAGTCATTTAAAAATTACGGTGGTGTTTAAGATAATAAGTCAATACTAAATTTAAGATAAGTTAATTGAACTCTAATTAAAAGTATTCTAATAGTTAAAAGTATATTTTACTTAAGTCAATAGAAAATATGATTAGACTAGTGTTAGTTAATAGTAAGAATATGACAAATGTCGTAAAAAAATGTGTTAATTAAGGCTAACAATAAAAAATTAAATTGAGGTCAATTGAAAAAAAGTTTTAATTAAGTTCGATTAAAATGTCAAAATTAATCTTAAGATGTTCTAAATTATACCAAAGATTAACTAAAATGAAATAATAAAAAAAATGTCGTAATAAAAGCCAAGACGAAGATCCTTCGTCGAGTCGAAAATATATTTAATAAGATTATTATAGTGTTTTAAATACGACCAAACAAAAATTATCTTAAAGGTGAAGATAAAGATGCCTAAATCTAAACCAACTAAAACATATACTTAATCGAAATTGACTAAAAAAATAACTAATAATGGTTAAGCTGACAATAATTAAAAAAAAAACTTTGACCAAGAACAAAGTAAAATATGTTTCATTTAAAGCCAATAGATTCTTTAGTTAAGTCAAACAAATATGAACTAAAATTACTGCTTAAAATTGAGTTAAAAATTATTTGAAGTCAAACTAAAATTACTTTATCATATAAATGAGCTAAAATTACTACTTAAATTTGAGTTAAAAGACTTCCACGAAGTCAAAATAAATTACTTTACCAGAAACCAAGTTCAAATTATTTTCCTTTCTTGTTTTAAGTACCTAGAAATGTTATCTTTTATTTGTATTCTCTATAAAAATGTCGTTTTTATTTAATGTTTTTGCACATGTACATTTTTTAATTTATTTTGAATCCATGTTATTTTATTTTAATTTATAGAAATCACGTTTGACATCATCATTTGCTAATTTAATAATTTTGGTGAAATGACACATAATGTCTACCTTATAATCTCGTTAATTCAAGTGTTATGGAAAAATTGAATAAAAGTACCAAGAGAAATAAAAATGAACAGGAATGAAAAGTATTCTTTAACAGACAACAAAATCAGAAACCCAGAGCCCAAAGCAAATGCTATAATTAGCACATATACTAGCGTTTCGTTTCCGTTTTATATTTGACTACATTAAAATTCAAAGCCCATGGTTTGCTTTACACTCGATCCAAAATTGAAAAGCTTTACACCAGTTTTGCCTACTTAATCATAAACAACATGTATCCTAGTATTTAAACTACAAAATGAACTCGGAAACAGGCACCAATGGACATTAGAAAACCATAATTAAGATCAAACAGTAAAACAAAAGGACTACTATTGAGGGTTGGGGCAATATCAAGAGTTACTGGGATCCTTTAACAACTATTTTTCATGTCTAAATACTAAGTAATTACAGTTCCCTTGTATACTAATCAGTTTCAGAAAGCAATCTCTTCCCAGACCTGCCAGATACCAAAATAATGCATAACACAATTAGAAAACTTACTATCCGCTCAAATAGTGGTAGTTTAAAGTAGCAAAGAGACAAATTAAAGAAAAATAAGGACATTTACAATTTTTATTATCTACAGCATTACTACATAGTCGAATATCGGTAGATAAGTGCTTACTGAAAAAACAAGAAAAGATTTCTGATCGTAATGATTATATATTTTGGAACCAGATTGACTTGTCCGGGTAAGCAAAATAAACAGACCACGACTTCAAAACAAAAGGAACGCGTTAAACAAACAAACAAAAAAAAATACGAACTTACCAGGCACAGGCAGTCAAACCTAGCAGCACGAAGTCCAAAATCAAAAGTTCATTAAAACCTTGTCATCTGCTGTAGCATTTGAGAACCAGCTGCCTGAGAAACCAACTGCTCTGAACTCATGGGTCTTACTAGATGGTGAGCTCCCATAGGGGTAGGATTTGAAATGCCCTGTCTACTCAACTCTTTAGAACTATTAATATTTGACTCAGAGGCCGAAGATTCCATCATTGTGCGAATCTGATCATTGAAAAAGAAAAGTTAGAAAAAAACACCAATTATATATTGTCCAACGGAAGAAATACAGATCAACCATATGCAAGAATCCTCCAAACGTACCATATCCAGGCGCCTCTTGTGAAGGTCATTTAATTGCTGCAAGTTTGAAAAATAGAATGTAAGATGATGAGATTGATTTCTTATTTTTGGGAAAGGGGAAAAGGAGGAAGAGAAAAAAACGCTTTATTCCATACAGGTTTGCTTTGATACTTCTTCTCTTCACTTGAATATCCTGGAATTGTTAAATCCCAATTTTTCTCTGCATAACACGGCAAATAGATAAATCAGCAAAGCTTTGATGCCAATTCTTGCAAACCATGATCATAATGTGCTATCAATCCAAGCATTCAATGTAAACCACATTCAAGATATCAGGAATATCACGGTCTTTTATAGATCATAGAAGCCTCAAATAAGTCGACAGGACTATATTGAAAGTAAAATTCTAACACAGGGCTTGGTAAAAGTCAACACAACATACAACTTATCTAGCCCGTCAGTAACCCAAAGAATAGGATTCAAAGTTCAAATACATATATCAGAAAAAAAATGCACTAGAAAGAGACAGCAGTAGAACTTAGACTCAAGGCCTAAGTCAACCCTTGCACACGCTTTACAAGTTCTATTTCATAGTCGATATGAGAAGTTACTATCCTTTGCGGCTGCAATTATTAAAGTAGCCCCTAAAGAGGCCATAACAAAAGCAGGTTGGGGGTAAATGCAATTAAGGTGGGTTTTCAACATACAGTAAGTAACTCTCCTATCTCTTTGCATGAGTAAACAATATTCATATTAAGAGAGCATATTTAATCACTTAGACAAAAGCTGCATGAAGCTAATAAAGTAGCCAATAATACTTCAGTGGTCAAATGTGTTTAACAAAATTTTAAACTAAATCACTTTGAAACACACAACAGTTTCTTCTTTTTTTGAACAGGTGAGCTGAAAATAAGGTACACAAACAACATACCTAGGTGTAGCAATAAATCCTTGGACTCCAAAGTTGATGATTTTCTATGTTTTGCCAAAATGCAACCGTGTGTAGTTGTCTGCGTGCAAGAAAATGATAAGTACATTTCTGAAAAACATAACAATCTTGGCCAAACACAAAATTATCAACAGTACATTTTCACATCAAAGCAAAGAAATAGAATACAATCCAGTTTCAAAATATTTATTTCCTCGGGAGACAATCTTGCATGACCATGACATTCGCGAGTACTGAGTATTACACTATGCACAGCAGTAAAATTTTAGCAAATTAACAATAAAGCTGGAAAATTGTCAATAGATTATTGTGTCAAAAAATCACTCAACCTAAAAGTTAATGTTGAAAAGTGATGTGGGAATACATTTAACACACAACATTAATAATATCAAGAATCCAGAGTTAAGACATTATTAATCTTTCAAATTGTAATCAACATGCAAGCTTTATAAGTCCAATTATAATATATGTTGTATATAATTCAGTTAGTGTTGTATGTTAGTTAGGTAGTGGCTGTCAACAAACTGCTTATAATATTTCTATAAATAGTAATGATGTATTCTTTCTGATACATCATGTGTTTGAAATATAAAATTTCAGATTCAGTGTCCATATCCCCTGTTCTCTTTCCCTATTCTTCTCTGTTCTTGAGTGTATCTAGTTTGTTCTAACAATAAAATCAATCCACTCAACAACTTCACCAATAATAAATTCCTGTATGGCAGGCAAGTTTATTTCACATGGTGTTTGCCCTGGATATCTAAAGTCAGGGCCTGCTGCTGGGTAACCATGAACTGTTTCGCATGCACTATATACGCATTCATCATGAAGTTGAAAAAAAAAAAGATAAAACATCTTAGCATCCTTACAGAGTCAATGAAGTCATCAGCAAGCTCTAAAAGAAGATCTATAACTTCGGGGTCCAGTGTACCTTGTGGATCCACCTGTACAATAAAGTTATGATTCAAAACATAACCAATAAAAAAAATTATGAAAAGGACAAAAGTTCAAGGAGAACCTGTGCAACTAAATCCTGTATCTTTCTCTTCCCAAGAACTTGGTTTGTTGCTTCTGTTCCTTGGCTAGAACTACCACCTGGTGTAGTTGCACCAGATGCAGTAGCGTCTGGCTGTGATCCTGTTAGACTGAATGACTTTTGGCCTGCAGTTCCTGGCATCCTTGGAGACTGTTGCTGTTGATGGACAGAAGCCTGTGGCTGAGACTGTTGTTGTGGCTGCTGATGTAAGAGCTGTTGTTGCAGCTGTTGTTGAGGCTGGTGCTGCTGCTGCTGCTGATGCAGCTGAGACTGCCCCATCGATTTCTGTTGCTGAATCAGCTGGGACAATTGTTGCTGGTTCAGGCTCATAGAGTTTTGTTGCAATTGAGTAGAAGAAGCCAACGGCTGCCTCTGCTGCTGTTGAAGACGCAATGGTGAGGCAGGGCCAGACATTGCTGGCATTTGCTTAAGCCACTGTTGCTGTGTTAAGGAGTTATGAACCATCCCTGGTTGCCCATTCTGAGACAACCCAGACAACTGAGAGTTCATAAAAGCAAGGGATGATGACCTTGGTAAACCTTGAACCTGCAGTCAACAGCATTATCAATGCTCTAATTCATCTCAATTCCATTTTGAAAAGTTCTATACATATTTATAAAAGTCAATTGAAGTAATTCTTGACATCTTGAGCACGAAGATAAACACATAAGTCCATTCCAACAGAAAATAATTATATATTATAATCATCTCAAAAGCCATTCTCTGAAAATTTATAATTATATATTATACATTAAGCCCATTTGTAACCAAAAATTTGGCCCATTCAAAATCTTGTATTTATGAACAAAAAAAGTCCCATTCACAAATCAAAGGAGAAAAATCAAAGGCAAAAATACATCAGATAAACCTTATAAGCAAAAACATCAGAGAAACCTGGGTGGTGGGGGTGGTGGTGGCAGTGGCGGCACAATCACAGTTTGCAATAATTTAGTTCACAAAACCAAGTTTGAAACAAAGTCACAAGAAAATGGGACTGTGGTCCAGGGTGACAGATTGGGGATGGCAGTTCAAAACAGTAAATGTGTCACAAATGGGTGAGGAGATAGGGTTGCACAGCAGACTATTAGTGCTTTTCAAATGAAGAAAGAAAATGTTTAGGGTTTGTACACTTTTATAAGATTGTGATTCTACTATAATTGATCTTATCTTCAAGTCAGCAACGGAGCCCTTCTTCTAATTATAGAATTGTGCAACTTATGAGTAAAATATCAATTTTAACAACAGAGCCCTAGCTCGTTCCATGAGATTCAGTGAACTATTTCAAAATTCCAAATCAACTTTGTCAACATTCCTAATCATGTATGGTAATAATCCACCCATTGAGTGGGTATAAACAATGGACGCTACTATGTGGGACAAACGAGACCGCCAATGGGGTTAGGGCTAGTTTGAAGCAATTCAATGAATAAGACAGGATAACTATTTGAAATGAATCAGAGAGTGAGCATAAAACATTTTGAAGATATTAGAATAGAGTATGATGAGAATTAAAAGGACATTCAATTAATAAAAGAAAGTATGGATTAGTAGAGCCAAAAACATGTTAGTTTAAACTTGAAAGAAAAAGTGACTTTAAGGAAATATAAAATAAGTAATTTATTTTTTTAGAAATTTTATAAAATAATATATTTCTTGTTCAGTTATGATTATAAAAGGTACTTATTATTCTGAAAGTTGTGTATAATGACAGTTTTTTCCAGAAGCTACTCAAAACAGATTCTAAACACAATAATATATATATATATATATATATATATATATATATATATATATATATACATTTTTTTTTTCTTATAAGGCTTAGACAAAATACTAGAAAAAATTATAAGTAATTTTTCTTCAAATAAAAGTGGTTATTTGTAAAAGAAAGTTCAAACAACTGGACAAGATCTAGATAAAATGGAAGGTGGCAGAACAATTGGTGGAATATAATTTCAGTCTTATGGGTCATTTTGATAAAATAGCAAGTATCAGAAACTTTTATGGCATGTGTTCCGGTGACAATGAAAACAAATTGCAAATCCTGCCATAGAAGACCAAATTAACAGTCTATGACAACTAATAAGAATTTCTAGCCTCTGGAGCTCCAGCCAACCCCAACTTATGAGATGAAATGAACAACCGAGGTAGTGACACTAGGATAAACATTCTACTCAGATACCACCTCTTAAAACAATGGTCTGCATAAAACCAAAACACAATGCGTGCAAGAACAGTCCATAACTACAAAATCAAATTGGGGTATATCATTGATGTTAAAAGTGAGAAGATATTTGGAAGTCCGAAAGCATGAACTTTAAAAATATGTACATCTTAAAATATCAAAAACACAGCAAACCTTGACAACATGTACATTTAAAATATAATCGATATAAGAGTGTATTACTGGCAAACTGGTCATACGACGAAACAAGAACATTGGTAAGCATTATTATTTCCTAGTTCACTGAAATTGTATCTATAAACATAAAGCATAGAATATACCTGTCCAGTTAGTGAACTTTGCTGAGACATCTGCTGCCTGATTTGACCCGGACCCATTCGCAGCTGCTGTGCATAAGCAAGGGCTCCATTAGCTCGCAGTTGAGAGGTGAGATTTGGTGTTCCAATCATACCCATTGCTTGCATTCCTTGCAGAGACTGTCCAGCAGAATTACCTGAGAACTGAGACTGCTGAACTAGCCCACCTTTTTGCCTTGGCTATACCAAATTGAAAATTATTTAAGAAAAATAGCTTTTTTGACACAGAAGGCATCACACTTCAATATCAATGCAGTAGCCAAATTAAAGGTTGTCAAACAAATTCATATCATGAATTGTTAAGCTAATTCTTTATGATTTATAGTTCAAAGCAAAATAGCTCTAAACGTAACAATTTTATAAAAAATTATGAGTCACAAAACAAAAATCACCAGTATCAATATCAAACAAATTATTAAGAGTCTCATAAAAGCATAACGGAACAACTAAATAGAAGAACTGAATACAATAGAGACTATGTGAGAGTTTGAAACTGCTACTACTTCAGAGGAATGAAAATAGAGCATTGGAACAAATAAGTTGGGTAAGTTTTGTAATGTACCTTTAAAAACTTTTTATTTTGAAGGTTGTCTTATTGGACTTTTCATTTTCTTCTATGAAAAATGGTAAAAGAAAAGTAAGACAAAAATCGTATCACAGTAGATGAAGTTGGCTACATGAGTTGTTTAATATAATTGGGCTCACATACAGACCAAATTCTCAAGGATACTATTCACATGAAATCTCTTTTAACAATTTCCTCTAATGTTAAACTTGGTTTCCCTTTACCCCTTTTCAAAAGCCTAAAAATCACCCAATATACCCTACTCCTCAGTGCTTCCAGTGGAAAATGGTAAAAGAAAAGTAAAAATAAAGAACCACGGATTGTGTGAATGGTATGAGTATATAAAATTGTAGTGATTGTCTCATTCATCCATGTATCACAAGATTCAAAGATTATGTGATTCATCGGAAGACATACAAATTCCTGGATAGCCTAATTGTATAGAATCAGGCAATCCAAATAAAGATTGTAAAATAACCATCCATTAAAAAAACACCAACCGCAAATCACATTTATAACCAACATGGTTTGTGAAGTCATCCAGCAATAACACTGCTCGGTATTACCAGACAGGAAAACTTGGTGTTATTAAAACACAGCCACACTATCGGGAAAGAATTTATACAAAACCTATCACAAATACCTAATAACAAACCATGGAACTAGACTTCAGCATGGTTGAAAAGGTAAACCGTAAGGCAACTCAGTTGCTCCGATGGATTCCAATCCTCTCCAGTTCATGAAATAATAAACAGATACAACTTCTATAAAGTAACAACTCATCCTTATGCACAAGTTGCGAAATTATATCAGTGACATGACTATGGCCCTCTTTGGATCAACATTCCCATAAACCTTCACAGGGGGAAAAAGCTACAGTAAACAGGCTTATGGAAAATTTTCAATTTTTTTTTTCATTAAACAGGCTTACTGGAGTTTTTAGGAAAAGAAATCTATACCCAAATAACTACAGTACGATTTACCAATTTTACTCCATTCAGTATCAAACACGAAAGACGAAATGCAAAAACAATTAGCAGAGGAAAACGAAGTTGAATCATACCGAGGAGAGCAAGTTAAACTGCGAGCCAGCACCAGACAACATGGGGAAGTGTCCGCTCTGCCCTATCAGCGCGGACCGCGACAAATTGGAGCCGCCCAACTGCTGCTGCTGGCCCGCTCCGCCACCAGCGGCAGCAAAGCTCATCTGTCCGCCGTACAATCCGGCCTGCTGGCGCATGACGCCGAACTGCTGCTGCTGCTGCGCCTGCTGCTGAGGCTGGATTTGATTGAGGCGCGAGATGGAAGGCGATCGCTGCAGCGTCTGCTGGAGTTGGAAATTGGAGATAGGGTTGATGCCGTTGATGGTGTTCATGGCTTGCGACGACACGAGAGGCTGTTGTTGTTGAGGCGGACTCAACTGTTGATGAAGATTTTGCTGCTGCTGCTGCTGCTGCTGCTGTTGCTGTTGCTGTTGCTGGTCTTGGGGAAGCGGAGGGAGCGAAGGTGAAGGCATGTTGTTGTGGGAAGGGGAAGGGATTGTAGGGTTGGAGGATGGTGCGGGGTTCTGAGGGTCCATTGGTGAGGGTTTGGACGACGGTGATGCGCTTTCCGCCATTGATTTTGATGTGATCGATTGATCAATCGGTGCTATGATGCGGCCATGGGCGTGCAGGGGAAGGCGCAGAGAGCTGAGTTGAATTGAAGGAAGGCGGAAGGCTGGAGAATCGATCTGCGTCAAGAACCTTGCTTTCGAACAACACAAACAAAACAATCTCTTCCTTTCTTCAAAATCGAAAAAACCCTTTTATCCATTATCGAATATTGAAACAATTCTTCAATATCTTTCTTAATGGCTAATCCTCAATCTATATGACAAACTTCCATGCCAACTGGAATAAAAGTTTTAACAAAATATTAACACGATGGACCGCGTTATTCTAACAACGAAATTTGCACACAGCCAACATCACGTGTCATGAATTCATTGGGCTGTATCTATTTTATTTTTTGTTTTAAGAAACGATCATGATATTCTAACAACAAAATTTTAACACATTTTTAACAACGTCAGGTGTCATTGCTGCATTGGTCCAATTCTTTTTCTTTTATTTTTGAAATTGTGACATCGAAATTAATGAGAACTTCAGAAAATTTGGGATTCTAAATATACCCCTTATCCTATTTCATTAGAAATCACTGTTCTCTTTCTTCCTTCTCGTTCACCATCTTCGTTCTAGCTCTCCCTTTTGCTTTTCGATCTCCCTCTTCCTTGTGGTTGTCGCTTTTCCTTCTCGTTCTCCTTCTACGTTTTCGTTACATTTCTTCCTTTTGGTTAATGTCGTCCTATTTGTTGAGTGTATTGTGCAAAATGGCAAGTTCTGGTAACGATGGTCCTTCAACGAGCAAGGTAAATGCATTCTTCCTTCATTTTGTACATTGCGTTTTCGGTTTGGATTTTGGGTTTTCCCTGTTAAATTTTTTGTTATTTTTGTTTTAGGGCTTTTATGTTTTGGTTATTTTGTTTGTTGTTGAGGGTTAGTCACTCCTTTTTAACAAAGTATATTTCTACTTTGAACGATCATTTGACAGAGAAGCACCGATCACTAATTGCAAAGATGATGGACAAAGTGTTTTATGTGAAGAACCGTCCATGAACACTAGATTTTTTTTCCCCGGGAGGCATGTCCACCAATCCACCTCCAATGAAGACTTATGTGAGGATGGGGTCACGAAGGCGTTACAAGAGTAGAGTGCTTAGGACTCCTTACACTTGATTTCTTAGAATAAAATATGAGTGATATTTGTATAGATTTCTTAAGACAAAGTAATACAAAATTGTACATAGATAAACAAATGTTTGTAATTTAGAATATATTTTGTTCAATGTTAAGAGAAAGTAATACAAAATTGTACATATTATTAATGTTAATTGATTTTTCTTTGTTATTGTCATTGTGAAATGAGGTTTTGTTTGAATTGTTAATGAATAAAGTGACCACTTTGATTAATATTGATGTATTTGATGGAGGAATGAAACAATGTTTGTGACATGATGAAGTTAGGTTAAGTCCTAGAACTTCTGCACCAAAAAACACAGTTGTAATCGATTACAACTCATTGGTAAACGATTACACGAAAATCCAGGATTTGTACATAAACTTGTATTGGAGGAGTCAGTTGTGGTAACCTAGGTGACCATGGTCAAAATTTTTAATTTTTTGACATAAATCCAATGGTTTCACTTGATTTTAGTATTTAAGTGTGAGTAAAATCTGGAAAGTCATGTTTGGGCACCCCATGATTGAGGAAAGGAACAATGTTTGTGAGATGAACAACTTAGATGAAGTCTTGAAACTTCTACACCAAAAAATACACTTGTAATCGTTTACAGATGCTTGGTAAACGATTACACAAACAAAATCCAGCATTTGTACAGAAACTTGTACTGGAGGAGTCAGTTGTGGTAACCTAGGTGACCATAGTCAAAATTTTTAATTTTTTGGCATAAATCCATTGGTTTTCACTTGATTTTAGTGTTTAAGTGTGAGTAGAGGCTGGAAAGTCATGTTTAGACACCCCAATATTCACAAAAGTAATACTGCTTTATTGTCGATTTTTTTGTTCAGAAGTCTATTACAGAACTTGGTTTATTCAAGTAGGTATTTATCAACAATAATCCGCAAAAGGTTGATGTATACATTCATGATGAGAACCTTAAATTTCCATAAAGCACTTGAGTATTAAAAACCTTACAATAGTAAAGTAGCAACATAGTAATTCATGCCTCGCTGGTGTGTACGAAATACCAAAACTTTGCCACCGACGAACATCCAAATAGGGGAAAATGATAGAACTCAGACAATGCGAAAACACAATACGGGTGTTTTTGAATAATTTTTGAAAGTCATAAAAGACTGGCGGAGATTCTCAAGAGAGTGGAGAGCGAAGAGCGACTTCGCAAAAGTGCTCAACTTTGAAAGAAAAAGACTCAAACAGGATATTCGATACAGTGGCAGAGAGCGGAGACCGACTTCGCAAAAGTGCAAAACTTTGAAAGAAGAAGATTCACACCGGAGAATCGAAAGAGTGGCAGAGAACGGAAACCGAATTTGCAAATGTGCTAAACTTCGAAAAAATAAGACTCAATCCGCCAAAAAGGGTTTCTGAATATTGTTTCTTTCCAAAAACGCCCTCCTGAACAAGCCGATTCCATTTAAAAATTAAACTAATCATTTTGCAACACGTGGCATTGTCAAATAGTTGGCAAAAATTTGTTGTCAAAGAATCATTTTCCTTAATTAAATAAGTGAGCGAGTATTATATTTTTTTTTATTTGGCTAAAACAAATTTATCGTAATTAATATCTATTTTAATTGATTATCGTAATATATAATCTATTTATTGTACTGATTATAGTACAATCTATTCCGATCCCATTTTACATGAATATTTTATTTACAATATAAGTTTAAATTAAGTAGTTGAGTCAAAATTTTCTTCTAGAGATCAACATAGTCGCAAATTCGACTCATTGTCATCCTATTCCCGACACTATTTTTTCACTTAAAAAAAATCAATTATAAACATCAACACCTATTTTATATGTAATTTTAAAAATCTATAATGAAGATATATCTTTAGATTAAAAAATTTATCCTTAAATAAATAAAAAATAATTTATTTATTTACTTTTAGATAAATATTTGGTTTAATATATATATATATTGTTTTTAGTACAATGATAACGTTGTTTAGCTTTTCCAGAGGATTTGCATTGATTAAAAAGAAAAACACAAACAAACATCGGCCAAGAAACTAAAGAATGTTGTTAATTGATCTGAATGAAAAATAAAATTAATTTAATTTGATATAAATTACTAGAATACAAGTGTCACAAAATGAAGAAAAACATGATAGAACGGGCATGTTCAGGAACCCTAATTTGTAGTACAACATGAGTACAGTGAGCTATGTTCTTGGTCAAATCAGGTTTATCACAACAGAAGTAATCCTGGATTCCAAAATTGGTGGAATTCAGCTTTCCAAACTCTATCATTTTTCTTCTCGGGTAATTTTCCCTGCTATCCTTTTAAACACATCAAACAGAACAAAAACATTACAGAAATGTAGACTAGAACAATTTGAGATTCCCTAGCAAGAGAACAATGGCTTATGCTCACTGCTCTTCCTGCCTTTTGGAAAGAGGCAATCACAAATCCAGGGTCATCTCTTGCGTTCCATGACATTGCTGGAACACTAATCTCACGAGTTCTGTCCCCATGAACGTGATCAGAAAACGTATACCTGTGAGCACTGAAAATAATCCTGCAGACAACGGGTAGATAGGCATGTCAAAGAACCATCATAGGACCAATATTTTTGTACCTGAAGGCTGAAAGAAGTATAACTTACGACTGAAACCATAACATTTTTCCAGAAACACACGTAACATGCAAGAGAGAATCCAATCAAGTACTTATCATATGAACACAATCAAATATGCACTTGATTACCTTGGTTTCAAAGCTTGTAAAATGTACTCAGAAGCATTCGGAGGCAGGGTATGAAGCAACTTGTACAGGCCACCCCTAATTCTAAAAGAAATAATTAGGAACAGAAAGTTTAACAACATGAATAATGCAAGAAGGAACACTGACAATTGCCTAACAAACTAAACAGCATAAAACTATAAACACAGATAAATATACCAAAAAATTTATTCAAGGAACTACGATTATACTCAGTCACACACTTTCAGAAAAGACTATAAGAAATGTACATCCTTCGGCAGAATGGTCTATTTGGTCATGAAAGTGTGGTGTGATTCCAAGTTAGTCCCTAAGCTTAAATAAACTAAAATAAAGTCCTGAAAGCAGCTTTCATATTTCACATTCATCTTCTATTTCATATGATTCATTGCATGATATCATTGAAATGCAATTTAGTCTCATATTTCACACTCATCTCTTAGTTCAAATGAGTTTGTCTGTGGTGTTATTAAAACACAATTTAGTTTCTTTATCTTATCATCAAGATGCAACATGGATCTCCAACAGCCCTGACGTCGAGGATTGAACATCTTAAATGTAGAAATAATGAAGGGCCTATTTGCAACTGCATAATATGTCAAACAAACTTCACCAGACTCTAATACTATCTAAGAAAGTGAACTTAAGCCTGGTTCGTCCTTTGAGATTTGCTCCCGCTTAACTTATATACTATAATTTAGTCATATCAATGGGGGATCTTCAACATTAGTCATAGATAGAGCAACTAAATTACATATTAATGATAATATGATCGTATTCAAAACCAAGGATGAATGTGAAAGACTAAAGCTACCAACCACTAACCTGCTTTCTGGCACCACATTTAACCCCTCCATGGAAGAAGTCCAATACTTCTCAAAATCACCAACCGAACCAAATTGTTCATTCCTCGTTTGATCCAACGGCAGGTGCAGCAAAACGACAGGCCCTGACCCAGATAAAACATCCGCATCTGCAAACTCCCCAAAACCATTGACTCTCTTCACCACCCTCTCCGTTCCCATGTGAACCTCCACACTCTCCCTTTCTATCACCTTCTCCACCTCAAAACGCAACCCACCACTCCCCCCGCAAAGCAGAGCCATCGAGTTCAGCGTGACAAAACTCACGTTCCCAATCTCAAACGCGGCGCAGCCAGAGGAATCCAACCCAGGAAACTTGCTCGCAATCCAACTAACCCTATCAACATCAACGGCCCCACACTCTCCAACGTCTCTGTCGCCGAGAACAGCGTGGAACGGAAGCCCAACAAAAGGGCCCAACACTCTGTAAAACCTCCGCAGCACCGACACCCACTTGCTCCTCGTTAGCTCCGAGCCTCGCGCCGAAACGTCGCCCAACACCAGAAGCAAATCGGGCCGCAGCACCTCGAACGATTTCTGAGCAATCGGTGACGCGTGGATAAATTAAAAAAAATTGAAATTGAGAAAACGGGGTTGTAGAAGTGGGTACCTTGAGTCCTCAACGTTAGTACCCGAAAGAATTTGGACATGTAGTAGTCTCGGAAGAAGCGGTTGACGAAACCGGAATCGGAGAGAAGGAGGTCAGCGACCATCATGACTTTAAGGTTGTTGTCGATGATGTTGTCGGTGTTGTTGCAAGAAGGCGTTGACACCCAGTCCTCGAAAAGGAGAAGAGAGAGGATTGCGAGTAGCATGAGGAAGAGCGTTCTGAAAGTAAGCGCCATGGTTACGCTTCTTCTTTACACATCTGCTTCTCACTCCATTCTTCTCGTATCTCACTTTCTGCGGCGCTGTTTGGTTTCTTTTCGATCACTGCCATTGTTACGTCACGTGTTAGTTACCGAAGGATACACACTGCAAATTCAAAGCTCTCTCTCACTCCTTTTACTTCCATATTTTTTTACTAATGCTCCATTTAACTTCTTACCAAGATAATTTGCTCATTTATATTTTTTATTTTATTTCCTATTTAACATTCGTTATAAATATAGAATTTAGAAAGTATTAAATTTTTTATATCGGTTATACAGTTGATATAAAAAGTTTTCCTTTGATATCAATTATTCCTAAAATTAATATGAAAATTTTCATTTTTCTACTGATTATTTTTATAACAAATATAAAAAATATCATTTTTTATATTAATCTAATCAAGTATAAAAATTCTTTTTTTCATATTTATTATTATTGAAATAAGTATAAAAAGCTTTTTTTTATACGTATTATTACCATAATAAATATAAAAAGTCTCTGTTTTTTATATCTATTGTCACTATAACATGTGTGACTTATGATACAGTGTGTGTAACTTTATGATTTTTCAAAGAGAATACAAATTTGGAGAGAATGGAATTAGGTGAAAAAAATTCACATTCAAAGGTACTAAAATTAAAATTAAAAATATTTTATATGTATCAACACGTACATGTAAAGTGAAATAATTAGAAAATTATTAAATATAAAAGGAGATTTGGAATCTAATATTCATAAACGAAGGCATAAAGTGAAGTGTAAACGTTAGGCTTACAAAAGTGACATGCCCTTTTGTTAGGCCAAACTTTCCACGGCCTGTTCTTTTCACGTTTTTTTTTTCTCTTCTCTTTTATGTTTCGTCAGTTTTCTCTTATATTATAGCTTCTTTTTTACAAAATGACTACCTAATATAATTATTTCATTTTTAGTAACGGTATCCTTAATTATTTATAAGTAAAGACCATTATTCTTCTTTTATTACTGTTTTAGTCTAAGAGGTCCAAATTAATTTTACTCCTTATAACGATTTCCAGACTCCAAGCTTGAGTACAAGTTTTTTCTTTTACTTCACGTTAGTTATTGTTTGGTTTATCTCATGTATTAGTATTAATAATGTACAACCAATATAACTAACTATCTGAAAATCATAAATATATATTTATAAATTTAAGATAGATTTTTTATTAGTGATATCCTAATTATAACTCAAACCGTAATAAACTAGCTTATACTTAACATAATTATTCTTAATGTTATTTTCAATTCAATTTTAGTCTGACCATTTGATCTTTTGGTCGGCTTATATAAAATCGTAAATTTAATCGATCGCTAGCTTTTGATTAATCGAACGATCATATTATTCAATTACGGTAGAAAAATTATTAAGCATTCAGTACTATTTCTTTTCTTTTTGTTTAATTTTGAAAAGTTGATAGTAATGGTGGTTTTACATTTATTGGTGTGGTTAGGTGTAGATGGTGGTTTAGAATGGGTAATGTAAGTACAGAGAAGTAGCATAAGAACTCACATGCTATGTTTAGTCATTTACTAATGAACATGCGTGATTTCAACGTACACACTTCTTACTGGATCACATTACTATAAAGTTATACCACCTTCTTTTGTTACCAACTTTTTTTTTATTTCCTACTACTTATATAAAATCAGTAATAATTTTACATGCGATGTTTACTGAATATATATATATATATATATATATATATAACAACAAGCTTGATAAAAAAAGACAACAGTAGAGATATTTTGAATTCACTACTTACATAACAACAAGTTGGTGGTGAGAAACTTTAAATAAGACCTGTAAGTAGTTTATTATGCATAATATTATAATAATTTTAATTAATTCATTGTTACATGCTTACATGTAATTATTATTATTATTATTATTATTATTATTATTATTTTAAAAATATTTTTTATTACAAGTGATCCGGAAGTAAATAAACTTGAAAAAAAAACTTTATGCTACTAATATTATTTATTTAACATTAACTGTGGACTTTATTGTTTTGAGGTTATAATACACGCGTATCCGTGTTATCTGTATGAAATATTATACCTGTATTTAATAATAACATTATTATATCGTGGATATCCAATTAATATTTTATAAAACTACAACAATTTTCATGGACGTTACAATTTTAAATATCAATAAAGATATTTTATAGCAATAATAATTAAGTCTTTTTAAATCTCTATTCTCATTTTTGTTTTTGAATTAAATTTTATAAAATATCTCAATTTTTTTCTCAAATTTCTTGCAATCAAACACTAAATTTATGAAAATCAAAGTAAAGATATTATCTAAAAAATTATATATTTCCACTCAAATCAAAATATATACACACGTACCCATACATTAACACCAATACACATACACACACGATAATTTTATATTAGTTTAATTTTATTTATAATTTAGGCAATTTTATGTTATATGGATTGATTCTATTTTATTTAGTTTTAAAAAATTCCTTCCCCTCTTGGTACCTTATGACATCAGATTTTATGTTGATTCACAATAAATTACTGCAAAAATATTTGATTTTATTTAAATTATAATACTTGTATGTATATATGTATGGACACGGAAAATAATTTCTATATACATATGAATAATTTGTAGGAGAAATAATTATATCTTTAAATATATAAACAATCTTATAATTAATGTTCGTAATAAGCAAATTACGTTTTAGGTTTTTAGTAAGTAATGTATATACTGTGGCACATTTTTTTTATTTGATAATTTTAAAAACTAAATAGAGGGAGTAATATATATAATAACGAAAGTGTATAATAATACATGAAATGCACTTTATTGATTGATCTTCACATTTTACTATACTACTTTTCTTTTCTTTTCTTTTCTTTTTTTTCATTTTAGCAGGAAAAAAATCAATTTTTATTTTTCACCATTTTTAAACAACTCACTATTTTCATTCATACTCTTATATCAAATTTAACTATTTTTTAAATCACCCACAAAAGCACACCATTGCTCTTAAATTATTGTTGCTTAATTTCAAACAATGTACCTCCAACTGCATAAAAAGACACAATGAACCTTCCATCTTCATAAAAAGTCATAAATGAAAAGTGATACAATGGATTCTCGAGCCTCTTCAGAATTATCACCATTAATGAAGTAGCTACAGTACTTTAAATTATTGTTTTTCTGTAAATTCCACACAATCACTGTATAGAAGAAAGGGTTTCTTTCAAACATCCAAATTACTCTCACTCACCAATTAACAAGGTTATCTATTTTGTAATATATGGTCAATGATTAATACATTTTTTACAAACACATTACATCCAATTATTAGTACTAATGTCACATTATACTTAAAAATAATAATATAATTTAAGTAAAATGGTGCATTCTGAGATGGTGGTCAAACTTTTCGTTCACACTGATGTAGATCATCACCTACCACCATTTTGAAAAAATGAGATGAAAAAAAGTGTACATAAAACAAAAACTAATAAATTAGCAAAAACTCACAACTCATAACTTTGTTTCGAAAATCTTAGGTGAAATACTCAAAAACATTTGCACAAATGTGGCCAACTTGAATTGATTGCTCTCAACATATACTCTCATAGGCATTTCATGCAAAACTTGACCAACTTCTAGCTATAATTTTTGTTTACCTTTTTTATTTACTTTATAATTAGAAATTTTTGTTAATTAGATGTTTTTTTTTATCTATTGGAAGTCTAAATTCAAATCTAGCAACAATTTTGCTACACTCAATAGGAAACGAACATCATGATATTCATTTATATATTATAAATTTATTTTATCTTTAACTAAGATAGAATTTTAAATTTCATTGAAATAATGATAAGATTAATTTTATGAACTTTAATTTATTTTTTATAAGATATATTGTTTTGATATCATAGCATATTAATTTTGATATTACTATATTTAATTTAAATATATATTAATCTTAGCATTGTATCGAAATGAATTTTACAGTTAAAATATATATAACTAATAAAATATATATTAAGATAAATAGTATTATTGTAAATATAATATGCTATTATAAGAGAAATCATTAAGAATTTTTAAAGTAATTAATACAGAACATCATATTGATGTAATTAGAATTTATCTGTAATTAGTAAACTAGAAAAAGTTATAATCATTTTAATAGGTAAGGAAATATATTTTTAAAATGTCTACATGCATGATGTTAAAATTTTCTAATTGCGGGGAGTAACAATCAAATATGAAGTATGCTCACCAACACCAACATATTTTATCCTTTCAAAGAAATTATTTCGCTTATCAAATCACAAATTGCCTCACTATCTATAATATTTCCTAAAATAATATATCTAATTTGTTAACTATAATTTTTTCCAATAAAATATGTCCCACACCTACTTTATATAAGGACAAAATTATGCATATTGAACTCCATTTAAGATACAAATCAAACCAACAAAATAGATAAGTAATGTATAAACACGGGTGATTGAATGTTCAAAGTGTTATGTATATCCTTACCATGTTTAAAAATGTGTTATGTATTTCCTTACCAACTTATTTTGATTTGTATACAGTATTTATTGTAAATGGTCATTTATAACCATTTAACTGTCATGTATTATCACTTTTCAAATATTTTGTTTAAGTTTTAAGTTAATCTTTATAGACTTGTTCCAAATAAACTTTCATAATTATGTATTATCTCTCCACACCCTTATTTGTGTCATATGATATTATTTCATGTTTGACAATGTGAAACAATTTATGCAACTTATACTAAAGAAATATTTTTCCAATCAATACATACACAATTTAAATTTAGAACTTAACCTGATTTTTTTACTTACTTTGCTATGAAATCAATTGGTTATGTTATGTCCTTTAGCTATTCTTCTAGATTTTTTCACCACAATAACTTTTTTTTTGTGTTGCTTTTTCTCCGTCCATTCGCCAGGAATATCATATTTTGTATAATATTTTACCTTAAATAATAATTTACATCTTCACTTGCCACATTCAAAACTTATTGAAATTTTTTATGTTTTTAATTCTGAATTCAACTTTATCCTCTGCCAAACAACAAAATTTATATACACACACGAACTTCATTTATCTTTCTTTCTCTATCAAGAATATTTTTCTCTACAACATTGTAATTTTGTAAGCCATTTTTCAACGTTTTTGTACAAGGTTAAAAAAAACAATTTTTATTAGAAAAAACTTGTAACACTCCTCACACCTTTAATAAATAAATATTTTTGTTTGCACAAACTTGATCTCCTCTCGAATTTCTAGAATAAATGTTTGAGATGTTTCTTAGTAACAATAAACATTGTTAAAACAATAAAAAAAATGGAAGGATTGAGTTGGTTCACACGATATTCACATACTTTATAGATTGTTTTTACATGTTGATAACAAATTTTGGCACACAATTCCTCATAAGGCGACCTCATCACCCCTTACTTTTATAAAAAACTTTTATAAAAAAAAAAAAGGAACTTGAACTTTGTAAGTGTTCATGGCTTTGAATAAGGAACTTGAACTTGAACTTGAAAGTGGTTATGCACTATGTGGTCATGACTTTTAAACTTGAGCATTCTACAAATAGTTTACGAAAAACAAAATGTTTGACCTATATGAGCTAGTAAAAAACATCCTCAATGAATTATTTGTAGTGTCTATGTAACCCCACAAAATTTTCAATCTCATATATTGTCTCAGGGATGTACTCATCATAACATTGCATGTACGTATAAATATAAAAATATTACCCTAACTTGATATGACATATCATAAGAATTTCACTTTAAAAAAACTAATTGGTAATTTAACATACAATTGTTTCTTCCTTAAGGCTGTGTTCACTTCGAAGGTATTTACTGTTTACTAATATCATCGAGCGATGGAAAACAATGCATTGTGTGTTCACTTGAAGGTATTTGCGCGCAAGTAACGTGATTGATTTGCGAGATGCACTTATTTTTGGTCACCCGTCAGATTGAGAAGATTTGGAGGGATAGTAGCATGAATTACTCATGTGCCCCTCACATTTTAAATTTTTCCAGAACCACTGCTCATTTGTCCTCATTCAATCTTCACTGCTCCACACGTATTCCAGCACAGCACCAATAAATCACATATTCATACACCTCTTTCACCACTCATAAAATTGTTCCATCATCCAATTAATCTCTTTTTTTAATCATTAGTTTAGGAGTGAAGAAAACAAACCCCAAATAACACTTCAACTTATTTTTCGTTCACTGTTATAAATTATGCATTTTTATAATTGAGAAATTTATATTTGAGTCTAATAAAATTGTTATAACAGTGGTTTATGTAATGCTGTGTTCACTTGGGGGTATTTTACCAAATTATAATTGAATTAATTTTTATAAATTATTTTTAATAATTATTTTTATTTTTTTCCTCTTAATAAACATTTTTACAAATAAATATAACATAAACAAATACCATTTTATATCACCTTAATACCTAGGGGCATTTTGGTAATCTTTAATTTCTACCAATTAAACAAAATTTTTAAAACTGTCACATCAATCAAATCCTACACTAATTCTCACAAACTTTACCCCTAAATCCACTCTCAATCACCTTCAAATCCACTCAAATAAACACAACAAAAATTACCCTCAAATCCCCTCAAATCCATTCAATCACTCTCCCCCAAATCATCTCCCCCAATCAACCCCAAGTGAACACACCCTAAAGCTTTTAATGTTGCCTTTTAAGGATGATTTATGTTTTTTTTACTCTTGGAATAAATAAATATGTCATTTATGAAGATAATGAAAATTTATTTTAAGAAATGTTGAAAGATTTTATTTATAGAGTTCATAATATGCTTGGAACATTTGTCACTTTAAAGAGCATAACAACATACTTAAAATATTCGTCACTATTACAACTACACTTTTTCTTCCTTTTTCTCTTCATCCTCCTTCTCCTTCTCTTTGTTTTTTTTTTCCTTTTTTTACACCTATCTCCTCTTAATATACAAAATAATCCCATCAAACTTGGCAGAAAAATTGTCACTCATTTTTATCTATAAAAATATCCATCGATAATAAAAATTATAAATTACCGACATAATTAACCTATGTATGTATTATCGACGAAATTATTCGTCAGTAATACAAGTTATAATTTATCAACACATCTTATCATCAAAATTTACCAATATATTTATTACAAAAAAAAATTGATTTATTGACAAATTTATTTATATCAATAAATTTATTTCTGTTGATAAAAGTTCGTGAAAAAATATGAATTTTTTTAATAATAACACATTACATAAACATCACGTCAATGCATAACAGATCATAAATGACATTTAATGATTCACCCCTTGTGATCACTCAAGCATATTATATCTCCAATCATTAATCAAATAACATTTTTAAAATTTTCATTTATTATTTACACAAATACGCATAACATTTTTTAATTTTAAAAAATGTTTATTTTATCATATATATATATATATATATATATATATATATATATATATATATATATATATATATATATATATATATATATATATATTCAGTTTACCAACCCAACATTTTCTTTTGTAGAAAATCCACAGCATAAGTTTTATTTTTATAATTATAATTTTGAGCGACATATTGTTACTTAAAAAAATCGCACTGCAACATAAAATATAAATTATCACTTTAAATGAAAAACTTATTTTAGCTTAGTGACAAACAACTATTAGTTTTGCTTGAATTTTTACTTATTAAAAATACTAAAAGCCTAGTCATTTTAATAACAAATTTTGGAATCAAAACATATGTACATTAGATTTAAACTTACTTTCAACCATTTCAATAGTGTTCAAACAATAGGCTACAGTGGTTTATGAAGTTATAACCTTAATATAACATCCTTAACTCTATTCATTATCTTTTAACTCTACATGTCTAGAAGATAAAAACAAAAGTAATGTTCCATAATCTTTTCAACACAATAAAACCAACCCAGCAATATAATTTATCTTAAATTTACTTTTAATATAATTAATACAGTTAGAAGTAAATTGTATCTATTTTAACATAGAGTAAATGATCTCTAAGCGTGTCTAACTAAACTAATATTTTGTTAATGAAAGCCTAACGTTACAAGTAAATTATTGAAAAAAATAATGAAAAAATATAATTATCTATTTTTGTATTAAATAATAGATATATTATTAACTGAATTATATAAAAATACAATTACTTTATTTAACAATATCTTAACTATATTTTATATTTTTAGTGTTGAACTAATTATATTAATAATAATAACTAAAAAAAGTATAGTTAGAAAATGTCATAGTTTAAAACAATAAATATTCTTGAGTCCAACAATAGAAGAAATCATATTTTCATAAAAACATATTTGAATATGTATTTTATAAAATACGTAAAATACGCTCAGGAATAAAAAGTTAAATTTGTTAAATGTAGAAGAAATAACAATTCATAAATATTTGTATCTATTCTGTTTTTTTTCTTCTTAAAATATTTAATTATCAGTAAACATTGACAAATTTATCCTTTTTTTTCACTGTAATTAAATGCTCTGGACAGGTATAAATTAATAAAAATTGAATTCCATGCACAGGTGTAAAAACTTTTACTTAGTTTTTTCTGCAATTATGCAATCGATGTCAACTTTGTTTATAATTAATCTTCATAAAGAATTTTGTCAAACCATATTTAATAATTTTTCTAGTTTTAAAGACTTTTACCTTATTAACTAGTTAAAATAAATTTAAATATGAATTTAATTGTAATACATCTTAGAAATAATAAATTTATTAATTTTTATAGTATTTATATTTTTTACTCATTTTTTTATACAGTTAGAGCATGAAAATTAATTTAAAACATAAATTGTGTTTTTGAGAAAAAAAAAATACAATTCTTTATTTTATGCATTTGAAAACAAGCCGATTACTTACTTTAATAAGGATCATTAGTGAAAGATATCAATATTTTGAAAAATAAAAAAAAAAGTAGTTATTCTCAATATTACTTGTGCCGATGCATAAGTTTTCTTAATATTATCCTATTAACAAAAAAAAAAGAGGGAAATATATTAAAAGTACAAATTAATAAAACATTTATTTACTTTTTCTAAATATCATTTTTGTAGAGTGGATTGACCGTTTAAAGTGAGAATATCAAATTATAGAAATGAAAATGTTTTAATGAATTTCCCTTTCTGTATTTTCCATTAAAAAAAAGATGACAAAAGAGATACGAAGGATCAGTATTACGCGAAGAGACACACGAAGGTGTCACCGGAAAAGTACAGCGAGAAATTAGGATTTTAATTGTTCTTAATAAATTAATTAGAAAAACTAACGGCCATAATTTCTCACGCGTTCCGTTTCGCGTGGGTTCCACTCGCCGCCGTCCAGAACCGTGGGTGAGGATTTTGAATCCTTTTCGTTTGGTCACGCTTAGGTATATCTATGCTTTCTACTCGCTAAGACAGGGGAAAATACCGAGTTACCCCTGGCGGCAGCGATTTTCCGATTTTACCCCTTTGTGAAAAAATTAAATGGCGAAAATATCCCTGGACGGAAATTACTTAACGGTGACCGGTGGAAACTCCGGCCGGCGACTTGGGATCCATGTTTTCTATAAAAGCCCGTCACCACACCCTCTCTTTCCCTCATCAAATTGCATTCTCTTTGTCTCTCTCTTTCTACTTTCTCTCTCTAAATTGCACCTATAGAGCGACCCTCTTCTATCTCTCTCTACATCGGTCTCTCTCTTAAATCGCCCCCTTCTGTGCGGAGTGAGAAGAGGTAAATTCTCTCTCTCCAGGACTAATTAATTTAATTTTCTATTTTTTAATATTAAAAAAAATTGGGGTGGTGTGGGTTGTTGATAATTTCAGTGGTGAAAATCTGGATGGGTAGAGAATCAGTAAATGATTATGATAGTGAATGAGGAAATCAGGGTTGACTGTTTCTTTTGATTTGTGGATTATTTGGTTTGATGGTTTGTGATTGGGAGAATGGAGGGCAACTGGTTTGATCTCTGAACGTGGGGTGTCTGTGTGTCTGTGAGGATAAGATCTTGGTGAACGGGTGTGTGGGAATCTGGAATCTTGGTGGATGAGGCGTTGGTGAAGGTACTAACTTGGTTTTGGTTATTGAAACCCTAGATATGATGATTAGGTCACTCGTGGATGGAGTTTTTGTGGTTCCACGTTCAGTGTTTTGATTTAGGTTTTGGGATGACAAGTTAGTGGTCGTTTGATCTGGGGTGGTGTGAGTTCAGGACTGTTTCTTGTGCTTGTATTTTGCTGGCTGCTTCTGATTTGACCCTTGTCATCTTATTCTTGAAAGGAGTTCTGTTGATAGGTGGATTGGTGTTGATGAGCATTGGATGGTTTATTGAAGATTGGCTTTTGGGGAGTTCTTAGTGTGAGGTTTTCTTTTGAAGTTGTTTTTGGTGATGGGTTTTGATTTGTTATTGGGGATTTCTGACTCTGTTGTGTTCCATTTGGATCATTTGTTTGTTTTAGTTTCATCCTCAATCATAGACATTGTGATCAATCCATCCATGTACACAAGTCGTCACTACCTGTAAAGATTGGTAAATTGTGGATTTCATTCTGTGTTTGTATAATTGTTTGTTTTTGGTTTGGGTTAGTTGACAGATGTAGATTCTTGTGATTGTCTTTGGCGATACTGCATCTAGGTTGTATGTGCTTCTTTTTACTTGTTATGTAAATTCATATATTGCTGCTTGTTACCTTACACTTTGAGGCAGTAGAATTTGTACCTCGAGCCTTACGGCCCTTTGTACCTTTCGATTTGCAGGTGCACTGTCTGTCCTCATTGTGGGCATGTCATGGGTATTGTCTCTTAAAAAAAATAAAAGCAACCTTTCTGTTCAACAATATATTCCGAGTTTAGTTTGTGTACTTATGCATATGAGATGGGTTCTCGAGGAAGGCCATTATTTGATCTCAATGAACCGCCTGCAGAGGATAATGATGATAGAGATGGTATTGTCTGCATCCAGCCCCAAAAGACACACCCATCGGCAAATCCCCATGCTTCTGAATTATTTGCAACATCAACTGCATCCCAAGGAATAGTAAATAATCATGCTTTTTCACATGCCTCATCTGTCTCTGGATTTCAACCTTTTGTTCGGCCTAAATCCACTGGTGTGCCTGAATCAGATGCTGAATTGAAGAGAGCAGGAGACCAGGACACAAAAGTTTCCTCAAAGTCAAGTAAAGATGAAGATGTGAAGGTTATAGATTCACTGATTCAAAGTTCAACAAATGCCCAACCTACTGAGAGGGAAGAAGGGGAATGGTCTGATGAGGACGTGTTTGCTAATGCAAATGGAGGTAATAATGCTAATGCAAATGGAGGTAGTAATGCTAATGCAAATGTAGGGAATAATTTGCCACAGCGAAGTCAAGCTTCAGAAGAGGTAGCAGCATCTGGAATGGTGGATGGGGGTGTTGTGGTTGCTTCTGACGGTAAGCATAGAAATCTTAAGAGTTCTGATAGTATAAATGATGAAAAGGGTAGTCATGCTTCTATAGGTCTAGAATCAAATTCGAGTGAGCAGAAAAGCAATAGTATTCCAAATTCAGAAAGCAATATAAAAAGTGAAACCTCTACTGATGCACTGGAGGAACCCGCTTTAGTTCCCAAGCAAAAAGAAGTGAAAGGTATTGAAGCAAGTCATGCGCTTAGGTGTGCAAATAATCCAGGGAAGAGGAAGATTGACCAACGTAAAGAGGAAATGTTGGGAAAGAAACGTAATAGACAGACAATGTTTCTTAACTTAGAGGATGTTAAGCAAGCAGGTCCTATTAAAACCTCAACCCCTAGAAGGCAGAATTTCTCGTCATCTGTTGTAAGTCGTACAATAAAGGAAGTCCGCACTATTCCTGCACAAGTTGAGCGTGTTGGAATAGCTAAGGATCAGAAGCTCACTGAGACTACTTCTGGTGAAGGTAGCAACCATGCTGAAGCACACGAACCTAAATCTGATTGTAATGGCGATACTACTGGACCACTTGTTAGATCCAGGAGGTTAAACAGTGAGACAGAACCTCCTGCAGAGGCCAATTTACCACCCATTCCGAGACAGGGTTCATGGAAACAATTGACAGATTCAAGGCAGCAGAAAAACACTCTCCATTCTAATAGGAAGTTGGGATTGAGTGGTCAAAGTTCCAATGATGTTAAGTTAGGAAACAAGAAACATCTTTCTATCAAGAAGCAGACTCCTATCAACAACCAGTCCCAGGACACATCTGTTGAACGTCTTATACGGGAGGTGACCAGTGAAAAGTTTTGGCATCACCCAGGTATCAAGTAATTGTGTTATTACCATAGTGCAGTTATATACTATTATTGTTAAGCTTTATGGTCTCTTTGGATTTGTTTCATTTTATTCTTTGCACTCGTGTGGTTTCTGATTTCTCATCTTGTTGCTCCCTTCCTCCAGTTATCACACTGTGAGATTCATAACACTGGAGAGATATGCAAAGGTGATGACAGTTGTTTTTGGAATGAAATTTGATATTGATTTGATAGCTTCCTCTGGTTTACATGAATTCTTTATGTAATCCAGTTGCCATCATATGCCTCTTTTGTGTTATGGTTCTCAAGTTGTCTTGTTTCTTGAGAGAAAATGAAAGATAACCGGTGGAAGGGAAACTTGGAGCTTTACTTCAATTTAGTATTTTGACTATTATCTGCCCTGTTGTTCTATTTTCTCTTCACTACTTGCTGATTTTATCCAATGTGTTGGATTGTTTGTTTTGTTTTCTGTGATTTGGATTGTATGAATGGTTTTAAATGCAAAATATTCATGTTGTCTCAATTTTGCCACCCATGGTTTTTTAGATTCTTTAAAAGGGTCAGTAACAGTTATTTGACCATTTTCAAAACAAAGTTCATCAACTGTTAAAATGTTAGTTTTATCTACACAATATCCATGCTGTAGATAAGAACTTCTCAAATGTTCTTAATCAGAAATTGTTATCTTTCCATTCAAATACAGGTTTATTTATTAGAATGTCATTTCATGGATATTAGGGTCTATGACTATTGTGGGTGGAAATATGGCAAACCTGCTGAACAATTTGACTGTAGTTTAAATAATCTGACATTTTATTTTCATGCTCTGTTATTCTTTATGTAATAGAACTTCTGGAAGAGTTCTCTCGTACGTTAAATATTATGATCACATGAGCAAACAAATGCAAAAACATGTATCAATCCTAGTTTCATATAGCTGGTTCCTATTATTTGTAGGTTAAGGCTTTATGTTGTAGTATGTACTTGCTCATTTAAACTCTAACGCATTTGCTTCTAGTAAATGAATTGATCTTCATTTGTCATTTTTCTGGTTAATGCAGATATATCCTTTGGTTCCTTTTGAATTTTTTGTTGTTTTTTCTATTATTGTTGGTAACTAATTGAAGATCCTGTCATTCAGAGGATACTGAGCTTCAGTGTGTTCCTGGACGGTTTGAATCAGTGGAAGAGTATGTTAGAGTATTTGAACCTTTGCTTTTTGAGGAATGCCGTGCTCAACTTTACAGTACTTGGGAAGAGTCAACAGAAACAGTGTCAAGGGATACTCATATTATGGTGCGAGTGAAGGCGAATGAGTCAAGGGAAAGAGGTACGTCTTACCTTTCAGTGTTTGTTTTGTGTTACATATATATTTTATTTCTTTTGCTAAGCAATTCATTGCTGTGAATTGATACTTATTGCATTATTTTAAACGCTCCATCTGTATAATAGAAACTGTCTCCTTAGTTCATGGAATTTAATTTTTACTTTTCCTGCTTGTAATTTTGTTTGGATCCTTACTAACTGTGCTTCATGCTTTATCCTTGCAACTTCAACAAACAAATATGTAGTAGTCCCTTACTTTTCTTCTTCTTATTGCTTTTGCTTTTTTTAATCCGTGGGTTTAATTTATCTGAATCTCTTTTTAGGGTGGTATGATGTTAAAGTTCTTCCAGTACATGAGTTCAAATGGTCATTTAAGGAGGGTGATGTTGCAATTCTTTCATCCCCCAGGCCTGGATCAGGTTTGTTGCCAAATATCTAGTACAGGATAATCAGTTCTAAATTTTTTTGTAGTTCAATTGTGTTAATAGTTTTATTATGCAAGCAGTTAGATCCAAGCAGAACAATTTATCTGTAGCTCAGGATGACGGGGAATCTGAAGTCACGGGACGAGTGGTTGGTACGGTTAGGCGTCACATACCTATTGATACCCGTGATCCTCCTGGTGCTATTCTTCATTACTATGTTGGAGACTCTTATGATCCCAGCAGGCAAGTGTTCGTTAGAACTTTCCCCTTGAGATTCCTTTATTGCGTTGCTGTGCACTTATTTGGTTCCCATATTGATCTCAAATGTTATTGTTGTTTCCTGTAGGGTTGATGATGACCATATCATAAGAAAGCTTCTAAGTGGAAGCATCTGGTACCTCACCGTTCTTGGTTCTCTTGCCACCACACAACGGGAGTATGTTGCCCTACATGCATTTCGTCGATTAAATTTGCAGGTAAATGCTGAAACTTATCATGATATGAAGTAGTGTTGTGGGGTTTTAATTCTAACTACTTTTGCTTTCCAGATGCAAAGTGCAATCCTTCAGCCTAGTCCCGAACACTTCCCTAAATACGAGCAACAGACCCCAGCCATGCCCGAATGCTTCACACAGAACTTTGTTGAGTATCTACGTAGGACCTTCAATGAACCCCAGTTGGCAGCAATCCAATGGGCAGCTACCCACACAGCTGCTGGCACAAGTAGTGGATCAACTAAAAGGCAAGAACCTTGGCCATTTACCCTTGTTCAAGGACCTCCAGGAACAGGAAAAACACATACAGTGTGGGGAATGTTGAATGTCATTCACCTTGTTCAGTATCAGCACTACTACACCTCTTTACTAAAGCATGTGGCCCCTGAGAGCTACAAGCAAGTCAATGAGATTAATTCAGATAATGTCCCCACTGGATCTATTGATGAAGTTCTTCAAAACATGGACCAGAATCTCTTGCGAACCTTACCTAAACTGGTCCCAAAACCTAGAATGTTAGTCTGTGCTCCATCTAATGCTGCCACTGATGAGCTTCTTGCTCGTGTTCTGGATCGTGGATTTATTGATGGGGAGATGAAAGTTTATCGACCAGATGTGGCTCGAGTAGGGGTTGATTCTCAGACACGTGCTGCCCAAGCAGTATCTGTTGAGCGTAGAACTGAACAGCTTTTAATCAAGAGTCGGGAAGAAATTATGGGATGGATGCACCAGTTAAAGAATCGTGAGGCACAGCTGACTCAGCAGTTGCATTGTCTCCACAGAGATCTTAATGCTGCTGCTGCTGCTGTTCGTTCCCAAGGATCTGTTGGTGTTGATCCTGACCTTCTCATGGCCCGAGATCAGAATCGAGATGCTTTGCTACAGAGCCTTGCTGCTGTGGTTGAAAACCGGGACAAGGTTTTGGTTGAGATGTCTCGCCTAGCCCTTCTTGAAAGTAGGTTTCGACCTGGTAGTGGATTTAATTTGGAAGAAGCCCGTGCTAGTTTGGAGGCCAGTTTTGCAAACGAAGCAGAGATTGTTTTCACTACAGTTTCTAGCAGTGGCCGGAAGTTGTTTTCTCGCCTTTCCCATGGTTTTGATATGGTGGTCATTGATGAGGCAGCCCAAGCCAGTGAGGTGGCAATTCTGCCTCCCCTCTCTCTCGGTGCAGCTCGATGTGTTCTTGTTGGAGATCCTCAGCAGCTTCCTGCTACAGTTATAAGCAAGGCTGCTGGAACATTGATGTACAGTAGGAGTCTTTTTGAAAGGTTCCAGCAAGCAGGTTGCCCGACAATGTTGCTGTCTGTGCAGTATAGAATGCACCCTCATATTCGGGATTTCCCTTCTAGGTACTTCTATCAGGGGCGCCTTACCGATAGTGAAAGCGTGGCTAAACTGCCTGACGAGCCATACTACAAGGACCCTTTACTTAAACCTTACCTATTCTATGATATCAGACACGGGCGCGAGTCTCACAGAGGTGGATCAGTCTCTTATCAAAACATACATGAAGCACAATTTTGTCTCAGATTGTATGAGCATGTTCAGAAGACAGTCAAATCTCTGGGTCTAGGAAAAATTACTGTTGGCATAATTACTCCATATAAGCTGCAATTGAAATGCCTCCAGCGTGAGTTTGACGAAGTCTTAAATTCAGAAGAAGGGAAGGATCTATATATCAATACAGTAGATGCTTTCCAAGGTCAAGAACGAGATGTCATTATAATGTCCTGTGTGCGTGCATCTAGTCACGGTGTTGGTTTTGTTGCAGATATTCGTCGGATGAATGTTGCCCTTACACGTGCAAGAAGGGCCCTTTGGGTATGGATATCATTCTAATGCATTCAGTGGTTTTATTTATTAATTAGAAACTAAACTTGTTTTAGTTGATAATATTATTGATAGTTTGTTACCATCACAGGTCATGGGAAATGCGAATGCTCTGGTGCAATCTGAAGATTGGGCTGCATTGATTAATGATGCTAAATCTCGAAATTGCTATATGGATATGGACTCTCTTCCTAAAGACTTCCTGGTGTCCAAGGGACCTGTTTACACATCATTGCCCGGTAAGCCTTCATCAAATATGAGGGGCATGAGATCAGGTGGACCAAGATATAGATCAATGGATATGCATATGATGGAGTCCAGGTTGGGAGCACCATCTGAAGATGACGAGAATATGGGTGCTCCAATTGGCTCGAGAAATGGGAACCATCGCCAATCACGGTTTTCAATGGAGAACTCCATAGATGATTTTGATCACGGGGGTGACAAATCCAGAGATGCTTGGCAGTATGGTATACAGAAGAAGCAGAACTCATCTGGACCCATGGGAAAGAGAGACGTATAACCATTCCTTGTCTGCAGATTCTTCTTCTGCATCACGTGGAGATATGTGGACTGTTTGATTTCCTCATACTGTGATCTCCCACAGACAAAAAGCTTGTCTCGGCCGCGATATTGGGGCTTTCGGCAAAGCTATATGAGCCACAAGATTCTCGGCCTTGGAAGAGGGAGGTGCATGCAATGGATGGATGAGTTGGACAGATGCTTGTGTTGGTTCTGACAAATTTGGGCACATAACTGGGATGGGATTTGTGGGGGGAAGACTGCAGAAGATTTGCTGCCAACCCTTATTTATGGAGTGAATGGATTGGAGACAACCTGCTGGAAAGCGGGGGAATACTCAATTTTGTATCAGAATGACAGGAAAAAACATGATTTTAGGGATCTAAGGACGCAGTTTGCTGTCAACTACTGACTTTGTACATAGATGGGTTCACAACATTTTTTTTAGCAAATTGTTTGTGTTTCATCAATTTCATGACAACCTCAAGTGTTTCACCTCCAAAGAAGAAAGGAAATATAGGGGTTACCCATGTTCTTATGTTACTTTCCTATACACTGAAATCTGCTTGTATGAAAACTTCTATCATTTATTTATTTATTTATTTATTTTGTTGAAATCTATCTTCTGTGTTGAGATAGTACTTGAGATACATCATACCAACGTCAGCATTTGTTACTGTATTTATGCTGATGGGGTACTCTTCACATGCTCTGATAATGCCTTACTTCTCTAAACAACTATAACAAAATCAAAGGAGCACTTCATGGATTTTCAAATTTGCAAATAGATTAAGAATTATATAACTAGCAAAGACATCCGTCGTTAGCATTTGGGACAACTCAAAGAGGCCATTTTGAGGCAATTTATTCTAGAGAAAGATAAACGAAAGAGAATTCCTAGTTGAAGTAGCATAAATTATTAATCAACTCTATCACGGGTTCCCTATTTGCTGGACATGACATTGCGCAGATCCAAGTTGACTTGACTGGATTTTGCATTAAAGAAGCATCGTAAATACACATTGGTTAGTTGTTTCTGCATAGAAACATTAACAAACATTTTATGCCAAAAAATTATTATTACCATTATTATTATTATTATTATTATTATTAATAATAATATCACACATTATATTATGTAATCAAGATAAAAATGAAGGTAGCAATGAAAATAGTATTAATTTTTTTTTCTCATTTCTACATATACAATAAATTAAGTAGAGTAGCAGATAGAAAATGTAAATGAAATGGTGGTACAATATAGACAAGGGCACGTGTTTGGAGTGACCTTATCTGGCGGCTACCTTATTATTTGTTAACGAGGTGACGGCACATGGCACGGCGCGTGCACTATCTTCAACTTCAATCTCACAAACCTAGAAATTTTATAGACTGCTTCATCTTCGTACTTCTGAATTTTACGTTAGATTTTTAGGCATGCTATGTTCTCAAATATAATATTAATGTTTCTCTGTCTATCTCATTAGGTTGGCTGTATAATAATTATACACTACTTTTTTTGTTGTTTGCGTTGTTATCCCAATAATAAAACATATTTTCATACGTATTTTTAAAATGAAAAAAAAAAATCATTTTCAAACCAACCAAGTTCTGATCAGCGAAATTCACGATGCAATGTATCACGTGCAGAATCTAAACTTAAAAACTAAAGAGAATGATCAGCAACTGAGAAAATCATGGCATGAAGCTACTTCCAAATCTCATGGCAGTCTAAGATCTTGAATCAATCAGAATTCTCATGAGAGATTTTTCTAAAATAGAACTATTGAACTCAAACCATACGTGGACATTCAACATGTTGTATGTTTGGTAAAGGTATATGTCATTCTAATTTAGTGAGAACAGATATTATACTACTTAAAATAGAGAATTTGACTTCTATAAAAGAACATGAATGATATTGTTTCAACGAAAAGATATATACTGAAAAGTGTGTATACCTTTTCTATATATATCACATTGATGTTAAAATAAATATTTCTAAAATCACAAAAAGATTAAGAAAAAAATAATAGATGAGGTTCAGTTTGGGTAGTGAAGCCTAACCTAAGGTCCTTAAAATAGGATTTGTTTGGTGGTGAATAATATAAATGCTGTGCAACAATGAGAGTGAGAGGTGCTTAAATATGGTAAAAAAAATAACTTCTTGAAGTAGGATCTTCAACAACTTTCATCTCTTTCTCTTCTTCTTTTACAATCATATCATTACTTTTTCATGAAAAATCTCTCCTACCATATAAAAAAAAGTTCGTGTAACCTCAACTTGATGAAGCAAACACCATAAAAAAAAAAAAGAGATAAGTTGGCTCCCCTAAAATATACATTGTTATTGGTTAAATGGAAAAGATATAATTTGTGTGTGTGTTTTTATGTTTTATTTATAGAGATTAATGGAGTTGACAATCATTTCTAGCAAACTAAAGCCACTGTAAAAGAAAAAAACCTACTAGTAACGGGATAAAGTATCTTAAGAAATCAAAGTTAGAAGGGAGGAGTTAAAAGAAATATATATTACTATTCTTTATTTTTTTTAAAAATGAAATAAATAAAATGATAAAATATATCATAAGTTTAATGTTGCAATAATTAGGAATGATAAAAATACTCATGTTTGTGGTTATCCGAATAGTTGGTATCCATATATATTTATTATCCGTAGATAGTGAGTAATAGATATTTTATCACACATTTATAAATAGATTGAGTACGAGTATCATACTACATGTATCCACATATATCTACTATCGATAAAAAATAAAATAAAATTTTAATTTATATTTTATTAAGTTAAATTAAATTTAATCTATATTTTATTAAGTTAATTTAATTCATATTATATTTTATATTTTTTTGTAATTTTATTTGGATTTTATTTTAAAAATTTATAAAATATTTATTTATTTTTAAATATTTACATATATCTATAAATATGAACGAATTTTAATACCTATGTATATTTTTTAAACAGATATCCAATAAGTAATAAGTTAATTTTTTTTATTACAAACAGGTAGTGAGTAGACACTGTCCTGTACTCAATCTATTGTCATCGTAAGAATAATAATTTGTTTATTTTTAAGAACACTATACTCTCTTACTTCAAAGTAGACATAATATCTTCCTTCTTCATTTTTTTTCCTTTAAATAGTACTTACTTAATACTTAATAGTGTGGATTAGGTTACTTAGGACTTTTGGGTTCAATGGTGAGAAAAAGGGGAGGGAGGACAAATTTTTTAATTAAATGTTATGTTTGGTTAAGAAGAGAGAAGGCAATAATAGTTATGTTAATTGATATTCTCATTAGAATGTTTTAAAAGAAAAAGTAAAAATATATAGCAAAATATTTCATATTTTTTCCATTATTAATAAATAAAAGTTATAATTGTAAAAAATTTAAAATTTAAATATTTAAAATAGGGTTTTTTTTTCTTTCTGCACTTATGTAGTGTTTTTTTAGTGAAAAATATTAAAAATATTTCTTTATACGGTTTTGTGCGAAAGACTCAAATGATCAGGAAAGTTTTTGGGTTGTAAAATTTGGATATTGTATTTTGGATCATATTATACAATATTTTGAATTATAAAATCAAAATATATATTTTTTATTTATTTTTTATTTGACTAATTCAAATTAATAATTTTTTTACCTCTTGAGTGGCCAATCTAAAAGTTTAGCTTTTATCAAAGTTTCCCGATTGTATTATTTAGAATATTATTTTTAAATTCTAAAATACACAATTAAAGAAATAATAAATTTACATATTCTCTTAAGGATAATCTAGAAGACTTACGGATTGGTCAATTTAGAAGACTTTGAGATCTTACAATTAAGAAAAAAAAAACACTCCAAATCAAAGACCCATACAAACAACAAAGGATCAAATGAAAAATTTCAAAAAGGTGTAGAAAGAAATTCAAGGGTGCAGAAAAAGGTTTCCAAATTTTCCTATTCTAAATAGTATAGGAAGCCGAAAGCCCAAAGATCGAAAATCCTACATAAATAGGATGCAATTTAATAGCCATGTTTGTGTCATTTAGTTTAACAAATGATAATTAATTAAAATTTAATGAATGGAAACTGTAGAATACTGAAGATGTATAAAAAATAACCCTTTTATTTATTTTTTAATAAATTATTATGTAATTTTTTATAATTTATTTTAATTTATTATATAACGTCACAGATAGCACTGCCTAACAAGATTCTTAATAAGTATATCTTTCTTTTTTTTTTAATATATTTTGTCAATACTTCTAATTCAATCTCAATTTTAAATTATTTTCACTGCTTTCTAAAAACAATTTTACAGTCACTCTCATTTTCCTACTACTTACGCTCACCCTCGCTAAAAAAGAAATCGAGAAATTATTTTTAATGCAATTTGTGTGATACTTTTACATCATTTTTCCTAAACATTTTTTTTTTGCAAATTTATTTTTATTTAAAAGAAAAGACTTTTACTTTGATAAAAAAATATTTTAATCATTATTACCACTAATACCATGTTATTAGAGTCAAAACTATTATAATTATTATGACTATTATTTTTCTTGTCATTATTATTCGTACAAGTCTTTACCTCCATAATTGCTAAAATCGTTACTACTACTATCTTATTATTATTGACATTGTTATCATATCAAGTACATTTCGATTATTGTTATTATTGGCGTCCATATCTAAAATTACTATTATCTACCTCTATTAACATTATCACTATTTCATCATCCTTTCTAGGTTGAAAAAATTGCATATAGCATAAATTATATTTTAGATTATAATAATTTGATTAAAATAATCTAATAAAAAAGAAGTTGATTTAACTTCAAGAGACTCCGCTAAATTTTGAAAATAATAATAAATAAATCATTAATCATCATAAATTTAAAATTGGTAGTAACTTTTGAAAATTTTGAACTTACACCAAAAAACATCCCAAACAAGATTTAACATAAACAAGTTAATTATTTGACAGTATTTTATCAATACTATAAATTTAAGACTAATATAACACATTGGTATAATTTTAATCTGTTTTCATAAGATTTGTCAATAAATATATACATATTTAAAATGATTTTTGATAAAAAAAAATAGCTGTAGAAGAAATCCGTGAAGGGAAAAGCAATACAGCAGTTAATAGACAAGAAGCATGAGGCATGTAAATGTGATGTTATATGTTACATGTGACACATGTGGTGTTGGCATAAGGCTTCGGTGTGGGGCAACTTGCAAGAGCAAACTTGTCTGTCTAAGTGCTGCGCTGTTCAGTTTGTGCCCACAACACACACTCACTGCGGTTGTTGTTGATGTAAACGAGGTTTTTATTTTAACGCTATCATATCATCCATCATCTCTTCTCCTTGTTTTTTTCTCCATCATTTCAGGGCCTTTCTTCGCTCCTCATATTCCATTCTTTCTTTTTCCCCTCAAAATATCTCTTTTCCTCTCAACCCCAACAAAATTCCAAACATTCCCCTCTCCTTTTCACGTCACTTACCACTACTGGGATGCTCCTCTTTCTCAAGGTGAGATCGCATTTCTGGGTTCTTCAAAAGTTTCCATCTTTTCGCTTCTGGGTCTGATGGGTCTGTTCGATTCAGCCTTCAACTCTGTTTAATTTAAATTGTACAACTCAACCTATTATATATACATATTTATTTATACTGGGTCGTGTTATTTTATTGGAAGGCGAAGAAGACTTATTGATATTGACTTGGCTCTTGGGATTCCCACTACTAGGGTGGTTAGGTGCTTGTTTGTGTTGTGTTGTGTGTGTCACTGTGTCCTCCTCTGTACCCTCTTGATTTCATTGGTAACAGTAAAAGCAAAAGGTTCTTTCTTGTGGAAAAGGGTCCCTTGCTTTAGGGCTGTGAGAGAGAAAAAAGTATTTCTTCTTGATGATGTCTTTTGATGGGTCTCTGGAATCTTATGCAAACCCTTCCTTCCATTTTGGTTGCTTGCTTAGGAGATAGAGGAATGAATAGGGAAAAGTATGCTTGTTGTTGATCATTGTGTTTCCCAAAATTCCTGTTCCAACTGGATCAACTTTTTAAATTCCTTTTCTCCTCTGCAGTCAGGTAGATTAAGCATCCTATTCCTATCTGATTGTCTCTTGTATTTTAATTTTGTAAGAATTCTCACACCCTTTTGTCTCTTTTTCTTCTTCATGTATTGATCAGGGTTTTAAGTTTTGGCTTTTCATTCACTTGTTATAGTTATTTTTTGCAGGGTTATTTGTTAACTGAATCCTTGGTTTAATTGAGATGGACGGTGATATATTTGGAGAGCTAGGCAATTCAACACAAGTAGATAGCAGGCTTTTACAGGTATTTCAGAAGAGCTTATTGCAAGCTCAAGACATTTTGAATCAGAACCGGTTGCTGATCAATGAGATAAACCAAAACCAGGAGTCCAAGATGCCTGATAATCTAAGTAGAAATGTGGGTTTGATCAGAGAACTCAATAGCAATATCAGAAGGGTGGTTGATCTCTATGCTGATCTTTCTAACTCCTTTACCAAGTCCAGAGAAGCTTCTTCTGAAGGGGACTCCAGTGGGACTTTGAAGTCTGATGGAAAAGTCAACCAGAAGAGAATTAGATCCAGCTAATTGATTGAATTTGATCTTTCTTGTAATCAACAAGTTTATTCTGATTCTGGAAGGAATTTGTTCGGTAGAACTGAGTAACATCCTCTAAAGTTATTTTTGTGCCAAGTCTTCCATATTGGGTTTATGTTTAGAGGGCCAGAGATTTAGTTAATCATTTGATCTATGAAAGTAGCATCAATTTGAGGACCATACAATTGTGATTTTGTGTAACTCTGTTAACTTGGTGAAATGAAGCATGTTCACGGACCATTTAGTCAAGTTTCCCAGCTTGAACTTTTTAGATCTCACTGATATTGATATTTAGTGGTAAATTTTGGAGTATTATTCATTTGTTCTGCATGTTAATCGTTTGATGAGTTGCTGTTACTTGATTTCCTCGTGGATATTTGATACCTGAGATCCAATTACTAATTTACTGCTTGATTAATGTCATCATATGTTGATGATTGTGGTCTTTAACCAACACACTACAAGGATTAAAATCTAGAAATTTTGTGGTGGTCTTTTATCACTTCATAATGATTTGCTCATTTGTTCTCCTCAGATTCATCATGTCTGGAGAAGCAAGAGCATGTTCAATAGTATTAATGAATAACAACTTTTTGAGATGTTTGGTGGTGTGGAAAGAAAGCCACCATAGATGATTTACTGGATTCTGTTCACCAAACAAGACTAAGACTAGCCTTTGGGTTTACATCCTAATCACATGAAATATTATTGGAATTCTTCTACAGGAACACTTTTGGGTTTTGGGTGGACTTATGATGTTATTGACATAATGGTTGCAGTAAGAATACTAGAATAAGCAAATGTGGCATTCTACCAAACATGAAAAAGTAGCAATAATTAACTTGAAAGTCTTCCTTCGGAGGCTCATCTGATCCTGAGAGCTTAGGATCCATCCACACACGATCTTTTTTTAGATAAAGAGCTTTATGACAGAGAGTTAAAGAAAGAACTTTAATGTAATTCAAATAAGATTTTAATTCTCTTTAGTCTTAGTCTTTATTATCCCTCTGATTCAAGTATATCAGATTTTCTTTTATTTCATTATTATCTTTAGTTACTAAAATAAAAGGAATAGTTAAAGCATACATTCTTACTTTTTTTTGTTTTAAAAACTATCATCTAGACAAATGCACTGTAATCAACAATCAACTTTTCATCTAAAATTTAACATATTTTGAAAGAAGAAACAGTTAAAAGATTATTATTTTTTCATTCTCTTATTTTGCTTGTCTGTTTCTATTCAAATATTCAGATAAAACTGTAGAAAATGGAACAGTATTTTAAACTGATGACTAATAATAAACATGTGACAGTAGGATGTAAACTTTCTCATACCAGACATTCAAACTTAGGAGTAACAGATTGATATCTCATGTCAAATGACAGGTCTTACAATCAATGGCAGAGCATTTTCTTTTTTCCCTTTTGTTTGTCTACTTCAAAAGAAACCAGATTTTGTATTGAAACTAGTTTTACCTTTCTAAATAACATTCATTATTTTTATTTTTCTTATTTATAATAATTATGTAATACATTTAAGGATTAGAAACATAATTAAAAAGAAAAAAAAAATTGAGTATTATACTTTTTAAGCAGATAATAGAACAGAAGCCAAACCTCAATTGTTTTTATTATCATCCTTTGATTACAAAGAAATGTTTACCTCAATATAAACATTGACCTTTGTTATACAGATTGTGAAGATAAATTTATAATTTTAATTAAAAAAATTTTAAAAATAATTGTGTAGGCAGGGTCTAATAACTTAAAGTTGTAGTGTGGTCCAAAAAAATACTCATATAGTATTAGTATTTGTTAAAAAAAAAAACTAAAATTCATTCTATTTTCAGACTACCAACAACTTCAGAGTTTTGTGCTTGTTGTTGCCTGCATTAATCTGTATCTTTTACTAAAATATAAAAAATAATTTTCCCAAATTTAGAAAACAGGCTTAATGTTCTATATGAAGCTAATGATCCATCTAGTAATACACGAATAAAATTTATCCCAACAAAAATTTGTGTATATATTTTGTTCTGATTGTTATAATTTACATATCAATATATCTGAGCAATAAGTCGTGTACATAATCATATTTAGATAAAATTGGGAGACAGAAAATTAAACTTAAGTAAAATAAAAATTTGTAGATAAATTTAAAAAAAATGTTTTACAGAACTTTGAGATATAAGAGAAATATTTTTTAATAATTTGGAAACTTCAAATAAGATTTTAAAATTCAAAATAATCAACACAAACGTATGAAAAGTCTCTTTCAATTAGGTAGCTTAAATCTGTATAACATTAAATTATTTAAAGATTTAAAGAAAAGGAGTGGTTAAAATTTGACCAATAAATTTGGAGTAGATTTTTTGCATTATTAAAACTTTAATATTTGACTTTATTGTTAGATTCGTTGCAAGTTGTTTTGAACCGTTTCTTGCAGAACTGAAACTCTTGCTTTTTAGTTTTATTTTTCTGTTATTAGCTTTTTGCTCTAATTAAAATTGGCTTTTAAGAGGTTGTGAAGATCCTCAAAATTTCAAACTTATTTTAAAACTTAAATAAGATTGCAATGCACTTTTATTATTAATTAAATATTCTATAAAGATCATTCCATTATTTTCAAATAGTTATTAGAATTTGGTTATACTTTTTCATCTTTTTAAATACTATATTGAGACGACTTCTTTCGATTTTTCTTCTATTCTTCTTTTGAGTCGGCAATGACTAGAACTGCAGCTATTTTTGTTTTTCTGATACCATACTTCTTTATAATGTGGTTTTGCTAGTGTAATTAAAATTAGATGATAAAAAAAAATCGTATATAGTAAAATTTGTGACAGATATTAAATAATGATTGGTGATATTTAATTACTCAGGTGGATAAAAGATTACATTCTTTAATTTCCCCAAATTTCATACATGATGTCTTCTTTAAGAATTACTTTTGATAATATAACATTTGTAATGGGACATTGTTGTCCAATATAAGTTACAACAATTTTTATAATATATTTGTAATATATATTATACATTTTTATTAAGAATTACAAAAATATTTAATAGACTTGAAACCCTTTCTATAAATATATTTGCATCCATTACAAAATTTTGAATTATGGTATATAATAAAGTTACTATAATCTATTTTAACACTAATTATTTTTCTTCTAGGTAAATTATACCACCAACTTTTTAATTGATCCATGAAATATTACACTTATGATTGTATATACGTGAGAACTTAGAAATTAATCAAGAACAAATGATTTTATGGGATAAGTTAGTAATTTTTTTTTATTATTAGAATTGAGCCAAAAATAGAAAGTAACATTTACTAGGTCTTCTTCACACATTGTACATAAAATTGTACAAAATAAATTTTGTACAAAGTTTATTTTTACGATTTTTTTTTCACACATAGAGTAAACTTATATTGGTACAAAATTTATAGGTAAAAGTTGTAAAGTTAATTATATCTAAAGGAACATCATCGTATTGGTTTGTGTGAGATGTATTGATAAAATAAGATTATTACAACTCTATTAATCCTTAAAATCAAATAGAGAAAAAATGTTAGTTGTAAGAGTCGATGAAATTCTTATAAAGTATTTGCAATAGTCAAACTCATTAGAAGTAGAATTTACTCTTTAGTCAATACATCAGTTACAGAGAAGAGATTATGAATCGTAAATATTGTTTTGTATAGACAATGCTATGAATTTAATATTAATGATAACAAATAATAAGTTTGGATGATGACTATGTGTGATTTAAATTTTAATTATTATTTTAATTTATTTAAAACTTGTAAGATTCAAATTATCTCTAGCTTACCTATGGGTTTTGTTTTGATATTATTGTTGATATATTATGACAGTGAATTTTCACAAGAGTATAGAATAACGTAGGTGATATACACGAGTAGCTATTTTGTTTTGCCAAATGCTACTATAGTATAGGTGCATTTCATTTAATAGTACTGTTAATACTATTTTTGAGCTGTTACAGTATTAATTTCATAATATTCTAAGGTGTTCACAAACAACTATTCTAAACTTAAACTTTCTAAATTTCTTTTAATATTTTCAATGTCTAATTCAACATCACTCCTAAATCTTATGGCTTAAAGCTATTTTGGGAAAAATAGTTTAGTTTATATATTGGTTTTAAGGGGACATAATATCATATTTAATTTTTAAAACCTCAATATATCTATGCAATTTTTTTCTATTTTAATTAACTTTTTTGGACATAAGGTCTAAAACATTATTCGAATAATTTAGTTATTGATTCACGTTTTTTTTTATTACAACTTTTTCTTCACCAACTAAATCTTTAAAAGGTTGTTCCTACTACTAAACGATAACACTTCTGTAATTTTATTGTTCAGAGTTTACCAAAATGTTATTATTTTTTTTTTCTAAAGAGATTATTCTTTTCTATTATTAATAGGTAGATTAAATTATTTATTGTACAACAATCTAAAAAACCAATCAAAGAATATGTTAGGTTTCTTATCTTTATAAGTCTTAAGATTAAGAAAAACTAACTATAATGTCCATTTTACTAAGCTAGAAAGTCCATTTTACTAGTCTCTTCAAGGGTTTCATTTTTCTCTTTGTTTTTATTTAACAAACCATAGTTCCTCGAACTTGACTCATTTTGCCATCCTTATGACTAACTTTTTTAGGCACTTGAACTCTATATTTTATTACATTTACTTCGTTTATTTTAGGTAACTTAAAATTATAATTAATCTTATATACGTAATAGTAAATTAATGTATACTTTCATCTAAAGTTTCATAAAAATATTTTATAACTAATTTTATCTTAAATGTTATCACGTATTAATTATAAAAATGAAACTTCAGATCTCATCAGAAAATAACACCAACAGTACCTATAGTCCTACATCTAATTATTATCCATAATCAAAACAATGCAAAAATTGTTAAGATGCAGTGCCCGTTTCCTTTACTTTCTGCTTCTCTTCAAGTCATAGACGCACACTTCATAATAGACAAAAACTATTTTTTCAGGGGAGGGGTGGTGTTACAACACTTGGGTGGCAAAAAACATAGGAAAATTCAACCCTATGTTGGAGGAGCTATCACCTTTGATTTGGATGTATCATCAACTCTGGTCATTTTTCCCATCCACCAGGCAAATCAATGAAATCACAGGTAGTCTCACATAACACATTATGTCTTCAGTGGTGCCTTCTTCTCTCTGTCAGATATCCGAGCAGGTGCATTGGAATGTGATTTAAATCTTCCCCTTCCTCCCTCCTCCTTTTCCTGAACAATACATAGATACACGCATATTATGTACTTACACATACAGACACACATATACATATTATAATGTCACATTTAATCTCTCAACAACACAGATATACAGGTGTTTAGCGAGTAGCAATAACAGAATTTGAACAATGTTGAAGCATCAGTAAGACAGCAGAAAACAAGATGAAGGGTGGCTTTTCTTACCTTTTTCTTAACAATTTGAACCACATCTTCGTCACGAAGATTATGACTAAGACCGCAATGTTGTGGGTAGTGTCTTGCACTAGCACCCCAGACCAGAACATATTTGACATCCTTCACCAAACTTCTGTGAATATGGTTGCAAAAATCTTCTACAGTGCAGCCTCCTCTATCCTAAAACATATTTTGCCAGAGAAAGTGATATCTCTGATAGATTGCAGGATTAAAAAACATAGGAGCCAAAGGTTTTCAAGCTAGTTTAAATAGAATAAGGGACAGATAAAGATAATGCAACATACAGCAGAAAGAACCACAGGATCAGAGAAATCTGGTTGCTGGCCTTGTGGTTTTGTGTAAACTCTAACCAGACCCATTTCGTCCCACATCCTTGCAAGTAGTCTGTCTAAGTTCAGCTGAGAAAAAATAAATTGTGTTAGAAATATTGAAAGGGACAAAAAGAAAATAAAAACGGAATTGCTAAATCCTTATGGTATCTCATTCTTCTTCAGACAGTGAAAATGTTAACCCACCTTCAAATTGCAGCTAATGACAACAGAATTGGGTTGTCGAGCTAATCTGTCCACATCATCAATACCAATGACGTCTATCTTGTTGTACACATATACACACTTCATGTATTTTCGGTTTCCTTCAATGACATCTATGAGATCATCTACTGTAGCATCCTCACGGAAAAGGATCTGAAAGTCAAATTGTCAGTTAACTCCCTTTACATACGTTGGTAATAGAAATCCAATATCAATGAAATTATAGTAAATGTGGTAATTCACCAAAAAAAATAGTAATGGAAATTACAAAATTATCAACACGATGAGATTCCATCAGTGATATAAGTCAGTTAATCAAGACTAGCCTACACAATCTGATAATTACAACTGCATATGATCATATTGTTCCATGATTACAGGTCCGCAGAAGGAATTGCATACTTTAAAGTTTGAGGTATACCTCTGCATTGTGAATCTTGTACTCATGCAGGATCTGATAACACAGCTTCTCATCGACATGAGTCAAAGGCAAAGTGCTATTGAATGAAATGCCTCCCGTCTTTTTCTTTTTAAAATATATCTTCCAAGAAACATAAAGCTCCAAATTAATGAGAAAGTGATGACAAAAACATAAAAATCCAACTTGGTCCTATATGCTGTATATAATACATGTTTCATGACACATTCCAACATATTGGCACACAATCTTACCTGAGGTGGTCTCTTGTTTAATCGCAAGCCTACTGCTTCCAGCTCTTTGGTCAATATTTGCCTATGACCCTCACTCTGACACATTGGAAACACAAATAAAAGGTCATGGCTTGAAAATTGAAAGTTCTGAATTTCAAATTTAAACATAATTAATCTATCTAAACGTGACCGAATCAATTTTGCATGCAACATTAATTTATAGTGAGTAGACACACGAGCATTGTGGTATGCTGCTGTACCCTTTGCATGGTAGGAGGCCTTTTACAGGAATGAGAAGAAAAGAAAAAAATTGAAAATATGTAGAACTCACATTTATTATTCACTCCGTGGAACACAAGGTAGGAAACACTATGCATTATTATCTGACGTAATAGGATGGCAGAGAATTGCTAGTGAATATATATATACAAAGAAAAAATAAAAGTGGCAGTGCCAGTGAGCAAAATTGTATAATGAAAAAAGCAACTAGCTTAGTTCTCGGAGAACCTGTTGGGTATTTTAAATGATAATGTTTGAGCTAACACATTCCTAGCTACTTAGTATCTGTAGCTGAAATAATAGTTTGCTGCATTGACCCACATATCATTTTATCAACTAGAAATACTAACGACATAAAGAGAGAAAGACTGCACTAGAAAATGTAAAACGACACTTACTTTGGAAGCATCAAGAACCATCAGCACTATGTCTGAAGATTTAGCAACAGCAATAACCTGAGAGCACATTCAGAAAACAAAAATCCCACAATGTTAATAACAAGCCAAACAATACGTGAAAAGAACGTAGAGTCATTATATAAATTTGAAGTGTAACTCAATTCAGTAAAAACATTTTGCGAGATGAGAACTGCCTGAGTATTACAAACACTACTTTAGTCATATCTCCGGTTAATGTATGTTGGGATTTTCAGAATTTTTGGAAATATGAGAGATATAAGAACCATTGTATTATGTTAGTTATAGGAAATTATGGGCTTTGTATGGACGGGTTAACCTTTTCGTGACAATGGTATCAGAACCTTGCAATGAACCCAACTTACCGAGTTCAAACCTTGGGAACCTACTCCTACGATTGGGGGAGTCCTAAATTCAACAAGCTGCCAGGTGTCAGCTTCTGAAGGAAGGACGTTTGTTATAGGAAATTTTGGACCTTGTATGGACAGATTAACCTTTTTGTAAAACATATAAGTATAGTACGATTAACAATACAAATAGAACGATACGATTCAGCTACTCCGCAATATGAATTGTGGAATGAATCGTTTTTGCTCCCAAATCTTGCTTGAATCGAGAATCGCACGAATCATGATTCGATTCGCAATATTGGTCAATATGGGTTTCTAAACCAGGTCAGGTTGACCAGCCCAATTTGAAACCCTAATTTTCCTCCTTTTGTTTTTCCGCGCCCTTGTAACCGACTAAGGTTCATCTCTCTTTGAATCACGTTTCTCCTCTCTCGTCTCTCATCTCTCATTTTGCACACGCCAATGATTATCTGTTCATTTGTTCGCTGCGTTCATGCATCTAGCGTATGCAGTGCAGTGGTGGTTGCACGGTGGTGCAATGGTGGTGCAGTGGTTCTCTGTTCTGTGCAGGGAGGTTTCTCACGTTTTTGTGCAATGTTTTAGCTTTGTGTTGGTTATGCATTTGCTTCAAACATGGGTAAATCAAAAAGAGAGGTTGATATTACTTGGAACTATTTTGAAAGTATTCCACCAAATAGACTACAAGTTAAAGGCATCTTATGCAGCAACCACATTTTTTTTAAGGCTGTGTTGCTGAAATTGTGAAACTATGTGGTAAATACACATACATACAACCACTCTATTTGACTATGAGGTTGTTTGGTAATTAATTGTCTCTTTGCATATTTATATATCTTATATATTTAAGTATATGTTACATTTTTTTTTAATATTTATAAAATGTTTATGAATAGTACGATTCACAATACAATTCAAAATTTAAGCTCTCCGATACGGGATATGATTCGGAATCCGACTACCATGATAAGAAATATGTCATATGGAGGAACTTGTTATTCATGTACTATATAACCACCAGTCACCATCTCAGAAGTTGGTACCATAAAATGCTTCACCCAGCCTTTTGATCAACCACCCTCCACAGGTAGCATTTTTTGAGACATTGACAGCCAACTTTAATGGGCCACAATTAAGGAAGGTTAGGGGTGACTGCAATCAAGGGAACTTTCCAACATACACCCAAGGCGATAGACCTAAAGTGTGACATTAGATCTAAAGACAAGCTTTGATATCATCTTTAGATTAAGGACAATGTGTGTAATTCAACCCCACACAATTAATTGGCTTGTAATGTCAGGATAACCCAAGCCTTATAAACACTATAATAGCCATATCTCTTAATGTGGGATCTCAACCCCCTAGAGCTAACGTTTTGATGTTGCAATTTCCTATGCTTCATTAAACCTTTCTTGACAGAGACTTTGTAGGTAATCCTTCCCTATACGCTGGCAACCAATTCTAATAGGCTGCAAAAAAGTATACTCGGGGGTAATAGCAATTAAGACAACTCTCCAACACATCACATTCTGCTAAATAGACACTAGATACTTCGGTTTGCTGCCTTGGGAAATCTAACGGCAACACTATATGCATGTTGATTACCAATGAAAGGAAAAAAGAAAAAAATAAAACACTACCATATCCCTGGAATGATAGAAAACAGCAATATTAGTTTTACCTGTCTCCCTCGTCCCTTGCCTTCAGAAGCACCTTCAATAATTCCAGGAAGATCGAGTAACTGAATTTTAGTATCATTATAGTGTATAATCCCAGGAATACAGGTCAGAGTTGTGAACTCATAAGATGCAGCTTCAGAGTGTGTGCCCGTTAACATTGTCAAAAGAGTAGACTTCCCCACACTGGAGTACGGAAAGGTAAAAAATGGAAAGGGTTAGCACTAAGCAGTTTAACTAACCTAAATAAAGTGTAAGCAGATGCCTAAAACACGTATACACCCATCCAAATTATAATCATTCAAGGAAATGTAGCCCAATGCCAACTATATTCAACTAGATAATGGTAGTAAATAAAATAAAATACATCAATTAGTAAAACTAAAGGCAAAGGGATATTTTAGAAGGAAAACCTTGGAAATCCTATCAGCGCAACACGTCCATGGCCAAATTTTGTAACTTCAAATCCTTCTCCGCCTCCACTAGAACCCTATCACAGAATTTGATAATAAGATAGTATACCACAACTTACAAAAAATATTTACCAAGGAATAGCAAGCTGTGGCAGACACGACCATAAACCTAGGTATTTCGAAATACATAAATAAGAGATTCACTAACCAGATCCCAAGTAAACGATTCACTAACCAGGTTCCTAGTACAATAGTTATCATAAATCACAGTTGGTTAACATTGGAAGGAAGGGTACGTTTGAGTAAACTTTTTTATAAACACTTCTAAAAGAAAAAACTAAAAAGGAAAAACGAAATAAATATCTTCATAGGCTAAAACTAACTTATGCAAAACTTAATCTGTAGAAACTCTCTCATAGCTTCTCCAGAAGTCTGATTATTAACTTATACATAGGAAAATTTTAACTTGTGGAGAAGTTTATTTCATTTATTTTCATATTTCCTCCTACTACAAGCACTAACCAAAAAATATATACCAACAGACCTAAAGAGGATTACAAAACAAGATCTCCTAAAGAAGGAAAAAGGAAAAACATAAAAAAACAAACTGAAGCAAAAAATTGAAAAGGACGAATTGCTTAGTAAATTGATAAGAAAAATTCAACTAAGAATTGTTGTGCTAAGCTACCCGCAGATAGAAGTCAATAAAAAACTAGTTTCACTCAAAAGTTATGGGGCAGCTTCAGATAAAAGAATCCAGTATCACCTCTCCATCCATAAATACTATTTTCACACAAAAACAGAACATTACTATAAAATCTTATTCTTGTTCTTCCTACTGATGACTTCAAAATGAATAGATAGGAAGAATTCTGGAATCCAGAAAAATTCATTGCTTGTTAAGAAAAATGCAAGACTGGTGAAAACAAGACCAGAAAGGAAAGCCACCAATGGCCTCTCGCTGGGCATTTGTTACTGTTCTCTATTTAAACATGTATGCTAATGAATTGATGACAGCAGCATAAATTCTTCAGTAGCTCAACAGTAATACTAAAATAATAAAAGTATAAGCTATGTGCATTAAACTAGCAAAGGCTGAAATACTGTCATAACATAAAATTGGACTACGAACTTTCCCTCCTTTTCTAATCTACAAATTATAAAATCGACCTCACAATCCAAAAATAAGTTAAATACCTGATATCTAATGCTAAAATGTATAAAATCAATATCATATTGTTTTGGATTGTGAACCATATCAGGTGCAGCACCACAATTCGATATAAACAGTAACTACAAAAACGTACTTTCGGAGGCTCCAATAATTGTGTCCTTAGTTTTGCTATCTTCGCCTTGAGCTGCCCAAGATGATACTCTGCACGATACAAAAATCAAAGTACATTCATAATCACGAAAATACTAAACACACAAAGACGTAGAAAATAATCCGAACCCAAAATTAGACCACAAGGCCAAAGAATTATTTAAAAAGGTAAGAGAAAAAACAAAACACCCAGCAAGAAAACACTTTTTTCCGGGAATTCCACTAATCGAATGAAATCAGAGGATACTAACTGAGTACCTGTGGCTTTGTTTTTCTGGGTCCGAGCCATTTCGGCTTCAATTTCTTTGATCTTTTCAATAATACCCATTTTTATTTTCCGCTATAACCAACAAAAGAGTAATCAGCAAAGGTAAAGCAGAAGAATCAAACAAGAGAGAGAAACAAGGTACGATCTTAATTCACCGGAAAACACAGTCACAAGATGTCGTCGAAAACCCCCAGAGAGAGAAGAGTAGGTCTGAAAAAAGAAGATTGAATAATTATTTGAGGCCCATTTTTAACACCTTCTGATTGGGCCAATCTTTTTTTTTCAAAATTCTTATTGGACCAACGACCTTTAAATACTTTACGAAACAATTGGTCATTTCTTTCTGCAACCCAATTATTTCATGTGCACCTCATTGGAGAGGTTAAGAGATCAAATTGCCCCTTACCGCTGCCACTCCTTATGTGTATATGTGCGGTATTATGAATAAGCTTAAGAATAAAAAGATATTAGAGACTATATACTTTGGAAGTCATATTAAAAGAACCGGATTTTTAAATTACATAACATGATTTGAATTTTTTTTATAAATTAATGTTTCTTACATCAGATAATTCAAAAAATATTTTTTATATCAAAAAAATCATTTTACACAGTTAATTTTTTTTTAAATAAGAAATTTATCTTTATGGGATTCAGGAAAAAAAAATCATGTTAGTTGGAAAAGAAATTCCCTTTAACCATAAATCAAATCTTATCTTCATGACAATGATAAGAAGAAAAGAGAAAAAATGTTTCATATTTTGTTCTAGGTATAATCTTAATAATCTATATTTAATTCTCCTGTTTTTTCATTTTTTAAAATTTTTATGATGTTGATTTTATAATTTAGGAAAAGGAAGAATATACAATAGGCTTAATACCTCTTTTGGTCCTTCGAATGAGGGGTTGTGTTCAAAATGGTCCTACCTTTTTTAAAAAGAAACAAATTATCTCAAAGTTATGAAAAAACAGGTCAAGTTAATCTTTTTTGCGGCGTCAAAAATGTAACGGTGCAGTTGCCTCCCTGGACAAAACATAATGACTTGTCCAATTCATGTCATTGCATGGCAGTGTGAGGCTAAATGACGTGTTCAACGAGAGGGAGAGGGAGTTGCGCGAAAGGACGGGGACTGGTTCTGTGCTGCAGATTTTCTTCAACGAGAAGTTGATCGGAGGGTTGGTGGCACTGAACTCGCTGCGGAACAGCGGGGAGTTCGACCGGAGAGTGGCAGAGATGCTCGGCGGGAAGGCGACTAATGGGAACGCGCTATGGCCGTCGGTGTATGGGTTTCATTAAACGACACACAAACTGTCAGTAAGTAAAATTGCCTCATTCCAAAATGCCTCTCCAGGTGAAAATGATGAGCTTCCGCGTACTGACTTTGGAGTCTCCTTAACCCTAGCTTTAACAATCAAAGACCCCGGTTGGGTGATTTTTACGAGAGGGTTTGGCATTTTTTTATTCGCGATGAACTCCCGATTAGGGTTCCTAATTTGGGGTTTTCTGTCCTGTGATTAATTTTCATCTAAAATTTGGTTTTCGCAGGTTCTTGGTGGCTATTGATGAGGCTCGATTTGGGTTTCTTTAGGTCTTTGCGGTTTCTTGCAGGTTTCAAAGGAGGAGATTGGTGGAGGAGCTCGCCTTTTTGTTTTTGAGTTTTTTCGAAAGTCTGACAGAGAAGATGATGATGGTTTTTTAGTTTCGAGTGGCAAATGGAGGAGGAAAATGTGATCTAGATGTTAGGAAGAAGCTGGTAGCCTTAGCGATGGTATGAGGTGTTGACGGTGGCAGTTTGTGCCTCTAACGTTTCTAGAGGTGAAAGATGAAGCTTGTATGGTAAGCAATTTGTTTTTTTTTTAATTTAAAATTGACACGTTATATTACCTCAATGTGTCATGTATGAGAAAAAGATGACAACTCATTAAGTTTTTGCCACCGGTACATTTTTGACGCCGTAACTTGATTTATTTTTTCACAAGTTGGGATCATTTGTTATTTTTTAAGAAAGGTAGGACCATTTTGGAACATAACCCCTCTTTTAAGGGATCAAAAGAGGTATTAAACCTATATAATATTTGATTAGTTAAAATAAAAACAACACTATTTATTCTAGCATATAATTTTTTCCTTTAAATATCACACGATACAGAGGAAGAGAAATCATTAAATTAAATCAATGTAAAATTATAGTTTTATTATATTCTCCTAAATCATAAAAATTTATTAAAAATTCAATTGAAAGTTCCAACTTTGTATATGGTTACAAAAGAATATTCAATCATGATTCAAGTGAAATTATAACTAAGAAAATATTAACTATCTTCTAATAAAAACAACACAAAACAATCAAATAATAAAACTAATATATTTTATAATATATTTTTGGTAACAATTTAAAATATAACCTGGATCAACCTTAAACAAAGAATCTAAAACTAACCATTTATTAATAATGGAACGGAATTAAACAAAAATGAATAGGACAAAATATAATCAAGCCTAAATATAATGTTCTGGCCATATATGCTAAAATATCAAGCAATTTCATAAAAAATTTAAATGGCCTTTAATATCTTTATAAGAATCTATAATCTTATCGAAGAAGACAATCTATGACTAGATGTTGACAATATATTCTAATTAATTATTATAAAAATCTGACTCATAACACTTCACAGTTTATTAATTTTTATAAAACAAACCTTTATTCAATGGACTACAATTTTTCCATATTATACGTCAGCTTGCGAGATTCATTAACAGCATTAGAACAGAAAACAACGTTAATCTAATTAAAATTAAGGTATATAAAGACCAAAATTTACAACCATGAAAACATCGAGAATCAAAAACTGACATCATTCTATTCATCGTTTTAAGGCATAAAACATCTAATCAATCTCCTCTCAACTGTCTACAAGATTGCATCTACTCTCTCTAACCTTTCCAAGAAAGGATTGGTCTAACAAAGTGCAGAAATCAGTTTAAAAAAAAAAAATTGCTTCCTGATAAAGAGTTTGGTATTTATTTACAAGTAGCCTGATCTATCTTCATGCACACTCCCTCCACCAGCTGCTACCTTGTTTGAGCTGATGTTTGGAGGAACCTGAGAATTCATCTCAGCAAGCTCTCTTACACGTAGTAAAATTTTCTCAGGAATTGGAGCCGTACCATGCTTCCGCGAATTTATCTATAACATCAAAATATAAGTCTTCATTATAATAGTAACTGAACTAAAACTTGAAAACTTTCTCATTTCAGAACTGTAATAATTCCCATTTTGAAGTGGGAATTGAAGACAGTAAACAAGAACTTCATGAATTTGCAGCCCCCAAAAGCATGCAGCTGAAGTGCATTACACAAACATTAATGGCATGATGGCATCACAAATGTCAAGCATGCATGCTAATAGAAGAATTTGGATTCCATACTGTTTTTCTTTTCTGTAGTTGTTCCTCTTATGTGTCTTCAAAATACACTAATGAACAATGATTTTGATGTTCTAAAATATATTAAAAAAATTTTAATATACCAACATCGATGTATTTTTAATGCTCAGCAGCGGATTACACCAAAAAATCCAATAGAAAGTCTAGACTGATGATAAAGTTCTATGCATGCATAGGCATAAGATGCGGTTGAAGAAGAAGCCAAACTTAACCCACCTCTACAAGATCAAATTAAAATTACTTTCATAAAGTCTTACCCCCTCATCAGAAGGTGCAGGTGTCATTGCAAAGCTAGCTTTGAGCAAATTCCTCCACTTGTCCTGCAAGGTAAAATGTGTTCAATGTGTGCATGCAGACACAAAAATTAGCCTTGCATTCACTTTACCAACTTTAACATCATGATCAGAAGTGCACATGAGATTACCTTAAGATCAACAGATGTTCGATATGAGTATGATGCAAAGGAGAGGCGTTTGATTTCAGACCACCTCCCTGCTCCACACCTTGACACGCCTTCAACCAACTTTATGACCTCAACAAGTGTCCATGCCCGGTGATGCTTCCTCCTCATCCCTCCTTTTGCAGTGGGAACAGTAACTATGTTGTCATCTGAAGTATGGCCAGGTGGATCTGCCCTTTTTGGCCTCAATTCCTGCCGTGGCTCAATTGTTGCTATTACTGGACACTGCTTCTCTTTCTCAGGTTCAGAAGAAGACTATCAAACACACCCACCCACAACAGAGAAAAAAAAAGTCATGATGTTATGCAGAGAATAACATACCAAAACAATATCATACAAAAGAAGGCAATCATCTCTTTTTCAAGGTCAAACTTGTGAAAACTTGAATAGTTCATTAAACAAATGCTTCAATTGCATGTCATGTAACAATCCCACATCGAGGAAGTACTAGACTGACAAAATGAAAACCGGAAGAAAATGTAGAGACATTATTGGAATCATAATCGCCACCATCTTGGGTTCAAGCATTCAAGAAATGAAATTTACATAAGCAACAAATATGAGAAGCCATAAACATTTTAAAATTATAAAATTAGAAGTTGACAAAATCAACACATTAGCAATTTCTCCAGGTGCTATAATTTCCCAACTCCCATGAGTTAGCTAATTGCTGACCCTTTTATGGCGTTATAATTATACTTCATCTCCTTACTATAAAATTCATCATTATTTTCGTAATGAATTTATTGTGTTCCAACAAATAAACTATAATTTCAACAATTAACAGAGGCTAAGTTGCTCTTACTGGTTGATGAAACGTAGCAGGCATTCTAGACTTGAAAACTTTATCTGGAATCTCACCAACAGCATCAGAACTGTGCTCAATGAGCTTATTACTCAATTTTTCAGTCTCACTCATGGCACTTGGATGGAATTTCTGAAAAAAAAAAAAGAGCGTAATTTTTTTCTGATTGTCAGAAAATAAAAGCACTTTTGAAAACAATCATAACTACCGACAAACTTGCACTGGAAAATGCAGCAGGAGTAGAAAGGCAACATTGGAAAATCATGTAGCAAAGAGACATTTCCTAGGCATGCTATCATACACATCAAGGCCTGACTATAACATTGATAAGAAGCCTTTTCTTAGACATAAAAAGTGGAAGAAAAGGCCAAAAAAGTATGCATTATGATCTAACTGTAACAAAAAGATACATCTAATTTGCTGAATTACTTTCTTTATAGTAGAACAGGAATGTTTGGTGTTAAAATATTTCAATGATATAGTTGAATCTTATAGAATAATTTAGAACATCTCCAATGATCCCATAGAAAAGGTTTCAACATTACATAATTTGTTTCCTATTTTGATTAACGAGGTGTCTAGATCCAGTGTAATGGCTCAGCTTTTTTGAACTTCTTAAAAGCAGAAGTTCCTCCAATAAGCTACAATACAAGCTCCATTTTTTTAGTTTTTTTTCACTAAAATAAAGACACTCAATTTTACCAGTTTCATAAAACTAGAAAACGGGAAGATAGAATCATGCTTTACTGAGAGGGGTAAGCTTAACATACAAGCAGGAAACAGTATCACATACCATAAGAGATGCCATATCTTTCCTTGGACGACTTCTCCGAATCCAAGACACACAAGGAATCTCGACATCAGATCCTCCAAGAGAGGCGAACCTCGTGCCACATGTTCTCACCTCTGAAAAAGTATTTCTAGCAGGCCTGACATGTGATGTTGAAGAAACATGTCCAAGTTCCATGTTTTTATTAGATACTGGCAACCTAGGACTGTGCTCTTTAGATTCATTTTCAGAGAGCTCTTCAATATATCTCTTTGTAGGTCTCCTAATTCTTTTTGCAGCTCTCTGTTCTTTCTGATTAGTCATATCTTCCAATCCATATTCTGTATTTTGATTTCTCAATCTTATTTCAGAAACAACTTGTTTATCATCAATTCCACAAGCATTTACAGCAGACGAATCCTTAAAGTTGATATCCTCTTCTTCAGTCATATTTTCCGAAGAAATTAAGGACGCAACATTCATATTTCCAGAACTTTCTTCAACAAATTTTCTAACTATTTTGTTATCTTTAATAACGAAAGTTGTTGCTGAAACATCACATGAGTTGGTTAAACTCATGGCAATCCTCCTTTTCAGCCACTGTTTATCTTTCACAGTAGTTTCTCGACCAAAAGTTACCTTAAACAGTTCATGAAGTTCTCTGATTGATAGCTTGTCCAAGCATATTTCTCCGTCTGACATTGAAAGGTCAGGCTTCAAATTGGAATGGACAGCAGAAGCAGATGACCCACTTTCCATTACTCCTTCTGAAGGTCTAGAACACTGATCCATACTCCCAGATTGATTGCTATGAGTATAATTTAAACTCGACGCTATAGAAGGAATTTCCTGGTAGGGAGTTTCAGATTGAACCTTCCCATCCGTGACAAGACATTTATCAGCTGAACACTGGCTGTCTACATTTACATGAGAATGAACAGGTGATCCACATGATATGCGTTGTTTCTCCTCTTCTTTGACCTTTTGCAAAATCTGCTCAATGTACTACAAGAAATTTTAGAGGTCAAGAAGGACCCCTTGGAAACAAAATATTGAAAATACCACAACTTGAAGCAATGATTCAGGGAAGGGGGGACCATACATTATTAAGAAAATATGGGGCAATTAATCACTTCCTAGATGAAAACCACATACAATATCGTAAAGGATAAAAAAACCAAAGGTAAAAGACTCATGTGCAAAGTTAAATAAACATATCCAAACATAAATGTTTGTCATAGTTCTACCAATCTAAAGTGTCATCAATTATTCAATGCAACAATTCTTAATTGGACAGACCTAATCCAGTTGTTGTCATATGTAGAAACACATTATTTAAGCTACATCTTACTGCATTACATATACAAGGTAAACTTGTGAATTTCTTTACTTTTCTGATAGAAGAAGAAATTTTATCAGTTAATAATGAAGACAATTACAACAGGAAAAAAATAAACACATTGGCACTGCATGATTAACATGGGTGAAGGAGAATCTAGGAACTAATATCTTCAGAATCAGAATATGCATGCCATAACTACAGATATATAAAAGGATTACAATACCTGAGAATACATCTCAGACCCACCACATCTACTCTAAAGAAAGTGCAAACGTATTTATACCAAGAAAAAGCTTGCCATTATGACTACACAAATGTTTAAAGCTCATTTAAGTAATTAATATGCCATCACCTGATTTCACAATTAACAACGGATATAAAACATAAAACATCTTTATTAAGCATGCTGTAACAAGAAGAAAATACCATGTTGGACAGACCAACTTTTTCATCCATTCAAACAGAATCACAATAGATCAAATCATAGTTTGAGAATTTAGTTCTTATTTTCCCTAATGTTGAAATCCTTAGGAAAGGAATGAGAGAAAACAAAAGAGATCCAATTACCTGTAATTTTGCATTTAGTTTCCCCAAATCAGCCTCTGTGGAGCCTAATTGTTAAACACCACGGCATTAGTAGAAAGAAAATAAGAGAAAAAATAACCTTGAAAGGGAAAGGAATAGGTTAACAATCATGGCATTTGCCTAAACTTTAAAAAAAGTATGACCATATAACCAACAAGAACATTAAGAGTTCATCAACATTTAAAATTAGATAATAGGCATTATACCCTTTAAAGTTACAAACAAGCTAATAATTTCAGGGAACAAAAACAACTTAGAGCAATGTCATAGTGAAACAAAGTCTCAAGCCTTCAACAGCTTTACTCCCAGAAATCGTTGACCCTAAATTATGCATTTTAAAAACAGAGACTGTTTATAAAATTTAAAAGACTGAAGACATCAACACAAATTTTGGTCTAGAGAACAACTAAAAAATAAATAAATAGATAACACTCAAATCCATTTAGCAGAGATAAAGCTGCAGTAAAACAGCCAAGAAATCCCATGATATAGTCTGATGTAACCACTACTACAGATGCTATTGCTTTGACATGGCATTCAACATGTTGAGAAGCAATTGTGACAATGAAAGATTGAGTATGCACCTTCCGAGCACTCCAATCGAAGCTTCCCAGAAGATGATCTTTCAATCGATATGCATTCTAAACTCTGTCCAGTGTCAGCAACAACATGCATTTCACTGTTTTCATACTCAAGAAAATCCCCCACCTCCATTACTTCATCATCTGTTGCAGGCACTAACCTTCCATCACCTTCAACCTAAAGATTATATCAGATTGACAACTGCTTGAATTATGAATATAGCCTGAACAAAAGTATAAATAACAACAGAAAATGTAGCACAAATAATAAAAAGTTTACTTATGAATAAACTTTCCCTTTACTTTGATCTAATCAAACTAAATGTTAACACAAAGTCGCATTCCATTTTCAACTTTCTAAATTTTCATTTCAGCCATTACAGAAGATTATGGAAAGTGAGGTAATTTCCTTATATAAAAAAAGTGTCATCAAAGGAAATTAATTTATGGAACAACTAAGCTACAAAAGATAGATGGGAAACTGTCAGGAATTTTGTTAGTTTGCAGGGAAGATGGCTGACCACTTCTGGAAAAGACAAAAAAGTATCAAGGCATTATAAATGCTATAGCAAATAATAGGAAATAAAAAAGTGAGGCAGGTAGAACAACAATCATTCATGCTGATTAAAAGGTGTACATATAGGGTTGGCACAAAAATTCCACCTTTGAATAAATCGAAGACAGACCAAATACTGAACACTTCCGGGACAATGTTTAAGTTTTTAGTCTAATAAACAGGATAATTATAAGGCTAAAAAATAGCATTATAACTATTAAAAGCATGCTAAGCTGAAAAAACACTAAGGTTCAATGGCAACTCATTCCATCTTGATTTGCTGTCATCAAAGCATCAAACAAAAAAACCTTAAACACTTCTATATCCCAATGAGAAACTAAAAATTCAACGAAAAATTAAACATCTACCCGAACAAGCTTGTATACAATTGGGTTAGAAATTTGCTTCGGTGAAGACAAAGCAGAACTGCTTCTGTCAAGTCCACTGTCTTCAAACTTCCCATCATCATTATCTTCAATTCCAACCACAGTTTCCATGAAGTATCAAGCACATGCACATCAAGTACACAAACTGCAAAACCCAAAAAAAAAAGAAAGAAGAAAACGAGTTACAGATAAATTCACTATTTGAACAAATCAACTCAAACCCAGATAACATAACCTGAAAATTGCCCCAGTAAACACCTTAAACCTTCAAAAATCAAAACTTTACCAAGACAAACGGTGCTCCAGAAGAAAAAACGACCAATTAAACACACAGAACCGCACACACAACAAAAATGAAACCCCAAATTACTAACACCACAAAATATTTCACAAGCAAAGAAATGCACAATTGGGGTCAGTGAAAAACTAAATTAAAAGCAACCCACGTGATAAAAATTGGAAATTGGACTCACCATAAGGTAGAAAACGATTAGACTCAGTAACTGAAGCAGCAGAACCCCACTCAGTGAACGAGTTGAAAAATGGATTAAATCCTCTTCCGGGATGACGAATCGTCTATCAGAAACTTCTTCGATAAGTAAAAGAGAAATGAAATTGAACACAGTGGATTGGTTATTTTCTTTTTTTAACTGGAATATAATTTAATTTAATTTCGCAATTAATTGTGTGCGTTGAGAGAGAGTGGAGAGTGGTAGTCTGTGTGTGGGTTTAGGTTTGCTTTTCGATCACGCTGCGGTGAGTGAGTCAGTTGAGTTTCGGATTCCAAAATTGTTTTCTGAAGTGAATTGAATTTGGAATGTAGAATCCGGATTTTTATTTTGTTTTGGACTCTCTCTGTCTCTGCGACTGTCTCTGCACAGCTCTCAAAAAACATATCTTGAAAAGGTTTATTTCGTTTTTGGATGAAAAAATGGTTTCTTTCATTGTTTATCAACCCATAGTTTTCCACTTTTTTTATTCATTCATGTCTTCAGTTTCAAATAATTTCATTTTCCTTCACATTGAAACTGAGACTAAAACATGTTTTATGGATCTTGAATATGATTTCTATCATTATAAGGGACATTGTATATACAACTTAGTAATTTTTAAGTTAATTAATAACAGTTTTAAAGAAATATGCATGAAAATTAAAAGTCAAGAATTTTAAAGAACAAAATTGAATTATATTTTGTAATATCTATATAAACTAAAAACTGTGTAATTATTTTCAAAACATATTAACTTTCAATTTTTTTTTATATGGACTGTTCTGGTATTTTTGGTTTCTTTTCACTATCTCAACTATGTCAGTTAAATTATTCAAGTGGTTTAATAAATTGTGTTTTGTACTGTTATTTAAATTTAAATATATCCATATTTTTATTATTATATTATTATTCTTCTTGTTATATTATTATTATTTCCTATTACTTATATTTTTTTCATGAAAAAAGTTAAAAAAAAGGTTAAATTATTGTAACGATTATCATTTTATTTTGACTATTAATATTTTTGAAAATATGTGAATTGACTTATACAGATACTTTTTATTAAAATGTAAGGGTGAAGTAATGCGCATTCATTACACTCGGTAAACAAATAACATAAATGACAAAAAGTAAAATATATATATATATATATATATATATATATATATATATATATATATATATATATATATATATATATTCTTGTTAAGGTACTCCTATGATTAAAATAAAGGCAAATAAACGCGTGAATACAATTTACAAGCATTAATATAATGTTTACTGCTATTGTGAAATATCATTAATAATTAATTTAAAATATAATAATGAGTAAGTAACTATTACTACAAAATTTATGGAATATATATTAAGATTGGAAAGCTATGTTTATATAATATATATATATATATATATATATATATATATATATATATATATATATATATATATATATATTTATATTTATATTTGTGTATATATGTACATATTTTAATACTAACTGATTTGTTAAGTTCATTCCTTTGTTTTAAATTTATTATTTTCAATCGTTTTAAATTTAATAATATAGCTAAAAATGAATTTACTATTAATCATAAAATATATTTTAAACTAACCATTTTTACCACTTTTAAAAAGTATAATATATAATTGAATCTAAGTATTCATGTAATGACATTAATAAGTAAAAAAAATTGACTTCTTTCTGATTGTTCCAGTCATTATATTATATTATATAACAATTAGGAAAAGTCAACAAATGTTAAAATAGCGTACAAGAACTAATATATATATATATATATATATATATATATATATATATATATATATATATATATATATATATATATAATAATTTTAGATTGTATTTAAGTTTCATGTAATTATTATTATTATTATTATTAATTTTTAAATTTAATGTTATATTGAAAATTTTTCTTTTTCATAATTGAATTTAAATCTCTTTGTTATCTTATAGTTTTATCATTGTGCAATTTTAAAGTAGAAAAATAAGTTACACATTCAATCTCCACTTTCATTGGCTTTGTGGTCAATTTAACATAAATTATTGGCCTAAATCTAGATAACGACATAGAGAGGTGGAAATACATTAAGTCCGGTAACTTTTTGGAGAATTTAAACCCTTATTACTTTGAGTAAACCTGGGAAAGTGATTGAATGAATTTGAGATAATTTCAAGGTAAAACTTTTGTTATTTATTTGAGTGAATTTTGGAAGTAGGTAAGAATGGATTTAGAAATAAATTTTTTTAATCTGTCACATCAATCAAATCTTACACTAATTCTCATAAATTTTACTTTTAAATTCATTCTCACTTACCTCCAAAATCTACTCAAATAAACAACAAAAAATTTATCTTCAAATTCTCTCAAATTCATTCAATCATTTTCCTTCAAATTCATTCAAGTGAATATAGTCTAAATATGATATTTGTTAAAAAAACAAATATAACTATAAAAAAATACCTTTTTTATCAACAAAAAGAATATGAAAAAACAAATGACGCGGTAAAAAAAGTTTCATTGGAAAAAAATTGATAAATAAAACAAAATTTATCAAAAATATAATTGTAATAATATATGTTAATAAAGTTTGTTGTTAATTTAAATATTTTATTGTCAATAAATATTACTGTTAGTAAAATAGGTTCTACAGTCTTTGTTTTAGGTTTTTATCATCTCATTATAAAATTTGTTGAAAATGATTTTTTTTAAAATTCTCACTAACTGAGTTTTTGTTTAATTACTCGTCTGATTTCTATTCTCATCTAAAAATATTAAGTTGATATTTTAATTTCAATTTAATCTCGATCACCGAAAATTAATGTAATTTGGTTCTTATTTAATGATGTAATTAACATAATTACAGTGTCAACGTTGATAAAAATTATTGATCTATTTCAAAAAGTTTAACGAGAAATATCAAATTTCATCAAGTTTTCACAAATTAATATTAAATTGCATTAGTTTTTTAAATCTAGATCAAATTGAAATTAAAAGAACTAGGTGACCAATTTCACATTTTTAAAGAAAAACAGATATTACATAACTAATTAAACCTTCAATTTTTTGAAAAGTTAATTAGCAAATTTATTAGTAATGTAATATACTATTAGCTTGTAAACAAATCATCAATGGAATCGATTAGTTGTTAAATAAATTGGTTAGTCATGAATCAGTACAATTAATTTTAATGTTGATTAACTTAGAGATAAAGTGTAATTACTTATAATTGGATAGTGATTAAGCTATTGTTAATTAACAGTTCACTCCAAAACCTATAAATACAGGTTTGAAAAAAAGAATAGATAATTTGTATTTATTGTGCCATTACTTTTTAATTGTCAACAAACTGACTTTAATATCAAAATACTTTCTTTAAATATTTTTCAAGCGATTTGAATGAACAGTTGGACCAAGAATTCGAACATTGGACCAAAAACTCGTATTGGACAACTTTGAGACTTCGAACGACTCACCAGAGCTTAGATCATTGACTTCAGTTCTATATCCAAAATAATTATTTTATTAATTTCATCTTTTAGGTGTTTATTTATTTAAATTATTTTAAACTTAATTATTTTTAATTAAAAAATATCTACATAATAAATAAAAACCATTTATAATAAAATTTAAAAATATATATTTAATTTTATAATTTAAAAACAACAATAATAATTTTATTATCTTTTATTATCAGAAAGAAACGCAATGTCTTTTCACTAATATTAATAATGAAAATAACTGATTGAAAGAGGCAACAAAATTTGTAAAAGTTATTCCTACTCTTTTTGGTCTTATAAATGCTTGAAAAGAGAAATAACTCCTAAAATATATATGGTAATTGAGGAAGCTTCTTTTTTTTTTTTTTCTGCATCCGTATATCTCATAACAATTCGTTTGAAATTTATTGACAAATATTTTTTTCTTTAATCGATATCAATTGTGAAAAAGACATTTTTCTGTCTGAAATAAATCCAAGCATTATTCACACCAATTGCTTCTACTAGTTTTTGTCTCATCTTTCCTTATTCTGCTCTAGATTGATTATCAATATTTTACGGGGTCAATATATTAAACACTTATTTGGATATACTATAAATATTTATAAAATAAAAATAAAAGACCATTAGTTCATTTTTTAAATGAAAAAAAATTAATTATTAATATGTTAGAAAAGTACAATATATTATTATTGATTATTATTATTATTATTATTAATTTTTTCTTTTTCATAATTGACTTAAATCTCTTTGTTATCCTATAGTTTTATCATTGTGCAATTTTAAAATAGAAAAATAACTCACCCATTTAATCTCCACTCTCATTAGGTTTGCAGTTAATTTAACATAAACTACCGACCTAATATCTAGATAGCGACACAGAGAGGTGGAAATATAAGTAGGTAAATTTTGAAGAACTTTAGTATGATCTTGGTTGAAAAAACAAATATAACTATAAAAAGTACATTTTTATCAAAAAAAGAATATGAAAAAAAAATGTCCTGTAAAAGTACATTAATTGAATTATTTCATTGAAAAATAAATTGATAAATAAAACAAAATTTATCAAAAAAATATTTGTAATAATAATATATGTTAATAAAGTTTGTTGTTAATTTAAATATTTTATTATCAATAGATATTACTATTAGTAAAATAGGTTCTAAAGTCTTTGTTTTAGGTTTTTATCATCTCATGATAAAATTTGTTGAAAATGATTTTTTTTTAATTCTCACTAACTGAAATTTTGTTTAATTACTCATTTATTCGTATTTTCATCTAAAAATATTAAGTTGATCTTTTACTTTCTTTTAATTTCAATTTAATCTAATAAGTGAAAATTAATGTAATTTAGTTCTGATTTATTGATGTAATTAACATAATTATAATGTTAATGTTGATAAAAATTATTGATCTCTTTAAAAAGTTTGACGAAAAATATCAAATTTTATTAAGTTTTCACAAATTAATATTAAATTACGTTAATTTTCACAAATAAAAAAAATTAGATGACCAATTTCACATTTTTGAACAAAAACAAAGATTAAATAACTAATTAAACTTCAATTTTTTAAAAATTTATTAACAAATTTATTGGTAATCTATGATTAGCCGTAAACAAATAATCAGTTAGATCGGTTAGCTAGTGAACAAATTGGTTGTCATGAATCAGTATGATTAATTTTAATGTTTATCAATTTAGAGGTAAATTGTGATTATTTATAATTACGTGATGATTAATTTATTGTTAATTAATAATTTAGTTCAAAATATATAAATACATATTTGAGATAAGAATCAATGTACTCCTATAAATATCCTCAAAACGGTTTGAACGAACAGTTGAACCTAGAATTCGAACATAAGACAACTCACTAGAGCTTAGATCATTAACTTCGATCTTATACTTGAAACAATTATCTTTTTATTTTTTAGGTGTTTATTTTTTTAAATTTAACCATTTTTTATTTAATTATTTTAAACTTAATTATTTTTAATTAAAAAATATCCACACAATAAATAAAAACTATTTATAATAAAATTTTAAAAAATTATATTTAGTTTTCTAATTTTAAAAACAACAATAATAGTTTTATTATTTTTTATTATCAGAAAGAAAAATAATGTCTTTTCACTAATATTAATAATGAAAATAACTGATTGAAAGAGGCAAAATATTTTTTAAAATTTATTCCTATGCTTTTTGGTCTTATAAATGCTTTGAAAGAGAAATAACTGCTAAAATATATATGGTAATCCAGGAAGCTTCTTTTTTCTTTTTCTGCATCAGTTCTCATAACAATTCGTTTGAAATTTCTTGACAATTTTTTTTTTCTTTAATCGATATCAATTGTGGAAAAGACATTTTTCTGTCTGAAATAAATCTTAGCATTATCCACACCAATTTGCTTCTACTAGTTTTTGTCTTATCTTTCTTTCTTCTTCTCTTGATTGATTATCAATATTTGACGTGGTCAATATATTAAACACTTATTTGGATAAACTTTACTGTAAATATTTATAAAATAAAAAACCATTAGTTCATTTTTCAAATGAATAAAAATTAATTTTTAATATGTTAGGAAAGTACAATCATTGTTTATTTGTAAAAATTTTAGAAAAATGATATTTTAAAAAAATAAACAGTTTAATAAAACTCGATTATTATAATATTATTTATTAATATGGATAGAAATTATTTCTTTAAAGTCATATTATTTAATAATTGAGTCTTGATTCTTTAATTTAGATCAATTAATTTTTTTCCGTATAAGTTGAGTTTCATTTTTTTTTTCTTTACATGTATCTTTTTAATAATTTTAAAAAAGTGATCATAACGATATTTTCTAATCATTTTTATGATATTTTTATGTGTAGATAAATATATGTAAGTTGGAAAGAATTTAACTAGTTATTGTCAATTGTTGGTAAGTAAGGAAAACTAAATGTACAATTTTTAAGTTATATATATCTTCAAATTTCTAATTTTATGATTATATGGTAAATTGACTAAATGATTGATCTCTCTAACGAGTGTGATATGTTGAATTTTGGGGAGGTTCTTATACTGACTAAATTGATTATATGTTAAAATATGAAAAAGTTATCTAGTTGATGTTGCAGATGAAATTGTTGAGTTAATGAAAATTATGTAATTTGATGATACTGATAAAATTGATGTTTTGGCATCTATGATTGTTATTGGAATAATTTTGCAGTGCTGAAATCACATATATATACAAAATTATGTAGACTCGTTAGGTGAGAATATATTTACTAGATGAAAATTAGTCGGAAAAGTGTAGACTTGATTGTCGTTAAGTACAAATATGGTTACTGGATAAAATCAGAGTGAGATAGTTTCTCACTTTATTGTCCCTTAATGAGGATATACTTATTAAGCGAACTCAAAGTCAAAGAATTCAATAATTTTATAGTAGTTGGACGAGACTAGTTTTGTTGGGTGTTGTATAGAAAGAGTTTAAACATACGAAATTGAGTGATAATAATAAATTATCATTTAGATGATTTTGGTTATATATATATATATATATATATATATATATATATATATATATATATATTAACCAGGAAATTTTTAAGAATCAATTAAATGATTTTTTAGTGATTTTTGTAAAGATTCTAGTTTAATGTTAATGAATAATAAAATATAAAATCAAATATTACAAAAAAGTAAAAAAAATGATTAACATATATATATTTTTTTCCAATATCGTATTTTTATAAGTTTTATTCCGCAAAGGAAAAAAAATTAAACACAATTTTATTATTTATGTTCTATTTTTTTATATATTTTGTTTTATTTTTTAAGAAAAAAATAATTCTTTCTTGTAATTTTCTTCGTATTTTCCTTTTAAGAAAAAAAAACTATCTTCATATTTTCCTTTTCTAGGTTTCTAGATATATTGTGGCTGACAATTGCTTTTTATATTGCAAAGGGGTAGAGCGTCGAAGAAGTTAGGATGCACTGTGTAGTCAATCCAATGTCTTTTCTGGTTTCTCATAAAATCAAATACGTTGCATTCATTTGTCTCGTGTTTGTAACATCTTCTACATCTTCCAATGACACTTCTCAAATAAAGTACGATGTATTTGTTAGCTTCAGAGGTGAAGATGTCCGTAGAGGTTTCCTTAGCCATTTGATCGAGGCATTTTCTCAGAAGCAAATCGCTTTCTTCGTAGATGATAGCATTCAAAAAGGGGAAGAACTATCTGAAGCCCTATTTGGAGCAATTGAAGAATCATATATTTCTTTGGTTATATTTTCAGAAAACTATGCTTCTTCAAGATGGTGTTTGTCAGAACTTGAGAAAATCTTGGAGTGCAGGAGAGAAAATGGACAAACTGTAGTGCCTATTTTCTACAAAGTTGACCCCTCAGACATACGACATCAACGGAGGACTTATGGAGATGCCTTTGTCAAACACGAAAAAAACTATTCCTTGACTACTGTGCAAACCTGGCGATCAGCTTTGAGTGAATCTGCTAATCTATCAGGATTTCATTTATCCCAATTTCTGTGAGTTTTTTACTCCCTATCATGGTTTGAGATATCTAAAGAAAAATGCTATTTCAAACAAAATCTTTTATGTTTACAGACCGGAATTTTTGTTTCTCTTTCTCTTATGCTTGATTATTTTGAGTTTCTCATAACTTCTTTTTGTTGCACAGAGATGAAGCTGAACTTGTTAAAAAGATTGTTAAATCTGTCTGGAGGACGTTGAATCATGTTCACCAAGTTAACTCCAAAGGGCTTGTTGGAATTGGTAAACGAATAGCACAAGTTGAATCATTGCTGCAATTAGAAACAAAAGATGTTCGCATGATTGGAATTTGGGGCATGGGAGGTATTGGTAAGACAACTATTGCGCAAGAAGTATATAATAAACTGTGTTTTAAATATGATAGTTGTTGTTTTCTGGCTAACATAAGGGAGGAGTCATGGAGACATGGAATAAACTCTTTGAAGGAAAAGCTTTTTTCAACATTATTAAGAGAAGAACATTTGAAAATTGGCAGACCTTTTGGGTTCCAGAAGTTAGTTGAGAGAAGACTTCATCGGATGAAAGTTCTTATTATTCTCGATGATGTCGGTGACGCAGAGCAACTAGAAAATTTAGCCAGAACAGATTGGTTTGGATCTGGTAGTAGAATCATTGTGACAACCAGAGATAAACAGGTGCTTGCTGAGGAGTCTGCCAGTGTATACCATGTTGAAGCCTTAAACTTTGATGAATCTTTGCGACTTTTCAATTTAAATGCCTTTAAGCAAAATCATATAGAGACAGAGTACGAGGAGCTGTCAAAGAAAGCAGTTGATTACGCCAAAGGCATTCCGTTTGTTCTTAAAGTTCTGGGTCACCGTCTTCATGGGAAAGACAAAGAGACATGGGAAAGTGAATTAGAAAGACAAGAAGTGCACAACAAAAAGGTTCATGATATTATTAAATCGAGTTACTATGATCTTGAGGAGGATGAAAAGAGGATATTTTTGGATATTGCATTTTTTTTTATGGGCAGCAACTGCAGGTAAAGTACATAGATTTTTTATTGAAAGATCGTGATTATTCAGTGGTTGCAGGATTGGAAAGGTTGAAGGATAAAGCTTTTATCAGTATTTCTCAAGAAAATACTGTATCAATGCATGACATCATACAAGAAACTGCTTGGCAGATTGCTGGCGAAGAATCCATTGAAAATCCCAGAAGAAGCCAGATTCGACTATTTGTCCCAGATGACATTTATGATGTACTAACACACAACGAGGTAATAGAGAAAATAACACAGAAGAATTGGATATTTTGGGGGAAAATATTTTATACTGATGTTTACAGATTTTCTATTATTATTCTTGCAGGGTAACGAGGCTATCAGAAGCATAGTGGTCAACTTGTTGAGAATCAAGCAACTACATTTGAAGCCACAAGTATTTACTAAGATGAGCAAGCTCCACTTTCTAAATATTTACACTGCAGGAACTCGTGATACTCGCTTCTACGAACGGTGGGGCTTGTATCTTCATCAAGGGCTCGAATCCCTGCCGAATGAGCTAAGATATCTTGGTTGGATGCATTATCCTTTGGAATCTTTGCCTTCAAACTTTTCTGCAGAAAATCTAGTTGAGTTGCACTTGCCATACAGCCGGGTGAAAAAACTATGGCATAAAGTGCCGGTAAATATTATATATATTTATAACTTTTAATCTAAAATTAAAATTAGCCCATGTCATGTCTTCAATAATCTGTTTGTTTCAACTGCTACAGGATCTTGTGAATTTAAAGGTCCTTATGCTGTATTCATCCTCGAACATAAAGGAGCTGCCAGACTTTTCAAAGGCCCCAAACCTTGAAGTAATAGATCTTCGATCCTGTGTAGGGTTGACTAGTGTTCATCCATCAGTTTTCTCTCTCAAGAAGCTTGAGAAATTAGATTTGGATGAATGCAGATCCCTTACAAGCCTTCGAAGCAATGTCAAAATGGAATCCCTTCGTTACCTCTCCCTCTTTAAATGCATGGAACTAAAAGATTTCTCGGTGACCTCAAAGAATATGATAATGTTGAATTTAGAAAAGACAGATATCAAGCAACTCCCTTCATCTTTTGGATCTCAAAGCAAGCTTGAACACTTAAATCTAAAGTTCTCTTCCATTGAGCGCTTGCCTGCAGACATGAAAGATCTTAAAGGGTTGCAACATCTCGATCTACGATACTGTAGGAATCTTAGCTTCCTACCAGAGCTTCCTCCATCTATTGAAACACTAGATTGCCGAGAATGCGTGTCATTGGGGAGCGTAGCATTCCCTTCTATTGCTGAACAATGGAAAGAAAATAAGAAAAAGGCTGTCTTTTGGAACTGCTTGAACTTGGATGAACGTTCACTCAAGGCCATTGAGACGAATGCGCGAATTAACATGGTGAAATTTGCACACCGGCATTTGTCTACATCTGGTGATGCTCACGCTATTTATGTGTACCCAGGAAGCCAGGTTCCAGAATGGTTGACGCATAAGACCACACATGATGATGATGATTATGATGACGATGGTGATGATTGCATAACTTTTGCTCCAAATCCTTCTCACCTGGGCTACATTTTTTGCTTGATTTTACCGGCAGTGCAGTATTCGGAAAGGGTTTTGAAATTGACGGTCAGTACTGAAGGTGAAGATGAAGGTGACAGTATGATTGTGTACTTAGACAGACCACGTCATACTATTAAGTCGGATCACGTGTATCTGATGTACAACGAAGCATTATCTCGCTTTCTAACCAGTCGTGCCAAACAGCAACCAATGCTAAAAATTAAGGTTACAGTAGCAACACTAACATTCTCATCAACATACACGGAGGTGCAGTTAAGAGGGTTTGGGGTTAGCACAATCAGCAATCTTCTTCAGAAACGACAATTGTATGATACTCCTATTCCAAAGGAACATTCTGAAGTCTGTCCAGATGCTCTGTGGAATAGATGAGAGGGAAGAGAATATATTACAGAAGGAGGTATATATATATATATATATATATATATATATATATATATATATATATATATATATATATATATATATATATATATATATATATATATATATATATATAATGTATACATAAATAATTTCGAATTGCTTGGCCTTTTCTTATAGTTTTTGGACTTTCTGTGTGGTTGTTTTTTCCTGGGACATATTAATATTTGTGTTTGAAGATTAGTGGAATGTGCCCATTTATTTTTTTTTATTTTATCTTTTGTAAATTTAAATTGTTTTGACTGGGATTTTTGTTCAAGTCCAGAAGATTAATTAGCAGGCCACACAGGAAAGAAAGAAGATATATGTAAAATATCTAATAATAGTATTTTAAAAGTTATAGTAGTTTAAAAATAGTGAGACTCAGTTATTTTAATACTAAATGATTTATTTATAAATAGTATTGTTATAAACGAGCTTCATTATCATTTCTTAAAATAATTTTTCTAGAACTCTTTATCTTCTCTTTAGGAGTTAAGCTTCATTATCATTTCTTAAAATAATTTTTCTAGAACTCTTTATCTTCTCTTTAGGAGTTTTAACTCCTGAACCATCTCTTTGACGATCAATAGGTACCTAATCGACTATGGCAACAAAGACTACATTTCTACCTGATCAGTTCTTTGTTTAGAACGAAAGTTCCTCTTTTTCTTTTTTATTATCTGTTGATGATGATGCTTAGGAAACTCCGATGCATGTTCATTGATGTTCATTTCTTGGTTCTTTGTCAATTTGTTGTGTCAATGACTCTTTCCGTTTCCAATTTGATGCTTTATAGGTGTCTTTAGAAATTTTTTGCGTTTCAAGCAATCAGTGAGACATCTTTAGAGTTGGACAACTCCTTGTGAGGTAAGAGAAGCTAGATCTTGTATTAGAGTTATGTTTGTTGTGTGAATCTAGTATATCTATGTATGATAAGGTAAATTAGATATAATCGTAATGATTGTTTGTGTAATGTTTGTGTTTAAATGATAATAAATGGTAGTATGATGTTTGAATATTTGAGACTTGTTAGAGGTGTTGTTAGATTGAAACCTGTTAAGGAAACAAAGGGATAGTGCTATGTTGAAGTTTTAGGATGTTTTAGTGTAAAAATGAGGTTTTGAGTACTGAGAATTTGATATGAGGGGTATGAACTGTTTTCGGAAATTTGAGGTTTGTTAATAGACCAATTATGACTTGTCAAGGCATCTAAATCAGTAAAATCTGGTGTGAAAGTGTTAGTTCAGAATAGGGTGATTTATTATGTATTTTTAGTTCAATTTTGGAGGTTTTAAGTGTTGGAAAATGGAAGTAGGATGGCTGGAAGGAATATGAGATGTTGGGGTGTGTTATCAAGTGTATGTAGACTTGGTTATGCAATTGATGGACTGAGATGTGGACTAGGAAGTGTAAAATTGAGTTTGGGTAGTTTAGAGGAGTGATTTTGGTTCAAGGGGTCAATTTGAGTTACAATGGTGTTTTCTGAAGTTTCTCAGAGTTTGTAGGGTCCTAGGGGTCTTTAGAAGTTAGGGGTAACGTGTTCAAAGACTAATTATTAGTGTTTGTGCATCTATCATGGCGCTGAGCACCCAAACAGAGCGCTGAACGTCCCAATTCCAGTGGCTTTAGTGTTAAGGGGCAATTTTCTGGCATTGAGTGCCACATTCTAGTGGCTATGGTGCTGAAGGGTAGTTTTCTGGCACTGAGTGCCACATTCTAGTGACTCTGCTACTAAGGGGTAGTTTATGGCGTTGAGAGGTAGCTTTCTGGCACTAAGGGATAGTTTTCTAGGATTGAGGGGTAATTTTTCTATGGTGAGCTTTTGAGTTTCTTTCTTTTATATTTTTGTGAATAATGATTATATTGATGATTTAATATGTGTTTTATGAAAGGTTTGAATGAGTTATGAATGCGTTTATAATTGAATTAAGTGTGGTTTGAAAATAATTTCTAAGGTGAAATTCTTATTGAAGGTTTCAAAGTGGTGATATAAGTTTCAAAGGTGGAGCTTGTTGGTGCGGTTCAAGTGTTGTTAGAATGAATGCAAGTAGCCCAATCTTGAGAATTTTTCTGACACTCTAATAGTCATACATTCTCAAATAGAGAGGTTTGACGCATGTGGTGAGAGTAGCAGGAAGTCTTAGTCTAGGTGCTTCTAATATGGCCTACGACGCGGTACAAACTAACCTTGTGATGTATGGTAGGGTGAAACCCATTTGGCAAGGGCTTTGGAAAGTAGTAAAGGTCACCACAAGTTCATAACCCACCATAACTCGACAGTTATTCTAAGTCCGGACAGTCAGTCTAGGTCCTTACATACTAAGATGTATGTTATATATATATATATATATATATATATATATATATATATATATATATATATATATATATATATATATATATATATATATATGATTCATGTATGCTATGTTATAAATGTTATATGACTTTTCTTGTATTTAGCTTATCCTTGCTTTTGTTTTTGTTTGTGTATATGTTATTTTTCTCTTTTGGATGATCACCTAAGTGGTGTAAGTTTAGAGAGACAATCTGTTCAGTTATTCCAGCAAGAGGTGAGGGTGGAGCAAAAGGATTGTTAGATGGTTCCATAGAAGTAGATCCCTTGTCTTTTGTATGTTTGTTTTTATCTAGTGGTTATATTATTGTATATATAAAATTTTATTTTAGTAGTTTTATACTATTAAAATGTGATGTTACCACATATAGGCACACACACACACACAGACACACATACAGACACACACACACAGACACACATACACACACAGACACACACACAGACACACACACAGACACACAAACACAGACAGACAAAGATAGACACAGACACACACAGACAGACACAGACACAGACACACACAGAGACTAGGGATGGCAACGGGTCGGGTTGGGCACAGATAGTGTCTACCCATACCCGACCCGACAAAAAAATTGACCCGCTACCCGCACGGATACCCGCTTAAAAACTATCCGTGGATAGTTTAGAACCCGCGGATACTCGCAAATATTTAAAAATATATATTTTTATAAATTATTAAAATAAAATTACAAAAAATATATAAAATATAATAAAAATTTAATTAAATATACATTAAGTTTTAATTTTAATTAAATTTAATCTTATAAAATATAAACTAATGTTAATTTTGATTTAATTTAACTTAATAAAATATAAATTTAATTTTTATTTTTATTTTTTGCGGGTAGCGGATATCCGCGGGTACGAATAGTATAATACCCGCACCCGACCCGTTTATAAGCAGGTATTAAAATACCCGCTACCCGCGGGTAGTAAATATCCGCGGATACTAACTATGTGTCGCGGATATCCGTGGGCGCGAATTTTTTTGCCATCCCTAACACAGACACACACACACACACACAAACACACACAGAGACACACACACACACAAAAACACACACAGACACACACACATACACACACACACACACAAATACACACACACAAACACACACACACACAAACACACACACATACACACACACATACACATACACACAGACACACACAGACAAACACACAGACATAGACACAAACACACACAGACACAAACACACACACACACACACACAGACACACACACAGAGACACATACACACACAGACACAGATACACACACACAGACACACACATACACACACACACAGAGAGACACACACACACATACAGACACACAAAAATACAGACACACACACAGACACATTTTTTTCTCACTTTATTTAATCAAATAGAATATTTTGTTAGTTGAAAAAGAAAAAAACAAGACTTAATTAATAAGATAGTTTTAAATTAAACCTTTAATGCTTTGATTCATTATTACTTAAAATCTTGGAATTGATTGAAAAAAATGAAATCAAAACATGGAAAAGATAGTTATAAGGATTAAAGAGTTAATGTCATTAATTCGTCCTACGTTATGTATTAAATACAAATTTTAATTTTTTATTATCCAATCTTAACTTTCATGCATAAGATTTTCTTATAAATATATACAAAAAAGAGTTTAAAAATAACTTTTTGAATTTTCTATTTCTTAAATAAGTTTAACAATTCTAAGAGTTAAATCAAACTGAACCATTTATAAGATGAGTTACAATGTCCAATAGGCTAATTGGTGTGTTTTGATAACAATAGTGTCGCAACCGGAATCGCGACGGGACGACGATTCAAAAAAGGAACGGGTTTTTGAAAGAGATTTAGGAGTCGCCACCATAGTTTATTATGGAAAACTACAGAAAAACCATAAAATAATAAGACACAGTCCACGAAAACCAGATTCTGGGTTCGAGAGTCGATTACGTGTAGGGAAGGTGTTAGCACCCTACAACGCCTGCCCTAAGGCAGTACCTTTAACTAAATGCACGAATATGATGAGGTTTTTAAAATGTTTAACTATCCCCTAAAATAAAACTCTAAATAAACAAAATATATTTTTTTAATTTTTTAGGCCCGACAAGGATTGACATTGCTCCTACGTATTCTCATTAAAATGAGAAATCAGGGTTACGTAGTTCTTTTGGAAACTGTGTTGAAAATTTCGTGTAGGAAATTGTTTGAGAATTTTGTTTGGAAATGATTTTGGATTTTTGGGAAGTGAACCTGACAAGGACTAGCCTTCCTCCTACGTATCTCCACTCTTGATGGAGAATCAAGGATCACGTAGTTCTGGCTTTAAACCTTGACATATCAAATAAATTTCTTTGGCATCTTCACTCTCGAGAAGCTTGATAACAAGATGCCCACCAATCTTCAACACTCATTTACCGTCGTCTGAACAAGAAGGGTCATCGTCAATTGGCTCCAAGTGAATTTTGTTGCCGAGAGCCAAATCCAAGGCACGCATCCCAAGCTCAAACGACAAGACCGCGTCTTTGGTAGTGATTCCGGAGATTAAGGGACACATATCGGAGAGTACCACCGAAAACCCTTTATCCTTGGGAGAAAGGGCTCTGAGCCGGTGGTGAGAGAGGGCGGTAACGTCAGCAGAGATGGTCTGAACCCTATAATCGCAGTGAAGAGGGGGAACCTTGACTTTTTTGGTGTCGACGCCGAGGACGGAGCCTCCGCCGTGGAAGGGTCCCAAGCTCTGACAAGCCACCTGGAGCCACCCTCCGGGAGCGCAACTGAGGTCGAGAACGGTGGCGCCACGGTTGATTATGTTGTGTTGCTTCTGAATCTGAAGAAGTTTGAAGGCTGAGCGAGCCACGTAGCCTAGCCGTTGAGCCTCCTTGTAGAAAAAATTCGCAGTTCCACCCACACCCATCTCCCCCTCCAACACACGCGTTGTCCTTCCCTCGACAAAACATTTTTTTTTACTAAAGACAAAATAGAATGTTCCAAACCTTTTTTTTCTTTCTTTTTTTTTTTGTTAATTACATTTAACCACATTAATTATATTAGAACAAAACTAAAAATAAAAATAAGAAGTAAAAACAAAGTTTAAAAATGAAAATTACGAAAGGAAAAGTAAAATAAAAATAGAATACTAAAAAAAAAATAAGAATAACATAAAAGAAAAGAAATGAAAATAACAGTGTAAATGAAAATGGGTAAAAAATAAAACATAAGACAATAGAATACGATAAAGCCAAAAGTCAATCCGGACGAAATTTGGTATTGACAAATACCAATCAAATATTTTTTTTTAAAGTGAAAGGATTAAAACATAATATCTTATTTAGTGATTATATATAATTTTACATACATATATAGTTTTTTATTGATATTTTTAAATTTTACATGAATTTAAAAGCTTTACTATGTTACTCAGTAAACTTCAAATGGATTTGTTTTGATATTGAAAATATTAAAACATTTGTTGAATTCAATATAATTAAAGAATGTTTGCCCGTTGAAATGCTTTATAAATTATAGAACCTCTCAGTCAAACACACTGATTAATAAATCAACGTTTCAGAGATATGAATGAATGAATGTCAGTCGAAAATAAGGAAAATAGAGCGTTGAAAAGTCAAAATATACATTAATTTGTATCGTGAATTGTCATACTCCTCACAGAAGAAAGTCAAGTAACAAAGCTACAGTCAATCCTTCTCTATTCTCATCCCAAACTATGCTAGTGTTCTTTTCTCCCTTTCAATGAAATTCTCTCTTCAAAGTTCTTGGCAGAGCGACTTTCATTATTCTATACCAATCTTCTGATACAAATATTAAAAGTCCCGACAAAGACAACAATGCAGAAAGTACAGAAAAATCTTGACAAAATTGGGACATTTGGAACATTATCACCAAATTTTACTTTTTGAACAAAACTGTGAAAGTCTGTAGTATTTATTACACTGATTCCAAAAGCTCTTAGCTTTAATGGTACGTACTTGGATGTGAGCGTTCGAGATGCCAATGCAACCTTAATTTTGATCCTTGGCTCATGTTTGGCACGACCGTTTAGGTATCGAGAACATGCCTGGTCATACATTAGATACACATGATCCGATGTAATACGATGTCTTGGTCTGTCCATGTACACATTGATATGGCTACCTTCACCACTAGTACTAATCTTAAATTCCAAAGCTGATCCCCCAAATGGGACTTCTGGAACAACAAAGCCAAAAATGAAGCCTATGTGTGAGGATTGTGGAGAAAGAACAGAAGAGAGATCAATAATCACGAAGTCATCATGTGTTGTCTTATGAGCCAGCCATTCTGGAACTTTACTTCCAGGATACACATACGTGCTTTGAGCATCCCCAAATAGGGAAAAATGTTGGTGTGCAAATTTCATCATGTTAATTTGTGCATTCAACTCAATAGCAGTGAGAGAAGGTTCATCCAATTTCAAGCAGTTCCAGAAAGCAACTCTTTTCTTATTTTCCTTCAGTTGTTCACCAGCAGTAGAAGGGAACGTTACAGTCTCAAGTGATATACATCCACGGGCATCTAGTGTTTCAAGTGATGCTGGAAGCTCTGGTAGAGTTCGAAGCTCTCTGCAATATCTTAGATCAAGATGTCGCAACCTTGTAAGATGCTTGATACTTGTTGGCAAGTGGTCAATGTAAGTGTATGCCAACCGTAGCTTTTGGAGGTTGCTTTGAAGTCCAAATGATGAAGGTAGTTGCTTGATTCCAGTGAGTTCTAAATTCAACTTTACCATATTCTTTGAGGTCACTGAGAAATCCTTCAGTGACATGCATCCATAGAGGGAGAGATAACGAAGAGAGTCCAAATGGACATTGCTTCGAAGGCTTCTAAGGGAAAGGCAGCCACCTAGATACAGTTTCTCAAGATTTCTAACAGAAAAAATTGATGAATGCACACTAGTCAGACGTACACAAAATCTGAGATCTATCACTTTAAGATTTGTGGCCTTTGAAAAATTTGGTAGCTCCTTTAGTCTTGTTGATGAATGCAGTATCAGGACCCTTAAGTTAACAAGATCCTGCAGCAATTAAACCAAATTAAGACAATATTAGATGAGCTAATGAAAGTGAGAAATTTTGGATTAGTTAACATTAATGAAGTAGTCCTTCTAGTTGTTCTGGTTTTAAATGAGTTCATATACCAGAAGTCCCTAATCCAATTTTTGTGGCAGGGTAGTAGAACCAGAAAGTTTTTTGTCAATTTTTTTCTAACTAGAGAGGACTAAAACTTAAATTAGACACATAATAAGTAGAGATACATAATACTTACCGGTGTTTCTTGCCAAACTTTTTTCAGTCGACTATTTGGTAAGTTCAATTCAACAAGATTTTCAGCAGAAAACTTTGAAGGCAAAGATTCCAAAGGATAATGGGTCCAACGAAGATATCTTAGTTCATTTGATAGAGATTCAAGCCCTTGTGGAAGATACAAGCCTCCTTGATCCCCGAGGCAACTACAAGACCCTTTACTATAAAAATCTAGAAAATGTAGTTTGCTCATCCTTGCAAACACTTGAGGGTTTAATTGCAGTTGTTTGATTCTTGACAAGTTGATCACTATGCTTCTGATGGCCTCATCACCCTGCAAAAACGCAGTAGGAAATTTTGAAACATCGTTATAAACTATTTTCCTACAAAAAATAAAAGATTCTGTCAGTATATGATTTTATCTTTTACCTTATTGTAGTTTAGTACATGATAAATGTCCTCAGGATCCAATAGTCGAATCTGGCTTCTAGGATTTTCAATTGATTCTTCTCGAGCAATCTGCCAAGCTGTTTCTTGTATAATGTTGTGCATCGATACACCATTTTCTTGAGAAACACTGATAAGAGCTTTATCTTTCAACCTTTCTAATCCGGCAACCACTGAATAATCATGGTCTTTCAATAAAAAATTCATACGCTTTACCTTCAGATTCAGTCCATCGAAAAAGCATGCAATATCTAAAAATATCTTCTTTTCATCCCGATCAAGATCATTGTAACTCAATTTAATAATATCATGGACCTTTCTGTTCTGTACTTTTTTGAGTCTTTCCAATTGGCTTTCCCAAGTTTCCTTATCTTTTCCATGAAGAAGGTGACCCAAAACTTTAAGAACTAGTGGAATCCCTTTTGCATAGTTGACCACTTTCTTTGAAAGCTCATGGTACTCGATTTCAAGATGATTTTGCTTAAAGGCATTCAAATTGAAAAGCCTTAAGGATTCATCAAAGTTTAATGCCTCAACCTCATATATACTAGCAAACTGTCTAGCAAGTACCTGTTTATCTCTGGTTGTTATGATGATTCTGCTACCTGATCCAAACCAATCACGTGTTCCAGCTAAAACTTCAAGTTGATCTGAATCATTGACATCATCAAGAATGATGAGAACTTTCATACGTCGAAGCCTTCTCTCAATATATTGAGGCAATCCGTTAGGTGTGTCAATTTTCAAATCCTCTCCTCCTAATAATGTTGAGAAAAGCTTCTTCTTTAAAGAGATTATTCCAAGCCTTCCCGATTCTTCTCTTATGTTAGCCAAAAAACAGCAACCTTCATATTCAAAGCACAACTTGTCATATACTTCTTGTGCAATGGTTGTTTTACCAATGCCACCCATGCCCCATATTCCCATAACACGTACATCAGGCTCTTCTGATTGTAGCAGTGATTCAACATGTGCAATTCGTTTACCAACTCCAACAAGCCCTTTGGATTTACCTTGTTGCACTTGATTCAACCGATTCAACACGCACTTAACTATCTCTTTAATAAACTCAGCTTCGTCCCTGTGCCATAGAAAATGTGTAAATATCAAACACATACTGAAAAGTTGATGAAAAAACATAACCTCAAATACATACCGAAAAGTTGATGAATGAAATCCTGCCAGATTAGCAGCTTCAGTCAAAGCAGTTCTCCAGATTTGCATAGTGGTCAAACTATATCTTACCTGATGTTTAGCGAAGGCATGTTCATAAGTCCCTTTCTGATGTCTTACATGTGCAGGATCCACTTTGTAGAAGACAGGTAGTACAATCTGACCATTTTTCTTTCTACACTCAACAATTTTCACAAGCTCTGACAAACACCAGTGTGAAGAAGCATAGTCTTGTGAAAATATAATCAATGAAACTGATGATCCTTCAATTGCTCGAATGAGTGCTTCAGACAGTCCATCTCCTCTGACAACGTTGTTATCCACAAACGCATTAATATGCCTTTGAGAAAACGCCTCAATCAAATGGCTAAGGAAATCTTGCCGGATATCTGTGCCTCTAAAGCTAACAAACACATCGAACTTTATCTGAGGGGAGTCATTATCATAAGCAAAATCTGTCACTGGATATGAAGAATTATTACTATTATTATTGTCTATCGCTGCCAGCAAGACACACACAAATATTACACGTTTGATTCTATCAAAAACTCGGAAAGAATTAGAATATGTCATTGGGTTGGATCGTATATCCTCTGGATCTTTCTTCGTGTCTACACCTTTATGAAAAGAAAAGCGATCAGCAGCAAGATAAATCCATAAATGGAAAGATAAAAAAAGCTTTTTTCTAAATCAAAAAGGTTATTATTAAGAATCAGTACAGGAAGTAGAGTAACCTAGTACAAGAGAACAGTTATGTGACTCCAACCTCAAACAGCCGAATGCATTAATCCGCTGATTAAATCACTCCTAACAGCTTAAAGAGCTGGACTTAATATCTGCAACAAACTCAAATTATTCTCAGCCAAATAGACACAAAAATATATTTCAGATGAAAATACCTACAGTAGCAAGATTCCAAATTAAGCCTGTTGTTGCTTTTAGTTGGCTGGAATCCGTGACAGATTGAAATCAAGCCATTAAACCCCTGCTTCAGAATGCTTAATTGGTCAGAAATCAGAAGCACTTCAGAGAGTTTTCTTGAACTCTGAATTGATCACTTTGTCAGTATAGTCTTATATATGTGTGTGTGAACATTGATGAATGGTAAGATTCTAAAAATGGACACTCTCAGTTTTTCTGACCATATCGTGACTCTGTCTAAAACTGAATAACTAATTTGAAGATACTGATTGACCACAAAAGCAGGCGAAATTAAGAAAAAAAGAGTGGATTAAACAACCTCATTATGACTGACCTGGAAAGACTATTTCTGAATTTTCAGCAATCAGATGAAGATTGTGTAGGTTCCTTTGAGGGAAGCGGAGTTGAAAGAGCTTCCTTAGGATGGATTCAGCAAGAGTTTTTGGGTGCACTTAAGTATACAGTCATCAAAAGATAGGAGTTGACGCCCTCTGCATAGTCTTCTGTTCTCTCACACAGGGAAGTCTCCACACGCCTAGGAAATTTTGTGGCAATTTAAACTAAACTACCGCGTGCTGTTATATTCAATTCAATGATATATAATTCAACATGTTGTAGGAATATGACTCTTCGCAGTTTTTTACACATAATGTGGAGAATTCACCCATTTTGTATCATATTTTTTAGCCTTGTATCAATAACTTTTTTATCTTGTGAGGAGGTGTAGGATGTGTAAAGCTTATCCATGCATAAAAACCAGATATTTAAGTTTGATTTTGCTATGAAAGAGAATGTCTCAAACCCCACGTTTCATTACATCATGGTATGTTTAATTAATAATGAAAATGAAAAGAATACGTTGGAAAGTGATTTTATTTAACATCTATGTCGCAATCGTGAGTCTTCCTCCACGTGCCCGTGCTATATTCGGTAACAGAAGTCTTCATTCTCATTTTCGTCTTACAAGAGGGGATATATTAATCACTGAAAGTTTCGTCAAATATAGATTATGTATTCAATGAGACTGTGGTGAGAGAAAGCTATTAGGAGTGTGCATAATTGATACAAAAATATCTATGTAATATTACACTAAATATGAGAAAATTAGAGTTCTAGAATGTCATGGATCAATGGAAGTAGCTTCATATATCATGCTGACCCAGTCTTAGATTAATGCTCTTAAAACCAGCATGGTGGTTAGGGTTGGTAATTGAGTCCGACAAATCAAATTTAGTATATAATCAAATGCTACCATTTAGATTTGATTGGAACATGTTTGATTTGGATGATGAATAGCACTTGATTTTGACGAAGTTGTCACTGTTGCGCGTTACCGTGTTCCAGATTCTCTGCTGCTATTGAATTCTGTCGTTCCAACGAACCTTGCACATGTTTAAATCTCTTATTTTTCTATAAATACTTTGATGTAAATAATTAAAATAATGTAATTATTATTTATTTGATAATTCAAATAGTAAAATTTGAATATTTCAAGATAAAGCAGGATTTTTATACAATACATTTTTACATGTTCTTATTCTAGTTCATTAGCTTTTTATAGTTTTTATTTTTTTTATGCATATTAGCTAAAGTTTGAACTTCAACTTCAGTGATCAAGATAAAAAATAATTAATATATGCAGAAAGTTAGTGTATCAAAACTATAATATTTTCATGAAAAATACTATGACTATATTAAATTAAAAGAATTATGAGAAAAAAATATATCAGGAACCTAATTAAATACTGGTAGTATAAATGATTTTCAAACTTTCATCTAATAGATATTAATTATGTAATCACCACTTTAGAGTTTTATCCATAATTTTTTTAACTTGTTTACAACGCAAAATATTTTGAAAGTCATAGTCATGCTTTAAAAGTCACAGTATTAGTTTTTGTCTTCATCGAATAGAAATAACGTGTTGTATGTAACATTAAATAAAACAATTTTCTTTCTTAGTTTATATAAAATATTACAACTTTTGCCAAGAGTTAAATCGAGTTCAAAATTCTTATACAAGGTCTCATATTTAAATCGGAAAAAATGTAATCATGAAAAATTATAATAAAAGGTGATTAATTGTATTTTTTTTTCAGAAACTAATTATCAATACATTTAATGTGAGATAAAAAGTTAAAAAAAAAAGATAAAAATCTTTAACAGATACCTAATCCCTCCAGTAAAACTTAGAACATTAGTAAGCTATGTAAACCATGTAACTTATGTGAAAAGCCGTATTTGCCTTCAATCATAAAATGAATTAAAAGAAAAAACTTATATCTTCTGATACTTATTCAGTAAGTCTGATACTTATTCAGTAAGTCTTATGATGTTTTTGCTGAGCAACAATTCGTGAAGATTAATCTTCCTTCAACCTATTGTTCATCTACCTCATTCGTTAGTTCTTATCACAGGTTGCTCTGTTGCTTAAAATATTCAGTATGGTATATAATAATTTTCCCTCGTGCATTTCTTAGCTATACAGTGTGCAAGGCCAATTTATTCAGAAGAAGTCCTTACAATGCACAAGGATTCTTGCGCCCGATGTTATTTTAATATATCATTTGGTCCCTATTAGTAGGATAGGGGTTTGGTTCAAAATAATCATACATTTTAAAAAAGTTCAGCAAGATCCTATATTTTGTTAAAAAATGTTCAATGGTCTTTTCCGCTCACGCTGTTAAAAACATAACGGTGCAAATGCCACCGTAGTATCTCATAAGCACGTGGCACACGTTAATAGGTGGACTTAAATGATTTTTTAATTTAAAAAAAAAAAGTCTCTGCCACGACATCATCATCATCTCCAGACAAATCCTAATTTCTCTCCAAGAAACCCTAGCCGTCGCATCATCCAGCGCCGTCACCGCCATCCTCGCCGGCAGCCAAGGTGGTAGAGGAAGAGGAGAACGAAGAAATGAGCAAGTCGGCCAACAAAACTGGCATGGCCGAGGTCAGGCCCGAGGTGGTCGAGGTCAAACTCGAGGTGGTCTGACAAACACAAACAACATTGAATGCTATAACTGTGGAAGGTATGGGCATGCTGCCAAGGATTGCTACTCGATAAAATGCTACAACTATGGAAAAATAGGCCATATTTCCAAGGATTGTAGGTCAGAGAAGGAAAAAGAGGAGCCAACAAACTTCCTTGCCGAGAAAGAAGAAGAAAGATTGCTGCTAGTGACAAACATTCCAGAAACCGAGGTCAAACCGAGCTGTTCTAATAACTCGGTTTGGTACTTGGACACCGGCGCAAGTAACCATATGTGTGGCGACGAGAGTTTATTCAAAGTACTTTCAAAGGAGGAGTCCGGATCCGTTTCTTTCGACGATGCTTCGAAAGTAACCGTCAAAGGTCGAGGAACGATATGGTATCAACAGAAAAATGGGTGAATCGAAGAGATCAGAGATGTATACTACGTACCCGATCTCAAAAGCAACATACTGAGCATGGGACAGATAATGGAGAAGGGGTACTCGGTTATGATGAAGGACCGAGAATTAGAACTGAGGGATAAACTCGGGAGGCTCATCGCCCAAGTAGAAATGAAGAAAAATCGCATGTAAAAACTTGAGTTGAAAATAGTTCAAGATAAATGCATGCAACTTGATATGGAGGATAAAGCCATGAAGTGGCATTTGCGGTTCATTCATCTTCACTTCAGAGGGTTGACCGAGCTGGTGAAGAAGGAGATTGTGCTTAGAATGCCTAAAATGGAATTCGAAAAGAGGTTCTGTGAAGAATGTGTGATTGGAAAGCAAGCGAGGACTTCTTTCCCACGGAGCTCTGAGTACCGAGCAAAAGAGCAGCTCGAACTGATCCATACCGACTTGTGTGGGCCAATAACTCCAGAATCATTTAGTGGTAGGAGATACTTCGTCTCTTTCATTGATGATTTCTCAAGGAAGACGTGGATTCACTTTTTGAAGGAGAAGTCAAAAGTGTTTGAAACTTTCAAGAAATTCAAAGTGATGGTAGAGAAAGAAACAAACAAAGTCATCAAAACAGTTCGATCTAATAGAGGAGGCGAGTTCACTTCTGCCGAGTTCAACAAATACTGTGAGGAACATGGACTCAAGCGTTTCTTGACGGCTCCATATTCTCCGCAGCAAAACGGTGTAGCAGAACGAAAGAACCGAACCATTCTCGACATGGTTCGATCTATGTTGAAAGGGAAGAATATGCCGAAGAAGTTTTGGGCAGAGGCGGTACAATGCGCAGTCTATATGCAAAATAGATGTCCACATGCAAAGTTGGATGAGAAGACGCCTAAAGAGATTTAGAGTGGTGTGAAGTCGAGTGTCTCTCATCTAAAGGTGTTCGGTAGTGTGGCCTATGGACAAATACCAAGTCAGCACAAGACAAAATTAGAAGATCGGAGCAAGAAGTACATATTTATCGGGTATGATAAAAATTCTAAAGCATATAAATTGTTTGATCCTGTTAACAAGAAAGTAGTGGTGAGCCGAGATGTTCACGTGGAGGAAACGAAGGAGTGGTGCTGGAGTAACCCGGTCGAAAAAGAAACTAGCTCGGAGATTGTTGTACCTTCAACAACAACCACTGAGTCATAAGATGAAGAAACCGAGCCACAACAGCCTAGGATGAGAAGTCTACAGGAAATATACGACATTACAAATGAAGTTCATATTGTATGTCTTCTGGCCGACTTTGAAGATTTGAGTTTTGAGAAAGTTGTCCAAGAAGAGAAGTGGAGAACAGCCATGGATGAGGAGATCGGAGTGATTGAACGCAACAAAACTTGGGAACTGACTGACCTTCCTGAAGGAGCTCGACCCATTGGAGTAAAATAGGTGTACAAAAAGAAGATGAATGTTGAGGGAGAGGTTGAGCGTTATAAGGCTCAACTCGTGGTAAAGGGCTATAGACAAAAGGAGGGGATAGACTATGATGAAGTATTTGCTCTTGTCACGAGAATGGAGTCAATCCGACTCCTGATCTCGTTAGCTGCTCAGAACCAATGGCCAATTCTAGAGATGGATGTGAAGTCGGCCTTTCTAAATGGAGTGCTCAAAGAGGAGGTGTACGTCGAGCAACCACTTGGGTACATGAAGAGAGGGGATGAGAAGAAAGTCCTAAGATTGAGAAAATCCCTCTATGGACTAAAGCAGGCTCCCCCTGCCTGGAATAAGAGAATTGACGGGTATTTCAAGAAAACCGGGTACGAGCAATGTCCATACAAACATGCTTTGTACACAAAGAAATCAAAGAAGGATATGATGGTAGTTGTTCTCTATGTCGACGACCTCATATTCACCGGAAGCAACACGAAGCTGATTAAGGAGTTTAAGGAGGTAATGGAAAAAGAGTTCGAGATGACAGACTTAGGCGTAATGAAATATTTTCTTGGCCTGGAAGTGAAGCAATCGGAGGAAGGGATTTTTATATCCCAAGAAAGGTATGCGCTTGAAATTTTAAAGAAGTTTAAAATGGAGGACTACAACCTGGTTTCTACTCCAATGGAACCGGACACTAAACTCTCGAAGTTTGATGGAGGAGAACGAGCTGATTCTGGGAGATATCAAAGTTTAATTGGAAGTATGAGGTACCTTACAAGCACGAGACCCGACTTAATGTTGAGTGTTGGGATAACGAGCAGATTCATGGAGGATCCAAGCTATACACATTGGAAGGCCTTGAAGAGAATTCTGAGATATATTCGAGGAACCCTATCACTTGGCCTTTTCTATTCAAAATCAGATGACTATCGACTAGTGGGTTACTCGGATAGCGATTGGTGTGGTGATGTTGATGACCGGAAAAGTACTTCGAGTTACGTATTCCTACTTGGAAATACGTCTTTTACTTGGCTATCTAAGAAGCAGCCTATTGTAACCCTGTCTACCTGCGAGGTAGAGTATGTGGCGGCCTCTTGGAGCATGTGTCATGCAGTCTGGCTTTTAAATCTATTAAGGCATCTGGGAGTGATCCAAGATGAAGGGACTGTGATCCGAGTTGATAACAAGTCGGTGATCGAGTTGGCAAAGAACCCAATTAATCACGAAAGGAGCAAGCATATCGACGTCCGTTTTCATTTCATCCGAGAACAAGTAAGAGAAGGAAAGGTCAAACTGGAGCATATTGAAAGCCGAGCTGAAGCCGCAGACATATTCACCAAGCCACTATCGACCATACTGCTGGAGAATTGTAAAAAGCTGATTGAAATGTGAAATGGGAAGAGTATTTGAGTTTAAGGGGGAGATTTGTTATGAAACTTAAATTAGGAAATTTATTTCTTGTTGCTTGGTATTCCTAGTATTAATGATTTTAAGTGGCAGACCTACTCAATAGACATTATGATTTATTTCTGGCATTTGAAGAGGCAAACTTTTGCTGATAAACACTTCTAAGAATTCATTTTAAAGAATGTAGAAGAAAGAAAGAGAGTTTTAAAAGCTGCCAACTTTTGCCTTCTTGTTGCCAACACCCGAAGCTGCCATAAGATCCTTCATAGCTGGAAGTATTGCCTCAGCGGTGTGCCACTTCATTGTAAAGATAAAATGTTTTTTTTATAAGAAAGCACGAAAAATTTGAGGACAAATCTATTTAGAGTATGATAAAAGATTATCTCATTAATATCTATAAGAAGAAATTAAGAAAGAATATTTACAATTCAAAAAATTTATGATAATATCATGTATTAAAACAAGTTTCTTTGAATCTTATAATATTTTACGAAGTAAAAAGATAAATATAATTGAATAATAATTTAAAAAATTAAATAAATTATAATTTTATTTTAATTTTATATAATATTAAATTTGTTGTGCGAGCTGGTTTGTTTGCTGGACGAGTAGGCCTAGTTAGGTTTTTGACTTTTTATTTTAAGGCTTTTAGATTTTCTTAAATTTATACGCTTTAGAGGTACTAAGAGGTAATGTAAATACTTTTAAGTCATATTATATATATTTACATTGCATAATGATATTCTAATTTCCATTTTTGACAATTTTTTAACTTTGTCATGTGTGAGGCGTTGATTGGTCAAGATGATCAAAATAAAAATAAAAAAAGTATGAAGTGGAAAATGCAAAATTAGGGGTTTGAGGGGTTAATGTTTGCTCTTTCACTTTCTTGGCTGAATTCGAAATTTCATTCCTAACTGAGAGAGAGAACTATGCAAGACAGAAGCCCAAACAATTTAGGCACCCAACTCTGTTTTATTTCCTAAAGGATAACTTAAGGCTATGTCTGTAATTTTGAGCTGGTTGGTGAGACATTTATTTTCCAAGTTAGAGTTGCAAGATGCATAGATGATGAACAATTATCCAAGAGCAAATTATCACTAATCAATAAGGAAATAAAGGAAGACAAATCTCTACTTTGAAAAGAAAAATTATTTCATAGAATAGCACATCACTTAAAATAAAAAATAAAATGTTTAGTCTACAGAGTGTATGATTTGTGTCTCTAACAAGAATGGGTATTTTGAAAAAGAGAAAAAACAAAATTTGTATTAACAGTAAAGGAAACAAAACAACTAATTAATATTATATATATATATATATATATATATATATATATATATATATATATATATATATAATATCTAATGAGTTGCATAATTACACACCCAAATCAATGATCCTGTTATCTTTAAAATAAAATTAGCAGTAGAAAACTAAACCATTAAAAAGAAAAAAAAATTAATAATGTAAATGTTAACCCCAATTGTCCGAATATTTGAAATAAAATAAAAAATATAAAAAAGGAAAAAAATAAACAATAATAATAAAACAAATTAATTTTTTTTGGATTCATACATATTTTCTTTTAAATAAATCAAAAATTATATAACAAAAATACAATAAAAATAAAAAAGTAAATAATAATAATAATAAAAAAAGGGTTTCAAACGCATGCAGCTCCCATTCATAGGAGTAACTCTGTTGCCTTCCAGCTTTTCCATTAGTCACCATTAGCCACCCATACTCTACCATGACTACGTTATTCATGCTGGACAACTACAGAATCATTAATTGTGCCATAACTACTACATCAGTATTTGTAGAAATTTGGTTCTGCAAGATCAGCACACTAGCCCAAACAATTTAGGCACCCAAAAGAAAAAACAAGATTTGTATTAACAGCAAAACAACTAATATATATATATATATATATATATTTTTTTTTTTTAATTAGTTATTAAAAGAATAATATAATTCTAGGTGACAAGGTTCTTATCAGTAATATATATCTATAATATTAAAGAAAAAACATATAGTTGTATAATTACACATTAGAATCAATGATCCAATTATCTTTAAAATAAAATTAGCCTTAGAAAACTAAACCATTAAAAAGAAAAAAAGGAGTTTACGACATAATCATAAAGTTATGATGTAAAAGTAATTATACTATTAGAAATATTAGAAATAGTCTACTATGAAACATTAAAGTTTTAATTTCTAATACCATGATATAAAGAAATAAAAGTAAAATAATTTATTAGTTAAAATAGAATTATATATAATAAATAATAATATGCTAAATATCACAAATTTGAACTATAAAATTTAAAATAACTAATTATAATATACACAAAATATTTCATTATATTTACTTTCTAATAGCTCGAGATAACTTTGGGAAGAAAGTCTTTTGAATGAACTGTCTTTATTTGAAACTTATAGAAAGAATGTGTTTCAGAAAAATTCTATATAAATTTTCACAAATTTAATTTCAAAATTTAATTTCTATTACTTTTAAATCTTAATAAAAAAAAAGATAAATACCTTAACCGACCGACTCAAATTTATCAACAAAACTAAACAAGGAAAGAAAAGGTGCTGAAGAAGTGTCTTCAAAAGTGGAAAACCTGCAAAAGAAGGCATCTTTAGTGGAAAGCTTACAGCAGCTCTAATTGAATTCCTTTGTTTTTTCTTTGTGAGAAAAAAAAAACAGTAAAGAGATATAAAAGAAACGAAGGAGAACTGAGAAACAAGAACAATACCACAGAGAGAAAGAGAAAGGGTGATTTTGTTTATCGAGAGGATGCTTCCCTGCCAACATGTTTCTTTAAAGTTAGATTTAAGAATAACTTTGAAGAAACTGATTGGCAAGATGGCATTCCTCTCGAATGATAGTGGAATTTGTCTCTCTCCCAAGCCACCTTCATCGTCCATTGTCACTTTTTCCATCACCAAGCCAAATTCTCACAATCGAAACCAGAACCTCTTCTTCTCATTTGCTTCCGCAAACCCGTCATCCTTTGGCATCATCCATCTAAACTCTTGAAGCATGAAATCCTCTCTTCCAGTTCATCACACAGACAATAGAATACATGCACCGACCATTCTCATTGTTTTCAGATAAGTATAAGAAAAAAACAGAGAACAAGTAAGCCCCAAATCTCACCATCCTCATTGCTAACACCCAATCAGAGAAACGGAGAGAAGAAAAGAAACAATTGCCTACAACAAGTTTTAATCTTGACGAAGGAGGACGACTGTCGGAGTTGGGCTGATGCCAGTGTCGCACGAAAATGAATGGTAAAGGGTTTCACGCGGAGGAAGTCGAGTTGTCGGTCCTGGTCACCACTGTCGACGGAGAAAGTTCTGGTGGCCGCTGCAGTGACCAACTAGCGCTGCGGTGATGACCCGCATCGTCGGAGACGCCTCTAGCGGGGCATAAATTGGCACGGCGGCTGGTTCATTAGAGGCAAAGTTTGCACGAGAGAATGAAGGACGAGTGGGTGGTGGACGTCGACGTTAGGGCCTTCAGTGTTGGTCGGCGTCGCCACCGGTGATTGGGCGGCAGTGGCTCTGGGTGGCAGCAGGGAGGTGCGACCGCGACGGCGCCTCTGTCGCTCCTCATTAGCATTGTGGAAGTTGAAGAACACAGAAAAGAAGAAACCCTAGGTTTCTAAGCTGATGATAAAAGGGCTTTGGCGTGGATGAAGATGATTGCTGATTTGGTTTTTATTTTATTTTCATGTTTTTGTTTCTTTACTTTTATATTTGTTTGATTATTTGATTTTTCCAGGGGATGTAATCCATGATAATTCTATCCCCACTTTGTGTTGCCGTTCTAGTTTTTATCTTTTTTCTTATTTTTATTTTTTATTTTTATTTTCATTCCACTTGAACTTATTCTATATATCACTTGCACCATCTTTTGCTTTCCTTTTGTTTACTAAATCATTTAAAGTGGGCACTTTTATTATTTTTTTGTTTTGATTTTTATTTCTTTTGGTTTTGTTATTTTGGTAGGTTTCCTTTATATATTATTCTTATACATTTGTTATAAAAATATAATAAGAATTATAAAATAAAAGATAAAAATAATAAAGATACAATGAAATAAAGGAGTAAAATTACAAAATTATAAAAATAGTTTTAATTTTTTTAACACTTAATATCTTTCAATAATTAAATGCAGTTTTAATTTATTTTCTAATTTAGACTTTTCTTAAAAAATAGCTATGCAAATAGTATTATTTTTATTTTATTTTAAGTAATAAGGTAAATATAACTGTTATTTTATATTAAACCCAATTATTTTTTATAATCTTATTTTAAACATTTATGTAAATATTGCTCACATGTAATAAAAATTACAAAACAAAAAATGAAAAGTAATTATAAAGTACAAAAATAAAAATAAGGGAATACTAAAAAGGATATAGCACCACGTGTTCTTAATGTTCAATATCTTTCTTTCATAGTTTTCTAAAATAATTAAAAAATAAAAAAAATAATGTTTCGAATGTACAAGTACCTACGTGACCATGTAGGTTTAATACTCGTTACTTTTTTTTTCTCAACTAGACTAAAAATACAAAAGGAAATATAAAATATTTAAAAACTAAAAACATTCACATTTTCAAACAAACAAATAAAAACTTCCCAATTATTCATTGTCAATAGAGATAAATAGGAGAAAGATCAATCATGGTCAGATTCATTTTTTTCAAAAATCTAAATCATTTTTAAAAAATCATTTTCAAACAATTTTGCTAAATAACTAAATTACCTGATTTCTATATAATTGAATGACAATGCAAGGTAAATTCTTGTCGGAACAAAAAATTAAAAAATATTGTTTTTTCACCGTATTATTTTTAGGAATAGTTAAACATTTTGAAAACCACATTGTATTTAATTAAAAGTATTGCCTTCAGGCAAACACGATAGGTACTAATACATTCCCTATACATAATCGACTCCTGAACTTGTAATCCAGTTTTCGCAGACCATGTATGCCTTTACGTTTTTTTTATAGTTTTTCAAAATAAACAATGATAACGACTAGGGATGGCAATCGGGTTGGACACTGATAGCGTGAAACCCGAATCCGACCCACATGTAAAAAACTGTACTTGTACCCGCCCCGCTACCCATCGGATACCCGCATAAAAAGACTCATGGATACTCGTTTCAACCCGCAAAATTTTTAAAAAAAATAATATTTTGACTTTTTAAAAATGTTTAAATTAAATTGAAAAAAAAAACATATAATTTTTTGAAACAAAATTGGGTCAATGTTCAAATCATTTATTTTATGAAAATGGGCCAAAAGTCCAAATCATTTTTTTTATTATTAATTTTTTTCTTTAAAATGGACATGGTCCAAACCTTTTTTTAGGTTTTCTTCCATAACCTTCAAGATGGGCCAAGCCCAAACCCTTCTTTAGGGTTTTTTCCTCAACTTTTCCTCCGTGCGGTACAGGGGAAGTCCCCAGTAGCCTCAAGACAACTACTTCTTTCCCACGAAACGAGCTCGAACAATACCCCTCACACCGTAGTCGCCAAATCTTTTTTCCTCTAAAAGACAAAACAGAAATGGAAAGAGGAAGGAAACTTCACGAATCGTAGATCCAACACCTCACCGCCTCCAAGCTGCCATCGTCGCGCCTCGCCGCACCACGAGAAAGGAGTTCGCTCCCAATTCGATGAAACTCTGCCAGGCCCAACGAAGAAGAAAGAAAGAACGCCTCCCTGAGTCGTGTCATTGCTACTCCACCGGCTACGCTCTCGTCGAACCCTCATCGCGCCATCACTCTGTCATCGTCGTTGTGAGGTTGTTGCCTCTGCTCAAGACATAGATCATCCTCGCCCCCCAACATTGGGTCGTCCGCTGTGGAGAGAAAAGTAGAAACTTCAAGCTTCTGACTTGAGTGTGATGAGGGAGAAAGAGAAAGGATAGAATGAGCCACTAAGTGTATGTGACCCTTTGAAATTGAGATTTATGGTTTGACGGCAGAGACATAATACAACATCTTAGAAAATAATTTAAAGGACGAAAGATAAAATTGTAATTTCATTTTTCAGACAGGTAGTAAATACACACAGGTACAAATAGTGTGATATCCGAATCTGACCCGTTAATAAGCGAGTATTAAAATACCCGTTACCCGTAGGTACCTCTTACCTGTGGGTACTAAATATTCGTCGCGGATTTTATCCGCAGGTATCCGCAGATACGAGTTTTTGTGTCATCCCTAGTAATGACTCCAAAATCTCGTTTTAAACCAATCAGTTTTGTTTCGTTGTATGCGACACTTCTATTTCTTTATATCATGGTATTAGAAATTAAAATTTTAATGTTTCATAGTCGATTATTTCAAATCTTTCTAGTAGTATAATTATTTTTACATCATAAACTTATGATTATGTTTACATTATAAACTTGTTTCTTTTTAATGGTTTAGATATTTTTTAAAGATAATTGGATCATTGATTCTGATATATAATTATACAACTCACTCCTTGACATTTTTTCTTTAATATTATAGACATATCATTGATAAACACCGTGTCACTTAATGAATTATATTATTCTTTTAATAACTAATATATATATATATATATATATATATATATATATATATATATATATATATATATATATATATATATATTAGGTGTTTTATTGTTAATACAAATCTTGTTTTTTTTTTTCAAAATACCTATTCTTTGTTGATATGACATGGCAAGGTGTGGCATAGACACGATGACTTCAAATTGCTTCAGACATGGTCGTCTGAGCAACACGCTATACAGTGTGTTGGGTTCCACCAAAAGGTATCAGACCCTTTTCTCGTTGTTGTGTCGTCCGGTCCCAAACCGAGTTTAGAGCTCCACGTAATTGCGAGCATCAACTCACTCGCTAGCAAAACCCACGATCTACTCGTTATAGGGAACAATGCGATCTTTCGACAAGTCCATCCATCGGATGGTCTTCTATTGAGGATATTGACCGAGCTCCCCTGATCAATGAGCACTTTACTTACAGCGTATCTAGCTATCTCCACGGTGACCATCGTGAGGTCATCCTGGTCGGGGTCTGGCGCATAGAAGTTCACGTTTGTAAAGGTGATCAGAGATATCGTTTTGTGTGGCTTATCCACCAAATTGACCCACCAGAGAGCACACACGCGACTTTTATGGGCCAATGATGATGACCTACCACCCACGAAATCTCCTGAGATGGTGTTAACATGCCTGCGTAGCTGGCAATGTCCACTTCGGCTTCGACTTCTGCTCATTCTCCTTTCCTGTCACGGTCGATCCACTCATCCATAGCGAGGGTGTCCCTTGTGTTCCCTTCTCTCCAGACTCCTTCATTGCGGATTTCTCTCTTGTCTCTTGTGTTTGACACACTTCTTGAGTTGTCCCACCTGGATCAAGTCCTCAATTTTATCTCTAAGGGTCACACACTCCTCCGTGGTGTGACCTATATTCTTATGATAGAGGCAGTGATTACTGTTGTCCACCCCCGAACTTATGTATAGATATTGCAATCATCACATTTTTCTCTTTTGATGGGACTCTTTTGGCATATATTTATGTCAAAATCAAATTTTATCGAAATCCCAAATAGTCTCAAATACAGTACTAGAGTAATATTGATAATGTTTTCATGGTTACGAAGAAACAAAGGACTTACATGGAGAAGAGAAGGAACGGGAACATGAGTCATAAGTGGAGGAAGGGAAGAAACACTAGAAGAAGACAAAGCCATGGTGGAGGAAGGAAGAGTTCATTTGTGGCCAGGGTTTAAAGAATCCTCACCATTCATAATGTTGAGGGAGAGAGAAAAGAAAGGTAAAATATTGAAACCAAGGATTGTATTAAAGAAAACCCAAATTTTTTCGAAATATAGTATAACTCAAACTTCTCTCTCGCACAATTATCTCTCTCACAATGAAATTTCGAATCCAGCAAAGAAAGTGAAAGCACAAACATTAACTCTTGAAACCCCTAATTTTGCACTTTCCATCTCATTTTTTTTTAATTTTGGCCATTTGGACCAATTATCGCCTGACACGTGACGAAGTTAAAAGGTTGTGAAAAATGAGTGTCAGAATATTATTATTCATTTGCACTATTTGAAAGAAAATTATCTTGGTTCTTAAATTAAAACTCTGATTCTTATCGAAAATTAACATTTTTTTAACGAATCTTCATTTAACTTATCAATTTATGTGTCCTGCACTATTTTCTTACTTGAAACAGAAAACCAGTAGTTTATGCTAATCAGTCCCAAAATGCTAGCTCTGTTCATTTACTCAAAGGACAATGGAAAGTTTTGTTTTATTCCTTCAAAAGTATGTATATATGCCTTCAGAAGTTGTCGTTTTATGTGCTACAGCCTTGTTGAGATCGAATTGGTTGTTGTTGTGTTCATAGTTATCGTCAACCATATCATGACACGGCTCTATAACAATGTAACCACATACCCATTTCACCATTTCTGCTTCTGAAAAATCAATGCCATAAGAGGAAATGGATCTGTTTCCTTGGTGTCTGATAATTGGAACACTGGCAATTTCTTTCACGTTCTTCACTCTCGTAATGCTTGGATGGTGCTTGGATACCAATCACATATTATCCCTTCCTACAACAGGCTTATCTTTTGATGACAAGTTCTCTCCTTGCATGAGTTTGGAGTCTCATTCGATGACCTTCAACTACCAGGCTGCAGAGGGCACACACCAGACTGAATGTGTTATCTGTTTGACAAGTTTTGAAGAAGAGGAAAGTGTACGGAAGCTTCACACTTGCAAGCACATCTTCCACACCCTTTGCATTGACAAGTGGCTTGGATCTCATTCAGGTTGTCCACTGTGCCGCACTCAGATTGATAAAGTGAGTTCCCAAAACAGTAGAGTGTCTTTGGAAGAAAATGATCACATGATCATGGTCATTGTCAACTCCTGAATCATCACAACCCCGCCGATGGCTACCGTTCAAAACCATAATTTTCTCGCATATTCTGCGAATGATAAGATTTGAAACTTCCTACAGTCAGCTCATTTATGCTCTGGTTTTCACTTCGTCTAGGATCAGTTTGCTATTCCCATCAACAATGGAGGTTATGTGGTAAACAATTCACGGACCAGTTTTGCTTTAACGTATTTGTCAAAAACTAATACCTGAAGTATTCAGCATTTGTGTATACATTTCAATAATTCTATATCACGCAAATCATTTCATATGATTCATATTATTAATGCGTAATCGAACTTTTGATAAGTTGTAAAAGGTGTAATCAATTACCAAAAAGAGATACACAGGCTAAAATTTCATAAATATCATGACATGAAATTCAACTTCTGATATTACTCTTTACTTTTTACATATATATGTTAGCTTCATACATGATGGTAAAATCAGAATAAAACACATCCTAATTTCATATGCAATCATTATTTTCGTTGGTCTTTGAAGACCATCCCCCCGGACTCTTCACATTTTTCTCAGGTTATTTAACCTAGCCTGTAGGTCGTCATCTATTCCACTGTCTTCATGACCCGTTGATTCAGCTTGAGCAACCCTGTTATTTGCCGCTGGTGCAGTGACAGAGGTTGATGCAGGTGCATTCAAAAGCTGCATGTAGAACAAATGAAATACATATCATCATTGTCGTTATATGATAAACCTGTTCATCTATAATTAGCTATTTTCTGATAACTACTTACCTCAGAGTTGATATCAATTCCGATCTCATCAAGAACCTGATTCACAAGATCTTCTGTCTCTTCCTCCTCTTCATCACCTTCCAAAGCATCGTCAATTGCATCTCCCATTACCTCAGAAACCAGTTCCATCTTCTCATTCTGCCTTTCAAAGTCTTGCATTATCCTCTGTAGCGAAGGCAAATTCATCTGCCTATTCATTTGACCCATTGCTTTAGTAACTCCTTTCATAGCCTCTCCCATTGCTTGAGTGGATTTTAGCGTCTGAAATTGACATCAGAGTCCTTTTTACACACTATATAATAAAATCACTCATTCAGAATCGAATGGATTTTAGCATCTGAAATTTATTAGTATTTGATTGCTGGCGTAAAAGTAGATGAAGCTAAAACTATTTTGGTTTGTGATTCAGTTCTGATAAGTTGGAAGCATGACCTAATGAGTCGGAGAGAGGAAGGTTGCTTGACCTCCTCGGCTTCTAATTATCAAGTGTAGCCCACCCAGAGAGCCAGTACAGGGAACTGGATTAGGGTAGATTAAGTGGGTTGTTATCTATCTTAATCCAAAGTTATGAATAAATCATCTTTAAGTATAAAGTCCTATATCTGGGATTAGCACGAAAGAATTGGCTGAGAGAAACGAAAGTGCAACAACATTCAGTACACACCCCATACAGAACTTGTCTTCCCGTTTCAAAATATACCCTAACATTGTAGGGTAGGTTGAATTAAATTAAACTGAAACACATAAAACACGGTGGCTACACACACGGCCATGGATGTACCGTGGCCTTGTGCATCATCAGAACATCTACATTGTGAATTTTAGGAATCCTCCTAAACAAATAATTGTCATAACAACATCAATTCATCACTCCACTACTAAAATTATAAACAGTTGCTGCAACGTAACAACTTACCATTTGTTTATTATTATTTCCCATGAAGCTCAGAATGTGCAAGTTAACAGAATGCTAAACACACATACAACTTTAACTCGTCTGCTAGTTTCCAATAACGCAGATTGAGCATGAAGAAAATTTCAAGTTCCGCAATTTAGTAATAATGCAAACGCACAAAAACAAACCTGAATTCTCAAAGAAACACCCTGAAGTTGCGATTTGAGCTTGTAAAACTTTTCAATCTGATGGCGAGTCCTGATGAGATCCTTGGCCATCACTCTCACTGCCCCCTACCAAATTCAAGCAACCCCAAAAAACTGTTTTAATTCTAAACAATAACCAAATGTATCTTATCATATGCCTCATCAAGTAAACTCAACCCTAGACACCACTCGCCCCAGAACACTAAATCATAATCCTTAAAAGCAACAAACTTCTGCTCAGACACAAACAACATAAGAATGCTAAATACCAATGAAACACAGAACGAATAAATGATACCATCTGCCCTTGTTTGGCATTCTTCTTAATCTCGACAATCAATTTCTTTTCTTGATTCTGCAAGCCTTGTCTTTCCCTCTCTATTTCTCTAATGGACTTGTCCAGCATCCTTTTGTTCTCCCTCAAAAGCTCTGACACAAACAATAAACCAACCCAATTCCCAGTTCAAGTTAAAGACAATTTTTTTATACTGAGAATGCCAACAAAAATTGCTCTATTCAATCAAAGTAATCAGAAAAACAATGTACCCATTTGATAAAAAAACAAAAGTTAGCAAACAACAAGAGAAAAGAAGTACCAGCGGGAGTCTTTCTACTGCCGAACAGAAAACTCATGTTGGTTCGAACTAAGCGACCTTTTCCTCAGTGTCTTGTCTTTTGTCTCAAAATTTGATAACACCTTCCACTCTTCGATTTTGCATAAACTATTTTAAATATGTTTGGTTCAGTAAACTTTTCGTTTTTCTCCAGCACAAGCTTTTTCGTTTGGGCTTTTGAAGCCTGACCATTTATGGGCCCAAAATGAAGGTCCCATAAAACTAGTTCATGGGATCTTCTTCCTGCATCTCAAAAGTATATTATACATTAAATGTCTTTTAGAAATAATTACAAAATGAGAGAGGTGTGTTTCGGAATAGTATACATTAAATGTCTTCTAGAATAACCACTTTAACCCTAAAAGGCATTTTAGAATTTATATTATAAAAATATATGTAAAATTAGCTTTATTTGCATAATTTTAAATAAAGCATTCCTAAATATAATATATGTCGAAAGATGTAATCTGGAATAATATTTCATCACCATGGATATGTTAAAATAAGATAACAGAAAAATTAAAATTTCAAAACATATGGGGTGCAGGAGGAAACCAAGGAGAGAGAAATCCATCTGTAAGGCCAATCTAGAAGTTATCTCTTGTTAAGCATGGGCCCTTATCAGCTTCAATAACATTTCCGCCCATAATTCAAAAACCATTTCTTTTTCCACCTCCAAAATTTCAATTTACATCCTAATAAAATTTTATATTTTGAATACAATTTTTTATTATTTTGGATTGTACATTCTAGAGTGTAAAATAAAAATGTATTATTGTATATTTTGAAATATAAATACATTCTAGACTATCGTTGGACATAACAAAATTAAGTTTAAGCTAGATATTAATGAGTGGTTAAATAGTAACGTGATAGTGAATGAAACCTAACAAACAACAAAATTCGATAAATAGATCTTAATAAATGACTCTAATATTATGTTAAAAAATTGACTTTAAGTCTGACTCAACTTTACAAAACTGTTTTATAAAATAAGGTTTACATTCACTTATATATTTTAAATTGATTTTATCTCTAGTTGATACGAGATTTCCAATAAAATACATAATTTTATATTTTAGATTTTACATTTTAGAATAAAAAATAAAAATATATTCTAGATTATACCTTTTGGAAATCAAATTTTGCATTGCACAATATGGCCAACAAGAATTTATAGAGGTGTAGAAAGAAATTTGTCGGTGGGGGAAGCCGCCTTAATTGGATCCTCTAATGTCATGTAGGTGGGCCAATAGAATAGAATAATAGTTTAACAGATATAAGGGCACCTTATTGTTTGATTTTTCAAAGAGAAAAAAAAAATCGTCACATTTACAATTATTGTGATTGTGATTAGTTTTAAATTTTGTTAAATATATTTAATCTTATTAAACTTTTAACCAGGTGATTTTAAAATGAATATGATAAAATGGGAAAATGAAAAACGTTCTCATAAAATAGGAAAGAAAAAAAAATTAGTAGTGAAGTAAAGTACAATAATTAGACAGTTGAAAAAAGAGAAGAAAAAAAACGTGTTGATAAATTTATTTTAAAATAATAAGATAAAATTTATGGATTGCCATTGAAGAGGTTGACAAGAGAATGATTCCATTTTAAGTCGTGATCTTTGATCCCTACACATTGCATTTCTACTAAGTTCCTCACTTTATGTCATTGCTAAATGACAATGAAGTTGATATTATGGAAATGAGAAAAATTGAGATTCATGAAATGGGCTAAAACCTAAAGCATTAAGAAATAAGATTTTCAAATATTCCACGCAACATAGACATTTTGACAAACAATTTCAGTGTAAGAAAAGCGAAGCCCTACCACTTAGCCATGAGAGTGAAACCATTAATGAAGCAAATGCTAACTTTTCCAAAGTTTTATATATATCTCCATTTTCCTTAATCAGGCACGTTATATATATTTTCATTAAAAAAAGGAAGCATAATGGTTGCTTTTATGTTCAAAATTCAAATTGTGTGTGCTCAGTTTAAGTATTGGTTGATAAGGTACAATTTCTCATAATTAGCATCTATGCTATCTATATGAACTTTCCTTTATATCTTGAAAAGTTCAAACATAAGAGGACTTTGTGCTTTGCATTATAAGATTGTGATTATAGTCTTGAAATTCCACTCATTTAATTGTATCTATCAATGTTGATTAGTCTATTTCTTCTTACACCTTCAACCATTTCTCTTGGTATCTTCATTTTTTTTAATTCTAAAACTATCATTTACAATTTAAAAAATCCTAAATTTCATATTTCAAAATTTGTTGAATTTTTTTTCTTTAATGAATTTTAAAATTTATTGAAAGGCTTCTCAATCTTCAACCAATTTCGAAATTCGTTGAAAGATTTTTTCTTGAATTAACTTTGAATTTTGTTAATAGATTTTTCAAAGATTTTAACATGTTTCGAAATCAGTTGAATTTTTTTTTTAAATTTTAACAAATTTCGAAATTGGTTAAAAAAAAAATCTTTTAATAAATTTTGAAATTTGTTGAAAGAAATTTTAAAATCCGTTAAATAAAACGTAACTATTGAAACTATTTTTAAAAATTGGTGGTGTGGGATCAAGTGTTTGGACGTAGGGAAAGAAACAACCTGATGTTTAATATTGATTGATTCTTTCATTTTCACAATATTTGAATTAATTATTGCCGACAATGGTTCATTTCAAATGGCTATTCATTATTTTCCACGTGCACTTTGGGTTATGCTTTCTACTATTTTCTAAATTGGGCTTTCTTTTGTTTTTGACCCATGGGCCAGTACGAGGTGGTTCAACACACTTCCAAATAAAAAAAAATTCGAGAAAAAATAAATAAATGTGGAAAGTCAAAGGGAATAATAGGGTTCAGTATTGAAATAATATTTAGATATAATGGAATTGAAAAAAGGAAGGATTTATAAGCAAAACACTATTCAGAATTCAACTTTATCTTGTGAACCTGAATGAACATCTTGATGGGACCGTTTTCCGGAGGTGGGGATAGTTTGAACGTGCCACTGTCAAATAACATCCTAGTTTTGGCGTTTTCTGATATACCTAAGTTACATTTACATATGTTAATTCACTTGTATGCTTTAGTGAGTTCAGATTTTCTTTTTGCTGTGGTTTTACATTTCTGCTTATTTTGAGATACTTTCAAAATATTTATTTAGATTAAATATATTTTTCGTTCTTCCATTATTATAAAAGATTATGTTTGCTTTTAAATTAAACTAAAAAATTAAATTAATGTAAAACACGTTTATCAACAAATGACATATTTTCGTGCTAATTCATGTAATAGAAATAATAACATTGTCACGTGTCACTAATACTATATATTAATATATTAATGTTTCATAGTTTTCATATTAATTAGTTTTATTCAACTCAATCTTAATTTATTTTAAAATAGATCGATTTTATTTTTTTAAATTAAGATTAAATATAATTTTTATATAAATATTATATTTTATTAAAATTTACATTTTTATTAAATATTTTTTAATTTGGAGTTATGATTGATTTAAAAATCACATAAAATATTAAAAATCACATCTCTATTAAATAAAAAATCATACAATATTATATCAATAGATCATAAAATAAAATTATCAAATATAAATATATATTTTTTATTTTTATAAAAATAACTATTTTAGATTTTCTTTTCTTTGTTTTTTTATCACAATAATAACTATAATGATTTCTTTGAATATTAAGATGTGTTAATTTTAATTTTAATTTAAAATTTTATGTTATTTTTAATCTCTTGAAGTTTTAAAACAATAGTATTAGTCCCACTCTTAAAATTATCGTTCTAATTTTAAACCATAATTTTAAATAAAAAGATATTAAATAAAAATGTAAATTTTAATAAAAATAACAATATAATATTTATTTAAAAATTAAATTGGATTTTAATTTTAAAAAATAATATTAATTTATTTAAAAAAAATTAAAACTAAATTAAACAAAAATAACGAATATAAAAACCAAATAAAATATAAGATACTAAAATGTGTTACTATCGTCAACACGTGACACTATATTAAATTAACATGTAAATTTTTATTTTAAATTAAAAAATAAAAAAAATTTAAATTGTTTTAAAAATTTAAAAAGAGAAACAAAAGACCACGAATTAATACGTGATGTACTATTCACTTAGTTATTTAAATAATATTAAGAAGAGACCAAATTGAATAAAATTAATAAAAATTAGGACAATAAAAAGTATATATTAGAACTTAATTAAACAAACTCAACTAAAGTAAAAATTAAATTAATATTTAAGTTTAAATAGTTTTTATTTCTAATAAGCCATAGTTATTGATTGTTTTGGGCATTGGTTTTATTCATAAGATAAAATCAAACAAACTTTCATGTAGCACCAGCGTTTTGAGTTAAAATTTTCTCCAAATCCATCCCCAAGTCAAATTCCTCAGGGCACTGAAGTGATATTTAGTTGGTGAATAGCACTGTTTAGTTCAAAATTTGTATGCGCAAATTGGTATGTATTAAGGTGGGTGACTATTTTTCATTGATAAATTGAAATCAAAAGTGAGAAATAATCAAACAAGAAACATCACTGATTTAGCTTGATCCCATAAACTATGTACCTCCCAGAAATGTGGAATTTTGATACCCCAAACAGAATTTTAATAAAGATATACTTCATACAAAATTTTCTTTACATGTGCCATGTTTGGTTTTGTTCTTTCCAACAGTAAACTCACCGAATATTAACGTTGTACAGTGCCTTTGGGAGTAGAGATTAAGAACACATCTTTGAAAATGCATGCTAACACGCCCACATTCATCTAACCTTCATGATTTTCAATTGAATCAAATCCTCTTTCTTTTTTCCTTCAATCAGTGTTTGTCAATTCTCAGATAGTCAACCTTGATGAAGAAGCATCTTATCTCTTTCAAGATCATCAATTTCTTCTTTTTAGACCGAAAGAGAATTTGAGGGACTAGGTACTCCATAGACTTATTAGCTAGTTAAAATACGTAGCAGCCATTGCTGCCAATCAGATTTCCTTCAAATGCGAGCTTCAACAACCTGTCTTTCTCACACTATTTACCATCATGTTAACCTAGCTAGGTCTAATTCTTCCCCATCTATTTCCTTAACTAGGTCTTCCTAGATCAGCTCATAGTAGTGCAAAAAATAACCAAATTTCACAACCCCACCTTTTATATTTTAAATCTTTTATATACAATCTAATTCAACCATTAAAAACGTTGTGTATCTTATAGACTGTCCCGTTAACATATTTCTAAAATGATCAGTCGATCAATTCTCATCAAGAAAACTCTAGAACCTTCACAATAACATTGATCAATTGAGTGATTCTCGTTGTAATCGTTCGGTACTTGACATAATAAAGTCACCAACATAAACTCAACATGATTAACAAAGTAAAGATAATGGACCATAATTGGGTTAGCCCTAACTAAAGTCTATTTCAAAATCTTTAAAATGTAGAGAAAAAGTAAAGAAATAGATTATTGTATTTATTAAACATTTAAGACTTAACTGTAATAACCGGTATAATTAACTAACTTGAGTACATTTGACATGTACCCAACAACAACAATTAAAATAGAATAAGATAAAAAAATGTGAACGAGTAACTCTCAACCCCACCATCCTAATGTTATGAATTTATTTATTCTATAAATTTATTTTATTATTAACCAATGTAAATCTTTAATACAATCATCATATTAAGACATATACACATTAAATATCTTATTAAAATAGATTTTAAATAATTATAATAATACATGTAAATTTTAAACCTACCTTTAACTTTATAAATTCAACCATATAAGATTTATCTTTTATTATAAATTTATTTTATGACTGAGTAGAACCTCCAACAAGAATTAATGACAGTTTTTTTAGGGCGCACAATTAATTTTTTTGAAGTTGATCAAGTGTCGCTCTCTCAAATGTATGCATGTCAGAAAATGATTAAAAAATAGTACTCTACGTACAGTGCATGATAATATTGATTTATAAAGGATGAAAATGTTTGGCGATGAATTAAGCACTTTCACTGTGTGAGAGTAATATGTGTGCAGTGCAGGAAATGGAGTTTGACTATTTTGGAAGTGCTTTCAAATGATTTGATGGAACCACCAATAACCAATGATTTGAGAATGGCCCACGTTTAGGAATTTACTGCACTCACTAGCTACAATATTTAACCACTTTGCTTACTGAGAGGTCTGGTGCATGCATGTGAGATTCATCTTTCTAACTTGTTTTTTTAACAAAGATACTCATCAAGGAATTAAAATAACTATGAAAAAAACATATGAAAATGCATAAAAATTCATAGTATGATATTTTTTTTCACATTCCAATAAGAAATCTTGGCTGTATTAGGCCATTAATCAATATTAAGACAGGTATCTTTAGTATTTGTCATTCTTGTTTTAAACTTTGTTAGAGCACTTAAGTCCAATCAATTACTGTGATTCATACATTAAAACTTTATCACATTAAAAAACAATCAAATATATGAGTTAAAAATCATTCAAAATATAAGTGGTGGACTTCGTACAATTTTATCATATTTTATAATTTTAAATCTCAATCAATAAAAGAAAGTGTGTTTGAAAATGTTTCTTTTCTTTTTTTTTCACATTACTAAAAGTTAAAAGGTATCTCTAATTGCCACTCTATACTAAACTAAGTTAAGGATTGAATCTCAAATTATAGTAAGAAAATATATTATTTGAACTTCCACATTAATTAAAAATAAGATGATAATATATAAGTGGATACAAACTTCATATTAAAAATCAATTTTGTAGAATTGAATTACACTTAAAGTTTATTTCTTATGCGCTAAAATCATTTGTTGTTTGTTTAACATATTATTTTCCTTATCAGATCATCTATTAATATTTAGTTTCATGTTCAAAAGGTATATAAGTTTTGTAAAATTAAGTTAGACTTAAATTTCACTTATTAACATGATATTAAAATCATACATTAAAGTCTATTTTTGTAAACCTTTTTGTTTGTTCGACATATTATATATATATATATATATATATATATATATATATATATATATATATATATATATATATATATATATATATATATATATATATATATAAAAGTTGAGTTAACCTTAAATTTGTAATTAATCTTGCATAAAAACTAGTTAAACCTAAAATTGTGGTTAAACATAGGATATGTATTTTATACAGAAATGTAAGAGAGAGTAGAATAAGGTGATAGAGTGGCCCGACCAGATGCATAGGTGATGGCTACATGAACAGTGCATGTTAAGTAGAATAGGTAGTGATTTTTCCACGACTCCTATCTTGAATTAATTGTTGAGTTTCTCACACACACATGAGTAGGTGTGTTTATGAATATCAGAATGACACATACATACATTAAAAGCTAGAAGAAGAAAGCTATTTAATTGAATTGTAAGGTAGCATGCCTGTTTCACCATGGAGAAAATAATTTGGCTCTTTTCCCATTGAAGGTGCTTATTTGTTTGGCCAAGCTTCATCAAACTTAGGTTTCACAGATTCTTTCAAAGGACACAAGATATACCAACATACACATTCTGTGGTGGCTATTCGTTCGGCAAGCTAATGCCAATAGCCTAATAGCACACTTTCACGGATTCTCCATTAAAATATTATAACATGTCATTATCAATATTATGATGGTTTTTCTCTCTAACACAAACTATTACCATCACTTTCAGTAAAAAATATTAAATTAATAAATTTATGTACTTTTTTATATAATACTTTACTTTTTTTTAACTTTTACTTATAGTGAATTAATTCACACTTGATATATTTCATAACTTTCGTGCTTACTTTCTTTCAAAATTATTAAGAAAATCATATATTAATTCTAGGTAAGGATCTAACAGTTGTGAAAAAGAAATGAACTGTCGTTTATTCTTAATGTTTACTTTTAAATGTGTGGGATGAGTTGTGAAGGCAAGTTGACGTGCAACATGAAAATTATATAATATAGAGTTGAGAAAGAGGTACAAATTAAGATTGTATTTTAAAGAAACAGCTAACTCACAATATTATAAGAAGTTATTTAAGGTCTATATATTCTTTTGCTTTCTTCTTCCTGTTTTAGCATTTCTTTTGCTTTCTTGTTGAAACATATATGAAAATTGTTTCTTTTTCTTTTTTTCATTTATAGCATTCCTCTTCATCACTCAATCTTGAATGAAGTGTTTTTTCCTCTCCGGAAATTCCAAATTTAAGAGTCTTATATAATTAGGTCAAGAATGATCAAACTTCATAATGTTTCGTCACAAAAAGTAAGGATATATAATGTATCACATGAACATAACTATTAAAAAAAATTTATGGTTTTTTTTTTATGCTTCATTTTAATATCACGAGTGACAAGGCATCCCACTTAGGCCACGAAATCCTAGAAACAACTTAAACTTTAAAAAGAAAAAAAAAAAAGCTGACATTTGTTCAAATCTAAGCTTGATGGCAACATTTTGATAATTTTATATGTGAATCTAGAATTTCAAGTAAACAGTTTAGAGTTCTCAATATTTAGGTCAAATTTGGTGAGTTATATTTAAATAATATATGTATGGATAGTATAAAAAAATAATACTGTAATACCGAAACACAAAGGGCATACACATAAATCAATTGAATTTTATAAATAATTATTTCAAAACATATTAATATACTTATTATTAATTAATAATATAAAAACAAGTATAACTACTTCTAATATATAACAATAAAAGTAAAAAAAAAAGTTGATAAATTCCTTCATAAACTAAAACTTGTTTATAAATATATAAGAAACTAATTTGTAAAAAAAACTATTATGAGTAAAACTACTATACATTAATTTTAATGTTTAGTTTATAAAAAAAATATTTTATTTATTTATTAAATGAATGGGAAAGTTATATAAATATATATATTTTATATTTCTTTAGTTGAATTTAGCAATATTGTGTTACTCTAATAAGAAAATTAAGTTAACTATAAAACAAAACCACGAATTAGCCATAGGATATTAAACTATATATGTGAAACTAACGTTCACTTTATTAATCCTCCATATATATATATATATATATATATATTGATAAAATAGATAAAATATTTTCTAAGTTGATACCTTTAATTATTCGAAGGAGTAACGTACGAATTGAAACATTGTCTTGTCCTTTCCTTTATTGCTTTTTCTTTTACTTTTGCCAAATTTTACAGATGGAAAAAGAGCAAATGGAAAAGAACTAAACGAAAGGAGTAAAAAACTGACCAAAATGCAGATTGTAAATAACGAGAATACCTTACAATCAGTTCATACATATATACCTCATATCGAACCGTAATTAACTAATGTACGATGTTACATGATCATTTTACTTGTTCTCAAGAAGTAACAAAGTCTGTTTTGTCTTTAATATAAAAGATAAAAATGGATGTACTACCATGAAAGACACAGTTCATAACCTGAACGAAACTTGAACTTTCACATCCTCTGCGGTGAAAAGTGACAGATCAACTTTTTACACTAACTTGGGACAATAATTATTCTTCAACGGTTGGACGAGGAACACGTTAAGGATATCTGATACAAAGATATGTGAACTGCATGCAGTGCAATTCAATATCCATGAAACCATGATTGTTGCTGTTTCAATTTATGCCAAATTATTTAAATTATAAATATATAATGTTTTACTATTATGTATATTTTCACTCTTTTTATTTTTGTGTGTTGAATTAGAAAACTAGAAGAACATCATAGACTGCAGATTCTAGCTTTCAACAATTTTCAAGATTCTGATGTCTGAACCATACTGAGCAACTGCTCAATAATCACCATGTTATTGTCGACTCGGGAAGATGTCTTGTCGTGTTGAAGTTAACTGCTTGGTTTATAGTTGTGCCATCGTAATCATCAGAAGCTACGTGCATTAATTTTGTTTGATAGGACGATGGATGAAGATCAAAAGAAGAGAAATTAAATTGTTACTTTGGTAAAGAAGATGAGAAAGAGTGGAAAGGAAAAGAATGAATAAAATATTTTAAAAATGAAAATGATTATTTTATTTCTATATATTTTGATTATATATGTAATGTGAAAGAGATATAATATATCAACTTATATCATTTTCAAATTTTTTATATTCTTCATCTATTTCATATCTACCGAATAAATAAATATTCAATCTTATCTGTAACATCTTTTTCCAACCTTTTTTCTGTTTTCCTCAACTAAATTCACCCTAAGTTCGTGACATTCAATCAATTAATTTCACTTTTAATCATCACACTACAAGTGTTCTAAAATTTGTAGTGGCAACACAGAAGTTATGAAAGTTTACAAGAAATCAAGCGTATCATAAACCACATCATCAAATGATAAAACTACATATTATATATCAAAAAACAACAGATTAACCAGAAAACGTAAACTGGCGTTGACTTTATAGGAATTGATGAAGGCCAACCAAATGGATAAATGTCATGATTTTTCATTAGGGTTGAATATAAGTATTACTTTCTTGAAATACTGTGGCCATGCACAGAAGTGTTGCTTCGTAAATTAATATAAAATTTCTTCTATTCTCTCCATAGTATGGGACACCAAATGATTGAGCCTTAAGTAATGTATAATCTAGAGATTCGAAATCCAAACTTTATTGAAGTGCTGTAAGGCCTGATGTATATAACAATCACATAAGCTCAATTCCCAACACTTCTATTATACCAGATTTTTTCAAATTAAAGAAATGGAACATTCCATGACAAAAAAAAGCTAAGAAAAATGGATGAAATTACATAAGTATATAGTATTGTAGCACATCAAGATTATAATATATTGGGTGTGATAATTATTTTTGAAAACCAGATACACTTTTTATAAGGCAGAAGAGAATCTGTCATATCTGTCATACTGCTATAGACCCTCTCCCACACAAGTCTCTGTCTCTACAAAGAGAAAATTAAAGCTGCAAAACAATTAAGAATTTGAAGAGAAGCAATCTTCTTGGGATCACCAAAATTTTGTGCACTTTCTCTTTTTTCTATTTTCCGTATAGACAGACACAGTGACTCACACATCCAAATCCACGATCCCCTTGTATTGTTTTTTGCCCTTTTACTTTCTTTTACTAAAGCCTGCTACACTTCACCTCTTCAAAAACCTTGCCGCTTTCACTTTCCCAATTCGAAACAACCCAAAAGAAAAAAAGAAAAAATGAACATAAGCCTTCTCCACCACATCAGCCATCAAAGTCAAATAAGGCACTTGCGGCACCAAACATGGTGATAGTGCCACACGTGGGAATCCCACACAAGTGTCAGCACTCGAGTGGTGTTTCATGCCAGGCAGAAGGGGAGCAACACTAATCAAAGGGGAAGGTCCCCTACACACTACCCTTTAAACCAATTAATGCATGTAAACCTATTCACATAACAATCTATTTTAACTAAATCAATATGGTTCATACATCAAAACACTAATCATAATCGTTAACCACGTATATCCATGTTGAAAGATATATGCAGCGATACACAAGACTCATGAATAATACAAGTTGGCGTGTATGGATGAGAATGAGAGTGCATCATGTCATAATATTATTATTATTATTATTATTATTATATTGATATTTCTGCTTTTGGTTAGAGAGAGGATCTCAATGGGATCAGTGAAGGTAAGAAAGAACACACGTGTGCATGCGCGACACTTCTGGGACATGTGGGGCCATTTCATCACGTGTGGGTGCAAAGTGAAGAAAAGCAAAAAAGAAGCTTAAGCTATAGCTTTCAACTTCTGAATCCAAATTGTATGTGAATCATTGTTTCGTACACCTACTTACATATTAACCGTTAAATGTGTGTGAACATAATCTAATCTACCACATATGTCGTATTATTAATTTCTATCTTCTACTACACGTTCAACGGTCGTTATTTACTTTAAAAGAGTTTATTTTCTTCAAATATATATGATTTTTGTTGTTGTGTATATAATATTTTGCTTTTGGTACGCCCTGGTTCCACGGGCTATGCTTCAGAACACATTGATATTGGAAAAGCACAAGCCGAAGGAATTGTCGATATTCAACAAGAAAAGAAGAAAAAAAAGCAAAAAGAAGACATTAATTAGAGAGACACAACCAAGGGTGAGATTTCGTTGACTAGAAAGGGTAACTTCAATTTGTTCTCTCTTCTTTTAAAGATTGTAAAATTTAGAAATTTTTTTTGAAAAAAATCACTAAAAATATATGTTTTTTTTTCATGCAAATTATTGGGTAATTAAATTTTAGTAATGGGTTTTTAAAATGTACACAGAGAACAAATTTATTTGAGTAATTGGAATTTATTAGTAGTGAATGATGATTGAGAAACTGTTTTGGATAAGTGGTTTGCGCATGCATATATTCTTTTAAATTTATGAGTATATCCATATGTGGGGTGCAAACATATTTTTGTGTTGGTGATATATTGTTTTAAATTACATGATGCAGCATGAACAGCTCACACACATACATGGAAGGAGATGCATGCATGCATGCGTAGATGAGTGGAAGCAGGAAATTTGGTGTCTCATTATGAATTCCATGAAATATATTCTTATCAAGAAAGAACGTTGTGAGATGGTGATTTGTGCTTCTCATAATTTTAGTGTGTAGCAGGAATGGAATAAATAAAGGTATACTTTTGTTTCCTTTTTGTTTTAAACTAATAAAAAGAATGAAGATTTGATTTGTGAATCCCGATCCATCCAACTTTGTTTGTCATCTCGTAATCGTTCCATCAAAAAAATCATAAACAACAAAACATTGTTCATCACACTGTTTTCCACATAGTATTGCTCTCAGAAATATTATCTGTTTAATGACACCGACATGTCACAATACATTGTTGTTTGAATATCTAATTTGTGCTTATTTGTTGGAAAAGTTAAACACACATATAAAATATATATTACACGATGAAAATCTCGTTTTACCAATTTATAATGCATAAATTAAGATAATATTTTCATTTTATGAGTTGGTTTGTATGGATAAATTAGATTCAACTCACTTACTAACGTGGTATATGAATCTACTCCGTTAAGATACTATTGATATTATTATGTTAAATTAAGCCAACTCGACTAACATAGATTAGCTCACCAGATGTTGTTGAAAATGGATAAGTTCAACATAAATTACTTTGTGACCATAAAAATTTTATAATTTAATTAGACTCATAATGAATCGAGATTATGCAATTGGACTCAGTTCAGATTTTTATTCTTTTTAATTTATTTTATATATTTATTATAATATAATTAAACTAGACTCATCTATTTAGAACAATATAATTGAAGACATATTTCACCAAACATTATTATTAAGATAATAATTGAAAATTAAAATATCAAAAGAAACACATAAATTAAACATTTGAACTATTCAAATGTTATTAAACACTATTCTAATATTTTAAAATATTAAATTATGAACCTAAAGTAATGAATAATTATACTAAAAAAATTATAAAAATAATAAAAAAGAATTGTTTTAGTGAGTTACGGATCAACTTATACCTTGAACAAAATTGTGGTAATTCAAAAACTAAATTATGAGTAAAAGTTGAGTTTGACTCACATTTTAATACATCTGTTCACAAATATTTAGTCATAAACACGATGTGTTGATTGTTGAAAAAAAAAGGTGCATAAAGACAAAATTGAGAAGCCTATATCACATTAGTAAGGTGATGACATATTCTGTTTTAGACATTTTTGAGAAATATTTATGAGTAATTATTGAGAAGATTATCTAACAGAGGGAGGTGCGAAATTAATCCTGTAATCTGGTATGTTCTAAAAGAGAAAGGAAGAAAGATGGTAATGTAATTGACCCTATTTGGTCCCCTTTGTTTGGACATGGAGAAAACAGTGATGAAGCCACTTGCGTGCATGTATGGTCCTGTAACTTCAATGGCCACATAAACTGGTACAGTCTTATCTTGCCATGCATGAGTGCTTCGTGCATGGTGGTTAAGTGGCATACCCAGCAAAACGATGCCACGCTATTACGCACTCACACCATTCTTCACACCACAATCTATCTGTAGTGTTTGTTGTTGGATTATGTGCTTAGCTTAGAGGGACAAGTGCTTTCTCCAACATTCCATCCCATTATTTATGCTCATGCTTTTTCTCTAATCTTTTAACTCAATTGTGAAATAAACTTCGTCACTACCAACTAATTGAATAATTTAAGAATATCAAAAGTTTCATTTTTTTATAAAATTTAGGCCAAAAATTAGGTGTATTATAATTAAAAGTGCCTTGTACATTGGGCCAGTAAAGAACCGATCAGCCGTAAGGATAAGGTGATTGAGTGGTAACAAATCTTAAACAACTTTAAGCACAATTTTTAATCAAGGTTACAATTAAGTGTTATTTATTAGATAATTGATCTTAATTACAATTTCGAAATTTATAAATACAAGTGTAAGGTAACGAGGTAAGTGAATACATTTATTATAAATTTAAAACTTTATTATAAGGCTCAATCGAGTATATAGTTGACTTGAATATCAGAGTGTCTTAAACAAATATCTATTCTCACGGTTTGAAGTTGAGACATAAAAAACATGGAAAGATTTAACTAAAGATACTCAACATAATATTAAGTAACCAGAAAAGGAGTTTTTGACTGTGATTCCAAATTCCACACCCCCATACTAAAAAGAAAGTATTAAAAAACATGGAAACAAGTTACTTTAATATGATGTTAACAGGATGTGGATACGGATTCACCACTAAGTGTAAAGCATATCCCTTGCATCATTGAGAAGTTATACTCATTAATTTATTAAACGTGACGTGTTTTACCATTTCGTTAAGTGTATTCAATTTCTTTCTTCTGTCACTCTATCATGAGTTTGTTCCATGTTCTGTAGATAATCTGTGTTAATTTTTACGCGTGTACAATTTTTAATCTCTACTCAAATTGCAACATTACACTGTTAAATTTGTTGGTTGGTAATTTTCAATCTCCCAAAAAAAACTTGTGTACTATAGTTGTTAGAAAATTGATTACGATATTGAAACACAGGTTTTTCTGCGAACGAGGTTATTATATATTAATAAAAAATAAATATAAGTATTGATAGTGACTTGTGGTCATTCTTCTCTAGTGGTGGAGACATTGTATAGATTTTGAACTTTATAATTATTTATCAGTTAATCATATAAAAAATAACTTATTTTTAAATTATTAGCACTTATTTTTTAATTACCTATAAGGTATATATAATCAATTAATATATTAAAGATGTGATACAACTTAGTTGGTACGTCTTATCTCTTGGTAGTTAAGTAACTAATTCTATTAATAGTAATTGGTCATAATTATAAAATAACATATAAGTAGGTATACAAGTCCATCAGATTCAAAGTATGAGAAGAATATTAATTAATGTTGACTGTGTAAACTATCTGTTTAATTTAATATTATAATAAGATGAAAGAATTCCAAATGACATTATTAGCTTTCTAATTTTTAATTTATTTTGCAATACTTGAACTTATTAGACTTAGTGAATGTTAATTTTTGTTCTAAGAACACGTTAAAGTGTTTAAAAAATACTTACTTTTAACCCCGTTTTGCATTGTAATTATTGCTTATTATATTTTTGCTCGACATAATAATCAAAACTCTTAATCCACAATTTTTCACACATCTCAAAATAACAAAAAATATTTTTTTATCAATAACTTAAATTTCGAATAATGTAATTTAATAATGTATAAGATTGATATAATTCATAATTTTTTTTATAATAACAAATATTTTTGTTCTTATCTAATCGAATAATTTCATATTGTTTAGAAGATGAACTCTATGATTTAAATACCTTTTCTCATTTCATCTTTTAAAATGCCTTTTAAAAATAAAATTGTAATGAATAAAAATTTTAAGGAAACAATGCAAACAATACCTTAAATATACAGTGATGAATTTTAATAATGTGATTTTAAATAATTTTATTATTTTAGAAACCTTTTCTTTTGGGGCTTCTTGTTTCCCCTCCCAAATCACTTTGTTCTCTTTTAACTTGTTTCCTATGGTTTTAGGTTTTTGTCTTTTAGACATAGTTTTGAGGATTTCATTTGCTTTCCCTCTTACGCGTGCTAAACTATCACCTAAAATGATTAAATTAATTTTATATACGTTCCTTCCTTTTTCTTCACCGAATTGTATTAATTTCCAACAACATTCAAAATAATATTGTTTTAGGTTTTGGCACGGTTTCTACCCTACAACCTTTTTGTGTTCTTCCTTTAGTTGATGAAAGAGTTGATTTCACCATAACCATGGTGATTGTTGATGAGTATCATGGCAAAATCTAAGGGTCTTGTCCTCAACCCCTAAATATTGAACATGATCATAAGATCTTAAAGTAATGCAATGAAAGAGCAAGACATAAGATATGAAATACAAGAGATAAAAGAAGCTAAGATAAGATATTACAAGCTTAATCATTTTGAAAGATCCTGTTTTTCACTCTAATAATCTTTCTAAGTAGAAAGTAAAGCAAGAATCTCACCATTATGTCCACTTACGTACACACTTCATGACCTTCGACCCACCACTCATTACACAAATATATACTCTCTCCTTTATCATTTCTAATTAGGTTTATCTCCTTTCTTCTTTTTTCTTATAGTTAATTTCACTACCCAACTCCATTTTTTTTCTAGTCCTACACAAAATAACAAACATCAATTTTACTTGAAAAATATATTTCATGTACTCAGTTTTAAAACAATTTTTACTAATATCTAATAATCAAAATTCTAGCAAACTTTAATCAGAGATATCTATTTTAATAATTCAACTATTTATAATATCATTTTAGCATTATTTATTAGTATAAATATAATAATCCTAGGTCTTAACAAGAAATGTTTCATTAACATCAATGTTTTGTTGAAGTTTTTAAGGATAAGAGTAGAGATATTGTGTTGAAAATATTTAAGTTCTTAATCAAATGTATATTAGAAAGGGAATAGATTTTAAACTTAATTCAATCTCATAAAACTAGTTTGTAAAGTAAAATTTGTATTTATATATTCTAAATTGATTTTATCTCTAGCTTATGCTATTTTCAAAAGGATAATGTTATAAAATTTTTGTATATAATAATTATTTAGGTTTTAAATACCTAGTTAAATCGCTCAATTTGCTTAAAAAAAATTAAATACAAAAAACATAAAATTTAATTATTATAATATTAAAAAATAAATTTTAAATCTAATTTAATCTTATAAAAATGATTTTGTTAGAATATTAGTGTGATTATTTGAAATCCAAGGAATGGAGAAGGTTTGGTGGTTTGACACCAACTATCTGGTATATATTATGATTGCTGTACTCCCCCACTTCACCAACCATATGAAAACAGTAACAGTTTATGGTGTTTAAATTTGAAACAAATCATTTTCATTAGATTACAGAGTGTTTTTTTAAGGCAATAATTACACAGTTGCATGCCAAATTCCCTTCACTAATCAATTTCTTAATGTTTTGTCAATTGCGGTTAGGGCATCACAGGTCCATGACAACGCCACGCCCTACAAAGCCACTCTTCGCCTATGCCACTTTAAACCATAGCATAGAATAGCCTTTTCTTTTCCTACAGTCCAACATAGCTACCTAGCTTTCAAACTCTAACATTATTTTTTCCCTTAAAAATCTGTTAGTTAAGCCCTTCAACTCAATTAGCATATCACACTGTTATGATTTAGTGGTCCTCCTCTCCAAACTTTATGTTCTTCATTTCTTCTTTTACATTAAACATTTTCTCAATTCATCCGATCATGGCTGCTGCTTTTCATGCTATTTTAATTTGAAGAATAAAGGAAGAGATAACTTAATTCATTTGGGACAGAAAAAAAAAAGAGAAAGAGAAAGATTTTCATTGTGTTTGAATGTAAATGAGAATTTTGGAGTCCAAATCTGAACATTCCTGTTTTCTTCACCCTTGTTTAAGATAATGTGAGAATCCCCATAAAGTTGTTTTTTTTTTCTTTTTTCTTTTTTTCCGACCTCGTATTTTATGTAGTCTTTTTGACATAGGAACCATGGAATGCTTAGGATGAACTTGGAACATTAAAGGGGAAAAAGATTAAATTTGGCCTGAGATGTATTTCATTGAAGGGTATGAGACAAAAAATATATAGAAAAAAGCAGAAGTGGAACATGTATGAAACAAAAGAGGAACATAGAGAAAGGAGTTTGAGATATTGGAGTGATTTGGGGTTGAAGTTAAGAGATCATTAGCAATATTGAGCTGTTTGTTTGCATTAGCCTTTCAAATAATTCAGGGACAAGCTCTTGGCTTAGAAGCCAACCAATTTGACATGAAGGTTTTAGAGAATCCAAGAAGAGATTTTTTGTCCACATCTTTGGAGACCATGCCTTATACCTCTACCCTTTTTTTCCATTAAACACATCATTTGACCTCTTTTTTGCTGCCTCTAAAATTAACAATGCCTCCATTGGAATTTTCCACCGAGTCATTTTACCCCCAAGAAAATTAATCTTTCGGATGATTAATTAAGTAAAACAAATTTTGAAAATTTAAAAGAAAAATTAAAATAAAATAAAATAAAAAGGATCTCATATCCCCATTAGATTAACATAGGCACTTTTTGACTATTGCTCCCACGCATATGAGATGCATGAAGATAGTGTTAATTTCAAGCAAAAGGGGCCCCCACACATAAGAGAGAAAGCAAAAGCCCTCTTTTCTCTTGCCATGAATAAGTGTAGAAATTCTGCCTTTGCTTTCAACTTCATCTTCATATTCTTCCCCTTCTTTAACTGCTTTTTCACCCCTTTTCCCCATTTCTCGTGCAAACATCCTCATAAAACGTTACTCTCTCTTGTTCCATGATATTGCATGAGGTAAACATTTTAACCATAAAACCAAACACAAAACCATGAACAATACTAGAATGACAAACAAAACATGATTAAGAAAGACAAGAGAACTAGATTAAAGAACCAATAAGCCAAAATAAAAAGGAGAAATCTTATTATCTGATGTAAACCCCCACACCATTTAATTCTAATTAAAAAGTAACCCCACTTTTTTTTCCCCTTCAAAATTACAGAATGAAGCCATTGGCAATGGCTCTATTGGTATTGAAATGGGTAGTTTCATACACAGGTAACTCTTCCCTATACCTCTCAATCCCAATTGCTGATAGATTATCCAACTCAAAAAGATCAGAACTTGAACAACTGGCTACGTCATCGTCATCATCTTCATCTTCATAATGCATAACAGCATCAAACTCCACTTCGTTCTTTTTCTGATAATTCTTCAGCAAGTCTCTTGCTAACTCCTCCACCCTGCGACTCTCCTGCATGACATGCAGTCTCAGTTCCTCGCTTCTGTTCTTTCCATTGGAAGCCGCCAAATCTTCTGCACCCTCGTAAACATTCTTGTGCCCACAGGGCCTACAATCTTCATCTACTACAACACTCACAGGGCAAAACCTCACAGACCTTTTGGCGCCTGATCTTGAAGAAGGTGTTTTGCTCAAACAAGACCTTGAAAAAGAAGATGCCGATGAACATGTAGAACCTGGCTGTTGTGCTGCTGGTTTAGTATCGGCAGTACGATTTGTTGGAACCGGAATCAGAACGGGACCACAAGTAGATGGCGTCGTGGTTGTTGAAACCTTTGCTTTTTTGGCATTTCCGCTTGAAGTGAAGAGGGAATTGAGAAAGCTAGCAAGTCTTGCACCCGGTGAAATGGGTTGCTTTGCTTTTTTCAACTCACCATAAAGGATTTTCAAGGCTTTGGACTTGGTTTTGCCGAAACCATTCTCGTGCTTTGGCTTTTGGGTTTGGGAAGAGTGGCTGCGGAAGTTGTGATTGTGAAGTGCGGCATCAAAGTTGGTTTTGGTTTTATCAGAAACGCTGGTTTTGATTGGCTTAGGCCTCTGCACTCCATAGAAGGACTCTGACTCCGAAGAAGAGAAGCCCCCAACAGAGCTTGACTCAGAGGAAGAGGTTGAACTTGAATACATGGAGAGAGTGTTTGAAATTGAATTGCTTCTTGTTCTTCTTTCAAATTCCGTCAACGAGTTTCTCCCCATTAGAACTTTCTCCGAGGTTCTCTTATCCATCCAATTCTCCACCTTCCTGGCCCTGCGAGAGTTGAGTTTCTCAGGTTCAGTTTTGTCCTCTCTGAAACAATTGCTCTGTTTCTGCTTCCTCATGGTTTCTCTGTAAAAGATGAGCCGCTCCTCTTCCTTTTCCTCCGTTTGATCTTCGTCGATTGAACGGTAGATAACGTCAAGTAGAGTGGAAGAGAAAGAAGGGTTATATGTGTGGTTCTGTTTTCTTGATGGTTTATTGTCCCACCTGTCCATTGTGTTTTTTATAGAGAACAGGGGAGAAAAACAGAGAGGGGTGGAACAGGGGATTTTGGAGGGTATCAATTACTTGGGCTTTGTTGTCTGCTTCAAATAGTGGCACTGTGAAAAGCTGTAGTAGAGAGAAATTATGAGGAGAAAGAAATGATTGTGAGAAAGGACAAGGCCATGGCTGTGTTTCCAAAAAAAAGAGTGCGAGAGTGGTGTGTTTGGAAATCACTGTGGGAGGACATAAGAGGAAAGAGGAAGAAAGAAATGAGACATGAGTGTTGATGAGTGCTTGATGGTTTAGAGAGAGACAGTAATGAAAGCCAAATTCCACGCCTCAGAGGAGAAGAGAAAACAAAGGATGATTGAGAGAGAGAGAAAGAGAGAGTTTTGGAGAATGGTTTCTTTTGGATGCTCTTATAAGGGTTGGGGAAGGAGTATAGCTGGCCAGGCTGTCAATAATGATGTGGAATTTCACTGATTTTAAATCTAATGTTTTCATTATTCAATTCACCTCTCTTCCTCAGTTTTCATTTTTTATTTTCTTCCCTTCATCCCATGAATTGACATTAGATCCTTACTTTTTCTTTATATAACAAAAAAAGAAAATGTATACTTTTGTAGGTCCATGAAGACCATATAATGAACCAGCAAAGAAGATTCCACTCTTGCTTGAGAAATTGATCAGTATCTGTCTCAGTTTTTATGTGGATATGCAGTTTCTTCATTCTATGTAGAAAGAAATGTGATTGTGGAGGTGTAAAATGTTCATTATGTTATATATTGATTATGTTATATTTTATTAAAAATCTAAATGTGAGTTTAAATCTTTGATTAGATAAAAATAAACAAATATTGTAATTCTTTAAATGGTTAGATTTAGATATTATTGATGTTTATATCTTGCTATGAATCTCCTGCACCCGAAAATGCATTCATATTATTATTACCTTCTTTAAGTGGTGGGTTTTATGATGAAAAGGGTGGTGTTTTTGTGTTGATTAAAAGAGGGAATGAGAGGTATGTATGAACATGTGTGGAGCACTTCCAACATAAGGTATTATACTGTATTATGGTCCTGTTTGCACAGTCAATTAATGCGGCTACTCAACTGAACTTTGGGCTTTAAGTGTTCATTTAATTTTGTGGATTCTATTAATTCCCGTGACTTCTTCAAATTAAAGTTCTTCTCCTTTTGCCTATTTTAATGATCTGCATGCTACTCTAGGTTTAACTTTCAAAACAACATCTTCAAGATGTTGCTGCTGTCAAGTACATAGTTTTAACCTTCTTCTAGATATTCACATACATTTTCTCACCCTCTTCCAATGTTTTATTCAAGTTTCCTCAGACAAATCAGATTACATAAACACTTTCAAAAAACTGCTTTTGACAACAGTGTAGAAATAAGGTTTAAAAATTTACCTTTTTTTCTCTTTTTATGAATATTTTTAAGATTTAAACATCCACACTCTTAACATCTCTAGAATAAGAGAAAAAAGAATGCTAATTTTAGATTTTAGAAAATAAAATAAGAAAACATGACATTGTGATATTTTTTCATAAGGGGGGGAATTCGAAGTGAAATGGGGTGGGTAGAATTGATTCACTATATAGAAGAAAATTTGGTAATATGCATTTTGTAGGCATTAATGAATAGCATAAGGTCTATGCCTGAATTACAAAAGCAAGATCAATAGCAATCTATGGTTGCCCCTGTCATTTATGGAAGCTGAGTTGATTGACAATGCAAAAGAAATATAAACACAAAAAAAAAAAATCGTTTTGTCCTTTCAATTGTCAAACTTTCTTCACCTACGTGTCTATGCTTTGTGTTATTGTTTTGTAGGGGCACAACAAGAAGAGAAGAGAGAGAGAAAGAGATAGTTAGTGGGAACATTGTGTGCTTATTTGCACAATCATTGCTCTCGTGGCTCCTAAACTTTATGAAGAGAAAGAGATGAAAGCAATTTTCAAACAAAGGCACAAGAGATTTTATCTATTAATTAATTGATTAATTAATTAATTAAGATTAGGAAAAGGATGAGGCAAGAGAAAGAGATGAAAAGTAGGGTTAATTAAGTTGATAAGGTTGAAAAAGTGACCAAAACAAATAAAACATCGTGTGTGTGTGTTGAGATGTTTGGATGTTATACTATTGTTTTTTTGGCCTCACTCTTTTGTTCTCTTTCCTTCGGTTTCAAGAAAATATTTCATAATGAAACTTACCAGCTAGGATGGTAATATAATAACACATCCACCAAGTGTCATCTATAATTATACAAACCCTTGTAACAATCATGGGATGTTATGATGATACACGAGTCTCAACTCTCACGTTTCATCTGTAACAAATTAATAATTTAGCTAGTACGTATGAACAAGTACTTGGCTTCTTAAAAAATCATTTTAGAATTACCACACAATTTTCGTATCATATATATAAAACAAATTCCAGATTCCACCTCTATCATGCACATTACTGTTAAACGTTTATGAGAAATTGATTGTGGAGTTCATGAGTAATCACTTCCAATTAATTCCATTCTTAGGAACAAAGGATGTTTAAATCATGTATGAGTTGGATTTTCGAGTAGGAATGAGTTGTTTGAGTGAAACAATAGTTCGTTCTTGGTGAAACTTGACTTTTTCACCAATTTAATACTTTTTCTAACTATTTCTTTCAGCCACTTTTGCCACATGTGATAATCAATCCATTATTTCACTATTATTACTATTTTCAAACATGTTTATTTTATGTTAGAAGTAACACGTTAACTAAAAATAAGCCTAATTTAAAATATATAAATGAATGCAAACCTTATTTTTACAAACCAGTTTTCATAGGATTGAGTTAGATTTAAAGTTTATTTCTTAACATGGTATCAGAATCAGGTTAAAACCTGTGAGAGAGTGTGTTGAAAGTTTTACATTGACTAAAAATAAGACCAACTAAAATATATAAATAGATACAAACCCCATTTTACAACTGATTTTATAAGATTGAATTAAGTTTAAAGTCCACTTCCTAACATGTTTCATCTCTTCAAATACAATTTTTTTTAAAATATATATTATACAGCAAAAAAAAAGAAAAAAAAGTGAAATAGAACATATATATATATATATATATATACATATACATATATATATATATACATATACATATATATATATATATACATATACATATATATATATATATATATACATATACATATATATATATATACATATATATATATATATACATATATATATATATATATATATACATATATATATATATATATATGTATATATATATATATATATATGACTTATAAAACAGTTCAGTAGATACCCACATGCATATTCTTTCATGTTTGATGACAATAGGGCTCTAATTGTAACCTAATTAACACTATGCACTGTTATTACATGGTATATGGGGAAGGTGGGTTGTATAGCATTAATGAACATGTCGTACAAGATAGTATGTAATGTTCCTCCAATTGTTTCCATTCATGTTAATCACTGTTTTTCAACTTTGCAATAAACATACTCATATTCTTTCGGTTTAGTTTGCACAAAATAGAAGAGTAAATAGTTTTGAATACATAGTTAAAATCTTGGACCCAATATTAGCTTCTTATTCTCAACATTTTAAAAACCTTAATTACAGTGATAAAGTTATTATGTTTGCCCACAAATTTGTGATATATATATATATATATATATATATTGAATCTTTAATATAAAATTAAATATCTTCCTCATTCTCGAACAATTATAAAAAATTGTCTTTTGTCTTTGAATTAAATTATAAAGTATTTAATTTTTATACTTTATGACAAACTCTATCATATAACAAATGAAATTCCATAATAAACTAAACTATATCATTCATATATTGTTTGTTAGGAATAATATTTTACATTAACCTTTTTATAAAATAAAAGTCAACAAACACGTAATAATTTAGTGTATAGATTAAACACAATTTTTCATAATAATTAATATATATATATATATATATATATATATATATTACCATTATAATATGTACAAGTAAAAGATAGAAATTTGTTTTTTTTATGGTATATGAAATTTAAAATATAGAATAATTTTTATGAAAGAAATTAGGACCTTTTTTTAACCATTTAATACATTTGTTTTGTTGCCCTTGATTAATTTTTTTTTTTATATTTGTTCATAAAACAACATATTCATTTAAAAACAATAAAGTAATCTGTCATATACGACAAACCATTTTAAATTACTGAATTTCTTTTTCTTTTCAAAATTAATTTGAAAATAGGCTATTTTGAACAAGATTCTTCAAAAAAAAATGGAAAAATATTTTCTCTTTAGTTTATGTACTCATAGAAAATCTATTGTTTTTCTTTTTTCAATTTATATTTTAAAAAAAGTTCAAATATAATAAAAAAAATTGTCATAAATTGGTAATGGAAGACCTAGCATGAATTTCAAGTAAGAGAAAAGAGTGTTTACATTTAACACTAACAAAAATCTGTGTAATGGCTTTCATTATTGTCTCCAATATCCGTTGACCTAGCAATGCAATAAGTTTGTTTAGTAAAACCTATTAATTTCACTCATACTTTCATCATATAACTAAGCACTTCAATTTGACTTTTTTTTTTCTACACACAAAATTTAGCATAAAACGTGCTCCACTTATGACTTCTGTGTAATATCTCAAAACTTAAGTATTATAAGTTCTATAATAGAACTTCTATTTCCTTTATAGCAAAAAAAAAAAAACCTTTTCTATGTTTATGTTTGTTTTTAAAATATCTTTCACATTCAATTCATCTCCTATATCAACTTCCAAAACTCTTATTTTAATTATTTGAGCTCTAGTATGAAGAAACCATGTTAGTTATGTTTTTCTTACTTACATATAATGCATACCAATTATTAGTATTAATTCACAAAAATTAGTAAATACGTACTTTGTATTAATAACATAAATACCATAAAAAAATCGATTACTAAAGATTAAAAACATGTATTTGAACATAACCAAGGTTAAGATGAAAATAGTACATAACTAATTTGATTTTTGTAATATTATGCATGTGATATAAGTGAATATGAATGTTAGATTTGATGTAATTAGCCTAATAGAAAACCTAAAGAATGTTGTGGAAAAAAGGTGGATTGATAGCATTGGGGTTAACAAAGGAAAGTAATATTGTGAGGGTTAAGATTCCATTTACATAAGTGGAATGACCAATATAGGGACCCAAAGCCAAGTCACATGCCACATTGACATGCCCTATATAGAGTCCCCAATTAGGAAAAAGTTACTTGCAATGTGCCCTCATGTTTCCATTCTCATCATCCTTCCTAAGAATTAATGTATTAAAGTTTATTCCTCATGGATGTACTCTTCACTCTCCACTAAACTTTATACATACCACTCACTACTACCACATTCTATACCATTAAACCCTAAATAACTTATGAGATCATGTAAAAAATCTTCATAGTTCTTTTTTAAGAGTAATTTGTTAAGGAAAAATTACATAAATATAATAAGTAAGTAATTGAAATCATTTTCAATCCAAAATCTTAAATAAGTTTTTCTTAGATGGTGTTTAATTTTTTCATTTCTATCTAATATAAATATGTACTTAAAATTTTAACAGATATTTTAAAGAAATGATACTTTGATATAGAAATATTTTACATTCATTTGATATTTTTTTTTTAAAATATAAAAATTAATTGTTTTATGATTATTTTATTCTAATAATATGTGTCAAATAAACATAAATGTGTATAATCTTATTATTATTCTATAAAAAAAAATTGCAAAAACAATTACATATTTGATGATAGACATACATAGAATTCACTTTAATACAACATTGCTTTAATATATGTCAATTGATGTTTATCAATATGATAGCAGTCATTTCACATAATGCGTTTGTTTTTTGCCTTTCCGAAACTTTTGTTTTCATCACATTGTGGAAATAGTTTGTCCTAAACATCTTTGTTTTCAAGGAACTATAATAGTCCCACGTTAATCACACTTTGTCTCAAACGCCAAAAAGGAAGTAACTATGCTATAATATCTACTAATAAATAATTTTAACACCATTTGCAAGAGGATTCAAGATGCTCTTAATTCAATTCCTTGTGTTACGCACATATAAATATATAAAAATAAATCAATAAATAAATAGAAATATTTAAATAAATGTAAATAATGAAGGATAGATTCGACAAAAAAGCACTATGGTAATCAATAATGAGGGTTAACTTCCATCAATTCCCTCCTACATTTGGTTCTGTAAATTATTGATCAATCACTTTTTGGTCCTTAAAAATTGTGTACAGCTAAGCAATGCTCTTAAATATATTTTACGTTATTTATTTATTATTATTATATACTACTTCTATTGCTAATCAATAATACAAACTAAGTCAAACCGATTAAAGTTAAAGAAAGTTTACTAAAGTAATCGGGTAAATAAAGAGGTGTTTTACACATAAAGGTTGATTCATCTTAACTAGTTTTATTTTCTCTTTTATTGTCATTTTCTTACTTTTCGTATTTTTTTGTTTAATTTTAAGCAATATCTCAAAAGGATAAACATATAAATATGTGCAAAATTCTAAAATTTATCTTTATAAATATAATTCTACCTGTTATAATTTAAATTTCTTTCTAGTACAAGAATCAAATTATTTTTTTGGATTTAAACTAAACTTATATTGTGTTAAATTAATTCTTTGGCAAACTTAATGAATATAAATTAATTAAATTCTAATCTGTTTTGAAATATTTCTTTACCAAAAACCTAATTTACTTTAACTAGTAATTAGTCGTCTTGACAAAAAAATTATTTCCCTTATACTATTTATATTACAAATGCTTTTATTTTCTAGTGCAATTGAGAATACATTAACATGATTACCATCTTTAAATATGTGAAATCAATTAAATCCAAACGGTCTTTTTTTTAATACATTAAGTGAATGCCAACAACATGTTAAAAAGAATACATATCATTCACTTCAACATGATACAAAACATGTTCTCAGCATACATAATGAACATGTTATAGCCACAACAGAAGATACCGCTGTAGAGCAAGAGAATGGGTAAAAGATACTTGTTGGAAAAGGAGTGAAAACATGTTGAAGAGATTCACACGCATGTAATAACATGATTCATGATGTATTACAATGATGCTACGATGTTAGAGCAGGTGTCTAGCACAAATGTGTGATGGGTTTAGCAAAGGAAAATTTTTCGAAAACATAGTATCAATAAAATTTGAATCTGATGAATACGAATAATTGACACCATTTTTTATTAAAAGTTTTAAAATAATGAATTTTCGAGTCTTTGATCATTTTATGGTATTTAGATTCACACTTAAATAGATGTTGGGGTTATCAATTGTATAACTTGGTTTTAAACTGTGGGACACCCCCACAACCTTAGCTTCAATCAAAACCATATATTGCTTTGGCCCAGTTTCATCGTTTCCGCAACACACACACTTATGATAACTAATCAACCATAGTTGCCACCTTCATGCCTATCCCTTTAACTAGTATTCATTCTTCCACATTTTCAGTTCAATCATTCACTATTTTCATGCTTTTATAGATATCTACTAACCCACTAGAGCTCTATATATGCATACAGATATAGTCAGAAACAACATATAATGTTAATGCTATGACTAATCTATCTTATATGAGACGAAACACTCACTAGTTTCTTATTATTAGGAAGCAAATATGAAGAAAAAAGTTGTATGATTACACTAGGGTGGGAAAAGGTGAGATATATTATGAGTTTTTGTTAGAAATTCAAGTCTGAGTCTAAGTTCCACGTTGGATAAAAATGAGAAAGTAGAGTACTGTATAAAGATAAAAGACCCATTAACTCATTGTCTTAAGATTTTGAACAAAGAATGATGTCAATTCTTTATATGGTTGAGTTCATGTGTGATTGATGATTGTGTTTTTCTGTGAACTTTCTTCTCGATAAACCTAACCGTTTTGACCTGATAAAATGATTTTACTTAATTATATATAGTAATTTGTATGCATGAGCATGCAGAATAGTTATATTATCTGAAATAATGTTTGCAGAGATGACGATAGAATAGAAGAAGGTTTGGTATGGTTAGAGCATAGGAGTGGGTTTGCTTTAAAAAATGGCATGGGGATTGGCGTAGCTTTTCTTTTTGTATTATCAACAAACACTTTTGTTCAAAGTCTGAAATCTGAGGGTCACTACAACCGTGTTCATAGGGACAGCATACCCTTCTTTATAGACCCATCACAAGGGTTGTAGGACCACTGCACGTTCACACACTCTCCTCTCACTCACTCCTCCAACCATCATTCTTTACCTTTTTATTTCTATTCAAAATTATTTTCTCAATCTATAACTTTTAGAAAAAAAAAATCTATGAATTCAACATTTTTCAGTTAAAAGTAATATATGGATTAAGTTCATCGCACATATATATATATATATATATATATATATATATATATATAATTTTTACCAACCCATCAATTTCTTCAAGTAATCCCTTATATATAATTCATTATCATAATAAGCATCATTCATTATAACCACTTCATATCTTAGAATTTTGAATTAAAAATAGTATATATTAACTAAATTCATGTTATATATATATATATATATATATATATATATATATAACTCCTTATATAATTTATTATCATAAGTTTTATTGTCATTTTAAGAAATTCTAATTTTATGTTTTGGATTTTTAATTAAAAATGATATTTTTATGTGAGTTAGACTTATTATATCATATATATATATATATATATATATATATATATATATATATATATATATATATATATATATAATTTCTACCAATCCATTATCATAAGCCACGATGACATTTTAAGGGTTTCAGATTTCATGCACTTCTTCGTGTAACCGAGTTATTGCACTTCGATTAGGTTTCAATTGGGTAGCCTGTGAATGAAAGGAAAACTAATTAAAAAGATAGATATTATTAAAACATATTAGTCAAATATTTTATAGATATTATTCATTAACTTAAACGAGATTCATTACACCATTATTGTAACTACTATACAAAAAGAAAATTTACAATGGTTACCAATATAAAAACGAGGTAAATATTCAAATTTATCATACTTTTAGATAAGAATTTTTATATTGGTAATAAAACTAATAATATAGATTCGGGTCAAACAGTGACCTGCAATAAAAAAATCACTTATTATATGTTAAATATTGGTTTTAAAAATATCTACAACTATTTTAAAACTAAAGAGTATTCATCATAGATTTTATCCGCCTAAATTTATCTCCACAAGAATTTGTCTTATATTTTTGTCTATCTCTAAGTATAAGTATAGATATATCTTTATCTAACTCATTTTCATATCTCGTTTTTATCTTAAATTATTAAAATATTCTTGTATAATTGGATAACTTAAAAAACGTATTTTAAACATTTCACAGAGATTTGATTTGAACGATTTCGTTTGATTTGAAGAAGTTTTTTTTATATTATTACACAATTCTCCATTTCAAATCTCCAAGTTCGCTTATGTGTCTAAAGTATTTTTCATGGAATTTCGATTTTGGGATATTTTGGCATCCATCAAATAAAGTATACCCACTTCACAAGTTAAAATATTAATATTTTTGTTTTATTTTTTTAACTTAAAAAAATTCTCGTATACAACATCATCATGTTATTGAAAGTTTTAAGGTGGGTATATTTTTTTCCAAAGATGTCAAAGTATTAATTTACTTTCAATTTTAAATAAGTGTTTACTCATGTGTATAATTTAAATTTTATTTATATGATTTAAGTTATTGTAATTTATTTATTATTATTTGATTTTGAAAAAAAAATATATTGTTACGAGTTATATAAAATATAAGTTTATATTAATAAAAATGAAAATAAATTTTTACTTTAAATTAAGAGATAATCTAATTCAAAATCCATTATTCGTGGGTGAATTAACTAAGCATCCTTTTCGCATATAGTTCATACTCATTTTACTAATTACACTTGATTTAGTTTATATGTTGTCAAAATTCATGCTTGAGATAAAAAAAATGTTCGACAGAAATTGTTAGAAAAACTAAGTTTGATAAATTTTGTTCTAACTCAAATTTCAAACTTTGTAACTGCAATTTGCTTTGGTCAATCGGAAAATAAAAAAATGGTTTAGTGAGATGGTGTTAATTTTGCTAGACATGGATAGGAAGACGATGCAAGTATTTTGAGGGTTATTGTGGCCATAGATATCAGTACAAATACAGCATATCCATTCAAGAAAAGCTTTTCAGCATTATCTGAAAGGATTTTCAAGAATGACCGAAATTTGAACTGTTGAAGCCAAAACTCAATAATTCCTACACCTACTGCAAACAAGGAGACTGAAAATTAATGCCTCATTGCATTTGTAAAAAGGGAGAAAAAAATTAAAGCATAAGTCATCCATTTCACAATGAAAACTGACTTTTTTCTTCTATATCTACTTTCAGTCAGTCCCTTGTACACATAGGGGTTAAATATAACTTTCCTTTTTGTGTTATCCCAGCTCAGAAATTTGTTGTCCAATTGATGTGGCCCAATTGGGGCTGCTGATATGCACCAACCTGCGGTCCAGGAGCAGCTGCAGCTACCCCAACTCCAACATTACTACCAATAGCTGGTGGTCCTAAATGGTGAGGACTAGCAATGGCAGCTGGCTGTGGAGGAGTGTGGTACATGCCAGGGAACTGCATGTGAGAAGACTGAGCTGCAGCTGCATTGAAGGAAGCATGACCAGTGTGTGAAGGCATGTAAGCTGCATGAGGTGTTTGCCCGGGCATGTTATAGTATGGACCAGATTGCATTCCTGGAAGATCCCTTGGATTTTGTAACCAAATTTCTGATGTCTCAGCCTGTGAATGAAGGGTACAAATAACAAATCAAATCTTAGTTTTGCAAAAGAAAGCAACAAATAGAAGATGCAGATATTAATAATCTTATCCTATTATTTTCTATTCTATTTTCTATTAGATTTAAGAGTCAATGAGGACTACATTACTTATTAAAAGGAGATATACACAGGATTAGAACCTTTTGGTGCCTCCCTTAAAACTGAAAAAAGAAAAGGACAAATGGAAATAATAATGATCCTAGCAAAATGTTCTTCAACACTACACACCAAATTACCTGAGGATTTGGGACATAAAGATTATCTTTGTACTTGACACGAGATGAATCTTCAAGAGGTGCTGCACCCCCAACCACACCAGGAGTTATCATGGCATATCCAGTTGGACTAGCAAAATTTCCAAACCCAGCAGGATTTCCAGCAGGCACAGGTTTGAACTGTTGAACTCCATATTTGAGATTGTTGGCATTAAGATGGGAACCACCTCCAGGCATTAACAAGTAACTGTTGCCATTGGTTGGGTGAGGGTAGGGAGGATTACTTGAATATCCAGGCACTGCCATAGGTGGAACATAAACCGGGGACAGAAACTGACGATATGGCATAAGATTAGCAAAGTGTGGAACATGAACTTGTGGATACATTTGCGGCACCGGAGGTTGTTGCTGTTGTACCATGGCAATTGTGGAAGCAGGAGTAGTATTGGTTCCATGGGAGATCAAAGCCTACACTCGCAAAACATGGTGAATTTAATAAATATGAAGAACGCCAACAAAATTAAAATGCCAATTAATCTTGCATTTCAAGAAAAGAGAGAACTTTTCCATATTATATTCCTCCATAAAAACTAAATCAGAAACAAAGAAATACTGTCTCACAAAACAGACAATAAATAGGAAAGGCCCTCAAAGAAAATCAAAAGTTTTCTCAATCAAAATTAAAATAGATCAAACTGTGCCAATTGTTTTAAAAGGGATTTATTTTAAGTAAACTCCGGCATAATTAAACTCTATCACTCTGCAAACATGAGTAGTGAACAAACAAGAAATCCTTCCAACTGTCTAACTGTGGTCTTATGGGACAGCAATCCCAGTCCGGATGCTGTTTGTGTTGCTAATTGGCTTTCCTGTTGTTAGCTGCATTTATTGGCTTTGTAAGGGAACCTTTCGATTATAATCTATCTAGTTGAGGTTGATACTAAATACATTGTAACCATTAGGTGGAGGATTCAATTTTGTTCAGTAACATAGCAAATGGGTTGGTACCCCTTGTACCGTGTGTGTGAGTGTGTGTAAAGTTGTATTTTTCTGCGGATGAAAAACACATTAAAGCAAACTACAATCAAGCAATAAAAATACTTTAATATTCTTATGGCATATTATACCTCCTGCGGAGACGATAAACCCTGCCCTCGTAAAGTTTCATCAATTGTAGGTCTGAAATAAGGAATGTCATACCCAGTTGGAGGATCATAAGCCTGTTTGGAAAATTAAAAGTGAGAATGACAAGACAACAAGGCACAAAGTACACCTCTTTATACATACTATTACAAAAGTAGTAGATAAATAGGGTAACTAATATAAGTTTTTGACATGATTGTAGACGTTTCATGTTCCTCCTAACAACAACAAATACGTTTCATGTCCCTCATACCAAACAACGACTCTCAAATATCGTTGCAGACAACAGACAGGACAGTCCATAATTATCAATTGTGCACCAGTGTCACAATCACTCCAGTGCAGAGTGGCACCCTGCCACTGCTCCAATGACAGTAACATTATGGCTGACCATTGTCACCATGTACCGAAATTTTTCATAGCCGAAAAATCCATGGTGAATGGTTGGCGACACAAAAGGGTGGAGGAACAGCGTTAGGTTTGCCCCTGAAACCAGTTCCATTTCAAAGATTTTGGGGAAGGTGCAAACTAGAAAAATCCCCAGCCAACTGATAAATCTGATACATTTTTTTCTCAACATTTTACTCTCCGCACGCTGACCCAACAGTTTCCAGCGAGTTTTCTGGCCAATCTTCACCAAGTCCAAAAACATGTCTCTCTTGTCATTTGGCTCTTCAGTGTAATATTATAGGCTTTTTTTCTTAACTTCTGAATAAATAAGCATAGTGTAATATAGGTATATTTAGGGTCCAAAAAGCAGCCATCCTACTATCCATTCTAACATCTTTTGGAGTTAGTCACTTGAAACCACTATCCACTATTGACTGCTATGGAACAAACTGCCACATCTAATCCATACTGGACCTGATCTAACCCTTTATGGTCACAACCAGTGCCTGACTAAGGAATATCTCAAGTTTCAGTGGTTTGCAGATGATTCACAACAAAAATAAATGGCAAAAGCCAATCAAATCACAGGCATAGTGCCTAACCAGAGGTTTGGTTATGCAGCCCCTCATTGCCAGAGGCTCACTAACATAGTATAAACAACTACAGGTCATTGATAAGTTTGCATAGACCAGCAGAAAAGGTTCAACAACATAAAGACTACGATGGTAGAATTGAAAAGAAACACACACCGCAAAGCCTGGCATATCATGAGAATCTTGCTGCTGAGGTTCTGAAGGTGCATAGGACGGACTGCTATCACGAACTAACCCAATGTTAGCATAATTGTCCTGAGTGCTTGAAGAGTCTTTGTTATCAGGCAAATGTTGCTCAGAAGCAGCACCAGATACAGGCGAGTCTGACCCAGAACTTCTAATGTGTTCCTCCAGTAACTCCACCTGTTTGCTCCCAGAAACATCATCAGTGGACAACTCTTGAGCAGGTACTGTCAAGCTGCCATCAAATATTAAACAACATTACGTTTTGTTAACAGGAAAAGCATACTACCCTATCATGGACTTAGTAGTTGTGTGTGAATGTAGCATAGTGAATATACATCTGAAAAAAAAATTATAAACCTTAAAATTTCAACAAAAATACTACAAAACTACAAAGAAATTCAGCAAATACATCCGATCGGTCAGGCTGTCAACTCCAATGCCCAAATACTAAACTCCCTAACCTAAAATTAAAAAATACAATAAAAACAAGAATGCAAACCTTGCAGCCAATTCATCATTTGATTTTTCGGAAGCTCCTATTATGTGATACTTAGACTGAAGCCTTGAAGAATCAAGTTCAGTCCCAATGGTACCAAAGGTCAGCCGGCATCTGTCAGTCTCTGGAACTCGAATATGCTGTGCTATAATCACATTTTGGTTCTCATATATATTTACTTCGGAAAGTTTATCTTGACGTTCTGCTGCATCTGATTCTATATCTCCAGAATTTTCTGCTGGAGGAGAAGGAGAAGCAGAAGCAGCAGCCTTTTTAGGGGTTCCAATTACTCCAGGACTATTACTGTTTGGCTTCTGGCTAGATTTAGGCTTCCATTCTTTATTTTGCTGGGAAACTGCATCATTCAAAACTCATCAAATTTCTAGGCAAGAAAAAAAAAAAAAAAAAAATATATATATATATATATATATATATAATGAAAAAGAAACCTACACCAAAATCATCTCATTCAGTAATGTGCGTAAGGAAATGGATAGTTCAATCATAAGCACTTCCATCAAACAAAAATGCAATGAAAAAAATGGGTACATTACAGATACATTTTAATAAGCAAGTTTCTCTGAAACAAGTAAGAAAAGCTTAAACAAAAATCCACAATAAGTTCTCCCACTCAATTGTTCTGGAATTCAGTCATTTTGACTGAATTAAAATGCTAAATTTACCCTACCATAAAAGCAGAGCATACTCCGACATGCTACTCTTGAAAATTTAGATCAAAATCATAATTGGTAGAGCCGTTTCAAAGAATTACCTCTTTGATGTCCCACAATTTGTTGATGTGATCTACTATTATACTGGTTGTTCACAGATGGTCTGCTAACTGGCGCACCAGATGATGAAGGTTCAGTTACTTTAGTTTGACTAAATTGTTCAGTCTTCAAGACAGCAACTGATTGGAAAGAACCTGCAGATGTACCATCTTTTCCACCAGCATAAGAGCTGCTAGGAGCAAATGATTGTTTTACTTTGTTGTCTGAAGCCTGTCGCCTAACACCAACAACCCCAACTTCACGCCTAATGGCTCCAACAACACCTGATGATCTAGAATCAGGTGAGGGCACATGAACTGGATCTGTTGAAGAGGAATACACCCCAACAGCAGAACTGCTGCTTGATGCCACTGTAGCTGGATTTTGATGGATGTGGTTAGGCTTAATTGGTTGCACCCGTCCAGCTGCATTGGAAATCATGTTTTGTTTATCCTTATCCTTATCCTCAGATGCAATTTTTCTTTCAACGGTATCTGGAATGGCATCTTTCGGGTATCTCACAAATGAATCAGAAGGACCATTTAGTGCCTGTGATGAATTCCTTGAGCCAGATGACCTATGACTGGTGGAGGCTGATGAACTGCAACAATGATGAATACATGTATATATAAAATTCAATTATCCAACAACTGTGTGAATAAACCAAAATAGTGATCCCTGAAACATGTCTTTCAAATCTGACATAAAGGTCCATTGCATTAGTTAAAATTAAAGAATGCTAGTCAGTAGAATCACTGAACTTTCATTCCTGGTGTTGCCTATTATAGAGAAAATTCCTTATCTTATCTGATCCACACACAAAGAGGAAATACTCTATTTTCTGTTTTATGGAGCAAACAGATCAATATTTTTTATTTCAGCATATATTGATTAAGTACTTTCAAATTCTTTAAAGTCCTTCGGTAAGACATTTTTTTTCAGTCCCTCGACACACCAAAATCGTAAACTCTCAATATCATTAAGGCATGCCCTTAACCTTTAGCAACCATGGACAGATGTACAATAACAAATTTTGATTTACATATTATATTACGAAGATTGGTTTACTATTTCTCCTCATTTGATTCCTTTCTAACCCCTTCTGTTAAAAGTAAACTGTTAACTTTCTATATGTGTCAGCAAACCTTGCATTAGTTTGCATGCATCTGACCTTGGGTTTGCACAATTCAGGTCACATGCATCAGTTAAGTAATCTTCTATTAAAATTGTTTTCACAGCTCAGGTAAGCATTCCCCTTTTATAACCTCTAACACAGAAGAAACTCTAAGCAGTAGAACATAACCCAAATATGTTTGAGGAGCTAGCAAGGGTTAGCATATATTGACAGCTGCTGAAACTAGATATACAAATTGGTAAAAGGCAATCAACCAATTCTTCAAAATCCATACAAAATAAAATTGAGATCGTACCCCTTCTCAGATATGTTTACATTTGGCAGCTCACTGGCAGATGTTGAGTGCTGCTGTGAAAGAGGCTTTACTTCTTTATAAATATGATTTACCCTGTTGTCTCTAACAACACGGAACTCTCTGCTGATGCCTGAATAATAAGAATGAACTTAAAGATCAGAGCAGATAGTAATGCTAATGAAAACATGTATACATATACAAAACAAGTGATCCATTTAGCTATTGGAAACCACATATGAAAATGAAGGTTTGAAAGCAGAAAACCATAAATTATTCATCAAAAGTAAATTATTAGATGGATATATCATATATGGCTAAAATACTACTCTTCATCTAGTTTCAACTAGAAAAAAACCCCCACTATATGAACAAAAAGAGAAAGGCAGCATAAAAAGCATTTCGATCAAAGAAAGAAAAAACAACTACTATGTATTAAGTGAAATGGAAATGCAACAATTTAAAAATACATTATGGATCTTCCCCCATAATGATACAATAAGAATAAAAACTACTGAAGAAAAAATTGGGAGTAAAACACGAATTCTCATTCTAAACAAGACATATTACCAGGTAAAGTACTCCGAGAATAGTTTGTTCTTCGAACATTGCGTTCAGAAGGGGTGTGAAATTTCACTCCTTGACCACTACTATTCTCAGATGGCCTTCGCAAGTCAGCTGAACCATTGTTCCCAACATTATGAATCTGTAACAACAGAAACATTACAGATAAGAAAATCACTAGTCTTTTGCGTGTAACTAGGATTTAATTTAATAAGTCATCCAGAAAGAATACAAGAAGTGGTACCTCTTTCTTTCGGTCTCTCCTCCTCTTCACCTCATGAAATGGATCTGAATAATAAAGCCACAATGAAAATTAGTAGATTTTTTTTGTTTAATTTTCTTTCAAAACAAATAGGACATTGTCAAACTCCAATTAGAGTTGAACAAGTAAAATAACATAAGAAAACATTCACCAGTTGCAGAATCACATACATGGTTTAAAACAATACAATCGAGAAATATTCTAATTTAGACAGCCTAATTGCAATGGCCATCAATAAGCACTCACATTCATGCAGCAAATTTAAACGCATCAATTAAATAAATTAAATTTAGGATAGTTAGATCAAATAAATTCCAGGATTCTTTTTGAATCATATGTTGCAGGTAGCAGGAGTTTAGAACATGATCAGCACAGAATAATTGTCCTACACTTTCACTTTGATGATGAAGTTAATATTTTGTTACCAATGGTCAGCCCAAACAATTCTGATAGTGCCACAAACTCTAAGCCAGCAGTTTCGGCAGGCAGACTAAATAAAGAAAAAATAACCAAAAAGATATGAACAAATTCAATCATGTAAGGTTTTAAACAACTGAACCACAATTTCAGCCACAAGGTTTGTCCCCGGGTTTCCACAATATCAAAGATCATTGCAGTTTCAAACATTAAAATCATGCAGCAACAGCAAAAATAACACATAATCAAAGAAAGCTCCACCGCCTTCACCATATCTCAGCCATCTATACCACAAGAAAAGCCAACAAAATCATTCTAAACTCTTATCATCCTCATTCTCACAAATGCAAAATAAATACAAAAATTCAGCCCACACATGAATTACACAAACACCCCAGCGCCACGAATCATTCTCCATCAATCAACGAAACACCACAAGAGAGGGTAAAAATGAGAGCCAAAATCCCCTCAATCAAAAACGAAAAACAAATGCAACACAATTCAAAAATTCAAAGGAGGGAAGCAAAGCTTAAGAACAAAAAGGCAAAACACGGTCCCACCAAGGCACCCACCAACCTTGGTTGAGCAATTTCTGAGTGGTTTCGTTAGGATCCATGTTGGTTTCCTTAAGGGCAACATAGATATCAGCATCAGAATGATTCCCCACGATTTCCTTGATGGATTGAATGGTTTTGCGCACTCTCGCAGAGAGCAAATGGGTACCAGTGCCACTCTCCGTTCTGGAACCAGGGACCATTGCACCGAAAACCCAACAGGGACCCAACCCAGAAGACAAAACACAACCAAAGCGACGAAAAAACAAAACTTAAGGCTAACACTGGGGATAACAAGAGACGGGTAGGGTTTTGTTCTCCTCAATAGGGACAGAGAGAGAGAGAGAGGGAGAGAGAGAGAGAGAGAGAGAGAGAGAGAGAAAGAGAGACGAAGAACAGGGAGAAACGGAAGCGGCTTGGAGCGACAGAGTGAGGGTTTTGAAAACGTTTGACAATGACTTTAGTTTTGAGGGAAAAACTTTATACGCTTAAATCACACATTGCTTCACTTTGTGTTGTGTTGTGCCCTAGTGCTGTTCTCTGCTAAACTACGGTTATGCCCTTTGCTTAAACAAAAATTGCAAATCATTTTGAAACGATTCACCAATAATGTCAAAACCAGCATGTGGTTATTCATCATTATGGATTATCCGTTTCATTTGGCAATTGCAATTTTTATAACAATAAAGAACATTAACCAATTTAGTTTTCAAAATTATTTATGAGTATTCATCTTTGATTTTTTTCAAAACAAAATTATAAAATGTTATCTTAAATCAGGAAGCTATTAATTATTAATAAATAATGGTTGTTACTTAACTATTGTATGTTAAATAATTTTTTATAATTTATGAACTAATAGTAACTTATATTTTTTCACTCACTCCCTTGATTTGATATATATAGAAAAAAATAATCACGAAATATTGCTTTGAAAATCAGATTATTCACTTTTGTTATTATATTTTATTTATTTTATTTATTTTATATATTTTATATTTTATTGAAATGTTGTTTTAACAAAGATACTCCAACCATTCAACATTCCAAAAGCATGACGGAGAGTGTTCACCATCCTCATCGGCGACGACACCGTCCTTCAACGCCGAGGAACATCCGAACAAGGTTCTTCACCACTGGCACCATCATCTTTTTCTTTTCCTCTTATCTTTTAATTGTTGCAATTCAATGTACTGTACTGACAAAGAAATCAACAGCGACAAACCTATGTTTCTTAAATCTCAATTACTAGTTATTTTTTTATATATGATTTTGAGTTTGGCTCCTTATTTCACCAGTTTGTGCTTTCATTTGGACGAAAGGTTGCATTTTTACCTAAAGGGTTAGTGGTTGTGTTGAGTTTCAAGTTGTGCTCTTTGACCATATGTTGCTGCATTTGATTTGTGTTGATTATTGGTTACTCCTTTGTTGTAGAATTTCATTGTTTTCTTAATCTGGAAATTTGTTGGTCTTGCTTATTGAAACCTTAAATTTACCGAGTTGCGGTCAAGCTCGTCAAATTTGTAACCTGCAAAATTAAAGTGTTCTGAGAAATCAGTCTTCTAGAAATTGATTAGAAGATTAATTCTAACATGAAAAAAGGCTTTACAATTTTCAGGTGTAGCTACTCAAGTTTTTACAATTGTTGGATTGTGACTACGTGTAGTCTTTTGATGAGCGACTATGGGATGCAATATAAAGCATCTGAAATGTCTTCACATAACACTGATAACAGGTTTTTTTAATTATTAGTTTCAGATCAGATTGCACACGACCATGGACCATTGTATTTATATGAGATGATTGTGATGTACTGTTACCAATTTGTACAGGATGTTTCTCCTTAGTTTCTTGTTTTCACACATGAATTTTATTGTGAGACTGATATGTGGTTTATGTACAGAGTAATCACATTGTTGCTCTGAAAGTACTCTTTAAGAGCCAATTGCAGCAATCCCGAGTTGTGCATCAACTTCGGTGGGAAGTTGAGAACAGTTCTTCTCATCTCCGATTTCAGTGAAAGGCGTGCAGCTAGTGTAAGTATAACAGGTCTTCTCCTCTCCCCTCATGTACTGTTGTTTGTGTAATACAAAAAATCTAATAAAATAATTAGAGATTTTGTAGATTAATTTTCAGTTTATATCAAAATATCCTAATCCTAAGCTTATCAATGTTACAGCTTGAATGGGGAGCACGTGAGAGACCAGCTCATCCTAATTTTGCATAATAGACCACTGACTCAAGCTTCTCTTATCAGGTACATTGTATTGATTTTCTGTTTTTTAAAAATGTAAATGAAGAACTTATTGAACTTGTTGAACTATTTGTACTTTTTGAACTGTCTGGTACTGGAAACTTTAGAATATAATAGTTACTTGAAGTTTAGTTATCGATTTTAAAGTGGATCATTGTCTTGCCCAGGTCCTGCACAATTAATCTTGCGTGTATAATGATTATCGCTTAGAAGAAATTGCTGAACTTTGAATTAACAGGTGGACATGGTGAAAAACCTGGCAGGGACTTCTAGTTGCGCTACTTTGTTGATTGTTTTGCAAAATTTTGAGAATGCTAGTTTGTTATGTACTGCAACCCTTCAAATATGAAGCAAAATTTTGAGGATGCTAATGTCAGAATTATTTCTTAATTTTTTACATTATTATTCATGCTACCTTTTGAGAATGTCAGTCAGATTATTCATGGAGCACATTGTAAAAGTTAAGGATTCTTAAGTACCATATGTTTATTAAGAAACTTATATTCATATTAATTATTCCTACTAATTTAAATAAATAAAGGAAAAAAGTAAAAGTCTTATGTAGGTCAGGATATATGCAAGGTGGATCAGAAAATTGAGTCTGCAATTCTTAATCGGGGGACCAACCCGGCCCACTTTTTGTGGGTCAAATGTGGGACGGGCCTAAACAGGTCAAGCCACCTGCATTGCCACCCTTAGTATTTTATTATGTGTTTTGCATGAGATAAACTTCTTATGTAATTGAGATTTATAATAATAAATATCTTTAAAATAAATTACATGGTGGCTAAAATTCCTAATAAATCAATATTTCTGAAATATATAAATCATATTTTAAATTTCTGATATCTAATTTAAGTTTGGAAGACAAGATAAAAGTGTTGGGCTTTAGAGTAGTAGGGCTTAAAGCTCATGGACTTTATCACAAAACTAGAAGACTGTGTTACCTCGCCAACTTTCTTCTCTACAATCCTTTTTTACAAAGTAAGTTTCTGAATGCCAACTTCTGTTAAGATTTCTTCTTTTTGAATTTTTCATTGACTTTATGCTTATGGGTGGAATGTATTTTCTTTCAAATGATCTGTTTTACCTTTCGGTTCTCTGTTTGCCATCCTTGTTTGTGCGTGATAGAATTCTACACTTTTCTGATCTTTTATTCCTTATGCTGAATTTTTTTAATGGTTGTTCATAGCAATTTGTTCTCAAGACTATATTCATATTTGTGTGCCTTTATTTTACCTAATAATTTCCATAATGAGCTTTCCATTCTTACAAGTTGTTTACAAGTAACTCCTTTTCTTTTTGTTTATTAGTAATTTTCCAGTTGAAAGTTTTCCTTTAATCCTTATGCTTACACATGCTTGTTTGAACTGGGGAATACTACCTTCAATTTGTCAGTATGTTCAGTTCATCGGGCAGGGCAGATGGATCTGATATGTTCAAGGTTCATCAAACAATTGGCAGTGCTCTGTGTTGCAAGTGTGGAATTCCAATGCAGCCAAATGCTGCTAATATGTGTGTTAAGTGTTTGAGCTCAGAAGTTGACATTACTGAAGGATTACTGAAGGGGCTAGTGCTGGTCATTGCTCTGAGTGTGAGAGTTAGTTGCAGCACCAAGAAGTTGGGTCAAGCTACAGCTAGAATCAAAGGAGCCCATGACATTTTTCTTGAAGAAATTGGAGAAAAATTTTAATTCTAGTAAAGTGAGGTTGGTACATGCCGAGTTTATTTGAACTGAACCTCATTCGAGGAGGATAAAAGTCAAGGTCAAGGTTCAGAAAGAGGTTATCAACGGAGCAATTCTTGAACAGTCTTATACCGTGGAGTATGTTCAACAAGAGCATATGTGTGAATCTTGTTCTAGGGTTCAGGCTAATCTGGACCAGTGGGTGCTGCTGTGCAGCTAAGACAACCTAAGATGTTCTCCAGTATTGTTTTTCATAGGCGTACTTTCTTTTATCTAGAGCAGCTAATTCTGAAGAATGGTGCTGCTGCCAGTGCTATAAAAATCAAGCAGATGGAACAAGGTATTGACTTTTTTTTCTCCAATCGATGCAGTTAAATTTGTAGAGTTTGTTGGGAAAGTTTCTCCTGAAATAACCAGCGAGTTTTTCATGATCCAAAGAGTAATAACTACAACTACAAATATACATTTTCTGTTGAGATCAGCTCCATTTGCCGTGAGGATTTAATCTGTCTGCCTCCAAAAGTTGCTGTTAGTTTGGGAAATATTGGTCTTGTTGTGATTTGCACCAAGGTTACCAACAGCATTGCGCTGCTTGATCCATTTACCCTGAGGCATTGTTTCTTAGATGCTGATCAATACTGGAGAACAGCCTTCCAGTCATTGCTTACTAGCAGACAGTTAGTGGAATATTTAGTGTTGGATGTGGAGGTTGTTTCATCTGAGGTTACTATCGGTGGCACAAAATATCGCTTAGTAGATGCTCAAGTTGCTCGTGTGTCAGATTTTGGCAAGAATGACCATATTTAACATCAAGACTCATGTGGGCAATCTTTTAAATCCTGGTGATTATGCTCTTGGTTGTGAACTGTATGAGGCTAATAGTAATGACATGGAGTTGGACAAGTACAAAGGGCACATTCTTGAAGCAATTTTAATAAAGAAGAGTTATGAAGAGAAGCGCCAAAAGAAACGTGGGAAGCATGGAAGCTTAAATCACTTGAAATGGATGTTGATGATAGGAGACTTGATCAAGACAAAATGGTCTCAGAATATGAACAGTTTTTTAAAGATTTGGAAGAAAACCATGATATGAGGTTCAATATATCTTTGTACTGAAACAAGGAGTACCAGCCATCAGAGATGGCATCGGTGACTGATGGCGATTAGCTACCTTCTGTTCCATTGGATGAACTATTGGCTGATCTTGATCTGAGTGAAGATGAAGATGAATAAGACAACATGACAGAATGAACGAAAGCTTCTTCTTATCTTGATATTGTACTTTCATGAATCTTTGGTTTTGATCATGTTTTTCATTCTACCATTTATGTTTTGTTAATTTGCAACCCCTGATGGTTTGTTTATTGAAAGAATAATGAAATGGTAATTTTTCAGGCAGTAGTAACAATACTTACAAATAGCTTGCGTTAACATTCTTTTACTATTTCGGTGTTGAATCAGTTCATATGTTCTCCAACCTTTGTTTTTTAGGTGGCTTGGCCATGGCTATAGACGGTGTAATTGTCAGATAAGGGACACAACCTAAGATCTTATCATGTTTTATTTTTTTCAAACCAACTTGTTTGAAATGTCTTGTTTCTTTAATGTAAGTTTTCCAGAATTTTTTTTGGAAAGATGAGGAGAATCTCTCAAGTTACGAATGAGATTAATGCAATTATGCGTTCCTTTTTATCATTATTCTTTTAAGGTTTAATTAGTCGGATGATTTTCACTTTGAAGACAATCTGTTTACTTGGTCCTTGTTTAAAGAAGTTTCAATTACGTCTTCAAATGTGTTAATGTGTGTCAATCAAGTCTTTGCCGTTAGTTTCTTAGAAATGGTGTTAACAATGTAGTGATGTGACAAAGCAAAATGTTTACATGTAAAAGTTTGTAAATATCCAATGGAAATGGTGTTGTTGACGTGTCCTTATAATGGAGAAATTTGAAGTTTGTTCTAATCTTTACTGTGTTTCTCGTTAGAGTTGATTCATGAAGTTTGGTCACAAACAGGTGATGGTTGATAAAGTGTACAATATCTTACAATCAGAGTGGTTTGTATTGTTTGTGGGGGATACAAAATCACAATGTGTTCTCTCGTACTAGAGGATTAGGTAGAATACTAATTTGTCATTATGTGAGGTTACACTGTTGAGAGGCTGAAATTGTTAAAATCAATGGAAAACAATTTTAAGTTATCCTAACTACAAGGTTTGATGTATGGTTTTAATTTCCATTCGGAGTATATTTTTTTCATGTTAAAAAGTGTTTATTGTTAATAAAATCTTTGTTTTTGTTGGATTTTTTGAATAGCGGAGTGGAAATAAAGATTTTTAAGGGTGCAATTATTTCAAATTATGTAATGAAAAATGGGTTAAGTTCTTAATATGAATGTTATGTTTTCTATGGTTGATTAACATCATCCTAGTTTGTATGTTGTTTAAAATTCTATGAAACATTGTAAAAGTGATGTGTTGTCATTAACAAGCTATGTACTTTATGGGTGGTAATAAATGTGATGAACATAGGTGTATGTTTTTGTAATGTGATATTAAATGAATTAGAAGTTTTTTGCAATATACAGAAAAACATAGATGTTAAATTGTGATGCAAATACACATAATATTAATTCCAAATACATTTGAATAAAGAACATTGTTCTCCAAAAGACATAAGTTGTTAAGCAACATAGGTACATATCATAAGCAAAATAAGGTGGAGAATACATATTAAAGTTCCAAATTACATGCCTTCCAAAATAAGCGGAAATATGTACATAAATAACGTTTCATGACATCAAAATTGAGTCCTTCCTATATGATAATTTTTCTATAATGATGGGTTTTGTAGTTGACTCAGTTTATTAGGTTTCTTGAAATCTGACTTGCTTGAGATAGAGTTAGGTGTGTTGGAGTTGGTTAAGTTGGTTGGGTTTGTTGAAGTTGGCATGCTGTAATATGAGTTGCTTCAGATGGTGTTGAATTTGTTGAAGTTGGCTGAGTTCCTTCAGGATGTGCAGGAGGTGGGCTTATTGGTAAGCTTGCCTGGTGTTCTATTTGAGGAACTTGTGTGCAACTATTTCTTTCGTGTTCAAGTTGTTTGTATATCCCACATCTCTTTCGTGCTTCATCTTGTTTTAATTGTGTTTCATCCTTCTTTAGCTCCCAAAACTCTAATCTTCTTTTCTTTTTGGGTCTTCTAGGTAACACCCTTTTAGGTGGAGGCAAAACATCACGGTTAGAAGTCATTTCCCATAGATAAGGACCGTTGACAGGGTATATCATTGAAAGGTATGTTTCTTCATAGGTTGACCTCATAAACCAGTATGAGATGTAGTCTTCTCCATTGGTATTTAAGTATCTCGTGGTAGTGAGTGCGTGACAGCACGAGATTCCCTTTATAGTTCATTTCCTGCAGCTACATTCTTGTTTATCTATGTTGACCACAAACTTCTCACCAATCATGAACGTGTGTGTGACCTCAAACAATTTATGTCTTGACCAAGTGCAAAATGAATTAAAATAAAAATAGGGCAATCCATAATTAATCCTACATAAATAAATTATACCAAAATATACATTGGTATCCAATATTTAGTCTTCTGTGATTCATTTTCTAATCTTTTTTTAATTTTCAGGTAGAGAGAACCTTCATATGTTTTATCTTATTTCTATTCATTGTCCATCTCTTCATCAAGTAAATTCGAATGTCTTCCATCATTGTTATAATGGGCTTACTTCTTACATTGATGATTGCACTTTTGAAAGCTTGTGCCATATTATTCATAAATGTGTCACAAGGAACTATTGTTATAAACATTGACCTTAACCAAAATCTACTTGAAAAGAAATGAAACATTAAAAACAGAAACCAACAATTTTAAATAATGAACATGGTTTTGAGTTTTAAATACATGCCTTGGGGGAATAATTATCAAATGTTTAAAGGTGTCTTCATTCAACTCTTTAATGTCTCTCATGAATTTCTCCCATGCTTGAGGGTGTGTGGATGATGTTGTCTTTCATAAGAGACATTTCAAATTTTTGCCAAAAATTTCTTCCTAAAATTTGCATATATGTAGCGCACAGAACCTTTGATCCACACTAGGTAAAAGTTGTTGTAATGTTGGCAAAAGTCTCTATGCAAGTAATTGTAGAGAACGTCATGGTTAAAGTTTGACAAAGTTAGACAACAATTGTACAACTATGAATGTCACTGATTATGACAAATCTCAGTCCCGCCAAGACTAGCTTCATCATTAAAAAAAATTACCTCATCTAAGTTGTGACACACCTCGGCCAACCTATCACACACCTTGGCCAACCTGTCATAGACCTCTGTCATGTCCAAAAAATATAAGACATATTACATTTCATACTAAAACACCAACAAACCAATTTCAAATGGGCAATCACAACGGAAACACCATCACACATAATAGGAAACCACCATTGTCAACTAATTCCATAAACAAATACACATTGTATCACATTACACAAAAATTTACAAAAAAGCACAACATTCAAACACACAAAAACATAAAAAAAAAAAAACAACACTAACCCTAAATTATGCATTCATCACAACAACATAACACTAACAAAAACCCAAAATTGACATACACAATATATATTTAAAACATACGCACATTTGATCTTTAATGAAACTCACTTCACTATTAATAAAAGCTTGATGTTTCACTGTCACTTTACTTTGAATGGAATCCCAATTTCTCTTCTCCTATTGTCATGGGAATCCTCAATTCATAGACAAAGCATCTTTTTCTAACTAATCCAAATTTTTACATCAGAAAGCCCTTATGGATTATATACTTAAGAAAAAAAGATACCACGAAAGCAGAAAATTCTCAGGACAACATGTCTAATAAGCCAAAGTTAACAATTTAAACAGCGTAAAAAATAAAGAACTTGATTAATATACATTAATGTATTTGGAGACGAAATTGAAACTTATTTAAAAGTGAGGACCATCCAAATAATTAATTAAACCTTCTTTTAAATTGTTTTCATAAAAATATTTTTCAAAAGGGTTCCCATACGTATTTGGGGTAAATTAGCCTAACTAACTTATTTTGGATCTGGCTGTTGTCCATCTAATGGAGGTCAATTCAATTTTTTTTATCATAGCATGCAATAATCTGGATTTTAGAAAATTGAATTAAGTTTATTAAGTTTTGATGCTTTGATTCTATACAACAACGCAATGGCTCAGTTCTTTGTCTCCGTTGTATTAAACTTAAATGCTTCTGAAATTAATAACTTTATGAAATAATCATTTATTTGAAAAATGAATAGAATTTACTTATTAAAAGGGGCAGAAAACTATTTTTTAAAAAATAAACAAACCATTAGACAAACTGAAATATGCTGCTTACTTTATTAGAATAAATATTTTTGAAAACAAATAAATTCGCCCCCAATATTACATTAGATCTCGTATTAAAATAATCATAAGATTATTTGCATTTCATAGGTTGTAGTTGCATTCTCAAACAAGAATAGTGACATAAACAATCTATGGTTAGTTTAGGGTGGCGTGCATAGCTAGTTCTTCACACACACACATATATATATATATATATATGATCACCTTATCGAGCTTCCTAAATTTCTTTTACTAAGTCATGATAATAATGTAATTGACACTTAAAACATTAAGGATAATGATACTTTGACAATATTTTTTTGACAACATTTTAACACCATCTACATGTCATCCTGTGATTAGTCCAAAATTACTTCACAATCAATAATAAATATTCATAAACACTAATATGGACGAATCCCAGAATGATACATAGATGGTGTTAAAATATTGTCAAAAAAATGTTGTCAAAGTATCATTATCCAAACATTAATGACAGAAGGAGACAGCAATTGTCTTAGACATACTCCACTTTACATTTTCTTAGCATCAGAAACCATGTACTTTGTTACCAACTTTCCAGTGATTCGTTTTGTGCAGAGTTTTCAATCTACAGCATTGTATTTGCAGCTTTAAACATTTTGACACAACCAAACTTGTTATCTCATTTGGAATAGTTCAAAATTCATACAAGATGGAAACATTTGACTGACATTGGCAGGAATAAGTTTTAACTAAGACTAAAATATCACTATCAAAGTTTAATATTTCCCAACATCTGCATTTCTCCACTGCTAAAGTAAACTACAAAGTTGAAAGTTGCTGTTACATGGCATGGAAAGAAGGTAACTGGATCTATAATGCACAACACTGTTGTAAAGCTTTCAAGCTGTACTGTGTTAGCCTGCTGAAGCAGTTGTCTGTGTAAAGGCATTTTCTATAGTCACAGTCACAAGTATTGTTCTTGTATCCTAGCACGGTTCTCTTCCCACCACAATCTTGCATGCATTTCTCCAAACCTTTCTCGGCTGCGGAAAAAGAATCAACAAAATCAAACTTGATCACTAAACAGTTCAGCTGTTAAGATTTTAAGAGTCAGCCATCCAAAGGGATAATAAGTTAAAAGCATAATAAAAATAGATCATAGAATCAAATCACTAAATGTAGCTAAATTACCAAAATTAAAACAGTCACGCATGATCATTGTAAATTCTTTTACACTGTCAAACAACTAAAAATCATTTTTAGTATGACCTTTAATATAGTTATTCTAAAAGTGAACAAACTTACCATACATGGTGATTTATGATGGGAAGACAACGGAAAAACATTGCATAATCAAAAAAAAATGTCAAAAGTAAGGTGCATGAGCAAGTTTTCTGCTTTTCACACAATACAATACAATTTGTTTAGATAGCAACAAAGTATAAAAAAGCTGTTGTATTGAGAGTAATTTGTTTTCCACAGTAATGATTTCTTCTTACCTGAACCGAACACGCCTGAGTTCTCTAGTTCCACCAGGCAGTGCTCTGATAGTGATGTAGACTCCTGGTTCATCCTGTTCAACCCATTCAGTTTCCATATCACTGGCATTGCTGATTGAAAACTCGCCTGAGTGATCTTCACCAGATGAACTGGTCCTTACAGAACCATCAAGGGATGATTTTTCAGTCTTTGGTGCACTAATGTTGGAAAGATTAGGTGTTGATGCCAGACCACTTGTTTCATAACAAGGGTGAGGATGCATTTGGTGGTGATCCAGTGAATCTGATGAGGAGTAGCCCATTCCCATTGGGTGGTGAAAATAGCGGGGTGCACGCTCTTTGCTGAGTGGAGGAGTGACAGGACTGTCCCTAGCAGATTCAATCTTTGAGCTCTGAAAGAGAAAAATCATGTAAATGACAACTAAAATATATAGCAAATTCTCTAAATAAGAAGATACTAAATGAGCTTATCTTAATATCAGACCTCATTCAAGAACCAGGTTCTTAACTCAAGTATCTCAATATCAGACCTCAAATATGAGTTAGAAGGAATTTATGATTGATTGTTAAGGATAGCATGTAAGCTTAATGAGTTCCTTGGTTAAAGATATAACCATGCAATCCTTAACAAATAACAAAGAAGTAGTATTCTACCTCATCTTCAGATCTAGGTGGGGTTGGAAGAGGAACTGCTTGCTGATTGAACCTCTGAACATTGTACAACTCCATGACCTTGTCATAATTCTCTGCCCACCACCTCTGAGCTTGCCATTTATTGAACATTTCACGACTGACAAAAAATATCAAACAATTGATCAGTACAATTACCGAAGGGGTTAGAAAAAGAAATGTCACATCCCACACTGGTATGTTTCCCTTGGTTGAAAATTTCTCAAGCTGAATTATTTACTGACACAAATATTAACAGGGAACTCTAATTGCTACTTTCAGACAAACTAATGAAACTATCCAGTATCAATAAAGTATAATTTCATATCCATAAAACTATTTATGTTTGACTAGACCCTTCTAATATCCCTTTAATTATTGCATTTAAGTTCTTTATGTTTTATTCAGAACAGGAGAGGGTGACAAATTTTCTTGTATTTCAGAAAATGAATATTACTCTAGCAGTGGCAGAAAACCAAGCCTGGCCTTTTTCTTTGCACAAATTCCTTTCTTTTCTTTTTTTTTTCTTTTTCCTTTTTCTTTTTGTGGGCTGAGAAGAGGGAGGGAGTGCATTTGAATGTCCAGGGCTAGAAGATAAAAACCCTTTTTGCTTTTGTCCCGGCCTACCATACCACACCAGCCAAGCATGAGTTACTGACAATGGAACAAAGCTGAGGTCCTCCACAGAGGCACAATAGAAACAAGATAGATCCTGCCAATCTAGAATCTGGACAGCCTTTGAAAAGCATGTGATCACTCCCAAACAAACATGTACTTAGTTTGCCAGATCAAAGAATAAGGAAGAGTTTAAACTACAACAAAGGACAAAGTCACATTGGCTAAAAAGCAAGTAACCTCTACCACATGACAAAGGCATGTGCTTTCACTCCCCCAAATGTGCAATCTCCAAACACACACAAGATGGATAGAAGTAAGTACTAGTACCTGAACCGTATCCTTTTGAGATCATTCCCTCCCTGAGGCAATGAAACAAAAGTAATAAGCACACCAGGCTCCACTTGTGCAATCCACTCCTTAGGCTCATCCTCCTCCATGAACACCACTGACTCAGTGCGTCCACTCACTGAAGCTGGTGTTCCTTCCCCACTGGAAAGCCCTTTCACCCTGCCACCTTCTGTTTCCTTCCTCCACATCCTTGGGGTTGAATTGGAGCTCCCAGTTCTGCGGTAGGCCCAGTTGAACCTGGCTGACTCTGACCCCATATCTGAGTCTGCATACTTCCTATTTCTGTTACCATTGGAAGATCCCGAACAAGGTCTGCAGCTCTTATAGGCCCCGGAAGCCTTCACTGCCATGTCCTTGATCTGAAAAACAAAACCACCCCTTTGTCACCATAGTTCCCACTTAAGTAAAAACAAGTCATGCAAATCATTCAAACAGATAAACAAAATTGAATCCTTTTATTAGTTCTGTTGGTATTACCATTTAGGCTACAAGCAACCAAGTATGAAGAAATACATAATTGAAGAGGTGGGTTGTTTCTTACTGTTTTAAGATTTGGTAATGAGACAAATCAAGTATACAAGGAAAGTTGTCAATTTACCTGTGCAGTGAGAGCCTTGATGGCTTGCTTTGTGCTGGGTGTGTGAACAGCTTCTTCCTCTTCTTCTTGGCGAAGAGATCCATTATTGAGCTGTTTGGTACAAGCTATGCAAGTCAACATTTCCCAATGACAAGATAACCAAGTTGAAGTCACACTGCCGAGTACCAACCCAAGCTATTAATCAAAAGAAAGGACGACACTTCGCAGCAATGAAACAAATTGAAGATCTGGGGTCAACTTGATCCACTCCCCAAAACTGAAAAAACAAAAACTCCATTGAATGTGCTTGTATCTGAACAACCACCTACCAAGTTAAGCAGAGAAAGTGAGAGAATGGAGACCAAAACAACAACATTTCAACTCTCAACAGAGAGAGAAAGAGAGAGGCAGAAATTGAAGGTTAGCAATAGAGAAGAAAGGGGACATGTTTCAAGGCGATTTATGAGATCAAGACTCATTAAAAATCATTTCTTTTCTCATTTTTTAATGAGTTATATAGTGATTTTGATTCTCTCTCTGTCTCCGAGTCAGAGGAGAGACTAACATAAGACACACAACACACATCAAAAACAAAGAGTGCAAGTTAAGAGAATGAATACCCACCAGGCTTGCTACCTTTTCAGAGTCTCTGAAGGGCCATTGAGATTTGAGCTCCCTATGTAAGTAGCTCTAGAACGTGTGAGACAGTGAGGTTTGGCTTAGAGACTTATGTGTCTCTCTATGTATGATATAACGTGTGAAAGTGCACATATATAGAGAGAGAGATCATGAAAAGTGTGTGTGCATGCACCACCCTATTCTCTCCGATGAAAGAAAAAAAAGGTGAAAATGGGAGTGTTGTGTTGTGTTGTGTTGCGGCGTGAAGTTCCCAGTCTCTGTGTCTGCTTTTTCTGGCTTACCTTAAAATGGGGACATTGTGCAAATGCACTCTAGCCACTTTAACATTAACTTGCCCCACGTAATAAAATTCGCATATATATGCTATTATTCCCTACAAAAGTTGTCTCTGTTTTTTTTTTTTTTACTTTTGTAAAAGATGCAGATTATTTTTTCATAATGACTTGCATCATGTTGTGTAACAACAAACAAAACAGCAGTGTCAAGCTTCATAATTATCTGTCATCTTAATTTCTAATTATGACTGAATACCTGTAGGGTAAATGTTAACATTATAGAACTCACGTTTTAATAATTTTATTTAGGCTTAATATCCTATTTTGTCTCCAGTTTCGTTCGAAAATGTTAATATCAATGAAATTAATGAAATTCTTTTCGTTAAATCGGTACAAATGGCGTTAATTATTTTTCTCTCTCTCCTACTTTAATAATTAACCATGTTTGTACAGATTTAATGGAAGAGATTTCAGTCATATAAATTTTATCAAGTAAGGACTTAATTGACGCACTTTTTAAAGGATTGACTAATTTGACATTTTTGAGCGAAACTGAGACAAAATAGGGTATTAAGCCTTTTATTTATATTTTAATTTTTAACTTAAAAATAATTTAATTATTAAGTAACATTATGATTAGGTAAAGACTAATATTACAATTTATTTTAGGTGTTATCTAGAATAATTATCAAATATTTTTTTACATTTTTTTTTATAATGAGCTTATGTTACCTTAAATATATTTACTCAAAAAATTTTATGTCATACTTGAACTCCAAACTATACAGACAAATATTTGTCAAAAACATTCTGACGTTCAAGTAAGTAATCTAACTGATCGAGTATTACAATAAAATCTTAAATTTATTCGATATGAGTTTATGATTAGTGAAATTATAATCACAATTTGATACCTAATAAGTAAGACTTACCATTAAACTTGCTAGAGATTGTGTTTAAGGTTATTTAGAATTTGAAACTGCTGAGTCTCCCCTTCTTATTACTAACCAATTAGTACTTAGACGGTATGATATACGATATATATATATATATATATATATATATATAATAAAATGAAAATGTGACAAAAAGTACTAAACTAAAAAGTATTCTGTCAAAATTAAAGGTAAGATTTTTAATTTCATAACTCATTATTTTATTTAAAATTTAAGAGTCTTAAATGTATGGTATTTTCACTTCATGATATATGTAATGAGAGAGTCTCATAAATATTAAACTTATTTCTTATTCAATAATGTAATTTTGGAACACACATTCAACTATTTTTCGAAATTATATTTCCAAAAAAATGGAAGGATCTGTATTTAGGAAATTTTTCCATGTGGCAACAATTTTGCACTTTGGAATGATATGAAAATTATGCAAGCATGCTTGGATTTTTGCTGTGACAAGCCATTTATGTCTATACATGCTTGAATTTGCATTGTATGAGTATTCAAATGTGACATGTTTGAAATATTATGATGGTGTTGCAGGTCTTCATTCATAACTAAATATCTATCATGAATGTAAATATTATGATAAATCATAAACAAATATATGATTTTTTTGACATTATCTTTAATACAAAATTTTAAGATAATATAATTTATAACTTTTTATATGTAATTTTTTTTATATTTAATGTGATATTTTTAACTTAATCAAAATTTGATTTGACACTGAATTAAAAAAAAAATCCGAGGAGAGTTAATCAATTTCAATTTGGTTGAATGATATAAATATAACATTGAAAATTTAACTATTAAAGTTTAAGGAATTTCAGCATTATAAGAAAGTGATTTGAAAATAATAATTTTTTTAAAGATAAAATGTAAGTCAAACATGTAATTTTAGAATGAAAATATTTCAAAAATAGCTTAAAATTATTTTAAGAAGAGGAAAACATTTTAGGACAGCATCAACATTTCTTAATTTTATTAATCTATATTTCACTGTTGAATATTATTATTTTGAGACTCCACAAATTTATACTCATACTTTACATTTAATATTTTATCTTTTAATCTTTCCTTTTTAACATATTAAAACCTTTTTCTAATGATCAAAATATTGTCAAAGTGTAACTAGTGTCAAAAAGATATTTTTCTTCACTCTTTTTTTATTGTCTATCTCTTCTTTTTCTTTTCATTTCTCAATTTAAACAAAGTGTAAAGTAAATCATAAAATTAAGTAAATAAAAAATAATAAATTTGAAAATACTACTTTGATATAGGTGACATGTATGCATTAACGCTAATCTAACATTCAATGAAACCAACCTAGTTAAATCGTTGTTAAAAAAGATGTGATTTAATTAAAAAAAACTAAATTGAATAATTGAAACTAATAAAGATTTTAGAAAAAAAATCATTATTGCATAAAACTTTCCTAATTTTATCAATCTTAAATAATGTATATTTCACTTTTATCTTCCTCCTCTCTTTTATTTTTCTTCTCATTTCCCAGTTTAAACAGAGTGTAAAGTAAATCACAAAATTAAGCAAATGCAATTGGATTAGCTTAATAATAATAGTGTTAGTTCAATATGAGATTACTTTGACATTGGCATATGACAGAGTATTACTTTGGCCATACACTGAGTGCACATGACAGACTGGAAAATTATGATATGATCAAACACATCAACAACTTAGTGCATCAATATTTCCTTTTGCCTTCAAATGATGAGATAGTGTGAACCAATTGTCACACTACAAAACCAACAACAGTCAACAACAAGTACTCCCAGGTTTCGATCATTGTGTTATGAAGAGAACACAGTTGTCACTGCAATTCTCAAACATTTCTCCTACTCCTTTCCACGCATAATCTTTCATCACTTTCATCACCATTTTTTATTTTCACTCCTTTTATTCTAATGCCAGTTACAAATGATCAATCATTTGTATCAAATTTGTTTTAGTTAAGTTTTCTCCTACCATTTCACTCCAACCACTCTATTTTTAATTAAGATACCAAAACGGGCCAACTCAATCCGTTTAAGTGACTCGACTTAGATCAACCAAAAATGAGTTTGGCTGGATTGGTCCACGCACTTGAGATTATGTTGAATTTTAAATTTTACTCTAGCTGAATTTTCGGATTGGCATGTTTGTCAAATTAAAACGAGTTTTTGATGGACTGTTGGGTGAGTTGTAAGGATATTAAACTCTGAGACTACATTTGAATAATTTATCACTTATTTAAGTATAACATTATTTATGTTATCGAACTAGCATAACTAATGAGGTCGATCTAAGTATTGTTGCGAGTGAGGACGAGTTCTTACATTTAGGTTTTTAATTATATCGGATTGTGAGACTATTCTACCAAACTAGTTGATTGTCTGGAGTGTTATAGTGAAGTCAAATTCTTTGCATTTTGGGTTTTTAATGATACTAAATTTGTTAGATTGGCTTACTGAACTGGTTGGACTGGCCTGCTGAACTACCACGCTAGACAGGACAAGTTGGACTACTAAAAAAGTTATCCCAACCTATTTTTTTTGTCTTGGCTCTTTTACCTCCCTATTTTTAATTACAAAATTAATAGTAGAAAAAATATTTTAATATATATTTTTTAACAATATTTTAATATAAAACATATATTTTTTCAATAATTAATAATTTATTTATTATTAACGTACTATAAATCCAATAAAAAAATAACACACTGTCAAAAATATGTTCGCATGTTATCATTACAAGTTGAAGTTTAATTTCTGAATCCCATTGTCTCAATAAATTTATACTTTTTAAGTATAAAATGTATTTTTAATTAATTACCACCGATTTAGGTTTATAAATTTCATAAATGTCAAAGTTGAGTCCACCTGGCAGTACGGCCACACGTGCACATGTTCATCTTCCTTTTTTCCGCCCTGAAACCATATCTTATTATTTGTTGATAATTTTAGAGATTTTGAAACTACAAGATATATGAGCAGAAATTTGTTAATTTATTATATTTATATATTCTATATATATGAAATAAAATATATAAAACATCAAACATTTATAATATTAATTTTCTAAATAGAAATAATAATTAAAATATTCTTATTTTTAAATAAAGTAAATTTTAATATTAAGAGATTTTCTGAAACCTAATTTAAATAAAAAATATTGAAAAAATATTTTCAACATTATTTAATTACTTTTAAGATTATTTCTCACCAAATTTTTAGTTTATCGTTTTCGCATTTAGTTTAAATTACAGACTATATTTGAAATATATGTAATGCAAGTAGGAACAACATTTTAAAAAAAAATAATTCCAATATATGTAATACTCTCACATTGTATAAAAATTAAGATAAATATACATTTCTCTTTTAACTTTTAAGATGTTTTTTAAAAACAAAATTATCATAAATTCAGATTTTAAAACATATATATATATATATAATATAATATATAATATAATATATAATATAATATATAATATATAATATAATATAATATAATGATGGAAGGTAAGTAAAAAATGAGTGTTGTTAATGGAAGGTAAAAATTTTGATTTGAGAAGAAACATCATAATTTTATTTGACAGGAAGGAGACAAGAAGAAGGAAGTGCAGTGATTGTGAATTTATGTCATTAAAGTGTTTGCATAAGTACACTCAACATCCCATTCATTCATTCATGCATCACAACACTACAAAATTCTTTCAATTTCTAACATTTCTTAGATACCTAATTCTGTAACATTTCAGCTTCTAATTAATCAAATAAAAAATCTGCAGAGTCACCAACCTCACGGGTAGAATAATAACAGCAATTTGTTCTTCGATAATAATATTTATATAATTTTTTATCATATTTTATAATTTTTATCAATATTATCTTTGTTTATTGACCCAGGCTTCGGTCAAACCAGAAAAACTGGTACTGCGTCTGCCACACTCTTTTGTCCATTTCTATCACACAGTCCAAACATGTTCAAATTCAAAGATGCCAAAAACTTCCTTTTCCATTTTTTTTCATCCCATTTCGTTTCATGTCACTATTTTGACTCGATTCTAGTTTGCACTAATTTGGAAACCCTGTTCGCCCATTCAATGGCCATATACAAGTAAGACTAAGGAACATACTTATTACTTATTGTTAGCTAGTGACTTTTGGAAATCTTATAGCTAGCTAAATTACATCATATGATTATAATCGATTTTCATTTTGTAGGTCGATACTTTGTAAGAATGACTTAATTTAAACTTTATAAAATAGTATTTAAAATAGAAAAACAAGTCATAACACGGTGAAAATTACATAAACAACCATTTTCACTTTGGTTTTCTTATTTTCAAAGAACTTATATGATAAAGGAGGGTACCTAAGGTGGTAGGGTTCATTTAGACACATTTTAATTTATTTCCCATGATCTATAGATTAATTGTTTGAAAAAATAGCTAAATATATTTTTAATTATTGAATTTTGAAGTAAAATTAGATTTTATATATATCCAAAATTTTGATATATTTTAGTTTCAAACTTTAAAAATAAATAAATATAGTTATTTTAACTCAATTACGTTAATATTTTTACCTATTAAATACCCTTTATGTTAGTATTTAAATTGTTTAGACCGTTTAATACATTCATGTTTCAATGTCAGCTATAAAACACGTATGATAGATTAAAAGAAATAACATAATTAAGTTAAGAGAGTTATACTTATTTGTTTTTTAAGTTTTTACATCAAAATATATCAAAGTTTCATAAATTAACTAATTCACGTCATAATTTAAAAATTAAAAATATATTTGACAAAAAAAAATGAAAAAAATATCAAAAGAAAACTTCTATTATCATCATATATATATATATATATATATATATATATATATATATATATATATATATATATATATATATATATATATATATATAAACTAGAATATTGATTTTTAAATAATTATACAATCATGCATAAACTGGTGTACAGGAGAAAGCAAAAATATAAAATTGTTGTAGCTTCTACATTATGGATAGGATGTACCATCTATTTATAGTGAATTTTTTTAGGAGATATTATCTCTATTTTAGTTTATAACTAGTGTAGTGTAAGAAAGAAAAAGTAAATTTTAAAATGAGTGTACTATTTTAACTTTTCAATGCAATGTTAATAACGTTTTTTCATTTATACCTTTAATAATATTAATGATAAGGAAAGTTACATGTTTAAATTTATGACACACATCATTACAAAAACTGCTCCTAAAATTTGTAATTTTTTTTTAAATAATTAAAACAAAAATTTGCTATATAAAGGAACTATAAACATAACTATTGACAGATGTTTATAACTTGCGTGCATTAAAAGTAATCTGGATCATTTAATAGAGAAAGCACAAAAAAGAAATCGATACTTTTTTCTTTTTATACTTTATACTTTTTTCTTTTGTTCTTACAGAAAAAAAAAATATGAATATGTAATAATGCTTCAGTTTGTGTCTTGTTTTTGTGTCAAAATCGAAAAATTTTGTTCTCTCGGACACGACAACATGTGTGCATACATTTAAAAAATAATATAATAATATATTAACGTATATTTTTTATAATATTTTGATATAATATAAGTGTTATTTTTTATTAAATTTATAATACGTTAATACAATAATAAATAAGTGAAAAGATAACACGTATTATATTAAAATATTATTAAAAAAATTGTATCAAAATAACTTAAAAAAAACAATGTTAATAGAGTCTCCACTGGTAGTTATAGAAGAAAAAAACTTGATTAAAAATGTATGTTTCAAAAGATAACATGGAACATAATACATTTGAATATCTGGTTACGTAAATTCATATGATCTGTAACACGCATGCAGCTGATGAATAATACATGGTAAGTACATGAGACAAATTTTTAGTCTAAAGATATTTTTGATTAATCTTTATGATTTATATAAAGTGATAAAAGTGGCATTAATGAATATTAATCGTTAATATGTTAGTTTTTGCTTTATTGAAACCCACCATGTTCCTCTTTTGACACTTTTATTGTCATGTCAAACACAATGTTCGTTAGAAGAAAAAGGTGATGGGTGATCGAACTCTGCTTTGCATCCTAAATCATAAGCAACTAAAGGTAAAACCTAATAACATTCTTTTTTAAGAGTGTTGAAAAGAACAATCAACCATTACCACAAGACAACATTTGTCTCTGTCTCTTCTAAAATTATACCACTCATTCCTTTAAATTAAACAATGCCACACCCATAATATTAAACCAGAAGATCATCTGGTTTAATTATTTTTCCCTTGTTCTTGTCAAGAAGGGAGGAATAAAGTGAAACTCTTTTTGTTCTTTCCATATGCAACTCTAGATTCCATATTTCAAAATCTTTAATCAAGAAATCTTACCTCTTAAGGAATTCTAATGCATGCAACTTTATTTTCTCCTAAAGTATAGTTTGACTGTGGAATATAAAATATCACTTAATTTCATCGCTGCAACATATACACTTTTATTCAAAGTTTTGTGAATATTTCTAAACGTAATATACAAAAGTTCAAGAGGAAGCCCTTGAAATCACATAAACATACTGGATTTACATATTTATTACTAAAAAAATAGAAAAATTTCTATTTTGTATGTATAATTTGTTAAGAGTTGTACTTTAAGCTTAATTCAATCTCATAAAACTGACTTGTAAGGTAAGGTTTGCACCCACTTATATGCTATAAATTGGTCTTATTTCTAATCGATGTGAGACTTTCAACACACTCCCTCATGCCGAGATATATACATCTCGAGCGTGAGACTAAACATTAATGGATGGTCCGATAATAGTCCAATAACAGGTGAAACAACATGTCCACAAATATCGCTAGGATATGCTCTAACCTCACTCTGATACCATGTTAAGAGTTGGACTTTAAACTTAATTCAATTCCACAAGAAATTAAATTAAATTATCTATAAATTGATTATTGGAGTCAATTTACTCTAAAATTATTGAATAGAAATTGATAGACTATAAAGTGATGGGTGGAGTCAACTTACTCAAACTACTAGAATAATTTAATATAAACATTAAAGTGTGAAATGATGGGTCTATCAAGAAGGAAGTTCAGAAGAAACATCAAACACCAATGATATTTGAATTCAATCACATAAGGAATTAACACTATTCTCTATCTAAAACCTTAAAATGATGAATTATTGAATCTTCAATCTTATATAATATTCTATTTTCTCATTTGAACTATAAGAATTAAACTCACACTTTTAACATTTTAATATGAAACTGTATGGATTTTTGTAATAACCACTTATGTAAAAGTTGACATTAAAAGGTTGTAAGCATTTACGTTTGAGATGTTTAGGAAGATGTTAGGAAGCACATGGGCAAAATTAATGTAAGGGATGGTAATTAATGTGTTTGTTATGAGGAATGAAAGTGAGAAAGAGTACATATAGAAGTAGCCCTAGGTTGGTACGTGACGTATAAAAGGGTTAAAGGTGACGGTGGATATTGATTCATTGATTGATTGAACGAAGGTGATGAAGAGAGTGAGGTCCACCTAGTTCCGTAGAGGAGACATTATCATATGAATGATTTGAATGACATTAATAGATTGGAGTAAATGCTGATGAATGGTGAGGAAGATATATATATATATATATATATATATATATATATATATATATATATATATATATATATATATATATATATATATATATATATGTTGTGATTGTATGAGTGGACCATCACTCACATGCTTGCAAAGGAAAAGATTGGTTTTTGTACTATGTTTCGAGAATTTAGAGGATGAGAGGGCAAAACCATTATGGTACTTTGCCTGCTTCAATCATTCTATCTCGCATGTAATGCTCAATTCCACATTAACTCCTTTTAACCATATATTCATCACTCTTGCTTATATATATGTTTCTACACATAAAATAACACACATTTACGTCTATTGATTTAACATATATTAATGATAATAAATAATTGTATTTTTTTGTATTTTTAAAAAAAGAAAAGAATAAAAAATAAATAAAAGTAGGTCAAACAATGTGTAATCAAAATATCATTTCTTTTCAATGAAAGATCAAAACAAAAAAGTGTGTCAAAAATGATATAAGGTATATGAATTATTTTTAAATAGAAAATTTGAAAAGTAAATTTTCATACCATTGTAAAATATAAATGGGTAATTGAATTCAAATTAAAAAGGTTTGATTTTTTTTTCTTCTTATCCAAAAGAAACGGCACGGTTGGAAGAAAAAAAAATAAGAAAAAAAAGAAAAGAAAAAGTGCAAAAAAGTTAAAAAGGAAAAAGAAAAAAAAGATGTTCTCGATGACCTATTCTATAGTAAAAATATTATATTTTTTTATTGAGTTGTTTGAAGATCTTACATAAAACATAAAGATGAAAAACTAAGAAAATTAAGTCTTTTTATTACGAATATTATCACTTTTTCCTTTTTGTTCGATTCTAACATTTTATTTCACATCTTCTTCTCTTTTTAAAAGACTCCACATGAAAAGAAATAGGAATATTGCTGATTCCGTCTTCTAAAGATTTTTATATTGTATTTTAAAATGAATAAAAAATAATGATATCACATGTGATATCCAAATTTTAATATTTAATTAATAAATTACTTATTTTGCCTAATTACACATGTACATAAATTTATAAATTTATGCTTTGGATACCAATTTAGGATAAAGAAAGATATACAAGAAGATACTAAACCCTTTTCTTTTATTTTAAGACTTATGACTATTATTATCTTTTGAGGATATATTAAATAATACTTAATTTTTTTCTTCAGTTGAAATTTATTATGAATTTTTATTATAATTAAATATATTTACTTTATTTATTTATTAAATGTAACGTTTCTGATATTTAATAATTTAATTTCGTATCGTTTAAGAATTAAAGTTAAACATAGTTTAAATATTTTTTCTACTCTTTAATATATATTTTAAAAATAAAATCATAACCGAATTTTAGACTTCAAAACTGACCATAGGAAGATGTTATTTGTATACCACCAAATGCATGTATCAAACTAATTAATCTTGTATTAAAATTTAATTATGTTTAATCGGTTCGAAAATCCATGTTACCATAAAGGTGTGCTGAATTTGTAACGTGAAGCCTGTCTTGAACACTGTAATAATGATTGTAAAGTGAGTTATCATAAAGAATACATCTTTATAAAAGGAGAATAAAGGCCTTATATATATATATATATATATATATATATATATATATATATATATATATATATATTGTATTTTTTCTGTATCGATTTCATGAATATCTATAGTGTTTTTCTTTTCTATTTTTTCAGGTGGAACTTTATTTATCTGTACTTAAAAAGCACGTTTGTGCCATTTGTGTAGAAAAAAATATCATAAATTAAGGGGAAGAAAATGTGGCATCATGAACTTGCAGGTTGATATAATCAAAACTCAAATCATAATATATAAAATCAATACTATCTCTCTATTTTATTCATATACATGAAGCAACTGTAACAGTAAATTTTTTAATGAATTTAAAATTAATTGAAAATATAAAATCAGAATTAGAATCAATTTAATAAAATTTAATTTAATTTTTTAAAAATTACTTTATTAAAAAAGGTGCAACTAAATGTACGCTAAGTCATTTCTTTATAACTTTTACTTTTATATTTTTGAAAGCGTTAACCAAGTGGGCCGTATCTGAAAGGGCCCTTTACTTTTTCCAGCCCACGGGCTTCTTTCATTGCTTCTTGAAGATTGCACGATATGTAATTTTTTTTCTCTATTTATTTTAACATATAACGAATAACAACTTAAAAATGATTTTAATAAGTTGTGAAGTTTATTTTAAAAACATATTTAAAAATAAATATAATAATTTATTTTTAGAATTATCTTTTAGCATTTTCACTCCATAATATATGTATAATATGAACCAATACTAATTCATTGCATGTTTTTGAAGAACCAATAGTAGTATATTTTAATGCTTAAAGAATGTGCACTAAAAGCTGGCACCATTAGCATAATCATTAATCCACGTGAAGCATACAATAAATCTCATTAACTTTTCTTTCACAACAAAGAAACACAAAAAGAATATATATAATCGCAAGAAATTCTGAGTGTTTCTTAACTAACCTTCAAAATAAGCGTGATTAGTGTTAGTTGTTTGGATTTGGTGCAATTATTAAAATAAAAATACTATTTTACGAACTAATAAAAAGCGTTAATGACGATGCTTTTGTTAATGCGAAACGGCAAGAAAACGTGAGAGAGTTGGGGAATAAAATGCAAGAACAGAGACAAACATAAAATAATAAATCTTACGGCTAACGTTAGATTTTTTTTCTTCTAATATTATATATGTTTATGTGAGTTTATTCACTTTGAATTTAGTAGAAGAAGAATAAAACACTAATGCATTTACTCACTGGATATATTGACCTAATCATTAAACACTTTGTAATTGTACACACTGAAAAAAATTGTTTAATAAATAATTCATGGCATAATTATGTTGTGAAAATTCAAAGTAAAATCAGTTGAAAAAAATATAGCTTTGATTAAAGATACATTTCAAACGGATGGTAAAGGGCTAACTAGAGGAACCACTATTTTGATCTTCATGTAATTTGATTGAGTTCTTTTATATCATTTACTTCTTAATCATATAATCATTGCACTTAAAAATAACACAGGATAAGTTAATATTTTTATAAAATATTACATGGATTTTAATTCAAAAAAATTATCTCAATCACTATCGTCATAATCAAATATTTATATTGATTAATATTTACCAATAATTCAAAATAAAATAGATATTTAGGTTTATCTTCGAAATACTCCTGTATTGAATTAAATTCATAAATTCTTCTCTTATTATATATCATGAAGTAAGTTTTTTTTTTATGACAAGATAAATTACTTTTATTTGTGATTGTGAGACGTGATTCTTTTTTTAAACTATATAAGAACATTCATCCATCAAGACTTACTACTTAATATATATTTTTATATGAGTTAAATATTAATAAAGTCAAGATAGTTTTATTGTAACATTATAAAATATAGAATAATATTATATAAAATAGTCATTACACCAAGGATATGATTAAACACTTACTGAACATAATATAAAGAAAAGTTTTACCATCATCTCAAAATAATATAAAATTTAAACTTTATATACAACCAACCTACACTAAAAATATTTACAAATATTGCTCAGAAAACATCTACTATGCAGCATCGCTTCCATCAAGAGCCTACTCAAGGGATACCTCATCTCCCTTTGCTCACATTCACAGGATGATCATTACAAAGAAAGAAAACCAAGAAAACATATAACACAAGCACAGATAGAAGGGTAAGCTAGAATAAAACAAGCAATGATATATTAATACAATTAAAATTTCAAGTAGATCAACACAACCATATCCAAACAAACTAACTCTATATTTAATCAACAATTGACTCGACCATCCGGATTAGTATGAATATGTAACTATGGCAGTTCGTGCACTTGTGGTGAAACAACTGGCCCACCCCAAGCTACCACACAAGGTTAGTCCGTTATCACTCACCTTAGGTCAAGGAAAAACCCCTAAGCTAGGACCTCCTACTATTCTCACGACATGACTCACCCCTCTCTACTTGAGAATAGGTGACCATTAGAATGTGAGGATGAACTCCAAGACTGAGCTTCCCATATTCATACTTACAAACTTGACAATCACCACTTAGAAATTCCTCCTTGAAATTCTCTTCCACATCATTTGAAACCATAAACTTTACTATCACACTTATATAATACTCATATATGATCATACATTATCTAAAATTAAATCAATTTCATTACTACAACCAATAAAGAATAATGAATAGAAGAAATGCATGATAACTTGGGACAGTTGCTCGGAGCTTACACTCGCTGAGTGACCACTGACTTTACTCGCATAGCGACCCAGCTCGTTGTGCGAATCCACTAACAGTGAGCTAACCTCCGCAAACACTCGCTCAACGACACAACTCGTTGTGTGAATTAAACTATCAGTGGTACCAAACCTCAACCGCTCGCATAGCGCCCCAATTCGCTATGCGAAAGTCTAAACAGTAGTCCAGACCCCCCAAACACTCGCTATGCGCACCCCTTCGCTATTCGAATAAATCTGGCAGTGACCCCAGACCACAACCAGGCGCTCAGCGCACTGATTCGTTGTTCAAATCATCAAACAGAGAGCAAACCCCACATCCATTCGCACATCGCATCATCTCGTTGTGCGAATTGCTCAAACAAAGAGCCACTCGCCAAGACTACTCGCTGTGCGAATCTATTCGCTCAACGAGTCTGCATAATCTGCAGCACGAAATTCTACAACACAAAATTTTGCAGAATTATGTAACTCAAACCCCATTTACCAATTCTAACTATTTTTCCCAACTTTTAACACTCCTAAATTGTGTTATATACCTAATTAAACTTGACTAAATGTTTCTAAACCTTCCTATCATCATTTTATAATGATTATGAACCAATTCTTACTTCAAAACTTCTAAAATCATAACTTATAAACCCAAAATCAAATCTACCACTTCTAACACACTTTTGACCAGTTTAAAGGTTCAAACAAGTCATATTTGACATACCAAAGCTGCTCAAACAAACCAACTTAACTTCTAACCACAACTTCTCAATTTTACCACTCTACTTCCTCCAAATTAACTATGAAACCAAAAGTAAATTGTTCCTTATCATCACCAAACCTTAATATGACAAATTTCTAACATCATAAACACCAACTAAGAGAGCACACATCATTCAATGCAGGTTCACAATCTCAGATCATCATTCATGCTTCAAAACCATAAATTTTCATCATATTCACTTACTTTAAAACATGATTTCAACTCAACAGTTTAGAAATTATAATATCAACAACATACCCAATCAATTCAAATGCAAAGACATTTCTAGCTTTCCTTACCTTAGAGAAATACTACCCAGTTCTAGAAAACCCCAAATTAAAGCTTGTGCCGCAAGGAAACTCTATAGAAACCTACAACTCCCCGATTTATGATAAAAATCAACTTTAGTACCTAAATTGAGCTAGAAATTAAAAGAAAACACTACTAGATACACACAAATAGGATTCTTTGCATGATCAAAGTTTTAAGAACGTATGGAGAAAGGGGAAAATGACTTACCGACTAAAAACAAGAAATTGATTGGTATAGGTTGTTGCTCTTGACACCAGGATTATCTAGGCACCTCCTGCTCGTCAAACAAACGGCCCAAGTGTGAGAAAATTTAAGGAGGAGTCGGAAAAACAAAAGGGAATAATGTTTTAGAGAGATATAGGTGATTTAGATAATGAACAGAGCTTTAGAAAATTCTATTTATATTATAAGATTATTTTAAAATAAAATGCTCGTCTCATTATTTTAATACACCTATCTACTTTAATACTATATTTTTCTAGGTTCTTACACTCATTATTGAAATCTTCATTCAATATACACATCATAAAATTACTTAATGAAGTGTTTTTTATTGATAATTACTACATCCACCTTAAACACGCACTAATAAATTAACATTCTATAGTAAATTTTGGCAACAAACTCAAGTTCTACTTGGTTACACACACATTCATATAGATTTCAACAAAACACTTAGGTTTTACTTAGCTAAACACACATTCACATTAGATTTTGGAAAAACAATAAACTGTACTTGGCCATACACACATCCACGATATGTTTTAGCAAAACAATTAGGCTTTTATTCAGGACACACATCCATCCATTTTATCTTTAAAATATTTAAATTCATTTTGTTTTATTTTTAGAAATATTTCTCTCTCACTTAGTGGGATACAAGCTCGTCCAGTGGCATAGAGTTGAGATTTTTTACAAAGCTTAAACTCACTCAGCGAGCATCCTTGCTTGCTCAACAACACACCTCTTGGAGTATATTTGCTCAGCGAGTCCTAACTTGTTCAGTAACCAATTCATTCTTAGTCCACTAGATTTCATCATTTTATTTTTAATTAGCAAGAAAATTGACTCGCATGAGAACTAGATACCAGGAGTAAAATCAATTAAATTCGTCCAACGAGACAAAACTCATATGTTGATCTAACTAGCTTGAGCTCTTTAAATTTTTATAAAAATATTTTTACTAAGTGGGAGTTTTATCCCCTTAGTGATCCAAACCCTCGATAGCATTTTTCATAAGGCTCGTCTAATAAGTATAACAACTCAGGTTCTTTGGATTTTTAACATTTCATTTTCACTTAGTGACTGTTTGGTTTCTCCAACAATTATATAAACTCCTCAATTATAATATTTATCAATAATTTTAATCACAACACAATTTTTACAAATTAAATTTATTTAATAATCATATAATCTCTACTACAAGATCAATAAATTGAAACACGGTTAAAAAATAACTAGCTTCTTTTTTTTACTAAACCATTGACTCAACTATATTTCAAGAATAGTAACTCTTAAATAGTATCACCTATCTATAAGTAACAAACTCAAATGATCTAAAAAATTATTATAGTAATAAGACAAAAATTAATCTTGAACCTAAAAGACTCATAGGCATGTCTCAAATATCCAATTCATGTTAGATTTCATAAATGACTTAACCAAAAAAAGTAAAAAATAAAATTTATTTCTTTTGGACTAAGATGGTAAGATTTTATAAGTGGATAACAATTTCTTATCTTCAATCATATAAATAAATGTATATAGATACAAACAAATAAACATTTTATAAAGAAATATGGTACTCATAAAATCAAACTTAATTAATTAATATTTTTATTTATATATTTGACTTTTTTTAATAATAAAATAATTAAATTTCATTTTTTAAAATTTAAAATTTCCATCAATCTTATAATAGAATAATAAAATAATTTGAGCGACGATAAAAATAAAAGTAAACAAATTATTAAGATTTTAAGTCTTTTTAAAAGTGTAAAATATTGTAGCTTTAATTATGAGAAGTATTTGACATCAAATTTGTCTAGCAAAGTAAGCAAATCCCAACCCTATCATATTAATTTAATGTAACAATATCATATGTTTATATGTATAATCAACACATTACATAAACATGACATGTAAAAGTCATAAACGTTAACAAAAACATTTGATTAACAACAAAAGTAAAGTAATTATTTGTTTTCGCATCCAAAAAATATTTAATAATTGTATTACTTATAAAGACTAAATGAACATCATGAGACGCTTCCATACACAAACTTGAAGATTCACTCTATAAAATAACTATTTTTTTTATATCTATGCATTTTCCTACCGACACCGTCTTTATGGCCACTATTTAATACATTGTCGACCAAAGTAAAGGAGAACAAAAACCTTCTAAATCATTTAATCAAATAATGTTATTAGGTATTATTTTATAAAAGTATTTTTCAAAAGCAAATCATTATTAGACTACGTTCAATGTCGTAAAAAAGAGTTCAAACATGTCCCTATATATACCGATAAAGTATTAATTAATTATAGAGATTACAATAAATATTATAAAGGGAATCGAATGCCACATAATATACATTAATAGCAGAATGACAAATTAAATTAAATATTTCAAACAATAACTTCAACATGCAACTTAAGAATACAATGGAATTCTCCCGCTTTAAAGTTTAACTTTATGTCAAAGTTGATGTCTTTTAATCAGTACGACAAAATATGTTAATGTTGCTTTCATAATAAAAAAAGTGGTAATAAAATGTATATGGATCCTTAGTTTTTTAATATAATATTTTTAAAAAAAACTTAATGATTAATAAGTAGTTTTTTTAACAAAATTAAGATTGTTATTTTACATATTAAAATATTTAATTACAATTTAAATTTAGTTTGTAAGCATTAATTATTTAAATTACATTGAATAATATCAAGATAAAAAATATTTTTTAAAATGTTTTATTTTAATTCCAATAAGTAATTTTTAGTATCTCATCTATATAATATATTTTTTTAAAAGGGTACATGCATTTACAAACTAGACATGACAAACTCATTATTCACTAAAAAAAATTCCACCTACCGTCGTCAAATCTACTTATTTTGTCATCTTTAATTTTAATTACATAAATACAGGACTACTACCATGGATGTTTTACATTTATCATGGATCTTTTTCATCATCAGTTAAAAATACAGAAATATTCTCATATTAAATTTAAACATGAAATTACTTGTATTATATTCATAATGAGTGATAAAAACAAATGCAATTTTTTAACATGCCATACACATAAATTCAAATTTAAAAAACCATCTCTTTAAAAATTGATAAAAAAAAATAGTATTTCTTCAAAAATCAAGTTATGATTTGAGTTTAACAAATGAGACCACACAATCATAACACGACAAGTCAAAATTAAAATATCTATAGGGAAATCTAGTTAAATACTTGATAATTTTCGACAAAATGATCTATCTCATAAGAAACGCTACAAGTAGGAAGAAAAAAACAATTGTTTTATCAAACCACGTCTTCCTCTCTGTTCTTCTTATGACCCCTCAGACTCAAATAATTGACATTATTTGATCCGAACGCAGATAGTTGACTAGAACCAATTGATTTCTGCCACGTTATCGAATTCGGTTTTGATTAGCTCATTCTCTGAGATCCACCATCACTCAATTACACAACCAATAACCGCACCTTCAAAAATTCCTGATAAGCTTCTCCTTGTTTCTCGACAAAATCTGAGACACAGAGAGAAAAGGAAGACATAGCTTCAAGATCAGTTTCCGTTCAGTGGTTCACAGATGCCATAGCCAATAACTCACGCCACTTTGATGCTCATTTTTATGTTCAGATAAAGAAATCCTGTTTGTTTTTTCTTATTTTTTTATTAAGAAAAACAAAATTAAGACCTGGCCGAGCTACCCAATGCGATTTATAATCATGGGGTTTTGATTTCCGTTTAAATCTTCAATCTTTGAGGAAAATAACGCAACCCGGTGCGTTTGTAATTTATGGGGCAAAAGTGAACGGAACAAGAAAAGGAGAGAAACTGAAAAAAAGTGATTTTTTTTTTCCAGAGAAAATTGAAGTTTGAAGCTTGTGACGTGTTGTAGAAGATGTCTTTGCTTCGTCGGAGAAAAGGACCGGAACCGGAAAAGGTTCCGGGTCCAAGTTCAGAGCCGAATGTTCTAAGCGAAGAGGAGAAAGAAGATGATAAGAATAAGAAGAGTAAGAAGATGAAAGATGAGTTGAGGGAGAAGAGGAAGAGGAAATGGTCGTGCTTGGATCACTGTTGCTGGTGGGTGGGGTGCATTTGCACGGTGTGGTGGTTTCTTCTTTTTCTGTATCAAATGATGCCTTCTTCGATTCCTCAGTACGTGACCGAGGCATTTACTGGGCCCATGCCTGATCCACCGGGCCTTAAGCTCAAGAAGGAGGGGCTCAGGGTGAAGCACCCTGTTGTTTTTGTGCCGGGGATTGTCACTGGGGGGCTTGAACTATGGGAGGGTCATCAGTGTGCTGAAGGATTATTCAGGAAACGCTTGTGGGGTGGTACCTTTGGAGAAGTATATAAAAGGTATCACCACCAAACAAATTTGCTAGTTCTTGCTTTTGTTTGCTGTTTAAATCTGATTTGATGGTGATATTTGCTTGTGACTTCTTTTGTCATTCTACTAGGTCAGTGATTTATGGTGTTGGTATGCTGTGTCTCTGTTTTTATTTTTTTGTTGATTATGATAAAAGCTCTTGCTTGCTTTTGTTCATTGAGTTCAATTTCTATACACCGCTAGCATAATCTTTTTAGATTGTTAACTGATCAAAAAACAGATTTAGTATGTTTTTTAAGATATTATTAGTAGTATTATAAAAGTCAAATAAACTTCACATACATGAACGTTTGTGATCAGCTGATATTGTATAACTCCTTTACATTGTTAGTGCATAGAGTATTTATTCTTAGTCATTACCTTAATTTGATTCGATGGTGATGCATGGATGCGGCTTGTTTTGTCGGCCACAAGGTAAGTGGTTTATGTTCTTCGTATGTCGTGTTTCTGTTTTTGGTTGATGGTGATGAGGATGATGATGGGTGATGGCAGATTGGAATGGTCCTAAATAGGTAACGTTTGGTGATTTATGGTGAAATATGTCACTCTAGTTTTGGAATGTTGGATGGATTTGTCAAATTGTTTCCATTATAGGTGGCGGAGTCTTTGAAAGCAATGAATTGAAAGGGGACTTTCTTTTATGGTCTCGTTTCTTGGTTTGTGACGAAATTGCTTGAGATAGTTAAACTTTTCCCTTTTGAGTTATTTTGTTTGTTCGTTTATTGTTGTTTGAAATATCTTCTCGTGAGAGAGTTTGTTCTCACAATAACTTGTCTTTATTTGAATAATGTGTGGTTTGATCATTGTTTTACTGTAAACCTTTGACTGATCAATATGTCCTCAAGCACTGTGCTTATGCCCCTACTAATATTCATTTGGGAAGAAAAATATTTAGTTGTCTAGTTTTAAATTCCACCTTGAACTTGTCTTTATCGGTCGCTTTTCTGAAAGTGTTGAGAATTTTAAACTAATATGATTTCTCAAGTAGTCATTGATTGATGGTTGAAGCAACAATCAGTCCTCAGTATGGTCAAACATTGAACTTCTGATATAGGAATTTCCAGTATTTTAGACTGCACCATTGAATAGCCTACAAAATTCCTTACATAATTTATTCTTATTAAAATAAAATTAATCTTTTGATTTGAATTGGTACTGAAGTACAATTGTTGGTTGAGACTTTAATTCATCAATATCACAATGGAAAACATTCCAATTCTTTTTACCCGTGTTAGTTTAATGTGCATAATTTAAACATCAAAGTGGGGATAGCTTACCAAATAGAAATGATAATCCTAAATACAGTATGATAAGGTGTATAAGATCGTTCACCATCCCTTTGGTATTTTTGAAATGTCAGACCGTAGTACAATGGTGAGTTTGTTGCCTTGTGATTGGATTGCCATTTTTGTTGCTTATCCTTAGTTGAGAAACTCACATTAGATTGCCATTTTTATTGCTTTGTGGAATCCTTTGACATGCCACTTCGTACTTGTTGTTCTTTTTAACTTGCAATCTTAACCTATGTTTGTGATACTAGTAACTAAGTTCCTGTAGGCCTAGATATGGTGGGATTGAGAATTTATGTTTTGTTTCTTGATGGATGTTTTGCAGACCTTCATGCTGGGTGGATCACATGTCACTGGACAATGAAACAGGATTAGATCCACCAGGCATAAGAGTTAGGCCTGTCTCTGGACTTGTAGCTGCTGATTACTTTGCTGCAGGATACTTTGTTTGGGCAGTTCTGATTGCTAACTTGGCTCGCATTGGTTATGAAGAAAAAACCATGTACATGGCTGCGTATGATTGGAGAATAGCATTTCAGAACACTGAGGTATATATTCTGTAACTGATTCTACCTACCTTTCTTGTGTTGTGGCCCATGTCCCTCACCTGAAGAAGTACATTCATAATGACTCATAAGATAAAAGGAGTTGTGTGTGTGTGTGTATGTTTTTTAAATAATTTCTGATTCTTCTTTTGATTTTTTTAATGAATTGATCAGGTGAGGGATCAAACACTTAGTCGGATAAAAAGCAACATAGAACTTATGGTTGCTACTAATGGTGGCAACAAGGCAGTTATTATTCCACATTCAATGGGTGTGTTATACTTTCTTCATTTTATGAAATGGGTTGAAGCACCAGCTCCAATGGGTGGTGGTGGAGGACCAGATTGGTGTTCTAAATATATAAAGGCAGTTTTAAACATTGGTGGGCCATTTTTAGGTGTCCCAAAGGCTATAGCAGGGCTTTTCTCAGCTGAGGCCAGGGATATTGCTGTTGCCAGGTAAATTTACTTATTGGTCATGTTAGTTCTAAGAAAATTATTGCTAAAGTTTCGTCATATTTGATCATATTTTATCTACTTTGTCCTACCTACCTGTTTGTTCTAGCTGTTTAAATAAGCTATGCTTTGTAGTTTATAATACCTTTAATAGTTGTCTTCTCCTTACGAATTCTTCTTTTTAAATACAGATTTTGCCAAGTAAATAGTCCTGTTCAACATTTTCTGCTTTTCCTACTATTTATCTGCATTTAGAAAGGGAATTCAGATTGCATAGGCACTAATGCTATATCAGTATTTTTTTGTTCAGCATGTTAGACTTAAACTTAATTTGGTTCTTTCTTGTTATACATCAAGGACAATAGCTCCAGGATTTTTAGATAACGATCTGTTTCGGCTTCAAACCTTGCAACATGTAATGAGGATGACTCGTTCTTGGGACTCAACAATGTCAATGATACCAAGAGGAGGAGATACTATATGGGGTGGTCTTGACTGGTCACCAGAGGAAGGCTATCACACTGGCAAGAGAAAGAACAGCGATGGTTATACTCAGCTAGCACACCAAGAGACAAATGAAACACATTCTGTCGTCAACTATGGAAGAATGATATCATTTGGAAGAGACGTGGCTGAGGCACCCTCCTCTGAGATTGAGATAACTGACTTTCGGGTGAGCTCATTTTAACAATGGATCTTTAAATTTCTCTACCACTGTATGCTAGAGAAATGGCTAATTAGTTAGACTTGGACAATTTTCTCACCTTCTAAGCTAATTTTGTAAGATTGAATTATATCTTAAGCTCAACTTCTGTGATGGTTATCGAAGCGTATTCTAGATCTGTTAATGGAATCTACATTTATCTACACTCTAAATGTTTATTCATCAGTAAGATGGGGGTGTTGCTACTTGGCCAACCCTTATTCACCATACTCCAAATGTCTAGTTCTGGATACGAGGATGTGTGTTTAGATCTCATATCATATTAGAGATATGATATGAGTACCATAGTTCTTATAAGGCTGAGATAATTCTCACTTTAAAAGTCAATTTTATAGCATTGAGTTAGTTCATAAACTTAAATTCTAAGACTACTTCTACCCTATATTTTTATCTAGTTTTCTGAACATATTATGTTTATAGCTTATATTGACTTTGTTAACAGGGTGCCCTCAAGGGTCGCAGTGTTGCTAATACCACGTGTCGCGATGTGTGGACCGAATACCATGAAATGGGAATTGAGGGAGTAAGAGCAGTTGCTGAACATAAGGTTTACACAGCTGGCTCAATCGTAGACCTGCTTCATTTTGTTGCTCCAAAGATGATGGCTCGTGGTAGTGCTCATTTCTCTTATGGAATTGCTGACAATTTGGATGATCCTAAATACAGTCACTACAAGTATTGGTCAAATCCCTTGGAAACAAAGTAAGATTTTTTTGTTAGTCTTATTATTGTTATACATTTCTGATATTGTTACTTTGGTGGTAGTGCTCCAGAATAGTTTTAGCTCCTACAATGTGATATTGACAGTGTAGTACTATTGACCATTTCTCATACTGGGATTTTGCAGTAACTCAATTTGTGTGCTCAATTGATGTCTTTTTCTACACTAAAAATAACTGCAGATTACCAAATGCTCCTGATATGGAAATCTTCTCTTTGTATGGAGTTGGCTTACCAACTGAAAGATCTTATGTGTACAAGTTAACTCCCTTTGCCTCCTGTTACATTCCCTTCGAAATTGACCCTACACAAGATGGTGGTAATGGTGAAGATAGGTGGCTGCAAGGTGGAGTTTACACTGTTGATGGGGATGAGACAGTGCCAGTTCTGAGCTCAGGCTTCATGTGTGCTAAAGGTTGGCGTGGAAAAACAAGATTCAACCCTTCTGGCATTCGCACATACGTTAGAGAATATGATCATTCTCCTCCAGCCAACTTGCTAGAAGGAAGAGGCACACAAAGTGGTGCTCATGTTGACATCATGGGAAACTTTGCATTGATTGAGGATGTTATTAGAGTGGCAGCAGGGGCCAGAGGAGAAGATCTAGGAGGTGATAGAGTGTATTCTGATATCTTCAAATGGTCTGAGAAAATCAAGTTGCCACTGTGAATGAATTAAGCACAATGCCACATTTCTTAAAAGGATCACATCAGATTATTATCATTTTTGGAGTATAGTTTCACTGCCACCAGAGTTCTGTGAGCTGCACTTTGAATTTCTGGTTCTGCTGATCACATTGTAGTTCCATGGAGGGGTGAACTATGCTAATTGGTTACACTGAAAGTGCTTGTATTGAAAATGTTATGCTTAGGATTTGATTTGTGTTATGAGAAACCAAGCAAGGGTCATTATTCTCGATAAGTTCATCTGGAAAGTTATGATAAAAAAAATAATCTTATAGACTGTTAACGAAAATGTTCTTTTTTTTAATCAAATGAAGTATTGACTAATCTTTCTCATGATTCAAATATTAGCTAATGGAATGTTTGAATGAATTTAATGTTTTCAAAACAAAAACTCAAAATTCAAAGAGATTAGACATAACTAACTTTTGGGTTAAATATATTTTTAATTATTAAATTTTGTGAAAATTGAAATTAAATTTTTTTAAAATTTTGAACTAATTTAATTTCTTATTTTTATGAATTTAGTTTTTTTAACTAAATTTATTAAGTTTATTTGATATTTTAAACTTAACATTAAAACGGAATTGTGTTTAATGGTATCAATAATTCAAATGTAATAAAAAAATACATTTGAATAATATAATAAAATAAAAATTAAATAAAATTTTTTAAAGTTAAATAACTAAATTAAATAAAAATTTAAAAAATAACTATCTTTAATTTTTATTAAAAATTAAAAATATATTTAATCTTGTGTTTTCTTATCCAATTTTATTAATTCAACAAAACCAAAACATAATACAGATTTTCAATCAAACGGGTTCAAAATTGACCGAAAGCTTGTTCAAAATTGACAAAATAACTTATCATCATGTTACTTATTAACTTTTATTTCAAATTTGTTCATTTTTCATCAATTTTTAATCTAAACAACAACACTTTAATCTTTATTTCCTTCAAATCTATCTTCCAAAACAGACATTTACAAAATTCATAAAGTAATAAAATATAACAAAAAATTAATAAAAAGTTATAACTATAGCGGTTATTTTTTGTTGATGATATAACTTATTTTTTTGTCAAATTTAAAATGCGTATTTATTTCAACGCTGTGAAAAAAAAAAATCCAAAATATTAGTTTGTATCGAAATTAACAAATTATTGAATAATTCTAGTTTATCTGACAATATCGTGTAATCATAAAACAATAAAAAGTAAATATCAAATATTAAAATGATGCTGGACTTTATATTGACTCATAATAATGATAGTTTTTTTAGAGATGAATTAATGATCGTTATTTACAATTATCTCTAAGTTATTATTAATTAATTAATTGTTTTCGCTAGCATAAACTTCATTTTAAGTGTTCTGAAGCTTTTTTCAATTTTTTTTCTCTGTTCTCCTACGCCTTTGAGAACCGAAGTAAGAAGAACTGTGATTCTGATTCTGTCTCCGTCGCTGCGACGTCGTTTTCATTCCGAACCCCACACCCTTCAACGCTATTCTTATTCTGATCGCAGGTATCGTTTTCTCTTTTCCAATTCTGTCAAACCTACGAATACCACTTTCTTTGTTTCGTGTATAAATTCCATTTTCAAAAATCAACCTGGTAATATCTTGCATTCTATTCATTCCTGGGTGATGAAATTTGTACTCCATTTGTTGGTTCCTCAATGCACTGCTAAAAAAATTAATTGGTTGATTAAGTTTTTAATTGAGGAGGCAGAGGAGTGGAAAATTGGTCAAGGTTAAGGAAAAGTAAAAACGAAGGTTCATTACGAAGAAGAAAGGATGGCTCTGCTACGCTAGGCTTTGTAGTCAACTGTTGGAGGTGGTGTTTGAAATTTTGAAGACCTTGATGTTTGTAGTTGGTGTTTATATCCAGGGCATTGAGGTTCTAATTTCCACGCTATGTTTTAGGTTTAGTGACAGGGGAGTGGTTTTTTGGTTTTGTTTTTTGAAGGTCGATTTTTCTTGGACAAGATTGAGCCGTAACAAAGTAAAAGAGGTTTGGAGTTTGAGGAGTAAAATACTGTATTTTCATGATGAGTGGGGCTTTGGATGATTTGGATTAAGATAAATGCATTTTTTTTCGCTTGTAAAGGGAATAACACACATATATACTCACAAAACTAGTGTGCAAGGTGACAACTCATTTATATATTATAGTTTAACCATCTCTCTAGTCAAGGTAGGATTTCCAATACACACCGTACACAGAGAATTGTTCATCCAAGCTTGAGATTTGTAGGTGGTTCAATAGCATGGGAGACAATAGGCCCCAAAATCCTTGCTAGGATGAGCTCTTCTTACCTTTTGATAAAGTAAACTTTGGATTGAACTCAATTTCGCAAAACTGAAATTAAAGTTTCCATCCACATGTATACTATAATTTGACCATATCTCTATTTGATATGAGATCCCCCAACATATCTCTCTCTCTATATATATATGTGTGTGTTTTTTCTAAAAAGCAGTTGCTCATGTGTGGGATACAACTCGATACTTTAAGAGTCGGTTCGGTGGCTAGGATAGGAAAGGATAACTATCCTACCTTGTTTGTTTGGTATACAGGAAAGGATAACTATCCACTTCTACCATTGTCACATCATTGTGACCATCATTATGATTTGGGTCATCACTATCATCACATCATTTTCATCATAGAAACTACCAATACATTGTCACCACCGTCATTGATGTCACTACTTTTATCATCATTATTGTTAACCCATTAACATCGTTTTTATTAACTACCATCACTTCTTCCATTGTTGTTATCACTCTCTCCTTCACCACCATTGCCGCCATCACCATCATCTTGATATTACCATTGTCATTATTGTCACTATAATCATTACCACTATCATTGTTGCTAACATCTCATTACTACCATCACTACCAATATCATTGTCAGCATTGCCACCACCACTGCAACATATTGTTTTCTGTTCTTTATCATGATTTGCATTAAACATTGAATATGATTAATGTTTATCCTATCATGGTTTTAACTTATTTTTGTATCCTATCACATCTTCACCACCGAACAAGTCCTCGTAGGATTAAAATCATTAAATACTTCTCTATCTTGTCCTTTGTAACCTTAAAGCTATAGTAAATAATAGACAATTATATAGTCAAAACTTCTTTTTAGTAAGACTAATGATGCTTTTTTGGACATTCTAACAGAGATAGGAAAAATATGATAATTCTTGTGCATGTTAATAGGATAGGGAATATTTTGTGATATGGGCAAGTGAATGACATGCAACTGTGTTTACTTGATTATGATAATGATCAGTACTCTACTAGTACTTTTATTTTCCTTTTATTTCATCAAATTTGATTATCATCCACAAATGAAATCGTGTATTAATTAGAAACTATCCCTGTCTCTCTTCAAATATTGTGCATTTGGGTAGAGTATTTTTTTTTTTTCAATTCATGTTAACATAAACAGTCTGTATCATATCTTGAATTTTTAAGTGTTGTATTTTACCTGTGTTATATAAAGTATCTGTTTTGCAAATATTCTCTTTGGTTATTTTATTTTATATGCTTCTGCATTATAATGTTGGTTTAAGTCTTTCGAGATTTTTTGTTTTACAAATATCTGTATACCCTTTCTTTGCCATCTTTTTTATAGAATGAAGTCTTGAAAATTGACTTCCTTAGTATTCTAGATTAGTGGAACAAGGGCTGTGGGTGAGGATGAATTTGGAACAAATTGGGCAGCAGCCTAAATCATCTAATGGTTACATCCGTCGGAAATCTGAGAAAGAAGGGGCAACTAAGTCTGATTATAAGATCCCCTCTGGAAAGTCAAATGCCACCAGCAGATTAGCGGGTACAGGTGGACTTCAGGCCTGACTTTTTTATTATTTTCTATTTTAGTTGTTACTTTGCTGATATTTATGATTACAGGTATAGTGACTGACAGTAAAGGTGTCGGTTATGGGAGTCCTTCACATGATCGACTAGTATATTTAACATCATGCCTTATTGGGCAGCATGTGGAAGTCCAGGTGAAAAACGGATCTATATACTCTGGAATATTTCATGCAACAAATACTGACAAAGATTATGGTATGTTTTGTTATGCTGTGTGATTATTGATCTACTGATATTGAGGACAATGATATTTTTTGTGTTGTTTTAGTGGTTAATATATTGCAACCTTTAGTTTTAATTATTATATTTATAGACCGTATAGAATTTGCTGTCTTTTTTGTACTCATTACTGTTATTATAGGAATCATTTTGAGAATGGCTTGTTTGACAAAGGATGGCTCCTTGCAAGGACAGAGATCTGGTTTCAGCAAAGCTCCTTCTAAGACTTTAATTATCCCTTCTAATGACCTTGTACAAGTTATAGCAAAGGTTGCTGTCTTTCATATATTTGCTGTATACTGAGAAAATCATGATAGTAATTGAAGTTTAAATTCTATGTTGTTTAAAAACAGACAAACAAAAAAAGAATCAATATAATAATGAATGGTGTTGGAAGGTTTTACTTCAGGTCTTCAAGGTTAGCTGAGTTGCATTGAACATGCTGTCAATCTGTTTCCTGAAAATATTTTTTTCTTTATTTTGGCAGGATGTTTCTTTTTTCAGAGATGACCAAACTAGTGCACCTCACTATGACATGCATCATGAGATAATGGTTGATTCGGTAATATCTCAATCTCGTCATGTAGAGACGGGCAGAGAATTACAGCGATGGGTACCCGATGAAGAAGATCCAGAATGCCCTGAACTGGAAAATATCTTTGATGGCCCTTGGAATAGGTGGTTTAATATTTCTCTTGTTATACCTAAAAATTTTATTTCATGGATGATAGGGTTGCTTTCAGTGGATCCCACACATAGAAGAAACATTATAGCACTAGGCTGTTCTTGGTCAGAATAGAATTGTTTTTTTTTCCTTGAAGGCTTGACATCCAGATGCATGCTCATGAGTCTCATCTGTAATTCTTTAAACTTAGAAGTGGCCGAGAAACTGCAGATAAAGGAACCAAACCCATTTTAGTACTTATTCATTGTCATTTTGTTAAAAAGATGTTGTCTAGGGAATTTAGTACATAATTTATCAACACTAATGACCAACTTGCAAACATTCTAACTAAGTCTTTAATAGAGCCTATAATTCAATCTATGCTCCAACTTGAGAGGAGTGTTGAAATAATTGATATTGTTTTATTGTACAGCTTATATAAAAGTTGTTTTGGGTGTACCTAGCTTTAGGTTAAGGACATAGGTTGTTGCCTTCATCTTTGAGATATACTCGCTGATTTTTTTTCCATCTCTAAATTCAAGTGTTTATTAAAAATGTGATCTAAGACAAAAATAGTAGATGTCTAGTAGCTATTATGGAAGCTATGAAATGTTCTTGGTTGAATTATTGAAAATATATTGGCATATTGAACTATTCTGATATGGCAAAATGGAAATAGATTTTGTGCTAGGTCTTTACTTAATAAGATTAGACACAATTGAGTATGTGACATTGCTTGCTACTACCATTTTTTATATTCAGGGTTTCTTATTACAATTCTTTACAGATCTTCAGTTTTGATTTTTTCTTTAAGTTGACAATTATTTTTGTATTTTTTTAGGGGATGGGATCAGTTTGAAACAAACAAAATGTTATTCGGTGTAAAAAGCACATTCAATGAGGAGTTATATACAACAAAGCTTGAAAAAGGACCCCAGACAAGAGAGTTGGAAAAGCAAGCTTTAAGAATTGCAAGAGAAATTGAGGGTGAGGAAACCCAAGATCTCCATCTAGCAGAGGTTGTTGTGGCTTCAATGGCTTTTTCTCCTTTTGTGAATTTGTGTATCTTGTTATTTAATTATCTATTTGGATTCCTCAAACTGATTTTTATGAACAGGAAAGAGGCCTTTACAATAACTTTGATATTGATGAAGAAACCAGATTTTCTTCCGTCTATAGGGGTAACATTGCTGATGATGTTGGATACGATGAAGATGAGGACAAGTTGGATTCACATAGTTCTGAAAGGTTTGATAATATTTATGGTTTAGTCAACAAGAGACCAGGCGAAGTAAGTGGTCAGAAAGGCAATAATGGAGCTCAAACATGGCCTAATTTCTCCTCTGTGGTATCTCCTCAACCAGTTTTTATGTGTTATATTTTAGTTATTCTATACGCTAAATCATTTGTCACTTTGAATATTACTGGTGTTCTATCTTGTATTGAATACTAGGGTATGAGTGTTAGAACGAGATGAGGATGTTTGCTGTTTGGGAGGCTCATCATGTTTCTGCGTAAATGATTTATCTGCTAATGGGATTTTATAGTAATCATTTGACCTCTATTTTTTTCCCTCATGGGCTTCAGATTACGAGTGAGATAACTGGATGACATTTGCTTCTCAGTGCTTTTACTTCAGTAGAATGATCCCTCTTCTAGCACAAAAGAACTCATGTAGAATGTGGAGAGTGAGAGGGAGAAGTGCATATGGGGAAAAACGTTTGTCTCAAAAGTATAATAAATATGAACATATAGTTTTCTTAATCACCATTTACGTACACATCTCTGACAGGAGTGTGATCGATGCCTTGGAAACACACTCGTTTTGTGGTGGGAACACCATTAAACAGTATCCTATTGCTGTCAACATTATCGTGACCTTACTTGGAGGATCACATGTCTTGTCTGTATTGAGCATTGTTAAACTTCTAGATTTTTGGGTGGCAACCCTGGGTAAACATGCCAGAACCATTGAATCCTCTGAGTTTGGTGAGCTGGGTGAGCCTTGCCCTGATGGATAGAAATACCACAACTTACATCTGAGAGGTCTGGAATTCCTACGTCTCTTTTGTCTTGACCTCTCTAAATCATTCAAACTTCCTCTTCTCTATTTCAAACATCAGACATCTTTGTCTCTTAACTCTGGTCACTTGGGTCACATATCACTTTGGGGAGTGTGCATCTTGTTTATTCTTTTTGTTTCTGAAACCCATGAACTGGGTGGTTTGTTCTGGGCCTTCATTTGAAATTAACCTTTTCTGTTATCTTTCTGCTCTTTTTTCCTTCCTTTCCATAATCGCTATCAAATTTATGTTTCAACAATACAGTGCAATAACTTGGAAATAAATACATAAAATTCTTGCCTGATATTTGGTGGTATTATATTACATATTTTAATTACTTATTGTATTAAATATGTAAAAAAACCCTGTTATATTTTCGGTACTTGTGTTTCAACCGCCTCTTCATGATCTTTCATCCTCACCCCCACCCAAACCTTAAGGATATTGGTTTTGACAAGCACACTACATCCAAATCCAATTTTGGGTGTGTGTTAGTATCTTAAATTCCAGCCTAAGGTGGGGGAAGGTGACGTTTCAATGTAGCAACTCTTGTGCTAGTACTATCGATAAAATATCACAATTAAGCAGGCAACATTTGATTTATTTTTGTAGAGTTATGATAATTTTTGTATGTATAATTTCTGCTTGGAAGTGTGCTAAATGTTTTCAGTCTCTTTCTGTTTTTGAAATCAGTATGAGTTTAACATTTAAACATATTACAAATTTTGTAAATCGTGTCCAAAACAAAGAAATATGATATTCCTTTTTATTCATACTCTTGCTTTCTCCTCCCTTGTTCCTTATAAAGTAATCACTTAATTTCGTAAATTTAGCTTGATATTACATTTGCTTTAATCACCAGGATCACTCGGAGTTACCCCAGTCAACTACTGCTATGGATTTGTGTCGTTCTGGTTCTAATGATCATGCTAAGCAGTTAGCTTCTGAACTCCCTGCCCAGAGTTGCTCATTTTCAGATGGTGAAATCAGGTATATTTGTCGACCTTTTTTAATCTTTTTTTGGTTTTCTTTATAGAATTATTAAATTCATCATAATTATTGTAATCTCTCTGCTCAAGGGCTCTTGAAACACAAAAGCATAATATCAACATTGTCATAATTCTTAAATCCAACTGACAGGATTCAGGAGAACTCGGCTAGTAACCTACATGGAGCCACTGATAATACTGCGGAAGAAAATTGGATAGTGAGTCAGAGTTACAACTGTCAGATCATATCTGCTCAAATATCTCACACGAGATAGCTATAAAATCTTAAATCTCATCTTTCTCATTTTCTTTATTTTTTTACTTTTAATTGATGCAGCAAGCAGAGGATGTCCAACTGTCAAAATCTCAGGGTTAGTATAGTTTCTTTCTCAGCTCCCCGAATTGATTAAATTGAATGCACCGTGCCTGAAACTAATGTGGATGTAACCTAATCACTCTCATTCAAGTGTTTATTCTGTTTATTATGAAGGAAGTGATGAAGCTTTTTGTCGGCACTTGATTTGATAATGCTTCGGAATAGAAGCTCTCACCTGCAATTGAACTTTCTTTTCATTGATTGGTTCTTTTATTATGTTATATTTCTCTGATATTGGCAACTTTTAGTGCAGATTTAAAGTCATCACTTGAGTCCAAGAACAAAAGTTCTAAGGAAGAGGGTTTATCTTTTAATGGGCCCTCCTGTGCTCCTTCTACTCATATTTTATTGAAGACTCCTGAAGAAACTGTGTCGGTTGGGGGAACAAAGTCTGTAATTTCACGTGGAAGACAAGGTAGTTCTACATCAACCTCTGGTCCGGGTCTATCACCAAGTTCTTCGGTTGGTTCCCTGTCTTCGGAAAAGTCAACTCTGAATCCCTATGCCAAGGTGAGAAAGTGCAAGATTGATCTTACAAAGTTGTAAATTTCACTTACGACTGCTGATTATTTTAAGGTAGACAATTTTTTTTTATATTATTGGCATTTCTCAGAGCTTCCCCTTTGTTGTTGTCAGGAGTTCAAACTGAACCCCAATGCAAAGAGTTTTATGCCATCCCAAGCACATGCTAGGCCCCGCTCCCCGGTGTCTGATGGTTCCTTTTATTACCCAGCTACTGTATCTACCGTACCAAATATGCCAGCCATGCCTATGGGTATTGGAGTAAGTATTTAATGGAATGTTATTGTCTTTCTGCAATCAGGAAATTATGTATTATACTACTGTAATTAGTGTTTTCACGGAGTTCTTTTTAAAGGTTTCTTCGAGGCGTTCAGTGTATTTATTATATATTGATTGCCTGGGCCTAACAATATTTCTGGCTGCTGTCATGAACTGATATTGAATGGATTGGTGCTTCTTGTGTACTTCTCAATGATTATTAGGTTGGGTTGGTCCTTTAACTTATTTTATTAAGGCATGAATTTCCTGATTAGTTATGGGATGTGAAAAAGATGAATGTTAGTAATTACATGCTTGTCTTGTTTCTCATCTCTGTAGACCATGCCTTGAGACCGTCTTTGTTTGGTGAGAAAAATCTTAAGCAAATCATAGTATTATTCAGCTTATTGGTTTAGTACCAAATCGACCTATCTTTTCATAGTAAGGTCGAAAAGTTGTACCCTGTAACCTCTGACTTCTGTTTGATTAAATTGCTTATGTTTTGCAGGTTGGAACTACTTTTGCTGGGCCACAACCTGTTATGTATAATCCACAAGTGGCACAAATGCCATCACAGCCATATTTTCATCCAAACGGACCACAGGTGGGATTTTACTCGTAGTTTCTCTTTGGTGACTTTTAATGGTCAAAGAAGTCTCAGTTATGTAATATTTTAATCGTATCGCAGTATGGACAACTTCTGGGTCATCCTAGGCAAGTTTTATATGTGCCAAGCTTCCAACCTGTAAGGACTCGCATGTTTTGCTCATAATTTTTAGTTTCTATTATTTTTTCTAGTTTTTATTCAAAAAATGTTTTCCCTTTTCCATTACTCTGATTAGAAGGCTTCACTTGTGTATTTTTTAATTTTGTGCATCTTAATGTGAGAAAGACACATGATAAGAATAGTTATCTCTATGGTTTATATATGCCGATGTTGGACATCCTTCCTTGTAAGAGGCACGGAGCAGGACTTTTCACCGTTTAGACATTTGATCTGGAAGCTCCTTGGCATATTTCCAGGATAAGTTCTATGGTCAGCATTTTGGAAACTCAATCTTCCAATTTTTTTTTACAGGAGATGCCGTATAAAGGACGGGATTATTGACTCCATGCTTGGCACTTGCATCTTTGCCTGAAAAGAATGAACAGTGTGATGGCTTAAAGAATTTCAAAAGATAAGAATATCAGCAGCTTATGGGAGAATTTCCATAAGAGTTTGGTAATGCTGGGCTGACTTATTATCGGATAAAAGTTATTTTCTGTTATACTCTCTCGTACATCTTCTGAGATTTCTCAGTTTTCTGTCATGTAATACTCAGATTGACATTTCCCCATTAGTATTATTATTGTGCAACTTTTACTTTAATGTGTGTCTTCCGTTGTTTAATTACTACCATTCTTTTGACCCTTAATCATGTATGCACTCATTAGGTTATCATTAGATACTGGTATATTTCATATGCGTGTTTGATTGAAAGAAATGATGCATCTGTGAATTACCCATATAAATTGCACTTTTAACACTTTACCGATAAATGATGCATCTGTGAATTACCATATTATATGACGGAAACTTATGTAAATATTTATTAATTTTAATTTTTTTAGGTTCAAAAACTAAAAACCTTAAAACTATTTTAGAAATACTAAAAAAGATTAACTTAAACTATTCTGAATTTCCAAATTAAATAGTCTTAATTGCTTAATTTTACAAATTGTATTTTAAGTAAAGCAATTTTAAATATGATAGTATGATCAACTTAATTCAGGGCAGATCACCCTTCCATTATGTCCGCTTTCTGTAATATAATATATTGTATTGTAACGCAACATAATATGTTGTACACAATATGTATTTTTTAATTTATCTCATGAAACATAAGTTGCTATTGTCTTCCATTAAATATAAATAGTAAAGATAACTAACATTGTATGATAAGGAAATGAAAAGGACAACCATCTTCCAAAAATAAATTTTAAATATCGCTACAGTTTTGCTAATATATCATACTTTTTTGGTAACCATCAAAACTAGTATTAAATATCAATATAGGACATCATGATTAGCTGCCAACCCTTATGGGTCGTCTTTTTTAATTTTATTTTGTAAGACATGACAAAATTATGTCCTTCCTGATAATCTAATTTTATGTTCATTACATGTTGTGTTTGGTGTACTATATAGCATATATTATGTTTTAAACTTGTTTTGATTGGAACTTCAAATTGATAAAATATGTAGCATCTCACTTTTTTAATTGTATATTGAGAAGGTGATGTGTTTATACTCCATATTTGTTTTCATTTCAAACTACTAAATAACTTTTAGTTCATTTAACTCTTTATTATGAAATTTATGTAATTATATTTTTATTATTATTAAACATTAAAGAAAATATATATATCTTTTGATGATAATTTTTTATAATATTATTTTAAGTTTTTAAAATAATTATTTAATAAATATTTGGATATACATACATACATATATATATATATATATATATATTTATATATATTTATACATTTTTTATTTTAAAAAAAGAAGATAAAACTCAAATTTCATATTTATCAAAAACTATATGCTCATTAATTTAAAACTTATATATATTAGTATATCATTCAAAAGTTATAAATGACTTAAAACATTTAGTGGACTTACCTGATATAAATGATTTTATATATTCTTAGACAATAAATGCATATATTTCATTCTATACTAACCTTTTTTTTTTTGGGTTAAATATGTTTTTAGTCTCTAAATTATTGGTCGTTTCTGGTTTTAGTCTCTCCTTCAAAATAAGGTACAATTTAGTCCTCATTCTTTTCGAAACTTTGTTTTTAGTCGTCGAAAATTAACGCCGTTAAAAGTGTGCTGATGTGTTTAACGTCTCTGTCCACGTGTAATTGCTTTTTCACTGACACGTGTAATAAGTGTCCACGTGTAATTGCTTTTTTGCTGACACGTGTAATCAGTTAGGCAGAGACGTTAGACACATCAACATATTTTTAACGGTGTTAGTTTTCGAGGACTAAAACCAAAGTTTCGAAAAGAATGATAACCAAATTGTACCTTATTTTAAAAGAGGGACTAAAACTAGAAACAGCCAATAATTTAAAAACTAAAAACATATTCTTTTGGAGAAGTAATTTATCTAAACTCAATCCAAAGATTATAAATAATAAAAAAAAAAAAAGTTACTGCCGTAACGATAACAACCCCACACTTATCTATGAACTAGAAAGTTCTCAGATAGATTAAAAAAACTTATCCAATAATTACCTCAAATTAAATTAGATTGTAAATGAATCATTGAATGAAAACAACGAAAAATATATTTTTAAACTTAAATTAGTGACTAAGTTCACAATGGAGTGGAGGCTCTGCAAGTTTGACTCTACATGTTTTAATCTTTGAAGTAAAATATTATACATTTTTTCTTATAATGATACTCAATAATATTAAATTTGTCTTTTATTTTCATATTCAAAGATATTCATTTTTGCTAATATTTGTCCGAATATTTATGAATAATTTTTATAAAAAGTAAAAATAAATTATATATGATATCACTAAAATCTTAATAGTTTTTCTCTTCTATTAGTGATTGAAAATAATATAATGATATACAGCTTCCCTACCAAGTAATTGAAAAAAAAAAATAACGTACATTTAAAATTATAGTATCAAACCAATTAAATTTATTTTAAAAATTTGAAATAAAAAATAAATAGAACTTGTACACACTATTGTCTTGTTATCTGATATGATATAAATTTTACATATATGTATATGTTATGATTCATTAATCATCCGCATACATAAAGATTATACGGGTACATGGTTATCAAAATAAATGTATTTATCATCACAATGAACAATATATATTAAAAGTATTGTCATAAAATGTCATAATTCTCGGTCATCTTTAATTAGAACATGAGATAATTAGAACATTTACTGCATAAAAAATTTCAAACTTTTAACACTTTTTAATATAAGTGATAACATTCAATAAAGTCATAATATTTCATTTACATGACAAATATGCTAAATTAAAAATCACATACAAGGATTACCCATAAAAGGTCACATATATCATAAAAGTATTGTGTGAGTTAATAAAATGTCACTTATATCATAAGAATATAATATTGTGTGTGAGTCAAGAATGATCAATTAAATGTTAACTTTTTTTAAGTATATATTAATTCATTACAAATAGTAAATAGAAGTTTAAAATATATATATATATATATATATATATATATATATATATATATATATTTGAAGAATTTATGCTTCATTGTCTAATTAATTATGCCAATTTAGTAATTATAACTTTGAAATAAGTCATTGTTAAAATGATCAAGAATTAAAACAGATTACAAACATTAAAATTCTAACAAATTATAAAATGTTTTAATAAAAACTTCATTAAAATTAGATTTCATCAAATAATGATGTAAATACTCTATCAGATTTATCCTTATTTCATTCAAACATTTATATAAAAAAACTCATTCTTTTAGAACAAGTTCTAAATTAATATGCTAAATTATTAATTTCTTAGTTCATTTAACACTAAAATTGCATTAAGCTTATATATCTAGAATGATCAAGAGAAATTAAAACCATTTTCAAAATCAATCCACTTTATTATTTTATTTATGTATATATTTCAAATCACTTATCAACAACTAAAAACATTTTTATTTATGAAAATTTTAAACTTAGACATTAAATTCAAGATAAAGCATATAAACAAATAAAGATTTTATTGTACAATAACATTCACATCATCTTGAATAAATTACATCAGTTATAATGAAAATGAAGTTTAATTACTTTTAATCATCTAGAACATACAATTGATGAAAATGAATGAAAAAAAAAAATATCTTAACGCTCTACAACCATTAAATTCTGTTTGTAATAGTTCAACCATAAAGTCTTCACACTTTTAAACTATCAAACTGTTGAATATAAGTAAATATTAACCTATCTTATAATTAATGAAATGTGTTAGTACTTAAAAAAATTCAATCAAATTCATATAAGTATATACAAAACACTGTGCAAACATATTTTTTTTATGTAAAAGTAGTGTGTCAGATACATGACTTTACTCTTTTAAGAAAATATTTACCACTGTTGTACTTTTGCTTATTGTTTAAGCTACATACATAATTATTTAAGCATTTGTTTTATTGTTTGAGTAATAATAATCAATTTATATTATCATTATACATTACTTGAATGACACTGAATACAAAAATAACCATTTCAAACAATAGAGAAAAATATAATTTTTTTTATCTGCGTACATTTCCATACATAAAAAAACACATTATTGCATTCTTTTAAATTTCTCATCATTTCTCAACCCACATATCTTTTTATTATATTCAAAATTATACTTAAAAGTATACATATAAATTTTTATATAAACATATCGATCTGATAATTCCACAATTTTAAACTACATATAAATAAATACTATCTTGTCTTAGATAGAAAAGTAATGATAGATAATATATTTTTATATTCATTTTACATATGGTATAAAATAAATGATCGTAACAAAAATATTTTTTTATAATTTTAAAAATAGAAAATAAAAAATAATGTTAAATAAATGTAAAAGAATTATATATATTAAAATATTTTTTTCTAAATAAAACTATATTTAAATTCTTCTTAGTAGTTACAACAAAATCCAATCACATTCATATAAATATATATAAATTAAATACTGTACCAATATATTTCCTTATACAAATCATTAAAAAAGTTAAAATTATACTAAAATATATTTACTTACAAAAGTCAAAACTATATTTAACCTTCAAACTCTTTAAGTATATAACATAATATCATAAAAGTAATTATTTTTTTAACTGAAAAAGAGAGTTCAAACTGTGTTTGAAAGAGATACAGTTTTAAAATAAAACAAGAATCAATGTGTACTTTTTTATTTATAAACTTTTAAATTAGTAATAATTTCTAATTTATCTTAAATTAATTTTTTTTAATCCGTGGGAACTTTTGCACGACTTTTACCAAGTTTCAAGTTTTCAGTCTTCTCAATAACTTTGATAATAACAAGAATACACAACCAACTAGTATTAATAAGAAGAAAAATAGACCTCATAATAAGCATGTCAAACAGATTTAATTCATTTTATTATAGTTTTTGAAACTATAAACACAATTTATACAGTCTAATTTTATAAATATTTATTTTAGCACTTGATATATAGAAAATGTTTTATCTACTTATTGTTTTTATTTTCATTTGGCGTGACTCTTTTAAAAAATAATAAATTTTACCGAAAAAAAATCATATTTTTTTCTGTTGTTATTTTTATTTTTTGATAACATAAGATCAAGCATAAATATATAAATATGTTAAACAATTAACTAAAAATTAAAGTTAATTTACAGTGATATCATTTCAAAATTAATTTTTATAAATTTGATTTAAAGTTTAAAGTTCAGATTTTAAGACCGTACTATCATATTCATTCAAAAAATATTATTTTTTTCATATTATTATTAATGTTTTGTTTGTTTGAATTTATTCTCATGTGGATGGAGATTGAGAAGATGTAAAAGTGAAATTTTTTATGTTGGCTTTTTTCTCATCTCTCGTATTAGAAAAGATAGAAAGAAAATTGGTTAGTTTTATTATATTACCTTACAGTTTTTTAATAACAATAATAATAATATTATTTTTTCATATGTAAAAATTTAATTTTTAATTTTTTTCTTATAAATCTTTTTACAATTATATAAATTAACAATTATAATTTTATATTACTTTTATTACAAAAAATATTTTAATAATTTTTACCTTTTATTAATTAAACAATTTTTTATTTGTAATTAAATTATACACTAATATTCACCAATTTTATTTTTAAATTTAATTTCACTTATTTTTGAATTATTTAAAATAAAAAACAATAAATTTATTCTCAAACTTCTCCACATATATTTTGTCACTCAAATTTTATAAAGTAAAAACATCCTAAAAGTTTAATTCAAAATAAAATAATAGCAATAAAAAATTTGAAAATGAGAAGCACTAAATCATTTAAAAAAAGTTGATAATTTTAAGAAGAGGGTAAGAGTAGTTAGTTTTATATTCCTTCTTCTTCTTCTTCTTCCATTGATCCCTGTAAAAGAGGTAAAAATTCAGTATCAGTTCATGAAAATCCATGAAAGATAAGAAGAAGGGAAAGACAGTGTAAAAGAGGAGCGCGTGAAGAATGAAGGAGGTGGAGTGCATTTAAGAAGCACACAGAAGTCTATGAGTAGGAGGCATCACAGTCTGATATGAAGTTGAAACTTGGAGCCCTAATATTTAAAACCAAACCCCAAATCCCTATGCAAATTTCAACGTACCACTACGCGACAATATTCAATTGCAGCCCTTCAATATTTAATTATTACTTTCTAAAACCCTTTTATTCAGATTAGGATGTGATCATATTCACATCGTCATATGTCAATGTCACATAGAAAAAAGGTTACTTCATCAATGGATTTTTTTCATGGGTACCCTTTTTCTTTTCTCCCTTTAACGTTAATGATAATAAAATATTATTTTTTGATAATGGAGAATTGAGAAAGCTGGTGCTGTAGCCTGTGGAAGGTGAGTGGTGAGAGAGTACACTTTGAGTCTTGAAATTGAACTTAATTGACTGTGTTAATGCAGAGATAGAAAAATAGATACATATAGATATATATATATATATATAGAGAGAGAGAGAGAGAGAGTTCATAGTTTTTCAAGTCTGTGACTTTGTACTTTAAAGAGATCAGATGCAACACAAGCAAAGGGTGATGAAGTGGAGGAGTGTGAGACAATAGTGGGGTACCACTTTCAGTTTCAGCTTCTGTTTCAGATTGAGAGTTTCTTCTTAGCTTTTAAGTACATACATATGTACATGCACAGCTTTTGGTTAGTACCATTTTCTTGTTCCTCGTCACTTTACTGATTTTTCGAGGTGTCTTTCTCTCTTTTTACTATTCCTTCCTGTACATCTGCCTTCATTCTCTTTTTCCATTACTGTTAATTTATGTTTTTTTGGAAAAAAGTATTTTTTTTTCTGGCATGGTAGTGAATCTGAGGTTGGTCTTAGATAGAGGATTTCTTGTTATGTGTAAGGCAGAGACAGGCTTGTGTTTGCTGATGGATGATAAGTTATTGTTGTTTTTGGTAATGACTTTGTTTCTTGTTTCTGTGAATATTCTGGGAATTAACCATTTATGCAGAAGCTTTTCAATTTTGGTATGCTTTTTATGCTGTTAAAAGTCTTCAAAAGAAACAGTTCCTTTTCTTCCCACTCCTCACTTTTCTTTTTTCTTTTCATATATTCACAAATTCATTTAACCGTTCACATGCAATCTATCTGTCTATTTTGTTTGGTTGGATTGCTTTGTAAAGATTGTGAAAATGTAGAAGATTCCTAGACTCATACTTTTTAAAGAAATTTGTTAACTTTCTTATTATTGGTATATCTTTATCAGTGGGTGAAACCCACAAAGGGAACTTCTTGCTTTCGATGACGTACCATACATTGTTAAATCTTTAGGAGTTTCTGCATGGCATTTCATATTGTCTAATTACTTTGCTTCTAAGTCTGTTTACTGAAAGATGATGTCTTTCTCTTCCCTACATCTTTTTTCCAGTACGTGAGTTTATTTTCTGGATATACACATGCCACAAACTGACATGCAAAGATGGCTGCTTTTTCTCATACACAAACCATAAGTTGTTTTAAAATTGTAGCTACTTCAACCTTTTTGCCTTGTTTTCTTCTGCATGTATGAATGGAAATGTTCATTAATAGTTGATGTTTGTTGGGAAAAAAGGCCATAGTCCAATCCTGGTTTTTAGATCATGGTTTATTCTCTGTTTGAAGGTAAACACTCTAAACAAGGCTCGATCCATTGAGGAAAACAATGAAGAACTTAAATGAAAAAGGCTCTGGTTCTACCCATTTAACAGCTCCTTATGCTCTTGGATGCTCGTCATGGGGGGCTTCCTCTGAATCTGATGTTCAACAATCATCCATGTCCAGAGGTTTGACCTTGAAAATGGGTGTTCTGCCGCAGCAAGGCCGTAAGACTAAGCCATTGAATTTTCATTATCAAGACCGAGATTCTTCTTCATCTCAATCAACTGGTCAGTCTTATCCGGAAGTTGGTTCAGCGCAATCAGGTACTTGTAATAAAACTTAGTCTTTTTCTGTTGTATGTCTGATCGTTCTAATCGATTCTTTTTTATTGTTCTATACCCGTATTTTACCCTGCAGTGAAGTAATGAAGAGAACCTGAAATCTTTATAGTAAAGAAAAAAATGAAGTAATACCAATTTGTGCTTGTGATGTTGCTGTTAAGTTATATCTCCTGATCACTTAGCATTTAACAATGATAGCCATACATGTGTTGCATTTTCTTTTTGCTTCCAAAAATTAGAGTTGACCTTAGTCCTTAGATTGTTTAGTGCATGTTTGGTTTAAAGCTCTAGAAGTACTTTTTGTGTTATCAGAAAACACTTTTTGCTTAATGGATGTTGGTAAATACTTGCTTTAGGTCAATTTTCAGTTCAGTGTAGCAATTCTTCTGCTTGTTCGACACTTAACACAGCTGGGAGAAAGAGTATAGAAGGTGTAATCAGGTCATCTGTTCGTGGTCAGGATTTTACCTTACCTCCTTCACAAATGTGTCACAACCAGCCACTTGTAAGTTGATTTATGATTGTATCTCAGTGGACTGATATTGTTTGCAAATCTCTTTTCTTATAATTTGCTTTTCAGGCTCATACTGCATTCCATCTTGCTGAGCCATGCTTTAGTGGCCTACTAGCTTCTCCATATGGCCCACAACCTAATGTAAGATATTGGAATTTATTCATTTTTTTTTCACTATTTTCTTATTCTTGTCAGCTTGTCTTCAGCACAGTGAGTTAAAGATTTATCATTCAAACAAATTGATAAAATAACTGTATGAGTATGAGTGGCATCAGGTTATGGTGTATCTGGAAAGTACTTTGTTTAGATCTGGTGTACTGAGTTTTTCACTTTCTAATTGCTCCACTCTGTGATTTCTGATTTTGTTATGATGTTGACTTAGAAATAGGTTAAAGGTCTTTCGGGAAAGCATGCTGCCCTTATTATTAGCAGTTTTAATTTGATTGGAAGCTTTCTGAGAGACTTTTGGATAATGTTACTATAAGTAGATGCTATTGTGGTTGATTCCTGTATTAATGCCATCATTATGCATATTTAAATGAATCACCAATAGTGCCTTTATTTTACTTATTATTATACGTCCTTGAGAATCTTTTAAGCAATCATCTATGCTTAATTAGTTTTTACTATTTGTTGTGCCACTGTTAGCTTGCCAACCTTACAGATTCTCATAGTTCATAAAGTATGCTTATGAAGAATCTTTTTGGTTTAAAAATGTTTCTTTGCTCTCCTTTGCACCTCATTTGTTCTTATTCTTTCATCCTTTGTATTATTATTTACTAAAGCACTTTTTTATTATGGTGGGGAGCTTGTTTCTTATCTTTGACTCAAGGTGTTCTTTATTTTATAGACTTAACAATCTGACATGCATTCTTTACCAGACAGCATGGTTACTCTTGCTAACCTTTATGCTGAGTTGTTGGAAAAAGAAATTGAGCCTTCTATGGATAATCAAGCTTTTGAGTATTTGGATTCTCTTATGACGTGTTCATTCTTTATTTTAATTAAATGACCTAACAAAGTTACATAATGCCTTCAAACTTCCATCATGTTAGTAACACTAAGACATTATGTGCATTTCTATAATCTAAACCATGCTATCAAAATATGGCCAGATTCATCCTGCTCAGCTGATAGGAATGCCTACTGCTAGAATTCTTCTGCCACTTGATCTTAGTGAGGAGCCTATATTTGTGAATGCAAAGCAGTACCATGCTATTCTGAGGCGCAGACAATACCGGGCAAAACTTGAATCACAGAACAAGCTCATCAAAGAACGGAAAGTAAGTGCACTTCTGCATTTTAGAAATGCCGTAAAATCACTCTTTGACACAAGTGTTTGATAAAACTTAAAAGAGTGATTTTACAGCATTTTTCATACTTCTCTTTTGTTTCCTTTTCCTTCTAAGTTCAACTTCTCTCCTTAACGTTACCATGTTTGTTTTTCAGCCATATCTTCACGAGTCTCGCCATCTACATGCATTGAAGAGAGCCAGAGGTTCTGGTGGTCGCTTCTTGAATACAAAAAAGCATGAAGAGTCTAAACCCACTTCACAAAACCATGACATAGATGTTTCGAGGTGTACTCATTTGAATCTGAGGGGAAACATGTCAGAATCTAAGGCTCGTCAGTTGAACTACAGAGATGGTGCTTCCACAGCCACCTGTTCAGATATTTCTAGTGCATCTAATAGTGGTGATCTCTTCCAGCAACATCAACCTGACATTAGATTATGTGGTTACCCTTCTCATATAGGAAGGAACATGCAGGGTTACTCTGCTGATATCAGTGGTGGTGGTGGTGGTGGTGGTGCAAACCAGCGTCGTCTATCAGTCCTTATGTGACACACCAGTAAGTTATTTTCCAGCATTCTGTTGGAGAAGACAATTGCCTGTGTTCCATAGGGAAGTCATCCTTGGCTCATATATTACTATGTGTATTGGTTGTCCTAGAACATGGCTTTGAACCTTTGCTAGATTTCAATTATCATATATTGTTGCCCTGAAAATGTTTGGGCAGAGAAGCACATTTGATGTTTCTTTGTGTTGATGTCACATTAGAAAATTTCATTTTGACTTGTGTTTTGATTGTGGTACCTATTTTTCCTTTCGTATGTTGATGCTTTGTTGATTATGATTTTGATTTTTGAGGTAAGAAAGTGGCTTGGCTTTTGTTGGTGTCTCTGGTAACATCAATGGTTGTCCTTGTCGTTTGTTGCTTTGGCTTATACGGTTGATAGAGAGCCTCCACAACATTTTAGTGGATATTTCAAAGCATCTTTTGTTTTGCTAAATAGTAACGGTATCATGACATATTTTTACATTCATTTGATATACACAGTATAAGGATAAAATGATCATAAATATGTAATTTTTTGTATTTTTTCAGAAAAGAAAAAAATAAAAAGTAAGAAAGAAAAGTGTGAAATGAATGTAAAATTTTATGTGTCAAAGAATCAATTTTCCTTGCTAGATATCACTGATCATTTAGTGGAACTTATTCTGAATCTTTCCTGAAAATGTTCATCTATTGCTGTGTTTTTGAGTGATGAAGATAGCAAGTTTATATCTGTTGCTATTGCAAAGTATTGTGTTAGACATTGTAACTCACCACCATAAATGTTTTTTGTCTGCAAAGATGCATTGGTCATTCAAGTAGAAAATCTGAAAGAAAAAAAGATCTCAATTTTATATTAAGTCAAATTCTGGCAGTCTTATTGGTGTAAAATATTAATTGATTGTGTTGATGAATATTAAATTTTTCTGGAAGAATCTGTTTGATAATTTCTTGTGGATCTTTAATCTCAATTATATATTTTAATCATAAGACTCTATATCCAATAACTTGTTTAAAGGGGCTTGTTGGTATATATTATTTTCAATTTGTGTATTTTAATTTTTTTGCTTAAATTTATGGTTAATTTTTTTATTTTTTCAAAATAGTCTATATAAAAAAGATCTTTTACCCAATTTAGAGATTTTCACATTTTAATTGTTTTTAATTGAATTAGGTTTATTTTTTAAATGTTATTTGAATAAATCAATTTAATTTTTAAAATTCGAAATTTTAATTTGCAGAAAGTATTTTAATTTCTACCATTTATGAATTATATTATTTAAATAGATGTTTAAGTTACAAATATCAATATAGTTTAGACTGTATCGATAGAGGCAAAAAAGAGCAGAGAGGGAAGGAGAAGAAAAATAGGGGAAAAAAAATGGAGAAAAAATAATTAAAATTTTCCGATTTCAAGTAATCAAAATATTTTCTCATAGAACTTTAATTTACTCTGAATTCTCTATTTAAATAATACTTTTGCCAACTGTATGTTAAAATATAAAAAATTTAAATTACTTTCTTGAAGTTTCACATCTAAACTTTAGATGAGGATAATTAAAAATATAAAATAACTTATTACATACCATTTGTAATGGAATAAACTACATTTGATCAATTAAATGATTTTTGTTTATAAAATAACTACATTACAAAAGACTTAGAATCATGACTTGCTAAATGAGGAAAGAAAAGAATAATGTAAGTTTCAAATATTATGTTGATTCTTTACTTGTGCACTCCAATCTTTTGTGTTGTGTATTATAAACTATAAAAGCAAACCAAAAGAAATGTTGGAAAATAAATACTCTACATATGTTTTTTTATACATTTTCACTAATTTTTTATTTGCGTCAGGATGAAATATTTTTATATTTATTTAATATATAAAATAAAGGTAAAATAATTATAAAAAATGAATTTTTATATTTAAAAAAAAAAATATAGTATCAAATAAATATAAAAAGTTTGTGTCAAACTATCATTTCTTTTGCCGAATATTATTTATAGTTAATAACTGTGGTGATTTGTAGAAATTTAAAAACAAAGAGTTGAAAAATATACTGATTATTGCATTTCTCATAAATAATTATATTATACTATTATGTAAGGAAATATTACTCAATTAGAAACTATTTTTGAATGACTTTTAAAATGGTTGTTCTGAGTATAAAGTTACTCGTGGTTGACTGGAATTGTTGTAATTTATTCCTGGTTTTACAATTTATAATCATGTGATTCTTTGTCTTGATTTTTTTAATAAAACATAAGTATATTTCAGTAAATAAAAGTTAATGTCCTGTATTGTCGGAAAAACATTAGCTTAGAAAATTTAACATTATATTTAGAATAAATTTTAAGATTGTTATTATAATTATAATCAAACTTAATATAAATATACATGTAGTTATTTTGGGTTAAATAAGGATTATTTAAATTAATTTTTAAATGAGGTATGCATCTTCTAGATTCATAATCATATAAGATTGAGTCATTATTATAACATATAATTTATATTTAATAATCGGGTTTTAGTTTTTTAAGATCATTTTTTAACAATATCTCAATAACAGTACTATTACATTGAACAGAGACACTCGAATAATTAATACAAATAAATTTTTAATTAAACTTACATTAATTAAATATTTTTTTAACGAGTGTATAAATTTTTAAAAATATTATTGTTTTATTCCAGAATAGAAGAAACACAAATAAATTTTCGCCTATTGTGATTTTTCCTCTTTAAAAGTAATAATCTGATCAGTACTCATTTGAGTAAAATATTTAATTTTATTATTATTACATTACCATTTGTCTTTGAGAAGCATTTTATGAATGAATTTTTGCTAAAAAAAAAATCAATAACAATATTAGCAGGAATCATAAACACCAGTATTATTACTACGAAATATCCTGCGAATTTCTGCGGCTATTCTTAATTTAAGTAAAACCCGAAAACATAATAAAAAATATTCAAACCTGAACATTACATATATAAAGGAAAAAAAGCTGTATGAATAAATAATCGATGTAAAACAGAAACATGAAAGTAATCAATTTTTTAAAATATTAAGTGCTAAAAATAAACAAGTGAAAGAAAATTTAAAAATACTACAGAACAGCAAAATGTATTTTGAATACCGGGTATATAAATAATTTTGAAAAATGAGGAAAATAGAAGAAGATAAATTTGAATTCAGGCACGCCGGCGCAAGCAAAAAATAAAATAAAATTAGTAAAACATTAAAAAAAAAGAAAAAAAAAAAGAAGAGTTTTCTTTTGTTGTTGTGTTTGTGCAGTGACTGCACTTTGCAAAATTTTGGTTGCAGAGAGGCAGAGAGAGGGAGCACTCTCTACACTTTAAGCTCTCAGCTCTGCAACTTCCAAATCTCGTTTCCTCTCAAACGACTTCGTTTCGCACTCTCTTTTGCTTTCATTCTTCTGATTTAGGTTTCAGCAGGAGGACCACCACCGGAAGGGGAAATGGACTCGCGCACGTATAATCCACGCACGGTCGAAGAGGTTTTTAGGGATTTCAAGGGCCGAAGAGCTGCTCTCATCAAAGCCCTTACCACTGGTGAAGTTTTTGCTTTTCTTTATCTAAGATGGTTTTCAATTTCTGTCTTTGACACCGTTTTTTTAGTCAAGTAATGTGCTTTGAATACAAATTTCGTGTTTTTTTTTTTTGGGTTTTGCCTTTTGGTTTTACTTAATGTGTTGGTGAAAATTGTCGTGTGGGTTTAGCTTCGTGTTTGGCGTCGGTGTTATTGCCGTTGACGCTTGACAGGTGGTGGTGAGAGAATTTTGGTTTAAATATTTGGAGTGTTTGGCATTTTTTTTAAAATTTTAATTTGAGGTGATAATTTAGGTTTTGTCTGCTCTGTGTAAATTTTCGTTTTTGTGTTTTTTTGGGTTTGCGTGTGAATGGGTTTGTCTTTCAAACTTTCTATGGATGGTTTTCCGTTGTCAATTTTCATTTGATTTGACTTTTTTGTCAATTCACGGCTTCCTTATTGGCATTGTATTGTGGTTTGAAGAAGAGGCTTTGGACCTTCCATAGTAGGTTTGTGTGGTTTTTGAGTGTTGTTTGATTTGTGTTTTCTAAGGAATTTGCACGTGTTTCTTCCTTTTCTTCTTGTTATTCTCCTTTCAGTATGCTTAACTCCGGTATGGTTTAGCACTTAACGTGGTGTTTTGTTTATATTTTAGCTTGAAAAGGCTACTTCGGTGTATTTGTGGAAACGTTGGGTAACCCTCAATTTTCCTGATCCACCAATATTGTTACTTCTCCATATTTAGCTTTGAAAATTGTGAAAGGACACTTGGTGCCTATGAAACAGCAATCCAAACACACATATGATGCGTTTCTTCTTGTCAGTTTCTTTTATTTCCTGATCATTAGTCTTTGTTTGTTTACCGTTTTCAAAAACAGTTTTGTTTATTTCATGAAATAAAATTTGTTTGTCTCCTAAATACATTCGAATGTTTTTTTTCCCTTTGAGCACATTTATGTTTTCTAAAAGTTTTGCCCTGAAAACATTTTCCAACTGTTTTTGGTTTTTCAAATATTGGTTATGGAAACAATTTTTCTAACTGATTTTGAACGAGAAATAGATTATTGAGTATTTTAAAAGTAAGTTTTTAAAACAAAAAGATGGTGAGAAAATCAAACAGGCCCTTAATATCTATATTCATTTTCAACGCTTGAATGTCTGATGCTCAGCCTTTTGTATTTGTTTATCTTTTAAAATTTATCTGTATGAAGGTTTTGGAAGCTTTTTCTTACTAATGTACTTTTTCTTCTGGGTAATGCTGTTGCAGATGTTGAAGATTTCTACAACCAATGTGATCCAGGTTAGTTATTCTCTCCTTTTGATTAGTGTTGTGTGCAACAATATTGGTGTTTTTGAATGGTCATTTAGCTTTAACTTATCGTATGGATGGATTCAATTGGGTCTTCTGTAAAGATTAACAAATAAATAATCATTCTGTTGATTTACTATGATGTTTGAAGGATATTTTTCTTTGAGTGTTGGACTAACTGATATACGTAATGCTGTTTGTTTCATATCAGCGTATAATTTTAAAACTCTTCCAACCTACCTGTTCTCTTGATTAATTAATACTTTTCCTTTTTAAAATTGATTCCTGTGTTTTCTTGTTGAATTGTGGCTTAGTTATGTTTTTCAATTACAAATTAACTGTTCTTTGTCATATGATTTGGGGGGTTGTATACCATGTAATAGTCAAAGTGGTCATAACTAGCATTCCAGTACTTGTTGCCTTTCTTGATTCACTGTAATTGTGAATAGTTTTCAAGCTTGTTGTAATGTTCTGCAAGTTTATACAAAAGTGATGCTAAAATGACTATATTTAGGGTTTTGCATGATTCATGTTTTCCATTTAATTTCGTGAGTAGTTATTTCAATATAAAAATGTGATTATCAAATCTGGTTATTGACTGAACTTGAGGGAAATTCTTTTACATTGTCAACTTGTCGTACTCATATCACTGTCAATGTCATTCTCCTACATATATGTATTCTTTTTGTGCTGAGTTATGTTAAATTTAATTGAGTGCCTGGTGCTTCTCGGTCTCTTGATTGTTATTTTTGTTAATTTTTCTTTCCAAACAGAAATATTGCTTTTGCGGCATTAAGAAGTTTTTAGGGATTATAAGCTTTGCTTTTTATTTATTCCATTTGGTGCTCATGTTTTATAAATCATTTGCCTTCATTCCTTTAGAGAAGGAGAATCTGTGCTTGTATGGCTTTCCCAGTGAACAGTGGGAAGTAAATTTACCTGCTGAAGAAGTACCACCTGAGCTTCCTGAGCCTGTGCTGGGCATCAACTTTGCTAGGGATGGCATGCAAGAAAAAGACTGGCTATCTTTAGTTGCTGTCCATAGTGATGCATGGTTACTTGCTATTGCATTCTATTTTGGAGCCAGATTCGGGTTTGATAAAGCTGACAGGTATTTCATACTCCAACCTTAAATCTTATCTGAAGTTAAATTAAGTTGGTGTGTAAAATTACTGAGCATTTATGATTTTGCTTGTCTGATTTGTCTGTCTCGTTGGTTTAGTTCTTTCCTTTTCATGTCCCATCCATCCATATACTCATGATTTGCATATGTAATGCAGGAAACGACTTTTCAACATGATCAACGAATTGCCAACAATATTTGAAGTTGTTACTGGTGCAGCAAAGAAGCAAGTTAAGGAGAAGTCTTCTGTTTCAAACCACAGTGGCAGCAAGTCTAAGTCCAGCTCTAAGGCAGTAATAATATCTTCTTGAACCCCTGCATGGCCTATAATTTTATTTTTTTCATTTATACCTTTTTTTTTGGTAGCAGTGATGAACTCAGGTTGATCTTCAGGTGTTGTTTGTTTCTAGATTATAGCCTCATTAGTTTAAGTGCATTGTTTGTTGAGTTAATTTATGAAAGTTCAGTTTGCATTCAATACTTTAAAACATTAGAAATATTGTGTAAATCTTATGAAAATGGTGATGTATATATGCATGTTTTCTGAAGATAAATATAGTTTCACATTTTATGGATATCATTTCGTAAGTAGGGGTTCAATATCATGGTATACTATGCCCCGAGTCCTTAACAGAAAATATGGGTAGTTATGGATAGTGGCATTCTCTGGTATGCTCTTAAAAAATAATGTAGAAAAAGCAGATTGTTATGTGTGCTTGCTGAGATAAAATTTCATATGAATAGAGATTAAAGATAACACTAGCGTAGTTAGAGTGGGGAACAATGTTGAAACTTTATGACCTTGATACAACTTATATCCCTTGATGAGATTAAGCTGTGTCTAAAAGATTGAAGTGTCGGTGAAATGGATATACATCTTAACTTGACCTTGTATTTTAGTTTTGATCTGTAAGCATTGCACTTCTAACCTGAAATTTGATCTTAAAGGGTTATGGCATATGAATTTGTATATATATATTTATTAACTTCCAATATATCGTGTTCCTTACCTGTATAAATGATCTATTTGGATTCTTAACTACCAACCTCATTCCTGTAGGAAAGGGGTTAGATGAAGAGGGGGATAAAATATGGGAATATCCTATCATGATTTTGTACAGTTCTGAATTCAAATCTGATTTTGGGAATTTCTTTGCTTGAATTTCTGTATGTTGTAGTGGTACCACATTGATGTTTTCATTGTCTGTTGAAGCGGTTGTTTAAATGGGATGCATTGTTGCTGTAGTTCTGTATTTGTATGAAAATGTGTGAAGGTATAGAAATATCTGGCTCATATTTTGCATGGTGTCGTCATATTGTGGTTCTGTTTTGGTCCTCAGCTTGTTTGCTTTCTCATCTAATTGTTATTTTGTGCAGCAACGAGCTCCAGATTCTCAGAGTAGACAGTCAAAGCCATCGCAACCAAAAGAAGAGGATGAAGAACTGGATGAACAAGATGATGATGAACATGGAGAGACCTTGTGTGGGGCATGTGGTGAGCATTATGGCACTGATGAATTCTGGATTTGCTGTGACATATGTGAGAAATGGTTCCATGGTAAATGTGTGAAGATTACACCAGCTAGGGCAGAGCATATCAAACAATACAAGTGTCCCTCATGCAGTAACAAGAGAGCTCGCCCCTGACGAACATGAACCAAGTTGTTCCACCGTTGACAATCATTGTTGGGGTCTTTGCTGATCGTGTTCTGCCTTTCTTCCTAGATGTTGCAGTTTATGGATAGTTTGTGTTTGGCAGATGTAGGTTTCTTTTCTAGTCTGTAGGATTCTGCTGTGTTTGGTTTTGTTAGTGTCAACTGCAATTCAGTCGACGCCTTGGATATGATCAATTTGTAGTTTATGCATTGTTGACTTGGGAAAGTGAAGTCTTTTCCTTAATGTCACGTTAAGACTAGGTTAATGAAAAACACAAATTTATTTAAATGGATTTCTAGTTATGTGATTACTAGTTTGCTAACCCTCCCCCATAACTGAAGGACTTTTGGACCTAATGTTTGGTTTTTTACACCGAGCTTTTAGCCGGCGAAAAGGGTGGCTAAGCTAATGTATCCAGGAAACTGTTATCTTTATTTTAGTCAATGTGTGCATGCTCCATATCATCTTATGAGGCTGGTGAAGTTGAAACCATGAGTCCTTGTTCTTTTAATATGACACCATTTAAATTGATTATGCACGAGAGGAGACGAATGTCGACATGCAGAGATCAATCTCAATGAGGTTACTTCGTAGGAAGTTCTAACGTGCGAACGATTCAATCACATGATTACTGACATTTCTGTCTTCATTATTCCAAATATAAATATGGGTTTTCAGCGAAGTTTAAGTGGCAATTCAGAATGTTGAATCGCCCATTTTTTATGGAAGTGTTCCAATACCAATAAGTTTGTCTATTTCCAGAATACTAAATCATGGGTGAAGTGAAATTTTCTCTGCCGTTTATCTATATGCAAGGAATGTTCATGCTTTAGTTCATGTATTTATAGAAGAAACGAGACAACATGCATAACTTAGGAAGGTTTTAAGGATGAGTTATGGAAATAACTACCATTTCTACGTAAGACATTTGTTATTAAGACAAGTAGAATTTTGTTATTTAAGTTATCTAACTTCATTACTGTACAAAGAATGTAAACTTTACATCATTTGTTTTTTTGATCAAAGAATTTTCATTAGATAATAATGACAAAATATACACCGGAAAATACAGTATTTCTATGGTAACAACCTTAACTGCAAAAGCTTAACGTGTTTATTCCATTGTAAAATTGCACTTGCCTACATTTCAAAAACAGAAAATCCCAGAAACAAAAAACTAAACATTCCACTTAGTTGATGGAGAAAAAGTCAAAGTAGGACTCGCCTTTGTCTTTTTTCTCACCTAGGTCTCGAGCTTTCTGAAGAAAAATGCAGCCTCTTGCATGCAATTTATAGAAAAGGGGTGCATTTGGGATTTTGAGATGTTAGATTGGCATGATCCAATGGTTAATATCATAGAATTGAAATGTTTTGACGGCTGTGATTGAATTTCCTTTTCAGGGATTATTAATTATTAATTATTTAATGAAATGGCATCACTGGTAAGAAATGCGTTATCCTTTATAGCGGGAAGAGACGGTTGGAGTGTAACACTGCCAACAATGGTGTTGGCCTATGCTGCCACGCTTTCTTCCACTCTATCGTTTCAAAATTCTGTTCCTTTCTCTTCTCAACGTTCAGGAACACCATTTGGATCCTCTTTCCCATCAAGCAGAGATTATGGTTCTGTTGTTCCACCATTTGTTGTCTGTCATGCCAAGAAAAAACTCAGCCTTATGGAGCAAATTCTCGATTATATTGAAGGTGGTTACTTTCTTTACATACCTCTTCTATAGTTACTTTGTTCTTACAATCAAGTTGGTTTCAAGGTTTTAAATTGTGGTTGTGAAGTGATTTTGTCACAATATTTATTTTTTGAGGAAAATTGCATTAAATTGTGTCTGATATGGCCATAAATGCGGTTGCGATGCAGCCAGGAAACTCTAGAATTGTTGATGTTGTGGCCGTAATCACGGTTTGAGACTGTTTTTCAAACCCTTGTTTCCAACATTTTCTCTTTCCTGTTTTGCTTATTGCCTTTGATTCTCTCTTGATTATCAGGGGGTCCCAAATTAAGGAAGTGGTATGGTGCACCTGACATCCTTGAAAAAGATGGTACTTCCATAGAAGATGGTGAGGATGACTATCCGGGTGAGTAAATACACAGTGATCCATAAATGACAGTGCTTGTATTTATATGAGAATCTTATTATCATTTGTTTCTAGTGTTGGTGATTTTGTTTTGACAAAGTGTTTCAAAACAGAAGATGAGGTCAGAGATGCAGTGCTTGTAACAGATGGAGATAGTGAGATGGGTCAGGTCTGCTTGCCTTAGCCTAAAGTCTTATAAGTTGATGCATCAGAATCTTGAAATTCCGATTTTATATTCTTGTTATAGATAGATATGATGAATTGATGGTTTTGTATTCATAACCACGATTGATTTGCTTTGCAATATCAAACGAATTCTGAATTTTGGCCTTATTTTCTGACTAATGTAGATGGTGATACTGTCATTGATTATCAAGAAAGCTCGAGTAAAGGCATTGGTGAAGGATAAAAGGGTTGCACTTGAAGCCTTTGGAAGTTATGTTGAGGTGTGTGAAGTAAATTTGCAAAACTACTAACAGATGGTAACGGGTACATTGTTTGTTTGTTAGTAGTTTTGTCTACTTTTCAGATTCTTATTATTGATCTCGTGATGCTTGTTGCAAAGTCCCTGGCAGGAGATACTAGTGACAATCGATTCGTGAAGAAAGCTCTCAGAGGAGTTCGCACAATCATATGCCCAAATGTGTGAATATCATGCCATGCCTCACTAGTAATCTATCTTTGGTTCACATAGATTCCATTTGTTAATAGACATTTTTAAGTTCCATGAATAAAAGTTTAGAAGATGGAACAAAGAATAAAACCCCCATAAAACCAGATTTTCTTATTTCATAGCTTTTTCAACAAAGCTTAGGTTTCCGTCAAGGCCATTATCTCTATGAGGAAAGAATTGAAGCTTCCCTTGTGATGTATCTTTCAAATATAAGCCATAGAGCAAGTAAAGCATGTTTTTAGTTCAAACGATTTACTTGCCCTTGAGTCTGTTTCTTTCTATTTTCAGCTATTCTGGCAATAATGTTGAGAAAATTGACCTTCAAACAAGTTTTCTGAATAAATGCTTGAACTATTTCATTCTTTACAGGAGGGTTTTCTTTCTAGCGTTGGGAGCCTTAAAGGAGTACAACATGTGATCCTCTTATCTCAGGTACTTCCACCTCCACCCCAATTTCATTTCTTTTCACCACAAACACAATCTTCCTTTTGTTTTAACAAAGTTGCAGTTGTCAGCTTATAGCGGTAAAAGCGGCTTTCAATCTATGATGAAAAGCAATGCAAAGAAACTAGCTGAGCAAGATGAATCAGTTTTGAAGATCTCTGGAGTTCCTTACACCATAATTAGGACTGGTGCATTACAAGACACACCTGGTGGGAAGCAAGGCTTTACCTTTGATCAGGTACATACCAGAGGCCTTAATATCTCCTCTTAATGAAGAAAACAAATCAATACTAAAGGGATGTTCAAAGGACCCTTCTAATCATCAACCAACTTCACACATTCTCAAGTATGGCTAACTGAATTCTCCTAAACAAAAGGAGGGGCTGGATGTTTATGGTATAATTTGCAGGCTTACTAATTCCATTTTATGTTTATTTCAACAGGGTTGTGCAGCTAGTGGGAGTATTAGCAAAGAAGATGCTGCCTTTGTTTGTGTTGCAGCCTTGGATTGCACCCCACAAACTGGGTTCATATTTGAGGTGGCCAATGGGGATAACAAAGTTTCAGATTGGAAAGAATGTTTGTCCTCATTGATGGAGAAAGAAAATAACAAACTCCAGTGACTATTCCTATTTCTTGAATATAGTAAAAATTATTGTATAAGATTAATCTTTCTTCCATTGAATATATAAATTCGTGTACAAAATGCTTTCAAATGGGTTTGTAGTTCATGGGGAAGGAAAGCCTTTTGCCTTATAGAGATAAAAATTGTTACTTTGAGTAGTGATCACATGTTTTAATAACCATTGTTGATTGAAAGTTAAGAAATTGGTGTTCTCTCCAATATTTAGTGCTGTCATCTGATTGGGTTTCTCTTGACTAATAGATTGAAGACAAGTAAGGTCATCATGATATTAAACAAACTTATTAAGATAAGTAAATTTTAGTATGATTTTAAAAGTTCTGCATAGATTGATTCACCCACTCATTGATTCATATTTCCATGCCTACTTTTATAAATATATTGTTATTTTATTCAATATAAATATCATAGTCGAGAAAAGAAAATACATAAAATTACAAGAATAATAACTAAAATGAAATAAAATAAAAAGTTGAACGAGTACCCATAATTATATACTACTCTTAATATAAATTTTGTGATAATTATTACTAAAATTGATAAATTTATATATGATAATAATAATAATAATAATTTAGAATTAAATAAATTTATTTTAGTTGTCCGTATATGATTTACTATTTTCAATCAACTTTTCTAAACTATATTCCTCAACTTATAAAACTCAAAATTTATATTATATTTAATAAATTTAATTTGAATTAACTTAGTTATTATATTATGTATTAAAAAATTAAGATATTTTTTCAAGATAAAATTAATATTTTTTATATGGAATAGTTAGTGATAGGATGATTCAATATCTAGCGATAAATTCTACAGTGATTTATCGTAAGATACATATTTTATTGTAGCGAAACTTTATTTAATGTACTTTATCTTCTGATTACTCGTATCGTATTTATATCCTATGAGAAGACAAATGTGTCTGTCTAATTTTGTAATGGTTCTTTCCTATTTGATTTGATGTTAGCACTTAAAAATAAAGAATAATTTATTTGATGAATGATACTTTGTTGTTTTTGTAGGTTCGATGGTTTTGTTAGACTTATTGACTTATCATTTTTTAAAAATAAATTATTAAATAAACTTTTCAATCCTAGCTTTTAAACGGTATAGGTTTTGTCGAAATTATATCGATTAAAAATAAAATAAAATTATAATATTAAAATTAAATAAATTTTTTATAAGTTAATTTTATAAAGTTGAAATGAATATAAATTTATTATCATTTAAAATTAAAAATATTGTGTATAATAAAGTAAACTCGTATTAATATTAATAATTAAGTTTAATATATATATATATATATATATATATATATATATATATATATATATATATATATATATATATATATATTTTGCTAGAACAATGAAAGATAGATATTGTTCGTTTTGGACTAAGTCGTTAAAGATTTGTTTTTGGTATCACTTCAAAAAGCCTTCAACCAAATGGAGGTATGGTAAACTCATTCATCTCTTGTATCGATGTGCGACTTTGTTTTCTTTACAACAAAAATCTTTTTATTCACGAATACATTATGAACATTTAACCTCTCTTGCACAACATACTTATTTGCTTTTGATACCATTATAAAATCACGAATAATTTATAATATCACATAATTTAGAAATGACAATATAACAATATTAATAGAGTAACAGTATCGTGACACACTTTTACATTCATTTGACACATAGCACGTGGATAAAATGGTCATAAAAATGTAAAATTTTGTATTTTTTCAAGAAAAAAGAAAGTAAAAAGTATGTAAGTATAGCATCAAATGAATGTAAAAGATTTCGGTGTGTCAAAGAATATTTTTCATATTAATAAAACCTCACATTATCCAAAATGATTGAATTATCAGATGTGATATCAATTTTTCACTGTTATGTTATCAATTCTAAATGATGTCAATATCAATTTAGCAAAACAAATCATATTTTTTTTAACAAATGTCTATTGAGTAAAAATAAAAATTGAGAAAAACAATTTAAATAATTGCAAGAAAGATTAAGATAAAGTGACATTAAACATAATAATTATAATAGAGATTGAATTCAGAGTCGTCAAAACCTGACTATGTTCAAAAACTTGGTTAGTTGCATATCTAAAAAACTGGAGTAATGGGGGCAAGAAGTATAATTAAGTGTGAGAAAGTGAAGCTACACCCTATCCGTTCCTACAAAAATATCTGCAAATAAGTTAAAGATAGATAAAAGAAGGGATATTTTCCCACAAATTTCAATGGATTTCCCCACAAATTAAGTGTGGGGACTACTATCCACAAATTTCCAACAAACGTTATTTCATTTTGTATATTGCTTTTGGACCAGGCTCCAAGTCTAGCAAACCCTAATTTTATTCTCTTTTGATCTACATTTAGATTTGTTCTGAGATGTGAAAATATATAGGATTTATAAAAAAACAAAATAATTGATGCAGTAACTTTTTGGAAAGATTTAATATATTCTCTAAAAATTTGTGGGGTGCAAAAGTTACAAATTTGATTACAATTTTACAAAATTGAGGGATCACAACTATTCAAATAAAATTTTGAAATCAATTACAGGAACACAATATATTTAAACATACTTATATAAAAAATTACATAACTACATGTATTTTTTTATAAATATGATACTTTTTTGTAAAATAGTTTTACTGAGACATTCTTGTCTTGTCCCCTAGATGTTTCACTACAATAACAAACAACCATTTGTAACTTTAAATAATTTATTTTAGAGCCTAAAAAGCTAATAATAGAAATTTAAGCCTAGTCTTTAACAATATCAAGAAACACCCAAATCTAAACTATTTTAATAAGCCAGTCACTTCATGAAATAAAGAAGTCAGTTATATCCAAATACATTAAAAATATAACATATTAGTTGCTTAAAGGATGATAGGGACAATACGATATGAACAATGCTTAAAGGATAACATAATTTAAATTATGCGCTTTGACTATCATAATAAGAAACATTTTATCACTGGAAAATGCTAAGCTATTTACACTTGTTTATTGAAATATGCATTTTATATGTTTGTGCACTATCCATCTATTTATACATTATTGGTATGTGTTTAATTTTGTTTATTCCAGGGCTTAACCACCTTCCTATCACTATGTTTTCTTTCTTACAAGTTCATAAGACCATCAATTTAAAAAGATAAACCCTTTTTAAAATGATATTTAAAAATAGTATTTTGGACAAGTGGCTCTTACATGTGACGGTTATTTCAATTATTTTCCTTGTGAGGTGCATGGATTCTTCTCCTAAAGAATCTACCACTTTATTATATTCCAAAACCTATAAACAAATAATATAAATTAGAGACTCAATCAGAAAAACATGCTTGTCTTTTTTCAATGAAAACTTGTGGGGCTAAACCTCCATTAAACAATAACATAAATCTGTGCAAGATTCTGCAGAATACAAAGATTTGTGCTAAGATGCAATAGGACTGATATGTGATTTTATTTATCAGGGAGTGGGAATTTTATGTTTTTGTAAATGTGCAAAGTCAGGTCCACCACTCAACATGTTGGTGATGGTGGTCCCACCATTGTATTAAAGTTCTCCACTATAAACCAAACCTATAGAGATACCTAAAAGTTGTTCCCACTTCCTCATAACTAATAGACTAAGTAAATATGTAAGTTGAAAAATACATAGAAGAGTCTCGAATGCTCATGTGACTGCTATACTCTCAGGTTCAACATTTTTATCCTTTTTGTTTGAAAAGTCTGGAGTAGATCACATGGTGCATAAAGTTGAAATCCACATGACATGATTCTTGCGTTTGAGAGTTGCTATTGCTAAGTCAGCTAGTTCGTGATATTCAATTTGAAAACCAGAGTGAGTCACCATTATCAAATCAAACTTCCAAGTAAAATTGAGGCCTGTTGCATATGATGACTGAGAAATGTAGAGATGTGTTAGAAGTAACTTTTTATTTATGTAATAACCTGCAACGACTTACATTGATGAAGCAGTCATTGTGGTAAACTAAAAGGGAAGAAACAACAGTGACAAGTAGAAAGAAGAAAAGTACAGAAAACAGGCAAAGATGAACCTCGTCTTCTCTCTGTTTATCCTTTTTCTTTGCTGTCATAAACCTATTCTTCATTATGTTAAAACCTCTTGGTTCTTCGCTGAGAGCCGTTTGAGGAACTCATAAGTAGTGATCATTGTTGTTGCAGACATTGACATTGATGCCCACCTAGGACCCAATCCTCTGTAACAAGCCATCCAACCACCTTCCCTGACCAGACTCCTCACTGTCTGCATAATGGTGGGTCCACGACGGCCGTTCTCGTCGCCATCCAAGACCTGCAGTCTTGTCTTGATGGTGTCCAGTGGCATGGTGATCAAAGCAGACATGCCACCAGCCACTGCTGCACTGACTCCCTGAACTGCCATCATGGTTTTTGTATCAGGCCTCAAAGCACTGTTAGTTGCATTATCATTGCCCTTGCTCAAGTAGTACCCTACTCCACCCCAGACCATCCTTTGTGCAACAGAATATGAAGCCCACCAAACTGCGTTTGAAGGGGCATAGGTCAAAATTGAGATCCCAAAACCCCTATACAAGCCCCTAAGGCCATCATTGCTCAATATCTTCCTGAAGGCATCAATCCCATTGATGTACCGAAATGCCGAAGCCTTTGGATTTTTAGAATCACAACAGCCTTGAACCATCAACCTCTGGCTCACAACATCAACAGGGGTCCACACAAGCTGAGCTGCCATGGCCGCACTCAAGCCAGCAGCTGCATTGGCAACTGCAGAAGCAGTAGGTTCACCAAGCCCAAACCTAACAGTGGCCGTGCCCACATTGCTTTTGGTAACCTCTAATGCAGCCATGTAAAGAGCCCTGGCAGGGATTGTACCCATCAAAGAAGTCCCAAACCCACGGTACAATGCTCTAAAACCCTCACCCTTAATCAACGAAAATGCAGTGTTTATGCAAGACACTTGGGACTGTGCCACTTGCTGCCTAGTCTTCAACACAACAACAGGGTAAAGGGTTGCAGAAACCCCAGAGAAAAGAGCAGCACCAAGGAAGAAGAACTTGGATTTATCAAGCATTTGCCAATCAATCTCACCCGGAACATGAACCTCCTCGCTAGATTCTTCCTCTGCCATTCTCATGCTCATTTCCCCCACTTTCACTACCAAGCTTTTACGTTACAGTCACAATTTTGTCACGTTCTTTGATATTGCAGAAAATTACTGACAAATGCAGACACAGTTGAGGTCACGACACCTTAAAAACCTTGAAGTTGCAGCCAATATCACAATCAGAGACCCTTTTTTATATCATATTCTCCACCATCCAACAAAAACCCAGATTCAAAATCTGCTCTTTCCTTCAAACACAACCCCAACCCTAACTGTACAACCTTTGCAAACCCCGACAACGAAAATTGAACAATAAAGGAAGTATAAAAATAAATTAAAAAAAGGAAAGAAATTCTAGCTGTACAATTAGAAAATTACAATATAGTTTTGCGAAATTGGAAGGGAAATATAACTAGTGCTTGTGGGAACGAAGTGGGAGGTTTTTTCTCCTCTTGTGGAACCAGGTTTTAGATCGAACGTGTGACACGATGAGTAGATCTAGCATTTCTAAATCAACAAAAGGGTTGTCGCAAACGATTCATACCGGAAAATAATCTAAATCGGAGCCGGGGACGAAAAGCTCGCCGGAAAATTGGAGGCACCCGTCGCATCAGAGAGAGGCATATATAGATAAAGTCTTTAGAGTATCAATAAGCAGTGCGAGAGAGAGAAAAAGGAACGGGAGAGAGGAGAAGGTAACCGGAATGAGAGGTGGATTTGTAGGTGCAAAAGAAGGAAATGGATTGACACGTGTCAGTTAAGGATTAGGGCATGTGTTTGTTCATCAAGGAGTTTTTGTTTTTGTTGCTGGTTTTCGTCAGATGGTGTGTCCTCCGAGAAAGTTAGTGACGTGGCAATCCTTATCCAGTGTTGGGTGGCTAGAGCTTTGTCCTCCTGTGACGCGTACCACAATAGTACAATGTGACTCGTTTATTGACCGTATATAATTGTCTGATCCTGCCTTTGTCAGATGATGGAATAAATGACAGGTGTTGTACGATCTACCTAGTTTTACCTGTATGTCTTGTCGAGTAAATATGAAATATGATGAAAATAAATTTGTTTATTTGATATGGAAAAATTAAAAGTGAGTGAATTTATGTTAGATCCACGATTAAGATTTTGATTAATGTACATAAATATTAATTTTCATTCTAACTAAAAGACGAATTCATCTGTTTTAGAAAAATGTAAGTTTGTGCGCATAATTTTATCAAATCCTTAAAACTAAACTTATATATTTTTAAAAAAATTATTTTATTAATATTGAAACATAAGAATGAATAATATATTTGATTAAAAGTATATGACTTAAAAATGTAGTTTTGAAGTTTGTTATTATTAATTATAGTGATATATGGTAAGATATGGATAAGGGTGAGGATAAGAGATTGATATGAGGGAAGAATGCAGAGGATGTAGAATTTGGTGGACCAAAAAGGGAAGAAAGGAAGGTGATAGAATCCAGAATAAGCAACTTGCACTCATTTATTAGGTATATATTGTTCTCTTTGTTAGTTAAACATTGATTACAGATGTCATATATATGGTCAGGATTTTGGCTTTTGTTTTTAATATATATTTACACAATTTTATTTAAACGTTCTCTATGTTATTTAAAATATTTTCAATATTACTAATTTTTAGTATTAAGGTTTCTCTTCAAGGTTATAGATGTAGCAGAAGCACAGAAGAAAGAGACCAGAGAGAAAAAAACAGAAATATACATTTATAAAATATTGTGTATTACAAAGAAGAATGGATTTTAAGTCAAACCTAAAATGAAAATAAAAAAAAATTAACTTATTTCTTTATTTGGTCAATTTCCTTTACACTTTGTCTTATTAATTTTATGGATGGAAGACAATAATAATCTTTGGGATTATGAGCACAATTTTAAAAACATGAGATTTGGTGAGAATATCATTTTTGTTTTAGGGTGTGTTCGGTTTAGGTGATTTGTGAGAGATGGTTTGGGGAAGAGTAATTAAATGGATTTGAGGGTAATATTTTTGTTGTTTTTTTGAGTGGATTTGTGGGTAATTGAGAGTGGATTTGGAAGTAAAATTTTTGAGAATTAGTGTAGGATTTGATTGATGTGACACAAAAATAAAAATTGTTTAATTAGTAGAAATTAAAGATTACCAAAATACCCCTAGTTATAAAAGTAATATAAAATGATAATTTTTAATATTATATATAATTGTAAAAATGTTTATAATAGAAAAAAAATAAAATTAATTTTTAAAATGTAAAAAATGGTAATTTAGTAAATTGAAATAATAATAATAATAATATTAAATTATTATTTTTATTATTAATATTAATATTAATATTAATATTATTAGTTATTATAATTATTATTTTTTAAATATAATATTTTTTTAATATAATTTACCACCTCAAAATAAAATATAAGTTAAAATTTCAAAGACTAAAGAGCCAAAAGTTTACAACAAAGTAGGAGGCAAAGAAAAGATGTATAATGCATATCCTCTTTTTTCCATCTTCATCAAACCCTTTCGCTGCCATTCTCAGAGTACAATGCCTTTCGCTCTATTCGTTCAGCCATTATCGATGGCATTCCACTCGTTCTCTCTTCTGGGAATGCCTCAACCTCTTACTATTTCTGGCTCGACGTCACATGTGATGCCCATTGCCACGTCGTCGCTCTTAAGCTCACCGGACTCCACCACTCCGGGACTCTCTCCGTCGACGTAGCTCACCTCCCATTCCTCTCCAATCTCTCCCTCGCCGACAATAAGTTCTCCGACCCCATCCCTCCGCCTCTCTCCTCCCTCTCTGCCCTTCGCTTCCTCAACCTCTCCAACAATGGCTTCAACCAAACCTTTCCCCCAGAGCTCTCGCGTGTCCAGAGACTCGAGGTCCTCGACCTCTACAACAACAACATGACCAACCCACTTCCTATGGCCGTCGCGTAGATGCTTAACCTCCCTCTGGTCAATACAAAATTATTCAAGATAACCGAATACATACAACCAAACTGTGAGGGAATGGAATACAGAAAACATAGAACCAAATACACCATGTTTTTACTCTAGGGAAGTCAAGGATAAATGTGACTTTTTAAACACAATCCCTCCAAATCTCAGCACATTAGCGGGTGGTGAAAAAGTTATTCATTCCGCAAATCATCTCAAATCAGTTTGCGCATATTTTTTAAAACGAACATGCAAATTAGCTCAAATCTTCACTCGCAAATAGGGATGGCAACGGGTCGGGTCGGGCACGGATAGTGCCTACCCGCAACCCGACCCGACAAAAAAAAAATCCACCCGCTACCCGCTTAAAAAATATCCGCGAGTATTTTAAGACCCGCGGATACCCGTGGATATCCGCGGATACCCGTGGATATCCGCGGATACCCGCAAATATTAAAAAAAAATATTTTAATAAATTATTAAAATAAAATTTAAATAGAATTACAAAAAATATATAAAATATAATATAAATTAAATTAAATATAAATTTAAATTCAATTTTAATTAAATTTAATCTTGTAAAATATAAATTAATGTTAATTTTAATTAAATTTAACTTAATAAAATATAAATTAAATTTTTATTTTATTTTTTGTGGGTAGCGGGTATCCGCGGGTACGGATAGTATAATACCCGCATCCGACCCGTTTATAAGCGGGTATTAAAATATCCGCTTCCCGCGGGTATTAAAATATCCGCTTCCCGCGGGTTGCGAGTAGTAAATATCCGCGGGTATCAACTATCCGTTGCGGATTTTATCCGCGGATATCCGCGGGCACGAATTTTTTTGCCATCCCTACTCGCAAATATGACTTAATAGGAAAATCCATTTCATTTCATGCGAACACAACATTATAGAAGGTATTCAATGTTAGAAATTACTTAAATGTTTTTAATTTTGTTTTTCTATTAAAAAGATTATGTTAACAACTTCTTTTAATAATTTTTTAATAATAGATTATGTATCATTATTTTATTGATTCATGTATTTGAAATAGACCAATCACAAACTACCATATAAGTTATTCTAAAAAATTATCAAAAAAATTGTTAAAAAGATATTTTCTTATTAAAAATAAATATAATCCAAAATACTTGATTTTAGATTGTAAAATAGGATTATAAGACAATAATATATGTACTTAGATTGCCATAAAAAATTACAAAAAATTGAGACATTGAAGGATATATATAATTAAGATAAAGGGATTATATCTATGTAAGTTTTGTAGTAATAATACTAATAGTAATTTTACATTCTAGTTGGTCTCCTCACAGGGTTTTATCTCTTGGATAACATGTCATGAGATTTTTGAATAAAAAGAAAAATAATATACTGTGATTTTTTTATAATTCATATCATTTTTCAATTCTTTTATCAAAAACTCATTATATTTTTTCACATCTTAGTTATGTTTACATTCTAAAACACATTTATCATTTTTTTATCACGTAAAAAGCTATTAAATAAAAAAACCTAGTATCTATTTTTAATAAAATTCAATTAATGACTAAAGATAATAATGAAAAAGTTATGAGATAAAGTGTCCGTACGTGACAATTTTCCTTATGTATATGATCACTTCAACTAACATACTTTTAGATCTACTGTTCCATTAAACCAGTCGACAACATAATAATTAAAATAATTATGAGATAAAACATGATTTAATAAAATACTCCAGAATTGTAAATTATGAAAAAAATACACTTGTGTAGGAATATACATGCTTGAAAATGTGAACTCTACTAAAAATTTCGGTACTTTTATATTTTAGTAGAAAGTTAATTATCATGTAATATTTTATAGAAAGTTCAAAAAAGTCTCACAAAATATAAAAGAAAACACTAACGAGAAATTAAGAATATAACATTTATTTCTTACATTTTTTTAGAAAAACAGTTAATTAGTTAACTGTGCTTACATTGATTAATTTAGATGGTATGATTAAATCTATATTCTATTTACATTACACTCATCCGGATTAATAAGACTTAAATTAAAAGTTATATGTTTGTTTTCTTTTGTTTTTATTTTTATAAGATTTAAAACTTTTAACTTTAGATTAAAATATCCTTGGTAAAAAAAAGAAGAAGAATGATTCGGGTTAACTAATTTTTTTATCTCTAGAATTTCATGATTTTTTTTGTTTTGGTCTTAGTTCATTTTGTTCTTTCGAAATGAATGTAAATAATGAGAAACGATTTGATAGAAAGTTTGTATGAAATATTGATTTTTAAAACTAAAAATAAAAGACTAGGTAAAAATTAAGAACGTTTGAGAAATAAATAAAAATGTTAATTGTAACGGTGACAGAAAACACGTGAGACTGATTACGTGGCATATTTGTAGTGGATCCTTATGAGTTGGAAATTTGTCGAAGATGTGGCAGAGTTGAATGTGAGTGGGACCAACGTGTCAGTGATTAGATGATCTGGCATCAATGTTGGCGTTCTTAGAGATAGTGACCACATTAACATGATGTTATGTCACATAACTACATGTTTTCGGTTTTCTTATCAAACATTCTTATAATTTTCTATAAATTGTTATGCAGAGTTATGAAATTTCAATTCGTCTTCAGCATTAAAAGGTTATCTTTTTTAAAAGTATAAAGGATTAATATTTGTTTATAAAAAAATATTTTTTTCATATCACATCAATGTCTAACTTAAAAATGGGCTAATTTTCAAATAATGATAATTTTTTCATTTAAATTAAATATTCATTATTAAAAATATAATATTTTTAACTTAATTAATTAAAAATTAATGTAGAATAAAATATAATGTCAAATTGTAAAAAACATTTACGAGCTTTTTTGTTAAATGTATATTAACTAACGTTAAATCGTATTTTAAGAAAAATAGGAAAATTAAGGGTAATTAATGTTTATTTCATGAACAGTTTTTTTTTATTGTCTTTTATTTACTTTTGGGTGTTGTGGTTTGTTATCTTATCACTATCATTCGTAGTTATTTTCTCTATATTCTGTAATTTTCTTCTTGGTAATATGTTCCTTTTGAAATAACATTTCTCTCCTCGTCGTTACCTCTATCTCAATATAAAATTAATTTGTTTATGATTCAAATGTTGTTTGATCTGCTATTTGATTAACTAGAATCATCTTAATATATTCTTTATATTTTGTATAGAGTGAGATGGGTAAGTTAAAGAAAATCATCACTCCAATAAAATATTGATTTAATGGTGTAATTTTTTTTAAAGAAACCTAAAAAACGTAAAATTATTTTTAAATTTCTTTATTACATAAATATTTATATTAGCATCAGCTTAACAAATATTAAGATATTTATATTTTTATAGTTATATTTATTTAAATTAATGTTGGTTTGATGGATATTAACTGAAAAAAAAATAAAAAAAAAAGATTAAATAAAAAGAATTTAAGATAAATGATATTAATAACAAATTAGAGTCTAATTAATTAATGATTAATTTAAATACTATTTTTTTAGTCAAAGCTTGGTAACTTAATGTTACAAACTAATTATAATTTTTTATTTTTAATAAATATTATTTTAAATACTAATAATTTTTAGTTTACAAATTGATATCTAAATTAGACATTATAGTTGTAAAATCCTATTTTAGTAGCATAAAACTTACAAAATAAGACATTTCATAATAATTCCAAGGTATAACCATTGTTTTGAATCAAAGCATTGGGGAAAGTATCAAATTGATCAAGTCAAATTTCTCTTATCACAATATTCTTTTTCTAGTTTCTGATATTACGTTGAGCGGTAGCATACTAAAGTTGAGTGTCAACCTTATTGTGCAGGTGTGAAGCATTTTAGCTCTAGGTTGTTGAGCGTCAGATCGTATTGTTGAGTGTTGTGTTTTCCAAATACAATGGCATTGAGCGTCGTGTTTAGCGAATACTTTGGCGTTGAGCGGCAACAAAACACCACTGAATGAAAACTTCGTATTGCAGGTTTGAAGCATTTTAGCTCCAGCACATTGAACGCCAAGAAGTGTCGTTGGACACCACTTTTTGCAAGAAGAATGGAATTAAACACTAGAAATATTGTTGAACGTCACTTTTTGCGAGTGGTTTGGCATTGAGTGTCATTGTGGAGCGTCATTTTTTATGTTGGCCTTGTTTTCTTTGGCTGTTCGAGATAGGTCTATGATAAACCTTATTAATTTTATGAATTTGATTGTTATTTAATTGAGGTGAAAATGTTGTGTGAACATGTATGATGATGATGGTGTTTAAGAAATTTTAAGGAGAAATTCTTTTTGGTGGTAACTTTAATGTATTCATTGTTGTATAAGATTCAGTAAATGGATATCTTGATAATAATCATTCACACTCAAATAGAGTATAATGAGTTATGTAGTAAGAGTTGTAGGAGCTCCTAGTTAATAAGATTGTTAGCCATGAAGGATATTAACCTTATGTGTGGTAAGGTGATAACTCTTTTGGCTATGGCTCTGCAGAACATAGAGACCACCATAAATGCACGTCTCTAGTGAATTCCAATGTCAAGAGTTTGTATCCGGATAATTGATTCCATAAAGTCTTTAATTATATGTTTGATTTCACTTTGAGTATTTGAGTTGTATGGCTTTGTTATGAAAATCTATCTACTTATTATATGTTGATTTTTCTTAATAAATTAGCTTACCCTCTTTTGTGTTGGTGTTTTCTTGTATTTCTTTTTTTTTGCAATGATAAGTGTAAACAGATGAGGAAGTATGAGTTGATCTATCTTAGGAGAAAAAGCCTCAATTGAGAACCAACACTAAGGGAAGGAATGCTTCTCAGACCACCTGCTTCCTCTCTGCATCCCCCGCCACTCTCGCCACTACCGTTCCAACCATCTTCACGCGAGTCTGAGTAAGGAATCCTTGAATTTTATGGTTTCCTAATCCGGAGAAGGAACACACAATGAAGGCTAGGGTTTCGAGATAAGGCCAACATAGAGGAGACATACACAATGGAAGTTAGGGTTTTGAGGGTTTAAGTGAGAGAGATTGATTTTGAGGGAGAAGGAACCATGGTGAGGACTAGGGTTCTGGGATAAGGCCAACGCAGAGAAGACATGTGAGTTTTTATTTTTGTTTTTTTAATAATTTTTAATAATTAATTTTGAAAATCCGTATGTAATATCGGTAGGTAATGGTTTTTTGGATTACATACGAATTTTGAATATTTATATACGGATAATATCCTTAGGTAAAATTCTCGTTCAACATTACATACAAATTTTACATACAAAAATATCTGTAGGTAAAATCTGTATGTAAATTATCCGTATATGAAATTCGTATGTAATACATGCATTATCTATGGATCAAAATCTGTATGTAAATATCAGTAGATAAATCATATTTTCCTTGTAGTGATTTTACATACAATGGGCCTCTACCAACAATCAATTATTTAAATTTCAATTTTATCATTCACACACAAAAGAAAATTACAATCAATCAAAACCATTCTAATCACACAATACCACATCAATTTTTACATACAAAATCAGTTTTCGCAGAAAAAACCAATTTTATCTCCAGTTCATTCTAGCAACACATGCAAATTACATTAATAATTACAACATAAACAACATATAAAGACTACAAATTTAACTTTCCTCACCTGAACAATTTACTCAAATAACTCTAAGGTAGTTCAATACCTCCAAAACTTACAAGATGTTTTATCTATACATAGAAACATCACAAAAATGATCAAGACCTATCATAATGATCACTAATCAAGATTAAACGGTACATGCAAACAAAAAAAACTCACATGTAATAAAAAAATATATTTGGCTCAAGAAAAAAAAGAAGAAAACGTTCAAATTAAACTTGTTGCAAAGGATTATTTCTATTATCTCGTATCTTAATAAGACAAACAAAGAGGGAGAATTGTCAAAAAAATTTATAATTGTGGTTTTTAGAAAATTTATTTATTTTAGAATAATAAAACTTCTTATTTATATATATATATATATATATATATATATATATATATTTTATATTAAAATGACAGAGTGTTATTATTTTTAAATCAATATTAATTTTAAAATATAATTTTATAGATTCTCACAATAATATCTAATTATTTTTTATCACAAAATTAATTACTATGTAAATGTACTTTTTTCTAATTGTGTGTATATGAACTTATACTATTCATACTGTAATTTAGTCCTAGCAAAATCCAGTATTCGTTAGACATATTCGTACACACTGGTGTTCCTCCATGCATTTCTTACTGCTTTGAAAAAAAATCATCATACGCTGTTGGACTACACCATAGTTTTACTCATTACACCTCATTGTTCTCATATTTCGTGTTGTTCCTTTTATTTACACCTACAGATTCAAACTTTCCTTTTCTACCCTTTCCACATCGCTTCCCTTCCTCCCACTTGTGTGTGTTTTAATTTGTTTTCCATTTGTTAACATAACAACACAAAAACACTCTATTTATACTTGTATACACAATTGCATCCTTGTTCATCTCACCATTCTCCTTGTTGTCCGGCTTAACATTTAGATATACATAGTATTGGTATAATCTCCAAAGTTATAATCAGTTACAGACAGAAAACATCAAGATTATTATAGCATAAACACTAACAAAAAGATGATTATAGAGAAACATTGATACATAGTTCAAAGATTCAAACGCAAACTACTGAATTACAAAGGGATATTGCATAACAATAAGATATGCATGCAACGTACAGTAGAGGAGAGTGCATGAGCAGAAGTTCATGGTTTACGTTTGTCAATGAATTTAGTGAAAATCCAAACAAAGAAGCGCAGAAAAAGGACAAGTGTGACTAGTCCTAGGAGTGAAAGCCAAATGAAAATGACTTTATCAAAGACGGTAGTATCGTTGGCTTCCCAGACGGGAGCAGGTGTGACCATATCTGCAGCAAGCTTGTAGGTCATAGCGAGGCTGGTCATGGTGATGCAGGTGCCTATTGACAGAAGCCACGTGAAAAATCTGTGATTCAGAGGGAAGCCACTCACAAGCAAAAGGCACACAGCTAAGGATGAAACGAAGCATACAGTGTTGGACAGAAGGAATCTGTAATACACAGTTGGGTAAAGTGCAGCTAGAACTGCTTCACCAGGGCATAGATTACCATCTTCAGATCCTCTACATTTGACATGTCCAGTCTCTTTCGCTGGTCTAACACCACCTGGTGGATTTATAGCAGTTTGAAAGGTCATTGTTGTGATTATGGTTGCAGCCAAACTCAGATTCCCTCTCATGTCCTTCAGCCATTCATCCTTGTTCACGTTAATTCCCAGCCAATTCCCCATTTTTTCTATCCATGTTTTCCACCATTTCTTCTCTTCTTTCAACTCGCTTTTATCCTCCATTGTAGCTGATATACCAATCATAAAATACTACTCCAAAAACACACTGATACATGAGCTTTTTAAAATACTACTCCAAAAACACAACACAACAACGTCTATATTGTTTGATAGAAACGAATGAGTTTTCTCTGTTGTTTGGTCATTCTAGGTAGTATCTAAGGGTAATATTTTTGAGATAATTGGTTTTTATACTTGAAAAGAGTGAAGACAGAATGAATGGAAATCCTCCTTTTCTTTCTTTATTTTTTTCATATCTATATATTCACAATATAGTATTTGACAACCTCTTATGGTAAGTTTAAGTGTTCCTCTTACATAAAAAAAAATAAAAAGTCCATAACAAGTGCACACACAAACACATATTAAAAGACATACCTCCTTTTTCTGCAACGAACCTGGCTCAAGTGAATGCTGCTTTTGAAGCCAGAAAAGGAATACATTTATAGCTGCAAAACTTGTTCATAAGGCTAAGAAAAATAAGGGTATGGTGGGAAGTTGCAAAATCAGTTTGGTGGATGTGTGAATCACTTCATTGAAAAGTGACTTAGACTGCAACTTGTTGTAGTACATTGTTCATCTAAGTTTTTTTATTGAGAGTCTATTTTGTATATTTTCATTATGAAATGAATAATTTATGATTATGATCAATTTTATCCTATTTTTTTCGAAACATATCCCATCACATTTTTCAAAACAAATGTACTAATTTTCCCTTTGCAAATTTTCTGATGCATAAAGACATTGAATAGATTTGTCTGCATTGAACATATAGCTAGCAAACAAAGACTGTAGAAATTATTAGCATGAATGGGACAAATTTTTTAGATTCAAAAGCAATTAATAATTGATGCGTCGCACCAAAAGCATCCCTGTGCGACCCACACACGGAACAAAAGCCATAATTATTTAATGGTGGATTTTGCTTTTGAAAAAAGATGGCCGTAGACCCTGTTATTTCCACAAAAAAAAAGTTATTTTTGTTTTACAAGTAATTAATATGTAAATCATTGTTATTATTATTATTATTATAATAGATTTGCTGGGATAAAACTTCTCTACAAACGTTTAAAAAATAAAAAAATTTGCATTAGCTTATATGAAATAAAAGAAAAAATTTTTTAGAGGATTTTATATAAAAAAAAGAGTAATTTATACATGTTAATCATTTAAGAAAAACTTTCTAAATTTTTACAAAAATTAATTTTAGCGTGAAATTTTTTTACATACTATATTTTCTTTCTTAAAATGTTTTTGAGAAAATATATTTTAAACAGGTTTGGTATTATTAATAATACTATAAAGTTATTGAGATATTGAACAGGAATTAGTTTTTATTTCACAAGTTAATAATATCATAGTAGAAATGAATAAATCAAATAATTAATTTATGCTTCTTTTGAAACTAGTAATTTGTTTCATTAGTGATTAATAGCGTTAAGGTTCTTAACTACTTTAAAGTAGAATGATAACGTTCATATAAAATATATTTTGTCGTTTTTTTTTACAAGTTGGATTAATGAGATTAACACAATAATATTGAATGTATTGTACACTAGATTTTTTTTTGTTGTTCTTCGAAATTATTTAGTAGATTTCATGACTAGTTAAAACAAATTTTTGTTTTGACATCTTGTGGTTATTTTAAGGAAAAATATATTGAAGCTGAGATATTTATTATATATAAACTTATAAAAAAAAGTATCTTCTTCAAAAGACAATAAGTTTTCGGATTTTTTTTTACTTATATATAGTTAATCTTACTTATTTATATTTAATATGAATTTTTCAACTTATAATGTTTTCATTGCTTCCAACACAATAAAAAATGCACGTGATATCTTTGTATGCTCTAATTAACTTGTGACCTCATTCAATAAATACTAACTGAGAAAAAAATATTACTTTTCCTATGAATTAACATTAGTTTAAGTATGAATAAAAAATACCTTATTTTCTTTTAAAAGTATTTATGGAAAAACTAATCTTAATATACTTTTAACAAAACAATTAATTTAATTCACTTTTTTTAAGTGAATGGATTAAGAACCGTCAATTTCACCTTTTTAATTGAAAAGGGCTTATAGCAGTATTCGGGTCACTTTGTCATGCTAGATTTCTTTAGAAAAAGTAAGCTGAAAGATAAGAAGAATATTAGAAGGTCTAGCTTTTGGTTAATATGGTATGAAAATGGTGTTGTATTTAGAGTCAAGATTTTAGAGTATAGAAGACGATTGGTGAAGAAAGAAGTGTCTCTAATAAAAGTTTTGTTGTTGTAATTATTATTTTTTACGAGCTTTTTTTTTAAATGTATATTAACTACGTTAAATCGTATTTTAAGAAAAATAGGAAAATTAGGGGTAATTAATGTTTATTTTATGAACTTTTTTTATTGTCTTTTATTTACTTTTGGGTGTTGTGTTATCTTAACACTATCATTTTGTAGTTGTTTTCTGTATATTCCATTCTTAACATTGTAATTTTCTTCTAGTGCTTAAAAAAAAATAATACTTTTCTTCTGGGCGATATGTTTCCTTTTGAAATAACATTTCTCCTCGTTGTTACATCTATCTCAATATAAAATTAAGGGTTAAATATGTTTTTAGTTTTTAAACTATAAAACGAATTTGTTTTTAGTTTCTTTTTCAAAGTAAGCTACATTTTAGTCTTTCTCCTTAAAGAAACCATAATTTTTCGTCCTCCAAAACCAACAGCGTTAAAAAAGAGCTGAGTTGGCTAACAGTGGAGTGCCACGCCAATTTATTTTTCTGACACAGTTAATCTTCCCAATTTTTCTCCCTCCCCTGGCGAGGCTCCTACCGTCGACGAGAGCATGTTCAGGCGAACCAAGACGCTGCTTAACGATATCTCCGGCGAGGCGCGCAACGGCGAGATCATGGCGGTCCTCGGCGCCAGCGGTTCTGGAAAGTCAACACTGATCGACGCGCTGGCGAACCGAATCACCAAGCGAAGTTTAAAAGGCACGGTAGTGCTAAACGACGAAACACTGGAATCACGTCTTCTGAAGGTGATCTCTGCGTATGTGATGCAAGATGACCTACTCTTCCTTGTGCTCACTGTGGAAGAGACTTTGATGTTCGTAGCGAAATTCAGACTTTCGCACACGCTCTCTAAGTTGAAGAAAAACACCCGTGTCCAAGCTCTCATCGAGCAGCCAGGTCTTCGAAACGCTGCGAAAACAGTCATTGGCGACGAAGGTCACCGCGGAGAATCAGGTGGAGAGCGTTAGAGAGTTTCCATCGGCATCGACATTATCCACGACCCGATCCTGTTGTTCCTAGACGAGCCAACCTCGGGACTTGACTCCACCAGCGCGTTCTTGGTGGTGAAGGTTTTGTAGAGAATTGCACAAAGCAGAAGCATCGTGATCATGTCCATTCACCAATCGAGTTACCGAATCCTAGGGCTGCTGGACCACATGATCATCGTGATCAGCGTGATCATGTCCATTCACCGTCGCAGTTACTGGTTTTGCCCCCAATATGCAAATTAGGTTTTTTTCCCAAAGGTCTGTGTTTTATTTTTATTGTTTGTTTCTCTGAAATTGAATTTATGGGGTTTCTTTCAATCAGACTCGTGATCCAATTCCACAATTTGTCCCTTTAGTTTTGGTTAATTTTCATTGAGTTTCTTTTTCTGCTTGTGAATGGATGGAAAGTTGGTTCTTTTATTCCCAGAATAGAAGTTGTGCCATTAGAGGCAATAAATCTTGTGTTTTCAGCTTCTAAATCAGATCTCTGAACGAATGATGGACCCCACTTGCATCGTCATCACCATATCTTTCCAACTTATAAAAAACAACCTTATCTGTATCAATAGAAGTGTTTCAGGAAGCAACAATGGAAGCAATAGCCAAAATGGGGGCAACACAACAGTTAATGCTGGAGGAACAAACATGAAAAGCGACAATGAACTCTCTGAAAATAGTTGCAGTAGCAATGCTAGTAGAAGTAGAACTGTTGACGTTGGCGTGGTGGAGGAGGTTCGTGTTGGTGAAGATGACAAGGTGAAAAAAGAGTTGACGAGGGCGGAGGGCGGTGGACGGGGATGAAGATGCAAGGAAGGAGACAACGCCAGTGATGGAGGGAGAAAAAAAATGACGTGGCACTCCACGGTTAACCAGCTCAGCTTCTTTTTAACGTCGTTGGTTTTGGAGGACGAAAAATTATGGTTTCCTTAAGAAGAAGGACTAAAATGTAGCTTACTTTGAAAGAGGGACTAAAAACAAATTCGCTTGATAGTTTAGAGATTAAAAACATATTTAATCCTAAAATTAATTTGTTCATGATTCAAATGTTGTTTGTGTGTGACTAACTCACCTCAATCAATGTTATCTTAACTATTTTGACTATAATTATCTTAACTTAGTTATTTGATATCCTATTTGATTGACTACAATCATCTTAATATATTCTCTATATTTTGTGTACAGTGGGTAAGTCAAAGAAAATAATCACTACAATAAAATATTGATTTAATTGTGTATTTTTTTTAAAGAAACCTAAACTACGCAAAATTATTCTTAAACTTTTTTATTAAATAAAATATTTGTATTAATTTCAACTTAGCAAATATTAAGATATTTATTTATTTTTATAGTTATCTTTGTTTAAATTGTTGGTTTGATGAATATTAACTGCAAAAATATTAAAAACAAATAAAGTTAATAAAAAATATTTAAAATAAATTAAGTTAGTAACAAATTAGAGCCTAATTAATTAGTAATCAATTTAAATACTAATTTCTTTGTTAGTCAAAGCTTAGTATTTTAATGTTAGAATCTAATTCAAAAACTAATTATAATATAATAAATATTATTTTAAATACGAATAAATTTTAGTTATTTCTAAATTAGATTATTATTCTATTTTAGAAACATATAAAACTGATAAAATAAGATATTTTATAATAATATTCAAAATAGGAAATTCATAATTAAAAAATTCATAATCTAAAGATTGTTATTAGAGTTATTCCGAGATATAATAATAATAACAAGAGATATAAATATATAATTTAAAAGAAAACTATGGTATATCAAGAAAACTTAAGTTTTTTATTAAAATTCTAGAAACAAAGGAAATACAACTAATAAAGAAACGATAACAATAACATACTTTCTCGTATGCTTACACTACTTAAGGTGATTATGATAAAAGAAGAAAACAAATACAGGGAAACCAACACAAGAGAGGGTAAACTAATTTATAAAACAAATTAACATATGATAAGTAGATATATTTTCATAACAAAGTCATACAACTGGCAAAATAAAATCAAATATATAATTAAAGACTCTGTATACTCTTAATTATCCGAATACATGCCCTTGACATCGAAATTCACTAAAGGTGTGCCCTTATGCTGGTCTCCATGCTTTATAGAGTCATAGCCAAAGGGGTTATCACCCTACCACACAGATTAATCTCCTTTGCATCTAGGGCCAAACAAGCTCATTGACTAGGACGCCTTACAACTCTCCATATAACACATTCTACTCTTGAGTTTGAATGATTATTAAAGTAACATGATATCCCTTTACTGAATCTTATACATCAATGCATACACTAAAATTACCACAAAAAAGAATTTCTCCTTGAAATTCCTTTAACACCATCATCATCATACATGTTCACATTACAATTTCATCTCAATTAAATAACAACCAAAATGATAAACATATATAAGGTTCATTATAAATCTATCTCAAACCGCCAAAGAAGAAAACAAGGCCAACATTAAAAATGACACTCAATGATGACATTTTGCGCCAAACCTCTCGTAAGAAGTGGCGTTCAATGATATTTCTGGTGCTTAGTGTCATTCCTTGCAAAAAGGGGTACACAATGATAAGTGTGAAAAAGAGTTGTTTTTACACTTATAATTGATCTCAATCTTATAATTATTCATGTTATTACTCAGTGAAAAGTTGTAATAGGAAGTATATTGTTATGTAAATTATTGTAGGAAAGGGTGTATAATTTGGAGTTTGTCATCCAATTTTCGCAAAGCGAAAGCCAAAATTTGCACTACCAGAAAAAGGAAATTCGCATAGCGCACTAGTACTTGTGCGCTGAGCGAATAACATCAGTTAAAGTGCAACAGTTAAAGGAAATTTGCACAGCGCACACACACCTGTGCGCTGAGCGAATTAATGAAGTTAAATGACTTTAAAAGACGTGACAGAAAGGAGAAACCATCTTTTGACACACGAAAAAGCAAGAAAAATACTGAAGAACTCAAGAGACGATCAGGAGACCTTTGAAGACATCAAGACTTCACTTTCTTTAAGGAATTGCTGTAAAGAGTACGTTTGAGATGTCTAGGATATGCTAAATTTTCTGTTTATTGGAATTGGTTATATGACGACACATTAATGTAAATTTCCTGTGCAATATATGTTTCTGTTCTTGTTCTTTTCTTGACTTGCTTTTGATTATACAGAAGTATTATTCTGTTTAAAAGTTCTTTTATACTGGGAAGTATTTTTAGAACTAGAAACGTAAGAAAAGAAATTAAAAGTAACTAAGCTAGGAATAACTTCTGTGCTTTTGGTTATTCTCAACATCTGAATTTAATGCAAAATTATCTGATGAATTAATAATTCAATAGATAATTTTAGACCTTGTTTTAAGGAATTAAACCAAGATACTCTTATGTGAATGCTTGAACAGAGAATATATATGTCGTCTAGGATTTTACTATAATGTTAGTCAAAGACCAATTCCAGTGATCTTTTATCGTATTTTTCGATCTTAAATTTTTGTACGTTGTTAATTTCATGCTAATTTCCAATTTGAAATCTCAAATGTTATCAATAATTGATCTTGATAAATAATTTTAATTGAATAACATAACTCAAATTCCCTTGGGAGAACGATACTCTTAACTTAATTCACTGTATTACTTGAACGATTTGATATACTTGCCAAAAAGTTATCACACAACGACACTTCTTGGTGTTCAACGTCCTAGAGCTAAAATGCTCCAAAACTTGCAGTTCAAAGTTTCCATTCATTGGTGTTATGTTGTCACTAAGCGCCAAAGCATTTGTAAAACATGACGCTCAATAGTACGATTTGGCGCTCAACGATCTAAAGCTAAAATGGTCTTAGACATGCACAATGAGCCTGACACTCAACTGTAGTCTACTGCCACTTTGATATGATCATAGATGGGGCAACAATGAAGAGTTTTCAAAGTGGGGCAACAATGAAGAGTTTTCAAAGTGACAGCAAGCATAAAAAGAGTAGAATAGATTTCATAGGCTTGTATTTGCCTCTTTGTATCTTTTCTTTAGTTCTAGTTGAATATATGCTTATAAGCCTTTCTTTTCGTTTAAGCACAAGCAATGTGGGACTTTCCATGGCTTGGTCTTAAAAGAAAAGAAGAGAAAGAAGGCGTCTTAGCTTGTAGCGTAAGGTAGTATAGCTAACTTTTATGTTTTGAACTTTAGGAGATCTAGATGGCTTATAAACCCTTTTGGATGGAGAGAATTAAGTAATGTGGGACTCCAAGCACCAAGGAGAAGTGTTGCAACTGCTGGCCAGCCTTGAGACTTATAAGTCTCACATCTCTTAATTCCATTTTCCAAACTCACTCCAAGGGCTATATAAGAAGGCTAAGGGGTCTCCTTTGTAGCGACCTTACCTTGAATCAATTGAATTTTGAGTTGATTTGCACTTTTGCAATCTTCTTTGAGATAGTATTTTGTCTCCAAAGTTCCTATTTTGGGCAGACCTTATCTTGCTCAAACAAGTGACGGTCCTCCTTTGATGCTTATCTTGGAGCTTCCTTCAAGTGGCGCATCTTCAAATCATAAGTTTCCGCTTCCTTAATCTCTTTCATTTTTAATTTCTTTCCCATTCTCTTAAATGTCATTTAGTATATTCTCTCTAGGTATGCACTTCCCCATCACACTTAGTGATTTATCAGAAACCAGAAAAAGAATATTGTGATGGAAGGAATTTGACCTGTTCAATTGATTAATTTGATACTTTCCCCTACATGCTTTGGTTCAAAACATTTTTACATATAATGAGCCTGTACTAACACTCAATTGTTCAAATTTCAATTCTCTCATTCACACAGAAGCAAATTATAATCAATTACAACCATTCTAATATATAATTGTCATCCATTTCACACAATACCACATTAATTTTTACATACAAAACTAGTTTTTGTAGAAAAAGCCAATTTTATCTCCAATTCATTCTAGCAACACATGAAAATTACAACTAATAATTGCAACATAAAACAACATATAGAGACTATAAATTTAACCTTCCTTACTTGAATAAACTGCTCAAATAGCTAAACATTTATGAACTTACAAGATATTCAATTTATGCATAGAAACACCACAAAAATATTAGGACCTATCATAATGATCATTAGTCAATACATAGTTGTATAGAAGACTAGGACGATATATGCAAGCAAAAGAAAGTCAATCACATGTAAGAAAGATATATTTGGCCCAAGAAAAGAGCAAAAAAAAACATCCAAATAGAACTCGATGCGAAGATTATTTGTGGTGTCTCAAATCTTAATTAGATAAACGAAGAGTAAGAACTCGCATAAAGAAGTGAAAGAATTATAAAAAAGTAATTTTTAGAGAATTAATGTAATAAAACTCATTTATAAAACTTTTTATTTATATAAACTTATTTTATACTAAAATAACAAAGGATCATTATTTTTAAATCATTATTAATTGTAAAATATAATTTTCTACATTCTCACAATAATAACTAATTATTTTTATCTCTAAAATTAATTACTATTTAAATAGTTTTTTTTTTTTGTTAGTTGTGTGTATATGAACCTATACTATTCATCACTGCAATATAGTCCTAGCAAAATGCAGTATTCGTTAGACACATTCATACACACTGGTGTGCCTCCATGCATTTCTTACTGCTTTGAAAAAAATCAGAATATGCTATTGGGGTACACCATATTTTTACTCCTTACACCTCATTTTGTTCTCATATTTCGTGTTGTTCCTTTTATTTACACCTACAGATTCAACTTTCCTTTTCTACCCTTTGCACATCGCTTCCTTTCCCCCACTTCTATACACAATTGCATCCTTTGTCATGCTTATGGTCCGTGTTCATCCCACCATTCTCCTTGTTGTCCAGCTTAACATTTAGATATACATATTGGTATAATCTCCAAAGTTATAATCGGTTACGGACAGAAAACATCAAGATTATTAAAGCATATATATAAACACTAAGCAAAAAGATCATTATAGAGAAACATTGATACATAGTTTAAAGATTCATACGCAAACTACTGATTTACATAGGGATATGCATAACAATAACATATGCATGCAACGTACAGTGAAGGAGAGTGAATGAGCAGAAGTTCATGGTTTACGTTTGTCAATGCATTTAGTGAAAATCCAAACAAATAGCCGCAGACAAAGGACAAGTGTGACGAGTCCTAGAAGTGAAAACCAAATATAAATGACTTTATTAAACATGGTATCGGTGGTGTACCAGACGGGATAAGGGGTGACCATTTCTGCACCAATCATGTAGGTCACTGTGAGGCTGGTCATGGTGATGCAGGTGCCTATTGACAGAAGCCAGGTGAAAAATCTATGATTCAGAGGGAAGCCACTCACAAGCAAAAGGCACACAGCTAAGGATGAAACGAAGCATATAGTGTTCGACAAAAGGAATCTGATATAAACATCTGGGAAAACTACAGCTAGAACTGCTTCACCTGGGCATGGATCACCTTCTACCGTTGGTGTACATTTCACATGTCCAGTCTCTGTCGCTGGTCTAACACCACCTGGTGGATTAATAGCAGTTTGAAAGGTCATGGTTGTGATTATGGTTGCAGCCAAACTCAGATTCCCTCTCATGTCCTTCAGCCATTCATCCTTGTTCTTGTTTGCCAGCCAATTCCCCATATTTTCTATACATGTTTTCCACCATTTCTTCTCTTCTTTCAACTCTCTTTTATCCTCCATTGTAACGGATATACCTCTCATAATCACCTTATCAGTTCTGCACTTCATCAGCTAGGGTTAATATGTCTAAATCTGTTATGTTGTGCAATTAAATTTAATTACATGAATGTCTCATAATCATTTCAATATTTATCAGGTTTAATTATTCAGTTATTTTGCTTTAACTACTTTTCATGCCATGGATTAAAAACAAATAAAATAAAGGGTTTAAAAGAGTTTTGAGTAAGTTCAATCTCATTATGCCATGTGCAAGGAGAATCAAAGGATTGCACACACGAGTCTATTTCTATTACTTGTTTGAAATCTATGAATCTCAGTGATACATGAGAATTTTAAAATACTACTCCAAAAACACAACACAACAACGTGTATATTGTTTGATAGAAACGAATGAGTTTTCTCTGTTGTTTTTTGTGACAGACTGTTGTTTGGTCATTCTAGGTATAATGTTTTTGAGGTAATTGGTTTTTATACTTGAAAAGAGTGAGATCCCAGAATCCGTTAAAGACAGAATGATTCCTCCTCCTCCTTTTCTTTCTTTATTTTTTTCATATCTATATGTATTTGACAACCTCTCATGGTAATTTTAAGTGTTCTCTTACATAAAAAAAATATCCATAACAAGTGCACACACAAACACATATTAAAAGACATACCTTATCTTTCTTAGTATGAAAGCTGAAGATGCTATTAGTTTATTTCCTTTTGCAACGAAGCTCTGGCTCAAGTGAATGCTGCTGTTGAAGCCAGAAAAGGATACATTTATAGCTGCAAAACTTGTTCATAAGGCTAAGAAATAAGGGTATGGTGGGAATTTGCAAAATCAGTTTCGTGGATGTTTGAATCACTTCATTGAAAAGTGACTTTAGAATGCAAGTTGTTGTAGTACATCGTTCATCTAAACAATTATTTTTTTTATTTATTGAGAGTCTATTTGTATATTTTCATTATGAAATGAATAATTTATGATTATGATCAATTTTATCCTCAATTTTGTTCAAAACATATCCCATCATATTTGTCAAAACAAATGTACTAATTTTCCTTTTGTCAAAAGATTAGTCTGCATTGAAGATATGATTAGCGAGCAAACAAAGATTGTAGAAATTATTAGCATGCATGGGACAAATTTTTTAGATTCAAAAGCAATTAATAATGGATGCATCGCACCAAAAGCATGCCCGTAAGACCCACACAAAGAACAAAAGCCATAATTATTTAATAGTGGATTGTGCTTTTGAATAAAGATGGCCCCACAAAAAAAGTTATTTTTGTTTTACCAGTAATTAATATGTAAATTATTATTATTATTATTATCATTATTATAATAGATTTGTTCGGATACAACTTCCCTACAAACATTTATAATATAAAAGATAGCATTGGCTTATGAAATAAAATAAAACAAAATTGAGAGGATTTTATACAAAAAAGTAATTTATATTTATGGCGCATATTTAAGAAAAAATTTCTAAATTTTTACAAAATTTAATTTTAGCATGAAAATTTTTTACATTCTATATTTTCTTTCTTAAAATGTTTTTGAGAAAATATTTTTTATACAGGTTTTGTATTACTAATAATAAGTTTAATAATTCTTATAATTCTTAGGTTTAATAGTCTATTTTATCTTCAATTTTGTTAAATAATGTCAATTTAGTCTCTTATTTTAAAAGTTTATAAAATTAATTTTCACTTAATAAATTTTTGGTTAATATTCTCTCTTTCGTTAAATAACCAACGGGGTTAGCTTTTCCTTTCTCTCTTGTGCTCCTATGAATTCCTCAAACAACTTTTTTTATTTGTTAAATAAATTTTAAATTTAAAAATCAAAATGTATTATTCTCTCTCCCTCTGCTAATCACAACAACTTTTTGTGAGTTAAATCAATGAGCAAACTTCACATGACAGATATGATGACTTGAGTTCCAATATTTCATGGACACGTAACAACAAACAAATATGAAAAGAAAGAAAAACTAAAATCTCTAGCAGAGCATGGAGGGAAAAATCAAAGAGCATGAGGGAAAAATGAAAGCTTTTGACATTGTAGTAATGCATTTGTGTTGTATATAATATATAATTATCATTATCCATATAATAAACATGACTGGTATGTTTGTACCGGAACCAAAATAAAAAATAATTAATTATTGATTATACTCGATAAACGATGAAGAAAAAGTGGTTTTGAAACAGTAACTAAGGAAAGAAGAGAGACTTACACGAGCATCGAAGACAAAGTGATCGAAGCCCTTCCATTGGTCAATATCATAGGCTGTGAAGTGCTTGCAACACACAGTGATTGCCATTGGCCTGCTCACCTTGCAGTTTCCCTCTTCTTTACTCCAGCATTGGTAAGTTCTATAACATTTTTATTTTAAATTGTACTTTCTATATCAAAATTCATATACGTAATCATAAAAAATATAATCAATTGAAATTATTCAACTGAGAATTTGGTATTTATATAAGTTTCTTTGTATAACAATATTGCAGGTCATTTGTTTATACATTACAGGACATCTTGATTCAGTATTCTCAGAAGAACATCGTAAAGAAATTCTTCGCTACACATACATTCACCAGGTATATATATATATTTAATTTAAAATTGTGGATTAGTCTGATTATCTTTTCTGAAAATTAACTGGGAAACATTTGAAGAACGAAGATGGAGGTTGGGGACTGCACACAGAAAGTCACAGCACCATGTTTTGCACTGCACTTAATTATATATGTTTGCGAATTCTCGGAGAAGGACCTAATGCTTGTGCTAACGATATAAAGTGGATTCCCGATCATGGTGGTGTAATGCATATACCTTCATGGGGGAAATTCTGGCTCCACGTCATACATGTGCAAAAGTAAGATACTCAATTATTAATGTTTCTGAAAATTGAATTTTTGAACAAGGAAATTAGGGTTCTTGAAAACCAAATTAAAAATGGAATTTCTGAAAATTAAATTAGGATTCTTGAAATTGGAAACGAGATTTCTAATTGGGAATGAAATTTCTGGTTGTTACTATTTGAGATTTTTTATGTTTCTGACTTTCTCTATGCAGATTCACGAAGAACGCAAAGTTTTCATGACTAGATTTTTTATCGTTTTTATAAGAGTTTTGACAAGAGTTTCATTTCTATTTGTTTTTTTTCTTTTTTATTTATAGAAGATTGTGTTTATGTGTATGATTTATGTTTTTATTTTTGAAAGTCATGCTTACATGAAATATGTTTTTGTTTTTAATTTCCATTTTTAGATGTCATGTTTATCCCTATTGGAGGAAACAATTATAATGATTGATAAGGGGGAAAAATCAGTGTGTTTATGCAATTTATGCATATTAAATTTGGGTATGCCCAGAAGTTTAGTATAAATCAGTGTGTTTATCCTCTGGAGTCTTCGCATGGCATTGTCATGATATTTTCTTTTTCAATTTCCAACCTTTCACATCACACCCGTCCGAATATTAATGGTTAAAATTAAAAGTTATTTTTATTAGAAAAAAAATGAAATAAAGCTAAGATGAGATTTGATCGTCATCATTCATTCAAGACCGTTGTAAGAAAATCGTATAATATTGATTCGGTGGTAACGTTTAAATTAGCCTTTTTTATTTATTAATTTCGAAACAATAAATTATAACACCTACTTTATTTCAGAAAATAATTTAAATAAATTTTTTAATTGAAAATGATACGAGCCCTCGTGTAAATTGAATTTATGTTTATTTTTTATTGAATTTTTTGGCAAAAGATTCATTATTATATGTAAATTTAAAAAATAAAAGTCACGTGTGAGAGAGATCGAGAGAAGGTTATGTTAAAAGAGACTTATATATGGATGAATAGAAGAATGTTGGGAACGTTATTTAGAGCCAACAGCAAGTCCTAAATGCCAAAAAAGTTGGGTTGACCATGAAAGAGACGAGGTCAAAGTTAACAACTTTGTTAGGATAAGATAATATTATAATCTAACTTTGTTAGGATAAGATAAGATTAATCTGACATTATGAAAAAGTTAATAACTTTGGTATTTGTGGCGTCGATGTTGTGAGGGAAGATCAAAATAAATGTTGGCAAAGGTCTTTGATATCCTCTCACACACTAATTAATACAAAATTAATAGACATCATAACTAAACAAGTATTAACTTGTGACCTCATTCAATAAATACTAACTGAGAAAAAAATATTATTTTTCCTATGAATTAACATTAGTTTAAGTATGAATAAAAAATACCTTATTTTCTTTTAAAAGTATTTATGGAAAAACTAATCTTAATATACTTTTAACAAAACAATTAATTTAATTCACTTTTTTTAAGTGAATAGATTAAGAACCGTCAATTTCACCTTTTTAATTGAAAAGGGCTTATAGCAGTATTCGGGTCACTTTGTCATGCTAGATTTCTTTAGAAAAAGTAAGCTGAAAGATAAAAAGAATATTAGAAGGTCTTAGCTTTTGGTTAATATGGTATGAAAATGGTGTTGTATTTAGAGTCAAGATTTTAGAGTATAGAAGACGATTGGTGAAGAAGAAGTGTCTCTGATAAAAGTTTTGTTGTTGTAATTATTATTATTATTATTTTTTACTTTTTTAAAAGTATATAAAATTTTTGTAATGAATGAAAATGATGGGAGACCCGAATTAGAGGCTAATAAATGAAGGAGTAATCTTGGATAAGTGACACATTATTCTTAAGGGATTGAGCGCAAGATAAACACGTAAGAAGTTGATTAATTCAAAATTGCATGGGTTTGAGAATTGATAGACAGGCGTATAAAAATTCTATAACGGAACTCAGAAAAAAAAAAGGGAAAAAAAAATGTACCGTACAGTCCACCACACCGGTGTGTATTGTACAGTCTGTCGTGGTACCAATCACCATTCAGGTCATCCACTCAAACCGTCCTTTCAGGTTATCTTTCTAGGCCGCACTAGGTCATTTTTTCAAGTTCGTCCAACCAAGTCGTCCTCTCAGAACATTTTCTCTGGTTGTCCCAGACTGTCCTTCCAAGTCCATCCAACTAGGTCGTTCTCCCAGGGTTGTCTACCCAAGTCGTCCTCATAGAGTCGTCCACTCAGGCCATCATTCGAAGTCCTTCCAAGTCCATCCAACCAAGTTGTCCTTCCAGGTCGTTCTTCCAAGTCCATCCAAACAGGACATCCTCCCAAGATGTCCTCCCAGGTTGTGCCTAGTGGTATTGACTCATTAAACCCCCAATGCAGATTAAGACGTGATTGGGTCGTTATTGGGCCAGCGAAAAGTAAACACAACTAGTATAAATAAAGGTTTCAGGTATGACTTTAGGATCACGATACATAATATATGTATCACTTTGTGCCAACCGTTCAGTTACATTACTAACTTGAGCGTCAAAGTGTCTTTGACAGATATCCACCCACACGGATTGGAAGGAGGAGGGAGAACGAACAACGTAACTTAGAGGATGAAGGATCACTAGGGAACCCGTCCGGTCTACAAGACAACTTGGAGTGCTTTAAGTAAGGGACTTCAATTCTATACTCAAAATAGAAACTAATATTTTATATTTATTTCATATTATTCTTTTTTTTTAAATATAATTTTTTTTATTTTATTTTTATAATATGTATCAAAATAAAAGGTGAATATGTTTATCACTACTCGATCATTGTTCTTCTTTTGAAAGCATTTTATGGGTTTTTTCTCTGTTTACTGTATCATCATTTTCTGCTATAGGGAGCTCATATCGGTGTTGTTTAAATTTTCTATTTCTCTTCTATAAATCGAATTTAGACTTTCCTGTTTAAGCTTTAGTTTGTCTCATTTGTATGATTCATTTTGTTTTGTCATATGAACATGGAAGGCTAGAATCTTGCAAATTGCCTTAAACTAATGCTACTTTTTAGAGATGTTTTTATGATAAAATATTGAATCTATGATCAGCAATTTGGACATCTTAACATGGAAATTCCATTTTAAAAACTCGACCAGTAAAGTAACATCAATATGTTTTGGGTGTTTTGATGTTTGAAAAACAAAACCAAGCATGATACTTGAAACATGCAAATTCATTTCTTTATTCATATATATAATACTGCATAATGTTCTATAAGCTGGTGCAGTTTAGGTCTGATATCTCACTGTTTAGGTCTGCTAATCCGTTTGGTGAGAATCCAAGCAAACAGACGCAGGCAAAGAACAAGAGCAACGAGTCCTAACAACGCTATCCAAATATAGAAAACGTTTTGAAACATGGAGGTGGATTCTTCCCAAACAGGATCAGGGGTAACCATTTGAGCACCAAACATGTAGGTTAGAGCAAGACTACTGATGGTGATGCACATGCCTATTGACAAAAGCCAGCTGATAAATCTGTGGTCTAGAGGGAATCCACTCACCAGCAAGAGACAAACAGCCGAGGATGATATGAAACATGTTGTGTTCGAAATAAGGAAGTAGGTATAATTATCTGAATCTGTATAAGCCAGAACAGATTCTCCAGGACATGGATGTATCTTGTCGTCACAAACCACGTTTCCTCCACCATCTTTTGCCGGTCTAACGCCACCCGGTGGATTTAGAGCACTTTGAAAGGTCATTGTTGCGATTACCGTAGCCACCAAAAAAAGGTTACCCCTCAACTCCTTCGGCCATTTATCTTTATCCTTGTGTGTCAGCCAATTCACTACCTTTTTCACAGGCTTTCCCCACCATTTTCTCTCCTCCTTCTTCTCACCTTCAACGTTCACAGTAACTGATGGATCTTCCATGCCTTCACCTACTTCATGTTACAGCTGTAAGTTGCATGCACTTATTTATGCATATTACACGTGCAACTAAAGTCCTATAGAAAACAATAGAGTTATAAATACAGGCATGATATATTTGAAAGATTATAGAGTAGTTGCAACTTGATAGATTGTTTTTGAGTTCAGATACAGAAAAAATAGTCTTCTTTCATGACAGTTCAAATTTAGGATGATTCTTTTTTGTGCATAAAAAAATTAAGGTGACCCTAAAAAGGAAAGTAGTTGACACTTCAATTCTACAACTTTAAAGTTCTACATAAATTTCCAGAGTACACAAGATGAAAAGTAAAATAAAATATAGGATTCATTAATTAGGGATACAAAATCTGACATACCTTTGATAGTTTAGTATGGTAGCTCGCAAAGCAAGTGAAATACGGTGAAATGTGATTTTGAGGAAGTGAAACACACACACATATATATGCAAAATTTTAAAAATGTGATGTGGTGAAAATCCACTGCCAAGTTTGTCTTATGATGTCATTTGTTGACTAAAGAGTGATGTAATGATAAGTGTTACTTATATCCTGTATTTCATATATTATTTCCTCCAATAAAAAATATATATATATATATATTCTCACAACAGATTCAAACATATACTTTGAGAACTTTTTTTTTAAAATTAATAATAAAATATTGAATTAAATTATTCAATAAAAATTGGTTTTATTGAAAATAATTGTCAGCCTCCATATATTTATTGGAAAGTGACCCCTTTTTTAGATTGCCTAAACAATTGTTTTTTTTTATAAATATACAAATTATAATATAAAAATATACTATATATTTATTTATATGACAGGTGTGAAATTAATGTGAAGGGAGAGCTCAGTGAGTAAATTGTCCTGTATGACTTAATATTGATCTATTCTTGGGATGAACACATATTAAATTATTAAGTCTATCTGTACTTGATTTATTATTATTAAGACACTTAGTTATCATGATTCATGATTAATTATGACAATCAAGAAGATAATATAAATCGGGGAGATAGTATGTATTTAGACTAATAGATCTAAGTTCATTCAAGTAAAAAACTCATAAATTATAATTATAAATAATGTATTTTAGGAGATAAATTAATTAAATTTTTTATTAATTATACATTTATTGTTTGTTAACGTGAGAAACTGACTTGAATGTCAGAACCTTTCCTACCAGTACAATCTTTTTATTTTAAAGGAGGACAAACACTCCAAAAATTGAAGATTGAAAGCGTAAGAAAAATCTTGAACAAAATCTATAAATTATGCCTACAAAATGATTAATCCAAGTAATTAATCATTTGTAAAATTCCATTTGTAGAAGCATACGCATACCCATCTTAGGATCCACACAAAATGAAAACCACCATTAGTGGAGTTTAGTGCTGGAAGAATATGTGCTCCTTGAGGAGCATAAAGAATCTTTTATATAGCAAGAATCAACACAGATATGAAGTAATAAGGGTATTTTTTTGGTATTCCAATGCGCTACGTGATTGTCCTTCATTGTAATATGCAGTACAATAAAGTCGAATAAAGTTCATTCTCCACCATCTTCACAAATGCTCATGAATAATTAGTCCAATATATCACTAGAATAATACTCTTTTTCATTAACCAACTTGGAAGGTTTTGCAGCCATTAATTCCAACAAAATCAAAGCTTGAAAGGCTCCAGTTATAGGTACAAAATATTCGAAAGCATAAAATATATAGCTCCACGAAGCCATTTTTGAAACGAGATAAGAGGGTGAAAACAAAGTGGAGAATTCTAAATTCTAATAAAAATTGAAGCTGACATTTTTAACAATAATTTTCCTTTTTTTTTTCATAAATCTACTATAACAACTCTGTTTACAGTCTTGTTAAAAAAAAAAAAACAAGTTACTTTTCTTTTCATTTTTGGTAAACATGATGGCCAAAGGCAAAGTCATAAAAGTTCACAGAATTTTTTAGATTTGTTTTTCTTCTCGGGTTTTCCAACACACTGCATCAAATAATAATACTATTTAGATTAACTCTTGTCCGTGAGAGGAATCAAATACGATTTTTCCATAAAATGGATTGTTTTTACTGTATAAATTGTTTCAACCGTATATGACGTTGGAGTACTATAGGAGAATTGATCAAATTTATGAGTAAGTAATAAAAAGATTAAATCAACTATTGTTTTTCTTTAATCAAAGATAATACAAGTTTAAAATTAAAGCAAATATATTTGCTATAATTTGCATGTGAGTTAGTAGAAAAAAAAAAAGGTATTCATCTAATTCTAGCTGGAAGTAACAAGGAAAAAACGTTATTTAATTTAATTTTTTTTATTGAAATGAAAAAGAGATTAATGAGAAAAGTTGATATATAATATTGTATAAACGGTACTCTCTTCTTTAAAATAACGTATCAAAATTATTCTTTAAACCTTATGATATATACCAATCAAATTATATGATATATAAGTGTATTGTATTACTTTATGATGAAACAACCTATATAAGTTATTTTATAAATATATTATTATACAATCAAATTTCTTCTGTCTTATCAATTGTTTTGGTATAGAGTCGAGTCACCTAAGTCTTGCACAATTTCTTTCAGACGCCGTCCGGTCCACGTTCTCTCTGCTCTCTCCGTCCAATCAAGCTTTGTTCAATCTCTTGTGCACTGATCGGAGGTGTACCTGCTAAAGGTGCTCCGATGCCAAAGTCAATGATAGTCCAATCGGTAATTTAAGTGCTGTAATAAATGCGTAATTAATGAACCTCCCTACCTCTTACCTTTGACTTGTATTTATAGTTTTGCTCATGGGCTTTGGATTAACGAAGCCTTAATCGCGGCCCAACCACAGCCCAATCACCCTTAATCAGTGTTTTACCTTAATCATGTTTGGAAACACCTACCATGGCCGAACAACCTTATCGCTGCTCATGCACCGATCGTCTAGACTGTCCGGGCATCCCCGTACATCAATCAATCTTATTATAAATTTTATTACGCTTTTTAAGTTTTTTTCTTTATTCTAACAATCCCATTACACTTTCCTTTTCTTCATTTTCTGTCCTTTATTTTCTTTTTTTCCATGATCTATTAATTCATACATGTCTAATTAGTGGTGTCTGGACGGCAGTTATGTCTCCTCTTCTCACGGATTGTATACAACTCCATGCTCTTCTACTTCTGCATCCATGTCCATCACCACCGTGCCATCGTTTTCTGCTCATAGTCTGCCGCTTGGCAAGATCGATATTTCGCCTTTGAAGAACAAATTTTATCTGTCTACAAAGATGATATAGCTCTCGTGCTTAGAGTTTAAGTCTGTTGGACCCTGGCTAGGATGTGGGGGACGCCGCTGCCAAACTAGTGGTGGTGATGATTATAAGGATTTTAGTATATTTATTTGTTCTGAGATATTTTTTGTGATTTTTCAACGGTAACCCACCATCCATTCATATTTAATTCGAGTTATTCAAATTCGATTAATTTATAACAAGTTAAATCCATCCATATTTAATTCGAGTTATTCGAATTCGCACCAGTGCAGAAAATGCTTTTAATGTCGGTTATTTAGGGCTTTTAACGTCTGATCCCGCACCGACGTCTTATAAGGAGACGTCAATGTAGACATCGGATAATACAAGTGAGACGTCTATATAGACGTCGGATAGTACATGTCAGACGTCTATATAGACATCTGACTGTGGGCGGCCGACGTTTAATGTCCTGGATGAATTTTGGCTATGTAATTCATTAGACGTCTGCATGTGCACCGTTCAAAAACACAATGGAGGAAAATGGAGGAGTCCACCGTTCAAAATCGCAAGAATCGTCGGCAAAAAATGCTGAAAATCGCCGGCCAACGTCTAAAGAGTTTAGAAGTCGGGCCCCCTCCTAGCCGACGTCTAAAGAGTTTAAAATATAATTTTAGTGGACACATTTGGCGTCCGGGTTAGGAGAGACCGACGTCTAAATAAGACTTTAAACGTCGGTGTGGCGGAATCGGATGTCTAAATAGTAACTTTTGGAATTCTGACTACCTCATTGGCGTCCAGTGGTGGGCCCCGACGTTTAAATAGGTTTTAGACATTGGGTATCCTGAACCCGGACGTCTAAAACCAATTAAAATATTAATATTTTTATTCATTCGTCTATTTTTGGCATCCAATTGAAGGGCCCCGTGTAATATTCTTTAGACGTCGGCGACTCCCAGCCGACGTCTAAATAGTGATTTTAATTATAATGTCACCGATCATTTTTTACGTTAGATATTCGATGATCAGATGTCTAAAGGATGACGTTAAAAGGCTTTTCAATCGATTAATTTATAACAAGTTAAACGAACACAAATAAATTTTAAATGTTAAATTTTAACTGTGGTGGATTGGATTGGTATTCTTATATCTCAACTCAATAATACCCAATCGTGATCTGCCATACTTAATTAGGAGTGATAGCAAGATTGCAATGATTATGAGAGTTGCAAAAAGAGTTAATATGACCTGTTGAAGCTTGATCCAAAGAGTGACCTGTGAAAGATATATGTTGAATTTTACAACTTGGTATAACTTATTCGACTGGTTCGTTTATTATTTTTATGTTATCACAAATTTAATATTACATAAAAACATGATGAAACTTTACGGGCGATTCATTCAACTCTTAGTCAATTCAATCACAAATATTAAAATTGACATAAATATCTTCTCCACTTATTCATTTTCTTCACCACACGATCGATACCAAAACTTTTCCACACAATTTTACTTTACCATACGATATAAATAAAAACATTCATCAATCCATATGCTGCTGAAAAATTTACCATTCTACCAACAAAATATTAGAATGAATAAATGGTAAAATAACTTTAACATTATGTAAGATATCCATCAAAAAGATGATTTCAACTTTTTATTTTTTACAAATAAAAATCATGTTTGGTATATATAACTTTGTTTATATATATATATATATATATATATATATATATATATATATATATATATATATATATATATATATATATATATATATTTTATTAAAATTTGTATTTAATAAAACTTTTTTTGAAGTCATACCTAATAAATTGTAATTATTTTTCCCAAACATAATAACTTTAATAAAAAATATAAAATATGTATATTAAATATGACATTTATATTTGGTTTAAAATAAAAAGGTTGAATTACTTGTGAAAGACAACTTTAAAATTGAAGTGAACTTCTCTTAAATAACTTATCCACTTTTATACGTTTCGAACAATTTATCTATTTTATAAATATTTTCTCAACAAAATTATACTAGTGTGAAATTTTGGAATTTAAATTTTTAGTATATCTTTTTATTATGTTTTCAAATCAATATTTTAAAATATATTAAAAATCTTTGTAATATATCTACATAAGCTCAGTAAAATAAAAATCCGAATAAAATCTACCATCCATAAAAGTTATAATTTAACTCTCTACCAGATTCTCTCCATATCAATCCCTAAAATGAAACTTAGATATACAAAATGTTATCACAAGAAATTTAAACCCAGGTCAAACAGATCCTGTACTAGGTTTTGTGAATGTTTGAGACGTGGATTCTCAGTATACAGTGTTCTAGCGGCAACACAAGAAGCGGAAAAACTTCTTCAGAAACAAAAACGCAAGGCGACAGAAGAAACCCACACACACCAAAGCAGTAAATCCTCCCCAAAACCTTGCATAAATTGAGGTGGCGAGTTGAACTGCTTCACCGAGAGGATACAGAATCATCCAAATGCAAATCGCGTAGGCTCCTGCTGTGCAAACTAGTGAGATGAACATGAGAATGGTGAGGAACCACATGATAAGCTTGTTACGAAGGGAAACTACACAGATGAGTAATATGATTGTGCTGAGAGATGCCGTGAAAGATATGGTACATAACAGCATGAATATCTCAAATTTTCCCCTTTGCTTGTTGTTGCCAAAGGCTAAAACTGAAGTACCTGCTAGGCATATTTTACCAGGTTCACAACCTTGTTCTGCATCTGAGTCAGATTGCCAAACACCCCCTGGAGGGTTTATGGCAATTTGGAAACTCATTGTTGCAAGAACAGTGGCCACAATCATTAGAGACCCTCTTCTTTCTTCCATCCAATTATGCCCTTCACGCCTTCCATTTCGAGTCACCGTCATCGTTGGCAGTGCCATTCCATCCATGCCTCAAATCTTTTATCTTAAGATATTGTATCAGATGGGAATAAAAAGGAGCATGCATAATTTTTTTCTTCACCCTTCCATTAATAATATATTTGGAGCAAAGCCTGGTCATATGTTGGTTCAGAAAATATACTTTCTGTGAAATTTCCTGTGTGGAGAATTCTGGGTTTGGTTCTATGGACAGTTGCATTATTTTAGGCAATATGTAAAATTGCAGAAGGTATTAAATTGAAGAGGTGGAGGAAAATAGTGAGCATTTGAACCCGATAAACAACTAATTTAATGGAACGTTGATTCGCAATTAACTGGACCTTATATTAATCTAATAGTTGACAATAACAGGATTTTTGGTAGAAGGAACATTGAATTTGATGACTATTAAAAAAGGGTTTTCACTGGAGTTCATCGTTGAATTGGCTAAGTCCGCAGGAGTTAAAAACACCCGTTGCACTGTCGTGTTTGATACATTTCCTCGGAATAAGTCAGAACTACCGTAGAGCCCGTCTCCTCTGGTTGTCATTGTATACCGGATTAATGTATGGTGAGATATATTGACATTGATTTGACGTCTATTATAATGATAAAATATTTCTAAAAAAATGAATTTTGTATTTATAAAAGAAAAAAAGGAAAAAAAATAAAATAAAGGATAGTATCCAGTCAATATAAAAAATTTGTCTGTGAAACCGTTTCTTTGGTTTTAAAATAGTGTGTACAATATGACCACTTGGGCAATGTCACTTTACTGTTTGTGATTGATGGACTTTATCTCGTTCACTCAGTTACGTATCTTAAACCCGTTAATTTTATATAATAGAATGCCTCAAAATACAGCATCGATAAACTATTGAAAATTTAAAGAGAAATTGGAAATTCTACATTGGATTAAAAAAAGAAAAAAATCCATAATAAAATAAAAGAAAAGAAAAGAAACGAAAATTAAAGAAAGAAGAAGGAAACAAAGAGAGAAAAGAAAACTGAAAATTTGAATATTATTGAAAAGAACGAAAAAGATATATGTCTGTCTTGTATCAGACTCTATGTAAACTTGCATAAAACAAGAATAAAAATCAGAAAAATAGAAATGGAAAAATGAGGGTAACGACTATAAAGCCGAGTTGTTCTGTCCAGCAATGTCAAGTTATGCACCGAGATGTGTTGTTGGGCTGTGCTGTTGGGATGTGCCGAGCTGGGCCACGCTTATCAGCCCCTTTTAAGCTGGGCTTATATATTATGCTTGCTCAACTTGGAAGGAAGACTATGAAATGTGGTATGGCAGAGGTTTAGTAAAGATGTCGACAATTTAAAGGATAGTCAATATGAAAAGTAATTTGAGGAAGTCATTGGCAACTTTATCACGTATAATAATGTGACAATCTATCTGTTTAGTGTGTTCGTGAAAGACCGGGTTAAAAGTTATTTGAACAGTTGATTGATTGTCACACTGAAGATGGGTAGAAGTTTAAAATTTTATAATTAAGATATCCATGAAAAAGATGATTTCAACTTTTTATTTTTACAATATAATAAAAATGATGTTTGGTATATATAACTTTATTTTTTATATATATCATTTTTTATTAAAATTGTATTTAATAAAACTATTTTTTTTATTGAAGTCAAACCTAATAAATTGTAATTATTTTTCCCAAACATAATAACTTTAATATAAAAAAATATGTATATTGAATATGACTAATACTTGTGAATATTAAATATGACTTTTATATTTTTCATTATTAATATGTATATTAATAATGACTTTTATATTCGTTTTAAAATTGAAGTGAACTTCTCTTAAATAACTTATCCACTTTTATAAGTTTCCAATAATTGATCTATTTTATAATTTTTTTCTCAACAAAATTATACTAATACGAAAATTTGGAATTTAAATTTTTAGTATCATCTTTTTATTATGTTTTCAAATCAATATTTTAAAATATATTAAAAATCTTTGTAATATATCGACATATAATGTATTTGGAAGCTCAGCAAAAAAACAACACCAAAAAAATTCATTAAACTAAAAAATTATCCGAAAAAAAAAAATCTACCATCCATAAAATTACTAATTTAACTCTACTAGATTCCCTCCATATCAATCCCTAAAATGAAACTTAGATATACAAAATATTATCACAAGAAATTTAAACCGAGCTCAAACAGGTCCTGTACTAGGTTTTGTGAATGTTTGAAACGTGGATTGTACAGTATACAATCTTCTAGCGGAAACACTTCTTCAGAAACAAAAACGCAAGGCGACAGAAGAACCCCACACACAGCAAAACAGTAAACCCTCCCCAAAACCTTGCATAAATTGAGGTGGCAAGTTGAACTGCTTCACCGAGAGGATACAGAATCATCCAAATGCAAATCGCGTAGGCTCCTGCTGTGCAAACTAGTGAGATGAACATGAGAATGGTGAGGAACCACATGATAAGCTTGTTTCGAAGGGAAGCTACACAGATGAGTAATATGATTGTGCTGAGAGAAGCTGTGAAAGATATGGTACATAACAGCATGAATATCTCAAACTTTCCCCTTTGGTTGCTGTCGCCAAAGGCCAAAACTGAAGTACCTGCGTGACATGTTGTATTATGTTTACAACCTTCTTCTTCATGTGAGGTAGATTGCCAGACACCCCCTGGAGGGTTTATGGCAATTTGGAAACTCATTGTTGCAAGAACTGTGGCCACAATCATTAGAGATCCTCTTCTCTCTTCCATCCAATTATGCCTTCCTTTTCGAGTCACCATGCTCGTTGGTAGTGACACTCCATCCATTCTTCAAATATCTTATCTTAAAAGATTTTATCAGATGGGATAAAAAGGAGCCTCCATTTTTTTTCCTTCACACTTCCATATATACTTGGAGCAAAGCCTGGTCATAGGTTGAGAAAATATACTTTCTGCGAAATTTCCTGTGTGTGGAGAATTCTGGGTTAGGTTCTACGTGATTGGAGAGTTTCGTTTTTTAATGTAAAATTGCAGACTCAAGAGGCGGAGGAAAATAGTGAGCATGTCAACCACATAAATAAGTAATTTAATGGAGATGCAATTAACTGGACAGTATATTAAGAGAAGTATTATTGTTGGCACCCTTGGGTTTTTCTACTTACATAAACACGATGATAGGATAATTAATTTGTGGTAAAAGGAACATGACTATTAAAACAGGTTTTAATTGGAGTTCCTCGTTGACTTGGTTAAGCCGCCAAGCATTGAAAACAACTTTGCACTGTCGTGTTTAATACCTTTCCTCACAATAAGTCAGAACTTGCACTGTCGTCTTCTTTCACTGTCGTTAAATATCATTTCTTAGGTTTTAAAATATGACCACTTGGACAACACAGACATGCAATGTCACCTTCACTGTTTGTTATAGATGGTTAGATATTTCAAATACGTTAACTTTATATACATAACAGGGTGCTTCACGGATAATGACCATTTGATTAAAAGAGATCAAACAATGTTAACTCATAAAACTAAGATGACTATTATATAAATAAAAAAATTATAAATTTATTGTTTTAAATTTTTAGACTCTGATCTCTTATATAAATTTATTTATGTCTCATCAATATCAAATTTTTTCTAGTGTTTTTCCTTTCTAAAAATGTAATTGTAATATAAAATGTTTGAGATTTTCTGAGTAAAAGCTACTTTTATTGATAGAAAAAAATTCAAACTGCACAAATCATAAAAGTAGGAATATATGGGATACGATTCCATGTTTAACAACTTTCTAAAAAATTTGAAACTGACTAAGATGTTTGAAACAGTCAAACATCTTTTAAAAAATAAAACAGAAATTAAATGAAAGAGTAAATTGTTGTAACTGCTGCAACTGAAGTATAACTTTAACACTCCTCCTTACTTTGGTTGTTGCAAAATTCAAGCTTTTCTTTTTGGTAAATATATCAGCAAGTTGCAATTCAGATTTGCAATATGTCAAGCTAATTGTACCTTCTTTTTGCACTTCTCTCAGAAAGAATAATTTGATATTGAAATGTTTGGTTTTTCCTTGAAAAACAAGATTTCTTGAAATAGAAATAGCAGCTTGATTGTCAACAAATATTTTAGCGCATTTTTCTTGCTTCATATTTAAATCGACTAGAATCTTTCTTAACCACAAGGCTTGATTTACAGCAGCGTTGGCTGCAGTAAATTCAACTTCTGCAGTAGATTGTGCTACAGTGTTTTGTTTTTTACAGCACCATGAGAACACACATGATCCAAACAAGAAACAGTAGCCTGAAGTGCTTTTCAGGTCATCCAGTGAGCCTCCCCAGTCATTATCAGAATATCCTTGCAGTGTATCATCCTGACTTGCAAAAAATTTGATTCCAAAATTTAATGTTCCTTTCACATACCTCAGAACTCTTTTTGCAGCAATAAGATGTGTTTCAGTTGCACAATTTGTAAATCTAGATAATAGACTTACAGAATGTAAGATATTAGGTCTAGTAGTTGTTAAGTACATTAAGCAACCAACTAGACTTCTATAAAAAGTTTCATCAACTGGTTCAGCTTCATCCTTTTTGCTCAACTTTTCCTTCTGGCACATTAGAGTAACTACGCTCTTGCATTCATCCATTTTAAACTTTTTTAGAATTTCTTTAATATACTTCTTTTGACAGATGAATACTTCTCCATTTTTATGATTTATTTCCATTCCTAGAAAATAAGTCATTTCCCCAAAATCTATCATCTCAAAAATTTGCTTCATATCTTCTTTGAATTTTCTCACGAGTTCTTCATTGCTTCCTGTAACCAGCAAATCATCCACATATAATGAGATAAATATGAAATGTATTTCATCACCTTTAATGTAGAGAGTAGCTTCATTAAGACTTCTCTTGAATCCCAATTTCATCAAGTACTCATCAATTTTGCTGTACCATGCTCTAGGGGCCTATTATAGGCCATATAAAGCCTTTTTAAGCAAATACACATCATCTTCTTCCCCTTTCACAGTGAAACCTTCGGGTTGTTCAACATAAATCTCCTCTTCCAATAAACCATTTAAGAATGCTGACTTAACATCAAGTTGGTAAACTTTCCAACCCTTTTGTACCGCTATTGCAAGCTTAAGTCTGATTGTGTCTAATCTGGCAACAGGAGTAAAAGTGTCAGAAAAATCAACACCAAAAATTTGAGCATACCCTTTTACAACAAGTCTCGCTTTATGCTTGTTGATTGAGCCATCAGGATTCAATTTTGTTCTAAATACCCACTTCACACCAATCACTTTTCTATTTGTGGGTCTTCTCACCAACTTCCACGTTTCATTTTTTTCAATCATTAAGAGTTCTTCTTTCATTGCTGCAATCCATTTGGAGTCTTTTTCTGCTTCCCTAAAATCTGTTGGTTCAAGTACAGCCACATTACATCTTTGGTAAATATCAGAAATTGATCTCATACCTCTAATTGGAATGTCATCAATCAGATCATTTGTATTAAGTTGAGATTTTGAAACTTGATCATGAAATTCAGCTACTTGTTCTTCATCCCACTCGTCATTTTCCATGAAATGAACATCTCTGCTTATTAAAATTTTCCTAGTGTTTGGTTGGAAAATTCTATAAGCTTTAGAGTTTGAGCTATACTTGACAAAAATCCCTGCTTCTACTTTTTTGTCTAACTTATCTCGTTTTATCTGTGGAATATAAACAAAACACAAGCAACCAAATACTTTGAGATTTTTCAGAGAGGTTTAAAACCATACCAGGCTTCATATGGAGTTTTCTTTATGACAGCTTTTGTGGGAAGCCTGTTAAGAAGGAAAACTGCAGTGTGTGCAGCTTCAGCCCAATATATGCATTGATCGAGCCTGTGAGTTTTCTCAAACATTTCCATCGAGCCTGTGAGTTGGTGTTCGATTCCCGCTTCTTCACAAAAAGAATTAAATTGATTTGAAGTGTACTCATTGCCGTTGTCAGATCTCAATGCTTGGATTTTATAACTATTTTGTGTTTCAATCCATTGCTTGAATTTTTAAAATATACTAGCAACTTCTGACTTGTATTTAAGAAAATATATCCAACAATTCTGGAGTAGTCATCTATAAAAATAAAAAAAATACCTGCTGCCATTTAGAGATGGAGTGTTGTGAGGTCCTGCCACATCTGTGTGTATCAATTGTAACTTTTCTGTAGCTCTCCAAGTTGACTGTTTGAATGGAAGTCTTGATTTCTTTCCTTGTTGATAAGTTCTACAGTCTGGAATTTCATATTCAAGACAAGGGAGATCTTGAACCAATTTCGTTCTTTGCAGATTCACAACTACTGGATGATTGAAGTGTCCAAGCCGCTTGTGCCAAACTTCAGTGTGGACATTTGTTGCAGAGAATGTTGTTTGCTCCTCCTTCATTGGATCAAGCGCAAAGCTTTTTCCTTTCATTTGTACATTGAATACCTCATTGTTATTTGTATCTTTGATCAAACACTCATCACTTTCAAAAATGACTTTGAAACCTTTTTGAATCAACTGTCCAACACTCAACAAATTTTGACTGATGTTAGGTACAAATAACACATCTTTGATAAGTTTTGTACCTGAAACACTTTTTCAATTGCTATTGTGCCTGCAACGCATTCAACAATTCTGCCAAACTAATATTGGACAGATTTATGGAGTTTTCCAGGGAAGTAATGGTAGCTTCAAACCTTTCAGGAATAGTTACAAGAATTTTTTTTACTAATTTGGAATCAGAAAATTCAGAACCAAGTAATCTTACTTTGTTTGCGATTTTGAGTAATTTGTCAAAGTACTCCTTCACTGTCTCAGATTCATCCATCTTCTGGAATTCAAACTCCCTAATAAGATTTAGAATTTTCATTCCTTTAATCCTTTCATCGCCTTCATACTCCTTTTTTAAGAAATTCCAGACTTCAAAAGCTGATTTTATCGTCATGATTCTGAGAAAGATTTCAGGAGAGACAACAACAAATAATGAAGCTCGTGCCTTTGATTTTCTTGATTTTCTCTCCTTGTGAGTTTTGATCTGTGCCACAAGTTTCCCAGAGATCATTTGCCTCAAGATGAGCCTCCATCCTTGCTGCCCAGACATGATAGCCTTCACCGTAAAAAACGGGTGGTGCTAGTGCCGTGTATGGTGTTTCTAAATCCATAGAGATTAAAAATGATTTCCCACAGGTCCCTCAAGAAGAGAGTTCCGATACCAATTTGTTGGAGATTTTCTGAGTAAAGGCTACTTCTTTTATTGAATTGATGAACACTTTAAATACAAAAAAAAAATCAAACTGCACAAAGCATAAAAGTAGGAATACATGGAACTCGATTCCATGTTTAACAATTTCCTAAAAAATTTGAAACTAACTAAGATGCTTGAAACAGACTAAGATGTTTGAAACAGTCAAACATCTTTTAAAAAATAAAACAGAAATTAAATGAAAGAGTAAATTGTTGTAACTGCTGCTGCAACTGAAGTATAACTTTAACATAAAAAAATAGGTTCATCGTAATGATAAAAAAATGACCACTTCTAAAATATTCTAAAATATTTACTTACAAGGAAAGGTATTTCAATATGTATTTCAATATTGAATCATTATTGAGGGAAACAGTAATTACGAGGAGATCAAGTCGTCCCTGTAAGAACAAATAGTCTCAACATTTAGCATAATTCCAAATAAAGTAAAATATTTAATCCCTTTTTTTCCTCTTAATTTGTCACTTTCTCAATTTGATCACTTATTTCTGTTAAATTCTAAACCCGGATGCAGCTTGACATCCAGTCTCCTCAACCTTTGCACAACCTGGACGTAATCCGGTCTCCAGCTTTGCAACTTCGCGTTTGGACTTCTTGCCATCATCAAAATTCCTATTTCTTCATCCGCTTATTCAATAAGGAGATTTGTCTCCTCCTTATCTCATCCGGACATTATTTTTCTACTTGATCAACCTTACCATAACAATAACATTTGACTTATCTACACTCATTTCCATATTGATTGTGTTTGTCACACTTAAAACATTCAACGTCAGAATTACTTGACTGACTCCTCAATCTCTCATCTGTCCATAACCTTGCTAATTTTACAGCTCAATTTACTCCTTGCCATCTTTAAGATCAACTCGGCCATTACGTCCTCGCCCTCAGCCTCTTCCACCAAGACCACCTCGGCCTTGAATATTTTGAACACCTCTTTTTAGGTCAAACTTGACCTGAAGTGCTTGATCAAGTGGCTCAAACATCGTCCCCTTTGTTACTCGTGTGCCTCAAAGGACCCGGCAAACTCTTCAACCAAAAACGTTGTCAAATCTTTGGATTCCTCAATGACACATGTTATACTCTCAAAATCCTTAGTGAAGGACCTTAAGATATTCTCCACAATCCGGTTAAGAGGTAACTCCTCTCCATTTTTGCCAAGTTGATTTGCTACTCCCTCCACCCGAGATATATACTCGATCATTTATTCTTTTTCCTCCATTCTCAAGCTTTCAAACTCGCCTCTAAGATTTTGAAGTTTGACTTGTCGGACATGATTATTGTCTTTGTATTCTTTTTCTAGAATATGCCATGCTTCTCTTAAAGATTTAGCGTTCATTATCTTCTAAAAGCTTGATTCGTCAACAACTTGGTACAATATGTACAAACCTAATTGATCCTTCACATGTGATGTTCTCAACACAACACCGTCTACTCTTCGTATCCATTGCCAACAACATTCCACACCTCTTGTGATCCAAGAAGGACTCTCATCTACACACTCCAATTATCAAAGTTGACTTTCTTTGTTAAGTGAGGCAAAAATACATTGTTTGCTAAGTTGACCACTTTTCACTCATTCTTTCTCAAAAACTCTCTTTTTAACTCAAATACTCACACTCACTCAGACCTAGTATCAATTTGTTAGGAAATATGACACTCACTAGTTATTTTTTAATATATTTATGGTGTCTATTCATTTCCCATAAACCTTTACATTTAAAGGTAAACACATTTGATTTTTTATTTCCAAGTCATAATATTCTCAATTATTATAAAAACACAACCCTATAATGACCATAAATAGAAAAACATTACAGAATAATTTTATGACTCTTACTCTTCTATAACATTAAACACTATAACTCACAATAACTCCTAAATTTAAATTTAAGTTTATTCCTATAAGTACACTAAAAGTACTAAGCACTGCCCGAAGTCCTCCTGTATTACCTGTAAGAGCCGCACGTTCTCAGTGGAAGGGGGGGGCGACAGTCATCATATTTAGAAGCACCAGCCGCCCCAATATCAGAAGTGGGTTTCTTTTTTTTATTGCTAATGGGAAGCAGCACTCAGAGGGTCTCTTTCTTTCAACCTGCACCGTCCAAGAGCAACAAGGGAGCTGAGGCATGGCTTTAAAACTGCAGAGAAGAGAAAATAGAGTTTTAGGCTACAAAATCTGAAAGGAGAGGTTGAGAGCTCTGGTTTTGCAAGGAGACCGTGGGAGGGAGATTCAAAGCTTTTGCTAAGGAAGTCTTCAAGAGGTAAGGGGAGCTAGATCCTTTTCTTTGGATTGTATGAACCATGTATGTGTGTACTGAGATTTATGATATAGTGTTGTTGATGAACAAATTTCGTACTTAGAATGACTTTTTTATGCATGAATCTGTATGCCTGGTAGTAAAATTATGTTGTTGAAGAAAATCTGGGTAGAAGGGGATGAAAATTGGGATTTTTCTGGGTTTCTGGAAAAACCTGCAAATCTGCATAATTCTGCAGATTTACGCGTGCGTCCAGATTGTTGGAGTGAAAATGGGACGTTCGTCCCATTATTAAGAGCGTTCGGTTTTGTGTTCAGCATTGGCGTTCGTCCTTCTATCATAGTATAGCGCTCGTCCTTCAATCTAAGAATAGCGTTCGGTCTTTTGAAATAGTTATATTAAACGTTCGGTTTTGTATGTGTTAGCGCTCGTCCAAACAGTATTCCACCTGTAATCTGCCACTTTAACGTTCGGTTTTGATGTAAAAGTAATGGTGAGCGATCGGTCTCTTAGTATTGGCTGTATGTGCGTTCGTCCAAAACACTGTTTACATATTGAGTTTCTTTATCTATGTACGTTCATTCTGACTGAATGAACGTTCGTCCAAACAGTATTTATATGTTCGGTTTGCCTATATACGTTCGGTTATTTGATCTGTGTAGCGTTCGTCTAAACAGTATTGGCAGTAATCTAATAGTGTTCGTCTTAGTGAGCGTTCGGCCAAACAGGGTTTATGCTCTATTGTACGTTCGTTCCCAGCGAGCGTTCGTTCTAGTGAACGTTCGTTCCAGTTGAGCGTTCGTCTTTAACTTCAACTTGTGCGTTCGGCCTTAAGTTTCAGTAAGCGAGCGTTCGTCCTTAATCTGTGCGTTCGTCCGCGTTCGTCAGCGTTCGTCCCGACTTCGAGCGTTCGTCCAGACTGCTCAGCAGTAGGCGTTCGTCCAGAATGTGCCCGTTAGCGTTCGGCCTTAAATTCAGTGTTGAGCGTTCGGCCTTTGAGCGAGTGTGAGCGAGCGTTCGTCCTTTGATCAATTTTTAGCGTTCGTCCTCGATTTCCCAGTGAGCGTTCGTCCTGAGCGTTCGCGTTCGTCCAAATAGTATTTTACAAATATGTTGAATTTTAATTTCCTTTGCTTTTGGATTGAATTATGTGTACCAATGTTTGGAATATTATTTATGACATGAATTATGTGAATATATGATCAAAAGTGAATGATGAACTATATATGAGATGAAATGAAAGTATGAATGATTAAATGAGCATTCCACGGAGGAACGACTCAGAATTTGATTATTGAGATTTGTAAAGTATGAATGTGGGAAGCTTAGCCGGTTGTTCATCCTGATGTTCCGTGAGTACTCGTCCTCACGTAGAGGGGGGTACGTCATGTGTGGGAACGGCAGGAGGTCCTAGTCCTAGGGATTATCTGGACAGATAGGACTAATCTCGGGTGGCAGCTGATGAGAGTTCCAGTTACTACATCACCCGGGTGCACGAACACCGAAGCTACACAGAATTCATACAAGTCCGGACGAGTCTGTCTATGAAGTAACGAGTCGGTCTATAAAGTAACAAGTCTGTAGATGTCAATTTACCATGTTTGAATGACTTTTGCATGCTGTATGAGTGGGTGGAATTATGGTTTAATGAATATGCTCTAATTGTTCTTTTATACAAATCTAAGTATCATAACATTGAATTTAATTGTTCTATCTGTATAACATGTTTTTATATCTAGCTCACCCTTGCATTGTTCTTGTTATGTGCTGTTTGGGTATGTTCCTTTGGCAATGATCATCTATTGGGATGGGAGCAGACGTTGCCAAAGAGATTCCCTTGGAGCAAGAGCTGGAGGTTGCTGATATTACGGAGTAGTCTTCTTAGAATTTCCTGATTGAACACTTGTAGTGTTTAATCCTTTCAACTGTTTAAGTTTGAATTTCCGTTTTCTTTTATTTCTGGATGACTGTAATTTCACATTTTATTACACGTCATACTCCGACTGTTCTCTATATTTGGATGTTAACGTCTTTAATATATAATATTGGCTATTATATATATGGGATGTTACATTACCTAACCAGAAACTTAAGATACAGAATTATTACCATATAAATTTAAACCCAGCTCAAACAGATTCTGTACTAGGATTTTGTGAATGTTTGAGACGTGGATTTTACAGTATACAGTGTTCTAGCGGCAACACAAGAAGCGGAAAAACTTCTTCAGAATCAAAAACGCAAGGCGACAGAAGAACCCCACACACAGCAAAACAGTAAACCCTCCCCAAAACCATGCATAAATTAAGGTGAGGAGTTGAACTGTTTCACCAAGAGGATCCAATATCATCAAAATGCAAATTGCATAGGCTCCTGCTGTACAAACTAGTGAGATGAACATGAGAATGGTGAGGAACCACATGATAAGCTTGTTTCGAAGGGAAACTACACAGATGAGTAATATGATTGTGCTGAGAGATGCCGTGAAAGATATGGTACATAACAGCATGAATATCACAAATTTTCGCCTTTGGTTGCTTTCGCCAAAGGCCAAAACTGAAGTACCTGCGTGACATGTTGTATTATGTTCACAACCTTGTTCTTCATGAGAGGTAGATTGCCAGACACCCCCTGGAGGGTTTATGGCAATTTGGAAACTCATTGTTGCAAGAACAGTGGCCACAATCATTAGAGACCCTCTTCTCTCTTCCATCCAATTATGTCTTCCTTTTCCAGTCACCATGCTCGTTGGTAGTGACACTCCATCCATTCTTCAAATATTTTATCTAAGAAGATTTTATCAGATAGGATAAAAAGGAGCATCCATTTTTTTTTCCTTCACACTTCCATATATACTTGGAGAAATATAATTTCTGCGAAAATTCCTGGAACTATCTAAGAGCGCGTCTTCTTTGACTTTCATTTTAATATCTTTTATTAAGTTTTGAAATATGACCACTTGGGCAAGACAGACATGCAGTGTCACCTTTCACTGTTTGTGATTCATGGACTCTCGTTCACCAGGTTAGATATTTTAAATACTTTAACTTTATATAACAGGGTGCTTGACGGATAATGACCATTTGATTAAAAGAGATCAAACAATGTTAACTCATAATACTGTGTTGAAAAACTACATATTGGAAATTTGAGGAAAGTTGAAAGATTTAGATTTCATAAAAATAAGATGAATATTATATAAATAAAAAATTAATTTTTTATTGTTTTAAGTTTTTAGACTGAGAGTCATATTTTGATCTCTCATATAAATTTATTTATGTCTCGTTAATATCAAATTTTTCGAGTATATTTTTTGAAAAATTTAATAGTAATATAAAAATGAGTTTCATCGTAAAGATAAAAAAAATGACCACTTCTAAAATATTTAGTTAGAAGGAAAGGTATTTCAAAATTGAATCATTATTGATGGAAACAGTAATTTCGAGGAGATCAAGTCGTTCCTGTAAGAACAAATAGTGTCAACATCTAGCATAATTCAAAATAAAGTAAAATATTTAATCACCTTTTTTCCCTCTCAATTTGTCACTTTCTTTTTCAATCTGATCGCGTATTTTGTTAAGGAACATTAACAATTTTTATTTTTAATAATTTTTTGATAATAAATTATTGTTATTATTTTATTATTTTGTATATTTAAAACATAACAATCACAAGTTAATATTATTAAAAAAAAACATTTTTCTTTTGTTAAATTCTAAACAGTATACATTAACATTTCTATGACAATTTTAAATAGCTATTGTATTAGAAATAGTTTTCAATAATAATAATCACTGATTTTCCTTTTTTTCACTATGCTGATAATTTATCTATGCTTATACATAAACACACCCATATATATATATATATATATATATATATATATATATATATATATCGATTATATAACTTTTCGAAACCATTTTTAGTGTATGCAGTTTTATCCTTATTATGAAAATGTTGCCACAACTATTATTTTATTGTGGTAAATGTTGCAGTTACATAATAAAAATCAGCATACAGAATTATTGAGATTATTGTAGCCACCAAAATCAGCATCTCCCTCATGTCCTTCAACCAAATTTGATAAGAAAAATGGTTTTGTAGAACCACTTGTAGGAGGAATCGTGGAAGGGGAAAACAAAAGGATTTGGGTGGGAGAGAAAAGAAGAAATTGTGTACAGAATAACAACAAGGAGCATTATGTTTCTGGCAATTTGGAAACTCATTGTTGCAATTGTGGGGTAAACTTATGAGTAGTTGGAAGTTGTTATATTAATTATAATTAATATATGTAGTTGAAGGACCATATGAAACAATCTATAAATAGTTCATATACTAGTCAATGGAATAGGAATAACTGTGGCCACCACCAGTAGAGACCGTCTGCGAAATTTCCTGTGTAGAGAATTCTGGGTTTGGTTCTACGTGATTGGAGAGTTGCGTTTTGTTACGTAAAATTGCAGAAGGTATTAAATTGAAGAGCATGTGAACCAGATAAACAACTAATTTAATCGAATGTTGTAGTGGATATGCTAATTGAGGATTAGCATTATTAATCTAATAGTTGACAATAACGAAGGATTGTTTTCTAGACTTGAACAAGTTAAAATTGTTCAAATTATTCCGAGTTCTATAAACACGGTGATAGGATGATTAATTTTTGGTAGAAGGAACATTGAATTTGATGAATATTAGAAAAGGGTTTTCATTGGAGTTCATGATTGAATTGCCTAAGCCGGCAAGAGTTAAAAACAACCTTTGCACTGTCGTGTGTAGTAGCTTTCCTCAGAATAAGTCAGAGCTACCAAGACCCTGTAGATAACCATACTAAACCTATTTCATTCAATTTTTGAGATTGCTAAATCAAACAACAGTCTTGACAGAAAAAAAGGACGTCGCGTTTGAAAGAAAACAGCAGTTACGAAGAGATCAACTCGTACCTCTACCAACAAATAGTGTCAACATTTAGCATAATTACAAATAAAGTAAAATACTGAATCACATTTTGTTACTCTCAATTTGTCACTTTCTTAGAACTTTATCTTTCGTCGTATTTCTGTTAAATTCTAAACAATATATATTAACAATGTATGACAATGTTAAATAGCTATTGAATGTATATATTTAGAAATAGTCGCTTTCAATAATGATAATTACTAAGCTTCCTTTATTTCATTATGCTATTATCTCTCTCTTGCCGATTATATCGTTTTTCGAAACCATTTTTAGAGTATACAGTTTTATCAGCCTTGTTATGAAAATGTTGCCACAACTATAATGTTATTGTGGTAAACGTTGCAGTAACTATTTTTTTACATAATAAAAATATGAATAATTAATCAACTATTGTTGTACCTGTCTTTGTACCAGTGCATGAAAAACTAGAGAAAGAGCAATGAAAATCATGAAGATCAATCCAGCAGGGAAGGGTTAGTAGTATAAATTATGGTCATTTGGTTTTGAATGTCTCGGAGCATGTGAATGACTGTATTTGACCCTTCGATGCTGAAGATAAAGAAGATCAAGGCATCATCATTGCAGATGACAATGATCCGCTAGTGGTATCTTCGACTCCGGCAATGCATTATCTCAACCCTCCAAATCCTGCAAAGTTTCTTTACATCAACAAAAAGGAAGCTCCTGTTTTGAGAGTGGAAAGAGGGGTGTCAGTCAAGTTTTCCATCCAAGCTGGGCATGATGTTGCTCTTTATATTACTTCAGATCCGCTTGGTGGAAATGCAGCAACCAAGGAATACAACACAAGTGGTGTTTCTAAAAATAGAAATCAAACCTGACAAAATTTTAAATAGGAAGCCAACAATGGAATCTTTTGTGCCCCTGAGTGAGTAGAAATAGTTTTCGAGAAGAGAGAGAAATAGGGGGTAGAGTGACTGAGAGATAGATGGATAAGTGGTTCCACCTATATAATCTAGCTTCTTCTAATGTTTTTTCCTTGCATATAATATATATTATTATTTATGAATAATAATAGTAATAATAGCTTTTTAAAAGTGAGGAACAATATGCAGAGTCTACGATGCAGAAGTGGAGAGGAAAGAGAAAATAAATTAAAAAGTTTGTGTATATTTAGCGAAAAGGACACGTTGACATAAAATTGAGAATCAATTTAACTTTTAAAAGGAGAGACACAATTGCGAAAATTTAACAAAACTAGATTATTAAACCTAATAATTACTAAGCTTCCTTTTTTTTTTTACTATGTGCTTATACATAAACACACCCATATATATATATATATATATATATATATATATATATATATATATATATATATATATATATATATATATATATATATATATGGTTTAAATTCTCATTTAGTTCTCATATTTGTGTGTCAATTTCAAGTGGGTCATTGTTTTTTTTTTTCGATTTCAATCGAGTTCATAAACTTGTTAAAATGAGTCAATTAAGCTATCATCGTTAATTTATCAGTAACGCCGTTTGCTTATGATGACGTGGTACACAGAAAATTAACTAAGTTATAATGATTTAAATATGTGGATAACCCAGCAGAAACACGTGGTACAGAGAGAATCACGTGCTAACCCAGCAAAAACAGAGAGAGATGAGTAACCCAGCAGCGCCATCCTCCATTCTTTTCGTGCCTCCCAACAGCGTAGCCTCTCAGCGGGGCAGAAGGTGAAGGATGAATCTTGATAAAGATATGGTCGAACGGTAGTTCCCCATTACCATCTTCTTCACAGCAAGAGTGAATGAAATAAGAACATCTTTACGAGCTTGCTGCCAATGGTGGAATAAAAAATTCATTGGAGAGAGAATTGGGGGATAGAGGAAGCAGAATGGAAAGACAGAGGGAATATGTGTGTGGTTATATCTTCAATAATATTATTGAGTTTGCTATTTATATTCTGAAGAGATTCTGAATTGGAAATGGTGGCCTCAATTATTTGTTCTATGGGATAACCATTCCTCTGCAAGCATCTGAGACCCTTTTCATATATCTCACACAAAAATCATAATAAAGAATCAATTTTCTAAATTGTTCTTATAATGGAACTTGCTATAGTTCCAGTTGATTCAAGTTTAAAAGATAATCAAACCCTATATGAAGAGTGGTTTAATTATGCAGATGCAGGTTCGTTTGAACAACTTTTTTTTTATCTTTGTTAATTACATTCTTTAGTGATTAATATAAATTTGCAAAATAATTAAATTTTGAATTATTTTAAAACTGTTTCTATTAATAAAGTTGTGTGATTGTTTTGTGGAAAAATAAAGTTGTTCTTCTGTTAATAATGAAATTTGTATGTATTCAGATGGGGATTATCAACTATGAATTATCAATTGATGTTGGAATGCCCTGTAACAAATTTGAGCTCTGATTTGAAGAAAAATTTGATAGCTGAATGTTTCCAAGTGTGTTTAAGGAGTTGTTGATGTTTTGACTGAATTCCTCACATGTTCAATCCAGTTGGTGAATTCAGCCTATTGAAAATTCGAGAAGATGCGTATGATAGTAATGTAGTGTTTGAGATCCTTCCAGAACCAGAAGCGGTGCAAAAGTCTCCAAATCCATCGATTGAATCCAGAAGCGGTGCATATGATCAGAAGACTTTTGTTCACCCCATTTGCTTAACCTAACTTCCATCACCTTAGGCCCACCTTCATAATCAACCCAAGCATTCAACTTTTCGCCATTATTGAGAACCAACAACGATGAAGACAAGGGGCTCGGGGACACGGAGGAGACCAGAGGAAGAAAGGGAGGGATTGGTGAGGCGCACGTGGAACACTTTGCTGGCGAGATCCAACTGAGAAATCTTTTCGGCAGTCGAGCTCAGTGGGTACCGGAGGTGAAAAGGCGGCAACCAGTTGGGCGATTAGGGTTTCAACTCACTTTTCACAATCTCTGCTTCTTGTTTCAGTCTTGGGTAAGGATAAATATAAAAATTTTAAACATCTACATGGAATTATTATTGGACAACAAATCACTAATTTAATTTAATACATAATGCCACGTCATAAAAAAAAATTACAGCTCAACATCTGTTAAACGCCCTATGTACAAACTTAACGGAGAGGGCTTAATTGAATCAATTTTTCAAATGTTTGGACTCAATTGGCTCATTTTTACAAGTTTATGGACCCGATTGAGACCGAAAAAAAGCGATGGCCCACTTGAGATTGACACACAAATACGAAGACCGAACGAGGGTTTAAACATATATATATATATATATATATATATATATATATATATATATATATATATATATATATATATATATATATATATATATATATATATATATATATGGGGTTTGCTAACTTGCATATACCTGTTTTTCAGTTGGTACATTTTAGCAATGTGTACCAGATTTTAGTAGACAAAAGTATCCTAATATACCATGGATTCTAAGTTATATGGTTAAGGGTATTTTTATAATTTTCATTCTCAAAACTAAAAGCAAAAAAAAAACCCAAACGATTGCTCACCTCCTCGTTCCTCTCAACCCTTTCTCTTTCATCTCTTTCACTCCAACATTTTCTCTGTCATCTTTATGCTAGTCCCAATTGAAAAAATTAGAAACATTCACCTAACCCTAATCTACCTTCCTCACTTATCCAATTTGTTTTGTCTCTCATCTCCATATTTTTCCCCACCCACACACAACAACCTGCGACACCGCAATGTGTTGCTCTTGCTCTGATCATTCATTTGTTTTCCAGTTTAATAACAAAATAATTGATGATGTTGATGTTGATTTTTGATTGGAGAGATGTGTTATATATTTTCCCTTCTGATTATTATTAAATTTCGTTTTTAAATTTTGTTGTGTTACAAACTCTCCCGCACACCATCATCAATAAACCAAGATCAAAATCAAACAAAGTTTAGCCAATTAAAAATTAAGTCAAAAGAATGTAATGGTAAATAAAATTTTTAACTTCACAAATAACAGAAACAAATTGGACAAGTGAGGAAGGTAGATTAGAGTTAAACGAGTGTTTATGATTTTTTTTCAATTGGAACTAGCATAGGGATGACAAAGAAAATGTTGGAGTGAGAGAGATGAAAGAGAAATGGTTGAGAGAAATGAGGGAGGTAAACAATGGTTTGAGTTTTTTTTTTTAGTTTTGAGAATGAAAATTATTAAAATACTCTTAACCTTGTAACTTAGAATCCATGATATATTAGGATATTCCTAAACATATGCATCTTATTATAACTTTCCATGGCAAAACTACAAGCTAAGAAAGCAACCTTACTATCAGAATTAAAAACATCGAGCAGAACATCAGCAATTCTGAATTTCCTACGCTTAATGCAAAATTTAATCAAGCTAGAGCAAGTAGCCCTATGAGGCAACGCATGGTAAACCTGAAAGTCTTCTGAAACTGATAAAATCAAATCCCATTCCTTCAAACTCATCAAGTACCTGATCACATACCTTAGTGTTGATTTGTTAGGCCTAAACTCTGGCCTCTCTTTCAACCTTTGGTAGTAGTCAAACGCAAGTTCCCTTGTTTTTGGATCCTCAAACAACCCACATAAAAACTCGTTCAAGTTTGATAATGCTAAATTTTACCATTATTTAAGTATCATTTTAGTAGCAAAATCAACTCCTTTCTAACTTATAACTTGTTAAATCCTCTTCTTTTGCCTTGTTTTCTAAATAATTGTGTTTTTGGCTACTTTGATGTACTTTCATCAATAATCCCTTATTTTGTAGCTAAAAATGAGCTTGGAAGAGTCTCCAACCATGTATAGAGCAAACCAAAGCAAGCACATGCAGAAACGCTCGTCGCCAGAGAGAACGCTCGTCCTCGTCCAGAAAAAGACAAGATAGGACGCTCGTCCAGAAGGCAGAAGAGGGGACGCTCGTCCAGAGTGGAAGCACGAGCGGACGCTCGTCCAGAAGGCAGAAGTGGACGCTCGTCCAGCCAGGCAGAAGAGGACGCTCGTCCTGAGAGATGCGCAATGGACGCTCGTCCAGCGAAAAAACGAGAGGACGCTCGTCCATGCAGAACAGAGGACGCTCGTCCAGGGAGAGAAGAGGCGCTCATCCAGAGAGGCGCTCAGTGAACGCTCGGTAGCGAGAAGTGGACGCTCGTCCACTTTCAGGACGCTCGTCCACTTTCAGCTTTTCCAGAGAGTTTCACGCCCGGGCGTGAGAAATGGGGCGCCCGGGCGTGACTTTCAAGAGAGTCTCGCGCCCGGGCGCGAAACAGAAAGGGCGCTGGGCGCGACTTTTTCTGATGTGCTGATGTGTCTATTTAACCCTAAAACGCGAAGGGGTTACGGTCTTTGGTTCTTTGGAGGCACAATTCACTTAGAGGAGAGCTTGGAGGGTTGCTAGGGTTCATGGGAACACTCCCTTCTTCCTCTTGGGTTCTTCATCTTCTTCCATGGCCATTTTGTAAGCTTAAAGGCTCTCCATGGAAATGGAGAGCCAAACCCATCTTGTTGGGGTTAGTTGTAGTCATTGAATTCTTGTGTAATTGTTGAATGATTTGAATATATATATGCCTTTTCTATCAATTGCTAGTATTCTTGTTTCCGATCTTAAAGCTTGCATGTAATGGGGACGTTCATGACTTGATTTTGGGGTTTTATGGATTATGGGGACGTAAGATGAAACCCAGAACTGAAATAGGAGTCCTTGTGGTTCATTGATTCTAGGGATGGAAGATGATTCACATGTTGTCTTAGATCCCAACTCTTTAATGCGGGCTTTGCTTGTTAGATTGTCCAAGGGATTGGAGTTTGATAAGGAAAACCTAGGCTCTTTCACCTAAGGGATTAGGGCTAGAGTGTTTTAGTGGATTGACTTTAGTAAATTGATAGAGAGGAGATGAAATTGGTTTTACACAAGAGTGCATTGGTGAAAACTGACCTTAGCAATGTCATTTCATATCATTTCTAGTCTTTTCCATTTCTAAATGCCTTCAATACCAAATTCCAACCTTGTAATTATGTATGAATTTATCTTTCTGCACTTGTTTGTAAATTGATGTTATGTTCTTGAGTCTATATGAGTTGTTAATCGCACAATTTTCTAGTATTACGAGTCTCTTGGGAAAACGATACCCGGTCTTACCGGTTTATTACTTGAAACGATTCGGTGCACTTGCCGAAATCGAGCCCTACAAGTTTTTGGACTATCAAGTTTTTGGCGCCGCTGCCGGGGATTTGGGGATTGAACCCGAGTCCTAGCAACGGCTAACAAAGTTCTCAGCTTCTGGCTTGGAATATTGTTGAACCAAATGCAGCTGCCTTATCTCCTGTTTTAGTGGCACAGGCTCTGTTTCAGAATTAACTATATAGTTTGATCATTCATTATTACTTTGGGTCTGTTTTACTGTTAATGTTTGTGGATTACTAGTTCATGACAACGAATTTGGCCCCACCTTTACCATTTTTTGAACTTTTTTCATTAACTTTTTGTGGCAAAGTCTTCTTTCAGACTGAGTGCTATACTATTCACAGATTCTCAGTACCCAGAGATTAAGATGTCCTTTTTTTAATTAACCTGTCTCTTTCCTGCAAATTTAATGTCTCTAACTCTGTAGGTGTAGCCTTTTATATATGTGTGTGTATAGCTGAATTAAAGTGAAAAAGGTACACCAACCAAGTAGCTTTTGTATTGGTTGCTACACCAATCAATCACCCAGAATATATAAATATATATGCATCACATTCTGCAGCAGTCCAATGCCCTGTTTTTTTTTGCCCTTCGAAAATTACCGAAGGCTTTTGGCCCTCGGTAATTACCGAAAGGCGAAAACCCTCGGTAAATGTTAGCGACAAGGGATTTACCGAGGGCTCTTTGGCCGTCGATAAGCCTTCGGTAATTACCTTTTATCGACGATTTTGGGCTGTTTCCGAGGGCTTCTGACCTTCGATAATGCCCTTCTTTTTTGTAGTGGCTGTCGAGCTGATTCGACGGAAATGTTGGACTAACTTGTCAAACTGTCAGACTTAACAGATTAAATTGGTAAAACATTAATCTATAACTTGCTTTTTTTTGTCGGAGTGACGAGTTTATCTACCAAACTTAACCCTTTTTTACCACATTTCTAAATGATTCCATGTTGAGTATTTTGGTAATACAAGGTTGTAGGGAGGCCTAGCTGGAAAAGGTGACTGCCGAGTTTTGAGACGACCAACGTGAGGGATGAAACAAAGTCCATTGGTAGCAAAATCTTTACGGGTGATTCATTCAACTCTTAGTCAAGTCAATTACAAATATAAAAATTGCCACTTCGCCAATTATTAATTTTCTTCCGCACACGATACCAAAACTTTTCGAATCCATTTTACTTTACTATACTATATAAAAAAAGCATTCATCAATCCATATACTGCGAAAACTGAAAAATTTACCATTCTTGCAAGAAAATATTAGAATGAATAAATGGTAAAAATAACTTTTAAAATTATGTAAGATATCCATGAAAAAGATGATTTCAACCTTTTATTTTTTACAATATAATAAAAATCATGTTTGGTGTATATAACTTTGTTTTATATATATATATATATATATATATATATATATATATATATATATATATATATATATATATATATATATATATATATATATATATATATATATATATATATATATATATATATATATAGTTTTTATTAAAATTGTATTTAATAAAACTATTTTATTTATTTTCTTATTGAACTCATACCTAATTAATAAATTGTAATTATTTTTCCCAAACATAATAACTTTAATATATAAAAAAAATATGTATATTAAATATGACTTTTATATTTGTTTTAAAATAAAAGAGGTTGAATTACTTGTGAATATTAAATATGACTTTTATATTTGTCATTATCAATATGTATATTGATAATGACTTTTATATTTGTTTTAAAATTGAAGTGAACTTCTCATAAATAACTTATCCACTTTAAAAGTTTCCAATAATTTATCTATTTTATAATTATTTTTTCTCGACAAAATTATACTAGTACGAAAATTTGGAATTTAAATTTTTAGTATCATCTTTTTATTATGTTTTCAAATAAATATTTTAAAAATCTTTGCAATATATCGACATATATAATGTATTTGGAAGATCAGTAAAAAAAAACACCAAAAAAATCCATTAAACTAAAACATTATCGGAATAAAATCTACCATACATAAAATTACTAATTTAGCTCTCTACCAGATTCCCTCCATATCAATCCCTAAACTGAAACTTAGATATCCAAAACATTATCACCAGAAATTTAAACCCAGCTCAAACAGATCCTGTACTAGGTTTTGTGAATGTTTGAGACGTGGATTCTACAGTATACAATCTTCTAGCGGCAACACAAGAAGCAGAAAAACTTCTTCAGAAACAAACGACAGAAGAAAAACACACACACCATAACAGTAAACCCTACCCAAAACCATGCATAAATTGTGGCTGCGAGTCGAATATCTTTACCAAGAGGAATGAGTATCATCCAAATGCAAATTGCGTAGGCTCCTGCTGTGCAAACTAGTGAGATGAACATGAGAATGGTGAGGAACCACATGATAAGCTTGTTACTAAGGGAAGCTACACAGATGAGTAATATGATTGTGATGAGAGATGCTGTGAAAGATATGGTACATAACAACATGAATATCTCAAATTTTCCCGTTTGGTTGCTGTCCCCAAAGGCCAAAACTGAAGTACCTGCGTGACATGTTGTATTATGTTTACAACCTTGTTCTTCATGTGAGGTAGATTGCCAGACACCCCCTGGAGGGTTTATGGCAATTTGGAAACTCATTGTTGCAAGAACAGTTGCCACAATCATTAGAGACCCTCTTCTCTCTTCCATCCAATTATTCCTTCCTTTTCCAGTCACCATGCTCGTTGGTAGTGACACTCCATCCATTCTTCAAATATTTTATCTCAAAATATTTAATCAGATGGGAATAAAAAGGAGCATTCATTTCTTTCATTCACACTTCCATATTTATAGTTGGAGCAAAGCCTGGTCATAGGTTCAGAAAATATACTTTCTGGGAAATTTCCTGTGCATGGAGTATACTTTCTTCGAACTATGCTTACCTAAGAGCCCATCGTCTTTGACTGTCGTTGTATATGATTTCTTAGGTTTTAAAATATGACCACTTGGGCAAGACAGACATACAGTGTCACCTTCACTGTTTGTGATGGATGGTTAGATATTTTAAATAACAGGGTGCTTTACGGATAATGACCATTTGATTTATAGGGATCAAAACAATGTTAACTCATAATACTGTGTTGAAAAACTATGAATATTGTATAAATAAAAAAAATTATAAATTTAATGTTTTAAGTGTTTAGTCTGAGAGTCATATTTTGATGTCTTATATAAATTTATTTTTGTCCCATTAATATCAAATTTTTATAGTGTTTTTTTTCCTAGAAATTTAATAGTAAAATAAAAATCAGGTTCATTGGTAAAAAAAATGACCACTACTAAATAATTTAGTTAGAAAGAAAGGTATTTCAATATTGAATCATTATTGAGGGAAGCGGTAATTACGAGTAGGTGAAGTCGTTCCTGTAAGAACAAATAGTGTCAATATTTAGCATAATTCCAAAAAAAAGTAAAATATTTAATCACCTTTTTTCCTCTCAATTTGTCACTTTCTCACGTATTTGTTAAATTCTAAACAGTATACATTAACATTTCTATGACAATTTTAAATAGCTATTGAATGTATATATTTAGAAATAGTCGTTGCTTACTATTTTTCACATATATATAAATATCGATTAGATGACTTCTCGAAACTATTTTTAGTGTATACAGTTTTATCCTTATTATGAAAATGTTGCGACAACTATTATTTTATTGTGGTAAATGTTGCAGTTACATAATAAAAAGCAGCATACAAATTGCGATTATTTTAGCCACCAAAATCAGCATCTCCCTCGTGTCCTTCAACCAAATTTGATAAGAAAAATGGCTTTGTAGAACCACTTGTAGGAGGAAAAGGAGGGAGAAATCGTGGAAGGGTAAAACAAAAGGATTCCGGTGGCTCCTAGGAGAGAAAAAGGAGAAATTGTGTATAGAATAATCACAAACAGCATTATGTTTATGGCAATTTGGAAACTCTTTGTTGCAATTGTGGAGTATTCTTCTGAATAGTTGTAAAGTGTTATATTAATTACCTCAAGTTGTAAAAGTTACAATTGGTTTTAGTAAGAATTAAGACATTCAATATAGTTAATTAATTATAATAACTATAATTAATGTACATAGTTGAAGGATCATGTAAAAGAATCTATAAATAATTCATATACTACTCAATGTAAGAAATAAAAGTATTAATATTAAAGAAAGACTTATGGTCAATAGGAATAAATAAAAGTGTTATAATATTAAAGAAAGACTTATGGTCAATAGGAATGACTGTGGCCACCACCATTAGAGACCGTCTTCTTTCTTTATGTCCAACTGTGTAAGATTCCATCCATTCTTCAAATATTTTATCCGATTATATTTTATCAAATGCCTTCACAGTTCACTTCCATTAATATATTTAAATATACTTGGAGAAAAGCCTGGTCATATATGTTGGGTGAGAAAATATATTTTCTGGGAAATTTCCTGTGTAGAGAAAGGAAAATATTTTTTAACAATTTTTTTACAGTAGTAATTTATGATTGGATTGTTTCAAATATACAAACCAATAAAATAATGACACTTTGTTTTAAAAAAAGTTATTAATATATAATGATCCGTACAGAAATCTGGGTTTGGTTCTACCTGATTGGAGAGTTGCGTTTTGTTATGTAAAATTGCAGAACGTATTAAATTGAAGAGGTGGAGGAAATAATAGAGAGCATGTAGTAATTTAATCGAATGTTGTAGTGGATATGCTAATTGAGGATTCGCAATTATTAATCTAATAGTTAAAATTGTTCAAATTATTCCGACTTCTATAAACACAATAATAGGATGATTAATTTTTGGTAGAAGAAACATTGAATTTGATGAATATTAGAAAGAAAAATGTTCTTTTAACATTTTTTTTTATAATTTTTTTCATAATGTATATGTGGTGATTTGTAATTTATTCGTTTTAAATTATTTTTTAAAATAAATTTAAACGAATTAATAAAGTAGTGAAACGTTATTAAAAAGTTGTTAACATAATAATGTAAGAAAAGGGTTTTTATTGGAGTTCATGATTGAATTGCCTAAGCCGGCAAGAGTAAAAACAACCTTTGCACTGTCGTGTTTAATGGCTTTCCTCAGAATAAGTTAGAGATACCTAAGAACCGTAGATAACCATACTAAACCTATTTCATTCAATTTTTGAGATTGCTAAATCAAACAACACAGAAAAAAAGGACGTCGCGTTTGAAAGAAAACAGCAGTTACGAAGAGATCAACTCGTCCCTCTAACAACAAGTAGTGTCAACATTTAGCATAATTACAAATTAAGTAAAATACTGAATCACATTTTTTTTCCTCTCAATTTGTCACTTTCTTAGAATTTTATCTTTCGTCGTATTTCTGTTAAATTCTAAACAATATATATTAACAATGTATGACAATGTTAAATAGCTATTGAATGTATATATTTAGAAATAGTCGCTTTCAATAATGATAATTACTAAGCTTCCTTTATTTCATTATGCTATTATCTCTCTCTTGCCGATTATATCATTTTTCGAAACCATTTTTAGAGTATACAGTTTTATCAGCCTTGTTATGAAAATGTTGCCACAACTATTATGTTATTGTGGTAAACGTTGCAGTAACTATTTTTTTACACAATAAAAATATGAATAATTAATCAACTATTGTTCTACCTGTCTTTGTACCAGTGCATGAAAAACTAGAGAAAGAGCAATGAAAATCATGAAGATCAAACCAGCAGGGAAGGGTTAGTAGTATGCAGAAAGGTTTTAAATTCAATGTGAGTAAGATCGCAACGAGCAACAATACATTTGTTACTTCGCCCTTGAAGAACCAAACAACAGAAGTTAGATAACCGAGAGAGTTGAAAAATAAAACTTACTACATGCGTGACATGTGCTGTGAAAGAGTACATGTCTGATAATTTATGACTAACATTACACAACAACCTAAAACAAGGTCATGTCTGATAATCTATGACTGACAATGGAAGAAGATAACTAGATTGTTGGAGTTATTCGTACTTCACGTTGTCTGTAAATGCATTTAGTGAGGATCCAAACAACGAGGCGAAGGGAAAGGAAGAAGGCGATGAGTGCCAAGAGTATCATCCAAACTAAAATAACCCTTCCAAACATGGTGGTAGTTGGACCCCAAACAATGTCAGGAACAACCATTTGTGCACCAAACAAGTAGGTGAGAGTGAGGCTGCTGAGGCTGATGCACATCCCTATGGATAACAGCCATGTGAAAAACCGATTATTTAGAGGAAGTCCACTCACAAGTAAAAGACAAACAGCTAAGGATGAAACGAAGCATATAGTGTTGCAGTAAAGGAAGGTGGTATAACCGTTTGGATAAACCAGAGCTAGAACAGCTTGTCCAGAACACGAACTGTTTTGACATTGAACTTCTCCATTCTCATTTGCTGGAACAACACCACCAGGTGGATTAATAGCACTTTGAAAGGTGAGAGTTGCCATTAGTGTAGCCACCAAACTCAGCATTCCTCTCATGTCTTTCAACCATTCATCCTTGTCTTTGTGTGCCAACCAATTGCTTACAATTCTCAAAGCTTTTCTCCACCCTTTCATCGTTTCCCCTGACTCCCTCTCAATGGTTTTTCTTCATAAATAGATCTTTCCTACCTATAGCTTCAAGGAAATGAACTAGTTATGTTGCATGTCACGCCAGCGTAGTTATATTTAATTGTATGAAGGTAGGTAGGGTTAACTGGTTTAAATTTTAATTCACTTGGAGTTTTATTCTTAAAATAATAAATCTATTATATTATTAAATTTGATTTCAAAATAGAAATCCCATTGGATGATGACGATCTACAAACAAACTCAAGCAATTGTACATTTAAAATTTCTGTATCGTAAAAAGAAAATGGTTCGTATAATTTCTTTAGTAAATTTTATAGTGTTTCACAAAACATTAAAAATTTATAAAATATGAAAACTTTGAGTGTCTCTTAAAATGTATTGAATTAAACAGGTTCTGACATTATCACATTTAGACAGTTTAAATTTATGATGTGGAGGAGAAAAGATTGGTGGTCCTAACATTATCATGTTTAAGGAATGCGCTAGTTCTACTCTCTAAAGCTTTACATAGAGCTCCATCAATTGTAGTGTTAATTCATGGAAAGTAATAACAAGTAATAACATATAACAATTGTATTGTTAATTCACGAAATTGAGTATTTTATTAATTAAAATTCATTAATTAATATAGCCTGCAACTGATGGTTATTTTTTTGTATAATCATTATTATAAGAATCCTAATTCGAAAACTCGGATTTTGGAATCACATTGTTCACATATCATTATGAGAATATTCATATAAAAGCCGGCATACATGGTTTTGTAGCTTTGTCTATTCAAGTGTCTAGCAGTCTGTATTTATGAGCAAATGACTTAACCTTAAACATAAAGAATAGCAATTTGTATGATTTATGAATACTCTTAAGTATGTTTAGGGTTGATTCTTATGTGAGACTAAAACTTCATCTTTGTTATATTCTGGTAATAGTAGGAAGTGAGTTATTGGATGCTAACTTAACGAGAAACTTATATATAAATCTTGTTCATCATTAAATTGTCTAACTAAAATTTAAATTTAAGAATTAAATACATTTAAAAATTTGTTCGTAATACGATTGATGAAAAATTGAATATACAATTAAAAATAAACTTTCCGTACATTAAAAAAAAAAGACTTAAATATTTAAATTGCGTATATTCAGTATATCTAAAATTTGATCAAATGCAGAAACACACTTTATCTTAAATAGGACCGCAAAAATCAAGTTTTCAAAATTTAAAAACAATATGGCACCCTATTTCTAATTCAAATGGTTTAAGATTTATATTTTTAGGACTCGTGAATTGTTTGATAAGCTATAATTTTACCATTTTATTAATTTCGTAGACAATTTCAATCAAATCAGTGTTTCGCTCATTTTTAAATCGATTATAAGTTTTAACTAGTTTTCAGTGAGGAGATAGAAAGTTTTACAAGAATTTTGACTTACAACTCGGCAGTTTATAAGAACTTTTGAACTTGTATTTATCTAAATTAATTTGACAATATTAAAGATCATCTTGTAAACACTTGCTGAAAAAATGAATGATGCAGCATCTGTACTTTAAATTGAAGAACTATATTATCTATGTACAAAGAAAGAATGGGTAGAAAAGATGCATCTGAACACTGAACTGTATGTACAATTTTGTAGACTACTAAATACAAAATAGGGAGCAGACGCTCTCCGCCAAAATGGAATTTGCAGCATAAAAGTCCTCAACCAGATGAATGCTGCATAAGCTCCATCCACTGAAATAAGCAAAAGAAAATAAATATAACTCACTTTGTAAATCAGAATCTTCATTTATTTATATTTCTGCCTCAAAGAAAGGGGGAAGAAACTCAAACTAACCTGTCTCAATAGGTTTGCAAGAGTCCTAGGCAGTGCCTCAATGTTCCTCAGAACAATGTAGTAGGGAAAGGGAAAGGAATCCATGTACTTGGAAAATTTCATCTTCCCACCCTCAAAAGAAGCTTCCTGCAGTCCAGAACGTCATTAAAAGTGAGAAGAAAAGTTGCCTACAATACTCTCTATTAAAGAACATTTAAGCATAATAATAGATCAAATACCTTCATATCCATAATTGACTCCTGAGAATTATCAAGAAGCAAGAAAGCAACCATTCGATTACCAGTTGATACATCTCTAACACACCGTTTTAAATTCTCCTGAAAATATTAAAGTTGATGATGAGTGAACAAGGAGGTCACTAGTTAAGAAAAAAAGTATAAAAGCAATTTTTTTATCGAGTACCTTTTCATGAAACCGACCATCTGCAATTATCAAAACTAGTTGCTGTAATGGGTTATGACCAGATGGAAGTCGTGCTTTTACAACTGCAGTATCCAGTTTGTTAGTCAGGTACTTCAATAGGTCAACAACTGGCTCATCAGCAATCGTATTCTCTTGCTCGAATGTCAAATTGGATATCATCTGCTCCTCATCCAAACAAAAAGTTAGACCTAGATTAGACTTAGATCCTCTCACAAGCATATTCCACACATGCACAATGATTTTAATAAAAAGAATCAAATTATAAGTCAAGTTATTATCTGGCTAACCTTAACACCAGCCTCTCCACTAAAGGGCCTGTCAAAGTCGTGCAACAACTTTATGTTTCCTTTTGTTCCAAAACTAGCAACAGCCAAGCTTCCCATTTCCAATTGAGAAACAGCACGACATACAGTAACCAAAGCTTCAATAGCAACATCACCACAACCATTCTCTGACATACTATGTGAATCATCAACAGCTATTACAACTTGGTAATCACGTTTGTTGGGTCTGGTCCGCCTCAGCCATATTCTATCTTTACTATAATCACTTGCTATGTAAGGAATTACCTGGATTTTTTTAAGATGGTAAGTTAAGGACAAATATATTGTCAATAAACGCTTAAAATTTCTATGAATAAGAATAAATTATCTACCTTTTTCATATTTATTCTTTTTCCAGTTCTATAGTCCCCTTGGAGTTTGCTGGCCAGAGTGGGCTCCATTACAAGGCGCAGTTGCTCAGCCAACTCAATAGACAATTTTGTTGTGCTAAGTTCGAATCTACTCCAGAGGGCAGCAGCACTATCTTTCACATGATCAGGTACATCACAAGGTTCTTGGCCTTTACCCAAGTCTTTGTCGTGCAGAGAAAGCTGGCTTAGATCTGTGCTATCTCTCATGAATGAACTTCTGAAAGAAACCAAATCTTCCAAACGATTCTCAAGATCAATATTTATACTAGCAAGAGGATGCGCTGATCCATCATCCTGCAATGTTTCCGTGACTGATGGATTCGCTTGCTCCCTTTTTTCGTTTTTGGCAACTGATGATGAATTATTTACAGAAATCATTTCTGAATTTTCCTTTTCAAACTGTAACTTTGAATCTTCTCCAGCATGACATTCTTTATCAGGCTGGTCGCCGTCAAAGTTTCTATCAACTTGCTCCAGTGTTGCAGGCCCCAAAGCCTGAGCTGTTCCCTTTTCAAATTCAGAAACATAGCCATACTCATCAGCATTGTCATCTTCCGTCTCATCCTGTTTCTCACTGTTATCTTCCTGAGCGTCACCAGATACATTAATTCTTTCTTTCTGATATTCAAGTGCATCACCTATACTCCGACGAGGATTAGTATGCTTCTCCTGAATAAAGGAACGCTCACTCTGGGGATTATCATGAGATTTAGGTTGATTTTCACCAAATCCCCCACCATTTGACGAGTCAGACATCTTAAAATCCATCTCAGATATACTTGAAGGCACACCTCCCAACAGAGTAGAGTCAGAGTCATGATGGCTATTAGACAAATTTGACTCTGCTGCAACATTTTCAGAACCAGATGTCTGCCAATCAAATTTGGACTGTGATGCTAATTCGGCAGGGGAAACTTCCTCATTAATCAATTCCGAAGGTTTAAATATATCCTCTTTTGGTTCTGTGAAGTGCATGTCTGCATTCTGTTGACCTTCACCATCCATTTCAGAGTTCACATCAACTTCAGTATGTGCCTCTTCCATAACTTCGTCAGGGGAGCAAGTCTCTTCTTCCTGCTTCTCTTCCTTTCCATTCTCAGCTATATTATCTTGCTCATCAGGTTCTGCATCTTCCATGAGATCTGCATCTTCATTTAAATCCAAATCCATGTCAGAGGTTTGATCCAACTCATCAGGCTTCAACCCAGTAGGATCGGAATATGCTGTTTCTTTGTCCATTGTCAGTTCATCTTCTTTCTCTCCATCACCTACATCATCTGGTATTACAGTTTCATCATCCTGAGTATCACCTTCATTACAATTACCATCCGCAGGTTCATTAGCTGTAGAGTCATCCTTGGCTCTTAACTCTGTGTTGCCTGCATCTCTATCCTTAACCGAAGGTCCAGATTCATACTTTTCTCTTGTATCATTGGGAGTTTCATTTTCATTCTTATCACAAACCTTCTCACCCACTGCTTCACTGTCTGGCCCAGTGGGTCCCATTTCAGACTCAAGTTCCCCATCCTCATTATCAGTATCATCATCTTCTCCAGAGTCTTCACTGAGGCTCAATGCATCAGCCTGAAAATCCTGCTCCATCTCAATCCCTGTATTATTGCTACTTGGCACTTTGTCCGTGTCATCTTGCTTTCCATTTTGCTGCAGTATTGACACCAGTACATTTTATAAATATCAGAAATCTGATAAGAATCTTAAAATCAGCAAAATATATAAGTAAAAGCTAACCTGTTCACTTGTTCCAAGCAACTGATCTTCGTCAGCAATCTGATCACTCACATCTTTTAATCCGACACCCTCTCCCATGCCTGTACCATTTGAATCTCCAGTGGTATCAATTCCATCTTCCTCCTGGTCGTCGGGAGATATTCCAAAACCTTTTGAAAATAAAGAAGCTAAAATATTTGCAATAACATGAGTTGTTACAGATACCTGCAAAGTGACATACAACTACATCATCCAACTTAAAATAGAAAATGATATTTTGTCTAAATAGAGAATATGTGAGCTTATACACCATATCATAGAAAACGAAATTAACTTATACACAAAATGAGGAGAGTATTAAGCCTTACTGATCTGTGCATGGCTAAGAAATTTTTCATGAGTTCATCACCAAAGTTTAGTAATTGATCCATGAACATATGTAGGCTTTTAAAATGGGCTCCAACGGATGAATAACTGCTGATTTTATCGTCACAACAATTCACTAACATCTCCTACAGAGAAAAGGTATTGTCTAATTAATTGTACAGTAACAAAGAGTACTAAAACAACTTGCAAAGAGAAAAAGCTTACCCCAGAAGAAACAACTTCGAAAAGATCCTTACATAATGTGTCCAACCTAAGATTTGTAACAAATGACTCAAATAGTGATTCCCATGAAATAATTTTTTCTATGGACTCATCAACCATAGGAATATTGCTTGGAAAACATAAACTCTGCAATACAGATTCAAGATGCTGATATATAGACATAAGGGCTTCATTGAACCCGGCATTAAGCTCCACAGAGTTTCTTTCACAAAATATATCTCCAGATAGATCTACTTGACCAAAATTTCCCTGTCTTGCTGTTGTAAACTCATCCTCGATTAATTTTGCCTGAAGAAAAAATCTTTTTATTCCCCAATTTTCAATTTCAAAATACTAGGTTTGACAAGGATAAGTCAAAATACCAAGTACCTTGTCAGTTATTTCTAGAAAATGTTGGATCAGAACTTCTCTAACTGTACTCCTATCCAAATCTTGCTCCTGTAGTTCAAGAAAATGATCCTTAAAATCCCAAATGGTCTTGAAGTTTTCAGAAACCAGCAGCTCCATTTCTTGAGTAACAATACAAGGATACAAGGAAGAAGCCACTGCAGTCACAGCTTTGGACCTCCCAATTAGGTAACAATCCAATGATTCCTGTAATCATGTTTTCATGAATCAGAAGAGAGTAGGTACTTCTGCAAATTCAAAGAAATCTACAGCAGAAAACCAACATATGCACCTTTGATTTACTGAAGGACGGTAAAAATTCTTCAATGAAAGCAATCATCCGACTGACTAAGGGTCTGGCTCTATTGCAGGTGTTTAAATGGCTACTTGCTAATATTCTCAGTAAAAGCAATTCTTCTTGTGATGTAGCATAAAGAGTATCAAACAATTGCTGAATGATCAAGAAAAAAGAATTCATACAAATATTTAAACACAACCAAAATCAGATGTCCAAATAAAATTTTAATAACAATGCTTACTTTTTGTTGCCACATGCACTTATAAGTAGCATACCGTTTGGGAATAATAGAACAAATATAATTTTTTTCATTATCGGTGGAGGAAAATGAAAACAATTTCCCCAGAGTAGAAACACGTTCTCTAAAGCATTTCAATTGTTTGTTGAATGCACTCGCAGCAGTTAGTTGCTTCTGTTGTATCTGGATAAGTTGATTGAGGAAAGAACTAGAACTGTCAACCTACAGAAACCAAGGCAATTATATGACTCAGAAGTCAAAGAAACATGTGGGCAAGATTGATAGCATCTTCCAAGCACTGTAACTATTAAAAATGCAATGCAGCAAATATGAAAAATCCAATTATTAAATAAATAATCTGATAGCTACCCAGACTTTACAAGGGAACTCCAAGACAATTCTTGGATGTTTATTAAGAAACCAAACAGCACTGTTCTACCAAAGTGGTAAGAACAGGAACAACCATGTACAATTTTCAAGATCTTTCCAAAGGACCTGTCTCTCCTAACTTTTTCCTTTACAAAATACTCCCCAAAAACTACCTGCTCACCTCCTAATAAGACTATTTATAATAGTCTATTGCAGTTATGTAATTACAACTGTACTAACTACCTTCCTTTTTCCTTCTTTTGTAAACTGTGTCAAACCTATCATAATCCCTGCAGAAAACTAGGAGGGTAGAAGATACTATATAATGCAGAGGAAAAATCAGAAAAAAATAGCAGGTATACGAGAACCAAATGAATCTCACACTACAAATAAATTGAACAAGTCATTTCACCTGTTGAAGAGTTATATCTTTGTGTGGATTGAGGCACATCTGCTGCATAAGGAGCACAGACACAACACTCTTGTAGTAATAATCAGTGGCAGTTTTCCACTCCATAAGCAAACTTTCTTCTTCAATACTCTTATTTTCAACTTCAGGAATTCCTGGGGTTACACACTCTAATCTACTGCTGGTTGGGAGTAAATACGATATGTTCCCAGAAAGCTGAAGGAACCACCAAGTTTTATGCTGGTCCTGTATATTAGTTCAAATAAAAGAAAGGAAAAAAGTGAAAATGGGATTTTATTAGATAATTTTATTAAGTAATCTGGACATTCATGAAAATAAACAGCCAGTTTCATACTCCTGTATAAGCTGACTTGTGTCGAGACAATCCATTGCTTTCTAAAAGCTTAAGAAGCTCAGACAAAGCTCTTCTCTTCCCTTGACCCTTTTTCTCTTCCTTCAAAAGATTGCCATAGTCAACTGCGGTGGTATATATTTTTTCAATCATATGCCAAACAGCTTTCCATCCTTTCAGGCAAAGTGTACGCTGGGAATCAGGACAAGGTCTAAATATGCTTTTAATTTCTGCACAGATTACTAAGTTTCAATATTTCCTGACAAAGAAAACAATACAAAAAAACAAGGAACATAAAAAAAGACAAGGATAAGAAAACAAGGGAGCAGGAGGAACACTCAACACCTTTCTGATGTAAAGGAATAATATGCAATACTGATGTTTTCTTAAGCAACAAGTTCTGAAAAGCACTGTCTAATCCCCCACCAAAATTGTCAAACCACATGAACCTACACCAAGAAAAATACTGTTAAAACAACTCAAATTAAAAAAGATTAAGCTATACTGTGTACTCATCCGAATATAACCTGTTTTCACTGAACAATGTCAAATCAAAAGAACCATCAACCAAACCCTTGCTCGTAACATCATAAGTGGGCTTATGATTATGAAAAGATTGTGCTTTTGCTCCTCGTTGTGCACCTTCTTGGTTAAGGAAAATAGATACGGGTTCTTGCAAGACGTCCTTCACCAATAACAAAAGAGAGCAAAATATGAATATCATATTTCAAGAAGCATTTACAAATTTTAGTGAGTACAGAGAAGAAAAATCAAGGTGCTGGATAGCAAGGCAAAAAAACTAAAAATTCACCCAAATAAAAGACTGGAAATAAAAAAAAGTTGTAATGAGGAAAATGAATTGCCAGTGTCTAGCCCCATTCACATACAAAAATATTTTACAACTTTATATTCATAACAAATTTATAGATGTTGGAAGATCCACCAAAGGCCCAAAGAAATAATTTGTTCCAATTTGGTTTCAAGTTAACACAAGATAATTACCTACAAAAAAGAGACAACAGGAGAAAAGGACATTGATTTAGCTAAAAAGTGTCTTTCCATGCCTCTGTATATGCAACAAATCATTCTTTACAAAGCTTTTTATAAATCCACAAAAAAAAAAAAAAAAAACTGTCGTGTCAATATACTCACACCCATGCCCCATCACAACGGACATTATGTACAGTTCCTCAAGGAGGAAAATAACTTGAATTGAAATACTTTAAGGACCAAAGAGATTATGATGCATGTACCAAGCAAGCGCAAAGTAGTTTGGAAAAAATATCTACAGCTGACATTCAGGAATAACAGTACTTATTATCACAAAATACCAGTATATCACAAAGGTCCATCTGTGATCAGCAAGAACATTTAATCCAACCAACCAGTATAATTAAGTTGATCACAATGCTCAACTATTTCTGGGGGGTACGTGATTTTAAAACTGGGGAAATCAAAAAGCCCTATAAAGGAGCCGATAAAGTATGTGTAGCAATTATGAATGTTGTAATACACTAACTTGTTTATTTTTTTAAGTGGCAATAATTGATGAATGAAATTAACACCAGTAAGAAGGATTAGTGAAAAACGAAAAACAAAAAAAAGTCCCTCCTGTTCAAATTTGCTTTTGCATAGTCAAATAGACAGCCTGAAACTTACAGTATATTTTTGTATAAGCTTTCTAAGCTTCTGCCGACTCTTTTTCATGCTTTCAAATGACAAATGACTCTTGCCATGCTCCCACTGACATAGTTTCACTAGTTTGTTTAGTTCAATACCAACCTCTTTCCTACTAGCATCAATGTACTTCAATACTCTGCAGTCAGCAAATAATTTGATAGACATTAAGGCCGAGAAAAAAACACAACAAACTGAAGAAACAATAAGTACAAGGAACTTACATTGGTAAGAACTGCACATAAAATCCAAAGATATTGTACAAGAATGTTGACTGTTCCAACCGACAAGAACTGCAGGGTTTAATAATGAGGAAAAAATTTCAGATTTAAATTTTAACATAAGCTAGCATATATCCTACATTTAATGCTAACACATCAAAATATGACATGTCAAAAGAACAAAAACAACTATATTCTGTTTGATGGAATTGAAATTATAAGTGAAATATTCTACTGGCCTGAATGACTTTTCTTTCTTTTGTTTTCAAGAAAGAAACGAATTATACCTGGAATTAATATTCAAAGATGCACTGATATGATTTTGACCAAGAAAAGCAAAGAGAAGCTGAAGACGTTTCTTGAATTCCCCAATACTGGACGTATGTATGAAGTCCTCAAGGCTGCAAAATACAAAACCACAAATAATCTTGAAACATGTCAAAAGCATGTCAAAAAATCTAAAGGAGGAAGCTGCAAACAGACTGAATTTAATCTTGTAACATGCCTTTGAATAATTGATATTTCACAAGAGTCTGGTTGAAGCACAGAATACAGAGGAAACCACAACTGCAACAAAATCAAGAAACAAATAAGTGATATTCTTACATTGAACAAAAATATTGAGATAAAAAAAAATCTATTTCCCAAATATATCCAAGTTACGAACATCCCATAAAGAAAATTCAAAAAATTATTTCATTAAAGGAGTTATTGGAAGGAAATAAGACAATCAACAACATAATGATGGACTTGGAGTCAATGTCATCAACATGCGCCACACATGGAGTGGCAAACCCCAAAAACACTGTAGCAGCATAGCAGATAGTTGAATGAACATAATACAGAAGGTTTAGATACAAGATAAATAATCTATTAATTTATTTATACAAATAAATTATCAATCCAAGTTTAGAGAAATTCACAACTGAAAAAAAAAAGTAATGGTCTAAACAAACAATCATCAATCTTAGATCTCAAAATAGATACGAGAGTGAGTATTTTCACTCCAATCAGAAACCAAGAACTGATGTCATGAGCAGAAATAACAACAGAAAAACACAAAAAAGGGTCAATGACCCAAGCATGACAAAAAAGGAATTTTTCTTAAAAGAGGAGTAACCCCAAATGACGTAATTATATCCACAAATGGTAGCATAAAATCATCACCATGAGTCCACCAACAGCAAAACACAACGATCTATTGATAACTGCCTGAGGCCACTGAGTATTTTCACTCCAACCAGAGACAGAACTGGTATAAAAGAGCAGAAATAACAATAGAAACACACAAAAAAGTTCAATAACACAAGCATGACAAAAAGGGATTTTCCTAGAAGAGGAGTAACTGCAAAAGATGTAATTATCCTCAATGGTAGCATTGCCAACTAACTTGCACAAAAGCATTAAAATTTGAAAAAATAACTGAATTTTTTTATTGGGAATGAATGCCTTTGAAACAAACAACTTCCAAGACAGAGTGAAAAAAATCCACAGGCAAAGGTTAAAAAAAAAAAAACTAAATAGAAGGCCCACACTAAGTTCTTGACAGAACCCTCCAGTTCATGATATTGTTCAAAGAGTATTCCAAGAAAAATCTACAGATAAATATGTTTTTGATGAAAATGCCAAGCAACTTTAGTTGATAAAAACATGTAACTTTTTGTTCAATATTAGAAATCATATTTTATTGGCTCAATAGAAAACTTTGGTGCTAAATGCATCTCCCAATTCTTCCAAATTCTACAAGATAATTCTTTCCTAAGCTGGTTTGAGTTAGATAATGTTTTTGACTCACGGGATTTTATAATTGCTTCAAGGTATGTTCAGAGAGGATTTTGAGCTTTAAAAAATAGCAAGAAAAATAGCAGTCAAACACAATAAAAATCAAGGAGATGGGGGAGTGAAGAATGAGCAACAAGTCAACAACACCATATCCTTCCTCTAGTACTTTTGGGTATGCAGTGAAAGTTGAACTTGTTTGGATGATGCAGTTATATATACTCAGTATAATGGTATCCAATCACAACTTATCATAAACAAGAAACTTATTAACTTTTTACAATAAGTACTTCGAAACTAGGGTCAACTATATTATATTTATTCTACACTTAAACATAAATAAAAAAGTTATCATATTAGATAGACTTAAATATAAGCAAATTGCAATTAATTTAACCACATTTAATGTACTATTTATCAAGACAGGTTGGTGTAGACGATCTAATCTGTGAAAAAAGACCCGTATTTCATTACCACTGAGTAAAAACCCTTTGGATCTGCGCAGATGAATTTGGAAATACTAATACAATCGGACTAAAAAATGTTCATACTATTATCTTAAAAACACCCCAAACTTATGCACGTACCATCTCCAACAGCCAGATTAAACATAAATTAAAAAAAAAAAAAAAAGTAATTGCCAATAGCTGAGTACTGAGTAGTATGACGTAACAATTGAATTCAATAATTATTTTAACTAACAAATTTGATGTATTCTATGTTGCACAACAAATGCTCTACATATGATACGGAATTAATAGGATTTGCTGTTATTTGTGATGCAAATGGATTGAAGCAACAGAATAATTAGGATCTTTAGTTGTTCTTTCTATCTTTCTTTATATAACAAAACAATACTAAAAATGGAAAGTCAAGTCACTTACTTTGGCTGCATTATTCTCATACTGATCCATCACCGCATCAAGCAAAGCAGGCCAAGAATTTAGTTCCATCTTTTGCCATGATGACAACAGATCATTAACAGATTTGAGTTGATCTACAATTCATATAAACACAAAAAAAAATTAGATTCCAAAGAACATATTTTCAAATTTATCTCTTAAAAGAAAATACATACTTGAAAGGGGGAACTTTGAACCATTTTCTTGCATAACTTCAGCTTTGTGAAGTAAAAACTGCAACCCTGAAAAAGCCTACAGAGGAGAGAATAGTTAAAACAAAACTTTAAGTCATGAATAAAAACAAGTTCATTGTATTTTAAGAAGCATGGGTTAAAAATAAAACACTTCTAAGGGCATATAATAAAAAGGAAAAAATATTCTATATTTGACACAGAAATGGGAGTACATTCAAAAAATCTTTCAGTAATCATGTTCATTGAAGGAAAACAAAATGATATACACAGTTTAAGTACATGATTACTACCTTCGCTAAAGGAGTATCTGATGGGAGAGTCAAGAGCATGTCAATTACATCCAAAATTTTTTGAAGATCATTATGAACTTCCCACTCATTTATATGAGGAAGAATCTGCTGCTGGAGAGGTCCAAGTACTTTCAACATGTGTACCATTTCAGGAGCATTTGAATCCTTCACTCCAGAAATAACGTAAAGAAAACACAATCGTGAAAACAGAATGGTAAAAAGATAAAACGCTCAAAAACATCAGAAGAGTTAAGCACCTTATAAAAATTGTATCTAGTAGCAGATTTGTGAGACAGAAGGTACTTCTTTCTGTAGTCTAAACAGAGATAAAATAAGTGTTCTGGCATGAGTTTAGCATCTAAACTGGTCAAATTTATGGAGTGGACACCTGAGGAAACAAGATAAAGAATGGAAAATATGACGTGATGTTACTAGCAATGACCAGTTTAAATCCATTCATCAAAAATATGTATTGACGAGATTACCTTTGATTAAATCAATGCCCAAAGAATATGAGTTTGTAAAGGAATGCAACCGATCTTCATCAGAAACTTCAAAATTTCCAGGCTGAACAAAAAATGAAGTGTATAACCACAGGGAATTGGAAAAAAAATGAAAATTTACAACAAATCAGCACTAGTAATGGCTGTTAGCTATGCATAAAACTTTCCTAAAACATGGTGATTAGTGGATAAACCTAGAAACAATACGGTCATTAATTACAGAAAATAAAAACCATTCATGGGCTTTTATTTAACTGCTTAAGTGTTATGGAAAAATTGATAATCACATAGCATTAGAGCTTTGATGTATGTTGCCACCATGCATCGAGCCCCACAGGGAACTTGCAGCACAGAGCACATTAGATATAAACATATGCAAGTGCTTTTACTCAATGGCTTAAGCTTTGTCAAAATTGATTCATGACAGCATTTAATAGTCTGTGTAAGTGTATATTGATAACCATACTCGGCAATCATACACAGTAATTCATTCACAAACATATGAATGAACACTAGGTCAATTAGGGCAATTCAATTCGTAGAACTACTACAAGATGAAACTCTGAATCTCACTAAACCAAAGATACATTAAAAGAGTAAAAAATTAGCTTGTCCTCTTTAAACCAGTTACACGATGAAACACATAATAAACAAGATACATCAACTAGGAAACTTAGCATAAAAGGTTTTAACTTCAAATCAGAAACCATATTCTAACTTGAATTTATAGAAAAGACAGAGACCAAAGACTCACAGTCTGGACTAGATCACTTGACCCAAATATCTGATTGTGAATGACAACCACATGGCTGAGGATAGACTCTTCCAGCTGCTTCCATTCTTCATCCAATGTGAAACATTCCTCAGAGGATACCATCTGATTGAATAAACATTTCATTTAAGACAACCAACACATACAGGATGGAATCAACAAAACAAATACAACATTGAAACTTCATATAAGGATTACTTTGTCAGCAGAATTTTCATCGGAAGAAAATTCCTTCCATTCAGAAAATGTCTCAGGGGCAAATGAATTTGCAAGCGGTGGCAATTCAACATCAATAATACTCTCAATTTGAAAAGCTCGAGGTCTAAACTTGTACTGTTGAGCATCAAAATCACTCTTTGACTTTGTGTAAGCTTTTGTATCCAACCAAAGTTTGGCGAACTCGTCAAATATCTTGTGCAAGAGCTGAAAAAATAGAATGTTTTAAGCAAATATAAATGAATTTGTTAACAGAGAAACCCAAACAACAGAAAATATAGAAGATCTTAAGCAAATATAAATGAATTTATTAACAGAAAAACCCAAATAAAGAAACTGACCGTGTAAGATTTATCATCAATTATTTTAGCATTAGCAATACGATGTGAAACTTGAACAAAAAAGCTCCAATAGAAAGCAGCTCTATTTTGCACCACAGATACCTGTTTGTGAAGATTCAGATACAAACCATAAAATAAACTAATAAATTCTGAAATCACACAATTCAAAATTTGTTTTAGAATTAGAATTTGGAACTTAATTCAACAGTATATATACCATCTTATCACCAGCAACACCACTTGAAAGTGTAACAAGATTTTCCATCAAATCCATATCTACCAAACAATAGTCAAAACTGTATGCAGGGTGCAAGTTCAACTCAATGTCACGCTTAACAGAAATGAACTTAAATGAAGCAGCCCGAGGGAAGCGCATAAGTGTGTACATCGTTTCCTGTCATGCTCATCATGTTAGTTCCCAAACAAATATAAAGAAAATCCCAGCAAACAAAAACTCATGAGTACATCGTTTCCTGTCATGCTCATCATGTTAGTTCCCAAACAAATATAAAGAAAATCCCAGCAAACAAAAACTCATGAAATAGCATACCATAATCACGTTGATGTTTTCCTTCCCAAGTTTATTCAAACATTTCTTTTCCAGGATACTTGACAGAATCAGTGACAATCCTAATTTCATCTCATACACAGCAACCTGAATTGGTTGAATAATGTCAATATATGCAGCGTACTCATCCATTAATCGATCAATAAAACATGTAGCTGTTTCCTGCAATTCAAAATCAGAAAGAAGAATATGAGAGAAAGGTAGTGAGTTCAACAAAAAGCATGATTTTGTAATTTCCATATTAGCCAATGGAAAAGGAGTATCTTTTATTTTAGAAAGGATCAAATCATTCTACTTGAAGTTGAGAGAAAATGAAGAGTCTTATATTTTGATTTAGCAAAAGTGATACACTTTACTACTGTATTTATAGAAGACAGTAGTTTTGAAAGATAACAAGGCGGGAAGCCCCTAACAAAACCCTAACATAAGTATTAATAATAAAATAATGACATTATACTTCAACACTCCCCCTCAAGCTGGAGCATATAGATCATATGCACCAAGCTTGGAACATATAAATTGAATTCTAGGCCCCTTTAGAGATTTGGTCAGAATGTCTGCGAGTTGTTCATTAGAGTTGATAAACTCAGTAACAAGATCCTTTGACAATAACTTCTCTCTGATAAAATGACAATCAATCTCTATGTGTTTTGTTCTTTCATGAAACACTGGAATGGAGGCAATGTGAAGGGCGGCTTGATTGTCACAGTACAACTTCATCTGCTCATTTTCACAAAATTTCAACTCTTGAAGGAGTTGTCTAATCCACACAAGTTCACATGTAGTTAAAGCCATAGATCGATACTTAGCTTCAACACTAGGTCGAGCAACAACACTTTGTTTCTTACTTTTCCAAGATACAAGATTCCCTCCAAGTAAAACACAATATCCTGAGGTAGATCTTCTGTCAATTGGACAACCAGCCCAATCTGCATCACAATATCCCTCAACACGAGTGCTTCCCCTGTCCTCATACAACAATCTCTGTCCTGGGTTCTTTTTACATATCTGAGAATGCGAATCACTGCATTCCAATGATCAACATGTGGATTTTGCATAAATTGACTCACAACTCCCACCACATAAGAAAGATCAGGTCTTGTTATGGTAAGATAGGTGAGTTTTCCAACAAGCCTTCTATATCTCTCTAGGTCTGAGAAAAGTTCACCTTGGTCTTTCATTAACTTTTGATTTGAGTCCATAGGACTATCAATGGGCTTGCAATTTGTCAAGTTTGTTTCCTCCAAAATATCAAGAGCATATTTTCTTTGTGAAATGATGACACATTCCTTTGATTGTGCCACTTCAATACCAAGGAAATATTTTAGCCGACCCAGATCTTTGGTTTGAAAGTGGTTGACCAAATGATTCTTTAATTGAGCAATTCTAGTGACGTCATTTCCTGTAATGACAATATCATCAACATAGACCATAAGATAAACACATTTATCAGGAGAAGAGTGACTATAAAATACTGAATGATCCGCCTCACATCGTTTCAATCCAAAATTCTGCACAACCCGACTAAATTTACCAAGCCAAGCTCGAGGTGATTGCTTCAAACCATAGAGTGAACGATGTAATTTACAAACTAACCAGACTCCCCCTGAGCAACAAACCCAGGAGGTTGCTCCATGTATATCTCTTCTTCTAAATCACCATGAAGAAAGGCATTTTTAATGTCCAACTTGTAAAGGGGCCAATGACGAATGGCAGCCATAGCAAGCAAAATACGAACAGTGCTGGTTTTAGCCACAGGAGAAAAGGTATCACAATAGTCGAGGCCATAGACTTGAGTATATCCCTTAGCTACCAGACGAGCTTTGAGACGATCGATTGCACCAGTAGGACCAACCTGAATAGCATAGACCCATCTACAACCAACAGGCTTCTTGCCAAGAGGAAGAGGAACAAGGTCCCAAGTGCCATTGTGTTCAAGTGCTTGCATTTCATCAATCATGACTTATCGCCATCCAGGATGACCAAGTGCCTCATGAACATTATTAGGAACCTTAATGGAAGATAAGGAAGAAACAAAGGAGAAATATGGAGGAGACAAACGATGATAACTCAAAAAATTATAAACAAGATAAGGATTACGAGTAGAGCGAACTTTCCGAAGGACAATAGGCCAATTATTATCTGAGTCAAGAGAGGGTGAAGAGGACGAAGGATCCATGGTTTGGGAATATGATGAAGGAGGATCTGAGTCTCGAGGATCTTCATTGTTTGGAGTTTGAGATTGTGTCCGACGCTGATATGTGAGAAGAGGTGGAGGAACAATATCATTTGCATTTTGAGTTTGAGGTAAAGAAGCAGGAGTAACCAAGGGATCACATGATGGTAGAGGAAACATTTGTTGAACAAATGAACGGTCCTCCATGGAGGACAAGAAAAAAGGTGTATCTTCAAAGAATGTGACATCAGCAGACATATAATACCTCTTGGTTGAGGGAGAATAACATTTATACCCTTTCTGAAGGCGAGAGTATCCCAAAAAGACACACTTAATAGAACATGGTCAAGCCATTACAGAAGTTCTCTTAGACTCCCTGGGGCCTAGAAAAAGGTTACTTCACAGGGGTTCTTTTAGTGAGGTAAGGAGAGATGAGTAAGATTTGCTTAGTTAACTAACTTCTCTAGGTTGTTCTGTAAATTTAATCTGCCCTTTTTAATGAAAATACATTATCACTATCCTTGTAGTTGGTTCTCTAGTATTATTAATACATTCTAAAAAAATTCTTTGAAACTACAATATGCATTTAGCATTAATTAAATTATTCAGAATTTTAACAAGAACAAAAGCACTCTAAGCATTGCAACATTTATGCCAATGTTATATACAGTACATAAATACCTGCCAGCCACAAGCATGGTCAACAATCTGCTGTAAGTCCTGAGCAGTACCCCTATTCAGCAAAGCTTCCAAACCATCAACTTGTTTAAGAAAGTCAACACATTCATTCATTAACTTCTTGTATTTCCATGGTTCAGCACGAAACACAATCTAAGGCCAACATAACCGTCATCAATTTTCATCATTCACTTGAAAGGATGAGAGCAGCAAAGTACATATAGAGATCAAATATAAATTACTTTCTAAATTAGCAAATAGAAACAGAAGGAGGGGACTGGGTGTTAATATACAGTTGAAAAAGATAATGAAATACAGATGATAAGACCAGAATGCACTACGAGGTTTATCATCAGTTCGATGCCACAAAAATTGACTTAGGTGAATATCAATAGAGTTTTGTGGAACCAAAGCTAGAGTTCAACTAAAATCACAACAAAACAAATTGACACTTAAACTGTCAATAATAATAGTGTCCAAAGAAGCCACCTTTTTTCCACAATAAATTTGACTACAAAAACAAGCTTCCTTTAGAGGGAACCGCAATAGAGGATTTCAAATCACCATTTTTTCCACTGCTTTTTTTCTATTGCATCACTCATCACTAAAGTTTATTTCTTAACATAATTAGATGTATAAAGTAGTAAGTTTTTAATGCAACATTCAGACAGAAACAGAAAACTAACAAAAATGACTTTGCAGCCTTCGGCACCAAATCCATAAATGGTAATCATGCAAGCCAATAATTACATATAAAATATGAAAAAAAATATAACCAACAAGAAACAGAATAAAACATAAGGATCTAGAAACCTTTTTTTCCAGCATCCGACGCTCTGCCTGAAGCTGTTCCAACCTTTGTGTTTTTCTTTTGTCAGACTCGTGTGTTAAAAACTGTCCAGCAAAATAACCACACTCTTTCCGCACCTAAATGAATTTAGTAAATAGAAAATAATTCACCCCAGGTATAAATCATCAAACAAGTACTAGAAGAAATAAAATAAGCAAAGAATTGTTCAATACACAAGAAAACAAAGGCAAGCAACTGATTTAAAGATCTTTATAGAATACCTGAATTTCAAGCTCAAGTGTTGATATTGTTTCCATGAGCTGAGAGTACTTGCAATAGTACTTCATGGTGGGATCAATTTCACTACAGCTAAGCAATAGGTGAATGCGCAATGCTCCAATGTGCGCCCATGCACAACCAATAGTAAAGTTGAAATCTAAAACAATTAAAAAAGAGATATATAAATATAAGAGAGAACATTCTAAACATGAAGAATAAAGATACATATATAATAGGTAACTAATGCTCCCAGGTCACAGTTATAATAAAGAATTTACAATCTAACAGAATACCGTATTAAGAGGATTTTTATAATTTTACTTAACTTTTATGGCCATATTAAAATAACAGTCAGTTATTATACAAGTTTATTAAAGTGGAGAACAATTAGCAGATTTACCAGCAGCATTAGTCTGAAGATACAACTCTCTAAGCAGTGGAACAATGAACTTCTGAACGGATTTTTTCAACCTTTGATGTCTCGATGAAGCAACAAGAGAGCTCAGAATATAGATGCTTTCTTCCTAGATTCAGTTAACACGGGAATGAGAATAAGAAAACTGATGTTTGGGAATTATAACCATTCAAACAGAATCCGTAAAACATAGCAACTGTTAATTGTTGATGAAAGATCTCTTTCTTAATTCAGCCAAACACTTTGGGAATTATTTTACATTCATAAATACACACAGAAAGGGGAAAAATTTACATATAATTATTATGCATTTCTTAATCAACTATAATTAGTGTTCGCAGACTTTTTAAATACAGGTATAATATACTTATGAGAAATTTAAAGCATACCGTAAGTGCATTCTTCTCAGAAGAAGAAAAAGTAGATTTAATTTTAGCAAACTGATCAGCATCAAATGATTTTCTGTGAGCATAAATAATCTGCACTTAAGCATACCATAGGCATGAATCAGTATAATAATTTAGAATCAAGTGACTTTTAAATGGAAAGAAAACAATAATTTTACCTGCTGGAAAAGAGAGCGAGCAGCAGATAAAAGAAATTTAGGTAGATGTGTTCCATGATGAGAACAATGCCACAGATTGAACAAGGTAACTCTACACTTGAGACATTGCACCCAAGATTCCTTGATAGCATGTGTGCTCTGCCTGAAAATAATATCCAAAGGATTAGACTTTCAGTAACAAGATGTTCAATATTCACATTAGTTAACAAATAGTCATATACAACAAAACAACTACAAAATACTAAGATGCAAAACATATAACTATCTGCTACCTGCGTAGATGTCAAAATATATCTACCTAATTCTTAAATATTTTACAGACTAGTTATAAATGAGAGAAATAATAGTAGTCAAATACATAGGATAAAACTAACTTTAACACAAACGAGAAAATCAACTACATTGCTTTTAAAGTGGAAATATAAAAGAAAATGGAGGAATATTAAGGGGCAGCATAAATAAGGACTCATTATGTATGTTCTATTATTTGAAATATTTTTAATCAATAGAAAGAACGATACTGCATCACTACACAGGTTGCAATCCTTACCAGGTAATGATATATTTTCCTCTTATCCTAATTTTCAGGAATTGTGTGTTTGGAAATTATGATATACATACTTAAAAGTTCAAGATTTCAGGCAGAAGTTTCTTCCCGTGTCATGTATATAGTAACAAACAATATACAACATGAGAGCTTACGGGTGACAAAGCCCCAATATTGACTTTAGTAACGGCTAACAACCTTGGTTTATTGGAAGCTCCACTCAAAAAATCAATAGCACATGACAAGAATATAGTGCTGAAATTATATAACTAACTCACGTGATCTGCAATACGGTTGATGCACTGAAAGGCTCAATGAGCATGTGGGGAAGTGCAGTTGTACCAAAGCCATCAATCTTCACAAAGTTCTGTGTACAGAAAAATATCATAAAAAAAGTCAAAATAGGAAAAACTAAATCTGAAAGCTCACAATTTTCCAACTTACTGCATACCTTGATAAATTTAGGGAACCATACCCACACAGTTTCATGCCACTTAAACCACATCTCCAGAATAAAGCTTGCAATTTTCAAATTCACTGTACCCCAAAAAGCAGAAACAGAGAAATAAGTTCGAATTTTAGTGTTAGCATACTAACCAACAAAAAGGAAACATTGGACTCGTTCAAGTCCTTACACCAACCTGCATCCACTGAAGCCCATGCATTAAGGGTCCACAATATCTTCTGGTGTGGCACAAACATTTGTGGAGGCCTTGATGAGAAACTCAACGAAAACTTCAAAGCAAAGTCCAGAAGGTTTGATAGACACCCCACAGCCTATTAACAGAATCAAAGAAACAATGCAATTAAGTTTCCAGATTATGCGTGGCATAATATAATAAGGGTAGCAACCCTCAGCTATTGATAGAAACAGAACTCAAATAGTAGGTATTAAACAATGTATTAATTTCACCATAGGATGAAAATAGATGTCCAGGGTATAAATGGAATTATCAGGAAATACATAAGGAACTCGCTGTTCCTAGCCAATCACAGTAACTTAATTGAGTGATTGTCCACCGCCTCCCCCCTCCATACACCCACCTTACCCACTCACCATAACAGACTCCTATCTACCCCCAGGATGCTGTCATAAATCCCACCTTTTCTCCTAGTATATACTTTCAACCACTTAGTTTCATGGTTCACCTACTCAACCAGTGGTATTTCCTGATCCATAAAATTATTGAGCACAAGAGTCTCACCAGTCTATTACAAAGAAACTTTTTTTTTCAATATTATAAAGAAAATTTTGTTTACAATAACGCAATTCATAAGAGGAAAGCTTGAGTAACAATCAAACATGAACAACCAAGCAACCATACGAATGTATATCCAAATTACGTCAATAAATAAATAAGTATGATCAATATTACTTGGTGCGATCCTTCAAGATCATCCAAATGAATTGATGCAAGCTTCTGCAGTAACTCCATGTCCCAAAATAAACTGGTATAATCAACTGGAGGGAACGTATCCTGCCAGGCCTCAAATGCAGACTTTTGGCACAACATTTCACGTGAAAATGAACAACAAGCAGTTGAATATTCAACAAAAGATGAACTGTCTTTGGATCCTGAATTCAACTGCAACTTTTGTTTTTCATGTTCAAACCTTATTAGCAGCACCTGTGGAACAATTTTAACAATCAAATGTTAACTTGGGCATTATAGATATCAATACCATCATGAAAGGTACAGACCTGATGTGTCTCCTCCAACTTCTGAAAATTATGGATACCATCCTCATGACTCCCTTTCACCATTAAAAATGATGAGTTTGACACATCTATACAATTATAAAATAAAGAGAGAAATAATAAGTATACACCAAAAAGCCTCATAAACAATAGTAAATACGATTACATTCATTGCCCTCAACAAGCAATAAAACCTGAAATATTCGTATGCTGACTTTCATTGTGCAGGATTAAAAGCAAAAAAAATTGAAGGCATTTAGAAACATCAAATTCGTTAGGAAAAGAGCAAATTATAAAAAAAACTAACCTAAAAGGAAAAGCTGGAAAATAGAAGGGCAGTACAGGAAACAAAAACTACAAAGGTTTTAAACCAATGTTTAAAAACATAAGGGCGAGGAGAAAAAAAAAGAATATTATAAGGAGCCAAAATTACTGTTTCTAGTATGAACAAATAAAATATAAATAAAAATGGATCCAGTAACATTTAAAACAAAGGAAATAAGTGTTGTCCACATTGATTAGGAAGGAATGAAAAAAAAAAAATAAGCCATTTTTCAAGATCAATATCATAATTAATATAGTAAATTTTAGAAGACATCACAAGCAAAAAAACACCAGTTCAAGTACTATTGCAAGGAAAGAGGCCATGGCCAAGCACAAAAAGCTCCAACCTAGTGAGGTTTATAGAGGGTAATGTGACCAGTATTACTCTTGCAAGAAAAGGGACTAAACATCAATCACGCAAACATAAATATACACCAATAGAAAATTTCTCATTCCCAAAGAAATTTATTTCACAAGGTAAATGCAACTGAAACTGGCCTATCTTTAAGTTATATAGGGGAATAAGACCAAAGGATAACATTTGATTCCCAATTTTCTATAAAAAATGTTACAGGGAAAAGAAAGATCTCGATAATATACCTTGCATAATGAGGAAGCGGAGATCATGATCAAATGATGCAACATCAACAAGATGCCTGCTCAAATTTCCTGGATGTTCTGAATAGAAAATTAAGAATGAACGAACATATAAAAAAATAAGATGTATAAAATACAAAGAAAATTAAAAAAAATCTTGGAAAAAATATTTCCATCTTAAGAATAATTGACCACTTAACAAGTTAATTATGCTCAACTCTTGGTTACTTACAGGCAATTGCTGAGTTGATCAACTATTTAAGAAGTTAAAGGGTTAAATGTTCCAAAATTGAGAATATCTTGACTATGAATTGTGCGTATGAAATTTTCCAAGAAATAAATAACAAAAGAGGACTTTAAAATCCTAACCTTTGGGTCCTGTCTTTCTTGGCCAAATTGTTTCAACAAATTTCAAAATCTGATGATGTTGATCATGTAAATCAGAAGAAGAGGGCAAAAATGGGTGACCACCATGAATCCATAGTAAGGGTTTTTCCGAAAAAGAGAACTTCTTCAATTTTTTGCTCTCCATCTGTTCAAGTAAAGATAGTCTGAATGTAATACAAAACATGAAAGAGATATTTTGGTGACACTAAACAAAATATATGAGAAGAAAATAAGGGTGCATTCACCAAGATTCAAAGCATGTTAAGCTTAAAAGAATTTAATCAATATCTAGGATGCAAACAGCCTTAATTCTGATGCTTTATGCACACTCTCTCACTAAATAGACAACTTTATACTAAGCTTACCAAAAAATCATCAACTGCTTCAGGACAGATATCTATAAACTTTTGAGCACCTTTCACCAACGAGTGCCAAGAAATTATCATCTGATCAAACTTCAAAGAAACCAAGTATCGCCAAAATAAAACATGGTCCTCGATGAGGCTACAGTATAACTGTATTTTATAATCAAATGACTGGTCCTCAATTAGCTTAGATGCTGAAACAAATTTGTAAAGTATTTCATCTTGCAAAACATAAAGGGACTTCAAAAGTGGAATGAAGCAACTGGCTTCTTCATCAAAACTATGTTGGCTCTCAATATTCCGTTGCTGGAATGTTAGCCTTAGAGGATCAAAGCAACTAATAGCATTAGAGAGATATTTAGTTTTGCTATTTGATGGAGCCAAATTAACTATATCAAGTGACAACAATGGTATTAACTGCAAATCAACATCTAGTTCGTCACGGCATGAAATATACTCCCAAATAGGATGTTTCATCATCTGTTCAATCAGTATGACAAAGTCATTAAAGAACTTGCAGAAGGGCTGCATTTGAGAACTCAACCACTTAAACCTTAGAAGATAGAACTTTAAATCACTTTCAGTAGCTTGTTCAATTGCCCAATTGGCAGCAAAAAATAGCCTCTTCTTTGTCAACTCTGAATCAAATTTACTCTCCCTTTCATAAATTTTCACATTTGAAGCCTTCGGATACATAAGTTCACTTAAAGTCATCAAATCCATCATATACACCCTCACATGTTCACTGGGAGTTAGCAAAGAAGTTGTTGAGTGCCTCTTACGAACAATTTGATATTGATTAGATGCAATCTGAGTTCCCAGTAATTCCAGATACATGCAGTTCTGTTTGATAGAAGCTTCTTTTGAGTAACATACAAAATCCCTTAAACTGAGTGGCAATGGCCATCCTCCAGGCAAACTCAAAGGACACACTGTCAAAACGTCATACCCAGCAAAATTAGGTACAGATAAATATTCAGTTTTGGCTAAATTGACTATTTTCTCTCCCTCAGCACCCAATGAGGAGAGATATATATGCTCCCAACTTATTTGTAGACTCCAAATAGGACAACAACCATTCCTAAGAAGCTGCAGAAACAGATGAACCCAATGTGAGAGTTCAAGATATGTAATGCGATCATTAAGCTTCAAACCTTCCTTTTTAGCATAAATGTGGGCTGTAGCCATTGAATCAACCAATTGAGCAATCGGAATACCCAATAAAACAAGAAACCTCCTGACATCTCTAAGTTCAATGTCCTCACCATTGTATCCACTCATATCATCTAATGCCCAATATGGCTGGAGCATAAATATTTCAACTCCCCTATTACGCATTGCTCGAGAAACTTCACCATACTGCGGATTCACTGTGAGGAACATGCGGAAATTAGGGTGTGGATGAATAACCAATGGCTTTCCATCAACAGCTCCACGCTCGTTCACCGTGATCGATCCACAAGGTTCCACCAATGAGTTAATTCTATCAAGGACCTAGCAACAAAAACAAGTAAAAATAATTAAATAGTACCAATTTACATACTTGTACAGCTGCAAACCTTAAGTAGAAAAATTAAACAATTCAGGTGATTAAAGGCAATAAAGCACTATCCAGATATTGCCTGCCAAACTTCAGAAAAATTAAACAAGAAAAAATATCATCTAGATGCTTCTAATTTATAGTTCATTTGGGGAAAACTACTGCGAACTAAGTTCAAGAAACTTAAATTGATTAGAAAGAAAAAATGGATGATGAGGAAGTTTAATTAGACACGTGAGTTTGACATTAACAGATTCAGCAAAAGAGAGCAAAGAGATATTAGTCCATTAACACAGTTCACAAACATTTATACGAAATACAGGAATTAAATAAAATTTTATTCAAGCATAATAAGCTTTTAAATGCATGAACTCGCAAGGCATCATATACCGTGGGATTACATAGATTTGCATTCTCCAACACAATCCATTCCCCTTGCTCAATAGCCTTGATCAACAGTCCTGTAACCCATTCAAATTTGGTTGAAACAACCCTGTTTTTATCATCTTCTTTCATCTTTAAAACTGTCTTCAATACAAAATCAAGTTCCTGTAAAGAGTAGGATAGAGGAAGAGAACTCCTTTCTATCTGCAACTTTAGTTGTTCAACGAACAAACTAAGGGAACATACTATTTTCTTCTGGTTTTCAAGATAATTTGTAGCAGAAGATAACAAGCTCTCAAATTTAAAGCCAGAGAGGAAAGCAATCCATCTGGTATAGAAATCAGTTTCCCTGAAAATTGCATCCTTTGAAGCCTCCAGTTGCAAACTAATGAACTCATTAACATAGCGCTCAATTTGACCAACTACATTGAAAAAATTACGCAAGGCATCATACTGTTCAAAAGATCCCAATAGCTCAGATATATCTGTTGCAGATGAAAGATTAATTTCATTCAGCACATTGCCTGTTAGGTTAGCTAGTAATCTTATCAGTGAAGTTTTCCCAGAGCACGATGGCCCAGTCAAGATACATAACCATTGATGCTCTACACATTGAGCAGCAGCTTCCAAACTCTGTCGAATTTCAGGCAGCATCAGGAGCTGTTTGCTTGAGGGTGTAGTTAATTGGACATGATTCCTCTTAATAGTAGCATTGCCCACAATTAAATGTTCTGAGTTGAGTTGAACACGGGGATATAGATTTATAGACGGTGTCACCTCAAATACCTCCTTGAAAACTCGTAAGACTTCCTTGCGATCAGCTGCTGTACGCATTCTCTGAATATAAACAATGTTCAGGAAGGAATACAATCCAGAGTGCTTCGGTGCACCTAAATTGAATATAAGGAATTATCAGCATAGGAAAGGGAATGACTCTCTTAGGGACACTAGAAATAAAGAGAGGAGGCAAGGAAAAAAAAACAAGATTCAATTTAGAAGTGAAAGGAATATGGATGATAGAACCTTGAATTATCTCACAAGACCGAAATATATCACGAAGATTGAACTCCCATGGAAAGCCATCCTTGGCAAACTTTTGATTTATTGTGGTGTCTTCATGCATCCTTTTATTGAATAAGACTAACTTTGAGAGTAAAGTTTGAGGGATGGTCGGAAATTTTGATTCGCAGATGGATAGATAGTCTTCCTGAACTAGCTCATCAACATATACCTGTATTAACAACCAAAAACAGATTTGATAAATCTTGCATCTATCTAGTTCAAAAGAAAAGATTAGAGTGACAATATTATTTAAGAAAGAGGAAAAATATTCTGAAACAGGACACCTTTATTAAACACAGCAAAACAAAACATAAGTAGAGTCTCTTTCGGTTATACATGAATCAAAGTACTACATAGAGGGTTTTGGACTTTAGATTCCACAGGTTTGCTTGCTTGAACATATCTATGTTTCAACTTTCATAGGCCCAAAATAAATACAAGAAAAACATACCATCAGCATACCTTTGTAAATCGATTTAGGAATGACTTTGGAAGGCCTTTTCGGCCCCCACCTTGATGTGATGGATTCTGGCAAGCAAAAACTCTAAATGATGGTGGACATTTAAAAGTATTTCCCAACTCCGGTATAAATACCTCAGCTCTGTGGTCCAGTATAGCATTCAAACCCTGTCACAAAGAAAAATGTGCTAAAGCAAAGAAGGTACAGAAAAGGAACAAATGGAGATTGAGATTGATGAGTAAAATACTTCTAAAACAGATTGTGGAGCAAGATTAAGTTCGTCCAGCAAAACCCAACAACCTTCCTTCAGTGCCTGCAAATTCGGTTACAAATTAAAAAAATACCAAAAGCAGAGATGAAAATGATATGTTACAGTATAAGACAATCAACCTGCAATAGTATCCCATCAGACCAAGAAAACTTCATTCCCTCATCACTTTCAACTGGTAAATCAGACCCTAACAGATCCATCATATCAGTCTGCACCAGAAATACATACATAATAGAAAAGCTTACTAATAACTTTTAAGATGACAAATGTAGTTGAACAAATTATTATAAAAAACTAAGTGTCAACCAAGCTAATTACTGACCTGCTCTGAAAAGTTTATTCGTACCACTTTGTGCCCAGAACAGTTTCCCAAGGCAATGATTAAACTAGTTTTCCCTACACCTGGGCTACCTTCTAGTAAAACTGCATATGTACAATCATTTAAATAATTTATATATGAAATCTCAGACATAATTAAACAAAATTCAAATTTCAGACATAATTTAAATAATGAACGAACATACCAGGCTTTGGAAGCTGCATAGCCCGCAAAACTCTCAAGGCATTCCTGCAAGTAGTAGGCGCCATGAATTCAAACCCACCATCCTCAACAATGCCAATACCTACATGCATAAAACGAAGTAGCGCAAATAAACACAAGAGACAATTATTTATTAGCTCATAACACCACTTTTTCCTTTACAAAATTATAACTATTTCAGGTGGAAAAACCCCAATTGATAGATGACGGTATACAAATATAGAAATACTTTTACAAAACCAAATCAGATAACAGAATTGCAGCACCACATTATTGTTACCTTTATTGATATAGAATGGTTCAATGCCAAATAAATCATCGTGTTGCGTGTTATTACTGTGTGGCACATCCATAATGGAACCAAATTCACCCCAACCGTAGTTTCCCATTCTTGAAAGCTTTGAATATAATAAATTACTTTCATCAACCTGTTAGAATAGGCCAGACAATATTTACAACTTTTTTCATTTGAAGCTAATATTAAAATACAAATATAAGCATTCAACAAACAAATTACACAATAAATACAGAAGCATTCATAAGAACTTCACAAAACTGGGTAATAACTGACTGCCTCATAAAAGAAATTTAAACAAATGTGTTACAGATACTTGCACATTATATGTCCATTTCGTATTTTCTGCTACTTTACACTTTTTTATAGCTGCGGTAACAGATTAGCTTTCTTTCAACTTACTTATATGGACTGATCATAGAAATACTCATAGCTATGCATATTTGAACATAATTGAATTCTAAGAGATTACAGTGACTCTACTTAGCTATTAGACAATCTGATCTCTATCTCCACTATACTTAGGTAGGCTTGCTATATTTCAATCAAAATTATTCTTACCATAAGCCTGGTAGCTGGATAATGTTGTGTTATTCAATTTCAAGAGAAATTATGATAAAACATTGTACAAGGCCGACACATACTCTTAGCTTTTGTAGAACATTATAAAAAGCTGACACGTACGCTAAGCTATTTCGAATAGTAATAAACATCAAATGCTCTCATTTTCATTGTAGTGCATAAATGACGAATAACAAGGGGAGAAACATACCCTTAGCTTTTGTAAAAGAAAGGAAAGGCATCTCTCCCTTAGCTCTGCAGCATCCCTTTTGGAAAGTCCTGTCCCTGGTAAAAGTTTAGCAACTGTCAATAAACATAAATGTCTATGCAAAATTCTAGATTCTCTGCTGGGTTTTTTGGTGCAGTCCTCTGCTGAGCATTAAAATACATTGATGTTAGTGCTTTAAAAAACTTTTTAATATATATAGAAACATCAAAATCAGTGCCCAGCGGTATATTTTGAAGCACAGCAGAGGAACAACACCCAGAAGAGAGAATCGAAATTCAAAATTCTACAATGTGTTTGAATGGTGTTTCTGCTTCAGGAATTTTGGGAGCTCATAAATGAAGCTTTGTGCAATAGAAAAACAATAGTTTAATACATAGTTCTATTAACCTAACAGCTTTAATCCTTAAACAATGTTGGTTTATGACACAAGACAATAATATAAAGGCTTAAATCCACATTTTACCATTCAGTAATTATCATTTTACAAATTTGAACTCCCAAGTATTACTTTTGCTCATTTTACCATTAAGCTTTTCATTTTACACAGTTATGATAGGTTCTTTTAATCAACAACCTATGAATAGCACTAGAAACACAACACCGAACAGGTACTCTGAATTATACAGCCTTCTTTTATTGAAAAGAATCAACAAGAATGGTGTTACAACGTAACCCGAGAGCTTAACCTCTCTCCAAAGAACTACAAGAGTTCCCGCAAAACAATAATACTCCAAAAAACTCCCCTCCACTTACAACTAATCTCCCTTATATACAAGGTATCCTCAACCAACCCCCTAACCCCTTAACTGCCTAGACAGTTAAGTTATGTAACTGTCTTTCTCCTACTATACACAAGTAGAGGTCTAACAATACCACCCTCCTCCGAAACAACCTTGTCCCCAAGGTTGAAGTCAGGGTATTGTTCCTGAATAGTTGCTACATCTTCCCAAGTAGCTCCCTCTCGACCCCCTTCTTGCCCTCGATCAACACCTGTGGTATTGCCTCTTCCCCACTCTGCCTCTGCCTCCTATCCAACACCTTGTTTTTCTATTTCCTCCTTCAAGAGATATGGGTATCTGTATGGCCTAACATTTATTGAGCTTTCTCCTTTCAGCAGAATTTTGTGCTCCAAACTACGTCGGGAAGGCAGCCCTTTTCTCTCCAGGAACACACGTGAATGGAACTGCCACACTGCTCTGAATTCCATTTTCTGCTGCGCCGTCAAATCATCTGTCACCTCACCGCTAGACCCTTGCTCCACTACCTCCAGCTCCCATATTAATATCCATGAGTCAACATCCAGCATCTTCATCAAGGCCTTAGGTTCCACCAGCTGGCGGCATAAAGCTGGTTCCCCTTTTATCTCCACTTTATCACCCCCCACTACATATCTCATGGACATCTCTCTCCAGTTCAACACGACCTCTCCCAATTTGGCCAACCAAGCAATACCCAAGATGACATCTACTCCTCCAAGCTCAAACACGTAAAAATCCTCCTCGACAGTGGTGTTCCCCAAACGTATCCTCACTCTCTCGCAACGCCCACTCGTCGTTCGGCGATGGCCATCACCTAGGCTCACGGTGTATGAAGACGTCTCGGTCACCGGCAGCTTCAATTCCTCCACCACGTTCTGGCTAATGAAATTGTGGCTGGCCCCACTGTCGATCAAGACTACCACTCTTCTCTCCCCTATCAATCCGGTAAACTTCAGGGTCTTGGAAGGCGTCAGCCCCTCCGCCGAACATGCCGACAGCTCCAGGTTTTAACGTTTTCCTCCCATTCCTCCTCCTCGTCCTCCGCTAGTAACAGGACCCTTAAGTTCTTCTCCGCACATCGATGACCCGGAGCGAATGGTCCACCGCATCGGAAACACCTTCCTTCTTCCCGCCTCTTCAGAAACTCTGGATAAGGTAAGTTTCTGACCATTCTTCCCCTGTTATCGCCTCCCGATGTGGTAACATCCATCTTTCCCTCCTCATCCTTCCTTCTAATGGTAAGGCCGTTCGACCAATGACTAGGAGACCGTTTTGAGTGTAAAACCGTTCGGCCTTTTACTGTAGCTATAAGACCGTTCAGTTCCTCCCGTCCTCTTCCATTCTGTTCTGGCAGTCCCCTCACGTTCGGTTCCGGTCTTCTCACGTTCGGATCCAACAGTCCTCTTCTACCGTTCGGCTCAATTCCCACTATCTTTATACCGTTCGGCTCTCTTCCCACTATATTTATACCGTTCGGCTCTTTATCTATCGAACCATGCAGCTTCATCGCTTTTGGCTGAATAGGGCCACCAGCCGAGAGAGTGGACAACTCCGTCTGCTTCAGGTCTATTTCTATCTCGGACCGCTCGGCAACCTCACCTGGGATATTGCGCTTGACCTCAGACCACTCGACAACCCTCGATCGGCCTGTGTTATAGCGATCGGCCTCGCACTGTGTCCACTGACCGCTCGTTCGTCCCCAATACGACTGGTCTTCTATGTCCTCGGACCGCTTGGCAAATCTCGATCGGCTTGAGTTATAGCGATCGGCCTCGGACTGTGTCCACTGACCGCTCGTTCGTCCCTCAGATGACTCGTCTTCTATCCCGCTCCCTTTCCTTACCTTTTCGCTTCCCTGAACATACTCTTCCCCTGTCGCCACCTGTTTCGATGCCGCCAAACGCTCAACAATGGTTCCAAACCTTATCACCAGGGCCTCCTTCAAGCCATCCCAGGAACGGTTCTTGGCTTTCTCCTTCCAGGCTCTGAACCAGTAGCCCGCGCTGCCCTCCATGCTTATGTCTGCGAACTGCACTTTCTCCTCCTCCGCTACTCCTTGAAGCTCGAAAACCCTCTCCGCCCTATTGATCCAGTTTAACGGGTCCAACCCTTCGAAAGCGGTTAATTCAACCCTTTTCCGCCATTGATTTTGCACCTCCTGGTGATCGCCACAGTGATTGTGGGTTTGGGTCCCACCGTAATCGCCACCCACTCTCCCTCCAATATCCTCCTCGCACCGTCGCTGGTTCCCTTTGACGTAAGCCTGACTTCCACTTGATTGTTCGTCGTTGTTGTGAGCCCGCGCCCCCATCATCCTCATTATTTCTTGCAAATCTTGGCGTATTGCAGCATAATTTTGGCGTATTGCTGCATAATCTGGTCGTAGCTCCCCTATCTGCGCCTTCATTCTATCAACCGCAATTTCCTTCACCCCCACTCTGATCTGGCAGGTCGGACCAAATGATAGGTTCTTTTAATCAATAACCTATGAATAGCACTAGAAACACAACACCGAACAGGTACTCTGAATTATACAGCCTTCTTTTATTGAAAAGAATCAACAAGAATGGTGTTACAACGTAACCCGAGAGCTTAACCTCTCTCCAAAGAACTACAAGAGTTCCCGCAAAACAATAATACTCCAAAAAACTCCCCTCCACTTACAACTAATCTCCCTTATATACAAGGTATCCTCAACCAACCCCCTAACCCCTTAACTGCCTAGACAGTTAAGTTATGTAACTGTCTTTCTCCTACTATACACAAGTAGAGGTCTAACAAGTTACCTCTAAAGTCTTTTTCCACACACTTTATTATATCATGCTTTCCACATTTTACCAACATGTTGATAACAAAACATCATTTTGCAAAAAAAAATGGTAAGATGCCATTTTACTAGAAAAAAAAAACTTGAGTGGTAATATTTGCAAAATGATGATAGTTGAGGGTTAAAATGTAGCACTACCCTAACACCCTGATAACTACCACTACCACCACAACAGTCATAACAAATATTAAATTTATTATTAATTTTAGAACTTCAGTTACAATATTGTAGAACTCTCAGCAAAAAATATCTGGAAACATAATAACAGAATCAAGCCCAAAAATTGAACTTATTTCTTTATGCAACCCAAACAAAAGATTCTGATAGCAAAATTATTAACATATTCCAATCCCCGGAACAAACTAAAGCCCCAAGTGGCAAAGAGCCAATATTCTCAACTTGCACATTTCCCTTGTTTGGTCCTTTTACCCAGGACATATAATAGGTAATTGATATAAGATTAAAAAAAATATATTATATAAAAAATAAGGGAAGTAAAATAAACAAAAAATCATAAACAAACAGATCATACCTAGACTTAAGCCATCAAGCAAAACAAGAAATACTCCATGAAGAAGTGCATGCTCTGGGCCTAAGCTTGTTTCCATTGTAATGAAAAAGTCAACCCAAGAAATGAGATCTCTCACTGTAAGCATTCTTCCTGGATGCAAGTTATTGAACCACTGACATGCATGGGAACAATAAAGAGCAAGTGAATAATAATATATAATGGAACAAAGAATCCATCACTAAAACAAGACTCTGGGGAACTTTTTTTGTCTCTTCCTTATTAATCTTCTAATTTTTAGCTTCTCCAAACATAAGATTCACTGTGCCATTTCTTTTAAGGGAAAGAAGTCTAAAGAATCCATGGCAATTAGTACCGTAATTAACAAAATCCCCAAAAACATGCAAGAGTCAACAATTTATGACTTTTATTGCAAACCTATGCATAACATACCTCAAAAAACCTTATCATAGCATCAACAATTAGTGAGAGTCTTTCTTGATATTCAGGACATAAGCTGCCTGTAACTTTAAACTTAGAAATTCTGAAAAAAAAAAAAAACAGATAAGTATGTAATAGAGTTAAATCATCTAAACACTGAAGGTCATACTAAAATATGGAAAATTAAAGGTACCTTTTCAGAGCAATGCCTTGAAGCTCGTCTAGATCATTAACAGGGGGAACCCATATCTCTGTAAATCGATTGCGTAGTGCTGGAGATAACTCCTTCTTCCCATAATCACCGCCAGGATTCATTGTTGCAAGAACAAAAAAATTTGAATGTGCAGTAACCTTCTCAAGATCGGTCCCTCCTTTTTCAGCCAAAGACTGCAACCACAAAAAAAAGTTAAATAAAATAAAAGTAGCAAGTTTGAATGTGGCAATACAGATATTGAACTTACCAGCATCCTTTCTGGTTCCAACACACTATTCAATCTCTCAAGTACACTATCATCAGCCAATGATATTTCATCCACAAGAAAAAGGTCACCATCTCTCATTGCTTCTACGAGAGGACCATCCTGCCACACAAATATGCTCTGCCACTTTTGATGCAAGCCATTGAGATCACACTTAATTTGCTCAAGATCCTTAAGTTCTTCTCTGCTGATATCCAAACAAACTTGAACTTCTTTACATTTCCTTATCATAACACTCAGCAGATCAAGAGTTGAAGAAGCATCATTGATGTCAGAAGACTGTAGCACAAAATGACAAATCAGAATTTGCTTGATCTCAATAGCATTGATTCAGATAGAAGGGACAAGGAAATAATCATGGTGCATATAGAAAAGCTACTTAAATGCAGCAAAAGCTAAGCAAAAGATATATACATAGAACTGAAATAAACGTTCCTTGTTTAATCCTAAGAAGATAAAAAAAGAACACTCACAAGGTCCATATGAAAGTATGTACAAGTCTTTAGTTTCTTCAACTTTTCAATTATCTCTTTATACCCAGAAATTAATGCAGATCTCTCTCGCGTAGGACGGAATCCCTGCGAAAAAATTTCTAGTAAGACCTTCAGCTAATAATAGTAATATATGTATTTCTGGTTGAAGTCCTTACAAGAATTACTAAAGGAAAACGCATGAGAAAACCCACCCCAATAAAATCAGATGTTTCTGTATATTGATGGCAATTCAAGGTGCGTAATTTTAACTGCAAACAAGCACTTAATAACTGGCACACAGTAGTCTTTCCTCCACCTGTTTCTCCAACAAGCAGTACAGGCTCACGTAAATTATAGCAGCGTTCCACGAGGAAGTACAACCTCTGCATACCTTTGGTCAAGAGTACACTGCATAAAAAAACAATTAGAGGCATTGAACCTAAGATTTTGGACCAAAAGGGAAAGACAACAACAAGCTCATACCTTTCTAGACCATCTGAACCTCCAAAGCCAACTAACAAATTGGAAGAGTTGTCTCTACATGATATCTGAAATACAGTTAAAAAAGTAGAGATAAAATTTAATTTCCAACCTCCCTCTCCATCCTTTAGGTATTGAAAAAGGCAACAACATGTACTAATCTCAACGGCAAAAATAATATTCAAACCAACACCCAACAACTCAATCCTGAAAGACAGATGATACAGCATCAACAAATCCAATGCATTATAACATTATCATATATTATAAATGTAACACTTTCGTTTGTACCTATATATTATAATATTATGCGAAAGTGCTGATTTAAGACCAGATTATGTGATTTATTATAAATGCGTAGGTACAAACAAAAGTTCTGAATTCAAGTCCAGATTATATGATTTGTTATCAATAACACAGAAATTTGCATATGATGGAAAATATGATAATAGATGGAGTCAAATTTGACGGAACATCATAACAATCAGCTTGAAGCAATTTTAATCCAAGATATAATTTACATAATAACTTTTCAGTGCTAAGTCAAGGAAAGCATATACATATTTTCCTTCAAGTTCACATACTAATTACAAAGTGATAAGATCCACATTTAAATGTATAAATGCGCACAAAAAAAACCAGGACAGCACAATAGTAAAGAGCAACTATTATATACTGGGTAATCACAGATGAGCTTAAAACACTAAAAGAAAGAACAATACCTGTTCATACAAACTTTTTATATTCAGTTTAACCCGAAAGTACTTTTCCAGAATTTCTTGAACAACGGACTTCTCATCCTCGTCCCGTAGCCTTTCTGCCAAAAGATAGTAGCCATCTTTGGCCAAATCTTCATTAGAGTTACCAAATCTCTGGGTACGATCAGCCCAACGAAACAAGTCTCGAGGTGTTATAAATCCATGTTTGCCAGCAAAGACCCGGCTACTCTGTCTGTGCAATCGAAGATCCTTCATCACTTCAACCATTTTTTCAGCATGACCTACATAGATTTTACATCTATCCTCCAGTATTTTGCTGAGCTCATTGTCTGGAATTTCACCAACATGAATCTCAACAAAACGATTACGAAATGCCCGGGACAACATTTTGCGGCCACCATAAAGTGTAGGCGGATTTTGAGTAGCAAAAAGCATAAAGTTTGGATGAGCTTGAATTCTTTCTTGCAGCTCAGGAACAAAAAGCTCCCTGTTATCATCAAGCAATCGGTTCAATGCCTCCAACACATCAGATGGAGCCAAATTAAGCTCGTCAAGTACAATCCAGTGACCATTTCTTACAGCTTTAACCAAAACACCTTCATTAAAAACAAGCTTTCCAGTAGTGTCAGTTATATAAGAACCAAGATACTCCTGCAAATCAGTATGTTCATGATTGTTGATTCTTACAAAATCATGACCAGTTATTGCAGCAAGATACCGAACAAGGCTAGTTTTCCCACTGGATGTGGGACCTTGTAAGAGGATGGGATATCTCATTAGAACAGCACGCGCCAAATTGCCAAGATGCTCCTGTACAGATTTAGTTTGAACATAGTTCCCTGAAGATCCATCAGATTTGGACTTCTCTAAATAGCGGGAAAGATGTACATGTGGAGGCATATGACCTCCTAACAGAAGAGATGATATTTTTTGCCTCATAATTTCAGCACTAGATCCATCCAACAAAGAGACAAAAAACATATTAAACCCATCATATAATGCCTTTTGCAATCCAAATTTTCTTTCTGCCTTCAGCATATACTCCAGAGCACGATAAAGGGACCTTAAACTGTACTGAGGTTTCTGGTTGGCACCATCTTGCAACCTCTCTTCAGATTCCTTTTTTGCTTCTTTATAGAAAGAAACAATTTTATTAACCAACTGTTGATCCATGTAGCCACTACTAATGAATTGACTAATAAATAGACTTAAATCCTCATCATTCAAAACATCATCGACAAAATACTCAGTAAATCTACTCCTTAAAGAGAAGGGCAAATCCCGCTTCCCTGCATCTGTTGCTGGATTCATACAGGCAAATATACGGAAATTTGGATGGCGATGTATATAATCTGTATCACCTCTTTCAGCTAAACATAGCACACCATGTTCCCCTTCTAGAACACCAACAATTCTTTGCAAGGTTTCTGGAGGAGCCAAATTTACCTCATCAAGCAAAATCCACTCACCCTTTCTAAGTGCAGTAACAAAACTTCCTTCGACAAACGAAAACATCATCGTTGAAGAAGGATTACTTTGACAGACATTATGCAGTTTTATGCAAAATCTCTCCCAAGATTGGATTATTTGTTCTTCTAATGGTCTTTTACGCCTTTTGGAAGATCCAGGTTGTATAAGCTTAACTGACTTTCCAACTGCTATTTGCAATCCTTTCAACAGATCTTCCCCATTCTTATCAATCAAAAACTTCTTTCGATGACTTTCTATATACTCATGTAGATAAGTAATAAAGCCTCCATTATTCTAAACAGCAGCAAAGCAATAGAGCCATTAGCAAGGACTGGACACAAAAATATACATCAAAAGTCAAAAATAAATACCTTTACAGAAAATGTCTTTGTAAACAGTTCTTTGAACTCTTTATAAAGGGACAAATAGACAGACTGAGCATCCATAGGCTTAAAACCCCCGAGTAAGTCAGCAACATCACTTTGCTGACTAAGATTCTGGAGAAAAAAACCACTGTCATGTGTCACAAAACTTCAAACACAATTATAAATGACACATAATAATAATAGAAAATAGAAAAAATCGTAACATACAAAAACTGTAAGCTTTTGGCCAAGCCTTAAAGCCAAATTTTGGACAATGGTAGTCTTCCCAGTACCAGTTTCTCCAACCAAGAGTACAGGCTCATTATACTTGACAGAACATGCTATCCGCTCCAAAACATGCAAAGAACTACGAATCTCAACAAAAGGTCTTTTATGTTGTTGTAACTGCATTAAAACAAAAAATAGCAATCCCAAGGGAAAATGAGACCTTTTACCAAAATTGTATCATCATTTAAACTCAAAGTCGTCGACAGACTAGACTCAATACTTACAGGTTTTTCAGTGTACTGTAGGGAAACTCGGCCTATTCTTAAATATGTTATAGAATCCTGCAGTTAACATACAGAATTGAGAAACTGATGTAGCAAAATCATGAAGCAAAGATTTCAATTGCATTAGATAAAACCTGAATTATAGGTTTGTCTAAGGGATACAAGGTCTCAGCAGCAGAAACAGGTAATTTCCACAATTCAGCAATCTCTTTCATTACTGACAAACGGTTTTTAATTGAAGACGAAGAGGATGCAAATATGTCAACAGCCTGAGATACAAGACAATAGTTAAACATGAACCAAGTCTAGGAAATATATTATGAGGAAAAGAAAAGATATAAGAACTTAAAAGTCAGACCTCCTTATACACCCAAAAACATTGGTTTTCAGATAAACTACCATCAAGGCTAAATCCTAAACCCGCAATCCTTTTGCACCATTTAAGGAGATCCCTGTCACGGATAATCAAAAGTCATATCAACAATTGAAAAATGAAAAACAAGCACAGTAAAAATATTATTACTTTAATTACCTTAATGAGAACCTGCAGGGACAGTAACCAGAAGTAGAATTTCCTGGGTGGAAACCCACAAATTGAAGCATGGAGATATTGTTTACCCTTTCAAAGGTTTCTGCCAAAAATTTCCATGCATACATACACAGATATCTTCAGCAGCAATATAATAATGAATGCATCACTTAAAGTTCTTACAAAATAAACATGCGTTTACATGAAACTACAAATTAACAAAACATCATATCAATACCTATGAGTTGGCTAACGTGAAACTCCAAATCCGGATACCTCACTTTAAGTATCTCGTGCAAGTCTTTATTATCAAGAGGCGGAACCATCACTCTTCTCCAAAAGACACTAAATGAATTTTGACCTTCCAGAACAAAAAGTTCAGCATCTCATTTATAGTCCAAAAAAAGAGAAAAGAATAAAGTTTGTTCAACAAAAACAACCAAGTTTTCCCTCTGTAAGGTGGATGGATTAAAAAGCACCAATAGTCTGCCAAAAATCTTAAAAATAAAATTTTTACCATATAAATATCCACAGTAAATGGAAGCAATGATAGGCCATCGAAACAGAGATGCATGCATCCTGGGAATCCACAGTTGCGAAGAACTTGAAACAATATCACGTTGTGTTCCTTCAAAGATGCATGCATCATGTTTCAACATACTGTATCAAAGGACTGCATTTACTGTGCACTTCCACAAAATGTTTGGTCTGGTCTTATAACCAACATTCATTGGAAAGGATTCATACTAAAGTACCAAACTAACATGGGCATAAAAAAAAGAATGTCATGTAAAAATTATAATGAAATAAAAAAATTGAAAGATGTAAGGTAAAAACCTGCACTCTCAAATGTGTCAAGCTTAGAAACAGCAATAGTTGAAAAAATTCTAAAAGATTCGGCCACCCTTACTACCTGAAGAATATGTAATGTTTCAACAGTTAGTGACAATTACAGAGGAACAGACAGAAAAGTTGACATGAAATTTAGCACTTTGGTGACATTTACACTATTTTCACCCCAATGTAGCATAAAAAACGAAATTAAAAACAATTATTAGAAAATTGACATGACTTACAAAGCAGATACTTTCTAGTGAATTGTGATTAGGGTTCGTGGTGCACACAAGATAAATATTTTCACCTAGGTGCAGAATTACATAATATATTTTGAAGGCTTTTAGAAAAACACAGACTATGATTTAATCAGAGTTTTATTGTATCTTAATGGAGAGACATGTCCATATTGAAGTTGTTTATAATTGTCAACTTGGCTTCTCATTGGATCTACACTCCACATATGGCTCTGCTTAAAGTGAACTGCTTCACTACTATGCATAGGCTAGCTTGTAGCATTTTAGTCACTTTTTCTACTTGTCCTACTGTTCTGCTTAAGTGGATTTCTTAACCTACGTGGGATTTACTTCCTTTCAATCCTTCAACTAGAATATCCTTATCCCAAAAATTGGAAACAGAATATCAAAACATTCAACAGTTGGATAAAGTTTCAATAAGGATGGTCATTCTTTGAGACGACTTCAAAATGTGACACAAACATATCAAACATACCAAACTAAACCTGAAAAAACAACATATAACACACTGACTCCAATAACATCATTTAAGAACTGTAAAGTGCAAAGAAATCACCTCCCCGTGTCCTGTTGCAAATGAACCAGCCCCTTCCAATAAAGGCACTAATATGGAGTGCAAATCAGATGGTGCTTTGTTGATATCCTCAAAAACAATCCACAACCCTTTCTGCACAGCCTGAGATTAAGACAACACACAAGTATAATAAGAAGCCTACTCCTAGGCATACATTGCAAGAAATCTGAATCAGTTTGATGATTAGATATGATAGAAACTATCAAAACAAACCTGGGTAAGTGACCCAGGCTGCCATCTAAACTCCCCAGGCCTATCTGTACAGACATAAGCTCCAACCAATGTTCTACCATCAATTTGGTCATCCATCTGGATGGATAGAACTGAAAATAAGAGCATAAAAAATTATTGATGCAAACAAGAATAAAAGAAGAAATTTAGTACAAGTTAGGTTCAACTTATTTCTGAAAATAAGCTCTTACTTTTACTAGCTTCCTCTTAATAGATTTTGAAAAATAACTACATTATTTTCAAAATTTAAGCATTTCCAAACATGCATTTATTGAGATGAAGAGAAGGTAAAGAGGATATGCAATCCTCCAAAACAAACTATAAAATAGTAAACAATTAAAAAATAAACAATATGGAAGAACGCAAAAAAGTTTTGCACTGAATCAATGCCAAACACCAAATTAAAACAAAAATTTGACCTCCAGTTATACCAAACCCCTGAAAACTGATTAAAAATTGGAACACGGACCTAAGACACCAACATTCACTGGAAATGCTGATATAAAGTGCCATGAAAAAATATTAGATGAATAATGTAAAAACATATTAGATGCAGATTTTGATCATGCACCACAAACTACACACATACCAAGGGAAAGAACCTAGCTTGACCTATTTATTTGCAACACAACATATCCTCACTATTAACTCTACCAACTACCACAATCCAAATAAAAGACTAGATCTTATCTGAGTCTTGAATTTCAATTACTGTTCATCAAGAAAAAAGAATTCATATTCAAAGAACAAGTGAGCAACTGGGGTAAATTCTTATACAACAAATCCATAGCAAGATCAAGGCGCCAAAACCTTTTTATTCAAGTGAGATGAAAAAGTAATAATGTCAAGGAGGCCCAAAAAGGGCTCTAGTTTAATATATTTCCCTTCACTTAAATCATGACGAAAAAAGTGTGTACAAAACCAATCTATAGTTTCCATTCTCCATTAAGCATGTAATGACGATTAATTTACCCATAGTCCAAACCACCCAGCTGCCCCCGATAAAAATATAAAAAAACCTATGATATGTTCTTTCATCTCTATATGCTCAATCAATTTGTAGACAAGGGAAAACAAATAATAATAACTAACCAGAAAATACTAAGGCATACCTCGATTTCCACTATCCTGAGCCAGCTTGGCAATGAGAGCGGATTTTCCAGAACCAGTGGGGCCATATAAAAGAACAGGCCACTTCTGACTGATGGCCAAAAGAACTCTATCATAACTTTTCTTCACCGTTGGGGTCAATACAAATGTATTACTCATTGATATATCATCCCTAAAATTACAGAAGACGTCAAAATCAAGGGTAATCCAAATGAAATACGGAATGTTATAAAGTTTTCAAAGAAAAGCTACAAGAAAAAATAAAACAAGGAAAAGCATAAAAAAAATCATTTTATAGTTCAAGCACTATAAAAGTAAGTGCATATTATCTAAAAAGTAAAATCCTAATACATGTCAGAAACATCAGCATTTCAAATACGATTAATATAACATGTACCTTGTGGTAAGTCGTTGCCTCTTTAAATGTTGTGGCAACTCACGAAGTTTTGGTGAACTAACCGACAGATAATTAAAGCCAGAGGATTTTAAACAGTTCTCATTATTCAAAACCATGGTTCTATCTGGGGAACTGGACACATAGTCTGCTATTGGCTTGACATAGCAACCAACTTTCTCTAGTGACGTGTCCTGACAGAACTCTTCCCAGCTGAATATGGAAAGTTGAAGATTTGTAACTAAACACACACTATATTTAAGTACAACATTTGGCCAAAAGTAAGTAAACATTACTAACCGCAATAGACAAGAAAAAGCTTCTTCAGCCCCAACATTTAGGTTTTCAGTGGCTTTATAGCCTAATTTGAGCAGAACGCTCAATACCTGCACCCCACACCATTTAAGATCTGATTTGCATGATTCTTTTACGAGGTCAAGAAAACAAGACCAGTCCCAAAGCTTTGAGAAAATTTCACTTTCCATTAGAAGGAAACGGTATGATATTTGTGCAACATGCAGTTGATGGGTCTCAACCTGTGTTAAGGCATTACTTAGCAATATGCAGAAGCATGACTCAAAATTATTTCTCAAAAAACCTTTACAAAGAAATATACTAACCATAACTTGTTTCAGTGAACATCTTTCAAATGGAGCAGGAGCAAAATTGAAATAGCTTAATATAGAACTGCGTCAAGAAGCAAAGAAGAACACATAATGTTATTAAAAATAAGCCAGAACAAAACAAGCTAGAAAAAAGAACTCAGATCACTAAAACAATTACAGTAATGCAACAATACTAAAAGAACCTCCATTTCATTTTAAAGTTACAGTAAACCAACAATATTAAAAGAACTGCCTCAAAACGCGGAAATCACTGTACACTTTATAATTATGCAAAGATTCAGAGAGCACAATGAACTATAATTTCATTTTAAAATAATAATAATAATATTGAAGTATCAATACTCATTTTAAAATAATAATAATTTTTACCTTTACAAGTATTTTTCTAACTCTTAACATTATTAAATAGAGTTTTAAGGGGATGAGTAGAGCATTTCTTTTATTTAGGACAAAAAGGAGGAACAAATACAAAGATAAGCATTGTTATCGAATAGAAGACTCGGAAATATATGAACCTCAACAGAAAAGGACCCATGTCAAGAGCGCGACAGAAAGCTAGACAGGCAAGCTCATGAAGGTCCAGACCCCTTCCCTGTTGACTATAAAATTCTATGATATTCACGACCCCATCCAAAACACTGTCACGATCATCCTCACAGGCAGGGCCCTCGGGAATAGACCTTAAATTTGGCACAAGACGAAGCAAAGCAACAGCTTTATCTACAATTCGTTGAGCAATCGGTCGGAAACAGCCCATCAATGGAATTGTATAACTCGGGTGCAGAAACACCCCTCCTAGCTCATTAACAACTTCCTCTTCTGTCACCTCTCCCTGTCCAGAAAAGAAAACATGATAAACAAACAAATAATACAAAAGCAGAGTGTTTCTCTCATTGGTTAAAACTTAGGGAAGAGTGTTAAATCATGAGTGAAGCTCATCAAACAAGAGTGGGATACACAAAAACTGTGTGATTCCCAAAAGTTTCTACAGTAGTACTAAGTTGTCAGATTTTCTTATACGACATATTCCACTAATAAGATTATGCATGTTCAAAATTCAAAGTGTACAAAATACAGCTGAATTGTATTGAAGTCTTCACAAGGAAACAAAATTCTTCAAAGTGTACAATAATAAGATTCTCTTTTTACAAACAAAAAAATCAGAGCAAACAATCTAGAATGGAGGCAATACCCTCTGTTCGAGCGACTCAAACTGCGGAAAACACTGGAGCTTTGGACAACGATCAAGAAGTCTCCGAAGCGAAGAATGAAGGTTGAAACTACCGTCAATAGCCATTTGAAGCTGAAACACTTGTATATAAACTGAACAAAGAAATATTAGAAAGAGAAAAATAAAATTTAAAAGAAAACAAAAACCATTAAGTTAATTAGAGAAGGTTAGGATTGTGGTGTGAGTGTTTGCCGCCGATCAAATATACTCCACCGTCCGCTGTCAAAGTCCGCCGCGAGTATTCTACTCCGATAAATTGCTCTTCCTAGTCTCTGCTGTTGCTTGCGTCGTGCGGGGTTTTAGGGTTTAAGAGTCCTTATATAGGTTCTCTTGGTGAGCGACCAGAATAAGTGTTAAAAAGAAGAAGAAAAGATGTAAGGGATTTAGCATTCTTGTCAGTTAAAGAAATACCAAAAGATTTAAAGATAAAAGATATATAGTTAATGATTGGTAAAAGAAAGATTAAAAAGTAAAATATATAGTTAATGTTTGGTAAAAAAAAAATAAAGAATAAAATATATGCTGGATTGTAGATAAGAAAATATTAAAAGATCAAATATAGAGTTTATTTTAGGTATTATTAAAAAGTGTGCATGAATAATGACAGATTTTTTTTTATGTAGTTATTTAATTATACCAATTAAATGTATTTTATTCTAATTTTTAAATAATAAAATTAATAAAAATATAAAATAAAAATAATATATCATGTTATATGAGATTACAAATTATAACAATTATATTTTAAAAGTAATGGATTTTAAAAGTTTGAATAGATTAATTCGGGTTAGATAGAATAAGATAAACATACCCTCTTACTAATACAAAAGATTAAATGTTTATTATTGTGTTTTTGATTGATATTTTTCGCTTTCATATAATATAATATAGTATATATTAGTGATGTACACTTTTTTAATTATTTTTTTCCACATTTCTCGATAAATAATTGTTATTTCGATCAAATATTAATTATAATATTACTAAAAAAACTATTTTGTAATTAATTTTACGAATGTTATAACTTTAATGTAAATTTGACAAATAATTTTTATTTTAATAATCTTTTGTTTAGTAAATTACTTTAAAATCATAAAAATATTAATATATACATATATATATATATAATTGAAAATTTTTATTTTGTAATAAATAAAATTAAATTATTTATTCAATAAAATAAATTAATTAATAATTTATCTTTTAAAATGATAAATTAATTTCTTAAAAGTAATTGTGCCCTAATTTTTTAACACTATTTCTAAAATTATATTCTTTTTTCAAACTATGTAACTTTTCATGTTTTCCAATTAACTATTCATAAACATAATAAAATTATATATATTTATAATTAATATACTATGATATAATATTTTTTATCATATTCTATTATGTATTTAAAATATTATAATATAATAATTGATTATCTAATCTCTCGAACATATTATCATATATAATAAATTATTTCATATCTCTAACAAATAATACTTTATTATATTCATGTAATGTAATATTTTTAAATATATGACCTAAGAAGCCTGTAAATCACGCTACAAATAATAATGATACTATTTATGGTCTATATATTTATTATGACTACAAATGTCATTATTCTTGCTCTCTCTTAAGTATAAAATAGTCTTTTTGTAGATAAATCTTTATTTGTTTTTTCTCAAAATTTGGAACCATCTATCTCTTAAGAACCACCTACTCTATCTCTCTATCTCTCTCTCGAATACATCTTGACAAAATACAGCAAGAACAATTTCATTTTCCTTTCCGTGCTTGTACTTATTGTTTTTTTAATAATGTTAAAAAGAAAACTCCTATAATATAATTCATGACAATGAGGTGTGAAGTAAAACATACTAAAAAGAAAATACCATTAAGAATGGGAAATACTACTCTTTCATAGATATAAAGTCTAAGGGATAAAGTGGCACATAATTTTCTAAAAAAAAACATTTTTCATATGATAACATAAGGCTTAATATTTATTTTGGTTCATATATTTCTTAGTATTGTTCAAAATGGTCTTCATTTTTTTTTACATTCAAAATAGTTTCTATTTTTATAAAAATTGTTCAATTTAATCATTTTACTTATAACATTTAAATTGCTAATGGTATAATGTTTATCTTATCCAATATTCAATGAGTTATCCATTTTTAAAGTACATGACAAGATAAGGCCATATGACATGACAATTATCATAGAATGGGGAAAAGGAAATAATGCTCCCCCACTGCAAAAAGAACTAGAACCACAAACACAATGGGAGAAAATAGGTTCCATGTAGGTCGAATTAGCACGAAAAATGAGGAAGAGCACCTCCTCTCTTTGCCAAAACGGACTTGAACCAGCATAAGGGTTTGTCCGTGAGAAAGAACCCAAAGGTGGGGAAGTAAAAAATGATTACAGTTCTTGAAAGGAAATCAAGCATTTTGGGAAATTTAATTAGGGTTTAATTGTAATGCACCCAATTAAGATTTAGAAATAATTAAGAATTAACATTTAACACTAATGGTAATTGACGGCCTTATCTTGTCACGTATTTTAAAATTTTATAGAAATATTGGTTAAGATGGATCACGTATTTTAAAATTTTATAGAAATATTGGTTAAGATGGACATTAAGTCGTTGGCGATTTAACATCAACAAAAATGATCAAATTGAAAAGTTTTCACAAAAAAATGGACCACTTTAAATGCCGAAAAAAAGTGGTGACTATTTTAAACAAAACTAATGAATACAAAGACCAAAATAAGTATCAAGCCATAACATAAAAAAGTATAAAATATATTGTTTAATAAACAATAATAATTGAGGCTTTTTTATTAATATAGAGTAATTTAGCATTGAAATTACCAATCTAGTTTAAATTTTAAAAAAATTACAACTTAAGGTAAGTAATGTAAACGTACCACGACCTCAATACAAATAAGTTATACCAATGTGCCATAACTTCCATAAAAAAAATGTGTTAACATGGCATGGCTTCAATTTAATTATGGAAAAGTCATGTTTTTATTGACACGACTTCTTTGTATTAAAGTCATCACGTTGACACGACCATATAGTTAAAAGATCCAATAATTACATCAAAATTCAATAACTAGTATATCGTGCACGTAGTTCATTGAAAAAATATCAGGAATGCAAAATTTTTATTGAATAACATTGAGTCATGGTTGTTATCTTTTACCAATCTTCTAATAATGTATGATAAAAAATTTACAAGAAAACAATACTTGGATTGCTCGTGGAGATTGGGTAGGATGAAGATGGTCTCAAGCCATGTGATAATTTCTGAGGGGATGTATGTTTTCATCGTCCCACAACCTCGATATTCTATTTAACTCTGGCAAGACAACAGTACCAAGGTCTGGTCTATCACGTTTTCTCAACTCGCAACACTTTAAGGCCAACTTAGCGTATGATGAAGTCGCTTCTATTGGCCAGTTTGTAACACTTGGATCAAGCACCTCACTTAAAGTGTTTGACAGAAGAGCCTTCTCAACCAAGTGTGACAACCCCATTGGAGATTTTCCTGTAATGATTTGTAGCAACACCACTCCTAATGAATATACGTCTGATTTCACACCCAACAATCCTGTTTGTTGATACTCAGGATCGATATAACAAAATGTTCCAGCTGCACCAGTTAAACGATATTGTGTGGTTTGATCAGCCACTATAGGAGGCACTAGTCGTGCCAAACCAACATCACTAATCTTGCTAACATAGTTTTTGTCTAAAAGAATGTTTGCTGGTTTCAAGTCACGATGCACCAGGGGTTCTGGCTTTGTCTGATGAAGAAAAAGAAGGCCAGTGGCAATCTCAGATGCTATTTTGAAACGCGTTTTCCATGGGATTGGAGGACTGTTATCTCTTTTAAGCAGACGATCTTCTAAGCTTCCATTTACCATATACTCGTACACAAGACAACCAAATTCTGGACATGCTCCTAAGAGAAGCACCATGTTTGGATGTCTTATGGTGCTTAAAACCATGACCTGCATGAAAATTGTTCATGTTAAATACTTGTGGCATGGTTTAAGCAAACATTGCTGTAAAAAGAAAACTACAATTTTATTACCTCCTGTTGAAATTGTTTTTCTGCATAGGCTAAATCCGGTTTCATAGCCTTAATAGCAACAGTAGTGTGATCAAGAAGTCCTTTAAAGACAGGACCATATCCACCTTCACCAATTTTTAAAGCATTATCGAATTTATTGGTTGCAGCATCAATATCTTCAATTGTATATCTTCTGTAGGGAATATTGTTATATAGAGCTTCCTGCAATGCTTTAATCGTCTCTTCTTCATCATTTTTGGCTTTTAATTCAACTTCCTTTCTCTTCTGAGACTCCATTTTTACCAGGTGTTTTGACATTTCTGTTGACTCCATAGTCATTTTGGATTGAGAAAGCTTTGCTTCCTCCATATCGCGTTCCTTCTCTTGTCTATACTTTTCAATCTCCATTGCCTGATTGGACAGTTTTTTTTATTATTATAAACAACATTGGATGACAAGAATTCATTACATGATCTCAAACTACATGTGTATAATTTGTATACAAAAAGTAGTTGTGTTTTAACATTGACAAAAGCAATAGTTAATAACATGTTTAATAGGCAATAACTGGAACCATATACGGTTAAAAAGAGTGTAATAATGTGTCGTCGCATTAAACAAAAAGTCATAACATGAATTTACCTTTTGTGTAGCTAGAACAGCTTCTTTGCAAGCCATACCATACATCTCTGCAGTTTTTTGTAGTTCTAATTTCAATTTCCTCATCTGCATATCAAAGTTTACCTGCAATTTAAAAAAGATATGTAATTTTTGCCAATTATGCTTAAAAACTTTCAAATGATTAAAGTAGGGAGTAAAGCATATAGGTTAAGTTAATCTAGCCTCAAGCTTTATATCATGTGTTAGTTTTGAAATGGATACATGTGCATGCAAACTTGGTTCTTATTATGATTGTGAAATCATGTATTTTTTTAACTTTCTTAAATGCTAAACCATGTGAAAAAATTGATATTTTCCTACTTTATACACAATAAAACACTTACTTGATCTTTCAAAGAAGAATTGTTCCCACAATGGTAAGAATTGTTCCCACAATGGTGTGAATTGGTCCTAGAATGGTGTGAAATGTTCCTAATAGAATGGTGTGAATTGGTCCTAGAATGGTGTGCGTTTAGAACAATTTTTTGGTTTTCATTTAACCTATTTGTCAAAGAAGGACCAAGTGATTGCCCCGTGCTGTCACTATTTCCAGGAGTATTATTTGCAGATGAATTTTGTGATGGAGGGTACTCAATTGGACCTTTTGGTGAATCTGTTTCTTCACGTAAATATTCCCAAAGTTTATTATTAGATTGGTGTTTTACTGCATCTTTGATTAGTTTCCTGTATATTCAAGCAAGAACATATAAACAAATCAATACTGTAATAAAGTCATAAAGCTTCCAATAACTTGAATTATGATTTAAGGCTGAAAGCATACCTCTCTATATCTTCAAAAGCTATTTGGTTAATGTTGAGATCTTTGTGTGGCTGCTCCAATGGATCACTTTCTAAGAAATTGACTATATCTTTTATAGATTTAGCTGGTGGGGCTTCAACATGTTGATGATGATGATGATGAGCATGATGACCTGAAGGTCGAATATGCTGTACTTTTCCTTTTGATATAACATATAAACTGCATGTATCAGGTAAGGATTTTGCTAAACTGGCTGACACATCGTCTTTATTAAATCTCCTGTAATAAACCACACAAAAACCATAAAATTCAATACAAAAATTGCTAATATTTGCATGTGAATGTTCATGTGAGAGAATAAATTACCTTAGAATAGAACCCCAGGAAGAAGTAGCAGCACCAACAACTAGGGTGCTGATACAATTGTCATCAACGAAAGCAATGAGTGCACTTGTAACATCAAGGTCGTGCAAGACCAATTCCTTTGTTGATATCTGAAATGATCAACATCCATAATAGTAATTATATATGATACACATGAGAATTTAAAAGTTGATACAAGATACACTGAAATACACATCACACACCCCTTTTCTGGCACAAAATCCTCTAAAGGGAAGAAAGAACTGGTGCAACTCTTCTTCAGTTGGTGGACGACCACTTTTGGGTGCATCATTAGTATTAGTATTATCAGCTGCACAAACCAAATTTCAAAAGTCATTGTACATAACTGATGATAAATATGTTAAGAAGTGGACTTTAAGTCTAATTTAACCCATAACACTAACACCAGTTTGTAAAATGAGATTTGCATGCACTTATATATTCTAAATTTGTTTTATCTCCGTGGGACTTCCAATAAAAAGAAACCTACCTTTAGACTTTGTTTAAAGTAAAGAATAAAAACAAAAAAGAAAGAAAATTCTGTCTATCAGAATTATATGTGAAAAGTGCATATTTTCTAAGGTTGAAAAATTAAAAAGGCTAAGGAGAAGGTACCTACGGTTAAGCATGGTCCTAGTTCGAACATGAAGAAGGATGCATGAGGAGTTCTTCTTTAGGAGGTGTTCCACAGCCCATTTGACAGCACCATTGCTATGTCGACCTCCGCTTACTGCGATCACGGTGCTGTCTCTTCCGATTACAACAGGTGTTGGAGTTTTGGAAAACATGATCGGTAATGGTGTCTCGCGTTGGAATGGATTATTGAAGAAACTAGATTATTTGAGACACAAGGAACGAGGTTATTATGTTCTCGTAAAGTTTCTTGTTTTATAAAGCGAACTACCATGATCTGGTGGGAACTGTAGTATTAGTTGGAGTTCCATTTTTAGCAATCCTTGTGTCTACATGTAATGTGCCTAAGTTTAGTTTTAACGTTGGTTGTCAATGTTATTTATAAATTTAGATAAGATTTAAAAAACAAATATTAGTTTGAAGTTATCAACATGTAGCCAAAATTGGAATGTTACATAATCATGGCGACGAAAACATTTTATTTTACTACTTATGCTTGTTACAAAATTTAAAAAATAATATAAAAATAGTTAAATTATTTTAGAGTGTCAAACGAGTATGTTATGTCCTTTTTTTAGTGTAAAGAGTCACAACTCTTTATTTTATCACTTTCACCAGTTTACTTGAATGTTTCTACATATTTATAAATGTTTTATTTTATTTTATTTGTAGAGATTCTTTTAAATTTTATAGATTACAGAATTATTAGTTTGAAACTTTTTAAATAAGATTATCTTAGGTATTATTATCAATTTTAAAGTTCATCAATCATTTCTCATCATAGAAAAATTTATTAAAATAGAAAAATAAAATGAAAGAATACAAAGCATTAGAAACCACGTCAAACTCATATAAAAATTATACTTCAAGAAACATAGACAAATACCTAATATAAAAAAATCTAAATAAATACATGTAGGTAAAAAGAATTAAACCACTTATATTGTTCTCTATATGTGAATGAGAGTTAAGTTAGCTAACTTATAAACAAAATGATTTCCTTCACGAAAAACATGAAAAATTTTGAACTACATATATGTACAAAAATGTAAGCACCGATGTCATTTTCCTCTAAGACTCCAAGGAACCACTCCTAGATAAAAAAAAAACATGACATACTAAAGAAAAATCATTTTCTAACCAAAGCCTATGAAAACCCTGCCTACAAGCATGCTCCATAGCACAAATAGCCCCCATAAACTTTGTGTAATCATAAGTTTTATATTTAAAAAAGTTAAAAAACTACTCACATATTCACCTCGACTTCCTCTAAAAATACTAGCACATGTCAAACTAGAACAACCCCTAGTTGGACCATCAATATCCACCTTAGGCATATTAGCATATGAATCGTGTCATATTACGTGCATAAACAAAATTACCATACCTTTCCTAGTTTGAATATTGAAAAATTTGAACACTGAAAAATAAGAGATAATATTACTTTCTAACCATTACTCCTAAGGAAACGCAATTAGATTATGAAATCTACTATCATCCTCCAAATTATCTAAATAACTGCAATAATCACTTTAAGCAAAAGACTACAAAGAGATTTCATAAAGTTAATAATAAAATCCAAAGAAGGAAATTGTAAATCCTCATAAACTTTCTATAACCATTCCACAATTGTATAACAATAGAATACATAAAGCATAAAATCACTCCTTTTTTTAACAACCAAATCAATAGATAAACGGTCATGCAACAATTTTTAAAGAATCAAAGTTTTAGTTCGTGACATTACATCCAATCAAATCAAGTTTTTCCAATCTACACATTTCATATCAGAAGACACTACAACATTATTTACTTAAGGCCAAACTATATTCGCCAATATTATGGCATAAGCATAAAAAACACTATTGTTTTATAAACATGGTTTAGGGTGAGTTCACTTGAGTGAAATTTAAGGGAGAGTGAGTGAATGAAAATTTTAAGAGATTTGAGAACAAATTAAGTGTTGTTTTTGAAGGAATTTGGAAGTGATTGAGAATGCATCTAAAATTAAAAATTATATAAGATTTGACTTATTTGATACATAAAAAAAATTTCAACAAATAAATAATTAAAATTACGAAATTACCCTTAATGGTAATAGTGATACAAAAGAAAATTTACTAGTAAGATATTTTTTAGAAAAAATTATTTTCAAATATTAGAATTAACAAAAATTAATAAATAATTAAAACAACATTTTTAAAGGATGATTAATTTTCCTACTATTATTATTGTTACCGTTTCGTCACCGTCATCGTTATCGTCAACGTTACCATTATCGTTACTGTTACCGCTACCGCTACCGTTATCGTTATTTATGTAATTTTGAGCAACAAAAAAATATCAAGTAAAATGATGAACATAAACAAGTGATGGGAATTCAAATAGTATGAATAACGTTAAAGAATTGATTTCATACATTTTCATATAAATTCCTACCCTTTCTAATTGATGTGTGAATCATAATTATCCACTTCAGTTTATTAAGAGCTTGTTTACCCCTAATTCCTTAGACAGGCAAACATATCTATTGAATTCTAACCCCCAATCCCTTAGGTCAGTTACAAAATTCAATAAAATCATGAAGAACAATTATTATCTCAATTGCAAACTAATTAGTTGGCCCAATTTCCCAAATGTGACAACATCTAATCTGTTCTATTTATAATCGCAAACAATCTCCAATTTCCCAATTGTGAAACTGTTCATAGAATAGACATTAGAACATAAATAGAACACTAAGACAATTAAAATTAACAAAACATTAATTGAAAAGGTTCAGAAATTATAATCAAAAGTACTACATCAATCCTCTAACAAAAGAAAATTTAGTTCTGCATCATGTAAAATTCTAAAGCAAACCAAAAGAAGAAGAAGAAGTGTTGAAGCCGTGGCGTGAACGTTCCTCTCCTCCTTGGTACGTTTTTCCTTTTGGTATGTTTCTCCTTTCTTTTTTTTTCCCAATTCTATTTCTCTCCCCTATTTAATCCCCCTCATTCCTCTTTTTAAGAGAGTGGTTACTCTCTCTAAGTAACTGTCCTTAATTTCTAATTAATTTAAATCTCTTTAAATTCACGTCATAAAATAGGTTAGTAACTACTCTGAACAAATTCCATAGCTCATGGAAAAATCCAGAATCTGCTTGTGCTCTTCTCTGGTTTCAATTATGCACTTCTTAACGTAAATCCACAACATTCTGCACTTCCTGACATAAATCCACAGGTTGTGGTAAAAACCACAACTCACTTATGGAACTCTCTGTTTTGCATCTGCATTTTAGAGCAAAATCCACGGGTCGTGGAACTATCCACAGCTCGGTTGTGGAACTCTCTGGTTTCATCTCTTAATCTTAGACATCAATTCTTCCCAAATTGTGATTTTGGCACTTAGAATCACCAATCTACAATAAAAACACAAAATCCCAATGTATGATCCGAAACAAGGATAATGCATGACTAAATCATTCAATTAATGCAATTATGTATGCAAATGGCCTAAACTAAGATATGAATGCAATTACATCTTATTTACTCATCAAAATACCCCAAGCTTAGACATTTGCTTGTCCTCAAGCAAAGAGAATTCGACTAACACAGACTGATAATGCACACAGAATGATTAATGAATTTAAATGGAAATATACCCTCTCATCTCAAGTTCAGTTCAAACAATGATATTCCTCAAGCACACACTTCACAATGTTTTTAGAATGATGACTAACTTATTGGGTCCCTAAGTGCAATTACTTAGTTGAGGTATGACATTAGACCTTAAGGCAGATAATATTTGGCATTTTAGTTTCTTTTGAAAAAGATTTTCTATTAGGTTCCTCACTCAAAAGACACTTACCTGCCAACTAAGCATGGATCTTCCACTCAATTTTTTCTTTTTACTTGCCACACTCAGTCTCAAAGGAGTGTCTCTTCCCTAGTAACATATAGTCTCAAAGGGGTGTCAATTTATTCACTCAATATTTGTTTCTTTTTCATTTTTTTTACAAACAATTCTCCAGTAACCAAGTGCAGTGAGTGTCACCATAGAAACCTAACAAAAAATATTTTCTATTTTGTACATTTCAAAAATTATCTTCTTTAAGTGTCATAGTGTCAAGTCTCATTGTGTAGTGTGTGAAGTTTCCCAACAAGCAATCAGAAATATATAATCACAGTGTGCTTAGAAAATGTCATTGTATAAATATAGGCTCAGAGTTAAGATGATACATTTCCATTTAAACATGAGATGCAATATGCACATGTAACAATGATGTAAGATGTCATGCACAAGAACACCCAAGCTTAAATATTTACATGGTCCCCAATGTATAGAAAGTAAAAAGTGTAGGGGGCTACAACTCACAAGATTACTGATGATGAGAGCGAAGCATGGTGAAAACTTCTTGCAAGAGTTGTTCCACAATTTTTTATGGAGAAGTTGAGTTTCTCGATACTATATGAACTCTTGATAATGTTGGAGTTGTTGAAATTGAGAAATTGATCCAAAGTATAATCCAAAGTATTACATCAATCCTCTAACAAAAAGTAAAATTAGTTCTGCATAATGTAAAATTCAAAAGAAACTAAAGGAAGAAGAAGAAGTGTAGAATCCCTCATGTACTCTCTTATCTGCGTTTTTCTCCTAATTCTCACGTTCGAATTGTTGTCTCCTCTCTTTTCCTCTAATTCCTCCTTTTAGGGGAGTGGTTACTTCCTTCTAGTAACTGTCCTTCAATTTCTATTTTTTTTAATCTATTTAAATCCACGTAATATAAGTTAGTAACTGTTCTGAAAAATTTTAGAGCTCATGGAAAAATTCACAATATGTTTGTGCACTTCTCTGATTTCAATTTCGCACCCCTAAAGTAAATTCACAAGTTGTTAAAAAAACCACAACTCAATTGTTGAACTTGCTGGTTTGCATTTTATTTGTCTCGAGACAAATCCACAGGTTGTGAAACTTTCACAAGACTCTACATTTTGAAGCAAAATCCACAATTCACAACTAAGTTGTGAAACTCTCTAGTTTCAACTCTACATATTAGATATCAATTATTCCAAAGTTGTGATTTTAACACTTAGAAGCACATATCTACAAGAAAAACACAAAATCCAAATGTATGATAAAAAACAAAGATAATGCATGATGAAATCATTCAATTAATATAATTATGTATGCAAATGGTCTAAACTAAGATATGAATGCAATTACATTTTATTCACACATATAAATAACTGTCTCATTCTTCTTTCCATACTCTTCATCATTTTGAAATTATTAAAACAATTTTACTTTACTAATAACCTAAATAAACCATTTTTGTGATTATTCTCAAATAATATAATAATGAAAATATCAATTTTATTGTATAGGATACACAATTAATCGTTTTTTTACTTTAGAATTTTATTTTAATTGTGAGTGTTTAATATTAGTCAACATAACATGCTTATTTTCTATTTACTTTCTTTTCATTTGAAACTCTTATTTTGTTTAATTTTTTAAGAAAAATATTTTATTAATGTTTGAAACAATATGAAAAAATTGTGTATTTATGTATATACTTACTTCCCCTATAAAAACAGAAATGACGCATAAATTTTATATGTGACGAAAATGTTAACTTAGAGATAAAATTTAACAAGAGTACTAACTTTTTAATTTTATATCTCCTATAAAAAAATAAGGATGAAAATACAATATCCTAATACAAGATAAAATGAGCCATTAGAATCACAACCACTTCATAATTCTTAAGAAATAGATATAAACTCAAACTTATATCTTGTGTATGTTTTGATTTCTTAGTATTTTTAATTAGTATTGACATCATATTTTTTATCATATCTTTTGTTGATTAAAGAATTGTTAAAGCATAGTATTCTATATCTCTTATGGTTGAAGTCCATTGTACAAATTTTTAAATAATTGATGTAATTTAACGAGTTAATTATAATTTACTCCTATATCCTTAGTTTTTACCAACAAAACCAACTTTTATCTCTTTTAAAACGTTTAATTTTTAACTGTTTTACCTTTCAATTAACTACACTTATCAATTATCATTCTTAATTTATGTTTTATTTTTAAAATTGTGAAATTCATTGTTTTTTTTTCTGAATTACAATTATAAGTGTATTTGTTCTTTTCAGTTGAAATTTTAATTTTATAAAATAGCGAACCATCACCAAATTATATTATATATGTTAGATTATGAATAGATTTCAATACATACTCCAGTTGATTAAAAATCGCAATAAAATAATTGATTCTGCAATCATACAAGTTGAAGATGATGGCGAAATAATTTATTTTATGATTTTTGTCAAATCACTTTCTTTTATTTGCTGGCCTTTTCTTCATATGAGAATAAGACACTGTTTTCTGATTTAGTATCTTGAACCATGATTTGAATTTTTAATTTATTAGCATTCTTATTATTTTTTAAAAGACTAAATTGACTTTTTTGGTTAAGTTTTTCATCAAATCATTTGAAAATATAAAATTTCGAGTTAAAATAAAAAATCATAGAAAAAAATATAACATTAGTCTTATTTATTAGATTATTTAATGTGATAAATAGCTAAAAATTTAATAAAAAAGTACTGTTTATGTTTTATAAAATTTATATATTTATTTTATTAAGATGTAGATATATAGTTATTTTAGTAAAATAATATTAATATATCTTATTTGTAAATTAAAAATATAATTTTAATAATGTTTGTTTATAGTTGATAATGATTGGTGAAATTAATATATATTTAATATTAATATTAAATATATATTTAAGAATTTTAAAAACTTAATATTAATATTAATGTACTATAAGAAAATCAATAAATAACAATTAATTTAGAAATAAAAATAACTAATCTTCTATTAACTAAGTTAGATATTATTTATAAACTAAAATTAATGGTATCCAAAATAATATCCTTATTAATAAATATAGAAATATTTATGATGTTGAATAAATTATTTACTCAAAATATTAACTGTAAGACCCGTAATTTTGGGACATGATGGGGACATGGTGGTTACCCACCTTTTTCATTATTGGAAGCAATTATTGGAGGTGCATTTACGGGGAAGCTTAGCAAGGGAGGGATTTCATTTTTGTGGGCATGTGAGAAAGAAAGAGAAAGAGAACAGCCAAGGGAGGAAACCTTCCTTCCTTCCATTTCCAGCCGTCCGAAGAGCACCCATGGAAACTGTACCAACTTCAGAAGGGCTGAGAGGTAGATCTGGGTTGGGCATCTGGTGAGGGTGGAGTTCTTCCAGCAAGATCGGAAGAGAAAGTGGAGAGCTGATGAATTTGCTAGGAGATATAGAGTTGCATGTCTAGGAGGAGATAGATCCCAAAGCTTGCAAGGAAGTCTTCAAGAGGTAAGGGGAGCTTGATTTATTTCCTTAATTTTTGAGATATTAGTGTTTGCTGCAAATCTGGGTAAAATCTGGGAAGAAGGGGTTGAATTTGGGGTTTCTGGATATCTGACGCGATTCTGCAAAATTCTGCAGAATGCGCGTTCGTCCAATTTTGGTGAGTCAAAATTGGACGTTCGTCCCAACAGTGCTCGACCAAATAGTGGTCGGCCTAACGTTCGTCCAATTCTAGTGAAATTGGACGTTCGTCCAAATTGCTCAGTGGTGAGCGTTCGGTTCTGAACGAACGTCCGCATTCGTTCGTCATAATATATGGGACACTCGTTCAAATCGTATTTAAACAGTACTTTTATGAGCGTTCGTCCTTGGTGTTGTGAGCGTTCGTCCTTGGTGTTGTGAGCGTTCGTCTTTGGTGTTGTGAGCGTTCGTCCTTGGTGTTGTGAGCGTTCGTCCTTGGTGTTGTGAGCGTTCGTCCCTGGGTGTTGTGAGCGTTCGTCCTTGGTGTTGTGAGCGTTCGTCCTTGGTGTTGTGAGCGTTCGTCCTTGGTGTTGTGAGCGTTCGTCCTGGTGTTGTGAGCGTTCGTCCTTGGTGTTGTGAGCGTTCGTCCTTGGTGTTGTGAGCGTTCGTCCTTGGTGTTGTGAGCGTTCGTCCTTGGTGTTGTGAACGTTCGTCCTTGGTGTTGTGAGCGTTCGTCCTTGGTGTTGTGAGCGTTCGTCCTTGGTGTTGTGAGCGTTCGGCCTTGGTTTGTGAGCGTTCGGCCTTGGTTTGAGAGCGTTCGGCCTATGATGAGGATTGATTCCTGAACGTTCGTTCAGACAGCATCAGAGTTGGAAATAGCGTTCGGCAATAATGCATAAATCCGTGGGTGTATTTTGAAACAATTATTGAGAATTGTTGGTTATTTCCTTGATCCAATATTGGTTTAGTTATACATATTATTGAGAATATGTATGACTTCGTGATTGAGCACGTTTATTCTATTGGTTTAGTTATACATATTATTGAGAATATGTATGACTTCGTGATTGAGCACGTTTATTCTATTGGTTTAGTTATACATATTATTGAGAATATGTATGACTTCGTGATTGAGCACGTTTATTCTGTTGAAGGTGATACATACACTATGTTATTTACTTGTAACTTCGTCGGTCTTTTTAGCATTTTGCTAGTCTCACGCGTGAGACGGAGATTCGAGTGTCACCTTCTTCTGCGCGAGGAGGTGAATGTCTCGCCCAATGAATTCGGCTCGTGTTGAGTATAGTGCATCGTTACGTGTAGTATCGATGTTTTTACTCGTTAGTCCTTGAGGAGTCGGGGAGATAGGTCTGAAGTCGCGATGGATGACGGCTCGGGTCGCCTGTTATTGAGAGCAGGTTATGACGACGAATTACAAGTAAACGACATCAGTTTATGAAAGACTAGTCTGCAGTGTCATGTGAGTCGATTTATCATGGGAATTGTTATAGTATTTGTAGTGGGTTTATAGTGTGATAATTCTGGTTATTCATCTTGCATGTTGTGGCTGTGGTTTCTAACCGTGATGGTCGTACGGATACGAGAGAGATGGTAGTGTAGATAAAGTTGGATTTGGAATACTTCTTCGAGAGAGACGGGGAGTAAAACTTGTTGGGTCTATAGGTAGTAACGAGCGTTCTTACTAGTGACGTTCGGTCTTGGTGTTATTTATTTTCAGGTAGCGAGCGTTATTAGATAGCAGTTGATCTTGATGTTAGTGGATCTGAGGTAGCTAGCGTCCGATCTTAATTTGGTAACCTGAGGTTTAGTTTGATTACGTTTGGTCAGTACTGAGGTGTTCAGCAGAGTACTCTAGGCGTTTAACCCAGACTCAAGCGTTCCTTATTATAGTATTCTGTCTCGTAGCGATGGTTCTCAGGGAATGATCTTTATTGGTGATGTTGCTCTGAGGTTGTAATCATTTATAGGGAGTGACCGGCTTTGATAGTCGTTGAAGTATCGATCGATTGATAAATAGTGATTAGTCGTGATGATACATGATTCAGGAAGTGATCATTCATAGGTAGTGCTCGGGTCGGATGATGCCTGTCTCGGGTAAGGATCATTAATAGTTAGTGGTTGTACGTAGGGAACATCCGGTCTCGATGAGGTTACTCTCAGATAGAATTAAATTCAGTAAAGTGATCAATTAAGTGTTCGTCCGAATGGTACTTAATCTGTGGTGTGCGAGATTTGATCTTTGAGCAATCGTTCGAATAGTGTTCGAAATAATAGTAATTGTTTTAGTAGAGTACACTGTCTTAACGTGAAGTCTATGTACTTGATCTTAATTAGCGTTTGATCTTTTGGTATTCGACCTAATGGTATTCGGTATAATAGCGTTTGATGCTTAGTTTCTAGCTTAAGTGATCAATCTTAATGTTCGTGTAAACAGTATCCGATGTAATATAAGTTCGTTGTTTTATCGTTTGATTCAGTAATGTTATGATATCTGGGTATGTATTGAGGTTGAGGGTACTGTAGTAGGATGTCTTGATCTGTGGTTGATTGTGGACATATTGAGGAGACTAAGAATGAAATCACAAGTGGGGCACCTTCCGTTGATTTGCTCATCAACGTATCATCCGGATGAGAGTTTATTGTGTATTGGGTTGATTATTAGGTACTTTGGAATGAGTGTCCAACAGGAATTGTGGTACGTTGGTTTGAGGATGTCGGACTTAATTATTATATGATATTTGTATTGAAATAACTATGCATGTTTTATAAATGATGTGTTTCATGTTAGCTCACCCTTACTTACTTTGCTTGTTTGTGCATGTGAATGCGATGATCGTATAATGTGTGATGTTATACGGGAGCAGTTGAAGGATTGTCACGTAATCCTGTGCAAATGGAGGAAGAGATGGAAGATCGAATTAGAAGGATTCAAGGTTATCTTTGCTGTTGCGTTTGAGCTTAAGACTGATGTATAGATTTTAGTTTATGCTCGGGATGTTATGTATTATTACAACATTTAAGTTTTGAAAAATTTATTTGTTTTTAGGGTGAATTTTTTTTTTGGAATGTTACATTAACTACTACTCAAACAAATTTTAAATATTTTGCTAATATTAACAACCTTCAATAGACTATTAACCCGATTATCTACAACTAAATTAAGTTATATTTTCTTAGAAAAGTAAAATCAGCGCGACGTCGTATTGCATGATCCCAAACCCAATTGTACAAGATAGTGTATTTGTTTTGTCACTGCAACTGAAGAAGAAAAAAGCTAGATTTTCGCTTTGTACTATCCACTTACTTCCCAACAAATGAACAACGCCGCCATGTAGAACAGAAGCGCTTCCTGTTTCTTCCCCAGAAGCGCTTCTCTTTTTCATTTTCCTCTGCTTGAATTTCGAAGGTGAATTTTTAATTTTTATACATTTTTTGTTAAAAAAATTTCTTACTGGGGAGGAGGGGATGGAAAATTAAAAGATGGGTTTGAAGGAACTCCGTTAATGGAATATGGGTCTTTGCTATTTTTAAATAAGTTGATTTTTTTTTTTGTAGAAGTTTTTAAAATTGTTGTTATATTGCAGGCTTTTGGGGCAAATCATTGTCATTGTTATTATTTTTTATATTTCTATTTATGTTGTTTAAGCAAGCTAACAACTTTCCTTCTAAGGTAGTACTGATTTTGGTAAGCTTCTATGCTCATTATTCTTACATTGATTCTGAAGTTTCTGCATAATTATACTTGACTTGTGTTTGATGATTTTGGTAATTTTGGGGGAATAGCTTGAAATGCAATTAGTGACAGGGGATTGGCTGACGTGAGTGTTTTCTTACTTTTCCTTTTAGGTGATGGATCCTCTAACTTTCATGAGAAAGCAATGCAAAGTTAAACTATATTAGCATTTATAATTGGGTGTTTCTGCATGCTTGGTTATGCTGTGTGTAAATTGAAGTATCGACTGATAATTCCCTTTCTGGCGTGTAATTTTTTTTTACCCACTGTATAGATGAATTAGATGTGTTCTGATGTTGAAAAATAATAGATTTTTTCATTGTTCATAGGTAGCTTCAGTTCATCTATAATATCTAAATTTGATTTTGATCATCCCGTTTTTCTCAGCTAAACTGTCTTCTTTATCATGAACCAACTATCCTCAGTATGTGGATTGTCTATCTCTTAGATGCTGAAACTGATTGTAATTTAGGACTGAAAAAATTTGGTAGGAAACTATCCTCTCCAGTTATGTGAAATTCGGGGTTGAGATTTGAGAGTTCTTTATAAGGAGGCCAGCTTGTGTCCGAGGATATTTCTAGTGAAATGGTGGAATTCCATATCATTTTGTTTAGAATTATCGCGTGAAAAGAAAAGTGCAATGTCTAGTTTGCCGAGGGTTATATTACTATATAAAATGCCCAGTTTGCTGAGGGTTATATTACTATCATCATTAGTATTTAGTGTCAACATACTTTATCTAAAATGCCTAAGAAGCTGTTGGTTAACTGTGGTTCTTGTATTGATGCCTCAAAAACTATTATTATGCATTTCTGGATTCTTCGACACCGAACTGTTTAAGCAATATATGTACTTTAAATCAATTTTGCCCAAAACATTTCTGCGCTTGTCTTCTTACATGTAGTGAATTAGAGTATGCAAATCCCATGTCAATCATTGAACTGGAAACGGTCTTTTGAATTTGACTGATTCGTGTTAAACTATGTACAGTTTAGAGATCATTTTTGTAGAAAGTGGGGTTTAGCTCACTATTGTCGTCCAATTTTAAACCTACATCTTGCCAATTGATAGAGAGATAATAACCTTTTAGTAAAAGACCCATGATGTCACTGAAACTAGTACTTATTCTGCTTCATCTCTGTAAAATGCAAGTAAGTAAATTACATGTTCAATCGTTGAAGCTCTTCAGTAAAATGTTTTCATTCACTATAACCTCTTCACGAGTTTTGTTGTCTGTCTGAAGGAATGATAAACTAAAACATTTTAGCCACTTGTGTGTTGGCCTTGAATAGCTGCCAAACTTGAAAACTACCGTTTGAGAAAAAGCTTGTCTTTTATAGCTTTTTTTTCCAAAGGATGGTTTTCTGGTTCTCAAAGGAAGTCTAAAACCAAAAAGTACTATTAGTAGCTGTTACCAGTTAACAGATATGAAGTTACACAGGGTAACATTAGATATGCCCAGAAAAGACTTTAAAATGAGAACAAAAGCCTTTCCCTCTTTGTCAATGCATAGTTAAAAGATATATGAATATCTCAATGTAGTTGGTTTTCTTTTCGTGGAATAAGATGTAGAAACTCTTTTTCATTATGTTCTGTTGCTTCTCTTGGTTAATATTGTTGGAATAAAACAAAAATGGTGGAAAGCTTTGTCTGCCACCAACCAAAAGCACCACTCACTCATTGCTAATCTTCCGTAAAATGCTCCAAGCCACAACCTTCATTTTTGGACTCTTGCACTTCTTTGCTTCATAAATTGAGAAGCAAAGCAGCGTGCAATACATACCAACAGAGAAGCCACTCAAATTTTTTGAGTGAGAAACCATAGGAGAAGAAGGAAACGTGAGAGAGAAGTGAAGCCACAATTGTGTGAGAGAAAAATAGAGAGAGTCTATTTTGTGAGTGTGTGATACAGAGAATTTTGTATACCATTCGAGAGGGTGAGATTTATTGAGAGATCCTCAGAGAGTGAGAGAAACACTGTAATCCTACTTTTATAGTGGAGATATTTTTCTGGACTAGGTCCCGTGGTTTTTTCCGAGAGGATTTTCCACGTTAAAATTTCCAGTGTTAATTTTTCTCTTTTCCTACGCTTTTATTTTTTACGCTTCCGCATAGTGCCCATTTTGGGGTTCACAGAGGAGGGAACAAGTACCGCTGTTTCCCAACAGTGGTATCAGAGCTACCGGTTCGAAAAAGTCAGAATCCTGTGAAATTCAAGATGGAAGGAGACATGTTCAAGTTAACTGCGGATAATTACTCGTACTGGAAGCCGATGATGGAAGACCATCTATACTGCAAGGATTTGTATGAACCGATCACAAATCCGGAAATTCCAGAAGGGAAGGCCGTAAAAGACTGGGAGATTCTGAATCGTAAAACAGTGGCTATGATTCGGAAATACATCGACAGAAGTCTCTTTGAGCATGTATCGACTTATACCAATGCGTATGAGTTATGGACAAAGCTTGAATCAATGATTCAAAAGAAGACTCCCAGGAACAAAGCTCACCTAGTCAGACGACTCGTAAAGTTGGAGTACACTGACGACCAGAATATGATCGAGCACCTCAACACCTTCAAAGGTATTGTGAATCAATTAATGAAGGCGGATATGAAGATTGATGACGAGCTACAAGCTCTTCTACTCCTTAGTTCTCTACCGGAGAGTTGGGACACGTTGGTGGTCACTCTCAGTAACTCAGCACCAGATGGAAAGCTCAGTCTGGATAACATCACAGATAGTTTACTGAATGAAGAATCCAGAAGGAAAGAAAGGGGATCGAGTAGTCACTCAGAAGCCAATGTTGTTGAGAATAGAGGAAGGAGTGAAAACAGAAGCAAAGGAAAACGTGAAAAGTCACGAGGAAGATTCAAGTCTCGTTCCAAAGGTCTGACATGCTTTTATTGTGGAAAAGATGGTCACAAGAAGCAAGAATGTAGATTCCTGAAAAGAGATCAGAAGAATGGAACTGTACACCCTGATGTGGTAGATCCCAAAAAGAAGTTGGAGGAAAAGACTACAACAGCGGTGGTATCAAATGATGAGAATGTGTTCCTTATCACTAAGGTAAACTATCTAAATATTGCTTTTGATGATTGCACTTGGATAGTAGATACCGGAGCATCTTTCCATGTTACTCCTCATGAGGAATTCTTCTCATCCTATCAAAAAGGAGATTTTGGAACAGTGAAGATGGGAAATCATGTCACAAGCAAAATTGTGGGCATAGGAGAAGTGACTTTGACGACAGAAAATGGAAACAAACTTGTGCTGAAGGAGGTAAGACATGTACCAGAGATACGTCTAAACCTTATCTCAGTCGGTAAGCTAGATGATGCTGGAATGAACAACCAGTTCAGCGATGGAAAATGGAAACTTAGCCGAGGAAGCATGATTGTTGCTCGAGGCAAGAAGGAAGGCTCCTTGTACTGCATGCAAGGAAAAATATACAAAGGAGAGACGAATGTTGCTCAAGAAGAAAGTAAGGAGTTGTGGCATAAAAGACTGGGCCACATGAGCGAGAAGGGATTAGAGATCCTCGCAAAAGATCATCTCCAAAGTATAAAAGGACAACCACTTGAATTATGTGAAGACTGCCTAGCAGGTAAGCAGCACAGAGTATCTTTCCATAAATCTGATAATAGAAGTAGAAGAGAGCATATTTTGGATCTTGTGTATTCAGATGTCTGTTCAACATCTGAAAAGTCCCTTGGTGGAGCTCAATATTTTGTTACCTTCATTGATGACCACTCTAGAAAATTGTGGGTCTATCCATTGAAGAGAAAAGATGAAGTTCTACGAATCTTCAAGGAGTTTCACGCATCAGTTGAACGTGAAACTGGTAGAAAGTTGAAATGTCTGAGAAGTGATAATGGTGGAGAGTATAGAGGTCCGTTCGAGCACTATTGCAAGACTCATGGGATCAAACATGAGAAAGTACCTCCCAAGACACCTCAGATGAACGGTGTAGCTGAAAGATTCAACAGAACGATTGCCGAGAAGGTCAGAAGCATGTTGTCTCACGCAAAACTTCCCAAGACATTCTGGGGGGAGGCAGTGCTAACAGCAACTCAATTGATCAACTTATCACCTTCAAGACCATTAAACGGTAAGATACCAGAAGAAGTATGGTCCGGTAAAAAGGCCTCATATCGCAACTTGAAAGTCTTCGGATGTAAGGCATCAGTTCACATTCCGAAAGATGAAAGAGCAAAGCTCGATGCTAAAGCGAAAGAGTGCATATACCTTGGTTCTCCAAGAGATGAATTTGGTTTCAGATTATGGGATCCTGCAAACAGAAAGATTGTTCGAAGCAGAGATGTGGTGTTCTTTGAAGACCAGACAATCCAAGACATCAAGAAAGTGGAGAAACCAACACTTAAGCTGATAAGTGATCAAAGCCCTATTGTGATGAACAACTTAGGGGGAGAGACTCATCAAGCCGAACCAGAGTTACAACTTGATGAAATGGCTGAAGAAACAGATCAACCTAATCTGACGGAAGAAGATCAACCAATTGAGGATGCTCCGCAAGAACCCCAATTGAGGCGATCAACAAGGCAGAAGCAACCGTCAAGAAGGTATTTTTCAGATGAATATGTTAATTTTACTGATGAAGGTGAACCTCAAAGCTTTGTAGAAGCAATGGAGACGAAAGACAAAGGCAAATGGTTGCAAGCCATGGAAGAAGAGATGCAATCCTTAAAGGAAAATGAAACTTATGATTTGGTAGAATTACCAAAAGAAAGAAGAGCATTGCAGAACAAATGGGTGTTCAAGCTCAAGAATGAAGAGAACAACCCAAGCCCAAGGTACAAAGCACGAATTGTCGTGAAGGGGTGCAACCAGAAGAAAGGAATAGACTTTGATGAAATATTCTCACCAGTGGTGAAGATGACATCCATTAGAGCAATTCTCGGTCTAGCAGCAACACTAGACCTGGAGATTGAACAACTGGACGTCAAAACAGCATTCTTACATGGAGACCTAGAAGAAGAAATTTACATGAAGCAACCAGAGGGTTTTGAAGAACCAGGCAAAGAACACTTGGTGTGTCGTCTGAAGAAAAGCCTCTATGGTCTGAAGCAAGCTCCAAGACAATGGTACAAGAAATTCGATTCCTTCATGATCCAACATAATTTCAAGAAGACCTCCGCAGATCATTGCGTGTTTGTGAAGCATTATGAAAATGGTGAGTCCATCATACTTCTCTTGTATGTTGATGATATGTTGATTGTAGGGAAGGACAAAATTAAAATAGCTGCTCTCAAGAAGGCATTGAGCAAGTCTTTTGCCATGAAAGACCTGGGTGCAGTAAAGAAGATACTTGGAATGAAAATCTCTAGAGATCGTTCTAGAAGAATGCTATGGGTATCTCAAGAAGATTACATTGAGAAGATTCTCAAAAGGTTCAACATGCACAATGCCAAATCTGCTCGTGTTCCAATTGCTGGACATTTCAAACTCAGTAAGTCTCAATGTCCAAAGAATGAAGAAGAAAAGGAAGAAATGAACAAGGTACCCTACTCTTCTGCCGTGGGTAGCCTTATGTATGCAATGGTTTGTACAAGGCCAGATATTGGCTATGCTGTAGGAGTTGTGAGCAGATTCCTGTCAAATCCAGGAAAGGAGCATTGGGAAGCTGTTAAGTGGATACTGAGGTATCTAAGAGGATCTGCCAAAAGAAGCTTGTGTTTTGGCAATGGAAATCTAAAGCTAATCGGATATTCAGACTCAGACATGGCTGGAGATGTCGATTCAAGGAAGTCAACATCAGGTTATCTGATTACTTTTGCAGGGGGAGCTGTTTCTTGGCAGTCAAAGCTACAAAAATGTGTGACATTGTCTACTGCTGAAGCAGAGTATGTAGCGGTGACTGAAGCCTCTAAAGAGATGCTATGGATGAAGAATTTCCTAAGTGAATTAGGACATAATCAAGACGATTATGTGGTGAACTGTGATAATCAAAGTACCATCCATCTGACCAAGAACCCCATGTTCCATTCACGCTCGAAGCATATCGACGTGCGGTATCACTGGATACGAGAAGCGCTGGATGAGAAGAAATTGAAGATAGAGAAAATCCATACAGACTTGAATTGGTCTGACATGATGACTAAATCAGTACCAACCAAGAAGGTTGAAGATTGTTGTCAAGGTGCTGGTGTCGTGGTACCTTCCAACTAAGTCAAGATACGAAGACGGGATGGAAGCCCCATTTTTTGTTTTATGGGGGAGTTTTGTTGGAATAAAACAAAAATGGTGGAAAGCTTTGTCTGCCACCAACCAAAAGCACCACTCACTCATTGCTAATCTTCCGTAAAATGCTCCAAGCCACAACCTTCATTTTTGGACTCTTGCACTTCTTTGCTTCATAAATTGAGAAGCAAAGCAGCGTGCAATACATACCAACAGAGAAGCCACTCAAATTTTTTGAGTGAGAAACCATAGGAGAAGAAGGAAACGTGAGAGAGAAGTGAAGCCACAATTGTGTGAGAGAAAAATAGAGAGAGTCTATTTTGTGAGTGTGTGATACAGAGAATTTTGTATACCATCCGAGAGGGTGAGATTTATTGAGAGATCCTCAGAGAGTGAGAGAAACACTGTAATCCTACTTTTATAGTGGAGATATTTTTCTGGACTAGGTCCCGTGGTTTTTTCCGAGAGGATTTTCCACGTTAAAATTTCCAGTGTTAATTTTTCTCTTTTCCTACGCTTTTATTTTTTACGCTTCCGCATAGTGCCCATTTTGGGGTTCACAGAGGAGGGAACAAGTACCGCTGTTTCCCAACAAATATGTCTTTTGTTTGTTTTGGTAATGATCAGGGACTTGGACAGTTGACATCTACTTATCATTTTTTTTCCTTTTCTTGTTTCTCTTTTATCTAAATCTATTCCCATTTACTATATGGATTATGATTCTAATGCCTTTTCGTTAAGAGAACTATATGGATTATTGTGTGAGAAAAAGTAAACTGAACCTGAGTTTAATATACACAGGGCTCTAGATGGATACAGCTGAACAAAGAAAAGACAAGTATGCTCCAATCGGGGATGCAGAGAACCCTCTACTGGGAAAATTTGATAAGCCACTACCATGTTTTGGGTGTGGAATTGGATGGTTCTCGTGAGTAATACTGTACATATTTACTCTTTCTCACTTTCTTCTGCTTGCATAGTTTGATGGTTGCATCTTCTCCTCCCCTCTCCTTTTCTTGTCAGTCTTCTGCTAGGATTTGTTTGTCCATTAATGTGGTATTACGCTACAATTCTCTACTTTGGAAATTACTATCACAAGGATCCGAGAGAGCGGGCTGGGCTTGCTGCTTCTGCAATTGCTGTAAGTCCTGTGCTTAAAAATGAGTATGCCTTAACATTTCAACTGTCAAAATTTCTACTTTACAGGTTATCCGTATTTTCTATTGTTTCGTTTGCTCTGTCAAATCTTAATTATCTTGTAGTATTTAAAAAAAAAAAATCTTGTTTTTAGTACATTTTTATTGGTATTGCAGGCTCTAGTTTTCACAACTGCAGCGGTGATAACAGTAGCTGTTATTGTCTTGTAAATTTTTCTATCAACTGATCTATCTCCAGCTAAGGAGGAAAACAAAAATCACTTCTAACATCTGCCCCTACATGAGAAAGGCAAGCCTGATGAACCCATGATCAAGCTCTAGCTATTAGGCACCAAAAGTTCAAAGCTAGTTCCATTTAATTATGTGAACATAGAGCTGCTTCTGCACCCCTTTTTGGAATTGTGTGTATAGTAGACAAGGATGATATGATGTCACTAGATTTTATCCAAAAAGATGGTCCAGTCAACTTATTTTGGTGTGTATGTTTCTTGGTTTGGTAATTAGTTGCTAGCTTTCATTTATTAGAAGTGAAACTATACTGCTGGTGCTGGTGTTTCTCACATTATTTACGTTCAAGATGAGAAATTGCATATTTGAAAAATATGTTTGATTTTAAAAATTAGAAAGGTTGGCAAAAAAAATTGAGTCAAGGAGTGTTGGAGTTTTAAAATGATGTAGGTTAGATATTGTTAGAACAAAAGTAAAATTCACTTTCATTTTTAAGTTTTTGAAGCACAATTTTTTAATTCAGAAATTTACAGTGTTTTAAGCTTATGGGAGAAATAAATAAAATTCTTCAACTCTTTAGTTTACAATGACGAGCAACTAATTTTGTATTTTGTAATACTTTTTATTTAAAAAATAGCTAAAATATACAAAAGTAAGTTAAAAGTTTGCTTAATTAATATATTATAATTTTATTGTTAGTAGAAAACAAATTAAAATATGAAAGTACAAGTGCATTAAACTTTCAATCTTTAAAAACTTCAATTTTTTATAAAATTGTTTTAATTGTATTTGGAAATATGTATTTCATTATTCTTATAATGTTTTAAAAACTTGAGTGTTGATTAAAGAAATCAAAAATTTATTTAAAGGAATTAATAAAAGTACGAAATACATCAGTCACAAAATAATAAAAACATATAATTATACAAAGTATTAACAGAAAAATTATTATATTTTTAAGAAAAGGAAATAAAAGTTGTCAATGGTGTTATTATTACATACAAATTATGTTAATATTAATGTTATTTTTGTTACTATTATAACACGATTACATAATTATTATCATTGCTAATATTATTACATTATTAGTATTTTTATCATGATTGTTGTTGGTTAATTAAATTAAAGTTGAATGTTAGGTTGCACTTGCCTTGCATCTTACATCAAAAACATTTAATAATTGAAAACTTGAGACCAAAGCGAAAGGTATCTAAAATGCTCTTTCATATAAAAGGAAAATGTAAGTATATACGTTACACATGATTCTAATGGAAGCATTTGTTTTCCTACCTCCCGTTACACTTATTCACCTAATTTACACGTTTCACTCCCTATCCAACTACACTCTTATAAAACTGACATAAAATTTATTGGTTTCTCTATTTTTGCTTTCATTAAGTTAAAAAATATTAACATTATAATATAATTTTAATTAATTTAACCACTTATCTACTCTTATGAAATTAATACATTTCATTCTAAAAAAATTTATGTTTCAATTTTTGTTGGATCTTTGTATAAATACTTGTCTTAAGTGTAACTTTTTTTTTACATTTTGAAATCTAAGTTCAAGTCTTATATACTGAGTAAAAATAACAAAAAATTAGAACAACATATAATTGAAGTTGTAAATTTAGCTCACTTCATAGGATTTGTTCTTGCTTTACGTGGATTGAGACAAAAACAATTCATAAAAAACAAGTCACCGTTGAAAAAGTTCACAATTACTTTTTTTTTAAACATGAAAAATATTAATTTTTTAAAATTTACTATTAGATCTTCGGTTTAGGTCGGCTTATCTCTATTTTCAATTCGAACAGGTCTGTCTCGACCTTCAACTGTCAGGATCGACCTTTAATCTTAGTCAACTCATCTCGACTTTTGATTCCGATCGTTCCATCTCGAACTTTTGCCCTAAAACCACTAGTCTTGACCTTCGACTAATTGTGGGGTCGAATTAGGGGTTGGGGTCGACTCAGCAGAATTCGATAGGACTAACTCAGATGAATTTTGGTTGAGGCCGACTTTATCGAATTTTGGGCGGGTCTCATGTCTACTTTCAACATAGGTGGCCCGTCTCGACCATCGGTTTAACCTAATCTGTCTCGATTTGACCTAAATAGACTTATCTCGATATTTGGTGTGAGTTAGTCCATTTCAACCTTCAGCTTAAGCCAAACAATCTCAACCTTTGACCTCGGCTCGCTTTTTTCGACCTTTGACCCATATTATTGGTCTCAACCATAAACCTAGCTGGTTCCTACCGACCATATGCCCGAACCAGTTCGTCTCGAACTTTGGCCCAAGCCGACATGTCTCAACCTTCGACCCGATGTCATCCTTCGGCTTGGAATGACCTGTCTTGGTCTTCGACCTAAGATGGTTTGTCTCAACCTTTAATCTGACCAGCCCATCCAGACCTTTAGAATGAGTCGACCCTTCTTGACCTTCTACCTAGTTTGTCCCATCTCGACCTTTGGCCCTAATTAGCTCATCTTCATCCTCGATCCAAGATAGCTCGTCTCAAATTTCCATTTGAAACAACATGTCTTAACCTTCAGTCTAGGTTCACCCGTCTTGGCCTTCGATCCAAGATGAGCAGACTTGGTATTTGACCCAAGCTAAGAATATTGTTTTTAAGAATTAATTAAAGTCTTATAGTGGGACAAATCCACATTTGTCCTAACTCTAACCCATTTAGAGGGCCTTTGGGAGCTAGAGGTTTTCCTTTTTGCCCTCTCAATTGATGGACTCCTAAAAGGGAACATATTCAAAGTTAGGCTAGGGTTGGTCCATGGGACATGGATCAAGTTGGTAACTCTATAGAGGATAAAATTCTATAAATTCATTGTCTTAAGGTTTTAGGTCAGAGATGATGTTAATCTCTTTTGTGGGTTTGGCTGAGATCTCATTTATGTTGTTTCCCTCAATAAATTTCAAATAAGGTACAATATTGACAAAGAAACCTAGTTGTGAGGATTCCTTGTATCAAAAGTCTTGTTGACAAGGATATAAGGTGCTTAAGAGAAAGTGTAATAATGTTGAAGGAACTTACCCTTGAAGGAGATATTTTAGGAATTCAAGTGTGAGTATAAATCTCACATTGGATAAATATGAGAAAGTTTAACCTCTTATAAGTTAGAAGAATCATAAACTCATTCTCTAATAAATCATCACATCCATAGACCTATCAATATTTCATTTATACTCACATTTAGAATTCCAATAACTTTTTCTTTAAAATATTTTTACTTTCGCTAACTTAATTTTCTATAAATCATTCTTTCATTTTTATTTGAACAATTCTCAACTCTCTTCTACTGGAGATCTTACATTGACTATAGGTAAGGTAGATTTACAATATAAAAGTGAATGCAAACATCATTTTACAATTCAATTTTGTAAGGTTGAGTTAAATTTAAAGTCCATTTCTTAAGATGATATTGGTCTATATTAACGATATTTGTTGTTTGTTGGATTGTTCCATCAATCAGACTGTTATCAAACCACTATTAATATATATTGTCACGCTTGAGATGTATATGCTTGAAATATGTATTGGAAATCTGTAACAGTACTTTTATTGAACTGTTATATATATAAAGCAACCAGAGAATATTTTGTAATATAAAGTGTCTAATAAGAGTGAACAAATGAGCAATTTCAATATCTGTATTTGAAGAGATAAGAAACAACGTATATAAACAAAAGTTCTTCACGTCATCCATGGCTATGCAGAACCTGATATGAAGAGAGAAAGGTAAATCAACAATTGTCAGAGAGAGAATGGAGAATAGTAGAGTAGTAGAGAGGTCCATACCACACACACGTTTTCTCACTACACAAAGTCCTTCAATAAAATATTCTCCTTTCATTGCCTCACGCTTTTCCTCATGACCTCCTCTTGCGGATCATTAGCCATGTGGATTTTCTGCCTAACAACTTTTCCTTCCTTACCTCTCTCTTCAGTATTTCCTGTGCATGTTACAATACTCACACAATCAAATGCAACCTTGTCCTCAAGGTTGAACTGTGGAAAAGACTCCTTAATTTCTTGAACATCCTCCCAGGTTGCTGTTGAAGGTCCCAAAGAGTCCCATTGAACTAACACTTGTGGAATCGATTTGGACTGACACATGACTATGCGGGCATCTAAAACCAAGAAAGGTTGTACTGAAGGACCAGACTCAGTTGTAGTGAGTGGCAAGGGTAAATACTTTTGCGAAGGACTCCCAATAAATCTCTTAAGTAAAGAAATATGAAACACTGGGTGAATATGGCCCGAATCCGGTAAATTGAGTTTATAAGCAACCTCACCAAGCTTGGCAATCACCTCAAAAGGGCCAAAATAACGTATACTTAATTTTTGAACTTTTCTCAAAACCAGTGAATGTTGCTTATGGTTGCAATTTCACAAGCACCCAATCCCCTATCTCAAAACACAAAAATCTGCGTCTTTTATCAGCTTCGGCTTTTATGTACTGTTGAGCTTTAAACAAATTTGCTTTCAATTGCTGCAACAAAACATCTCGTTCCCGCAGTAAATCTTGAATTGATACAGGATCTTGTACATTGGTTTCATATCTCAAAACCGAAGGAGGATCTTTACCATACAAAGCCTTGAATGGTGACATGCGAAGACTATGATGCAATGAAGAATTATACCAGAATTGTGCCCATGGAAGCATTGAGCACCACTCTTTTGGATTATCAAAGACAAAGCATCGCAGGTACATCTCAAGAGTCTTGTTCAAATTTTCCGTTTGGCCATCGGATTGTGGATGATATGAAGAACTCATGGCTAAAGTAGTTCCTTGAGCCTTGAACAAGTGCTTCCAAAAAGAACAGATAAAAATGCGATCACGATCTGAAACCATTGATTTGGGCACCCCATACAATTTAACAATATTATTGATAAAAGCATCAACAACCCACTTTACTGGTATAAGCAGCTTTTAATGGAATAAAATGTCCAAATTTGGAGAGCCTATCTACCACTACCATAATAGTTGAAAAGCCATTGGAATTTGGAAGATTTGTGATGAAATCTAACAAAATGTCATCCCATACATGTTGGGGAATAGGTAATGGTTGTAACAACCCCGCTGGCAATGTTTGCTCTACTTTTGCTTGTTGACAGACTTGGCATTCTCTTATGAATTTTCGCACTTGTTGTCTCATTCCTGGCCAACAAAATTGAGAAGCAATGTGAGCCATGGTCTTAGCTACTCCCACATGACCTCCAATTTTGGATGCGTGAAATTCCATTAGAATTTGATTAATTAATTCAGTGTTAGCAGGTAACACCATCTTTAATTGCATACTCTTGTATTGGAGGTGTAGCTGCTATACATTTCTCATACAACTTCTTTAAGTAGGCATCCTCTTGAGTTAATTCCGCCACTTTGAGTAACCATTTATTACATGGCATGGAGACTGCCATCATAAAGCTACGTGACAGGGCGTCCGCAGGAATATTCTTCTTCCCTGGTTTGTATTGGATTTTAAAATGAAAACCCAAAAATTTAGGCAACAATTGTTGTTGCTCTGGAGTTTGAAGCCTTTGTTCTAAAAGCTCTTTTAGAGTTTGTTGATCCGTTTTAATGATAAATTTGTGGCCAAGAAGGTAATGACGAAACTTTGCCACAGCCTCAGTGATGGCATAAAACTCTCGTGTATAAGTTTATTGCTTCTGCATGCGCATAGATAACTTCTTGGAGAAATATGCAATCGGGTGATTCCCTTGACTTAAAATTGCTCCAATTCCAATTTCCGAAGCATCGGTTTCTAAAATAAATGGTTGTTCAAAGTTAGGAATGGCCAAAACAGGAGCTGTCATGAGAGCCCTTTTTAAATTGAAAAAGCTTTACCCGCTGAGTCAATCCAACAAAAAGTATCTTTTTTTAACAAATCTGTCAAGGGTGCAGCCAAGTGAGCATATCCTTTCACAAAGCAACGATAATACCCTGATAAACCAAGAAAGCCACGCAACTGCTTCAAATTCTTTGGTTTAGGCTAATCTTTAATGGAATCAAGCTTAGATGTATCCATGGTGACACCACGACCAAAAAGAGTATGACCTAAATACTCAATTTCTTTAACCCCGAAAGAACACTTCGAAAAGTGAACATACAATTTATGTTATTGGAGAAGATGCAATACCACTTCCAAATGAAAAAGATGATCCTTCCATGAAGAACTATATATGAGGATGTCATCAAAGAAAACAAGAACGAACTTCCTCAATATATCTTTAAAAATAACATTCATTAGAGCTTGAAATGTAGTTGGAGCATTCGTCAAGCCAAAGGGTACGACCAACCATTCGAAATGTCCATGATGCATACGAAAAGCAATCTTATGTCTGTCTTCAGGGTTTAATAGAACTTGATGGTAACCAGAACGTAAATCCAGCTTTGAAAAGAAAGAAGCCCCAAATAATTCATCAATTAATTCATCCACCGTGGGAATGGGAAAACTATCTTTGATAGTGATAGCATTAAGAGCACGATATTCGGAACATACACGCTAAGAACCATCCTTCTTCTTAACCAAGATGATGGGAGAGGAAAAAGGACTCTTACTAGGTTGAATAATTCCTGCTTTGAGCATATCAGCTATTAACTTTTCTATTTGGTTTAAACCCTCGGATGGTCCTCGTATTTATATGAGAATCTCAAATGGGTCATCGTTTTTTTTTCGGTCTCAATTGGTCATATTTTTTGTAAAAATGAGCCAATTTTACCCTAACCGTTAAGTGCTCTCAGACGGCGTTAAGTTTAGCTGAGCTATATTTTATATTTTGATGGCGTGGCATTGTTCATTAAAATTGAATGGCTATGTGTTTTAAAATTGTTCACATCACACCTCAAATCAACTTCTTCTTCTTCTATCTCATCACTTTTTCTCTCTCTCATCTCTTCCAACGCTCAAAAGCTGCAATCTTTTTTTGTTTTTTCCTCTTCTACTTCATCTTCCAACTTCTTTATTTTTTATTCAAATTCATTATTATCTTTCAATAACTATTCTCATCAGTTCTTTCTCATCATCCCTTCAACTAATTCAATTTTTTTTTTCAATTTACGTTATGTTTTGTAGGAAGCAACTTGACCCTGAAACTACCCAATACTTCTCAGAAATTGCTAATCTTTTTGAAACCGAGGGGGTAGAATTGGAGGAACGTTCACTTCTCAGAAATATAGCCTTCGTCTTAGTAATTTCTTAGGATCTGCTTTCTTTAGAACTTTATCATACTCTACAAAGATTATTAAATTCATTCTTAACTTTATTAGATTACCTCTTGGGTATAAACATTTTCTGTGATGCCATTATGTGCTTATGGTTAATTGTACTTTTTGCTTCTCTATTTTATTCCTCTCATCTCAATGGGGTTTCTTTAATTAATGGCAGACAATGCTGAGGGTCTTGGCAGGCGAAGATGAAGAGTTGTTACATGTGATTCCTTTCCTTCTTGGCTGCAAGGATAAGAATAATGCAGAGGGCAATTTTATAGACGCTAAAGTAGTAGCAGATCTCAAGAATTTATTAAAAGAATATAAATTTAGCCATCTAATGGAGGTGAGTATCATATAGATGAAAGAAAACTATATAATTAGCTATAGTAGTGCATTAGCTTTTGAAAAATATGAACAGAAGTTCAACAGAAACTACATTAACTACTTCTTGGCAGCAACTTTTTTTTATGGAGACATTGTGAATTTTTTTTTCCACAGATGTTGGGGCAATAAAACTTTGTAAATCTTTTTCAGGTCGTTTTGGAAGTATCTCCTGAGGCCTTGTTCAATGAATTTTGCATCCTGACCCAACTAATGTCAGTAGAAGCACCACGCATCAGCTGCTTTACAATTAAATTAATTAAACACATAATTAGATATTTTTGTAATTCTAAAATTCCATTTACTGATGAGTCAAAGTCCAAAGTAGTTAAAGTAGAGAAGAATAAAGGATGGAGCAATGGAGAGATATTTTTAATGCAGAGAAGGAGATGATAATGAAAAATGATAGAAAATGGAGAAGGACTGGAAAAGTTGGAAGATGAAGTAGAAGAAGAGGAAAAAACAAAGAAAGATTGCAGCTTTTGAGCGTTGGAAGAGATGAGAGAGAGAGAAAGTGATGAGACAAAAGAAGAAGAAGTTGATTTGAGGTGTGATGTGAACAATTTTAAAACACATCAGCCATTCAATTTTAATCAACAATGTCACGCCATCAAAATATAAAATACAGCACAGCTAAACTTAACGCAGTCTGAGAGCACTTAACGGTTAGGGTAAAATTGACTCATTTTTACAAAAAATATGACCCAATTGAGACCGAAAAAAAAACGATAACCCATTTGAGATTCCCATATAAATACGAGGACCATCCGAGGGTTTAAACCTTTCTATTTCTTCTTTTTGGCTGTAAGGATAACGATACAGTTTCACTTTGACAGGTCCAGTACCCTCCATTACGGGAATGGAAGGATCATGTGCTCGCGACGGAGGTAAAGATGTCGGTGTATCAAAAACATCAACATAATTACGCAAAAGCAAAGCCAATTCAGGGTCCATATCAACAGGTAACTCTGGAAAAGTCATGGGGTTGGAGTGGGATCTACAATCTCCATTGTATACACCTCAACTATAGAATGAGTAGTAATCATTCTACAAATATGATGCAAATGAGCCTGCATTGGAATATGCTCTACCTCACCTTGTAAGGTAACAAATTTAGCATTATGGAAAAACTTCAAAGTTAATGTTGCATAATCAGCCACGTGAGGTCCCATAGTCTTCAACCAACTAACACCCAATATAAGATCAACACCTGAAATAGGAAGAATATAGACTAGAAATTGAAACATATTTCCTTGAGCCTGAATAGTCAAGTTCTGAATCAAGTTGTCAGCATTACCATTGCCCACCATCACCTTGAATGTCGGAGCTGGCTCAATTGGGAGTTTTAAAAATTTTGCAATACGAGGTTGCAAAAAATTTTCCGAACTACCACCATTAATCAACACTGAAATAGGTAACATGTCCACATAAGCTAAAAATCGAATGGTGCCCACACCAGTGCCTCCTTTTAGAGCATTAAGAGATAAATGATGATTATCAACCTGATTTTCCTCCATGATGAGTGGCTGACTAGTATCAACAGAAGCAAGTCCTTCCTCATTACCAGGGTCCTCTAATTGCAACAACATGAACTGCCTGTTCGGACATCGATGATTGAACGTGAATTTTTCATCACAAAAGTAACACAATCCTTTCTCCCTACGAATTTGCATCTCGGCTGCACTTATTTTTTTTATAGTGGAATCCTTCAATGGTGGCGTATTAGGAGTTGGTAGTAATGGTGGAAGTGAAGATTTTAGAATGGATTTAGAGCTGTGCTGGGAAACAGTATTGGAAACAGAAGCAATAGGAGAATAACGTCGAATAGGCACCAGACTAGTCTTCAATGTTGGCAAGTATCTCTCCTCATACAATTTGGCCAATCCAACCGCCTTCAACAACGAAGTTGGGGATAGAGCGAGAACATCACAACGAATTTCAGTATGAAGACCACTCAAAAAGCAATTTAGCAAAGCATCTGCTTGTAATCCAGATGATCTATTCGCAAGGGCCATAAATTTAAGGTAATACTCAGAAACGGAACCGGTTTGTTGTAATTTGAAAAGCTCCGCCATCGGGCAGTCAAATGGTGAGGGCCCAAACTGTGACTCTAGTGCAGTTGTTAATTCTATCCACGTCGTTACTGTCGAAAGACGTTGCAACATTTAAAACCAAGGGACAACATCCTTCTCAAAGTGGATTGCAGCAATATCCACTCGATCGACATCAGGTGTGTGGTGATAATCGAAAAACTTTTCGGCTTTAAAAATCCACTCCCACACTAGAGAATGACCATCAAAATGCGGAAAACCGAGAGAAATTTCCTTAACGTGGAACGCCTTATGTAAATGAGTGTCTCCATTGTTGGAGCCGATCGACGTCGAACCACCAGTTACTTGATGTGGTGAGTGTATGTGCACAAGTCGGTCCAAAGATTGTTGAATTAAATCCATACGAGATTGTGCTTCAGTTTGAACCTGTATAGTATGAGCGAGGCGTTCACGATCTCGAAGCTCCAAGAGCTCCATCAACTTCTTGATATCTGCAGCTTGATCGCGAATTTTAGTTTGCAACTCTTTCAAACGAGTGTTCTCTGCCATGGCGTCAATGAAAGCACCAATGTAACAATACTTTTATTGAACTGTTATATATATAAAGCAACGAGAGAATATTTTGTAATGTAAAGTGTCTAATAAAAGTGAACAAATGAGCAATTTCAATATCCAGTATTTGAAGAGATAAACAACAACGTATATAAACAAAAGTCCTTCACGTCATCCATGGCTATGCAGAACCTGATATGAAGAGAGAAAGGTAAATCAACAATTGTTAGAGAGGGAATGGAGAATAGCATAGTAGCAGAGAGGTCCATACCACACACACGTTTTCTCACTGCACAAAGTCCTTCAATAAAATATTCTCCTTTCGTTGCCTCACGCTTTTCCTCATGACCTCCTCTTGCGGATCATTAGCCACGTGGATTTTCTGCCTAACAACTTTTCCTTCCTTACTGTGCACGTTACAAAATCTCATATTAAATAAAAATAAGATATAAGAGGTACAAACACGAGCGACTCTAGGAGATCTAAAACAAACTTAAAAACAAAACATTTTTCATTTTTAATAAAATTATTTATGTTAAAAATATATCATTATTTTAGGAGACCTAAAATAAACTTAAAAATGATGCATTTTTACTAATAAAAAAATTATTGTAAAAATTAATAGTCACTTATGATAATTTAATTAATTTTTTATTTTTAAACATAATTTTATAATTAATTTAATAATAAAAATTTGTGGATTTTTCTTAAAAGGTCTAAAACACATGCTTTACCTGTCTGGACCTTAAAATAAATATAAATCTTGTTTTACAAACTAACCTTGTGAAATTGAATTAGGTGTTTAAAATTCACTTAAATCTGACTAATAAAACTCTATAACTTTTATTATTAGATATTTGATATAGACTAAATATACAATAAAAAATTATAGAAAGAGTAAAACTCTTATCTTTAAAGGCATTTATCATGTATATTGAGTTGAAACACAAACGCCCTTTTGAAGGTGGTATAAATGTCTATCCTAATAAAGTTGGTTTAGACCAAGAAGACACAAACCAAAGTCATTAATTCTCAAACATGATATGCTAGAGCCTGGCTTTGGTCCTAATCTTTGCGCCAGTGCGCCAGTTATCAAACTTGACTATCAAAACGAACCCATTCTAGAAATCAACATTTTTTTAGAATGGCTCGTAACTTTAGCTTAGAAATGAGTCAAAAAAGTACAATGAATCTCCACTTTTTAAGATTGATTTTTTTTTTTTGTATTTCTCATTAAACTAAGCTTTAAATTCTATTTTGGTTTCTAATTTTTTTGTTTAAGGTGGTCCACTTTTTTTAATTTTAAAAAAAATTAACTGATACGAGATCTAATGTTCATATTCCGTTAACTATTTAAACATAGTAAAAAAAAAAAAATCAAATTTACAAAAGGATCACAATTAATAAATGCAAAAAAAAAAAGTATTTATGCACTTATTTTCTCTCCTGTCCTCATTAATCTTCTCAAGAAAAGGTCGAAGAAGGGAAATTTTGAGCCTTATAAGTTAAAAGTAAAGCGTGTATGTTTGTAATTATTTTCTTTCTTACTGAAATAACTTGGTAGGGTGGTTTTGGAAAACATGCTTTATTTCATCAGTACACATAAAATGTTAACACAAGTAATAGCTCATTTTACGCACCCAATGAAGTTTAAAGAAGAAAAAGTATATTTTGTCATAAAGTAAAAAGTGGCATTACAAGGGCTTAAGACAGACTAGATGATAAAAGATATACTTTATTAGATGATATAATAAAGGCAAAGATTAAAAAAAAAATCCCTTAGCTGATTATTAACAAGAAGCTTTATAATTTTCTCACACAAGCAACAAAACTTTCAATGTGTTGATCCTTCCAAACAACAATCACATAAACGCGCTTTCTTCCAATGGGCTCGTGTCAATCGTTGTTGTTTTTGGTTTGAAAACAAAACCGCTGTTTTCCATGCACATCCTTTTTCGCTGTCTAAGTCTCTGTTAGTTAATGCAAATACGTCTCTGAGTTATCTTTCATTTCATTCATGCATGGACGAAGAAATTAGAAGGAGCATTCTGCAAAATTAACCCAATAAATCAAGGAAAAAAGTTTAATGAAGTGAAGTCAAGGTCTTTGGAAACCTTGTTTCAAAATGCTCACATGCTTTACCACTGTTTTCTCTGTAATAGGTTGTCACATTCCACTAAACGACAAACAACACGGTATCGCCAGCAGTTTCTATGCACGTTTTCACGTTCCTAACCCACCAATATTTAACCTAAGAAATCAACCAAACCACACAAAAAAAGCAGAAACAAACCTCACACAAAGCAAAGCAGAAAAGAGCATCATCAATCAAGCAAAGCACACTTTCTTTTTTCAATTTCCACTACCCCAAAAGACACAACCGGTGCAGCACATCATTTTAAGTCATTACACAACACAAAATGGAACAAGATGGAGACACGTGGACAATGCCACCGTTCTGGGCGGCGGAGTACCGGGACCGGCGCCGCCTACGCCGCTCTTACTCTCTTTTACGCACCTCCATGTCCCTCCTCGTACTCTTCTTCGTACTCGCGCTCGTGTTCTCGCTCATCGTGGTTCCGACAGTGCAATCGTTCGCCTCCAACATCTTTAAACCTCGTACGGTGAAAAACAGCTGGGATTTTCTCAATCTCGTGCTCGTGCTCTTCGCCATTATTTGCGGCTTCCTCGGCAGAAACACCAGCCCCGAAACCCTGACCCCCCGTTCTGGTAGAACTTTTTCCAACCCTTCCACGCAGCCACCAACTTGGTACCAGTACGATTACTCTTATGGTCACACTCCTCGTCGATCGTTTAATAGGTTAAGGAGCTTCAGCTCCTACCCCGATCTCCGCCAACAGATCCCCTCCGATGAACGTTTTCGGTTCTATGATGACACTTACCTCCTGCAGCATCGGCACCCCAGGAACGATGCCGAAGAAGAAGTAAAAGAAATAGGAATTGACAATGTTGTCACCGCGTCGCCGCAACAAGGGACACAGACTGTTCGGAGAAATGTCCACCGAGCGTATCAGGTAGAAACTGGGGAGAAACATGAAACGGATGATTTAGATGCGACGATTTCCCAACCGCCGCCGGCGATTCAAACGCAAGTTGTACTGCGAAATGTCAACCGGTTACATCGATCGGAAGTTGTGGAGAAACACGAAACAAATGATTCGGCTGTGGAGGAGATTTCACTATCGCCGCCATCTACTCCGCCACCGGCGGCGAGAACGCACGGTGTCCGGAGAAACGCTAAGCGAACTTTTCAAGCGGATACCATCGAGAAACTTGAAACAAAGAATTTAGATTCGCAGAGTTCACAACCATCGCCGTCGTCTCATCCGCTGCCGAGGATCCGAAAGAAGGGTGTTCAACGGAATGCCAAACCGGAAAGAGATTATTCGGCTGTAAAGAGTACACCGCCGCCGCCGCCGCCGCAGCCGGCGGAGGCAAAGACGGGGCAGGTTAAGAAGAAAAGAGGGACTGCTACTATAGAGTTCTTGACATCTTTAAGAGGGAAGAAGAAAAAACTGAGGCAAAGAAGCGTTGAAAATTTTGAAAGCATTCTGAATTCTGAAACGTTATTGCCACAACCGCCGGCACCGCCGCCCCCGCCACCTAAAGTTTTTCAGAACTTATTTTCTTTGAAGAAAGGGAAACACAAAACCACCCACAATGTTCGTGTGGCAATAACAGGGGAATCAAACAAGAGGGAGTCTGGTTCTTCCTCTGGGTTGAAAAATAAAGTGATGATGGCCGGTAATGAGTCACCATTAAACCCTATTCCTCCGCCGCCGCCGCTTCCGCCGTTCAAGTTGCCAGGGTGGAAGTTCCGGGTGCAGGGTGACTATGTTAGGGTTGACAGCATTGGTAGTTCACGTAGTGGATCACCTGATCTGGAAGAAGTTAGTGTGGACACACCAACAGCTAGTACTCATGATGAAAGAAGCCAAGTCAATAGTCCTTTGGGGAAACATGGTGAAGATTCTGCAAGTGTGAGTGCACCCTCATTGTTCTGTCCTAGCCCTGATGTTGATACCAAAGCTCACAACTTCATCGAGAGCTTCAGGGCTGGTCTGAGGATGGCCAAGATGAACTCAATGAATGAGAGGCAGGGGATTGGACGGTCCAATCTTGGGACCTTCACCACCCCATGAACGGTGAAGATGTTTTGCTTAGTTCATTTGATTTGTTAAACAGTTTTTTTGTAAGATAATTGTTCACACACACATACACAGGGTTGAAATTCGTATAGAGGAATAGTAGCAGTGGTTTTTGTGTAAGCAAATTCTGACTTGTAGTTGTTGGAATGCTTTTCTTTGGTTGGAGTTGTTTATGCATTGCATTTGGAATGGGCAGTTTTGGATGTTGAATTGACTGAAAAAGATTTTGAATGTTATTAAATGCTACTGTACAAAGTTATTTAATTAATCAGTGGACAGTTTGCGTAATTCATTCTGTAGCTCACTGTATCTGTATTTAGATGAATGCAACTGGAGAGAGTCTTGGTTCTCAGAGATAAACTAGGCATCTGCTGCATTTCACAGATATGAGAAGGAAGAAGTATACTAGTGAGTTTCAAATTCATTCCAAGTTTTTGGGTGAAGTAAAAAGAAATGTGAAGGACAGAAAGGAAGAGAAGCAGGTAAAGATTTTCTGCTGTTCTGAGTCCATAATTTTATTTTACTTCATTCAGAAGCAAGTTTTTAAGGTAAAATTGGGGTTTATCCTTCTTATTCTACATTATATCGAATAATTATGAACTCAGTTATGCATTATTTCAAATAGATAGAAACATTTTTTCCTATTTTGTTCATTTCTAATAATTGCTAGATTCAATTGATAGCATCTTTCTTTTCAAGCGTGAAGGCTAATCAACCGAGTATTATTAATTGATTTAAATTATTACTACAAATGATGATTGATTCAATTTTTTGTTTCAACCAATTTATGATTATGGTGGAATCGCAATTGCTGAGAAATAAAAATTTAAATTATTGAAAGAGAGAAACATGGTAACTGTGCCATAGTGTTGACAAGTGGCATGGTCCACATTAGCAAAATCATCTTTCCAAAAATATATCGGAATTTCATATATATATATATATATATATATATGATACACACAAACGCACAACATCTCATAACATTGGAATATCAAAATTAAAAAATTGACAGGCTGTTTGCCATGAACAGTCAAATTGTTGAGATCAAGTTCATCCATTCAAGAGAACCAAAAATTAAGAATAGGTGTTTTCTACTCAATTATAAGAAAAAAATAGTTTGGTGGCTTACATGTAAACAAATTTGAACTATTTTCACCTTTTTTAACCATCACCATATTTGACCAAAATCGTTTCCCAATTATCCTGCATTTGGTGTCAAATCAAAATGAGTCCATAAAATCAAAATAATATGAACTGGTTTTAGATCAGAATACACGTTAAAGATGATTTTTAAACTAATTATTATTATTAAATCATTAATAACATTAATATATAAATATTTAGAAAATTTTAAATTCATAAATATTGTGGAATCGTACAAGTAATACTGAACCAAATCCTGCTCGTTCTGATTCAATAAAAATCACTTCCGGTTCGAGCCGAAGTCCCGGTCCATACTCCAATAGAACCGAATCTAATTGTACAGATTCTTTAACGGACCGATTTTTGTTTTGTTTTATGGTTTGGGAACCAACTTTGTATTCCTAAACCCTAGCTTCTGCAAAACCCTCTCTCCCCATGTCAGACCCGAAGACCCGGACCCGAGCTTACGATCCCTACAAGGATCTCGATGCTCCAATTCGAAACCTCTACCACCTCCCAACCTCGCCGGAGTTCCTCTTCGTTGAAGAGGCCCGCCGCAAGCGCCGCTCATGGGGCGAGAACCTCACCTTCTACACCGGATGCGGCTACCTGGCCGGAGCCCTCGGCGGCGCCGGCTCAGGACTCCTAGACGGTGTCAGGGCCTTCGAGTCCGGCGACACAACGAAGGTCCGAATCAACCGCGTCCTGAACGCGGCGGGACACTCGGGTCGGGTCTGGGGAAACCGGGTCGGGATACTAGGGTTACTCTACGCCGGAATCGAAAGCGGAATCGAGGCGGCGAGAGACGCCGACGACGTATGGAATAGCGTCGCAGCGGGGCTCGGCACCGGCGCACTGTACCGGGCGGCGAGAGGGGTGAGATCAGCGGCGGTAGCCGGAGTGGTGGGCGGCGCTGTCGTGGGAGTGGCCGTGGCGGGGAAGCAAGCGTTGAAACGATATGTGCCTATATGAAAGAAAGATCATCACGCGGTTAGAGTGCGAAACAAAATCTCTAATATCTTTTAATTATATCAAACTTTGAGGTATAAAGAAATAACATAGATTACAGTGTTAGAAAATGATTGTAATAGTTATGTCAAATACGGTAGTGTTGATGGTAGTGACTGAGTATCTTTTGCAGGTTGCAGAGTATTGCTTTCATGCCATGTTTTTCCACTTTTACTATGGCTGCGGGTTATAGTGTGTAATTTATTGAGTCACTTTGTGCTGAATATAGTTTGTGATGCCACTAAAAAAATTGTGATTCTTTTGCCTCTTTTTATGTGATGGGCTTTGCTGGATATGATTTTGAGTGAATATCAAACCTCATCTTCTGTTCCCTTGGTTTGCTGGAAACATTTTGGACTGAAAAATCTCATTTTGAATGTGTTTTTTTGTGTGACTGAGATATCATATCAGAGTTCATTATAGTAAATTTTGTTAGACTTATGGTACTGCATAAATACCTAGTTTCATCTGTGAGGGGTGCGATGGAATTCTTATATAGAGTAAAAGTAAATTTTATTTTTCAAACCGATTTTATGAGATAAGTTAGGCTTAAATTTACTATTATTACCTTATTCGGAAAAGGTTGTTTTGTGCCTTATGAGATTTTTGATGAATTTTGGTATCTTTGATGATATATTTTGCATGTTTCATTGTTTGTGACCTTCCTCAGCTCTCATTGCAGCCTTGTACTTTGAAGGTATATTAGTAAAGATGATTATGGCTTGTAATTAGAGATGATGTTTACTCTTTTATGTTTGCATTTTTGAGAGTCAAGAAAGTATTGTGGTTATAATTTATAAATGTGTTTTTGTTCAGAAAATCAATGGTGCTGCTTGGGGTTTTGATAAAATGGATTCCCAATTAAACCTACAGTAGCAGGGGGGATTTTATGAAAAGCTTGTGGCAAAGCTATCTATGTTCAGACTTTTTAGATGAAAGTAAATTTTCGCTTAAAATGACACTCTAATCTTGATTCCAGTCTTCATACAAAGACTAGGAATGACATCATATTTTGGCTGATTCTCTTCCTCTCTCTGTTTGTCAGTATTAGAGTCTTGTGTATCTAAAATTATCTGAATACTCTAACCATAAAACTGATTTCCGGATTACTAATTTTGGAACAGGCTTTCTGAACAGACTTTTAAAAATTTTCGGAATAACATTTTTGGAACAAAATTTCCAGAATAAAATTTTTAAAACAAGATTTTCGAAAAAAAATTATTGGAACTCGTTTTCTGGAATATATTTCCAGAATAAACTTTCTGGAATGCATATAATATCTTTCAAAATGAGTTTTTCAACATTCTTCAATATGAATTGTGTTCCAAAAACAATTTCTTGAATACATGAAATATTTTTCAGAAAATGCTTTTTAGAATGAATTCTTTTAGCATTTTCGCAGCAGCCGTATTTGAATATTTTTTTTCTTGTACTGTGGGGTGCAAGAAAAAATTTGATGAGGTGCCGAAAGCAATTGCCCTAGTTTCGACCTCCTAATCAATTTAGACTTTTAAAAGAAAAAACAATTGCTTCTTGGACCCTTCAAATTTCTTCCTTGGCCAATTACTTTTTAGTTCTATAAATTTAAACAATAAAAATAGTAGTATAAATATGTACAATTAAAATTATGTGTAGGTACTAAAAATATTTTGTCCAAATTAAATCGGATCTACTACAAAGATACGTCAATTTGATTTTTAACATAACACTAGAACTAACAGATATTATTTTATTCTAAAATATCAGTCTTAAATTTTGATTTCATTATTTATTTTCAATCCCCTTTTTACATTGTCTATGAGTCTATTTATAAACCAAGAAAGTCCTATCTTTCATACCTATAACAAAGACGCAGAGACTACTTCCAAATCCATCAATCACATCACACAACGCCAACAGACAAAATCTAATATGAAATTAATATATTATTTTTATTTATTATAATCTATAGTAATGTATCATAGATATTTTTAATTTTATATACTTCTTTTATATTTTTATTTTAGTTTTAATTACATTTAAGATCAGATATCTTATAATAAATACAAATTACACATTCATTAAAAAAAATTATATGTATTTCAGTCATTATACATTTATAATATTTCGTATAAATTTTTTATTTTATATTACATTTTAAGTACTACTTTTATTCAAATTAAAATTTACACACTTTGAATATAAATAAAAACAGTACAAAATATTGTACTTAAATATATTATTACATTTACATTTTAAAATAAAATGTATATACAACCTACTAACTGCTGTGGGTAGTAATAATTCATTATTATTATTGCCTTTTCCTTTTGTAATAAACTTATTTTAAAAAATTAGCAAATATAAGTCAACATTATTTATTAAAATAGACTTATTTATATATTGTGTTGAGATTTTGGTTTCAAAACGTCAAATTTGTAACATGAAATAACATATTATGCATGTTGAAGAATTGGTCATAATTTAGTTATTAGAGAGTCAAATTCTCAATTGTACGGAAACTCAATTGAAAATTGTTTTACACAAAACTAACATTAGTGAGGTTTTTTTCAATATTTTTCAAAATTTAATAATTTTTCTTTTAAAAATATAAAAAAAAATCCGATCAAAACCAGACTTGCCAAAAATCAAAGTTCAAATACTTTTTCTGCTCTTCATACACTATGCACATTGTAAATTTTACTATTATCAACATAAATAATGTCGACACATCTTTGTTTATGATTTTTTAGATGAGTTTGTTATAAAAAATATCAATTTTTGATTTATTAACCTAACATGAGAACTTTCCTATCTTAAATAATTAAATGAATGATTAAATATATTTAAGATATATTTTAAATTTAAAATAATATTAATTTATGTAAAATATTCATTTTAAACCCATGTTGATATAGAACATTTCAAATAACTTTTTGAAAATAAAAATATTTTCTATTATAAATATATTACAATATATTGAAAAGGTTTTTTTTTTTGCCTTTAATCAACTTATATTATTCATAGTTTTTCTACTTTTTGGCCAACTTTCATTCACAAATGTGAGAGAGTAGCACATGGATTGAATTTATAAATGTCAATTTATATCGAGATTTCAGATACTAATTAATTTAATATATAAATATTTGAAAACAATACATTTAAAAAATAATAAACAATATATTAAAATAATTTAATAAATATGTAGTTTTCTTTCTTGATAAATAAAATGAAGTGAAATAAGTTGGTGAGACGTGATGGGCTTTCTAAATTACGAAGAATAAGGTTTTTAAATGTGGGAAAGTCTCTGATTACACTAATACACAAGAAATAATCATCACTCGTGTTTTCGATATGATCTAAGAAAACAAATAACCAAATTATTTGAGAGGCTTTCAATTTAACTCTAGAATAAAATATTTTCTAATATTTAATTATGTAAAGAAATTTATATTATATTAGATTATTTTAATATTAAAATATAAATAAAAATGTTATGAATAATTTCTATTATTTTTAAATATATAATTTTTCTAGAGTTTTTTTTCAAGTTAATTCTTTCTATTCTATTTTATTCTATGTTCATACATTTGAAGATACAAGATTATAGGAGTTGATTTTCTCAACGAGATTTTTCCAACCATTCGATTGGTTCTTTCTTTTGAGTAAATAGTTTTTATGTTTTTTTTTTCTTGATTCAATCTCTTCTTCTTTGTTATATAAATTTTCTCTGTTTATATGTGTCATTATAATTATTTATATGAGTATTTATCGATCAATAATCATAATTATCATCCTTCTTATATTTCTATACGTAAATAGAATATTCGGTAGATATTTTGATGATTATAACTATTTTTTCAAATGAGAAAAGTTAATTTTAACTAATTACTTATTTTAATTCAAAACCAATTATCATTAAGTAAAATTTTCAAACATTTTTAATGAGGTGAGTTAAATTACGGGTGATGTTTAAAATGAATCTAACAATTATAAATAAAGGAAAAGATTCTTACGGGTCAATCAATTATTCTATGAGAGTAATGAGGTGAGTTAGATTATAATAAGTGATGTTTAAATTTATAAATTCTTTAAATATTGTAGGTAATTATTAATTATAACTTTTTATCTAATTATAAACTATTGCAGAAAAACATTTAATTTAGTATAATATCTTACATTTTTTGAAAAAACAAAAATCTTTAAAAATGTAATAACACTTTTTAAATTATTAACAAAGGGTAGGTACTGGTTATGAAATAACCACCAAAATTTATAATTTTATTGTTTGAACAAGATGAAGATTCATGTAGTGTATATCATCTACTCTTCAATTGTATCAACATTGTTCTCGTCCTTGAATGAATATTATAAGTGTTTGTACTAAACATGTTTAATCCGCATAATAGGTAACTACTACAAGGTTGTTTGACTGATTATATGTCGGTATACTAAAACCGACACCTATAGTGCACTGTCTATTTTGAAATTGTTATTAAAATATGATTAAACATTTATGTTCTATCAAGATAAACGGGTCACTCAGCCTAAGTCCAGACTCATTCAAGATTCACAAACATCATAAATAATATTATAAATAATACAATCATCGTAATTTATTTACATATTTATTTAGTACAAATATTACTTTGTTGAGTCACTATGGATGAATACTCAGAAGAAAGACAAGTACTTTAGGGTGTATTCACTTTAGAGGATTGAATTGAGGAGGAGTGACCGGATGAATTTGAGGGGATTTAAGAGTGAATTGATTCTTGTTTTTTTGAGGGGATTTAGAGGTGAGTGAAAGTGAATTTGGAAGTAATGTTTATGAAGATTAGTGTAGGATTTGACCGATTTGACAAATAAAAAAAAATTATTTAATTGGTAGAAATTGAAGATTACCAAAATGCCCCTAGTTATAAAAGTAATATAAAATTATAATTGTTAATGTTATATATAATTGTAAAAATGTTTATAAGGAGAAAAAAATAACAATTAATTTTTAAAATGTAAAAAATTGATAATTTATTAAATTGAAATAATAATAATATTAATAATAAATTATTATTATTACTATTACTATTGTTATTGTTATTGTTATTATTATTATTATTATTATTATATTATTATTATTATTATTAGGTTTAATCATTTCGGAGGTCTCTATTTGTGCAGAATCATCTCAAATAGATTCTTGTATTTTTTTTATTCCAATTAGGTCCTTTTTTCTATAAAATCGAGTCAATTTTAATGTTGCTGTTAATTAGTCTAGACGACATTAAATTTGGTATCTGGTGGCATGTTGAACTAACAATTAATAAGCATGTGGCACATTTATTTTAAGTTTAAAATAAGTTAAATTTAATAAAAACACAACGTTTTATAATAAAAGCAGAACCGTTATATTTATTTATGAAAATGAAAATAAAAACAGTCCTCGTAATCAAGAGATTTCAAAGCTCATAAATGTCTTAACCATTCTAAATACAACCATGAAGGAACCCCCTATATTTCGGCTTCCACAATCAATCGATTCCACAATCTCATCAGATAGAGAAGGAGAAAACCTAAAAATGGTTAAAGAGAGTTCATTCGCCCCCACACCTCCTCTTCTCACCACCCGACGCCAACGCCCTCGTCATCTTCCGTCGCGCCGCCGCCCTACACACTACCTCCCACCTTTCCTCCTCCCCCAAAACCCACCTCTCGTGCATCCCCATCTCTCATTGCCGCCTCATCGCTTCCGCACTCCTCCACGCCACCCTCAACCTCTACTTCGCCCTCCTCTCCCAGCACTACATCCCCCTTGACTCCCTCCCCTTCACCCACAACTACCTCTTCAATAACCCCACCTTTCCTACTGTAGCTTCATCGAGATCCTCTCCCAATATCCTAACCTCAAAGCGCGCTACGTTGCGCGTCCTCCCATGCTCCCCGAAGTCCCCTTCTCCTCCTTCACTGATAGCTACACAAGCAGTGATAAGCAAAGGCACTATGGCTTCGTAACCCGCAAGGGACTCTGGCCTTCTCCGGCTTTCGACTCCATTGATTTTGAGTCAACTCAGAAGACTCTGCTTCAGGTGTTGCCCACAGTGCTTCACCACTAACAACTTGTGGATTCTATTGAAAAATCACCGATAGATAACGCCAAACTTGTAAAACCAAACTTCATCCACAACTAGTTTCTCACTATAACCCTATTTTCCTCCAATTTCGAACCAGAACAACAAACCCACAAAAACCCTATTTTCCTCAAACCACAAAATCCCTAAGTTTCCTTAATTCATTTCAAACAATAAATAAAACGTGTTTTAATTAAATTTAACTTATTTAAAACTTAAAATAAAATAAATTCCACCTAAGGTGACCACACTGTGTCACGTCATTAAAAGTTGTGCAGTCAGCATGTCACGACACAGTAAATTTAACAGCATCCACTGAAATTAACGGCAAGGTTCCAATTGACTTAATTTTACAGAAACATGAACCTAATTGAGATAAAAATAAATACGAGAACCTATTTGAGATGAATCTTCACAAATAGGGACTTCCGAAATGATTAAACCTTATTATTATTATTATTATTATTATTATTATTAGAAGTAAAATACATGCAAAAAATGAAGTAAAAAAGATATAAAGTAAAAAGTTAAAGAATAGAAATAAGAAGGAAATGGAGAAAAGTTGGGACGGTTGCATGGAACCGAATAAAACTCCAGTGGATTTGAACACATGTGAACGGAGAATCAAATACATGGGAGCGGAGACCGAATACAACTGAGCAGGAACCGACCGAATACAAGCATCAGTTGCACTTTTTCTCTCCACTGAAATTGAATAGTTGAAAATGGAAACCGAATACGCACCCTCAAGAACCAAATACAGCTCATGTTCAACTCCTTCTTCAAGCTCTGATCTTCATCTTCATCTTTAACATGGAGGACAAAGATTAGATTTCAAAGGAAATCACTCCATATCTCAACATGTTAGTGAATGACCTGAAAATTCGTAAATCCAATTAAGTTAATCTTCAAAAATCTGTTCAAACAAATATATTACATCTCGCAAATCCGTCTTCTCACATTACAGTATTTTTAAGTGAACACAACTTTAAAGATTTTAAGTGAACACAACTTTAAAAATTAAAGTTTTTAGAAAATACTTTATCAACTCTGTAAAAACAATCCATAAACACTTTGTAATCGAGTTTTATTATGTGGAGTCTCTCTTAATTTTTTTTATAAAAATAAAGATTCATAAATATATTATTTTAGATTTTGAATTAAAAATTGTGTTATTAATATTTTATCAACTCAAGTAATAATATTAACATGACTAAATAACCGTTAAAAAAAAGTATAGTACGTAACTAAAACTAAAATTTTATTATAATGAAACACGCTTTTATATATATATATATATATATATATATATATATATATATATATATATATATATATATATATTATTATAATAAAAAATAATTTTTAATTTATTGGTAGTACAATGTGTCGCATCGTATTTAAGTTTGGTGTGGTACAATTGGTTTCTTGTTTGCCTCTATGCACATGTTGTTTGAATTAGTTATTGGTCATCATGAACACATGTAAATTCACACTCTCAATGCATTATTTCTTCAACCACTTTGTCCTCAAACAAATTAATGATTATCAAAACAATAACTAATTCAAGGAAAATAGGTCGGCTTCCAGCAAAGGACTCTATTTTTGGTTTTTTCTTTCAATACAATAAGAGAGATATCACATAAGTCTTAAGTTACTTTTTTCTACCTAACTTTTACCACTTTTTTTATAACAAGAGTTTAATAAATTTATACTTTAATATTTTTTATTTATTGATAAATAAACGATATATTTCTTAAAAAATAATTTTTATTAATGTGTTTGTGGTGAAAATATTTGTTTGATAGATAAATTAGTGTTTATTTTTTTTTATTTGTTAAATTATAATCACAAATCTTTAAACAACAATTTAAAATTGTAGGTTCATCTTTCGTACCGTATTATTTATGACGCATAAATTTTATTTTTGTTTTGATAAAAGTGACGTTTAAATTATACAAACTCGTGTTCCCCGTGGGAATTGCTTCACGCAACAACTATATTTTAATCACTGAGCAATATTTATTGGTGCTGACAAACCTTATCCTATCTACCAAACAAAAAAAGTAATAAAGGAAAATCAATAACAACAAAAAATACATTTTCAAACCATATCAATAGAACTATATCCTTTTTTTTTCTATAATAATTGTTCTTTTTTATAATATGTTCAAAGTTTATAGACAACATATGTTTTTTTTAAATTAATTTGAACATACTAAATTATTTTTATTTTAAGGAAAATATAGTTACTTTCTCTAATATTGGACTAAATTATACTAATACTTTTATCAGTTTTAAATTAAATATTCATTTTCTTTATGTTATTAGTAAAATAATATTCACAGTCTCTAGTTTTTAAATATACATTTATATTTCTTATATTTTTAATAAATGATATTACATTCTTTATACTTTAGTAAATTAATTTCGTTCTTTCTTATTTTATTTAATAGCATACTTTGGTTAAAATTTAAATAAAAATTATACCTTTTAAAATTAAATTTCAAAATAAAAAAGTTAAAAACAAAAAAAGGTTAAACGATATAATTAAAAATTATCATAAATTATGAATTGTCTTATAAGGATATGAAAAATTCTATTTTTAAAATATATATCTTAATATCAAAGTAGATAAAGAATTACAAAATAGATACTGGACATACTACGTTGCTATTATATTTTTTTAATACCAATATAATATAAATAAAATCAGAAACATGATTGTTATTTCATTAATATAGTTGAATGTCTATTTCGAAATTAGAATATGTCATGTCAATTTTTTTTAGTCTTGGAAAGAGTTTTCTCTAATTCAATCACTTGATGCCAAAAACTAATCTCATTCATGATATTATTTCTACAATGTTTACGTGTAATTTAAGAAGACATTTGAAAGAATTATTTTTTATTTAAATTTTTTGTTTATAAATTTTCTTTGATTTTTATATTTGAAAAATTAAATTATTTTAAATTTAAGTGAATATAATATATTTTAATAAAATAAAGAAATTGCGTGTCATTTCATTAACTCAAGTATTTTATTTAATTAATATACATTTACATGTAAACCATCCCAAAAGAAATTTTATATCCAAATTTTATCTCGATTTCTGTAAAAATTGTTATTGATTTTTGTTCTTTTCTTTATGCACAATAAATTTGCATCTTTCGGTATAAAATAAAAATAAAAAATACTTAGATTAAAACATGAGAATGATGTTTTAAGGTATAATTAAAAATGCAGATTTTACATTAAAATGGAAAATTTATGCACCAATACATTTAAAAGTTAACATCAAACTATCATCTATCCATCAATTTTCTAAAAAAATCATTAAATAAAAATTAAATCTGTGAAATATGTAATTGTCGTATCATTATTAATGTTAATTTATCACAATTACTACATAATCATTAATACAACATAGTAGCAATACTCATCGGAGGTAGATATGATCGTGATAATGGTTTTAAACGTGTAAGTGTTACTATATTATTGAAGGTGTAGTAATGACAATCAAGTACAATATAATTAATTTTTTCCTCAAAACTTAACAATTCATTGATACATATTCACTACAAGAAATATTATATTAACTCTTAAATAATAGTATAAGTCAATTTACAATGTTATTATAGATGGTTAAATCAATTTTAATGAGATGTAAAATGTTAAAATTAAAAAAAATGAAAAATTGTAAAATTACTTTGAAATTTATTTTTATATTATGCGAAACATATATTTAAGTTAAATCAACGTTAACTATAATAGTAGAGTTAGATTATTTTAATAAATAAAATAATTTTGTGTGTCAAATCTATGATAGCTTAGTTGATATTAATAGAGTTCTGTTGATATTAATAACATTAACTTAGTTGACTGTAAACTAACACCAACTATTTCTAACTTTGTTAATGAGTAAATGTATTTGTGTTAGTGACATATTTGTCTATTTACTCAATGTTAATTAAAATGACTAAGATTGATGTTAACATAACCTAATTTTATTTATTTTTAGTATTTATATTTGTTTAAGTTAGTATCAATATGACAAATATTAATTTAATATTATTTTTTTAAGTTAACGTTAATTAGATTGAGATTAGTAAAACATATTTTTAATATTTATTTAATAATTTATATATTACGAATCATTTTATCTCAATAATTTACAAACAATAATTATGTAGGTTATTTTAATTCAAAGATCTATATTTAAAGATAAAAATTTCTTTATCATTCATTCTTTTTTTATATAAATCTTCATGTACTTATTATTTTCTTTGACTAATTTCATTTCCTTTATTCATATTCGTACTCTTCAATCACATTGATCATTTTTCATTTATGTATACTTATTTTTTTCATCCACACTTAGTTTATTCATGTCCACCTCCTTTAATACACTCATATCTTCCATTTATACTCATCTACAACAATCTTTGCTAATTGTTTTGTTGAAAATAGATGCATTGTACAAGAAACTTTATTTTTAAAATTATTGTCATTAGTGTCAGATAAATTGATATAATTAAAATAATATTAAAAATAGTTTTTATTTATCATCAATTAAACTGATAGTAAATTAAATAAATTTTAAAATAAAACAAAGTAATAACGTGAATTTGGTCTACATTAAATTAATTTAATTAAAAATAAATTTAAAATTAATAATAAATTAATATTCATTTAACCCATGTTACATAGTCGGCCTCAAAAAAATCAACGTAGGGTTCAATAATTTTAGAATCTACAGGACGTGGGATACAAATCCTGCATTATCAACTAATTAGTTTTTGGCTTTTTGCCAACACTAAATATTAATTTCTTGTAATGATTTTATATATTTTAATTTTCTTTAATTTATATTTTAATGTTTTAGTATTAGCTTTCCATTTTAATATAATGGTTAAGATTGATAATTCTGATATAATTACTCCTAAATAATTTACTTTAATTTTAGTATGTTTTATGTATGTAGTATCTCAAAAAAAAAAATATGTATATTTATTTTGGTACTCCAAAAATATTTACTGAATAACTGCCACTGGTTCGAAGTAGTCTTGTATATATACATATTATAACTATTTAAAGTAACTTAAGTTTGGATGTAAATCACATATTTACATTTTACTTAATTACATGTCAAATTAACCATATAACTAACGTCACTAATTAATTTCAACATTTTACTTTCTCTTCCTCTCACCTAAGCTTTTTAATACATTTCTTGTTGTGTATGTATGATTTGAAATTCTCTATGTTAACAATATATATAAAAAATTCTGATAGAAAAGAATAGTTTACAATAAAAAACCATAAAAAATATTAATTTCAATGTAATATTGGAAAAGTCGATAAACTTACTGTATAAATAAATTATAATTAAATTATAGTGTAAAAACTGTTTATATGTATGTATTAGCCATACATAAAGTGAGTAAAAATTAATTAGTACCTTTAAAATAATTAAATTTGATCATGAAATTTATATTAGTTAATTGATCTTGAATTATTAGGTTATGTGAAGATAAAAATACAGAAAAAGAAAGTGGTTTAATTTTTCTCCCTTTCATATTCCATGGTGATTTTGCTGTGTTTCCATTTGGTTTGAATCCATTTCATAAATGCAGATACACGTTTGTGATCTACCCTTTGTCCCTCCATGAATCCAGCATTGACTTCGAACACTGCACATTTGCCTATAAATACCTTCTTCCTCTGCACAAGGCAGAAGGCAGAAACAAGCAAGTTAGAAAGCCTCTCCGACCTAAGTGTGTGTTGTGTTCGAGAATCTAGGAAAGATGTTTGGGATATTGAACAGGGGTCACAGGATAAAGGGGACAGTGGTGTTGATGACGAAGAACGTGTTTGACTTTAATGAATTTGTGTCGAGTACGAGGGGTGGAATAGTTGGTGCTGCTGGAGGTCTCTTTGGTGCTGCAACTGACATTGTTGGAGGAATAGTTGATGGTGCCACCGCCATCTTCAGCCGCAACATTGCCATTCAGCTGATCAGTGCAACCAAAACTGATGGTTTGATTCTCTCTATATATCTTCTACTTCTTTCAACATGCAAACCACTTAACTTAACTCTTCTTTATCGTCAAATCAAGTCAACATTTCTTTAAATAAGAAAACAAACACCTATACTTTACTTTTTTAACATGTTATTAATGATATTGTGCTTGATAATTAGCTTGAAAAAAATTGCTATTTATGATTGAAATATAGTATTAGAAATGTCAAAATGGATTTAACTTGTGAGTACGGGTCAAGTTGGAGTAAAAACTCTATTTTTTAAAATATGGTTATCGTACTTAATTAACTTATTAGTTAAACGAAGTTGAATTAAATTGAACGTAGATTGATAATGATTCTTCAACAATAAAATTTTATTTTTATTTTATCATTTATTTTCATAAGTTTGTTTATTATAATCAATTTACTACTTCTAATTATGAAAGTTGATAATTTGCTCATTTTAAATATCATAATGTTGTTTAATAATGTTTGAGAAAGTTTTAATATTTAATTTATTTGTTTTTTATATGTTAATATTTTAACTTTTAATTACTGTATTTATAATATTATTTGATAAAATAGATGCAATTTAATTTTATTGTTGTAAAAAAAAAAAGAATTGAATTATTTTGATTGCATTGTAATAAATATGTAAAATAAATTAAAAAAATATAAAATATTTAAGTAAGTAAATCCACTTAATTCATAGTAGACTGAGTTAGGTTCCAAAAATTTTAATTTACAAAACAAATTTAACTGAATTAAACTGACTCAATTTAATTGAACATATGGATTGGGTTTGACATCTCTTTTAATATAAATCTATTATATATATATATATATATAATTATTAGATTATTTTGAATACACCACTGCTCTAGCAAAAACTTTCTATTACAACTATTTTGAATGTTAGGTTATGTAGTAAAAAACAAGAATCATGATTTGAAACTCAATTTGTATTTAAATAGATTACATTTTTTCTAAAAAAACCTAATCTATATAAGCTCAAAAATAAAAAATAGGCTTCGGTTTCTCTTCATAAGTGTAGCCTATTACTATTTAAAAATAAATAAAATATTATATAGATAATAAGTATACTTTTATCATTGTTTCTCATGAATACTCTTTTGACAATAATTACGTCTAGTATCATCTATAAAAAAAAATCTCATTTAATTTATATATATACTCGAAATAACTTTCGTTAGAGTATTTGTTTTTCTAAAAAATACAAAGATTCATGGTAGAAGTTTGCAGTATTTTTTAATAGACTGTGGTAAAATAAATAAAAAAGAAATGAAGAAAAAGATAGAAACAAAAATACAGAAATATAGTGAGTATCTATGTTTTTTATAAATAAATTATAGTAGAGGTATTAAAATAAATTTATGTTAATTATATGTTATATTGCAAAACAGTAAATAATTTAATAGCATAAAATATTTACTATGTATTACCAGTTTATATTAATGTTATTATAAATATAAGTATAGAGTAGGAGCATTATTCACAGATTGATTTTAAGTAAAAAAAAAATTAACTGATCCAAATATACTAACTCACGGTCTAATTATGCTTAGAGTGTTTTGTTTAAAATATGAACCCAATCAGAAAAAAAAAAGTATTTTCTGGATTAAATTAAATGATTCAGTTTTTATCGGAGCCTTCTTAAATAATTATATTATATTCAAAATATATTATATATCATTGATTTATTTTGCTATTAAGCCAAATCAAACTTTCTTTTATGTATAATTACACAATCCAAATATCGTAAAAATATACAGAATAGTGTAAGAATAAGATCAAAATCAATATTATGCAATTTTGGCTTTTAACTTTAAAAATAATTATGTATTGAACAACAATTTCAGCTATGCATAACTACCAAATTTGAATACTGTATAACTAATAATTATTGTTGATATAAACAGTAAATACTATGGGACCAAACATAACAACTAAACTATTGCAAAGTTCATAACTACTAAAATTAGTGAAAGTACACGTTCAAAACCTGTATGTTTTTTTTTTTATCAGATAAACTAATATATGCATTATAGTTAATACTCAGTTTTGAAATTACCAAGTAAAATATAAGTGGGTAAAATCCATTATGAAAGTGTATGAATAACGGTTGATGACAAACTGAATTTGAAGTGTTGTTTATCTGTATTCTTTATGTAGGGCTTGGAAATGGAAAGGTTGGAAAACAAACCTTTTTGGAGAAGCATCTTCCTTCGTTACCAAACTTGGGAGATAGACAAGATGCATTCAATGTTTATTTTGAATGGGATGAGAGTTTTGGAATTCCAGGAGCATTTTACATCAAAAACTTTATGCAATCTGAGTTTTTTCTTGTCAGTCTCACTCTTGAAGACATTCCAAATCATGGAACCATTCGCTTTGTTTGCAACTCATGGGTTTACAACGCTAAATCTTACCAAAAGGATCGCATTTTCTTTGTTAACAAGGTAAAATAAATGATTCTTTTTACACTAAGAAGTAGACTTTTAGACTTAAATCAATCTCACGATTTATAAAATAAGATTTGCAACTATAAATTAACCTTATCTCCACGATACTTTCAACACATTTTCTCACACTGAGGTATATTAATATCACGAAGAATGTGAGACTATACATTAATGGATGTTGATAGAACAATATAAAATAAAAACAATATATCTAACCTTTTAGTATCATTTCTCGAATGAAAAACATCTTTGAATGTGTTGCAGACATATCTTCCAAATGAAACTCCAACTTCACTGGTAAAGTACAGAAAAGAAGAACTGGACAATCTTAGAGGAGATGGAAAAGGGGAGCGCAAGGAATATGACAGAATCTATGACTATGATGTTTACAATGATTTGGGCAACCCAGACAATAACAAGAGCCTAGCTCGTCCTGTTCTTGGAGGGTCTAGTGATTTTCCATACCCTCGCAGGGGAAGAACTGGTAGAAAATCAACAAGAACAGGTTAGAATTCTACTTTATTTTTTAAGTAATCAATTCCAGTTTTCCAACACATGCAATGAGATTCTTGTTAGTGCTTACCCAAATGTTTCATATGTTTTTGGTAACATAGAGATGATGGGTTCTCATTGGTGTTCTGGATGATACTGCACACTAATTTCAGTTTTGTTTAACTTTGAATAGAGCGTAACTGTGAGGTACCAACCAGTGACACCTACATTCCAAGAGATGAAAACTTTGGTCATTTGAAGTCATCAGACTTCCTTACATACGCAATAAAGTCCTTAACTCAAAACGTGCTACCTACATTTCAAAAAGCATTCGGTTTCAACAATGAGTTTGATACATTTGAAGACGTGCGTGGACTCTTTGAAGGTGGAGTTTATCTCCCTACAGATGTAATCAGCAAAATTAGCCCCATACCAGTGCTTAAGGAAATCTTCCGCACTGATGGTGAGCAAGTTCTCAAGTTTCCACCACCTCATGTCATCAGAGGTATTCTGTATACATATGCTTATTACATTACATAACTTAAGTAGAATCAATACTTTACATTGTGTTCAATGTTTCTGTGTTTTCCAAATGATCTGGAGCAGTTAGTAAGTCTGCATGGATGACTGATGAAGAATTTGGAAGAGAGATGTTGGCTGGTGTAAATCCTTGCCTAATTCAACGCCTTCAAGTAAGCAGTGCTTTGTTGTTTGTTTAGTAACTGAGAACAAATTTGGTGTCTCTGTTGGATTATATATGCATTGAATCATTGTTGATGTTATTAACAAAATGGTAGGAGTTCCCTCCAAAAAGCAAGTTAGATGTTACAAGGTATGGTGATCAAACTAGTACAATAACTAAAGAACACTTGGAGATCAACCTTGGTGGATTTACAGTGGAACAGGTGAGTGATATAAATATCATAACAAAATGACGCATCAATACCAAATTAATCGTGACACTAAATGATTGGTTATGTTTGTGCAACAGGCACTGAAGGGTAACAGATTGTTCTTATTAGATCATCATGATGCATTCATACCGTATTTAGAAAGGATCAATGACCTTCCCACTGCAAAGTGTTACGCCACAAGAACTATACTTTTCTTGAAAGATGACAACACATTGAAGCCACTGGCCATTGAATTAAGTTTGCCAAATCCTGGGGGAAAGGGTGTCAATAGTAGAGTCATCTTGCCTGCAGAACAAGGCGCCGAAAGCACAATTTGGCTACTTGCAAAGGCTTATGTTGTTGTAAATGACTCCTGCTACCATCAACTCATGAGCCATTGGTATTGAAATTGAAAATTCTACCACTGACATCACAAACAAACTTATCTATTTTGAATCTGTGAAGTGATTTTTTATTTGTTCGCGATCTCAGGTTGAATACTCATGCCGTGATGGAGCCGTTTGTGATAGCAACAAACAGACATTTGAGTGTGCTCCACCCTATTCATAAACTCTTGTTGCCTCATTATCGTGACACTATGAATATCAATGGCCTTGCACGACAATCGCTCATCAACGCAGGTGGTGTTATTGAGAGATCGTTTTTGCCTGGCAAATTTGCTGTAGAGATGTCTTCAGCAGTTTACAAGAATTGGGTTTTCACTGATCAAGCCCTTCCGGCAGATCTTATCAAGAGGTAATGTTCATACACATATAGATTGCTATAAAGTTTTCAAGTTAAAAGTTTCATTTTTTTTATACCAAGTCCTTTGTATTATTCATCCTTGACTCAGAGGAATGGCAGTTGAAGATCCATCCTCTCCCTATGGCCTCCGGCTTGTGGTAGAGGACTACCCTTATGCTGTTGATGGACTAGAAATATGGGATACTATTCAAACTTGGGTTAAAGACTATGTCTCCCTGTATTATCCCACAAATGATGCAGTTAAGAAAGACACTGAACTCCAAGCTTGGTGGAAGGAAGCTGTTGAGAAAGGTCATGGTGACTTGAAAGATAAGCCATGGTGGCCAAAGTTGAACACTCCTCAAGATTTGATTCACACTTGCTCCATTATTATATGGATTGCTTCAGCTCTTCATGCAGCTGTGAATTTTGGACAATATCCTTACGGAGGATTCATCCTAAACCGGCCTACTATAACCAGAAGATTGCTGCCTGAACCAGGAACCAAAGAATATGATGAACTGACCAAAAATTACCAAAAGGCTTATTTGAGAACAGTTACAGGGAAGGTTGAGGCCCTTGTGGATCTTTCAGTGATAGAGATATTGTCAAGACATGCTTCTGATGAGGTCTATCTTGGAGAGAGGGACAATCCAAATTGGACTGATGACAAAAAAGCACTTCAAGCTTTTCAAAAGTTTGGAGAAAAGCTGAAGGTAATTGAAGATAAAATCGTGGGGAGGAACAAAGATTCAAGTCTTAGAAACCGTAATGGACCAGTTCAGATGCCTTACACTTTGCTTCTTCCTAGCTGTGAAGATGAAGGTCTCACTTTCAGAGGAATTCCCAACAGTATCTCTATCTAATGACTTTGTCTACGTGTTGTTCTCTTTCCTTAATAAGAAATAAATATGCAAGCTTGTCTAGCTGGCATGACTGTCTTCTACATACATTCATAAGTGCTGTATCGGATTTTATCAGTTTTAGTATTTGGTACTGTCATCCTTCAGTTCTTATCATGTTGCAAGTTTCTTATCCTACCTATGAATATGAAAGATTATATGATCTAATTTGTTCCTGCACCTCATCACAAGTTTCCAGATATTTTGATCTGGAATAGGAGTGAGATAAGTGTCTTGCAGAAGTTTTTTTTTCTTTTTTTTTTCCAGAATTGATCTAATATGTTCCGAAAAGTAAAATCCGGTTTGATGGTGCAGAAAGAAATTTGATTGGTACAAAAAGAAACACTCTTTATGAAAGTGGAGAAAGAAACTGCCCAGAGTTGACGAGACTACATTTAACTAAGTTTGGGCTTAATTAAAGACACAAGAGTGATTGTTGCTTCCTCCACTACTACCGAATACTCCTTCTATCACCTCATACCTAACTTACTCTTATATGAAACGGATGTCAAACTCCGTTTCACCACTCCATACCAAAATTTTTAATTAATTATATTCAACGGATGTGGCACATCCGTTTAACTAAATATATAAAAAATATTAAATTAATAAACGAAAAACTAAAAAAAAAACTTGAACGGATGTGACATATCCGTTGAAGTATTTTTTCTTCAACGGATGTCGACATCTGTTAAAGAATAAATGTGGGAGTGTAAGATATTTTAAAATATAAAGGATAGTTTTGGAATTTTAAAAAAATATGGTGGTACAGGGAGCAATGTGAGGTGGTGTAAGGAGTAACCCTCAAGACACAATAGCCCATATAGACTAGTAAAGAAGGAATAAATGCACAAACTAAAATATATAAAAAAATCCTAGAAATAATACGCTAAGTGAAAACTTTAGTGCTGTAAAAATGGGTCACCGGCCCAATTCGATCTGACATACCACGGGTTGGTCACTTAGTGAGTTAACCCAACCCGACTCATTTATTAACAAGTCAAAAAAAATTCGAACATGGCCTAACCCACCACGGATTAATAGGTTAAACGGGTTGGTCCTCCACCATCACCTCTTGCTCCCTCCACCTCCCCATTCCTGTTTTATCCCTCCCTCCACCTTTTTATTCTTGTTTTACCTTCAGTACAAATTTATTTTTAGAGTTAATATTTTTTAACTTTTACCTACTCCAATCCCTTATATGAATGCGACGGTCTTGTTTATGCTTAACCAACAAGCATTTGTTATTGACAGTTATGTTGTTTCTTTCTCTCTTCGATCTCATCACCCAAACAACACAACCATTTTAATGGTGGACCCATGTTTCTATGTTTCATTTTCTTCTGTCTCTCTTTGTTTTTTATGCTTCTTTCCATTGTTGTATCTTTTTAACTTTCTGGTTGTTTATCTTACTCATACCAACGTACGAAGAGTTAAGCAATCTCACATAAAAAAATGTTGATACATAAGGAAGAAATATATGTCGCAATATGTCAGAAAAAAATATTGTGGAGGATAGTTAATTTTATAAAAAAGGTTGAAACATTTTATATAATCATTTAAATAAAAAATTAAAATATTGAAATTTTAAAACTTTAAGAGAGGAATTTGATCATTTAAATTTAGAAAATTTTAAATTATAATTAAATAGTAAGAATTTTGAACTTTTGAAATTTTTTTAATTAATTTATGTATACATTTTTCATTCCGTTATAATTTTGAAATTAAGATACAGATACTTTAACACATTTTACTAACAATAATGAATATTTCTCTCATGTTAACAATTGATTGTGGTTAATTTCCAGATTTATTTTGCAATCATTTTTTTTACCAACATTAATGATATATGTTTCCATTGATGTCATTTAGAATTTTTTATCAATGTTAATAAAATTATTTTTTTTATGATGTTAGTCATAAAATATTTATTATTGTTAGTTATAAAAATATTCATTATCGTTTGGAACCTCTGCACTGCCGAATGACCACCACAAACACCCCACATCACTGCACCATGAAAAGTCACACCACCGCACTACGAAACCAAACAGATATGGAGACATGAATAAATAGATAAAAATTTAGGGTTTCAGAATAAAGTAAATAAATAGGGTTAAAAGTAAAAAAATGTTACTTTTGTAATTATAAATTTTTTTAAAATCTAAAAAAATTATAATTTTTTTCTAATTCAAATTTAAATAATTTAACTCTAAAATGATGTTAAACTTCAAGACAATTCAAAATAAAAAAGTTAACATATAACTCAAATGTAATCCAAAAACAAACCCAAAAAGTGAATAAATAAGTTTATAATATTGACAATTTATGTCTTACTGATCCATTTATAAGATTAGAGTCTTGAATGAATAAATTTATAATATTTTGTTATCTTGAAACATATTTTTCTTTATTCCCATTTACAATACAATAAAAAAATGTTAACTAAAATAATATTAAAACATAAAATAATAAATAATTAAATTAAACTAGGTTGGTTGGTGAGCCTAGCTCACCACGGGTTCAACCCGAGTGAGTCAGGTTCTAAGTAAATCGGGTTGAAAATTAGCTCGTATAAAAAAAATTCATTTTTTTCAAATCCAACCCGGCTCGAATTCGTGATGAGTCGAATTAACTCACGGGTTCTAACCCATTTTGAGAGCACTAGAAAAAATGTTTCAAGCAAGTTAATTTGATTTCAGATGAAATATAAATTAATTTTTTTTAAGAAAATTGTGTATATTTTCATAATTTTGACAACGTTTTATAATTTCAATCAAGTATTTCAGTGTTGTTTTTTGTATTCTTTGAAATAGTTTGCCTATTACTTTCCTTTCCAAAATTTCATTTTAGCTAAAAAATAAATTTCTTATATAAATGTTTAGTTACATTATAATTTTTATCAACAAATTTTATCCATAAAGAAATAATAGTTACCTAACAAATTTTTATAGTTTCCGACGAGCATCGACAATAGTTAAATTCATTTTTATTATTTATAGGTTAAAATATTTAAAATAATGAAAAGTGTTGATTGTTATGACAAAATTCTAAATGTCTTTAGAATTAAATTTATGAGAGTAATTATATAGCATAAAATTCTTCTAGATTAACTTTTTATATATCAAATCAATATAAAAATAGTCTAAACCTTATTAATAAAATAAAACTAATTTCTTATATATTTTACTAAAAGTTTGCATTAAGTTCAGATATTTATACATTTATAACGACTAATCGATTATACTTTATGTCCATAGGCAAACTATTAGTTGTTTTATCTCCATCAAGGTTTTAAATTATTTTTTAATAATTAAATATCACAAATATACAATCAATAATAATACTTAAAAACAAAATTAAATTATAAGAGTAAAGAAAAAGAAGTATGTTAAATAACAAAAATGACAAAGTTAATTACTCCTATCAGTATTAAAAATATGAAGAATAATGATGATGATGGATGACTTCAGTCTTCACTCAGAGTTAGTTCTCTATTACTCAAGAATTATTTAAAAATTTGTAAAGCCTTCTATTTAAGAATTTTCATAACGCACCATTCATTGGGTGAACTCGTTGGGCAACCAAACTTCTCCTCAATGGGTGAATTGGTTCGCTAGGTTAATAGGTTTGAAATTTGTATTTGAATTTGTAACTAAAGTAATCTCACCTTACAAGTCAGTTTTATGGGGTTGAGTTAGACTTAAAATCTACTTTTGAACACACTATCAGACTTAGGTTACAATTTATCCTAGCAAAATTTGTGTTGGTAGAACATATTATCGGACCGCTATCATACTACACATTAATGTCTAGTCTCACGCTCGATATGTATATACTCAGTGTGAGGGACTATGTTGAAAATTTGACATCGACTAAAGATAAAACAAATTTATAATATATAATATAAATGATTCAATTAATAACTGAATTTTTTAATTATCTTGACGATGTTATATATATATATATATATATATATATATATATATATATATATATATATATATATATTCTTGTCTATTATTCAAATATCTTTGATATATTCTTCAAATTTTTTTGTAATTTTCACTTATTCTATAATATATTTCAAAACAAAATTCAAATATTTTTTTTTCAAAATTATTTAAAAAACCTTAGATTATTCAAAAAGATAATAATGAAAATATTAATAATAAACAAAATAAAAATATGATTCATTTATTTAAAACGCACTAAAGTAATGAAAAGTGTTTATTATCATTGCAAACTTTTAACATTTGACGTAATATTTTTTACTTTATTTTTTTATTTTATTTTGTGCTACCACAAATTAAAATTAGAGAATTCGCTAAGCAATTTGGATCAGTTGTGAACAAAAAATAAATGTCAATTTTATATAAAGATTAAAAATACTTGTTAGATTGTGTTTCCTTTTAAGAAAAATCCCAAATGAAGTTTGATAAAATGAAATTTGGTTATATAGGATAAAATATACATTTTTTTTCAATGAATTCGTTTTCTAAATCAATTGAAAACGTAAATTTTACACATGGAAAATATTTTACTCTCTGTCTCAATATTAAGGATAAATAAGTAAAGTAGGTCAATCTCTGTAAAATTCTACGTACATACATAGGTCACGTTTTAAATGAATTCCATTCATAAATTAATAACATTTTCATGCATCTATTAAATTAAAATTATAAAAGTTAGATAAAATTATTTTCTTAGTTTTGTTTTAAACAGCATCTGCAAATACGCTGTTATTTGTTTTTCTAATGAATTAAATTACATTACACAGGACTAAAGTAAAAAATAAATAAAAAAGTCGACACAAACTAATGAAGAAATTTATGCACATGGAGTGCAACATTCAATTATTGCACATGGATGTATAGTAAGGGTGATAATGTTATGACTTTTTCAGCACAAAAATAGTATTTTAAGTACATGCATGATGAGAGTACTAGGAACGCTTAGAGCTTACAGATATTATTCAACCATGACTTGTGATATAAGATTTATTTTTTTTCTTTTTTATAATATATATATATATATATATATATATATATATATATATATATATATATATTAGTTCATTCTACACTGTAACCTTGATATTTCTTCTTAATGTAACTAATGAAAATATGTACTAATTAACAAAAATTTAAAATAAAATTGAGAGAGAAGGAAGGATCTTCAATGAATAAAGAGAAACTGAAATATATGAATTATTGCAATAAATATTTATGTTTGAGTTTGAGTTTTCCATTAAGTTAGAATCTACAAATTTATTATTTAAATATTGAAAACAGTGTTATAATTCTTTATTCTTTGTATAGGTTAAGTTATGATGTTTAGGTATCTGATTTTTTTTCAATGTATTATCTCAAAAAAACTTAACATTTAGAATCGATAACTCGTCTTATTAATTGATTGAGAGATCAAAATCGAAGAAGAATATACTAATATAGTATATATATACATTTAAGAGGAAAGTTAAATAACATATAAGAAAACCAATTATTACCTATTAGAACTACCATCATAATTATTGATTCATTAATATTAAATCTTCTCCATATATCTCATTAAATGACTCAATAACTCTTCATATTTTTAAATTCCTAACAATATTTTAAATTTAGGTATGTTTCTTAAAGGTTATGAAATTTCTTTCTTCTCAAATTAGTTTATGTTTTCTAAACTTAATCTCTTCTTAAGTAATTTCAATATATGTTTAATTAATTTATATGTTTTGATTTTTAATTTCTTATTTAAATGTGTAATTTTAGCCTTGTAAATATTTATAGTTTCTATTTTATAACCCTCTTAAATCTCTAAAACTAGAAATGTAAAGATATAATTTTTTTTTCTAAATATAAACTATAAAATTAACATGAATACTATGAATGGAAAATCAACTCAAGACACCATTTATAATAATAAAAATAAACAATTTTATTTATTTACTCATTTATGTTTTATGACAATTTGAACAGAGTATCTTAAATTTTTAACCACACAATCTATGATTAAGCATTTCTATTTGGTCCAACCCTACGATTTAGTCTTGATTCACATGAATAAATGTTAAAAAGGTCCTTTGGACCAAAATGGAAACAAAGGCCCTATGTGTTAGGGTCAACCAACAATCATTTTATGTGAGTAAGTCTTAAGTCACGATAGGCATGATTAATTTTGGTCCAAGTTAAGTAGGTCATTTAGGTTGGATCCAGGTCAGATTGCGTCTAGGTCAAGTCAAAGTTGATAGAATCCATATTGTGAAAAGTTGAATTGAACTCATGTTGTACAAAGTTTAGTTGGGGCCATTCTTGGTTGAATCAGGTCGAGCCCAAAATTAGTCAAGTCAAGTCGGAGGGTTAAGTCAAGTTTGGCACATTTTGGGTTGAGATGAGTTGGATGTGTTCAGTTCAAATTAAGTAGGGTCAACTTGAGCCACATTGGATTAAGTCAAGATAGTCTTGTTGGGTGCACATTTGACCGGCTCGACTTGATCCAACTTGGGTTGAGTTGAGTTGAACCCACCTTTGGTTGAGTTGAGTAGAACCCATTTTTGTCCAAGTCGAGTCATCAATTTGACTTGTCGGGCTGAGGCGAGTAGTATCCACATCGAACCAATATGGAGTCAAATTCAAACCATGTCATGTTAATTCAAGTGGAGATAAATTCAACCAATTTTTGACCATCGCAAGACAATATTAGGTTGAGCTAAACCCAAGTTAGATTAGGTTAACACAGTTAGACAAGTTAAGTAAGATTCTAACTTTTCTGTTAAGTTGTAAATAATACAAATTAAGTAAGAATCAATTTACAAATGTAAAATATTTGAGAATTATCTCACTTTAAAATATTCTAAATACTCGTGTTATAATAAAAAATATTGAGAAATTATTTAAAATCTTATAATAATATTATACCCACTTTAATTCTAATCCATTCTACACAAGAATTAGATTCTTTTAAATTCTTTTAAAGAACTCATTTACATTGTGTTTGTTTCAAGATGAATTCAGTTAGCTGATAGACATTTGTGTGTGATATTTACGGTTTGATCATTTGATGTTCAGAAAAATGAGGGTAAGGAAATGAAAAAAAAACTTGAAATCGATTCCTCTAGTTTATAAAGAAATGCAAAGAATGTCACCTAAGAGTGAGATGTCACAATTACTCTCATTTTTTCTTTCAAATGGACTGCATGGTTACCTCTCCACCCAAATGCAATCATTGTCGCCAACTAAAATCAATTCAAGCCACAAGAACCGATTATCTCCCATTGTAATCAGTTCTCTTTTCTTATCTCATTGGAAAAATCGGTTTCGCATTATGAATGTCCAAAATTGGTTTTAGAAAAAGGTGTGGCTATAATTGGATGACTCCCAAAACATATAATCAAAAGAGGCTGACAGAATCAATTGTCGATTCTTTATATATGTAAAAATTGGTAATCCATCATTATATATAATATAAATAATATAATAAAATAATAATAATTAAAAATATTAATTTATATGTATAATATAAATAATATAATATGATAAAACAATAATAATGTATAAATGAAATATTAATAAAAATATTAAAAATAATAGATATTAATAAAAAATAATATTAGAGATATAAATAAATATAATTTAATAATAAAAAATTAATAATTTAATAATAATAATAATAACAACAATAATATAATATTTATGAGGAGGACATGGTAGTAATTTGGATATATAAGGTTATTGGTGTAAAACTGACAGATGTCCTATCTATAAAAATTGCAATGATAGGATAGTTGGATAAGTCTGTGCGAGACACATTACATGTGACAAAGTTCTCCCGTGGCAATGACTCACTTTTTCTTCTGACTTTTATTTCTGTAGTTAATAAAGCTGTGTGCAGCGAATCGATTTCATCAACAACTTTTGTCGTTATTCCTTACCATTTTAACACTCGCAAAAAGCATTTAAAGAATGTCATGGAAAACTACACAGCGATTTCCCAACTATTATTTTTCCACTTCACACTATTTTCAAAAAGTTAGAAATTATTCATTGGTGGAAATAAACAAATGGTAGAAAGTATTTTTTATTTTGATAGTACTTTTCCTCACATGAGATGAAAAAGTAAAAAATAAAAATAAAACTATATATAGTTTTATACTTGTATAATTACTTAACTTTAACTTCTTTTTCATTTTAAAAATGCTATTATTTTATTTTTCATGACGTTTTCGACAAAAAAAAAATAGAATTTTCATTTCTATTCTTTCTCTTTTATTTTCACAGTTTTTTTTTTCATTTTTCTTGTTTATAATCAAACATTGTTTGAGTCTTATCCCTTTACTATAATTTATTTACTAAAATTTACAGTTTCTTTTAAGAACGATAAAAGTTATAAGTTTATATAAATATTAACAAGAAAGAATTATCTAAGTGTAAAAGTATATAAAATGATTATTTGTATTGAACAGTTGTTTCTTTTAGTATTTAGAGAAAATGTTTAAATACTATTTTAATTCTTATTTTTATCTACTTTATTTAATGTAGTTTTTTTTTTCGCGTTCAATTAAGTTATATTTTGATTAATTTGATTTAATTTAGTTCTTTTTTTTTTAAATGTTAATGAAAAAGTATACAAGGTGACAGTATTTGTATGTATTATTTTTATTTAAGTCACTCGTTATGTTCTGTGTAAGTTGCATTCATTTTTAATTAAAAAATTAATTGAAAGTGGCAGAAAATAAGGTATATTTATTGTATTTTGAAATCCAAATTGGGAATAAAAAGAGAAATAGAGTTTGGAAAAATGAATTGGGTATTGTTTTTTCATAGCTTGAAAAATGATTTTGCTGTTCTTGAAATTGTGTTTGTTGTTTTGTGAGATATGTCTGATTTTCAATATTCTTTATCTTATTGTAGTAGTTAGGACAACGAATTTGTCGTTTTTTACATGTTGATATTTCAATTAACTCACATTTAAAATTGTGGTGAGATGGTATAATAAGAATGGTAATAATTTAAAAAAATGTTGATAAAAATATCAACAAAAGATTTCCAAAATATACCGCCTATACTCAACAAAGATAATTTTATTTAATTTCACTTTAAAAACAATTTAAAAACAATTTAAAAACAATTGCGACCCACTCTCAATTAAGCCTTCAATTAAAAGAAATAGAACTCATACACTACATGACATAATGAACAACCTAAACAAAATATAGATTATACAAACAATCTCACTCTATACATTTTTTAACCATTTAAATATCGTCACGAAAAAAATCTAAATTAAATAAAACTAACTAATATAAAAATCCAATTAAACACGTTAAGAAAAAATAAAGACCACAAAAAATAGATATCCTAAAAATATAAGTTTTTGTGGAAAGTAGAGAGACCTCGAGTTCCGCATGCGAAATATAATATTATATTTTATTTTGAAGTAGATATAGTAATCAATGTGATGTTAGGGTTTCGTTGTTAGGGAAAACAAAGCACGTTCAAACAAAAGCATGCTGCACGCGACTGATGAAAATAAATTATATTTTATTAGAAAAAAAGGGTTGTTAGTATAAGTCAATTCATTCTTTTTGTTTATAATTATAATTTATCATTTTACATTAACCAACATTTTAATTTTTAAAATGTGACGTATTTAAAAAATAAATATGGTTTCCTAATTATTAAGATAAGTGTCTAAAATGAACACTTAAAAAAAATCGAAATCTGTTTATTTTATTAAAATATAAGCGCAAACAAAGTCATGGACTCATCCAATAATTTATCAATTTTCAGTTGGATGAGATTTAAAAAAATAAAATACAATATTTACTTATTTATATAAAAAATAAGTTTTGAATGATTATCACATAAGAAATTATTGACTATAATACAGAAGAAAACAAAAATATGTATAGAACCGAGATGTTCTATTATGCTGTAAGTTGCATTCAAATTTCTTAATAAGATTTTCAGAAAGACAACTAAATTATTCTTCTCTAAGTCACTAACTACTTTTATAGAATAAAATCCCAAAATTTAACCTTGTTTACTTCGTAAAAAATTTTAATTTTTTTAACAGTTGCACTACTTTGTCTTATTTTTCCCATGATGTTACTTTTATTTCCGGTTGCTTATTAACACATTAATTATTGAAATCAATTTCATAATACAAACTTTTATATATATATATATATATATATATATATATATATATATATTCTAAATTAATAGATTTATTGTTTAAACGTAATGTGGTTGATATATTATAATTTATATAGAAACTATTATGACAGACATGGAAATAGTATATATATATCTTTGAATGAGATTTGGAATAATGAGAAATTTACATTAGATTAATTCGGAATTTGTTAATAATTTAAATGATGTTTTGAATATATTAAAATATATTTTGTTGTTAATCTTATGATTGTTTTCTCTAAAAATGTAATATAATGTTCCTCAACGTGATATGTTCAAGTGGTCACTTATCACTTAAGTAATATTTAAAAGGTGTATAATAGTTAACCTTGTTGTTAATCATCGTTTGATACACAATTTAAACGTATAAATGATAAGGAAGAATTATATAATACCACATGATTCGTGTCATTAGTGAAAGAAAAAGTATATTGTTTTGAATCAAATTAATATTTAATTAGTAGATTTGTAAGGAAGAAACTCATATTTAATTTCTATTATATTAAAATTTCATTGAGAAATGAAAATGAAACGATCACGTGTGAGAAGAAACATGGATAATGCAAAGACCAATTATTTGAGTTCACGTACAATTTGTAGGGAATTTTCTCTCTTCGTCTGGTCCATTTCTATTTAATATAACATTCAAATTTACAGTTAATTTTTTTTTAAGAAAATCTTCTTTTGGTTTGTCGATGTTCTTTCCACCTCATCATCCACGAAAAATCACTGTAGGGAAGTTTGTCATGTCATGTATCAGTGTCGGCCCTACGAGAAACTATGAAGCAATGGCGAGTGACCACACTCCAATATTAACAGTAGCAGAAAAATATCAGGAAATTACCGCAGCAGATTGGCTGATATAAAATCAGTTTATTCTTGGATGACGTGATACTGATCTATAAATAGGGTGATTATGAGAGGGTAGAAGGCAGAAAGAAGGCAGAAGGGTTTGACGAAAGAAGATATAGTGTTGTGTTATATTGGGAAAGATGGTGTTGGGAATCCTAGGAGGAAAGAGTCATGAGATAAAGGGGACAGTGGTGTTGATGAGCAAGAATGTGTTGGACTTCAATGAGATAGTTTCAACTGCTAATGCTGGAGTTGCTGGTATTGTTGGTGGGATCTTTGGAACTGCAACCAAAGTAGTTGGAGGAATAGCTGATAGTGCCACCGCCGTCTTCAGCCGCAACATTGCCGTACAGTTGATCAGTGCCACCAAGACTGATGGTTTGTTTCTTCTTCTTTATTCTTCTGCTTAATTAACATCTAATTAATCAACAAATTAACATAATCTAACTCTCACAACTTCTTCTCATGCTACTACATATGCAGTTATATATTTCTCACCGCATAATCAATTAATCAGTATTAAACTCTTATAATAACTATCACTATACAAAACTGTCTTTTTATAAAGTTTCCAAAATATATAAATGAGGGTTAATATCTTATAAACTAGTTTTATAAAATTAAATTAAACTTAACATTTAATTTCATAATAATTTTACTGCTTTTAGTGGATTGAAGTATATATAATAGAGATGTCCAAGAAAAGTAAAGAACAAAGAGGTTTTTTGTTTCTTTTTATTGGTCTAAATTTTTCATGTATTTAAACATGATTGTTAATGATGTATTTTCAATTGCATCATGATTTAGAAAGAGAATTTTTTCATTACTTTAATTTGGAGTAGCTAGATAACTCCAGAATATAATAAATACAATGAATGATATGATACATATCATGAACATAGTAATTTGGACAAAACAACCTATGAGTTTAATGAGAATATAGATCTGTACTTTTAAAAGAAAATTAGTGTTGACATTCAATTAAATTTATATTGTTTTATAATACATATATTATGTATTATTGTAAAATATTTATATATTAACAATATTTAAAATATTAACTTAATTATTGTGGAATTCTGAATATATTTTTAAAGATGAAACTCTTTTTATGGATTATAGAGTGTTTATTAGTTTTAATCAGTAGGGAGTTTCGTGAAGATATTTTTGTAAGTGAATTTCGAATTTTTCTTAAAGGGTAGAGGGATAGAGAAAAATAGCAATAATATTTAATGTTTTTCTAAAATTAAATATTCTAGATGATGACATGAAAACATTCTATGATATATATATATATATATATATATATATATATATATATATATATATATATATATATATATATAAATTAAATATATTTTCAAACTCTATTACTGTATGCATTAAATTTAGTGAGTCTCTATCAAGATAGTGAATAATTAATTATCATTTCTCCAAATTTGGATGATATTAAATAATAGTAAAGTTTATAGAAAAGAAGGAAGAAAGTGAAAAATAAATTTTCAATTGAAGTATAATAAATAGAAAAAAAATATAGTACATTTGATTGTGATAGAGAATAAATTAAATTAATTAGATAATATAATAAATTAAAAAATATTTATAATTTAATTTGAATAGAAATAAGTACGGGTTAGGATTTAACCACGTGATCTTAAAATTCGAGTCAAATACCTTATATATTATCTCTAAAACGAACTCTTACATTAAAAAAAAACATCACTGTCCTTATTAGATATAATTAATATTAATTTCTAATGACAAAGGTACACTTTAATGTATTATTAAAAGGACAGAGGCGTGTTCCACTTCACATATTATATATTATTAACCTTCTGTCCAATCATTAAATAAGTTTGTTAGAAATCCCAAGTTGAGTAAGTCAGATTTGAAATTGATTATCTGTATAACTTACTTTCTGTAATTTCAGATTTAAATTGGGTTAAACTATCTCACTCTACTTTTCTTTGGCATTTAGTTTATTATAACTTTTAGGATTAAATACTATTTTTATCTTTTTAATTAAAATTTAAAATTAACTTTTCTTTAAAATTTTGAATTAATTTAGTTTTTTATTTTTAGAATTATATGAATTAAATTTTGTTAAATTTATTTAAAGTTTTAAATATATATTTTAATTAACATTGAAAAAATGTTGAATAACTTATGTTTGAAATATTAAATAAATTTAATTCGATCAAAATTTTTAAAATATACTAATTTTAATTTTTATTCAAATTTAAGAAAAAAAATATATTTAATCTTATTTTATTTTTTACTGTATTTATGATAAAGAGTTTTTTAGGTGTAGTTTTAAGCTTTTTAAGAATAATTTTAATTAGGATTGTGAATTTTTAAAAAGCAATTTTGAATTTTAATTAAAAAAAAAGTATGAGTTTTTATTTGTTCGTACTGATATTTCAGGGCTTGGAAATGGAAAGATTGGAAAACTAACTTATTTGAACAAGCATATTCCTACATTACCAACCTTGGGAGATAGACAAGATGCATTCAGTGTTAACATAGAATGGGATGAGAGTTTTGGAATTCCAGGAGCATTTTACATCAAAAACTTTATGCAAGCTGAGTTTTTTCTTGTGAGTCTCACTCTTGAAGACATTCCAAATCATGGAACCATTCACTTTGTTTGCAACTCATGGGTTTACAACGCAAAAAATTACAAAAAGGACCGTATTTTCTTTGCCAACAAGGTAACTAACATGAAATTCATGTACAACTTTCCTAAACTTTCACATGATTTAGCCCATTTTAATGAAGAATTTCATTATAAATATGTTTCAGACTTATGTTCCAAGTGAAACTCCAACTCCACTGGTTAAGTACAGAAAAGAAGAATTGGAAAATCTAAGAGGGGATGGAACCGGGCAGCGTAAGGAATCTGATAGGATATATGATTATGATGTGTATAATGATTTGGGCAACCCAGACTCGAGTGCAGATCTAGCTCGTCCTGTTCTTGGAGGTTCCAGTGCCTATCCATACCCTCGCAGAGGAAGAACTGGCAGAAAAGCAACAAAACGAGGTTAAGATTTAATTTTTCTGTCTTAAATAATCAATTACAATGCATGGTGATTTGTATCAATGTCTGCATCAGCTGGTGTTACTAAAGTTTTTCGTATTTAATCATGTGTCATGCATTATAACTTAGAAATTTATTTTCTTTTTGAAAGTGAAATTACTGAGGATACAACATTGATTTCGCTTTTATCTGATTATGAACAGACCCTAAGAGTGAGGCACCAACCAGCGACACTTACATTCCGAGAGATGAAAATTTTGGTCATTTGAAGTCATCAGACTTTCTGACATATGGAATAAAGTCCTTGGCTCAGAATGTCTTACCTCAATTTCAATCTGCATTTGGTTTAAATGCGGAGTTTGATAAGTTTGATGATGTTCGTGGACTCTTTGAAGGTGGACTTCATCTTCCTACAGATGTGATCAGCCAACTTAGCCCCTTACCAGTGGTGAAGGAATTTTTCCGCACTGATGGTGAACAAGTCCTCAAGTTTCCACCACCCCATGTCATCAGAGGTATTGCTTGTTTATGTGTCACATATATATCTCACTCAACTGCTACTATTCCATATAATATTTATCATATTTAACATTTTTGTGTTTTCTATATTATTTGGAGCAGTTAGTAAGTCTGCATGGATGACTGATGATGAATTTGGAAGAGAGATGCTTGCTGGTGTTAATCCTTGCCTAATTCAACGCCTTGAAGTATATAACGCTTTATTGTTTAGTAACTTAGCATGATTTGGTTTCATGTTGAATTATGTCATCTTAATTTACTCACAATGTTATTTGATGAATGACAGGAGTTCCCTCCAAAGAGCAAGCTAGATGCTTCTGTGTATGGTGATCAAACTAGCACAATCACCAAAGAACATTTGGAGATCAACCTTGGTGGACTCACCGTGGACCAGGTGAATGATACATGTTAATCCCATGGCAAAATCACACATGAATATCCATTTAACCATGACACCAAATGATTATAATGATATTTGTTCAACAGGCTTTGAATGGTAACCAATTGTTCATATTAGATCACCATGATGCATTTTTGCCATATCTGAGGAAGATCAATGACCTACCCACTGCAAAGTCTTATGCCACAAGGACAATTCTTTACTTGAAAGAAGATGGCACATTGAAGCCTTTGGCTATTGAATTAAGTCTACCACACCCTAGGGGAGATGAGTTTGGTGCTGTTAGCAGAGTTATCCTACCAGCAGACCAAGGCGCTGAAAGCACAATTTGGCTATTGGCTAAGGCTTATGTTGTTGTAAATGACTCTTGCTATCACCAACTCATGAGCCACTGGTATGTACAAATTCTCCCATTTGCATCCCTTATCACAACCAAACTATTAATTTTTTATTAAGTGATTCTTATTTTATCTGGTTTGCCATATCATGGGATCACAGGTTAAATACTCATGCCACAATTGAGCCATTTGTCATAGCAACAAATAGGCATCTCAGTGTGCTCCACCCTCTTTATAAACTCTTGATTCCTCACTATCGTGACACCATGAATATCAATGCACTTGCACGACAATCACTCATCAATGCAGGTGGTATTATTGAGCAATCATTTTTGCCCGGGCCATTCTCTGTGGAGATGTCTTCAGCAGTTTACAAAAGTTGGGTTTTCACTGATCAGGCTCTTCCTGCTGATCTTCTTAAGAGGTGATACTTATACACTAATAGATTACTATAAAACTTTTCAAGTTAAAATTGTTCACTTATCTCATACCATGTTAAAATATCTTGATTCAGAGGAATGGCAATTGAGGATCCATCTTCTCCCCATGGCCTTCGTCTTGTGATAGATGACTACCCTTATGCTGTTGATGGACTAGAGATATGGAGTGCTATCCAGTCATGGGTTAAAGACTATGTCTCCATTTACTATGCCACAGATGATGCAATTAAGAAAGACACAGAACTCCAAACTTGGTGGAAGGAAGCTGTTGAGAAGGGTCACGGTGACTTGAAAGATAAGCCATGGTGGCCTAAGTTGAACACTATTCAAGATCTGATTAACATTTCCAGCATTATCATATGGATTGCTTCAGCTCTCCATGCAGCTGTTAACTTTGGACAGTACCCTTATGGAGGTTACATCCTAAACCGTCCAACATTAACCAGAAGATTGCTCCCAGAGCCAGGAACCAAAGAATATGATGAGCTGAGCAGCAATCATCAAAAGGCTTATCTGAGAACAATTACAGGAAAATATGAGGCCCTTGTGGATCTTTCAGTGATAGAGATATTGTCAAGACATGCTTCTGATGAGGTCTACCTTGGACAGAGGGACAATCCAAATTGGACTGATGACACAAAGGCTCTTCAAGCCTTCCAAAAGTTTGGAAACAAGCTGAAGGAAATTGAGAGTAAAATCTCAGGAAGGAACAACAATTCAAGTCTTAGAAACCGTGTTGGACCGGTTCAGTTGCCTTACACTGTGCTTCTTCCAACCAGTGAGGAAGGTCTCACTTTCAGAGGAATTCCCAACAGCATCTCTATTTAAGGAATGTTCGTGTGTGGTTTAATTTCTGTTTAATGCCAAATAATTATGCTTCCTTGTCTCTGCATAAATGTGTTGTCTATATGCTTATGTTATGTGGTTTTCCATTGAATAAAAGTGGTATCATTTTGTGTTAACTATTGGGATATACGAGTTTGAATCAAATTTCCCTTTACGACATGAACCTCTTATATGACCTTGAATTATATAATTAATTAGCATAATTTTTTTTCATTCAAAAAATTAATTTATGATTATATAATCCGAAAATTATTAAACTTCACAATCCAGAAATCATAAAAAGCTTTCAAATTGCTAAATCCGAAAGTATTATTGGTCCATAAACTTAGAGATGATCACAAATGGAAAATCAAGCGCTAATATAGATAAGTAAATAAGATATTTTGTTAATATTTTTAATGTTAATACATTTATATATTTTGTAGCCTTTCACTATTTTTTCTTTTACTTTTAATTTTAAATAGACCAATAAAATTGACATTCATAGTAAGGATTTGATGCATTGGATCAATCTCATTTTGAAGTCCAAGTGAAGACCAATTTTGGAGTCGGCGTTTAGTCCAAGCCTTATAGTACTTAGAGTGAAGAGTCCCTATAGAAGTATCAAAATACACTTTGTAACACCTCTATGTGTGAAGAATAATTTTTATAAGAAAAAAAATAAAAATGATTTTTTAATAAGTTAAAATTTATTTATCATAAACTAAAATAAGTAGAAACTCTTTCGAATAGTTTCTTTAATTTTTTATTTTTATTTTTTGTATAAATTAATTTTAATTCATAAAAAATATTTTTATTTTTTTTAAACCTTTTTATAAAAAAATTCATCTAAACATGTAATTTTATTTAGGTTTGATATTGAGCTTTTGGACGTAGTACTCTTGTTCAAAAATTTTGGAATTGTTGGTAATAAACTTGATACCAAACCACCCGCCATACACTTTTCCTCTTTCGAAATTTGAAGGACTATATAGTGACAATTTGATATCGAAATATCCTATAAATTCTTACTCGTTTAAAGATTGATTAGGTATATTATGATTTGAATATCAACAAATAAATTGAAATGTATTTGTTTTGTATAAATATAAAAATATTTTATCACAATTAATGTTAGATATAAATGATTAATATATTTTTGTTATTAATACAGTATGTTAATATGTTAGTTTTTTATTTTTTGTTTAATTTTTTTGTTATATATACTATTATAGTAGATGAATAATAACTTGTTTTTCATCCTTTTATCACTTTAACATGGTATAATATTGAAAAACATATTTCACACATTTCACCGTTACTTTCTCTTCTAATTTCGTACATGATATTAGAAGGGTATTTCGACATTCTTTCTCTTCCACGTTTTTTTTCCTGTGATTTTCTAATATTCATTTTTCTTTTTTTTTATTTCTTTTGTTCATAACAATCATTAGTGCATAATTGAGCTTTAACGTCACTCCCTAGACGTCAGATTACAAAATAATCAACCTAAATTATTGATCGGTGACATTTTCGTAAATAAGTTGGACATATAGACGTCTATTAAGGGGACTCCAAAGTCTATAATATTATAGACGTCGGGGCTCCACTTAACAGACGTCTATATGTCTAACAGATAGGTGAAAAGTCATTGTTTTCCATCATATAGACGTCTGATCCTACCACCCCGACGTCTATATACGATTATACAAGAAAACGCGAACTTGTGGGGAGTTACACTCACTGTTCATCTTCTTCCTCTCGCGTTTTCTCTTTGGCATTGCATTTCCAGGTGCGTTTTCTCTCTTTTGGACAGTTTAAATTTACTTTTACTTCAATTAAATTACTCTTTGATGAAATATCTTCCATTTGAACCGATTAAAATGTGTTTTCGTTGTGTTTTGGTGCAGTTTCTGGCATGTTCTTGGACGACATTTTTGACCCTTTTTGGCCTGCGTTTTTGGGTGTGCACTCCTCCATTTCCCTCCATTGAGTTTTTAATCTACTAAGAAGGTTAGCTTACTTGTTGAAAACTTTTTGTGTATGGTGTTATTGGCTTTTGTTTATGCATGTTATTGGCTTTTAGGTATGCATGTGTTATTGGCTTTTTGAATATGCATGTGATTAAGTTTTGTTGTGTTAGATTGTTATGTTAGATTATAAGTATCAAATCATTGAGTGAAACTTAGTTCTCGTTTGAAATTTAACACAAACGATTAATCTTTTAATCGTTTGTATTAAATTTTGAATTGTCCGATTGGACAGTTTGGGAAAATTATTTTTCAGAATTTGCTAAGACATGTACGTTGGAGTTTATGGATAAAATTGATAAAATTTCGGTTCAGATTATTTGTGTTGTTCTCCGGATGCATATTTGATTGTGGTCATCCGTGACCACTCTCATTTCGTGTATTTCGGAGACCAATGCAAAATGCTGTCGAAATTTTATCAAATTTATCATATGAGACTTCATTGTAGACCAAGGTCGGTCTTTCATGTACGGATTTGTTGAACCTCAGACCATTCAAGCTTCTGGTAACACACTTGAAAGCAAAATGGATGATTGAGTCAAATAGAGACGTATACTTTGTGCCATACATAGACGTCCGGTACATCCATATCCGACGTCCATATAGACGTCAGGTGTATACAGACCGACGTCTATATAGACGTCAAGTGTATATAGTCCGACGTTTATAATGATGTCTGGTGTATACAGTCCGACGTCTGATTAACGTCACCCATAAAGACGTCGGGTCTGGCTTTGACGTTAAAAGGCCAAAATAACAGACGTTAAAAACCCTTTCTGCACTAGTGAATGACAGTTTTTGCTTGTACTTCATCTTCTTCTTTCTCGCTTGTTTCTATGCAAGATTCAACACATGATTATATATCTATTCAAATGAAAATCCATCTCTAGTTCTTCTCACTCTGATTCTCGACGCTTCTACGTATCATGGCTGAGCTCGCGCGATGACAATGTTACTACATATGAAGAACAAGTTTGGTTCCGTAGATGAATCTATGGTCACTCCATGCTTCATACATGGAAGTGTTGCAATAATTTGTCCTATCTTAGATAACTATGTTTTTCCTAAAATTGTTACTAGTATTTGGATTAATATTGTTGCTCTTGCTTGGAAAGATCTTCAAATCAATTTTCTTAAGATTCTTCTTATGGATCTCTTCTAAAATTTTATATATGATCATTCAATAAGATTTTACAATTTCTTGATTTCTCAAGCTTCTTGATTTCTGAAACTTTTTGATTTATAAAACTTCTGACTTCTCTATTTCACAAACTTCTCCATTTCTGAAGCTTCTCTATTTCTCAATTATCAAGATTATCAAATTTCTTGATTATTAAGATTTTCAAGTTTCTCAAACTCATGCTTATTCCTAACTCTGTCTATTCCAACTGTAGCTCAACTTAATGATTTACACACTAAAGATTTACATCATGCTCATTTTCGTTCTATAAGTTGAGGTATCAATGACTTAGCTTGTGGAAATATTAGATATAAAGGATTATATTTTTGTTATTATAGGTTACAGTCTTTTACTTTGTTATACAGTATGTTCCTTTTGGTTTTATTTTCTGTTATATATACAGTGTAATTATAGCACATGAATAATAACTTTTTTTTCCATTCTTTTATCAATCTAACAATTAAACTAAAATAAATATGTAATTAATAATAAATTTGATTAATAATGTAGCAAATTCTAATTAGAATAAGTATGATAAAATAATCATCAAATAAAGAAATAAACTATAATATGAGATACAAAATTAGGATATGAAATTTAATTTTAGCATAAAAACTATAAGTTCAAAGGCATACTTAATTGTAAATAAAATTGGTACGATCAAGAGAAAAAACAACACATTCCTCTAACAAAAATTATCATCATTTCTCCTAGCTAAAATAGGTTTGAATCTTAAGTCTAAGCAAAATATAAATAAGGTTTTTTATTACTCTAAACATGTGAATTTTTTTAAGTCTTCCTCTACTTATAAGTCAACCTAAATCAATTAACAATCGAGATATGTATTTGAATCGGATTAAATAGACTACAATTGTATCTAATTAATATAATTTTATAATAATTTTGCTTAATATTTTGTAAACCTTAAAAATATGTTTATTTTTGTTTTATAATATAGTGATTGTATTTTCACCGGAGATTAGATAACAAAACATATATAAGACTTGCTTTGGATGGATACCTTAAAGAATTTCTGTTATATGAAAAATTCAAAATCTCTCTCTTTTATAATTGATGTTATTTATCTTTCTATATTTATATAAATGACATATGTCTAGATAACAATATTTTTTTTATCAGTTTTCAGACAAACAAGTGCACATGACAATTTGCATTGCGTAGATAAGATTTCGGAAGAGTTAAACATGTTTACTTGCACGCGTTATCCGATATCACATGCATACCCTACGATGTGAACTGCAAGTACAATGCCTTCTATTCAACCACTCTTTTCTACACAAAATAAAAATAACAGTTTATAGTCATTCAATAATAGAACTTATCAAGAAAGAAAGTATTTTATACTTTTACAGCATTCCTAAAATGGGTATTGAAAAATTGTTACTTTTTACTTAAATAAAATTTGCTAAAGTAAATATTTTAAGGAGTTGTTGAATTAATTCCATTAAATAAAATATATAATTTAATGAAATTAAATATGTTTTTTTAAAACCCCAAAAAAATGATATTTTAAAACTAATGATAGTTTAAAAATAATGAGATTCGATTATTTTGATATTAAATGGTTTAGTTATAAATAGTCTCTTATAAACGAGTTTCATTATTGTAAAGCGTACAATCTTTCTAGAAATCACTTTTCTAGAGTTCTCTACATTCTCTCTAAGAGTTATGGCTCCTAAGTCATCTATTTGACGATTAGAAAGTGTCTAAACGATCACGACGTCAAGGTCTACAAATCTAACCGATCAGTTTCTGTCTTAGATCAAGTGAGTTTCTACTTATTTTTACCTTTTAGCTTCGGTCCATGATCATGCATGGAAACTGTTTTGCGTGTATCATTTGACCTCCCTTTCTTGTTCTTGGTTGATCTAGAGTTCTAATGACTATGTCTGTTCCCAATTTTGTGTCTATATGTTCGTCTAGAGATTTCTTACGTTTCAAGCAATCGACGAAATGTTTCTTTGAGTTGGACAGTTTATTGCAAGGTAAGGGAAGATAAACCTGTCTTAGATTGTGTTTATTTGTAAAATAGAATCTAAAAAGAATAATATGATGTATTAGATGAAATTGTGATAGTAATATAATATTGGTTAGGTGTAAATAACGATATTTGGTATTATGAAGTGTTTGTGATTGTAATAAATGTGAAATTGTTATTCTATGTTGTTATGAATATGTGTGATGAAGTTGTGTTGTTGTTTGAAATTAAATTCAAAATGATTGTGATAGAAATGGTGAAATTCTTTGGTTTTAGGCCTAAAATGGGGTTTGTATGTGTGAGTTTGAGAATTTGGGACTGAGGTAAGGAAACTATTTTTTAGGTGCTGTCATGAGGTAAATTGGGACTTGTTAAGAGAGCTAGATGATTGAAAACTATTATGTAGCAAAGGGAGGGTTTATAGTCGAAGTTTTTCAAACGTTTTTGCTATAAAAAGGAGGTTTTGAGTAGTGAGATTTTGAAGTAGTGAGTATAAACTGTTTTGGAAGGTTAAAGTTGGAGCGCTGCTGGTGCCACTACACCAGTTTTGAGGGAATGGGGCTTTCAGGGTTTTGGATGTCCGATTTGGATGTTCTTTAGGTCGTTTTGAGGGTTTTGGACCCTTCTAGAGCTGTTAGTGAGAGTATCAAAGCTGTTTTTCTTACCTAAATGTGAGTATCAAGATGCCATGAAAAATTATGTGACTTCTGATGACTTGTAAGGGTGTTTCTAATTGTTTAATGTATAATCAAAGGTTCCATGTGATAGTATGCAATGTTTGTGTGATGTATGTGTGTGTGTGTGTATATATGTGTGTGTGTGTGTGTATATATATATATATATATATATATATATATATATATATATATATATATATATATATATATATATATATATATATATATATGATTATGAGAGGGATATGTTATGGTGAATATGTAGTTGATTAAGTAAATGATTGATGGATGTAATTCCATGATTCTCGTGGAGAGGATACATGGTGGTTCCTTGTGTTGTTGTTGTATGAATGTATGAAACTTTGTGTTGGTGGTTTATCCTACACTCTTAATAATCCCAACTCAAGTAGAGATAGATGGTTATGTCGTGGAGAGTAGCATGAGGTCTTAGCCTGAGGGGCCTTTCTCCAATTGCAAAAAGGGCATTTGAGGACTAACCTTGTGAGTGGTAGGGTGAAACTCATTAGCAAAGGCTCTGCAAAATAGTAGAGTCCACTACAAGTTCAAAAACCACCATAGTTCGACATTCATATTATATCCAGATGAGTCAAGTCAAATGTTGTGATATGATTATGATGTATGTTTATTATGTGTGTAATATTATGTGTGAAATATTATGTGTGAAACCCATTAGCAAAGGCTCTGCAAAATAGTAGAGTCCACTACAAGTTCAAAAACCACCATAGTTCGACATTCATATTATATCCGGATGAGTCAAGTCAAATGTTGTGATATGATTATGATGTGTATAGTATAAAATATTAACCGAGTGGTTACAAACAACCAACCGGATATTCAGGTAATCTGTTTATATCTTATTCTGTTTATATTTTATTGGGCTTATATCAGCTTAAGATCCATGAGGTAAATTATAAATACAAAGCCAGGGCCAAAGGCCAGGTATGTTCCACTTATGCATTATTTACTCTACATTACACTCCAATACTCAATAGTGATAACCATTCACTAAACATTCAACTAAGAGCCGAGGCTCCTCAAAATCACACGCCTAACTTGAGCGTCAGAGTACCTTTTGCAGGTACATCCACCCCCGTCCCAAAGGAGACCGATCGGCTTGCGCCAACACCGATCGGCCAACAGCTGGAGTTTGGAGGCGAGTGAGCAGCCCAGACACATCAACATGTTAGTCTCTCGGTCCCCAAAACTTTCCACCGAAACATTTTGGCGCCCACCGTGGGGCCGAGCGTCAAACCCAATGATGACCACAAGAAACCAAGACGAGCGTTCAGTCTCGACATCACTATTTCAGATCAACACCAAAAACTTTCGACAAAGTAAAAACTACAGTAGATGAATCATCATCTCTACGTGCGACGTCGTCAACAAGATAAGTATTTTTTGAAATATGAATATTTCATAAAATATCTAATTGATAATAGATATTATAACAACTATTTTTATGTTAAATATATAGTATAATCCATAATATATTATATGATATGATATAGTACATAACTATAAATATAGTTATCTAATTATTATAACCAAAACATTTTTTGGCATGATTAAAATAGTCAAAGAAATTGTTGTTTTAAAGATAATTATCAACAACAATATTATAAAATCTCAAGACGGTTTTGATACCTTGTTTATTATATATGTTATTTATTCGGTGCAATTCATAATATCTGGTAACCGAATCATTTATTATACGGTTATATACCATAATATATATCATCATGAGAATTTTAACAAGACAACATCTTGAAGAAATATATATCAAAATCCACGCCATCAACTATGCAAGTGCGTACTAAGATCTTGTCATAAACGGACTTCATGCTTAAAGTATCATGGAATTCAATTAACGAAGGGGAAGTCTCCTATTGCAAACACTGATTGCCAATTTCGTCAGCAAAGTTCATAATTAACGATCAAGTCCAAGACCGAGCGGTAAATCCCCCTCGGGAGAGAGGTAAAGCCCTCTCAACGACGAACGGTAAATCCCGTTCACTAGGAAACACTCCTAGCTCAAAGCAGAGGTAAAACCCTCTCAAAGTCGAACGGTAAAGCCCGTTCCCTAGGAAGCACTCCTAGGTCGAAGACCGAGCGGTAAATCCCCCTCGGGCAAGAGGTAAAGCCCTCTCAACGACGAACGGTAAATCCCGTTCACTAGGAAACACTCCTAGCTCAAAGCAGAGGTAAAACCCTCTCGACAAATGTCGAAGACTGAGAGGTAAATTCCTCTCGGTTCCTATTGAAGGACGAGCGGTAAATCCCGCTCGGTTAAATGTCGAAGGTCGAGAGGTAAAACCCTCTCGACAAATGTCGAAGACCGAGAGGTAAATTCCTCTCGGTTCCTATTGAAGGACGAGCGGTAAATCCCGCTCGGTTAAATGTCGAAGGTCGAGAGGTAAAACCCTCTCGACAAATGTCGAAGACCGAGAGGTAAATTCCTCTCGGTTCCTATTGAAGGACGAGCGGTAAATCCCGCTCGGTTAAATATCGAAGGTCGAGAGGTAAAACCCTCTCGACAAATGTCGAAGACCGAGAGGTAAATTCCTCTCGGTTCCTGTTGAAGGACGAGCGGTAAATCCCGCTCGGTTAAATGTTGAAGGTCGAGAGGTAAAACCCTCTCGACAAATGTCGAAGACCGAGAGGTAAATTCCTCTCGGTTCCTATTGAAGGACGAGCGGTAAATCCCGCTCGGTTAATGTCGAAGGTCGAGAGGTAAAACCCTCTCGACAAATGTCGAAGACCGAGCGGTAAATTCCGCTCGGTTACTATTGAAGGTCGAGCGGTAAAACGCTTTCAGTTCCGCCAACGCAGCCTCCCTCAAACTCATCAGTCCTATAGTTAACCACGGCTAAAGCCGACCGCTTAACTCGGACTTGGGGGGCATGTATAGTATAAAATATTAACCGAGTGGTTACAAACAACCAACCGGATATTCAGGTAATCTGTTTATATCTTATTCTGTTTATATTTTATTGGGCTTATATCAGCTTAAGATCCATGAGGTAAATTATAAATACAAAGCCAGGGCCAAAGGCCAGGTATGTTCCACTTATGCATTATTTACTCTACATTACACTCCAATACTCAATAGTGATAACCATTCACTAAACATTCAACTAAGAGCCGAGGCTCCTCAAAATCACACGCCTAACTTGAGCGTCGGAGTACCTTTTGCAGGTACATCCACCCCCGTCCCAAAGGAGACCGATCGGCTTGCGCCAACACCGATCGGCCAACAGCTGGAGTTTGGAGGCGAGTGAGCAGCCCAGACACATCAACAGGTTAGTCTCTCGGTCCCCAAAACTTTCCACCGAAACATGATGTATGTTTATTATGTGTGTAATATAATGTATAGTGGAATGTTTATTGAATTATGATGAATTGTTTTACCATTAGCTTGCCCTTACTTTTTGTGTTGTTTGTCCTTGTGTATGTTTTTTTGCGATGATCACCTTAATGATGTGAGCTTAGGAACATTTTTTATTGTTGTTCCAGCAAGAGGTGAAAATGAAACAGTTGAGAAGTCAAATGATTCTATAGATGTAGATATTGTCTTTCATAAGTTTATTTTTTTTATAATAGTTTCATTATTATATATATATATATATATATATATATATATATAATATTCATTTTAGTAATATTTTAGTATTAAAAATTGGATATTACATTTTTAATATTTATATATATATATAATATTCAATTTTAGTAGTATTTTAGTATTAAAAATTGGATATTACATTTTTAATATTTGATACGAAATTAAAAATTTTATTCATCCCAAAATTTTGATAAATTTTGATTTCAAAATTTTAAAATTAAATAAATATAATTATTTTAATTGAACTAACTTAAATTTTTTTAACTTGTTAAATTTATTTTATGTTAATATTTAAAATTTTACATTATTTAATATATTTTTGTTTAATATCGACTGAGAAACCAATGACTTGTTAAAAAAATTAACATAATTAAATTAAAAAATTATATTAATTTATTTTTTGTTTGAAAGTAAAAATGTTTAAAATTAAAAAAAAAATCACATTAAAAATCCAACTACTTGAAAACATATAGTAAATAACAAAAATCGTTTTACCTTTCTGTTTTTTCAAGGTAACAGATGTTTGCGTACGGATTGGTGAAGCTTTTGTCGTTTGTCGTTTTTCTTTCACAGCTCTTCGCGCATGCAGAAATAATGCATTTAAAACAGAAAAAATGGATAATATTCGGGCAGAGTATTTTAATGCTTCTTTTTATTCATGTATTTAAAAGAATTACACGTGTTTGTTTTCTGTTTACAAGTAAACAGTAATTTTAATTTATATACACTTGTACAAAATTACGCTTTTCAAAATTAACGTAAAGTCGTAACAATAAATCCAGAATATTAGGCATAATTTAAAATAAAATTTAATTTGGCTGATTTCATAAGAATAATTTTAATTGATGAAAGTTATATAATTTATGAGATTATTGATGAATTTTCATGATTAATTTGTTCCAAAATTTTACTAGTAAATTTGGAAGGATATTCACATTCATTATGGTCTTGGTCAATAGCAAACAAAAATTCAATAATTTCAATTTAAAAAAATTCACTATTTGAAACTATATAACATTTTTAATGTACGAATTATTTGTGAACTAAATTTATCTGCAACATGTGACTTTTTGGTACACTAAAAAAACAAGATATACGATAAGCCAAATTGTATATGATGTGAAATTCTTTCATCTTTATCGAATACAGACATACAAATTTCTTTTTCAACAATTATTACAATGTAAGTAAATTCAAATTTCTCACTTAGTCAAAGACATAGCATGTGCACTTTTATTTATCAGAAAAAATAAATATAACGAAAGAGATAATTAAGTTGTTTGAACTCATATATTGAAAACATGTAGAATAAAGATTTTTTTTTCTTTTTTTTTCATGATATGTAAAAGGTTTTCCAATCTTTACATATGTATTCTTACATATTAATTCTATGATATTGGATTGATTTAATTTAGAATTGATTATACATTTATTCTATTTTTTTCCTAAATTGTGCTGTCATCATTAAATTATTTTCTTTTTTACTGTAACATCCCAAAAATACAGTCCAGAACTATATAATAGAATATCACATTAATTAATAATTCAGATCAGTCTTTACACTAAGAAACGTACGGTCTCGGCCGAACGGTCTTCCATAAAAGAGTTACACAAATTTACTACACATCTTAAGGAAATTTTAATCGAACGGTTTACAAAACTTATACCGAACGGTCAAAGTAAACAAAAGGGAAGGTGATCGAACGACCACCTTACTGTACTAAAACTAAACTACTGACCGAACGTCCTATTGGTCGGCCTTCACTTCTACCTCTATCAAATTTTCTTCTTCCAGCGCTTCTTCCAGCAGCTCGTCTCCTTCTGCTCACATCCACAAGGATGATCATTGTAATGACAAGGACAGACGTACAAAACAAGACAACACAGGAAAATACAGGGTAAGCTTATGTAATTTAATTCAAGTATAAACATAAATTTTTAACATTCAAACACATACGATACATTTCAAGATATGTTTAAATCAAGTCCTATTACAAGACTGACTGTCCGGACTGTATGAAATCTGTGTAGCTACGACGTTCGTGCACCCGGGTGATGTAGTAACTGGAATACTTTCATCAGCTGCCACCCGAGGTTAGTCCTATCTGTCCAAAGTACCCCTAAGGACTAGGACCTCCTGCCGTTCCCACACATGACCTACCCTCCTCTACATGAGGACGAGTACTCACGGAACATCAGGATGAATCGCCAGCTAAGCATTACCACATTCATACTTTACAATTTTCAAGATCATCCATGAGTCGTTCCTCCCCGGAACGCTCGTTCACAATTCACAACATTTCACTCACATCATATTCTCTTCATCTTTCATTATCCATCATTTTAATTTCACCTTTGCCACCAATTCTAAGAACGTTAAATACCGAACGTTCAGTCCTCACTCAGAACGAGGATGAACACTAGGAAAGAAACAGAGAAGTCTTCCGTTCCCGAATAGAATAAAGCCGAAAGGGTTACTGTCAGGTTGAGAAAGAGACCGATTACCATTAAACCTATCCCAAGAACGAACGTTACTTACAACATGAATCAGTTAAATGAACTGACTCTCTTGAGCTCAAATCAACACTTCAAAGAAGAGGTCAAGTACTAAGGCTTTAGGCAGGAGCCAAAAGAAGGTAGACACGTCAAAACGTATAAAGAACCATACTTAGAATAATTCACATACAGAAATCACATGCCAGTCAATGACCAAACATGATATAGGGAAATTCTACTGAGGTTGGACGAACGCCATTTTCATCAGGATAGATCATTCTATATAGGAGTACGAGTGCTTGGTATAAGACCGAGCACTACTCATTACGACCGCTTGGTGTAAGACCGAGCGCTACTAATTGATAATAGAAAGCTCGATAAATATAATAAGGTATTATTGGAATAGTGTTTTAAGAATAACTAAAATATACAAATATATATATGTTTACAACATTTGGTTTATCACCGAATACTCAGATGCAACTACGCTTGTCCGAATGCTCAAGCACATTATTATCACAAGAAGACGCTCGTCCTTAACTAGGATTCCTTCCAAATGAAAGAATTTAATTTCAAACAAGGTTACTAGAAGCATCGAACGGTCGAGGACCGTTCAATGACGAACGTACATTATCATAGAGAATTTCATATTCCGAATTCATTTATATTCAAACTCATTTCTCAACATATAACTTCATAATCTCATACATTCATATCATAGCACATTTCATATTACTCATACATCAGAAACATAATAATCATCCTATATCATATAGACAAATATCACAACCATCATGCTACACTACAACTCAACGAACATTCATGCAGCACAGAAAACAGACAAATTAAATTAAATAAGCTTCCCTTACCTCTGAGCGTGAACGAATGTCCTACAGACCGAAATTCAGTTTGCCGAACTACGATTCCCTTTACCCGCAACGCTCAACGACTCTTCGAACCAAAATCAAACAACAGACAAAAATGGTTCAGAATGAAACTAAGGACTCATGCAACCCGAACTTGGTTTGCATGTTCATGAGAACGAACGGCTAGAGACAAGAAACTTACCAGTTTCAGAACTCGAGACTGTTCGGTTCAAATTGAAGCTTGGGACGCCGGGAGTCTTCCTACGGTGCCTGAACGGAGATCAAAGTAAAGAATTGGTGAGTTTCGGTAGAGAGAAGGGAGGACTTCTAGAGAGAAGGAGGAGAAAATGAGAATATCAGAGTATGGGAAGAAGGTTGCATACAGAAGAGAGTGAGACGGAAGTTTTCAGAAAAATCAGTTTTCTTCCCACGTCAAAACGAGCGTCTGTTTTTCTGCTGACACCTGCATCCCACTATCTGATTTCTGATCCTCGTTACTTGACACCTGACGTCCGTGCAGAGGGGTTTTGGGTGCGTTTTTAATGAGGTCTGACATCTACTGATATATTTAGATGTGAGTTAGTTAATTATCAAAATATTTTAACTTTCATTATTTAAGAGGAAGTTTTTGTTCTGAAACAATTTGGCCTACTTGATGCATTTAAAAAATTATAGGAAGAAGCGAACATATATTTTTTTAAGCAATAAACTCAGGGGAGTGAATAGGTGGATTGAAAATGGATTAACTCAATTGCAAGATAATTTAAATACAGTATTAATGATATATAAATTATTTATGAAATTCCTCGTGTGATTGTAAATCAAATTCTCAAGAAAGAAATTCTAGTTGTGAAAATTGAAAGTATTTGACAAATATTTTTATTTAGAGTGAAACATTAATTATTAATTTTTATGAGCTATTTTTAATTCAATGATACACTACAAGAAATTCAGGCATTACCGAAGGGTTTTTACAGACGGCCTTTTGCCCTTCGGTAAAATTGCGTTTCCGACGGTCACAAAGATGATTACTGAAGGCCATGGTGAAATGCACTCATTACCGAAGGTTTTTTTTCCGAAGGTCTTTGGGCCGTCGGTATTGGCTTTAGTGAATTAACTTACCGAAGGATATATGACCCTCGGTAAGGTGCTCATGTAATTAACCCCAGCGGACTTGGTTTCCCTCTCTAACTTTCATTTTTCGAGCCAAAATATTGCGTTTCTTTCTTCGAACCCTCACCAGCATTCCCCCTTTGTCGGAGACATCAAACCCTCACCAGCTTTCTCGTTTCTTCCAGCCATCAAACCGTCACCAACATTGCCCAAATTTGGGAGGTTTTGTTGTCGGAGGTCGTCTCAGTCACCAACATTCCCCAACGTTCCGTGGTTGTAGGGGCTGCGTCACAAATTTGTTGTGGGTGCGTCAGGAGGGCTTCGTGGAGGAGGGCACAACGGTGAGGAGGGGCTTCGTGGTGTGTGGAAGAGGCAACAATCGAAGAAAACCCAGCTGCTGGACTTGTCTGGCGTCGATATGTAAGTCTCTTTACTCCTCATTTTTGCTATTTTTCATATTGTTTTCACTGTTTTGCTTAAATTTTTAGCTTTGTGAATTTGTTCTGAACTTGTTCTAAACCATTTAACCATGGAAAATATTAGTTGGATGTCATATTTTAAAATTTTACTGTTCTTCCTATTTTTAGCTTTAATTCTGCTCATATGTTGTCTGTAAATGGTAGACATTGAAATAGTAATTATGGTCATATGTTGTGTGTAAAACAAACACTTGAAATAGTAATTTCATTCAGCTAATAGGACCCTTGCACCCTAGCATACCTAAGTTGTTTCCTTGTTAGGTTCTTTGCTTTGACATCCATAAAGATACATTACCCTATTATACCAATTGGAAGATGAATTCACCTTCCATATTCGGATTTGAAGACGCTGTCTTTAGTGTAGTGTGTGCTTTCTTGCTGCCAAAGAGTGAAAGTGTTCTTCATATAATAGTAGGGTTGGGCACCTTGGACTTAAAAAGGGACCTAAAGTTCAAAAATGAAGTCAATTAACAAGGGAGAGGGAGAGGATTGAGGAGCAAGTTCTAGGGGTGGTGTGTGAGCTTTGTTAGCAAAGGGTAACAATGTTCTTTGACTTGGTCTGAACTGTTTTTTTATGGAGATGAAGGTTGTTGAGAGTAATTAGCTGATTAAATACAGAGATATAAATTATAATTAAGGTTTTTTCTTTTTGTTTTCTCTATGAATGAAGTTATATAACATTAAAAAAAATCAGAAAAACATGAAAATAGCTACTTTCATATTAGAAAAGAAAGAAAAAGTTGGGAGAGTGCATGTTCGTTGTTAAATCAAATATGCGTGAGAGTTTAGATTTAATAGTGTGAATATATGCTGATTAGGGAAATATGAATATACATTTTCTGGCCCATCATAAATTCATAATGCATGTATTAGAAATTAGAGGTCATAATTTAGTTTGGCAAGAAATAAGGAAATTCCACCATGGCTGCCTCTGCAATTTCTTCCTAGGTTAATGGAGGTGTTTTATGCAGTAGTGTGAGTAACTAAGTAGTATATTCATTGTTTACTGTAGTGCTAAGAGCTTTGATTGGTCTGTGTATAATGGTAGTATTGACTTTCAATAACTAGAAAATTGCAATTTGAAAAGTGAATAGAATGATGTCATTGATATTTGAAAATAATATCGCAGATATTTCTAACATAGTGCAAGGGTATATGTAAGGAAATAAATCACCCCAATAATAAGAAATTATATCCTAATTATAAGCAGGTCTAGCTTCCTGGACAGACTCCTTTACAAATTCCTTTGATTCAAGGGATTTGAAACCTGAAACACTGAAATGATTTACATCTAATTTACAATATCCACATCTTCAGCTTGATCCCCTCTGCCCCAGTTATATTAATTATAAGTCTTCCCATTCTTAGCTTGTTAATTGGATCATTGAAATTAAAAGGGCTGGAGCCTTCCAGCCCTTATGCTGGACACGAGCTATTTGCTCTCTGTATGAAACACACTAAGTTTTCTTATAGCTTTTCCATAATGATGTAGATGATCTAGCTACTGTGTTGTGTTCTTACCTTTTCATTTAACTAAATTTCCTTGTAGGAAAGTACAATATGTGAACATTGATCTTTTATCCACTAGTGAACCTGTATAGCCTGCATTGGTGTGTTAATAATCATGGGGGAACCACACCATAAAAAGTTAGTTGTTGCAGTTGGAAAGCTCAACAAGGTCTAGCTAACCCAGCTTTAAAATCCTTTACGTTTGTGGGAGTGAAGTCCTAACCCAATTAGGTTCTAACATCCCATCACACTCCATTATAATCATGTTGGTTTGTTATGCACTTTTCCTTTGACTACCCTGCTGAGTAGTGTAATACTTATGTATGTTGGAATATGGGACAGAACTCCCATACTTTGCAATTGGATCGTAACATCACTTTTTCACTATTCTTGAATAAGACTATTTTTGGGGTTCCTTTGTGAACTGATTAAAAGTCTGTATGTTGGTTTTTGAAGGTGAGGTTCTCTTGCATTGAGCATGAATTGACTAATGAGATTAAGTGGATGTTATATGCCTTGGCAATGTTTAAACAACATCAGTGTTCCAGCCATCTTTGGTTCATTCTTTTGTGTACTGCAAGTTTTACTTTAAATTCGTATAGCTTATGCTTGAGATCAATGGAGTAGGGACTTGCTTCCATCCAATTTATGTTGTTTCCATCCATAAATAGGTTTCATTTTGAAAAAATACAAAGATCTCTTTGCTGGAGCGTGTAGGTTAAAAATTATGAATTCTTTCATCTAGAAATCCTGCATCAGTCTCTGCATCAAATCTTCTTTTTCTTTTCATCATTCCCATGTGCTCTGATGTCATCATTATATCCCTGTATTTTTCATTCAATGTGACTTAAAATAAAAAAAGTACTACTGTCAATCATCTCTTTGTTGAATATATATTGTATTTCACAGTGCAAGCCTTAGTTGGTCATTTACCACTTCATATAAGCTTCCCCTGTGATCCAAAGCTACAAACTAAAATAGAGTCATCTGTGATACTTTTTTAATTACCATTTTCTTGTCCTTCTTCATTTTCACTTGGTCAAAGGCAAGAAGTTAAATTGAGACAGAGGGTTTCACACTCAGCTGCCAAAATTGATGGCTTTACTCTTTGAACTCTCATTGATGCCTTTATCCTTTCACACTCAGTGCATACATTCATTGATCCCTTTACTCTTTCAACCTTGTCTTTTACAAGTTATTTGAATGTGTATGATCCTAGCACCTACGTATTACTCAACCATAGTTCAAGGTAACCTCAATAATCTTTAGCTGTCAATTAAGGCCAACTTGTATATATCTCAAGCATTTTTGGTATTTTAATTGATTGAATGTTGATTATAGCATTTTCCTGTGAATATTTTCTGTAACATCCATCAAACCTAAAAAATTTCCCAATTCTATTTATGCCACTAATTATTTAGAAATATATATATATATATATATATATATATATATATATATATATATATATATATATATATATATATGTATATATATATTTAAAAAAGCAGCTTTTTGAATACATGCCTGCAAGTGTTTTATTACCTTCCAATTTGATAAGAAGATGAACAAGTGGACTCAAACTCTAGATTTCCATTTGTTGAAATGATTCTTATAACCAGATTTTCAAGTACTTAAAAGTAAATCAAATATATGATCATTATTTTCAGAAGCTCAGCAGTTGATGGACTGTTACCCCAAGAGCAGTGACAAGAAAACATTGAAGAGGTGGTTCTTTATTGATAAAAGAGTAGGGGAAGTAGACATGTGATAGAAACTGTTGTTTGATCCTTGTCAATACTTGTTTAAGTTTTCACTTTGTTACATTTTGTATTGCCTTAACTGTTTATTGGTTTAGTGTTAACATTTGGATTGATGTTTATATTGTTGGTTTGTGCTGACCTTAAGTGTTGTGGTGCAGTTTCCAACTTAGAGACCTTATTCATTTGAGGTAGCATCTTTAGGAAGAGGAGCTAAAACAAAATATTGGTTGAATAGGGAAGTTTCAGGCAGCTGTAAGTGGTAGCTTCAGTTCAAAAATCTACAACCTGTAAGTTTTATTTGTAATTGATGTCATCCATAATGAATTTCCTACCATTCCAGCTCTGCATTATTGAACTTGATCATGAGGTTGAAATTTAATTATTTGTTAGCATTGGTGTTTTTGGTTCTGTTGTGAATTGTGTGAATATGTTCCAGCTTTTTATTTTCATTTTCAATCTGTCCTTAGGTGGTTGTGTAGCAAGATATTAACTTATAAGGAAATGATACCATGTCTAGCCTTGGTGATATGAACTAAAAATGCCAAAACTTGAATTTTATTGCACGAAATCTGCAGAAAAAGTAAAACTGGACCCTATAACATGTTCTAAAATACTTAAACCTTGGAAAATTGGTTCAAACATTCTTGTAAACAAGGTATAACAACAACCCAACCTTTTAACATTTAAGTATAGGCAATTTCATTACACCAATTCATGATGTAACTATAAGGATGAAGTAGAGTACAAGGACAAACCAACATGCATATATGTTGGTTATATACTATCATGAATCCCCCAAGTTACGAAAGTAAAAGGAGGAACCAAAGTTATAGTTGTTTTATAGTTTATATATTAACTAAAAAACTGAAAAATTCCTTACTAAGGCTAAAGTAGACCATCTCTTAGGTTAAACTTTATTAACTTTACTCCACCTGGTAGTGGTTAAGGGCACTCCAGTGATTAATTTGGCCTTCAACATGTTCAAAGATACGTGTCTTAAAGTTGAACATATGATTTTGGACTTCAATTGTGAAGTCTCAAAATTGAAGTAGTTAAAACATAAAAAGTGTTCTAAAAATAGTTGACAATTTTGATATTCACCTAATATAAGCAAAGAAAGTATATTGTTGTTATCCTAACAACTTTAAAGTACTTAAATGAAGCTAATAGAGATGTCAAATAGGATGAAGTAGCAAAATCTCAAAATTTGACTACCTAAAAGTCTACTAAAAGGGTGAGAAAGAGGCAATTCAGCTAAAGTAGACTAACAATAACTAATGTTAATATCCTAACAAGTCTAAAGTAGTGAAATTAGACTAGGAAACTACTCAAAAGCAAACATTGACCTAAAACTCAATTTTTGAGTTGTTAGAACCTAAAAAAGTTTACTAAAAAGGAGACAAATGGGTTTAAATCGTCTTTGTACTTGTTGTGCTTGTACTTCCAGTGTTCCTTAGTGTTACTTCATCATCTTAATCAGTGAATTTGGTTTGGCTGAGTTGAATTCCAGCTTACATATTCATTTCCTAGTTTTGTCTAAAGTCATGTGCCTAAAATTGGAAGTGAACTAGTGATTTTCTGCTGCAGTGTGTTTGTTGGCTGTTTCAGTGTTTAAACACATCCAAATTGATGATACAAAGTTGCTCAAAACTGTAAATTATGTGTCCAAACGTGTTTGTGCAAAATCACCCTTTAAACCACCAAATTTTGCTTAAAATTAGAAGTAGACCACTGATTTTGTGGTGTAGTCTTTATCTTTATTGTTTAAGTGGTTGCACACCTTCAAATTGATCATATAAACTTGCTTCAAGCATCACTTTTGCTATTGAAACACTTCCAAGCATTTTTGGCCTTAAAACCACCATTTTGAAAGTCATTTTCTGGTGCAGTGGGCATTTCATGTGGTTTTTTAAAATTACCAAACATTATTCTTTAGATCTAGTGTATTATGACCTCCTTGAGTCATTGATTCTACTGTCCAGTTTTGATTCCATTGATTTCTACATTGTGGTCCAAATTTTGTGTAAAAAGTGTTGCATATTTGGCTACAATAGGGGTGTTTTTTTTAATCTGTCCATTTCAGTGCAGTTTAAACATTTTTCCAAGTGTATTTAACCTTTTCAAACATGTATGCACTGTTCATTTGGCCAAATTTGAGTTCATATGCAAAATCACTTCCTAAACCATCATATTTTCCTTAATTTGGAAGTGAACTAGTCAATTTTGAGTGCAATGTGTTTCTTTGGTAGGTCAGTGTCTAAACACCTTCAAATTGATGATACAAAGTTGCTAAAAACATCAATTTATATTTCCAAACTTGTTTATGAAGATTCACCCATTGAAGCACCAAATTTGGCCTAAAATTGGAAGTGGACCACTGATTTTCTGGTGTAATCTGTTTCTTGGCTATTTAAGTGTTTGCACACATCCAATTTGATGATATAAACTTGCTTGAAGTCTCATTTGAGCCTTAGAGACACTACCATTCATTTTGACCACTGTAGTCCACTTTTTTATAGCCTTTTTTGGTGCAATTTTTCACCTTTGGCTTGCTGTTTGAAAATTTGCAATCTTTAAATTTCAATTATACACATCCTAACAAGTTTAAAGTTGTTAAAGGAAGTTAAGAAACATGTATGCACTGTTCATTTGGTCAAATTTGAGGTCATATGCAAAATCACTTTCTAAACCATCAATTTTGCCTTAATTTGGAAGTGAACTAGTCATTTTTGAGTGCAATGTGTTTCTTTGCTAGCTCAGTGTCTAAACACCTTCAAAATGATGATACAAAGTTGCTAAAAACATCAATTTATATTTCCAAACGTGTTTATGAAGAATCACCCCTTAAACCACCAAATTTAGCCTATAATTGGAAGTGGACCACTGATTTTCTGGTGTAATCTGTTTCTTGGGTGATTAAGTGTTTGCACACATCCAATTTGATGATATAAACTTGCTTGAAGTCTCAATTGAGCCTTAGATTCAATGCAATTCAGTTTTACCAATGTAGTCCCATTTTTTTTAGCCTTTTTTGGTGCAATTTTTCACCTTTGGCTTGCTGTTTGAAAATTTGCAATCTTTAAATTTCAATTCTACACATCCTAACAAGTTTGAAGTTGTTAAAGGAAGTTAAGAAACATGTCAAAATATATGAAGTAGCTAAATCTCAAAGTTTGCCTACTTGAAACCTAAAAAAGTAGATTAAGTAGCTAAAAATCACTACTCAAACCTTTGTTAGAAGTGTACTACAATTGCAAACTGCACTAAACTAGGAAAATAAACTACAAATAAACTATCCTAAGAAGTTTAGAATGGTAAAAACTAGTTAATTAAGAACTTACCACAAAAAGTACCTAAAATGCAAAATATGACAACTTAGAACCTAAAAGTAGTACCTAGAAAACACTAAAAGTGCAAAGAATGCAAAGTCTATTAAAGTACTCACCAAAACAGTAAACTAACTATCTACACAACTTATCAAAGATAAAAGAAAGATAAAAATGAAGTCTCAATTGAAAAATAAATAGAAAAACAAAATTTGACTATTGCACACCTATAAATAGACTAAAGTACGTGAGAATTTTATTTCCTTGCAGAAATTTGTTATCAAACCTACATTTAGGCCATGAGTGAATGTTCGTGTATATGTTGTATGTTGATGTATATATTGTATGTTCCTCGATATTGTATGTTCATTTATTAGGCTACAACTTGATTAAGTTAAGTAGTCTTTTAAAGTCCTATGGTACTACACACATTCTCAATGGAATGAGAATGGTGAAAGTATCTTAAACACTTACAATGTACATAATATGTTGAAGTACTGTATAAAATAGAACTTCAATAATGTCAGAAAGTTGACTCCCCCAAATTTAATACACAACCACTTAGGATGTCAAACACATTTCAATACTGAGGACTTGTCTTTGCACGCCCTTATTGAATGCCTATGACAATAGTGTTGAAATTGCCTTCCATGTTCGACTTGAGTAGTAATAGGTTTATTACTTATGTCACATGGATTGTTGCTGTATTGGCTAAGTTTTGATTTCTTTGGCTTGTCACAGAACATGGCCCATTTTCCCAATCATCGTGGATGGATGTACGATCGTTGTTATAGTGGAAAGGTTTGAAGGAATCTTTTGTCCTTGGAGTTGAAGAGTTTGTGGAGACGGCCCGACGATGTCAATATTATGCCCTTGATGGAGGGATTCGATGTCCATGCATCAAGTGCGAATGTACAATGATTTTGAAAGATGAAGTCGTCAAAGTTCACCTTTACCAAAAAGGGTTCATGCCTAATGTACATTATTAGTTTCATTTGTTTATTATAACTTAGACAAACATTTAGATATTATAACATTTTGGACTTTATATCATTTCAGTGTTAATTTTATCTACTTCCAGACTTTGGATGTTAGAACATCCTTTTGTTACATTGTTTTATATTTGAACTATAATTACATTATCTATACATTAATGGATGTTCTATGGATTAATTGATGTTCAATGTATTCCTGATAATTGATTGCATCTTTGAGATGCACATTATGCATGTTTGTATGTGCTTGAAAACTGATATGCAGGTCTGTTTGTAATTGAAATTTGATATACAGGTCTGGGTTGCACAAGAAATGTCATTTCTCTGAAACCTGCTCTGCAATTTACCGAAGGCTTTAGCCCTTCGGTAAATGCCACTGTTGGTCATTACCGAAGGCTTTTGCCCTTCGGTAAATACCCTCATTTGGTCATTACCGAAGGCTTTTGACCCTCGGTAATTACCGAGGGCTTCTGCCCTTCGGTAATTACCGAAGGCTTTCGCCCTTCGGTAATTACCGAAGGCTTTTGACCCTCGGTAATTACCGAAGGCTTTTGGCCCTCGGTAATTACCGAAGGGCGAAAGCCCTCGGTAATTGTTAGCGACAAGGGATTTACCGAAGGATTTTTGGCCGTCGATAAGCCTTCGGTAAACACCCATTATCGACGGCCTGTGGCATTTACCGAGGGCTTCTGGCCTTCGGTAATGCCCTACTTTTTTGTAGTGATATGATTATTATTTCATATATATTGTTTTGAGGATTGAAAATGATATAAAGTTTAAAGTCATTTAAAATTAAGTATTAGAGTAATAAGTGAAATTATCTTGTTACATTATCATATCATGATTGAAAAGTCATTTGTTTTTGTATTATTTTGATGGATTGACTTGAGTTTTTCTTGTTTAAAGCTTTCACGAGGACATAAAAAAAGTTTAAAATTCGAAGTATTTTAATAATTCACATTATCATGCTTTTATTTTATTTTTATTTTTTATTAGTATTTTTATTGTTATCTTGGTAAATAATTAAGATATTTATTTAATAATTTGGAAAAAATAAATATTGGATTTATATTTTGCAAATAAGTTAAAATTTCAAGGATTTAAGAAGATTATCATATAATTGAATATTATAAACAAAATCAATTATCTAAAGTTGGTCTTAATTATAAATTCATTAGAAATTTCAAAGACTGGTTCACTCACTCATTAAATAGAGATTTACTCGTCCAAGGAGCAAATTTACTTAACAAATTGTGTGTTTATGAAAAATCTATAAATAGAAAGCCTTGAAATTCAATTTTTGGAAGAAACACTTTATGGAGGTTAGAGACATTTATCATTATATTTTTCTAGTTATTCAAAATGTATAGAGAGTGATTTTTCCTACACCTCACTACCTTCATCCTGCACCCCCAATTTTACTTCTTTACCCTTCATTTAACAAAAAGTCAAAACTTAATTAATCAATTAATGTTTCTTAACCACCAACCAATTTTTGTAACTGCCAACAACTAAAATTTCTTTTGGTATAAACCCTAAGTTGCAGCCATCTTCTTCGTTTCCACTATTTCACTGTAGCATAGCATTCTCTGTTCACTACTTTTGTTTTTTTTTCACTCCTTTACTGTATTGAGTTGGTGGTTATCATTCCCTGACTGTGCTGGGTGTGCTGGGAGATCTGGTGGTGCTGTGGCATTGTTGGGCGAGAGGAAGAAGAGAGGTATGTTATATCTATTAACCAATTATATTATTAATATATTATATACAAAAAAGTAATTAATTATATAATAAAAATATTCAAACAAATAATAAGTAATCAAATAATATAAAATTTCAAAAAAAATACATATATAATAATTAAATAATTACAAATAAATCCAAAATAATATTTAACAAAATTTACAGATGATAATTATTATTTAATTCAATAAAAAATTTAATAATTATTTCAATTTACATGGTATCAAAGAAAATAACATCAGAATTATCATCATGTGTAGGAGAGGAAGGTGAAGTAGAACAATTTTTATAGGGAAAAATATATTCATGAAAAATGACATGGCGTGAAAGGATAGTAGAATGTGAATGCAAATCATATAGCACAAACCCTTTGGTTCCATATTTGTATCCAAGAAAAATGCATTTAGTACTTCTGGAATCAAGTTTTGTACGTCCTGCAGTAGCAGAGCTGGAGTATGATAAGCATCCAAAGACTTTCAGATTTGAAAAATCAGGTTTGATAGAATAAACTAATTCATAAGGAGATTTATTGTGAAGAAAAGGTGTTGGAAGTCTATTAATAATGTGAATGGCAAGTTTTATAGCATAAGACCAAAAAATGTTAGGAACTTTAGATTGAAAAAGGAGAGAACGACAAACATTAAGAATATGTTGATGCTTCCTTTCAACAATGCCATTTTGTTGAGGAGTAGCAACACAAGTAGTTTCATGAAAAATACCTTTAGTAGAATAAAAATCATTAAGAAGAAATTCTTTGCCATTGTCAGATCTTAGAATTTTAAGTGTATAGGAAAACTGGTTTTCAGTTAAAAGAATAAATTTTGGAAGTAAGGTTTTAACATCAGATTTGTGTTTCAAAAGAAGAATCCATGTGAAACGACTATAATCATCAACAACAGTTAAAAATATTTGTATCCATCAATAGAAGAAATAGAAAGGGGGCCCCAAATGTCAACATGAATGAGATGAAAGAAACAAGGAGATTTAGTTTTGCTAACAGAGAATTGAAGACGTTTTTGTTTGGCAAAAGCACAAGCATCACAATCATCAATAGATTGAAAGGAAATATCAGTATATTGAGAGGCTAAAGTTTGAAAAACTTTATTTGAAGGATGTCCAAGTTTCATGTGCCACAGATTACAAGAATCACTAGAACTATTATGAAAAGCAGAATGAAAAATGTTTAATTTAGATGTAGTTGTTGGATTATTGCTAAGAAGATAAAAAAGGCCCTTGTATTTCTTAGCTACTCCAATCGTCTCGTAAGTATCCATCTGCACAATGAGCAGCTATTTTGATGAAAAACGATGAGGAAATTATTGGAATGTAATAGTTTAGAAATAGAAATAAGATGAATAGAGAAATTGGGAACAAAAAGAGTATTATGCAAAATCAAATTGCCTAAAATGACAGTACCAGAAAATTTAGCAGTAACAAAAGTGTGATTTGGTAAACGTATCGAAATAGGAGTGATGGGATGTAAAGAATGAAAAAGAAATTTTGAAGAACATATATGATCAGTAGCGCCACTATCTATAATCCAAGAAGAAGAATTAAGTGAAGAAAAAGAACCTGAGGACTGTGGAGTGCATTGATTAACACTGGCCTCCCTAGTTGATGACAAACTCCTAGCTAAGGGTCCAATCACAAGAAGCATGGCCAAACAAATTCAAGAAGGATTAAAATCATTTCCAAAAGAAGGAGCTAAACTCTTATTTACTTGGGCTATCATGAAGTATTTCTAGACCTTGTATTAAGGGTCAAGTAGTATAGGGTATATTTTTAGGCCTTGTATAATGGGCCAAGTATTGTATGATTTGTAATATTAGCTTAAAAGAGTGTGTCCCACCATGGGACATGATGGCCACATGGCAAGCTCTTAGTGAAGACACTTCTTAAAAAGGAAGTGGCCATGTGTCACTTTCCAAGTGGAGAAACTCTTCCTAAAGTGGATTGCCACATGTCACTCTAAGAGTGGAAAGCTTTTGCAAAAGTGGATTGTCACATGGCACTTTAAGAGTGGAGGAACTTTGCAAAAGTGGATTACCACATGAGTGGAGAAGACTTTACAAAAGTGGATTGCCACATGGCACTCTAAGAGTGGAGAAACTTTGTAAAAGAGGATTGCCACATGTCTCTTTAAGAGTGGATAGTTTTTAGGGTTTCTTGTCTACTTTGGAGACACCTTTCTCTATAAATAGAAGGGTCTCCTTCCTTGTAAAATCACTTGATGAATTTGAATGTTATTATGCCAAAATGTGTGCAAACATATCTTATCTCAAGTCAAGGCTAGAGCATCCCATGAGGTCCCTCTAACAACCCTTCTCTAGAGTTGGCCCAACCTCTCCGGAGATCCATCAAACACCTCCATCCTACCACAAATACTCACCAAAACCTCACCAACATTGTGAGCCCACCACCATATCCATTACTTCCGCACAAATTCCACCTCCATAGCTTCATCTTCGCGCTTTGGCCCAACCTAGCTCGAGGAGGACGCTATCACTAGTAGTAGGAGATTGAGACTGTTTCAATAAACCAAGAATGACGTCATACTGATCTTGAGAAAATGTGCAAGGAATTTGAGTTTTATCAGCGAAAGAATCAGTGGAGGTATGTGAAACACCATCAGTCAGGTTGGCAGAAGGATTGGAGATGGCAGAATTAGGTTTGATGATGGGTTTATAACCTTGAGGAAGACCATATTTGATCAAGCAATTATCAGAAGTATGATTGGTTCGTTTGCAATGATCGCAGTATTTGGAACGACCACCATATTTAGGAATGCGTCCGCGTCCACGACCAGAAGAAACACCAGGACGATCGGTCTTATAAGGCTTGTACTGAGGATCGTGAGAATTGAAATTGGCCATGGAATCTTGTGGAATTTGTGAGGAAGAATTGTGAAATTCGCGTTCTTGTTGAAGAATCAAAGAAAAAGTTTTGGTAAGAGTCGGCATGGGTTCCATTAGCATGATTTGAGAACGTACAGAAGAGAATTCATCGTTTAACCCACGTAGAAACTTGATTACAGAATCATCACTACGCTCTTGTTGAATCTTGATCAATAATCCACAATTGCAAGGAGAATGACAGGTACAGACAAGAATGGTTTGATACAGAGAAAGCTTTTTCCAAATTATTTGAAGACGAGTATAATACTGAGATACAGTGGAATCACCTTGTTTGCAAGAGTGAAGAGCTTCTTGAAGATCAGCAATACGAAACTTATCACCATGAGAAAAACGTTGAAGGAGATCAGTCCAAATTTCATAGGCAGATTCCATCCACATAACGGATTGTTTTATGGGAAGCGTCATGGATCGCGTCAACCAGGAAATCACCATCTTGTTGCAGCGTTTCCAGGCTTGGTAAAGGACATCATCAGCAGGAGGGCAAGAAACAGTACCAAGAACAAATTTTTCTTTATTCTTGGTTTCAAGAGCAACGAGCATATCATGCCGCCATTGTTGATAGTTGTTGTCAGAAAGGAGAGGAGTGACAAGAACAAGAGCTGGGTTCTCACCGGGATGGAGAAACAGAGGATTAGCAGGGTTAGAAAGATAATCGGTGGTGGAAATGGAGAAAGCCATGAGAATAGAACAGAAACGTATTTGTCTTCTGATACCATGTAAGTGATCAGAGAAACGAGAAAGAGAAAAACCAGAAAGAACAAACTGAAAATGAATTGTATTGAAAAGTTACAAAAATTACAATAAAACAAAGTATTTATACAGGAAAAAGAAGAAACAACTAAGAAAAGTAAAACGCAGACCGAGCAGCTTCCTAGACCGATCGTCCTAGAATAGAGACGATCGTAGAGAGCAGACAACTGAACCTGTCGAACGGAACGATCGATCGTCCAAGAGTCCTTACCGATCAGTGGTGACGATCGGTAAGAACGATCGGTAAAGAAAAGGATTACAATCAACCCGATCGTTCGAACAGTAATGACGAGCGTTAAGGACGATCGGTAATGTAAAATGTCTCTATCATTTATATTATTTGAAAAAGGTAAAAGAATTGTTTATATTGTTTGAAAAAGGATAAAAATACTTGCTACAAACTATTGGATAATTTTTTTTTCTTATAGACTTAATATCATTTGGGTACGAAAAAAGATTATTTTTAATTTGTTTTGCAAATGTTTCTTACATGTTTGCGAGTCTTATCTTGATAGTATTTTTTTGAGACGCATGAAAGGAAAATTTCACGAATTTTGTAAAATCTCTTTAAAGAGCTGTGATTATATGTCACTATAGAGATAATAACAAAGAAAAAATATCACATAAAATGACAAATATGTTACTAAACAAAATTACAGCGAGAAATCTGATAGCTCCCTCGATCTTAATTAATGACTTTAACAATGATACTGCTTTTTTTTTCAAAATATAAAAAATGATATTTTAAGAATTTGGAATGACTAAACAAACCAATTTCGTTCATTTCGGCTCACAAAAATACAGCGATCCAAATTGACATGTAGTACTAAAATGGGTCGAAGATCTTGATTAGTCCTGTCAAAGAGTGAGCTAGTGGGTTGACAAGTTGGTTTGCCAAATTTTTGTTGAATTGTTTATATACATATATTAAAAAAATATTCAGTCATATAAATATTTTGTAATTATATTTAATTATTTAAATGTTTTCTAAGCATATTTAATATTTTTACTTCTTTTAATTAATTAATTAATATTGAATAAATTAAAATAAAGTTTAATTAGGTTTCGGGTTTCCATTTTGGTACAAAAATTTCAAATTAGTTTCTCAATTTTTATTTGTCTCGTATCTATTTTTAGAAATGTTGTATAATTTGGTATTTTATGTTAGAATTGTACTAACAATGTTAAATATTTGTTACATGTTACTTTGTAATTTTATTTTATTTTTAATTTAAAGAAAAACAATAATCATTTGTTAAGTCAATACTATGTTACATTTGATACTGATGATTTTATTGATAGTGCAAAAGTGTCATTGTCTTAATATATTATATTTGTTCTTTTGATTCAATTATGCTTCAATTTTTATTAAAATGGAGCAATTTCTTTCCTCTTTAAGATCACATGACACGACGTTAACTTAACATATAATTTTAAAAAAATAACTAACACGTAACACATATTTTATGTTGTTAATACAATACTAATGAAAATGACCCATATATATTACATTTTCAAAAGTAGAAACCTAAGTGAGAAAAATAAAAATTGAAAGACCAACTTAAGATTTTCATATAAAATAAAAATAAAATCCATAATTAATCTTAAAAGCTTAGTAATTATTCTATTATAATTAATAATTAAAACTTAATTTGTAAATGTGAATAATATAAATTAAGATACAACTACATAAAATCCTTAAAATAATATAATATTTTTTTTAAAAATTATCTATTATTTTAATTTTTAATTTAAAGAAAAAGAACAATTTAGCATGTCTCATTCTGTGATTACTTGCCAATTTGACTAGTTAGCTTCCAAAGTTTATCGGATCAACGAACTCACTTAACCTATTTAGTTATCCTTACTAAGTCTCTGTTCACTTGGTTAGATTTTACTATTTACGCGAATAGAAAAAGACGGATTTGCAATTTCTTCATGTTCGAATAAGCCAATTTAGAAGCGATGATAAGCAATGATTTGAGGGATGCAGTCTTTTTTTCATATGAACCACAATAACATTATATTTGAGAGTAATTATGAGTGAAAATTCATTTTTACCTCTATTCAACATACTAACCAATTAAAATATATTAAAAGAAAAAAAAACTATGACATACAATAACTGATAATGATATAAAGGATCACAAGTCATGAAAAATATTCACTATATATCATTTCAAAAAATTAAATTTCAATCAGAAAAATTTAACTTTATTTAAAAAAATATTATTTTAATTTTTTAATAATTTTTTATTTTTTTTAAAACATAAAAAATTTATCAATAAATATGTTATTTAACAACATCATTTTATATTATTATTACTAAGGGAAATTTGGTAATATTTATTTTCTATCTATTAAAATATTTTTTTTTTAATCTATCACATAAATCAAATTTCTCACATTTTATGTTAAAATTTACACTCAATTAACTTCAAATTCTTTTACTAGGGAGACACAAACACTAATAAGATCTCAGTCCAACCATATAAAGAATTGACACCACTCTCTATAAAAGATTTTAAGACAATAAGGTAATAGATCATTCACTTTTATATAATGTTCTACCTTTTCATTTCTATCCAATATAAAATTTGAACTCATATTTGCATTCCCAACATCACTCTATCTCAAATTTATCCTCGCAAGTGAACACATTCTAAGTATTATCAGTCATTCATATTACAACGTAGGTGTGGTTGATTGATAGTAAAGTACATTTACGTATACTTCATAATTAGTTTAGTAAACTCTTTCCACACAAATCTTCTATTTATTTTTATGTTTCAGAGTCTTGCTTGTTTTGGATTTCCATAAGGTATTGTTATATATATATATATATATATATATATATATATATATATATATATATATATATATATATATATATATATATATATATATATATAATCTAACATCTTTTTATTTGTGCATTTGTTTTTCTAATTTTAGTAAATAAAACTATTTTTACTGGAGTGTTGCTAACCTTTTATATTTATTATATACTTATATAAAGTATTAATTCTATCTCTTAGTTTTAGAAAGTTACTTATTATATATGTGAGAACGAATGAATAAAATAAAAAGATTTGTAAACAATAAATAAAGACGATTTACCTGTATAAATTAAAGACTAAATTGTACAGATAAAAGATTTTGATAAATTTATCGGTGGAAGTAACTGTCAGTGATGAAAATAACATTTTTACGATGCTTTTTTATAAATTACTTTGCTCTTCTCGATAAACATATTTTAGAATAATTGTCCTTTTATTTATTTATAGATAAAATATTTTTTACTATTAGATTTTATTTCCATATTAGCAATTCTATTATTGTTATTCTTATATTATATGTAAATATTCTGAACAAAGTATAAAATAAAATAAATTATATGCACTAAGAAATGTTATATTCTTTATGCTGATTAATGGAATTTTCAAAATAGTTTGAAATATATATCTTCAAATTTATATAAAAACTAAATAGGTAATAAAATGAGAAAATAAAAAAACTGATCATAATTTACTTTATGTAAGGATATTTAATAAAGTAAAATGGTCATAAAATTATGAATTTTTATAACTTTTCAAAAAAAAGAAAAAGTAAAAAGTAGAATGTAAAAAAAAATGTGTATCAAAATATTATTTTTTTATTTAATAATCATTGCTGCATCTTATATTATCGTATCTGTCATTTTTTCAATTTTACATGTTGAATCATTGTCCTTTTTTCTTGTCATTTACCCGAACATGGTGGGTGTGTATTGTCACCTTCCATTCGTCCCATTATGCAAAAACTCTGAGTGAATTGCTATATATATTGTACTCATAAGATGGAGTGAAGCAGAAAAAAATCTTAGAAATAAGCTTCTTTGTAGGAACAAGGCTCTCCCACAGCCTGCGTAGAAAGAAGACCGTGCTGTGTTTTTAAGGTGACAAACATGTCAAACGGTCGCGAAATGAAGGGGACACTGGTTTTGATGACGAAGAATGTGTTGAACTTCAATCACAACGTTACAAAAGCTGATGACATCTCCACCTCTAAGATTGACATGCATTTGCTCGGTGCTGCTGGTTTGTTTCTTCCTTTTCTCATATATAAAACATGCAAAATAACATTGATATGTATGTATCTATAGAGAGAGAAGCATTCCATTAATATTCATCACTAACGTTTTCTTGTCAATTATTTTTGTAAAATCTGACAATATTTGGAGGAAAATTTTATGAAATATGAAGAATTAATATAACAATTTTTTTCATCGCTAAATATTTCTTAATTTTTTTAATTAAAAAAGCATGCTATCAAAATTTATTTTTTACTTTTATGTAAATATATTTTCTATTTAGTTGATGGATTAATTGAATATCCCATATTAGAAATAGTTAATGGATGTATTAGATTTGGTTTTTACCAATGAAAATTTTAATAAAATCAAAATTTTTTTTTTTAACTTTATGCTTTGCAATAAAATTTATTTAATTCATTAAGTTTGACCCCTTAATTAAATACGTACATGAGTTATCACATTTATAGCTTTTCCCTTCTCTAATTTATTTATTTTCCTAAGGTTACGTCAAATTTGTTAAAAGGATATGGGTGTTTGTTTATCAGCGCAGAACATAGGGTGTGATGCTAATTTATATTTGATCATTCTTATTGCTAGGTATCTCTAATGGGTTTCCATTTTTCATTAGACTGGTCAATTTGGTCTTATTATATAGTTTGGTTTTGACCTTCGTTGGATTGGAGCCTTAAAAATTTTCAGATTTAAAAAAACTTTTCATTAAAAGAATTTACGAGACGAAAATATCTAAAAAAAATTATATGAATTAAGATAAATCATAACCTTTCTTTTAGAAAAAAACTACTAATTTTAAATACAAAAAATTGTAATTAACTTATACTTTATTCTAAATATAGTATTTTTAATTTGTAAAAACACTATATACAAACATTTTAATCAAATTAATATAAACTTTGTATAAAGTTTCAACAAAATTTGCTTGTTTATTTATATAAAAGAAATACGTACCAATATAGACGTTGAAATCTTTGTTTGATTAAACATATAATTTTTCTTAAATAGTTAAACATATTTTTAAAATATATAAAATTATTTAATTTTATTGGGTGAAAACTGACTGAAAATTAAATAGGATATTTCAGTTTGAAAGTTTAAATTAATAAATTTATGAATAAGTTTATGAATTTGTTTATTATATGTAATTTTTTTTTAATGTATGACTTAAATTTATACTTAAATTCAATCAATTATTTATTTTACTTTAATAATATATATATATATATATATATATATATATTTAGTAATTATAAAAAATTAGTTTGAATTTTATTAAAATTAATTCAATATTATCATATTTCGACTAGGCTCCATACTTCTTAGGTTATGTTTCAAAATTTTATTACAATATGGTTTTATTAAATACTGTACTTTTTCTTCTTTAAGAAACTAATAAAATTAATAAATAGATTATAGTCAATATAGATTTTATTTAATAACATATATGATATTAAAATATTAATTTAAATAATAATAAAATTACAACATATTAAACTATGTATTAAAATATATAATTTTATATGTACATAAATAATATTATTTCTAATACTTAATTAAAGTCAACATTAATTTTATTTAAGAATTACATGATCATTAATTAATTTTCAAATATCTCTAATGTTTTGGAGAATATTAATTATTTTTAATCATTACATTTTTTTTTAATTTTTAAAAATTTCTACAATTTAAATTTTATTTAAAACTAGAAAATTAAGTTAGTATCTGTTTGGAGATAACCAAGTTCTAACATTTTTTGGCCACGAGAGAAATCAAAATAAAAACCAGAAATGTATTATCTGAAACTTGAAGTTTATCTACGAACAATAAATAATACTATATGAATATGGCATCAGGATAATTTTTCCTTTTTGCACAACTGCTAGATGGAAAAAAAAAAATTGTCTTTTTAAAGTTTCATAAGTATACTTTATTTAGGGAAGGAAGGAAAGAAAACCTTGTTGGAGAAACATCCTGCTTCGTCATCAAACTTGGGACATGGACAAGATTCATTAAGTGTTACTTTTAAATTGGATAAGAATTTTAAAACTCCAGAAGCATTTTTCATCAAAAACTCAATGGAATATGAGTTTTTCCTTGTCAGTCTCACCCTCGAAGGCAATTCAAATGACGGAACCATTCACTTTGTTTGCAATTCATGGATTTACAGAGCTCAAAAAGAACGTATTTTCTTTGTCAACAAGGTAACTAAGCTCTGCACCTGCAAACAACATATGAAATTTAAATACTGCAGTTTATGAAGTTTCACGTAATTTATCCTGAACAAGTGACTGAAGAAATTCGTTGAACATGCTGCAGAGCTATCTTCCGGATAAAACTCCAGCATTTTTGATAAAGCACAGAAAAAAAGAATTGGAAAGTCTGAGAGGAGATGGAAAAGGAACGCGCAAAGAACATGATAGGGTCTATGATTATGATGTGTATAATGATTTGGGCAACCCAGACTCGAAAGCAGATCTAGCTCGTCCTGTTCTTGGAGGTTCCAGTGCCTATCCATACCCTCGCAGAGGAAGAACTGGCAGAAAAGCAACAAAACGAGGTTAAGATTTAGTTTGTCTGAATGACATTGTGCCATGAGAAATACTAAATTATTGTGCTTGTGTTACTAACATTTCTCTTATTTAATCATGTTTTTAACTTAGAAATTTATTTTCTTTTTATTATAATTATTGAGGATACAAAAATGATTTCTCTTTTATCTGATTATGAACAGACAAGAACAGTGAGACACCAAGCAGTGACACTTACATTCCGAGAGATGAAAATTTTGGTCACTTGAAGTCGCCAGACTTCCTTACATATGGAATAAAGCTCTTGTCTGAGAATGTCATAACTCAGTTTAAATCTTCTTCTGGTTTAAGGAATGAGTTTGATAAGTTTGATGATATTCATAAACTCTTTGAAAACGGACTGCTTCATCATCTTCCAGAAGACGTAGTCAGAAACATTAAGGAAATTTCCCCCACTATTGGTGAACGGTTCCTTAAGTTTCCAACACCTGATGTCATCAGAGGTATTCTGTATTTATATGTCACACCTATGTATAAAGTAAAATAAGCTGCTATTACTTGGCATTAAAGTCTATTTGTTTTCCACAAAATTTGGAGCAGTTAGTAAGTCTGAATGGATGACTGATGATGAATTTGGAAGAGAGATGCTTGCTGGAGTTAATCCTTGCGTAATTCAACGCCTTCAAGTAAATAATGCTTTACTGTTTAGTAACGTAGAATGATTTGGTTTCATGCTTAATTATATCATCTTAATTTACTCAAAATGTTCTTTAATGAATGACAGGAGTTGCCTCCAAAGAGTAAGCTAGATGCTTCTAAGTATGGTGATCAAACTAGCACAATCACCAGAGAACATTTGAAGAACAACCTTGGTAAACTCACCGTTGAAGAGGTGAATGATACATGTTAAACCCATGGCAAAATCACACATGAATATCCATTTAACCATGACACTGAAAGATTATCATAATGTTTGTTCTACAGGCACTGAGTGCTAACAGATTGTTCATATTAGATCACCATGATGCATTCTTACCATATCTGAAGAAGATCAATGAACTTCCCAACAGAGAGTGTTACGCCACAAGGACAATCCTTTTCTTGAAAGATGATGGCACATTGAAGCCTTTGGCTATTGAATTAAGTCAACCAAATCCTGAGGGAGATAAGTTTGGTGCTCATAGTACAGTCATCTTGCCTGCACAACAAGGCGTTAAAGGCACAATTTGGCTAATGGCCAAGGCTTATGTTCTCGTAAACGACTCCAATTATCATCAACTCGTGACCCACTGGTATATATAAATTCTTCCATTTGTCATCCCTTATCATGAAAGAACTATCAATTTTGATGCATTGGTTAAGTGCTTCTTAATTGATTTGGTTTGCCATATCATGTTGAAACAGGTTAAACACTCATGCCATAATTGAGCCATTTGTCATAGCAACAAATAGAAATCTCAGTGTGCTCCACCCTATTCATAAACTTCTATCACCACACTATCGTGGCACCATGAATGTTAACGGAATTGCTCGACAATCACTCTTCAACGCAGGTGGCATTATTGAGCAATCTTTTTTGCCTGGTCGTTACGCTTTGGAAATGTCTTCAGCAGCTTACAAGAATTGGGTTTTCACTGATCAAGCCCTTCCTAATGATCTTGTCAAGAGGTAAATGTTTATTATATACAAGTAGCCTTTAATGCCCTGTACTTTATCAATAGCTTTCAGTTAGAATTTCTTTACAAATATATATATATATATATATATATATATATATATATATATATATATATATATATATATATATATATATATATATATACACACACACACACACTAGAATGTTTTAATTTAAAATTTTTCAGCTGCCTGAGAAGTGAATAATAATGGATTTGTGTTCCTCCATGATTCAGAGGAATGGCAATTAAGGATCAATCTCGCCCCCATGGAGTTCGTCTTGTGATAAAAGACTACCCTTATGCTGTTGATGGACTAGAGATTTGGAGTGCTATAGAGACATGGGTTAAGTACTATGTCGACGTGTATTACACTGACAGTGATGTTAATAATGACACTGAACTCAGAGACTGGTGGAAGGAAGTTGTTGAGAAGGGTCACGGTGACTTAAAAGATAAGCCATGGTGGCCTAAGTTGAAAACTCGTGAAGATCTGTATCAAATTTGCAGTATTATCATATGGACTGCTTCAGGTCTGCATGCAGCTGTTAATTTTGGACAATACCCTTATGGAGGCTATATCCTAAACCGTCCAACTCTAAGCACAAGATTAATCCCGGTAGAAGGAAAAGCAGAATATGATGAGATGGTAGAGAATCCTGAAAAGGCTTATTTGAGTACATTTACACCTGAGTACGAGACTCTTGTTCACCTTTCAGTGATAGAGATATTGTCAAGACATGCTTCTGATGAGGTATACCTTGGACAGAGGGACAATCCAAATTGGATTGATGACAAAAGCACAAAGGCTCTTCAAGCCTTCCAAAAGTTTGGAAACAAGCTGAAGGAAATTGAAGATAACATCAAAAGGAGGAACAGAGATTCAAGTCTTAGAAACCGTAATGGACCAGTTCAGATGCCTTACACTGTGCTTCTTCCTAACAATGAGGAAGGTCTCACTTTCAGAGGAATTCCCAACAGCATATCTATCTAAAGGATTTCTTGTTTTTAATTTCTTTGCAAATCTTGCTCTCAAAGACAACTGAATAAATGTGTCAACTTATCTTGCTATATGCTTAGTGTGTCTTATGCATGCTTAAGTATTGTGTGTGGTTGCTATCATTCTGTATCTTCATTGAAGTTTGGAATAAAATTTCTGAATGTTGGAACTGGGATTTTTACTTGACTTATACTATGTTGGAAGTTTCACATTAAGTAGAGATAAAGTCAATTTATAGTATATAAGTGGATGCATACCACAAATTGATTTGATGACATTGAGTTAGATATAAAGTCCACTTCTTAACATAATATTAGTTCATATCCTAACGATATTCTCACTCTGAACTTAAAATATTATCCCTAAATTTTGGAGACTAATATGTTAAAATATATTTTTTATAATAATATTTTAAATTTAAAATACATCATCAATAACAAATAAATAATGAATTAAAGAAGAAAATAACACATATAACAAAAAAATATTATTAAAAAATTTGTATCAAATATTTTTGTTTTTTAAATTTTGTACCCTACCTTATGAAAAATAGTCTTCATCTTTGTTATGACTCAATTAGTGATTATAGAGGAAAGGAGTGAGATAATTACGTAGTTTCAAAAAGTTACGATGTAAATATCAAATGTCTTCAACTATATTTATATTATCCAAAGTATTGTATTTTGTGTTGAAAGTTCTGTATCGACTAAAAATAAGGTTAATTTATAATATATAACTAAGTGCAAATCTCAATATACAAATTGGTTATACGTAAAAATTATGATTAGAGCCTATCTTTGCGATAGTGTTATACTTAAAGTCCACTTAACATTTTGCATAAAAAACTTTATAATTTAAAAGAAATTTAATTATTTTTAGGGTTAAATATGTTTTTAGTCCCTGAACTATCAAGCGATTTTGGTTTTAGTCCCTACTCAGAACTTTGATGGTTTTTAGTCCTTATTGTTTTGAAACTCTGAGTAATAGTCCTTAAAATTGGACGGTGTTAAGTTTCAGTGGATGTGGTAAACGGCGTTGCCACGTGATCACTGATATGCTCTATTATCTGTCTGCCACGTTGGATGTTTGAATGTTTGAATGTTTGAACTGAGATTAAGTTAATTAATTATGTTGTTTATTGAAATCAGACGTAGGGTTCACAAGTGAAATTAAATTTTTGAATTGGGGATTTACTTTCACTCTCCGACGCCGGCCTCTCCCCCTCGCAGCTCCAAAAGCTTCCCTCCATCACCGGAAAATACCTTCTCATGGCCTCCGAATGTGCTGTCTTCCTCGACGACATCGCCACCGACCAACCCGCTCGACTCGTTCCCGGTTGCAACCACGCCTTCCATGTGGAATGCGTTGACACCTGGCTCTCCAAGCACCCTCTCTGCCCTCTCTGCAGAGCCAAACTCGACCCCATGCTTTTCTCTTCCTCGGAAACTCTTCGCCACTGTACAGTTTCTCATCTCTCCTATGCAGCGCAAAATATTCTGGCATTGTTGGATGGTAGATCCGTTGGCTTTGATTTTTAATACGCACCGGAGTGGCAAACCACACTAAGCCTTTCTTTCTATCTTCTTCTTCTCTCTTTAATTATTACCAGTAATTTGTTAGTGGTGAAATTAAATCAGATATAGGGTTCAAGAGAACCACACGAACCTTGTGACCCCTCTGTATATTGAAGCACCCCTAGAAAATCCACTGCTTTTTCTGCAAAGCAAATAAATATTCTGTCATCATGATTATCACATAATAATTGGTAGCTTTTGCCCACATAATTGTTAATTATTCGATGTGTACCTTCGTAAATGTGCAAGTATTCCTGCCTGCTCATGCTCTTCATTTCTTCGAGTTGAACATGGTAATTTTCAATCTGCCAAAGCGAACCAAAAGAGAGTGTGATTCGAAGGAACAAAAGATTCGAATGAAGCAAGAACAATTTCAAAACGTAATTAATCAACTTAATTAATCAGTTTAAACACTCAAACATCCAACGTGGCAGACAGATAATAGAGCATATCAGTGATCACGTGGCAACGCCGTTTGCCACATCCACTGAAACTTAACACCGTCCAATTTTAAGGACTATTACTCAGAGTTTCAAAACAATAAGGACTAAAAACCATCAAAGTTCTGAGTAGGGACTAAAATCAAAATCGCTTGATAGTTCAGGGACTAAAAACATATTTAACCCTTATTTTTATTTTGAATTGTTTAGTTTTTAAAATATTTTATCTGAATAAAAAAAATTAAAGTAATTTAATTTATTTATTTTAATTAGATTGACTATTCGTATTAAAACTAAAAGTAAACGTGTACATATTTTGTTAAAACACTGTGCATTACTATTTTATATCTATATGTTATATAAAATTTGCTATTTTGGTAACATTTTCGAGGCTCACATATTAACATTATCTATAGTATCTATTGCTTTGTATAACTCAATGTTCTATCATGCTCACTATAACTGCTAAATAAGGTAAACAAACAACATCTATGATTCAAGCCTTGTACAAAAAGTGAATAGATATCACTTCACAGTGTTTCCAAGAACAGAGCATTCTCTAAATTTTTTCCTAAAATTATGAGACAATTTGTTGTCTTATTAATTATTTGAATTTGGGTTGTTGATTTTAGTAGTAAATCCTAAGATTATTGTAAAAGTTTATAAAAATACGAATTAGATAGACTTTTCAAGACATATAGATTTATTACTTTTAAGGATTAATTCACAATGTGTTACAAGAATACTTTAGAATAAAAATCACTTTGTTATTTTTAGTCAGTAGAATGTAGTTCTTATAACTGAATAGGATAGATGTCAGTGTAAGAAGTGAAGGAGAAGATAGATGAAACATTGAAGGAAGAAGCTAACAAATTAATAAAAAAATGTTAACATCTCTGTCTAAATTAACTATACTTGAATGAGAAGACGACAGGTTGGTAAAAACCGTGGCAGAAATGTTTCTGTTACGCAACACGTTTTTTTCAATTCCCCAACTCTTGTCTCATTATCTTATATCCCTGTTCCTAAATTTAAATATAAAATCAAACCTATATATGCATTTATCTATTAGCCTGCCATTTAAACGCTAAATTATGTAACACATTATTTAAAAAATTAAGCAATAAAATTAAAAATCGATGTATTATATTTTTAGAAAATTTTAAATTATCTATTATAAAAAGATGGTGTGAATTACTCATAAATGGACTTCAACGCTTATCGCTGCCAGCAGCAAGTGTTGTACGTAGAAGTAGTGAAAAAGCAAATGTGAAATGGAGAAAAATAATGTACGAAACCAAATTATTAATGCCTCCACTGTTTTCTTCACATGATCGGTGCTTTGGCCAATAGAAGAAGGGATTTTAAAATTTATTAATATTTTAAAATATTTGGTTGCAAATATTATAAGTTTTCTTTTATAAAAGTTACTTTTACTAAAAATAATTCATTACATTATTTTCACTTCTTTCAATACTATTATTTGGATCTTAAGTTACTTGAATGACATTATTTCGGTCTTTAATTTATTATTAATGTTTGCAAAATTAATAAATATTTTGATTGTTATAAAATTTTATTTACGTGAAATTATATAATATTTTATATAATTTTTTCACTTTTATCTCATTGTTATCTTGTACTCTAATTTAAAATTTATATAATTATAGTTTCTTTTTAAATTTTTATTGTTAAATAAATTTTAGAAAAATGTTATTTTGATATTTAATATTTGATAATTTGATGTTTTTTTACCTAATTTTTATTTTTTTAATCAATTAATTAACATTGAAACAGTACAAATTGTGAATATGATTATATCCATTACTTGGTGAGATAAAAAATTTATACCTATTAGATATCAGTACGAAAACAAGGATGCACTTTTTTATTTTTAAAATGAGCATGAGATAATGGAATCTTCCTTTGTCTTGTCTTTGTCATCCTTAGTATGATTGATTTAATTTTTGTTTTCGTATTTAATTAATAAAATAAATTGATATCTTTTTTTAGTAGGTTTCAAAATTTTATTTTTTTTATCATTTGTATGATGTTTAGTTTGAGGCAGTAAAATGATCAAATAAGCATATCATCCTCAAGATATCACAGACTTAATTTAAAAATATAAACATTTTAAATATTTAATAAAATATTTTTTAATAAAAACTTAATTAAAAAATGTTTGAAATTTAATTAAGTTACTTTTTTATATTTTTTATATGAAAATACGCAATTATTGATATAACATGTCACTTCAATAAACTCAAATGATAGATATATTTAATTAAAAAGATGTAAATGTTAGACATTTAATAAGCAAATATTTTGATAGACACTGAAGTTTAATATATATTTTTATATTGCTTTTACATTTATGTTGTCTATTTTCAATCTTTCTAGTTGTCATCGTTATGGTTTTATTATGGAATCCAAGTTAAAATACCAAGATACCATTATAAAATACCTATGGTAAATAGTGAATAATAATGTGTAATGTGATATTATCCATACACATTTTAGAAAACAATTATCACTGGTTAAATTGACATGAGAAATGAAAGCGATTTGACTTTTATTTGAAATAAATAATATTAATAAGGAAATAGCATGGAAAATGAGATTATAAAAGGAATATATTTAAAGGGAAAGTAAAAGTGGTAGTAATTAATACTATATCTTATGGTAGTTGTGAAGAATGAAGAATGTGAACCCACCTCCATTATTTGATCTTACATTAGTTTTTTCTATAAATACAAAGGCTTTCTTGAATCAACTTTCCAAAAACAAGAAATAGCATAAAAATGTTTTCAGGGATTCAAGGGCTGTTGAACAGAAGCAAGAAGTTGAAGGGAAGTGTGGTGTTGATGCATAAGAATGTGCTGGATATCAACGCCATTAAGTCAGCTAAAAGCGCCACCGGTATCCTCCGCGGCGCCGCCGGTGTCGTCAGTGATCTGGTGGGAAACTCAGTCGACACTCTCACTTGCTGTGTGGGACGATCTGTGGCTCTCTGGTTGATCAGCGCCACCGCTGCCGATGGTAGCTATCTTCTTTTCTCACTACTGCTTCAGTACACTTTGCCACCTTCATCTCCATTGCTTTCAACTTCTCACGTCAAACAACACAAAATCTTAGCTTTTCATCATTTCCATAAAAACTATGGATGCTAATTATTTTTAGTTTCTAGTATATTATATCTTTTCTATATATTTTCATGACGAAGTTAACTTAAAAAGATCGGCTTGTAAAAGCTACATTCTATATTATTTTATAAATTGTAGTGATCTCTAAGTATTTCATATTTTTAAAATATTCAATAGTTTTGTGTTGTTAATACTATTAATAAAAAGGTGATGACAAACTTTCGTAAATATACAGAGAAACAAAAATATGTAAATAAAGGTGAACACAAACTTTCGTAACGATAAAATTTTGAAAACAATAGTAAAAAAACGATAGAAAAATGATACTTTGATACATCTAATTTTTTCACATTCATTTTATACTACCTTTTTTACTTTTTACTTTTTTCTCTTTAAAAAAATTATAAAAGAATACTTTTAAGACCATTTTATCATTATTAAGTGTGTCAAATAAATGTCGATGTGGGGTGCGGAAAATGTTTATCCATTATTTTATTTAAAACAAAAGACTTAATAGTTATTTACTTATTGCTGGTTGGATATCCATTTAAATTAAATTATAAAAAATATATATAAACTATAATATAAATTAAATTTTAATTTTTTTTATTAATAATAAATACTTTCAAATATAAATTGTATAATATTTCATTCGACCTATGAATAAATATTAAAATAATCCCAATCTGATGTCTCCTAATAATAAATATCTATAAATATTAATTATACATACTAGATTTTATGTGCAAATACCTAAAATATCAATTTTTCTCACTAAAACAAGAGAAATTCAATTAGTAGGTTGTTTTTATTCAATAAAAAGAATCATTAACTTTTTTTTTTTAATTTTGTTTCCACGTCTTAAAAAATACTACATAAAGTACAATATTTCATTTATTTTATTTTGGTTCAGTATCTTCATTATGAACAAACTGCCAGGTAGATATTTTTTTCTACTCAATGTCAACTAGATATTATTTGTTAATATATATATATATATATATATATATATATATATATATATGAAAAAGGTTATATTAATATTTTGGTGAATGACAAAAGATATTCTTAAATAGTTTTGTTAACTTTTGTAGGAAATGGACATGGAAAAGTGGGAAAGAAGACATATCTGGAAGGAATTATTACCTCGATACCAACTTTGGGAGCTGGCCAATGTGCATTTGATATTCATTTTGAATGGGACAGTGACATGGGAATTCCTGGAGCCTTTTTAATACAAAATCATATGCAACTTGAGTTCTTCCTTGTCAGTTTAACTCTTGAAGATATTCCTAATCATGGAACCATGCACTTTTCTTGTAACTCATGGCTTTACAACTATAAAAATTACGAAAAGGATCGAATTTTCTTTGCCAACGAGGTAAACTGTTATTTTTAGCAAGTATATATGCATGTTGATTATTGATTATCATGAAAGAAAATAAGTAACCTAGTTCGTTTGCAAGATTTTTGTTATGATAATGAACGTTAAAGAAATATATGTTGCAGACATATATTCCAAGTGAAACACCAGGACCACTAGTGAGTTACAGAGAAGCAGAATTGCAGACTCTAAGAGGAAATGGAACAGGAAAACGTAAGGAATGTGACAGAATTTATGATTACGATGTTTACAATGATTTGGGCAAACCCGACAGCAGTGAAAACCTTGCTCGCCCAGTTCTTGGAGGATCTGTCACTTATGCCTACCCTCGAAGAGGAAGAACTGGTAGAAAACCTACCAAAAAAGGTTACATTTCTATCTCAGGAACATAACCTAATTTTGTTTTCTTCTGTAGTTCTTCTTGACATAAATTTGTAGCATTATTCCACTCTTGACAGATCCCAACAGTGAGAAACCGAGCGATAATTTTTACGTTCCAAGAGATGAAAATTTCGGTCATTTGAAGTCATCCGACTTCCTTACTTATGGGGTAAAAGCTGTATCTCGAAACTTCTTGCCACTGCTCAGATCTTCATTTGATCTGAATTTCACACCAAATGAGTTTGATAGCTTCGAAGATGTACGTAATCTATGTGAAGGTGGAGTTAAACTGCATACCGATCTACTCTGCAAAATTAGCCCTTTACCTGTGCTCAAAGAAATCTTTCGCACAGATGGTGAAAGCGTCCTCAAGTTTTCAGTGCCTCATGTAATCAGAGGTGTTTTCATATGTGTAGACTTTTATATTTGCACACACATACAGTGAATCTTAACAAAACCATGATTGAACTTTGGAAATTATTTTCATTTTTATTTGGAGCAGTTAGTAAGTCTGCATGGATGACCGATGAAGAATTTGCAAGAGAGATGATTGCAGGTGTAAATCCTTGCTTGATTACCTGTCTAAAAGTAAGTCCAAGTGTTCTATTCTTTACTTTGAGAGTTGAAGTTGTTTGTCATCTTTCCTCATAATATTCTTTAATGACTGACAGGAGTTTCCACCTCAAAGCAATTTGGATCCCTCCATCTATGGTGATCAATCCAGTAAAATAACTAAGCAACACTTGGAGATTAACCTTGAAGGGTTCACAGTAGATAAGGCAATTGAAGGCAAGAGACTGTTCATATTAGATCACCATGATGTGTTTATGCCGTTTTTGACAAGGCTAAACGAATTAAAAACTACAAAGGCTTATGCCACGAGGACAATCCTTTTCTTGAAAGATGATGGGACCTTAAAGCCATTGGTCATCGAATTAAGTTTGCCAAATTCAGTTGAACAACGACGTGGTTCCATCAGTAAAGTGATATTGCCCGCAAACCTTGGAGTTGAAAGTACAATTTGGCTGCTAGCCAAGGCTCATGTTATTGTGAATGATTCCTGCTATCATCAGCTCATAAGCCACTGGTCTGAACTCTCTCACTAAAATCATTGCACAAAGTTTTAATATATGTATACAAAATTATTCCTAACCCTTTTTCTTATACATATAAACGTGGTCACAGGTTGAATACTCATGCTGTAATCGAACCCTTTGTCATATCAACAAACAGAAATCTCAGTGTTCTTCACCCTATTTATAAACTTCTATTTCCTCATTATCGTGACACAATGAATATCAATGCACTTGCTCGAGAATCACTAATCAATGCTGAGGGGGTTATAGAGCAATCCTTTTTGGGTGGAAAATATGCAATGGAGATATCTTCGGCAGCTTACAAAAATTGGGTGTTTCCTGACCAAGCCTTACCTACTGATCTTATAAAGAGGTTAGCTATGTGAACATGGAAGAAGGGTTTTATGTGAATAGTTTTACTAATTAGTGTCTTATTTTTTACATTAAAATCCAAAAGGGTTGATTCCCTAGTATGTCGTTGGTCTTAAGGCATGCCAAAAACTCACTTTCTTAAATGTTATAAACCTTTCTGTACTGTGAAAACGCATACAATTTTTCTTTGATGAGAGCCAAAGTTATGGAAGATACTTTTGCTGTTAATAACAGTTTTTCTTTGTCCGATTCAGAGGCATGGCTATTAAGGATTCATCTTCTCCAAATGGTCTTCGTCTTGTGATAAAGGACTACCCGTATGCTGTTGATGGATTAGAGATATGGAACGCAATCGAGACATGGGTCCGTGAATATGTCTTGTTGTATTATGTTACAGATGATGCAGTTAAAAAGGATATTGAACTTGAAGCTTGGTGGAAAGAAGTTGTTGAAAAAGGTCATGGTGACTTAAAAGATAAGGCATGGTGGCCTAAATTACACACTCGTGAAGAGCTGATTCGATCTTGTAGTACCATCATATGGATTGCTTCAGCTTTTCATGCAGCAGTTAATTTTGGACAATATCCTTATGGTGGCTTTATCCTGAATCGTCCAACTCTAAGCAGAAGATTGATTCCAGAAAAGGGAACTCCAGAATATGAAGAGATGGCAAAGAATCCTCAAAAGGCTTATTTGAGAACAATTACACCAAAGTATCAGGCTCTTGTTGACCTTTCAGTGATAGAGATATTATCAAGACATGCCTCTGATGAGGTGTACCTTGGACAGAGGGACAATCCAAATTGGACCTCTGATTCAAGGGCCATAGAAGCCTTTAAAAAGTTTGGAAAAAGGCTAGAAGAGATTGAGACAAAAATCTCAGAAAGGAATCATGATCCAAATCTTAAAAATCGAACTGGGCCAGCTGAATTGCCTTACACTTTGCTTCTTCCTACTAGTGAAACGGGGTTGACTTTTAGAGGAATTCCCAACAGCATCTCTATCTGAGTGTGGGTTGAAAATTTAGGTTGTTTTTAACTTAATAGAGTATTATAATGTTTCTCTGTGTATTCTTGTATTGTGCTTAACTTTTTCAGAAGGTTTGTTATGTTATGATTTGTTGTTAGTTTTTTTCCAGTTTAGCTATGGTTAGATTTTGTATTTAAACAACTTGTTATAATTACACAACTTCGTGATCAATAGACCGTGGAGATTGTTTTTTTTTTTCAAATTTGCCTTCCAAATATATAGTCCTTGTGATAGATCCCATTGTCTAAGATTTTTCTAAATTCTAGTACTTTTAATTAAATTTTTCTTAATTTTTTGGTTATATTACGTATTCAAAATTTTATATTTTTTTAATTGAGTTTTTATTTTTATTTTTTTTATTAATTGGGTGACGGACTATTATCTTGTCCTATTATTTTCACACATGTTAAGAAAATGTGAGTTTTTAATATTAATATAGAATGATAAAATGACCAACGTAAAATGATAATTGGCTAATTATTTCTATTAAAAATGTGTAGAATAAAGTGGTTATCAAATTCTCCAATGGCTTTCAAATAATCACTTACTAAAGAAATTTTGCCTGTGAATAACATTGAAGTAAGTGACAAGTAAGAAAGTCCCTTGTTTTTTCACATTAATTGTAATATTGGTAATCATATGAAGACAAGTAAGAAAGATGGTGGAATAAGATAGTAACAATCATACTTGTTGATAGGGTAGCTTTATCCACCGACCTATATATTTTTTTATGATGAAAAAAAAATTTTAATAGTTTCTTGCACAATAAATGAAATAACAATTGTTTTATCATTATTGTGTTTGTGCTTGTGCTTGATATATGTATTTATTATGTGTAAATGGATCATAAGTTTAAACAGATTACACATTACATTTTTGGTAGAAATAATCGATTAGACATTGTATATAATCTGTTATATTTTTTCAGATATCATGTTTTGCTTAACAGGGACAAACAAACAAGTGTGTAATAATCAATTAGATTAGTTGTATAATCGATTAAAACACGTTGTTATGCCAACATATGTTTGTTTAGTGCATTGATATCTTTGGAATAAAAATTGATTTGAAAATTTGCTTAAGTGTTGAACATAATCGATTACATAAATTTTCTAATCGGTTAAAATGTTTATCTTGTGAAAATCAATTTCATTTAAAGCCTTAATTGTCTATAACAGTATATGTTTTGGTTGTTGGCTTGTATGAATAGCATAATCGATTATATGTGCTATATAATCTGTTAAATCTTAAACAAATGTACAATTGTTAAAGCAGAAAGAAAAACTTAACAGATTACATTAATTACGTAGTCGATTAAAGTGATTCAGTATTAAAAAATCCTATAAATAATTGTTTTGCGACTGTTTCAATACAATCTTTGATCTACTAATTTCATAACTAACTTTTTGATTGAGTATTGATTACATGAGCATATAAGAACAAGTCTTGGAAATCAAATATCACATTTGGGTTAATCATCAAGATTCTTGCAAGAAAATTGAGCTAAAAGAGTTTTGATTAATTCTGCACTGTTGGTGTGCTATTGTGAAGATCAGATTCATCATTTACAATAAGAGGATTGTGTTCCTGTGCAAGTTAGCCAGGAGAAGAGAACCGTGGTGTTCTTCATTGAGAGTTGAGATTGCTCTCAAGGTGTTTAGAGAGTTGGGATTGCTTTCTGGTTTGGTAAGATTGTGAGGTGTTCACATCTTGTTACTATAAGTGATTTTGAGTGGGGTGAGAAATACATAGAGAGGGTACATCTCTATATTCTTGTAATTCAATCATTATAGTGGAATTCTTTCAATTAAGGTTGTTGAAGGAAGACTGGATCGATGTAGGCTTGACCAAACCAGTATATATATATATCATTGTATTAATCTATCTCTCCTTTCTCCTTTATTATTGATTCATATACTTGTTTTATTGATTTCAAGAAAACTCAAATTTGCAAAACTTTTAAAAAGAAGCATTTTTTAAGGTAAAATTCAATTCACCCTCTTGATTGATATATAAGGCATTATTTTTCTAACACTTAAAAAAATTACCCCAACTTGAATAAACACTTTGAATTAAAAATATGAACTTGAATTATAATTTTTATACAAAATTAAATTAATTATCATAAAGTTACTTATCAGGAAATTTATTAAACAAAAATTTAATGCTTATTATTATTATTATTATTTATTTTATTAAAATGATCTAATATTTCATTAACATTGGAATAATAAAAAATATTAAGGGAGATTTAAAATTATTTTTTGTCTTGAAATTTACTGTTTAATTATTAAATGGAATTTAAGAGTTAAGGTTTTTAAATAACAAACTTAATTAACTAAAATGCAATATTTTTTACAATCTAGCTAAAATTTAAAAATTTCAAAACTGTTTGCGTATAATGAAGATAATATAAATAATAGAAAAAATTAAACCGTTAGTGAAAGTCGACTAAACTGAAAAATCAACCTTTTTATTCTTCATTAATTAGGTATGAATGCAAGCTATTTCTCCATGTGAAAAGGATTAAACTAAGGAAATCCTACATCTCACAGTTCTATTTGACAGAAAGATGCCCCAGTGCAATTCATTATAAATTAATGATATTAGAGGGAAAAGCAAACTAAAAGAATTTAGCTTCTAGAAAATTCTAAAAATAAAATAAAATTAAAAATTTACAAAAATCTAACTCAATTCTATAAAATTGATTTATAATATATATATATATATATATATATATATATATATATATATATATGTCGGATCCCATTAAAACACACTCAAAATCCAAGTAGTGGGATCCATGTGCCAAGGAGTGAGTGAGAGCTTCAGTCAGTGGAAAACAGGTGGCTGCAGGAGAGTGACCGTTCGGTTTGGGTGACGACAGTACTTAATGCCAAATTTCAAATGTCGTGTCACTTCTCTGCATGCCTTTCTTCTTCTCCAAACTGCTGAAAACCATTTCTCCTCCTTCTCTCTAAAATCTCCACCTTCTCTCTAAGAAAATCTCACATTTTCTTCTTCCGATCACCTCTCAGGCACCGTTTGAACACTCCTGGCGTCAAGAGCTTTCGTTTAAACCGATCAGTTTGTGATTCTAAGCCAGTGAGTTTCTTTCTCTTTCACACGTTCGTTTATTCTCGCATGCAAACCTCTATTTCTGGTCGTCGGAGTGAATAATATCATTCTGAGTGTTTCTGGTTCTCTGTTTGGTTCAGTATTCCTAAAACGTTACTGTCGAACGTAAAGTCTTGGGTAGTGGGGAGCTCTGTTCTGCCTCGTTGAACGTTCGGTTACGTATAGAGGTAAGGGAAGCTTATATAATTTGATTAAATTCTCGTTTTGAACGTTGGTATGTTTGAATGATACGCTGTTTGATTATTTGATGAGTATGAAATATGCCTGTACTGCTTGTTTGGATGTGTGGATGGATGAATGATATACGTTGTGAACTGAGTTGAGATATGGTTTGATCTTCGAACTGTAGCATTCTGAGTAAAGGTGATAGTATGGTCGAGCGTCATTAGCGAGCGTTCGGTTCTTCTTGGGAGTGCATGGTCTTACCTGATTTCTAATGCTTTAGGGATAGTGTCTAAGAGTCTTTTTGTAATACGATATAGGATTAGGTAAACTGTGACCGAGAGTTCGTATTAACCGTTTAATTTTCCTTTGGGCGTCCATCTATATTAAGTCTTCTTCTACAAGGGATTTCGTTAATGAAGATCGTGTTATAATATTAGATATGTATAAATGAGTGTTTGGCCTAAGTGTAGTCCTTCTTTAGGTTTCCTAAACAGTTTAGTTAATGTATTATATACTACTTAAGGTCGTAGAAGTTATCGTTCTTTTTCATTAAAAATAAGTGTGGCGCAATTGTGTGTGTGTGTGTGTGTGTGTATATATATATATATATATATATATATATATATATATATATATATATATATATATATATATATATATATATATATATATATATATATATATATATTCATTCGTTTTATGTAAGTCAGTAGTGCTCGGTCTTGGACAAGGCGTTCGATCTCAATAGCGTTCGATCTCAATAGCGCTCGTTCCTGATAAGTACTTGGTCTTGGACCAGTGCTCGTTCGATAGTGTTCGGTTTCTACAGGGCTCAGTCTTAAACCAAGCGCTGGGTCTCGTTTTCAGTAATCTATTATTACCGTTTTAGAATAAGGGTCTTCAGCCAAAATCGATAGCGTTCATTACTCATAGTTTCTCATCAGTATTAGTATTGTGTGTCAAACAGTGTTGGTCTTTAAAAGGTGTTTGGCCTAGAGTCATAGTACTCGGCCTAGGCTTCGTGGCGTCTGTTTTGAACTCTTAGTGGTCTGTTTATTGAAGTAAATAAACAACGCTCGGTCATGTTAGTTTCTAAGAAGTGTTATTCCAGTAGAACTTATGAGATGATGAGAGAATGTGATCGTATTTCAGTTGAATGTATTAATGATGAAGTATGAGAAAATTTGAAATGTGAGGTGAATGAAATAGTTTGATTATGAACGAGTATTCCAGGGAGGAATATCTCAGAAAGTGGTTATTGATTTGTAAAGTATGAATGTGGGCAAAGCTTAGCTGACGTTCATCCTGATATTCCATGATTACTCGTTCTCATGTAGAGAGAAGTAAGTCACGTGTGGGAATGGCAGGAGGTCCTAGTCCTTATGGTTAATTTGGATGGAACGGACTAACCTCGGGTGGTAGCTGTTGAGGGTATCCCAGTTACTACATCACCGAGTGCACGAACGTCGTAGCTACACAAGATTCATACAGTCCGGACAGTCAGAGTCAAGTGGTCGTTATTTGCATGCCTTGATGTATGAATGATGATTTTGGGTGTTGTTAGTTTAATTATGAATGTTTTTATCGAATAAATTAAATTACATAAGCTTACCCTGTTTACCATTTTTGTCTGTGTTGTGCGTCCTGTCGTTGTCTGGTTGCAATGATCATCCGTGTGGATGTGAGCAGAAAGAGAAGAGCTGCTGGAAGAAGTATTGGAAGATGCATCAGAAGTGAAGGCCGAACCTTAGGAACGTTCGGTCTGTTGTTAGCTTTATCTTTTATAAGACCGTTCGGTATAAGTTATTTTGTACACCGTTCGGTCTAGTGGTAGCTAGCGTACGGTTTTAAATTTTTCCTGCTGTTATGTAAGGCCGTTCGACCGTAATCGTATCTAGCTAAGTTATCGTATATATATATATATATATATTCTAAATTAATCTTATAAAACATTCAAAACACTTCTTTCATGTTGAGATATGTACATCTAAGATATAAAACTAAACATTAATGAGTAATTAATAACAAATGAAATGAGATGTTTAACAAACAGAAATCTACTTAACATATATTCTAAACTATAATTTTAATATTATATTAAAAAATAACTTATGACATATGACATAATTGTTGGTGCGTTCAATTTGCTATAATCCTAATGATAACACAAATATACAACTTGCTTACATTTTTGGTCAAATAGTATATACTTACTATTCATAGAAACAAAAATGAAAACCTATAAAATTTGAATTCGTTGAGCATTTTTTTATGCTTGGGAAATATTAATATATCGCTGACCAATTTATTTAGGCACGTTTTTTATGGTACTGTTTTAAAAATAATGAAAACCTACAATCGAAGGTCTTTCCGTTTACTTGGTTGGTAAATAAATCGTTGACAATTTATGTCACTTATATGTAGACACTTTAATTATAACTTTTTTTATTCATTTCAGAATCTGTTGTATATTGTTACCGTTTAAAATAACTTATGGCAACATTTTTTTATGTTCGATTTGCAGTGATACAACTTGCTTAGATTATTTGGTCAAATAGTACATACTTAGTACTAAAAATAAGAAACTTATTTCTACATGACATTTTTTACGTGAAACTTTTGTGTAAAAATATTATACCATATGTTTGCAATATTAATATAGAATATATAAATATAAATAAGTATTTATAATACTCAAACTAAAAAGAGCATTGAATTATTTTGGAATTTCTTTTACCAATAAGTGGTTAATATATATATATATATATATATATATATATATATATATATATATATATATATATATATATATATATATATATATATATATATATCCCTTTATCCCTAGTTAATTACTTTTTTTTTCATATTAAAATTATAACTATTTTAAAAGTATGATTCATCTGTTTTGTTTAGTCTCGTGATTGTTACACAAAATTGTATAAACTCTGGACGCATTCATAATTCGATTTAGATAATGTATCCGTCTGTATAATAATTTACTAATACTTATAATCTATAAAACAATAATATCATATAATAATAATTTATTCTTTTACGTTCATAATTTTAATATATATGACTTTAATTTGAATTTACACGCTAAAAATTATATATTTATTATGTTTTTAAAAATGTATACTTTTCAATAAACATATATAATATATTTTATTATATTATTTTCAAAATAAATATATCAGCGTTTCAGGTACGTGTGTAGCATATTGTTCTATGAGTTTTTTTTTTCTTTTTTATCTTTTATTTTGTTTTTGACTGTTTTATGTTCTCTTTCTTTTCTGTTTACAGTCTTAATATATATATATATATATATAACTTCTTTTTTGTATTTTTCAAAAACAAAATAGTAATAATTTTTATTACTTAATATTTTTTTCCTTACCGAAATTTTTTAATAATAGAAAGGAAAATAAATTATGGTTGAGACTTCTTTTTTATTAGTAAAAAAATAAAAATTAGATATATTTTTGTCCTATTATAATGAAAAATTGTAATTGGTTTTTGTCAAAATTTTGATTCTTATTAGTCATCTAAATTTTAAAAGTAATTGATTTAGACTCTCGTTTCTAACAACTTTAGATTTTGTCCTAGGTGACAAACTACACAAATACTGCGATGCTTTCACACGAGGTAAACACTTGTAATTTTTTTTTTGAAACAATGTGAATAGATATAAATAATATTTTTTTTATTGAAGTATTTAGTGATTATCTCTTTTATACATTCACAGTAATTTTCTTTTCAATCGATTTCATTTGTACTACGGTAATTTTTGTATTCAAATATGTTTAGTGGCATATTGTTTCTCCAAAGTTTTTAATCTAAATATACATTCTATTCAATTCCTTTAGACTGATTTTCATTTTCTCATTTAACTGCTACTGTTCTAGAAGGGAATGACAACTGTTCTTAAAGTGATTATTAACATTAATTACTCAACTTTAGTTATTACTAATTCAACCCATTTCACTACTTATAGTTGCAATATATTTTTGTTTTGTTGAAATGGTAATGGAATATTTATATGGAAAAAGGATAAAGATGAACGTGTGATTGTCAGAAGTGAGAGACAAGAGAAACAAAACAATGAATGCACAACAACTTGTACAAGGAAACACAGTTAGAAAATGTTGGAACATGCAGAACACGAATTTTTAATCTTGTCTCAAAGTCAAATGGATGTTTCGAAGTTTTAAATAGGTTTAAACCCTTTAGTGATCTTTATTTATGTGGGTTTTTTTTTTTCAGTTTGATCTCCGACTTATTAGAATATTTAATTGAATTTTTAAAAATGCTAATTTGAATCAATTGAACCCTTACCGTTAAATTTACTTAACGGAATTAAATTTTTGCACAGTTGGAAGGTGATATGTCAACGTTTGAACACGTGGCTCTCTGATTTCTCTGCCTCCTCCTTCACGCCCTTCCCCATCCCTGCATCGGCGTCACCTACTCCGCTCCCAGCGACTCCTCCAACCACCACTCCCAAGAGGTGGGGCACATCTCCGATGGCCTCCGGCAACTGAAGGCGAGATCTCTCAATCTGCCAAAATGCTACACAAATCACCCACCCAGTGACCTTTTCAAGTCCTATGCGAGTTATTTCATTAATTGGGAAAAGTTGTAACCTTATTTTTGAGGAAGTGAGCATTTCTTCAGGATGAAGTTCGATAGCCCCTCTATTTTATGTGATAAAGGTATTTTTGTTCAGAAGTTCTGAGCACGTACTCATAGGTTCCTTAAACACAAAATGTCGATTCTCTTTATCATTCAACAACTCTTCACTGCATCCTAAACAATAAAATATTTAACTATTAAAAAAAATGAACAAGATAGTGGCAACTGAACATTTCTATGAAATTGAATAGTGTTCCCACATCCAAGAAAATAAGATGTTCATTTCTTCTGGCCTTGTCAAAATCACCACCATCGCAGTAGAGCTCTACACCGCCCTGTCATCCCCGTTCCCGACCTCAAAGGCACAGTTTCAAGAACCCCCGGGGATCACACTCTTCGGTCCGCTCCTCCAATTCTTGCAGGATACATATTCCTGCTTCTTGATCAACCTCTAGCCTTACAACCTCTACCCTTTGAACCCCGAGATCCCCCTCGGCTTCGCGCTCTTCCAAGAATACCCTTTCAACTTCTGCAACGACTTCACCATCGGCGTCTGCTACCGCAACCTCTTCGACGTCATGGTCGACATTGTCATCGCCCTCGCTGTCGTCAGCTACGAGACCATCCCCCTCGTCGTGACCGAAACCGGCTAGCCTAACTTTAGTGCCGTCGGGAACGAGTTCGACGCAAACTTCATCTACGCCGGGATTTACCTGAAGGGCCTGGTGAAACACCTGAAGTCCGAGATGGGAACGTCGTTGCTGAATGACAGTGTGCGCGAGGTTTTCGTGTACGAGATGAAGGAACAGGAAGGAGTTGGGGGATTCTCTACGCCAAAGGAATTGCAAAGGATGGTGTGCGCTTAGGGTTTTGCTGTTTGGAGAAGATGAGCTAATGTGGCAGGAGTGATGTGGCAAAAATTGACCATGTCAACGTTTCAGTTTATCAAAAATTTAACTCCGTTAAGTAAATTTAACGGTAAGGGCTCAATTGATTCAAATTAGCATTTTTAAAGATTCAATTGGGGATTCTAATAAGTTGGGGATCAAACTGAGAAAAATTCACATAAATAGGGATAACTAAAGGGTTTAAACCTTTTAAATATATATAGGTTACATGATATTTCAATCAAATTTTGAATGAAAATATTGAAAATTAATATTTATTGCATGTCTGTTTTTGTACTTTTCCGTAAAATTGATTTTGTAAAATAAAACTTTGATTTAAGTATTATTTTTATTATAAATTTTTAATATATAAATTATATTACATAAATTTTTAAAAAATAAGCCTTTTGAACATATGCACTAGAACAAAAAATACTTAAAAGGAATAAACATTTAAAGGAAACTATTAGATATGGTAAAAACATAAATCTCACAGTCGAGGTCTAAAGAAAATGATTAGTCATCCCTAGTAGAGGGTTTAAAAGATTGAATGTTTCGTTATTATCCCACGGTGGATACCAATGTTCCAATCTTATATCCGTTGAATAACATTGTTAGAACCATTACCATACATCTAAAGTATTGTCTATTTTTGATAACATTTTATTACGGTTTTACTCTTAAAAATCTTGTAGAATTGTTGGACGTGATAAGAACACAAAAAGACACAGTTGATTTATAATTAATAATTTGAATTGTGATACCAAATTCTTTGGATTATTGAATTTTTCAAGGAAATAAAGTTAATTTGGAGATAAGGATAAAGGAGATAAATTAAAAAAGAAAGATGTTGTTAGATGATTAATGGAGAAAATTGTTGCCAAGATTGTGAAATCAACGTAAAGAGAACAATATTAAAGATATCTGATTATATATAACATAATTTGTACTCTTCAGGGGATAAGAAACCTCTCAATGTATCGAAAGGAATATTTTCAAACTTTATAAATCAATTTAAGGTTAAATTTAAGTGAGCGTCTCAATTAGTGGAGAACAGGTGGCTGCATGGGAGTGACCGTTCGTTTTGGGCGACGACAGTATTTAAGGTCAAATTTCAAATGTCGTGCCACTTCTCTGCATGTCTTTCTTTTTCCCCACCCTGCTGAAGCCATTTTCTCCTTCTTCTCTCTAAAATCTCCTCCTTCTCTCTACCAAAACCTTACCATTTCTTTTTCCGATCACCTCTCAGGCACCGCTGGAGCACTCCCGATGTCAAGAGCTTCCAGTTAAACTGATCAGTTTGTGATTCTGAGCTGGTGAGTTCTTTTTCTTTTAGCACGTTCGTTTAGACCGCATGCAACTCTTTAGTTATGGTCACCTGAGTGGGTGGTAGTTTTCTGAGTGTTTCTGATTTTCTTTGTAGTTCAGTACTCCTAAAACGGGATTGTCGAACGTTAGGTCTTTGGTAGTGGGGAGCTACGTTCTGCGTCGTTGAGCGTTTGGTTACATATAGAGGTAATGGAAGCTTATATAATTTGATTAATATTCTTGTTCGAATGTTGGTATGTTTGCATGATATGTTGTTTGGATTATTGGTTGGGTATGAAATATGTATGTGCTGCTAGTTTAGAAGTATGGATGGAGGACTGATGCATGTTGTGAATTGAGCTGAGGTAGAAATTGATATTCAAAATGTGGTAGTCTGAGTAAAGGTGATAGTATGGTCGAACGTTATTAGCGAGCGTTCGGTTCTTCTTGGGAGTACCTGGTCTTACCTGAGTCTCATGTCTTGGGGAGTGAAGCTAAGAGTTCCTATAATATTATATAGGATTTGTTAAACTTTGACCGAGAGTAGTATTAACCATTCCTTTCCCTTTGAGCGTCCGTCAATATTAGGTTCTCTCATACAGGGAATTTCGTTAATAACGATCGTGTTAGAATAATAGATAGGTATATGTGAGTGTTAAGTCTAATTGTAATTCTTCTTTAGACTTCCTAAATAGTTTAGTTAAATGGGTTATATACTACTTAAGGTCATAGGCGTCGTTCTTTTCTTTCAGAATCATGTGGTGGCTTAATTGTATAGATTTATATTCATTGGTTTCATGTGAGTTTATTAATTATTGATCGGTTTGGAATCAAGCGGTCAGTCTCAGTAGCGCTCGTTCATGATAAGCATTTGGTCTTGGACCAACGCTCGTTCAATAGTGTTTGGTTTCTGCAGGGCTTGGTCTTAAACCAAGCACTGGGTCTCGTTTTCTGAAATATATTAATACTGTGTTTAGAATCAGAGTCTTCATTCAATCTGAATAGCATCTGTTACTCCATCGTTTCTCATTAGTATTTAGTGTAACCAGTGTTGGTCTTTAAAAGATGTTCGGCCTAGAGTCTTAGTACTCGACCTAGGCTTTGTGGCGTCCGTTTTGAGCTCTTAGTGGTTTGATTATTGAAGTGTTAATTCAGTTGAACTTATGAGATGATGAGAGAGTGTGATCATAGTTCAGTCGAATGTGTTGATGACGAAGTATAGGATAAATTGAAATGTGATGTGAATGAAATAGTGTGATTATGAACGAGTATTCCAGGGAGGAATATATCAGAAAGTGGTTATTGTTGGTTTCATACAGTCGTACAGTCAGAGTTAAGTGGTCGTTATTTGCATGCATGGATGTATAAATTATGATGTGGTCATTGTTGGTTTTGTTATGAATATTGTATGATGTGATTGGATAAATTAAATTACATACGCTTACCCTGTTTATCATTTTTGTTTGTGTTGTGCGTCATGTCGTTGTCCTGTTGCAATGATCATCCGTGTGCATGTGAGTAGAAGGAGAAGAGCTGCTGGAAGAGGTATTGGAAGACGCGGCAGAAGTGAAGGCCGAACCTTAGGGACGTTCGGTCTGTTGCTAGTTTTACCTTTTGTAAGACCGTTCGGTATAGGGTATTTTCTTGTACACCGTTTGGTCTAATGGTTTTTAATTCCCTGTATTGTGTAAGGTCGTTCGTCCATAATTCGTAGCTCGTTCAGCATAGAACTGGTCTGTAATATTGTTAACATGTGATGATTCTCGTATGTGATTTTATAATGTATTTTTGAAATGTTAAAAAACGACTTTAATGTTGACTATTTCTTATACCGTGTGGCTTATATTAACGAGAGTTGCTTGTCTAGTGGATAAAGAAAAACAATAGACTCAAATAGCTAATTAAATCAAATTAAATTAATTGATTGTGGTGCAATATATTTTAATTTTTATAATTATATTAAGTATTTGAATTTAATATAATTTGTTGTATAATGATTAGGATAGGATATTATTAAATTCAAGCCGGTAGTATCCAATTTATTATATTATAATATAATAATGAAATATTAAGTTACTCTAATATTAATTTTACAATAGTTATTCTCTATCTTAATTATAAATTTTTTTATGTAATAAATAAAACAGAGTTAACTTTTAAATTTATTAGATCAAAAATAAAAATAATAATAAAAAAAAATACTCAATTTCACATTGAGATTAGTTCCAAATCTCTATTACAATTTTTACGTTAAAATTTCATTTCAAGTGTAAATTACATATTAAGAAATAAACTTTAAGGTGAATTCGCCGTAATCAGAGCATGAGAATCTAAATTGAGAATATTAGTTTCTTATGCTGAATTTGTTTTATTTTTTCATGTTGTGAAAATAACATTCTTAGAAAAGTGTCTTACGAATCAAGTTTTTGGAAGAAGATGTTTCTATATAGAAATTGTGAATTTAACTTTGCCTTTTTGAATTAAATTTAGTTTGTTGTTATAAAAATGTCACCATTATAAAATTAGTTAGTGTCTGCCATAAAGAACTAAAATTTCATAGTAAAAATATCATGTTTCTTAATGGAAGTATTATGTAATGCTAGTTGTGAAAAGCTAACAAAAGGTGATGTTTCTGGGAGCATTATTGGTTTGATTATTTTATTCGAAGTCATCTCTATAAATAGCTGTTATCACCTTAACTCTTCTCAGAAACGAAGCAAGGCAGAAGAAATCAAACACTGTTGGTGTAACTGAGAGAAGTGAGTAAAATGTATTCTGGGGTGAAGGCGTTGTTCAACAGAAGCAAGAAGCTGAAGGGTAGGGTGGTGTTGAAGCCCAAGAATGTGTTGGACACAAATAGCATTACCAGTGTGAAAGGGGCTGTTCAAACTACCATGAGTGTAGTTGGTTCAACATTCATTGATAGTTTCAGTGCCTTCTCTGGTAAATGTGTGTCTCTTCGCTTGATCAGTGCTACCAAAGCTGCTGGTATTACTTCTTCTCTATCAAGATGCATCACATTGAAAAAATATGTTCTTAACAACCAAATTAACTTATTCTAAAATGTATGTATAGATGTTATATTACATATCACTATTAAACAAAATATGTATGAAATGGATGTTTGCAGAAAATGGAAGTGGGAAAGTTGGAAAGAAGACTTATTTGGAAGGTGTAATTTCCACTATACCAACTTTGACAGCGGAGGAATGTGGATTTCATGTTCATTTTGATTGGGACATTGAGGACATGGGAATTCCTGGAGCATTTACAATAAGAAATCATCTGCTAGTTGAGTTCTTTCTCGTCAGTTTGACTCTTGAAGATGTTCCTAATCTTAAAGGACCATTGGACTTCGTTTGCAACTCATGGCTTTACAATCATCATCTTTACGACAAGGATCGAATCTTCTTTTCCAATGAGGTAAGCTACTATTTTCATGTATCATAAAATTAAAATACCATTTTTCAAATGTTTCCGAAATAATTGAAGCTTTTTAATCATCTTCACCACAACACGTTTAAGTTATTTATATATATTGCAGACGTATGTTCCAAGTGAAACACCAGTAGCACTGGTGAGCTACAGAGAAGCAGAACTGCAGATTCTGAAAGGAAATGGAAAAGGGAAACTGAGACAATGGCATAGAGTTTACGATTACGATGTTTACAATGATTTGGGCAATCCTGACTGCAATGAAGACTTGGCTCGTCCAGTTCTTGGAGGGTCTGTCACTTATCCTTACCCTCGAAGAGGAAGAACCGGAAGAAAATCCACAAAAAAAGGTTTCACTTTTACTTCTTGAACATAGCTCAATTTTGTTTGTGTAAGACAAAGCTTAAGAAACTTTTGGCTTCTTGTTGGTGTAATTTATGGTGTTATTCGATTCGTGGCAGATTGTAAGAGTGAGAAACGAAGCAGTAAAATTTATGTTCCAAGAGATGAACATTTTGGTCACTTGAAGTCATCTGACTTCCTTTGTTTTGGGATCAAATCTATATCAAGAAACGTGTGGCCTCACCTCAAACCTCAACTTGATTCAAATATCTCAAAGAATGAGTTTGAGAGCTTTGATGAAGTACATCACCTCTCTGAAGGTGGAATTAAGCTGCCTCTTGATACTCTCAGCAAAATTAGCTCTTTACCTCTGCTGCAGGAGATCTTCCGCACTGACGGTGAAAATGTCCTCAAGTTTTCAGTACCTCATGTAAATAGAGGTATATATATATATATCATATTATACACATAATATTTATATATGCTAGCCACATGTTACGTGAAACTTAATAAATCTGACAATTATTTTTGTATACTATTTGGAACAGTTAATAAATCTGCATGGATGACTGATGATGAATTTGCGAGAGAGATGCTGGCTGGTGTAAATCCTTGTTCGATTCGCCGCCTACAAGTAAGTTGAAGTTGAAGTTGAAGTTGTACCAAGCTTGTTCTCTTTCATATTTCCTGATAAGTAATGTTTGATGAAATGACAGGAATTTCCACCACAAAGCAAGTTGGATCGCTCAGTCTATGGTGATCAAACAAGTAAAATCAGTGAACAACATTTGAAGATCAACCTCGAAGGGCTCACACTAGATAAGGCAATGATTCCGCTTAAAAAAAAAACATCAAATTAAAGTAACTCAATCTTTTTGTAAGATTGAGTTAAACTTGTTAGAATTTTTTTTGTTTTTGGAGTGTTGTTATCCATTACTGCATCATGAAACTGGAGTTGCTAACATTTTGTATCTGTGGAACAGGCAATTAAGTGTGATAGATTATTCATACTAGATCACCATGACGTATTCATGCCGTTTTTGAGAAGGATAAATGAATATACATCATCAAAGGCTTATGCAACGAGGACAATCCTTTTCTTGAAAGACGATGGTACCTTAAAGCCATTGGCCATTGAGTTAAGTTTGCCACATCCAAGTCAACAACAGGGTGCCTATAGTAAAGTGGTCTTGCCTGCAAACGATGGAGTTGAAAGTACAATTTGGCTATTAGCCAAGGCTCACGTTGTTGTGAATGATTCCTGTTATCATCAGCTCATAAGCCACTGGTCTGAACTCTGTCACTGAAATCATTGCACAAAGCTTAATATATGTATACAAAATTATTCCTAACCTTTTTTTTATTATATGGGGTCACAGGTTGAATACTCATGCCGTGATGGAGCCCTTTGTCATAGCAACAAATAGAAATCTGAGTGTTCTTCACCCTGTTCATAAACTTCTATTTCCTCACTATCGTGACACAATGAATATCAATGCACTTGCTCGAGAATTACTTATTAATGCTGATGGCACCATAGAGAACTGCTTTTTGGGTGGAAAGTATGCTATGGAGATGTCTTCGGCAGTTTACAAACATTGGATATTCCCTGAACAAGCATTGCCAGCTGATCTTATCAAGAGGTAATCGAGATGATCGTGGGAGAAATTTTACATAAAGAGAGAATTATGTAATGAAATTAAATCAGTTTTTTAAAAACTAAATTTATGGACACGAAGGAACATTTTTCTGTGTTATAACACATTGTTTCTATTTCACAATGGAAAGCTATGTAAGATACTTTTTTGCCGTTGATAACGATTTGTTTTGCATGTTTAAGGGGAATGGCTATTGAGGATTCATCTTCTCCGAACGGCCTCCGTCTTGTGATAAAGGACTACCCTTACGCTGTGGATGGATTGGAGATATGGAATGCTATCAAGACATGGGTCAAAGAATATGTCTCCTTGTACTATGTCACAGATGATATGGTTAAAAAAGACCGCGAACTCCAAGCTTGGTGGAGAGAAGTTGTTGAGAAGGGTCATGGTGATTTAAAAGAAAAGTCGTGGTGGCCTAAAGTACACACTCGTGAAGAGCTGATTCAATCTTGTACTATCATTATATGGGTTGCTTCAGCGCTTCATGCAGCGGTTAATTTCGGACAATATCCTTATGGTGGATTTATCCTCAATCGTCCAACTCTTAGCAGAAGATTGATCCCGGAAAAAGGAACAGCAGAATATGATGAGATGGAGAAGAATCCTGAAAAGGCTTATTTGAGAACAATTACGCCTAAGTATCAAACTCTTGTTGACCTTTCAGTGATAGAAATATTGTCAAGACATGCTTCTGATGAGGTCTACCTTGGACAGAGGGGCAATCCATATTGGACATCAAATCCAAAGGCAAGAGAAGCCTTTAAAAGGTTCGGAGAAAAGCTAGCAGAGATTGAGAAAAAAATATCAGAAAGAAACCATGATCCAAATCTTAAAAATCGAACTGGGCCAGTTAAATTGCCTTATACTTTGCTTCTTCCAAAGAGTGATGCGGGGTTAACTTTCAGAGGAATTCCAAACAGTATCTCTATCTAAAGTGCATGGTGTGGCTCCTTCTACTTGCATAGTTGTATCTTTTAATAACAGACTCAACCTCATGTTATTTAAGTGTGACTTTAGCATTACGTATCTGTTTGATTATATTGCATTAATTTCGGTATCATTTGTTAAGAGTTTTAAGAAATAGGGTCTTCATATCTAAGGTTGTTGGTCAATTTACTGGTTGTGGTTTTACTACTAGACTTTTTTTTTTTTACCATTGTTTGCTGTCATATATGTATATGACCTTCTGTACTGATCTTTGGCATGCCTTATGCTGAAGTTAAGCTCTTATGTTAGTAACAAAAGCATTTCCTTATTAAGAAAACTCGTTACCATATTTGACAGGGAATTGTTTCTTTTATATTTTTTTATCAGAGTTGTGATAAGTTCTACAGCAAAATAAACTCATTCTCCTTTATTTATTAAGCCACCAATATAAATATATATTACAAACAGCTATCAAATAATAAACATAACTATAAATATGATAATAATTATATACATAAAGAAATAAAAAATATACAGAATCATCAATAATAATAAAATAAACCGTCATAATAATAATTTTTATAATATCTTATTATCCCCTTAAATTAGAATATGAATGACAATAGAAAGTAAAATTGTGTTTTTTTTTCAATGTTCTTGTAAAAATATCGCCTAGTTATATAGAAACATAAGAAGAATAAATGGTACTAGCTATATTATTTCATTATAAACAAAATGACGATCAATTTTAATATATTTTATTTTATTATAAAAAATCAAATTTTGAGTATTGTTATTTGACTATCATAGTCTAGTAGCTGATTTTTTTTATTAAATTCTTTTAGAATAAAAAGAAAAAATTACATATTAATATAATAACTGTCAGACCCTCGAAATAATGTACGTTGGAGTACGCGTGGCAGCCGGAGAACGAGACACCTCAACAACGCACGTGGTGACCATAGAGAAAGACACTTCACCAACGGACGCCAGGTGTCACGCTGCATGGAGTCTGGAGTGATGAGCGCAGTGCAGTCCGCGTGTCACTCGGAGAGCGCGACACTTCATTAACGAACGCCATGTGTCATGCCGAGGGGAGTCGCGAATCGATAGTGGAAAGCACGTGTCCGTCGAAGAGAGGACGTTCGTTCAGCGCTGGCAAGTAAAACTGAAATTCTCAGAAAAACGCCCACTCTCTCTCTGCGCGCACCGCTTTCACGATTCTGAGAAAATCCTTTTTCTCCTCCTTCTCTCTAGAAAACTCTTCCTTCTCTCTACTGAAATTCATTCTTTCCCTTCTCCTTTCTCCGTTCAGACACCATAGAAGTGCTCCCGACGTCATAAGCTTCAAATTGAACCGAACAGTTTTGGATTCTGAAACGGGTAAGTTTCACGTTCTTAACTGTTCTTCCTTATCAACATGCAAACTCTGGATTTGCATGCATCTTATCTGAACCAATCTTGGTTTTCTGTAATTTTAGCTTGAATAGTTTTGGGTTGAGCGTTAAGGGTAGAGAAGAGTTTTACTGAAAGTTGATTTCTGTCTGAAGAGCGTGCGATCACTCCTGAATCCGGGTAAGGGAAGCTTATTTGAATTAATTCATTTGTTTTGGTTGTTATGAACTTTCGATGTTTGATGGATTGAATATGATTTATGATGATTAATCTGCATGATGATACTGGATATGTGTTAATGCGAAAGTGTATAAATGAACCTTTAATGAGAAGTATAAAGTATGAATTGATGTATGATAAATATGAGATGAATTATAGTATGATTATTTGGAAGTGTGAAATGTATATGCTGAAAAATGAGTAAATGGAATTAAATCTGTAAATCTGAACTTTTCTATGATATTGAACGTTCGCCATCGAACGGTCTTTGACCGTTCGGTGTTATTGCCAAATTTTATTGGGAAGAGAATTCTTTCATTCGGAAAGAATTCCAGCTGAGGACGAACGCCCTCTTATACCTAACTTTACGTTTGAGCGTTCGGCCAAACGTAGACATCATGAGTGTTGTGTGAGAAATTGAGAAGCTTGAAAATCTACCTTCGGACACTTAGTTAAATCGTTAAAACATAAACTTTCAGTATCTCATCTTATATATAAATCCCAATTTCTATGATTTTGAATCAGCGAATGGTCTCGACCCAAAAACGTACGTCCCAAGTGACGTTCGGTCTTATACCGAACGCTCGTCCAAAGCGTACGTGATAAGTAGCGCTCGGTCTTATACCGAACGCTCGCTCTTTCCATAATTACTAAATGAGTATAAATAACGTTCGTCCTAAAACTTTCATAGCGTTCGTCCAAAAAGTAAATAGCGTTCGTCCTAAACTTCAGTGAATTCGCGTACCGCGTCCGGTCATTTACTGGCAGTCGATTTATTCTAACTAAATTGTACTTAGTACATTTAGCACTCGTCTTTTGTATCTTCATTCAGTTGGATTGATTCTGAATCTGGATTATTGAATTATTCTAAGTATAAGTTGAATTGTTCTAGAGTCAGTTCACTTAACTGATTCAAATTGTAATAACGTTCGTCATGTAAAAAGTGTCAGCTTTATCTCTTTGGAAAAGATCTTTCTGTCTCGCTCTTGACGTTCGTCCTCATTATGAAGAGGATTGAACGCTCGTCCTTTTATGGAAGTGGAACAAAGAATGAAAATGTATTTAAAAGGAAGTATTATGATGTGCGAACAGTATAAGAACTGAAATTATGATTGTGGATTTTGAACGAGCGTTCCAGGGAGGAATGACTCTTGAATGGAAATTGAGATTTGTAAAGTATGAACGTGGTAAGCTTAGATGGTGGTTCATCCTGATATTCCGTGAGTGCTCGTTCTCAAGTAGAGAGGAGTATGTCATGTGTGGGAATGGCAGGAGGTCTTAGTCCATAACTGTAACTTGGACAGAACGGACTAACCTCAGGTGGCGACTGATGAATATTCCAGTTATCCCACCTGGGTGCATGGACGCCTTAGCTACACAGGATTCATACAGTCCGGACGGTCTGTCTAGTATCAGGAATTTGATTGAGTTAATGAATGAGGTGAATGTATGTGTTGTAAATTATTTGATGTGCTTGATATGTATGAAATGCTTGATTTACTTGGATTAAATTCAATAAGCTTACCCTTGCGTTTCCTTTGTGTTGTCTGTATCTGTACGTCCGTCCTGTCCTTGCAATGATCATCCGTGTGGATGTGAGCAGAGGGATGTGCCTCTCTGGATGAAGCGCTTGAAGAAGGTTTCGTTACTGAAGAAAATCTTGTAGAAGTTGAAGTGAAGGCCGAACAGTAGGACGTTCGGTGAGCTGTTAGTATAGTTAGGTTAGCGGCCGTTTTAGAACGAGCGCCCTTTTGCTATAGTTGTATAGTTGGACGTTCGGTATTTATTTTGTACACCGTTCGTCATTATTGTTTTTGAACGCTCGTAAGTTTACTTGTTTATGTAAGGCCGTTCGGCCAACTGCGAAGTTTATCTCGTTATTTCTGTAAGACTGTTTTGTTATATTAATACATGTGATTACAAAATTATATAGTTGCTGACTGTATAATTTTGGGATGTTACATTATTGGTATCAGAGCAGTTAGTTCCTAAAACGACCTGTGAGTTGCGGGTTGTCATGTTTTCTTATAGGAAGTTGAGATTAAATGGTATGTTCTACCATTTTCCCCAAATTTAGATGCCAAATTTATATACTCAACTAAAAGCTTTGAGAACAGAGAATGTCTGGATAGAAGTAATGAGGATGTACACTCATAACTTGTGCCAGAGATATTTTTCTTTTCTCAATTCTGATTAAGATTTGACCCTTCTAATTATTGAACTCGATCGTTCGGTCTCTTGCTGGTTTTCTTGTGACCGAACGTTTTATTAATTACCGTTCGGTCAAGCACTGTCTTGTGATTAAGCTGATTTGGCTTTTGGCCGTAGTCAGCGTTCGATTTAAATAGGGTTCCTGAGTTAGAATGAGGAATATTCTCTCCTTGTATTTTCAGTAGGGGGCATTTAGGTCTTTCCTCCCCCATCTACGGTTATGAATACGCTTAATTCCACGACATTGATGGGATGAATAATCACAGGTATGCAGCAACAGAACATCACGTTATTTCAGACTTTTCAACATCTGAAGAGCGTTCAAGTTTGAGTAGAGACGTCTCAGCAACAGTACGTGGATTCGGTGTGGAAGGATAGTACTACAGCTGGTCGTCTACTTCTTCTCTTAGTTAACAACCGGAGTGGAACATATGGGAGCATTGCTAGGGCGTGTCTAAATCGGGATAAAACAATAGTCTTCTCTCTAGGAAGATCGGTCTGGGAAACTGCTCGGTCTGCGTTCCACTTGTCTTAGTTGTTTCTCTATTTTCTGTATAAATACTTTGTTTTGTTGTTTATTCTGTAACTTTTCAATACAATTTATTTTCAGTTTGTTCTTTCTGGTTTTCTCTTTCTCGTTTCTCTGATCACTTACACCTAATAGGCAGAAAAGCTAGTTTCTACAAAAAGGGAGATGGTAGATCTTAGGCTAAATAGCCGAGTCAATAATGTCAAAATCATAGGTAGTGATGTTAGAGTTAAGCTGAGCGTGAATTATTTTGGATGACCCAAACAGTTTCTGTTTAACTGTCCTTGGTAGTTACTTTTCTTTTTCATAAATACCAAACCCTCGTTCTTTTTCTATCCCAACAGGTAATCTCAAGTAATCTCAAATTCTTACTCTTCGTCAATCCTTACAGTGTTCAACTGTCCATGAGTCAGATGCTCAGTAATAATTTAGTAAGCATGTTACTTGCTGACGTTATTTCACTGGAAGTCCTTCCAAGTAGGTAGTGTGTAAATCGCTCGGTTATTAAGTGATGTGGACCGTTCGGTAACAAGAGAGGTAGCCGAGCGATTAATAAGAAACGTTTGGATTGTTGAGTTTTCCTGATGAGGCGCCTAGGCTATTCCCTCAATGTGAAGTTGAACTTTACTGTGACCTGGTAGCCAGTGCGGAATCAGCGTTAATAGTTTCTTACAGAATAGCTTCAGCAGAGTAGATGGAACACGAGATAACAGTTTATCATAAACGATCATTTTACTATAGAGTGTACCAGTTTGTTCAGTAAAGATTTAGGAATGTCTGAGGGTAGCCCTTGGCTTCTTATGGAAATGGGAGCGGTATGTAAGATTGTCAAGTGAGTATTCTGGATGAGTGAAGTGAAAACTCTAGGACTTCTGTCGGCTATGATGATACATGAGTAGGGTTGAGTGAGAGCTTGTGAAACGTAAGATTTCACGGGAGGATCAGAATCGAACGGCATCAGACGTTTCAGTTGGAGATAGTATGTGAACTGTTCGTCAAGGATCTGAGTTAAGCAGCCGAAAAAAAAAATCATTCTTGATAGTTGGTTACGAAAGCGGACATCGTTCGGGTTATGGGTAGCATGTCAAAAGGTAAAGGTAGAACCTTCATGATCATACGGCAACGAGATAGGATTACCAAGAACTTAGGCCAACTACCTTTATCGATCGGTCATAAGGCCATAATATTATAGTAGTTAAGAGACGGGTTGACCGAGGGTATGTGCGTTATGATAATCAGTTTAGAAGCAGCAGGGGAGTAGTCGGATTGCTTAGAACGCAATCTAGTAGCAAGATAAGTAGAGATTTTCATTTCATCTCTCGGTTCTGGGCAATAATCTAAGAGTAAGTTGGGCAACCAGTTGAAGATTTGTTCAGTTTATTACTCCAGACGAACGATCAGACGGATAATCCAAAAACATGAAGATCTGGACGTACGCACATTGTGAATCGAACAGTTTCAGATTCTGAAACTGAATCGTTGAACGTAGGGATAGAAGGGATTGTAGTCAGACGAACCGTAATTTTCCTCTAGGACGTACGTGAGATTTGAGTCGATTTGGGGTCAGGGGTGAAGTCTCATTTTCTCCAAGAAATCCATTCTCTGCCTAAACTTAAGATGTTTGATACTCTCTTTCATTCACTCGGGAATTATCTATAATCACTTCTTCAAACAGTAATTGTCCTTTAGAATCAGCTTTTGATTTTATTCATTTTGTTTCTTGTGAGTAATCGTTCGGTTTTCGTTTAATCAATTGTGGCCAAACAATTTCTTCCTTCTAAGCGTTCGGTTATGAACGAACGTTCGGGTCTTTTGACTGCTCGGTTTCGTCCTTACTTTAACGATCGTTATTTTGTCCTTTACTTGGATTGTCTATAAATATATTGTAACTGTTTTGGTTTTCTATAATAATTTTATTTCGGGATATTCAGATCATTCTTTTATATTTTCTCTCCTCTATTTCTCTGGTTTCTTCTGTTTCACACTCAAATCCAATATTAACAAACTCCCGTATTAATTCTTCTCCTCTTGAAAGACTATGACTTTCCTAATAGAAAATTTCTCGTTCGGTATTTATGTTACCGATTGGTTAACCTTTCACGACTATTATCTCTTCATTTAAATGTTATCAACCGTTTCCTCACTTCAGAGTTCTCCTGTAGTTACTCTCTGCTCATAACCATTCAGCCATTACTCGAATATAACTGTTCATTATAGTTGTAACTATTTAATGTTGAAAAAAAAAAAAAAAAAAACAATTGCTAAGGACGTGCGTGTAGGCAGAGCCGTTCGTCCTAAGAAACTACATCCCAAATTCATTGGTCTTACCAAATCTTAAGGAGAATCAAGTCAGTTGCGTGCGAGATAGCTTTGCCTCCTCAACTATCCAACCTGCATCCAGTCTTCCACGTATTCTCAACTCCGGAAGTACATAGCCGACCCTTTTCACATACTGGAATTAGAAGACGTTCGTCTTCCTCAAGACCAAGCGTTCAAAATGCAACCTGTCCGAGTAGAAAATAGCTGCACCAAATATTACTAAAGGAAAGCAATCCGATTGGCGAAGGTCGTATGGGATGAGAAGACTGGCGACTCTACCTGGGAAGTGGAGGATGCCTTGAAGGACTTGTATCCTCATCTATTATAAGGCTAAGTTTTAATTTTCGAGGACGAAAATGTTTGTAGTTGGAGGGAATGTCAGACCCTGGAAATAACGTACGTTGGAGTACGCGTGGCAACCGGAGAACGAGACACCTCAACAACGCACGTGGTGACCATAGAGAAAGACACTTCACCAACGGACGCCAGGTGTCACGCTGCATGGAGTCTGGAGTGATGAGCGCAGTGCAGTCCGCGTGTCACTCGGAGAGCGCGACACTTCATTAACGAACGCCATGTGTCATGCCGAGGGGAGTCGCGAATCGATAGTGGAAAGCACGTGTCCGTCGAAGAGAGGACGTTCGTTCAGCGCTGGCAAGTAAAACTGAAATTCTCAGAAAAACGCCCACTCTCTCTCTGCGCGCACCGCTTTCACGATTCTGAGAAAATCCTTTTTCTCCTCCTTCTCTCTAGAAAACTCTTCCTTCTCTCTACTGAAATTCATTCTTTCCCTTCTCCTTTCTCCGTTCAGACACCATAGAAGTGCTCCCGACGTCATAAGCTTCAAATTGAACCGAACAGTTTTGGATTCTGAAACGGGTAAGTTTCACGTTCTTAACTGTTCTTCCTTATCAACATGCAAACTCTGGATTTGCATGCATCTTATCTGAACCAATCTTGGTTTTCTGTAATTTTAGCTTGAATAGTTTTGGGTTGAGCGTTAAGGGTAGAGAAGAGTTTTACTGAAAGTTGATTTCTGTCTGAAGAGCGTGCGATCACTCCTGAATCCGGGTAAGGGAAGCTTATTTGAATTAATTCATTTGTTTTGGTTGTTATGAACTTTCGATGTTTGATGGATTGAATATGATTTATGATGATTAATCTGCATGATGATACTGGATATGTGTTAATGCGAAAGTGTATAAATGAACCTTTAATGAGAAGTATAAAGTATGAATTGATGTATGATAAATATGAGATGAATTATAGTATGATTATTTGGAAGTGTGAAATGTATATGCTGAAAAATGAGTAAATGGAATTAAATCTGTAAATCTGAACTTTTCTATGATATTGAACGTTCGCCATCGAACGGTCTTTGACCGTTCGGTGTTATTGCCAAATTTTATTGGGAAGAGAATTCTTTCATTCGGAAAGAATTCCAGCTGAGGACGAACGCCCTCTTATACCTAACTTTACGTTTGAGCGTTCGGCCAAACGTAGACATCATGAGTGTTGTGTGAGAAATTGAGAAGCTTGAAAATCTACCTTCGGACACTTAGTTAAATCGTTAAAACATAAACTTTCAGTATCTCATCTTATATATAAATCCCAATTTCTATGATTTTGAATCAGCGAATGGTCTCGACCCAAAAACGTACGTCCCAAGTGACGTTCGGTCTTATACCGAACGCTCGTCCAAAGCGTACGTGATAAGTAGCGCTCGGTCTTATACCGAACGCTCGCTCTTTCCATAATTACTAAATGAGTATAAATAACGTTCGTCCTAAAACTTTCATAGCGTTCGTCCAAAAAGTAAATAGCGTTCGTCCTAAACTTCAGTGAATTCGCGTACCGCGTCCGGTCATTTACTGGCAGTCGATTTATTCTAACTAAATTGTACTTAGTACATTTAGCACTCGTCTTTTGTATCTTCATTCAGTTGGATTGACTCTGAATCTGGATTATTGAATTATTCTAAGTATAAGTTGAATTGTTCTAGAGTCAGTTCACTTAACTGATTCAAATTGTAATAACGTTCGTCATGTAAAAAGTGTCAGCTTTATCTCTTTGGAAAAGATCTTTCTGTCTCGCTCTTGACGTTCGTCCTCATTATGAAGAGGATTGAACGCTCGTCCTTTTATGGAAGTGGAACAAAGAATGAAAATGTATTTAAAAGGAAGTATTATGATGTGCGAACAGTATAAGAACTGAAATTATGATTGTGGATTTTGAACGAGCGTTCCAGGGAGGAACGAATCTTGAATTGAAATTGAGATTTGTAAAGTATAAACGTGGTAAGCTTAGATGGTGGTTCATCCTGATATTCCGTGAGTTCTCGTTCTCAAGTAGAGAGGAGTATGTCATGTGTGGGAATGGCAGGAGGTCTTAGTCCATAACTGTAACTTGGACAGAACGGACTAACCTCAGGTGGCGACTGATGAATATTCCAGTTATCCCACCTGGGTGCATGGACGCCTTAGCTACACAGGATTCATACAGTCCGGACGGTCTGTCTAGTATCAGGAATTTGATTGAGTTAATGAATGAGGTGAATGTATGTGTTGTAAATTATTTGATGTGCTTGATATGTATGAAATGCTTGATTTACTTGGATTAAATTCAATAAGCTTACCCTTGTGTTTCCTTTGTGTTGTCTGTATCTGTACGTCCGTCCTTTCCTTGCAATGATCATCCGTGTGGATGTGAGCAGAGGGAGATGCCTCTCTGGATGAAGCGCTTGAAGAAGGTTTCGTTACTGAAGAAAATCTTGTAGAAGTTGAAGTGAAGGCCGAACAGTAGGACGTTCGGTGAGCTGTTAGTATAGTTAGGTTAGCGGCCGTTTTAGAACGAGCGCCCTTTTGCTATAGTTGTATAGTTGGACGTTCGGTATTTATTTTGTACACCGTTCGTCATTATTGTTTTTGAACGCTCGTAAGTTTACTTGTTTATGTAAGGCCGTTCGGCAAACTGCGAAGTTTATCTCGTTATTTCTGTAAGACTGTTTTGTTATATTAATACATGTGATTACAAAATTATATAGTTGCTGACTGTATAATTTTGGGATGTTACAATAACACATATAAAAATAATTACCAAAATAATAGGAATGAAAACTTATTATATTGATGATTTGCATTATAAATTTAGTTTATATAAGATAAACATAAATTTAGTTAATATACATATCATAAGATCCATTTTATAAAGTAGTTACAATGTTTGTCTACCTATCACACTATCAACTATCTTCCAAAAAATTTCAATATCCTGGGTCAGCAGGTTGGCGCCATCAATCATCTAGAGTGGCTAAGATTTGAAACTAGCTTCTTGCCCAGCAAAGCAAATTAGGCCCCAAGTTCCGAAACAGTTTCAGCGGTATCCGAAGGGGAGAGTTCCTTGTAGAGTTCTCAATGCAATACATACTATTATTCTTAATAATTATTTCATAACTCTTAAATTTATGTTTATTTCTATAAAATTTCTCTATAAACTTAAATTTTGCTTTATTTCATCCAATCATCTTTCTGTATTAATGTAACATTACTATAGATAGTGGTTTTGTAAACATAACTGTTATGCGTTCTTGCTTCCTACATTACTTAAATTTGTTTTCTTTTTCTTTTGAACTTGAAAGTATTTTGCTATGTGCTACCACAATTATGACACTTGGCCGTCGACTTGCAGTTATTGGTATAATGACCATGCTTGCTACATTTATAGTCTTCTACTTCAGAATTAATAGATTGACCTCCTTAACCTCTCGTTTCTCCACTATCTCTCCAATTTTGTTGCTCAGTTTGCTTATCTTTGTTTTCACTATCACCTTGGCCACGACTTTCTCGTTCATGACCTCTTGCTCTAGGACCACCTCGGCTTCTAGTGTTCCGAGTACCTCCCCTCAGGTGGAGTTTTGCCTAAAGTAGATCAAGTGGCTCAAACAACATCCTCCTCCGCTGTTTGCGTGCCTCCAAATATCCAATAAGCCCTTCAATCAAGAGCATGGTTAAGTCTTTGGACTCTTCAGTTTTACACATAATATTCTCCAAGTCCTTAGTTAGTAACCTTAGAATCTTCTCCACAATATGGTTATGACAGACACCTCCTCCTCATTTCTTTCGAGTTGATTCGCTACCGCCTTCACTTGAGATACATACTCGGTTACTCGCTCTCTACTCTCAATTCTCAAACTTGCCTCTTAGAGTTTGAATTCTAACTTGCTTTACACTGTTATCGTCTTTGTAAATTTCTCAAGAATCTGACACACTTCTCTTGAAGATATAACATTCATTATCTTCTCAAAGCCAGATTCATCAACATCTCAGTACAGTATGTACATGGTTGATTGATCCTTCACCTGTGATTTTCTTAATGCGGTAACTTGGGCCATTGTCTGCTCTACATCTTCTATGGGCTATTCGTACACATTCGTAATAACATCCTAAACGTCGTGGGATCCAAGAAGGATTCTCATATGTCCAATTGTCTAAGTTGACTTTCTTTGTCAACTGAGGTAGGGACATACTGTTTGCTAAGCTGATCATCTTTCTCTCACTATCTCTTTCTCACTAGGGCATCAAACTCTCTTAGTTCTGATGTCAATTTGTTAGAAAATGACATTCACTTAGATATTTCTAAATATATTTTTAGTGTATTTTCATTTCTCATAAGGCTTATAATTTATACCACTAATGTTAGATCTTTCATCTACCAACTATAATGCTCCAAATTATTACAAATAATACGTCATAATTTATACAACTAATGTTAAATCTTTCATCTACCAACTATAATGCTCCAAATTATTACAAATAATACGTCATAATGACTATAAAACATAACAGAGGAACTTCCTGACCTTTTTTTCTCCTAATATAATAAATAATATCACTTTTAATAATTATTTGATAACTCTTACTTAAGTTTATTCCTATATAATTGTTTCTTTTATAATTTTTTTAGCAAAAGCTGTGATAAGTTCTACGTCAAGAAAACTCATTCGCTTTATTCATCTAAGTCACCAATATAAATATACATTAGAAATGGCTACCAAATAATGTCCATAAACATAACTATAAATATAATCATAATTATGTGGATAAAAAAAAGTCAAAAATATATCTTCTCATTAATAATAAATTAAACTGTCATAATGATAATATTTCTATAATATCTCATTATTTCTTCAAATTAGAACAGGAAGGTATTGAATGTTTAACATAAAAAAAGAAGTTAAATTGTCTTTTTTTTTTCAATGTTCTTGTATAGGAACATATAAGGGATAAATAGTGCTAGCTATCATTTCATTAGGGACAAAATAAAGATCCATTTCAATCAACAAAATTTGAGTATTGTTGATTGACTATCATAGCCTAATAGTTTTTTTTATTAAATTCTTCTAAAAGAAAAAATTACATATTAATATAATAACATATATAAAAATAATTACCAAAATAATAGAAACAAAAGTTTATAATAAATCTTGATAAATGTACTCTAAACTGAATTTAACTTTATAAAATTTGTATTTACGTATCTATTCTAAATTTAAGTTATATATACCAACATAAAATCTTCAATACTCTCTCACCTCAAAACATATACAATATTCAATATGAATCTCATAAGGATAACACAATAAAAATAACAAACAAACAAAAACTTCATTAAAATAAATTTTAAAATGATTCCGATGTCATTTAAGAGAAAGTAAATTTTAAGTTAAACATTTATAAGTTTTACACTGTAAATTTACTCTAACAATAAAATATCTACTAAAATGTAATATTAAATATATAAGTACAGATGCAAAATTGTGTGATCTTATCCAACGTAGAGAGAGATTGGGAAGCAGTGGAGTTGAATTATAAATGGGATGTACTGCACAGAAAGAAATTCATTTATACAGGGACTCTTAAATGCTTGTGGATGCAAGTTGCTTTTTGCTCAATATAGATCCTATATAACATTTTTTTTTTTGGATTCGGAATTTTTCAAATTAAAAAAATTATTCTGAATTATATATACATTTGTTTTCTATCAAATTTTCAGAAAAGAAAAACTTTTATTTAACGCATATTTAATAATAAAATTAATACAAAAAATGTACTCAAATATTTCAAATAATCAATATTACTAGAATATGATAAGCTATGGTCTTAACTAATGTATTTTGTATATATCTTATACATGAGTTTGGAACATTTCAATATCCTATATTTTAATATAATTCTTTGGTTATCATAAAAAATGATCTTAACTAATGTGAATATCTCATTTGAATAGATACAAAATAACTAATTACATTTTAATATAATTAACTATAACGTTTTTTTATCTTTTTTTGAAAAGAACCTAGAAAAATAATTAATAAACGTTTTCTCCAAAACAATAAAATAACAGTATAATGCATCAATCCAAAAAAGCCAATATATAAATAAAAACATAAACAGTATACCTAGTTATTCAAAATTATAACTAAAATAGTATTTATATTAAAATTCTTCAAATATTAAAAACTCTTATTCAACTCGATTGGCTATTTACAAAATAACATTAAATACACACATACACACACTTTTATTTATAGATTATAACTCTTAGTACAATAATGAATGTTTTAGGTTCAATAGCTTCTAAATTATGACAAAATTTCCTCAATAATTTTCTAAACTTGCTTGAAAGAGTTGACATGCTACTTATGAAAGACGTAACTTCTTCATAATATACAGATAAGGTTTTGAAATGTAAAAACATCCCAATTTAATTTTAGACTCTGTATTCTATACACATTTCCTTATATTGCTCTTACGACAACTTCAATTCCATTTTCATGTATATTTTTTTATATATTATTTTTGATAAGTTGAACCTGTGTTTTTTTAATTATGCTTTTGAATTACTAATTGTTTGATAGAATTTTATTTAATATCTACCAATCTTCTAATCCGGTGGGAGAAAAAGATAGCAGCCAAGACTTTTATTATCATAAACAAGAACTTTATTATCATTAAAAACAGGAAAAGTACACAGTACAAGAGCTTTATTAAAAAACATGAAAAAGACACGGCATTGTAAACAATCATCCAGTCTAATATATAATGCTTTTTTTTTAGAGTGATGATACACCTCAATAAAACTATTTTTTTATTTTAAAATATAAAATAATTTAAATATAATTAAATAAAAAAGTAAAAGTATTAAAATCTTATTAGGTGTCTTATAGGTGTAGTGAAATTTTTTATGTTCATGTAAAATTTTCCATTAATACACCATAATTTCAGAGTAATCGCATTATCAAGATATTCTTTTTGGCAAACTTTCAAGTATTGGTTAAATTTTATAGAAAAATATAAAATAACTATTGCAAATTATAAAATAAAAGCGAGATAGGTTTACACAATTTTTGAATAGTAAGAAGGAAGAGTTTTAATTCTAACCAGGGATATTCTTCATCAAGCCTCTCGACTCCTTTCAACTAATGCTTTTGGACAATGCATAAGAAAATCTCTCTTGATGCATAATCTCTCATATATATATATATATATATATATATATATATATATATATATATATATATATATATATATATATATATATATATATATATATATATATATTGTAATCTTACACATACTAATTCTCTTATTCTCAGGACGTGAATTCAGAACATACAATCATATCATATAGGAACTACATACACTCCAGCTTAGAGGTTAGTATACATATCACCCATGAAATAAAGATGACTTAAGCCGATTGATATAGTATATTAGGCACCAATCGAGATTAATTATTGGAAGTCTTACATCGACCAGAAATAAAACCAAATTATAATATATAAATGTGATGTAAACCTTACTTTATAAACCGGTTTTGTGGAGTTAGGTTAGGTTTTAAAGTCCACTTTGTAATACCAATAACTAAGTGCAAAGAAATCTATTAGAGTTGATTGCGAGATTAAAATCTTAAACAATATTAAAAGGTTATTGGTCACTATTCAGCTAGCATTAAGTTAAAAGTTCATCTAAGGACTTATAAAAGTGAGTGATTATCATCAAACTATCTGTCGAGAAGAGTACGAGTATAAGTGTGATTTTAGCCTTAGAAAAACATGATATTTATCTATCCTTCCAAACATTCATAAAATATAATTAATACATCTGAGTCAAGTTCATTCAAACAAAACCCATGAGGAAAAAGAAAAGATATATAAGAAATGCTATTTATTAAGGTAAAATTTCTTTGATAATATAAACATAACATATCATATTACTTACTTACTTAAGCAAGAGAGTCTTTACAAGCACCCGTATTTAAATTTAGAGAAGGAAACATTTGAAACAAACAGGAAGAGAATATATAAAATTTCAAGATAAAAGAGTCTTGTGGAACATCTTAATTTCAAATAACATATTCTTTTGAAAAAGAAAAAGTAATAAAACATCTTTTCTTGTAAGTTTTATTTGAAGATAATTTTATGCATTAAACCAATTCAAAATAATATGATAGTGAAACTAAAATTTAAAATTAAAATGTGTATAGTGAAAAAGGTAAATTGTTTTAATAATTCAATATCAAAATATTTTACTAGATTGGATTGAATTTTAAATTGAATTTTAAAAACCCAATCAAATTCAAAATTTTATATGTAGATTCTTATTTAAAGAATTATATCTATTGAAAATAATTTTAGTAATTATTTTATTAAAACAAATACATATACAGTACAAATTTATTTTAATAGCCTATATTTAAAGATACATAATAATATTAATATTAAAGAACAAATTTTAATATATATATATATATATATATATATATATATATATATATTGAATTATTTTTATCATGTTTGCTACATATAATTTTTTATTTATCATTATTTATCAAAGAAATTAAAATAAAATGAATTAGTAATTTATGCATTATGTCAATTTTACATGATAAAAAGGAAATATGATACACATGAATGTATATAAATAAAATTGCATGATCAATATAGTGTGATATACATGAATGAAGTGTATAAAAGTTGAGTTACAAGTTTGAAATAACATATAAAACATTATTGGTGAGATGTATTAACCAAATTTCTATATTTATATCTATTTATATTTATATATAACAAAATTATATTTGATAGAAAATAATTTTAATAATTTATTAAAAATAAATAAATATGTGGTAGGAATCTATTTTAATAGTCTATAAAGTAAATAATGTTTATTTTGTTTTTTAATTATTTTTATTACTATATAATCCTTATGAAATTATTCTTCAGTATTTTTTAAAGAAAATAAAAAATAATAATTTTTATTAAAATAATAAGGAGAAGATCTAAATTTTAATATGATAAAATAACCTATTATATATTAAATGATTTGTTTAGATTAATTTTCTATAATAATTATTTAATTTAATATAAGATATATCAATATTTATAAAAATAAGATTTAAATGATTTCTTAATATTTAAATTTTAAACTAATATATATAACTGAAAAAATGAAGAGAAATTGTTTATAAAAAAATAAAGTCATGTCCTAACATATGCAATTGTACCCTCTGCCGCTGCTCTGTCTTCTTCATTCAACTTCCTTGAAGGCCAATATTTCCATACCTCCTCTATACGGTTGCGCTTAGAACAGTTTCGTGCTCCCTCAATTCTTTTTCTCTCTTTTCTTTGTTCAACCTAGTTAGGAACAATAGCTCGTGGTGGATGACAAACACTACTTTAAGATTTAATTTCCGATTTTCATTCATCTCTTTAGTTTAATTTTTTCAAGCTTTTATAGAAATAAAACCGTTCTCTACATTAGAGTATTGGAGGATACGGGTGACAGACATTGAGATTCCAAGCACTCTAATATCATGTACCTTCGTTTCCATTTCTGATTTAGTTTATATTTGTTTGCCGATTCAATTTATATTTCTACATAGTTGATTCTATGTTTACTTTAGATTTTTTGTATTTCTTTTTTTGCATTGATTTTGTTTTGTATTTCTTTTTTTGCATTGATTTTGTCCATTTGTTGATAAGTGGTATGGTTAATGATTTATTTCTGAATTGTATAAATATCGGGATGATGAATTGAGTAAGAGTCACCATTTCAAGTTTTGAACTATGAACTCAAACACTTCAAAGAGAGTTTTATATTATAGGATATCTTTTTGAGAGTGAATCAAACCCATTTTAGCAATTCAATGTTTGTTAAGTCTGGGAAAATGTCTTTACCTAAATTCTTTGTATAATTCTTTACATAGATTATAGATTTAGAAAAGTTGCTTCATTATTGTTTCAGTTTTGTATCTTTTTTAATAGTTTTGTTACCATTTTTTTTAGGTCTTGCGTTATAACTTCTCATTGGTAGAATTAGAAATCTTCACTTGCATGTTTCATTCACTGCATAAACATTTTTTTTCCTATTTTAATTTTTAGCATTTTAGATGATATTAATTTTATTAGGTTCTGATTTTCTCTTTGTATAGATAGTCTTAGTATATCGAAATAAACAAAGCAGTTACTGTTTAGTGTAGATTTATGCATTAGTTTACTAGGTTTCATGCATCCATTTATTTCTAAACAAACATGATCCCTTTCTGAATCTGTTATGATCATCATCATTAATTCTTTCCTTCCTTCTACATCTATTCTAATAATTACTTACATATTTCTTTCTTGCATATGCATTCTAGAATTAAGCATTTAGTTTCTTTACTTGTTTTTGCATTTGGCCTTTAGTTTCTTTAACTTAAATAGTTTAATTTCTTAGCATAATCCCTATTAGGTAGAGACAATCATGCATTGTATATTGGTTACTCTTTTTAATTCCATTTAATTTTTTTTTCCCCACTTTGTTTTGGTAAGTAAAATTAGGAATTAATTCTACAATTATAAACTTAAGTTAACTAAGTCCTTCGATTAGACCCTAGGTTATCCTATACTACATTAGTGGGAAATTTAGGTTTGTTGACTTTTATACGACTAAAAAGTCTTTCAACAAATGCCAAACTTCTTCATGGTTGGAAAGTAATTTCACACTTCTTCACGTATAAAGATGGTTGCAAGTATTTATTTGAAGGGTAATGTATGGTATAATGTCTGATCCGGTCAGTAGACCGTTCAATAAACCAACTCCGACAACGAGTGTGTCATGACAGTCGAATCAGTGTATGAAGGATATTAAGACCGTTCGATATGTTTGTTTTAGTTTATGGATTAAGCAGGTGAAACAGGCCTAGGTGGTGTTGGGCTACAATTGGGTCCATATGGACCTTATTGGTGTTGGACTAACATTAATTAAAGGTCCATGATAAACTCTATAAATATTGAGGTAAGCTACAGAGGTAAAGGTTAGATTAACTGAGTTTTACATAATTAATTGTGAATTCAATTTGTTGATTAAAATCTGACTTGAGTATTGAAGTGTCTTTAGCAAGTACCCATCGCTCGGATTGGATTGTACAAAGACAAACTAAGCAAGCATAAAAGGAGAAAAAAGGCAGGGTGCAATAAAAAAGGTGTATCTCTCTACCCTACCCATTTATATAGTGAATAAGAGCAAAGTAAAGAGTTATATTCATGTTAAGAAAAATTAAATGACACTAAAATTTGTGTGTGCATATTCATTAAATCGCGTTGTCTTAAATAGTCACGTAATTGGGCCTGGATTAAGTATATTATAAATCAAAACTTAACGAAATAAAAGCCATACATACCAGTTTGATACAAAAGAATAATATTAACCTAGTTTAATAAAACATAACAGAAAAAACTGAACAAGCAGATCCTGTAATAATAGAGACGAAATAAAATTTTATTCCTAAAATTTAAGTTTATTTTAATAAAACTCTTTCATAAATATAAATTTTTAATTCTTTATTCAACTTTTTACTTGCATTACTTAAATCAAACTTTCTTCTTTCAACCAGATTTGGATTCTCCATTTTTGTCATGTTGGTCGTGTTGTTTTTCACTTTAAGTGCATTCTTTATTGCTTTGGACAAGTTATTCTTTGTTCTATCCATCTTCTCAGTAATCTCGACCAACTCAGTTTCTGACCTTAGGTAAATTCTCAGCAATCTGGGTTGACTGCAACATTAGCTGACTTCTTCATCTTGTCTGAAATTTTACTCATTAGATTTTTACTCTCTAAGTATATGAGCTTCTCTTACCCTGGTTCCTCTCAACACTTATCTTCCTCTTTCTCATTTTCAATTGGTTTAAGAACATTAGATGTTTTCTCCTCTTTGTCAACACTCACCTTCTTTAGCTCCTCAAGCTCAACCCTCTGTTTATTCATAATCTTATTAGCTTCATCCAGAAGTCTCCCTATCCGCTGAATCTCATCATCTTTTTGTGTGAGTTTCTTCTCCAAGTTTGCCTTCTCCACATTTGCCGCACCATTTACCGAGATCACTTCATCCAATGTTGTTACCGATCTCTTCATGTCCACACTCTACACCCGAGCTCTTTGCCATCAATAAATTCTACACTCTTAAAGAGATTTATCTCTCCCTTTGTCTTAATCTAACAATACTTTGCAATTTGGTCAGCCTTACCACAGTTGTAGCACTTCCTTGATCTGCACTCATTTGTATAGTGACTGTGTTTGCCACACTTAAAACACTCCACTCCGATCTCTTCGGCCTTTCCCTTGTCCTCGGCCATGCCAATTCTAGTGATCGATTTTCTTTTCACTATCATCCTCAAAATTACCTCGACCATGTTCACCTCGTCCTCAGCCTTTTGCCTCCAGGACTTCGGCTCTAAGTATTCTGAGTTTCATTTGAGTCAAAATGTGCTTGTAGTGCTTGATCATCGGGTTCCCTCTTTTTCATTTTCTTCCTCAGTTCATGGGCCTTTCATGACTCAACTAACTCTTCCACTGTGAGAGTAGACAAATCCTTTGTCTCTCCAGTAGTGTCACCATACTTTCAAAATCATGCGTCAGATTCCTCAAGATCTTTTCCGCAACCCGGTTATGAGGTACCTCTTCTCCATTCATTCCAAGTTGGTTGGTCATTTTCTGCACTCGAGTTATAAACTCGACAACTTCCTCCTTTTCATCCATCTCTATATTTTAAACTCTCTTTTGAGAGCTTGTACTTAAACCTGCCTCACACGGATATATGCTTTGTATGCCTCCTCCAAAATTTCTCAGGCTTATTTTGCTGACTTTGCATTAGTTATTTTCTCGAACCTTGATTCATCCACTGCATTATACAAAAAGTACAAAGTCGACTTGTCTTTGATTTGTATCTTTTTCAATACAACAATCTAGGTCACTGAATTATCATATATTAACTTGTGGTGGTGTTCAGGCAAGATTGATGATTTGATGAACTGACTATTTTGTTTATTACTAATCTTAGCTTCATAAATAGAGTGACAATACATCTTAATGGTATTGTTGTTTTTTTTATATTTATATGTTTTTGAATCAGATTTCTCTTATCAATGTTGTTATGGAATTGCAGAAGCTTTATTGTCATCCTGTTAGAAGGAGGGGGAACTAGATAGAAAAGAAGCATACAAGTAAGCACTAATGTCATTGTTTTAAATTGTTATTGTGGTTGTTGATTAGAAATATTGGGTTCTCTGCTTAATTTGGGCTAAATCTTATTTTTTTTCACTATAGAAATTAGTAGCTTTTGCCTGTTGTAACTTGTAACCAAAGTGAAATTAGGTTTTCATGCTGGAAGACATTATTTTGGTATAGTTTGTACTATTGTTGGATTTGATTAATTAGAGCTATCAAAATGGGTAACTTGGCTCGACCTGGCTCGGCTCACCACTGGTTGGTCACTTAGTGAGTCAACCCAACCCGGCTCACTTATTAGCGAGTTGAAAAAATTCGAACCCGGCTCGACCCACCACAATTGGCTCACTAGCTCATTTAATTATAAGTTTTTTTAAAAATAAAAAAATTACAATTTTTTTATTTCAAATCCAAATAAACGTTACACAAAAATGATGTTAAACTCCAAAGACAATTCAAAATAAAAACAAAAGTATCATATAATCCGAGTGTAATCTAAAAACATGTACAAAAGGCGAACAAATAAGTTTTTAGTATTGATAATTTTTGTATCATTTGTCCATTTATAATATTAGAGTCTTGAATAGATAAATCTATAATATTTTTCTCTCAAACATCTTCTTTGTCACCATCTACAATATAATAAAAAAAATGTTAACTAATAATATTGAAAAACAAAATATTAAATAATTAAATTAAATTAAGTGGGTTGGTGAACCAACCCAATTCACCACGAGTTCAACCTGGTGAATCGGATTCTAAGTTAGCCGGATTGAAAACTAGCTCGCATAAAAAAATTACATTTTTTTCAAACCCAACCCGGCTCAAACTCGTAGTGAGTTTGACTTGCGAGTTACAAACCATTTTGACCGTACTATGATTAATGTTCTTACTGATTTTCCTTTTCATTCCGTTTGACAGACAACTACCGGAATCGTCAAGCTGGACAAGATGATGGTCAACTTTAAAGGGCAAGGACACATAATCCTTATATATTCCAAATTTCATCACATGCTGGACTTGCGGGAAGATTATTGTACTTACAAGGTATTGAGAGGTTATTGTATTAACAACATGGTACATTGTTGTCACGTTCTCATTTTTTTCTCTTTCTTGCTATTTTTTGTATTGTTTCTCTTTAACCATTGTTTTGGGAATGACATTTGTATTGGTTATAGATGTGAATTCTGATGGAGTTATCTTAAGCTCTACTTTTTAACGCTATTAGACTGCTAATAGCTTACTTGAGTATGAAAAGGTTAAACTGCTATGGGTTTGTTAGCTTGTAAGCATGGAAAATTCATATATGGTTATAGAAAGTTGTAAATAAACAATTGCAATATTGTAAAAATGTTTTAGCGATTTGTTTTCAATTGTAAAAAAATTCACGAATTCAAGCTATGCAACCTGTGTCTCTTGAACTTTGTTTTGTATTTTCTTTTGGTAGCATTATAGTCTCCAACCTTCACACCCTTTTCAGACCCAAACAGTTTTCCATGAAAAAAATCTATAAAATGGTTCATTGAGTGTTTCTTGGAGAGTACAGTGACTTTTAATACTATTTTATTGTAGTGTTTTAAAATGCATTTTTTTTAGGTTTAATAGTCTCTTTGGTCCCCACTTTTCGTTGCCTAATCAAAATTTAGTCTTCATTTTTAAAAGTGTTTGGAATATGTCCACTGTTAGATAAATTTGTGTCTAATTTGTCCTTTCCGCTAAGTATCACTAAACGAAGTTAATGCATTAATGATGTGGCACTAGTTATGTACAACGCGTCACTATATTGATTTGTGAATGATGACGTGCAAGTGACTAACAGAGAATATGATTTTTTATTAAGTCAAGGTTTTATAATTTGGGGGAAATATGATTTAGGGCTCATTTCTGCGAGTTGAGGGCAATTGGATTTCTACGAGAGAAGATAGATTCGTTGTCGAACTTGGCCTACATTGCGAAGACACAGATCGTGTAGAGATCGTTGTACGTTGGATTTGGACGTGCATTCTCCAAGCTATTAATCTTCCTCCTTTGCCTAGCAATAGTACTACCAACATCATCTACATTATCTTCAATACATCATTTAAAGAAATTGCATCCTTTAAGTTCTTCATTTCTTGTCCGCTGTTCAAAGTATTCACTTCATTAATATTTCATTAATCATCAGAACAATTTATTACAAAAATTAAACAACAAACCTTGTAATTAGGGCAACCCCAGAATTACTTCCCCTCATTCTTAACTATTTTTGCCACTCTCACCACAACAACCTCCCCACAATGGCATATTTGGCTTCCAACGAATCCTCTGGATGTACCACCACGAGAGCTCCCCCATGAGCGAGGCGAACATCCTTGATTCAAAGACATTGACACAAGAAGGAACCCCAAAACGAGACAACCACGAACCACTTCGCCAACCAACTGCCAATGAGGGAACACCAACTCGCCAAACACGAACCACCACCCTACTGCCAACAGACAACACTAACCTCCAAACGCTAAAGAACAACAAAAGAAAGATAACAAGACAAATTTGAAGAACACCCACCATTGTACCGTGTTCGCAACAGAAAGGAGAAGACCCTAATTGGTTCTATCTATGCCCAAAATCAAATTTCCCCCAAATTATAAAACCCTAACTTCATAAAAAATCATATTCTTTGTTAGTCACTTACATGTCATCATTCACAAATCAATATAGTGACACGTTGCACATAACTAGTGCCACATCATTAATAAATTAACTTCGTTTGGTGATACTTAACGGAAGAGACAAATTAGACGCAAATTTTAGTAACTGTGGACATATTCCAAACACTTTTAAAAATGAAGACTCAATTCAGATTAGGTAACAAAATGGGACCAAAGAGACTATTACACTTTTTTTTACTTAAAAATTGTATTTTCACCACGTTGAGAGATTGTACATGAACACAATAAACCATATACTTTAGCTAAGTTTCATTTTGAGATATCCAGCATTGAATATGATAGGAAGCATTAATATCTCATAATTCTTCCTGATTTTAATGAAAAAAGTTATCATCCGATTAATATCAGCACCGCTATTATCTAAAATTTAAAATTGGATATATCACTGTTTAAACTCACCTAATCCAATTGAATACTAGTTTACATTATTAAAACATATTTAATTTAATAAATAAAAGGTTAATTCAAAATGAATAATACTTTTAGTCGTTGGTTGTTTTTGTTTTATTTCAAGAATTCATTTTTTTATATAATTTTAATCTTTTTCTCAATTCAATAAATATCAAAATAACTCATTCTGAAAGCATTTTCTTTTTCATTCCGAATTACATATCTTTAAATCATACATTGATAACATAAATTTTAAATTTACTAAATTAAATTTCTTTTAAAATAGACATTTATTTTTTTTGTAATATTTTTTATTTAGTATTTATATTTTTTTCGTATATAAATTTATGATTTTAACTTTAAATATTCAATTGTTCAAATTTTTAATTTATTAAATAACTTATAGAAATTTGTATTTTTCCTTTTTTTATTATATAAATTTACATTATTTCTTTTAACAAATCAACTTGTTTGATATCCAATAAATTTATTTAAGTTAATATTTATAAAAAGTAATAGATGATATTAAATTTTAATTTTATATAATTATTATTAAATACTATATTTAACTGTTATCTGATATAATTTTTAAATTTTGCAAAAAATATTTTATTAATATTTAAAATAATATGAAAATAAATGTAAATATAACTAATTAAAAAATATTTATTTAAAAGACGAAAAAGAATATAATGAAAATGTTCGACAACCCCATTTATATATGTGGTTATTGTCTTGGCGATTGTGAGAGTGTAGATTTTGCACGTTTTTCAGAACGCATAAAATTAATTATTTATTATCCTAATAAATATATTCATGTATGTATGATAATAAATATATTCATATATTCATTACCTACCCAAAAATAAAATATTTTCTGGAAGTCAACGACCCAAAAATATTTTTAATCGTGTTTCCACCGACACGTTTTGGCCTCATACCACACCCTCGTATCGCGGTTGCTATGATTTTATTCGATAACTATTCTCTCTTTTTTTTCTTAAAATGTCAACGTTCGTGGGTGGGTTCGAGAGGATTTGTCCCTGTTTTCGTTTGCTATGTACATTCTCCAGTATTTGTCCCTGTTTTCGTCTGCAAACTCCTCCGTTCCCAAATCAGAACCCTAAATTGACAGCATTCTCATATTTTCCAATGGGTTCGAGAGGAGCCACTATGGTGCTATCAAGAGCAAACAGGATAAGAACGAAGCTTCAGTCTGCGCTGGAAGCCACTGTTTTAGAGGTGGACGACGTGTCGCACTAGCACGCGGGTCATGCTGTCGTGAGGGGAAGTTCCGACAAGGAGACCCACTTCAACGTGAAGATCGTTTCGTCCAAGTTCGAGGGTTAGAGCCTCGTGAAACGACACCGTCTCGTCTATGACCTCCTCGCCGACGAGCTTCAGTCCGGCCTGCACGCCCCCTCCATTGTCGCCAAGACGCCCAACGAAACAAGTTCGTCTAAATGACGCGTTGCGGAAGCTTGAAACTTTTCGGATGTGAGTTTGAAGCTTCTATCTTTCCATTGTTTTGGACTTGTTTGCCCAATCGGGTTCTTCCTGCTGGGTTTTGAATCCTGCTGGGTTTTGAATCCTGCTGGAAAATTTAGTTGCAAACTGAGTATAGAACAGATCAAGGATTAGGTAGAACCTGTTAGGATTAATTTGTACATGACTGTATATATAAGAAGAAAATGTGAAGGAAAAAGTGAAGTAGGAATATTAATCTGTTTATAAATCCAACTTCTTACCAATGCTTTATAATCATATAAAATCCACGTATTCAACGTACTCAGCTCAAATTGTGCCACCTGCAAATAAAAGGATGCCTTAGCATGCCACCTGTTTAAAAAGTTAACACCGTCCATTACATTTAACGGAAAGGGACCCAATTGATCACTTCCAAAATTAGAGGACCCAATTGAAACGAACCCACAAATATAGGGACCTCCGAACCTATTAAACCTAATAATAGTGAAACTTGAGCTTTATTTAGTCTCAGTTTACTAAAGCTAGGATTTTTTTGCGCATACTATAACTTGATTATGTATTTGATTAATATTAGATTTTTATCAATTATTTTAATATTAAATAATTTTAATATAAATAGTTTTATTTTTATTTTTTATAAAATATATCCTTTCTAGAAATTATTTTTATAAAGTTTTCTAACGGTTTATTTGAGTAAGTTAAATTTTTAATTTTTTTTTTGTCTTTTCTTATATATGCTGTAATGTGAGTCTCTTTCAGTTTGCATGTTTCTTTTTATTCTTCAGTTTGAATCTCTGTTAATCAGTGATTCTAACGATGTATTCTGATTGTATTTATGTTGTTCATAGCAGCAGATAGAGTTTCTTGAGTTTTTGAAGTTGTTTTAAGACTCATAGACCTATTTGGTTGCTTAAGGGAAGCTTGTTATTTTTTTAACTTATAAGCAAGTTTAAATTGATGTTAATATGATTGTATGACAGTTAATTTGAGTAATGGGATTGTTTGATGAAATTTAGTATGCTGAATTGAAATTTGATGAATTCTTGTTTGTAGACAAGTCATTGAATTATATTTGAGTTTTGATGAATTGTGGAGGTTAGATTGGTTATGTTGATTGATTAATTTGGCTATTGGATCTTGGTTTAATAATAGGTTAGTAGAATGGTTGGTTTTGTAACATCCCATCACACATGTGCTTAACCTTTAAAATATCTTTTTTGTATTTTTTATAAAAGAAAGAGAAAAGGATTTTAGCCCAAGGACGATGCGAGCGATCACACATGTGCTTAACCTTTAAAATATTTTTTGGTATTTTTTATGAAAGAAATAGAAAATGTTTTTAGCACAAGGACGATGTGAGCGATCACACATGTGCTTAACCTTTAAAATATTTTTTTGTATTTTTTATAAAAGAAAGAGAAAAAGTTTTTAGCACAAGGACGATGCGAGCGATCACACATGTGTTTAACCTTTAAAATATTTTTTGGTATTTTTTATAAAAGAAAGAGAAAAGGTTTTGAACACAAGGACAATGCGAGCGATCACACATGTGCTAATACCGTTATTTAATTTTTTAAGATTGAGAATGTTAAGTATTAGGCTGATGCGGAAGATCGCACGAGTACTTATATCCCTTTTTTAATATTAGAAAATCAATTTTTTGTAATTTTAAAATTTATCTTATGTTTTTTTACTTTAATTTTATTTAAAACAAACAAGTTAAATAGATAAAAAAAATAAAATAAAGGGGTGGGGTATCATATAAAGGGTTACATACAATAAAACCTAATAATTAGACCAATAAAATAAAAACAAGAATAACCCAATAAGAATAGGAGTACACAGATAAAAACCAGGGGTGCAACTCGAAATTTCTTATCCAGGCCAAAGATAGGGGTACAGCAGTAAAGTTGGAGGCGCCAGAAATGAAATGAGCCCAATGTCCAAACCTCTCCTTTTTTTTGTTTGCAGAAAAGAATGGGCTTAAACCCAAACGGAATAGGGGTGTGAATGGGAGAGGGGTGTGTGCAAAGGGAGGATGGAGTGTTTTATTTAAAAAAAAACATGGATCTAGCCCAAGGTTTTTTTTCAAACAGAAGCATTAGGGGTTAGGAGTTCTGCCCCTTCTCTCATTCTTCCATCTCACTCGACCATCACGAACACAAGACGCGTATCTCTCTTCTCCCAGCCAGGAGCCCTAACGAAGGGTCGTCATCTCTTCGCCCACAATGCCGCCCCCGCCAGATCGACCACCGCGTGTCGCCGTCCAAGCCATCGCCAGCTCAGCCGCCCACCGTCGATACCATCGCCGGCCGTCGCTCTAGCTCTTCCCCTCTTTCTTTTTCGCGTGCGAGGGAGGAACTCGCCTTTCACCCTGCAACGTCACCGCCACCCCCGATGAGGCCAACCACCGCGAGCCGTGAGCCAAGGTCGCGCCAGCGATGCAGCTCGTCGCCGGAGTCGTTGCCGGTCACGGCGCCAGACCCTCCTTTCCTTCTCTTCTTCCCGCGTTAGAGAAACTCTCACGCTTCTCCGTCAATCCCCGCTTGAACGATCACGGCTGCCTCGAACCGGAGCACCACCAGTGTCACGGGTCACGACCACGGTCGCCGCCGGTCCTCGCGTCGACGTCCTCCACCGCCACGACCAAATCCACCTCTACCCCTAAAACCGTCACAGTCACAACCACTCCTGAAATCGCCACCGCGCCTACCACCTCTTGGAGTCCCAATGTTTAGTTATCAGAGAATACAGCTATAAAGCTATAAAGATTTGCCAAGACAATGTTTGGGGGTTTAGGGTTTTATTCTGTTGCTGTGGTGTGCTTATGGTTTTTTATGATTCAACTTTGTTAATGGTTGGAGATGAACAGAGGCGTTGGAGGCTATGGAAGATCGGAGAGCTCGTGTTGCTCGGTGGCTTCGAAGCGGAGAGACAGAAGAGGTATTTTCACAGCTTCACTATACAGAGCGTGCATTGGAGTGTGCGTGTGTGCATGTGAGTGTGATACTTGATTCTTTGTTTTTTTAGGTGATGGGATACAGCAAGGCTATGATTATGATGCTGGAGTTGGGGATGATGGAGTGGCAAAGAATACACATAACCTAATCATGTATATCAAATATGATTACATGTTTAGACAAAGCCAGGTCTTACCAAACCAACACAAGAGCATATATCAACCCAAATGAACGCAGATATCAACCCAATTATGAATAGATCACATCATATTGTGAGCAATAAGCTTTAAGAAGATGAACTTGCCTTTTGTCTCTGCGTTCAAGTTTTTTCTTTGAATCCTGGTTGATGGTGATATCTTTTTTCTTTGAATCCTGGTTGATGGTGATATCCGATGAGTGAATGGACGAGGATTTTGTTTTTGCGGTTAATGGTGTAGGTTGAGGGAATAGTGGGTTCCTGTGATGTGCATGATGGAGGAGATAGAGAAGAGGTGAGAGGTGAATGACGGATGTTGTTGGAGGGGAGTCCAGGGTTCTTTGGGTTCCCCCTGGTCATGAGGTGTGAGACGCGATATGGAAGTCAGAAGATGAATTCCATCATCCCTCCCCCTTAGCCATATTCACTGGGTCAGATGAAACCAAAGTCAAAAGCGTGGCCTGTGCAATGGTTGCTTCCTGCAACAGCCCCTACTCTGCTCTGCTGTGTTTCCTCTTAAGGTAGGCTAGCTAAAGGCAGTGTAGATGCATGCATGGCGCAGCAGAAGATTTGCACAAGAATGAGAGATAGCGTGGAAAAAGAAAGCAAACCGAGAAAGCTGACCTTTGCCATTTTTTTTTTTCTTTTTGTCTAGTTTTAGCAAATAAATTAAAGTAAAAGAAGGCAAAAACAAAATAAATTGACGTAAAAAATAGATTAAAATAAAACATAATGAAATAACTCTAAATAAATAAAAAAATAAAAATAAAAAATAAAAAATAACCAAAATAAGATTAAAATAAAATAAATGAAATAAAATACAGTATATTAAAATAGACTCAAATACAATCACTCAAAATAACAAAGTAAAATAATCATAAAATAAAATTAAAATAACATAAAATAAAATAAAATAAATTTTATCAAAACTATATTATTTAGTCACCCGGACGAAATTGGGTGTTGACACCATCCTACCACAATCACACCCTAGATACTCATCCCATCATACCACAATTCCTAATAGACACTCGTCCCACAATATCCAATAAATACTCATCCCACAATACTCAATAGACACTCGTTCCACAATACCCAATACACACTCATCCCACAATACTCAATAGACACTCATCCCATAATACTCAATAGACACTCGTCCGGATGATACGTTGATGAGCGGTCACGGGAGGTTATGCACTTGTGATGACTTCTACTTCTTTTTACAAATACACTTCCAAAATACTCCATACCATCCACAAGGTTAGTCCTCAACATTATGTCCAAAACCGGCACATAGACCAGGAACTCCTGTCCCTCTCACCACATAATTCATCCTTCTCTACTTGAGACTCGATGATTATTAGAGTATCAGGATAACCTCCAACAATAGGACCCTCAACATCAACATATACACAAATACCATATCATTACAGAATCTCTCCACGAGACTCATATCATGCTCATATTCCTTAACTCATATTATACCATTACAAAATCTCCTCATAATACTCATATCATGTTCAGATGCATAAATTCAAATCCAATATAATAAAATACAATCATCACAGAAATCATACAAAATGAATATATCACAAAATAAATTAACAATACTAAAATATCACCATAAATGGTCACCGGAGAAGAATCAAATGTTTCACGAATCAAACTTACCATAAACGCCAGTACATATGACTAGTCACAACTTACTGGATTTGACCAGGGTTGCTCTATGATCAGGGATGTACCAACTCCGGTTTTTAAGATTCTTCTATCCTACCATCACAATTATAATTCATAATTCCATATCTACCACAATAACATGAATTCATCATAAATTTTCATTCCAACAAGATATATTGCACAATAATTTAACAGTACATAATCTGTTCAACAAGATTTAAGTTAAAAACTTGTCGAGTAGACTTCCAGGAAAGAGAGGTGCGTCACAATGGACAACTTAAGTACCAAGTTTTTCCTTAGCCAAAGTGTTCCTCAACTAGTTTTAACAAATTTCTTATTTACAGATTCAAAACAACAACATATAATATTAACACAGAAATTCAATATAGATATATATATAACAAGCACCTATGTTTTTCATTAACAGTATTCACACAGAATTTCAAGACACGAATAGTAATAAAACAATACTAAATCATAATATAAAAGCTTAGAAAGGTTAGCTCCCCTACCTCTATTCCAGACTTAATCTCTTGCTCAGAATTTGTTTTCCCGAAAACCCTCGAGAATCTCTACTCTTCTTGCAACTAAAAATTTCTTCCTAAGTCTTTCTTCTCTATTTCTCAAGCTTTCTCACTTGATTCTTCCTCTCTTTGTGCAGAATAGCCTCCCCTCTCATGGCTATTTATAGTCCAAAAATTTTACTATTCACCAATTTTTTAATATTATTTATTATTTTAATATTATTTTATTATATTAATATTTTAATCATCACTTGACATATTGGATCCCTCAATAATGCCTTCAAACCTGGAGTGCTTTATCCACTATCAATATTTTAATTTTTTTTTTAATTTTTTTTTAAAGAAAAAGGTAGAAAAGAGTTTGAACTCATGTTCTTGAAATCCCCACAATTTTCTACCATTTAAGTTACCAAAATTTCTTATTTAGCTTTCCACATTTTATAAACTTATTATATTTTCCATTCACAAAGAAATTTATTACTACTAGTAATAAAATTGTTACTATTAAAGTAAATATTTTTCATGGGTCTTACAAGTTTTTTTGTCTACAATTTGAGGTTGGAGGGGTGAAAAGTTAGAGAAATGGTTATTTAGGTAAGTTTAATGTTTGGGCTTTGATTTCAGGTCATTTAAGACTTGATAGGCCTTATTTTACATAAATCTAGTTTGCATAGGAGAAAATCTGAAGTTAGTGTTTTGGGTCGTTAACTTGATATTATGAATTGAATTCTGCTCCAAATGAGCAAATTTGTATTCCATCTGGTGCATACACATGTTTTCTAATAAATTACAGTGTTAAGAATAGTGATTTGTTCATTGGAATAGGTTTTGAGTGCATTAAAACAAAAATTTAGAGTTGTTGTCATCTAGTACAACTTTGAGCGCCATGAATAAGAGCATAGCCTTATTCATCTTTTAAAACTATGTAAGTATTTTATATTAATTGTATTGTAAATTCATATATTTAAATAATGATATATCTAAATATTAATATAGAATATGTTTAATTTATAAATTTATTTTATTTTAAGTAACATTTTTGTTAATAGATTGATCTTCTTTTCTTGTGTTCCTTATTAGTGAGTATATATTGACTTCTTCATAACTCATGTCTCAAATCTTTTTATACAGCTCTTACAATTCTTAGTCAAAAGTTATATATTTTTTGACAAGTTAATATTTTTTTTTCAAATAATTTAATATTAGGTAATATTATGAATTTGATATTTTAGTTGACATTTTCGAAATTCATGATTCATTTGTTATCACATGAAATTCTAATAAAAAGTGAAAAAAAAAATTGTGATAAAATATTACACTTCACATAAGATTATATCATTTATATTATTTTCTATGAATAAAATTCAAATTAATTAATTTATCAATACATTTACCTCATAAGAAACCTATGAGAAATTTTGAATTACATAAATTTACAAGAATGTAAGTTTTTTGTTATTCTGACTATGACTCTAGATGTAAGAAATGATGACAAATTAAAGTAGAATTATTATTCAACCAAAATCTCTAAATATCTTTCCTCCAAAGTGTGTTTCAAATTATAAATAACTTCATAAATTTAACGCAAATAGAAATCTTACCTATTTAAAAAAACTCAAAAACTATTTACATATTTATTCTTACTTCCTCTAAATATACCAACACACATAACTAAATCAAAATAACTTCTAATTATATCATAAGTATTTACCTTAAGTCAGACTAAACAATAAGAGACAATATCAATCCTATGCTATACTTTTTTGTAAAAATAAGGTATTAGGGTTTTTGAAGATAATATTTTATTTTAAAATGAACCTCTTTTCACTTAAAAAGATAATAAATTTGGACAGTGTGTGTATATGAATAGAATATGCCTATATACTTTTTCAATACAAAGTTAAGTTTCATTGCCTTTAGCACTAAACATTGTTTCGAATCATTATCAGTCATATACATTCTCAATATAGAATAAAAGATGACATATTGTTTGTAAAGTGAAAAACTATTATGTTTATCTTTTTATGCATACTGATATTTATCTCTCAATCTGAAGAAAAGTAACTCATTGTCATACAGTTATAGCAATTGTTAAATGAATATTCGTTAATCTGTTGAATTTTCTTGTAGTCAGAGATTGATGTTTAATTGCTGAAGAATATTAATACTGTTTGGTCTAATTCTAGGCCTCTAAATTGAAGTGCAGGGATACTGTAGAATCCGGTAAATTTGATTTTAATTTTTTCATCCATAGAAATTTCAATAGAGTTCTCATATACCTGATAGTGATAAGTTATTTATAGAAATATGGATTCCAAACTTCTAATTTTCTTCTCTTTCTTGCTATTTTTTGTGTTGTTTTTCTTTGTATTGGTTATGGATGTGAATTCTGATGGAATTATCTTAAGCTCTACTTTTTAACGCTATTAGACTGCTAATAGCTTACTTGAGTATGAAAAGGTTGAACTGATTTGGGTTTGTTAGCTTGTAAGCATGGAAAATTCATATATGGTTATAGAAAGTTGTAAATAAACAATTGCAATATTGTAAAAATGTTTTAGCGATTTGTTTTCAATTGTAAAAAAATCACGAATTCAAGCTATGTAACCTGTGTTTCTTGAACTTTGTTTTGTATTTTCTTTTGGTAGCATTATAGTCTCCAACCTTCACACCCTTTTCAGACCCAAACAGTTTTCCATGAAAAAAATCTATAAAATGGTTCATTGGAGTATTTCTTGGAGAGTACAGTGACTTTAAATACTATAGGAAACATGAATATATCATAATTCTTCCTGATTTTAATGAAAAAATTTAGTATATGATTCAATATCAGCACCGCTATTATCTAAAATTTAAAATTGGATATACCAGTGTTTAAACTCACCTAATCCAATTGAATACTAGTTTACATTATTAAAACATATTTAATTTAATAAATAAAAGGTTAATTCAAAATGAATAATACTTTTAGTCTTTGGTTGTTTTTTGTTTTATTTCAAGAATTCATTTTTTATATAATTTTAATCTTTTTCTCAATTCAATAAATATCAAAATAACTCATTCTGAAAGCATTTTCTTTTTCATTCCGAATTACATATCTTTAAATCATACATTACCTTCCAGATAACATAAATTTTAAATTTATTAAATTAAATTTCTTTTAAAATAGACATTTATTTTTTTGTAATATTTTTTATTTAGTATTTATATTTTTTTCGTATATAAATTTATGATTTTAACTTGAAATATTCAATTGCTCAAATTTTTAATTTATTAAATAACTTATAGAAATTTGTATTTTTCCTTTTTTTATTATATAAATTTACATTATTTCTTTTAACAAATCAACTTGTTTGATATCCAATACATTTATTTAAGTTAATATTTATAAAAAGTAATAGATGATATGAAATTTTAATTTTATATAATTATTATTAAATACTATATTTAACTGTTATCTGATATAATTTTTAATTTTTGCAAAAAAATATTTTATTAATATTTAAAATATAACTAGATGGAAATAAAAATGAAATAAAAATTTTATTAAACAAGCAAATAAAGATATGAGTGTAAATTTTATTTAAAAGACGAAAAAGAATATAATGAAAATGTTCGACAACCCCATTTATATCTATGGTTATTGTCTTGGCTATTCTGAGAGTGTAGATTTTGCACGTTTTTCAGAACGCATAAAATTAATTATTTCTTATCCTAATAAATATATTCATGTATGTATGGTAATAATAAATATATTCATATATTTATTACCTACCCAAAAATAAAATATTTTCTGGAAGTCAACGATCCAAAAATATTTTTAATCGTGTTTCCACCGACACGTTTCGGCCTCATACCACACCCTCAAATCGCGGTTGCTATGATTTTATTCGATAACTATTCTTTCTTTTTTTTCTTAAAATGTCAACTTTGTTCAAAAAATTTGAGCTTGAGCTTTATTTAGTTTCGGTTTACTTAAGCTAGTATTTTTATTTACGTATACTATAACTTGATTATGTATTTGATTAATATTAGATTTTTATCAATTATTTTAATATTAAATAATTTTTATATAAATAGTTTTATTTTTATTTTTTTGTAAAATATATCCTTTCTAGAAATTATTTTTATAAAGTTTTCTGATTGTTTATTTGAGTAAGTTAAATTTGTAATCATTTTTTTATCTTTTTTTATATATGTTGCATGTGAGTCTCTTTCAATTTGTATGTTTCTTTTGATTCTTAATTTCTCTTAATTAATGATTCTAACAGTATTCTGATCGTGTTTATGTTATTCATAGCAGCAGATAGAGCTTCTTGAGTTTTTGAAGTTGTTTTAAGACTCCTAGAGCTCTTTGGTTGCTTAAGGGAAGCTTGTATTTTGATTTTAACTTAAAAGCAAGTTTAAATTGATGTTTGTATGATAGTTAATTTGAGTAATGGGATTGTTTGATAAAATTTAGTATGATGAATTGAAATTTGATGAATTCTTGTTTATAGACAAGTCATTGAATTATATTTGAGTTTGGATGAATTGTGGAGGTTAGATTGGTTATGTTGATTGATTAATTTGGCTATTGGATCTTGGTTTAATAATAAGTTAGTAGAATGGTTGGTTTTTTGTCTACAATTTGAGGTTTGACGGGTGAAAAGTTTGACGGGTGAAAAAAGAATCTAAACCAATAAACAACACCTGTTTAAAAAATCATTACCTTTAATGTTGTTTATTAATGACATAATAGAAAGTGATTTTTCAAACAAACATTATCTATTAGTTTTGTTTTTTGGAAGCGCCCTCATAAACGGCTATCCAATAAACTGCGTGTAAAAAGCGAGTTCTTGATAATTATAATTTTGTAGTAGAGAGTAACTCTTGATTTGTTTTAAGAAAAAATATTTAGACGAGGATGGTATACCCATGACCTAATAATGATAACATACAGGTATAAAACCCTAAATATAAATTTTGATATGTGAGTACGAAACAAGTATAATTAAGAAAGTATGTAAAGGAGTATTATTAAACTCTGCATGCTTTACAGTCGTTGCCAACCTATGTATTATACAGGCATAGCATTAATTGCCAAAATGAATTAATTACGATTTTTTTATTTTTAATGATGATAAAATAAATTAATAACTCTATGGAAGCAACGTGTTATAAAAAATAATGCTCAATTTCATAAAACGCAGTGTTCACACCACTTACATATATTATATAAAGAGATTTATCATCTTATTAGATCTATCCTCTTTGTTTATGTTCCTTTCTTTACGAGTATACAAATACGATCAGTATCACATACTTTTGTGTATAAATAGCTGAGATTAGAGCTTGAATTTCTCACAACTCACAGCATAATTAGATTCATAAGAAATTGTTCTTGCTATAGCAATGAGTTCAATAGTGGAAAGGAACAAGTTGGTGAAGGGGAGGGTAGTGTTGATACGGAAGAGTGTGGTACAAACCTTAAGCAGTGTTAAGGGTCTTGTTGTCACTGGCATCAAGATAATTAACGACTCACCCGAACTTGATATCACTAAGTCTGTGTCTTTCAAGTTGATTAGTGGTTCCAAATCAAAGGATGGTTAGTCTTCTCTCTTTCTCATGTTTTTCTTTTCAGTTCACACTATATATGCATTATCAGTATACAAGTTTTTCTATTATCAATCTTTCAAAAATAGTTACGTTTATTATCAAAACCAATAGCTTATATCATATATGATGATTTGAAATCAAATGATACTGTAAAAAAATCTTTCTGCATTCCATAAACATGTACTACTTTCTTGTTATTTTTAGGTTTTGATTTGTTTGCATTTTGCAGCTTGTAAATTAGCTGGGAAAGTTGGAAATGATGCCTATTTGGAGAATAATGTTTCTGTGTTGCGAACTTTGAAAGAGACACGGGAGGAATTTGATATTTATTTTGAATGGGATGATAAAGATATGGGAACTCCAGGTGCATTTTATGTAACAAACAAAATGAATGAAGAGTTCTTCCTAGTTAATGTGACTATTGAATATCCAAGTGAACAAGACCAGAACAATATTATTCACTTTGACTGTAATTCCTGGGTTCACAACCATAAGCATTACAAAACGGATCGCATATTCTTCGCCAACATTGTAAGTCAAATAACGATCTTTGTTATTTCCATTCTTAAAATTTAAATGAGAAAACTATGTATTTATGAAAACATATGCATTGCAGCCATATCTTCCTGGTAAGACGCCGGAGCAATTAAAAGCGTACAGAGAAGAAGAGTTGAAGAATTTAAGGGGAGATGGAAAAGGAAAGCGTGAGAAATGGGATAGGATTTATGATTATGATGTCTATAATGATCTGGGCTTTCTTGAAAGCGATGGACAAGAACGTCACCCAGTTCTTGGAGGCCCCAAATATCCCTACCCTCGTAGGGTTAGGACGGGGAGAACCGTCATCCAAAGAAATGGTGAGTTACATTTTATCATGTTTTAATCACATGGTCTAATATGAAAGGCCCAGTCAACGAAACATGTGACAAATAAAAGTTTGAATTGTGGATGATAAAAGTGTCTCTATATATGCTTAATTTATGTCTTGACAGGTGAAGGATACGAGCTACCAGACGAGGTTTATTATGTGCCAAGAGATGAAAATTTCAGTGACCAGAAGACTGCAGAATTCTTTCAATTATCAAAGAAAGCTTTAGGTGGAAGCGTTCAACCTTTGCTCCTATCTTTGTATTTAAAGACCACATCAAATGAATTTAATGGCTTCGAAGAAGTGCTGAAAATGTATGAAGGTGGAGTTAATCTGCCTCTATCTATCACTGGAAACGGTAATCCAAGTGTCCTTGACTTCCCAACTCCTGATGTAATCAAAGGTAACTATTGCTTACTTGGAACTCCGGTATAACTACTTCCAAACACTACACTCTTTGCCAATTTTATTTTCTTTGTTATGGTTTTGTATAGAGAGCAAGTTTGCATGGATGACTGATGAAGAATTTGCAAGAGAGATGATTGCCGGTGTAAACCCTCTTGTAATTCGGCTTCTTAAAGTGAGTGCAAATATTATATTTATTTTTAATATACAGAGATCTTTTATATGCTGAATTATTCTATTGTCATGGCCTTTCTTTCTTATTATTGGACATCTTTATTAATGGCAGAAGGAGGAGCTCGCATTGCCAAAGAACACATCATGCAACTGTATTCAACGCAGTACAGTAACAAAAGAAATGTTGGAGAAAAACATGAATGGAGTCAAAGTAGATGAGGTAATGAAGTAAACAGAAACAACTTAATATCATAGTTCAACACTTCCTCTAAATACTTGGATTTGGAATTATTCTTTCCTATACAAAGGCACTTGAACTGATATTGTTTGTGGAACAGGCATTTGCTAAGAAGAGATTGTTCATATTGGATTACTATGAAGCATTCATGGCGTATTTGGGGAAGATAAATGACCTTCCTTCTGCAAAGGCTTATGCCACCAGGACATTCTTGTTCTTACAAAATGACGGCACATTGAAACCACTTGCTATTGAATTAAACAAGCCACATCAATGTCCATGTGATCATCCGAATGTCGAGACCACAGTGGTGCTGCCTGCAGACAAAGGTGTCGAAAGTACAATTTGGTTATTGGCCAAAGCTCATGTTGTTGTAAATGACACCAACTATCATCAGCTCATAAGCCACTGGTATATTTATAAGAACTCAATCTGCTAGAAGCATACATATGCAAACATGTTTACGTGATACGAAGTTTAATCTTTTAACTTTCTTTGTGTCTGTCACATGTCACAGGTTACATACTCACGCAGTGATTGAGCCATTTGTCATATCAACAAACAGGAATCTCAGTGTACTTCACCCCATTTACAAACTCCTTTATCCTCACTTCCGTGACACCTTAAATATAAATTCACTTGCCAGGAAGTCCCTAATTAGTGCAGGTAGCATTATAGAGCAAACATTTTTGCCTGGACCATATTCTATGGTGATGTCTTCTGCTATATACAAGAATTGGGTTTTCGCTGACCAAGCATTACCAAAGGATCTCATCAAAAGGTAAATTAACCGTATTAAATTAGAAAAAATTTAATGTGTCCAATTATGGGAAAATATCATGTCGATGGTGAAAATTGAGATAGCCTTGTTATCAAAATAACCTTTTTCTTCTTCTTCTTATGATTGATTTAGAGGTTTGGCGTTTGAGGATGACGCTAATGACCTTAAGCTAGTGATAGAGGACTATCCTTACGCTGTTGATGGATTAGAAATATGGAATGCTACTAAGCTCTGGGTACAAGACTATGTCGCTCTGTATTATTCGGACGATAGGGAAATTCAAGGAGATACTGAATTGCAAGCATGGTGGAAGGAAGCTGTGGAAGAGGGTCATCGTGACTTAGAAACACCATGGCCTAAAATGCAGAGTTTTTCAGATGTTGTTGAAAATTGCACTACCATTATATGGATTGCTTCAGCTCTTCATGCCGCTGTTAACTTTGGACAGTATCCTTATGGAGGTTATATCATGAACCGTCCTACACAAAGCCGAAGATGGATCCCAAAAGCAGAAACTCAAGAGTATGATGAGATGACAAAGAATCCTCAAGAAGCTTATTTGAAAACAATTACTCCAAAGTACCAGGCCGTTGTTGATCTTTCAGTATTGGAGCTACTATCAACCCATGCTTCAGACGAGGTGTATCTTGGACAAAGGAACAGTCTGGATTGGACTGCTCATCAAGAAGCAAAAGATTTGTTTAGAAGATTTACAGATGACTTAAGAAAAATTGAGAACGAAATCTCAGATAGGAACAGCAATGAAGGACTTAAAAATCGTACTGGACCAGTCAAAATGCCCTACACTCTGCTTCTTCCTACCAGCAAACCAGGGATGACTTTTAGAGGAATCCCTAACAGTGTCTCTATCTAATCGCTTGGTGGCTTCCTTTTGCTTTCAATAACAGTTGCATGTTACGTGCATGCCTCGTTTTCTATGTTGTTGTTTAGGTCACATTGTCTTTGACGCTGCTTTTGTTGGGAAAAACTTTAAAGGTTAGAAGGAAGTGTTTAAGATTGGGAGAGGTTGGAAGATTTTGAGAGAAGAGGAAAGGCTTGTATTGAGTGCTTCTAAACTTTTTTTGGCTTGTTTTCTGTAGAATAAACTCAAATGGTGCCCACATGTCTTCCACTGCACCAAAAACCTTGTCTGGTTATGAAAAAAATCTGCCGAAAGAAATAAAATTATTGAAGGGAGAAATGATAAACCCACCGAAAGTTTTTGTTGGCTTGTGATTATTAAATCACCGTTAGTACCTACCATACAAATGCACCGAAAGTGGAATTATTACATTTGCTTTTCCCTTCTATAAATAGATACCCCTATGGGAGACCAAACTCAGACCTCCAAAAACAAAAAATTAGTATTGTATAAGAAGAAGAAAAATAAGTGTTTGTGTCGTGAGGGAGTGTGCAAGTGGAGTGAGAAAATAATATTGTGAGTTCCTAAGAGAAGGAAGTGTTGTCTCTGTACCCTGTATTTCCAACTTTTAAAATAATAAAATTATCTTTGATACCAACAAATTGGTATCAGAGCTCTGAGAGTCTGAGTGTCCGAGTGAAAAAGAGAGTAGAAATGGCAAACCTTGTAAACAGTGTGTCCCTTCCTCAGTTGACAAAGAAAGTCAACTTTGATAATTGGAGTGTGCAGATGAGAGCTCTTCTTGGATCCCAAGACGTATGGGATGTAGTGGAAAGTGGGTACGAAGAACCCACAGACGACGAAGGACTGACGGCTGCCCAACTTGTAGCGTTGAAGAAAACGCGTGTGAAGGATAAATCAGCTCTATACATTTTATACCGAGCTGTAGACGAATCTGGCTTTGAGAAGATAGTGAATGCTAAATCTTCAAAACAAGCATGGCAGATTCTGGAGAAAGTCTATAAAGGAGACAGTCGAGTTAAACAAGTCAGGCTTCAAACTCTCAGAGGCGAATTTGAAAGCTTGAGAATGGAGGAGAAAGAACGAGTAACCAAGTATATATCTCGAGTAGAGGCAATGGCAAATCAGATCCGCAAAAACGAAGAAGAGTTGCTAGTCAGTCGGGTGGTAGAGAAAATTCTGAGATCATTAACAGATGATTTCGAAAGTATAGTTTGCGCTATCGAGGAATCGAAGGACCTGTCAGCACTCTCAGTTGAAGAGCTCACTGGGTCACTTGAAGCCCACGAACAAAGGAGAAGGAAAAAGAAGGAACCTCTTGACCAAGCACTACAAGAACAACTTGACTTGAAGGGAACTCGGAACACTCAAGACCGAGGTCCTGGAGGCAGAGGAAGAGGAGGTCGAGGACGAGGTGGTCGAGGACAAGGTGGACGTGGCAAAGGTAACATTGAAGCCTTCAGAGAACATACCGGACAACAAAATTGGCGTGGTCGTGGTCAAGGAAGGGGTCGAGGAGGTCGGTCCAAGTCTGAAGTGGAATGTTTCAAGTGGGGTAAGAATGGTCACTACGCAAATGAGTGTAGATCAGAAAGTTGCTACAACTGTGGGAAGCCAGGCCACATAGCGAAATATTGTCAGTCTGAAAAGAAAAGGGAAACAAATTTGCTTACTGAGGAAACCAATGAAGAATTAGGAGTCTTGTTGATGTCAAAAGGCCCAGAAGCCGAGCTTAAGCCAAACTGTTCAAACAACACAGTTTGGTACTTAGACACAGGAGCAAGTAACCACATGTGTGGAGATGAGAATCTGTTCAACGTACTCACCAAGATTGAGGCCGGACATGTTTCATTTGGAGATAATTCCAAGGTGGCTGTAAAAGGACGTGGGACAATCCGATACATTCAGAAGGATGGACGGGTTGGAGAAATAAGAGATGTTTACTATGTTCCTGAGCTGAAAAATAATATATTGAGCATGGGACAGATGATGGAGAAAGGTAACTCAGTTCACATGAAGGATCGTGTACTATACTTGAAAGATAAAATTGGTCGTCTGGTTGCACGAGTAGAGATGAAGAAAAATCGAATGTATAAGTTGGAGTTAAATATTCTAAAAAATAAGTGCCTGAAGCTTGACGTAAATGATGAAGCCATGGTATGGCATTTCCGGTTTGGTCACTTGAACTTCGGAGGCCTAGCCGAGCTGTCAAAGAAGCAGCTGGTACGTGGATTACCAGGCATAGAGTTTGAGAAAAAGTTTTGTGAAGAATGTGTACTCGGAAAACATTCAAGGACTAGGTTTCCAAAGTCAGTTGAGTTCAAGGCAGAAAAACAACTCGATCTGATACACACCGATCTGTGTGGACCAATCTCTCCTGATTCATTCAGTGGTAAGAAATACTTTATTTCATTCATAGATGATTTCTCTCGGAAGACTTGGGTATATTTCTTAGAGGAGAAATCGAAAGCATTTGAGGTATTTAAGAAGTTCAAGCTGATGGTGGAGAAGGAGACTGGCAAGCAGATAAAAGGTATACGATCTGACAGAGGAGGTGAATTCACTTCAATAAAGTTTAAAGAATATTGTGAAGAGCATGGAATAAGGCAATTTCTTACAGCTCCATATTCACCACAACAGAATGGCGTGGCTGAGAGGAAGAATCGAACCATTCTTGATATGGTTCGAACTATGCTTAAAGGAAAAAATATGCTAAAGAAGTTCTGGGCGGAAGCAGTACAATGTGCAGTCTATGTGCAAAACAAGTGTCCACATACTAAACTGGATGGAGTGACACCACAAGAAGCATGGAGTGGGAAGAAACCGAGTGTCATCCATTTCAGGGTTTTTGGTAGCGTGGCTTATGACCATGTTCCAACTCAGCACAGAACAAAACTTGAAGACAAAAGCAAGAAATATGTTTTTATTGGATACGATGAAAAATCAAAAGCATACAAACTGTATAACCCAATTACAGGAAAAATTGTTGTAAGTCGGGATGTTCAAGTTGATGAGGAAAGTTAATGGAGCTGGGACAACATGAAGGAGAAGTCCTCATGGAGCTCGGAGTCTGGGGGAGAAAATTCAACAGTAGGTCACAGAAGCTCGAAAGCTACTGGGAGGAACCTAGAAAACATAACTGAGAGAATCAATGATTTTTCGGAAGAAGAAGATGAACCTATGCAATCTAGATCTCGAAGTTTACAGGACATTTATAACTCCACTGATGAAGTACATGTAGTATGTTTGTTAGCAGGAGCAGAAGATCTTAAATTTGAAGAGGCCATGCTTGATGATAGATGGAAGAAAGCAATGGATGAGGAGATCGACTCAATTGAAAAGAATGAAACATGGGAGCTGACAGATATACCCAAAGGAGCTCAACCAATTGGCTTGAAATGGGTATATAAGAAGAAAATCAACGCAGACGGAGATGTGGAACGTTACAAAGCTCGACTCGTGGTGAAGGGTTATAAACAACAGAAAGGTATTGATTATAATGAAGTGTTTGCCCCTGTAACAAGGATGGAGACAATCCGACTGCTATTTTCTTTGGCAGCACAACATGGTTGGACGATTGTTAACTCTTTGGCAAGTGTACCAAATCGTTCAAAGTAATAAAACCGGTAAGACCGGATATCGTTTCCCAAGAGACTCGTGTAATACTTTAAAACCGTATAATAAGTTAACTAACTTAGACTAAGAATACATCATTTTGGTATGATTCAAGTGTAATAAAATTCCAATTCAAATATAAGTGATAAAATGAACGTCTTAGAGGCTAAAAGATTGGAAAATGGTTAATGGATAATGAAACAATATGGATGAGATGTTGGAGAATGATTGTAATTACTACGCTATCATGCAAATACACATCACTACTTCATCAATTAATTGCATTTGTCAACCTTCCTATTATACTTAGACCCAATTCCTTGGTAGAAAAAGCCTAAACTCACTTCTTTCAGTCCCAATTCCTTGGTAACCTAGAAAGTTCATCTGCATTACGATTAGAGGTTTAAGACAACTAAAGCATCAAGCTCCATTCCTAGATACAATCTCCCTTAGGTGTTAATTCCAGTTCAAGGTCCACACAATACTTTCCAATATCAAGCAAATCTTAGAATCATGTTATGGTTGATCAAGTCACAACAAGCTTTAAGAGAAGGAAATTAAACACTCACAATCAATTGAAAGAAGCTTAAATTCATTAAACTCAAGTGCATTTACATGAAAGTTTCGTAACTACATCATTCCCCAACAAATGGAAATTAGTTCTCCATAGTCATGGAGAACTTGAGCTTACAATGGAGAAAAATGGAAGAATGGGGATCCAAGGAGGAAGGATGGAGAGTTTCCACTGCCCAAAACCAGCTCCCTTAGGTCCGAAAATGGTGTTCCAAGCTTCAGCCGCCAAGAAGATACCACCCTCAGTTACAGAATGCTTTAAATAGATCTAGGGTTCCATGTCAGCAGAGTTCGCGCCCGGGCGCCCCTCCTCAGTCGCGCCCAGGCGCGAAGCTCTCGCAGAAGGTCGCGCCCGAGCGCCCTCTTTCTCGCGCCCAGGCGCGAAGCTCTCGCAGAAGGTCGCGCCCGGGCGCCCTCTTGGTCGCGCCTGGGCGCGGAGCTCGCGCATATGGTCGCGCCCAGGCGCGAGGCTTGCGCAGAAATTGTATCCTGCTTCCTTCTTCTTGGGCTTTTAGGCGTGAACTTCCTTTCCTGCTCCATCAGATCCTGCTTTTGAATCCTTTTCTTGCTCCCATTCTTGGTGAATACAGTACTTCTCTAACAGCTTGCAATTCGCCTACAAATTTGAGGAATTAATGATGAAAACTTGCATGTAACGCTTAAGCTAGACTTATTCGCAAACTTAGATAAAAAGGGAGGATTAAACATGTTTCAAGCTTAAAAAGGGTAGATTTGGTACAAGAATTGGTTCAAAGATAATGGTAAAAATTACCGTTATCACAACCCCAAACTTGAAATCTTGCTTGTCCTCAAGCAGAAAAAACAAACAAATGAACTGGTTTGAACAAACAAACAACTCTAATGCTTCATCACTAAACAAGAATAAAATTCAATCATGCTTGCTCGTCATGTTGACTAGATTTTTGTCACAAGAGGTGAAACTTTCACTGGTGGTACTCACAAACTTACAGAATTTAAACAACAGCTATGTTCTATGAGGGACTAACACACATGACAAAAGTATTTTCTTAACTAACATGGAACCCTTCCTCTGAAAAGAAACTGTTTCACTCAATCTCATAGGTGTATGGGGAGGTGTGTCTCTCACTCAAACATCACAATATCACACAATTGAACTTTGCCTTTCATTTCCCTTACAATGAACACACTTACCTATAAAATTGAGATACAAGAACATTCAAGGCTTTACAAGGGTTAGGTTAAGAAGGAGCTTTGGTTTTTCTAGGCAAAACTAATACTAAGAGAGCATTCATTTTAGCACAAGATAACAAAGTCTCGCGTACTTCCACCAATTGTAAGCAAATCTTACTTCTTTTTCCCTTTTTGTAATACTTTTAATTTTAAATAATTTTTTTTTTTTATTTTTTTTATTTTGACCCTTAATGTCAATTCACATGTCACCTCAAATACCCCAAACTTGAACCATTTTCCTGTACCCCACTTGAATGCTCATCTTAGCTTAAGGTAGAGGGATTACAAATTGTTTTCGGATTGCTTTTTAAGGTTCATGGATGGGCTACAAAAGGTTACAATAGGCTTTGGGTTCAAGAACTTAAGACAACAAAGGGAGAACAAGACAACCTTGATCATGTGTATTGAACAAGTAAATGATCCACTTCAGAGAAAATCAGGCAAAACTCAATTATGCTTCTAAGGTGATATCATTCAACAATCATTCTGGAGCACAAAATCTCACTAGGTTACTTAGGGTTCCAAATTTGTTTTCAAACACAATGCCATGCATATTAATCACAAGAAGAACAGCGCATGAAATTCATTCAGTCGAGCGTAACCACAGTGAAAAGAAACTACCCAACTCGAGCCTAATTTCAAAGTCTCACAGAGTAAAAGCAAACACAAGCGATTTCTAATCAAGTCAAGTTCGAAACATTTTCATCAACATGTTCATTCAACCAAGTTCAAAAGTACGAGTGCTGAAATAAAATTAACTACGGAATTTAAAGCATGAAAGTAGTAATTGTTTATGAAAGAGATGAAAGTTGCCCGTCTCATTGTCTCATCTGTCTCCTCAAGAATCACTCTCAGTGTCCTCCACTTCTTCTTCTTCTTCAGATTGCTCCTCCTCCTCTTCCTCTTCAGATTGTTCCTCCTCATCTTCCTCTTCAGATTCTTCCATTGCTTGAGCTCCAGAAGATGTTCCAGCTCCCCCATCAGTAGAGGTCTGGTCCCCAGGCCAAGCTACTCTTGCAGCATACTCCTCAGAAGTCATGAAACCTGGGTGAGAGGAGGCGTAGACCTGACGCATCATGTCTGCGTGAGCAAGGCCCATCCTGTGTAGTGCTTCCAGCTTAGCATTGAGGTCGGCCATATTGAAGGGGTTTTGTGGGCCGTCTTCTTCAGGCTGTGCAGGTGGGTCAGGCTGATTTCTCCTATGCCTTCGTGGTGGCTGGGGTGCAGGGATGTTCTGACCGTCCTCATCAATTAAGCAGTATTGCAGGTAATAGGATCGATCAATGGTTTTCCTTGGTTTCTCAAATGGAGGCAGTGAAGTATCAACCCCAGCAATCTCACATAGGTGAGTGATCAGAGATGGGTGACCTAGTGGAGTGTTGCTCAGGGCAGTATTGGCACAGTCATTGATCTCGTGTGCAATAATGTTTCCCACATTGATTGGCTTACCCTGCAATATAAGGAAAAGGAGGAGTGCTCTACTTACATTGAGGTCAGACATATGGGAGCACGGAGATATGTTGGCATGAATGAATGCCATCCAATATTTGGAGAGAGGTGTAAGAAAGGAACGCTTGATATGCAATGGTTGTCCCTGTCTGTTTCTATGAAAGTGTCCTCTGGGGAGGCACAAGGTCCTCTCAACCTCCTCATAGTCTATCCCTGCAAAATGTGATCTGTTTGCGTCTGAGTAATGACATGTTGAATTTCCCCCTGGCCACTGAGTGTTCAAGAAAGAGTTGATGGTATTTGCATCAAAAGCTACAGGCCTCCCTCGCACATAACTTGTGAACGGTTGTGGTTCGTCTAAATAGCTGCGAGCATTGGCATAGAATTCCCGGACTACATCAATATTAGCCGGTTCAGGGAATGAGATAAGATTGCTCCAATGTCGACGCCACACCTCTTGGGCAAATTGTGGTTCCTCCCGAGGTAGCTGTTCTACTACTCTTTCCATAAGGAGCCGTCTGTTTTGAGACTCCTCAAAATTTTTCTTGTGTCTCTGAGAGAGGAAGGTTTGAGGTTTGGAATGCTTCTTTTGCTTCTGCCTCTTTGTTGCTGTGGTTTTGATTCTTTTTGTTCCTGAAACAGAGGCCATTTCTGCACAAACATGCAAGGATTGTGAATGTGAGGAGGAGACACAGAAAAATCAAAGTGATATGTAACGTTTGTGCATTCAAGGCTCACGAGCAAACACAAACAATTAGGACACTCAATCACAAACAATTACAAGGAAATCAAAAGACAAAAATACACAAAATGTATGAAAAGCACACCCAGGGCCAAATGATGGCCGAACCAGTCGCGCCCGGGCGCGACCTGCTAGGGGCGCCTGGGCGCGACTTCTGCAGAAAAAATCTGCAGAATGGTTTCTTCTTCTCTACCTATTTTTGTGAGTTTTGGAATTTTTAGACAGCAAACCAACATACAAGCAATTCAATTGAACAACAAAGACAAATTCAAAACAGACAAAACACAGATGAAACAGAGAAAATGGAAAAACATTTGAAGATCAGAGCATGGGCCACATTCATGGCCGAGCTACTCGCGCTTGGGCGCGACCCTGCAAGGCGCGCCTGGTTAGGGGGGCTTGGGCGTGAATTCTGCAGAATTTCAGCAGACTGCAGAATGGCTCAACTCACAGTACCATTTTCTGATTTTTGCATTCTCTAGCTCTCAAAACACCCCAGAACACCTTCTTTTTATCAAACACGTTTGCTTAAATCTTCAATAAGGGAAATTCACTTGAAGAATCAAGTTGAAGGTGTTCAATTTCACAAATTTTCAACATTCTCCAAAACAAGCAATTAAAAATCAAGACACAACACAATCACACCATTCACAACTCAAGCTACACAAAACAGTAACAACTTCCTCACAGACAAAATTTTAACAAGTGCTAAAACACAAACAAACAATCAACAACACACAAATAACAAAAAATCACTGAAAGAAGGTTAGAAAGTTGGGTTGCCTCCCAGTAAGCGCTTGTTTAACGTCATTAGCTTGACATACTGATGCTCATGGATCTGAGAGGTGAATGATTGTTGTGAGACGCTGAATCTCACCGCCTAGGTACTGTTTCAGCCTCTGTCCATTTACCACCCAACTTTTGTTTGGATCATCTGCTGCAGGGTTAACCAACTCAATAGCCCCATGGGGCTTTACCTCCTTTATGATGAACGGTCCAGACCACTTTGATTTCAATTTGCCTTGCAGAATCTTGAATCTGGAATTGAAGAGTAAAACTTGTTGGCCAGGTTGAAACTCTCTCTTTAAGAGCTTTTTGTCATGATACAACTTAACCTTCTCTTTGTAATTCTTGGAGTTATCATAAGCTGTCAATCTCATTTCCTCCAACTCCTGTAATTGTAACTTCCTCTTTTCTGCAGATAAGGTAGAATCAAAGTTCAAGAACTTCAGGGCCCAATAAGCTTTGTGCTCCATCTCCACCGGTAAATGACAAGATTTGCCATAGACTAGTTGAAAGGGAGTCATCCCAACAGGTGTTTTCATTGCAGTCCTGTAGGCCCACAGAGCATCATCCAGTTTTAATGACCAATCCTTCCTGGAAGATGAAACAGTTTTCTCTAGAATCCTCTTGATTTCTCTGTTTGATACTTCCGCTTGCCCATTGGTTTGAGGATGATATGGGGAAGCAACTTTATGCTTCACCTCATAGTTTTTTAGAACCTTTTCAAGCTGATAGTTGCAGAAATGTGATCCTCCGTCGCTAATAAGAATTCTTGGCACCCTAAATCTTGAAAATATGTTTTTCCTCAAGAATTTAATCACAGTGTTTGCATCATTCTTTTGACATGCTACTGCTTCCACCCATTTGCTAACATAGTCTACTGCAACCAGAATATACTCATTAGTATAAGATGAAGGTAGGGGACCGACAAAATCAATACCCCAGCAATCAAAAACCTCAACTTCCAGGATGCTTTGTAGTGGCATTTCATGCCTTCTTGAGATAGTGCCCACTCTTTGACATTTATCACAACGCTTGGCTTGGGCATAAGCATCCTTGAATATAGTAGGCCAGTAAAATCCAGATTGGAGGACTTTGGCAGCTGTTCTTTCACCATTGAAGTGTCCTCCATAGGGTGAATTATGGCAATGCCACAAGATTCCTGCTGATTCTTCTTCAGTAACACACCGCCTCAAGAGATTGTCAGCTCCTAGTTTGAATAAATAGGGGTCATCCCAAACAAACTGCTTAGCATCATTTAAGAATTTCTTCTTTTGTTGCCATGAAAGATCATCTGGAAGGATTCCCGCAGCTTTGAAATTAGCTATGTCAGCAAACCAGGGCCTTTGTTGGACCATCATCAAGTTCTCATCATAAAACTCTTCACGGATTTCTCTTTCTTTAGTTGTAACTTCATTATTGACAAGTCTTGAGAGATGATCAGCAATGACATTTTCACTTCCTTTCTTATCTCTGATCTCCAAATCAAATTCTTGCAACATAAGAACCCATCTTATCAATCTTGGTTTGGAATCAGGCTTGGTAAGCAAATACTTGATAGCAGCATGGTCAGTGTAAATAATCACCTTTGAACCTATGAGATAGGGTCTGAATTTCTCTAATGCATACACTATGGCAAGAAACTCCTTTTCCGTGGTTGCATACTTTAGTTGAGCTCCATTCAAGACCTTGCTTGCATAGTAGATTGTGTGGAACACTTTCTCTCTTCTCTGTCCAAGCACTGCACCAATAGCATAATCACTAGCATCACACATTAATTCAAAATCTTTGTTCCAATCAGGAGATATGATCACCGGAGCAGAAATTAGCTTGGATTTCAATGCTTCAAATGCCTTCAAGCATTCCTCATTCAGTTCAAATGGTGTATCTTTTACAAGGAGATTGCTTAAAGGCTTAGCAATCTTGGAGAAATCTTGAATGAATCTTCTATAAAAGCCAGCATGTCCAAGAAAGCTTCGAATTCCTTTCACATTTGTTGGTGGTGGAAGCTTTTCAATGACTTCCACTTTAGCTATGTCCACTTCAATTCCTTTGGAAGAAATTTTATGCCCCAAAACAATCCCTTCTGTTACCATGAAGTGACATTTCTCCCAGTTAAGAATGAGGTTGGTTTGGATGCATCTCTTTAACACCGTTTCTAAATTTGCCAGACATAGGTCAAATGAGCTTCCAAACACTGAGAAGTCGTCCATGAAGACTTGTATACATTTCTCCACAAGATCGGAGAATATAGCTTGCATGCATCTTTGAAAGGTGGCAGGGGCATTGCAAAGCCCAAAAGGCATCTTTCTATAAGCGAATATACCGAAGGGGCACGTGAATGCGGTCTTTTCTTGATCTTTTGGATCTACAGCTATTTGATTATAGCCAGAATAACCGTCCAAAAAGCAGTAGACAGCTTGCCCTGCTAATCTCTCCAGCATTTGATCCATAAAGGGGAGTGGAAAATGGTCTTTTCTTGTGGCCTTATTCAACTTCCGGTAGTCAATGCACATTCTCCAACCAGTGACAGTTCGTGTAGGTATAAGCTCATTTTTCTCATTACATATAACTGTCATGCCGCCCTTCTTCGGGACCACTTGCACAGGACTTACCCATGTGCTATCAGAGATAGGATAAATGATCCCTGCCTCAAGAAGCTTGAGAACCTCTTTTCTCACCTCCTCTTTCATGACTGGATTTAGCCTTCTTTGAGGTTGAGTTGCTGGTTTAAAATCATCTTCCATAAAAATACGGTGCATGCAATAGGTTGGACTTATCCCCTTTAAATCAGAGATAGACCATCCTACAGCTCCTTTGTTTCTTTTCAACACTTCGATCAACTTTTTCTCTTCAGCAGATGATAAGGAGCTGCTGATAATCACAGGCTTGTTGTTACCCTCATCTAGAAAAACATACTTTAAGTGAGAGGGTAAAATTTTTAGTTCAAGCTTCTTCTCTTCCATCATGACATCAGTCTTTATATCTTCGATCTGTACTTCATTAGATGGGATCTCCTTCAGCACATCCAAATCTGTTAAACGTTCTTCAATCATTTTCTCTTCTTCTTCATTGAGAGATTCACGTGCATCTATGAGTGTTTTTATCAGCGGGGACGACACATGTATCTCCCTTTCTACCGTTACGCAGGCTTCGTCAAGCACATCAACTTGAAAGCAAGCTCCCTCATCACTGGGGTGAGACATTGCTTCAAAAACATTGAAATTCACCTCTTCATCTTCCACCCTCACCTTGAGCTTACCATCATCAACATCGATGAGTACTCTTGCCGTCTTCATGAATGGCCTTCCAAGGATGAGTGGTACCTCCACATCCGCCTCCATTTCCATGATAACGAAATCCACTGGAAACACAAATTTATCTACTCGTACAAGAACATCCTCCACTACACCAAGTGGATACTTGATGGATCTGTCTGCCAATTGTAGGCTCATCCGAGTAGGTTTGAGTTCAAGCTCTCCAATTTTCTCAAACAAAGAGAAAGGCATCAAATTGATGCTTGCACCCAAATCGATCAAAGCTTTTCCAATAGCTAGCTTACCTATAGTGCAGGGAATGGTGAAGCTACCAGGATCCTTGAATTTGGGAGGGAGGAGCTTCTGGATAATGGCACTGCAGTTACCTTGAACTTCAATGGTCTCTTCCTCAATGTATTTCCTCTTCTTAGTGAGGAGTTCCTTCATGAATTTTGCATAGGCCGGCATTTGTTGTAGTGCTTCTGAGAATGGTATTTTTATCTCCAATTGCTTGAAGATATCCATGAACCGTCCAAACTGCTTTTCTTTATCCTTTCTTGTGTATATTTGTGGATAGGGAAGGGGCCTCTCAACTTCTTTTTCTTTTCTTTTTCTTCTCTCATCCTCTTCTTCTTTTTCTTTCTCTCCACTAACACTATTCTCATTTTCTTTTCTCTCATTCTCTTCTTCTTTTCTATTCTCACTCTTCGTCTCATTTTCATCTTTTCTTTCATCACTCTCTTCTGAGTTCTTTTTCTCTCCACTCACTAACAACTTACCACTTCTTGTAGTGATTGCCTTGCACTCCTCCTTTGGGTTGGTTTCAGTATTAGCTCCAAAACTCTTATCAGGTTTTTCTTCTAGCTTCTTGGCCAGTTGACCAACTTGTATCTCCAAATTCCTTATGGATGCTTCCGTGCTTTTGTGATTGGAGATAGATACTTGCATGAATTGTTGAAGAGTGTCCTCCAACTTAGAGGTCCTATCTGATAGAGATGGGTGTGGTTGGTATTGTTGTTGAGGTGGTCTGTTTGAAGGTCCAGCTTGTCCTTGGCCCATGCTTGGGTGCGGTCTCCATCCTTGATTAAAGTGATTGTTACGGTTTTGATTACCCATATAGTTCACGTCTTCTTGGGTATTGACCTGCATAGCACAATGACCATTAGCATGTTCTCCACCACACAATTCACACCCTTGATGTTGGGCTTGTGAAACATTCTGGAGTTCTTTTGGCAACTGAGAGAGTTTGTTCATGAGCGCTTCAAGCTGTTGGGTCATTATCTTGTTTTGGGCTAATAGAGCATCCTGAGATTGTAGTTGAAACACGCCTTTTTGCTGAGCCCTTTCATTCTGCAATTCACTGTCATTTGCAGCCATGTTTTCTATTAGCTCATGAGCTTCTTCTGGTGTCTTCCAACGGATATTTCCTCCAGCTGAGGCATCCAACATCAATTTGGTTTGGGATCTCAATCCTCCCAAAAACATGTTGAGAACAGTAGGCTCATCAAACCCATGAGTGGGTGTCTTTCTCAGTAGCCCTTTGAATCTGTCCCAGGCTTGACTCAGAGTCTCATTGACATCCTGCTGAAAAGATGAAATCTCCTGTTTCCCTTTGTTAACCTTGGACTGTGGAAAGAATTTGTTGAGGAATTTTGCCACAACATCCTCCCACGTAGTGAAGCTATTTTCAGGGAAAGAATTCAGCCACATCTTCGCATTACCTCCCAAGGAGAATGGAAATAAACTGAGCCTTATTGCCTCATCTGGCACTTGATGGATCTTTACAGTGTTGCAAATTTCCAAGAAAGTTGCTAAATGATTATAAGGATTCTCGTGTGACAGGCCGTTGAATTGATTACTCTGCACCAGATGGATGAGAGCAGGCTTCATTTCCATGTTCACAGCATTTACCCGTGGTCGAGCAATACTATTAAAGTGGAGCGGTCCTGCAAAAGTAGAGTAGTCTTCCAAGGTGCGCCTTGCTTGTCTATCACCATTGCCATTCATATCATCACCCATATCCCCCATTTCCTGATTAGCTGTGGAAGAGTTTGGTTGCTCAGAGATTACAGGTGCGGGAGAAATGTTTCTCGAAGTTCTGTTTTCTCTCCTTCTTTGGCTATTGTTTCTTCTTGCTGTCTTTTCAACTTCAGGATCCAATAGAAGAGGTTCAAGTGATGGTGTGCTTCTAGTACGAATTTTTCTCTGCATTCACTAGAAACAACAATACTAGAGCACAAGATTAACTTTAAGATCACTAAAACAAATTTATTCACAGTAAAAAGAATAAAAAGAATAAAGCCTAAGTTGGTTAAGAATTACACAACAGTAAAGTACTAACACCGAGTCCCCGGCAACGGCGCCAAAAACTTGTTAACTCTTTGGCAAGTGTACCAAATCGTTCAAAGTAATAAAACCGGTAAGACCGGATATCGTTTCCCAAGAGACTCGTGTAATACTTTAAAACCGTATAATAAGTTAACTAACTTAGACTAAGAATACATCATTTTGGTATGATTCAAGTGTAATAAAATTCCAATTCAATTATAAGTGATAAAATGAACGTCTTAGAGGCTAAAAGATTGGAAAATGGTTAATGGATAATGAAACAATATGGATGAGATGTTGGAGAATGATTGTAATTACTACGCTATCATGCAAATACACATCACTACTTCATCAATTAATTGCATTTGTCAACCTTCCTATTATACTTAGACCCAATTCCTTGGTAGAAAAAGCCTAAACTCACTTCTTTCAGTCCCAATTCCTTGGTAACCTAGAAAGTTCATCTGCATTACGATTAGAGGTTTAAGACAACTAAAGCATCAAGCTCCATTCCTAGATACAATCTCCCTTAGGTGTTAATTCCAGTTCAAGGTCCACACAATACTTTCCAATATCAAGCAAATCTTAGAATCATGTTATGGTTGATCAAGTCACAACAAGCTTTAAGAGAAGGAAATTAAACACTCACAATCAATTGAAAGAAGCTTAAATTCATTAAACTCAAGTGCATTTACATGAAAGTTTCGTAACTACATCATTCCCCAACAAATGGAAATTAGTTCTCCATAGTCATGGAGAACTTGAGCTTACAATGGAGAAAAATGGAAGAATGGGGATCCAAGGAGGAAGGATGGAGAGTTTCCACTGCCCAAAACCAGCTCCCTTAGGTCCGAAAATGGTGTTCCAAGCTTCAGCCGCCAAGAAGATACCACCCTCAGTTACAGAATGCTTTAAATAGATCTAGGGTTCCATGTCAGCAGAGTTCGCGCCCGGGCGCCCCTCCTCAGTCGCGCCCAGGCGCGAAGCTCTCGCAGAAGGTCGCGCCCGGGCGCCCTCTTTCTCGCGCCTGGGCGCGGAGCTCGCGCATATGGTCGCGCCCAAGCGCCCTTTTGGTCGCGCCCAGGCGCGAGGCTTGCGCAGAAATTGTATCCTGCTTCCTTCTTCTTGGGCTTTTAGGCGTGAACTTCCTTTCCTGCTCCATCAGATCCTGCTTTTGAATCCTTTTCTTGCTCCCATTCTTGGTGAATACAGTACTTCTCTAACAGCTTGCAATTCGCCTACAAATTTGAGGAATTAATGATGAAAACTTGCATGTAACGCTTAAGCTAGACTTATTCGCAAACTTAGATAAAAAGGGAGGATTAAACATGTTTCAAGCTTAAAAAGGGTAGATTTGGTACAAGAATTGGTTCAAAGATAATGGTAAAAATTACCGTTATCAACGATACAACAAATGGATGTGAAATCTGCATTTTTGAATGGAGTTTTAAAAGAAGAAGTCTACGTGGAGCAACCTCTCGGTTACATGCGAAGAGGAGAAGAAAAGAAGGTGTTGAAGTTAAAGAAGGCGTTGTACGGCTTGAAACAGGCTCCTCGAACCTGGAATGAAAGGATTGACACCTACTTCAAGAATAATGGTTACGAGCAGTGTCCGTATGAACATGCTCTATACCTAAAAAAGAAGAAAGGAGAAATGTTGTTTGTTGCCCTATACGTAGATGATTTAATTTTCATGGGAAGCAAAATTGAGCTAATCAACGAGTTTAAGGAGGTAATGAAAAAGGAGTTTGAAATGACTGATCTAGGTGTGATGAAATACTTCCTAGGTTTGGAGGTGGATCAAAGCTCGAAAGGGATTTTTGTATCCCAAAAGAGATATGCTGAGGAGATACTGAAGAAGGCGAAGATGATGAAGTGCAATCCAGTTTCTACTCCTATGGAACTCGGAACGAAGCTAACCAAATACGGAGATGGATATCGAGTCGACCCAAGCAAGTATCGTAGCCTAATCGGAAGCCTAAGATACTTGACCAACACGAGGCCAGACTTAATGCTAAGCGTGGGGATTACAAGTCGTTTTATGGAGGAACCAAGATATTCTCATTGGAAAGCAGTAAAGCGGATATTAAGGTATGTAAAGGGTACAATATCTTTTGGATTAATGTATACTATGTCAGACAACTACCAGCTTAGTGGATATTCAGATAGTGATTGGTGTGGAGATATTGATGATCGAAAAAGCACGACTGGCTATGTTTTCTTTATGGGAGATACAACATTTACTTGGCTTTCCAAGAAACAACCCATTGTGACGCTATCGTCATGTGAGGCAGAGTATGTGGCAGCATCCTGGAGTGTCCGACACGCAATTTGGCTAAGAAACCTACTAAAAAGTTTGGATATGATGCAAGAAGAGAGGGTAGTGATTCGAGTAGATAATAGATCAGCAATCGAGCTAGCAAAAAATCCAGTCTATCATGAAAGAAGCAAGCATATTGATGTTCGTTTTCACTTTATCCGGGAAAAGATAAAAGAAGGAAGTGTTGAGTTAGAACATGTGGGAACTAAACAACAAATTGCAGATATATTCACAAAACCACTCCCTACAGTAATATTTCATGAATACAGAAAGCTTATTGGGATGAAGGATAGAAGCATTTGAGTTTATGGGGGAGTTTTGTAGAATAAACTCAAATGGTGCCCACATGTCTTCCACTGCACCAAAAACCTTGTCTGGTTATGAAAAAAATCTGCCGAAAGAAATAAAATTATTGAAGGGAGAAATGATAAACCCACTGAAAGTTTTTGTTGGCTTGTGATTATTAAATCACCGTTAGTACCTACCATACAAATGCACCGAAAGTGGAATTATTACATTTGCTTTTCCCTTCTATAAATAGATACCCCTATGGGAGACCAAACTCAGACCTCCAAAAACAGAAAATTAGTATTGTATAAGAAGAAGAAAAATAAGTGTTTGTGTCGTGAGGGAGTGTGCAAGTGGAGTGAGAAAATAATATTGTGAGTTCCTAAGAGAAGGAAGTGTTGTCTCTGTACCCTGTATTTCCAACTTTTAAAATAATAAAATTATCTTTGATACCAACATTTTCAAATGATACAATCATCCCCTATTTATACTAATGGCACCTCCTTAACCAATGGTTAGGATCTTGCCACCACAACATTCATCTAAGGGTTATAATTTATTCTCTAGAACTTTCTAAAACATTCCTATAATTCTAAACTTATCTAGAGACTTCTTATGGATAAGCATCTCTAGATATTTTTGTGGAACATTCTAGAATCCTTCTAGATAGGATTTTCTAGAATGCTATTTGGGCCTTTGCTAATATTGGGCTTTTATCTTTTAGGCCCAACATACAAAATCAATTTATATTCCAACACCCCCTCTTAAACTTGATTTTGTACTCCAAGCAAACTTCTCAACTTCATAAAGACTTCTTTCTTCAGCGGTTTGGTGAAGATATCTGCTACCTGATCATGTGTCTTCACATATTCCATTTGCACATCCTTGTTGCTGATGCATTCTCTAATGTAATGGTAACGGGTGTGGATGTGCTTACTTCGATCATGGAAGACTGGGTTTTTTGCTAATGTTATTGCTGACTTGTTGTCTACGAAAATCTTTGTCGGCTCCACTTGTGGCAAGCTTAACTCCTTCAATAGGTTGCGTAGCCAAACAGCATGACAAACACATGAAGTTGCAGCTACATACTCTGCTTCACATGTAGACAAAGTGACAATAGGCTGCTTCTTGGACATCCAAGTAAAGGCTGTGTCTCCCATGTAGAACACAAATCCACTTGTGCTCTTTCGGTCATCCATATCTCCACTCCAATCGCTATCACTATATCCAACAAGCTTGTAATCGTTAGAAATGGAGTAGTATAGGCCATAGCTTGTCGTACCTTGGATATATCGAAGAATCCTCTTCGCAGACTTGAAGTGAGTAGTTGTTGGAGCTTCCATGTATCGACTCACGACTCCAACGACATAGAGAATGTCTGGTCTTGTACAAGTTAAATAGCGCAAACTTCCAACAAGACTTTTATAGAGGGTTGGATCCACTTTTTCTCCCTCTTCATCTTTACTCAACTTGATGCCGCATTCCATAGGAGTACCAACTGGATTAGCATCATCCATCTTGAACTTCTTGAGGAGGTCTTTGGCATAACATTCTTGAGTAATAAAAATTCCTTTGTTTCCTTGTTTTACTTCAATTCCGAGATAATATGCCATAAGCCTCATGTCGGTCATTTCAAATTCCATTGTCATATCCTTCTTGAATTCCTCAAACATGCTTGGATTGTTCCCTGTAAAAATCAAATCATCGACATACAAGCATACAATCAAAATATCTTTACCTTGAGCTTTGATATAGAGTGCATGCTCATATGGACACTTGATGAAATTCGCTGCTTTGAAGTACTTGTCAATCCGAACATTCCAAGCTCTCGGGGCTTGTTTCAACCCATAAAGAGCCTTCTTTAATTTTAAGACTTTATCTTCTTCACCTTTGACTTCATATCCTTGTGGCTGCTCAATGTAGACTTCTTCTTCAAGAACTCCATTTAAGAAGGCGGATTTGACATCCATTTGATGTATCTTCCAATTATTTTGAGCTGCTAATGATATAATAAGTCTTACAGTTTCTAGTCGAGCAACTGGAGCAAATACCTCGTCATAGTCGATGCCAGCCCTTTGACTGTAGCCCTTCGCCACCAATCTTGCTTTGTATCTCTGAACTTCTCCTTTGGAGTCTTTCTTTGCTTTGTAGACCCACTTGACACCAATTGCTTTGTGCCCTTTTGGAAGCGAGACTAGCTCCCAAGTATCATTCTTCTTTATTGCCTCGATCTCTTCATCCATTGCATTTCTCCAACTCTTCTTTTCAATTGCTTCTTGGAAGTTCATGGGCTCACAGTCTGCAAATAGACAGAATAAGGTAACATTGTCTAGATTTTCAGTTACCTCATAAATTTCTTGGAGACTTCGAAAACGTGGCATTCTTTCACTTGAGCTTTCATCATCTTGAATGGTTGTATTTGGTAAAGTGGGTGGAGTAGCAGGTGCCTCTTGCGGTTGTTGTTGTTGTTCCACATCATCTTCTTCAATGCACGGGAAGAAGGTATGATCTTCACAGTTTGTCGACCAATCCCATTCTCCTTCTTCGTCAAACACTACATTCCGGCTGATGATTGTTTTCCTTGAATCAGGATTGTAGAGTTTGTACCCTTTGGAGTTGGCGTCATAACCAATGAAGATGTATTTTTCACTTTTGTCATCAAGCTTACTTCGTTTCTCATCTGGCACATGCACATGAGCTATGCTTCCAAAGACTCTAAGATGAGAAATACCTGGTTTTCTTCCGCTCCATGCTTCTTGTGGTGTTTTTCCACTAACGTTTCTTGTTGGAGAGCGGTTGGTTAGATAGACTGCACATGCAACAGCTTCAGCCCAAAACTCCTTTGGAAGTTTCTTGCTTTTAAGCATGCTCCTTGCCATCTCCAGGATAGTTCTATTCTTCCTTTCAGCCACTCCATTTTGTTGAGGGGATCTTGGCACTGTCAACTGTCGTCTGATTCCATTGTCTTCACAATACTTCTGAAACTCTTTTGATGTGAACTCTCCTCCACGATCGGATCTCAAAGCTTTGATCAGAAGGCCACTTTCCTTCTCAACATGGGCTTTAAACTTCTTGAAGTTCTCAAACACTTCTGATTTTTCTTTTAAGAAATATACCCATGTTTTTCTTGAAAAATCATCAATGAAGAGAAGGAAATAATTACTCTTACCGAGTGATCTTGGCTTGATTGGTTCGCACACATCTGTGTGTATGAGTTCTAATGGCTTTTGAGCTCTTGAGTCCGACTCATTTGGGAAACTCAATCGAAATTGTTTTCCAAGTAGACATCCTTCACAAACTTGGTTGGGGTAAGTAATATGAGGCAGTCCTCTCACCATTGCTTTCTTGAAGAGCAACTCTAATCCTTTAAAATTAAGATGGCCAAATCGAAGATGCCAAAGCCATGATTGGTCTTTGTAGCACATCTTCAGACATTGTTGGCCATCACTTTGAATGTTGAGCACGAACATTTTATTTCTTGTTATTGGCACCTTTGCAATGAACCTACTTGTATTATCTCTTATAGAAAGGTTATTATTCTTAAGTTGAATATCATAACCTTTCTCTAAGAGTTGTCCTAAGCTCAAGATGTTGCTCTTCATGCTTGGCACATAATATACGTTGGAAATAAATTGATGTTCTCCATTCTTTAGTCGGATGAGAACATTACCTTTTCCTTTCACTGCCACCTTTGATTCATCTCCAAAAGCCACGTTTCCCTTTACTGATTCATCAAGCTCCACAAACATGCTTCTTTTCCCACACATATGGTTACTTGCTCCACTGTCAAGGTACCAACGATTATCCTCACCTCTATCTTGGCCCTTGTAAGCCAATAGCAAGGTACCATCTTCTTGACACCTTTCTTCAGCATAATTGGCTTTCTCTTTGACTTTATTTTTGTTAGGGGCTCTACATTCAGAAGCATAATGTCCAAACTTATCACAATTGTAACACTTGATTCGTGTCTTGTCATACCTTGAATTTGGATTTCCTCTCCCACGACCTCTATTAGAGCTTTCTCCTCTTTGGTTATTGTTGTTAGGCCTTCGTCCTTGTCCACGTCCATATGCACGCCCTCGTCCTTGTTCTTGACTATAACTTCGTCTTGATTGGTTGTGTGTATTTTCTTCTTTTCTTGAATCAACGTGTGCCTTGAGGACTTGCTCCGTGATCTCTTCCTTCTTCTTTTTCTTTTCTTCATAAGCTTGCAACGAACCAAGAAGTTGCTCTATTGACATGGCCTCCAAGTCTTTTGTCTCTTCGGTAATGGTGACAATATGTTCGAACTTTGGATCTAATGATCTAAGAATTTTCTCCATAATTCTTACATCATCTAGCTTCTCACCATTTCTTTTTAGGTTATTAGTAACCGTTAAAACTCTTGAAAAGTAATCAAAGACTAGTTCACCTTCCTTCATATGCAAAGCTTCAAACTCTCCTCTCAAAGTTTGAAGACGTACCTTTTTGACTTGATCTGCTCCCTTGTAAGAGATCTTAAGCTTCTCCCATGCTTCCTTGGCTGACTTGACTCCAGAAATCTTCTCAAAAGTATCTTCATCTAATCCTTGATAGATTAGACAGAGAGCTTTCTTGTCTCTCTTCCTTGAGTCTCTCAAGTTATCCTTTTGAGCTTGAGAAAGACTCTCTAGATTCTCTGGCTCAATGTGGCCCTTCTCGACCACCTCCCAGACATCATGTGCACCAAGGAGAGCTATCATCCTTAAGCTCCAATTGTCATAGTTGCTCTTAGTGAGCATTGGGACTTGAAAGGGAACTCCAGTATTTGCCATTTCTATGAAGATCTTATGGCTCTGATACCACTTTGTTGGGAAAAACTTTAAAGGCTAGAAGGAAGTGTTTAAGATTGGGAGAGGTTGGAAGATTTTGAGAGAAGAGGAAAGGCTTGTATTTAGTGCTTCTAAACTTTTTTTGGCTTGTTTTCAAATGATACAATCATCCCCTATTTATACTAATGGCACCTCCTTAACCAATGGTTAGGATCTTGCCACCACAACATTCATCTAAGGGTTATAATTTATTCTCTAGAACTTTCTAAAACATTCCTATAATTCTAAACTTATCTAGAGACTTCTTATGGATAAGCATCTCTAGATATTTTTGTGGAACATTCTAGAATCCTTCTAGATAGGATTTTCTAGAATGCTATTTGGGCCTTTGCTAATATTGGACTTTTATCTTTTAGGCCCAACATACAAAATCAATTTATATTCCAACAGCTTTTGTATCCTGATAAATAAGCTCATTAGCATATTTCCTTTTATCACTGTAAACCTTTCTTATCTGTGCTTTGAGTTTTATTATTCAAGAGTTATAATCATGAATATTATGGTTTTACATTTTATTCAACTCATTTTATTCCTTTCTTCTCTCTCTTTAATTATTTTATTCAAACAAAGCCATGTGATTTAGTAATTGAATTTTGAAGATTGTTTAAAAATTGTTATTGTTCTTTATCTCTAAATCATGAAGTTTTAAGGAAGGTCCATGCTGAAACCCCATTTTCTTAAAAGAAATCGTTATAATTCTTCTCACACGTGTGACCTTGACTTGAAGCAACTTTCCAAAATCTAAATAATATATAGTTCTATTTTTGACACACGTGCTCAACTAATTTATAAAGTAAATTAATTAAAAATTAATGTTTGTCTCTCTATAACAATTCATTGTTAAATAACACTGTAAAAGGGTTTACACTGACATAATTAAATTGTAAAACCAAATAGATTCATAAATCCATCGTGGCATTTCTTATTACAATCAACATGGAGATATATGAATATATTTAAGTAGATATAAGCCGACGTTATATAATATTGCTTGTGGCTTTATTATTATCCTAGGTAGCAGAGAATGCGTTGAAGTAGGCCACGATAGAGACCAATTTTTCGGAGAAAAAAATTCTCATCATTATATATATATATATATATATATATATATATATATATATATATATATATATATATATATATATATATATATATATATATATATATATATATATATATATATATATATATATATATATATATATATATATATATATATATATATATGATCTTAGAATCTCATCATTTGTTTGTTTGTTATTGTAATCAATGAACTTAATAATAAATTTAGCATCTTATTGAAAATACTCAAAGATGGTCTTATTATATTGTATTTTCTTTTTTATGTTATTCTTGTTGTATACTTGGACAACCCATTAATATATTTGTTTTTCCCATAAGAAAAAAAAAACTTTGTGTTATACTATGTATTTAATTTTAAGTATAACTTTTTAAAAATTTGTAATTAGCTTGTTAGTTATGTACATACATTAAAAAAAATCCTTAAATTAACAAGTTTATACACAAAAATAAATATTGATAACTATCTAAAATAATTACTGTTGGATACAAATTACTGTTCGATACAAATGGGTCTTTCAAATTAAATGAAATTCAAATGGTACTATTAATTAACAGGTACAAAGCTCCTCTAGTGGCTAAAAGATTTCATCAGAAATTTGGATGAGTTGTGAAGGTTCTTACTATTAGACTTATTCTCACTTTAGCTTTTACAAACAAGTAGTCCATTCAGCATATTTTGGCATCAATAATTCTTTCTTAAATTGCATTCTAGAACCACTACATTTTCAGTCCACAAATTCAACTCTTGTTTGTAAACTCCAAGGCTCATATATATGTCTTAAAACAACCTTTAGACCTTTTTAGAGCCTTTTTTATTTATTTCAAGACTTTTCTCATTCCTTTTTCATTGATCGTGTTCTTAATTATCTAGTCTTATTTTTCTTTACAAAATTGATATTTTGATGTGCTTCTTCTTTCGGCAATGATAATTTATATTAATTTATATTAATTTATATTAGAGATATGACTTTTTATCAGCATGCATCACAATGAAAAAATATGTTCTTAACAACCAAATTAACTTATTCTAAAATGTATGTATAGATGTTATATTACATATCACTATTAAACAAAATATGTATGAAATGGATGTTTGCAGAAAATGGAAGTGGGAAAGTTGGAAAGAAGACTTATTTGGAAGGTGTAATTTCCACTATACCAACTTTGACAGCGGAGGAATGTGCATTTGATGTTCATTTTGATTGGGACATTGAGGACATGGGAATTCCTGGAACATTTACAATAAGAAATCATCTGCTAGTTGAGTTCTTTCTCGTCAGTTTGACTCTTGAAGATGTTCCTAATCGTAAAGGACCATTGCACTTCGTTTGCAACTCATGGCTTTACAATCATCATCTTTACGACAAGGATCGAGTCTTCTTCTCCAATGAGGTAAACTACTATTTTCATGTATCATAAAATTAAAATATCATTTTTCAAATGTTTCCGAAATAATTGAAGCTTTTTAATCATCTTCACCACCACAACACGTTAAAGTTATTTTAATAATGAGCATTAAATATATATATATATATATATATATATATATATATATATATATATATATATTGCAGACATATGTTTTGCCACCAAAGACCCAACAAGCCCTTCAATTGAGATATGATTAAGTTTTTGGACTCCTCAATTTCACACACGATATTCTTGAGGTCCTTAGTTAGTGATCTTAAGATGCTTTCCACAACACGGCTTTGGCAGGCAATTGAACATGGTTTGTATATATAGTGAGGTTCGCATCCCATTTACCCACATAGATCTCGTTAGGATAGAATCTAAACATGGATTTGATACCATATTAAGAAGTGAGTTTTAAGCCTAACTCAACCCCACAAAACCGGCTTATATATATGGTGAGGTTTGCACCCCACTTATATATTATAAATTAATCTTATCTCTAGTCGACGTCACGCCGAAATATAGACATTTCAAGTGTGATAGTAGAAATTAATGGATGATCCGATGTATTGACATATTGTTTTTTAAAGTAAAAACTTATTAATGCAGAAAAATAACTAAAAAGAAAGTGCATACCTCCTTTGGTAGCGAGGAATAAAAAATAAAAGAAATATATCACTTGGTTTCTCATGTTTACCTTCCAGTGAAATATGAAGAGAAAAAAAAAGTGAAAGCAATAAAAAAATTCTCATTTTTCAAAGTTACTCTTCTCTTTTTCAAAATAATAAATTTATAAGTTGCATTTTTTTTATACAATTCCTTAATTTTAATTAATTTATTAATTTAAACATGACTTAATTTTTTCTCATTCTAATAAACATATCTAAAGGAACCCGTGATGAAGCTACTATGCCAAGTGGTAATAATAAATATATTTATGTTTCTATTACGTGCCCAAATAAAATATTTTGTTTTGATGCATGACAAAAATGAATACAGAGTTTTCAAAACTTACATGCTACTTGAACGTGGTATGAGAAATAAAATATCAATGAAGCTGATGAAAAACTAGTTCATATTTGTGACAAGTTGCAGATTTCCTCCAGCAAGAACTTCTATTCACTTTAAATCACTATAATACAACAATAATAAAAATTATATATTTTTTATAATTTTATTGTTAACACTATAATAGCAGTTTTGTTATTGTGATACGATTTTTTTTTCTATTATTACAAAAAAAAGGCCATATAAAGTCACAGTGTTTGTAACGACAGAGTAAAGTATCTAAATATGGTGGTTTAAGATTTGGAATTCTATTATATTAAAAACTTAGTTTGTTATGTTTTTTAACATGACTTGACTTTTGTACATGAGTAAAGTCTTAGGTTATATGATATTTTTTAGTATCTATATTGAAAAAAATAGTATTTATGTTTCCACTAGAAACACTTTATGTTTAAGAAAACATGTTTCGACCTGTTCTCTTCCCTCGATCTCAAATCGCGGTTGCCTAGGATTCTTTTTTCGATAATTTTTCTTTTAAATTGTTTTTCAAATGTCAAACCAGTGACTTCTAAGAATCATGTGCTAAAGAATGTGATAATATTATTGAATTCCTGTCGACGATAAAATAAAATAAGTAAATTGGAAATATTGTATTGTCTAAAACATATTATAAAAGTAAGTTAAAGATAAGAATATTTTTTTAGATTGTGAAGAATTCAACTTCACAATAAAAAGGAAAAAAAATATTATAGATCGTGCAAGGTTTATATTGTCTAGATATTTTATTATAAGAGATAAATTAACGTTTTTATATATATTTATTGGAATTAGGTGTAACCACCCTTAATTAATTTAATTTATTACAATTATACAATTGGTTACTCCAATGACAAATGAAAAAAATTCAATTAGTATTGTTTGAATTTATTTTAATATGAATAAAGAATATTTGAATTAATCACATAGGTAATATCTGACGTTTTAAGCATAAATGAGTTTATAGATATTTCTGTTATCGCTTTCATTTCCATTTTAAATTTACTGGAATTTTCTTAGTGTATTTGAAGTGTTCAAATTCATTTCTAAAAGAAGATTTATGCACAAAAAAAAGAAGTTAACAATATATTCATTTTTCTATTTTTCTATCCAAAACTATCCTAATGACAACATCCAGAAGTCATCTAATAGAACTCATATATATCTTAATAACAAAGCATCTCCCTCTTACCACCAATTCATCATTTAAGCTTGTTATAAATAAGTACTTGGTTACATATGTCTTAATAAACACAAATAACAAATTACAAATTACAAATCTTTCTTTCTCCTCCTACATCTAAGCTAATAAATAAGGCTTGATAATTTATTAAATAATAACTATTTTCAATGATATAGTTACTAGACGTGTTATCTTAACATATAAAAGAAGGTATATATAATTTTAATAAAACAGTATAATAATTTTTGTCTTAACTCTTAATATTTTTTTAAGAAAAAATATTTAGGCGAGGATGGTACACCCATAACCTAATAATGATAAAATAAAACTATAAAACCTTAAACATAAATTAATAATGATTCCAAACACATTTTAGATCAGAGCAAGGAAAATGTTAAGAGAAAAATATCCTCGTTTCCACAGGGAAATTGTTACGTTAATTGGATTGATATTTTCATGTATTACAAAATTGAACAGATCATTCAAAATTGACTAAGGTGAACATTACACTAATATTTAAACCTTGTTAGGAAAAAGAACCAAAGTAAAATATTTTTACAAAAAATATGACAACTTTTAACAACTCAAAAATAGGAAGATGACTTTGAATAAAACTAACAAACTAGAAAACCAAACCAAAATAGGTATTAAACTCTACATTCTTGATAGTGATTGTCATCCTTATGTATTATTAACTAATAATGGTTTGGTGGCACACTGTTATATTCATTTTATATATTGTATAAGGGTAAAAAATAAAGGCGAATTTTTGTATTATTTTGAAAATTTTGAAAAAGGAGTAAAAAATAATAATATCAAAATCAATGTACAAAATTTTATACGTATCAAATTGTCATTTCCGGACATAGCATTAAAAGCCAAAATGAAATAATTACCGTTTTTTATTTTGAATAATGATAAATAAATGAATAAGTATATAGAAGCAACTTGTTATAAAAAATAATGCTAAATTTCGTAAAACGCTGTGTTCACACACATATACATTAATACAAAGAGATTTATCATCATATATTAACACATACTTTTGTGTATAAATAGCTGAGGTTAGAGCTTGAATTCCTCACAACTCACAGCATAATTAGATTCATAAGAAATTGTCCTTCCTATAGCAATGAGTTCAATAGTGGAAAAGAAAAAGTTGGTGAAGGGGAGGGTGGTGTTGATACGGAAGAGTGTGGTTGAAACCATAAGCAGTGTTCAGGGTCTTGTTGCCACTGGCATCAAGATAATTAACGACTCACCCGAACTTGATATCACTAAGTCTGTGTCTTTCAAGTTGATTAGTCGTAACAAGTCAGAGAATGGTTAGTCTTCTCTCTTTCTCATGTTTTTCTTTTCAGTTCACACTATGCATTATCAGTATACAAGTTTTTCTATTATCAATCTTTCAAAAATAGTTACGTTTATTATCAAAACAAATAGCTTATATCATATATGATGATTTGAAATCAAATGATACTGTAAAAAAATCTTTCTGCATTCCATAAACATGTACTACTTTCTTGTTATTTTTAGGTTTTGATTTGTTTGCATTTTGCAGCTTGTAAATTAGCTGGGAAAGTTGGAAAGGATGCCTATTTGGAGAATAATGTTTCTGTGTTGCGAACTTTGAAAGAGACACTGGAAGAATTTGATATTTATTTTGAATGGGATGATAAAGATATGGGAACTCCAGGTGCATTTTATGTAACAAACTTAATGGATCAAGAGTTCTTCCTTGTTAGTATGACTATTGAATATTCAACTCAAACAAGTGAACACGACCAGAACCATATTCATTTTGACTGTAACTCCTGGATTCACAACCATAAGTGTTACAAAACGGATCGCATATTCTTCGCCAACATTGTAAGTCAAATAACCATCTTTGTTATTTCCATTCTAAAAATTTAAATGAGAAAACTATATATTTATGAAAACTATCCATTGCAGCCATATCTTCCTGGTAAGACGCCGGAGCAATTAAAAGCGTACAGAGAAGAAGAGTTGAAGAATTTAAGGGGAGATGGAAAAGGAAAGCGTGAGAAATGGGATAGGATTTATGATTATGATGTCTATAATGATCTGGGCTTTCTTGACAGCGATGGACAACAAGATCACCCAGTTCTTGGAGGCCTCAAATATCCCTACCCTCGTAGGGTTAGGACTGGGAGAAACGTTATCCACAATAACAAAAATGGTGAGTTACATTTTATCATGCTTTAATTACATGTTCTAAAGAAAGGACCAGCCTAGACAAAACATGTGACAAATAAAAGTTTGAATTCTTTGATGATAAAATGTCTCTATGCTTAATTCATGTCTTGACTAGGTGGTAACTACGAGGAGCAAGCTGAGGTTTATTATGTGCCAAGAGATGAAAATTTCAGTGACGAGAAGACTGCAGAATTCTTTATATTAGCAAAGAAAGCTTTAGGTGGAAGCGTCGAACCTTTGCTCCTATCTTTGTATTTAAAGACCACATCAAATGAATTTAATGGCTTCGAAGAAGTGCTGAAAATGTATGAAGGTGGAGTTAATCTGCCTCTATCTATCACTGGAAACGGTAATCCAAGTGTCCTTGACTTCCCAACTCCTGATGTAATCAAAGGTAACTATTGCTTACATGGAACTCCGGTATAACTACTTCCAAACACTACACTCTTTGCCAATTTTATTTTCTTTGCTATGGTTTTGTATAGAGAGCAAGTTTGCATGGATGACTGATGAAGAATTTGCAAGAGAGATGATTGCCGGTGTAAACCCTCTTGTAATTCGGCTTCTTAAAGTGAGTGCAAATATTATATTTATTTTTAATATACAGAGATCTTTTATATGCTGAATTATTCTATTGTCATGGCCTTTCTTTCTTATTATTGGACATCTTTATTAATGGCAGAAGGAGGAGCTCGCATTGCCAAAGAACACATCATGCAACTGTATTCAACGCAGTACAGTAACAAAAGAAATATTGGAGAAAAACATGAATGGAGTCAAAGTAGATAAGGTAATGAAGTAAACAGAAACAACTTAATATCATAGTTCAACACTTCCTCTAAATACTTAGATTTGGAATTATTCTTTCCTATACAAAGGCACTTGAACTGATATTGTTTGTGGAACAGGCATTTGCTAATAACAAATTGTTCATATTGGATTACTATGAAGCATTCATGGCGTATTTGGGGAAGATAAATGACCTTCCTTCTGCAAAGGCTTATGCCACCAGGACATTCTTGTTCTTACAAGATGACGGCACATTGAAACCACTTGCTATTGAATTAAACAAGCCACATCAATGTCCATGTGATCATCCGAATGTCGAGACCACAGTGGTGCTGCCTGCAGACAAAGGTGTCGAAAGTACAATTTGGTTATTGGCCAAAGCTCATGTTGTTGTAAATGACACCAACTATCATCAGCTCATAAGCCACTGGTATATTTATACAAGAACTCAATCTGCTAAAAGCATACATATGCAAACATGTTAACGTAATACGAAATTTAATCTTTTAACTTTCTTGGTGTCTGTCAAATATCACAGGTTACATACTCACGCAGTGATAGAGCCATTTGCCATATCAACAAACAGGAATCTCAGTGTACTTCATCCCATTTACAAACTCCTTCATCCTCACTTCCGTGACACCCTCAATATAAATTCACTTGCCAGGAAGTCTCTAATTAGTGCAGGTAGCGTTATAGAGCAAACTTTTTTACCTGGACCATATTCTATGGAGATGTCTTCTGCTATATACAAGAATTGGGTTTTCGCTGACCAAGCATTACCAAAGGATCTTATCAAAAGGTAAATTAACCGTATTAAATTAGAAAAAAATTAATGTGTCCAATTATGGGAAAATATCATGTCGATGGTGAAAATTGGAATAGCCCTGTTATGAAAATAACTTATTTCTTCTTATGATTGATTTAGAGGTTTGGCGTTTGAGGATGACGCTAATGACCTTAAGCTAGTGATAGAGGACTATCCTTACGCTGTTGATGGATTAGAAATATGGAATGCTACTAAGCTCTGGGTACAAGACTATGTCGCTCTGTATTATTCGGACGATCAGGCAATTCAAGGAGATGCTGAATTGCAAGCATGGTGGAAGGAAGTTGTGGAGAAGGGTCACGGTGATTTAAAAGCACAATGGTCTAAAATGCATACTTCTCATGATCTGGTTGAGACTTGCACTACCATTATATGGATTGCTTCAGCTCTTCACGCCGCTGTTAACTTTGGACAGTATCCTTATGGAGGTTATATCATGAACCGTCCTACACAAAGCCGAAGATGGATCCCAAAACCAGGAACTCAAGAGTATGATGAGATGACAAAGAATCCTCAAGAAGCTTATTTGAAAACAATTACTCCAAAGTACCAGGCCGTTGTTGATCTTTCAGTAATGGAGCTACTATCAACCCATGCTTCAGACGAGGTGTATCTTGGACAAAGGAACAGTCTGGATTGGACTGCCCATCAAGAAGCAAAAGATTTGTTTAGAAGATTTACAGATGACTTAAGAAAAATTGAGAACGAAATCTCAGATAGGAACAGCAATGAAGGACTTAAAAATCGTACTGGACCAGTCAAAATGCCCTACACTCTGCTGCTTCCTACCAGCAAACCAGGGATGACTTTTAGAGGAATCCCTAACAGTGTCTCTATCTAATCGCTTGGTGGCTTCCTTTTGCTTTCAATAACAGTTGCATGTTACGTGCATGCCTCGTTTTCTATGTTGTTGTTTGGGTCACATTGTCTTTGACGCTGCTTTTGTACTCTGATAAATAAGCTCATTAGCATATTTCCTTTTATCACTGTAAACCTTTGTTATTTGGGCTTTCAGTTGTATTATTCAAGAGTTATCATCATGAATATTATGGTTTTACATTTTATCTAACTCAATTTTATTCCTTTCTTCTTTCTCTTCAATTATTTTATTAAAAAAAAAAAGGCATGTGATTTAGTAATTGAATTTCGAAGATTGTTTAAAAAAATTTAGTGTTCTTAATCTCTATAAACCAGGTCCATGGTGAAACACCATTTTCATGTTGGTGACAAAAGAAATCCTTATGATTCTTCTAACACGTCATTGATAGGATTGTCAGTTTTCCACGATGCACATGTGACCTTGACTCGATGCAACTTTCCAAAATCTAAATAATAGTTCTATTTTGACGCACAACTAATTTATAAAGTAAATTAGTTAAAAATTAATATTTGTGTCTCTATAACAATTCATAGTTAAATAACACTGTAAAAGGGTTTACACTGACATAATTAAATTATAAAAAAAAATATATTGACAATCCATCCTGCCATTTCTTATTATAATCAACTTGGAGATATATGAATATAATCTAAGAAGATATAAGCCGACGAGGTTAGATAATGTTGCTTGTGGGTTTATTATTATCCTAGGTAGCAGAGTTTGCGTTGAATTTATAAGTTTATCATCTTGTTATAATCTCATTTGTTTGTTTGTTATTTAATATTGTACTCAAAGACCTTAATAGTAGTACATTCGGCATAGTCAAGAATATTATGGCTAAAAAAATGAACATTTTTCTATATTGTGTTGGGTTTAGGGAGGACCATCAAAGATGGTTTTACTATATTGTAATTTTTTTTTTTTGTGTTATGGATTTTGTTGTATACGGGTTGGAACAATTTATTAATATATTTGTTTTTGCTGATAAAGAAAAAAAACTGTGTTACACTATCTATTTAATTTCAATTATAATTTTTAAAAAAAATTGTATTGAGCTTGTTAATTATTAACATCCATTAAAAAATATCTTTAAATAGTAATCAATTAGAGACAAAAAATAATTAGTTATTAAAATGACCAATTTAGATATCAAATTATAAATTAAAGATGTTAATATTTAAAATAGTTTCATGAATAAAAATTATAATTAGTTGGTGAATTATTCACTAATAGTTTCTAACATAATTACCAAGATTTTGATTAACAAATAAATCGGTATTTAAATTATTCACTAATTAAAGACCAATTTAAATTTAAGATTTAGAACACTAATTTATTTATTAACTAGAGATCAATTTAGTGACAAATTCACAAATAAATTATAAATTTTTGTTATAATAAATATTATTTTAAATATTAATATGTTTTAATTTATAAGTTAGTATCTAAATTTATCATTATAATAAATAATTATTATTGATTTTTAAATTTCTACATTTTCTTGTAGTAGTGATACTTGAGTATCTATAATACTAATATTTACGACATTGTTTTGCTGCGTGTACAATCTTAAGTTATTTCTCATATCACCAAAGTTGTAAGTGTCTTGATTCAAATGGCAATATTTTTATTTCCAAAAATATTTTCCTTTTTGTTACTTAAACACAATCTCCTTCGGTGTCTTGTTTATTATTTCTTCTTGGTATCATTTCATCTATTGTTGACTCTGAATTCGACATGCTACCCATGAATCCCTTATTGTTGTTTGTCTTTTATTTAAATTGCGTCTAATTCTTATATAGAACGTAATCCTATTGACTTTGTTGTTTCGTCATATTCTAGACACACTCATCCTACGGAAACATGTTGTAAACTTGGTACTGGCAAGCCTTATCGTTATCCTACTTTTCTTCCCATAATTGCAAAACCAGCATCTACTGTAAAAGAAGCCTTGTTCCCCCTCTCTAGCAAAAGGCCATGGAAGATGAATATGATGTTTTTTTTACTAATACTATATGGTATCTCACCTCCCTTCCTGCTTGCTGGACAAATTACTATTGGATGCAAATGGGTCTTTCAAATTAAATGAAATTCAAATGGTACAAAGCTCTTCTAGTGGCTAAAAGGTTTCATCAGAAATTTGGATGAGACTTATCCAGTTGTGAATGTATTTACTATTAGACTTATTCTCACTTTAGCTTTTACAAACAAGTACATATTGGCATCAATAACTCTTTCTTAAATGGCATTCTAGAACCACTACATTTTCAGTCCACAAATTCAACTCTTGTTTGTAAACTCCAAGGCTCATATATATGTCTTAAAACAACCTTTAGACCTTTTTAGAGCCTTTTTTTATTTATTTCAAGACTTTTCTTATTCCTTTTTCATTGATCGTGTTCTTAATTATCTAGTCTTACTTTTCTTTACAAAATTGATATTTTGATGTGCTTCTTCTTTCGGCAATGATAATTTATATTAGAGATATGACTTTTTAACAACATGCATCACATTGAAAAAATATGTTCTTAACAAAGCAATTTAACTTATTCTAAAATATTCATAAATGACATTCTAGAAGACGTTTACATCACTCAACTATTTGATTTTGAGTCCACAAATTCAACTCTTGTTTGTAAACTCCCGAGGCCCATATATATGTGTTAAAACAAGGACGGTTACTCCCTACACCACTCCACATTGCTCCTTGCATCACCACATTTTTTTGAAATTCCAAAATTATTCTTTATATTTTAAAGGTTTAAACCCTCGTTTGATCCTCATATTTGTTGGTCAATCTCAAGTGGGTCATCATTTTTTTTTCGGTCTCAATTGGGTCCATAAACTTGTAAATTATCTCAATTAGGTCCAAATATTTGAAAAATTGAGTCAATTAAGCCATGTCCGTTAAGTTTTCACAAACGGCGTTAAAATTGGCTGACGTGGTGCACACTTAATCGGCTGATGTATATGTCTTATATTACGTGGAATATGTCTTATATTACGTGAAATTTGTTATTAAGTATTGTCTAAGTATTATCAGGATTCATCTCTGCCAATTGACATATCTTAGGATTAAGAGCTCTGCAAATCTAAGACTTTAACTTGAGAGAAAGGTACCCTCCGACGCCAGAAACGAATCCAAAGAATCAAAATATGGACAACAAGGAGAGTGAGAGTACATTGAAGGATAATGAGGAGAACAGTAGTGAAACGGAGGACAAAGAAACTAGAGAAGTTCAAGAAGAATGACAATAGGGATAACAATGAGAATCACAATGCAGCCATAGTTATTATCTCAGGGTTCTTCCACAGAGTTCGGAAGGGGAAATTTTTTCCCCTTGCACAACAAACAGACCAAGACAGAACCTAATTCCCTCAGTAGTTAAAAAACATTAAACAGTAAAAATAAGGAAAAAAACTTTGAAATTCAACAAACCAATTATGGGTATTACCCAAAAATAACACAGACAGATGGAACGACACAATTTCAGAAAACCCCACCAAGCACCAAACGAATCCCCAAAAGTTACCAAAACCAGATTTTGCAAAACACCCAAATGAATCAAACAATAAGAGAGTTGCTTGGTTGCAACAAGAGAAGAGTTTAGATGGTTAAAACCCTAACGGAAAAAGTTGAATCCCAACACAATGGAAGTGTAGGGGCGAAACAATAGCGTAGTGTTGAAACCTAAAAATGCGCAGAGGAGATGGTGGGCATCAAAATATTAGGTGGGAGAAAAGTTGGGGTGCATAAAAAACGGGCCTTGGTGCAGATAGAGAAAAGGGTGCAAAACGAGGGGTGGTTGTTGTTTGTGAAATATGAATGACGTCGTGGCGGAGACGAAGAAGACGCGTTTGGCGGCGGCGACCCTTCTGTTGGCAGTGGGTCCAAGGGAGAAACGCGGAGGGTGAGCGAGTTCAAGGCTTGCATGATGGTGGAGAACGATGGGTGGGTGTTCTCTCGTGTGTTCTTTTACTGGATTTAGAGATGAAATTCCTAATTCCCTTTTTCTAACCCTATTTTATTAAAAAATTTCTAATCCTAAAAAATTCTTAACACTACTAATTCATTGTGCCACGTCAAACACGGTTAATTAAGGTAAAAAATTCCACATAATATAATAGTTTTACGTCAGCACATTAAGTGTGTACCACATCAACCAATTTTAACGTCGTTTGTGAAAAGTTAACGGACAGGGCTTAATTGACTCAAATTTTCAAATATTTGGACGAAATTGAGATAATTTACAAGTTTATGTACCCAATTGAGACCGAAAAATAAAAGATGACCCATTTGAGATTGTCCAACAAATATGAGAACCAAACGAGGGTTTAAACCTATTTTAAAATATCCAACACTCCCACCTCTTTTCTTAAACGGATGTCAACATCCGTTAAAGAAAAAATTCTTCAACGAATGTGCCACACCCGTTAAGGTTTTTTTTTTAGTTTTTAGTTTTTTAATTATTGTATTTTAAATTAATATATAAATATTATTTAATTTTTTTTAATTATTACTTAATAATTTATAAATTAATTTTATTTTATTTAATAAAATAATTATTATTAATTTAATTTATGTATTATTATTCAAATAATAATTAATTTTTTTTAATAAATCTATTAAAACGGATGTGCCACATCCGTTGAAGTTTTTTTTTTTTTAGTTTTTTAATTTATTGTATTTTAAATTAATATATAAATATTATTTAATTTTTTGAAAACTATTACTTAATTATTTATAAATTAATTTTATTTTATTTAATAAAATAATTATTATTAATTTAATTTATGTATTATTATTTAAATAATAATTAATTTTTTTTATAAATCTATTAAAACGGATGTGTCACATTAGTTGAAGTTTTTTTTTTAGGTTTTTAATTTATTGTATTTTAAATTAATATATAAATATTATTTAATTTTTTGAAAATTATTACTTAATTATTTATAAATTAATTTTATTTTATTTAATAAAATAATTATTATTAATTTAATTTATGTATTATGTCAGATCTCATTAAAAACGCACCCAAAACTCCTCTGAGCGGACGCCAGGTGTCAAGCGAGGAAATCTGGAAATCAGAAAGTGGGAGACAGGTGTGGGCAGCGGAGTGGTCGTTCATCCTTGACGGTGGTAGCAAAGCTTAGTTTTTCAAAACTCACGCCACTCTCTGCATGCAACCTCTCTAAAAGCTCTTACTTCTCTCTACAAAATCTCACTTTTTTTTTTCTCCGATCACCACTCAGGCACCGCTGAAGCACTTCCAGCGTCAAGAGCTTCCAGTTGAACCGATCAGTTTTTGGTTCTCAACTGGTAAGTTACTTTCTCTTTAGAACGTTCGTTCTGCTTACACATGCAAACCCAGATTCTTGGTTGCATGAAGAGGTCACTTTATTCTGAGTATTTCTGGTTTTCCATTTGGTTTAGTTTATAAGGGGTGATCGTCGAACTCTAAGATTTCAGTAGTGAGGAGTTATATTTCGGCATTGTTGAACGTTCGGTCACATTAGAGGTAAGGGAAGCTTATATAATTTGATTGTATGTTAGTTTATACGTTTGTTTTAATGGATGCATGTTTGTTGAGTTGCGGAATGAATACGAAGTATGATTGTTGATATGTTTTGACTATATGATGTATGAATATTTATTATGATATGGATGTTTGATTTTATGAAAATAGATGTGGAGAAATGAATTACTATAAAGAATTATAAGTATGAAATTTCCTATGAAAGTGTACGTTCGTCACTGAATGGTCTTTAACCGTTCGGTTTTTTCTAGTGGACTTGGTTGGAATTGGATTCTTTCATTTGGGAAGAATCCTTGTTGAGGACGAGTGTTCTTGTTTTGTAATACTTGTACATGAGCGTTCGACCAAGGGTAGTCGTCCCTTGGTATTTGGTTATAAACCCAAGTATATCTATATGTATTTGTATAATTCGTTTGTTCTTAAACACTACTAAAAATGGTATCCATTATATTTATCAAGCATTTTCTCTATAAGTTAGTAGTACTTGGTCTTACACCAAGTGCTCGTGCTGAGTAAGTGTTCAATCTTACACCAGACACTCTTTCTCCTTTCTGTAAAATATTGTCACAACCGGGATCGTGACGGGACGACGACCCGAAAAAATAATGACCTCTTGAAAAAAGAGATTTGGCGTCGCCACCATAGTTTATTCTGGAAAACTACGGAAAAACCATAAAATGATAAGGCATGGTCTGCGGAAACCGGATTTTGGGTTCGGGAGTCGGTTACGCGTAGGGAAGGTATTAGCACCCTACAACGCCTGCCCGAAGGCAGTACCTTTAACTAAATACGCGAATATGATGTGGTTTTCAAAATGTTTAATTATCCCCTAAAATAAAACTCTAAAGAAACAAAATATATTTTTTTGGCTTTTTTAATTGTTTTGAAATGATTTTGGATTTTTGGGAAGTGAACCTGACAAGGACTAGCCTTGCTCCTACGTATCTCCACTTTTGATGGAGAATCAAGGATCACGTAGTTCTGGCAAGGAAGATTGTTTGTTGTTTGAAAATGTGGATGTTTTTAGTTTTTGAAGATTTTATATTTTTTGGTATTTTGATATAATATTTAGATTTTTGCATAATGAGCACTAGGCTAATGCGTACGATCGCATGAGCACTCACACGGCTTTTTCCTTATTTTTTATTGTTTTGCATAATGAGCACTAGACTGATGCGTACGATCACACGAGTACTCATACGACCTTTTTTGTTTATTTTATTTTTTGCATAATAAGCACTAGGCTGATGCATACGATCGCACGAGTACTCATACGACTTTTTTGTTTATTTTATATTTTGGGTAATGAGTACTAGGCTGATGCGTACGATCGCACGAGTACTCATACCGATATTTATATTATTACATGTTTTTTAAAGTTTTATATTTTTTATTAAGAAGGATAGATGAGTTGAATATATATATGACATAAAAATGTGAAAAGCATAAAGAAAAATTGTGATAGAAAACAAGATAAATTTGTAAACTAAAAAAAATGATCAAAATGCATATATAAATAGAATGATTGAAGATTTGTGTGATGAAATAAAACCTTACTTGTAATAAGTTGTGAGAAAGATAGATGGAAGATGAAGAAGATAGCTTTATAGTAGAAATGTGGTATGGGATTTATTATGTATAGAGAGATTAGGAAATAGTAAAATGTGAGAGAAAAATGAAGTAGAGTTTTGGGATGGAATGAAGAGATTTTGAGAGAGAAGAGATGTATATTATGTAATTGTGTGTGTGTGTGAAGTGAAGAGAATGTAGGTATTTATAGAGTTAAGGATGAAGAAAGTTGATAAATAAAAATAATATAATAAGTTGGTGGAAAATTTAGATGAAATAAAATATAATAAAAAAAAGATGAATAGAAAAAGTTAATGTGGAAAATAAGTGAAAGAAATAATATAAAAAGTTGGTGGAGAAATTAGGTGAAATAAAATATAGTGAATAGTAAAAGTTAATGTGGAAAATAAGTGAAAGAAATAATATAAAAAGTTGGTGGAGAAATTAGGTGAAATAAAATATAGTGAATAGTAAAAGTTAATGTGGAAAATAAGTGAAAGAAATAATATAAAAAGTTGATGGAGAAATTAGGTGAAATAAAATATAGTGAATAGTAAAAGTTAATGTGGAAAATAAGTGAAAGAAATAATATAAAAAGTTGATGGAGAAATTAGGTGAAATAAAATATAGTGAATAGTAAAAGTTAATGTGGAAAATAAGTGAAAGAAATAATATAAAAAGTTGGTGGAGAAATTAGGTGAAATAAAATATAGTGAATAGTAAAAGTTAATGTGGAAAATAAGTGAAAGAAATAATATAAAAAGTGGGTGGAAAAATAAGGTGGAGAAAAATGGATAATAAAAAGTGTTGATGGAGAAGATATAATTAAAAAATGTAAGTGGAATAATTAAAAAAGTTGGTATATAAAAATTAATATGGAAATGAGGTGGAAAAAGTAAATGAAAAAGGTAGATGATGTGGAATGTGATATGGATGGTGAGGTGGATGGTGATGTGGAGAGTGGGGTGTGGTAAGAGAAAAGGGGTGTTGAGGAAGTAAAAAAAATGGGATTATTTTGGGCCATTGGATTAAGTGTTTAAAAGAAAATTTGGGGGTGCAAAAAGTAAAATAAATAGTATTTTTTTCATTTTCTTTTTATGTTTTTTTTTATTTAGTTTTGTGAAATCTTAATTATCCGGACAAAATTGGGTATTGACAAATATATATATATATATATATATATATATATATATATATATATATATATATATATATATATATATATAATAAGAACGTTCGTCCAAACTCAATAGGGTTCGCCCTTTTCGGTGCTCGGTCTTTGACTGGCATTCTGATTGTTCTTGATGTTTAACTCATTCAAAGGCTAAGTATATTTATTGACGTTCGGTTTATTCACCGGATCCAGTTAAGTACCCTTATTTGATGTCCCTCAGTGTCTGTCTAAATTGGTTCCAGCCTAGAGTTTTAGTACTCGGCCTAGGCTTGTTGGTGTTCGGTCTAACTCGTGAGTTAGTTCATCCAATTGGCTCACTTAGTATATAAACGTTTGGTTCTAGTCGTTCTCGAGAAATATTATGTTAATCACTCCCTTTCTTAAACTAATGATTCACTCTCTCTCGGTTTTGATCCGCTTGGAACTGGAGACCTTTGGTCTCACTCCAAGCGTTCGGTCTTGTTCAGAGTCGAAGTTAACGTTCGGCATTTGGTATCTTCAGAGATGTTTATTCAAATTGATCTCATTGAGGTCTTATTAATGAAAGATGATGAAATATGATATAAACGAAATGGATTGGATTATGAACGAGCGTTCCCGGGAGGAATAGCTCATGAATGTATATTGGAAATTGGTAAAGTATGAATATGGGCATGCTAAGCTGGCGATTCATCCTGATATTCGTGATTACTCGTTTCTCACGTAGAGAAGGGTAAGTCATGCGTGAGAATGGCAGGAGGTCCTCGTCCTTATGGTTAATTTGGACGGACGGACTAACCTCGGGTGGCAGCTGTTGAGGGTATCTCAGTTACTACATCACTCGGGTGGCAGCTGTTGAATTACATAAGCTTACCCTATTTCCTGTCTTGTCTTTTTGTACGTTCGTTGGTTGTCTTTCTGTTGCAATTATCATTCGTATGGATGTGAGCAGAAGGAGAAGATTTGCTGGAAGAGGCATTAGAAGAAAATCTGGTGAAGTGGTTAAGGCCGAACAGTAGAACCGTTCGGTCAGTTATTGATTTTTCTTGGTATAACCGTTCGGTCATCTTTTGGCCATTTCTTTTGTAGGACCGTTCGATATAGGTCTGTTGTAAACCGTTCAGCCTAGTTTTATCTAATGTGCTGTTTTAACTCTTCGTTATGTTGTAAGGTTGTTCGACCGTAATTGTACTGAATCCCTTTTGAACGACTGAGCTGTAATATTATTAATTGTGATAATTCTCTTATATGGTTTTGATACTGTATTTTTGGGATGTTACATATTATTATTTAAATAATAATTAAAATATTTTTTAAAAATTCATTAAAACGGAAGTGCCACATCCGTTAATGGATGTGGCGACATTCGTTGAAGTTTTTTTTTTCTTTTTTTTTAGTTTTTTAATTTATTGTATTTTAAATTAATATATAAATATATTTTTTTTTGAAATTATTATTTAATTATTTATAAATTAATTTTATTTTATTTAATAAAATAATAATTATTAATTTAATTTATGTATTATTATTTGAATAATAATTAAAAAAAATTTAAAATTTTTATTAAACGGATGTGGTTACATCCGTTGAAGTTTTCTTTTTGTTTTAAAATAAAATATAAAATATGTAAACGGATGTCAACATCCGTTGAAGGTGAAACGGATGTTGGCATCCGTTTTATAATAAGGACAAATTAGGTATGGAGTGGTGCAGGGATCATCTGGTGGTGGAGGAAGCAACACTCTAAAACAAGTATTTAGAGCCTGGTGTATACCATCACCTTGTTGGGTTTTGTGACATCCCTTCACAAATTTAAAATGACGTTATTTTAATTTAACTATTATATAAAGGAGATAATTAAGTTAAAACTTGAACTTTGGTATAAAAGAGAGCTACAAGAATGGGAATTTTCCTCTCCATTTTTTTCGCTATCCGTGAGATAAATTATTTATTTCTCATTCTCTCTTAAGTCTTCATTTTCTTTGCACAAAAAAAAGACTCCATGTGCGACTCAATATTAATAGATTCCTCTTAACACAGACTCGTTCATTGGCTCGATTCAATTTGATTTGATTCAGCTTGGTCCAGTTCGTTTTTGTTTGGTTTGATTGAGCTCGTTTCGGCTAGCTCGCTTCGTTTCGGTTCGATTCATCTCGGTTCACTTCGGTTCATTTTGGTTAAATTTTGTTTGGTTCGTTAGACTAAGTTTGGTTGCTTAGCTTCAGTTCGACTCGGCTTGACTCGGTTCGATTCCATTTAGTCGACTCAGTTCAGCTCATTAAGCTCGTTTTGATTCAGTTTGGCTCGGCTCACATCAGTTCGGTTCGTTTCAGTTAGATTCAGCTCAATTATACTTGTTCGGCTCGGCTCAACCCTATTCGTTTGAGTACATCGATTCAGTTTGGTTCGGTTAGGTTTGACTTGGCTCAGCTCGACTCGTTCAGCTCATTCGGCTCAACTCGGTTGTGCTCGGTTCGATTCGGATTGATTCAGTTTGGTTCAGCTCAATTCGATTCGTTTTTGTTAGGTTCAGCTCGGCTTGGCTCGGGTCACTTTGGCTCGGCTCGGTTCGGTTCAGTTTGGCTCAGCTCATTTCAGCTCGAATTGCCTCTATTCGGTTCGGTTTGACTCGGTTTATGTTCTGGTTGGATTTGACTCGGCTTGGCTCAGTTCTAACAGTCTCGTTCATCTCATTCGCTCAGTTTTGTTCGGTTCTGTTCAGTTCGATTCGGTTTGACTGTGCTTGGTTCGGTTCAGCTCAGCTTGACTCGATTCGGTTCGATTTGGCTCGGTTCGAATCAGCTCGGTTCGGTTCAATTCAGTTTGGTTCAATTCGGCTTGGCTCAGTTCGATTGGGTTTAGTTCAGTTTGATTCGGTTCGACTAAGTTCAATTCGGTTCAGTTTGATTCGATTTGGTTTGATTCGATTCGGTTCGACTCGGTTCAGTGCAGGTTACAATGTCACTATCATGTGACACCATGAACTGACACCTAACACTATTTTTAACGATGTTATTACATATCTAACGACAATGACCTAATTGCTTTAATTTTGTAAAAATAAAAATCTAATTGAAAAAGAAAATGTTGAAGAAACTATTAGAGAAAGTCAATAAAAATAGGGATCTATATGACTAAATCAAGTAATAATACACAAAACTATCAATATTTAATTATAATAACTAAATATAACCCAAATAAATATAAGTTTGAATTGCTCCACTAAAAAGATTTTATTGAACTATAGTCTTTGATATATTTATTTAATCGGACAAAAGCATACAATATTAATAAATATTTTAAAAAAATATAAGAAGACTAAAATATGAGTTTAATCTATATAAAAGATTGTATTTCTTCCCATTCAAAATTTTAAAATATGATATTTAGTCTTTAATTCTTTTTTTATATTTATATACATCGTAAAATTATCCTTGTGATAACTTTTTGGCAAGTATACCAAATCGTTCCAAGTAATACAGTGGATAAGTAAAAGTATCGTCTCCCAAGGGACTTGTGCAACACATGACAATTCTTTCTTTTATAACTCAATTAGACATCAAAATGCACAAAACAACACAAAAAACTCTTTTTGGTATTTTATCATAAAGTTGGTGTGCAAGGAATTATATTTAAAAGAAACTTTGTTGGAATTGGATTTCATGAATCATATGAAGATAAAACTCTATACAATATATCATTATTTCATTCAAACATTCACATCAAGGAATAGTAGTCATAATCCCTTTGCAACTAGTTCTAAATTAATATATCAAAATGTTAATCCCTTAGTCAATTTAACATATAATTTGCATTTAAGTCTGATGTTAAGAATGACCAAGTTATTGAGTCTATCCCTAGATCCCAAATCACTTAGGTGCTCTATCTATGTTCATGTTCAAAGTTACTTTCCAGTAATCAAAGACATTCAAATAACATTATATTTTCATACAATGTTATTAAATTCAAGAAAGAGCATATGAACGAACAACGATATATTGAGCAGGAAAATTACATCAGAGTGAGTTCATCACATCCAATTCCAACGAAAGACAAATTTAACTACTCCTAGTCATCTAGAACGTACATATTTGAAGCAATCCCTTGCAACAATGGTGTCTTAATGCCTTGAAGTAGTCTCTGGAAGTTCTTGAGATGTTTTCGTTTCTTTCCTCTGTCCGGAACTTCTGTCATGAGTTCTTTCTGTCTATTTCCCACTTTAAAAGCCAATTGAAAAAATAACTAATTCACTAAGTGCACAACTCTTTATGCGCTAAGCGAATATTCAACTGCAGCATATCTTTAATTGTCCTTTATTCGCTCAGTGAGTTGTGCTGGTGCGCTGAGCGAATAAAACTCTATTTAGGTTAGCGATTTAGTGTTGGCTTAGCGAGAAACATCTGATAGCACTCCACTTTGATGTATAAATTCATGTACAATTTACTACACACTTTCCTACTTCTAATTACAACTTTTCAATGAGGACACACATTATTTCATAAATAAATACAAATTTTAAGTTAATTAATAAGTCTGAAAACATGTATTTTTCATGCTTATCACCTTGGATTTCCAACACAAGTTAATATATTATTATTACTTTTAAAATTTTATTACAATACACAATAATCTATAAAAGATATATTTATCTTATACACTTATTTTATATCTATTTTTTGTTTTTATTATATTTAAAATTATAATATTTTAAATGAAATAAGTGTATCATAATAACATAATAGTAAAAAGAAAATAATATAAATATAAATATACAGTCATTAAAAAATAATTATATAGATTTCAATAATTCTATAATATTGTAAATAATTTTTAATTTATATTACTTCTGAAATATTATTTTAAATGCCTAATCCGTTGAATATTCACTCTCAGTCATATCTCTCACGTGTAACAAAATTAAATATTGTAATTTGCCGATAAGTTTCGTTTCGTCATATAACGACAAAGGAACTCCTTCCAAAAATATCAATCATATATATTAAATTTACACCCATTAAATATAAAAAATATATATTACAAAATATTGTACTTAAATATGTTTCCAATAGTATTTTAACAAAATAAACAAACATCGATACGGAGACAAAATGACAAATGTGTTTCCAATATAATAAAATTATTTTGTTTTTTATTATACTTTTATATATTTTAAAACATTTAAATTTTATAATAAAATCTATGTAGGAACTAATAAATTGCAAACTATTGTAGTTAATAAATAATTCATTTTTTCTGTATTTCACAATTTTTATACGTTTTCTCTTAGTAAACCCGTTTCAAATATTCGCAAATAAATATTTTTCAACACTATTTATTATAATAAATTTAATAATTGTTTATGTTAGACAATTTGATATTTATAGAGTTAAATTCGTAACATAAAGTAATATCATAGATGCGAAAAAATAGTTGAAATTTAGTTTCTGAAAAACTTCATTTTTAAATTGTGAATTGTGACGGACATCAGAAATCTAATTCAGAATTTAATTCTCAGAATAAAATTCTTAATTATTAACAGTGTCATTGAATACCCAAAAACTCACTCAGCTAAAAAATTGGTTCCAAGAAAGTCGAATTCCAAGTTTTCAAAAAATTAATAAAAACAGGGATAACAATTAACAAAAATCAAACCAAAATTCTATTATTGAAAAATAATAAGTTTTTCAGCTTTAATTTTTTTTTTAAGTTTATTCATTAATATCACCATGGATCAGTGACTTTTTTTAATGGATGACAGTTTCCCCAAAAATTACTCAAATAGGCAAATTACAGAAAAATCTTGATTAATGGGTAAATCTTTAAAATAAATTCATTCTGTATCCTTCTTAACATAAAGCCTTTAAATAATTTCAAATGTTTCAAATAAAATATTATCTATTATAAGTATATAAATAAATATATTAGAATACATTAGATAATCAAATTATTTCTTGTTATTGTCTTTAAATTATTCATAATTTTTCTACTTGGAGGCCCACTTTCACTCACAACACTAAAAGAGTAACACATAGATTAAATTTATAAATGTTAATTGTTTATTTTGATTTGAGATACTAATTAAATTATATATAAATATTTGAAAACAATATTTTTAAGAAATAATAAACAATTGATCATATTAAAACAATTTAATAAAATATGTAATTTTCTTTCTAAATCAATATATAAAATGAAGTGAAACATATGTTGGTGACGTGGCACATATCATTGATACTCCCAACAAGAAAGGGCTTTTTAAATTACCAAGGACAAAGGTTTTAAATGTGGGAAAAGAAAACAGCCTGTGATCACACTGATACGTAACAAATAATCAACATTCATGTTTTCAATATGATTTAAGAAAATAAATTATCAATTTATTCAAGAAGTTTTACTTTGGTTTTTAAGTTGCAAAACAGCCTGTGATCAAGCTGATACATATAGATACTTTAATGTTTAATTATGTAAAGAAAAAAAATTCTATCTTTCCGTGTAATTATTAAATTTTATAAATTTACTTTCCTACCAAAATGTATTTTTTAAGAATAATTTGACGGTAAATAGAAAATTATTTTTTAAAGTCAATGGTATTAGAAATTAGTTTAATTTTTTTATATTAAATAAATACATAACATTTTTTTCTACTTTTAAAAATCAAATTAGCAACTTTGATAATTTATAAATATAAAAATAAAAATTAAATATAATTTTAGTTTTTAAACTCTGACATAAAATTAAAATTTATACTTATCACAAATCATAAATTTAATACATTTTTATCTTCAAGTTATAAAAAGAATAAGTATAGTCTTTTTAATTTAACAAAGTTTTTTTTCTTACTTTGTTAAGGAGTATTTTAGATTGACTAAAATATGTTTTTCTCGTTAAAAAATTTAATATAATTATTAATTTTAGAAACTAAAAACATATTTAATTTTAAGATTAAAAATAAAATTCTCAATTGAATATACATTTTTGTTTGTTTTTAGTGTTATTTTTTATTTAAAAAAAATCATTTTTTAATTCGTAATTTTATTCTTATATAATTAGATATAATATCATATTCTTTACTAGATAAAAATTATACGAATTTTTCATTTAAAAATAATTATTACATATTATTTGTATGAATATAAATGAATTCAACAACCAACAAGAATGGATTGATTCGGCGTTCATGTGTTCACAACACCATCCAACAAGTTTTAGAAGACTTTGTGGCATTGTTAGCGTAAAACCAATTAACATTAATTGAATTGTCAAACAATACACTCTATAAGAAACTCTATATATACCAAAATCATCTTAAATTTGAATAGTATGTTAGGTTTCAACTTACACTGAATTCACATCACACTCCAATACTTAAAGGAGGTAATATGAAACTTCCAAAGGAGTTAATGACTTCACATCACACATGTTAGACCATTTAGAACCTTGGACGTTTGGCTCATTTGGACAGGCTTTGCTTTTTTTTTTCTTGTCTTTTTTTAAAGAGTTAAATATGTTTTTAATCTTTTAACTTTTAGTGAAAATTAGAAATAGTTTTTTTTCAAAATTTTGGTTTAGTTTAGTCTTCAAACTTTAAAAATGCGTAGATTTAATCTTTTTAATTAAATTTTGCTAAGTTTATTTGACGTTTCAAATATGTTTCTTGATAGTATTTGAGTTGTTTACCTCGATTGACATATTTTTACTACAATGTTAACTGAAAAACATGTTTGAAACATCAAATAAACTTAACAAAATTTAATTAAAAGAACTAAATTAATGCAGTTTTAAAGATGGAAAACTAAATTAATCCAAAGTTTCGAAAATGGACTAATTTCAATAAAGGATTAAAAATATATTTAACTTTTTTTCAAATTACCAAAATCTTTGAAAAAATAATCAAGGGCATTCAAAGAAACTTTTTATGGGGATGGGGAAGTGAACGGAGGAAGATTGCATGGGTTAAGTGGTATAATATTTGCAAACCAAAAGAGTTTGCGGGATTAGGAGTTAAAAACCTAAGGTTATTTAATATTATATTACTTGAAAAATGGAAATGGAAAGCAAGAATGGAATGTGAAGAGTTATAGAAAGCAATTTTGGAGAAAATACATTTTAGGAGAATTTTAGATACAATACCAACGAGACATAAATTCAATCTATACATAAAAAATTAACCAAAATCTTAAAACAATGAATTTGTGGTAGTTATCCTTATATGATACTTAAATTTTTTATTTTTTTACTCAATATAAAACTTACACTTACACTTAATTTTTTAATAAATATATAAAAGTTACCGTTGGTTGAAGAAGGTTACAACACTCTCACACGACAGTTATAAATGTCATCCCAACTAGATAATTACCAAAATCAATTATAAATTTTATTAACATGTTAGGTTCCAACTCAAAACTAACATTGAATAAAATTGTCTACCAAATATATAACTCGAACTCCGTAATTAAGGAAAACAATATGACACTTCCCAACATTTCTTCCAAAATCTTAGATAATTGCAAATTAAATATAACATCTAAAATTTTAGATTTTAGAATGAACCATGTAACTAATTCATTTTAAAATCTATATAATAAAATATTACTTGATCTAATAATTTAAATGCAATAAAATTAAAAATTAATAAACGTAAGCGATTTTCCTAGTTACTTATTATATAATTGATTTTTTTAGAATATAAAAAGAAATTAAAAATAATAATTGTGAATACACACACACACACATATATATATATATATATATATATATATATATATATATATATATATATATATATATATATATATATAATGTGGTGATTTCAGTACAAGAGATTAAATAAATTTGAAAGAGGATGTGATCATTTCTAGTAAGTATATAATTTAAGGTGCAATCTATAGCAATATAAGAATGTATTAAATTTTAAAAAATATATAAAATCACGTTTGAATAAAATAAAAGGGCCTGTTTTAATTTATCGATAGTAACATATCGAAATTGGTTTGTTGTTTGTCCCGGTGCACATGGTGTTTGAATTCACTGTTTGTCATAATGCACACATACATGCAACTTCACACTCTCAATGGGTTATTTCTGAAAAAACTAGTTCATAGAAAATAGGTTTACAGGAAATGAATGGCAGAAGAACATGACACCTGTGATGGGATATAGGAGGCTATTTTTAACTTCATTTCAATAGAATAGTTATCACATAAGTTTAACGTGGAAACACCTCATATTCACACAAATTTTTCAACGGATAAAGATTTTTGGTGCTTTTCCATCTGACTTTCATGTTTTTGTTCACAGTAGCGGATTAATGAAGCTTGTATTTATTCTTGAGATTTTTCCAAGTGGGTTGGTTTATTCATTAAATCTTCACATAGTTTCGTGTATAAATACCCGAGATTACATTGCTTCATCACACCTCACAACTCACAGATATCAAACACAGAAATTATCCTTGCTATAGCAATGAGTCTAACAGTGGAAAAGATGGGACCAATAGTGGAAAGGAAGAAGTTGGTGAAGGGGAGGGTGGTATTGATCCGGAAAAATGTTGTTCAAACCATGAGCACTGTCGAGGGTCTCTTTGCCACTGGCAAAACCATCATTGACTCATCACCCCAACTTGATATCACTAAATCTCTGTCTTTCAAGTTGATCAGTCGTACCAACTCACATAATAGTTAGTGTTTCTTTTCTGTTTCACACTATATATGTATTATCAGTATATAGTATTTCTGTTTCAAGTTGATCAGTCGTACCAACTTGATATCATTCACATAATAGTTGATTTGTTTTCATTTGCAGTTTTAGTTTTGGCTGGGAAAGTTGGAAAGGAAACCTATCTGGAAAACAATGTTTCTGTGTTACGAACATGGGGAGAGAGACCGGAGGAATTTGATATTTATTTTGAATGGGATGATAAAGAGATGGGAATTCCTGGAGCGTTTTACGTAAAAAACCTAATGGATCACGAGTTTTTACTTGTTAGTGTGACTCTTGAATATCCAACTCAAAGAAACGAGCACGACCATAACCACGACCAGAACTATATTCACTTTGACTGTAACTCCTGGGTTTACAACCATAAGTGTTACAAAAAGGATCGCATTTTCTTTGCCAACATTGTAAGTCAAATCACGATCTTTGTTATTATAACATTCTTAAAATTTAATGAGAAAACTATATATTTATGAAAAAATATGCATTGCAGCCATATCTTCCTGGTAAGACACCGGTGCAATTACAAGCGTACAGACAAGAAGAGTTGAAGAATTTAAGGGGAGATGAAGATGGAGCTGGAAAGCGTGAGAAATGGGATAGGATTTATGATTATGATGTCTATAATGATCTGGGCTTTCTTGAAAGCGATGGACCACAAGATCACCCAGTTCTTGGAGGTCTCAAAGATCACCCATTTCTTGGAGGTGTCAAATATCCCTACCCTCGTAGGCTTAGGACTGGGAGAAACCTCATCCACAATAACAAAAATGGTGAGTTACATTTTATCATGCTTTAATCATATGCTCTAAAGAAAGGCCCAGTCATGTGAAAAATAAAAGTTTGGATTGTTGATGATAAAAGTGTCTCTATATATTCTTAATTTATGTCTTGACAGGTGCAGAATACGAGGTACCAGACGAGGTTAATTATGTGCCAAGAGATGAAGATTTCAGTCAGGAGAAGACTATAGAATTCCTTCAATTAGGAACGAAAACTTTAGCTGGAAGAATCGAACCTTTGCTCCTTTCTTTATATTTAAAGACCACATCAAATGAATTTAATGGCTTCGAGGAAGTGGAGAAAATGTATCAAGGTGGAGTTGATCTGCCTCTGTCTATCACTGCCAACGGTACGCCGAGTGTTATCACTGGCAACGGTATTCCGACTGTCATTGACTTCCCACCACCCGATGTAATCAAAGGTAACTAGTTCACTTGGCTCTCCGGCGTAACTACTTCCAAACATTACACCCTTTGTAAATTGTATTTTCTTTGTTCTATAGAAAGCAAGTTTGCATGGATGACTGATGAAGAGTTTGCAAGAGAGATGATTGCCGGTGTAAACCCTGCTGTAATTCGCCTTCTTAAAGTAAGTGCAAATACTAGTTTTATTTTTAATATACGGAGATCTTTTATATGCTGAATTATTCTATTGTCATGGCCTTTCTTTCTGATTATCGGACATCATCAATGGCAGAAGGAGGAGCTCGCACTGCCATGGAAGCCATTATGCAACTGTACTATTCAACGCAGTACAGTAACAAAAGAAAATCTGGAGGTTAACATGAATGGGGTCAAAGTAGATGAGGTAATAATTAATATACATGAAGTAAACAAACAATTTAATATCATAGAAATACAAAGTTCAACACTTCCTCTGAATACTTGGATATGGAATTAATTATTCTTTCCTATATATAGGCACTGGAAGTGATACTGTTTGTGATTCAAAGGTATATGAAGTTAACAAAGTGATCACTGAACTTAAATTTGTGGAACAGGCATTTGCTGATAGGAGATTGTTCGTATTGGATTACTATGAGGCATTCATGGCGTATTTGACGAAGATAAATGACCTTCCTTCTGCAAAGGCTTATGCCACCAGGACATTCTTGTTCTTGAAAGATGATGGGACATTAAAACCACTTGCTATTGAATTAAGCAAGCCACATCTATGTCCATGTGGTTTTTCGAATACCGAGAGCATAGTGGTGCTGCCTGCAGACAAAGGTGTTGAAAGTACAATCTGGCAACTGGCCAAAGCTCATGTTACTGTAAACGACACCAACTATCATCAACTCATAAGCCACTGGTATATATAAGAACTCTATATACTAACATACATATGCAAGATCAACCATAAAAAATCTATTTAATCCAACACTTTGACATCCTACACATATACATATGCAAACATGTAGTCTGAAATTTTATCTAGTAACTTTCCTGGTGCCTATCACAGGTTACATACTCACGCAGTGATTGAGCCATTTGCCATCTCAACCAACAGGAATCTCAGTGTACTTCACCCCATTCACAAACTCCTTCATCCTCACTTCCGTGACACCATAAATATCAATGCACTTGCCAGGAAAGCCCTAATTAATGCGGGTAGCATTATAGAGCAAACTTTTTTGCCTGGACCGTATTCAATGGAGATGTCTTCTGCTGTATACACGAATTGGGTTTTCGCTGACCAAGCTTTACCAAAGGATCTCATCAAAAGGTAAATTAACCATATTAAATTAGAAAGATCAATGTGTCCAACTATGGCCTTGTTATCAAAATAACTCCTTTTTTTTTTTTCTTTTGATTGATTTAGAGGGTTGGCGGTTGAGGATATCACTGCCCCTCATGGCCTTAGCCTTGCGATAGAGGACTATCCTTATGCTGTTGATGGACTAGAAATATGGAATGCTACTAAGAAGTGGGTACAGGAGTATGTGTCTCTGTACTATTCAGAAGAGGGGGCAGTTCAAGAAGATACTGAATTGCAAGCATGGTGGAAGGAAGCTGTGGAGAAGGGTCATGGTGACTTAAAAGCACAATGGCCTAAAATGCATACTTCTCAAGATCTGGTTGAGACTTGCACTACCATTATATGGATTGCTTCAGCTCTTCATGCCGCTGTTAATTTTGGACAGTATCCTTATGGAGGTTATATCATGAACCGTCCTACACAAAGCCGAAGATGGATCCCAAAACCAGGAACTCAGGAGTATGATGAGATGACCAAGAATCCTCAAGAAGCTTTTCTGAAAACAATTACTCCAAAGTACCAGACTGTTATGGATCTTACAGTAATGGAGCTACTATCAACCCATGCTTCGGACGAGGTATATCTTGGACAAAGGAGCAGTCTGAATTGGACTGCTGATCAACATGCAAAAGAAATTTTTCAAGAATTTACAGAAAACCTAGCAAAAATTGAGAAAGAAATCTCGGACAGGAACAACAACCAAGAACTCAGAAACCGGACCGGACCAATCAAATTGCCTTACACTGTGCTTCTTCCTACCAGTGAACCGGGGATGACTTTTAGGGGAATCCCTAACAGTGTCTCTATCTAAACGCATGGTAGTTTCCTTTTGTGTTGTGCTTTTACCTTTCAATAACAGATGCATGTTACATGCATGCCGCTCTGTGTGTGTGCTTTTACCTTTCAATAACAGATGCATGCCATGCATGCGTCTTGTTGGTGTGCTTTGTTCAAGTCGCGTTTCTTTTCTTGCAGCTTTTGTACCCTAATAAACAGGCTCATTAGCAGATTTCCTTTTATCACTGGAAATCTAGTTATTTGGCCTTTGAGTTGTATTATTCAAAGAGTTATTATCATGAATATCGTATTTTTCTTTTTTTATATGATTAATGGTAAGGTAACATATTTTTACATTTGATATTAGGATTCTAAATTAATACTACTTATTTATTTGTTATCTAATTTAAAAAGATAAATTTCACCCACTATTTTATAGATATCTATTTAAAAAGTATATGTAAATATTTTAAAATATATAAATACCCGTAAATATTTAAAATAATATATTTTGTAAATTTTTAAAATAAAATTTAAATAAAATTACAAAAAAAATATAAAATATAATATAAATTTAATTAAAATTTAATTTTAATTAAATTTAACTTGATAAAATATAAATTAATTTTAATTTTAATTAAATTTAACTTAATAAAATATAAATTAAATTTTTATTTTTATTTTATGTTGACAGCGAATACACATGATATCTACACTCAACCTGTTTGGCACTCAACCTGTTTGGTATTAAATATTTGTTGTACATGACTTTTTTTTGTCATTTTTATTTTTATTTATACACAATATAAAAATAAAATGGTCATAAAAATATAAATTTTGTATTTTTTTTAAATTAAAATAAAACAAAGAATAAAAAGAAATAGTATTCATAAATATAAAAAATTTTATGTGTGTAAAAATTACTTTTATTTTTATATAACTCATTACTATTCCTTTCTTCTTTCTTTTTAATTATTTTATTGAAAAAAGCCATTACTTTTTAAAGACTGTTTAAACTTTCTTCTTTATCTTAATCTGCATGACGTTTTCTGGAAGGTCGAAGCTGATACTCAGCTTCATGTTGGAAACATAAAAAACTCGTCATAATTCTTCTCACGCCATCGATATCATCATTGTCATTTCCACGTTGCACATGTGTTTTTTGATCGAATACAACTTTCGAAAAGCTAAATAATAGTTCTATTTTAACACACCGTACTTACATCAAATTTATAAAGTAAATTAATTAAAAAACTAATGTTTGTCTCTTTATAATAATGCAAAGTTAAATAACATTGTAAAAAGGTTTACGATATGATTAAATTATAAAATAATATATATTCACAATCATGGTGACATTGCTTATTATAAACTTGAAGTCTCTTTCCTTCAAAGATGTGAATATATTTAAGAAGATAAACCCACGAGGTGATAAAATATTGCTCTAGCTTTATTATATCCTTGCCAATAGTGCATGGGTTTGGTAGACCAATTTGGCAGAAAAAAAAATTATCATCATGTGACCTTTTACTCTGTTTCATGTGAGAGATATAAAAAAAAAAGAGAGAATAATACATATATATAAATCACTATATATTTTTATTTTTCCTCTTATTTCTTTTACATATTATTATCCTTTGTTTTCTTTCTTTTTACAAACATTAATAACATGCTATTAGTTTGATTGGAATTGAATTAAATAAAATAAAAATGTAAAGAAATTTAAAATATGTGATATGATGGAACATACTAAGAAATTAGTCTTTGACATTGACAATATTGTTATTATCGTTGTTAGCATTAAAAAATAGTTTCTTACGAGTAGATTATTCAATGAATAGTTATCCTTGCTTTGCACGTGACTTCTAATCTGTGGGCCAGAGTTTTCTAATCAGTTAGCTACCTTATTTAAAAATATTCCCTGACAAGTAAGTTTTTTTTATTAATATGATCACAAATAAGAATCATATATCCTGTATAATTTAATAAATAAATACTCTATTTAATCTAAAGTTAAGGAAAAACAATAGAAAGGGTATTTAATTGGATTTTTTAAAACATTTTCCCAGACACTAAACTATATTGGATGATTTTGTCTGAAAACTTACGTTTGAAAAACTTATTTTTTTTTAAGAAAGGGAGAAAGAGAATAAATATTTTTCGTCTATAAGTTCATATAATATATTATAAATATTCTTTCTCCAATCTTTGAATTTTTCCAACCATTCATTTAATAGTATTTCCACTGTGTTTGTCAATATGTCTTTAGACTCCAATCACAATCCCAATTTTAAAAGTAATTTTTTTTTTCTTTCATTTGACTACTAATGCGTAATAGACTAATATATAATAATAATAATTAGTACAAGATTTAATGCGTAATAGACTAATATATAATAATAATAATTAGAACAAGATTTCCATCAAAGATCTAATATAAGTTATAATAACGGATCAAGTTGCGGGTTTCAGTGTATTTGTGTTTTTAAATATAAAAATTCACATTTATTTTTTTTCTTCATCTTTGTGTTTCTGTGTCATTTTCATCTCTTCGTGTAATGTCTTAATTATTAATTAAATTATTTTCTTTCAAAAGCTAAAACTATTATTAAATAGTCAATATTAAAAGGATATATATTTTCTTTTATTTAATTTATGTCAATTTTAAGATCTGAAATCTGAAGAACTCTTAAAATATGAACAAACTTATGAAAATCGAATAAGTTAAATATTTGAGAGAAAATAGAAAAAGAAATTTCAAATAAAACTAAACAAAGAATAAAAAAATAAAAAAATATTTATAAATTACGTAATAAACTATAAATATTGCAATAATTTAAAAGAGAAATAAAATAAATATGTACATTAAGATCTTCATTTTTATACTTAATTATAAAAATATCAAATATAATCATACTTATACATATAATACGTTATTACAAAATTTTCTATTTAATCATAATAAATTTGAATAATATATTCACTGTGTGAAGGTCAAAAAAATAATATTTTAGAATTAAGTTTGAAAAATTATACTTTATTATTTCAATATTAAAAAACTAAAGTATAAATAAAAATTTTATAAAGGAGTTTTATTATTTAAAAGTATACTATTTTTTTTAGAAATTACTTTTTTAGAGTTTTTTAACTTCTTTTTAAGTTTTTTCACTCTATACTTTTCTGTTTAAAGATTGAAGATCGTTAGAGTGATCTCCAGGTGAATTTTTTATAAATGAGTTTTATTATTTAAAAGCACGTCATCTTTTTACAAACTACTGTTCTAGATCTCTTTAACTTCTCTCTAGGTTTTACTCTCTACTCCTTTGTTAGAAGATTGGAGACAATGATAGTCATTCTTACACCGAGTTCTTCAATCATGTTCCATCAGTTTCTCCATCTGAGTCAAATATTTTTCTACACCTTTTAGAGGTTAAATTTAATCTTCCATTGCATGTAGGTCTATGTTGCCTCCATGTGACGTCCCAAAATATATATTGAAAGCATATATAATAAAGACGTCATCATTTATTAATATAGGAAAGCAGTCAAGAGTAATTTAAGGATTACAATCATCCTTAGAATAGCATGGAATTGAAAACTTAGAGTATTAGGGTTTCTCCCTAGAAATTACATAGAATTTAAAGCTTTAAACGTACAAAAGTTCATCAAAGCTAACTAATAAAAGCTAGCGAATCTAAGCTGCAGCATTGTCTTCCCCATCAAGTACTGTTTCCAACGTATCCTCCTTGCCATCTGCTCCCGTATAACGAATTATACGATCATCGCACATACCCAAACACAAACAAGTAGGGTAAGCTAACATGCAACCAATCATTTATAAAACATGCATGCAAACCTCATATAATAATTATGTCAGACATACTCATACCATCATACAACAATCACATCATACATACTCATCTATTACTTTGATACACATGATAAAATGACATCACAAGACTTGTTACTTTATACCCCGACTCGTCCGGACTAGAATGATTACCGAGCTATGGCGGGTCTTGCACTCGTGGTGGCTTTATGAAACTTGGGCACTACCGCCCGGCACTACCGCCTTATGAAACTTGGGCACTACCGCCCGACACTACCGCCTTATGAAACTTGAGCACTACCGTCCGACCACAGTCACGAGGTTAATCCGTTATCACTCACCTTGGATCATATGGAAGCACCCACAACTAGGACCTCCTGCTACTCCTCACCACATGGTTCAATCCTCTCTACATGAGAAGAAAGACCATTGGAGTTTCAGGATGACCCCCAAAACTGAGTTACCATGCAATCATTCTATACACCCCCAAATCACCACCATGTATCCTCTCCTTGAGGATTATGGAATTACGTATATGAACCATACTATCACTTTGAAACTTAACCCCAGACACGACTAACCATATACCATCATATTATCACAGTGAATCTAACATATCTCATACACTCACATACTTTCCACATAAATCACATCATTATAATTCACAATCATGTTCAGATGCATAATTCAAATGCAATAAAAATCCAATCATTTCATAAATCATACAAACTGAATATATTCCAACAAGATATATTACATGATAATTTAACAGTACAAAATCTGTTCAATAGGATTTAAGTTAAAAACTTATCGAGTAGACTTCCAGGAAAGAGAGGTGTGTCACAATGGACAACTTAAGTACCAAATCTTTCCTTAGCCAAAGCGTTCCTCAACTAGTTTTTAACAAATTTCTTATTTACAGATTCAAAACAACAACATATAATATTTACACAGAATTTCAATATAGATAAACATACAATAAGCATTAATAATATTCACACATAATTTCAAGACATGAATAGTAATAAAACAGTACTAAATCATAATATAAAAGCTTAGAAAAGTTAGCTTCCCTACCTCTATTCCAGACTTAATCTCTTGCTCCGAATTTGTTTCCCCGAAAACTCTTCAGAACCTCTACTCTTCTTGCAACTAAAAATTTCTCCCTAACTTTTTCTTCTATATTTCTCAAGCTCTCACTTGATTCCTCTTTTCTTGGTGTAGAATACCCTTCCCTCCCATGGCTATTTATAGGTAAAAAAATTTACTATTCATTAATTATTTTAATATTATTTATTATTTTAATATTATTTAAAAACAATATTTTAATTAGCCACTTGATTAAATCTGAACCTAATTCCATCCATGTTAAGGAATCCTAATTTCTTCCATGCTAAGAAATTCTTATTTTTTTTTTAACTATTCACTATTCACTTTTTACTATTCCCTTTTTACTATTCACTATTCACTTTTTACTATTCAATTTTCTAAAAAAATTCTAAATAAGTTATCAAAATTTTGAAGCTCTCCTTCTAGAATTACTATAATTTTATATCCAAAATTTACATTTTTTTCTATCCATTAAAATTATTATTACTAATAAAATGCTAAAATTTACTATTATAAATATTTTTCATGAGTCTTACACTCCATGTGTCTTTAGAGTCATCTACAAGATTATCTGTTGATTAGTGTTTTTACTTGTGTATCCTAATTGAAATTGTGTTGTTTCTAAGAGTAGATAAAACTTATTGTGCGTTTGAAGGTATTTTAGGGTCTATAAGCGTCTTGAGTGATCTCATAAGTAAGGAAAGCTAATTATAGTATTTCTAAGTTATCGATATGTTCAAATTACTGATTGAGTGATTCTACGATCATTCAATGAGCTATTGAGTTGTTTGATGAACATGAACTATAATCCATTAAATCGGGGGTTACGTTCTTTACTTGGGTGCGAATTGAGGTAAGGACGATTCATTTTTGTGTAGTCATTTTGAACTCTACTAATAATTCATAATCATGTAAAGGAGAATGATTAACTGGTGAAAGTGGTAGGAGGTACTATCATAAGGACGATCTCAAGGTTCTTATAACTGTGACAAAGACTTACCATGTGTGTTAGCTTGGTAGGGCAATATTCTTTTTTTGTCACCATGGTTTCACTAGTCTGACTCAATGGCACGTATTTGAATAAGTTGGATTTGATTTCATGTATGAATGTTTGAAAGCGATGTGATGATGTTTAACATGTTATTTAGTGTGCTGTGTTATTTATATTTTCTTTTTCTTTCTTAACTAGCTTATCTTGTGTGTATCTATATGATTTAATTATTTATGAAAACTCTTTCTATATTAGCTTACTCTATTATTTCATTGTTGTTTCATGTGTCTATGTTTTGCGATGATCACATTATTAGCGTAAGCAGATGAGGGGTAATGTTGAAGCATCTCTGATGGAAGACGATGATGCAGTAGAGTTATCTTCTTGATCCTCTAATAGTTATTCATTATAGTTTTAAATATATTTGTTATTATATGATTATTCTTTTAAATAATTGTATTAATATTATATATATAAATTGAAATAAATCTATTTTATTTTATGAATCTTATAACGTTTTATTTTATTTTATGAGTTACCAACAATTAAAATTGGAATGTTTCATATTCTTTCTTGACAAAAAAGGAAAAAAATTAACCATACTAATTTATTAGTGTTCAACATTTAATCAAACTATTAAAGTTACATTAATATAAATATATATTTATTAAAAATTAAAATTTATTAACATAGTTTAGAATGATTAAGTCGACTCTATAAACAGTTAAATTATTTAAATATATTTTTACATTTTTTTAACTATTTTTAAAAAAGTTAGTATGGTTTATTAATAAAATTATAATTTAGATATCAGTGAAATAAAATTTATTTTATTATTTATCTTAATTGACTAATACACATAATATGTTATTTTTATAAAAAAATAAATAAATATAATAATAGAGTACTTGGTATTGTAACTCTTCTACAAAGAGTGTCATCCACTTGAATTACAATTACTTAAATATCAATATAGAATTTTTTTTGTTTTTTTATTGATAAATGTTAGTTATTAATTTTTTTTAATGGAGAGAGATAAACCTACGTTCACTTCCCTCGTTTGATAACTAAGTTAAACTTCAAATGAGAATGTAACTGTTCTAAAACCAAACAATATACAAACAGGATCAAATCTGAATATCTTACATCGACTTACAAGATGCAATAACAATAGATATATCCATGCATGGGACACCAAATATTAATACACGTTAATATGTATTTGAATTATAGGTCTTGATATGAAAAAGGGTATAGCTAATTTATTATTTAAATCGGTAGAATTAATTATTCTAATTTAATTATGGATTTAGTATTTGTTTTAAATCAAAATCTAGAAATTTTCTGCTATGATTATAATTAGGGTTAAATATGTTTTTCGTCCCTTAAGTATCACACGATTTTGAGTTTAGTCCCTACTCGAAACTTTGATGGTTTTTAGTCTTCATAGTTTTAAAACTTTTACTATTAATCCTTAAAATTGGACGGCGTTAACTTTTAGTAAATGTGGCAAACGGCGAGGTCACGTCTTACTCGACGCGCCTCTAGGAAGCTGAGTCACGTGGAGGACATAGACGCCGTGGTCATCACCCCCTTGTCGCGCTCCACCAGCACCTTCGATCGTTCCTCCGCCCCCTCCTTCGGACCTCAGCCGTTACCCTTGCCCAGAGCCATCGACTCCCGTTAACCCTCCTCCAAAGATGCTGCCGCCGAAAAACCCAATGTCGCTGTCGATTTTACCCTCCCCGCTGGTTTTCAAATGCACATGTAATTCAATTCCTTCTGTCAACTTTAGCACTCGTTGTTTCCTTTGTAGTTTCTGTTTCCTCGTGTACTATATCGGTTATTCAAATCATTTTCATTGAATTTCTTAATTGTGCTTTGTCGATGATTTTGTCTGCACCAGAGATGCCAACATCCGACCCTTCAGCTGGGCACCCACCTCCTGCTTTCTTTGATTTATCAACACTACGCACTGATATCACCCTTTCTCCTCCCCATTAAAGCCCGCGGGGAAAAAGCCCTACCAAACACCCCAAAAGCCCCAATGCCCATTCTTCTTCTTCTTCTCCTTCTCCTTCTCCATCCATACACTCCATTTTATCCCTTGACACCTCAATGGCACGTCGGGAAACCACTCTTCCTTACTCTGTCCATCCCTTACCCTTGCCTCCTTGGGCTGGGCCTGGAACTCCCATAGTCTCACCTCCTGCTATCTTTTCCCTTCCTATTGCTAAGACGGAACCCTTCCCAATGAAAAACCAGTGGCAAAAAGGAAAACTTATTGGCAGAGGTACCTTTGGATCTGCCATGTGAAGTGTAAACATGGAAGAAATTAGGGGTTTGTGTGCAAATTTGGAATAAAAAGAAAGAAAACGTGGAAGAGAATAAACTCATACTTGACATCAGACGTGGGCTGGCCGTTAGCCACGTCAAACAAAAATTAACGTCATCCTAAATTAGGGACTTTTTTAAAACAGTTTCAAAATTATGAGGACTAAAAGCAATCAAAGTTTCGAGTAGAGACTAAAATCAAAATTGTGTGATAATTAAGGAACGAAAAACATATTTAACTCTTATAATTAATATTTCCTTACAAGGTATAAAATAGGAATTTTTGACTCATTATATAACAATATATATTAAAAAAATGGTTGAAAAGTTTAATATAGATTCAACTACGAACAATTTCCGTGACAATTAAGAAAGAAACTCTATAATTTAATAAATTGTTGACGTAATTGACAGTTTAAAACACCCTGTTACAAGCATTTTATAAAATAATTAATGGGTGTATATATACAAAAAAACAATACTATACCGTTGTGACTTTGTCCAGATTAAACAATTAAGCAGCGTACGTAGGTGATTAATATATATAGTATAGTGCTTCCCGTGCCTCTAATTTCAAGGTTTTTCACTTCAGATTTTGTGTTGGATAGTAATTTCTATACAGAGTACTAATTTCTTTCTGCTGTATGGGTATTTCTTATCCAAATAGAACTGTTTTAAAATTATATTTTCCCTCTATCAAATAAAAGATATAATTGACTGCCACATTGATTTATAGTTTTAAGATTTTTGTGATATCAGATGAATCATTTGAGTGCAGAAAGACACACGAAACGTTAATGAGATTAGATAAATTAATAAAATGGATAACATCAATATATGATATAATAAAAAACACATTAAGAACGAGTTGATAAGTATATCATCCATGGAGTTAGCAGCCATACATATAATAATCAATCAAAGTTGGCAACTTGACAGTAAAAAAATGTTTCAAGGTTTCATCTCTCTTCATCTATAAATAACTCAGTTTGCTTCCTTACAATTCACAACCTACGATAAAACTCATCATCAACAAGAACTTGCAAAGATGTTTGGTCTGTTCGACAAGAGCCAGAAGATAAAGGGCACTGTGGTGCTGATGCCAAAGAATGTGTTGGATGCTAACGATTTAAACGCAGTGCAGAACGGAGGTCTTGGTGGTGTTGTCTCTGGTTTATTCGGCGCCGTGAGCGACGTAGCAGGACAAGTAGTTGATTCTACAACTGCCATCTTATCCCGTAATGTCTCCTTTAAGTTGATCAGTGCTACCTCCACTGATGGTTTGTTCTTCTACCTTTTCTTCTTCCATTTTTTACTTAAATGAATGGGACTTTTTGTCCATATATAAACAAGTTGCCGAGATACTTTCTTCATTTTTTTCACTTCTTTCAATGCTTTATATAAATATTTATGCAACTATGGTTTTTTTAAGATTCCTGTTGGATAAAGAAACTGACGTTTTTGGTTTTATTTGTAGCAAATGGAAACGGGAAAGTTGGCAAGGAAACGTATCTAGAGAAGCATCTTCCAACGTTACCAACATTTGGGGACAGACGAGATGCATTCGCTGTTAACTTTGAATGGGATGCTAATTTTGGAATTCCGGGAGCGTTTTACATCAGAAACTTTATGTATGATGAGTTCTTCCTCGTCAGTGTCACTCTTGATGACATTCCGAATCACGGAAGCATTCAGTTTGTCTGCAACTCGTGGATCTACAACTTCAAAAGCTACAAGAAGGATCGTATTTTCTTTCCCAACAATGTAAGTCTGAATATCCAAACCTAGCTAACCAGTTGTTTTGAATGTTTTGTTAGTAATAATACTTTTGCAAGATTAAGCTCAATATTTTGCAGTCATTTTTGAAACAATTCATGAAAAACGATGCAGACGTATGTTACAAGTGCAACACCAGCTCCACTAGTTAAGTACAGGAAAGAAGAGTTGGAGGTTTTAAGAGGAGATGGAACGGGAGAACGCAAGGAATGGGAAAGGATATATGATTATGATGTGTACAATGATTTGGGCAACCCAGATAGTGATAAAAATCTTGCTCGTCCAGTGCTTGGAGGCTCCAGCACCTATCCCTACCCTCGTAGGGTTAGAACTGGTAGAAAACCCACCAAGAAAGGTGAGACCTTTTGGCTTTTCTTTCATCATGTTTTCATTTTTAATAAGGAAACTCACATGGGACCAAGTAGTTGGTGGGAATTTTTGAATACATAAAGTAACAGTGGTTCTTTAACGAATAAAAGGATAACAATGATACTTTTCAATAGAAACCAATGTGCTTGGTGAGAAGAGAGAAAGAGAAAACAATATTCTAGTTGGAAAAGAGCAGGAATGAGAAAGAGATTTGTTTGTTTAGTTTATAAGATAGAAGAGATAAGGGATAAGAGAGAAAAGTTGACTTTATGAGCAATGAGGCATACCTTATTTGACTTGATTTATAGGAGAAATGGTAAAAGCAAAATCACAAGGAAGAAAGAAAATATAGATATCATTGTTATATTTTTATAAAATATGTTATAAGGAGCAATGATAGACCTACAATAGGGATTTTTTTTTTGTTGCAGTTTAAGAATGTTTGCTCTTTTGGGCATGCAATCTGAGTGTTCTGAATGTTTTCTGATATTTCTGCTGTTCGATTCTCTTACAGATCCTAAAACTGAGAAACTTGCAGCCGAGTTTTATATACCAAGAGATGAAAAATTCGGTCATCTGAAGTCCTCAGATTTCCTCACATATAGTTTAAAATCCTTGTCTCAGACACTCTTACCTTCACTCGAAAACGTTGTAGACTCAGATTTCACATGGAACGAGTTTGATAGCTTTCAAGAAGTGCGTGATTTGTATGAAGGTGGAATTAGTCTACCAACAGGTGTACTCAGTGCCATTAGTCCCTTACCAGTATTCAAAGAACTTTTCCGATCTGATGGTGAAAATGTCCTTCAGCTTCCACCACCTCATGTTATCAGAGGTACCTTAATTCAACATCCTAATCAACACAATTTATGTTAGTTTGAACTTAGTATTTTCCAAACTTTCATCTAAACATAATTAATCACTTATATAATTAATCCAAATTTCCTAAACAAAGGTTAATCAATTCTATAATCTATGATTTGAGCAGTGAATAAATCTGCATGGATGACTGACGAGGAATTTGCAAGGGAAATGATTGCTGGTGTAAACCCAAATGTCATTCGTTGCCTTCAAGTAAGTGTAGATTTTTCCAAGGTTAATCAGTGAATGTTAGGTGCTTTATTGCTCCAATATCTTGTTAATGGACAATTTCTTCATTTTAATAATTGCAGGAGTTCCCTCCAAAGAGCAAGCTAGATCCCACTCTCTATGGTGATCAAACTAGCACTGTAACAAAAGAAAAGTTGGAGATTAACATGGGTGGGGTCACAGTGGAAGAGGTAATGATATATATATATATATATATATATGTATATATATGTATATATATATATATATGTATATATACACACACATGTGTCATAGCTCCATATGATAATACTTATTACCTATAGGCATATAATAATGACCACTACTGCATTATTTCTAACTACATACTTTTCTAGGAACATATAATATTGGGCAAGTGGAAACTGATAGGATACATCAGCTGACACAACAATTTGAATCTATTTAATATGTTTTAGAAATATAAAACAACTATTTTTTTTGTATTCTTTACTTGGTTTAATTTGGAATTACAAATTCAAAGTGATCATTGAAATTAAATTCTGTGAAACACAGGCACTTGCTGCTAAGAGATTGTTCATATTAGATTACCAAGATGCATTCATTCCTTATTTGACGAGGATAAACAGTTTACCTACTGCAAAAGCTTATGCCACAAGAACGATCCTGTTCTTGAAAGATGATGGCACTTTGAAGCCACTTGCTATCGAATTAAGCAAGCCACATCCAAGTGGAGATAATTTGGGTCCTGTGAGCAAAGTTGTGTTACCTGCGATTGATGGTGTTGACAGCACAATTTGGCTATTGGCCAAGGCTTATGTAATTGTAAATGACTCTGGTTATCATCAGCTCGTGAGTCATTGGTAAGAACTTCTTTAGCAATATTTAGCACATATATAGTATATGCGTATGAGTTTATTATTGACAAAAAAAATTTCTTTTTTGGTGTTGCAGGTTAAATACTCATGCAGTGATGGAGCCATTTGCAATAGCAACAAACAGGAATCTCAGTGTGATTCACCCCATTTATAAGCTTCTTTATCCTCACTATCGTGATACCATAAATATCAATGCACTTGCTAGACAAAACCTGATTAATGCAAATGGCATTATAGAACAATCATTTTTGCCTGGAAAGTATTCTATGGAGATGTCTTCAGTTGTTTACAAGAATTGGGTTTTCACTGAACAATCATTGCCAGCCGATCTCATCAAGAGGTATTCTTATAAAATACACATTACTGCATAAACTAAACTATAATAACATGGTTAAATTTACTAATTTTTACACTAATTACCTTTAAAGTCACTAATTTTATAAATGTAACGTGGCTTATGATAGAAAAATGAAATGGGACTAAAAACAAAAATGTGCCCTTTTAATTATGGCAAAAAGTGAGAGGGTAGTAACATTTTTTTTTCATTTTGCTTGATGTAGAGGATTGGCTACTGAAGATCCTTCTGCTCCGCATGGTCTTCGACTTGTGATAAAGGACTACCCTTATGCTGTTGATGGACTTGAAATATGGGATGCTATTAAGATATGGGTTGAAGAGTACGTGTCCTTGTATTACCCTACAGATGTGGCAGTTCAACAAGATACTGAACTTCAAGCATGGTGGAAGGAAGCTGTAGAGAAGGGTCATGCAGACTTAAAAGATAAACAATGGTGGCCGAAAATGAAGACACGTCAAGAGCTTATTCAATCATGTTCTACTATCATTTGGACTGCTTCAGCTCTTCATGCAGCTGTTAATTTTGGACAATATCCTTATGGAGGTTTTATCCTGAACCGTCCAACTCTGAGCAGAAGATTCATCCCTGAACCAGGAACCAAAGAATATGATGAGATGCTGAAGAGTCCTCACACTGCATATTTGAGAACCATTACACCTAAGCGTGAGGCCATTATTGATCTGACAGTGATAGAAATATTGTCAAGGCATGCTTCTGATGAGATCTACCTTGGGAAGAGAGATCATCCAAATTGGACCTCTGATTCTAAGGCATTGGAAGCGTTCAAAAAGTTTGGAAGCAAGTTGACAGAGATTGAAGCAAAAATCACAGCAAGGAACAGTGATTCAGCCATGAAAAACCGATGTGGACCAGTTGAACTTCCATACACATTGCTCATTCCTTCGAGCCAGGAAGGATTGACTTTCAGAGGAATCCCTAACAGCATCTCTATCTAGACAACGTGTGGTTGAATACCTTGATTATGTATATCCACTTTGTCGTAACACAAATGATCATGTTTTTTGTGTTTTTGATTATGCTTGTAATTCTCTATATGGAACTGTGTGCTTTGATTGACCAAGAAAATAACAGTGTTTTTTTTTTTCATTTACTTAATTTGTAAAAGCTAATAAATTTATTGTGCCTTCGTGTTTTTTTATTTTAAACATTGATCACAAAATAATGTGATAGATTGGTGCAATCATATAAAACAGATAAATCGATGCCACAAGTCTTCTAGTTCTGAAAAGTATACTAATGATCAACAACATTTCACAAATGTCCTTATCGTCTCTCAATATTTTTTATACTATTTCACAAACCGATATATTATTTTATTGTTCCTGCACATTTAAAAATGAGTTTTTGTTTTATGTATACAAATTTCTATCATAATATAAATTATTCGGTTTTATATTTGAATTAAATTTCAATGCTTTCTTTGAAGAAAGTATCAATAATAAAAATAAATATATTTTTATCATAAATATATGTAGAACATATATTAAAAAATATTTAATTATTATATATATGTATGTATATATCGTACTTTTGGTTATATATAATAAAAAAGTTATCTTCCTTGCACAAACTAAAATGCTAATTTATAATTAAATAAAAAATTGACTAAAAATGTTTAAGAAATTTATAAATATTAACACTCTCGTTAAGCCCGTTTTCCTTTTGGGCTATCCGTTTTTCAATTTAGTCTTTTAAAGTTGGGTTATAGATTACAGGCTTCTCTCCACGGATGCTTCTCCTTTTACCTTCAACTTTTCTTTCTACACCTCCAAATTTTAAATTAACAAGGGTAAAAAACTTTGAGTGTTACTCTCTACACCACCCCACCTTTCTTCTTGCACTCCCACATTTTTTTAAAATTTCAAAATTGTTCCTATATTTCAAAAAAATCCTACACCTCCTCTTTTTTCTTCAATGAATTTCAAAATTCGTTGAAGAAAAATTCCTTCAACGAATTTCAACATCCATTGAAGGATTTTCTAAGCCTTCAACGAATTTCAAAATCCGTTAAAGCTTTCGAAAATTCGTTGAAGAAATTTTTCTTTAACAGATTTTAACATCTGTTGAAGATTTTTTTTTAAACAGATTTCGAAATTTTTTGAAGGATTTTTCAAAAGCTTCAACGAATTTCAAAATTCATTGAAGAAGGGTATTTTTGAAATGTGGGGGTGTAAGGAGAAAAGTGAGGGGATGCAAGGAGTAACACTAAAAAATTTCCTCTCTTATAATTAACTCCACCCATTTATACACCCCCTTTTACTCATAATTGATTTTGCAAACCTTAACATCACATCTCTCATTTGCTTTCCACCCCTTTTTTGAACCTGGTCGTCTTCGTCTAGGTCTTTTTTCTGTAAACTTCATCTTTATCAATGACAACTTGTGATTAGGACCCGCTTCTTCCTCCATCAATGACTACTAAAACTTGTGACTCGTTATTTCCTATAGAGTTATGTGGGTCATTATGCGAGAGAAAGAAAAAGTGATTTAGTGATGCAACTTTCAACTTTTGAATAATTAAAACAAGTCATCCTTACTAGCCACATGAGCCAACTCATTTTGAAATTATTAAATAGATTATTGGTCAGCCTATGACCAACCCATCCTGTAATCCAATAAGTTGACAGGTCAGATGGATCTAATAAGTTGACGGGCCAAATGAATTGAAATGATACAAGTTGACGGGTTCAATATTCTGACCTAGTCCCCTATTTCTTAACGAGTTGACAAACTGGTCACTTGGGCTTGGTCCGTTCTTTCATCCTTAACCCCATAAGGCTTGGTCCTAATCCATATGGGTCGAGGCTAAAAAATTTCACAGACCATAAAGTTGTACACCAAAACAAATGTCCACATTCGAATTTTGCCAAATTTTGAATGGGTCATCTTGTTCAAATTCAAAAAAAATCAACATAATTTCAGTCAAAGCTGACTTAACCGAATTCGACAAAGTTTTTGTTTCTACCGACTTGACCTTATTCCAATCATGATTGACGACAAATTAGGCCAAATTTTAGTTGTAACTCACTCAATAGAATTCAAATTTGGAAGGGACGGTTCAAATTTGGACAAATTCCGACCATGATCAACTCGTCAAATTTGACTGAATTTCGATCAAGAATGACTTAACCGAATTCGATCAAATTTGATTGTGGTCCAACCTGACTTGTCTGAACCATCAATTGGGATTGATTCATCACAAACTTCGACTCTAGTCATACCATCTCAACCTTCAATCCTAGTCGATTTATCTCAACTTTTAATCTGAATTGACTTATCTTAACTTTCAAGTCGACCTAATCATATTTTTAATTTGCTTGTTCGTCTTATTTTCAAGACAATTCGATTCAATATTTAACTCAAACTTAAAATATATTTTAAAAGTTAATTAAATTTTTTTATTGGACCAAGCATATGTTAGTCCTAACCATAACTTATTTGAAAGAGAGATTTGTAAACTTGAAACTTCTTTTTATCCCGTTATTTGAAATCCCTGAAAAGAGGCTTACTTAAAAGTGAGTTAAGATTTACGAGAAATTAACGAAATGACACCCGTAAATCCATAATTCCACGTTCCCCTCATTAAATTCCTGTATTTGGAGAGAATTAATAATATTAATTAATGGAGATATTAAGAAGCTACGAATGAGATTTTCTTTTTCAATTTTAAATATAAAAAGAAATTCTGAACCCTTCAAAAAAATTCCAAATCAATCATTCAGTGATTTATTGCATCTCTTTTCAGTGGGGATGAACATCCATATATAGTCCAATGATATGAAAACAAGCCACGAAAAAGGAGAATTGGACCATGGCTAACATATATATATATATATATATATATATATATATATATTTATATATTTGTGGTATAGAAACTTCTCTGAATTATTTTTCTCGGTGCTGCCAGCTTTTTATTATCACAACTCTTAATTATTTGTAATATTTAATGATTTAATAAAATGATATTTTATCGTAGTAAAATACTATTTTAGCTCAGGAAAATTATATTGTCACCGTCTTTACGAAAACAATTCCTTGAAACATACCATTTGTGTTAAGAAAGAGATTAATGTATTAAAGAATCTACAGTTACTTACGCGGTAAAGTTCATATAAGAGTTAAAATATAAGTTAAATTTACTTTCCAACCTAAAATTTAGACAATATGACAAGAGCTCTGACACTTAAATTCAATGCAACATTCATTATATTCGTACAATCTCAATCAGTTTACCTAAATCATTAACTATTACTTGTTTTACATGTCATAATATTAAATGTTTAATATTCGTAAAATTTTAATCTCGTTACGGATGGGAAAGACGAATTTTTTTAATTTTTCTCAAAATAAAACTGATTTATTTAACCAGTTAAACGAGTTTGAATCACCTTCAAGGTAAATTGATTACTGAAAATAATTTTTTATCAGATTTTTTTTTAAGTTTTGTATTATAATTATTTATATTTTTAGTTATCTAAATTAACAATTTGAAATTTTTAGGTTAATGTTGAAAAATGTTAAACAGTTTAAAAGTTTAATTTATTTGTTTATAAAATTATATAAATTAATATTTTTATTTTTAATTATTATCTTTATAATAGGTAAATATTTTGATTATATTTTTATAAAATAATGAATTAAATAAATTTATTTTAATTGTACTATAATAAATATATAAAATAAAATTAAAAAAATATTTTTAAGTGAATCAATTTATGATGAAACAAGTTAAATTGTAAAATTGTTGACTAAAAATAAATAAACTAAATTAAACTAATTTATTTTTAGTTCATTGGTAAATCAATCCATTTTATACTCTTAATCAAAACATACCAACCCATATATTACATCAATTTTATATTTCAAGCATTTCAGCTCAAAATTACCATTCAAAACCCAATATATAAATTCAACAAGATGTAATCATAATCCAAACATAACTAGATGGAACAAAAATAAATATAATAGTCCAACCCAATTTCAAATGTATAAAAGAACAAATACATTACATATACACTATATTATAACTAACATAAATCAATTTGATGATTCTCACTCTATTATTTCAAGTTCCAAGAAGAATTTTAAAAGTAGTGTATTTCTTCGATCTCAATTTACCCTCAATCAAAATGCCAATGTTAAATTTCCTATGAAAAATTAAACTTCAATGTAAAATTTTATTTTACTTTCACATACAAATGTACTAGTTTATAATTTATTTTTAAGTAGAGGGAAAAGGAAATCTTAGTTTAATTGAATTTTTTTAAGAGTCAGAATTCATTTTCACTTTGTCGTAGTCTCACTAATACCTTGATCAAGTAAATGATAAAAATTAACTCATAAATGTTAGACTCCATTATACTCAAATAAATAAACCAAAGATTATAAAGAAAATGTTATTTTAAATATTGTTTTGGAGTAGGTTTTCGGGCTTTACCCAGTTTAATGGGCTCTACCCGATAGGCTATGAAGTCCATGATTTCACATTCCCCTAGTCAAATTGTGGTGTCCGTACCCCAAGATTACTACCTGCACCGCCATACCATAATATGAGTGATTCTCCCTGCACCTCATCGCTCTCGTCCTGCACCTCCAAAACATATTTTAATTCCAATGATACCCTTCGTCTTTCACACACTTAATGAGAATATTTTGAATTTTTTAAAAAGTTAACTGCATGCCGCATCTCAAACTCAAACCCTACACCCCTTTTCCAAATTAGTTCTCCCTCTTTTTCTCTCCCTCATTCTGCCATTTTTCTCTGGGCTCCCTGTGCCAAGCTGCGTTCGTGTCGTGCCAAGCGTTCGTCCTTCGTGCTTTGCGTTCGTCCGTGCTTGCGTTCCTCGTGGTTCATCTGTAAAACCTTCCATCTGCTTTGTTTGTTGTTCTATGCATGTGCTTGGTTGGGTGTTCGCTTTTTGCGCCGGAGGTTGGTTCGTGTTCGTCGCCGGAGAACTTAAACGCTGTTGGAGTTGCGGTCACAGACGTTCGCAGTGCAGTCAAGTGCACAGAGAAATCGCATTTCGAACTACGGCAAAGACAAACCGCATTTCGATCTGCGGAAAGCACAAACCCACCCACCGCAGTTCAAAATGCGTAAAGCACGAAGATCCCACCGCATTTCGATCTGTGGCTGCGACTAACCGCACTTCGAAGTGCGTTAGATTTTTAGGGTTTAGTTTTTTTATTTTTTTATTAGGTTAGTAAATGTTTATTTTATTAGGTTTTATTTTTATTAGATTAGTATAATAAATTTAATTTTTTATGTTAGTTGTTAATTAAATTTTTTGTTTTAATATATTTTGAATTATTTTATTTGTTTGTTAAATTTTGTTGAATTTGTTATTTTTCAACATATTATTATTTTCGTAATATATTATTTATTATGTATTTAATTTTATTTAAGTTTTTTAATTTTTCATGAAATTGAAATAATTATTAAATTGTTTATTGAATTAAATAATTATTATTATTGTAATGTTAAATATTATTTTGGATTTATTTGTAATAATTTAATTATTATATATGTAATTTTTTGGAATTCGTAACATAAAAACGTGAAACGTACTTCAAAGTGCGACATAAATATATAAACGCACTTCGAAGTGCGGTTTGGAAACAACATAAATATATAAAACGCATTTCGAAATGCGATCACTAGGAAACGCACTTCGAAATGCGGTTAGGAAACAATTAATTAAGTTTTGACTTTTTGTTAAATGAAGGGTAAAGAAGTAAAATTGGGGGTGCAGGATGAAGGCAGTGAGGTGTAGAAAGAATCACTCCCATAATAATAGCAAAACACTAAACTACCTTTCTCATTATACATGTTCTTGTTATTACTTCAAACTACACCTTTTAGAGAGAAAACTATTCTGGAAGATATAATATATGTAGGAGTCTTGAAAATCGTATCTTAAATATAATAATATATTTTAAATTATAAGACTTAGTTATTTTAATACTAAAAATTTAAAATATAAATAAAATTTCTATAAATGAGTTTCACTATTTAAAATCACACAATTTTTCTAAACTTATTTTCTTTGGAATTCTTTACCTTTTTCTAGAGATTTTAACTTTCTATTCGTTTCACCTAAGTAATTCATGAGGTGAGATTTTCAACTCTATATAATCATTTTCTAAAAAAAAATAAGTTAGTTTATACTATTTTCCTTTGTTTATGGATATTTCTATGTGAATGTGAGCGGTTTTAACTTGAATTTGAGGCCTGAGTCTTCTATTAGATTTTTTACTAGTAGTCATAACAGTGTGCGTTGATCATGTTTCTATCATTTGTAGGAGTAGGTAAAGTTTTCTGTGCCTTTAGAGTTGTGTTAAGACACTAGAGTTGTTTGATCATCTGTCAAATAAGAGAAACTAATTTCATTGATTTTAAGTGATAAACAAGTTATAATTATTGATTTTATGCTTGTATGGTAGTTAATTTGAGTGATTGAATTGTTTGATGAAATATAACCTGTTGAGTTGAGTTAGGTAGTTTGAATTATCTTTAGTGATGATGTGATTGGAATTTTGAATTGTTGAATTGTTGATATTGTATTTGAAGTAAATTGAGTTATTGAATTGTGTATAATATGATAGTCGATTGTTTTGGCATCTATGGTTAGTGTTACACTAAATTGCAAAGGCTTGTGTGGAATAAATCTGCATAATTCTATTCTACAAAATTATGCAGACTCGTTGAGCTAGTATATAGTCACTGAGTGAGATTAAAGTTAGAGAGTTACTGACTTGGTTGTCGTTGGATGAGAGTATACTCGTTTGACGAAACCAAAGTAAGGGGATTTAGTGACTTGGTCTTCACTAAGTGAGAATATGGTTGCTGGGCGAGCTCAAAAGTAAAAAGAGTTATTGATTTAGTAGTTGTTAGGTGAGAATAATCTTATTGGGCACAACCAAATTCAGAGAACTCACTAACTTGACAATGGCTGGACAAGGCATGTTTCATTGGATGACTTTCGTGATATATTATGGTTGTGAGATCCAGTGACGATCTTGTTGGATGAGGTATCTGGTCGTTGGACGAAAGTACTTTTAAGCACTATTCGTTGAGCGAATAAGTATTCTCGTTGGGTGAGATTAGCAGAGTCTAACACAACTTTTCACATGTGCTTTTCTAGCTTATGTTGTTTTCTTTTTATGAATGTTAATGTGATGTTTAGTTTGGGATGATCATCTAAGAATGGTTGGAACCAATCCAAGAAGAAATTCGTTGTGGTTTGTTTTATGTATGCTTTAACATATAGGAGTTCAGGAAGGAGGTATCTTGATATACTATCAATCATTAAATTCATATAGAAATGAATGAGGCGCGGAAGAGAACGGTATGAGGTATTTATCTTGGACTTTTAATTTTAGGCGTGAAAGATTAACCTCATGAGTTGTAGGGTGATAACAGAGTATAAATACTATTATGAGTGTCCAACTACGACGAAGCCCGATGTCAAAGCATGTATCCGGATAATTGAGTCTAAAGTCAATTGTATGTATGTTCATGAGTTAAAGTATTTTATAAATATTGAACTAATATGTGATATGTTTAACTATTTTATGAAATTTTCTTTTGAACACTAGCTTATCTTACCTTTTTTTTCTTTTGTAAATTGTTTCTCGGTGTTAGTAGAGAATGGATTTAGATATCGACATACCTTGAGTGAAGGTCAATGATACTATAGAGTGATCGTTTAAGTTTTAGCTATTTAATGTATAACGGTTTCTTGATCTTTAAAAAAATTTATATAAATTTTTTTACATTACAATATTAATATAATTATTATAATGGATAACTAATATTTTGTATGTTTCCTGTCTATTTGCTATATATTATAATAAATGTATAATATTTTATTTAGTAATTTTAATATTATTAAAATAAGATGTTATAATATATATATATATATATATATATATATATATATATATATATATATTAGAAAATTTATTTTAAAAAACTCGTTTTGAAATACATTTTTTACGAAAATTTATTCTGAAAAGTTTATTTTTGAATATATTTTAATTTTATTCTGAAAATCTCAATTTAAAAAGCTCATTCTAAAATACATTTCGTAATCCGAAATAATACATCAAAAAAATATTCCAAAAATCCCGTTTTATAAATCACATGTTCCAGAAATTTTAGAATACTAAAAATCACTTTAGAAAAAAGTGATCAATTTTAAAAATTATAAGGTCTAGGAAATAATAAAAACCTTGTAAAAAAATCCCAAAAAATCAATCATTCATAGATTTAATGCATATCTCATCCACAAGGGGAATGAACAAGCATATACACGTAGTCCAACAATATAAAAACAAAGCATGAAAAAGAGAACTGGACCATTCTATGGCTAACATAATTAGATTATATATGAAATGTTAAGAAAAAAATCTAACTATGTTACAAAAGTTTCTCTGAATTCTTTCTTGGGTGCTAGGAATTTTTTATCATCACAAATCTTAATTATTTGAAATATTTTTTACGACCATTAATATAACAAAAACCAGAACAAAATAGAAGAAATATGAGTGGATAATGTCGATCCTAAGAAATTGACAAGACAATGAATAGTGTCTTTGTGCAGTGTTATATAGCACGTGTTACATATGCAGGTAGGTGTGCCATGAATTCTCCCTCTATAAGTACACCTTCTGTGCAGTGTTTTACCACACAAGCTTCTTCTTCTTCTTCTCGGTCTGTGAAAAGGATAAGAAAAATAGTGTTGAGTGTGTGTAAACAGAAGGAGGAAAAATGTTTGGGATCGGCAAAAAGACACAGAAGATAAAGGGGACTGTGGTGTTGATGCCCAAGAATGTCTTGGACTTCAACGCCATCTCCTCCGTCTCCGTTCCTAACAGTGTTGGCGGCGCTGTTGGCGCCGTCGGCGGTATCTTGGGCGGCGTCGCCAATATAGCCAGCGGAGTAATCGACGCTGCCACCGCCTTCTTAGGGCGTAACGTTTCCATGCAGTTGATCAGTGCTACTCAGACTCATGGTTCGTTCCTTAACACTATTATATATGAATCTCTTTTCATTTCTTCAAATAATTATTAAGAGAATAAAACAGAACTACCGTAAAGACATTTTATGCAATGAAGTAGTACAGCATATTATCAAGGTGTAATTATAGAAAATAACTAATGTAATAAATATAAGTCAAATAACTACATCACTGCATAAAAACAGGGAAAAAGGAGAAAAAGTAAAATAAAAAAGTTATGAAAGAAAAAATCGATATAATATTATGGTTGTCATATAATTTTGAAAATAACAACATTACTAGTTTTGATCTTATTCAATATTTAATGAACATTCAATAATATTATTGTGCATATAAAGTTATTGTTATTATTTATTTATGTAACAATATGGAATATATACATTTTATAAATCATTATTCAAAAGAAATTTCTTTAATTATTTACATTTACATGTAAATAGAAATAAGATAATATTATTTTGTATGTATATTGTATAAACATATTATTATAAATTGATTTATAAATACATATATAACATTTGAAATTATTGTTGGGTCACATGCCCTTGTTATTTTTTAACTATTTATGGAATTTAACTTGCATGGGTTGTTATGTAGGTGGAAAAGGGAAAGTTGGAGAGGAAGCATATCTGAACAGTCATCTTCCAACCCTACCAACTTTGGGAGCAAGACAAGATGCATTCAGTATTTATTTTGAATGGGAATCAGACTTTGGAATTCCAGGAGCATTTTACATAAAAAACTTTAAGACTGATGAGTTTTTCCTTGTCAGTGTAACTCTTGAAGACATTCCAAACCATGGAAGCATTCGCTTTGTCTGTAACTCCTGGGTTTATAACTTCAAAAGTTACAAAAAAGATCGTATTTTCTTTGTCAATAACGTAAGTTCTGCTTTTCTAATGTGTACAAAAGTTCACCCAATTAAATTTTCAAACAAAGTGAATGACAAAATTGTAAAATATATGGCAGACATATGTACCAAGTGCAACACCAGCTCCATTGCTGAAGTACAGACAAGAGGAATTGGAGACTCTTAGAGGAGATGGAACTGGTAAACGCAAGGAACAAGATAGAATCTATGACTATGACGTGTATAATGACATTGGAAACCCAGATGGTGGTGAGCCTCGCCCAATCCTTGGAGGCTCTAGCAACTATCCATACCCTCGAAGGGTTAGATCTGGTAGAGACAAGACCAAAAAAGGTAAGACTTTTCTTTATAGTTAAACTAAATAAAAGGGCATGTATGGTTTCATTGGTGGATAAAGATGTAAACTTTATTATTATGTTGATCTTGGTATACGAACTTTTGCTTTTGTTGATAATTCTTTTACTCTGGGTTGTTTTGTAACAGACCCCAACAGTGAGAAACCGGGTGAGATTTATGTCCCAAGAGATGAGAATTTCGGTCATTTGAAGTCATCGGATTTTCTTATATATGGACTCAAATCCCTATCTCAGAATGTGTTTCCTATGTTAAAATCTGCAATTTTTGACTTGAGGGTCACATCAAGTGAGTTTGATAGCTTCGATGAAGTGCGTAGTCTCTATGAGGGTGGACTCAAGCTGCCAACAGATATACTCAGCCAAATTAGTCCCTTACCAGCCCTCAAAGAAATCTTCCGCACTGACGGTGAAAATGCCCTTCAATTTCCACCTCCTCATGTAATCAGAGGTACCTTCGATTATACATCTTGGTCAAAACAACTTAAACATGTTAGCGTTTGTTGAATTGATAATTTGACAAGTACATATGTTATGCTTTGGACAGTTAGCAAGTCAGCATGGATGACTGATGAAGAATTTGCAAGAGAGACGATTGCTGGTGTAAATCCTAATGTAATTCGTCGTCTACAAGTAAGTTCAAATGTTTTGTTATTAAGTTCATTATATGAGTATATCTGTCATCCTTCCTCACATCATTTTTTACTAATGGCAGGAATTTCCACCAAAAAGCTCACTTGATCCCACAGTCTATGGCGATCAAACTAGTACCATAACAAAAGAACAGTTGGAGATTAACATGGATGGGGTCACAGTAGAAGAGGTAATGATATGCTTTTTTCACTATAAAAAACATCATTCAACTTCTATCTGGCATGACTTTTACTAAATTCTCTTATAATTTCCTTTTAGTAATCCTTCTGATGCAAATTAAAATCAAAGTACACTCGATTAACATGTAAAAGAATCAATATTTAATTGCTCTACTTGGATTTGTAATTTGAAGTTAAGAAATTGAGTCACTGAAATAAAAATTTCTGGAACAGGCACTTGGTAAAGACAGATTATTCATACTAGATTACCATGATGCATTCATCCCTTATTTGACGAGGATAAACAACCTACCGACATCAAAAGCTTATGCCACAAGGACAATCCTATTCTTGAAAGATGATGGATCTTTAAAGCCTCTTGTTATCGAATTAAGCAAGACACATCCTGGTGGAGACAATTTAGGTGCCGTGAGTAAAGTCGTGCTGCCTGCAACAGAAGGTGTTGAAAGTACAATTTGGCTGTTGGCCAAAGCTCATGTAGTTGTGAATGATTGTGGCTATCATCAGCTCATAAGTCATTGGTGAGAACTTCCTTTGCAATATTTAGTCCGTGTGCACTGTATAGTGTACGTGTGTATGAATTTATTGCTGATATTTTTCTTTTTGGGTTAACAGGTTAAATACTCATGCTGTGGTAGAGCCATTTGCCATAGCAACAAACAGGAATCTCAGTGTGCTTCACCCCATTAATAAACTTCTTTATCCTCACTACCGTGATACCATAAATATCAACGGTCTTGCTAGGCAATCCCTGATCAATGCAGGTGGCTTTATTGAGCAAGCATTTTTGCCTGGAAAGTACTCTATGGAGATTTCCTCAATTGTTTACAAGAATTGGGTTTTTACCGACCAAGCATTACCAGCTGATCTTGTCAAGAGGTGATATTCATAAAATATACTTCACTAATACAAAGATATATGAAGTTTTATTTACTAATTAGTCATTCAAGATAGGGTTTGATTCTTAAGTATTGTTAATGTTAGAGAGAAGCTGTGCTGTCACGGGTGATTGGATGACTTTGTGATTGCATGAACTATTAATTCTCAAAGAGATCTAGCTCTTAAATATGTGTTTGTCAATAGAAACATGAATTATTTCAGTTATGGAACTACGAAAACAAAAAGTTTTCCCTTAATGATAATAGAAATGGAGTGAGGCTAGTTGAATTTGTCAATAAGATTTTATATTGTTGCTTGACTCAGGGGATTAGCAGTTGAAGACCCCTCTGCTCCTCATGGCCTTCGTCTTCTGATAAAGGACTACCCTTATGCTGTTGATGGACTTGAAATATGGGATGCTATTAAGGCATGGGTCAAAGAGTATGTCTCCTTGTATTACCCAACAGATGCAGCAATAAAACAAGATACTGAACTACAAGCATGGTGGAAGGAAGTTGTGGAAAAGGGTCATGGTGACTTAAAAGATAAGCCTTGGTGGCCTAAAATGAATACTCCTGATGATCTCATTAAATCTTGCTCTATCATCATATGGACAGCTTCTGCTCTTCATGCAGCTGTTAATTTTGGACAATATCCTTATGGAGGTTACATCGTGAACCGTCCAACTCTGACTAGAAGATTTATCCCTGAACCAGGAACCAAAGAATATGATGAGATGCTGAAGAATCCTCAAAAGGCGTATTTGAAAACAATCACACCTAAGTTCGAGAGCCTTGTTGACATTTCAGTGTTAGAGATATTGTCAAGGCATGCCTCTGATGAGATCTATCTTGGGGAGAGAGAGAGTCCATATTGGACAACTGATTCAAAGGCACTAGAAGCTTTCAAAAAGTTTGGAAGCAAACTGACAGAAATTGAAGGAAAGATCACAGCAAGGAACAATGATCCAAGTCTGGGAAGCCGTCATGGGCCAGTTCAGTTGCCATACACCTTACTCCTTCGTTCAAGCGAGGAAGGAATAACTTTCAGAGGAATTCCTAACAGTATCTCTATCTGAAACGGATGTGTTTTCCTTATCCATATTATGCTTTTGAGTAATAGACAACAAAAGTATGTGTGAAATTGTTGTCTCAATGTATGCAGTATGCTGCTCTCGTTCAATTTGAGTATGTTATAAGTTTGTTTTCACTGTCACCTCCTATCTAGTTCATCTTATGTTTATCAGTAATAAAGTTGAGAAGTTTCAAATAGTTCTTTGTACTAAAATCAAATGAAACTTTCTTTACCACCATCTTTGTAGAGAGCCAAGTCTTTCAATTATGTAATTTTTGGTTGAGACTTAGTCTCAAAGAACCATGTTCTTGCAATCACTCATCACAAACAAAAGATAAAAAAAATGTATAAATTTTTCTAACAATATAAAAATCACAAAACAACACACTTACAATAATAAATATGCTAACATGTGCAATAATTAAGAGCAAACACCATACACATTCTAGATGGGTTACTTGTATAACAAATATAATTTTCAAGATTATCTTTTTTTCAATATGGAATTCTCATCTAAAAAGTATTAAAAAGTTCAGTATTTTTCACATATACAACATGGTTTCCAATCCCAAAAGATCAGTATTGTAATTGTAAAAATATTTGTTTATATCAGAGGGCAAGTTTAAAAAAGTATAAATAATGATTACACGATTTTCTTTCTTGTAATAAATCATTCTTTTTTCTACTCTCTTGATTGTAATAGATCATTAGCATGTGCAAATAAAAAGAAAAGGACAACTTGGAACGTCCAAAACTCAAACAAAAGGATTGTTATAAAAAAATCAATTGAATGGCATCAAATAATATTAAATTTGAATACATAAGAAGGAAGAAAAAAAAATACAATGAAATGTGGATAACGTGTTGCATGTGGAGTTGGTAGCCATAGAAAAATCAGCCCGCAAACCTCACTGTAATGGAGCTATGCTTCTCCCTTCTCACGTCCTCTCTATAAATAGCATTTCTTTGCCTCTTCACAAAACACAACTTAGCTTCAATCTTCTCTCCTTCTTCCTCTGCAGAAAGAATAACAACACTATACAGTGCTGATACAGTAGCAAATTAAGATGTCACGTCTCATAGGTGGCCTCTTTGACAATGGTCAGAAGATAAAGGGCACTGTGGTGTTGATGCCCAAGAACGTGTTGGACTTCAACGCCTTAACTTCCATTGCTAAAGGCAGTGTTACTGACACTGCCAAAAATGTCTTTGGCACTGTCGTTGACGTAGCTGGTAGTTTGGTTGATGCTGCAACTGCCTTCGCAGGCAAAAATATTTCCTTGCAGTTGATCAGTGCTACTCAAGCTGATGGTTTGTTCTCATCTTACCAGCCACACTATTTTCTATCATAAATTATTTCACAGATTAGACTTCAACTGGTTGCTAATTAATTGTGATTATACTAAAACTGCAGTACCTAAATCAATCTCTTATTAATTAATATCTCTGATGTATGAACATATCTCATCCAGCTCTATAACCACTCTTAAAATACTATATTGTTTTGTCGTTTCTGGACTGAACCTCAATAATGCAACGAGTCACTGTTTACATTGAATGTGAAGTTTAATTAAATAATTGTTGTACTTATACTATTATTATATGTTTGATCATGTTTTTATTGGATAAGTTAAAAACTAGTAAACTTGAATGGTGAAGTTAACTTTACAGTGATGCAAAAAGATGAAAGAGAGGGACAAACTTCATCGTAAGAACTAATTCACAGTTTTATATTCCGACATACGTATGTCTTGAAACAAGTGGCTAACGTAGTTTTTTTATTTATTTCAGAGACAGCTATGTATTCGTAAATTATTTGTGTGAAATATTCATGCAATGCATCACCCTTTTTTTAACATTATTGTTCAATCGTAATCTAAAATACTCATCTTTAGTTTGTTATAATTATTTCAATTTTATCTGTATGTTTGTTTGCAGCTAGTGGAAAAGGAAAAGTTGGAAGCAAAACATATGTGGAAAAACATCTTCCGACCTTTCCAACGTTGGGAGCTCAGCAACTAGCATTCCGTATTTCCTTTGATTGGGATGCCAAATTTGGAATTCCAGGAGCATTTTACATCCAAAACTATACAACTGACGAGTTTTTCCTCGTCAGTGTTCTTCTTGAGGACATTCCAAACCATGGAACCATTCACTTTGATTGTAACTCCTGGATTTACAACTTCAACAAATACAAGAAAGATCGTATTTTCTTTGTGAATGATGTAAGCTTCTATTTTTCGGATGCCCAGATTTTATTTTCCAAGTCCTGATCGTTTTTGTTTTCATTCTCTTAGCGATCAGAAAACTAATTCATGAATATATTTCAGACATATCTTCCAGGTGCAACACCAGCTCCACTTGTCAAATACAGACAAGAAGAATTGGAGACTCTTAGAGGAGATGGAACTGGTAAACGCCAGGAACAAGATAGAATCTATGACTATGACGTGTATAATGACCTTGGAAACCCAGATGGTGGTGATCCTCGCCCAATCCTTGGAGGATCTATCATCCATCCTTACCCTCGCAGGGTTAGAACTGGTAGAGAACGAACCAGGACAGGTTAGACTTTTTCTGTTTAATTATATTCATTTATTTTGTTTCTGACATTGATCATGATATAATATATATATATATATATATATATATATATATATATATGAGCATATAATTCCAATGGTATAACTATGGTCAAGTTGTTTGACCCATCCAAGAATTTTTAACAAGTATTCTTTCTAAATACACAGAACTTGAAATGATCCTAGAAATACTTCCAGATTTGGTAATGTTTTGCACAGTAACAAACTATGTAGAGAGGTCAACGTGAATATATAGGCTATAAAAGTGAAAAAAGTTGTAAAATTTGATAGTATATATGATTGAAAAACAAGGATTTAATGCTGTCTTTGGTTGGTTTATAACAGATCCCAACAGTGAGAAACCAGGCGCGATTTATGTTCCAAGAGATGAAAATTTTGGTCACTTGAAGTCATCAGATTTCATCATGTATGGAATAAAATCTTTATCTCAGAACGTGTTGCCCCTGTTAAAATCTGCAATTTTTGACTTAAGGATCACATCAAGTGAGTTTAAGAACTTCGAAGATGTGCGTAGTCTCTATGAGGGTGGAATTAAGCTGCCAACAGATTTTTTTAGCCAAATTAGCCCTGTACCTGCCCTCAAGGAACTCTTCCGCAGTGATGGTGAAAATGTCCTTCAATTTCCATTGCCTCATGTTATCCAAGGTACTTAATCAAAACAACTTCAATAGATTAGCATTTTTTAATTAAATTATTAACTTGATTACTCAACTTTTTCCTTTCTTATTTCTGCAGTTAAAAGGTCTGAATGGATGACTGATGAAGAATTTGCAAGAGAAGTGATTGCTGGTGTCAATCCAAATGTATTTCGTCTTCTTCAGGTATGTCTATACACTTGACATTAAGTCTCTAAAACGGTCAACTTTGATGACAAAGTTAAAATGTTAATGTGTTTCTCTTGTTATTTGTGACATCTTTTAAAAATGGCAGGAATTCCCACCAAAAAGTTCTCTTGATCCCTCTCTCTATGGTGATCAAACCAGTACCATAGCAAGAGAACAGTTGGAGATTAACATGGATGGGGTCACAGTAACACAGGCACTTAGCGCAAAGAGATTATTCATATTAGATTACCAAGATGCATTCTTTCCGTATTTGACGAGGATAAACAGCCTACCCGTTGCAAGAGCTTACGCCACCAGAACAATCTTATTCTTGAAAGATGATGGCACTTTGAAGCCACTTGCTATCGAATTAAGCAAGCCACATCCAGGTGGAGATAATTTGGGTCCTGTGAGCAAAGTTGTGTTGCCTGCAATTGATGGTGTTGACAGCACAATTTGGCTATTGGCCAAGGCTCATGTAGTTGTGAATGACTCTGGTTATCATCAGCTCATGAGTCATTGGTAAGAACTTCTTTGGCAATATTTACCACATATGTAGTGTATGCGTACATGAATTTATTATTGATAAGTTTTTTTTCTTTTTCTTTATGGTGTTACAGGTTAAATACTCATGCAGTGATGGAGCCATTTGCCATAGCAACAAACAGACAACTCAGTGTGCTTCACCCCGTTTATAAACTTCTCTATCCTCACTATCGTGATACCATTAATATCAATGGACTTGCTAGGCAATCTTTGATTAATGCAGGTGGAATTATAGAGCAATCATTTTTGCCCGGAAAGTACTCTATTGAGATGTCTTCAGCAGTTTACAAGAACTGGGTTTTTACTGACCAAGCTTTACCAGCAGATCTTGTCAAGAGGTATGTATATATAGTAAAAGCTAACCATTCTTTTAAACTATTGTTTTTATCTATATATATATATATATATATATATATATATATATATATATATATATATATATATATATATATATATATATATATATATACAGGTACCATAAAAATCAGCCTATTTATCATATACTATTGAATTTGTAATAACATTTTACTGTTACTTGATTCAGAGGATTGGCTACTGAAGATCCTTCTGCTCCTCATGGCCTTCGTCTTGTGATAGAGGACTACCCTTATGCTGTTGATGGACTTGAAATTTGGGATGCTATAAAGTCATGGGTAAAAGAGTATGTGTCCTTGTATTACCCTACAGATGTGGCAATTCAACAAGATACTGAGCTCCAAGCATGGTGGAAGGAAGTTGTGGAGAAGGGTCATGCAGACCTAAAAGATAAACCATGGTGGCCTAAAATGAAGACCATTGAAGATCTCATACAATCTTGCTCTATTATAATATGGACAGCTTCTGCTCTTCATTCAGCTGTTAACTTTGGACAGTATCCTTATGGAGGCTATATCCTGAACCGTCCAACTCTAAGCAGAAGGTTTATCCCTGAACCAGGAACTCCAGAATATGATGAGATGGTGGCGGATTATCAAAAGGCTTATCTGAAAACAATCACACCCAAGTACGAGACCCTCGTTGACCTTTCAGTGATAGAGATATTATCAAGGCATGCTTCTGATGAGATCTACCTTGGACAAAGGGATACTCCAAACTGGACAACTGATAACAAGGCATTAGAAGCTTTCAAAAGGTTTGGAAGCAAACTCACTGAAATTGAGAGCAAAATCAATACAAGGAACAGTGATCCAAGTCTGAGAAACCGACATGGACCAGTTCAACTGCCATACACATTGCTCCATCGTTCAAGTGATGAAGGGTTAACTTTCAGAGGCATTCCCAACAGTATCTCTATCTAAAAAGACTGTGTGGTTTCCTTCTCTTTATCATTGTACTTCTGAATAATTTACGTATATGCTTAGCTGTGTGTAACTATAGCATGTATGTTTGCACTTTTGTATTTCCATGCTCTCAGTTCGCATATAATAAATAAGGAGTTTTTTCAATATCACTTATTTAGTTATTTATGTTTACCACCAAAGTTGTAGAAGTTTTTTTCTCTAAGGAATTCAAGAGAGTCCAAATTTTATACTGGATAGAAATGAGAAAGTAGAACACTGAGAAGACTCATTAATCCATTGTTTTAAGGTTTTGGATAGAGAGTGATGTCAATCTCTTATATGGTTGGACTCCAATATTATTGGTGTTTGTGTCTCTCCGGTGAACTTCTTCGATAGACTCAATAGTGGTATCAGAGTCAGGTTTGTCTTGGTGACTGGTGTGGTTGTGGTTGGTTGGGAATGTCCCGTTGGAGGTGAAAGATCCATTAACCCATTATCTTGAGATGGTGTCAATCCCTTATATGATTAGGTTCAAATGTTATTGGTGTTTGTGTCTCGATAGACCCAACAGTTTCCGTTTAACATAATTTCAATTTTAAGAACAAACAAAGGGTTAATTTATAATTTATTAAAAAATTCAACTCCGCTTAATGAGAGGGTCAATCACATTAGATGTTGTTTGGTTAAAGTATGTGCTCTCTCAATATTATACGCGAGTATGTAATTTTGTCATGGTTTTGTTTTTAAAAAATATTTCAGATGTGGAGTTGAGAACTACTCATTCATGTCTCCATTACAGTTGTCTTAGTCTTTCACATTCAGAGTTTCTAAGCTGAACGGGTGTATACTTGTCAAAAGTACTCTAACGCTCAAGTGAGTCAAAAGTATTTGATCGATTATCAAAGTAAAATCTTGAATTCGCAATAAATACAATCATCTATCTCCTTACCTTACTTCTGTATTTATAGGTTTTGAAGTGAACGTTTGATTATCACTAGCTTAATCACGGTTCAAAAGTTAATAAGTGTGTTTTATCTATTTTTACTTATAGATATGTTGGATTTATGATGATATACTTAACAATAAAATTACTGATCAGCTCAATAAAAAGTTGTTTGGTTTATATAAATTTGGGATTGAACATCTTTTAAACTTTTTTTTTTAAAACATTGATTCAGCGATAACATTTACAAATGTTGACCATAATCATACAATATAAAAAAACATGTGAGATAGTGAAAGAAGAAAAAAATATTTAAATTGTTATAAATTTTAACTCCAAAATTATATAAAACTATTAAATGTATTACGAATAATTAGATACTTGATAGAGGTTGGCTTCATAAGAAATATACGTCCAACAAATTTTGAATTTTCATTTAGGAGAAGTATACCTATGAAGTTAAATATACTTTTTAATTCTTAAATTCGATACAATTATTTTTATTAGTTTTTAAAATGAATATCTGTAAAAGTTTTAGCCAATAAAAAATATAATTAGTTTTTTCGTTATTTAAGAAAAATTACATAAATTAATCCTAATACATTTCTGTTGGTTTATTTTGGTCACTATGTCTTGTCACAAAAAATAAATAATTATTTAAAATACTATTATAAAGATCTAAAACGCTATCAAATGGAAAATGGAAATATAAAAATCTAAAATACTATCAAATGGAAAATGGAAAAATAATATTAAAAGAAGTGATTTAAATGGAAAGAAATAAATCAAAAGAAAAATACAAATACAAATCATTTAATAAAATAAATAAATAAATTAAAAATAACAAATTTTATTTATTTATTTATTTATCATCATCATCATTGTTATTATAAAAATAAATTTTTCTATAATTATAATTAATTAAATCTTTAAAAATAATTATAAAATGTTATAATTAATATAATCAATTATATATTAAATAAAATTTTCTAGTATGTCGTCATTTTTAAGTATTAAAACTCTTTTCTTGCGTCTAAACTTCATTATATATATATATATATATATATATATATATATATATATATATATATATATATATATATATATATATATATATATATTGCACAAAGTCAGATTACCTTTTGTTGAAGGTCGTCACGTGATATAAAGTTTATGGTTTTAATAAGATATGAAAGCACTTTAATCTTTTGTTGAAGGGACAAGTTGATTACCTTCCCCAAATGCCTCAAACATGTGTTACTTTAACCCTATTTATTGCATTCATAATGACAAAATTGTGTTAATTTTCATGGGTAAGTAAGGTTAGATTGTTTAACAACGACATTAGAAGAAAATCACTTCTCAAACCGTTGTTTCATCAACTCGTGACTAGCGTGCAAATTATAATATATTTTGTATTCTTGTTTTGAAGATTAGACAACATTAATTAATTGATTAATTCATTAATGACAGGTACAACTTCTACCTTCGCTTTCCTTCAATTAAAAGCACAAATTATTACCATTTCTTTAATATTTAATGTTCAAACCAAACCATACCTGGTAGGGATAATAATAGCAATTATTATTTTAATATATTCTATTTGTCTTCTACATTCTGAAGATGTGGATGATATAATGAAATGGAAACATTTTCGTTTATTCTTTAAAAAAAATGATTTAATTTTACATGTTCCATGCTGAGATATGTAGCTTTCATGCTGTGAGAATCTGTGATTGAAAGAAAACAAAAATAAAATGTCGTTTTACAGCTTTTTGTTTGTCTCTTTCTGATCTTAGTGAATTATTCTTTAGAAGTTCATATTCAAAATGTAACCATAGATGGCAATATATATATATATATATATATATATATATATATATATTAATAATTCTGAATTTTAAATAATAGAAATGGAAAGAAAAGGACCCATAGTTTTTTAAGTCTTGAAAAGATCATTTACTTTCCGTTTTTCCATTGGACAAGGAAAAGACGTGGATGTGTTTATTTATTATTTTCATCACGTCGACATTATAATTCATACTTTTATAAATGTGATTTGAATCACGTCAACCAAGGTATTATATATTGAGTTTGAAGTTAATTAATAATAAACAATTTAGCTACAATAAATATAAAATCAATGCTTTCATCATAATAGATTGGGCTTAATATTTTACTATTGGACTCCACATTTGAAACTTTATATTCTCTTTTAAGTCAAATGTCTAAGAAAACAATATATCAACTAAAATAAATTATCTTTTAAAGATCAGGTAGGTTATTAGAAAATATAGCACATTTCATTGCAATTCGTATAATTTGTTTATTGTTTTCGGCACATATATCATTCTTGTTTCACAATTTTCAATTTATATTTTCTATTTTCTGAATTGTATTTTTGTTCCCATTTTCATTATTGCTAAAAAAATCAAAAAAAGAAATCAAAGGATGATTGTAATTGTGAGACATGCAAGAAATCCTAATTCAAATTTAAGTGAAAAGGTGAGATTAATATTGGTATTAGATTAATTTACAAAATAAGTTATTTCTACGTCAAGTTTGTAAAAATTTAAAGCAAAAGATCCCAGTTAAATTGAAAAACTAAGTATCTACTAATGCAGGGGAAAAAATCACATCAAATTAATTTAGTTTTAAATAAACGAAAATACGATTGAAACTAAATTACACATTAAAATAAAGTTGATCTTTTATTGTATGAATATATCGTAAAATTGATTTTCTCTTCTATCTAAAAACATTTACAAGATAAAAATATTAAGATATTCTTATCTCATTATTAATAGATTAAAACTTTGAAAAAGAAAAGAAAACTCGTAATTCACATTTTTAGTTGAGAGAATGATTATCAAAAAGAATCCTAAGCAACCTTACGAATGAGTTGTATGAGCACAAGCCAAACTGTACTTTCTTCAACATTATTGTGACTATAATAATTCTATCGTTTCATAATTAATAGTATTTTTTGCAATAAATAACCAATCAAATGAAGATTCTGTTCATTTTTTATTTCATGCCACGTACACACAGGTACGTTAGATTTGAAATTCTGAAATATAGTATTTTTTTTTCTGGGTATTCACCAGAAGAAAATAATTTTTTGAGATACGAAATAGATTATTATAGAAAATATCATTTTTTATTTTGTGGTGTTCAGATTTCCACGTTCAACTCTTCTTAAAAAAATGTTCATAACACATTTTTTTGGTACCATATTGTATTATTTGACTGTTTTATATGAAACAAAAGGTACTGTTACTTTTTTTTAGTATAGTATGTACTCGTTTCTTATGGATAAGATATGCAAATTTTCTTACTAACATACCGACAAAGACAACATGGACACGTACGAAAAATGTCTATTCAAAACAAACAGTACACGTGCCTCAAATTTCAAAAGACATTAACTAATTATTTAAATATATTAAAGTTTCTTCTAGTTTAATCTTTTCTCAGAAAATTCATCCATAATGTCTATTGGTGGTCGATTTAAATAAGTTTAACTTTACATCTATTTTTATAAAATTAATAAATAATAATTTTAATTATTATACAAATATGAATTGTATATTTTTAGATTAGTTTGAAAGTTTATTACTTAATAGTAAAATTGATATATAAATTTAAAATATGTAAGAAATAAATCTAAATATATTTAATGATAAATTTAAAAATTCCACTTCATCTCTTGGGTGCGTGCTGTACACAGATTTTGCTGCTGATTTTTTTTCTCACTTTCTCTTATTGAAAATATCAATATAATTTAAAATGTCTTATTGAAAAAGACAAAAAACAGATAATAGAACGTGCTCTATATATTCACAATATTAAGAATATTTTCTTATTGAAAATTCGTAGCAAATAATAATTCACTTTGTAACTCATTTTTTTAATATATCATTGATCCTTAATTATTGACTCAAACGTCCAATCCAAATCAATCTATCAGTCATGTGCGTAATGTAATCGATGAGCTGTCATATAATTGGTATAATAATGATAATGTATTAGTATTATAAAATGAAAATAGTATGTAGAAATAAGATTTCGATTTTATTTTAATATAATTGTAATTGTGCTCTGCATAATACTTTAATTTTACTGAAATATTTTCTAAATATTATTTTATTTTTAAAATTATAACTTTACGGTAATAGTTTTTTTTTTAAATCATTTCACTTTTGAAATAAAACTACACCATTTTTAATAAAAAAGGATGAATTCGTCCATGAAATTTATTCACGTGAAAATTTATCGAAAAAATATAAAAGTAGTTTATTAATATCACTTTTAATATAAAATTTAAAAATAATAAATTTATGAGTTTTTTATTTTAAAAAAATATTTATATTTTCTACTTTTATTCAATATAAAATTCATATTTGGGATGACTTGTTAATAATAATTTATTAGAAAAGGAATTTAATAATTCTTTTTAAAAACAATAAAATTTAACTTTTTTTGACTATTTTTTAAATAATAATAATAAAATGATACATTTTTATATTTATTTGACACACAAAATAAAATAATTATAAAAGAGTAGATTTTTATACTTTTTAAAAAGCTAAAAATAAAAAGTAAAAAATATATAATATCAAATGAAAATTTATGTGTTAAAATATCTTTTTTCTTTTTAAAAAAACTACAAAAGTTAATTTTTCTATGATTATTAAATTTTTATAATGTGTGGCAAATAAACGTAAATATTTATCATCTTATCATTATTTTAATCCATTTTGCATAATCATAATTATTAATTTCTTGTCCTCCATTGAATGGGTTCTCATTGTGTGAAGGGCCAAGAACTTAAGAACAAATGGAGGTGAAAAAAGCGTACCCTTCGTTCACACGCAGACACTCTTTCTAACATGCATTCAATCAAACACAAGGTGTGTGTCTCAATCGTTACTCACTATTTCTCCATCATGTTTACCCTAAAAACAAGTTATGATTGGATTCTTCCAACATTTTTTTCTCCCTTTCAAAAATATTTATAGTTTTTCTAACAACCATCGAGATAACAAAAACTAGTATATATTATAATATTTGAAAATATTCGAAAATAGTTAACTTTGTATTTTTAGTACAATAACTATTTTAATATTAGCTAATATAAAATAATAATAACAACTTGAATAAAATTATTTGAATATTTTTTATACGATGGGTAACAAACTAGTTTGAATTTAGAATTTCATGCAAATTGTTAAAATTTTCGATAACAAGGAGCTTTTTTAGTTTTTTTCTTTTTGTATTATTAAAACAACTTCAATTTGTTATTTAAAAGTTTCGATATAAAATTCAGAGAATAATATAATTATATTAATATGTCAACGTGAGTTTGCATAAAATAATGTAAAATGAAGTAAAAAAATAAAATAAAATAAAAATGAATTTTATCTTATCATGTTATGTGGTAAGTGTTAAAATTTGATAATAAATCAAAATAATATAACAATCAAAATTGTATTATATATATATATATATATATATATATATATATATATATATATATTGTTAATACAAAAATGTTTAAATATATCTTTCCATATACAAAGTTATTATAAAAAATTGTGTTTAGTTTTTAAATTAAATTATTAAATTCTTATATTTTATTAAACTCATTTAAAATATGTTTTCAATAAGCAGTACTTTTCATGCGATAAATGAAGTTTCACGATGAATAATTTATATGTGATTTTCATAAAATATATATTATTTATCTGATTTTAATAAAATATAAAGATTAATACTTCAGAATTTAATTTAAACAACAAAAACAATATTTTTTAATATTATAAAAAAAATCATAATTCTTTGAAGATATTTTTCTGCCAAGTATCACATATATTGGTTAACGGTATAACATATAATTTCGTCAAAACTATTTTAAATACTTTTGTTAAACACCAAATCCAATTTGAGTAAAACAGTTACTTTATTTTATTACATATTTTATGTTTATCGATAAACATTTAAAATGATAACATTTATTTTTGTGCTGAAATTAAAAAAAAATGCTATATTTATTCTTACGGATATAAATACAAAACAAAAATCACTGCCAAAAAAAGCAATTGGTGGTCCCTGATAAGCAAAAAATTCTCTACCGACCAAACTCAAATGTCGTTTTTAAGTCATTGCTGGTCGCTTTATCTCTGTGAGAAAAGTGGGAAAAGAAAATGCAAAAGGACAAATTCAAGGAATATGAATTTTGTTTTCTTACATTCTTTTTATCTTCTCTTATTTATTTTTAATAAATTGATCTTTTATATATAGTTTGTTAGATGAATATTTTTCTGTGATTTTCTTGAAAACATGAACTTGAATTGATGATTAAGTTTGGAGAAACCGTTTGTCGCGTGGCATTTAGCTGACGATTTTTAAATTGAGATGATATTAAATATATTATCTTGATGCAATAAAAGGTTAGGTAGAGATTTTTGGTTTTGCATGGACCACCAAAGACGTGGCGCATGGAAAATGGTGTTTTGGACTTTCCAATTCAGACATCATTTATTATTATATTATCTTATGATTGAGACCGTTATCGTCTTATTTATTTATTGCCCTCGCGCACCACGATTCGCATTTATTATTCTTTTAAATGCATCGTATCCTTTTCGACGTGTTTTTTTCAATTATCAGAAAAGGTTTTGTCATAGATTATTTTAGATATTAAGTTATGATTTTATAATCGAGATATATATATATATATATATATATATATATATATATATATATATATATATATATGAAGATAAGATAAAGAAACTTTTTTCTCAGTTTTAAAAGTTTTTATTATACTTCGATTTTTTTTATCGCTTAAAATCATAAATAAATAATAATAAATATAAAATTCAAATAGTAAGTGAAACTTAATTTTTTATTATATAAAAATGTTGTTAAATTTTAAAGATATTTAATCTTATTTTTTACAACAATCACTAATTTTAAAATTAAATAATATTTTAAATTAAAAAAGATAATAGAACTAAATTTTACTTTATGTTCAATCATGGTAACCAAACTCAATGTAGATATTTTTTTATTTTTTTTCTTCCTATATTAAACCTATAAATAATATTATAGAACCAACACAAAAATAATATATTATATTTATAATAAATCAAAATCTAGATAAAGAGTATAATGTCTTTCTAATAAGTAAATGTGCTAAATACTAATGTATAACATGTATCAAATATAAAAAATACATTAAAAAAATACTTTAATATAAATATATAAATATACAAAATTTTTATTAAAAATATATTTACAAAAAATTAAAACTTTTCATGAACTTGAGAGTACAAAACAAATTGTAACTAAAAGTTTCGATGCCAAATACCTTTAAAATTTTAAAAGTTTTTGTACTTTGATATCAGTTGCTGGGAATCGAAGTAAAAAAAATTACAACTTGGACTATAATAATCGAAACCAAATGTCCTTCTTAGATAAAATAATTATAAAATAATAATAAGAATTTTGAAAAAAAAAATACATACCTTTGAACTTTAGTTTTTGAAGAACTGAATTAGAAAATGATATATGAGTTCGATAATCAAAACTAAATCCTTTTGCTCTAATAGAATAATTTTAAATAATAGTGAAAATTTAAAAAAAAATTAGGCAGCTTTTAGTTTTGGTTATTGATTAACGGAAGTAAAAAAAATATGGTTTTAGTTATCAAAAGACAAACTCTTGAATAAAATAATTAAAAAAGTGGTAAGAATTTTTTTGAAAAACACTAGTTCTTGCTGTTCCTGTACTGCAAAATCTGAAGTTGAAAGCAACCCTCCATAGGTGCAGATCCTTAGGCACATTATGCCAAACAAAGTTCCCACCCCACTAATAACATACTTCTGCACTGAATTTCAATCATTGTTTAATCTTATAACATCAAATATTTAAAATATAATTTTTGTATTCAAATTTATCAATCACATATATATAATAGTTGTTTCGGGAGTGGAATATGGAATCATAATCAAAACACTTTATGTTATATTTTTTTCAAATCTTCTAACGTTGTTTTTCTAGTTTGAGTTATAAATTTTTTCTAAATTAATCGTACGAAATATTTGAGACTCGTATTTAAAGATTTCGAAATATCATGACTAAATAATCAATAAATATACTTTACTTATAAATTTAATTATTAAAGATGGTTATGTATTTAGATGATATTCATAAATTATATCGCTTTAACAAGACGGTTATACAGTATAATATTAATATTAGTATAACTCGTACAAAGATGAAGATAAAAGGACAAGCTGCATGATGGAGAAAATGACATATGCGTTTCCATCGTTATTACATACAGAGAAAAGTGCGAAGAACATAAACCGTCGATTAAGATATACATTGAAAACAAATAAAGTTACTTATAAGGAAACAGGTGAAACAACATTAGATTTTGATACATCTAACGTAAACTACTAGGTTAACTTGTGAGCTTATTTAATAGTGAGTTTAAAGTGTAAAAAATTCATACTAAAGATTCGATAAATCTAAATATCTCAAATAAGCACGTTTAATTATATTCAGATTTATAAAAAAGAAAGCGAAAGTAGAAAGATCAACCTCCAGCCATTGTTGTATATTTGCTTAAATTCTGGTTTCTGAATCTTGCTCTTAAAACACGGTGATGTATATGAAATAAAGAGTAGGCTCAGTGACTTGATATAAAATTTTCTGTAGTGCTCCAAAAATCATCACAGAGAGTATTTTTATAACGTTAGAATAGATTGTTGTGGGAATAATGGCACACCCACACGTTTGAAAATGATTTTTATTTAAAATGGACCATTTTTATAATATTAACTGAAAAGGAAATAAAATAAATGGGATATGATATATTCTTAACATGTAACCTCTTTTTTGTATAAGACTAACATAAAGTGTGAAAAATATTTTTTTTTTCAATCTATAGTTTAAAGTGTTTGAGAGGAAATAAATTATGTATAAGGTGGGTGAGAGAACCTGGAAATTTTTATGCAAGATAATGATCTTGCAGTGTATAGAATAGAGAAAAAAAAAGTTGAGAAGACAAAGAGAAAGATTGATCTTCCATCGTGTATCATTGATTGATCTACGTATCATGCTATGATATAATATGGAGATAACGCCATTAATGTGACATGACATGCCATATTTTATGATATGGTAAATGATGACATCATAATAATATCGTCTTAACATTTTTAAATATTTTGGTAGTAGAAATAGAAGATAAAACGATTGAAATATCAGACTAATTAAAATTTTATTTGCAGATACGGAAATTAAAATCTAGATATCTTGTTGCAAAGGACAAATTAATAATAATAATAATAATAATAATTATTATTATTATTATTATTATTATTATTGGTAAACCATTCATATTATATATGTCTTGTCGATAGATGTTTGAAAGGAATTTATGGGAGACAAAAGAACAATATCCTAGTGTCAAATTCACATAAGGTGATTTATATGATATTTAACTTTTTTGTTTATGATGTAATGAGAATGTAAAAAGCAAAGGATTTATTTTCTTATATGAAATTCAATTTTTTTTAATGAAAAATGTGATACAGACATCAAATTCTGGGAAAAAGTGAGGAGCATTAAAACCAGAATCAGGATTCAATTTAAGACTTAGGTGAATCATAGAAAAAGATTTAAAAAGATTAAAGAGAAATTCTAACATATATGGTCTATCTTTTCTAAGTTGAATGGTTAAAGATTTCAAGTATCAACTTAACTGCTAGAATAAATTATCTTTCTTTATAATATAAAGATTGTAATTTTTTTTATTTGATTATAACTAATGCAAGACCTACAACTTAACTTATTTTTATAATTTTTCTGATCCAGCATAAGATTTTATCTAAATAATTATGAGGTTATCTTTGTTATGGTTTTTCAGCATCACATTATCTTATCAACACTCTAATTCTTATTGCGGTTATCCTTATACTTATCAAACATTATATTTTCAATTTATAATTATTTTTAATTGATTTCAATCCCTAAATCTTTATGTTAATTTCTAAATATTAGATTTATCTTGGATTCCTAGCAATTTTCAATCATAAGTACTTATATAATTTTCTTATATTTATTTAAAGTTCGTTAGAAAAAATTTCGATACATATTATATAGTACTCGTTTCACTTGGTTATCAAGACGATTTTTCGATTATAATATTATTAATGAGTATTTTGAAGAGATTCACTAAAAAGATTCAACAATAAATAAATTTAAATCTATGTAAAAAACTTGACACTACCTTTAACTTATTATCTTAAAGTTTTTCGTTGAAAGTTATATAGTTTTCTTAGTTGAGTTTGACTTATATTTTATTAAAAGACTCATAAGTGATATTTAATTATTGGTCTCGGTTATTAGCCGGAACAAATACAATACATTTCATGTATCAAAAGTCTAATGGAAGTTTAGGCAAGTGTATCCAATGATTAATCACAATACAAGTAAACATACTCAATTAATGTTTTCGGAAGTGTATAATGGGAAGAAACTTACATTAAAACCCCTTTTTCATATTAGAATTATTAGTTTTTTTATTATTATTACTATTTTTTATTATTATTGTTCCTCACATAAATTTAAAAGAATTACTTTTACATATTTTAGTATTTTTTTTTATTGTTGTGTTGTTGTTTCCTTCATCCCCTGTTACATACTTACTTTGATTACTTTGATGACATTAAGAATGTATTGCAAAATAGTGGTAGAATATAATGTAATAGTTTGAAACGTTTAGGACAAATAGTCATTGACAGAAGAATACCCCAATAGGAAACATACACATGCTTAACATATGTTGTTCAAATGGTATTAAAGGCTAAAGAACTTCATACGAAAATAGAAAATAAAATTAATTTTGAAGAACTCAATTTTAATTTAAACATGCAGTTTATTTTGCTGAATATGATGTATACATATAGCAGTAAATATTAGATTAAAGATATAGTTGGGCTATCTAGAGATTGGAAGATATCCAATGAATGATATTGAAATCCAGCCCACACTCTCTGACAGATCTTCCGAACACTCCCTTTGGACCATATAAATGCATATATCAATATTATCACAACAGTATGCTTGATTACTCTGTCCTTTGCTTCGTAGTCAATGGTCAGTGTATGCTGAATTAGATTCTTCCTGTAAATAAATAAATAAATAAATAAATAAATAAATAAATAAATAAATAAATAAATAAATAAATAAATAAATAAATAAATAAATAAATAAATAAATATATATATATATATATATATATATATATATATATATATATATATATATATATATATATATATATATATATGGGGTTTGCTAACGCGCGTACGCCTGTTTTTTAGTTGGTATATTTTAGCAATGTGTACCGAGTTTTAGTAGACAAAAATACCCTCATATATCATGGATTCTAAGTTTTAAGGTTAAGGGTATTTTAATAATTTTCATTCTCAAAACTATAAAAAAAAAAAGAAATCCCCAAACCCTTACTCACCTCTCTCATTTTTTTCTTTTATCTCTCTCACTCCAACATTCTCTCTGTCATTCCTACTTTAGCCCCAATTGAAAAAATCAGAAACACCTGTCGTTAAACAATTTGTCTTTGTAAAGAGTTGATTGATTGATATAAGCACCTTCAAGCAAAGGTTCATTAAATATCTCTTCAATTTCACCATCTTCACTAACCTATCTAATTTCATTATCTGCATATGTTGAATCATCATCTCTAAAAAAACCCTCCAGGCCAATTACCAATTCCTTTGGATGTCATTATCCTTGTAAAAATAAAATTAGATAAGACAAAAATTATAAAATGAAAACTCATTATAAAATCATTTTTTGTAAGAAATTGTTTAACCGCAAGTATTTCTGATTTTTTCCAGGTTAATTACCAATTCCTTTATGCTTGTGAAAATTGGATAAAATTATATAAGACAAAAATTATAAAATGAAAACTCATTATAAAATCATAACTCATTATAAAATCATTTTTTTGTAAGATTGTTTAACCGCTAGTGTTTCTGATTTTTTTTTAGTTGGGACTATCATAGGATGACAGAGAAAATGTTGGAGTGAGAGAGATGAAAGAGAAAGGATTGAGAGAAATGAGAGAGGTGAGCAAGGGTTTGGGGTTTTTTTTTTTAGTTTTGAAAATGAAAATTATTCGATACACATTGCTAAAATGTACCAACTGAAAAACAGACGTATGCACGTTAGTAAACCTCTCTCTCTCTCTCTCTATATATATATATATATATATATATATATATATGAAAAAGGATACAGGATTGAAAAAATATATTTTGAAACAATTTTTTTACTTTTATTTGATATTACAATTTCTTATTTTTAATTTATTTATTTTTAAAAAATTAAAAAAAATTATTTTAAAACTATTTTATCCTCGTTAGATGTTTTAAATGAATATAACTCTTATACTTATTTAAGGATGACAACGGTCGAGTCGGGTACAGATAGTGCCTTCACTCGCTATCCAACTTGCTACCTGCATGAATATTTGCTTAAAAAATATTTGTCAAAATTTTAAAACCCGCACATACCCTTAGATACTCACAAATATTTAAAAAAATATATATTTTTATAAATTATTAAAATAAAATTTAAATAAAATATATAAAATATAATATAAATTAAATTAAATATATATTAAAATTTAATTTTTATTAAATTTAACTTTATAAAATATAAATTAATGTTAATTTTAATTAAATAAACTTAATAAAATATAAATAAAATATTTATTTTTATTTTTTGTGAGTAGCGGAATTCTCAAGTACGGATAGTATAATATTCATATATAAATGTGTGTTAAAATATCTGTTACCCACAATTCTTAAATAATAAATATACGCAAATACTAATTATCCGTTATTAATTTTATCCGTAGATATTCGCGGGAGTGGATTTTTTTTTGCCATCTCTGTACTTCCCTGTATTACTCATTGGTTGGGTAATGTATGAAAAGAAACATTATAGGAAACAATCTCTTCTGGAAAAGATAAAGGGAGTTGCCATAATGCTATCAGAGAAGTCACAGATGCAAAAGTGCCGTGGAATGCTTGTTATGGAATGACAGAATTACCCAAAGTTTATATCTTAGTAGTAATTCCCAATCACAGTACAAGTATAAATAGGAAATAATAGTACATTAGAAATTTCAGCTCGGAAACATGTCGTGGATATAATATAAAAACCAAGTTTTTAACTGTACTTAAGCAAAAACCTGTGATTTTATTTACATGTTTACGCAAAAACAGCAAGAGAGAAGAGTACAATAATAGTGGACACATAACAGGAAGTGAACTATACGTAGGCTTAACAGTTAACTACTTAGCAAACAAAACAAACACTAATAATATGGAAAGATGTTTTGAAAGAGATATTTTCACATTTTGACTCAACATATGTATATTTTTTTCTCATTTATTATTTATTTGGTATTGTATGTTAACATATTTTAAATCTAATAAAAAAGTAACACGTGTGTTGTGTGCTATGTATCTGATGTTAAAAAATATATGTTATTGATATTTTATAGAGCAGATGAGAAGAACAATGTGGAAGATCATGTTTCGCTCATGCTCTTAAAAAATGACAACTCTTTCTTTCTCACCATCTAGTTTGGCCTTATAAATACTGACCACCTTCCTCGTCTTTCTCCCAACCCAGTTTCTCTACTGGAGAAAAACAAAGTGTATAACGTTGTTGTTGTTGTTGTTGTTTAAGATTTCCAAAGATGTTTTCAGGTGTGACAGGTCTCGTCAAGCGGGGGCAGAAGCTGAAGGGAACAGTGGTGTTGATGCATAAGAATGTGTTGGACGTCAATGCCCTCACTTCTGCTCAAAGTCCCACCGGCATCATCGGTGGCGCAATCGGTGTTGTGGGTGGTGTCATCGGCACCACCGTTGACACTCTCACTTCCTTTCTCGGACGATCTGTGGCTCTCAGGTTGATCAGTTCCACCGCTGCTGATGGTAACCAATTTCTTTTCTTATACTACTTTGCTTTTTAAATTATGTTTATTGTTATTGAAATGTTGAACTGATAATACATTTTATTTATGTCTGATAATACATTGAAATGAAGAGAAAGTTGTTAGTTCTTTTTGCTGTAAAAACTTACGTTGGGACATGTTTATTTTGTATGTGGGAATTTGACAAAAAGTTGAATAAATGAGAATATGACACTTGAAAATTTTGTTCAGCATCTGGAAAAGGAAAGGTGGGAAAACAAACATATTTGGAAGGTCTTGTTACTTCCTTACCAACCTTGGGAGCTGGCCAGTCTGCATTCGATATTCATTTTGAATGGGACAGTGACATGGGAATTCCTGGAGCATTTTACATTGAGAATTTCATGCAAGTTGAGTTCTTCCTTGTGAGTTTGACTCTTGAAGATATTCCTAACCACGGAACCATACACTTTGTTTGCAACTCATGGATTTACAACGACAAAAAGTACAAATCTGATCGCATTTTCTTTGCCAACAAGGTAAACTCCTCACCAAGTAAACCAGTTAAATCTATTTTCCAATCTTGGCATCACCCATCAATGAGAAAATCAATCTGTTAAATATAAACAAATATAGGCATACCTTCCAAGTGAAACACCAAGTCCACTGGTGAAGTATAGAGAAGAAGAATTAAAGACTTTGAGAGGAGATGGAACAGGAGAGCGCAAAGAACATGAAAGAATCTATGACTATGATGTCTACAATGATTTGGGTGATCCTGACTCCAATGCCAGATTGGCCCGTCCAGTTCTTGGAGGATCCACGTTGCCTTATCCTCGCAGGGGAAGAACTGGAAGAAAACCAACTAAGAAAGGTAAGACTTTGTTCTAAGATTCAATACAGTTTTTCAGCAATCTTCTTTTCAAATTCATGGTATGCAGTTTTAGAAAAACTGATACAACAACACCTGAAGTTGTGTTTTACCTCGATGGAGGAAGTTTTGGGGTTTAGAAATTAGTTTTTGAGATAATTAACATTTGGCTGAATTTAATTCGTTAGTATCAGTCTCAAATAAGCATGTCGTTTTGGTATTTTGAGTCAATTCTACCTACAGAAAAGTTGAAAATTATCATTTCTACCTTACAATAAAGTATAGTTACAGTGACCTCAAATTTATCTTTGGGGGCAAATTAGCCAAACATTACTGGCACTGTCAAACAATATCAATTTGCTTTGCCAGAGCTGAGGGTTGAGAAACACAAACATATAGTGAATTTTTTCTGATATTGTACTAGTTCTAAAATTACTGTTGTTAATTCTGGTATTGTGTACCTTGACAGATTCTAAAAGTGAGAGTCGCAGTGACTCTGTATATCTTCCAAGGGATGAATCATTTGGTCACTTGAAGTCATCAGATTTCCTTGTTTATATTCTTAAATCTGCATCTCAAAATGTGATACCTCAATTACAATCTGCACTTAGACTACAATTCAACCAACCTGAGTTTTCTAGCTTTAATGATGTTCGTGGACTCTATGATGGTGGAATTAAGTTGCCCACTGATGCACTTAGCAAGATTAGTCCTATACCATTGTTCAGTGAACTATTTCGTACTGATGGAGAACAGGTTCTCAAGTTTCCACCACCTAAAGTAATTCAAGGTAGTACATTACAAACAAATTCATCATACCAATGCTTATATTCATAAAGATATCATATAAGTTGATACATCATTAAAAAGTTTTTATTTGGAGTAGTGGACCAGTCTGCATGGATGACTGATGAAGAGTTTGCAAGAGAGATGATTGCTGGTGTGAATCCTCATATCATTAGAAAACTTCAGGTAAATTACTACTGTTAAGAAAGTACAAAAAATAAATTTTTTTATCAGGGTTTATTACCTTCCCTCATTGCAAATTTTTTGTAGGAGTTTCCGCCTAAGAGCAAGCTAGATAGCCAGCTCTATGGTGATAATACCAGTACAATTACAAGAGAACACTTGCAGCCTAACTTGGGTGGGCTAACTGTAGAACAGGTAAATGCACATACTTTTTTGTTTCCTCATAGAATTTTCCCCTCCTTCTATCCATCTCAATCTCTAACTTAACAAAAGAAGAATAAAAGAATTTTGCTATTACTGTGAAATGAACTTGTTTTTTATGTGATTGAAATGAGTTACAAGGACTAAAATATTTTTGGTTGAACAGGCCATCCAAAACAACAGACTCTTCATACTAGATCACCATGACACACTTATTCCATATTTGAGACGAATCAATGCAACAGAGACAAAGGCCTATGCTACTAGGACCATTATTTTCTTACAAGATAATGGAACATTAAAGCCATTGGCTATTGAGTTAAGCAAACCACATCCCCAGGGTGATAATTTTGGTCCTATTAGCAATGTTTATCTTCCGGCAAACCAAGGAGTTGAAGCTTATATTTGGCTACTTGCAAAGGCTTATGTGATCGTAAATGACTCTTGCTATCACCAACTTGTCAGCCATTGGTAAAAATTTGCAGATGACATTTGTCAAACTTGGTTTTTCTATTTATGAACTATTCTTTAATAGCTTTACATGTATGACAGGTTAAACACTCATGCAGTTGTTGAGCCATTCGTGATAGCAACAAACAGGCATCTCAGTGTGGTTCACCCTGTTCACAAACTTCTTCTTCCACATTATCGTGACACAATGAACATAAATGCACTTGCAAGGAATGTCTTGGTCAATGCAGAGGGTATCATAGAATCAACTTTCTTGTGGGGAGGCTATTCGTTAGAAATGTCTGCAGTTGTATACAAGGATTGGGTTTTCCCTGAGCAAGCACTACCTGCAGATCTTCTTAAGAGGTAATACTTACAAGCTATTAGCACATCTCTTTCAAATTCTATGTATTCGTTACTTAAGATAAAAACAAAAAGATTATCTAAAAACAAAGAACATATTTCCTTCTTTTGTTATCAAGAGGTGTGGCTGTTAAGGATTCATCTGCTCCACACGGCCTTCGTCTTCTAATAGAGGACTATCCTTATGCTGCTGATGGACTAGAGATATGGGCCACTATCAAGTCATGGGTGCAAGAATATGTGTCTTTCTACTACAAGTCTGATGCTGCAATTAAACAAGATACTGAACTCCAAGCCTTTTGGAAAGAACTTGTGCAAGTTGGTCATGGTGACAAGAAAAATGAGCCATGGTGGGTGAAAATGCAAACTCGTGAAGAGTTGATTGAATCTTGCACCACACTCATATGGACTGCTTCAGCCCTTCATGCAGCTGTGAATTTCGGACAGTATCCTTATGGTGGCTACATCCTTAACCGACCAACTCTTAGTAGGCAATTCATGCCTGAGATTGGATCTCCTGAGTATGCTGAGCTTGCCAAGAACCCTGAAAAGGTGTACTTGAAAACAATCACAGGGAAGAATGAGACCCTTAAAGACCTCACCATTATAGAGGTGTTGTCAAGGCATGCTTCTGATGAGTTGTATCTCGGACAAAGAGATGGTGGTGAGTTTTGGACTTATGATAAGGAGCCATTGGAGGCCTTCAAGAGGTTTGGAAAGAGGTTGGCAGAAATTGAGCAAAAGCTCATCCAAAGAAATAGTGATGAGACTCTGAGGAACCGATATGGTCCAGTGAAGATGCCCTACACATTGCTCTATCCTTCAAGTGAGGAAGGCTTGACTTTCAGAGGTATTCCTAACAGTATCTCCATCTAAAGAGGTTTATGAGTATGTTGCATTCTAAATAAACAGAAAAGGAGGAGTTTAATTCCTTCGTTCCCCCCAGTATCAGACTTTGTATTGTGTACGTTTGATGTTCTGAATTAATAAAATTCTGCATTTCTACTGTGTATATCATGCTATTAATAGTAACGATAGTTATGGTAATGACCGTGGTATTGGTACGTAGTATTAGTAATGTTAGTGATATTGGTCATAGTTGTGATAGTGGTAGAGGTAATTCTAGTACTAGTAGTAATAATAGTAATGAGAATGGTGATGATGGTAATAATGGTGGTAATAATGGTTATAATAACTCAAATTAATTTTTTACTTATTTAAAATATTTCATAATTTGATATTAGACATAAAACTAAATAAGTAAAAATTACTATATTTTCCCATAAATATATATCTCTATTGTTTTTAAAAAAATAAAATTTAAATAAAAAAAAGGAGAGGAAATAAAAGTAATATAAAAGTTAGTCTATTTATCTCCATCAAAATTAACTTTTATATAAATATTATAATGATATTTTATTAAAATTGATATTTTTATTAAATATTTTTCACAAGTTTACTTAAATTTATATTTTAAATAAATTTTATTTAAATTTTGTTTTAAAATTTTAAATATATTTATTTTAATTAGTTATAAAATAGTTTTAAAATTTTACATTTTGAATTTATAACATTCTAATTTTTAAACCAACTATAACATTTGCATTGAAATTATTAATATATAATGTTATACAAATAATTGAAATATAAATTTATAAATCTATATAAAATTATATACAATTATTTGAAATAGATATTCAAATAAAAAATATTAAAGTTTGATGTAGTGAAATATCAACACAAATACATTTAAAATTCGAAAACAAATTTTAAATAAGATTCAATGTAAAATATCAATTTAAATAAATTTAATCTTGTTAAAAATATTTAATAAAAAAATACCAGTATAAAATTTATATAAAAATTAAATGTTGTCATTTAGAGAGATATAATGTGCTAAATTAAAAAAAAAATGAGACTGAATCAATGAAAATTATAATTGGTTAATTTTTGAAATCTTGATCTAATTTAGTTTCTCAACTTTAGAAATATATAATTTAATTTTTTTAATTTAATTTTTTTAAGTTTATTTGAGTTTCAAATGCGTTTCTCAACTAATAATTAAGTGGAAACGTGTCATTCGGTATAAATAATTTAACTGTTATCATAAAAAAATGTTAAAAAAACTTAATAAAATTCGATTAAAAGAACTAAATCTACATATTTCTAAAGTTGGAAGACTAAATTAAATATTCCAATTTTCACTGAAAATTCGAAGATTAAAAACATATTTAACTCTTAAATTAAAATAACCAATAATATCACCAAATTGAAATTTATTTACTTAAAACATGACAAAAGAAAATTTAAAAAATAAAATAATAATAATAATAAAAATAATAAATTAACACGCGTGACACATATTTAAAATAGTAATTGAAAATACTTATTTATTACATATTTTCAAAAATAAAAATCTAATTAACATCAATGAAAACATGAAGTGTAAAGACTGGGAAAAGTTAGCCTTAGGAGTGGACAAGTGGCAGCAGATAATGGGATTGAGTCATTAATAATAAAATAATGTTAACATAAAAGCTTTGGACTCAGAATCATTCCATTATCTAAGGAAAACTTTGTCACTCTTCAAAGCCCTACTCCCTCTTCTCTGTCTTCTCTCTTCCATTCCTCTTCACTGAGTCATTGGATTTCCGATCAGGTGACGCCCAAGCATCTGCAACGTAGAGGGCTTCACAACTGACCGATCTGTTTCGGGTCCTAGGCTGATAAGTCCTTCTGCCCAATTTCTCCGCTGTTCTTGAACCTAGCACATGCAATCTTTGCTGGTTGCATGTGTCTTGTGTTTTCCCCTTTTCATTCTCTGCTCAATCCTAGCTCTAAGAGTTGTTTTCTATCACCAATTGGGTGATTTGTAGGGTTTTGTTGAGTTCTTGTTGCGTAAGGTACTGTTGAGGAGTTCTTGTGAGCTGGGCAGTTCAACTTTGAGGTAAGGGGAGCTAGATATTTTGTTTGAAATGGGTAGTAGGATATGTGTGTACTGAATTCTGCATGTTATTACTGTTTGAGCTGAATTGTAGTTCTTGTGTAGGTTAAAAGCATGTAATCTTTGAATATCTGATGATGAAACTGTGAAATGTTGTGATGAACTGATTTAAACGTGTTGTGTGACTGCAATTGAGGATGTTAGATGAGTATATTATGAGATAGCAGTTGTTATGTTGAAAGTAAAGAGGATTGGTAGTGTTTTGGTCATTATAGAGGAAGTGAGGTAGTGATTTTGAGAGTTAGAGGTCAGGGACTATTGTGCTCTGTTGGGGAAGTCTTAGCAAGTGTATTGTGACTTGTTTGAGTCACCAAAGTGGTCCAAATAGGTGCAAAGTGTTAGAATTGGGTTTGGGGTCCTCAAGTTGTGGAAATTGATGTTGAGGAGTAAAAGTTGAGTTGTAATCACTTTAGAATTGTAGTAGGAAGGTTTAGGAACATCTAGACAAGTTTAATTAGGTGTAAAACATGAATTAGGGGTGTTAGAAATTGGAGAAAAGGCCTAGAAATGGTAAGGGGGTGTGTGACTGCATAATTTTGCAGAATTTGCGTTCTGCAGATTTTGCAAACTCGTTATGCGAATGGTCTCGCATAGAGAGTCCCTGCAGAGGGTGCTCTCTGTTTGAGTCATTCGCTGTGCGAGCTGGTGCGCTGTGCGAATGACTGGAGGGTGCTGCTCTCTGTCTGGTGATTCGCATAGCGAATCTGGTCGTTATGCGACTGGTGGTGGCATGGAGCCACTACCAGTTTAATTCGATAAGCGAATTGGACGCAAAGCGAGAGTTTTAGGGGGGTTGGTCTTTGTCTAAGCTCTCGCATAGCGACCTGGGTGTGCTATGCGAGAGGCCTGAGGTTTGTCACCTCTGCGAGCTAATTCGCTATGCGAGTAATGTGCGCCGTGCGAACAACTCTCAGTCTCGCTGTGCGAAGGGGTGCGCTGTGCGAGACGTCCAAAGTTTTATTCTCTATCTTTTCTTTTGTCTTGTTTCATATAGAGTCGAATGTTGTATTGTTTGTGAAGCATGTATAGGAGCATATTGTATTGTATGATGAGATTCAAACATGAAGTTGATTACTGTTAGAAAGTATATGATCGTAAAGGTTGTGGTTGGTATTGAAAATGAAAAGTGTGGTTATTAGATGTAATTCCATGATCCTCAAGGAGAGGATCCATGGTGGTGCCCTTAGTATGTTTAGAATGATTTGCATGGAAGCTCAGTGTTGGGGATTATCCTGAAGCTCCAATAGTCTTTCTTCTCACTTAGACAGAATCGATCTATGTCGTGAGGAGTAGCAGGAGGTCTTAGTCTTGGAGGCTTCCAGTATGCTTCAGGGCGCGGTACAGACTAACCTCGTGAGTGTGGTAGGGTAAAACCCATTGGTAATGGCTTTGCAAAGCAGTAGAAGCCACCACAAGTGCATGACCCGCTATAACTCGGCAATCATTCTAAGTCCGGACGAGTCAAGTTTAAAAGTGTAACAAGCTGTGTTAAGTGACCCAGTATAGGTGAACTAAACTTGCCTGTTGTGTGTAATTGTTATAACATGATTTTTGTATATCTAGCTCACCCTTCTGTTTGCTTTTGTGTGGTGTTTTCTTTTTGCAATGATCATCCATTTGGATGTGAGCAGAGGTAGATGAGGTGCCTTTGGAGCAGGTCTTAGAGGGAGACGACGTCGTTGCTTAGCCTAGTTAGGATTCCTAGTCGTTTTGTGTATTTTTGAAATACTCTTATGTGTTTAAAGTTTTAAATTATAGCCATTTTGGGATGACTGTAACCTTAAGACTTTATCTAGAAGTATTCTTCTAACTGTTCTATTATATTAAAAATGTGGACTACTCTTTTATATAGTTTATACTATATATTTTGGGATGTTACATGAAGACCCATTCAAAATTTATGAACTAATACAAGAACCATCCAAATATTTTAACCAAATTTTAAAAATTTAAATTAAAGTCAAAATACATTTTGAAGACTAAATAAACAAATTATTTTAAATTTTTAATAGGTAAAAGAGTTACAATTATATATTAAAATAAATGATTTTACCTTATATTAGAATTTAGATTAATTAAATTCATTTAGTTATTATTTTACATTAATTTAAAATATTTATTTATAAAATATAATTATTTATAAAAATTACTTATATTAAATAAATTTAATAAGTTAAGCATAATTGTATAATTGATTGCGAATATTTATGCTCATACTTAATTATGTCAATTTTTTAAAATATTATATTTTGTGGATTATGTACGTTGCATAATTATTTTATGTTTTTATTTCTTTACCAATGTTGAAATTTCATTTTTTTTGTAATTTTTTTTCTTTTTAATCTGTAGAAAAAAAACACCTTTTTATATTTTATCATTTAGTTGACAATTCACTTAAAAATAATAATATATGTATCTATATAAAAGGATTTTTTTATGTTTATATTTATTTTCCAAATTTATCTTTAAATAAAAGTTTTCTTAAATTAAAATGATTATTTTATAATTTATTTAAATTTTTGAATTTGATATTTTTTTGTAAATTTAACATCTTTTAATTAGAAAATTATCTATAAAATAAATAAAATTATTTACAATCACAATTCAATTTCATAATTATAATAATAATAATAATAACAATTTTAAATTCGAAGAATACTTGAATATATAAAAAGTAGATGGAAAAGCTCGATTGAATGTGTTTTGTACGTTGATGTGTGACCCATTTGGCAACAAGGAAACGACAAGGAAAGGAAAAAAGCAGCGACCTTGGAGAGCGAAGAAGAAGCTGTGAAGAAGAGAAGGAAAGGCAAAGGGAGAATGTGAGTGTGAATTTGAATGGGGAATCAAAAGCAGAAGTGGACGCAGGACGAGGAAGACGCGCTCATCGCCGGAGTTGAAAAGCACGGTCCCGGAAAGTGGAAAAACATTCTCAAAGATCCCCAATTTGCCCCTTTTCTCACTTCCCGTTCCAACATCGACCTCAAGGTAAACCCATTAAACCCTAACACCTTTTCTTTTCTTTAATCTTATTACAATTGGATTAGGGTTAGGGTTCTTACAATTCCCTCTCTTTCAGGACAAATGGCGGAATTTGAGCGTCAGTAACGGTTCTCAAGGCTCCAAAGACAAGCCTAGGGTTCCCAAGCTCAAGGCTCTTCCTCCTCCTCCTTCTTCTACCACCTCCACCACCACCACCGCCACACCTCAAAACGCGGCTTCTGCTCCACAAAACGTACCGTCTGATGTCACTGTCCCTGATTCTTCTCTGAATGACCAAGATGTCAAAAACCCTCCGAGGTATGACAGTAGAACTGTATATGTATTTGGTGCTCTTTATTAATTTGCAGCAATTAACAGATGTTTGATGCTGTATTGGCAGTCTTACTGCCTTTGTTGTTGACATTTATTGACTCTCAATTAGAAGTTCAAACTCTTTTGTTATAAATATGAAAACATGACACAAGTATTTGTTCTGCCAAGTAAGATCATAATCTGAGGGGCTTTTGGTACTTTTGTTCTTTTATCAGGTATAATGCAATGGTTTTTGAAGCTCTATCAGCACTAAAAGATAATAATGGATCTGACCTAAGTGCCATTGTTAGTTTCATCGAGGTCAGATGAAGGTCTTTATTACTGATGTTTCCACACACACACACAGAGATATTGTAAAGTGGTTAGAATAATTGTTTCTGAGATTATATGTTGAGGGTTTTACATTTCGAAACCTAGAATGGGAATGCATATCACTTTCCGTATGTAATATTATAGATCTGGGATTTGATTTTCAGCCGTTTTTATTTGAGAGTAATGAACAGTTTTTTGTCTGTCAAAGTATAAATTGTTCCGGTGGTAACAAGGGACTTGTTTGCAACGTTGTAACTCACCCCTTTGCACTCTTTGATTGCATTTACATATTTTAGATCAATTTTTCTACTTCGAGACCCTCTTAGTGTTTTATACTTTTACATCATAATGGTTCTGTTATTATCTTTTAGAAGTAGTATGTTAAGACTCCGCACATTTTTTTCTTTATCGGAGTGAGAGGTGTTAGAAAGTTAATTTAATATGAATTGTCTATTGAGCATATTTGTCTTTATTTTTAAGTATTATAATCTTTATTTGAAAATTTTAGATATAACAAGAACTACATGTAATACTGCAGCAAAAACATCAGGTTCCTCAAAATTTTAGAAGGGCATTAAGTACAAGGTTGCGAAGGCTTGTTAGTCAAGGAAAACTTGAAAAGGTAATTTAATTTGTACATGGTGAATTGTTGATTTTACTGATGTATTGCATAGTATAGTTGAGTGCGAGCCTTGGGACAATGGGTGGGGTTGTTTTCTTTCTGTTTCAAATTCTGGAAACAACCTCTCTGCTGGGTAGAGTAAAACCTCACTACTCCTCAAACCTGACAGGGTGGGAATCTCATGCGTTGGACTTTCATTTTCGTATTTTTTTTAATATATTCATTTCTAATGTAGATATTTTGCCCAGTTTTATCATTTAAGCATGTTACCTTGTTGAGATGGCTTTAATGTCTGTGTAATTAGTTACTGAATCATTGTTATTTTTTTTCCCTGTAGAGCAAGCATCTGCCTCTTCCTATGCTAATCAATTTTGTTCTCTTATTTCGAAGTTGCTAAACTTGGTTAATATATTATCGTTCTTTATTACACATTTGTATTCAATGATCTAATGGGAGTTTTCTCAAAGGGAAATTATAATTTTGTTACATGTTCATAGTCGGAGAAAAACATTCTAATATGGGTTGGGGAAAGATACGTTATTATGCTTATTTGTTAGGACTATAACCTATTTTTTCCGTAAATTTGGATCATCTTAGACTTTTGACATGTATATGCAGTACTGAACCATTAATATTTTTTGCTATGCACATTAACAAATTTTGTGCATTTATGTTTTTCTTTTTTCATACGCACAAATATTGCACGCATGCATGTACACAAACATATAAGTGAACACTTTTGAAACTGGAAGAATCATTTATTGACTATTGATAATGTATTATAAAATAATTAGTAATGTGATCTAAGTTTTTGGACATTTTATGCAGTCTTACAAAATCATCCTATCCGTGTTGTAAAATGTATACGCGATTACATTTTTGGGACCCTATTAGCTCTTCTTCTTCCGATAGGGGCTATAGGCCTACCTTCCAACGACAACTTCCCACACAAGCAGAAATTTGCATATTGAAGTTGAATGGTCTTAAAGCTTGTTTTCATTCTTGTATGATTTATCTACTCTTTACCATCTGCAGGTACAAAATTTTTACAAAATAAAAAAGGATGTCCCCTCGGGAACAAAATCACCTTCACCAAAACCAAAGGATGTCCGGCCAGCACCGTCACAACCTGCACCACAACCACAATGGCAGTCCTCGGTTTCTGTCTTTACAGCATCTAATGAGACAATAAAGGATGCTGCAGATACTGCAGCCTACAGAATTGCCGATGCTGAAAGTAAGTCATATCTGGCTGCGGAAGCAGTAAAGGAGGCAGAGAAAATATCATTGCTGGTTGAACATAGTGATTCGATGTTGGAGCTAGCAAAAGACATATATGAACAATGTACTATGGATAAGCAATCTTTCCTGCCTATAATTTGTGATTGTTGACTCATTGATTATTTATAACTGTCATTGATCTTGTGGTCTATTCGTGCAGGTTCTCGAGGTGAAATTATCCTTTTGGCTTAAGATGGTCAACGAAAGGTCTATAAATAGATTCATCCTGATCTTGGTTTCTAAATGTAAAATTGTGTATTCGATGAGACAACTATTTTAACATTTTTTTTGGGCGTATTTTATCATCACTCCAAAAGCATGTTACATAAATTAAACAGCACTGTCTTCTGCGGATGTGGGGGGTGAGGGATATTTCCATTTATTTAGTTTCAGAAGAGAGTGCGGTTTTCAACTTTGAAGATGCATTTGGTCATAATTCAATCTATATATAATAATCTTTAGAGAAGTGGTGATGAGAGATGCATAATCATCCATTAGTCCTAGCTGGGAGAAACCTGATATAATAGTGCAATTTTCAAGCAGGTATGTTTCTGCGTATTGCAAGGCATAAAAAACAAAAATCTAGCCCAACGGAGTTAAATTCCATGACAAACACAGAATTTGAACACTTCTTTCAAAGGTTATAGTGACCACTTAAACCAGGCGTTTTTGGTTTGGTAATATTTCAGGACTTTTGCACTATGAAAAGACAAAACAAATGTAAGCAGAAAAACAAGGAAAATAAAATAATAGTAACAGTGCCATGATTTGTTCTTTTCACACAATGAAGTGTTAAATGTTTTCATTATTTGTGAAAGAATGTTGCTCCTTGGGTTAGTAGGATGTTTTAGGAAGAGAATGTTTTCATTATTTTAATTATGATGCACTTACTTTTTCCGCCGTAAAATATATGGTTATAAGAAAAAATATATGTTTTAGGAAGAGAATAAATTATTTGATTTTGTGAATAAGTTCTCTTAACCACAAATTTGAACCAAAATAACAGTAATTGATTTAGTTTCTGATTATTTTTTTCTTCAACTTGATGGTATGATTAAAAGTTTTTTTTTTTAAACTTTGACAATAGTATAATTTTTGTTTCAGTACTCAAACCTATTTTATTTAAGGGTTAAATATGTTTTTCGTCTTTTAAGTATACACGATTTTGGGTTTAGTCCCTACTCGAAACTTTTATTCTATTTAGTCCTTTTAGTTTTAAAACTCGTATTTTTAGTTCCTAAAAAGCAACAACGTTAGATTTTCTGTGAGGTGGCTAATGACGAGCCACATCAGATGCCACTTTCCCTTATAACTTTGTGCCACGTTTTTTTTTTCTTTTTTTCTCTTTTACTACTCTTTTTGCTAAGAACCCTAATTATTTTCAAACATAAAAAATCCCTAATCTGATTTCATAAATGATTGAAGACAGGTTCGCGTAAAAGTGTTTGATTGAAGACAGACGCGATTTGCGCGAAGTTGAACGGAGAAGACAAAAAAGCGTCGAGAGATGGAGGTTGCTTCGCGCATGTTGCTGCAGGCATAATGGCTTGGACGGAGGTTGAAGGAGATGAGGGAGGCGTTTAATGCTTCCATGGTGCGATTAAAACGAAGGAGATTATCTGAATGGTGGCGCAAAGGAGGAAGATGTCTCGCGGGTTAGGGTTTCACGATTTGGATTGTTGATTTCTGGAATTTGTTATTCAGGGTTGCGAAGAAGATGATGACGTGCGATTTCGCGAGTGTAATTTGGGATTTTATGGTTTCTTTGCATTCAATTGGATTTTTCTTCTGCAAATTTCCATGGTGATTTCGATTTAGTGAAGAAGATTAGTGTAGGGAGATCGTTGTGATTACCCTTTTGTAGGAGTTGTCCATGGTGGACTCATGGTGATGGCCATGGAAGTAATTGAATCACGAGGGAATTAAGAAGGGGCAAAAATTGAATCGTGGATTGAACTGATGTATTCAGAATTTGAACTTGTGCCTTTTTTAGTATCTGAACCTGATGAGTTTGTCGTTATTTGGTGGGAGAGGGAGAGATGGGTGTTGCTGCTTGTCGGACTTTTGATTTTTGTTAAGAACCCTAATTATTTTCAAACACAAAATAGCCCTAATTTGATTTCATAAATGAAAACATACGTGGCAGATCACTTAAATCTGATTTCAAAAAGTAAAAGCAACGTGGTATACAAATGGTATCAGACTGATTTGCTGTTAGCTACCTCACAAGGAAATCTAACACCTGTTACTTTTTAAGGATTAAAAATACGAGTTTTAAAACTAAAAGGACTAAAAGGAACAAAAGTTTCGAGTAGGGACTAAACCAAAAATCGTGTGATAATTAAAGGACGAAAAACATATTTAATCCTTTATTTAAATGATAAAAAATATTATATTTTTGTTTTCACTCTTGTGACAACGTATCTAACATTTCCAAGTTTCTTGATATGGTTAACGCAACTACAATTCTTATATATTTTAGGTTCAAGAATTATTATTAAGATAAATACAACAATAACTATAGTAAATCAATATTAAATGACATAAATAATCGGTCACTGAAAAACAAAATACTTATGCTTGAATTTATATTAAGTAAAAAGTTTATATTATAAAATAGATAAAAAATTAAAACATAATAAACTTCTCTTTTAATTTATAAGTCTTCTATTGTTTACTTAAGAGTTTAAATTTATCTTATTTTTACAAATTAATTTGTAAGTTGAGGTTGGTTATAGTTTATATATTATAATTTGTTCTTCTTTTGCATCTTCACGGAGAGTGGGAGGTGTAATTTTTTTTCTCTCCGTATGATTTGGTTTGGAAGATTCTAGATAGACTGATTCAGAAAGTTTGTAAATTGGATGATCCAGAAGTTCAAAGAGTTTGTATACAATCTAAAGTTATTTAATTTTTAATGCCGTTCATTATTATTTTTGTAATGTTTGTAGTATATGTTATGTTATACACATTTAACAAATTGATAATAAACATGAAATCAAAAATAATATAATGATATAATATGTGAAAAAAAGAGTTGATGATCAATTAATAAACTAATAATAATAGTAATAATAATAATGATAATTCGGTCATAAAATTGTAATTGGGAAAAATTCACAAGAATGCAAATATTCATAATTTTCTCTCATAAGTAAAATCTATTTGTGCATGTTATTAACAAATACAAAGCGAAATCATGAATTCAATAAAACAGTATTTGGAATTAAATTTAAAAGTTAAATTTTGTTCACGTATCAAATTTAAATACGAACTTAAAATATGTAAAAGAAATTAAGTTGATTAGATTGTTAATTTTTGAAGTTTTGAATCTAAAATGTATGAAAGTTGAAGACATGAACTAGCTGAATCAGTGAAGAAGGAAAGAGAAGTGTGAATTCGTGTTGAGTTGTGATAGGAATGAGATGAATCAGTGAAGAAGGAAAGGGAAGTTTGAATTTGAGTTGAGTCGTGAATGTGAATGTGAATGTGAATGTGAATGTGAATGTGAATGTGAATGTGAATGTGAATGGGGAATCAGAAGCAGAAGTGGACGCAAGACGAAGAAGACGCGCTCATCGCCGGAGTTGAAAAGCACGGTCCCGGAAAGTGGAAGAACATTCTCAAAGATCCTCAATTCGCCCCTTTCCTCACTTCTCGTTCCAACATCGACCTCAAGGTAAATCCTTTAACCCCGAACACCTTTTCTTTTCTTCAATCTTATTACAATTGGGTTTCGGTTAGGGTTAGGGTTGTTACAATTCCCTCTCTTTCAGGACAAATGGCGGAATTTGAGCGTCAGTAACGGTTCTCAAGTCTCCAAAGACAAACCTAGGGTTCCCAAGCTCAAGGCTCTTCCTCCTCCTCCACCTCCAACTGCTGCCACCTCCTCCACCGCCACCGCTCCTCAAAACGCCCTCCCTGCTCCTCAAAACGCACGGACTGAGGTCGCTGCCCTTGATTCTTCTCCGAATGGTCAAGATGTCAAAAACCCTCCGAGGTATGAAAATAGCACTATGTATGTACTCTCTTTTTTAATTTGCGCCAGTTAACAGATGTTTGATGCTGTATTAGCAGTGTTGCAGTCATTATTGTTTTACATTCATTGGCCCTCCAATTACAAATTCGAATTCTTTTATTATGAATATGAAAAATGGCAACCTATTTGTTCTGCCAATTAAGATCATAATCTGAGGAGCTGTCTGTCGATACTTTTGTTCTTTTATCAGGTATAATGCAATGGTTTTTGAAGCTCTATCAGCACTAAAGGATAATAATGGATCTGACCTAAGTGCCATTGTTAGTTTCATCGAGGTCAGATGAAGATCTTTGTTACCAATGTTTCGATAATATTTGTCAATGATATTACTCTATATATATTTTGTAAAGTTGTTAGAAGAATACTTGTTTTTGAGATTATGATATGGGTTTTACATTTCAAAACCTAGAATGGAAACGCATGTCACTTTCAATATGTAATTCTGTGATCATTATCATGCTTTATAGATCTGGAGATTTTAGTTCCAGCTGTTTCTTTAAGTTTTCTGACTTAGCAAAGCAGTCTTATTGGAGAGTAATCAACAATTTTTTGTCTATCAATGTATAAATATTTTGGGTGGTAACAACCGTAACTCATCCGTTTGTCATCACTTACATTTTGGTATTTGAGATCAATTCTTGAACTCCAAGACCCTGCTAATGGTTTTGTTTAGGCCCTGCTCCTTTTTTATGGCGAAGAGGGGAATAAGAAAATTACTTTAATATGGTTTGCTTATTGTCTATATTATCCGTTAGTTTTAAGTATTTTTATTTGAGAATTTAATTTGTAACAAGCACTAAACATAATACTGCAGCAAAAGCATCAGGTTCCTCAAAATTTTAGAAGGGCATTAAGTACAAGGTTGAGGAGGCTTGTTAGTCAAGGGAAACTTGAAAAGGTAATATAGTTTCAATATGGTGAATTGGTGATTTTACTGTATTGCATATTATAGTTGAGTGTGAGCCTTGGTACAATGGGTTTGGGGCTTTTTTCTTACTGTTTCAACTACTGGAAACAACATCTCTGCTTGGTAGAGTAAAACTATATATATCTACTCTCACCACTACTCAATTCTAACAAGGTGGGAATCTCATACATTGGACTTTCTTTTTCGTATATTTTATTGGTTTTTCTCATACATTCAATAATCTAATTTGAGTTCCTTAAAGAAAAGTTATAGAATTTGTCACATGTTCGTAATAGGAGAAATACATTCTTATATTGGTGGGGGAAAGATATGTATTTTGCTTATTTATTATGACTACAACCTATTTTTTCCATAAATTGTGATCATCATTTATGAACTTTTGATATGTATATGCAGTACCGAACCATTAGTTTTTTCTTTTTACATATTTACCAATATTGTGTATTTATGCTTTTCTTCATGCACCAAAATTGCACACACTCATGGACACACACATGTGAACACTTTTGAAATTGTAATAATCATTTATTGACTATTGGTATATTTAGGTAATTATAAAGCAATGAGTAATGTGATCTAAAATATTTGCACATTTATTTTTACACAATCATCACACCTGTGTACTGTGTTTCGCGGCTTCCATTTTTAGGACTTTTTATGTTTCTCTTCTTCCAATAGGCTATAGGCTCCCTCCCGCCGGGGACTTTCCATGCAAGCATAAATGTCATATTTAAGTTAATGGTCTTGAAGCTTGAAGCATGTCTCAGTCTTGTAGGATTAATCTACTCTTTACCATCTACAGGTACAAAATTGTTACAAAATAAAAAAGGATGTCACCTCCGGGGCAAAATCACCTCCACCGAAACCAAAGGATGTCCGGCCACGGCAATTACAACCACAACCAGAACGGCAATCCCCAGCTTCTGTCATTACGGCATCTAATGATACAATAAAGGAAGCTGCTGATACTGCGGCCTACAGAGTTGCTGATGCTGAAAGTAAATCATATCTGGCTGCGGAAGCAGTAAAGGAGGCAGAAAAAATATCATTGTTGGTTGAACATAGTGATTCAATGTTGCAGCTAGCAAAAGACATATATGAACAATGTACTATAGATGAGCTAATTTGTGATTTTTTAATCCTTTTGATTGTTTTTTATTACTATTGATCTTGTGGGTCTACTCATGCAGGTTCGCGTGGTGAAATTATCCTCTTGGCTTAAGATGGTCAACGAAAAAGGTCTATGAATAGATTCAACTTGATGTTGATTTCTATATCTAAAATTTTGTTGATTCAATGAGATAGATATATATCATTTTTTGGGTGTATTGTATCAGATTCATTTAACAATTTTTATTCCTAAAATTTGTATGGAAAGTCATGTTTGTAGGCCATGCATATTTTCTATTCTTTAGAAGTATTATTGGTCCACCAAATCTGTCCAGATTTGGAACTAAAGTTTATACAACAGACTTATTTATGTTTTTTTTAGCGTTGTAATATAAATCATTCTTGTATATTGGATTTAGTGGTCTAGAATTTATCCATCCTATGTAATTCTTTTATTTGAAAGTGAAATTAAAACAGAAGATAGCTACGGGTAATGTTAAAGATTACTTAACCATCAAGTTTCTCTATGGTTTAGTTTACACTCTTGCAGTAATTGAAGTATTCACCTGTAAAATATTAGTTTGATAAAGATTTTATATTAAATACAACAAAATTGTATCTGATTTTGATGTTTGTTTGTAATGATTTTTTGATATAGATTTAAAAAATCAAATTGCAAATATTTTTAATATTTATTAATATTTCAATTGGATGTGGACAATAGGTATTTTTAATTTTAAAGTATCTTATGCTATTTATTTTAAATTTTGAAATTTGGAAAAGATTTTCCTAATCGAATATCAAATAAGTTTGCCAGTGCTAATTTTTAATAAAGATTATTTTTATCAATTAAATGTAAATGCAATAATTTCATTCGCCTTTATCATTATAATTGAAATTGATGTGCTAACATTAAATTTTGATGCTTTTTAAAATTTTCAAACCACTCTTTAAAGATATTTCTTTTAGATGTCCTTCGAAATGTAGTTGACATAATTCTTGGCGGCTTCATAAAGTGACGTGTTCTATCATTAAAATTTCAAGATTTTGAGAAACATGAGGAAAGAGTAATCCAACGACACTGTTCAAATACATGTTGAGATGGCTAACATGCAGTAAAATAAGCTATTACAGTCCAGTAACAAAATCCCAAGCTCTACAGAAAAAAAATATAATAAGACATATAAGTCAGAACAAAAGACAAATAAACAGGAACTAGAAATCCGTAAGTTATACCAGTCTGTGGTATCATCACAGGTTTGCCTCCAAGGTCTTTGTAAAACTTGTTTGTTCAAAAGTAAAAACAAAATTTAAGGTCCACCTTGATCATCACATAATTCGCAACCATACAATGTCTACAACAAAACCACCACGAATCCCAAATCATGCATAACATGACAAATTTAAAAAAGTTAGCTACAGAAGCACAAGCCCAAGCTCTGACGGCTTCAATGCATGCCTTATTCGGTAGTTGTAAAGATAATAATGAAGTTTTCCATCACCTGGTCCAAACTTGAGATCCCTCAAAAAGGTCTCATTCTGCATGACATCCAATGCATTGAAAACATCATAATCCTTCTGTTTTGCGACAATGAGAGCATCATTCATCAGCTGAAGCAAAGGGGTGACAGTGGAAACATTATAGAATGAATATGCTGCTTTCAGAAGTGAATAACTAGGGTGGCCAAGGATAGTAGAAGGAAGTGTGTAAAAACTACAGAAGTCAGTGACCTCATGAGTTTCGGGACTTTCAACTAGATAACTATCAATAACATCGTCCTTTGGCAGAAGCCAATGCTCCACATCATTTTCATCAAAATCGGGTGCAACAACAAAACGGCTTAAATAAGTCCTAATTAGCCTTGTAACTGCGGGAACATCATGAATTTCCATTTTTCTGAACCCTGGGGTGACTGTTGATTCTGGCAGCTTGTAAAGCTTGATGGTTCGACTCATTGTCATTCGTGCACCAAGCCGAGAGAAACCAACATCAATTAGCTTCTTGGGGTTCAAAGATCTGTGCCAGTATTGACAAGTTGCTATTGGTGTAGGAAGAATTACTCCAGCAGTATAAGCTGCCTGCCACATATTTTCCAGGTGCACCCTCCTGGTCACCTCTTTGATCATGACAGGAGCAAGCCTCTTTGTTCTAAGTTTCTTATGGACACACAGGAAATTGATCTCTGCCATATGAACAACCTCATCACGAACTCGGATTCTAGCAGGAATACCTGTTATGAAAGCAACCATCTTCTTGGTACTTTTAACACGAACACCAATATGCCAACTCCTAAAATATCCAGGAGGTTGCAGAGCCCAGCGCAGAAATTCCTTCGAGTACTTAAATCGAAACATGTTCTCATCATCCTCAACATAGTTATGAGCAAGAAGGTTGTATACTTCATCACACATGTCCTCGGAGTTGATGTCACAAGTAACCCATTCATAGTGGTCAGGAAGGTTGTAAGGTTCTTGTTTGACCTCAGATAAAGGGGTTGGAAGTTCAATAGGGCCTTCTGACAAACTGGAGTCTCCTATATCCTTGAACTGCCCGACAGGTTGGGTTTCCCAAAATTTATGTCTTTTTTCCAGGGAGAGAGATTCTTGAACTTTTTGTACTAAATTATCCAATGCAAGATCACTTTCAGCTGGTGCATTCCCATCCGGGTTTGGATTTTGTGTTTCTTCAGGTGATCCAGAGGAAGGATTGCTGTCAACCATTTAAAATGCTTTCAAAATAGCGGTCTGAAAGACAAAATAAAGATTTTTCAGTAAATAAATTTAGTAGGACAAAGCACAATTTTCTCTCAATTCCCGCAACTTCAGTATTCCTTGATCAATGCCTTGTGGACAACTATTTTCTACTTCTATTCTCATCAATGAGCAGACACCAATATTTTATATATATATATATATATATATATATATCATATAAAAACCCAAACTAATATTTAGAGTTAAATACTGGCCACTTGATCTTTATGATACAATTAAAAGCCAAGATCCAGTGTGGGCCAAAAAAAGAAATACAAATGTCTACAAGCTATCTCCCATTCTCATTTCAAAGGGACAAAACATACAACTTAACTCTTAAAGAAACTTGAGTTATTGCTGAAAGTATTCTTTGAAATGTGAGATACACATGTAGGTGAAACAAGTTGTCATACTATGAAATGCTTATTTGATGGGATCAGAGTTGCACTAAAGATAATAGTTGGTATTTATTTTCACATAACAAGTTAACAACTTCGGCACAAGTTCATCAGCATGGGCCATTATGAATTTACTTTGCATAGCCACTATTAAGATACTTGAAGCAATGCTTGAATGTTTAAAGTGACATGTTCTAGTTGGAAACGGCTAATTCAGTGAAACAAGTAAAATTAGCTTTGGCTTTGGTATGCAGAGGATAAAATAGCCAAATTGAAATTCACCAAGTGAAATCTAGTACACTTCACAAATAGAATTACGTATGATAACAGAATAGGAAAAAGTAAAATTTCCAATAATCAACAATTCAACAGAATTAATGTTTCCAACATTCCTCTTCAAAACAGGATTACAAAGTTCAACACCAAACAACAAGATCCATTGTTTTATTTTTTGGTTTGCACCAAAAATAACCCCCAACCAATAGTCGGAGATCCATTATAGTCCAAGGCAAACTTAACACTGACTAGAGGATCCATTCCCATCAGGCTTCTTCAGGTGATCCAGAGACAACCGTCTGCAATTTTCTTAGAACGGCAATCTGAAAGACAAATTGACTATGTTCCAACAATTTGATAAAAGAAGATAAAGTTTTCCTTAGCACTGAGTGGTGCAAAAGTGTTCCTCTATATTTCATCGGTAGGCAGAACAACACCTAACCAAAACTTTACCTGACTAAACTGATTCAATCTGTTGAGCTTCCAAACAAGTCCAATCAGTCCATTTTTAGCAAACAAATTTATATATTTATTTCTTAGAATTTGAATTTGGGCATAATTAAACTCCAAAAACTAATTTATACGACAAGGGTTATCCCCTTCCTATATTCACTATTTTAGTCATATAAATGTCCAACACAACTGTTCAATAACCCAACACTCTATTTTTCATTTCTTTGGCGCAAAAACAAGAAAGCATGTTCCGAACACATGACCAAACAGCAAAGCTTGAATATATATATATATATATATATATATATATATATATATGTTCATCTAATTATATCTAAAGCAATTTTGAAAAAGGGAAATGAAGTGAAAACGAAGAAGGCTAAGAGCATCTGAATGGTAGCAAATTCGGATGAGCTTGATCAGGATTTTGAGTAAAGTAATTAGTAATGAGTGAATGAATTTACCTGAGAGTGTGAATGAATGAAGGAGAAGAAGGAGAAGAATGGAATCAACCAAAACTGTGAACGATTTCCTGAGATCCCGATGTTCACATAGACAAAAGGGTTCGGTTCCCTACTTCAGGCCTTTGCTAAGACTATCCAATGGGCCAGGCCCATAAAAAGTTTTCCTAGACGAGCCTATTCTCAGTGGAAAATTCCTTCCTTCACCCCCATAATTGCTTCTTGCACCTATAATATTAAAAAAATTGAAATAAATATATTTATTGTTTTTAAACTATTATTAAAAATTGTGTTTTATTTCTAAACTAAATTATAAAATATTTAGTCTCTTTATTTTATGAGTCAATGTAAAATAAATATGTCCAATAGATTATATATATATATATATATATATATATTGTTTTTCACATGAAATTTATAATAAATTAAAATATAACATTTACGTATTATTTATAGACAAAGATATTTTACATTGAATTTCTTAAAATACAAAATATAGTTTAGGAAATAAGCACACTTTTTTTCGTAATAATTTTTGAAGATATAAAACATATTTAACCTAAAAAATATCGATTTTCTGTCTTTAATATTAAAAGTTACTATAAATATGAATGAATAAAATGTAAATGAAATCATTTATATATACTAGTGAAAATATATATGTCATGTGAATTTAATTTTTTTATAATAATAAAATTATTATTATTGTTATTATTATAACTATAAAATTAAATATAGAATAATTTGATTAGTTTTTATTTATTTTGTTGTAATTTTTTAATTAAAAGAGTAGTTAAGTTTTAAAAATTGGTTACATAAAAAAATGATTAAATTTGAACAAATAATTACTTTAAAATAACTATTTCAGTTTAAAAATATGTAAAAGATAAAATTGGAAAATAAATACGTATACTAAAAAGTTATGAACAGTAAATGATAAGAATATCCTTTGACAACTTATTTTAAAAATATTACTCCGTTTATTTTAAATATTAAAAAAATCCTCTTTATATATAGTAATGATATTTTGTACAACTTATTTTAAAAATATCACTCACTTTATTTTTAATACTGTATTATAAAATTGACATTGTTTATTTACATAGAAACTAAAATAGTTATTTTAAATGAAAATGTTTTTGAAGTATTTTTATTGGTCATTTTTAGAATAAATAAATAAATTCCCTTGTAGCATCCTATCACATGACGTTTCTATTTGATTATCTATATCAATATCAAATCAAAATAAAAGAAGAAAATAGAAATATAAAAGAGATGTTATTTATATGATTATCGATTGATCCCAGAAGGCATCTGAAAGGGTAAACGTGGAAAGCTATATTTACTGTTCTGCCCCTTCCTTCCTCGTTCCTATAACACTCCCTCTCCCTCTCTTTCGCCTCCCTTTAACTCCACGGTGCAGATCCGAGGAGTTACCCCTTTGCTCTATTTTTCTCTTTCCTTATTCCAATATCAACCCTTCAAGCTTCCACCAGGTATCTATCTTTTTTTTTTCTTTTTTTTTTTCGATTTCATATATTATTCATTGTTCATTCTATTTCTCTGCTATTAATCTGGGCGTGATCTATGTTTTTTTTTCTCATTTTAATTCTACCCAGAATTTTGTGATTTGTTATTTATTCGTGTGTTAAGCTCCCAGACAAAAAGATCGTGTTTTTAGATTTAAGAGATTGCGGGGGTAGTGCATGTCTGATAGTTTTTTTTTTTTATCAGCAGAATGATGTGTTGATTTGTTTTCTGGTGCTGTGAAATGTTATACACTAAGCGAACTTAAGTTTTCAATGATCATTTTGTTTTTGTTGTTTAGTTTAAGTTTGATTTTGGCACTGTTAAACTGAATCATGGAGGAGTGGGAAAAGTTGATATTTGACACTGAAAGATCTGTTTTTTGGGTATGATATGTATCCTTTTTTCCCTTGTGAATCTCCTGACATCAGAGACAAACAGAAGTTTAATGCTTGCACTTCTTCCTCCTGTGTGTATTTCAAGTTTGGCTCATCTGTTAAATATGTCCAGTGGATGATGTCTTTTTTTTATCCATGTCCAGTAGAAACTCCTAGTGGAGGCATTGGTGGGTTGGTTATTTGTATGATATTTGGTTCTTGTATTGTTTTACAACTATTCGTTTGTTATTTGTTTCAGTTTCGCCTTATTAGTTGAGTGTATGGTCTTCCTTTTTGACAGAGGTTTCGCTTTTTCCAGTTATGGCAGGTTTGGCTCCAGAAGGAACACAATTTGATGGTCGCCAATATGACGCTAAGATGACTGAATTGTAAGTTCCTGTACTGTACTCTTCACTTGTATTGTAATGCTTTTGTTATTTATTAATTAATTATTAATGTACTATTTCTGTTATTGTCTTGCAAATTAAATACACAGGCTTTCCACTGATGGGCAAGAATTCTTTACCTCTTATGATGAAGTCTACGACAGCTTTGATGCAATGGGATTGCAAGAAAATCTTCTGCGAGGCATATATGCTTATGGTATCTACTGGCAGATTCACCCTCTTAGTCTAAGTGCTTATTCATATTTGTTAGTTTGCCAAATGCTCTTTGAGACTCTTTAGCATTCAATTAAACGGATAAATAAATTAATTTGTGGCAGATTGATTGATGTTATATGTTGTTTCATTAAAGTCATTTAAATTTATTGTTGTGTTTTTATTACCAATGATCAAGGATTGGGAGTGGTTATACTTTAACATGCTTCAGAGTGTACATGTTAAATTAGCATAAACCTCTTTCGTTACATATTTATGACTGCAGTTTTGTGTTTCAAATTTACCTAATGTACTTATTGGAAAACAACAAAACAAAGTGGGTACAAGGTAAATGAATGTAATCTTGAGATTTTAATTGTTTTGAAAATGATTAGATATTTCGTGAGGATATTAATGATGTAATTCTAAAAGTATTATTGTTACTCTTGCTTCTGTTATAACAAAATGATGTGTTGGTGTTTTATTATTGTTCTTAAGGTTTTGAGAGGCCTTCTGCAATCCAGCAAAGAGGAATTGTTCCTTTCTGCAAGGGTCTGGATGTGATTCAGCAGGCTCAATCTGGAACAGGAAAGACAGCAACATTCTGTTCTGGAATTTTGCAGCAGCTTGATTATGGATTGGTTCAGTGCCAAGCTTTGGTTTTGGCACCAACAAGGGAGCTAGCACAGCAGATTGAAAAAGTTATGCGGGCTCTTGGTGATTACCTGGGTGTTAAGGTTCATGCATGTGTTGGTGGCACAAGTGTCCGTGAGGATCAGCGCATTCTCCAAGCTGGTGTTCACACTGTTGTTGGCACTCCTGGCCGTGTGTTTGACATGCTGCGGAGGCAGTCTCTCCGCCCAGATTGCATAAAGATGTTTGTTTTGGATGAGGCTGATGAAATGCTTTCACGAGGTTTCAAGGATCAGGTTTTTGTTCTGACTAGTTTCCACAATTTAATTAATGCACCAATCTTGGTTCTCATGTACTTGTTGATTATCTTATTTCTTTTGTTGGTAAATATCCTGGAAGTTTGAGGTGTGATTTCCCATATGTTTATAAAGCACAAATAGATAAATTACTCTCCAAAACCTTTATGCAGCGAAGGCCTATCCTCATTATCTTCTATAGGAATCTATAATATGGTATATTGCACTTATTACCTCCAATATAGCTTAATTTGAATGTATGACATAGATGGGGAGGGTTATGAGACAAAATACAATATTTGTTTATCTGGACTGGACAGAGGAATTTTCTGTTCTTCAATCAAAATTCGTATCCGTGAGAAAGGTAAAAGTTTGTGTATTTTCATTCATGACATTGAGAATATGTTGGTTGGTGTTGCAGATCTATGACATCTTCCAGCTGCTGCCATCCAAAATTCAGGTTGGGGTTTTCTCTGCTACAATGCCACCAGAAGCCCTTGAGATTACAAGGAAGTTCATGAATAAGCCAGTGAGAATCTTGGTAAAGCGCGATGAACTGACCCTGGAGGGTATCAAACAGTTTTATGTCAATGTTGACAAGGAAGAATGGAAGCTAGAGACATTATGCGACCTTTATGAGACTCTGGCTATCACCCAAAGTGTCATTTTTGTGAACACCAGGCGCAAGGTCGACTGGCTCACTGATAAGATGCGAAGCAATGACCACACGGTCTCTGCCACCCATGGTGACATGGACCAAAACACGCGTGACATCATCATGCGTGAATTCCGGTCCGGCTCGTCTCGAGTTCTCATTACCACCGACCTTCTGGCCCGTGGCATAGATGTGCAACAAGTGTCTCTGGTCATAAACTATGATCTGCCAACCCAGCCTGAAAACTATCTCCACCGCATAGGCCGTAGTGGCCGATTTGGAAGAAAAGGAGTTGCTATAAACTTTGTCACAACTGATGATTCCAGAATGCTGTCTGATATTCAGAAGTTCTACAATGTGACTGTAGAGGAGCTGCCATCAAATGTTGCTGATTTGCTCTGATGACTTAATTTTTGTTCCTATTAAGTCATCAGGCCTCTTTCTATTGTTATCTTGTGCTCATTCTCTCTCTCTCTCTCTCTCTCTCTCTCTTTATATATTTTATCCACATTAGAGATCAAAGACATATGAACTGATGCTATTTGTATTGGATTCTATAAATTTTGTTTAATCAATCAATTAATTAGCAGGTTGTTGTTTGAAGCCTGCATTTACTTTATTGTCTTATCTGTATTTCTTTTTTTGCTGCACTGTTTGTTTCCGTTGCAAATCTTTTGAGCATGCAACTTTTAAACCAGATTTCTGTTAACTATATTTAATAGACAGTCTTGAAAATTAAACACATTTATAATTGTTTGGCATGTTAGATTATGAACTAAAACAGATTAATAACAAATAAGCGAATAAACCTTTCATTAATTCAACAATCTCCAATACCTTATATAACAGAATATGAAAGCTATTTGGATTGACAATTATAAAATTATAAATAATATAGATGAAAGGTACATGATCTTTTAACTGTTGTAGATCATATTATGTTCTTTTTTAATTCTTTCTTCTGTTGGAAATAAATAATGCTTACATATTCAGACACGTGAATTATAATTTCTTTATGTAATATTTGTTGGTTATTTGTTTTAAAAAATCAATAATTGTAAATTTTTAATTTGATTTGATTTGATTCAAAATTTGATTCATATTCTATCAAGACAAAATGCATTAAATTTTATTAAATTTTTTCTTAGATAGTTGGTTTTTTATTTCTTTTATTATATTACACAGTACATTGCATATTTTATTATATTTTAACAAATAATTCTTTTATGTGTTGTGACCAAGTTTCTCCAAAAATTGCAAACCCTTCTTTCCATCGTTTGAAAGTACTGGAAGTAGCTTTAAAACTGCTTAAACATGATTTCTTAACGTACGTTTCAGATGTGAACCAAACACTGCACAAGATAATTGGAATATGTTCCCAAATTTTTATTTTTAAAAAATGCTCACGCCAATGATGAAAAGATATATTTACTCAGAATCTATACAATTCAAACATTACTTTCAGTGCTGAATTATTGAAGTAAGGTTAAGAAAATGACAGCACGAGAATAATATCGTATCAGTTAGTATGAAAAGGATTGTTTCAATGGTAGGTACTGCCACTGATAATACTAATAACGAATAATACTATGCACTTTCCACCAAAGCTTTAAGATGAAGTTTGGTACAGAACTCTAAAATCAACTCAAGAGAAAGAAGAAACTTCTGGTATTGAAATTAGTCACTTGGTGCTACCAGAAGAACAGAAGACTATGAAATCTGTTAGTTTCTTGTACGAATTTCCTTTGGTTGATACAATAGTTTCATTTTGGCAGGTAGCTACATTAATGAACCATATTAAAGTCATTTTTCTCATTAGATGTAAATAACTACACTTGAAAACACTTTCCATGCCTTTTGCCAATAATTTCAAGCTTTCTGTTTTCATATATATATATATATATATATATATATATATATATATATATATATATATATATATATATATATATATATAATAAGTACTTGAAATTTTCACCCAGATTGGTGATGTCAAAGACAGAAACATGTGGGATGATTCATTAGATTTTAAGATACTATTTAAGATGTGGAGTGTGGACCACAATTGACTAAAAAAATCAGAGTGTTTTGCTTGGTCTTGGGGATTTTGTAAAATATATAACAGGAATGGGGGAGCCTCCTCTGTCACACATTCACTTTATATACACATGAATGTCTAATCTCTCCATTACCTATGTTTTTTATCCACTTATGTGCAGAACTCCAGATTCAAAAGCCATTAATGTAAATGTAGAATCTTGATCTCGAGGAACATAATCAGTTAAAGAGACTTAAAAGTGGAGGAAGTAGGTTCTCTTAGAATTTCAAGTGAGTCTAAATTTCACGTTAGGCAGAAATGAAAAAATAGAACGTCATATAAAATTGAAGATCCATTAATTCATTGTCTTTAAGATTTTGGATGCAGTAGTGTGAGTCTTTTATATGACTGGGCTCAAGTCTCATTGATGATGTATTTCTGAATAGATCTCCTCCTTCATAAACCCAACAAGTGGTATCAACAAGTTCCATCTGAACATAAAAGCTCTGGTAATCTGTTGAAGCAGTAAAGTTCAGTTCTTCATCTAACTTCTCAATTAGTACTTTTGAAGAAATCATTAGTAACCTCAAGAACTATAAGAAGTTAATGTGTTTTTGCAAGTTCACAACTTTAGCTAAGAGGGCGGTGCATTAACTTGTATTGTGGGAAAAGGGCATAACCAGTTTTATCACTTACACGTGTAAGAGTTGGTCAAACAAGAATACCTTAAACAGTTATGCCATGTTGAATGCCCCCACAGACTCCATTAATAAAAACGACAAAACAAAGAATAACATTATCTTTTTCATCTGTCTCCTATTCAAAGATTTGATTATATGAAGTCGGGAAAGAGAAGCAATGAACAACACTAATATAATACAACTAGAAAAAAGCAAAACCAACCAACCGACCAACCTACCATCTCTTTTAGCTTCATTCTTTCTCTCCTTAAAACTACACATCCTTAGTTCTTCACTCTTGTGTTTGTGCAGTGTGGTTTTCACCATGGAATTCAGATCCAAATCATGCAGGAGTGAGAGTCTGCAGATTGAAAACTACAATGGAGGAAGGGTGGCCCCAACAGGTATGCAAGATCTAAGGTCTTACAGTTACAGTGCAAGTTATGGTGCGTCTGCATATCCATGCAAGATAGGTAAGGAAAAGGAAGTGAAGGTGGATAAAGGGAAAAACATAGCTAATAAAGTATCAAAAAGTTGGAGCTTCAGTGACCCTGAGTTGCAGAGGAAGAAGAGAGTGGCTGGCTATAAAATATATTCTGTGGAAGGAAAAATGAAAGGCTCACTCAGGAAGAGTTTAAGGTGGATCAAGAACACCTACACAGAAGCTGTTCATGGATGGTGGTGATTAATCGGTATATAGTTATGCAGAATATAGTAACATACTACTTTTTGTTTCTTGTATTCTCTTGTGATTTACTTGTTTTAAGGTGGATTCTAAATCTATTTAAACCGAATTTCCTTCCTTATAAAGGCTAAAACTCCTCTCATGTATCCAACTCCATCAAGTTCCTCTAAGCTTTCAGGGAGGCATGATCTGTTTTAGCAGATTGATGCTCAATTTCAAAATAGGAATGCATGCTCAACAATTTTATTTTGATAGTCATAAAGAGAAAACAGAACAATACTAAATGGCCTTCTGGTGAGTGAAAGTATTGGACAAAGTTTAATTTTTTTTTAATTTATACGAAAAATTAATAAATCTTGACTGCATAGATTAATCAGTATTTATGATACTTCAGACTTTAAGTTTTTATTTTTCTTTTCGAGAAAGATTCATTAGAGAAAGATTACATCAATGTTACCCGAATCCAAACCAAGTTCGATCCATATAAAAGATGAAAACAAGGATGCAATTAGTTTAAAGTTTTGAAAGCTATGTCCCCCTAGCAGCTATTATAAGATATTCTGTGCTTTTATCCAGTCATATTTCAGTGCTTTTTTTCTATTATGGTACAGGTGAATGGAAACCAGACTACAATTTCAACTAAGAAAGAAGGAGTATCAAATGAAAGCTTATTAGTTGAAGAGAGAATTGGCTGTGTTATTCATTCTGTTTCACTCTTGCATGTGATATCAACATATCTCAAGAAGAGTTAGGACAAAACTTACGCATCTACAATTTCTATGTAAACTATACTGAAAAAGTGTGCTAAAGTTTACACAGTTTTGATGAGAGAATGAAAATGGAATTTGCATTGAAGAGTGCAACCTAATATAATAGTTGGGTTCAATATTACAATATATCTTAACATATATTGATTAATTAGTTTCAAACTATATGATCCTAACAGCCCCACAAGTGGGAGTCCATGAAAAACACTTCTAGGGTGGTGAGAAGCCTAAGGAATGATGAATTATCTATAATGCCTCTCTGTCTCATTATTTGGATACATAATCTTGTGAAAGAGAATTTGGCTAATGTATTATTAAGCAGTTTGAATAATTCTCATGCTATAAATAATGTATAATTAAAAATCGTCAATTTTTATGATAATTACTTCACAGGACGTATTTAAAGTATTATACAATTAGTTGATTATGTACAATATTTACACTGGTGTATCAAAATTAAACGCGTAAGCTCAAGTCACTGATATTTTGTTTATTTTATTTGAATTGGAAAGCAAAGAACTTGTCTTGCAATTCAATCTTAATTGCTTATGACTTTCAAATATTTAACAATTATAATTGGAGTGGCTGTTATTGTCATCTGTCGAAAATTCATTGAAGCTTTGATTTCAAAGTTGCTACGAAACGGCATTCAAGAAAATATTTTTGCGTGGAAAATAATGAAAAATGTTATTTGCTGCTATTGTTTACCTACATTGGTTGACATAAATTATGAAGACTTGTATCTCTTAACCAACACTTCAGAATTTGAATCTGGGCGATGTCATGTCAGAAGAAAAATATCTACTTCATGAGCATGTGAGATCAATATTAATTTTATATAATTAAATTCATAGTAAATAAATAAATATTCATGTTTATATTTTATATTTACAATCAACCATTTAAAGATGATATGATATACCTTTTAAGTGACACTTTTACAAAATATTAACATACAAGTTGTAATTTGACACTGTCAACACAAATCTTGACTAGTACGTAAAATAGGCGTTAAATAGGAAATATTTAATGGAATTTGAAGAGTCAAGACTCATCAAATTATATTATCACCGAACTTAATAATGTTATATAAATTGGAGTTCAATCAAATAACAGACTACAAAAAAAAGTCGCACTTTAAATACATTGTAATAATATAACTAGCTTATATTTGAGGTTGTTTCTATAGTTGCAGCAGAAAAACATTAAAACAAGACAACGCCGGTTCACATCTTGTTCAAGAAATGTTATACTTCCCCAACTAATAGTTTATCAATGAAATTATATGATATGCTTTATTCCCAAAGTGTAGCTTAAAAGAGAACCATACATGACCAAATATCAAACCAATAAGGGAAAACGATGCAAATGAGAAGAAGCAAAACATTTGTCAGTATGACACAAACCGTATGAACAGACGAAGCCTTTTACAAGGTCAGTTTAGTTAGGAAGCTGCCTACACATATCTTTTTATTGTATACTTAAGGGGAATAAGTCATAATTCTTCCCTACTAGTTCGCAGCTTTTCTTCAACACAATGCATAGACAACATTCCACTCCTCAGTTCATCAAAAAGAGTATAAGCCTTTTAGAATTTACAAAGAAAGGTTATCATCGAGAGTGGTAGCTACTAATAATGTACCCTCTCTTCATTGAAATGTAGGCTCTCAATACCCCTAAGAGTTGTCTCCAAATTCTTTATATTCGATGTGTTTCTGCCAGAGGATGTACGGTTGTGCTCAGAAGACGTGATTGCTGAACTTCTCTGAGCACCAGGAACAGACATTTTACGAAGTGCTCCCTGACTTGAATCCAGAGTTAGAGGACGAGAAGCCTCAGTCTCACTGCCAACAACTACATCACGGGATTCTCGGCTGCCTGAGACAGCCCCTCGCCTTGCAGATCCACTTGGCCGGAAAAAATTAGAGCTTGACAACTGATAAACCATGCACAGATATTCGTGAGTAACACGAAAACTAATTGGCATATAAACAGATAAACTAGTATAACCTCAACCTGTAAGATATATCAAATATGATTAGAATTTTGAAATAACAAGGCAATCACAAAAAGAAAGATCAGCAACACAAACAAGAAAGGGTCTATATTGATTTAGTTTACCGAGAATCACATACACTGGATAATGACATTCTCCCCACAAAACTCTAATACAAGTCCGAAGAATCTAAGTCCAGGGAATGATATATAAAATGTCTAACATAAAGCTAAGTTTTGAATATTATATTACGTATTTATTTCGTGCTTCATCTGTAAATAAACGCAATACAGCCGATACAGTGTAATTGGGTCATGACCAAAATAAAAAAGATGCAACAAAAATGTAGCTTCGTAATTTTCTCTAGGATAAATGAAAAATAGTTTCATATTCTTTTTTCCTTCTAAAGCAAACCCATATTCCTGATAAATAACAATTCCCTTAATCAAACATGATTTGACAAGAATATAATGTATTTAAGAATTCTGAAAATTATTGCATAAAGAGCCCATCATCTTTAAACTTTCTGCAAGAAATATGATGACATCACAGCACAGGTAACAGCCATGTCACAAATGAATACACGCACCATAACATCTTTAGATTGAGTTGAGTCATATGTAACTGGGCCCTTTTGTCTCGATAACACGCCATCATTAGCAAAAGGTACAGGGTTTCTCCTACGAGTAGGATCTGATGAAGACCAATTATTATGCCTACCATCCTCTCCACCTACAAAGAAGACGCCCCATAAAAATAAGCTAGAGTTACATATCAAAAAAGAAAAACAAGGTTGAGTCAAATGACAAATTAAAAGGGACAAAAAACGTCACATTATAACTGACAGATTATTGAATGGTTACCACACTGTAACAGTCTGTCTGTAAACATCTCAATCAAGGTAAATAAACGATAGATAAGAAATATGGAGCCAAAAGAAACATCATACCTAACTGTCCATCAGTATTTGCCGCTAGTGGTGGCACGCCTGAACTTGGTCCAGCAGCAGGACCCTGCAAGAGTTAATTCCATTAAATTAACCTAATCTCAACAATCAATCAGCTAATACCGTGAGATAGCATGTTATCGAGCTTACAATAGCACGGGCAGGGGCAGTGGCACTTTGAGATTGCTGATATTTCAAAATGGTCCAATCAAAGACATAATCAAACTGGAACCCTGGTGTAAGATGTAAACAACAGCCCAAAAAAAGGCATATAAAAACAGTCATTTGGTCCCTATAATATTTTTTTATCAAGGAGCACAGAACATGGTACATCGCAAAATAAAACATAAATAGAAGAACAAGGCTCAAACCTTCACGAATGAAAAGGTCACGCAGAAGTCTTTTCAAATAAGCATAATCTGGTTTGTCATCAAACCTCAGTGACCGGCAGTAATGGAAGTATGAAGCAAATTCTGAGGGATAGCCACGACAGAGAGACTAACAAAAAAGCAATCCACAGTCAGATATGATTTGAAACCAAAATATGGACATGTGATATCAAACAAAAAACCTTCTTAACTACATAATCACACCTCAATAGAAGTAGAAACTTTCTTCTCACTAATCTTCTCGTACTTCTGCTTCTTAGTACCAGCTTTCAATCCCTGCCAAGGCAGACTGCAGAACATCCAAATGAAAAAACAGTACGTGATAAAAATATAAAAAATTAAATAACAAAGGAGAGAGGCTAATGACCTTCCTCTTAAAAAGTACATAAGAACATATCCAAGTGACTCTAAATCATCCCTGCGGCTTTGCTCTATAAAAGCATGAAAATGACATTGTCAGGTCCAAATAAATTGTCTTCCACAAAGAAATAAGATAGGTTACTGATTAAGAGACATTAGAGCATACCAATTCCCAGATGAGTATTCATACTAGCATACCTAGCAGTTCCTGTCAAATTCTTGTTCTCTCTGCAAGCAATTAGAAGGAAGTCAAATCAACAGAAAATCATGCAAGTACAGAATACAACAGAGACACAAAAATCAAGTTCTATCTAGATATTAATTTAAAAAATTTAGAGACTATGTAAATTGATAATATAGAAATAAAAAAATAAAGACTAATAACAAATCATTGAAGAGAAATACTCATAAAACTCGAGTAAGTAACAGAAAACAAGTCATTGTTGATTAAAGAAACGCATTCACAAATTGCAAGGACACACATTGTTATTGATAGTTGGAACACAAGCATAGAAGGTTCCAGTGCAAGCCGAATTAGCTTCACAACTTTCAATGACATCAATTCAAAGCTGCTATTGTTTAACAAGAAATCTCACATAAATAGTTACCAATTTTATAATATCCCGATAAAGGATTTTCCATAACAGTAGATGCGCGTCCCTAAAAGTTGGAACCTGTTTGAAGTTGAACTGTGCAGCGATAGTGAATGAAGTCAGATAAATGTAAAGTACCTGTATGGGATATGCTGATGGGTAGAGGTGTCTCTATATTTCTTAGCAAGGCCAAAGTCAATGATATACACCTAAAATGAGGCAGATGCGAAGATGATACATCAAAAATACGACATGATAAAGAATTAAAAAGCAACAATTAACTACATACTTGATTTGCACGCCTTCCTAAACCCATAAGGAAGTTGTCTGGTTTGATGTCGCGATGTAAAAATGATTTGGAATGAACAAATTCAACTCGATTTATCTGTAAGCAGTTAAAAATGTATAAGCAACATCACTTAAAGTGGGTCAGAATTAAAAAAGATGTCTCCACAGTAGGGAAAAACCTACCATCTGATCAGCAAGCATAAGAACAGTTTTGAGAGACAATTTCCGACTACAGAAGTTGAATAAATCCTCAAGACTAGGGCCAAGTAAATCCATCACGAGCACGTTGTACTCTCCTTCAACACCGTACCATTTCACATTTGGAATCCCATCTGCCAAATAAAAATGGCCAACCAAAAACATTTAAGCTGAGTGAGCATCACAAACAAACAACAAATAAAAATTTCACAAAGACAATTTCACCAAGAAGAGAGCCTACTTCCTCCTTGCAGAATTTTATACAGCTTCGATTCATACAACAGTTGAGGGTGCTTGGTTTTCACACTTTCCTGAATCAAAAACCAAAATAAAACAGTAAAACATCCAGTTAAACACATCCGACCCCGCACTCAATAATTTCAATCTTGGAGCAGAAAGAAACAAAAAACCTTAACTTCCAAGCACTAATTAGCGAAAATTAACCAACGAGGCCCGTGTTAGAAAACAAACTAAAAACAAACGAAAAGAGATTCGATATCCTATTACTCCAATTTCAACTCTACAATACAACGTCACTGAAATTCTCCAATTCCTAACTTCTGCAACTTCTTAAATTTCTCAGCAACCAAACAGGAGTAGCAAAAAACAAATATGTTAAACTTTTTTTTTTTCAAATTAGGGTACGTCGTAGGTCCAAAAACTCACAAGCTTAATCGCAACCTCTTCATTCGTCTGAAAATTAGTTCCTGCAGCAACACAAGCAAAATAAGCAAAACAAATTAAAGGAAATAGGAAAATTCGCGCAGTAAATAAGCAAAAAACGAAAAGCAAGTGGAAGCAGAGCGCACCGAGATAGATCTCTCCGAAGGATCCGCTGCCAATTTTCCGACCGAGACGGAACTTGTTCCCAACTCGAGTTTCCATTCGGCCGAAACCCTAAGAGGTTTGGGAAACTGAAATTTGGAATTGGAAAAGCAAACGCGGAGTGTAGCTAGCTACGAGTTGAAGTAGGTCATGGGAGAAGAAGAAGAGGGCAAAATCGGGAAACAGGAAAAAACAAGGTCAAAATCGGGAAAGAGAAACGGATAAAAGAAAACGGACACAAAGAGAGTGAGAATGATCGTTGTGTGTCACACGCTTACTTACCCTCCTCAACCTACCAGCTCTTTTGTTTTCTTTGCAAGGATGAAACGACGTTGTTTTGGACGTTTAATTCCTCTTCTCATTTCGGGAATATATATTTCCACCTCTTATATTTGTCCCTATTCTAAAACAAAAAGAAAATTATCTATCTATTTAGAATTTCGAGAACATAATTTTTTTTCCTTTTCTGTTATATATTTATTTAATTTTAAAATAATTATATATGTGTGTGTATTGTGTAGATGAAAAAAAAAAGTTATACAATTACTTTATTGAAATAAAAAATACTATATTTCTTGATTTTAGGAAAAAAAAATAAATAAAAAATAGATGAACATTAAATTTATATATCCTTTTATACGATGGAGGAGGTGATGTGAAACATTAATGTTATACTATTATTTTTTAATTTAAACTACATTAAAAATTAAAAATAATTCTTTAAATATTAAAATAAATATTCAATATCTTTTTAATTATGTTTTATATTAAAAAATGTCTTTTATAAAATTAAAAATTAAAGATAAGTAATAAAAGAAAGTTAAGGGGGATAAAATAAAAATATCAAAATATAAAAACTATTTTAATAAAAAGAAATTAAATAAGTAACAAGTTAATTCTCTTAAAATAAATTTCTTCAAAATACTTTTCAAACATTTATGGTAGTTGAATAAAGCAGTAGTTAATTTATTGGCTTATTAAAAATATAATTTATTTTACGTTTTCTTAAACAAAATTTCAAATTCTATGATGAGAATAAAAGAAGTGGTTTGAGAAAGACGATCTATTAATATTAAACCTGACTAAGTCAAATTATTCTAGAGACATTAGTCATCGTTTAAGTCAATGGACATCTGGTATTAATGTGTGGGATGATTTGCTATCTGTTCTGAAAAAGTAAATGCAAGTAAAGAAGATTGTTTTCTTCTATTGTTACACTTGCATAATTATTAATGTGTTTGGCCTCTTACTGACATTTTTAATGTTTTCACAAAAATTCCTATCTTGCAAATCTTCCACCTCTCTTTCTTATTCTAAAGGTAAACTTTTATGTCTAAGAACATATAATAAGCCTATAAATGAGTTGGAAAATAGGAATGGTTGAAGTCAAGTATGTTGAGGATGTAAGGTTGGGGTAGGTTTCAATGAAATTCGAATGCCTGCCAGCACAAAAGCTTTCAATTCAACCACTGACTTCGTCAATTGGACCATATTAGGCCTCTCGATGACGTTTTTAATTAATGCCTGCAACTTTTATTTCTGTCAGGACTTCTTCAATGATGGAAATTTAAACCTCCCCTCACCCACCAATGAGATAAATACAGTCAATGCGAAGAATTTGAATAGTATAATGAATACACAGTGGACTTCATCCATTTTGGAAGAGAATTTGGGGATTCGATGTTCTAACCAAATAAAACTATTAAAAACCCTTAGCTCAAGAAGAGGGGGGAAAAATACTAACAGTACAACTTAGCTGTTTCACTTCTTCAAGGTCAATTGAATCATAACCATGTGGTAAGAGAATTGCACACTGACACTTCTACGTAAATATGTTACATACAGCAGCAACTTCCATACTTTTCGGTAGTGAATGGGACTTTAATTCACCCCATTGAATCAAACAATATGAGCAACCCTAAAAGTACCCAAAACTGTTAAATTATGTATAGTGTCACGATGGGGCTGTAATAGTCATGGAAGATTGCTTTTTCTGCAGCCTTGCCTTCAGTTGCCTGATCTTTGCTTCCACTCTTGCGGTGAAACCAATCTTGGTTTCCTGTCTGGCTTTAGAACGCTCCCTTGTCCACATGTGTTGGTCTTCAATATCCTTTTTGTAGTACTTAATTTCTTGGATAATGTGATGATCCATGGGATAAAAACATCTTTGGTAGGAAATGTGGACAAAATAAGGAAGATTACAAGTAACTGTAACTAAAATGGTTGCTATCCAATAATTAGGCGCAGGACCAAGAGCTTCAGCCAGTATTTGGTAGGCACTCTTGGAATATTCTGGAGTAAGCATTCCATACAATATTAGAAAGATGTACCAAGTGGATATGCTTCCCCATACAAACAGGTGCTGAATCCATGTAAAGTGGCTCATTGTCAACGCAATCTGACAGTTGACAGTACAGACGATGCAAGTGAACATAGTGGTTCCAACAACAGCCATGTCAGCTACCTGGCCATCACCACGAAATGCTTGGTCGTAGAAGATGGTGACGACGAGAAAGAAGATGATGAGTGAAGAATAGAGACCATTGCCCATCCATCCCAATATTCTATACCAGTCAAAGAATAAATTCCTGGGTCCTTGTTGATACAGTGCAGGAAACTGGAAAGCACAACCAACCGGCTCATTGGTAAGTTCTATTATTCTACTATCTAAGAAACACAGAAGACATTTCAAGAAAACAAACCTGTAAACAAACTTCTGATGGAACATCTTGTTCAAAAACACCGAGTGAAATAACAGGTAATGATGTCAGAACAACATTGAACAATATCATATACCAGTCATCATAAACTGATTGACCAGAGAAGCCTGTGAAAGCCTCAAAATAGAAGATGGTGAGGCCAAATGCAATATTCTTGTAGAAGAAATAACATATCTGCATGCATTAACATAACACTTTAGAAAAGAAATACAGGAACCAATTTGGAATAGTAACATACAAACTAAAACTATTATTACATGATTCTCTATCCTATGCAATGTATCGCACACAAGAAATCGAAGACAAGGCTTCAGACATGTGACATTAATGATTAAGATGATCATTAATGAATTACCATTTGTGCGATTCTCTTGTAACACCAATGTCCATGGACTACCAGAAGCCTCTCTAGAAATCGAAATTGGGCAATCGCAAAGTCACTAGCCATCACTGCCTGGAAGAAAGTTGCAGGCTTGAGTCTACAACTTGCAGAAATTTTACAAGATTCCAAACATAAACATAATGTGCATTTTGTTGTCTTGCAAGTATGAAAAAGACAACTAACGGGTGTACACGGACCAATTATAGTTTCTGACCAAACTATATTCTACGTGAGATTAATTATGCAAACATCATTTTGGAATCAAACAAAGTTGCCAGTTCAAAATATCTTCTATGAACTACAACAATAAATGTGTACATTTAAATAGTTGATAATCCCTATTTCAGCCCACATTCAGAAATCAGAACAAAAACTTGTCACAATGAACCAAGCTAGTGTTTGCGAATACTTACAATTAGCATATAATAATTAATTGATAAGAAACGTTGGTTAATAAAGATTTCCGGTGCTTGTGTTTTCTGACTGAACAGCAAAAGCAAATAGCTTGCAACTCATTGCCCACATGACATTAAACATTTTAACTTTTAAATACGATTAGAATTCAAACATAACTATATTAATATTAAAATGAATGAAAGACTAAAAAGTAGCGTAGTGCTAGATGAGTTTCACATTAAGTGTCACCTTTTTCTTCGTTTTATAGAAGAAATTAGTCTGCAAATAACTATTAGCAAAGCGAGTCTAACCTTTTTCTCAATTAATAGAAGAAATTAATCTTTAGGTAATCACTAAAATGCAAAGAGAAGTCCAGTTCTCCACTGCATTAGATAAGCACTAATCACAATACAGCTAATAGGAAGAATTGACAAGAAGCCTGGTCCATAGTCTAGCTCGAAAATAGAGCCAAAACATGCAAAAAATACACAAGAGCTTCTCTCTCTGTCTAAACCATGTTATTTTAAAAATATTAAAATAACATAAAACTATAATTTGGTTTTGTTTCTGGAACACAACATATGGCATTGCAACTTGCAATAAATATTAAAATCAAGCTATCATTCACGGTGATAGTTTAATGACATCATTGTGCTTAAAGAACCGGTCCTGTAAGCCACTGACCTGCATACCTTCCACCCCACTGATTCCAACACCAATATCTGCTTCTTGAATCATCCCAACATCATTTGCGCCATCACCTATTGCTAAAGTAGTCTTTCTAGTACCTTGTTTCACTAACCTTGTTACCTGACGCCAAAAGACGAAGGTGGAAATCATAAAACAATTAACAAGATTATTTTTCACAGTTGATACATCAACAAAGATTAGAAAACGCTACCAACTGCATGACTACTGTGCACAACCGTACTCATGGATCCATCTGAACTTAACTTGGATCTAAGTTTTCCTATCAAGCTCAGGAGGATCCATGTGTAGTCATGCACAAATTTAACCCCAATAAGCACCTGCATAAATGTGGCAAAAAAAATCGCAACTGAAAGCAAAAATTCCTACCAGTGCCTTTTGCTTGGGAGACACACGACAACAGATGACAGATGCACAATCAACTGCCAATGCCAAAAATTGGTGCTTCATATCATCTTCTAAAGTATATGTCAGAGTTTTCCCATCAATAATTAATGCAAATGCAGCATGAGGATCCTTCTCCAGTTTTATCATTTGGGAAGCATTGGTGAGTTGGTTCGAAATGTTATCCTTGATGGCCTGGGGTGTTAAACAAAAGAACTAGGCCTAACATCAGATGAAACTCAAGTCCATAAAGTAAACTCCTTTACCCTTTCTCAATGACAAAAGGTACCTGTTTGACATCAGTGGTTACAGAATCTGTGACCGGAGTAGTTATACAGATCTGCTTCATGCCCTGTCGAAGCAAACTGCAAGCAAATCTGTACCACAGAAACAAAACAGTTTCATAATGCATTTTGCAAAGGCATTATTGAACAAGTTAAACCTTAATTATTAGAACAGGAATTAATTTCACAAGGTCAAATGATTTGTGGTAGACAGACCCAATGTTGATTGCAGTTTCCATCTTATCACCTGTCAACACCCAGATCTTAAGACCAGCTTGAGCAAGATTATCAATACATTGGGGAACCTGCAGAGAACAAAAAAATTAATTTGGTTGAATATTTGTAGAAGAAAAGAAATATCGACTATACAGAATGACAGGGCCCACCCCATTCTGTAGTTTGTCTTCCACAGCAGTAGCCCCAACAAGAATCAACTCTTTTTCCATCATATCTGATACTCGCTCAAGCATTGAATCTCTTTCAGCTCCAACAGATGCTTTGGCTTTCTGAAATTCATTATTCCAAGCCGAGTATTCTTGTTCCTCAAGCTTTCTATAAGCCAGGGCTAGTGTTCTCAAACCAGCTTCTCCGTAATCATTTAGATGCTTGGTAGTAGCCTCTAAATACTTTTTTCCATTCTTTGACATGCGATCAAATATGATACTGCATAAGCAAGCAATAAAATAATGGATGTCAAAGTTTAAAGAGAGATGCTGAAGATATCTAAAAGCATTCATGTGGATGTGACGTGCACTTTAGTGACTTATTTCTTTTGGAAGCAGGAAATTGCGGTGATTATTCTAATGCATGGTGCATTTTAGTGGTGATAAACAAGATTAAAATTCACAGGCTTGAATGTGATTTCGATTTCCTTAATTCTAGTGTAAATTTTGAGATATAGGTCCTATTGGTCATTAACAACGACAAGTAATGAAACTACAGGCACAAGGCAAGAGTAACAGATTCTGCAAGCTAACCTGTCAGCCCCTTTGCACATAAGAAAGACACTGCCCTCCTCATCACGCACGATCACTGACATACGTTTTCTTTTACTAGTAAAATCCAGCAGATTCAAAAGTTTGTACTCTCTGTGGAATTCACCCAAAAGTACATAAGTAGGGGGCAAATCGTTTGAACGAATTTAAAAGCAAAAGCAAATTTTGGAACTTCTCTGATTCAGGCTGACCTGGAGGGGGTAGTAGAAGAACATAAGATTTTTTGTGAGTACTGACCTTTCAACCACTTGTCTAGAAGCAGAAAACTTTTCACGAACAAAAATACTTGATTGAGTCCTTCTGCAAAACTCAAAGCCAAATTCTCTTGCTGCTACAAGAAAAGCCCCTTCATCGGGTGACTCGGCTTCATATGTATAAACACCAGTCTCCTCATTCAGCTCGGGAATGGCGGTGTGGCAAACTGCTAGGATTCGGAAGAACATCAAAAGGTCGTCAGCATTGGGCTCTTTCAACCAATTACAATTCATGAGACGGTCATCTTCAAAACCAAATCCCTTTATGGCATGCTTTTGATCCTCGTCTCCTTTGGAAGTGACAACAGCCTCCAGTCCAATTTCTTCATCTTTTTTAACATCATCCCATGAAACTCGCACTTTAGCCTTAGGCAGGGGAAAATTGGAGAGATCTGAATCAGGTTCCTCAATATCAGAAGCCATCTGCTTTGCTGCAGCAAGTTCAACATCACTGGGGCGCACACCATATGCAGTACCAGCAATGGAGCACTTCAAAAAGTCCATCTGATTGCAGGTCAAAGTTCCAGTTTTATCTGACAAGATAGTATCTACCTGACCCAACTCTTCATTCAAATTTGATGTCCGTGCATCAGCTGGAGTTCCAGTATCGTCATCATACATTTGAATGTCTTGGTTGATGAAGGTAGCCTGTAAAACCTTTACAACCTCGATGGAAACATAAAGTGAAATGGGTATCAAATATCCATAAAGAATGAGCGCAGTAATCAAATGACTCATTCCAGCTACTCCAACTTTTTTGGGATCATACTGGTATTCTATATCGTCCGGCCGTAAATACCACCAACTTGGGGTTTGGTACTTAGTCTTGATGACAAATCCTATGGAACTAATAACAGATATCAAAATAAGGACAGTGAAGAGGGTGTATATAATATAATCCATCTTCTTTTCTATTGTGCTTCGTTTGGAAGGAGATTTTGTAGAATTTTGCATGACTTTGCTGTCATGACCAGTGAAAATGGCCACCCCATAGATGTACTCAGTGTTCCTGAGCTTAGAATCTCGGAGAAGAATTTGATTAGGATCAAGAGGATAAATCTGGCGCTCATACTCTAAGTTTCCAACAAATGTATAAAGATTCGGGTTTGGGTCTTCACAACGTATTGTTCCAGTGAAATCTTTAAAAACTTCGTCATTGTCTAGATTCAAGGTAGACTCCAAAGATCGTTTCACCTTCAAGTTTGTCTCACCATCTAAATTCATAGTCTCCACATAGCATATCCCATCCTCATAACTCGATGACAACAGAAGCAAATCAGCTGGAAAAAATTGATCCTTTTGCACTTTTACTACATCCCCAACCATAATGGTCTGCCACGACCTGGGACCAAAAATACCATCGCTTTTATGACGATTAACCTTTCGGCGATTAACTTTGACATCCTGAACGAACCTACGAGAATCTTCCAATGCTTCCTTTGCCATACTGAGCCCTACAACAAATGCCAAAGGAGCAATCATGCTGAGTGGGCTGAAAGGTGAAATTGGAGAGGCCGAGAGACACGCAGCCAAAAGGAAGTATATATTAGCAACCCTACGGAATTGTTCAAAGAGTGCCTTGGGGACAAACGTAAGAACATTGTACTTAGTCGTGGATATATCATTCCTGCAGTAATATAGAGGCTTCCTTTCATGAAGAAGAGGCTGATTGCAGTACACAGTACGCGAGAACCCGGGACCTTGAAGTGGATGAGGTGCATCCTCAAGAGTAGAAGGCTTAAGGCAACCAAATGTGTAAAGATTGCTCCTCCGGAGCCTCGCCCTTATCCTCCCCCGTGTCATTTAACCAGAATTCAGCTCAATGCAGAGTTATATTTAACTTAACACATTCCCAGCAACAAGGAAACCCAAATCTCTTGAACCATCAACCTGCCCCTTGTCCTCAATTTGTTCTCTTAAGACCTACCAAAACATACACAACCCAGAATTATTCCCCAAAATCACATGAACACTGATCATTGCTTGCATACTACTAAATCCACGACAAATTATAAATCAAAAGTGCAAGAACTCAATCCCAAGAACAAGAAACCGAATACACGCAAACAATAAAATGAGAAACAAAAAAAATACAAACATTCCAACATAAATTCAAATTCAAACCCACGAGATTCTCCGATGTCATATATAATTTTATTTCAAATAAAAAAAAATCTAAAAATTAAGACAAGAATAATATCAATAAAAAAAACAAAGAAACACGAGATCCTGTAACACACTCGTTCCTTTCCCCGGGTCTGCGAAATCCAAGAATTCAAATCGATGAGCTAAAGAACGTCATGTCAGCGTCTGAGACAACAAAATGCGTTCAAAAAAGCTGAAAGAAAAACCAACGTGGTTCACGTTGTACTTTATTCTATCTTCTGTTTCCAAATTTTCCTAACGACAAGAATGATCCAGCTAGAGGCGTAACCAATTAACAATGCCAGCTAATTGAAGATTCAGTGCAACCAAATCCACCAAATTGAATACAAAAAAGAATTTTCAGTTTCTCGCAGTTAAAACAAAAAGAAATAAAAAATGACACGCACCGAACGGGAGGGGCCCGTTCATGCTGTGCAACGAACGTAACAATGCAGTAAAATGCGAAAGGAAAGGGAAGAGGAAGCAGAGTCACGCTACGCGTGTTGTTCGTTGCAGATCGTGGAAGGAGACAAAATGAAGAAAGAGAAAGAATAGTGAATGAAATCGAAAGATAGAAGAAAAACAAAGTTTAGAGAGAGAAAGAAAGAAAGAGAAAGAGAAAATCTCACATCACACACACTCTTTTTCTTTCCCTCCTCTGATGCCAGCAATTTTCGCTCCCTCGACACATTTATATTTTTTCCCCTTTTTTTGGGTTTGCCTTACAAATAGAATGGGAAAATATGGTTTTTTTATTTTATTTTATTTTTTGTTTTGAGTATTCTAATATTTATATAATTTATCATTTCTAATTTCTAATTTAAATTTTGAATTACCAAAAACCATGTTTTGTTGTCCTACGTGGCAACCCCTGAATGCAACTTTTCCTTTTATATGCTCTGCCACGAACTGCAATGTAGGTCAGAAACTGTAGTATAGGCAGAAATTTAGGTGCAATCTAAATGCACTGATAATAATAAAATAATAATAATGAATTAGTAATAAACATGAGAAAGTGTACTTATTCTTACAACGAAGTATAAAAATAAGCAGAAAATCAAAAAATAAGGAAAATAAATAATTAAATGAGACTTGTCATTTATTATAAATATTAAAATGAAAGTTGCCGTTTAAAAAATTATCCCGACATTGTACTTTTTTCAAAACAGAAATAATGGTCCTCATATCATACACGTATTCGAAATTTTAAAATAACAGAAGTTGGAGCCATTACCATATTTTCTTTTGTCGTGAGTTCATTCCTTCGTCAACGAAGAAATGAATCGTAACAACTGCTAATAATAAATTAATTATGAAAATTAAGATTATTAATTTAAACTGTAAATGATATTATTTAGTATTTACTTGTCACTTTTAAGAATCATTTTTTTTTCATTTATTTTTAAATTTATTATATATTATATTTAAATTATTAATTTATAATGTCTTAAAGAAATTTACTTTCTTGCATGGATTACTGTATAGTATTTCAAATGTAATATCTTAATTATTGCTTGAATATTAAAATAATTATTTTGTACTATAGTTTTTATATTACGTTATATCAATTTTTTTTATATTAACAATATATTATTGTTTTTTCTCATTCTTATGGAATTCTAAAACACAGCGTTATTTCACTAAAAATCTTAGGTAACTCAAATTTGAAGTTATATAGTAACTTCTTAATATATTCTTTTAGATTATATTATTGGTATGGAATGATTAATCTTTTATTACACACATTTAACGATTCACGAACATATTAATAAAGCACAAAACTTGGAGACATTGTGCTTTTTAGAAGTTAAAATGACATTTCATACAATTTCATCATAACTAAATAACGTGTTATCTAAACAATTTCTTTAAGTTAAACAGAGATATTGAATAAATATACTTTTAAAAAATATAAGAGATCATTTAATGTTTTAAATTGTTTTCTCTTTAATTAAATAACTAATTGGTGGATTAATATTTAATTATCATGTTTAGTTAAAATTAAAGAAGTGAAAACAAATCATTCTATCACGAATTGGTTTACTTAATTAAATTTTTATTTCTCAATTCCAAAAGAAATTATAACTTTTTTAATTAAAATTTAATTAAAATTCAATAAAATACAATCCAAAAATAATATAAAAATTTAAATACAATCTAAAATCATAAAAATACAATATAATTTAATATAATTTAAAGATAGAAAAGTATTTAGGATTTTACTTTTGTTAATATAATTTGTGGATGATAAACCAACCTAACTTCTCACGGATTTAATTCAAATAAAACGAGTTCTTAATAAATTAAAATTATTGATATGTTACAAAATTTTGTAATTTTTTTTAATTTAACCCAACTTAAATCCATAATAAATCAGATTGACTAGTAAGTTTTAACTTTTTTTACAACTCTAATTAAAATCATATTTATTCATTAAAGTTATAATGAACTAAGTTATATATATATATATATATATATATATATATATATTCTTTTTAATTGCAAAGTTAAAAGTTATAATTAATAATTAAACTGTAAATTTTTTCTAACAAAAAATGACGCAACAGTCTAAACGTTATAATGTAGTTGTGGTTTTTCTCGTTTTATTTATGTTATAAAACAGTATCTGTCACAAAATTATTAATATGATTTGAGATGTTCATATTTTCATTACATTTATTGTTTACTATTGTTGATGTTATATCTATAAAAAAACAACTCACGTGGTTTTTTTTTTACTTTATATGATTCGTTTAAGGATGCTAACTCTTGTATTTATATTTAACATTTTATGCAATTACTTTTGTTTATTATTGAACATCAATGCCCTAAGATTGTATTAGTAACTACCAAATCATGGCAAGATGGTTATTCAAAAAATATTATATATATATATATATATATATATATATATATATATATATGGAATAAACACAATTAAACTAATTAATGATCAATTTAGATAATAGTTTTTTTACAATCAATATCTTAATAATTAATGAAGTCGAATTTAGTGACCTGTTCAAAACTCTATTATAATTTTTTATTTATGATGAAACTATTTTAGATATTAATAATTTTTAGTTTATAAATTAATTATTATAATGATTAATTATTTTTTGTTTTTGAAAATGGTTATTATTTAAATATTTTTTTATAGTAATTGTTCAATAACACAAAATTTAACATTAAAATCAATGAACTATTGTTAAAAGGTTGAGATGGAATAAAAATAATTTTGAAATATTTAAATAAAAATAATTTTATTTACTTATTATATTTTTAATTGAGAAGGATTAGAAACATATCTACGTTCTAATAAACTTGTAGTTGTTTTGGTATGAACAAGCTAAAACTTTATTTCTTCATCATTTTCTCACAAAGTAGTCAAAAATAATTTTTCCTTGTTAATTTCTCTAACAAAATAGTAAATTTCTTGTAGTACAGAAGATAAAAGCAATGAGAATAAATATACCACAATCAAAATACGTAGACACTTGAAGAACAAAATAAAATAAGGTCAATTGAACTTTTATGAAAATTTAATATTCGACTTGATGTATATGCATTAATCAAGTAAAGAAGAATAAATATTTACAAACTATCTAGTTCTACAATTTAAAATTTAACAAAATGCAAAACGATCAATACTACATTAATATATATCAAGAAATCAAGACTCGTTCATAAATTACAAATTAAGTATAAAAAAGACTTACTATCTATAATGGTACATATAAGTTAAACAACAATTTAAAGAATATGAATTTTTCAAAAAAAAAAGACAAAATGTTCGCTACTTTTTGGTATAAACCAAATACTATAATATAAACAAACCTATCAAAGAATTGCATTTTAAATATATAATCAATTTTATGACTAATCCAAGCTTCCATCTGAAACACAAATACAAATGTAAATTTATCCATTTATTTTAGGGGTAAAATGTGATTTAGGTAACTAAATTTGTGATCTAAATTAGTTTTAGTTAAGTGCTTCAAAGTTAGTGATTATATGATTTTATTCTTCTTTTGTATCATTTTATTGTGAAATTTGTGACACTAAGTGTAAGACCTATAGAAAAATAAAAGTAATTTTATGTATGTTGTGGTTTTGAATAATTAATTATGGTGTGCATTAGTAGGTAGAAAGTATGAAAAATAATAATAATAAATAAATAAATTTTTGGTTAGTGTAATTAGTTTCAAACATATTTTGCATATGTAAGATAAAGACTTGTTTGTATTTTTTTTACCATTTTGTTTAGCTTGGTTTTTCTTGTATTAATTATTTGAATTTGATGCAATTTGTGCTGGCAATCTTTGGTTAAAAGGAGGGACATAATTATAAATTAATAATAAAAAAAATTAATACTAATATGGAAAATAAGAAGACAATATTGAAGCATGGAGGTTAATGTTTTGTTTTCCGTGAAACATGGGTGCATGTTTTGGTAAAGGGGACCCATCCTTTTCTTTGTTTGTTTTTTTTTTCTTTCCATTGTATTACTGCAAGCATCTTCCAAGAGGCTTCATTCTCTTGATATAAGCTTATTAAGGCCAAAAGAGAGGAGGAGAAAAGAAGAGGGATTTAAGTTAGAATTTTCTTTGAATTTGAGAGTGAAAACAAGCAAAGGTGGTGGTCTAGGAGTATCAAGAGTGAAGAATTTCTTGCAAGGAGAAGAGGTAGGGGAGCTAATCCTTTCTTGTTATGATCATGAATATGAGTATGAATATGTTAAAATTTGGTAATGGTAGTTATCTATTGACTTGTGTAAAATTTGGCTTTCATGATTATAATTTCTTATTTTTGAGTTACTATGGTGAAAATTTTCTATTAATTGTTTTCACCGTTGGATTTAGCTAAACTTTTAATATGTGAATCCTAAGACCTATTACTAAACTTTGACCGTTCGGATTTGAAAATAGAAGTCTGTACTTGGAGAAATAAATCCTGCATGTTTGAGTAAATTAGTTACCCCTGTAGTTCTGTTACTAAGTTGTCTCGGTAAAAATATAGATTTTGATCTATTTGACCGTTAGATCAACCTCAAAATTTGATATATGATTTCTAAGACATATTAATACAATTTGACCGATCGGATTTGTAATTTAAGGTCTATGTTTAGAGAAAGAAATTTCGAAAGTTTGAAATGTTTGATGAACACTGAAATCGTCCCCCAGCCAATCAGGTCTTTTTCCTAGAGTTCTAACTTTTTTATACATCTCTGAGAGTCTATGAGATGCCTTGATGTGATAATTTTTTTTGACCTTTTCCTCATCTTCAGGCTTCCATGAAACCCTTCTCTGTTATATTAGAAATAATAGGTTTGAATAAGTAAACAAGTTCAAAGTATAAATTAAATGCAGGACACCAACTATTGACTTTGTAACAGGATTGGGAATGAAAAGTGTTTACCTTAAAACGTTCGAAGAAGACATCTCTGGTTGACTTAGGGATTGAGCCCCATGTTAGCCATGGCTCATCAAACTGTTCCTTGATGGTGGCTGTGATTGCCTTCGATGCAGTTTTTGTAGGATAAAACCTAAAACAAAATTAAACTCAAACATTACAATAATACAACAATGAATTGTCTATATATTAATTGAGTTAATTTTTTTCTTACCCTCCTCCAACGGGTGTAATCATTGGACGACTATTGGAACATTCTTCCACGTAATTGGCGGCTGAACTAGAATGTGGATCTGCATCCTCTATACCAGGTGATGGTGCAATATTTCTGGGAGTTGATGGGTTAGAACCAACATTGGGAGAGAGTGAAGCCATTCGATGGGGAGGCACTTGGTATGGAGTGGGTGTCAAGCCAGGCACTTGTATCGGAGGTGGAAGAGATGTACCAATAGAGGTAGGTGTAGATGTAGGAACTTGATGTGGAGTGGGAGTGAAGGCAGGAACAACTAATGGAGGTGGAACAGATCTACCAGTGGAGGTAGAGGTAGGTGTAGTTGGTTGACTGGTTGAACAAATTTCATTATTGAAACGTGTCATCAACTTCACTGCATAAGATTTCTTCCCCTTCCCCTTATCAGAATTTCTTGAAGGTGGAATAGGAGGGCCAGAACGACCTGATGCCATATTCTTGAACATAATATATATTTTTATACAATAGAAGAAAAGAAAATTTAGAAATAGTACAATTAGAGATAAAAATGTGTAACAAGTAAACCAAAAACAATATTATACTCCAAAAACAAACAAAAAACACGAGTACAAACAAACACATCAACAACAGATGAAATCACATTGTTTCTGGCTTTCTAATAAAACTCTATTAGTAAATGTTTAATCTTAAGACTTACATTGATAAGAACTTAAGATTGTGGACAACATTATAAATGCAACAAATTAGAAGTAAGAACACACCCAAACTCTATTCAGTGCTAGAACTATGAAATTCATCTTCATTGTCATCTTCACCCTGTCCCTCTGCATTGTATTCTTCTGATTCCGTTGTATCTTCATCTATCTGCCCTTGAAATGATGAAATATTGTTAGGGTTCACTTCTTCAAGACCAGCTTTTACATCTTGTAATCAGACTACTTCTTCAACTTCAATGACGTCATTAACATGTGACATTTCCTTCACTTGGTATGGCACATCGGCTTCTACATCATTCGAATCAATGCGACCTCTAGGCTTCGTTTTTATCGCAACACACCAACCTCGTTTGTCCGTCGTGATGTAGGATATGGTACATAATACACTTGTTGTACATTATGTGCAATTATAAAAGGATCAAACAACACATATCTTTTATCCATTCGAATATCCACAATGCCATACTTTGAATCCACCCTTGTACCTACTCTCGATGGATCAAACCAATCACAATAAAATAATACATTTTTCTTTTCTGTGGTTGTTGAATTGTATTCCAACTCATAAATGTGTTTAATGACACCATAGAAATCATCTTGACCTCCTTCTGTTAGCCCTTTAACATGAACCCCACTATTTATTGTATTCTTGCCCTGACTCCATGCATGAGTATGAAATTTGTATCCATTAGCAAAGAATGTGTGCCATTCCTTTACACACCTTAAAGGACCAAGTGATAAATCTCTAAGATGTTGGTTCCTCACACTTAAAGGATCGTTATGAACCTACAACCATTCAGGATATGAACCTATTCAACAATGTAATGATTAAAGAATTAAGGAAGAAATGAATGTGTTAGAATGATAGGAAGTTGTACTTTTTGCCTAAACCACAATGGGAAATTAGCATGTATGTATGTCGAACTGTTTGACTCAGATAGTTGATAGGTATGTAACAATGAGCTGTTGACATGTATGACGAGATTAGATCAAAGACAATTAATTATATCAAATGAAAAAATTGGGAAATATAATTGATTTTGGAGGCTTACTCAAGGTAAGGTTCAACTTCATTGGAATTGATCAATACATGAACATGAGCTGATCTCAATTCTTCATCACTTAACCAATGTGTTGATTCCCTCCCAGAATGACGGCTAGGTTGGTCAAACACTGATAATGTTGTCGTTAGGCTTTCTATTTGAATGTCTACTTCATTTCTACTGCTTTGTGGTGTTAACATGAAGTTTTTGAAATAGTGGGAACAAAAATGAGTTGTTTCTCTGTGCAAGTATGATGCGCAAATATATCCTTCAACCCTAGCTTTATTCTTTACTGAACGTTTAGCATATCCCATGAACCTACAAATTTGAAACTGATATGTTAGGATTTTTGAATTATGCCTAGTAAATTGAACGATAAGATGTCATATTGTCACCTTTCAAATGGGTACATCCACCTATAGTGGACTGGTCCACCAAGTCGTGCCTCATATGGAAGATGGATAGGGAGATGTTCCATAGAATCAAAGAATGAGGGAGGAAATATTCTCTCCATCTTGCACAGAATGAGAGGAATGTTTTCTTCCATCTTCGCTAGGTCATCCTTGTTCAATGTAGTAGAACACAAATCTCTAAAGAAATGACTTATCTTTGTAATGGGATTGAGAACATGAGACGGTAAAGAACTAAACGCTATAGGAAGTAAGCATTCCATAAACACATGGTAGTCATGGCTTTTCATCCCAATGAGCTTTCCCCTATTCACATCAACACACCTTGACAAGTTAGAAGAATATCCATCAGGCATCCTAATAGCTTTTACCCAATGACAGACTTCTTTTGTTTGATCTGCTGAAAGTGTATAATTTGCTTTTGGCTTATACATGTTTCCATTGGTATGACTTTTTAGCTCCAAATCTTTTCGTCTACAGTACAAAGCTATATCCATTCGGGCCTTGTCATTGTATTTTGTCTTCCCCACAACATTCATCACAGTATTAAAGATGTTGTCAAAGAAATTTTTTTCAATGTGCATGAAATCAAGATTATGCCTTAACAAATTATCCTTCCAATAGGGTAGATCCTAAAAGATGCTTTTTTGCATCGTAGTATGTTTTAGGCAAACCTGATTTGATGGGTGTTGCATCCATAACCATTTTTGCAATAAAATCTATGCATTGGTTAGGAATATTCTAATTTGACTTGCAAGCTAATAGTCTGACACACATTGATAATTTCGAATTTGATGCTCCTTCATACAATGGTTGGTTTGCATCCAACAAAGAATTAAAAAACCTTTGTGTTTCTTCATTCGGAGCCTCTTCAATGTTATTAGAAGTATATGCTTGACACGACTCATTTTGCCTAAGAGCATCATCCACCATGTCTTCCATTGTTTGAAATTGGTTAATTTGACCACGTTCCGTCTCTACAGCCATCCAACTTTCATGATTTTGTACATCATCTTCTAGCATTCTTTCCCCATGATCCTCCCAAATGAAATAATTAGGCTTGAAACCGTTCTTGTAAAGGTGAACCTTCACAACTCTTTCATGCAGAATCTTTGTACAATCGCACTTTAAACATGGACATCGAAGACCCCCGTCTCTACGATAACGTTCTTGTTCACAAGCTTTACTTATAAACTCTTCAACACCCAATACAAAAGACTCTTTCAAAGCACCTCTTCCTCTATGACACCTATCGTACATCCATGAACGATTTGGTTGAGCATCATCCATGTTCTGTACATAAATCGATTACAAAACAATTAGCCAATGGTTAATACACGTCTCCATATTAGGACACGTGCCCTATCAAATGGCTTCCTAAACAATAACCTAAATTAATTTAGGTCCTCTTCTCTGCACAATATCTTAGAATGTTTTTCAACATGTCTCTATCTTAATACTTGTTTTGTACATGTAAATCACTATGTACAATATTATTGTTTTATATTAATCACTATGTACAATATTGTTTTAAGCTTTCAATATAGAAGGATATTGGCCAACCTACAACGTTGAGCTAAAACTTTCACTACAACCAAGCATAGTTAAAGAAATATCAAATTACGGTAGATAGTGCTTGATGTGTTTAATTGTTTAGCTAAATAATTTTAATTAAAAAATCAACATTTAAAGAACTAAATAACCCTCCTAATATGTTACATACAGTTGCATAAGCATACATTTGCAAAAGGACAATTATTTGAAGGTTTAGGTCTTACTAGGAGCTTTGGTTGATTGTCAAAATGAGTTGTTCTATACTGGATTGCAGGTACCGAGTGCAACTACAAAAGAAAGAACATCACATATCAATTTATAATAAAGTAATAGAGGGGCAGTCAACTACAAAATTCTTAAGTCTAGGTAGGCTAAAATGTGCTTAATGAGTCAAAAACATGTAAAATGCATGGAATGGGGTAATTCGGGGTTCAGACATCATTAAAGAAAGATAATAAAATGCTCAAAACAGTACTCGAATAAGAGAAATGTAAAATCAATGGTGATACCAAATTTGAGAGCAAACTAGTCAAAACTAGTGTTAACATCAAATGGGTTTTCTCCTAAGTTTAATTCTGATATATTGAAGGTTATATTTGGATGATTTTATGATTATTACATGCTTAATATGATGCTAATTACATGCTAAAATGCAGAATTGGATAGAATGTGTAATGAATAAGAAAGGCCTAATTATATAGACGCATGTGAACCTAGAAAACAACTTAATCGGTCAAATTCTGTAAAATGACTTAAAACTGTATAAACATGATACCAACATGAATCTAACATTAAACAAAAATGTTTGAATAATAAAATCCCTACTGGAATCAACAAAACAGAAAAAGTCATTGGAAAGTGGATGAACAAGTTTTAAAGTAAGAACACCAAGGTAGTTATGCATATGTTTGCAATTTGGGTCTGAATGTTTAGTAATGCCTAAATGCATGATCTTAATAGCTAACATGTTTAGTATGATCCTAATCAAAGTCTAAAATAAAGAATATATCAAAAAAATAAAGCAGAATAAAATTCCTAATTCTAGCTAGTCTAGGTAGCCTAAAATGTGCTTAATGAGTCAAAACACAACCACTAGACCTAGGTTCAAAGAATCTAATTAATTTAACTTATATAGTTTGTAATGAACAAGAAAATTTAGAGTGTTGAAGTTGGAACATATTTTAGAGTGTTGAAGTTGGAACATATTTTAACTATACGAGTGGTGGTAGGGACAATGGGTATTGATTTGGCAACAGTGGTTATCCTAAGAAATGAACACATCTTACTGGAGTCCTAAGAAATCAGACCACACACAGGACAACCACACCATACACACAACGGACAAAGAAAACAACACAGAGCAAAAGTCAGGAGTAAACATACCTTGCTTCAGTTTCTGATAGATCTTTTGCTTCACTGTACAACACTTTAAGCCTTCCCAATGAGGTACCCCACACTTGTCAACCACTTCAGCTCCTGTATCAAAGTCAAAATAAAATTTGAACAAAAAAATAAACACATATTATAGTAGAATAAAATCATAAACATCTAATTATCATTCTCAAAAATGAAAGCAGCACCCTAAATGAAGTATGTTGTGGATGATTCCTCATACATTTCTAAATATGTGAGTTAATAGTAATATTGAAAGGTGATGTGCAGAATAGATTGAGGTTGATGATGAGTAAAGGTGAAATGAAAAGGTGGTGAAATTTTGCTCAAGTTAAGATGTCCCTCCTAGGTCTTTTGTTTAGCCTATAAGATTAGGTAAAGCAGTCTAAATTGGTCTGATAGATGTGGGTTGCTCAAGTCCCTAAATTGGCATGTCAAATTAATTAAAACGTAACAGGTTTTACAGACATCCCTTCCTCTTCCCTGCTTTTTATTTTCTATTATATTTTTTAATTCTAATGTGTCCAAAATGAGAGTTAAATTGCTCCAATAAACCAATGAAGTTGCTTCCTAGCTACTTTGTTGCACCATCACTACGGGAGAGAATTAATGCATTGTCCAATCAATGCATTAAAAAATCATCTTACTTTCTTTTCAATGCCAAAACAACTCCCTCAATTATTCACCTCTTTATGCTTCTCCTCAATCATACCTTACAGTATATATATATATATATATATATATATATATATATATATATACTATAATACAACTTATCCCTAATGCATATTCACCAACACTATTAATCAACATATATATGACTTTTGAAATAAATTATTAGTGAAGGATAAATTAAATAGAACAAAACACTTCCTATCAAATGTAGTATGAATTGACAAGTGCCTCTCTGCACCAGTACAACATTCTGTCATTGCATGTGAAAGATTAAAATATTCCTGATATTGTATTTTAGTAAATATGGTTGTTGATTAAAAGAAACTCCCATAGATGTGACTTTGTGATGAAATTGATTTACCTAAAAGGGGTCTGAACAATATAAACTAGGCCTATGACAGACAATGTTTAAATAATATATGCACCAATAGTGAAGAAGTTTGTTGCATGATCTTGCGGAAATCTGATGGTTAACAATGCAAAAGCTTTTATACTATTTATGTTAGACTCTACTTTTAGTTGTCCAAAGGATTGAAACTATGTTCTCTGTAATTTGGTGTAGTTTTTTATAACTCTTAGACATTATTGTTGAGTTGTTATATTATATAGAGGTTGCAGACACAACAGTTTTCTTAGTTCTCACATTTTGCAAGAATTCTCATTGTATTCAAATTGAGAAAAAGGTATCTTACATAAAGAAAAATAGAGCTTATATAAAACTTTGTATAACTGAATAGCTGTTACAAAACCAACAGAAAAAAAAAACAAAAAAAATAAACTATAACTGCTTATGTCAACTATTAGAAAAACATAAACTAAAAGGGAAATATCTAGTAATAATCCCCGTCAAGTTGGGCAGTGAAGTTCACAAATTCCCAACTTGGTAACAAAAATGTCAAAAGAGGTGTGATGAATAGGTTTAGTCAAAGCGTTAGCAAGCTAGGCTTAGGTAAAAATAAGAAGTAGGTAAATTAAGCCTTGTTGAATTTTGTCAAGAATAACATGGCATTCGATCTCAATATGTTTGGTGTGTTAAACACATGATTGTGAGATCAGTGGATGATAGATTGATTATCCAACACGACACTTGGATCCAAGGAAACATAAATATCATGAAGGACAAAATCCAACCATTGGATTTCACAAGTAAGGCTGCCCAAAGCTCTATATTCAACTGCAGAGGAAGAACAGGAAACAGTAGTCTGCTTCTTTGATTTCCAAGAGATCAATGAAGAGTCAACAAAAACTCAAAAGCCAATGATAGACCTTTTGGTATCCAAACAGCAAGCTCATCTGAATTGGCAAAGGCCGAGAGTCTAAGGTCTGATGAAGCAAAGAAGAACAAGCCATGAGCAGGGGATCCATTGAGGTAATGAAAGATTCTTTGAGCAGCATTGTAATAAGTATCAAGAGGTTTGCATAGAAATTGTCTGAGTTGTTGTACACATAATCAATATCTTGCTTGATGATGGTGAGATGTAAAAGTTTGCCAACTAACTGCCAGTAACCAGCATCATTAGATAAAAGTTGTCCATGATTTGCTTGAAGTTTAATAGAAGGATCAGAAGGAGTGTTAGTAGGTTTAGAACCAATCAAACCACTGTCATCGAGAAGTTCAAGAATATATTTTCTCTGATTCATGTGAATTCCAGATTTGGACCTTGCAATTTCAAGACCGAGAAAGTATCTTAAAGATCCTAGGTCTTTGATTTTAAATTTGGTATCTAAGATGTGCTTAAGATGATTAATTTCTGCCATATCATTGCTAATTAAAACAATATCATCCACCTAAACAAATAATGCAGTAAAAGAAGTAGAAGCAGATTTGACAAATAATTAAAAGCTTGATCTGCAGAAGATTATTCGTAATTAAGAGAAAGAAGAGTATCATATAAGGTACTATGCCATTGTCAACAAAGGGGAAGTAAACTAGGAGGAGGGACAATGTAAACCTCCTCATGAAGCTCTCCATGAAGGAAAGCATTGTTGACATCCAATTTCTCCCAAAACCATCCTTTAATAGCTGTCATAGCAAGGGAAAATATGTAGTAATAAGTTTATTGATACTGTCTAAGAAGCAATGATTCTTACTCTTTATCTTTTCTAGTATGCCAACTTTCAGCAAAGTAGATTTTGGAATGAGTAAACTCTTGAATAGAGAAAAGAGGCTATGTAGTCTCAACACAAACCTTTTAACATTACTCCATATAACCACGGGAAGAAAAATTAAGGGCAGGGAATATATTCTTGATATTGTAAAGTAAACAAAAAAATTCAAGGTTACAGAATAGATTAAATAAAAACACAAAAGGATTGAAACTATGTTCTCTGTAATTTGGTGTAGTTTTTTATGATTGCAGTGCCACAAGAGGAAGAGTATATCTGCCACAAGATGAATTGGCAAAAGCTAGGCTTTTAGATGATGACATTTTCCTGGGTAAAGTTATAGATAAACCTAGTAAATTCATGAAGGGACAGATAAAGAGGACAAGGATGTTTTTTGATGAGGTAGAGAAAGGAGTTGCAGAGCTAAACCCTGCTAGCAGGTGGCCAGTGTGGGCATCCACAAATTCCTAAACAAAAACAAATTCAATAATTTGCCATTTTAGAGTTTAACGGAATATTATCTTTCCATCTTGTGAATGAAGTAATTCCTTGATAGTACAAATTAACAAAGATGAGGAAGAGCTTGAGCTTCCTTTCTTTGATCAAGCTACAATTACCCAAAGCAACTTATGGCTTCTCAATTAACAATGTATATGGTAATCACATCAAAACCATTAAACTAAATACAATAGCTATTTACTCATTAAACAAAACATAATAACTACTTACCCTTTTGTGGTGCTTTCCTTTTTCAATCCCAAAAGCTTCCTCCACTTATCTTACCCTTCAAATACTTTGCAGTCCTATATCACACAAATCCAACCAGAGAAAACCATATCAAACATATATATAATTAATAATATAAATTATATGTTATAGTCCTTAAAGATTGCGTAAACATACCTTAACACGCCTCTGAATGTTCACTCAATGTCCTAAAAATGCACCAAAGTATGGATTCAGGTTTCATATCTCACCGAGAATAAAGAAAGAGATTGGTTTCAAGTTTTCATTTCTAGATTGGTGCTATATTTTTACAAAATGGGTACCTAATAAGTGAATGATGATGTGGGAACATTAGCTGAAACATGGGTTTGTTAAATTTAGTTAGTTGAAAACCTCCATTACAAAGAAAAATGAAAAATATTCATCAACAACCACAAGACATTTCCCAGGTATAGGTGAAAATCCATTCATCATGTACTTAATCTAATGGCATTAAGAAATTATCTCAATATAAGAATCCAATAATAACTGAATGGTTCACCTGAGCAAAAGATGGAATAAATGATTATGGGCATGGTCAAAGATGATCTCTATGACCACGGTAGTGTTTGAGATATTGGGTTTGGACCTACTTGGGACATCCTTTTACGAGGGAAAGGAACTCACTCACCTTTGGTTCCTTCACTAAGGGCCTTCGCAACTCCAAATGGTATGTCTCAATCCTGCATACCACTGACAATCTTCTTAAACCGCCAAACACTAGCCTCAATTGATATTTCCTAACACTCCAACCACAACTTGCGACACTTCCATTGCTGCTTTAGCAGATGAAAGTTCACTTTCAAGGTTAATATGTGAAAGCTTAGAATTAACAAGACTGTTAGTTGGATTGCTTTGCAGTTGATTGACCAAACTTGAGTCACCAAGTTGGGAGTGATCGAATTCGGCAGCAGCATCATGAAGCATATCATCAATATCATCATGACTAACGTCATAAAGTTGTGGTGATGCCAAGTTTTTCTAAATTACTTCTAAAATAGAGTGGCACTTCTAAATTACTTCTAAACATTTAACAGTAGCAGACCTTGGTGGAACATCCTTCAACACCAAGAACCAGATTTGGAGCTAAGACTATCTCTTCCAGCTGCTGCCACTGAAAACAGTGGCAAGTTCTAGTAATTGTAATGCTTTTGTTTACAATTATGATTTGAAAAAACACATGAACAATACAAGCATCGTTTCAAGAGTTGAAACCCTTCACAATGGCGTTTGAGAGGTTTGTTATGGCTGGTTATACACCTAATTAAGCTTAGTTATTGTCGCAACCGGAAAAAATCGCGACGGGACGACGATCCGAAAAAATAACGATATTTTTGGAAAAAAAGAGATTTGGAGTCGCCACCATAGTTTATTCTGGAAAACTACGGAGAAAACCATAAAATGATAAGGCATGGTCTGCGAAAATGAGATTCTTAGTTCGGGAGTCGGTTACGTGTAGGGAAGGTATTAGCACCCTACAACGCCTGCCCTAAGGCAGTACCTTTAACTAAATGCGCGAATATGGATGTGGTTTTCAAAATGTTTAACTTTCCCTTGAAATGAAACTCTAAAGAAACAAACAATATTTTTTTTATTTTTTTGGGCCCGACAAGGATTGACCTTGCTCCTACGTATTCCCATTCAGAATGAGAAATCAGGGTTCCGTAGTTCGTTCAAAAAACTGCTTGAAAATTTGTTTGGAAATTGTTTGAGAATTTTATTTGTAAAATGATTTTGGATTTTTGGGAAAGTGAACCTGACAAGGTCTGGCCTTGCTCCTACGTATCTCCACTTTTGATGGAGAATCAAGGATCACGTAGTTCTGGCACTGACCTTGGTTTACTGTTTGGCTCATATCTTTTTCCACAGAACTATAATTGCAATGAAACTTTTTGGGTTAGATTCTAGACTCAAAGGGCTTTCATTTGAATACTCACACATAATTTTTTGACCTCTGGACTAGCTGCAGATCAGTTTTGAAGAGACGAGTGGGGAAAGGATTTTATTGTTTGGTCATGATGATGGACATCAATTTTGTGGGTGAAATATGTTGATACTGGTTTGCTGAAGGGGTGTAAGGAATACGAAGAATACGGAATAGGAACGAGATTGAAGGTAATTGGGTTTCATGTGAGCAAGAATCCAGATCTATGAGCTTGGTTTTGGAGGAATGAAGAGATTGAAAGGAGAAAGAAACTCTCCCTCTACTCTGGAACGTCTTCCCCCTCTGATCACACACCCCCGTTTGCTTGCTGTCCAGCTTCTTTTAAAGCCAATATCCCCACTTCTTGTGCTTCCTCTACGGTGCAAAAATTAAACCAAACACGGGCCCTCCACTTTCCCTTCATTTCAGTAGAATGAGTGCACTTTTAAAAGAGACAAAAACATTGCTTTCCATCAAAATAATGGGGCGGCTGGTGCAGCAATTATTGTGCTTAAAAATATTTCAAGACTTGCTTCTTGGGTGCAAAGTTGATTCCCATGGCCCCCTGCTGCCATTTCCTCTCCAAGCTGCTGTCTCTATTCTCTTCAAGCACACACTTACTAACGTTGCAGTGCTGCTGGACCGTGATCATGATGAATCTTCCAGTGCTCTTTCCACCAAAAATATTTTACCTTCCCTTACCAAACGCACTATCGCCTCCACTCAATCTGCATTCAAACTTTATTAACCATATTCAGATTAGTGGGTGCAAGAGTGTTGATGAAATGGTGTCTCATTGCATATTAAGTGTACTGCTCATGATGATGTTAAAGACAATGGGTTGGTAGAATAATCTCTAAGTGGAAAGGTTGGTTGGTGATGTGGAGAATGGGGTGTGATAAGAAAAGATGGGTGGTGAGGAAGTAAAAAAAGTGAGATTATTTTGGGCCATTGGATTAAGTGTTTAAAAGAAAACTTGGGGGTGCAAAAAGTAAAATAAATAGTATTTTTCATTTTGGTGTTTTTATGTTTTTTTTTTATTTTTTGTGAAATCTTATTTACCCGGACGAAATTTGGTATTGACAGCTGCCCCTCTTTACTTAGATTTTACTAGATAATATGACAAACAAAGTTTTTATATTATCAGAGTAAAAGATAAGTAAAGATAGAAATACTAATTTCGTCCGTCTTTCAAAATAAACAAGAAACAAATAGAGAATAAAACAAATGGACAAAGCTGAGAGAATTGAGGTGTGACAACCTCGTGGAGGGTGTCGTAACTCTATGGAAGTGAATGAGGTGTCATAACCTCGTGGAGGGTGTCGTAACCCTATGGATGAAGTGAATGAGGTGTCATAACCTCGTGGAGGGTGATCGTAACCCTGTAGAAGTGAATGAGGTGTCATAACCTCGTGGAGGGTGTCGTAACCCTGTGGAAGTGAATGAGGTGTCGTAACATCGTGGAGGGTGATCGTAACCCTGTGGAAGTGAATGAGGTGTCGTAACCTCGTGGAGGGTGTCGTAACCCTGTGAATGAGGTGTCATAACCTCATGGAGGGTGATCGTAACCCTGTAGAAGTGAATGAGGTGTCATAACCTCGTGGAGGGTGTCGTAACCCTGTGGAAGTGAATGAGGTGTCATAACCTCGTGGAGGGTGATCGTAACCCTGTAGAAGTGAATGAGGTGTCGTAACCTCGTGGAGGGTGTCGTAACCCTGTGAATGAGGTGTCATAACCTCATGGAGGGTGATCGTAACCCTATAGAAGTGAATGAGGTGTCATAACCTCGTGGAGGGTGTCGTAACCCTGTAGAAGTGAATGAGGTGTCGTAACCTCGTGGAGGGTGTCGTAACCCTGTGGAAGTGAATGAGGTGTCGTAACCTCGTGGAGGGTGTCGTAACCCTGTGGAAGTGAATGAGGTGTCGTAACCTCGTGGAGGGTGTCGTAACCCTGTGAATGAGGTGTCATAACCTCATGGAGGGTGATCGTAACCCTGTAGAAGTGAATGAGGTGTCATAACCTCGTGGAGGGTGTCGTAACCCTGTGGAAGTGAATGAGGTGTCATAACCTCGTGGAGGGTGATCGTAACCCTGTAGAAGTGAATGAATTTGATTGCTGGGCTCGACCATTGCCTTGCAGAGGGCCGAGATACCAATAGCAGAAAGTAAAATTGTTTGGTTGTTTTGAATTTGAAATTTTGGAATTTTGGAATTTGTTGAAATTTTGAGAAAATTTTTTTTTTTATGATTTTGAATTTTTTTCTTGAGATAGAAATGAGTGTCTATTTTTTTTGAAATGAGAAACAAAATTTGCATAAGGTTGAAATTAAGAAACAAAGTATTGCATTTTTGTACAAGTATTTGGATTTTGAAACCTCGATGTGCAAGAGAAACATGATTGATGTAAATTTTGAAATTTGGAGAAGAAAACTTTGATGCATTTTTTTGTCTTTTTGAAGGAAGAAAATTTGATGAATATACATGGAGGCAAATTCAAAGTTGATGAAAATATGTACATGATATGATTGTTTGTAATGGAAAACTATGATATATTTTTTTTTGAGTCAATTTGCTTTCTTTGAAATCATCAAATTTATGACGATTTAGACTTTCATTTTCCTTTTACGCAAAGGATGTCAAATTTTGAAGTCGAATGTTCAAAATGAAGCTTTTGTGCTGGACATTTCTTGGTGAAATACTAGCGTGTACCTGCTTGATGTCAAGGGTTGGGACAAATATGTGGAAGGATTTGGAAGGTACCGGGTTGGCTACTTGGGCCTCTTACTCCTTAAAACAGTTACACATGCCAATGTAAGGTAGTAGACTACTCAGGAGCTACTCCAGTTTGGAGCATGGTAAAAAGATAGGTATGGACAAATGTATCTGGGAATTGTGAGGGAATAAGTCATGAATCAGGGAGTGAGAATATCATGTGAGATTTACAAATTGCCCCATTTTTGGTTGCGATAGATTTTTTTTTGAAATTTAGGGCGAACCAAGATCATGTGAGGCCCAACAAGGGATGCCCCAGTCTTTGTATGAGCTTTGAATATTCAGATGAAAGATTAACAAAGACGCCCAATATTTTGAATGGGTCAAAACACACGAAACTCACAGAGTTGTCCCTAGTTTTGGGTATGAGTCAATTAAGCGAGGTTCAAAAAGAGGTTGCCCCCACTTTGGGTTTACAAATGATAAGATGGACAAAGCTCCAAAGTGTCTGCCCCTGTTTTGAGGGTGGATTTATGAATTTCAGTGCAGACAAATCTGAGAGGCCCAACAAGGGATACCCCGGTCTTGGTACGAACTTTGAAACTCACATAGTTTCCCTGGTTTTGAAGAACAGGCGAAAAGGTTATGAAAAACTTATAAAGTTGCCTCAAGTTTGGGACTCGGGGGAGGAGTTTGAATATGATATGAATGTGTTCAAAAATTTGTGATGGATATGGAAATGATTGGCTTGAAAGGATTGCCCTAATTGGCTTGATTTTCCTTTGTATAATTTTGATCAATAGGGAGTTTCCTTCATCCGAGGACATATATTTTTCATCATTTTTTTTTTACAACTACATTGTTAGTCATTTTTGTCTTGTCTCAAAAGTTAAACTTTATGAAAATTTAAACAACCATTATTCAATCTGTGTGGACTTTTATTGGGCTTATAATGTGGCTTGGGCTAAAGGGTACTGAAAGAAAAGATATAAAGGTTCAAATACATGTTTTTGGGTTATTCGAAACAAGAGTTACCATCTACACTTTGTATCAACTATTTGTCAAATCTGTTTTGACTGTCTTTGCTAATTTGCAAACTTCACTCTTTGTTTGTCATCACTTTGTGATCCTTTCTATTCTTGCTTCACTTTTGATGAATTCTCTTCGTTTGATCATTAAGTGTGTTTTTCTTGTAATTTGAGTTGACTTCTACTGTGATGGTAACCCTTGTTTGGGTAAATTTGAAAAGAAATTTCTTATTGGCTCAAATTTGGTATCAAAGGATATATTTTTGTTTTTTTATTTTTGGATGAAGAAAGATGGCCACACATCATTTCAAATTTTGATTGCCTTATTTTCACAAGATTAATTAGGAGACAAGATTAAATGATCTCAACAAGAGTCATTTTTCTTTTTTTTTTTTTTGCGTCCCAATGGATTCAAGTATCTCCCAAATGAAAGTCAGTGGAGGTAATGGAAAATCTGCCCCAGTGTAAAACTTGGTGTCAATTATTTGGGCTCAAGAACATGATTGGGTCAATCTTTGGTTTGGCGAGGTCTGAAGGATGATGTTTTCAAGCAATGCACACACAGATATCTCTTTAAGAATATTTGATTTAAACATTTGACTCCAGGAGATTATGACATCCGTTACATTTTTTTTGAAATCTCATAAAATGGATGATTTGCATAGAAAACAATTGACTCAACTTTTGCGTATTTTTTTGGTTTTATGCATGAAGAAAAGTAAAAATGATGATACTAGTTGAAAAGTAGATTTTTTTTGTTTTTTTGTTTTTTTGTTTTTTTTTATTATTGGGCTTTGCGGACCAGTCTGAAAACTGGATCTTGCGGACCGATGTGGAAAATGGGCTTTATGAGCCATTGGAAAAATTGGGATTTCTTGGCCAATGGAAACTGGGCCTTGCGGGTCAGCATAGGAACTTAGCTTTGCAGGCCAGTATGGGAAATAGGTTTTGAGAGCTATTGTGGAAATTGAGATTTTTGGCCTTTATGGAAACTGGGCCTTGCGGGTCAGCATGGAAGCTGGGCTTTGCAAGCTAGTATGGGAAATGGGCTTTGAGAGCTATTGTGGAAATTGGGATTTCTTGGCCCTTGTGGAAACTGGGCCTTGCGGGTCAGCATGGAAGCTGGGCTTTGCAAGCCAGTATGGGAAATGGGCTTTCTGGGCCAATGTGGAATCTGAGATTTTTTGGCCAATGTGGATTTTTTTTTTTTGAGATTTTTCGGCCAATGTGGAAAATAGGCTTTGTGAGCCATTGGGGAAATGGGATTTCTTGGCCCATGGAAACTGGGCCCTGCGGGTCAGCATGGGAACTGAGCTTTGCAGGCCAGTATGGGAAACAGGATTTGAGAGCTAAAATGGAAACAAGGGCTTGGGAATTAGTGCAGAAACTAGACTTGGTGAGCAATGCAAAAATTGATATGAGAAAATTTGATTTAGAAAAAACGTTCGAAAAATAAAAATGTTTTTTTTTTTGGTTTTATTCATTTACACAATGCGAAAAACATTAAACATATTTGAAATTTTCTTTTTAGTGTTTTTATCTTTTAGAAATAGGATTTAAGGAGAAATATGCATGTAATGGGCTGAATTGGGCTAAAAAGGTTTGAACATTTTCAAAAGAATTATTTTGATTCGATTTTTTTGTTTTTTTTTTATTTTTTTGACACGGGAAAATCCAGATCGGATCGAACCTGAGGAGAAGTAACATAGAAGGAAGTTGGACTTACCAGACACATTGACCCAATGGATCAGATGACCTGAGCCGTTGAACTTGACACAAGAAGATGACAAAGAAAACATTTTTTTTTATATAGTTTATGGAACAAGCTAAAAGAAATTCATTTTTTCATTTTTTGTTATGAGAGGATTTTACGAGATTAAACTAAAGAAAATTTTGCAACACTACTAGATTGAATGAGCCCAAGACTATTCTTTTACAATCATGACAAAATCTTCAGACAAGGGTCTGAATTCCTTTATTTTCATTTTTTGCACACTGTTCACACAAATGAAAAGGAAATTATGAATTGAAAACACAAAATCTACATAAACATGTATTTTTCATTTTTCAGAAATTCAGATGCACTGGTTCAAGAGAAACCACATATGACAAGGGGGCCTAATGGGCCGGACAAACCCAATACCAAAGCGACTCAAAGAACTGAAATTGCTTTCAACATTTTTTTTTTGTTTTAAAGTGAAGTCTCACATTATGTGAAATTTATGAAACATGATGAGGGAAATATTTTTTATTTTATTTTATTTATTTATTTGAGAAAACAAAACTAAGGAAAACAATACACTGAAAATGGGCCCAAATGGGCTCAACGATAACTATTCCTATTATCACACTGAAAAAAATTGAAATCTAACTTGAATTCGTTTTTTTTTTCTTTTTTTTTTTTGACAAATCTCAGAATGATACATCATTCAACAACAAAAATGTGAAAACAAAATATTTTTGACATATTTTCAAAAGAAGTAGACTCGAGAGAAAACCATGAAGGCCATTGGGCCTAATGGGCTTGAGCACTGTTCCCTTTTTTCAATATTTTTTAGATTTATTCAGAATGTAGAAGAAGAAGGAATAAAATCAAACAAAATGGTGTGATGTGAAATTACAAATATGCCAAAATAATTCTTCACTCAAATTTATATTTCAGAAGAATTGGGTTCAAAGAAGGCTAACATGACAATGAAGCCCAATGAACCTGAAAAATGTCCTTTATCATGCAAATGAAAAACAATTTTGAACACTTCAAATTTTACATCACTCCATTTATTATTTTTGAAAATTTTCTATTTATCACATTTTTTATATTTTGTTTTATTATTTTTTTTGGTGAAATCGGATCATCTAAGAAGTCTTGTATTGGGTCGGATTGACCCAGCAAAACCCTACCCGTTTTCAGATTTTCAAAATTTTTTTTTTATTCAGAAAGACCGGGACCGACACCAGACGGTTGCAGTGACCGGAACTGTAGCTACAGTGGACAAAATTTTCGCTATAAAATGGTTACTCCTTCGCGTCGAGCGGCATTTCTCGATCTGCCTCTCTCTCTACCCCTCTCTTCCTCTCTCTTCCTTGAGCGTCTGTCGAGAGCGTCGGGTTCCTGCGACGAGGTTCTGCCTGTGTGTGCCCTCGAGAGCGTCTGAGTCTTCCGGCGAGCTTCTGTAAGCCTTTCTTCCCCGGGTAAGTCCTCTCTCTTTCTATCTTTCAAATTTTCCGCTCTTCCTTCCCTTTACGCTTTCCTGTTTCTCTGCCCTTCTCACCTTTCTCTGTTTTTCTTTCTTTCGATGCTTTCTGTGTTGTCCCTTTTCGATTCCCCGCTTTCCTTTCCCTCTTCCCTTTCTGTTTTTTTTCTTTTCTGCTTTCTCTTTCCCTTATGCTGTTCGGTTTTTTTTTCTTTCTCGTTCTGCCTTTTTTATTTCCTGCTTTCTGCTCTTCTTTTCTTTTATGTTTTCGCTTTCTGTTTTTGCTTTCCTTCCCCTCTCCCTTTTCTGTTTTTTTCTTTTTTTTTTTTGCTTTCGTTTTTTTTTTACTGTTTTTCTGCCCTTTGATGCTTTCTCTGCTTTTTTTTTTCTTCTTCCTGTTCCCTTTTATATTTCCTTTCTTTATGCTTTGTCTGCTTTTATTTCCGTCTCGCCTTTCTCTGCATTTCCTTCTGAATCTTCTTTCTTCCTCTTTTTTTTAATTTTCAAAACATAAAACACTTAAAAACACAACTGTCTTAAACTTAAGGGGTATATAGGCTGGAAACCAGACGTTAATCTCCCTTCGATTGAAGGTATGGCAGAGACAATCGGGTAGAACAACGCCACGTACCCCATAAAAACAAAAAACTTAAAAAGAGAATTTTATTTGTATGAACCGGACATGGACAATATGGACAGAAGATTTTACTTGTATGAACTGGACATGGACAATATGGACATAGATCCGTTTAGGAACCTTCTGCAAGGACCGTGAGACAGATCCAAGACCAGACACTAAAATAACAAAGACTGACCGGACAAAATAAACTAAAGGGAAACAAAAACGAATAAAGAAAACACTGAAAATACTTTTTGTTTTATGCTTTTGTTATGTTTTTGTTCTTTTTATTTTTTTTATTTTTTTTGTAGAAAACTTAGAGAAGAAGGATGAGCGAGATGGAGATGGAGAGGTACACCAGTCAGCGGTGGAGACCTACTGACGATCAGGTCAAGATGATGACCAGAATCTACAACTTTGGGGTCACACACCCAAGCAGAGCGCAAGTTGTCGAGATCGCGTCTCGACTAAGGACCTTCGCAGATGCCAGCGAATACAACGTGCACTGCTGGTTCAACAATCATGGCAATCGGGTCAGGCGCTGGCAAGCGGAGATAGACCCCACTGGCACTCAGTTTTCACAACTGCCGCTATACATGTATGGTAAGCCTCCTGATCACCTCCATCTTTTTTTTTTTTTGAAAATATTCTCCTCTTCTTATTATTGACAAATTTTTTGTTTTTTTTTTATTTTTTTGGAAAGAATACGACTGGGTGATCATGAGGGCGCCGAGGCTGCTGAACTTGTTCCCCGTTCCGATCATCATTGACGACGACAGGGACGGACGACAAATCGCTCCACCCATGCTTCTCACATTCCGGACCAGAGCCCCCTCGACAGAGCTCTCCCTTAGACCACCACAACCGGCTCGGGAATTTTTTCGCTGAATTTCTTTTTATTTTATTTTTATTATTTTTTTTTTGTCTGTAATATTAACGATCAACATTGATCGAACTCTAAACATCCTTTATTTGCTTTTATTTTTTGTTTTTTCTTTCTTTATGTTTTTACTGTCAATGGTCGAATTTGGACGAATTCCAAAATATGTACTTTTAATGTTTCCCTTATTATTATGTGTTTTTTTTTTGTTATATTTTTGTTGTTTGAGACCTAACCCCTTTTTGTGCAGATTGTCATTCTACAGAACTCGAGAGGGTTGGCAGAAGACAATGACCTGAGAGATCTCCAAACGCTTTGTAAATTTTTTAATTTTTTGTAATTTTTGTTTTTCTGTTTCGGCCACATGAAGGCATTTATTTGTAATAATCAAAACACTGCAAAATTGAAAGTACTTATTATTTTTTTATGTACATGTTCATAAATTCACATATTCTGCAATTTCGAGTCATGGAACTCTTTTTAAAAGTTTCCCTTTTTTTACTTGGTCCGAAAGAAAACCATTAAGTTATCGTTGAATTTGAAACAACATCTGAATAATCGTGTATAAAATTGTTCAAGATTTTAAGAATGATCCAACACTTTTGAGGTAAACAGACATGAACATGAATTTGCCCCAATCTGGAAAAGTTTATGCGCCGAGGGACTTAATCAAAATGAATCCTCATTAAGGCAAAGACACGATCGAAATGGGTGTAAATGGAAAATCAGATTGACACTTAACGACCATGAAAATAAATAACACATGTTAATGAGAGCCAAAATAGGCTTAGACAGAGAGAGGTTTAAAAACAAAAATCAGGCTTGACATGGCTGGAATGATAACAAAAATGATTTGGACAGTGTTTAGGCTTAGGCACAGATGATGGGCCGAACATGACAAGGTTTAGGTTAAGACAGGGAGATTAAGACTGACAGTGGATTACGATTTGGGCTTCAACAGGATAAACAAGGTTTAAGATAATAAACGTTTTTTGCACCTAAAACATGAAGAAAGGGAACTAGTATGACAAATACATCGGATGACAAAGGAATATGGGGGTACAAACTAAAAAAAATGCCCTCGACACGGTGAACAAACTATAAATTTGACGGACCCTTAAAAAGTGATGATCATTGAGAAAACAATCCAAAAATGGCCCGCAAGCAAATCTATTAACACATTTTTTTTATTTTTCATCAGGGCAACTTATTACACATTTAAACATTTTCTCATGAGTTAAAAAATTTAGAGAACAAACAACCAATCTATGTGTGCGAACTTTATTGAATTTGTGAAATAACTAAAAATGGATTGAATTACTTAAAAATTTGTTGACAAAATTTCATCTAAATATGCTTCATTTTCTAAATATTTTTCGAAAACATTTTTTTTGCAAAATTTTCTTTTTTATTACATAAATTAGATGCAAAAATCATAATAATCTCCTTGTTCAAAGTAATTTGAAATATTTTCTATTATTTTTTTTAATATGCCCCTTTTTTATTTTTGACCCTAAACTGGATTACAAAAGATGATATAATTTCTAATAGCAAAGGAATATATTTTCAATCATTTCAAATTATCATCATTTATTTTCCAGATGAAAAAAAACAAAATTCAGACGCGACTAATTTTCACAAATTATTTTAACAAAACTGGAACATTTTTTTTCATTTTTTAATAAAATTAGTACCAAAAGACGATACAATTTTACAAAACAAGTTCGCACATAAACATAAATCGTGGTTGTTTTATTTCTAAACATCTTAAATTACAAGAAAAATTTACAAAATATTGCCCCTATTTTTATTTTTTATTTACTTTGGTAAGAATTGCTTGCGATCATTTACGAATAAAACCCCTTATCTGATGATTCCTCACTTACGAACGAAAATGGGCGATGGATCAGTGGTCAAACGATGATCTTGAACATTTTTTATATCATGAAAGCCGGATGAACATTTCAAATCATTGATAAAATTGAATTGAACGATTGGACCAAAAATCTTTATTTTGCTTCAAAAGCATTTTTATTTGAATATATTTTTTTTTGTTTTCTTGAGAATTATTCCATGAGCTCGATAACAAGATAAATGCGAAACAAACACATATGAATCAGAACATGTACATTTTTATTGCTCTAAATGTTCTACGTTTTTTTTTATGGTACATTTATTTACTGTATACAAAGAAATGACAAAACGATCTCCCTTTCGTGTCTTAATCGAAGGATGGTACTTAAAGTTCTAAGACTACATACATGCACTCACCTGGATGGTTTCCTAATTCTTAAATCAAGGTCACCAGAGCTATGGCTCTTTTCAATGTCTCTCCACAACAGTCAGAGTAATCAACTAGATGTGGAGACACAAATGAAGAGAACAGACTCTAGCTAGAGTTCTCACGATAGCCAGACAGGAAGTACATCCCAGAGTGACACCGCTACACAACTCCTCTATTTCTAAGTTGCGCTCAGACCCGGGTATAGGGCCCCACTCATGATATGCATAATGTGTGTGGAGGGAGATTATAATGCAAAACAATTACAAAAATAGACACAAATAAGCAGACATATCAAACATAGATAAGGAACAATTATTTCAAACATAAAGAAAAAGTAAAAATAACTCACATGCAATTATTCCAAATATTAAACATAGATAAAGACAAAGGGAATAAAAACACAAAGAAAAAACCACATCGAATTCGCTTATCTAATTAAATGGCCTGACTCTCATAATCCCCAGTGGAGTCGCCATCTGTCGCAACCGGAAAAAATCGCGACGGGACGACGATCCGAAAAAATAACGATATTTTTGGAAAAAAAGAGATTTGGAGTCGCCACCATAGTTTATTCTGGAAAACTACGGAGAAAACCATAAAATGATAAGGCATGGTCTGCGAAAATGAGATTCTTAGTTCGGGAGTCGGTTACGTGTAGGGAAGGTATTAGCACCCTACAACGCCTGCCCTAAGGCAGTACCTTTAACTAAATGCGCGAATATGGATGTGGTTTTCAAAATGTTTAACTTTCCCTTGAAATGAAACTCTAAAGAAACAAACAATATTTTTTTTATTTTTTTGGGCCCGACAAGGATTGACCTTGCTCCTACGTATTCCCATTCAGAATGAGAAATCAGGGTTCCGTAGTTCGTTCAAAAAACTGCTTGAAAATTTGTTTGGAAATTGTTTGAGAATTTTATTTGTAAAATGATTTTGGATTTTTGGGAAAGTGAACCTGACAAGGTCTGGCCTTGCTCCTACGTATCTCCACTTTTGATGGAGAATCAAGGATCACGTAGTTCTGGCACTGACCTTGGTTTACTGTTTGGCTCATATCTTTTTCCACAGAACTATAATTGCAATGAAACTTTTTGGGTTAGATTCTAGACTCAAAGGGCTTTCATTTGAATACTCACACATAATTTTTTGACCTCTGGACTAGCTGCAGATCAGTTTTGAAGAGACGAGTGGGGAAAGGATTTTATTGTTTGGTCATGATGATGGACATCAATTTTGTGGGTGAAATATGTTGATACTGGTTTGCTGAAGGGGTGTAAGGAATACGAAGAATACGGAATAGGAACGAGATTGAAGGTAATTGGGTTTCATGTGAGCAAGAATCCAGATCTATGAGCTTGGTTTTGGAGGAATGAAGAGATTGAAAGGAGAAAGAAACTCTCCCTCTACTCTGGAACGTCTTCCCCCTCTGATCACACACCCCCGTTTGCTTGCTGTCCAGCTTCTTTTAAAGCCAATATCCCCACTTCTTGTGCTTCCTCTACGGTGCAAAAATTAAACCAAACACGGGCCCTCCACTTTCCCTTCATTTCAGTAGAATGAGTGCACTTTTAAAAGAGACAAAAACATTGCTTTCCATCAAAATAATGGGGCGGCTGGTGCAGCAATTATTGTGCTTAAAAATATTTCAAGACTTGCTTCTTGGGTGCAAAGTTGATTCCCATGGCCCCCTGCTGCCATTTCCTCTCCAAGCTGCTGTCTCTATTCTCTTCAAGCACACACTTACTAACGTTGCAGTGCTGCTGGACCGTGATCATGATGAATCTTCCAGTGCTCTTTCCACCAAAAATATTTTACCTTCCCTTACCAAACGCACTATCGCCTCCACTCAATCTGCATTCAAACTTTATTAACCATATTCAGATTAGTGGGTGCAAGAGTGTTGATGAAATGGTGTCTCATTGCATATTAAGTGTACTGCTCATGATGATGTTAAAGACAATGGGTTGGTAGAATAATCTCTAAGTGGAAAGGTTGGTTGGTGATGTGGAGAATGGGGTGTGATAAGAAAAGATGGGTGGTGAGGAAGTAAAAAAAGTGAGATTATTTTGGGCCATTGGATTAAGTGTTTAAAAGAAAACTTGGGGGTGCAAAAAGTAAAATAAATAGTATTTTTCATTTTGGTGTTTTTATGTTTTTTTTTTTATTTTTTGTGAAATCTTATTTACCCGGACGAAATTTGGTATTGACAGTTATATATATGTTTAGGGTTAGTTAGTACAATCTAATGAATGTGTATACCCATTCCCTGTTCAACCCTTCTATAATCCCTTATACCCCTATACCACCATTATTCTTCCCAAATAATTTACCCTTAAACTCACTATGACCCCTGGAATCATCTCCATCCTAAAACCAACTATATTTCCTAGTTACAATATTCCTTGCATGTTCCCTGCACATGTCGAACCCTTTCTTATTATCTTTCTTTCCCAACATAACCACGATGAGAAACTAAGCCCTTCACACATTATTTCATTCATGCTACCCAACCCGAGGCACTCTCATTATTAGCTCTTCGTTTAACCCAAGGCCCTTCCACAATCACTCTATCCTTCTTTCCTTTTTCTTCCAACTATGTGATATATATATATATATATATATATATATATATATATATATAACCTAACCAGTACTTGATACAAAGAACTTATGCATGAAACCAACTTCTTCCTTTACTACCAACCCACACCAATTATGACAACCTCAAAACGGACTTAAGCTTAATTCTGTACGTTGCAATCCTAAATTTTGATACAGAACATTCTACCACTGCATTAAATATTTACAGGCCCAGCCACTTGACAAGGAAAGAGACTTAGTCACTGTGACACTAAAGAAGAAAGAATCGTACCAGTCTATACAATTCAAATACAAAACAACATATTGTTTACCAAACGAAGCAAAAGAACACAATACAAATCATTTTTCTGCATCTAACAAACTTTAAAGGCAAACGAACTCACTCACATTCGCAACTCCAAATGCTATATGTCTCAGTCCATAAAACCAGTACGAATCTACTTAACCTGCCACACAGTAGCCTCAATTGATGCTTCCAAACACTCCAACCACGGCTTGCGACCCGAACCATAGATGTGACAAATAAAACACACAAAAATGAGATTAGGGTTCACGATTTTCACCATTAAACAATTACTAAGCATTACAGTTTACTTACCAGATGAAGCTACTCTTTCAGCACCCAACTACGACACCGCACCGAACAATGAGGCCTAACGACAGTGTTTGATGAAGGATTGATGAAGGACACAGTTTGAAAGAGAGAGACGATGAAGAACCAAAGCCACACCGAAGATGGATCAAGACAACAACAACCAGACCGAAAGGGCTATTAGGCGATTTCGGCAAGTGCACCAAATCGTTCAAGTAATAAACCGGTAAGACTAGGTATCATTTTCCCAAGAGACTCGTAATACTAAAGAATTGTGCGATTAACAACTCATCTAGACTCAATAACATAACATCAATTTACAAACAAGTGCAAAAACAAACATTCACAAGTAATTACAAGGTTGGACTTTGGTATTGAAGACTCTTGGAAATGGAAAAGACTAGAAATGGTATGAAATGACATTGTTAAGGTTAGTTTTCACCAATGCACTCTTGTGTAAAACCAATTTTATCTCCTCTCTATCAATTTACTAAAGTCAATCCACTAAAACACTCTAGCCCTAATCCCTTAGGTGAAAGAGCCTAGGTTTTCCTTATCAAACTCCAATCCCTTGGACAATCTAACAAGCAAACCCGCATTAAGAACTAGGATCTAAGACAACATGTGAATCATCTTCCATCCCTAGAATCAATGAACCACAAGGACCCCTATTTCAGTTCTGGGTTCCATCTTATGTCCCCATAACCCATGAAACCCCAAAATCAAGTCATGAACGTCCCCATTACATGCAAGCTTTAAGATTGGAAACAAGAATACTAGCAATTGATAGAAAAGGCATATATATATTCAAATCATTCAATTATTACACAAGATTCAAAGGCTACAACTAACCCCAACAAGATGGGTTTGGCTCTCCATTTCCATGGGCGAGCGTTCACTGATCTCTGGACGAGCGTCTGCCTGGCCGAGCGTCCTCCTTTATGGACGAGCGTCCTCTTCTGCCTGGCTGGACGAGCGTCCTCTTCTGCCTGGCTGGACGAGCGTCTGCCTATTTTCGCTGCCGAGCGTCCGCTGCGCGTCCTCACTGGACGAGCGTCCTTTTCTCTCAGGACGAGCGTCTGCTGGTGCTTCCACTCTGGACGAGCGTCCACTTATCCTGGGCGAGCGTCCACTGCGCGACGAGCGTTCGTTCACTCTGGCGCCGAGCGTTTCTGCATGTGCGACGAGCGTTTCTGCGTGCCTTGTGGTTGGTTCAGCTCTATAATTTGTTGGAGACTCTTCCAAGCTCATTTTTAGCTACAAAATAAGGGATTATTGATGAAAGTACATCAAAGTAGCCAAAAACACAATTATTCAGAAAACAAGACAAAAGAAGAGGATTAAACAAGTTATAAGTTAGAAAGGAGTTGATTTTGCTACTAAAATGATGCTTAGATAATGGTAAAAATTAACATTATCAAGGGCTCGAAAGAAGGAATGCGACAGGGTTCGAGAGAGAAAAGAAAGCACCAGGGTTCGAGAGAAAAGAAAGCACCATGTTCGAAAGAGACGAAAGCTCGAGCTTCACAAATGAGAGTGAATATAGGGTTCCAGCTTCCACGTAATCAGAAATACATTTTTTTTAAATTATTTCCTAAATTCGTATATAATATCTGCAGATAACACTTGGTTCTAACTACATACGGATAATACAGGTTATATACAGATCCTATCCTTGGGTAATTTTCCCGCCACCCCGCGCCAACATTATATACGGATTTTATATACGGATAATCCGTATATAAAATTCCGTATATAATTTCCGTATATAACGTCTTTCTTTAACATCCGTACATAATTTTTGTATATAATACCTGCTTTACATACGACTCTAGATCCGTATATAATGTTCCGTATCTAATTCCATTATTTCTTGTAGTGATTGTAAATTCAAAATTTATTTATTTTCCTACGACTTTGGTAAGTCGAGAGGGAAGATGTTTGAAGTCAGACGCTACTTTGGTAAGTAGGAGTGATAATGAGAGATTAATTTGGCATAAACCGTACTACTTTGGTAAGTAGGCAAAATATTACCTTGTTGTGCTACTTTGGTAAGTAGACAATATCACCTTATTGTGCTACTTTGGTAAGTAGACAATATCATCTTATTGTACTACTTTGGTAAGTAGACAATATCATCTTATTGTACTACTTTGGTAAGTAGACAATATCATCTTATTGTGCTACTTTGGTAAGTAGACAATATCACCTTGTTGTACTACTTTGGTAAGTAGATCACCTTGTTAGATTACTTTGGTAAGTAGTCAGTATCACATGGTTATACTACTTTGGTAAGTAGATAGAAGGATTGTTGACTGCTTTTCTTTGGTAAGTAGGCAGGTTAATAATATGTTGCATTGACTCTAGTAAAGGTACTGATAGTTCTGACTTGAGAAATATTATATAGTATCAATGTAATAGTCTGTTCTTGAGTATGTTCGAGATGCATGTATTGGACTGATTGCCACACTTGTGATATTAGTAAGATTGTGGATAATGTATATTTCTTGATTTGGTTAGCTCACCCTACTGTTTGTGTTTGTGTATGTGAATGCAATGATCGTATAATGTGTGATATTATACGGGAGCATAAACTATTTCAGATGAATTAGCAGATGGTTCTGGACTTGCTTAGAAGATGAGAGATCTATGGGGGAAAAGGAGACATGGGGAATTTCTAAAATAAATCTATGTTTGAATTTCCAAACTGTGTGAAATTTTAAATTTCAGAAGTTTATGAACTGTGTGGAATTTTATTTTCAGAAGACTTGTGTTGTAATAAAGAACGTAATATTTTGTTGATGTTGAAATTTTAAAAAAAAATTATATATGTATTTTATGGAACATAAATTGTAACGCCTAATTCGGGGTGTTACACTAAGTCAATGAAAGAAACTCGTAAAAGAAAACTTTCTACATATATAATATTTAGACAATAAAAACTTAATTTAGTAGTTTTGAATACTTTAAATTTAGAAATTATCACAACTTTATTAATCTCTCCCATTTCTATTTAACCAATGACTGTTTAACACAAACTTACATGGATCGACATAATATAGGTTTAATACATCATTTGGTCCCTAGTTTTGGAGTTTTTGTTCAAAGTTGTCTTATGTTTTTAAAAAGTTCAGTTATGACTCATATTTCGTTAAAAAATGTTCAAAATTGTCCTTAATTCAACAGATAATATTATCTATTAAATTATTAATTCCTTAATTAATTCAACAGATAATTTTTGCATTAAATTCAGATGTTAAGAATGACCAAAAGCACAAAAGCTATTCCTAGCGTAGTCACTTTTATTTTTTTTCTTACGTTTCTGTTCTAAAAATACTTCCCAATACAAAAGAACTTTTAAAGAGAATTATACTTCCGTATAATCAAAAGCAAGTTAAGAAAAGAACAAGAACTGAAACATATATTGCACAGGAAATTTACATTAATGTATCGTCATACAACCAATTCCAATGAACAGAAAGATTATCTTATCCTAGACATCTCAAACGTACTCTTTTCAGCAATTCCTTGCAGAAAGTGAAGTCTTGATGTCTTGAAAGGTCTCCTGAGTGTCTCCAGTATTTTTCTCGCTTTTTCGTGTCAGAAGATCGTTTCTGCCTTTCTGTCATGTCTTTTTAAGCCATTTAATTTAATTAATTCGCTCAGCGCACAGGTGTGTGTGCAAATTTCCTTTAACTGCTGCACTTCAACTGATGTTATTCGCTCAGCGCACAGGTATTGGTGCGCTATGCGAATTTACTTTTTCTAGCTGTGCAAATTTTGGCTTGCGCTATGCGAGAATTGGCTGACAGACTCCAAATTACACACCCTTTTCCTGTACAATAATTTACATAACAATCTACTTCCTATTACAACTTTTCACTGAGTAACAACATGAATAATTATAAGATTGAGATCATTTATAAGTGTAAAAACAACTCTTTTTCACACTTATCATGGAGGTGGACAGAGATGATGGATTGGAGATGGAAACTAATGGTAGAGTGGAGGTGGACAAAGATGGTGGACTGGAGGTGGAAACTAATGGTGGAAAGTGAGCCAGTTTTCTTTCATGTGTTTTTCGTTGATATTCATTTGGGACCAAAGTACATAGTTTTAAATTGAAAAGGGGACACGTTGCACATTTTTTTACCAAAGGGAAAACTAAATTTAACATTACATATAAACACTTGAACGTAAACATTCAGCTTCACCTTCACATTACGTGAACACCTACACCTAAACGTAAACATTGAGCTTCACCTTCACATTACATGAACATAAATATTGACTTAGACCTTAATGTAAACATTGACCCACCTACGAACATAAACCTAAACAGACCCACATTGTCACAATGTTCATCGCAATAACAACACACACAGCTCCAACTAACAATTTTAGCCTTTCTCTAACAATTTCACCATCTCTTTCGTCAATCTTTTCTTCATTACACCACTTGAAAAAGTTACAGTACATCCCTCTTGAAGATCCACCCTATTATTCACCAAATAAGCCACCAAAATTGATTCAAACTCAACAATTTATGAACAAATAAATTCCAAATTAAGTGAGAAGGGTATTCATAAAACTTTGTAATGACGACATCCCAAAATTATCTGTTAACATTCTGTGGAGGTTTGGCCACTTTGCTTACAGCAAAATTGTCACATTTGCAACGAGGGATTATCCCACCTCCCCTTCAACCACCATCGTGTGAGGAATGCGAAATTCTTTCCGGCCATGTATTGGAACAAAAAGAACAACCTTTGGAAGAAGCTATTTCTATCTATCCACAACTACTTTGCTCAAAAAAGGGAAGAAGTTGCATGAACCCTCACCAACCCTAACCCTTTTCTTTTACCCAATAACTTAAACTTTAAACATTTCCACCAAGTCAATTCACTTCACATTGCCACGCAAGTCATCTAATTTTAGCCACGGTGGCACGCCGTAAGCTAAAAAGACCCGCCGTAAGCTAAAAAGACCATTTTAAACATTTTTTTAACAAAAAAATGGGCCTAACTTTTAAAAAACGTAGGAAGACTTTGTATAAAAACTCCAAGAATAGAGATCAAATGTATTAAACCCATAATATAATATTGAATACTTCCGGAAAAAAGGAAGAAGAAAACAGGTAGAATACTGTAGAGTATGATTCCTTTTAAGGTAGAATGGTGGAACGTGTGCTGACTTAACATGTTGGAGCGTTACCAAGTCAACGAATGAAAATCAAATAAAAGAAGAGCTAGATCGGGATTGTTCCTTGCTTGCATTGGCAGTGGCGAGATGAGTTACTCCACGAAAAAGCACGACGTGTTCGTGAGCTTCAGAGGGGAGGACACACGAACCAACTTCACTAGCCATCTTTACAAAGCTCTCGAAGATAAATCAATCGGAGCTTACATAGATCGCCAGCTAGACAGAGGAGAAAGTGTCTGGCCGGCACTTGCCAAAGCAATTCGGGACTCACATGTCTCAATTGTTGTTTTCTCTGAAAACTATGCTTGTTCCAAATGGTGTCTGGAAGAGCTGGTGAAAATTCTTGAATGCAGAAAAGAACTGGGTTTGGTAGTTATACCTGTCTTTTACAACATAGATCCATCAGACATAAGGAATCAGAAAGGTACTTACGAGAAGGCATTGGCAGAACTGTTGGAATCCGATGAAGAGAAAGGGCCAAAGTGGAAAGCTTCTCTCACTGAAGCAGCCAATATATCTGGATGGGACTCTAGGACACATAGGTAAGCAAGTAGCTTTCTCTATGGTTTCACCTCTTCCACTTCTTTCTGAAGTTCATACGCTATAATGTCTTGTTTTTCTCTTCCACTTTTCCAATTTTTGTTATTCCCAAGTTTGTACTTGAACAGAACTTTTGATGTTTCATGTTTTTTTTTTTTTGTAGAGTTTTAATATATAGTTACTTAAAAGTTACACTGACTAGTTGTAATCTTTGATTGATTGACAGGGTACATTTTTTTAGTAAATTATACGTTTTTTTTTTCTATCCTTTTCTTGAATTTCATTGAACACCCCTTTTTCCTCTTGAGAATCTACTCTAAATTCTTCAATTGTTTTCACAACCTTAATCTGTTATACATTATACCATCTTCTTTGAAGAGTCTGGAAAATATTATAATGTCTACCTTGCACGAGTGATTGCTGTAAACTTTCAGTGTTTTACATATTCACTTTCACTCGTTAGATTCAAAACATGTCGTTAATATTCCCCTTTAGTGATTTGTTTCATATCTTTGTTAGGGACGAAGCTCATGTCATTGAGAATGTTGTCAATGATGTATTGCAAAAGCTTCATCTGCGATGCCCTACTGAATTAAAGGGCCCTGTTGAAAATGAAGAAAATTGCAGAAATGTAGAATTATTACTAAAATCATGTAGGGTCATTGGAATTTGGGGTATGGGTGGAATTGGCAAGTCCACCATTGCTAAAATCTTGTTTGCTAAACACTTTCCCCAATATGACCATGTCTGCTTTGTGACCAATGCAAAAGAATATTCGCTAGACAAGCTTTTCTCTACCATATTGAAGGAGGAGGTTTCCGCAAAAAATGTCGTAGGGTCATCGTTTCATATGAGGAGACTCAGAAGTAAAAAGGTTTTCATTGTACTTGATGATGTTGACATGGATAGTTTTGAGCCATTGGAGTATTTATGTGGGGAGTATGAAGGCCAGCATAGTGATAGTAAACTCGTTATAACAACAAGAGATAGGCAATTGCTTGTTGGAAGGGTTGATGCGATATACGAGGTTCAGAAATGGAAGAAAACAGAATCTCTGAAGCTTTTTTGCTCAGAATCCTTTAAGAAAAGTTATCCCGAAGGAGGTTATGAGAGTCTCTCAGAAAGTGCAGTTGAATATGCTGGTGGCGTTCCATTTGCCCTTAAAGTTTTGGGTTCATATCTTCGTTCAAAAGGTATCAGTTTTTGGGAAAGTACTATAAGAAAACTCAGCTTGTATCCTAACGAGAGAATTCAGAAAGTGTTAGAAATGAGCTACACTGGATTGCATGATCTAGAAAAAAATATTTTTCTAGACATTGTATTTTTCTTTAGAGAAAAACAGGAAGATCATGCCACACGGATACTAGATGCCTGTGGTTTTGAAGCAACTAGTGGAATAGAAGTTCTCGCAGACAAATCTTTGTTAACAATTTCATATACAAATATAATACAAATGCACGACTTGCTGCAACAAATGGGTTTGGAGATTGTACGTCAAGAATGTAGAGCAGATCCTGGCAGACGTAGTCGCTTGAAGGATAATGAAGCTCGTGAAGTGATTGAAGAAAACAAGGTAAATCAATAATCTGCTGACTTTTTATAAGACAGAAAGTTGCAGATAATTTGATACACTTTACTTCTTTGGTGTTTGTCAGGGAACTGAAGCAATTCAAGGAATAGAACTGGATTTGTCTCAAGCTAAAAATTTACGTTTGCGTTCTGACACATTGACGAAGATGAAAGCTTTAAGATTTCTGAGATTCTATAACTCCTCTGGTCAGAGTTCTTGGAATACATACCTCGACCTTCCTGCAACTCTTGAGCCGTTTTCTGATAAACTAAGGTACATTGAGTGGATTGGATACCCTTTTGAGTGTCTTCCATCACCTTTTTGTGCAAAGTTTCTTGTTGAGATTCACATGCAACATGGCAAAGTTAAACAACTTTGGCAGGGAATCCAGGTAACTAAAGAATGATATGTATGTACACATTTTTAAATTTTTTAAGGATTTTCCTTTGTGATGCCACCTTTTGAATGTTCACAGGAACTAGATAACTTAGAGGGAATTGACCTAAGTGGATGCAAACAGTTTGAAGAGCTTCCAGATTTGTCTAAGGCGCCAAGACTTAAATGGGTGAATCTCTCATGTTGTGAAAGTTTGCGGTATCTTCACCCGTCTGTTTTATCCTCGGCCACGCTTGTTACTTTGATACTGAATGGGTGTACAAAACTCGAGAGTGTTAAAGGTGAAAAGCGTTTAAAATCTCTAGAGAAGATCAGTGTCAATGGCTGCTTAAGTCTGGAGGAATTTGCAGTGTCATTAGATTTAATTAAAATATTGAATGTGAGCAATGCACCAGTAAGGCGAATGGGAAAACTCAAGAGCCTCAATTTAGAGGAGTTTCCAAGATCCCTTCGTCGTTGGTTGGAACTTGTCAAGACTACGGTGAGCCACCACCTCAAACATTCGTACGTGCTAAAGTTAGATCAATACGATGGGACAACGTTGCCTGAATTCATTAAGAATTCCGGAAACTTGAGAATTTTGTCCGTGGAGAATTGTGACTTGTTGATGCATCTTCAAAAGCTTCCATCCAGCATCGGTTACTTAGGTGTCATTAACTGCACTTTACTGGTGTCAGTGTCAGACTTAGTCAATTTGGCAAATGTGATGCGGGGAAGTACCAGATTCATTACATTCAAGAACTGCTTGAAATTGGATGAACATTCATGCAGACTTATAATGAAGAGCGTAAAGTTAATAATGGTGTGTTCTGCATTTGACAACCTGGTGAGAAAATCCTGTGACGTCCGCGACTACAGTTATAACAGTGTTGAGCTTTGTTTGCCAGGAAGAAAGGTCCCACAAGAGATTAAATATCGGAGCACCGAGTCCTTCATTACCATTGACCTTCCCAAACTTTCCAACTTGAGGGGCTTCATTTACTCTGTTGTTCTTTCTCCATCTGGTGAAATGAAGAAGCATGACACCAAGATTATATGTAAACGCCACTTGAGACAAAATACGAGGGAATCATGGGTATATAGTGATATCGAGGGCTTGAACACCGATCATGTTTATATATGGTATGATCCATTCCACAGTGATGGCATTCTCAAATATAATGAGCCAAGTGTTTCTTTTGAGTTCTGTGTTAGAAATGATAAGGGGGAAGTTGATGGCTCTATGTTTATTAAAGAGTGTGGTGTTGGCCTTATAAGTGTTTCAGAACTGCCGAGTGTTTTAGAAGAGTTGGACTGGCACTCGGATAAGAAGAAGGACTTAGTGAATAGAGTGGAGTTGATTACAGGACAAAGGATAACCTTAACATCAATTGAACAATCCGATGAGAGGAAAAACCATTTTTCTGCTTTGGAAGAGATTATCAATTCTACTCACAAGGAAGCCAAAATTGATTCTGGGCAGAATACTACAAAATCTACTTATGCGGTTAGTCAAGAGTTCTTATATGTCGACAAGATTTCACAAACTTTGCCCTCCATTTACTAGAAATGTCAAAAGCTACAAAATGTAAACTTACATTTTATGATTATTTTGATTTTCTATTATGTCAATAGTAAATTATTAGTTTGTGCAGGTCAAATATGAAGGAAATAGAGAAACGTCAATCAAACAAGATGCAACATTGCCTGAAACTGTTGAATCGGAGTTAGACAAAGAAAATGAATCTAAAGAAAAGTCAAGTAAGTAGTTATATGTGAGCATATCAATTGTTAAACCATACAACTAATTTTTGCCATGTCCGTTCACACATCTTCATGTATGATAGGTTTGTTAATAGAGTTATCTTAAGAGTCATATCAATAATGGTTTGTAGTTGATTAATATAAAATTATTGTACATTCTCTATACGTATCTATCAAACTCAAATAAATTCACCAAAAGTTTCAATCTTTATAAAGAATATTATATATTTTATTATTATTATTATTATTATCTAGAGTAAGATCTTATCCCACCAACAAGTATTTATATTTTGAGTTTATTTTTTTACGTTTGAATCTAAGTTTTATATGAAGTAAAAATGAAATGTTCAATACATGCAAGAAGAAGATTTATAAACTCGAAACATTGTTTTAGGTTGAAAGTACTGTAAATCTATCTGATTCGAAAGGCAATTTAAGTATGAAACTTAATCTATAATTAGACCATTAGTTTACAAAACTATGCCATTTTTTTCAAATGTAATACTCTCACGAACTTCATGTGGATGGCTGATATTTTCCAAGGTAAACACAATCTGAAATTGAATAAAATTACATCTACTACCTGTGTTTTTTAATTAATTAATAGAAATGGTATATGAAGTTATCTCATTGTATGTTACGGGAGTTTTATATACAAGGTATTCACTGGATCCTTCTAAGCGTGAACTTCTATCTTTTTGGTTTACTTTCTTGTTGAATTCATTCTTTTTCCCTAGATTTTATTCTGCATTTAATCATACAATCTAAGCTCGTAGTGATGGTTGAACTAGAATCAGTTGAAGACAACAGAGGGAGTAAAGAATATTTTTCTGGTATCGAAGAGAACATTGAATATTGTGCTAGCAGTGCAACCAACGCAACTACTGAAAGAGGTCCCGAAGAAAAATCTACAAAGTCTACGGAAACTGTAAGTATTTTCTTTATAAAGAAAAACTCAGGTATATGAAATGTCAAAGATTAACAGCAGAACATGAATCAATATATAATGATAGTTGAGATTTGCAATATAAACAATCTGCTTCAATTAAATACGACTAAAATAATCAAAACAACCCTGTGAGAACGATGGAAACAATTAGTGGAGAATTTGGGGCTAATCCTACCTAACCAAAATGGATCCCAATAAAACTTTCCAAAGCAAATGGCATAGCAGTGACTGCTAATAGCAGCCTGTTCTGGTGCAAAGGTCTTAAAGGCTTGATTTATGCAGTTTCACCGATTCCTAGTGAAACCAACGGGAAGATTTATACTTAAACTAATTTCCAGCTCCAACAACAGACCTTGCTTTCAGCACAAAATTTAAATAATTTATCCTTTTTCAGACACTGAGTCTTCAAAGTCATCTTTAACAATGAGAGACTGATATCCCTTGTGAAAAATTATATGCATATGCCTTTTTACCAACACAAGGATTTCTAATAAATTTCAGGTAATCATAAAGAGTAGGTTTAAAACAATACATTAGAGATTGTATTACAGGTATTTCTTATGTAAGTATTTAACTTTGTTAAACTTGGACTTTCCAATTTCACAGGTAGCCAATGAACATTCAGAGAGGTTGGAAGAATCGATTGAGGAAGTTGTAAAAATTCATGATACAGACAACTCTATTATTAAATGCTCATCCTTGGACCTTGAGAATTGCCTCCAACAGTTCGATGAAAATCCATTTGCAATCTTTGACTTACTTTCTTCTGAACTATCCCCTTCACTGAAACAATCAAGTGATGCTACAACCCTCCTCAATGAGTTCCGAACCTTAGTGTTCTCTACTTCGTTGCTGAAGAAAATTCCAGACCAATCCTATCTGCAACAAGTTACAGAATCACTACAGAAACTTCAAACTTATCGTGGAAAAATTACAAAAGAGCAAGAAGCTGGTTTAGACACATTTATAGAGCTCTACAACAAAGCTGTCGACATTTCTCAAGGTAAGATGTTAACCGAGGATAACCAAGCAAAACTGGCATCTGAGAAGAGAGACTTGTACAACAAACTTGAACATTCTAAACTGAAAGTTCAACAGTTTGACACTACCATCTTAACTTATAAATCTCAGAGGGAAAACCTACAAAAGAGACAAAGGGAAATCCAGGAAGCTATAAAAGAGCTTCAACAAGAAAATGAAGCCTTGGAAAAGGATAGCTCAACACTAGAAGTTTTATACTCTGAACAACAAACCAAGAAGAAGGAAACACTTGAATCAGTGAAGTGTATCTCGATTTCTGTTGTTCAAACTACCAAACAATTAGAAGAAGTTGAAAAGAAAAGATTGAGTTTGGCTTCAGCTTACGAAGGCCTCGAAGAGCCATATGGAAGAATGAAGACAAAACCCCCATTTTAGTTCCTGACTGTAAAAGTGTGATGCGTTGAAGATGACAGCTATTTCTATGAATGATGTATGAGGTTTCAGTTAGTATTTGACTTCAAGTTTTAATGTATTTTGTACTGATTGATTCAAAATTCTATTAGCTTTCACAGTGTTTAACTATAATGGATAATGAAATTTTTATTTTGTGATTGATGTAAAATTATTCCAAAATCAATAATAATAATTATAAACATTAATCTAAATCAATTAATGAAACGTAAATGATATTAAAATATTATAAAAATATGTTGATAAAGTATTATTATCCAAGTATAATATTTTGACCTCCTATCCTTTCTTATACCAATTATATAATTAATTATATTATTGTTTTATTCTAAAATTTTATTCATATTTGTTAATATATTTGAAATTATAACGATAAAATATTTATTTTATTTTAAGAAAATAAATTTTGAGTAAATAAATATTTTATTATTATTATATTTCCAATTCTATTATTATTTATTATTATTATAAGAATTGTTATTAGAACGAAAGAAATATTAATATTATATAATTTATACATTAAACTTGAAACGAGAAATGCTTTTATTTTTTATTCCCAAAATTGGAAAATATCAGATCTGATTAACTTGTTTTCTACATTTAGATATTAAGTTATTATAATAATTTATTTAAATTTAGTTTTAATAATAAATATGTTATTATTTTAATTTTATCTTTTAAAAAATGCTTATTACAATAAGTTGTTCCAATTTTACATCTTTAAATCATATAATTAAAAAAAATGATATATCCAATTTAGTTCTCTATTACAATTTTATTTCTTAATTTTTAATAATTATGACAAGAGTTAACTAAAATGTTATATTATTATTGTTATTCTTAGTAGTGGGGTCATAACGGTAATTTTACATTTTTAAAGATATACTTTAGATGTATTGATTTTATGGTAAGTTGTAAGGCTGACATAATTAACTTAGTTACAGTAAATTATTGATAATTTATACTATTTTGTATTATAAAAATTGAACTGTTTTTATAAAAGCTAAATTATATTGTATTTTAGTGCAGTTTAGAAAAACAAATTTTTTTCTATTAAGAGTACAGTTAACTGTTTTAAACTCTGAACTGAGTTTTGTTTGAAACTTTTACTTGCTTCGCTTTTTTTTTCAACAACATAAAAAAATAAGAAACAAAGATACATGGACAAATAAATAAATAACTGTTTTTAAAGTTGTTTAAAAAGTTAACTATAATAATTATTATAATAAAATAATATTATTAAATTTATACTAAAATTCATTAAATATTTTAAAAGAACTAAATTTTATTAAATTGTAATTATGAATCGATAATTATTTTGTAAATTAATAAAACTAAATATATATATATATATATATATATATATATATATATATATAATATGGATAAATAAATAAATAACTGTTTTAAAAGTTCTTTAAAAAGTTAATATAATAATTATTAAAATAAAATAATATTATTAAATTCATACTAAAATTCATTATATATTTTAAAAGAACTAAATTTTATTAAATTGTAATTATGAATGAGTAATTATTTTGTAAATTAATAAAACTAAATATATTTGTAAAAATAAAAAGATAAAAATGTGTGTATGAGAAAATAATTATAAAATATAATATAATTATATATATATATATATATATATATATATATATTCTCTATTTTGTGTGTCGGACAATGACTAATATTTTATTTATATTACAAATATTCAATATTATTAAATACGTAAAAATTTGTTAAATTTCAAAATAATACAACGTATGAAATAATTGTAATGAATACATAATAATTTGATATTTCAGTTATCTGTGTATATAAATAATAATGTATTAATTTAGTACAGTTATTAGTTAACTATATAAGTTTGGTTTTTAAAAATTAAACTGTGAAACAATTCAGTTAAATTATTATCTTAAATAATTCACTTTCTTTTAGTTTAGTATAATATAGTTAGTTATACTTTAGTATAGTTTAGTTTAATTTGCCTACAGTAAGTAAGTTGCTTCAGAATAAATAATTAAAAAACTAATTCTAAGTTATAAAATTTAGTGAGCAGAAAAGCTTCATAGTCCATTTGGTTTCTTACGATGTTGTGATATTGGGTGGTTCGTTCCTTTCCTTGAATCGACAGTGGAGATTTTGGAAAGTTTGGAGATGTCTTCCCCCTTTGGAGAAAAGCACGATGTTTTTCTGAGCTTCAGAGGAGCGGACACACGAACAAACTTCACAAGCCATCTTCTGAATGCTCTCACTCAGAAATCAATCAGCGCATTCATAGATTACGAACTCATCAGAGGAGACTACACTTGGCCAGCCCTTGAAACAGCAATCGAGAAGTCCCTTCTGTCAATTGTTGTTTTATCCGAAAACTATGCTTCCTCCACCTGGTGCTTGAAAGAGCTTGCGCATATACTCGAATGCAGAAGAAAGAGGGGTCTGGTTGTTATACCCGTCTTCTATGAAGTAGATCCCTCACACGTGAGGAAGCTGAGTGGGAGTTTCGAGAAGTCATTCGCAAAGCATGAGCTAGACAGCACATCATCGGACAGAAAATCCCGGAGGAAGGATGTTTCTATGTGGAAAGCTGCTGTCAAAGAAGTTGCCAATATTTCTGGATGGGACTCCAGATCATACAGGTAGATACCAACTTCCTTATTAATACTGCTTTTCATTGGAATATGACGACAGTGTTATATTTGGGACTTTAGTCTTTTAGAACATCTTTTATAGGTGTTTTTGAGAACAATTTCATATAGATCTTAAGTGCATGGATTCCTTTGAATTTAAAAGAATTCCTTACTTTGCGTTTGGATAAAGAGTTTCACAATTTTCAAGACATTCAAATACATTGAATTTGAATTAATCTTTTTTCAAATTGTTTCAATTTTTAAATGTATTGTTTAGATAAGAAAATTCAAATTTAGTGAATTTTAATTTTCTTGTTGGGATAAAGTATTTCAGTTACCATCAAATTCAAAAAACTATTTAAATATTAAACAATTGTTAAATATTAAAAAATATTAATATTGATTATCTTGTATAGTCGATCTTGATTAATGTTACTATTGTTAAAGTTCGTCAAAAGAAATTCATTTTGTATTTGCAAAACTTCTTCTCAATATACGTTCAATGAGATTATGTTAAGTTATGAAATGGTAGATGAGGACTAACTCAATGAGATTATTTTAAGTTATGAAATGGTAGATCAAGTCAAACTCAATTAATATAGCACTAGTCAGGTTCATCCAAGGTCGAATCTTCCTTGATCAAAGTCAACCCAAGTTGATTGAGTTCAGCATGAGCCAAATCGGTCTAGGTCCAAGTTGAATCAAGTAAGCTCGGGCCAAGATTAAGCCCAGTTGGCCTAACCTAGATCGAGTCAAGTTGGCCAGACCAGATCAAACTAAGTTAGTCCAAGCCCAATCAAGTCGAGTTGGCTTGGGTCTAATTAAGTCAAGTCAACCCAAGCCCAATATAGCCATGTCGACCTAGGTTCGATCAAGTCAAGTCAACTCAATTAAGTCAAGTTGAGTTGTCCCGAGCTAGGTTGATTTGACACGATCGAGTCGAGTTTGTCGGACTAAGGTCGAGTCACATTGGTCGACCCAGGTCGAACCGAGTTAGCTTGGGCCCAGTCGAGTCAAGTTAGCTCGGGCCTGCTCGAGTCAAGTCTTCTTGAGCTTGGTTGAGTCGAGTCATCTCAGACTTAATTGAGTGAAGTCAGCATGAGTCTAGTTCAATCGAGTCAGTCTAGGTCTGGTCCGGTTAGGCAACTCGTGCCTAGTGGAGTGCTTAATTGAGTTGATTCGGCTTGCGCTTGGTGGAGTAGATTTGGCTCATGCTCGGTCGAGTCAAGTTGATCTAGGCCTGACCAAGTTGCGTTTAGCCCGATCAAGTCAAGTCAGCCTAGGTCAATTGAGTCAAGTTAGCCCAAGCTAGATCAAGTTGATTCAACCCGAGTTCAGTTAAGTCGAGTCGAGTCGAGCCTCATCGAGTTGAGTTTGAGTTAGTTGAGTCAAGCTAAGTTGGCTTGGGCCTTTGTCAATTTGAGTCAACCTGGGCTCAAGTCGAGCCAAGTTGGGGCATGTCAATGTTCATCCAAGTCGAGACAACCCACGTTCAACCGAGTTGGACTAGGCTTAGATGGGTCCTAGTCTGATCAAGACTAGGTTAAGCTTAGCTTGATCAAAACCAGGTCAAGCCTAACCCAATCAAGACAATGTCAACCTAAGTCAAGCTTAACCTAGGTTGAGTCGAGTTTGTTCCAGCTTAAGTGAAGCCGAGCTGGTCTAGGTTCATGTTGGATCGAGTTAGCCCGAGCCGGTCAAGCAAAGTCAACCCGTGTCGATTAACCTGAGTTGTCTCAGGTTAAGGTTAAGTCAAGTCAATCCAGCCGAGGTTGAGTTGAGTTTACCTATGTTCAAGTCAACCCAAGCCATGATAGGATCATGTTCAACAAAGTCGGTCTAGGCCTATGTTGGATCAAGTTCGGTCGGGTCTAGCTTGGTTTGCGTCTAGGTGGGGTTAGGCCCAGGTAGGACCGAGAGAAATCACATCAGGTATGACTAAGATAAGTTGGGTCGAGAAATTGGACGAAGACCATGTTAAATTGAGTTGGGTTGATCTATTATGAATTTGAGAATAAGAAGAATTTCAAATTCTTACATTTTAGGTAGAATTTGAAATTCTTTACTTTTAAATAATCCAATTATTCTAATGAAATTCTAGAATTTCAATTTCTTTCATAATTCCTTACCCAAACAACATATTTTGTCATAAAGCAATTCAAATCCTTAAAAAAAATGATTTACCCTCTTAAAATGCTTTATCCAAACACATGGTTAAAGAAATTCCTACTAAAGATGTTCTAAAACAGAGTCTTAAAATAAAAGACATTTAATTATAATAATTAAATTACTTTTTTGTTAATGATTTAAGTATAAATAAAAAATTATAAAAACTTGAGTTTTAGAAAAACATCGTATTTAGGAAAAAAGACATGCAAGAGAGCCTTAAAATTGATGTAGGACAGTGAAACAAAATGAGACCCGGATATAATCCTTGGAGATATTCTTAACTTACCAATTGATAATGTAAGCGTGACGATATAGCTGTGACTGAACAAAGTAGAGATTAGAGAAGGAATGTAAGTAGTGAGTATTATTTCAGCTAATTCTCCTTTCTTTTATCAAGTAAATTCATATTAATATTATTTCCTTATGTGTGGTTGGTTTGTTTCATTATTATGACAGAGATGAAGCTCAGGTCATCCAGAATCTTGTCAATGATGTATTGCAAAAGCTACACCTAAGATATCCTACGGAACTAAATGGCTTAGTCAGAATTAAAAATACTTATGCAAAGGTGGACTTGTTACTGCAAAAATCTCGAGTCATTGGAATTTGGGGTATGGGGGGAATTGGCAAGTCAACCATTGCTAAAGCCTTGTTTGCCAGATACTTTCCCTATTTTGATCATGTCTGCTTCATGGCCAATGCAAATGAATTTTCGCTTGATAAGCTTTTCTCTGAGCTATTCAGAGAGGAAGTTTCCACATCAAATGTGGTAGGATCAACATTTAATATGAGGAGACTCAAAAGGAAAAAAATTTTCATTGTACTTGATGATATGGATTGTTTAGACCTATTGGAATATTTATGTAGAGAGTATCAGAACCTAGATCGCGATAGTAAACTCATCATAACAACACGTGATAAGCAATTGCTTGAGGGAAGAGTTGATCAAATCTATGAGGTCAAGAAATGGGAAACAAGAGCATCTTTAAAGCTTTTTTGCCTAGAAGCATTCAAGAAAAGACATCCCAAAAGGGGTTATGAGAGTCTCTCAGAAAGTGCAGTTGAATATGCTGGTGGTGTTCCATTAGCTCTTAAAGTTTTGGGTTCATATCTTCGTGCAAAAGGTATAAATTTTTGGGAAAGTACTATAAGAAAACTCAGCATGTATCCTAACGAGAGAATTCAGAAAGTGTTAGAAGTGACCTACACTGGATTACATGATCTTGAAAAGAATATATTCCTAGATGTTGTATTTTTTTTCAAAGAAAAACAGAAAGATCATGTCATAACAATACTAGATGCCTGTGGTTTTGAAGCATCTAGTGGAATAGAAATTCTCGCAGACAAAGCTTTGTTAACCATTTCATATCGAAAGATAATACACATGCATGACTTGCTGCAGCAAATGGGTTTGGAGATTGTACGTCAAGAGAGTAGTGGGGATCCTGGTAGACGTAGTCGATTGAAGGATAAAGAAGCTCGGGAAGTGATTGAAGAAAACAAGGTAAAGGAAAGGAACAATGACATTTTATAAGACATTTTTTTTATAGAAACTGTTGCAAATTTGATGTTGTCAACTTGTTTTCTTTTTTGTGTGTTTTCCCAGGGAACTAGTGCTATTCAAGGCATAGCATTAGATCTGTCTCAAATTAAAGGTTTAATTTTGCATGCTGATACATTCACAAAAATGAAAACCTTGAGATTTCTGAAATTCTACAACACATTGGGTCAGAGTGCCAGAGATACATACCTTGACCTTCCTGCAACTCTCGAGCCATTTTCTGATAAACTGAGGTACATTGAGTGGATCGGATACCCGTTTGAGTCTCTTCCATCACCTTTTTGTGCTAAGGTTCTTGTTGAGATTCACATGCCACACAGCAAAGTAAAACAACTTTGGCAGGGAATCCAGGTAAGTAAAATATATATATATATATATATGTTTACACTTTCTTGAGTATTTTTCATTGTGAGGCCTCCTTTTGAATTATTTACAGGAGCTTAATTATTTAGAAGGAATTAACCTAAGACAATGCAAGCAGTTTGAGGAGCTTCCGGATTTGTCTAAGGCACCGAGACTTAAATGGGTTAATCTCTCCTGCTGTGAAAGTTTGCGCTATCTTCATCCATCTGTTTTATCCTCAGGCACCCTTGTTACTTTGATACTGGATAAGTGTACAAACCTCAAGAGTGTTAAAAGTGAGAAACATTTAAAATCTCTTGAAAAGATCAGTGTCAATGGCTGCTTAAATCTGGTGGAATTTGCAGTTTCGTCCGATTTAATTGAAAATTTGGATTTAAGCAATACAGGAATCCAAATGTTGGGCACATCAATAGGGAGTATGCATAAACTTAAGTCGCTCAATCTGGAGGGCTTAAAACTCAAGCATGTTTTAAAAGAGTTATCTTTCTTGACATCGCTCAAGGTGCTGAAGATTTCTGATAATGGACTAGTTATTGACAAACAGCAAATACATGTCCTGTTTAGTGGATTAAGGTACTTACAAATACTATATTTGAAAGATTGTAGTAAATTGTTTGAACTCCCCGACAACATCAGTCTCTTAACCCAATTACAGGAACTAAGATTAGACAGAAGCGATTTGAAAAGGTTGCCTGAAAACATTAAGAATCTTAAAATGTTGGAAATTCTGTCCCTGGAGGATTGCAAGGAGCTTCTTTGCCTGCCAACGTTTCCATCCCTCATCAAGTACTTACGTGTCATTAACTGCACATCATTGGTGTCAGTGTCAAACTTAAAGACTTTGGCAATAGAGATGTTGGGAGTGACCAAACGAACTACATTCAAGAATTGCGGGAAATTGGATGAAGATTCACTCAGAATTATTATGGAAAGCCTCCATTTAACAATGATGAGTGCTGCATATCACAATGTGTTAGTAAGAAAAACATATGGGACGTACAACAGCTGCAACTATACGAGTGTTGAGCTTTGTTTACCCAGAGGGAGTGTCCCTGAGCAGATTCATTATCGATCCACTCAGTCCTCCATTACCATTGTACTTCCTCCACGTTCTGAATTACTGGGCTTCATTTACTCAGTGGTTCTTTCTCCAGTTGGTGGAAAGAAGACTTTTGGCACTAAGATAATTTGTAAATGTCACTTGCCAGAAGAAGGTATAAAGGCAACATGGCTATATGGTGATATCAGGGGATTGAAGTCGGATCATGTTTATGTATGGTATGATCCATTACACTGTGACAGCATTCTCAAATATTATAAACAGTCAAAAGTTTGTTTTGAGTTCTGTGTTGCAAATGATAAGGGGGAAGTTGACGGTTCCATCTGTATTAAAGAGTGTGGGGTAGGGCTTGTAAATGTTGTAGAAATGCATAGTGTTTTACAAGAGTTGGATTTTGATTCGGATAAGAAAAAGGAGTTGGTGGAGGGAGTGGAGTCTGAATCAAAGCTTAGGAATCAACAACGAGATTGGAGTGAATCAAGCTCTTCAGATAGTCTAACAACTCCAAGGAGCTCCTCTGGTATGCAACTCATTCCCTTGTACTGATATCTTATAATCTTCTATTACAATAAACCATGAATAACTGCTCATAACTATCCACTTCAAATTGTCATGATCATTAACAATTAGGTTGATATGATCCAAAATATATTTAGAACTCATGGTGTAGCTCTAGTTTCTAATGTTCGAACCCTGATAATTTAGTGAGAAAAGACTACTTCTAAACACCCGCATTCAAACCCCACTCTCAACCCCTTCTGATAGGATCTAAGGTAAGAGGATAGAAGGCGGGAAAATGAGAGAGCGTTTAGGAAAGGCGGGATGAGAGATCTTATATAAATATAGTTCTATTCATTGTTAGAAGCCAGCTAGCCATATACTTTTGTGAAAACAGGTCTTGAACCTTGTTGAGGGGGATTAGGCTCCCGTTTCTGTATTTCGTTATACAGTAAATACATTCACAGAGAAATTCATTCTATTCTTTTGTTCTTTCTTGTTTTTGTGCTGTTGTGAGTTTGAGTATTGTGAGGAAATTATGTTTTCTAAATCGGAAACCTAACAAATTGGTCCGACCTGCCGGATCGAGAAGTAGAGCGCTGTCGTATCAACAAGAGAAATGCCAGATCGAGAAGCTGCCAGATCGTCATCGGAGGAGCGAACAGAGCGCGTGTGAAGAAGAAGAATGGAGGGAAGAAATGAGGGACGCCTGAACGTGGTAGAAAGCCGGCTAGACGTGGTGGAGGTTGCAATAGACAGATTGAAGGTCGAAACTGCGGTATTGAGACAAGATTCGGCGGCCATCCGCCAAGATCTTCAAGAAGTGATGCGATTATTGGGGGGACGGCACCGCACTCAAGGGGAACAGTCCGACGGCAGTCCGGCGCCTGTGAATGCCAATAGGAGTATGAGACGCGAGGACGAAATTGGGGGCAGAGAAGGTGAGCGGTTCAATTGGAGGAAGAGGGTGGAGTTGCCCGTGTTCGAAGGATTAGATCCATTGAACTGGATCAATTGGGCGAAGAGATTCTTCGAATTACAAGGAGTAGCGGAAGAGGAGAAGGTACGATTGGCATATGTGAGCATGGAGGGGAACGCTGGTTACTGGTTCAGAGCTTGGAAGGAGAAAGCCAAGAATCGTTCATGGGATGGTTTGAAGGAAGCCCTGGTGATAAGGTTTGGAACCATTGTTGAGCGGTTGGCAGCATTGAGACAGACGGGGACGGTGGATGAGTATGTACAATACTTCAAGATATTGGCAGGTCGAACGAAGAGAGTGCCGGACGAGCAGCTGTTAGGATATTTTCTTGCGAGATTGAAAGAGGATATCCGGAATCAAGTCCGACAGCGTGACCCGCAGGAATGGATGGTGGCGATGTGGATCGCAAGGGATGTTGAGGAGTTCCAGAGAGTCGCCAAACGATCCGAGGACAAGTGCTATAGCCCATGCCGATCGGGAGTGGCCGAGTGGTCTGAGGCCAATCACCTAGGCCGATCGAGAGCCGCCAAGAGTGAAGAATTCCAGGGAAGCAAAAAGGAGAGGACGGCCGAATCCAAACAGGAGAGGACGGCCGAATCCGAACAGGAGAGGACGGCCGAATCCGAATAGGAGAGGACGGTTGGACCCGAACGGGAGAGAACCGCTGAATCCGTACCGGAGATGACGGCCAGAACCGAACGGTCTTACTGTTACAATTACATCCCGAACGGTCTTACAGTCAAAACGGTCTCCTAGTCATTGGCCGAGCGGTCCGAGGCCATAGAAGACCAGTCGGGGGACGAACGAGCAGTGAGGTGATAAGGTATGAGGCTAATCGCTATAACCCAGGCCGATCGATTGTTGCCGAGCGGTCCGAGGATTTGCGCAACAGCGCAGGCCAATCGGGAGTTGCCGAGTGGTCCGAGGCTAATTACCCAGGCCGGTCGGGAGCAGCCAAGAGTGTGCGTCAATACAGAAGATGCACGGTCTGATAGGGGACCGAACGGTATTGGCCATTAAAGGACGAATGGTAGCAGAACGAAGAGGAGAAGTAACTCTAGACTGGGAAGATCTGGCAGCAACTCTGTTCGGGGTTGTTAACGCGGGCCGAACGGTTGAATGCAGGGGGAGGAGCCGAACGACATAAAGATAGGGAGAAGAGATACGAACGGCATAACGAAAGGGAGAAGAGAGCCAAACGGTATAAAGATAAGGAGAAGAGAGCCGAACGGCAGAGGAAGTTATTTTACAGGAAAAGATAAGAAGCTCCTCACCTTCAAGGAAATAATAGAGAGACGAAAATGGACCCATAATTTTTATCTCTTAATTTGACCACCACCTAAGCCTCCAGACCGGAAGTTGCAGGTAGTAGCCAGCAGGTTCTCTTCCTGTGATAAGACCATATCAAAATGCCATGGGCTCAAACTTCATTGTTCCAACCTTGAGGACAAGGTTGTTTTGCAGCAGGGTGTAATGATAGGATCTAAGGTAAGAGGATAGAAGGCGGGAAAATGAGAGAGCGGTTAGGAAAAGCGGGATGAGAGATCTTATATAAATATAGTTCTATTCATTGTTAGAAGGCAGCTAGCCATATACTTTTGTGAAAACAGGTCTTAGGTCTTGAACATTGTTGAGGGAGATTAGACTCCCGTTTTTGTATTTCGTTATACGTTACAATAAATACATTCACAGAGAAATTTATTCTATTCCTTTGTTCTTTTTTGTTTCTGTGCTGTTGTGAGTTTGAGTATTGTGAGGAAATTAGGTTTTCTAAATCGGAAACCTAACACCTTCTCTCTTGTCTTTGATAAAAAAGATGTCAATCATTTTTACTATTGACACAAAGGACTTTGATGTTTTCACACTTCTTTTTCTTATACTTAGTTTGCATTTTACTTCATTTTTTATTACACTATCTTATTATCTCTTTCTCCCCTTTCCTTCTGTTTCTGTCTCTACTTTTTGCACTTGAGACAAACGTATTGTCGTAAAACAACCCATATCTTTACTAATGTTGCTTTTGCTTTCGCTGACCCGTACCCAGAAAATAAATGGGTAAGTTTAGGCTTCAATCAATTATTAGGGCTGTTAAAAAATATATAAACTGAACTAAATAGATACCAAACTAAATTGAATTATATATAATAAAACTGAACTGTTTAAAAAGACACTGAACTGAATTGTTCTATTGGTGAAGTTTTTAGAAACGGAATTGTTTCTAGAAGGAACGTTTTAAACTAATCTGGACTATAACTTGAGACTGAAAAATATAATCTAAAATAAGATATCTAATCAGATATTTCAATTAAGAAGCAATTTAGAGAAGGTCAATTTTGTTTACCATAACCATGATATAATGCAGTTCAATTCATTTAAATAATTATACAATTCAATTCAGTTTTGTCTTTCAAAATTTATTTAATTTTAAAGAAGTTCATTTCAATTCATGCTTTTTACCAAGCTCTATCAATTATACCAACATTTTACTTTTCTTTAAACGGGCTCAAATTCTGAAGAATGGTGTTTTCACTTGTCTAACATATTTTTATCCTTTACATAATTACAGATTAGGTATATTCAGATCCTTATCAAAATTATTATTTTCTTTTTAAATGTTTACATCTTGAAATGGGATCCGGTAAGTGCGGTTTGGGGTATAACTAGGCATCCCTGAGGTACCAATTAGGTCACTTTGAAAAGAAATGACATTTGCAGCTAAATATAATTTAGAGATTTTTTTCACCTTTCTTTCATTTTTTCTTTGTTTATTTCTCTATTTGAAGAAATTAAACACATGCATTGTCAGTGTAAATTTTGTGATACTGTTAAAAGTTTAGAAATCATTTTAGTATGCTTTTATAAAGTATTTAATATAAAAGTCGACAAACATGACATGCATGTCAGCTTTTGTTTGATTGATAGTGTAACAAAACTTGATAAACTTTTACATTATTACTATATTAGATGTTATTTATTATTTATAATAATTTATAAGTATTTTATGTTCTTTATTTATATTATTTTAACATTATATTAATATATTTTTTAAGGAATTACATTAGCATATTTGCACCTAAGTTTCATAGGTATAGTATTTTCTTACCCGTATTTGCATGTCTACCATACCCATAATCATATTCATATAACTTAGGTCACTGTAATTTTTTGCAATTTATCATTTTTCTTGTCTTCAAATGCAGAGTCAGACTCAGAGATTGTTAAACCAGTTTCAGCTGAAAATGGTAAATCTACTCACAAGGAAACCAAAACTAATTCTGGAACAAGTGTGGTAAGTCAAGAGTTTTATAAATGCGTGAATTTAGTCCTTTTAACTAAATTTTGTTAGGTTTATTTGCATTGTTAAGTTTCAAACGCGTTTCATGATAACATTTGAATTCTTTACCCTATTTGACATATTTCCGCTCCAATGCTAGCTGAGAAATACATTTGAGACGTAACATAAACTTAACAAAATTTAGTTAAAAAGACTAAATCCACGTAATTCTAAAGATGAGGACTAAATTGGTCCAAAGTTTTATAGAAAAACTAATTCTAGTTTCTACTATTAAGGAACCAAAAACATATTTAACATTTATTATTATTATTTAGTTTAATTTTCAAATTTTCAAACTTTCAATACATTATATTGTGCAGGTCAAATACAAAGGTAATAAAGAAGTGCCAAAATCAGATGCAACATTGCATGAGACCATGGAGTCACATTCAGACAATGAAAATCAGTTTAGAGAAAAGTCAGGTAACTCATTATAACCGTGGTTGAAGTATCACATTAACTATTGATATGACCAAATTACGAATCTGGTGAGGAATCTTTTGTATTTATTTTCTATATGATAATTCAAAAGTTCTGAGTCACCTATGTGCATCTATCTTTTGGGTTTAGGTTTTTGGTAGAATGTTATTCTAAGGGCTGCGTATACTCAGGCCATTTTAGTCCATGGTCTTACGGCACACTTTTTTTTTCAAATATTTCTGTGTAGTGTATAATATTTTTTATATAGTTTATAATATATATGACTGCATATTTCTTATTATAATGAAAAACTAATTATGATTAATTGTTGTTTGACGTGTAATTAAACAAATTTAATAAATATTAGATACTCTTATGGAGCATTACTAATTTCTAGTTTTATGTGTATATATTTATGTTGTCTATGAAACAATTGCAAATTTTGTATGCTTATGAATGAAAATTTTGTTATTAAATCATTATTGTCCCTCACTTTTCGGTTTCTCTTCACTTTAGTTTTACTCTCCTAGTCCCTCAAAAGCCATTTATGTTCCAGATACCATATTAAAGCATTAATAGTGGAGGGGATAAAGTAAGAATAAATACCGAATAAAATATGTGATGGAATGGAACAAGGGGGAAATTGGACAAGAAGTCTAAATCCATCACTAGAGGAGAATAATTAATCATAAAGATTACTAAAAGGTTTTTCATGCAAAGCATATGTATCTATCGTTTTGGGTTTTCTTTCTTGCTGATTCCTTTTTTTCTCCTGCTCATAATTTTCTTCTATGTTTAGTCACACAATCAGAGGTAGTAGAGATGATTGAGCTAGAGAACACTGAATCTACTTGCAAGGAAACCCTGAGCATTGCTGGAAGAGGTCCCAAAGAAAAATCTAGAGAGTCTACAAAAATTGTAAGTATCTTTTATTTTGAATTTTTTTATCATATTTGAAAGTATTTAAAAACATACAAAAACGTAACAGCAGAGTTTTCATCATAAAGAAAAAATTTAGGTGTATGAAATGTCCAAGATTAACAACCTAAAACAACACTGAGAATAATAGAACCAATTAGTGGAGAATTTGTGGCTAATCCTACCTAACTAAAGTTGATCTCAATAAAACTTTCGAAAGCGAAAGGACATAGCACTTATCGATAATAGAAGCATGTTCTGGTGCATAGATCCAAAGAGGGTCCATCAAGGCTTGGTTTTTATGCTGTTTCACAGATTCCCTATGAAACCAAAGCAAAGATTTGTATATACTTGCATCAAATAATTTCCGCCTGCAACAACCAACCTTGTTTTCTCCACAAAATTCAATTCATTTCTCCCTGTTTAGCACTTGATGGGTCCCTTCGAAGTGTTCTTTAATAACTAAGAGGCTGAAATCTCTTGTGAAGCATTATATGCTTTTCCATTTTACCTATACATAGATCTCTAATAAATTTCAGGTAATAATAAAGAGTATGCCTAAAACAATACATCAGAGAGTGTATAACTAGTATTTATCATTGAAGTATTTGACTTTGTGAAACTTGGACTTCCCCATTTCACAGGTGGCCGATGAACATTTACAGAGCACATCTCTTCAAGCCTCTTCCCAGGGGGGCTCTGAGCACTTGCATGATAGGTTAGAAGAATCGAATAAGCAAGTTGTACAAACTTATGATACAGAGAAATTTGTTACTAAATACTCGTACTTTGACCTTGAGAGTTGCCTCCAACAGTTGTATGAAAATCCATTTGCAATCCTTGACTTACTCTCTAATGAGCTATCCCCTCCTCTGAAACAATCAGAAACTTGTGTTCAAAAGGTAGCTCAAGCAAATGATGCTACAACCGTCCTCGATGAATTCCGAACCTTAGTGTTCTCAACTTCATTGCTAGAGAAACTTCCAGACCAATCCTATCGGCAACAAATTGAAGAATCACTACGAAAACTTCACGCTTATCGTAGAGAAATTACGAAAGAGCAAGAAGGTGTAGACAAATTTATCGAGCTATACGATAAAGCTGCCAACATTTCTCAAGAAAAGATGCTAACCGAGGATAAACAAATAAAACTGGCATCTAAGAAGAGAGACTTGTATAACAAACTTCAAGATTCTAAACTGAAAGTTCAACAGTTTGACACTGCCATCTCAACTAGTAAGTCTGAGATTGAAAACCTCCAAAAGAGACAAAGAGAAATCCAGGGAGCTATAAATAAGCTTCAACAAGAAAATGAAGCCTTGGAAAAGGAGAAGTCAGCACTAGAGGTTTTATACGCAGAAAAACAAACCAAGAAGAACGAAACACTTGAATTAGTGAAGCATATCTCGACTTCTGTTGTTTACACAATCAAGCAATTAGAAGAACTTGAAGAGAAAAGATTGAGTTTGGCTTCAGCTTACGAAGACCTCAAAGAGCCATATGGAAGAATGAAGACAAAGCCCCCATTTTAGTTTTTTTCCTGAGGTTTTTCTTTTGATGTAATTTTTATTTGAATCATTCCACAGGTAAGTTCCTGGCTGTAAATAAGTGTGTTGGGTTGAAGATGATAGATATTTGTTGAAAGTGAAATTTGTATGGATGATGTAAGAGGTTTTAATTAGTATTTAATTTCAAGTTTTATGTATTTTGTACGGATTGATTCAAAATACTATAGCTGTTGATAAGTCACAAGGTTTAACTTTCAAGTGTATATAAATAATCTTTTTCTTTGCCGACTAGAGGTCCTGACACCTTTTTCAAAATACTATTGTTGAAACTTCTTTTAAGCATTTTTTTTCAACGGTTTTTCTTTGATAATTCGTGTTCACGGTTATATGATTATACACACACGCAACAGGAGTTGTGATATAATAATGAAAAATCATTTAAAAAAACTGAAAAAGTCCATTAAAAAAATTGACAAACGAAAATAAATTCCGGAAGTTTAGCTGGTTCAGGAATATTCAATTCAACAAGTTCGTCATGTACTAAAGTAAGACTAACACATCCTGGTATACGTGTGTGCATATATATATATATATATATATATATATATATATATATATATTTCCAAGAAGTGTTTTTAGATTATTATCCATAAGTATTGCTTCTATTAATTTAGTTCTTTTCTGTGTAGAAATTTTAGCTAAATATGCAATTGGTTAAGCTTCTTGTCTTGTCAGGGGACTGACTGTTGCAGCTGAAGGAATAACATTACATTTGTCTCACAGACTAGACATGCAATTGAGTGCTCATACATTTAATATAATGTCTAAAAGTTTCATAGATTATATTATTTCCCATTGGATTTGTAAGAGGATCCAGACACATCTAATATTGAATAATCATTCAGTTTATTTGCACTCCATTTTCATAATTGATATAGGCGATGAGTTCTTCCTGCAGCTCGACCAATATTCAGCAACCAAATTAGAGAACCAAGAGTTGGTGCCCATAAGTTTTGAAGGCTCGTCATATTCCACTAGTTTCCCTACAGTAACCAGCAAACTAAAATGAGAGAGCAGAAAGGACTAGATAAAATTGTGATATATCTGAAAATTTGAAAAGGAAAAGTAATTAACTTGTATACCATAAGACAGGACCATGACCATGTCACTATCTATTACAGTTGGAACTCTGTGAGCCACAGTTATGACTGTGCATTCTGCAAATTCTTGTTTTATCACTTGTTGTAGAATGACATCTGTTGCAGAGTCAATAGACGCAGTAGCTTCATCTAGGACAAGTATTCTGTTCCTCTTAAGTAGTACTCTACCAAGGCAAAACAGTTGGCGCTGTCCCAAGCTCCAATTTCCACCTTCGTCACTCACTGCAAAACTTGTCAAAATTAAACTTCTATGGTTTATTTGTTTGAAAATGTTATTGTTATAAGCATACTGCCTAGTTTCAGTCACTTTGTACTTTACTCAATGTAGAAAGAGCAGAATAGTTGCATGCGTAAGGCTATATCAGATTGTAGGCTGCAAGTCTGTTAACTCACCAGAAGAGTCCAAGAGACCTGGTAGCTTGCCGACTGTGTCCTTTAGCTGACATTTATCTAAAGCCTAAATAGTAATATACAAATCAAATCTTATCAAACCTGCTCTAATGAAATTGCTCATGAAAGAGGTCGCAGATTTATTAGTTACAGAAGTTTCAGCTGTGAAGCTAGTCCATTCACCTTCCATATTTCATCATCTTCATAGAAGCCTAGAGGGTCCAAGTTGGTCCTAATGCTGCCCTTGAAAAGAGTTGGTTCTTGAGGGATGATGCTTAGTTTTGTTCTCAAATCCTTTAACCCCATCAAGCATATGTTGATCCCATCTATTAGAATATCACCTCTTGAAGGTTCAACTAAGCGAAACAAAGCACTGATAAGTGTACTTTTGCCACTTCCAGTCCTCCCAACAACTCCCACTCTACTCCCTTCTACAAACGTACAATTTATACCCTTGAGAACTAATTGAGAATTTGGACGATATCTAATCTGAAATCAACGTAGGAAAAACAACAATAAGATTTGAAGTTATCTGTCCAAATGTCAGAAATGAAAGGAAGAAAAAACTGCAAGCATAGGTTCAAAAGAAAAAGGACAACAATACAACTTTATCGAAATAAAATCCATTAAAATGTATTTATTTCTAGATTCCATTTCAGTACCAATTGATATTAAGTGAAGTTGTCCAATAAATATATAAGTAACACTCCAAAAATTGAGGCAGGTGATGTCAAGTTTCCCAACTTCCCCCTCCACATATGTCTGTGAGAACATCCGAGCCTACCACAACACATAATTTACCAAGATGTGCTATTAGTTATGATTCCTTGTCAGAACTTATGGCTGCTATCCTTCTTTCGTTGTATTCTCTGATAAAAATAATACATCCTCAATTACAGCCTTAAGTGACAATTTAACATTGATTACTACAGTTACCTCTAGGGCTCGAAGATCGATCCTACCCTTGGAAGGCCATGAAGATGAAGGTCTGTTATCCTCCACAATGGCAGGAGGCTCTGATGGAATGTGAATGAATTGCTTGATTCTTTCAGCAGAGATGATATGGTCAGACAACATGCTATACATCCTACTCCAAAATACTTGGGATTCTTTCAATGTCAACGCATAAGAAAGAGACAATCCCACAAGACCTGACACAACAGGAGAATTGTCAAGAATTAATGATTTGTTAACGACCTAAAGAAACCTTATCATGGTAAATGATATTAGTACTATGTATCATTACCCGATGATACAGATCCCCTGGGAAGTAGAATAAGTAATGCAGCTGCTGTGAATACTGTCAAGTTTTGAAGTATTTCAATCCTTAGAATTGACCATTCCGTGGCCACATTGATGTGAAAGAACACTGCTGCATCACTGTCCACAAGCTTTAGGTAGTTGTTGAAAAATCTGTTCACCATGTTCAATGCTCTTATAGTAACCACCCCAAGTGATGTCTCGGCAGCAAAATTCATGACAGGAGCTTTTGTGGTTCCATTAATCCTCATCAATTCCCTTGAAGAGGCTTGATAATATCCCTTTCAAAGTTAAATAAAACAAATACATACATATATCAGGGCAAGGAAGTTGCTAGATCCATGACCTAATTAGGAATCGAGAATGGGAAGTTAATAATGTTAGTACACTTCTTACATCTATTGTGAGCATCATATTTAATATTAATTCAAGATTGATAAGGGGTTCAATTGGGGATTATGAGAACCCTAATAGATTAATATATAAAGAGTTCATTGAGTTCATTGATTATGGTCTCCAATATATATAGTTCTACACAGTTTTCCTTCTCCCTGTGAAGAAGTGAAACAAGAATCCAACTGAGAAAGACCATAAAACGATAGGTCAAGATATTTTTAAATCCTTGATAATCTAGCATGATCTAGATCCTTTTCTTGTGCGTTGTTCTAGGCTGTATTTATCTAGAACTATGGTTTTCTATATAAAGATTTTAATAAGGCAATAAAATTCTACCAAATAAAAATTAGGAAGTGAAGAAACCTGAATGTATATTGATGCCACTGTAGCCGGAACAGCAACGATAAGAACTTGCCATGTGATTGATACTATTACACATATTATTACTAGAATTTCAGCTGCTATAAATGCTACCATAGTGAGAGAATAAGGAATATCAATGTCCAAAATACTTAAATCAGATGAAGCCTGATAGAGAAAAGATGACAGGGAGTTACTTATACTTGTAATGAACAGATTGAAATATATATGTTAATACAATTTAGAAGGAAGAAGCCTTACTCGGGTTAAAATCCTTCCTACAGGCGTTGAGTCAAAGAACAACATTGGAGCATTGAAGATAGCTGATGTGAAACTTGAGAAGAAGGCTTCAGAAGCTTTTAATCCAAGATGAGCAGCTAGGAAAGACCGTATATATATAAATATAGCACTGAGAAATGAAAATGATGCATAAACTCCTATCAAAATGCCACTGGTTACTTTTGGAATTTCAAAAGCTAGAGCAAGCCAATAGGATGAGGCAGTCTGCAAAGCCATAAAAGCAAATTCTGCTAACATGGTTAAGCAAAACACGAATGAGCTCCTTGAAAATGAAATATATTCCCAGAATTGTTTCCACCCAACATCACCAGTCCCTTTTTCTTCTTCTTGTGTAAGTTGTGCCCGAAGTTGTCCCTTGGTAGAAATCACTTGCTCACTTTGATTTTGAGTGAGATTAAAACTTTGAGATTCTTCTGGATGTACCAGAAGTTCAATACCAGAATCACTACTATTTTCATATTTTTTATCCAATCCTGTTAATGCAGCTTTATGGGCACTCACAAGCTGTTCAAAGGCAGTGCCAGCTGACTGGAGATCTTCATAACTACCTGATTGAGTAACTTTTCCATCCTCCATTACCTAGAATTTTCATTATAATATTGTTATTTACTAATGTAATATAAGGAAAAAAAAAGAAAAGGAACCCAAAGGAGATGCTTTTACCAGGATCGTATCAACTGCTGTGAGAAACTCCACTTGATGAGTAACTAGAATGACAGTTTTCTCTCTTAAAGCAGTCATGACACAGTCCTGTAATTTTGTAGATGCAGCAGTTAGTTTGATTCACCAAAATCATGAGTAAGACAATAGTTTTACTATAATTAACAATATATAAGTGTTATTTTCATACATGGAACAAAATTGCGGCTGTTTGTGCATCAACTGCACTGAATGGGTCATCAAGGAGATAGATGTCAGCATCATTATAAACTGCTCGAGCTAGTTGAATCCTTTGCCTTTGTCCTCCACTCATGTTAATGCCTCGCTGGCCTATTTCGGTAAGATCACCATGGCTAAAATCATTAATATCCATGTCTAAGGCGCAAACTTTAGTGGCATTTTCATATCTGGTTTTGTTCATTGGCTTTCCGAAGAGTATGTTATCTCGAACGGTCCCACTTTGTATCCAAGAAGTTTGAGAAACATAGGCTATGGTTCCACCAACATTAACCTGTTTGCCATTATTGTGAAATTTTAGAGAGAAAAAAGTGTTATATACAAAGGTTATTAATGAATTTGGCTTGACAAAAAACCGTATTTGTTTGATTAATAACTCACAGTTCCTGAGATCTTGGGAATCTCTCCAAGTACTGCATACAGAAGAGATGATTTTCCAGCACCAACTGGGCCACAAACTGCAATTTTCTGTCCCCATTTGATTTCTAGCTTCACCTCTCTTAAAGTTGGGGACACTGATTCATGATCCCAAATGAAGTTGCCTTCCTGGATTTCCACTGCGTTAACTGAACTTTGCTTTATATTTCTTCCATAACCGTTAACACTGGTTAGCTCTTCATCAAGTAAAAAGGTGTTGAGACGATCAAAGGAGACCTTAACTTGGATCATAATAGATAGAGCCTCTGGGATCATTCGAACAGGTTCTGCCATCATCCTCAATGTCGTAATAACTGTGAAAATGGTCCCAGCATTCAGTGGGGCACTTTTGAAAAGAGCACACCCGAGGAAAACAACAGTAGAAACAACGATGGGATTCATCCAATATAGAAATGACCCACTAGCTTTGATGATCTGTATCTTAGTCAACCATTTGAATTCTTTAGCACGTAGGGACAAAACTAAGTTCTTGAATTTATCTTCCCAGGATTGTAACTTGATGATTTTCATACTATTTAGAATTTCTGAAGTTGATCTGAGACGCTCATCTTGTGCCATCATGAATTGTGACTGACAACTGTGTATGATCTTTGCAAATGGTACGTTGAGAAGTCCACAGATGAGAAGAGGGACTAAACCTGGAAGAGCACCAGCACCCACAACACTAAAAAGGATAATGATGGACAAAACAAGTTGAACTGCAGAAGTCCATGCTATATGAAACCACCATGGAAATTCTCCCAATCGATATGCGTCAACTGCAATGTAATTCACAACTTCTCCAGTTGAGTGCCTTGTCCTTGCTGAGCTGGAAAGATTTAGCAGTTTCTGGTACACTGCCACCATCAGAGCTGATCTAATTTTCATTCCTGATCTCCTTGAGCCAAAACCGCAATGTCTTTGACACAGAGACTCAACCACTTTGCTGAGAACCATAAAACCCAGTATGGAAAAACCTTGTTTGAGATCTCCCTCAGTGGTATTTGTGTAGTTTACAAAAGCATAGAGTATTAGAGGAGAAATTATCAAGCAAATACTTCTGAGTAATGCATAAAATGCTATTAATATGTTCTCCTTGGAGAAGGTTCTAGCTACAGACCAAAGAACCAAGTTTTTGTTGTTGTTATTGCTGGTCTCCCTTACAAGGGATTCCCATGCATGCATAAAAGCTTGATAGGCCAAGTTGGCTTCATCTTCAGGAAGAAGAAATGGGATATCTAGAAGAGCTAGTGGCTTTGAGTAACCCAGTCTGAGTAAAGAATTAACCCAAGAGAAAGTTAACTTACTGAGAAGGGTAGCACGCCCTAGTTGTATTTGTGTAGTTTCAACTTTCTGAGCAATCAGAGGCTCAGATAAACTTGCAGTGTCTTCTGGCTTAGTTTGGGATGCGACAAAGTAACCGAGATTTTGGAAGGAGCAAAAGAGAAGTAAGAAATGTACAAGCCATTGTAGTATTTCAAACAGTTCAATTGTGTAGTCTTTCAACATGATTTCAATGTTGAGAGCTGAAGCAAGTACACAGGATGTTGTCCACCAGATAGAGTTTAGAATTTTGATCCATTTGTTTCTCTGAACATGCAATGAAACTGTAAAAGAAAGCCACACAAATGCTCTGAAAATGCAACCCAACCAGCTCTGCTGATTCCGCAACCTCAAGCCTTTGCTAAAATGTGCAACGCTAATGAGAGCACAACAGATGGAGACAACAAGGACAACCCAGTTTTTTCTGTTGCTACCACATGCAGAACTTCCTCTGATTAATGAAATAAGCAAAGACGTGTAGAAGACACCGATGAAAAGTAATTTTAAAATGTCTATTATGCTGGTTTGGGAGCACAAAGAAGTGAAATCAAAATCTCTCAGACAAGTCCATGAGAAATCCGCTGCATATCCATTAACAAAGAAATACTCATAAGTTCATCACTTCTACACGTAACATTTCAAATCATTGCTGGGCTAATGAGAAAGTACACCATACTCAAAATCAAAAAGCCAACTGCGTTGGACAAGGTGTGTTGGAGATCTCTTTATTGCACAATGAAATTGAGAACACATGACTCCAAATAAATTAAAGATCTTCAACTCAATACAAAGATTTACATATAAAATTATGGTAATTAATTTGCATGATCTGGATTGTAACATTAGTATATTATTTTAAAATATTGACAAGTCATTTTATTTTATTATTAACTAAAATTTTATCTTTACAAGTCTTAACATTGTGCTGCGCTTGACTAGAACGAGATGCAATTAATTTTAACAATATAGAGTGCAAAAGATGAATACACGGTTTGTTGAAGTCCTCCATTTGATCTTTTAGACTCACCTAATTATATATATATATATATATATATATATATATATATATATATATATATATATATATATACACTGTAACAATGTGTCATCTCTAGTTTCCAGTAAAATCTTTAAAGAAAACATAGTTAAATGAATGTTTATCATTTGATGACTAGCAAGACTACAATGCAAGAACCTATAATGTAATATGATATAACTCACAACAGAAAAAAGAACTATAGTGTAGTATATACCTATGTTGATACCAAAGTAAGTCATCTTTTGAGCTTGAATGGCTTGCTCCTTTTGCAGCAGTGCAGTCTCTCTGTATGTGTAGGGAGGCTAAGTTTATAAAGAAAAACTCACTGCAAAGTTTACTCCTTGCAGAGAAGCCTCGTGTTTTCAAATATATCAATAAGTAGCTTATTCTTGTGGTAAACTTTAATGGGTCCCACACGGGTTTAAACATTTCAAAAAGGAAGAAAAAAAGTCTTTGTATGTGTAAGGTTTTTCCACAGGCACCAGCTTTTTGCTTCTCCCAAAAACTCCGATTGCCACATGTGGTGGCCCATGTAGTTGCTGAGTACAAAGTTCCACAGATAAAATAAGAAAGTTTACAACATTTTATACTCTACTCAATCAACCGAGCAAAGCTCCTGACTGTTTTTCTTAGTTTTGAATATTCTTACTGATATTTTTGGGAGTTTAAAACAAGATGAAAATTGAGTAAAATTTCAATGTCAATAGTAAAGGTTTTCCAATTTTCTATTTACTGTAGTTTTATTCAGAACTTTGAATATTTCTTGTAACTAATTTTGAACACTTGTATAATTGATTCTTGAAAGTCTGTTGTTGGGAATCTAAGTGAGTCCAAGTCTCACATTGGATATAAATAAGAAATTAGAGCATTATATAAAAAGAAAAGACCTATTAACCCATTATTTTAAAGTTTTGGATAAAAAGTGGTATCAATATTTATACAGTGAGATCGAGTTTGTATGCTATGCACAATAAGCTTCCTTATTCTTTCAGAACATGTAGAACTTTTGTTGGTTATAGTACAAGTTATGCCTATAATCTGTAGACACTGTAAAGAAAACCTTTGTATGAAACTGTCATAATGTGTTCGCATCATATGAAAGAATCCAAGAAAAATATTCGCCAGTGAAAAGAGCACTTTTAAGGCCATCAAGCTGGCTCAGATAAATATTAGCCATCAGACAAATAATCTGATGAGGCCAATACTAGGACAGACATAATAGTTGGTTACTGTTGTTGGCTGTGAACAAATTCCTAAATATCTTTATAAAGTTTCTACTGCAGCTGGAGCAGTATTCAGCTACAAACTTAGAAAACGTGAAGATTTTGCCCCCCATAAGTTTTGAAGGTTCATCAATCATCACACCCACAAGTTTATCTGCAAATTACAATCACAATATAAAATACAATCTCTATGGAATGAATCAAACAATTTTTACTGTCACCAAATTCAAGAAGAAAAAGAATGATTTTGAATTTTCCATAAATTTTGTTACAACATTACCATAACTATTGTAGGGGTAAAAGAGTTCAGTGTGATTTTGTTTACGTTGCATGTGAAATTGTCAATCGTTAAAATGATTCCATCCACAGGACAAAATCCAAGTCACATTCCTACTATATATGTATATAAGAAAAATAAGTTTAGCATAGGAGAAAACCAGAACCATGTCACTGTTTATTATTACAGTGGGAACTCTTGGGAACAACATTGATAACAGTTTATTCAGGGAATTTCTGCCTCATGACTCTTTGAAAAGCCAACGGATAGGAATGTTGTGGTGAATTTCTGACGTTTACACGTGACTTTAAGGTTATATTCCAGTGAAATAGTTGAGTGCTAAATGGTAGCTTTTGCATGTAAACCCAATGGATTGAAGTTTTTATCTCACTAATATTTTAAGCCTTGGTTATATAACTGAAATTTATAATAAATAAATCTTTCTAGAGGTATAAGTTACATTTTGAATGTATAATTTATAGTTTAAAATTGTAGTATAATGTTATACTAAATTGAAATTGATACACTACCAAACAATAGAATGTAAGAAATATCAAGATAGTTTTTTTAAAATCGAAATGGTTAGAGAATGAGGAAATTTTTTTGGCTTCTTGACACAAAAAGTTGTGAAATACAAGAGAAAAAGTAAAGAATATCTAAGAGGGTAAAAAAAAACTTGATATTTTCCCTTTCCATATTGTAGATTCTTAGTGTAGAAATTAGATTAACAGACTAAAAGGAGAGTAAGAATTGACATATATAAACTCTTCTGAAATAATTGGATACAAAACATAAATCTCCAAAATACCCAATCTTAATGTGGAAATTTAGGGAGTTTACCAAAAAGACAAATAACAGTTTAAGTCTAATTTATATATAAAAATTAACGTTATTTTTAATTAAAAATTTCAAGATAATAAATTTATAGATTTCGATATTTATATATGATGTTTAACTTCTTAATTTTTATCCAAATATAAAACTTAGATTCACTTTAAATTTCCAACTTTCAATCTTGATTAAGTATTTAGGTTTTGATCTTTAAGTAGTTTTGGCGTTACAAGGATCTTGCGGTGTTTCTTACACAAATGAATTACAGTTGTTCCTTTGTTAATTTATATTAGAAAAATCTATATTTTGGATATTGCTTGTCTAAAGATTTTTTTTTCTTTTGAAAAGTCGCGTAATCGTGAAACATATTGCAGTAATTTAGACAGGAAATCAAAGACAGACAGTTTTCAAGTGATTAAAGAGAAATGAGAATAAATGATAAACTAATTAACATAAAATTCACCTTTTAATAGTTTTAACCAACGAAATGTTAAAAAAACGTCATAAGATTATTCCAAAATGTTGATGTGACTATTGTATGTGGATTGTGGACAGGTGATAGAACAGGTATATCATGTCTGCTTAATGAATGAGCATGGAATAGGTTTTATAGGATTAAAGTTCATTTAACCTTTGGAATTATATATAACCACTGAAAACTAAGCGGATGATGAATTGTAGTCTTGAATTTGGCAAATAATGACTAAAATGCAGGAGGTACACACTTTTCAGGACAATGGTATGGTGCCCGGAACAATAATCCACAAATAAGGGGATAGAACAACTCTCATTAACAGACAAAAAATTGGCCATTCAATAATAAGCATTTTTGGTGTGTGCAAGCATCATTTTAAAAGGGTTCTTGTCAAATGTTCTCTGGCTGTAGCCCAAGCTTGAGTCAGTGTCTGCAATATTCAGAAAATTACTGTTAGATTGATGATGAAGTACATGCCATTGTTATTCTAAAAGTTGGCTTGCAAAAATGTGGTATAGAAAAATTGCTATCAAAGGTAATATTACTTCGGGGAATAACCTAACCATCATCGATCTATATGGCAGATTTTGTGCAATTGTGTTTTACAGCCCAACAGAAAACGCACGTTAATAACAGAAACCAAGCCAAAACAGAGTTGCATTACCTGCTCAGACAAGGGGGCATCAGCATCCAAGCTATGAGAGGTCACTTTTTCAGCAATAAGAGTTCCATTTGTTTCAAGTATCATCCTTCAAGGAAAAACAATACTATTAAAAAATTAAACTACTTTTTGAGGAAATAAAAGTTGTGTAAGAAATATATACCCTCCATCAACAATCTCATCAAGACACAGCAGAATGAGATCCAAGTTCTCAAGTGCCTCTCTTTTGTCAACATTGCTCCTGTATAAAGGCACACACAACATGATCACTAAAGGTTCATCAAATTTTAGATCCAGATAATAAAATACAACCAAAAATACCTCAATAGAAGGGTGACTGCATCAAAGAAACCTTGAAGTACTGATGCTAAAATGAGTTCATTTTCATCATCACCACCAGTAACAAAGAAATGCAAGTCTTGTACAAATTTGTAAATGATGATATTGTTCTCAAGTAGTGTTACCTCAGCTGCAGATAATTGTAAACGACAAATCAGTTTCAATAGAAACATGAATAATACATGCGGAAGTGTGTCCCTTTCTTGAACAATAACATATAAATATCATTAGTATGTTATGCTGATAGCTGCTTTCGTTGAACTATTGATTTCATGTTGATTCCTGGGAAGGGAAATAAAGGAAAGATTAATCCTGCCTAGAGTTGTCAGGGATGTTCCCATCATATGTTTGAGATCAATACAGTAGACTATCTTTGTATATCACTTATCCCCACTAATGACAAGTTAATAAACTTTTCAATCTTATTGCTCATCAATTAACATGAATCATAAGGACAAACCAAAATACTATATATAATAGCAGTACGGTTGACCATGGCAAAACTTTTAATACATATAAAGCACAAAGGATTTTCTTAAAAGAAAAATGATAAACATCAAGGCACTTTGAGATCCCTCCCTTAACAGTTAGTCATTAAGAGGGTTAAACCAAAACATTAAGTACTCCACTAAGCATCTTGTACCACTCGATGTGATACTTAAACATCCCTTAATACCCCATGTCTGTACCATAGCACTGCTATTGAGAGCCAGTGTCCAAGGAGCTGACACTCTACAATGCTTAACTTGGCCTTTCTGGTAAGTCCTTCCATATCCTTTTGGAGACACCAGCAACTAACTCTAATACAAGTTGTTATAAGGACACAAATGCTTGGGGAATCCTCCCTTCATTGCGAGGGGAGAACCAAGTCACTTAAGTATTCCACTGAACATTCTACACTTAGGCATTATCAAAGGTTTAACATGAAAATACTTCACTTTATTATTTAGTCCAAGGTTTAACATTGTGAATCATATTTTAATGTCGGGATATAAGCTATGTACGGAAGTTAATAGAATTCTTGAAAGAAATGCTCAGACAGAAGAAGTATTTAAAGATCAAACCAAAGTGCAAAATAGATTAATCAATAACCAAAATTTTATAACACAAAAAACCATAATCAGATTGATAAGGCCACCTCTAGAACCAAATACAAAACAAAATGACTTCATGGATATGGTTGTTAAACTGTAATGTTTACCTTCAGTACGAGCATTTGTCTTAACAGTCTTACTAAATACAAACTTCTCAAAAGCTAACTTTGAATTGTTTGTCGGCCAGTCATCTGAGTAATACTTGACTGCCACACGCTTCCCTTCAGAGTCCAAAAGAAGAATATTCTTTATCAAAGGACACAAACCCTACAAATGTAACAATACAGCAGCCAGTCATTAAAAGAGCCCTTTGCTTATCACAAATATCAGAAGCTTCTCCCCAATGAAAGCAAATGCAAGCAGAGTGAGTGCAACAGCTTCCTTTTGACATCATCGTTTATGGGAAAATAAAAATCGGTAATCAATAATTTTTTTTCACTAGCTGGCATTACCTAGTAATTCTCTATTCACACTAACTTCTCAACATGTACTAATATGAGGAGAAAATAAAAAGGTGAAATGAATTAAGCTTTTCAGTTAGTTAAAACTAGCTTATGTATATGTAAAAATCAGCTTCTAAAGACTTTAACGAGAACATCTATGAATTAATTTATGCATAAACTAATTTTAACTTCTAGAAGAAACCGAAATTGTCTTACTATTTTCTTTTCAAGTACTTATTGAGAAGTTTATCCAAAAAGTGCATAAATTGCAATGTTAGCAAAACTGCTGCTTACCACATTTAACATTGGAAAATATGTGAAAAATCTCGTAAGTTGAATAACAGAGTATCATTCATAGTGTTCACTTCATACAGTAATGTACAAATATGCTTTCCAGCACATTCACTAATCATCAGACGTTAGAGTACATGAAAACAATAATTAATCTTTGAATTCCTTTCTCTTAATTATCATCAATTATACCGAGCAAGTACCATGTTTTCAAAAGCTGATGCAAACCCAGAAACAAATCAACACATTTATGCCAGAAAGTTAAAAAATTAAACACTCAGAAGAAAAATGTTACAAACAGATCTGAAACGAGAGTGAACCTACATCTCAAATTAAAACACCCACTCACACGTATATCATTATTCATACTCCACATCACTTGACGATCCAATAAACAGTAGCTAAATAAGAACTTTTTGGAAACCCAATCCCTAGATTTACGGGAATAAGTTCGTGCTCCAACGGATCCATTACGAGGGGAAAGAAAATCAAAATTCAACCCATTTCATAGTTTTTCGCGAACCTATCATATTTAGCTAAATATGCATACAAAATTGTGATTTGTGTGCACAAGATATGAGATTTCTGAGATGAAGATTTTGCAGAGAGAAAAAGAGGCTTACTTGAGATGCCATGTCAGAGAGAAGACAGTTTTGCACTGCGCTACAAATATTGGAATGGAAGATCTGTGAGCAGAGAGGGAGCAAATAAGAAATTGAAATTAATCTTATTAAGAGAGAAGGGCAATATGGTAAATAAAAATACGCCTGTTTGTTTTTGTTGAAAAATATTTCTGTTTAGTATACTATTACTCCAATTTCTGCTAAGGACAGAAGCAATTGTCACAAAAATTACACACAGGTTCACAAACCCCAAACAAAACCTGAAATATAAATTCTTGAATATTCCACACTATCTCTGTCACTACTTGTAAGAAATTACACAGAAAAATATCTATTTTAAAATTATTTAATCTTATTATTATACAATTCTCATATACTTATGTGTCCAAAATTTTCAATTTCCTATTTTTCTGAAAAAAAAAATTATTTGATAAATATGGTCATAAAATTTAGAGTATTTAACTGTCATTAATACTGTAACCATAGAATCTTAAAGTTAATTATATTTAACTACCTGAAATTCAAAACAGTTTAGAGAAAGAAAAAAAAAACAAATTCAGCTGTGACAGCAATAAACTATTAGAAAATAAAATGAAATTCATCTAAAGTAGAACCAATCATCTAAAGTAGATTTTCAAAGTTAAGATATGTTGATACTGGCACTATATATGGACCATGGTTTACTGATTCTTAATTTATAACATAAATGAAGGAATGAACAACAAATACAGTATAATGATGCCCTTATGAGACCGGATTTTGAAGTGTGTTTCACGCGAATCGTGGCAGCAGATGAATCGTAAAAAGTGCAGCTTTTAGTTATGTATTGCACTGGAACTGTAAGGCTCTTTACATTTTGCCTTTGATTGTTTGGATTTGGAACATGTTTAAGGAACTACCTCAGACAGTTAACCATATATAGATGTAACATTTAGCATCACTCTCCGCAGGTATCACAATTTATTACTCACTTAATAATTCATGTGCAGCTTTTGGTTATCACGCCTTCTGGTGCATATGTTTAGTTGGCAATGTTATTGAATTCTTGGCTATATAATACTGGAGACTGTTGCATTCTAATATTTTTATTCAGAGCAGAATGGAATCAAAGTGCTACTAAGCTTCCATAGAGTTCGTCTGATATACCAAAAATAGTCTGTGTTATAGAACAAACCAGAATAATTCTTATCGAATGGTAGAATGAATATAAATATATCTTAGTGTTTGCATTTACAAAATTGATTTCGAATGATATGAAGGAGCACAACCAAATCTTTCCTCATTTTCATCTGTAATTAATTTTCATTGTGTTGCAGAACTCGTTAGATCTGTAAGTATGACAAGAAGAAATCATCATTGACCAAGTAGACTTGGAAAAACCCTGATAAGAAAATTCAAAAATCAAATTTAAGTTCATTAATACATGTGATCAAATATGTGAATATTTATCTAAAATATATTAACTAAAATTTCAATGTGATTTTGTACAACATAAATTCCAGTGCAGTCAAAAAATGTGAAATGGGTGCTCAGAAAAACGGAGTATGGATGTGACATCAAGCCTAATCTGAATCACATTATCTCTTTCAATCTCCATTTATGTTTGGTCCACTTATTTTGTTTAAGCTTGCACCTACGCTGGTAAGTCAGTGATATGAGATAGCTGATTGCCAGGGAGAGGACTGAAGAGTGCAAAGATTGGGACTGCAAACCTATAACCCCTATAAACATTTCCTAAAATGAAGATAAATCGGTTGAGGCCATGAAAATGTATGGGTCAGACCTTGCAACTATGCTTTTGGATGGAATCTGTTTGCTTCTTTTTTTCTTTTTGTTTCTGTTTTTGTCTTGTTGAGTTTTCAAAAGGTTCTGATGTCAAAATCCAGCTAACCTTATCAAATGCATCTATTCATATAGAGCGTTTGCGTTTTAATATTTCAAGATTAGCCTGAGATTTATCTGCTTGACAGTGGTTGTAAAGATAGTGTTGATTTGACAAACTATGTTAATAAGAGGGCACGTTTCCACAAACTACAATGGGATATTATGTATGAACTTGAGAGGTGATATCATGTCATTACATTATATCAACAATATTTAGCAGATATGAACAGTGTTCACGGGCTATAGAAGGAGGGACCACACTTGCACTTCCAGCTCTCAGGCTCATAATTTGCATACTGGATACCCAAATGGCTGCGCCTGGTGCTGGTGCTGGGAACTTGAATGGCTTCACATGGAACACAACCATAGCACTTGTGCTCACAGCTTGGTGGACTTGACCCTATTTTGCTCACTCCTCTATCATATGCTTCCTGCATTGTCTCTGAGGTGTCTATGTCCATGAAACCCTTTAACATAGATAGAAAACACAATGCAATAACGCATTGGTTCATCAGTACACCAAGTATACCACCCAGTTCCAAACAAAAGAGAGATAAACGCACCTTTTTTGATTCTGTAGTATATGGTGGTGGAGATTGTAGAACCTCTTCTTGGGCTGAAAAGGAAGGGACAACAGTTAACATAGGAGAGAAAGAGAGAAGCATACCAACTACAGTTTAACGAGATGATCAAGAGTCTAAAAATGTACACTGAGCTGAAAGTTCTGAGGGCAAGCCATTTAAATGCCATTTTCTTACTACAAGTATGTTTGAAAAGTTTTGGAGAAATATCACAGCTAATTTATAAGTTACAGTTGAGGTATGATAAACCTACAATTGCAACTAATAGAAGGAAGTCAATCTTCAGAACGGTGTGTGTAAGTGTAACTAACCTGGAAGAAATGGCTTCCTTACTGCAGAAACCAAACTCACTATTTGCAGTGCTAGCAGAAAACAGAATAATCTTCCTATCATTTTTCTTTCTTCAAAAGTGCAAATGATGGATGTAATCAGATGATGTTTGTTGTTGATGGTAATGTTTGGGGTGATGTTTGTGTTGATGATAATGTTGTGAGAGACGTGCAGGGTTCAAATCATTCATAACAAGTGGCTAGGGATGATTGCTGGAATATATGAAGGATACCAAAGGAGCTTGCAAGCTTCAAATCCCAAAAAGCAGGCCGGGACCCCCAAACATTCTAAGGCTACACTTTAAAACCTACGCATTGGCCAAGAGATTTTGCTTCACAAGCAAGAGATTCAGTTTTCTTGTCACATAGTTAAAATCCACAGCAATTTTCACCTTCATTTGACAACTCAGTAGGAAGTCCAAAGACTAGTCTTTTTTCCACTGTCTTTCTGCATATAACCTTGGATAACTTACCTTTCAAAACAAGCCAACAAACCTTTCTCTCTCAAATCAATCTAAATTAGTAGTGCTATTTATGGTGGTCCACTAATTCAGAATAACAGCACCCTTTTAGGGCCTGGTTGTCTGAAACACCTGCAAGGCCCCTATAAAGTTTTTATAATTCAGATTAAAAATAAAAAAATAAAAACTTTGACGTGTAGACCACACACTACTTACAAAGCCTTTCCCATTTTCTGATGCTTTCATTGCCATATGTGGAAGAAAGAAATCAACAACAGAAACCCAGTCATTTAAAGTGGTAAAAAGCACCAGTCTCTAAGCATTCAGTTCTGCGGGAAAAGAAATTTAATGAGTTAGTTAACGAATTAAATACGGTAACATTCTCAACTTTCCAAGGGTTGGTTGTTGGAGAACCTACACAAGTCTCCTTATTAACATCCAATCTGGGCTATTACTTTACTACTTGGCATTGAATTTGGGTGTCCCACTCACCTGCTGGATATTTTCCCGCATTAAATGAAGAGCATATTCCAGTTATATCATTTATTGTGGTACAAAAAGCAACATGGAAGAAAGAGAACAAACAAGGCATGCACAAGTAAACAGAGAGGGTTCAGTGAGTTATAGGTGAAGTAGCCATTAAGTTTTACTGATATATTATGTCATTTTTTCTGTTAAGCTTATTAGGCACTGTAAAGTAGACATTATAGTGTTGTAATTGACTGCAGACAGTTACATGATTTATTATGGTACAAAAGCACCATGGAAGAAAGAGAACAAACAAGGCATGCATAATTAAGCAAAGAGAGTTCGGTGAGTTATAGGTTAAGTAGCCATTAAGTATTAGTGTTATATTATGTCATTTTTCTTTGTTAAGCTTATTAGGAAATGTAATGTAGACATTATTGTGTTGTAATTGACTGCAGCCAGTGCAGTTTGTGTGATAACAAGTGTTTCAGATATATGCAATAAATAAGCTCGGTGATGCTATAAAAAAGGTTAGTAAAAATGACCTGAATAGTTCATCCATCAATCATGTTAAAGGACAATCAAGGGAAGGCATGACTCAATAAAAAATGCACCCATAAATTCATTTTTGTGCAATGTGGGTGAACCCTATTGTCTGGGAATTATTACTTATGGTTATGGGGCAGGTGAGAGTGATTTGAGTAAAAGGATATTTCAATGTTGATGTGCTATATAGACAAGGAAGCTGATGCTATCTACCTACATACCTGCAGACAGTTGCTAAGAAAGTGACAGAAAAGACCCCCTAGTAAAAATAATATAGAGTTTAGGGCTGCTGAAAAGGAGTTAAGGAAAAACATGAGGGAGAAAAATATAGCTTTACGAGTTAGATAGTTTGCATGAATGTTTGGCTGTTCAAGTAACGTTAATTGGGAAATGAAAGAGTAACGGTATATTCTTCTGTTGTAACTTTTCTATTAATCTTCTTAGTACTTTAAAATAAGTTTCAAATATATAACGGTATATTAGCTTTTATTATATAACGTGGAATCTAGTTCATGCAAGGATTGCTTTGATTTTTCATGAAATAAATCAGTATTACTTACATACTTTGTGCTGCTTATAGGATGTACAAAATTTTCTCAGATAATGGAGGATTTACAATTTCTGCTAAGTGTCTGAATTCGCATCTGATGCCATTTTCCGCGTTCCTCATATACTACTAATAGAAGCTTCTGCTTTCATATACTACTAATAGAAGCTTCTGCTTTATTGCTTAACATGAATATATGCGTTGGAGTCATAGTTCCAAACACTCTTTTAACAGGAGGTGGAGAGGCCATCATCATATATATTCTTAAATGCATACATGTCAAACCAAATCAAACTTCCCTGCACCAACCAATAACTTATCCCTAACTCAGAGCATCATATGCTATTGCTCCAATATTGATACTCTAATGGAATTCAATGCCATATATGTAATGTTAGTTAACTTACCAGTAAGACCAGTTTTATCATTTTTGGTAAGATTTAAATCTGGATCGGCAAATATATAGATTGGCAAGAGGAAAAGACAACACGAGATAGAATTGCTAAAGCGGATTAAAATATAATTAGACACCAATATTATTGTAACTGAATCCCAAATTTTATTATATGCAGATGATATGTGCAACTAAATGTTTTGATAGTACAAAGTTAAATGCCTAATAAAAGAGTGGAATACTTTGTGAATCATAAATCCTTCCGCTGTACTAGATGATGTTACAGATCAGAGTTTACAACTAAACTTTCACATCGATAATCTACCACCAAACCAGGGACAATTTCTTTCCTTTTTTTCTGAAAAGAATAGAAGAGGACTATGCGTTCATATAATCAATTGAAAACACAAATCAATTACTATTTATACATCATAATTGAGACAACAAGAAAAGAAAGATAAACCGAGAAGCCAAACATGGTAGTTTAGATGGTTAACAACACCAAGACAAGTCTTCAAACTCCTTGGTTATAAAAAAATAAGGGTACACCCTAGCCATCCCTTTTTGGTGTGCTAGATTCAGATTCTTTCTTGGGGTGAATGGCCTCAACAACAGCTTCAAACTCCTCCTTCACCCGTTCAAACACATTTGGCCCTTTGACTTCATCAGATGGAGTTTTCTCATCAATGTCGTCACTTCTCCCATGAGTTTCTCTGTGATGGTGAGGCGATTTGTCATGATGAAATGCTGCCTCAAACTCCTCCTTAGCTCTCTCAAAAAAGTTTGGAGATTTTACCTCTTTTTCTTCCGAGAAACAAAATACAAACAATTTAAGTCTTTAATGTTTTTTGGAAGAAAAAAAAAGTGTCATATCATGAATTAGTCCATGCATACACCAAAAACATTTAACCAACAATTCCAACTTAAGAAATCAAATAATCTCCCAATCTTCCCCACAAGTCCACAACCAGAAAGAAAGGAAATTTCAGCAATGGGCAAGCAGCAGTAACCATATTATGAATTAGGGCTGAGAAAATTTCTCTTTTGTCAATTTTCTACTTTCACTTCTCGTTAAACAAATCCTTAAAAAGGAGAAAAAGAATGTGAATGTTTGTAATTATAGGTAAAAACAAAAATGAAAATTGAAAACCATTTTCTCACATCCTCCTCTTCCCTTCTAGATTCAATACAGACCACAACAGATAGTAACTTGAGAATTCCAAGGCTATTACCATATCGTAACCAATTTCAACAAGATCAGGTAAAAGGCAATCTCTTGAAAATAAGGTCACAAGATCAGAAACTGCAATAGGTGAAAGATGAAAGCCCACGATACCCAGAGTGAATCCTAAGAATTTTCAAACCATAATTAAGAAAAGATGAAAACTTTGAATGATGATAACCTGAAATCGAGTCATTGGGCTTGCGATCCCTTTCCGCCATTGAAATTTACGCTTGTGTTCAGTTGAGTTGAGGCTGTTTCTTTTTTCTTCTCTTCAACTTCTTTTATTTTATTCTTTTCCAGCTTTGTTCTCTAATGAAATTTTATGTAATAGAAAAAACATGTAAACTTTTTACAGCATGAAACTATTAAAAACTAGTTAAACACTATTCTATGTGCCATTGAATTTATAATACTATTGTAACTCACTTAGTTATTATATTTCAATTTTAAAATAATATAAATTTTAATGTATTTAGTAATTAAAATTTTACATGTACGAAATATGTGTTAATATTATATATATATATATATATATATATATATATATATATATATAACTTTATTTACGGACTTAACCTCATATAAAATGAATAAAGTTTTGTATTTTAAAATGTTTTGCAGATAAAGTGAGAAAACTAATAACACTTTGCGGGGTGTCAATAGCAATTTGATAGGTAAAAGCCTATAAACCCAAAAAAAAAATACCAATGCCAAGTTTTGCTTCCAGCAGTCCCATGATTACCAGTTGCATCTTCAAAAACTAATATATTCTTTCTCCCTGCACCACGCTTTGGTTGCCGTTACAATCATTGTCGTTGAGGTGTCTTTTTCAAATTCTTGCCATTGAGTCTCGTCGTGATAACAACATTGTTTCGGTTGTCATTGGAGCCTTAGGAAGCTTGGAGCTTACATTAGAGATACACCACAACAAATATACGAAGATATGTTATTTGTAATCATTTTAAATAATATAAAATTTGTATAATTAACAAGAATTAGTGTAAACAAATTTGTGTATAATTTTATGTTTGTAATCGATTCCATGAGCTTCAAATGCGTGAACTGGGAAGATATTAATGCTCTAACCAATTTTTTCTGTTGCATGTGTTGTTGTGATGGTGGATATGTGGCTACTCATTCCTTTAAGTGATAAAAATTTCCAAATATGGTATTTTGATAAGGAGCTATTTTTTCTTTAATTTTTGTTTTCTATTTTGGGTTAAATTATTATTTTTACCAAAAAATATATTTTATATTACTTTTACCATGACAATTTGATAATATTTTGCTTTCTATCTATTAAAATATTTTTTAATCTATCACATTAGTCAAATCTTTCATAAGTTTGTATAAATTTTACTTTCAAATCCACTTTCAATCACTTCTAAATTCCTTAAAAAAATTAACACACACTTTACTCTTAAATCTACTCAAATTCATCAATTATCTCTCTCAAATCATTCCCTTCAAGTGAACAGATCCTCAGTTATATGATAATAACTTCATCTTTTATATCCTCATTTACCTCTATCTATATTTTCGATATCTATTGATCAAGTTATGTATTCTAACCTAATATTTTTGTGTTAGTAACAACTATAACAATCATCATCAATGAGATGGTGATGAAAGTGTTGCTCCCACTTCCTTAATGCAAGTAGAAAGCTTGTTTTGAAATTTTTGTTTTAAAAAATATTTCATATGTCTTTTGTTTAAAAAAAATTATTTCATAATCTTCCAAATATTAAAATAGTTTAAATACAAATTTCTATCTTTTTAAGTAATTTTTAAAAACAAAATTATAATACTGAGTTTTAAATTCAAAATCAAATAAAACTTCAAATATAATAATTTATCTTGACAATCTTATCTCAATTAAAGCCACAATCTTATCTCAATTACGAAGTCATAACATATATATTTTAAAATATTTACTTTAAAAAGTTTATTTCAAGTTCTTTTTAAGAAATTTTCAAAATAGATAATTCATGACATTGAAATAAAGGATAAAGGGTATCTATCATCTTTATTTTAAAGATAGCAGATGCAGGTAACTATGGAGGTGCAAGAAAACAACTTTTGAATTCACCATTTGACCTAACTACATCGAAGCAAGTAAATGCCCCCGAATATGGCATTACAGAGTCAACTACGAACACATATTTTCATAACCAAATCAGAAAAAGACCTAAAAATCTTCTTTTGAGTTAAACTTTTCTTGAAGAAAAACAAGTGAATGGAGAAAATCTCTCGATCACAAACCCTTAAAATTCTGAGTTTCTAAATTAAGGAAGACTTTTTTGGTATTCCGTTTTGGGCATATGGTGCACATGGGAGGAGGGTGTGGAGAACATGGCTCACACAAACTGTACGTGAAAAAAAAAAACTGATGATTCACGACAGAACATAACCAAGTCAAGGTCGGAGTCACGCATATGTAGCTGAACGTCTTGCGCAAGCTATTCACAACTACTATACACATATATTTATGACCAACGCTTCCTCATGACCATGAATCAGAAGTGAAACGCGTTGAAAACAAAGACATTCTACATTAAATAATCAAAACAAACCCTAAATTCGACCTTTGAATATGAATTGAACGTGACATTATGTGCCGTACTTCGCGTCGGTCCCAGGAAATACTATGTTTCATGCTCTGCATTTTTTTTTTGTCTCCCATTCATATTACTATGTTTTGTTTTCTTGTTCTTCCTTCACATATAATCCACTTTACTTTCACATATAATCTGCTTTGGCTTCATATGAAACACCGTCTATATTAAAATTATTTTTTATCTTTTAAATTTAATTTAGTAGATGTTTCAAAATTGAAATCCATATAGTTTTTTTTTTTTGTAAGTGTGTATTATTCTTTATCGTGAGATAAGTAAAAGTTCAAACCTGCATGCGAAGCTGTCTTAAATCGGTTTTTATTTTTCAACATGAGAGATGGACCAGTCGTGGAGTTAATGCTTGAGAGTCAAAAGATCAAAATCAATCTTTTCTCTGTCTAAAATTAAACAGTTGTACTATTATTTTTAATATCACTTTCTTTTTATATTAATTTCCGAATTTTAATTATAATCATCACCTAATTTTACATTAATTATAGTCATATTCGTATATGTATTATTGCCTTAATCATAAAAATAGTAATACTACAAGATAATGATTTTCCACATACTATGTTATCATAATTTTAAGGTGCTATACAACAAAAGACATAATATAAAGTTTGTAAACATACACACTTTTTTTTTGCGAGTGACATAACTCTTAAATATCAAAGTTTTCCATATCCCTCTAATTTTGGTCAAGTTTAAAAAGTTTTAGTGAAAAAATCCTAATTATGCGATGACATGTTAGGAAGTAAAATTTTAAATAATATTTTTGGGCAACTTTTTGTTTTCTTTTATTTTAAGTATAATACATGTTAACGGTTGTGTTTGCACAAATTGTGCTTTGTGTGAAATTAAAAAAAAATCACAACACAAAAAAATTATGCATTGAACATTAAAGATACGAGATAATTTTATTTTGTATTTTTTATGCTAACATTTTTAATTAACAACTATCAAGGCAAAGATAAAGGAAGGAAGGTGGAACTTTTAATCCTAAATCTTTATCTTAGGTGCAATTTATATTAAGAAATTTGGAAGAAAAACGGAAGGTTGTAAGTATTGAAATGGGGAAAAAGTTTGGAGGTGCGTGCTTCACAACATAAGAAGAAGAAACATGAATATAACATAAAATAGTACATTGGGTAACATAACATGTTTTTTTTTTTTAATTTCATCACGTTTATAATACCTTAATTGACTTAATAAACATGACATTTCTTTCATTAGTTGATTTTGTTTTCTTAGAGTGTTATTCATACATTCAAGTTAAACCATTTTGTTTATCTTCATCTCATTGTGTGTGTACATCAATATATGCTTTTGCAAAATTGCAAAAACAACATACATGACCATAACTCAAATTATATATAGAAAAGGTATGTTGTGAAAAAAAAAACTATAAATCATATTAATATTTGTTATACTATTATATGCTAAAAAATTATATATAGTAATAATAATAAATCTATAATATAAGACCATCATAACCATAAAGCCAAAATATCTTTATTAACATGAATTTTTGTGTTTATATTATTACTTAAAATCTAATGGATAATGATACTTTGACAACATTATAATATTGGTATTATATTATAATTTGTTGCTGTCAGTTTCTTTTTAAAAGAGAAATGTATGATCCTAAAAATTGACAAAGTTTCTGAAAATAATTATAATCAATGTCTCAGAAATATATTGCAACTAAGACCATTTTTTTCCTTATTCTGTTCATTGTTAATCAATTCACAAATTTAAGCAAGATTATCATAATACTACAAATACGCACCCTGTCATAAAAAAAAGAGAACAGAAAAAAAAAATACAAAGAGACACGTAGAATAGGACATAGAAATATAAAAAGAGGAGAGACAAATATAGAAGAGAATAAGTTCTCACATAATATAGGGGCTTTGTCAACAATTACTAAGGAAAAAATAGTTGGAGTACTGAACGATGGAAAGGTATATCACCTCCATTTCTTTTCTTTTGATTTGGGTGTTATATTATATGCGCTTTTCCTTTTAACTTTAACATTTTCTTCTAAGAGAATTATTTTGATGAGGTTGAATTAGACTTATAGTCAATTTCTTAGCATGGTATCAGAGCCATGTTAGAGTCAATTCTAGCGATATTTGTTATTTGTTTAGACATATTGTTTCACCCGTTATCGGACCACCCATTAATGTTTAGTTTCACGCTCGATATGTATATACTTCGGCGTGAGGTGGTGTGTTGGAAGTATCATATCGATTAGAGATCAGACCAATTTATAGTATATAAGTGAGTGCAAACTTCACCTTATAAGCTGGTTTTGTGCGGGTTGAGTTAGGTTTAAAGTTCACTTCTTACAAAATAAATAATTAAAAAATTAAAGAATATTTTCTTATTATATATTTTCTCATTTTAAAAGAATAATAAATCATAAAATAAAAGATAAACATGTTTTCACATTTATGAAAGTATGAGCACTCGTGTGATGGTCTCCATGATCCTAGTGCTTAATTCATTTCTAAATAATTAAATATTATTTTAAGAAGTATAAGTACCGTCCCTGTCAAGCATAGTATTTGTTTCTTTCTTTTTTTTCCACCATTTCTAAAATACCAAAAAATTACAAAATTTTCAAAACTAAAATATCAACATTGTTAAACAAATTTTCTTTAAATATGTAATCCTGATTTCTCATTCTCAATGAGAATACGTAGTGATTTCTCATTCTCGGACCCGTAAAACAAAAAATATTTTTGTTTCCTTGTAGTATTATTATTGAGGAAAATTAAATATTTAGGAAAACCACACCAATTTTGTAGAATGAATAAAAATACTGCTTTTGAGTGGACGTGATAGGATGCTAACATCTTGCTTACGCCCCAACCCAAAATCCTATTTTTGTAGATCATGTCTTATTTTATGATTTTCCACTGTTTTTCAGAATAAATTATAGTAACGACTCCTAAAACCTTCTTTCTTAAATTTGTTTATTTTCGATTCGTCGTTCCGTCGCGATTCCGGTTACGACAATAAGGTAAAATTTTTTTATATATAAAATAGAAATAAATGAAAAATATTTGAATTTGAAAAATTACCTTTGAGTGAAAGAAAAGAAATAGAAATATAAATAAAAATGGATGAACAATACTATAAAGAGATCTCATTATTTTAAAATAAATATTTTCAAATCTTTTTTTTCTTATCAAACACATTAAACTAATTCTCTCACTTCTCATTTCTTCCCCCTCCACTCAACCAAAAAAAAAGTGTTATCAGAAGTATTTCGGCTTTTAATTTAAAACTAAAAAATGGAAATATTTAAAATAGTATTATTTAGGACTGCCGCTTTAAAAAATAGTTTTTCTTTTCCTATTTCTAAAGACAAAAAAAAAATGTCCAATTTGATTTTGCATTGATATAGGACCCATAAAAAATTAGCATGCTTTGAGTTTTGACTAATTCTGTTTCTTTCACATCACCGCGTGTAAACTTTTCACATACTCATGTAACACTTTCTGCAAGTCACACAGTATCATTTTCCAATTCCTGAATTCAAAATAACCCATTTATGGGGCTCTTTGGCCAAGCAAATTTCCCATTTTCCTATTCAAACTACATTCAGTCATGGTAATAAAAATTCCAAAAGGGTCACAATTTTCTGCAATCTCTGCCCTTTACGTATTTGAAAGCGCCTTCTATGACAATTTTCCTCCCTTTTCCTGACTTCAACACTCCTGCTTATATAAGAGAGAACGGAAGTGCGCATTTCTATCACTAACCCCAAGAAAACCCAACTCCTATCCATATATCTATCCTTGCAAAAAGGAACCACACCTCGTGTACTTTAAGGTGATTGATTGTTCAGTTTTCAGTTGGAAATATGCCTTTGGCATGTCTCATTGAAAACTATCATATGTTTCCAAGGTTCTGTTGTATCATAATGTAGTTTATTTATCTATGGTTCAGAGGTAGGAATTGGTTTGAATTATTTTGAATCAATGATTGACTTGGTCTACTTGGATTTTCCTTTCTTTGGGTAGTGGTAGCGTTGCTCTTGGGGTAGGGAGTGTTAAAGATTATGACTTTATGAAAATGGCATGTTCATGAATTTGATGCATTAAATGGGTCACTAAGGAAAGGTCGTCTTCTCCTTAAATATTCACCAGTGCTTGTGAAACTCTAACCAACCCAGTGCTTGTTAAATATTCAGCACTACTTATTTGCCAGCTTCAAGGTTGTGCAAATGGTGACAACTGTAAGGCCTTTGGACTATGAGTCAAAGGAGGCCGAGACCACCTTCAGAACAATGAGCTTCAACAAGTGCAGAAACCTTGATGACTTGTATAAGCCTGATGAGTTGGATGAGGTTATTACTGAGAATACAAGCTCAAAGAGAAAGAAGGCGGGGAATCTTAAGCTGCAAACCACATTCTCCTTCAAATATCTACTTTCTGATAATTCTCATTCAAACGAGGAAGTTGATGGCTTGTTGTTCAATAAACATGGCCCCCCATTTGTTTTTCCAGAATCAGAAATTTTGTTTTCATCAAAGCCCGTTGGGGAGCTTGATGTTGCTGCAATCAAGCTGCAGAAGGTTTACAAGGGCTACAGAACCAGAAGAAATCTTGCAGATTGTGCAGTTGTCTGTGAGGAGCTATGGTTTGTAAAATACGCACATCTTTTGTGCTTAAGGGAATTTACTTTGAATTTGATTTCTATGCTATTAGTAATAACTATTTTTTTTATCAGATGACAGTAGAAAAATTATGTTTTTCAGTGTATATACTGTTTTTTTCAATCAGAATTCAATGATTAGGGTTGATTTAGTGGTTAATCAATTTGAAATCTTAATTTCAGGTGGAGAGCCTTGGATTTTGCTGCTCTTAGCAGGTGTTCCCCATCAAAATATGACTCTGGTAAATCAGAATCAGCTAGTTCAAAATGGGCAAGAGCTAGGATCATGGCTGCTAAGGTACCCCTTTTTGTTTGCTTTAATATTTTAGCCATTGGTTTCCAATAAAATACAATGGTTTTGCTTGAAATATAATTGACTTGACACAACTTGTCTTTTCTAATTATATGTTTGACTGGGACCACAGATAAATTCAAATTTCTCATTCTCTTTCCGACCATTTTCCTTTTAGAATTTTCTCATCTAAATATTTTTTCTTCTTTTCTTTTGTGCTATTGGTAGGTGGGAAAAGGTTTGTGCAAAGATGACAATGCGCAGAAATTAGCTCTAAGACACTGGCTTGAAGCTGTAAGCTCCTGTCCACATCTTGATTAACTTCACAGTTTTAAATTCACATATATCAAGCTAAGATTCCCTTGTGTTTTTCAGATTGATCCACGTCACCGTTATGGACACAATCTGCACTTATACTATGATGTTTGGTTTCATAGCCAGAGTACACAACCTTTTTTCTACTGGTAAAATTGACTAACAGAATAAGACACTTTCTGCAGAAAAGTTTGAGCACACTGCTGATTTTAATTTTCTGATTTCGTAATTACATGTTATGTGACATGAAGGTTGGACGTTGGAGATGGGAAAGAAGTAAATCACGAGGAGTGCCTAAGAAGTGAATTGAATAAGCAATGCATAAAGTATCTTGGACCCGTAAGTTTGTTTCACCTCATCTATTTGACAATGCCACATATAAACAACATGATGTGAGACTTTTATGCATTCTTATTTGAAGGTGTTATGGACTTTTGCTGCATAATCTTTAGTCAATTTTAGAGAGGCAGTGGTGTAGGAATATTGCCTAGCTAGCTACGTTGACTGCAAAATCAAATTTAGGCACAAAATTCATTGATTAGCAAACAACCAACGAGGCATTTTTGCATGTGCATTCAATGTACAAAAAAAGACTTAATCTATAGTTACAACTTTTTGAAATCAATTTTTATACTATTCAATTGCTTTGACTCTAGACTATTTTAGCAGCCACCAGAATTCACTTTGTTGCTTGAAAATGCAGAAAGAGAGGGAAGCCTATGAAGTGGTTATTGAGAGAGGAAGGCTTGTTTATAAAAGAAGCCAGAACCTTGTTCACACTGAGGAGGGATCTAAGTGGATTTTTGTTCTCAGCTCTTCAAGAGTTTTGTATGTTGGTGAGAAAAAGAAAGGTCAATTTCAGCACTCAAGTTTTTTGGCTGGAGGTGCTACTATTGCTTCTGGAAGATTGGTTGCCCAACATGGAGTTATTGATGTATGACACGTGTTTTATTCAACATAAAATGAAATTATTTTGTCATTACCCCAGTTTTTTTGTAATTCTGTGAAAATGGGAAGCATTCACAGCACAGAAAGAGAATTTAAGGAAAAGTTAAAAGTCATTTTAGTTTCTTTATATGTACATAAACTGATGCCATTTATCCTATTCAGGCTATATGGCCCTACAGTGGTCATTACCGTCCTACAATGAAGAACTTTATGGAATTCATTGGGTTCTTGATGGAACATGATGTGGACTTGACCAATGTAAAGGTGAGTGAACCACTTCAAGCCATTTTTCTCTATAGATTGGTTACTTATCCTTTAAGTGAATAACTAGATAAACTTGAAAGCAAGAATATATTAGATTTCTTCATACTAAAATTAGTTTTTATAAAAATTAGAAGTCCCGGGTGCAACCTCATTTTATAAGCCAGTTTTGTGAAATTGAATTACGTTTAAAATCTATTTCTTAACACATAACGTGTAACATTTTGTAATATGATGGTTTCCTTGCAGAAGTATGCAATTGATGATGACATTCCACCTTCAAAACCTGCTGATGAGGAGCTACAGTTTGAATCCAAAATGGCTAGTTCAAGTGGCTTTACCATTGCCAAAAGTAGCAGTGAAGAGAATATAGGTCAATCTGGCAGCACCAATATGCAAACTTCAACAGTTAAAGAGAGGAAACCATTGTCAAGAAAATGGACAACTGGAGCTGGTCCTAGAATTGGATGTGTGAGAGAGTACCCTGCAAAACTCCAAGTTAAGGCACTTGAACAGCTGAATATATCACCTAGAGTCAACCATGGAAAAGTAGCAGCCAAAGCACCCATTCCCTCACCAAGACCTAGTCCAAAAATCCACCTATCTCCAAGACTTGTGCACATGTCAATTCCTAGTCCATGAATAGTTTGCAGAAATCACATACCTCTTTTGGATTCAATGTTTAGAATCTAGGTTATAGATCACACACACCAGACAGCAGCATCTAACCCATGATTTATTTTTTCATTTAGTTTTTTGTTTTTTTTTTTTTTTCTGTTTTGGCCATATCTTTTGGTCATTCAGCTTAAGGAGAATCAATTTTTTACTCCTCATTTCTTTTACCCAATTGTATTTTAGGAGTTGGGTCAATCTTGCCTTATTGTAAGTCAAATACCATTTTTCAAAAAGAGTTTCTTTACACTTTTTGGCACTGTGTTCTCTCTTCCTCACTAAGCTTTCTCCACCACTAACCAGCAGTCACAATCATGGTTTGGAGAGGAGGCATTGCGTCAGTGATGTGAAAATGTGAAAAATTGGTATAATATTCCACATACAGATAACATGGACATACTGAAAGCAAGTCATGCAATGTCAGCCCATTGATAGAGTGACATGTAATGCCAATGCCATGATTGGTGATGTTGTTTAATATGCATTTTCATTGGCTGAAGCATTTCAAAGTCAAAACTTCGCTTGTGTTGCCAAAAACAAAAACAGAGACAAAAAGGGGTCAAGATTTGGTTTGGTTCAAAGACATAAGTGTCTCTTAGTCACCAGCCAAATTGACCACATTCCACAAATTAGGCCTTAGATGATATTATAGAATATTTTCTACCATAAAGATTGAAACTTTCTTCCTTATTCTTCTTAATTCATGTGAATTTTATTCCTTTAGCCCAATTCCAAGTTTTGGGAAATTAAGCTGATGAATCAAAAGAAAAAAAAAATATGATTCTCAACCTTCGATAAACCAGCTAAAAATTCATCAGTTTTGTAATAACACGACATGCCAAATCAAACTTGGCCTTACAATATAATTAGTTATCAAAATGGAACGAAATTTTGGAAAGTTGAATTTTTCTTCTTCTCTAGATTGAAAGTTATGCATGTATTGGTGCGATTTATAACCAAACAATCCTTTAATAAAGCAAATAAAGCAATTCCAATTTTGAGTTTCTTTTCTAGAAAAAGGAGGACCTTTCTTTCAAGTACACTTCTTTCTTTGTCATTCTTTTTTGGTAAATTCATAAGGATATGAATACAATCATAAAGGAGGCCGTTTCAATTAGATTGAATTAAAATAAAATAGGATAAGACATGTTTTTCACAACATGTTTTTATAATACGATGAAAAGTTAATCATTTTTATATAATAATCATAACTTGGTTTTAATTTTAATCAAGTTTATATAGTAATGTAAACATTGCCACATTAAAAATACGATTACAACATTAGTTTATCATATATATTTTTAATAAAAATGTATTGTTTATTTTCGTTTTTAATACAATTATAAAAAATTAGTTGGTCGTAATACAACAAATGTAATTTTGTTTGGATTTTACTTGCATGAGTTAACAAATTAGATCGAGTGAGAAGAATAATCATGTAAGAGGTATTATAAAACTAGTAAGTTATCTTCAGCAGTATTTTTTACCAAAATAATTTCTTTAAACAAAAAAAAATCATTACATTTAATTAACTTTTGAATGACATAAAAGTAAAATAAGTTAATGGAATTTGATAAAACGTAAAGTTCTCTGTTAATCTAATATTTTCCAAATGAACCTAATTAGTTTCATAAGAGATTAAATTAGTTATAGCTTATTGGAATTGAATAGAAATTTCAAGATACAATTTCTGAATTAACTTATTGGAATTGAACACAAATTTCAAAGTCAAGATATATTAATTTGTGACAAAATTGAAAATGAAGCAGAATAGAATTAGAAAGTTATGTTGAGTTATTTAAGTATTGTTAATATTTTTTTTGTTACGCTGAATTTAGATTTGTTGCAACAAAAAGGATTAAATAGGAGTTGAAAAATAAGTATGAAAGAATTATTAAAGATGATAGTCAAACTCACTATTAAAGTATGACAGAAATTATGAACTAGACATATATGTTGTCATGTCAAAAACAACATTCCAAAAGATAATTCTACATCTTTTGAAACATCATTGAAAACGCGATTTAAATGATAAAATAGTGGTATACCACAACTTTAATAATGTAATATATATACATATATATAACACAATTATCTTTCATGAAAAATATTAAAAATTGTATAAAAGGGATAGGAAAATTTATTTCACATCTTTACCATATTAAAACGATAGATCAATAGTATTTTATTTTTAATTTTCTTAACATTCACTATTTTTTTCTTCTTAAATCAACATATTCTTATTTAAATAAAGAGTTATAAATTTTTATTTGGGACAGGCCTCTGTATAATCTCCAATAAGAAAAATGTGAGAAAAATTGGACATTTTAGTCTATGGTCATGGACATATTCATCTCATATAACTCACAGCCTACTTAGATCAATTTTTATTTTTTAATATTTTTTTATCACGTACAACTATTTATATCTTAAAATACGAGTAAATCCTTTAATATATTATTACATTAATATTATATATTTAGAAATACAAATATATATTTTGTTTTAGATAATATATAATTTTTATTTACTTTCATTAAATAATAAATTATTAATCTTAAAATTTTTAAGCTTTTCTTTAATTGTTGTACTTGGAGGAAATATTTATTTTTTATAACTAGGGATGAAAATTTTCCGAATGTCTTTTTTATTTTCAATCAGCAAGGTATAAATTCAATATTGTCATATCAATATTATATATCTTCTTAAATTGAAATAAAGTTAGTATTTCTTTAAAATTGTCATATCAATATTTCTTCAAAATTCTAATGACTGTGTAACTCAAAGAAATTACCTTAATTGAAATAAATTTAGTATTTTATAATTAGCATCTAACATTGAGTATTGAACCGTTCATATTAAAAAATAAATATTTCAAGTTCCAATCATAATTAGTTTATACTAGTTTATGCAAATCAAGAATACAAAAATATTAGTAAATAGTTATAGAAAACAGAGCAATATGTGGGATGAAGATAACAGTTTGAGAATTTTGGCAGCAAAATTCTACGTTTCAAGGTTGGGCTGGGCTGGGCTTTATTTGAACCCAATGGGCCTGGAGAGTCCATAGAAAACGACAGCGTTTCCCTGCAGTGAGTGTTGGCATTGATGAGAGGTCAACTGTGAGTGGGACATGAGAACAGCAGAAAAGCAAAAAGTCTTCGTATCCGTTTGTGTACTTTCTCTGTTCATTCACCTTTTTCTTTTCGCAAACATTTCAAATTTCAAAACACTTCTTCTACTTTTTCTTCTGCTTCTCGTTATATCTTAATTAAGGCAAGCAACAACACCAGCTTCAAACTCAAACTCACTTCAAAGTCCGCTTGGCGTTACCACCTTGTCCTTTTCAAAAAACGGTTCTTTTCTCAAATGGGTGGTTCTGGGAGATGGCTTAAGTCGCTCATTTCTCTCAGGAAGCCCTCCGCAACTGATCAAGTTTGTAAATTTTTTGTTGGGATTTTTTGGGTCTTGCTATGTTTGGCCGTGGTGATGCTTACTTGGTATATTTCTGTATTTATCAGGAGAAGGGTGGTGACAAGAGTAAGAGAAAGTGGAAGTTATGGAGGGGCACTTCAGAAGGGTTTGGGATTGGATCATCCATGCAGAAGGGGCAGAGTGGTGGTGGGTCCTTTGTGGTGGATGATGGGGCATTTGCTGCTGCTTTGGCTGCTGTGGTAAGAACTCCACTCAAAGACTTCATGGTCATCAAGCAGGAATGGGCTGCCATTCGAATACAGGCAGTGTTTCGTGGTTTCTTGGTAAGTAGGACTCTTTTCTAGTTAGCCAATTTAGTTCAGCCTTTTATGTTATCATGATGCAGCTTGTTCTATCTTCAATGATTTATTTAACTTTTTGGTTTTTTAGTTGTTATGAGTTTCTGGTTTTAACTGTTTAAGAAGCAGAAGCAGATATTCCATTGGTTTATCCCATGCTTGAACTATTTAGACATGGAATTCTGGACAGAAGAATTAGTACTAGGCAAGATTCGAAGTTAAATTTAGTTTCCTGACATCTTAATTATACTATCATGATATGAGCTTCAGTAGAAAATTACAAATAGGTTGCATGGTGTTTTTGTTTTTGTTTTGTTAATTTCACAATTTTGAAATGTATCATAGTAAAGATAGATGGAAAAGTATTACTATAGATCTATCCATGAAGAAGAGTACAAGAGCCAAGGTGAAACTGACTTCTAATTAATTATTGGCGAGGAACTAATTAACATAACATATTGTATTAAAACATGCAAAATGGTAGTGACAGTTCAGTTCTAGCTGTGATGTGAGTATTACTAAAGATAAGATTTTGCTGAGTTTTCAAGTTCAGTGTTTTACTTTGATTTGCTGCTATTGGCATGGTTGGGTATGGACTTGTGGGGCTGCAGTACTATGGGAACATAATTCAGTGTTTTATCCACAATAAGAGTGTAGGACAATTATCTGTAATTTCTTTAGTTTTCTGAAATTCTCTTGCATTTTGTTGATGGGGGGTTAATTAATGAAAGATCTGACACTCTATTGGTCATTCAATCACTCTGTTTGGGGTTTCATTAATAGTATACTGAAAGTATATTCCATATGTTAATGTATTTATGTTGAAGGCAAGACGAGCTTTGAGGGCCCTGAGAGCAGTGGTGAGGTTGCAAGCTATATTTCGTGGTTGGCAAGTGAGGAAGCAAGCAGCTGTTACTCTAAGATGCATGCAGGCTCTTGTGCGAGTTCAAGCACGTGTCAAGGCAAGGAATGTGGGGAAAGCTGTCAGTGAGCCCTGCAATGAAGCTGACCCTGTTCAGCAAGCTGAGGTATCATAAGTTTTTCACAATTTCCCTCGAGATTGTGTTACATTGTTAAAGCCATGTTAAATTGGTAAGAGATGTTAACTTTTAGCAAAATTTGCCATGTTATTGCAGCAAGGATGGTGTAACATTCCAGGAACTGCGGAAGAAGTTAAGGCAAAATTACAGATGAGGCTGGAAGGATCAATTAAGAGGGATAGGACAAAGGCATACTCTCAGTCTAAGCAGGTAATGGAGTAGAAAAGATATGATTTATTGTATTATCCAAAATAAGGTCATGTTAGATATCAGTGTGAATTTTGACATCTCAGCTATGCCGACACCCCCAAAACCCATCAATCATTTGTCTTATTTGTAGTATCAACAGTGAGACAATTGCTAATATATATCTGCTTCAATGAAATCTACTTGCTTTCAGAAATCAACAGTGAGTGCTAGTCCAAACTCAAAAGGTGCTAGGGCAGTGATTCCTCCTCTCAAGCACCGCAGTCTAGATAGTAAGAGCTCAGGATGGGGCATGTTAGATCGCTGGATGGCTGCAAAACCATGGGAGAGCAGGTCGATGGTAGACATGTATTTGGACTCATCTGACATGATTCCAGCAGTTACTAGTAAAAGTGATCATTTTGTTCTTCCCTTGAATTCTGATCAACAAAATGGCTCAGTCAAAGCAAGAAGGAATGGTGTGACAACCAGGATTTCATCTAAGTCACTTACGACTAGTCAATCAACTCCATCATCTTCATCCATAAGCTCTGAATGCATGTATGATGATAGCCCTTTGTCAACTTCATGCACATCTGAATCACCACCTGTGCCATCTACCAACAATGTTATAGTGGACACAACAGAGGAAGGAAATGTTTGTAAACCAAGCTACATGAATCTGACAGCATCGACAAAAGCTAAACTGAAACCCTATAGGTGTTTTTCTCAGAATTCTAAGAGAATTTTTATGGATGATTGTGTGTCACTTAGCGGAGTTACTAGAAGCAGTTCTGGTTCCTATCCTTCTGCTAATATGTGGAAGAATATCTATGCAACACCTTTAAGGACACGTTATCAAAAGCAATATACAATGGAAGATAAGTAGTTGCTTTGCCATGAGCCCATCAATGAGCCCAACAGCTTGTTGTTCATTTTAATGTCTTCAGATGAATGTGTGTCCGAGTTCACAGATAATTACTAATTGATAGTGTAGATAACACAACTAGTGTTTTGGTGTGAAAATGCAAGACACCCTGTTTCAATTTGTAAGGTCGTTTTACGGCAATTTAAGAAAAGTATCTCTTTGTTTTGGGATATATTCATGTTAGTTTTGAAGGAACATTTATAATTATTTCACTCTAAGTTGTACTGTCAGAAAGACTGTAGTACAAAATATGAGCTTTAAGAAGAGACACTGTTCTGGCTTTAATATTATGTGAAAAACATGCACGGGTGCATGTTTGTATGTTAAATTCATAAGCAAGTGGATTTTGAGGGATGAAATAGCACATTAGTTTCATTTATACAGTAATTATGTAAAATCTCTGGCATAGCATGCAATTTTTAAGAATGGATTTTCATGTTATATTAATGGTATAGAATTGCACTGTGATATTAATGGTATGTATAAACAAACACCATTCTTAAAGGCAGAAATAGTTTTGGAATGTAGTTGCTTGTGTGTGATTGTGTTAAAGAGAACCTAGAACTGTTCAGTATAATTTTCTCACAAAATATGAACTACCACACGTTTTTGGAACTGTTCAACATCAGAAAATAAAGCCAGTAAACGTCTTATGGTTGACTCATTTTGTCCAAGTAATAAATATTTGAATATCAATTCGTGATAATGATTTTTAAGAATCACCAAGTCGCATTCATGGAAAATTAAGACATGCAGTAGCTTTCTGCCATGCTTTTTGCTGTTAACCTTTATTTGTCATATAAGCAATAGGAAAATGTTTCTTTAATAATTTTTTGGTTTAATCATCTCTGGACATCTCTATTTATGCAGACATCTCTATTTGTATAGAGTTATCTCAATTAAGTCTTCGTATTGTAAATATACTCAATTAAGTTTTTATTTCTATAAAATTGAATCAATTATAGTCTTACTGTTAATTTTGTTATAACGGCGTTAAAATTGCATTTGATTGATATAGGATGCTGACTTTGCAAAGTAAGATATGTGACAGAGTTACATGAAATTTAATCATTTTAAATTTAAAAAATTATCTTCCTTCTTTCTCGCATTCATCCTCTTTCTCTTTATCCTCTCCCTGCCATCTTCCTCCGCCTCCCTTGCTTACCATTGGAACAAATAAAACATATGTAACCTAATTTGTATATAAAGCTCACGGTTGACTTGTTAATCTTTATATGGCAGATGGTAAGATTATTTGGGATGGGATCATGATGGTTTCAAATTATATAATACTTTCTTCCATTAATATTTACATAAGGATAATTTGAATTCCTCTCAAACCTTTTCTAATTTCTTGTTTGTTTTGCTCTTTCAACCCTTCTACTTTTTGTAGTGCATTATCAAATTTGGACAAAGAAAAGCACCTGTTGTAGCAGCAGTAATATAAAGAGAAGATGAAAAAACCATCAATTCAAGATTAGAATGATTTAGCTGTATAAAAGATTCTTATTTCCTCTTAAGAAACAGAGAGTAATCAATTGGAAAAATGTTGTGGTCCAGGATGAAATGATAATATGCAATGATGCAACAGCTAGCATGGTCCATTTGGTCCAGTCTCTCATGCTCTAGAAGGACCACAGCTGAGCTTCACCAACACTTAAAAGGCTTGTGTGCGTCACTGAACAGTTTGAGCATCAAAGAAAGAAAATTGATGGACACAAATAATATACTGATAAAATATTTTCGGTTCCAAATAACAGTTCATAGGTCAATTTCAGAGGCATGGACAAAAACTGGTAAGTGAGACTTTAAGGCAGTATCTCCAAGGCGTTAAAGTTTGACTTGTGCCTAGTGCATGGCCTACGTAGGTTGCTATTATATTTACAGGATTCCCACGTGAGAGTATGCGCTAACAGTGGCAAAAAATCAGGATGCTACCAAAAGTTGTAAATATTTTTTTTAATGGATTTTCAAGTGTGGTAACCTTTCTTCAATTTGGAGTAAGTATGCAAACTTCTTTTTTCGAGGGTTGCCATGAACAGAAGAAATACAAAGTGGGGTCTTGTATTAGGAGCTCTACTTTCATGGATATCCCTTTTTCTGTGGGGCAATTGTAGCTTTTGTTTCATTACCATACTAAGAATATTTTATCTGTTTTCATTTTGATTTACATTCCTATTATTGCTTCAGCAATACTGATAAGATCAATATGGCCACTATGTTACATGTATCAGAACCAATTCTTCATTGGACACACATGACAGTTCAAACATAAGTTTATGGAATAGCTCACAAATTCACTCATTACCACATATAAGTCTAACTCAACCTCGTAACTAGTTTGTAAGGTGATGTTTGCATCTACATATATATTTTAAATTGATCTTATCTGTAATCGATGTAAAACTTCTAACACACTTTCTCCTAAGACTAGATATATACGTATCCTGCGTAAAACTGTACATTAATTAATAGTCTGATAACGGATAAAATAATAGTATGACTCAAGAATTAACGAACTCGAAGAATTCATTATATCAAAGATCATAACTTAAAAGATTCTAAATCTCCCTCAATAATACAGCTCAAACATTAGCGGGACCTATTTATACAAGATATAACTTACATGCATGAGACATGTCTATACTCATTTAGAAGTCACATGAACATGAACAGTCCTTTTTGTAATATAACTGAGTAAACATTAGACGAACTCATAAGATGATTCTAACCAATTGCACAAGCCTGAGTAGACGCTATAAGACTAGTTGTCTACTCACATGTTCTACTGCATATAAACACATATTGTCTAAGACATGTCAAACTATCTAGGATTCTTCTGTACAAGGTTTTACTGAGCCAATTCTTCACTATAAGTTTGTTCAGTTTCTCCTTTTATGTTCATGGAATGACAATGTCAAAGCTTGTTTACAATTTTTGTTCAATCACCATTATAATTATCCAACGAAAAAAAATCATATGTGCAGTGATTTGTGAGCCAACATTGTTTAGTTTCGTTATTGTTCTGCTATCTAAAGCATTCTAACGAAGAAAAGGTATGTTGATATTGGTTTCCTTGTAATAGGAAAACTTGAATTCCTGCACTATCTTGAGGGAGGAATAAGAGGAAATAAGTTTTAGGGTGAAAATGACACATACCAAAACCAATCTGGACTAAGGAAAGGACAAAGAAGAGCATAGCATTCTTGCATGTACTTGTTATGATTTCTCCATAAGCTGGGAAAAAACAAAACTCTGACATCTACAGTGTCCACTGATGGCTCAACAAATAAAGAAAAAGAGTATGGTTGTATTAAATAGGCATGTGAAACAATTAATTACGAATCTTGTTTTTGGACTAACCCTTTCTTCCAACACAAGCATTCTAAGCCTTCACTTTTTCTCTCCAAAAGCAACACATACGAACTCCTACAAGCTTTTTGCTATTGTATAGAACATAGGTCTGAAAATTTATAATGTAATAATGTGTTTAAATTGCTGGAACGAAACTCAATATCACTTTACAACAAAGAATGAGATAGAAACAAGCATAGAAGCACCCGACATGGAGATGAAGCAAGTCTCATATATACACAAATAAGATACAATGAGTTTTGGTGATACAACCAATATGAATTGTTATGCCATCATCATCCTACTAATGTATACAACCAACAAGAGTGCATTGAGAATCACTCTTGAATATGAGATCAATGTCTTCCATTCTTCTAAAATATCTATAGATATGTTTCATGACATTATATTTCTTAAGACAAATATGATATCACTTGATGAATTGTTTTAAGGGAGAATTACTTAAACTTAAACTATTACTATAGAATGTTTAACTTTCTTAATTTTATTCAATGTGAAACTTAAACTTTAGATTAATATTATTTTTTATCCAAAATTTAAAAAACAAAGAATTTATATATTTTTAACTTTATGACACAAACACCAATGACATATGAGCCTAATCATATAAAGGATTGACATCACTCTCTACCAAAAACCTTAAAACAATGAGTTAATGAGTCTTTCATCCTAATATAATGCTCTACTTTTTCATTTCTATCCCATGTGTAACTTAGACTTACACTTGAATTCTCAACTTTAAAGCTAAATACAAAAACCTAACTAACTTACATAGCAATAACAAATTGTTATTGACCATCCAACTAAAGGGTGTACACCTTGAAATGATCTATAACATATAAGAGAATTCAAGACATCAAAAGCAAGTTCAAAAGTTTCACCTTTTAATTATCTCAATGTTGTTACTATATTAAAATGGTTGAAAATGATTAAAAAGGCAAGGGAATAAATTGACTCCTTCTGGTAAACAATAACGAATTTGATTAAATTTAGCATTACTTGTCTAAAGTGTGCACTAAAGATAATGAAAAATAGCAAAGGAGCATGACACTAATGATGAAAGAAGCAAATAGTTACCAATACTATCCAAACAAACAAACATATACAAAAAGATAAGTTGATGAATAGAATATATACTGCACTCAACAAAGGCCTCTCTCTTATTTGACCTCAAGATTTTGTACAAAGTTTGAGTTCAATAGGCATATAACGTAGTAACTTAATTTTTTTTTCAATGCACTTGAAACTACACAATCATGGAAAAACGTGTTAATAAAATTTCTACACAGAAAATCCATAAATAATAATCAATTTTAATAATAAAAAAATAATTAGTGATTATAGTGTTAGTTAAGTGTGCTGTATGTACGTATATATTATAAGAATAAACCTCATTTGTTTTATCAATCATTCTTGTGTATAGTTAGTACAATATTTTATAATTTTAAATTATATGATAAATCTTATAATAATCACATTTTTGTATAAACTAAACCATAAAATTATATACAAAACTATAGTTTTAAGTTTTATTAAGTATAAAAGTAGGCCAATCATTTTATCAGGTTATGTTTGAGTTCATAATAAAACGATATGATTAAAGTTGATGATTTTATAATAACTTAATAATTTAAAATTATAGTATTTTAAAAAATAAATTTTAAATCTAATTTAATTTAATTTTACAAAACCAATTTATAGGGATGAAATTTTTAATTAACTGCATATTGTAAATTTTTCTCATTCCGATGTGAAATCCCCAACCTATTAACTTATTAAATGTTCTTAGATCCTAGTATTCAAAGTCATAAACTAGATTCATAAACTTGAATAAATAAATAAAAAAGTGATATCAAGTTGAAATTAAGCTTCATTGAATCAATTCATTTTTGAAAAAGAAAAACTGTGGAAATATTAAAATATGATGCATAAATTCAGAAATGAAATTATTGAAGCACAACCAATGATTAAGATGACAGAAGGAAAAAAGCATATTTTCTTCCTTTGCTTTCCGTTCTATCATAATGAGATGCTCAACAATTTAATTAGATTTACTTGGTCGATTTCTTGTATTATTCAATCATAATTAACTCAATCGTACATTTCAATTTTCGTAATTATGTTAAGCAACAATGAAATACTAAAACATTGTTACCACATTAAATTATTAAATGGTAAATAAAATTATTGTACAATATTTTACAAAAATTATAATTGTTATAACTAGGTTGCATGCTCATATAACATAAAGAAACGTGTTTATGAGCATTGATATTGACATCTGGTTTTTTAACCTATCTATCATTTATATATATATATATATATATATATATATATATATATATATATATATGTTTAATACAATGAGAGTTTAAGAAAGAATAGTATATGCTTTAAGAATTTAGATGTTTATAGCTTGATCTCTCTAAATTGTGATAAAATATTATAATTATTTTTCTAAAAGTTTTTCTTCTCATTTTATGAAAACGCTTTCTAACTTTCTAAGATAAAAACACTCTCATATGTAGTGGAAATTTTGAGAGCTAAATTAAAAGAAGAAAAGGAAGAGGAAGTCCTTGATTTTTTTTTTTTTTTTAAATAAGAAAATCTCGAAGGCAATCATTTTAGGAAAATATTATCGACATAATAAATATAATAAACAATTTTTTATAAAAAATCATGTTTATTAAATATAAATACGAATAGTTTTAATTGTTTAAACAATTCTAGTTATTTAATAAGATAAAATAAATCCAATAAACAACTTTTAAAAAAAAATCATGTTTATTAAATATAAATATGAATAATTTTAATAGGTTAAACAATTCTAATTATTTAATAAGATATGTTTGATGCCTTTTAAGTTAAGTGTGATTCACTATAAAATTAAACTAAAAGCTAAGGATGTGATGAACATAAGAAACATATATTTTCACTCACTACAAAGGTTCAATGTTTTTGTTTTTATCATTCAAGAAGCTAATGAGAAACACTAAAATATTCAATGTTTATTTTTCTAGGGGATATGATTATTATAAAGTCTTATTGCTTATTTACAAAGTTAACACATGGCATATTATTTAATTTTATTTATTTATTTCTTATTATATATATACACACCAAAGTCATTTTATTATAAATTGCTTGAAGTTGTACACCAAGCCATCATGTTGGGAAAGAAAATATTTGAAGATTGTTTCTCCAAAGCTCTCAAATGCTAATATTGACCTAATCACAAGGCCAAAATAATTATTTTTTATTTTTTTAACCATAGTATCACCATTAACTTTTATTTTATAGCTAGATAAATTTATATTCATAAATTAATAATTTCACATGAGACCAGTGTACATATACAATTTACATCAATTAGGATATTATTTTATTATCAGTTATATTATGCTTAATTAAGTATGAGTTAAAAATTTCATACTAAATAAATTTGTATTATAAAAATAATATGTAAAAAATTCTCAAATTTATTGTGCGTACCTCATCTTATGAATAAATAAGATTTACTTTATGTTATTTAAGAATAAATAACTTTAACTGAATATTTATTGTTGATATTTAGATTATATAAATAACGTTATTTATTTGTATTAACTAGATCTCCTGTAATAACTATTGTATTTAACGCCATTGATTTAAATTTAAAAAATACTAACAAAAACTATAATTAAATTAAAATTAAGGGTGTTAAATGAACCACACGTGTATAATTTCGTGATACACAATGAATTGCATTTTAAGCATATACCATCACATTCATTTATTACTATCTCCATCTCATTTTATTTACCGTTAAAATTTCCTTACGCATATTATAATAAATCAATCAATAAATAAAAAATTATTAAAATATTCTTACATTTATTTTAAATTTTATTTTTCATAATTATTATGCAATTAAATAATCGATAACTAAATGTTTTATACACCCAACATTACATATATTTTATTAATATATAAGGTTTGCGAGCGTGGGTGGAAGTCAACGGTCTAAACTGTGTTATATTGTCTAAAATTTGAATATTGTTAAGAAGTCTAAGTGCTATGTTAAACAGATTCAAGGATACTACAGAAAAAGACACTTTAATACCAAAGTTAGTTTAACATTGACAATTAGCAATCAATGTATTAGTAAATGTCGTTATCTATTTTCTTATCTCAAACATATATTTATAGGTTTAGAGATAAACTTTTAATTAACATCGACCTAATTGCGACCCAATTGTGTATAATCATATTTTACTCTTAAGTTTATCAACATTAAGGTTAATGTATTTGACCTAACTGACCGGTTTGCTTAATATCTGACCGAGTTCATTGGGGGCTTAATAGAGGATTCAACCTATGGTTGAATCGATCGGTCTATGGTTGACCCACGGTCATAAATGATCTATGGTGAACTGATCGATCAAACGATACATATAATGTATTAAAAATAATTTTCCTACCTAGTTAATTTTACAATGTGTTATACATTCATAATAATTGAACAACTCTCTTAATGTCTAGTCTTACGCTTGATATATATGACTCGATATGAGAATGTATTGAAGATCTCATATCGACTAAAAATAAAATCAATTTATAATATATAAATGGGTATAAACATCATCATAAAACACTACAATAATATTTGTAATTATGTCGAATTCACTAACGAATTTTAGAATTTAAATTATCGACAAATATTTCTATCATTAATTATTCCGTTGGTAAGATCCATTAATAAATTAAAATTTGTATTATGATGAATATTTCCATCGGTAATATATAAGACAACCAATTTTGTCGGTAATTTGTAAATCTGTTGGTAAAATGAGCAATAAATTTTTTATCAAGTTTGATGAGATTTTTTTATATATTAAAGGGAGATGAGTGAGAAAAAGGAAAGAAAAAAAGAGAGAAAAAGAATAGAAGGAGAAGAAGGAAGAAAAAGAAGGAAATGAGGAGAAAGAGGGAAAGGAAGAGGATTAGAAAAAAGAGAGAGAAGAAATAGAGGAGAAGAAAGAGACAGAGAAAGTGTGACGACCATTCAACTACAATGACGGCCAAAATTGAAAAAGAAAGAGGAGGAATAAAAAGAAGAAAAAAAATAAGAAAAAAAAGTCATAACATTTATGGATAGTCAAAATTCATCATTAATTACCAACATATATTTATCAATAAATTTATGATTGTCAATAATTATTAACAAATTTTGTGATTCACCGATAAAATTAACATTTGACCATTTTACTAATATATTTTCACTATCAATTAACTTGAATTATTGACGAATATTTCTTTGTCAATAATATACAATTGTAATAAAAGTCATTGATTAAATTTAAAATTAATTTTTAAGAAAATTGAATTATTTATGTATCTATATATATTTATTGACACTAATAACAAAAATAAATCATAAACATTGATATGTATTTTAGGATTCATTCCCTTCTTTCTTTCATTATGTTATTGCATGTATGCTTATGTTGTTATATATAAATTGTTGTGTTTATTTATTCTCTAAAACTAAACAGATTTACCTAGATGAAGAAGTTATAGAAACATATATAACTAATTAAACCATTAGAATTATCTTGAATTGAATTCCTAATGAATAGTTAAGAAGTAGTGAATGCTGAGTGCTTAGTCTTTTTTACAAAGTAAAAGAGACTTTATACATTAAGTTATACTGTGGAAAAAAGGTACCAAAAAAAGTACACTTTTGCAGTAATAAAGATAAAATAATTAGGAAATTGTGTTAGGCTTGACCACTCTATATGCTTTCACTTAACTCCACCTTTAATCACCAATGATTTTCACGTGATTTTTTTTCTTTTTATGTTTTCAAGCAAAAGAGACATATTATTCCTTTCTTGTAGTCAGCACATCTATCATACATGTATATAAATATTTCTCCCTTAAAGTTATGTCTCTTTATCATACCATCAATTCAAAGAGAGCAATTTCAACAAACAGATCAATATCAAATCATTTCCTTCTAAATCTCAAAAACATTTTCTCTTTCCCTTTGCAGCCAAAATTTATTCAACTCCTCAACAATTCATCATTTTCAATGCAATAATTAGAGACAAAGAATAAACAATCAGAAATTAAAAAAGAAAAATATAATTTTGTGTGGTATTTAAGTTTATGATGAAGTTTCTTAGTTTATTGAATTGGTCTTTTAAATTATAATTTTTCTACTTAATCCTAATAATAATTAATATTTTTATTGGAACTTTGATTATGGAAAGAAAAAGTTAATAATCTTTAATTTGATAAGTATACAGTTGTCGGAGATGTTCTTGACCCTTTCCAATAATACAATCTCATTCTTTGTCGACTTTTTTTAGCTATTTCGAAATTCATATCTTCACAACCCACTAATACACAACTATTTGATAATTAATTATATTTTTCTTAATTTTTAATTTAAAGTGTTAATATGTATTATTATATTATTAAAATGAAATTGTTAAGGATGTTTTCTTCGTAAAGGTATCATATTACAATTTTTCTATATATTAAAAGCAAAATTATTGACCAGGTATGTAATCAACAAAATACATCAAAATTTACCATATATCCACAAATGGTAAGTAATATAATAGTAAAGAAAAAAACATTAATGGTGAAGTTATAGCATAAGCATATAGTTATTATTTTGAAAATTCAACTGAGTAAAAGTTTATGTAAATAAGAAAGTAGAGCATTATATAAAAATGAAAGATCCATCAACTCATTATCTTAAAGTTTTAGATAAAGAGTAGTGTCAGTCACTTATAGGATCCAATTCATTAAGATAATATTTTACTATTAATTATTTTTATTGTAAGACTGATTTTAATTTAGAAATAACAGTATTTGAGTATTGTTTTCTATAAAATGTTTGTTTTCCTACTTTTATATTTTCTTTATAAGGGGAAATAAAATATTTAGATAAATGTTTTATTTTTTTATCTATGGTAAAAATAATGACACTTTTAGAGAAAAATACTATGATAGGGGAGATAATTGTATTTTTTCTGTCCTTTTAAACATGATATTTCAGTGTCATCTAATTTTCTTACTAGAAGCTAGTAATATTTGCCTTTCCGTAATTGTTTCTTTAAACACTGTAAATAGATACATTTACGTTCAACTAGTTTTACTGGTTGATTTAAGAATTAAAAGTTTGTAAAATATATTTTGATACACATAAATATTTTATATTTGTTTGATAATATTTTTTTATATTTTATTTTTTAAAATATAAAATTTACTTTTTTATAATCGATATCTAAAAAGTTTCTCACATTTGTCACGAAAAAACAAAAAAAAATATATACATATATATAAAAGATTTGAAAGCTTTTAATACAATGTTATATTATTTTTCTCATAATTATTCTCTTTATCTTTTTTATTGGTGGCAAGTATTTATCAGAAGTATTAATAAATAAATTTGAGGAGTGTAGTATATAACGTGACACGCTTAAAACAAAGTAAGAGTTGCTTTGTGAACAAAACATCGTGAGTATATATGTTTATGTATTATGTATCGATGTGGGACCTGGCAACACATAGGGTCCTACCACCTGCATGTGTTACACGTGTACTCCCTATTAACACCATCAACACAGTGAGCAATGAAGCATCCTTTATAAGACCTACAAGTTCTGCAGGGTGACATAGCAGCTTTTAGCTATTCTGCAACCATCTTACACCTTCTTCACTAAAATCACCATCTCAGAATACAGCCACTTCTGCTTCTGTGCTTCTGCATATCTGTGCTTCTGCTTCTGCTTCTTCTGCATCATATTGTTAATTTTCTCTGCTAAATATGCTCACATGCACCATTACTCTTCTCATCATAATTAATTCATCAGTGCAATCACTTTGTAAGTTTTGCCTAAAACCTACACTCTAGACAGCTTCCTTTCTCCTCAATCTCATCCTTTCTTTTCAAAAACAACACAAAAATCTCCTACTGTTCTCCTTGTTGAATGTATTAGATAATGGGGCACCACTCTTGCTGCAACAAGCAGAAGGTCAAAAGAGGGCTTTGGTCACCCGAAGAGGATGAGAAACTCATCAACTACATCACAACTTACGGACATGGCTGCTGGAGTTCTGTCCCAAAACTTGCAGGTGTATATATATATATATATGATATAATTGACAAGTCTACCACTTGTGTTAGTATTTTTTCCAGCACTTGTGTCTTGAAATTTTGAGTTTGTTTTTGTTTATGTTTGATGATGTTTTTAGGCCTGCAAAGGTGTGGAAAGAGTTGCAGATTAAGATGGATAAATTATCTGAGACCTGATTTGAAACGTGGAAGCTTCTCTCCTCAAGAAGCAGCTCTCATTATTGAACTCCATAGCATTTTAGGGAACAGGTATATAACCATTGCTAATCACATGCTCCTTTTTTCTTTCTTTACTTTTCTTTTTTGTTCTATTCATGTGCTTATCATCAACATTATTGTCAAAAGGGTGCTTTATTTATCTACTTTTTTCTCAACAAGACTGCACTTTTCGGGTACAGGTGGGCTCAGATAGCCAAGCACCTACCTGGAAGAACAGATAATGAGGTGAAAAACTTTTGGAATTCAAGCATAAAGAAGAAACTCCTTTCTCATGATGCTGTCATTCCTCCTTTAGCCACATTTTCTGATTTTCATCACAGCCCCATCACTTCCATGGAAACTTTCTTCCCTTTTACTGCAAACCCTAATCTCATCTTAAACTTCCACCATTTCACAGACCAGCTCTACCTTCCCACCACACCATCCCCATTCCTACAAGCTTTTGATCACAACAATGATGTCAAGTTAGGTTTCAACGCTTACAATGCCGATTTCCTTCATATTCAGAATCCAGCACTACCAGAAACAGCACTACCATCTTCCAACCCAAATGAAGAAAATCAAATCTCCAAAAGTGACACCACCTCGGACTATGTTCTTGACAGATTCATCAACCCAGCAGCATTGCAGCAACATGAATATCTCTTGGTAGAAGAACCCCTTGTGCCAATAGTCAGTGAGAACATTGAGGATAATTATGTTTGCAGCATCCCATTCTCATCCACTCCCCAAGAACAACACGAGACTACAGCAAAATTTCAGTGTTATCCACAAGATCTAGCTGTGGCAGTGAACCAATTAGAGTACATTGATGCCTTCATGTCATTGTTGCCATCTTCAACAGTTTCAAGCACCCAAAAAGTCCCAAACCCTATTATTCCCTCAGGATGGGAGCCTTGAACATTGGTACTATTTATAGATATAAATTTAATTTTATCTATATATAGTACATTTAATTAAATAATTAGGGAATCTCTTTGATGATCAATATGCATTAATTATTTGTTGAACTTTTTCTCAAAAAAGTGTAGATCTTCTCTTATTGGTAAACCTGAACCTTGCTAGTTCAGGGGAACTTCCATTGATGAATGCTTGCAGAAGTTCCATAAATGTGTGTAGGTTCTTTCACATATTTGTCACAATACTTCCATATATGAATTATTGAAGGCAGCTAGAGCTACATATAATGCTTTATTAAAAAATGAAAATGAAGAGCTAGTTCTGTACTTTTAACTCATTAATTGTTCCATTGCTTCTTCTCACTCTATCTCTTTCTGTGTGTAACAACATAACATTAATTGATGGATGGCGTTGTAGAACAATGACAAAACACGTACACATCATGGTCAACTCCATCTAGGACAAAGTGTCCTATGTAGGATTCCAGCATATACTGTCACTCCTACGACATTTTACTTTATGGGGTCTGATCGTAACTTAACATTTTAAATTTCTTAATAGACCAAAAACAAGCTTTTTTTTTAAAGAGAATAAATATATTTTTAGTTTTTATATTTTGAGATCAAATTAAAGCTTTTTTCTAAAAAAAATTGATATTTTTTGGTTTTTGAATTTTAAAAATAAATAAATATAATTATTTTAATTAAATTGTATTAATTTTTTTACATGTTTCAGGTTGTTAAATAGTATAAATAATTCAAAAGTTAATATATAAAATGTTGTTTTGACACTTAATCCAGTTGAATTAAGAAGATTATATATTTTTTATTTTTTAAAGTTTAGAAATTAAATTATATTAAAGTAGTTTTTGGAGAAAAATGAATTACAAACATAATATTTTACTTTTCTTTTGTTAATTAATTAAGATTCTTCAACGTGGATTGCTAATACTATGGACTAATTAAGACTTGAATACAGTGAAACTTTATTTTGGCATCTTCATGGGTATATATTTTCATATTTTACATATTAGGGAATGCTATGGTCCATTCTGTTCTATGTTTGGGGGAAAAAGGATTTGTTCTATTCGTGAGTTTTCTAATCATCAATGGATTCAATGGATAAAGTAAGTGCGTGTTTGTTTGACTTTATTACGTTGGATATATCTAAATTAAAACTATTTTTGAGTAATTTACTTTTTTAATTATATCCAAAAAAAAATGGATGTGTGACTGGAATCCAAACCAAATACGTATTATGTGACAAAACTCCAAATGCAAGAACCCAAATCCTAAGATATAAAAATGGTGACGTAAACTTGCTTTTTCCGCAGGAAAACGTAGAAGTTGCTTCGAAGAAGGTTCAACTTTGAAAAAAATTGAACAACGCAAAAAGGTCCTTCAGCTGCAAGAACACAAATGGTATTTGAAGTATATATTAATTTAAAATGTGGATGAAATTTTCATTTTATAAAATTATTTTATAGTGTTGAGTATCTTAATAAGATATTAGAGTAAAAAATTTGTGTTTGTTACACATATCATTTTATTTGTCATCGGACCTTATAAATCAAATTTATAAAATCAAATCAAATTTAAAATTCACTTCTTAAAAATATATAAAAATTCACTATAGAAAAAAGCTTAACTTAGATTTCATCCTTTGTCTAAATACACAAAAACCAATTTTATAAAGTTCCAAACTTCATTGGCTTGATGATTAAAATAAACTTTTGTTTTATATTTCTTTTAGCTCGACTTTACTCATAAGTCAAGACCTTAAGTCAAAATTGTATGAAAAATGTATAAATAATTTTATTGAGATAAGAAATTTAAGTGTAAAGATAGTAGTATTCGGTGAGAGATAGTGATATTTACAACAAGTATTGATAGATGTACATCATTGAAGTTACGATACTATGTGTTTAAACTTTAATTTATAATTGTATTAATTTAACCAAACATTATAAGATTTAAAATAGAATTTAAGATGTGATCCTTCTAACTAAATATTAAATAATATTGAAGATTTTTTTATGTGATAAATGATTTTGTCATATAAAAATCCATGTGTTATCGTGAACACGCATTTATTATCTAATTACATTAACAAGTTTTTAATATTATCTTATATTCAATCGATAAAGTTTGAAGACGAAAATAGTTTAAATTTGAAATATAAACAAAATTCAATTTCGAATGAAAATTGAAAGATTAAAACCATATATTTATATATATATATATAATTTGCATGAAGCGTGATTTGCATGTTATATACTATTTAGTTAGCTACTTATGAGAATGTGATGATTAGTTATTAAAGATGTATGGAGAATTAAAGAGCAATTAAGGCATCGTTGGTTGGGTTAAAGATGATTATGATAATAAATAGTGTAAAAGTTAGCCACCTTTTGTGTTTTGTCTGCTTGCGGCTATATTTATATACTTTAACAGTTCTTATGCTTTTTCTTACTTTGTAAAAGAAAGTATTCTATTCACTACACCAATCTCAGACTAAGAACACTTTTTTTTTAATAATATTATATGTTCATTGATCACAGGCGGAGATTTTCTTATTATAATTAGATGGTTGGGCACCAATTTAATAGTTAAACCCATTGTGTCATTGGTTAACTATATTAGTCCGGTTTGATATTAAAAATAATAATTTATATATATATATATATACATATATATATATATATAACATAATTTTCTATAGATCTAATTTAAATTTATTTTTTTCATGATAAAATATTATTATGTAAAATAATAAATAAAGTTGAAGGCAATATAGTTTCATACTTCGAACTTGAAAACACCGTTATAGTAAATAACTTATATCTAAAATAATTGGGTTAATAACACAAATCCATAATTTTTTAGTAACACACAAGTTGAATATGTATATTAAAAAATCAAGTCAGGTCATTAAATCTTTAATGGACTAAATTAGATCAAATTAAATGTAACTTCGGTCTCAATCATTAATCCAAATTTTATAAGATAAGGTAAAGATTGTCTCTTCTTATATATTTGTTATTATATATTTGATGGTTAAGTATGGTTTTAGTATAAAATTAAAATTTGTTTTTGTATATTTTAGTTTTTAAATTTTAAAAATAAATAGATATAATCTTTTTAACTTAATTATGTTAATCTTTTTATTGTTAAATAATTTTTAACTGACATTGAAATGAGAATGTATCAAACTATATAAAGAATTCATAATATTACAACATTAAATAATGATAAAACATTAAGTGAAAATATATATATATCTAATTGATAATTTTAGCTATATAGGTACAACTAATTCAAGGTAAGATCTTCATACAGAAAAAGAGATATTTCAGGTGTAGGGTCTAGTAACTCTACAAAACACACATTCACAATTTACTCCGCATCTACTTGGGTAACTTTGTTCATCTTTTGTTCAACTCCTACCTTGTCAAAGCTCTAGACCAATCGGGAGTACTTATCAAAGACACTCCAATGCTTAAGTTAGTAATTAGTTGGGACGATGGTCAGAGCAAAGTCTTAAGACCCAATCTCAGTCCATATTACACATTAATCAATACTTACTCTTAACATTGGTTAGCATAATCTCGAAAGAAATACCTTGCTGTTAAAAATGTTCATTCAACCTTTAACCATGTCCGGACGAATGACTCCTGTCTTACATTTATCCAAATTCAAGATTTCAAACATACACAACCGACCACCCCTTTCTAGCTGTGAGGCAGCCCGATCATACAATATAAGAGACATAGGTTATAAATAGTATCTCCAATGCAAAAGTTATTATAAATGTTCTAAAAATTTAATATTGCACCTTGTATAAAAGATTTTTATTAAAGCACGATGTAATTAACATGTTGATGATGTTAAAATTAAGAATGGATTATAAAAGTGAGTCTTGAGTATAAGAAACAAATTTTCCAAAATTAACATTCATATTTTGAGAGCACCAATTTTAGAGGGAATTAATTTTCCAAACTTTAACTATAACATTGTAAATTTTCATAAAACCTCAATCTCATGCGAAGCTTGTAAGAATTGCTTGCAAACTTAAAAGTTATGTACCCTTATAATCCCTTATAAGATTCTTACATTATAATTTTTTTTAAGGTAAGTCTCTTTAATTTTAGGTGAGAACTATTCTATACCAATATAGTCTTACAATAAATAGAAAGGCTAAATTTTATATATTTGCCTCAATTGTGGAATACAACTGTAATAAAATAATCTAATACAAAAATAAATGATATTTTAAATATGATGACTTGAATATTATATATAAATTTGAAGTCAAAGTATACAACAAATAAATATTTTAATAAAAAAGAAAACCACACCTTCAATTCAAGATCTTAAAAACAATTACTTAATACAATTTATATATTTTTTATAATGAAGCCAATAACTTTAAGTTCAATTACTTAATATCACTAAATAAGTTTTTTTACAAGAGAGGTTGAAATGAGTTCTAATTCACAAGCTAACACTTTCACTGTATACTCGAATTGGTTGGATTGAAACATTTTCAATTTTTTTGAATGTAAATTAAACTGAATCCTATAAACTTAACCCCGTATTAAAGTGGTTCGAATCATTATTGAAAGTGAGTTGATTCATAATCTATCAACAACAACACTTTATTAATATTTTTACCATTTTTTATAAATATTTTATTATAATTATTTAAGTTTAAAATTTGATTTTTTAAATACTAAAATGTTGTTTTATAATGTTTGAATACTTATAATATTTAATTTATTTGTTTCTCATGTTATATATATATTAATACTTTAATTTTTTACTATTATCTTTTTAATAATATTTGAATAATTAGATGCACATTTTTATTTTATTATTATAAAACTAATAATTAGAGTCAATTCACTCTCATTATACTATAATAAATATACAAAATAGATTATAAAAGTAAAATATTTATAAGTGATCAAATTCATTAATCTAATTCCATCCATCACAAATTGGTACATCGAATCAGATTTTTAACATACAAAAAGTAAATCGAGTTAAATTAATTATTTTAACTCAACTTATAGTAAGTGAATATGTGTGAATTGGATTAACTCATTATGATACTCCTATATTTTGATTGGTTGAGAAGTAATTATTCTCTTTTATATATTATTCATCTTGTACGAATTTTAAGTAACACATACTCCAATCACATGACCTTATGGAAAGAAAATGATCTGAGAAGGGAAAAGCATTGGCCCTTCCAATAATTAGCAATTTCTTGTTTCATTTGTGCCGTGTGAGTTCATAATTAGCTTTCAATAATTCATATATGCAATGAAAACAAAGCAGATAGAAATTTGGGCAAAGTCTTGTACTGACAGAGCCAATGCTACCTTAAAGTCACTGAGGCTTTGTGGAGAACAGAACAAGAGTTGCACAAAGTTAACCTTTCTTAGGGGCCACATTCTTTTCATTTCACCAACTTTTCTTCACATTCACGTCAAATGAAACACTACACAACACACATTTCTAACATTCACACCAATATCTCAATTACCTTTAAAATATTATTTCATTTCTCCATAAAACTCAAACATACTTTTCATACATATCAAAGTTCCTCTCATGCAAACGTTTCTATAAGTTATTCAGAAAAGAAAAAAATAAAAAAAAATTGAATTAAATTTTCCATAAATCAAAATAAAATTATACACGAGATCATTTGTATAATTCTAATATAATTTTTCTAAATTTTTATCTTTAATTTATTAAAAAAAAGGTTATTTCATTTTTTGTTACCTTTTTCTCCTAAATTTATTAAAAAAGTTATCAAGTAACGAAAATTATTTTACTCAAACCAAATTAAACTAAAATAAGTGCAGCATTCCCACAAACGCTTTACGAATGAGGACTAAACTATATTGATTTCCTCCCTTTTTCCATTCTTTATTAGAGAGATATTTACGTCATTATATATACACATTCTTCTTTTCTTTAACTATTTATACAATAAATCAAGACAAAAATAATTATACTTTTTTTTTCATTTACTTAAATCTTCAAAAGTCAACTCTTTCTATTACTTTTCTTCCCTTTTTCTTTTTCTTTACTTTTTTTCTTTAAACTTTACTTGATCCAAACTCACCCTACAAAAATCATTACTTCCTTTAATTTTCTTTAATGGCCATTTGAACAGAAAAATTCCTTCTACAAACAGTCTTCAAATTTGTGCAAAATAGAATTTGGAAACAGAAAACAAACACATGAGGCTGTCAAACTCGTTTATGTTTCTAGTTGACTTTCTAAGGCTGTCAAACTCAAACTAGTCAACTCAAAAACAAACTCGTTTTCTTTGCACCAAATAAAGCTAGATTATTTGTAAATACTAGAGTTACAAATTATTGCAACTACTGACCAAAATTTCAAATAGAAATAAACAGAATGTTAACACATCCATGCACAACAGTTGCCTGAAAAGTTATTCATCGCATACTATACTTAATAAAACTCCAACCCCACACCCCAACCAAAAAAAATGAGCTCTTTTAGGTAGCAATGTCAGGTTCACCCTGAGGGGGCCTTACCATGAAGTGCACTAAGTTTCTAAATTCAAAGTTTAACTCCAATGTCAATGCAATGATACTAAGCTGTAATCCTAAACCGGCCCTTGGCTATTCTTCGAGCAATTACTTTTCTGCCACCCTTAGTCGCTTTCCTGCTCATGTAATACAAAAAATATGTCATCTACACGGCATACCTCTGTTTCAGATATTACAGACTCAAGTTTGCATATAAGCCAGACATAAATTTCCTCAGTTCTATTCATTTAGCCAGACTGGATCTGAAAGAGGCTCGTGACAAATATATGGATAGAGATAAAACTATATGGGGTATATCTTAAACAAACTATATATTTTAGTAACTTCATATAAACTAAGGCTGAATTATAATCATATATTCCTTTTTATTATTTCTGAGAATTTTGTGAAAAATGGACCAAAACAAGAAAATTATCAAATTATTCCATTTTTGTACATTCAGAAAGTAGACATTACATCAATTTTAATGTATGTAAATAAGGTATGAAATGATTTTAGAATAATATAACTCGTACTTAGATATGATCAATGTGAAAGAAACTCTAATTTGACGGTGAGTTTTTATATAAAATTATTCAATTAGAGGTTAATGCATGGTGAGACAGTTGACGTCAGTTGCAACAATTCGACATCTCTTCTAATAGAATCAAGTTACTCCAAAAGTAACTTTAGGTAAAGTTACTCTTTCCATTCAATGAAATTTTCTATATATTAAATATTAAAATTCAATATTCAACTTATTAAATATTGCCTTTAACATAGCCTAATGTCATCATGGGATTCATATCATTTCAACGATCATAGACACTAAATTTTAGATAAACCAAACATTTGTTGCTAAGTAATCAAAATGTCAACATTTATTTATATTTTTAAAAAGTAAACTAATATCTGTTAAATTGAATTTATTCAAAAGTATTAATAGTTTTAAATTTTTATAAAAATCAACAGACTTAATCTATTTAAAACATTTAATCAACTGCTGAATTAGTGAAATTTAATATATAGAAAGAATTACTGAATGGAATAGCGCTAAGTTATTCCTTCAGTAACCCAATTCTCTCCTATATACAAGAAAAGGAAGCAATGGTCTTTGGGCCATCAAGGAAGCATTTCACATGCCACTTTGCCTGGCCATAGTCTAAAATGTGACACCCATTTATATACCAAAAACAAAGCAACCACAATCTAGAGAGACTGGCAATCTGTTCATTGAATGCTTCATTAATCAATTGCATATTGCCACATTCAACAAAACAATCTGTTCAAAATTCAGGCATAGGGTCACGCTTTATGAATCTTTTTTGTCATGTCCATGTTATCTATTACCCCCAACAAGCCAACAGACCAAGTGAAAGTAATAGAAAGTATAATGCGTAAGAACAATCGATCGCAGGCCTTTGCATAGTTATTATCTAGTTGAGTAAGCATAGTTATTATCTAGTTGAGTAAGCTGAAGAACGGAAACACCACAAGAGTTCTAAAATTGACCAAGTTTGACATCATGTAGAAGAAAAGGAAGGGTTAACCACTAACAAGTAACATTTTCTACTTTCTCTTCTCATTACGAAGGAACATATAACCAAAAAGATGAGTGATTTACCGAGCAAAAAATCCATGGTTCCTCTTTCGTTTAATGAGACTAGGTTGAAATGTCCTTTTGGGGAACAAAAGCATGGGCTCATCTGATGAAGGAGCATCCCCTGCAGAATAATCATAAATTCAGAATAAAAAGTACCTGGGTGGAGTTCAAATGCTTAAAATTTCATAAAACACCATCTTCTCATGCAATAGCTGGTACGTGATTATATTTTGTGATTGAAAAATCGTAACATATATCACAACACAGTGCACTTAAAAATTAATTTTTGCCTTCCAGAGGCATTATCTTTTCTTCAATGTCACATCTCACATTAGTGTAATTAATCACATTAACATTAGACACACAGATACACAGAGATAGAGAGAGAGAGAGAGAGAGAGAGAGAGAGAGAGAGAGAGAGAGAGAGAGAGAGAGAGAGAGAGAGAGCGATCAATTGCAAGAAAATAGGTGGAAAGTAACAAAATTCCATTGAAAATGAAATGCAATGAAGAGTGTAGTGAGAGTAAGTGTACCGTGAGGTAAGAAGAAGCGGAGAGAGGGGAGGCCACAGGGGTAGAGAAAGCCTTGTTTGTGGGGAAATTCGACGTCGTTTTGGGGAGAAATGGCAGAGGGGAGCCTAGAGAGAGAGGGGAAGAGGAAATGAGATTGAAGTTGAGGGGTATTGGAATGAAGAGGAAGCGATTTGGAAAGGCGATTCAACAAGGAAGCCCCACTTCTGAGAACGCTATTCGACGCCATTGTTGGTTTCACTCAAAGCTTTGCTTCATAAACCCTAACCTAACCCAACCTAAGCAATGCGCCAACACCAAACACCAACCTCCATCTCCATGGATCGGAGTTTTGCCTCTTTTCAATTTGGGTTTTTTTACCCGACCCGGAACGTCTTTTTCCACTTTTTTTTTATTTTAAATTTTATCTTTATTTATTATTTTTCATTTTTGTTACTGCATTTTTAATATGTAAAAACAAATCATAAAAATAGAAACTGGAATTAGTGACTACGGTGTTTATTGTTTGTCTAACATTCAACCAGAATGTTTTAAATCGATAAAATATTGCAAATAGTTCAATTTCTTTTTATGTTTTTATTAAAACTCAGCTTAACCAAACCATAGTCCATAATATATTTATAATAATTTGTTTACATATAACTGAACATTTATATATAATATATAGTTTTATTCCTCAAAATAGATTTTTTTGGGTCTTTAATTTTTTTCACTTTGATTCCTGTAAAAAGAGAATTGATTTTGTTCCTACTATTTTATTTTAACTCTCCTAAAATGTTCATTTTGTATCCTTACAATACTAAATAATTTATTTTTAGTTCCTGTCAAATATTTTTAATAGGATTAATTTAACAAAAAAAAATTATAGAATCTATAAAATAAATATTTTTAGGAGTTAAAATAAATTCACAAGGATCAAAATAAAAGTAAACCAAAAATCTAATAAAAGTAACCTTTAAACACCAAAAGAAAATACATGAATATACTCGATCGACAAAGAATACTTATGACTGAATTTAATAACATTGATATTTAAAATTCATGTACTTTACACATTTTAGTCATACTGAATTATGAATTATGACATTAGTATTATATGACTAAATAACAATAAATATTTTCATCAGAAGTTTGTAACAATTATCATCATGCGCGAACTTTTACTCTGCTACCTGGATTTTTGTGGTAACTTTCAAGGATATATTTTAACTAAATTAATTATTAAATTCTTTCTTATCTTATTAGTTGTCAAATTATAAATAGTTTTGAAAGTGATGCAATAACCAATCTAGTACACAGGAATACATACTTCAACCAATTTATTTTAACAAAATATTTTGAGAGGTTGAAATCCAATCCATACAGGCTGCTTAACATCCGACCATAGTCTAAAATACCATCAAACCAAGCTTAAAACTATATTTCAAACAACAACTTAGCGAAAAATTACGATGAGAAGTGCACCAGCGTTTTGCTAATAGTTTTGAAGTTACAAACAGAGGAAATGGCATTTTCAAAATATGCCTAGTGGATTACAGGAAGCAAATAATGAATTTGTTTCACGTCAGAAATGGCTAGAGACAAGAAGAAATGAAACAATGAAGAGGGAATACAGAACATCTTACACAAACGAACAGATTGATATCAATTATAGAATACGTGTGACTGCCGCTTCTGCTCCACCTTTACAACAGGAAGAACCATCATAAATCTCAAATGTACATAATCACGCTGAAGCTGAACTCTGTTTGAGGCTATTGTTCACCAGGAAGTACAGATGAAAGCCAATCAGAAGCTGCCATTTGAATATCCGTCTCAGTATGAGGAGACAGAGAGAGAGGAGTAACTGCAACCTGTTCATTAAAATCAGATCCAAGGTTCATTCAGAGGAGAAAAATGAACTTGATTGCACATATAGTAACAGATTAACCGCCAGATGAAGATGTTTATTGTATGCGTGCGGTCCTTAAGAACATAAAATATTATTAGTTGAAAAAGTTAATGATACAGTTCACATTAGAAAACATGCCAAAAGATAATTTAGTTAGCCAACTTACATATCCAGTTTCAAGTGTTCTGTAATCCAGATCATCATCTATATCTTCCTGCTGTTTATCCAAAAACTGCAGATAGAAGTATAGTATAGCTAAGTTCACATCCAGGAACAATTCAAATGATTAACCATCATTCAAATGTAACATAGAAAGCACTGAATATGTATAATACATAATTTCAGTCATTTTTTAAAAAGAAAAATCTTCGCACCAATGGAAAAATTGATCAACTTGAGCTATTAGAAGTATGGTTTCAAAAATTATCATAAATGAGACAAATATTGACTGGTTATTCATGGAGAGGATTGCCATTCTTATGGATTCAGAATCAAGATACATCAAAATAAAGTCGAATCCTTCTCAAGCAGTACAGAAGTCCATCTTCCATTCAAATGAACAGTGTCAATAAATTATACTACTCATACTTTTGAAGACCATCTAGCTAAAACACCATGCGGAAAGTGGAAAGTTTAACCACAAGGAGTCAAATAACTTTTTAGAAAATATTTATATGTCGAGGACTCATTTGTCATTGTTTCAGTGACATAATGAAAATGAGTTTGATCACTACTTAAAAAGACAAGTCTTACCTAGGAGCTCTCTACCTTAATATACTAGGATGGAAGAAAACAAACTGAATCAAGTACCCAATAATGCAAAATATTGTCAAGGATATTTTGGTCATTCCAATTTGACTGTTGCTTCAGAATTTGCTATTGGTAAAGGAGGCTGGTTTAGTCCCCGTCACTCTAGCTTTTTGTTAGAATACTTTGGAGGTACTTTGGTATGCACAAAGCTGGTTAAAACAAGCATAAGTATGAATTATACACCACTCTACTCATTTAATTAATTATATCTGTAGTCATTATTTTATTTTAATTAAATAGTCTCACTTAATATCCTTTTATTTTCAAATTCTAATCACTGTTATTTTAATTTAACAACTTATAACTACTGGTGTAAATAATACTTTTCGGCATATCTTGAAGAATACTAATACAAGCCTTACAAGTTTATGAATTGGTTGTTCCAGAAATTTATCCATTAATGGCACGCTATTGAAACCCTACATTGCATATTGTATGTATTGCAAGACGTGTGGAAAGCATTGGGGGTAAATCTAGAGGATGCATTGCAATATCAGGAAAGAGGGAGGGAATGGGTAAGTAATCAATTGGATACTTTTTGGGTGATTGTGCCATATGGTAGAGAAGTATAACTATATAACACTGTTATTTACTTTTCTTTTCCAACATTTCCTGCATTTTTCCTACTGTAATCAGAACTCTTTGTATGAATTTTCAACATAATTCCTAATTTCCTTTGGTGAGTTTCAGTTCAAACCACATTATTCACATTCTGATTTTACTAGATTGTCAAAAAGAAACCACAAAAATACCATAGAATTTTCCATTTAACTAGATTTAGGTATTATAGGGGGACACATAGGGTATGGATATGTGCATGAATATTAGAGTTGAGGGATATAATTTATAAATAATCCGGTACCCTCCCACTACATTCCCATCCTTGTACCAACCCACCCCTTTTATTTTCATTTTTAGGAAAGTTGGAAATGAGGTGGTTGTCGACCTTCCCATTTCCTAATCTATTTTCAAAAAGCAGTCAACCTTCCCTATACTTGGTATGGGACAGTTGACCCGTACTGCCATCTCCCATTTACCTCTAGTCTGAAGTACTTCTTCACCCTGTTAGAATCAGGTTTTCCTGCAGCTCCAATTGATTCAACAATCTCCAAATTCTTTTTCTGAGTAGTTAATCTCCGAGCTGCACCCTGAAGTACACCAAGATGTGAGATTCTACTGTCAGCATCAATAACAGCACAATAATTACCAGATTAAACAGAAACTGAATGTGCAAAAGATGGCAATTATTAGGACACTCACAGCAGCAGAGGCATCACGGCCAATCTGTGCAAACTGAAGACCAAAGCCTTGTTTACTGGCCAAAAAATGACCAGGAGGATGGCGGCTGCTTGAAACTGCCTGCCAGTTTGGAGTGGATCTCCACATACTTTGCTTGGTCAACTTGTAGCCCTGTCGGTACAACAATACCACAGCAGCCATATTATATCTACGGACCAAAAGCAGTTCACTAAACAGTAAACACAGTGAAACAAAAAATAAGAATGGTGAAATTAAAACATATTGCCTAATTAAGAAAGGGAACAGGGAAGGAAATACATGTTAATCACAATGTTAAACAGTCACGTTTCAAATCCTCTTCAAGAGGAAATTTCCCAGGAAAAGGGTTCTTCATATATATATAATTACTGCCTCTGTATGCAATACAATTTTTAAAATGCGAGAATAAACATTTCCATCCCACACCATTTTTTTTCCTACTCAAGATTTCCAGAGAAGAAATATATAACAAGAATCACACATAATCATGTAATTGAAAGCTGCAAACATTTCAGCCCCAGCTGAGAAGCCAAAAAGTTACATGACATCGAGAAGTCTTCAGGTTCTTCTCTGAGACTTTCTCATTACTATATGAGTAAATGCAACTCCCAATAAATGTATGTCATCTTTCATTGTTAGAAAGATACATCCCAATAAAAAAAGGCAACTAGAAGTAAAGTTTTGAAAGAAGAACCTACAAAGCACTTATACCTAAAGACCTAAATGCAACATCGTAATTTCGAAGAAGAAAAATGATTATAAGCCAAGAATCTCATCCATACTAGATTTTCCACAGTATATAACCCAAACATAGAACATTCTCACATTGCAGTGAAGGGCTAGATATTATTATCCAAACTATAATAAAAAATTTGTACCTTGCTGCTTAAAGGCGATGTAGGAATTTCTATACCCAGAAAACAGCTTTTAGGGAAAGTTCCCTGTAAAACATCCCTGATAGCTGCCTTTATTAAAGGTAAACAGAGCTCTACTGCATCCTTGAAATCAGTCTCTTGACTTTCATCCTTCTTCCTGCAGCACGGTTGCAGGATATGGTACTAGTTCATAATCTCCAGCAGGAAAATACAGTTAAGCTGGAAATCATAAATAACAATAAACCTACCAATTTAATGATATTGACAAAGAAGGTACACCACATAATAACGCCTCTCTAGCCCCAGCAACAACACCTGAGTAGAACCTGGCATATTTTAAAGCATGAAATCAACTTCTTTTCATACTCAGGGCGCATGGAGGTTTTAATACAAAACCACAACAGACTATTATCAGGGGGATGCGGGGACTGTGTACTAGTATAGGTTTATAAGTTTAACTCTATGCACAAGAGAAGGGAAAAACTTACTTGATATGACCACAGCTTGATCCCTGGTTAATTCCGCTAATAACCTAAAATTTATATCATTTTCATCCATAAACCCTTAGTACTTTATTAGTGAGAAAAGCGCACAAATAGTTATTAGTTATATGACAACTGCTAACCAGCACTGGCTTTGACCATGAAAACAAGGCCCCGGATAACGCTAGTGAAATACAATCGACAGGAGTTCCTGAATTATAAATTAGGAAAGAGTAAGGAATTTATGCAAGTATCATTGTCACAACTACGACAACAAAACCCAAAAGTTAAGCATTTCCCAACTCTTGATGCACTATATCAGTAATGTGACAGGAAAGACAGTATGAAATTCCTTGATTACAAAAAATAAAAATAAAAACTTTATCCTAAGAAGTGAGATCTGCAACATAAAACACACAAGGTCATTCAGTTCAGTTAAAGATCACAACATAAATGTCAGTAGCTACTATCCCATGATTCCAGGCAAGATGTTGATGAAGAGACTTTTGTTGACTAGAAAATAACTAGCAAATCCACATCAACTATGAACGAAGTTAACATGAACTCACTGAAGAACACCATTATTCATATTCACAACTAGAACCAAACCACGCCTACAAGAACTTCACACACATTGGATCTAACATAATAAAGACAAACAGTGGCAAAGCCTAAACAGTAAGCAAACCACAAAGCTAAACTCCCTAAAAAAAAGATTTCAGAAAATTAAGAATCTCATCATCCAAATGAGTAAAAACAGCAAAGAGGTCCACACCTGAAACTTCAAAGGCGGTGGCACCGTCAATCAGAGCAGAAGAGGCTTCCACGGTTTCTCCGATAGTGAGAGAGTGGCCCGAAACAGATTTGTCCCTGAAGCAACCATTTTCACGAACTAACAAATTACAAAGAGCGAGAAATCAAACGAAGCCAAAGCAAGCAAGGAAGAAAGCATGCGATGAAACAATTAGAGAGAACGCAAAGTGGGACCCACGATTGGGGAACGCAGACATGGACATCATAGAGGCCGAGGCGCACGAGAGCTTGGACGAGGAATGTTAGACCCGGGGACTCGATGCCGTCGCTGTTGGTTACCAACACGACGGGTTTGGAGATTGAGCTGTCACCTTCGCCGGCGACGGTAACACCGGCGGGTGAAGAAGGTTGCGAGGGCGAAATTGCAGTTTGGGCATTGTTGTTGGGTTCTTCTTCTTCTTGTTCGGTGCGCTTTCGGTTGAGAAGCACTTCTTGGAGGCCTGAGGGCATGGCGTTGTTCACCGAACCTGACGACGTCGTCATGGCAGAGCGCAGAGAGAGAGGAAGCAGTACAGTGTTTAGTTTCGGTAGGATTGTGAAGTATGGAGTTGTTGATGTTAATTTCTTTTTCGTTAATTTAATATTGAAAATTCTCACCCATTATTTTACAGTAAATATATTCATCAGTTGTCGAAAGTAATGAATTAATTAAAAATAATTATATTGTATTTATTTTAAATTTTCATATAACCAATGAAAAAATAAAACAAGAATGATAGAAAGACCATAAAATCCTTAGTTGGAGAACAGCGTGTTCAGTTTTGTGGGTGGCAACACTGAACAAAGTCAATCTCCAAAACAAACCCAAATCTTTCTTGTTCTCGTACTAGATTAGATTAGATACTACACATGTTGTAGTGTTTCACTCTGTTTCCTCGTCCTCTTCGAAAGTCGGCGGTGAGTCTCTCTCTCTTTCTCTCACTTATTTCATGGACTAGAGTTCCACCTTCCTTCAGGTTCTCTCTCGTTCTTCCTTTTCTGTATCAGTAATGTGTTCATCAAATTAAAGTTCTTTTTTGGTGGGGTTTTGAGTGTGCTATGATTTTTTTATTGCTTGTTGTGAATCCACTTTAGGGTCAACAAAAAACTGTCTTGTGTTGGTGGGTGTTTGCGTTGAAAATTTGAAAGATGAGACATGTGTTGGAGCTTGAAATTTATGAGACTCTAATGAGCAATTGACACTTTGTACTGAGAAACTTGGACCAATTTTCATCCTTTTGTGAGAGTATGGAGTGCGGAGGGTAGGCTGATTGTGTGAGAGCATTGAGCACTTTCTGCAATCAGTGGCTTGCCGAGGAACATGATTCTACAAAATTCTGCTTTGTGTAACCCTTCCTCTCAGTATTGTCTCAATGAAAAAGACTGTGTGGGAAAAAGTTGTGGTCTCTATTTAATGTTGGTACTGTTTCTTGTTACAACCAAGGTAGAAACTACCTTACCAAGACAGTATAAAATGCAGGTTTTCGAACACAAGTTAGTAATTTTAGTTGATATGAAGATTGGGGATCAAATCATACTACAAGTTGTACTATTTGGGTATCTTGCTTGGTCTATGTTGCAAATGATTGGAATGTGAGACTTAAGATTTATGCTGTGTTGATGAAGTGGAGATTGGAGAAATGCTTTGAGCGTAAATTGTGATTTTAAAGTGCTTAACAAACACAATGGAAAATGCTATTTTACAACTACAAGACTAGAATGCTATATGGTGGTGAATTTTGCACTGACCATGGAAAAATGTATCATTCATGGGGCTGTATGGTTCATAATGCCAAAGGATTTTCAATTCACTTTCGTTCCTTTGTTTTGTTAGACCTCAAAGATTGAAAAGAAAGAGCAATATAAATAAGTAAAGTAAAATAAACTGTTAGATGAATCAATAGTATATGCAAGTTAAGGTGATAAAATTTCCTATTGGCAAAACAGATATCGAATTTACACATAATCTGAAGGTTGGCTCCAAAATATATAGCTGAAAGTTTTATATGTTCTTGTCCTGTGTTATTTTATCTTTTCTTAATGAAGAATGTCAATGATTTTAATATAGCTATTGCTTCAGAAATTGGGCTGATTCATAGTTATTTATTTCTTACTGTGATTCTTGTATTTTGGGCAGTTATCATTTCCTTCCTAAATGGAACTCAAAGAAGATCCTGGACCAATTGATAATTATGTACTTTATGATCAAGATAATCATGTTTCTTCAGCAGTTTGGGATGGACACGTGAGTGGACATTCTTTTATTGATAATTTCTGTTTAATCATATGAAAATTTATCAATATTCATATTATTGGATATGGTCATGCTATTGAAATCTACAGGAACGTGGTGTACTTAGGTGCCACGAACACACTTCAATGCTTGATCAGTGGAAGCTGACACCTAAACAGATTAAGTTGGTTGAGAAGGCTGGTTTTGGTTACCTACGATTACTTCCTGCTATGAGTCTTGACAATGCACTGATAGCAGCTTTGGTTGAACGATGGAGGAGAGAAACAAATACATTTCACTTAACTGTTGGAGAATTGACAATAACCCTAGAAGATGTATCACTATTACTTGGATTGGCTATTGATGGAGAACCTGTGATAGGTCCAATAAGTGCACCAAGTTCAGTTTGTGAAAAATTACTAGGGAGAGTGCCAGAGGACCTGAATGGTGGAATGGTGAAGCTGACTTGGCTGAAGGAGTTCTTTAGTGAGTGTGCTGAAGATGCACCACTGGAGGAAACTGAGCGCTGTACACGTGCTTACCTTCTATATCTCGTCGGCAGCACAATATTCTCTACTACAACAGGGAACAAAGTTCCTGTTATGTACCTTTCTTTGTTTGAAGACTTTGATAAGGCTGGGAAATTTGCTTGGGGTGCAGGAGCATTGGCATTTTTATATAGAGCACTTGGCAATGCTTCCCTTAAATCTCAGAGCACCATTAGTGGCTGTCTAACTCTAGTACAGGTTATAATTACTTCCCTTTTCTCTCTTCTTTTGCTGGTACTTTCAGATTGAACACTGACTGAGTAATAAATTGTTGTTATTGTTTTTAGTGCTGGAGTTATTCTCGCCTCAATGTTGGACTGCCAAAATTTAATCAAGAACCTGATACTAATTGCTTTCCCTTTGTGCTTAAATGGAGAGGGAAAAGTGGTTGTAGGACTAAATGTAATGTAGTGTCCTACAGAAAGGCTTTGGACTCTCTTAATCCATGTGATGTAAGTGTTAATATGGTGGTTTATTTGATGAAATGGGTAGATGAAAATGGTAAATCTGTGTTAATTATTGTATATACACACAGGTCCAGTGGCTACCTTACAAGGATTTGGATTCTACAGCCATACCAGAAGATACAAAAGCTAGTCTGATTTTACGGGCATCTAGGACTATGCTGTTGTGTTTTGACAAGGCAGAAAGACACCTTCCTGATCGATGCTTAAGGCAATTTGGCTTGCATCAAACTATTCCAAAACACGTGGAACGATGGGAGAGGAAGAGTCGGATTGTGGATCATGGGGTAGACCTGATGGGAAAAATGGACTTGGCTCTCAAAGAGTGGTCAGAACGTTGGGTTCATATTGTTGATGGTGGTGACATTACAGATGAGGGTGAGTACATGCAATGGTATCACAAGATTACTCGGAAATATATTGGGAGAGTCACATCATCCCTGGAGTCAGAGTATCAAAGAACAGTATGTTTTGCTCATTAGTTGTTTATCTTTACTTTCTTTAACTTGAGTGTATGTTTTATGAATACTTGACTGCTACATGCTTTTGTAGGTTACTGCTATGAAGGAAATTGCCAGCATTGCTGATATAGTCTCAGCAGAAGGGTTGGATTCTTATAATAGAGAGTTACTCGATGAAGTGAAAAATATTGTGCACAAATGTTTAACAGAGCAGTTTGAAGAAATACCACATGATAAAGTGAAAAAGAAGGGCAATCGGAAACGTAGGCAAAAGGACCACCTAAGTATGGAATATGAATAGCACCAGTTCATAGTGGTGCTGGTGCAAGCTTATTCTAACCTTAGCCTATTGATATTTATTACTTCAGGTTATTAAAAAGGACGAAGGTGTATAATCAAATGATCAACACCACTACATTAAGAGGATGACATATTTATTAACATCAAAAAAAATTATTGAGACATTTGAATGCAGATAGTTTGTAAGTATACACTGTAAATCGCCATTTGTATTTTTGAAATTCCTTAGTGTCAATTTATTTGTGCTTTCTTCATGCTCCAAGCATTCAGTCTTGTAATATTAACATCAGCAGTGCCATTATTGAAAGCATATAGTTGTGCTTTATCATTGATCGCCAATGTGGGGTAAACTCTGGCTGTGATACAAGCTCTTCCCTCTCCTCCAAAACTCTCTACGACAGAATGATCAGTCTGTGGAATTGAAAAACTCATGCCTTAGAAAAAAATTATAGATCATTTGAACAAAAGAAAAGATGGCACCAACTAAGAAAAATGACTTTTAGCACACACTTCTTATTATCATTATCCCTATTATCATTACTATTAAATGTATTACAAATCATATCTTTTTTGTAGATGAATGTTTGTGTTCAAGTGTATAAAATTATGTGTATACGGACTTGCTAAAATTTGAGTCCAAATTTTCTGCTGAATTTTTTTGTAATATCTTTGTGTTATATCTTTACTGAATCTTTAAAATACACTGATATTTGTATGTTTGAAAAAGTTTTTAATATATTTTAAAACATTAAAATTTGTGTTTATCAGTATATTTTGAAAACTCAGCAGAGAAAACCAAATTCTTAAAACTTAAGAGTTCCATTTGAATGCAATTTCGATGAGTATTAGTAGCTTCATCGGCTGAAACATACCAGTGTTCTCAATGAAAGCTGTTCATGAAGAGGTTCCACGTCAACAAAAGCTCCATAAGTGGTCAAATCATTGTCTTTATTTAAGGAAGACCTGTTTGCATACATGCATTTGTATGAGTTTGGAGAGAAGTTGAGTGGATAGAAATAAATAGAGGACACAAACAAATTAACCTGCTTTGATCACTGCATAAGAGCACCAAATTTTTATTTTGGTATTTGAATATTCTGAAGAAAACTGATGTGAACTCTTGCAATCCCTCAGAAGCAAAAACTAGCAGACCAAACGGCCCCAATTCACTTTTAATGGATGAACCCTTTTGACTACACAGAATTTGGGGGTCTGTCCAATTGTCCAATACTTCAGCCTCTATCAATTTACTCACTTCAAATGAAATTTCAACATCAGCCTGCAGAGGACAAATTATCACTAATTTTAAAACAACCCTTAACTGCTAACTTGATTCCCAAGCATTTTAATGATGGGAATTTAGTCTTTTCATTTCAACTGTGACAATTGATTTTTGTAGGTATGTTTTTCTTATTACAGTGTAAATTAGATTTTTAAGATTTCACTATGATTTTAGTCTCTCTGTCATCTAGAATCTATGGATGCGACAGTGATTTATTACGTCTGAGAGACTAAAGTTACTTAATCTGATTAGTACAATTAGACAATGAAATATTTGAATCGCAGAATTATAAGAGACTTAATCATTACAGTTGAAACTTGAAAAAACTACACCATTTGAAACAAAAGAATATAATTAAGTCTTAAAACAAATATATATATATATATACGTGAATTTTATCATTTTTCTATTATGATATATTTTAAACAACTAAAAATTAAAATATTTTTTAGAAAGAAATGTTTATTACATTAAAAAGATAATACTATGTTTTTTAGAGTTTCCTATAGATATTTATTTTCATTCCAAGAGTTGGTAAAACTAACAGTTTTTTCAATATAATATTTAAGTTTTAGTTGCTAAAATAACGTTAACAAGACCAGATTAGCATAGTGAACAATTTCTCTAATTTTTATCTAAAACTGCACTTCTAATATCAAGATGGTTGATTGAATTCTAATGTGTAACACGAACTTATTTTAAAATTTAGTATTCCTATATTTAACATTTAAAGAGTATATAAACATCTTTTTGATGACTAAAATTTATGCAAGTTTCACTACATTGAAAGAGACCTAGTAATAAAATTATACTGCTATGAAACCACATTTGGAACACTTATTATGTTTATATGGTAGTAGGTGAAATCTACCTGTGTTGCTGTAACACCATTAATTTGAAGCAATTGTCCTCCTTTTAGTACTTGTGGGGGCAAGTTCACTGGGTTTGCATGAAGCTTTTCAATTTCCATCACAGGCCATTGTACCAGCTGTTTACCAGACCTGTGCAACCAAATGGCCCTTGGAATTGCCTATAAATATATATGAGCATCTTGGTCATTTTATTTATAACCACACTCTATCCATCACAAAATCATGGCTATAAACCAAATCTAATTATTTGAGCCAAGACTCAAAATGTTTTGATTTGGTCACAAGTCTTGTATTGAGTTTAGAATGCAATGAACAAACCAATAATGACAATATTGAAATGAACTTACAATGATTCCAGACCATCCTTTCTTGATATCATCTGCCTCACTTGATGATTCGTCCACCCACCCAAGCAAAACCCTTCTCTTCTTTCCATCATCAAAGAAAGATTTTGAGGCATAGTATTTTCCATAATCAAATCTTAAAACAAATTCATCAAACCCTTTATCAGGGACAAACACATCCTTGGAAGTATTGTAATTCCCTATAATATAATCATCATGTCCTTTCAAGCTAGCCTTGAGTACATGCCTAACATCATCACCATTCACAGATGTCTCAACACCCAATTGACCATTCTTCAAAACTGGAAAAAAATCTGGGCACTCCCACATTCCACTGTCTTTGGTTGAATAAAAAGGGTGCTTGGCTTGAACCCAATTAACAAAGTCTTTGCTCCTATACAACAGTGCCATTCCCCTAGTTCTTCTTCTGCTTCCAACAAGTACTCTCCAGTGTCCATCTTGTCCTAGCCAAGCAGTGGTGGGATCCCTAAATGAGTCTGGAACTATATTGTTATCACTAGTTGGTGCCATTACAGGGTTTTGGGGGAACTTAACCCATTCCCTAAGAAAAGGGTCAGACAAATTTTTGGGCTTGGCCAAGTTTTGAACTTGTTTATTCATAGAGTTAATTCCTGTGTACAAAATGGTTGGTTTGTTCCCAGGAAGCAGTGTGGTTGATCCTGACCAACAACCATTTATATCAGACGGCTGAGATGGGAAGATGGCAGGATCTAGTGTGGTCCAGTTCACAAGATCCTTTGACACTGAATGTCCCCACACAATATTTCCCCAAACTGCACCTTTTGGATTGTATTGATAGAACAGATGGTAAAGTCCTCCATATCTCATTGGTCCTGCCAAAAATCCCAAGACAAATTTTTATTTCCCAAACAGTTTAATATAAAAATAAGAAACAGAAGCGGAAACAACTAAAAACAGTTTAATGTTTTTTTTCTGCTTTGACTTTTTCTTACAATATTATTTTAAAGGCTTAAATGCTTACTTCGTCTCATGAAGTGAATTTCTGTTTAGTATCCGGTTTTAAAAATGAAGACATTGAGTCCTTATGTTATGAAAAATACATGAATAAGGTCCACAAACAAAGAACAAGTTCAACAAATCATAAAAAAAGCTGAACAAGAGAGAGAAAAAGCTGGACAGCAGAAGAGAGAAGAGAAAAAGTACGGCCACATCAGCATGGACTTAACGTCGTTGCTGTCAACTTAACGGACAGGACCTTATTCATACACTTTTCATAACATAGGGACCCAATTTCTTCATTTTTAAAACCGGGTACTAACCAAAAATTCACCTAACATGAGGACGAAGTAAGCATTTAAGTCTATTTTAAAACACAAACAAACAAATCCAACATTACAGAAGAGGTGCACTGAAGAGAGAAATTCATAATAAGAGAACTGAACTAACCATTGGGATCTGCAAGTCCAAATATACCAAAGTGTCCATTTGATGATAATCAAGTGGCAAAACCAAGCAAAAATGGAAACTGTATATTAGAGATATAAAATACTTCTGCACAATAAAGAATAGAAAGAAAGGAATATAGGGTAGAAGAGAAAGTTTGAGATGAGTTGAAGGAAAGATGTTGTATATACCATTTATCCAATTCTTGGGAGGTTGGAAGTGGTAAGCAGTTCTGTAAGGTTGATCATTGGAATCAGAAGACAGAGTCTGAAGATTTCTGCTAAAATGATGAGTAGCTACACTGCCATAAATGACAGAAAAGAGAATTAACAAACACATAGTAGGCATTGTCATGGTTGCTATGTGGTAATGTTGTGCTGTGGAGGAAAACAAATGTGCTCTGCTATCTATTTATACAGACAATAGTGTTGTGTTGTGGAAATTTGTGAATGGTTCAAACTAAGGAAAATGTTAATCTTTCACTCCGAATTCTGGGATGCAAAGAGTAGGAAATAGAGAGAAAGAAATATGGAATCACTTTGGACCATTTTGTTAGAATTTTCAAGTCAACAATCTTATACCTGCACATTTCTTCGTAGCACAGCATTAGGACTAATGAAACCAAAGTATAAATGAAAGCTAATAAGAAAAACAACTCTCACTTTTAATTGTAGTTTTCGTTTTCTTTTAATTTCTCAAAATTTAATTAAACTATTGTTTAAAACTGGTGATTAATAATAAGATGGATCTTATTAAGATCTTTTTTTTATGGAAATAGAGATGACCTAATATTACTATGGAAATTCATTTTACAACATAAAACTTCTACCCATTAGTAAAAGATGTACAGTTGCACATTCTTGTCATAAATAAATGGTTTGAGAAAACAAAAAGAAAAAAGAAAAAAATTGACTGGGCAAAGCAGTTAATGCATTAATGTTGAAAACCTAACCAATGCTAAGAAGAGGTCTTATTAGCATTCCTCCTTGCAATAAATAACAGGTTATGAAACCATTTTACATATGTTTGAATACAAAATTAAAATATTTTTGAGATTTTTCTCATTAAAGAATTTACATTTTTAATAAAAAATATAAAAACACTTAATTTTTGTCTAAATATACTCTGAGTTATTTGATATATCCAATTAGATTTGTTAAATAAAACTATTTTTAGTAAGAATATATCTAGAAAATACTTTTAATTTTCAATTTAAATTACTTTTGATAAAGTGGGCTGACCTGTCTAACTACTCAATCCACAAAATGTAATCAATTTTTTAATTTTATTATTCTTTTATCAAAAGGTGATATTTTTCATTAAAATACTCATTCCAGTTAATAACTTGGACATTTTATCAAAAGGTGATATTTTTCATTAAAATACTCATTCCAGTTAATAACTTCAACATTCAAACGGGTTAATTATTTGTAATTGACAAAATTAAAATTATTATTAATTTTACATTTTAAATTACATTATTATATTTATTAATTAAATTTAATATTGTTGTGAGGTGAATTAATTGTTTTGTGATAAAGGTTTAATCGAGTCAAATTATAATATATAAGTAGATTATAAATCTTATCGTACAAGTGGATTTTGTGAAATTAAATTAAGTTTAAAACCATAAGTTAATATAGTACTGATACAAATCTCATCATACAAATCTCATCATACACATCAGTTTTGTGGAATTAAACAATTGTTGAAGTAAAGATTATTGCATACTACATTATTTGTCCTATGACGAAGAAAACAAGTTTTTGAAAAATTGAGTGATTCTAATTTTCTTTTATGGAGGCAACCAGTTGAAGGCTTAGTAGAAGAATATAGTCTGGTAATTTTTGTTATTGAAAGCAATTATGATCTTCTTTCCATGAATGAAGTTGAGATATTTATTCTTGCACATGAATTACGTATACACAAGTTTATGATAAAGTTAATCATTAACATTATTGGATCCTGCATGCTCGCAATTTTGATTGTCACAGCAATTATTCCAAGTACGTAGAAATTTGTGAATGGTTCAAACTAAGGAAAGTTTTAATCTTTCACTCCAAAGTCTGGGATGCAAAGAGTAGGAAAAAAAGAGAGAAAAATATGAAGTCTTTGGACCATTTTGTTAGAATTTTTCAAGTCAATAACTTGTGTCAGAAATAAATTATTTGAGAAAGAAAAAAAAATTGACTGGGCAAAGCAGTTAATGCATTAACGTTGAAAACCTACCGATGCTAAGAAGAGGTCTTATTAGCATTCCTCGCAATAAATAACAGGAGATGAAACCATTTTACATATCTTTGGATAAAAATTTAAAATATTTTTGAGAATTTTGTTTATCAATGAATTTACATTTTTAATTAAAAATATCTAAACACTTAATTTGTATCCAAATATGCTATGAGTTATTTGGTACATCCACCAATTAGTTTTGTTATTTAAAACTACTTTCAACAATAGCTATATTTAAAAACAATTTTTAATGTTGAATTTAAATTACTTTTGAGACACCTATCTAACTGGTTAATTCAATATATAGAAAATATATTTTAGAACTTGAGGTGAGAATTGATTATTTTAATATTAAAAAAGTTTATATAAATAATAAGTTTTGTAAAGAAGTTTTGTTCTCATTCTTTGTTTGTCTAATTAAAAATTCGAGACAAGAGTGAATCTCACATCAATCTCTCGTTTTGCAATGATCAGTTTCTTTAATTATATAAGTCGAGTTTTTTATCTTTTTCTATAGTTTAATTTGTTTCATCTTGCATATGGACTTTTCATGCTTGCATGTTCTCTTTAAATCATCAATATGAGTCTCTGTTAATTAGTGATTATAACGATATGTCATGATCGTTCTTGTGGTGTTTCAATAGATAGAGCATCATATGAAGCTAGAGGTTTTTTGAGAATCTAGAGCTAATTGAGGTGCTTTCACGGGTTAAGGAAGCTAAATTTGTCGTCTTTATATGTTGTTTTATGTTTTAATTATTATCTGTAATGTAATTTATGTGTGCTTGAAACATGTGTTATGAATAATTGTTGATTGTGATTTGTACTTTCTAATTTGTTGAGTATGTCATTTATTTATGATGTTTGTCTATGATTTATGAGAAACATGTTGTATTTAATATGTTGTGTTGGTATGTGATGATAATGAAAGTTGGTTGATTCGTATAATTGATGTAGTCTATTTGTGTTTAATTGTGTTGTTTTGGATTTGTTAGTTTATATGAGGTTGATTTGATCGAGAGAGTTTTAGAATGTGTAATGGAATATATTGGTACTAGTTAGAAATTGTTTTTGAAACAACTAAGGCAAGTTAGAGTGAAAAGTATCAGTATATGCAGTTGAGCAATCTAAAACACTGTAATTCATCATTTTTGTTGTCATGGCATTGAACGACATTTTGGAGTGTTGAGTGATAGTGTTAAATTTCAACTCAAAGAGCCAATTTGTGATAGGGTCCAACAATATGTACCATTGTTCTAGGAGTTATAGTGGTATTTTGACGTTGGGCACTAGGTTTCATCATCACCAACCCAAGCCGTTGAGTGCTCCATGGGCAATGAGCCCTTGTCACACCAGCTCTAAGCACGCCTTAGGTACCACTGGGCATCAATTTTGTTGTTGGTTGTATTTGCAATTTAACTAGTTTTAATAGTTCTAATGGTTGTTATTATTGATGTTCATGTTTTAATGGTGGATATAATTGATGTTGCAAAGTTGTAGTGGATATATGAGTTGATGAAATGTAGGGAATTCCATGGAAAAATCCTATTGTTGTATTTTCTTTAGTATATACATTAATGTATGGATTCAAGCAAGGAGATATCATGACACTCTAATTATTCACACTCATATATAGTGTGATGAGTTATATGGTGATAATAGCATAAGGTCATAGTTTAAAAGCATAATAATGGCTTAGGATGTGAAGGGGATTAACCTTATGAGTGGTAGGGTGAAACTCATTGGCAATGCTTCTATAGAACAATAGAGGTCACTATAAGTGCATGTCTCCCGTGATTCTGACATTAAATGCATATATATGGATAATTGAGATTAGAAGAGTTTTTAGTTATATCGTTTATATCTATATGATGGTTTGGAGTGCATTGTATTGTGATACCACATGTTTTATTAATATATGACGTTCCTTTTGCAAATTAGTTTATTATCATGTATTTGTTTGTCTTATATATGGCTGTCTCTTTCTTTCGCAATAATTAGCTTAGTGATATGAGCGTATTAAGATGTAGGTAGAGAGACACCTCTAAAGGATATGGAGCCGGTGGTTAGAGTTGTAGGATGCTTTAGGAGCATAGGTGGTTAGTTTTAGTATAATGATTTTGTTATATTCATATGGTTGTATAAATGTCATATTTTTATAATCATATCTTTTGTATGATTGTATTAATATACTTTACACCCTAAGTTATCTGTTTTAAATATTATTATGAAATGTCTTATTTCATTTATTTTAAACTATTAAAATGAAATATTATTGTTAATTCACAAAATTTAACATTTTTTTTAATTTATTATTCTTTTATAAAAAAATGATATTTCCATAAACATACTTATTCAACTTAATATTTTTATATTCAAACGGGTTAATCATTTGTAATTGACAAAATTGAAATTATTTTTTATATTTTAAAATAATCCATTACACTCATTAATTAAACTTAATATATATTCATACTTAATATATATTCATACTTAATATATATTCATGATTCAAATAACGTCTCTATTACATATATTTTCATTTTAAAACAACCAAACATAAAAACAAAAATTATATAGTCTCTTTCACTTTTAAATATGTTTTTAGTCCTTAAACTATTAAGTAATTTTTTTAGTCTCTCTTTCAAAGTAAGCTACATTTTGATCATTCTCCTTAAGGAAACCATAATTTTTCGTCCTCCAAAACCAACGGCGTTAAAAAGAAGCTAGCTAACAGTGGAGTGCCACGTCAATTTTTTTTTCAGTCACTCTTGCCATGTCAGCATCTCCTTCAACCCTTCTCCACAGAACCCTAATTTCCCTCCGTCGAAAGCTGCCGTCAATGTCGCACTGCCAACACAATGCCAACCCAGAGGGACTACATATAGAGGAGCGCTTCGATGGCATCAGAGAGCATGTGGACGAATCTCGTGGCCAGAATCACCCCGGCGGCAAAGGCCTTGGCACCCACGAGGGTTGTTGTCGCGAAGGAGAAACGCGCTGGAATTTCTTCCCTGTAGTAGCATGTTGGAGGTTCTTATTTAGGGTATGCTTGCAGGTTTGATGGCGTCGCGAATGGAGGTGGTGAGGAGTTGTGGGGGTTGCGCGAGCTCAAGGCATGCGTTAGGGTTTATGTTCTTGGTTTGATTTGGGGTTTTTTGGGTTGCTGTGTTTTCTAGGTTTTGTCTTACAGGTCAGGAGGAGAAAGTCGCGAGGAGCTTCATCGTTTGGATGTTCGCGGTGTTACTTGCGGCATTGCGATTCTTATGGTTATGGCTATGGAGGCTCGCGATAACGGCGAATGGTTGCTCATGGTGTGGTCCGATGCGAGCTTGGAGGATGACGAGGTTTTGATGGCGGTCTCACAATGATGAAGGGGGAGTGGTGGCGGAGAGATTGAACTCCTAATGTTACTGCTCGCATTCGGTGGTGGCGCGATGAGGTTGCGTGCGTGGGTGTTGATGGTGGAGGTGCGTGATGGAGGATGGCGGCAACTAAGGTTTCTGTGGCGGCGACTTCATGGCGACATGGTGGCTAGCCGGCGCGACATTGTGTTGGCAGTGTAGCATTGACGGCGGCTTGCGGCTGAGGGAAATTAGGGTTCTGTGGAGAAGGGTTGAAGGAGATGCTGACATGGCAGGAGTGACAGACAAAAAAAAATTGACGTGGCACTCCACCGTTAGTCAGCTCAGCTTCTTTTTAACGCCGTTGGTTTTGAAGGACGAAAAATTATGATTTCCTTAAGGAGAATGATCAAAATGTAGCTTACTTTCTGAAATAGGGACTAAAAACAAATTCGCTTGATAGTTTAAGGAATAAAAACATATTTAACCCTTAAATTAATAAACAATTTTAACATTTCATACATATAGTATAAAATTTAGAAAGAACATAAATAGACTATATATGGAGTCAACCTTCTCACGGTCTTTCTATCATGGATATGATTTAGCTCATCGAAAGTTACTGCCAAGATTTTAGTCCAATTCTTATTTCTTCTTCTTTTATTGAATTGTATAAGATAATTGTGTGATCTCACATGAAGACATGATAGCTAGAGGACAATCTCCTTATATGACTATATAATAAAGTGAGAATGGACCACTAAGAAATATTTATCATCGAAAACCTTATTATAATCATAAATGTATTTGAATCAACATAAGATAATCCTTACACAAGTCATGGATCATTCTCAAAGTGCAGTTAAAGCTGAAGAATAAACAGTAAAATATGTTGGTGACATCATTTTTCTTAAATAATATTTTTAATTTGTCAGCTTATAAAATTTTTAATTTGAATAATGACATGCATATCATTGTTAGCCTAATGATACTTAAAGGCACTGATAAATTTCATCTCTTTCCGCATAATTTCACTGTATGTATGCTTGCTTCATGCTCCAAGCACTGAATCTTGTAATCTTGACATCTGCAGTACCATTATTGAAAGCATATATTTGTGCTCTATCATTTATTGCTAATGTAGGATAAACTCTGGCAGTGATGCACCCTCTTCCTTCTCCTCCAAAACTCTCTACCACTGAATGATCAATCTGTGTAAGAGAGAAACTACTTCGTTAGAAAAATCATAATTATTTAACAAAAAAAGTAACCAAAGATGAAAATCTTTAGAACCATGTTTGATTATTGGACTCCAAATAACGTGGATCATTGTGTCTTACTTTACTTTAGTGGAGAGGAGTCAGATTAGTAGAGGATATTAGAGTCATTTTTGGAAAGAGAAAAAAGCTTTAGATGGGATTCAGGGAGGAGGGAGGTTCACAGGGGAGATGAGCTCAACCACATAAGGAATTAACACGCTTACCTGTAATCTTTTATCAGGAAGACTTTTGATTTGTACTTTTCCGAGTCTAACGTGACTCTAATACCCCTTAGATGGGATTTATGGAAAAAGAGGTTCATTGGAGAAAAACAACATCAATGATACCTGAGTCCAACTACATAAAAAATTGACACCACTTTTTATCCAAAACCTTAAAACAATGGATTAATGGATCTTCAACCTTACATGATGCTTTACTTTCTCATCTCTCCTCAATCTAAGACTACTCACACTTGGAATCTCAAGACATAACTCTTACTGCATACATTGTTTTATAATCATCCTGTCATTACTATTTAAGTTATGTATTTAAAGTTCATACTTTATAGTTACAACATACCAAGGTTCTCAATGACAGCTTCTCCTGAAGAGGATTCACGTCAACAAAAGTTCCATAAGTGGTCAAATCGTTGTTCTTATTTAAGGAAGACCTGCCATGAATGCATTTGCATGATATTAGAAGAATTTGAAGAGAAGTTGAGTTGATGGAAATAATAAGAGGGTACAAACAAATTAACCTGCTCTGGTCACTGCACAAGAGTACCAAATATTTGTGTTGGTATCTGAATATTCTGAAGAAAACTGATGTGAACTCTTGCAATCCCTCTGAAGCAAAAACCAGCAAACCAAAAGGACCCAATCCACTTCTGAGGGATGAACCCTTTGTGCTACATAGAATTTGGGGCTCAGTCCAATACTTCAATTTTCCAGCCTTTCCCAATTCACTCACTTCAAATGAAATTTCAACATCAGCCTGCAAAGGGATGAATTATTAACTTTTATGTTAAAAGTGTACTACTGTAATATAGTCATGCAGAAGTGATTTATTATTATAGTTATATATGTTTTTGGCTCAAAACTATAGATTAATGATAGGATGATATACATTTAGATTTGCTTGACACATATTATAAAAAAAAGTAAATTTTTGTACTTCTAAATAAAAAAACTAAAATATAAAGAAGGATAATATAAAATAAATATAAAAAATTTAAGTGTACCAAAATATTATTTCGGTTATAATGTGATTTTTATTTTTATTTTTATATCAAACTTTGATCAAGTTAGATTCTCATTATTATTAGAAGTGAACTTTTAACTCAATTCCACAAAATTGGTTTGTAGGGTAAAATTTACACTCACTTATAAATTATAAATTGGCCTTATCTCAGTGAAGACACTTCCAACATTTATACTTAAAAAAAATTTATGAATGTAGTTTTTTTTATCCAACAATATTGATTATTTTTTTAAGTGAAAAATGGCAAATGACACTAAATAGAACCACGAGTTTTTGAAAGGTCAATTTCTTAAAAGATCAACATCATTCGTCATTTGTCACCTTATAAAATAATTGACACTGTTGGATGAGGAGGATTTCATCCCTCCAATAACCTAAGAAAATAAAAAATTTGAGATAAAAAGAGAAAATTAAAATCTAAGTTATAATTTTAGGGAAAAAAACATATATAACCTTGTGACATTTGATCCTAGTTTTCATCGATCCTGATTATATACATAATTTAAAACCTTTAATACATTAATACTACAGATACTAAATTCTAACGAGTAAGACTTACCTGTGTTGCAGTGACGCCATTAATTTGAAGCAACTTGCCTCCTTTTAAGGCTTGGGGTGGCAAATTGACAGGTTTTGCTCGTAGCTTTTCAATTTCCTCTACTGGCCACTGTACCAATTGTTTACCAGACTTATGCAGCCAAATAGCCCTTGGAATTGTCTGCAAAACACATGTGCATCATTCACCAAACTATTTGAGGTCAACTTCAATTTCTAAAGGAAAGAGAAAAACAAAAAAGCTGTGGAGCCATGTATGAGTTGGCTCATGTTATTTTAAACAATGTCATTACATCTATACCACAAACCATGCCCAAAAAAACTCTAATTATTTGAGCCTAGAGTCAACAAAACTCATTGATTTGATCAAGTTTTGTCTTCATTTCAGAACATGGTGAGCAAACCAATGATAAAAATTCAAGAAATTGTTGCAATCAACTTACATGGATTCCAGACCATCCTTTCTTGATATCATCAGCAACACTTGATGATTCGTTCACCCACCCAAGCAAAACCCTTCTCTTCTTTCCATCATCAAAGAAAGTCTTTGAGGCATAGTATTTTCCATAATCATATCTTAAAACAAATTCTTCAAACCCTTTATCTGGGATAAACTTATCTTTAGCAGCATTGTAGCTCCCTATCATGTAGTAATCATGTTTTCTGTCATCCAAACTAGCCTTGAGCACATGCCTGACATAATCATCATTCACAGATGTGTCAACACCCAATTGGCCATTCTTCAAAACTGGGAAAAAATCAGGACACTCCCACATTCCACTGCCTAGAATTGAATGCAAAGGGTGTTTGGCTTGAATCCAATCAGAAAAATCTTTGCTCCTATACAAAAGTGCCATTCCCCTAGTTCTTCTTTTGCTTCCAACAAGCACTCTCCAATGGCCATCTTGGCCTAGCCAAGCAGTGGTGGGATCCCTAAATGAACTTGAATTGATCTCATTAGCACTAGTTGGTGCCATTAGAGGGTTTTTTGGAGACTTCTCCCATTCCCTGAGAAAAGGGTCAGACAAATTTTTAGGCTTGGCCAAGTTTTGGACTTGTTGATTCTGTGGGTTAATTCCAGTGTATAAAATGGCTGGTTCATTACCAGGTAGCAGTGTGGCTGATCCTGACCAACAACCATTTATATCAGACGGCTGAGATGGGAAGATTGCAGGATCTAGTGGGGTCCAGTTCACAAGATCCTTTGACACTGAATGTGCCCACACAATATGTCCCCAAACTGCACCTTTAGGATTGTACTGATAGAACAGATGATAAAGTCCTCCATATCTCAATGGTCCTAAAATGCCACCAAGTAAAGACAATAATAAGAGATGGTAAACAAGTACACGTATCAACCTGTTAATTCTTTAAACTATTTTTGTTAGATTCATCATAATGAGTCTTTCTTACGCGTCTTGTCTTTATTTTATTCAAAAGAATCACGCCATGACACTTAGTCTCTGTTAACATGATATTTTTAAACTAGACAGAAACATTGAAAAACTTAGTACTTCTGACTTCACTTTTATCTATATGCATGACGTTTATTATATAGAAAAAAGCCGACCAAAATGGAAGAAACTTCTTCATCAATTACATGCTCATTTTTTTCTCTTTTTCTCTGGCCCTACTCTAGAGATTTAGCTCCATATATTTACGTTATATAGTACTTGCTTTGTAAGTCCCGTTCAACACACTTTGGGAAACATCAGTTTTCTTGTATACATTTGAACGTTTCAACCATCATGAATTTCCAGAAACTCTGAAGTAACTAGATGCATATGAGAATAGGATGATGATGATGATGATGCTACAATATGGATTGAAGGTAACTATATATACAAGAATATGAAAAACAGGAGCACTGAGGGAGATTCACAAGAGAACTGAAAACTGAACTAACCATTGGGATCTGCAAGTCCAAACACACCCACATGTCCATTTAGCATGTCAAATGACAAAAAACAAGAGAAACTGTATGTTAGAGACATCAAATATTTGAACAACAAAGAAAATGAAAAGAATAGAAAGAAAGGAATAAAGGGTAGAAGAGAAAGTTTGAGAAGAGTTGAAGGAAAGATGCTGTACATACCATTTATCCAATTCTTGGGAGGTTGGAAGTGATAAGCTGTTCTGTAAGGTTGATTATAAGAATCAGAAGACAGAGTGTGAAGATGGGTAGCTGCAGTGCCATAAAGGGAAGAAAAGAGAGTCAACAGATAAATGGCAGAGATGAAGATGGTCATGGTTGTTATGTGATAATGTCTTGCAGGAAGCAGGTGAACTCAAACTATCTATTTATATAGATAATACATGGTACCTGCAAAAATAATTTTCAACAACTGATTATAATCTATGCCATATAATAAATAACGCCATGTACTGTAACACTGAGAAGACTTATCACGGCATAAAAAAAATTAGTGAGATGTCAAATTCATAATAAAGAATGATTATTTGAGAGATCTAAATTTTTTACCTTCATTTTCACAGTATTTTTTTTTACTTTTTATTCCCTTTTTTTTTAATACAAAAGTTTATATTTTTTAAGCATGTATGTCTGGTACAAAGAAACATAAATTAGAGTGAATCATAACAGAAGGAAAACTTACAATGTAGTGTCACAATATATTTTTAATAAAATAATATATTAGTTTCTTTAAATAATTGTATTGATTAATAAGTAAATACACAAAGAATAAAGTAAAATTTGTATGTGTTGATGTAATTGTGTAGCATTATGTGATGCATGTTACTTCATCGCAAATGGAGGAGCAGCCCCTTCTTTTGTACTATAAACTTAAAATTTGCTTCTTCAACCTCCAAATTCATTATTTTCTTTTTATATATTTAGCCAACTGGTCCAATCAGATCATAAAATAATACATCTTACTTATAAAGCCATAAATCATATAATATTCAACTAGATTTACATGGTCTTAGCTTCTCATCGGAGATCTATGTGGAAAAAAAAAATCAAATAATAATATATAAATAATCTCAAGATACATCTTATTTATGAAGTTATAAATTAAACTTAAAATTCATTTTTTATTTTAAATATTTACAAACAATAAATCAATAGATTATATCATAATTACTAATTATATATATATATATATATATATATATATATATATATATATATATATATATATATATATATATATATTGCAACTTCAACAAGATAATTCTTCAACAATAAAAAAGATCATCTTTTTTAATGTCGAAGACAAAACTAAACTGGAATCACGTAACATAATAAAAATATATTAATTTTAATTGAAAAATATTTTATTTTAAAGTTTGTATGGAAAAGTGTCACCTTAGAAATTGTAAACTTCTATTGTCTTCATTCATATATATTTTCTAACCTATTAAATCATACATAAATTTTTGTACAATAGAGATTAAATATGGTTTTTTAAAAATGTAAAGTGAATTATGTACATTTTTTATTTTGAAATCATTTTCCACATCATGTAAATTTTGATATATATCTTATTCTTATCCAAACTATGTTATCACTTAATAACATACATATGCATGCACACATGGTCAACACTTTGTATAAAGTTTTTACTATGTTTCTCGTGACTTTGACTTCAAAAAGTTCTAAAAATTTTCTTCACTTTATTACTCCTACTTTATTCATTGTTTCTACAATTTTATTTGGTTAATTTATTTAAAAGTTTTCATATATGATGTTTTTATTGTCAAAAAATTAATAATGATACAAAAGTTATACGCGCTACTTTTCAGGAGACTGTTGATTTAGAAATAAAAATACTTTTCAAGTTCTTTATTTACCTTTTAATTCATTTTTTTCATTAATAATCAAATCACATTAATTTGCAGATTATTTTATCAAATTCAAGTGGTAGCCCAACCCATTCACCAATTTAAAATCTCTAATCAGGCTTCACTTAACTTTCAAGGTTCAAACTATACGTAATAAGCTAAAGTTTTTCTTTCTCCACCCTCATAATTTCTAGTTGCACCCCGATAACTTTTAAACGAACTATCTAGAAAAAGAAATCACAATAAGTCAATTGAAAAATATAAAACTTTAGTACTCAATAACCTACCAAAAAAACTCAATTAAAAATCCTTAAATTTATTACAGGCTTAAAACTTAATTGAGCATTTATGAATAAGATTTTTGAATGGAGATTTCCATAATAAATTTTCTTGAACTCGTGAAATGCATTTTGAAGTTAGTTTTCTAGAACAAAATTTTCAAAATTTGTGATATCTTTGTTTTTTAAAAATAAATGTGGTGAATTTTGGATTTGTCGAACAAGATTTTTTCTAGAACACATTCTCTTTTTCTTCTTCCTCTGGCAAAGACAACAAAAATGGTGTGGTGCAAAGAAAAGTTATATTTTTAGTCTTTTTTGGTAGAATTGGATGCAGTCGGTAATAAAAGGGGTGCAAAAAGAAACAATGTAACCCAATATAGATATATTGAAGAGGTTTGGTGATAGTGAAACGAAGGAGGCTATAGATATTGATGTATGGAATGGGTTTTCACATTATATAACTCTTAATTCAGTCACTCTTACATTAAATGCAACATATATCACTCATAAACATGTAAAGCCATTTGTTATTACCAGTTATTTTCTCTTTTCAACTACACTATAACAACTTTACAAATTTTAATTATTATTATTATTATAGTATATACTTTTTAATTATTATCATTATTAGCATTAATATATATATATATATATATATATTAGTAGTAGCAGTATTATAAATAATTTTATTATTAATAATATTTTTATTTTCATTATTATTATTATCAGTATTATTATTAATAGTATTTGTACTATTATTATTTTTATTATTAATACTATTGTTATTAATATTGTTAACGTTATTATTGTTATTATTAGTATGATTGTCAAATACTATTAGTAATATTAGTGTTAGTATTATTGTTAGTGTTAAGTATTAGCATTAGCATCATGGTTAGTGTTATAGTATTACTAGTAGTTTTAATATTATTATTTGAATTAATATTAGTATTAGCAGTAGTTGTGTGAATATATAGTAATATGAGTTTTGGTATTAGTATTAGTATTATTATTTTTAATATTATTATTATTATTATTTTATAATTATAGACGTAAATTAATAATAATATTTGCATATATTATTGTTTAAAAAGTTTAATTTTAATTTTATGTTAAATTAATATAAAAAAACTTTTTATATTAAGCTTTATTTCTAATCTTTTAAACAACTTTCACGCATTTGACATTTTGGATGGATTATTTGGTTCATCTTGTATGTATAATAGTCTAGCATCTGCATATTTGAAGAATATATTTTCGTTGCATGTTTCAACAAGGCACAAATCAATTAAATCAAGTAGTTTGTTCTCTGCCTATAATTTTCATGTATGATACATACCATGTCAATAAAGATGATCCAGTAGTCAATATAAGTCACAAAAACAACAAAAGATTGAAAAAATCACCTTATAAACCGATTCATAACCTTCTCTTCCAAGCTTGGCAAAATATGAGAAATTATTTGTAGTTGTAAGAATGCTTGCAAAGTGTAAAAGGACACTTCAATTAATGTCTTTTGGAGAAACCATTAATGTCTTTTGGAGAAACCTTTTCATGCATGTAATCTACAATTTCCTCATTCCCATGGTGGTTGGTGTGGCATGAAGCTTCAATTTTTCCACTACATTACTTTGGATTGTAATGACCATGGTGTTGAATATTCTTTACTTCTACTTTGATGGCTACATTGATTACATCAAAGAAAAAATCATGACTGAAGCGAGATGATGAAGGAGAAGGAGACGAGAAGGAAAATGGAGAAATATGAGAATGAAGATTAGAGATTTGGGAACCCTCTCTTTACAAATAAAAAAATAACACATCATTTTCTATAATAATTATAACTAAAATCAATATAAAAAGTTTCTTATCCATTACAAAAATGTTACTGCTTAACTTTTGGTTATAAATAAAACTGACATAGAAAGTTTTCTTATTCATTACAAAATGTAATCACATTCACTTTTTAACTAGTGTAGACAAATTTTCTTATTTATTACAAAAATGTCATTATATCCACTTTCTACACCAGCTATAATTAAAACTGGTATAAAATTTTATTCTTTATTTTTTAAGTTGTCTATGTATACACGTGCTTATATATAAAAAATTTAATATCAACTTTGTTAAGCGTGCTTAGCTTGGAGCAATTCTGGGATGGGTGACCTTCTGGGAAGTTTTCCCAGAAAGTGTGCGAGTGAGGACAAAGCACACTGCAAAGCCTGGTGGTGATCTGTGGGGGCAGTCGATGGTCCCTGCGAGTTGCCGGGACGTTACAGATGGTATCAGAGCCTAGCCTCTCCCAGTACGGTGTGGTTCGAGGACGAACCAGACGGAAGCTGGTGGGCATGTGACACCCGGGCACGGAGACGAGGGCGAGGAGTGACGCCGGTGCAAGAGGCATGGTGCATGGGGCACAGACAAGGAGCGGCTCCTGGCAGCTTCGGGTGGAAGGGGTACATGGACGAATCGAACATACACCGGAATGAGAGGGATCTGGAGACTGTGTAGGTATGGGACTATACAGTTGAAGGATATCTTAAAGGGATTGATTTGGCTACTCATATCACCAAAATGCATTTGCTTTTTGGTAGCCTGACTCATAAGAACTCCATAGTTAAGCGTGCTTAGCTTGGAGTAATTCTGGGATGGGTGACCTTCTGGGAAGTTTTCCCGGAAAGTGTGCGAGTGAGGACAAAGCACACTGGAAAGCCTGGTGGTGATCTGTGGGGGCAGTTGATGGTCCCTGTGAGTTGCCGGGACGTTACAGATGGTATCAGAGCCTAGCCTCTCCCAGTACGGTGTGGTTCGAGGACGAACCAGAGCAAAAGCTGGTGGGCATGTGACACCCGGGCACGGATACGAGGGCGGGGAGTGACGCCGGTGCAAGAAGCATGGTGCAGGGGGCACAGACAAGGAGGGACTATATAGTTGAAGGATATCTTAAAGGGATTTATTTGGCTACTCATATCACCAAAATGCATTTGCTTTTCGGTAGCCTGACTCATAAGAACTCCACAGTTAAGCGTGCTTAGCTTGGAGTAATTCTGGGATGGGTGACCTTCTGGGAAGTTTTCCCGGAAAGTGTGCGAGTGAGGACAAAGCACACTGGAAAGCCTGGTGGTGATCTGTGGGGGCAGTCGATGGTCCCTGTGAGTTGCCGGGACGTTACAGATGGTATCAGAGCCTAGCCTCTCCCAGTACGGTGTGGTTCGAGGACGAACCAAGCGGAAGCTGGTGGGCATGTGACACCCGGGCACGAGGGCGAGGAGTGACGCCGGTGCAAGAGGCATGGTGCATGGGGCACAGACAAGGAGCGACTCCTGGCAGCTTCGGGTGGAAGGGGTACATGGACGAATCGAACATACACCGGAATGAGAGGGATCTGCACCTACATTTTACTTTAACAATCATCATACATACCTATTTCATTTTAATATAATATATAACTCAAAACTCAAGGAGAAAATTTTAATCTCATAACAATATTATTTTAGTAGATATCATTAATAAATTATTGTATCAATTTTATAATTTAAAACAACCAAATTCATATCTAAATATTATTATTATTATTAGTAGTAGTAGTAGTGTTACTAGTGTTTGTAAGAACCTATAAAATGGAGTATTAAAGTAGATAGGTGTATTAAAATAATGAGACCGAGTTTTTTATTATAAAATAACATTATAATATAAATAGAACTTTCTAAAGCTCGGTTCATTATCTAAAATACTTCTATCTCTCTAAAACATTGTTCTCTTCTCTTTCTCTCACTTCTCTCTACTTTTTCTCACTCTCAGGGTATCTGTTCGACGATCAGGGAGTACCTAGACGATCCTGGCGTCAAGGGCTACCATCTCTACCGATCAATTTCCTGTTTTGAGCCGGTAAGTTGTTTCCCCTCTTTTTCCGTACGTTCTTGGACTGTGATCATGCAACGATTCCTGTTTGCATGTATCTGGTTGTTTTCTCTTCAATTTCTAGCTCAATTTAGGTCCTAAAGTTGATTTCTTATCACCAATCGATGAGTTGTAGGTTTCTATAGAATTTCCTTGAGACACAAGTTTCAAGTTGGGGTTTTCTAGAGTTGGGGTAGTATTTCTCTGAGGTAAGGGAAGCTGGATTTTATCTGTGTTTATTTAACTATATTGTGCATGTGTGAAGAGTATATTAGTTATATATAATGAGCTTAATTATTGACTTTGATTTTAGAATGAATGTGCTTATTATGGCTGTTGTAAGTGTGTGAAGAAACTATGAATATGAACTGATTTGGATGATGAATATGATGTTATAGACTAGATGAAATGTTAAAATCTGTTATGAGATTGACTTATGAGAAATTTAAATGAAGTATATTGGTTTTAGGTAAGTTTTGAGTAAGTGGGGTAGTGAAATTGTGAATTAGGAGTTGTAGGCTGTATTGGTAAGTTAGAATAGGTTAGATAAGTCAATTAGGACTTGCTTGAGTCCTTAAGTGGCTGAAAGTAGTGCCAAAAGTGGTAGAATGGGATTTGAGTCTCTAACTTGATGAATTTGATTATTTGGAGTAGAAATTGTGTATAAAATGCCTTAGATTGATGATAGGAAGGTTTAAAATCAATTAGTCAAATCTAATTAGGTGTATAACATGAATTAGGAAGGTTAGAAGTTGGGAAAAATAGTTAGAATTGGTAAAGAGTGTTGAGTTGCATAATTCTGCAGAATTTGGTGCTGCAGATTATGCAGACTCGCTGAGCGAATGGATTCGCACGGTGAGTCACCCTGGCGAGATGCTCTTTGCTAGGGCATTCGTATAGCGAATAGACGCGTTTTGCGAATGGTTTGAGAGGTTTGCTCTCTGTCTAATGATCCGCATGGCGAATTAGGACGTTATGCGCCTGGTTGGGGTCTGGGACTATTGCCATTTTTATTCGAATATCGAATAGGTGCGTTTTACGAGTGTTTGGGGAGTCTGAGCCACTGCCTGGGGGCTCTTGCATAGTGATTTGGGGCGCTATGCGAAGGGTTAGGGTCTGATACAATTAAGAGTTTATTCGCACAACGAATTTAATCGTTGTGCGAATGGTCATGAGGGGTGGGTCTCTGTCTAAGGATTCGCACAACGAGTTGGGTCGCTATGCGAGAAACCTTTAGATTCGCTGTACGAATGTGTGCGCTGTGCGAATGGTCCAGGTTTTAGTTCACCTTTTTCTTTCTTGTATTCACTGAACCTGAATGAATTGTAATACATTGTAAAAATTGTCTGATGTATGAAATGTGGTATATGATTTAGTATGATTATGAGTCATGTTCCAAGTAAAAGTATGTGAATCAAAGTGATGAACGTAAGTATCAATGTAGACTCTCTTGGTGAGATTCAAAATTTGTTTAGAATGAATGCAGGAGCTCAGTTTTGGGGGTTATCTTGAAACTCCAATGGACTTTCATTCTCATATAGAGAGGATTGATCCATGTCGTGAGGAGTAGTATGAGGTCTTAGTCTTGGAGGCTTCCAGTATGCTCCAAGGCGTTGTACAAACTAACCTCGTGAGTGTGATAGGATGAAACTCATTGGCAATGACTTTGCAAAGTAGTAGAGGCCACCACGAGTGCATAACCTGCCATAGCTCGACAATCATTCTAAGTTTGGACGGTCAAGTCTAGGTTATAGCATGTTAAAACGTTTGAACTGGTTTATCTTGCTTGTTTAATATTGAATATGTTATATGTTGTGCAATTGTATGAATTCTTTTATATCTAGCTTACCTTTCTGTTTGTGATTGTATTTTGTATGTTTGGTGTTCTTCTTTTGCAATAATCACCTTGTGGGTGTGAGAAGAGGGAGATGAGGTGTCTCTAGAGGAGGCTCTGGATGGCGAGGATGCAACTGCTTAGTGTAGTTAAAATGTTTATTTTGGTGATAAATTTTGAAATACTCTCTTGTATATAAAGTTTTAAATTTTATGGTTATTTTGAATGACTGTAAAGTTAATGTTTTATTCACTAGTCTATAACTGTTCTATTATATTATTTATGTGACTACTATAATATGGTTTAAGGTTATATTTTGGGATGTTAGAGTGTTATTAATAATATTGGTATTAATATAATATATTACTAATATTATTATTTGATATTATTAATTGTACTTTTTATAATCTATTACATAAATCAATATTAAAAATATATTATTTAATTTTAATTAATTTGTTATAAAATAATATCCATAATTAATTATTTAAATATATTATCAAATTATTTATTTAAATATTATATTTATCATTATACACTATAACACTTAAATGTAATTATACAAATATATTATTTATTTAAATATAATAATAATTATATTATTTTTTTAATACAAATTAAAAAAAAGGAGAAAACAATGACCTAGTATTTATATATAAAGAAATTCTTCTTTTAGTGTAAACATTTTATTTTCAATTTTACTTTTTAATTAACAATTTTTACAAAATAAAAATAATGATTCTAAAATTTTTATCCTTTAAATAATTTTTAAAATTTAATTATTTTTTTAAATTTATCCATTTTTTTATTTGACATTTTTTCAAAATTTAATCAATTTTAAAATATTTTTTTTAAATTAAAACAATTATCTACAAAATGAATAAATCTTATCTATAATAAAATTATAAAAATTATTTTTATTTACATTTATCATAATAATAATAATTTTTTATTTTTTGTTATCTTAAAAAATAGTGAATACTTCCAATAGTTTCTATAAAAATTACATTGATATGAATGATATTAAATTTCATTAATATTTTTTAGATTCTTTTTTTGTGTAGAATAAATTTTCAAGGATTTATGTAATCCGGTTTAAAAGTTCCAAAATGTCACCAAAATTCATCAATACTAAATAATTTGATGCTATTATTAAATGTTGAAAATAGAACTCTATAACTTTGCAATGATCAAGTGCTATTGAAATATAAAGTACAAATTAATAAAATTTTATGATATTGAAAAAACAATAAATAATAAAATGTCGAAAAATCCGTAAAGATTACATTATTTAAAACTTTTATATAATTCTTTATATAAAAAAAACGTAAATTAAAAAATTATTTCTATTGGGTAGAAGTAAAAATAGAAATATGTTGAAATTGGAAGGGCAAAAAAAAATTCATTCGTACAAATTAAACATATAAATAATAAAAAAAAAAGTCTATTTGAGTATCTTATCCAATAAACTCAACACGAATATTTTATAAGGTAAATTTGGTTTGAATTATTTAAAGCTTTGTTGAACCTTTAAGTGGATCTTCTTTGACTTCTACGATGAACACATTATTGGATGTAAAAAAATATGAGAACACCTTTGCAATGTCCAATCAAACATTATCAAACATGTGCTTTAAGGTTAGATATACTTAAAATTAGGTTAACTAAAAATATTTTACAAAAGTCATGTAACTCATGTTATATATCAAAATTGGGCACTATCCCCTCCCACAATTTATATCATTTAATTGAAAATGTAATAAACTGTGACTTTGTTTCCATAAACTTATTCATAACATTTTTGGAAAGCAAAATAAAAAATAACAAACAAAAATGAACTTTCAATAAATTAAAATCAACTTATATATAAATAAAAATTCAAATCTTTGAAAACCATGGAAAAGAACTTATACACACTAATTTTATCACAATGAACAAATTTTGCCACTGTTTTCAATTTTTTTCTCTTGCAAATGTTTTGAATTTATCATGCATTAGCATTGTAATATATATATATATATATATATATATATATATATATATATATATATATATATATATATATATATATATATATATATATATATAATAATGAATTTTAGAAATTATTTTCACAAGAAAATGAAAACAAAATCTATAAATAATGAGATTTAACAAAGGTCTAAAATCGTTGAGTGTTAAAATAATATTAAAATTTAGGTTTAAACCCTCATTTGGTCCTCGTATTTGTGTGTCAATCTCAAGTGGGTCATCGTTCTTTTTTCGGTCTCAATCGGATCCATAAACTTGTAAAAATGAGCCAATTAAGCTCTCTCCGTTAAGTTTTCATTGACGCCGTTTAATTGTGATGACGTGGTCCGCACATTATATGTTGATGTATAAATATTATATTAGGTGGAATTTGCTATTTAAATAAAAAGTGTTTAACATGGCACAAATGTAATTATTTCCTCCCTTCTCCTTTTTCTCTTCACGCTTGAGAGAGAAGCTCTATAGTTCCTCCGTCAACGGTCGTCACCAGCGCCATCGGTCGCCGCCGGTCACAACTGTATCGTTTTGGTAGAAGTTATACCAGGGACACGGAGGAGACCGGAGGAAGAAAGAGAAGGGTTGGTGAGGCGCGCGGGGGGGATTGACGCATTCGGCAAGGGCGACAGGGACCTCGGCGCGTAAGCCATCAAGCTCCTTCTTCTTGGTGCTGAGGAAAGCCCAAAAGCAGAAGGGTTGGCGGTTGTTGAGTCAATGAAAGGTGTTGATCAAAGTAATTTGAAACGAAACGGTAGTGGTTTTGGTTCATCATCCGAAGCAAATCTCAGGCCCCCAAATCGATTGAATACTGTTGTGCCTGTTAGTCAATTGGGTGTTGCTGAGAATCAGAAACCCTATGGTATACCACCCTCAAACCCTAATACGAATATTTCACCTTCTTCAGCCTATCCTCAGTTTTTTGCCTCCCAACCCCATTCCAATTCGATTTCTCAACGTTTGGGTTCTCCCAATTTGAGTTTTATTTCATCCCATTCTAGGTCTCTATCTCAGCCTTTTGAATTTGTTTAGTGTATACATGAATTTGGACAACATTGATACTCTGAATTTTTCTGGCCAGATTACACATTTGTCAACACCCAATTAATTCTTTTAATTTGTTAGTTTGAGCAGTGAATGTAGTAACATCCCAATTATATAATAACCAATATTATATAATAAAGACGTTAACATCTAAAATATAGAGAACAGTCGGAGTATGACGTGTAATTAAATGTGAAATTACAGTCATCCAGAAATAAAGAAACAGAAAATTTAAACTTGAATAGTTGAAAGGATTGATCACTATAAGTGTTCAATCAAAAAAATTCTAAGAAGACTACTCTGCAACATCAGCAACCTCCAACTCTTTCTCCATTGGGATCTCCTCGACAACATCTGCTCCCATCCAAGTGGATGATCATCGCCAAAGAAACATACCCAAACAGCACATAACAAAAACAATGTAAGGGTGAGCTAGATATAAAAAGCATGTTATACAGATAGCACAGTTAATTCAATGTTATCATACTTAGATTCGTATAAAAGAGCAATTAGAGCATGTTCATTAAACCATAATTCCACCCACTCATACAACATGCAAAAGTCATCCAAACATGGTAAATTGACATCACAAGACTTGTTACTTTATACCCCGACTCGTCCGGACTAGAACGATTGCCGAGCTATGGCGGGTCGTGCACTCGTGGTGGCCTCTACTGCTTTGCAAAGCCATTGCCAATGGGTTTCACCCTACCACACTCACGAGGTTAGTCCGTTCCGCGCCTTGGAGCATACTGGAAGCCTCCAAGACTGGACCTCCTGCTACTCCTCACCACATGAGTCAATCCTCTTTACTTGAGAATGACCGACCATTGGAGTGTCAGGATAACCCCCAAGACTGAGCTCCCATGCAAATCATTCCACACACAATAAGGGCACCACCATGTATCCTCTCCTTGAAGATCATGGAATTACGTCCAAAAACCATACTTGTAAAACCACACATTTTCCATCACTTTGAATCACATACCCTTTCACTGTAATGCCAACATGATAATGCATACATACACCCTTAAAGCAACGTAGAATAATCAATTAAAATAGTATACTGGCATGAATAAAACATCAATCGAACACATAATGAGCAAACCACAAACACCCTAACTTACACAGACCGAATGTTATAAGCTCTAGAAGAACACTAGTACATCATGAGTACTACAGAGATCATGATTTGGATGTTGAGGAAACATTAGATATTTGTGAGGAAAGAACCTGACAAGGCATTACCTTGCTCCTACGTATCTCCATTTTCGGTGGAGAATCAAGGCTTACGTAGTTCTGACTTAGATTCTTTGATGAGAATTTGATATATTTGTGATATTTATGATTTTAGTAAAAGAAAATATTTACAAAATAAAGAAAACAATACTAAAAGAGAAACTATTTTTGGAGTTTTATGATTTTAAGAAAGAATAAAGAGAGCCAAAAATAGATATTTACACAACATAAGATAAAAAGATAAAGTTAACATAAGACCCAATTCTATTTATTTTTGCTTATGTTATATTTTAAAAAAAATCGAAATGACTAAAGCACAAAATCTTATTCAGAGCTTTAAAAAAAGGCTAAGAGGCCCAAGCTTTTTATTTTCATTTTACTGGACACAAAAAGGTACAAGTCAAACATTTATTTTATTTTTCTTCCTAAAACTATGAATTGGGCTGACACCCAAATTTGTTTCAGCAAAGTTGCTCTCCTCATTGGAGGAAGCAAGAGACGTTGGCGGAAGCAGAGAAGGGTTGCTCCCATTCACTCCCTCGACGGCCACGTAAGAGAGATTCTCATCCATCCCCAAGCTCTAGCGGCGACGGCAGCAGGCGCGGCGGCAGGTTGGTCCGCGATGGAGGGTCGCGGTGGCGCGATTAGAATCTAGAGAGAGTGGCGGTGGCTAGAGCTTCTCGGTTGCGGTGGCGGGATGTTGAAGGTGGGGAAGCGTGAGGAAAGCGACAGCCCCAGAGCGCGGCAGCGTCCGATTAAAGGGAACGATGGAGGCAAGGAGGATGGCTCGTGGTCACAGGGATCGTCGCAGCAGTGACAGTTGACGAAAGAAGTGATGACGGCTGAGATTCGAAAGAAAAACGTCGAGCTGGGTAGTGTCCGCGGTGGAGGAGAATGTTGCGGTGGTGGTGGATAAGGGTCGCACGACGAAGAGGGTGGCTCGCGATGGTGATATTGAACAAAGGGAAGGGTATCCGCGGCCAAGGATAGGCAGAAATCAGGGCTCGCAGTGGCTTACAACGGAGGTGTTGATGGCTGTCACGGTGGAAGAGACGGTGAGATTGGAAGAGCGGCGGTGATGGTGGCTGCTATGGCTGAGGTCGAAGGCGCAACGGTGAATATGGGTTCTATTGGAATGTGACTGGCTCGCGGAGGCCAGACCGAAGAGAAGCCAAGGTCTCCCGCGGGTTGTGGTCACGCGATGGCAGTGATGATGAGTGGGAAGCTGAGTGGCGGTGAGTGCGGAGAGAATGTGATTCACGGTTAGCTTGGGTTGTTCGCATGGGTTCTGGTTAATCTGCTTGTATTGTGCTTGTGCAGGGGAAAGATGATATCGAGAATGAAACGAGAATGAAACGAGAATGGAACGAGAATGAAGGGTTTGTTGCTATTGAATGAAAATAGAATTAATTAAAAGCACGATGGGATGAATGAGGGAATAATAGAGTAAGTTACGTGACAGGTAATGAAAGGAATCAAAGATAAGAGTCACAATCAAGGGAAGTAAAATCACAACCAGTATATAAACACATATCAATGAGTTTAAATCTTTGAAGAACATATATGCTAATTTCACACCGCTTATGGCATACCTGTGATAGTCAAAGATCCTATCTTCTTCCACTTTCCTTTTCTTCATTGCAGCTCCTCTTTTTCTGGTCCATACCTCTCTAAAAACTTCTCTTTTATTTGCAGTGGCTTGCCCGTAACCGTCCAATACTCCCTCCAATTATTTCATTGTGCCTCCATTCCCTCCACTCTCTCTCGGTCTCTCCTTTTCTCCTTCTCAGCAGCTTCCAAACTCTCTTCCTTCCTCTCGGCTTTTCCTCCTTCCATCCTCTCTTCTTGCTTATTCCTTTCCGTTTCCTCCAACTTCTCTTTCCAATTTCTTTTGCACATGCGTGATCCCATGATCAAACATTGTTCCTCTATGAAGAGAAGATAATAATAAAATATAATGGTGGCATGTGAACTATAATAATGTTCACGGAGTGGCATATCACTATGCTCTTGCATGAACGTGGGGACACAAACTTTCAAGTAGAAGATAGACGGCTGCTCTCATTTTTATTTATTTATTTTTTTTTTACAAAATTAAATAAATAAAATAAAGATAAAAACAAGGTTCTTACAAATGTGCTTCATTTGTGGCTGATAGGATTTTTGAGATGGGTGTTGTAAGTTCTGGTATTAATGTCTTGCGTTCTAATGCTTATGCTGCTGCTGGGAGATGGGAGGAGGCGGCGAGAGTGAGAAAAATGCTAAGGGATCAGGGAATAAAGAAAGAAACTGGTTTGAGTTGGGTGGAGGAGGGTAACAAGGTTTATACATTTGCTGCTGGGGATAGGTCTCATGGGAAGACCAAGGAAATTTATGAGAAGTTGGAGGAGCTAGGAGAGAAAATTGCGAAAGTTGGGTATGTTGCAGACACGTCTTTCGTGTTAAAAGAAGTGGACGGAGATGAGAAGAGTCAAACTATAAGGTATCATAGTGAAAGGTTGGCCATAGCGTTTGGACTTATTACTTTTCCTCAGGAGCGACCTATTAGAGTGATGAAGAACTTGCGTGTTTATGGTGACCGGCGGTGAGCTTGGCGGCGGCAAGTTTGGTCCCTTTAAATATAGTTCTCCACGTGGAATGGTTGATTATACAACAGAAAACTCATTCAATTTAATACACATTTCATTTTAATACACATTGCCACCTCAACTAAAAAAAATTACAGCTCAGCATCTGCAGACGTCGTCAATGAAAACTTAACGGAGATGGCTTAATTGGCTCATTTTTACAAGTTTATGGATCCGATTGAGACCGAAAAAAAAGCGATGACCCACTTGAGATTGACACACAAATACGAGGACCAAATGAGGGTTTAAACCTAAAATTTACAAACGTATATATACTTATTACCTGTTTGTGAAGAAAAAACATTTTTTCCATACTTCGTTCTTACGTTTTTTACATGTAACTTTATAACATGTAACGGATCTTGTTTGTGTTCCTAATACATCAAATTATTATATAGACAAGTTTATACCATTTAATATTGAAACATTGACTATATATATATATATATATATATATATATATATATATATATATATATATATATATATATATATATATATATATATATATATATATATATATATATATATATATATATATATATATATATACATACACGTTAATAAGAATCACATAAGGATACTCATCCAAAATTATCTACATACATGTTATTAAAGGCTTTTAATGGGCATTTTTTTTATTGAAAACTTAACTCATTTTTTCTCATCAAGTATCCAGACCTCGCCTACATGGATTATGATAGATTTAATGTCAACAATTTAACGTGCAGTGTGATTACAAAATTCAATATATGATTTAACGATACAATAAATCCCTTTAATCTCTCATCATTAGAGATCTCATGACCTAAATCCTATTGAAACTAGAAATCCCTATTACAACGTAAGTATTTGCTCAATACTTAACATAATCTACAATTCACATATTATCTGAGATGTCTGATCTCAAAATCACAAAGCATACCTTCATTCATATCCTCATCCTATGTATACACATTTCATTATAATTCATTTAAACTAAAGTAATAATCATTCAAGCATACCATTGGACAATTTTTGCATGTAAATGCAAACATGCACATATATGTAGTACATACACTTGGACGAATCACAAAGTCACTTAAATAAGGACATTACTTTTGCTTGACTAAACATAGTTTCATTGATACGAAGGTATAACAGTCTCTAAATGGCTCATATTATGCCTCCACTTAGCGAATTAAACCAAAAATATTCTTACTTAAAAACAATGATCTCCTTCACACATTTTAAAAGTATCATTTTCTCGAGTTCACAATACTATTCAACTTAAAACTAGAAACGATCATGTCTAAACTTTAAGACTCAATACAAACTAGGACTTAGATTTAGAAAAAAATGAAAGACTCTAATTCTACAATTAAAAACAAAGACTTTAGTTCACCGAGAACATCATATACACAAGTAAAGGGTGTTCTATTGCTCTACATGCAATTAGAGAACATTAGACAAAGAAGGAACCTTCTTCAGTTTCAACAAGTAATTGAAAAACATAGTCACAACTTGAGCTAATGTTCACCAACTTCCCATGTCACAAGAATATTATATGTATATGTAATGAATATTCTTCAATTTTCCTCTAAATAATTTTGTCTTTAGATGAAACACGATAATCTCATACTCAACTTACAACTTACGACCTTAAAAGTTGAGAAAGATCATATACAAATAACTTTAGAAGGAAAATTTTTTATTTTTAAATCTTTTAACCAATACCTAAATAAACTAGTTTTCCTTGAATTTTGTTATATTTACATGTCCTAAGAATTATTTAGTTTTGAGACAATTCCAAATTTTTCCAATTAGTTTAAGGGGTTAATTATGTTTTGTAAAAAAAACAAAATTTGAAGAAATGGAAGCTGAGAGAGATGGAAAAAATTTAGAAGAAAAAAGTAAATGAAAGGCTGTCAAATGATAAAAAGAAAAAAAGAAAAAGAGTGAATTAAAATTAAGGTTAAATATATTTTTAATTTATAAACTTTTGACACAAAATTGGAACTTATCTTTTTTTTTTCTTCAAAATTTTGATATAGTTTGATTTCTATACTTAATAATAAATATAGTCATCATAACCTAATAAAATTTAACTTATTTTCATATGTTAAACAATATTTCAAACTAATATTTGAATTTTTTATTCGTTTGATACATTTAAATTTAAATATCGGTTTAAAATATTATTTAACGCATAAACAAATTAATATCACTAAATTAAAATGAAAATATATAAAAAATTTGAGATAAAAATAAATTTTAATTACAAGTCCTATAATATTATTTTCATTAGAATAATTAGTTCATTGTTGTATTAAGTATTTTAAAAAAATATTATTTTTTCAGTTGATGTTTAAAAAAGTATCCTGAATAACTTAACATTAACAACAAAATAAATCCTACAAAATTCATATAAATAAATACATTTAGGAAAGATATAAACCATAAAAATATAACTATAATATCTAAGAAAATATTTTATCGATGTTGGTTGCAGAACTTTAATTAATATAAACCAATACATACCAATAAAAAGTTATACCCCTTATTAACAAAAATTTAAAAACCTTTACTTATCGTGGTAAAAAAAATAGTCTCACAATTATTGATACAAAAACTTTAACTAAAATGAATAAAAAAAATAGTTCTGAAAATGTTGGCCAAAAAAAAATATATCTAACATAAGTTAAGAAATAACCTAAACCTATTTGTAAAATAAATTTCATCAATATACAAAACATCCATAAAAATTAATAAAAAAACGATATCAAGTTTATAGCATCGTGATTTCGATTAAGTTTAGAACGTCTTGATTTAAACTAAGAGTTCAGACGTTGCATTTACAAATATAAAAATAAAAATACTAAAATATATGAAAAAAATAAAATAAAAATCCAAAAATTTTATATTTTAGAAAAATTCAAAATTATCTTATTTTTGAATAATTTACTTTTTCAGAATTCTTTATTCAAACACAATAATTTATCAGAAAACATTTTTAAGTTAAAAAATAGTCCTATTCTATAAAAAAAATAATTCCCAAAAATATAATAAATATGTAAAATACAATAAATAAATTATAACGTATATATCCAGCCATTTACTGATGCATTTCCGACAAAACTCTCAATAACATTAAATTATTAAACGTTAGATCAATAATTTAATTTTATTCTTAAAAATATTAATGTTAAAAAAACTAATAATTAAATTGAGGAGAGTTCATCGAACTACTATAAAATAAATTAATAGAGTTATCATTTTGAACAAAAAAAACTTTAAATAATTAAATGTTATAAACAAAATACATTAATTACAATCTCGAAAATTTATTACATTACTATCTTTTAACATTTATATCATCAAATCTATAACGAATTAATTTACACAAAATTCATAAAAATTATAATATTAAAAGGTTTTAAATAATTCATTAACTACAAAGATATATTTCCAGATAAACAAAGAAATAAATTGACGATATTTAGTTCGAATTATTTAAGACTTTAACATAAGACATGTTTTTCTAATCTTTATATGAAATTAGATTACCAAGTTTTGCATGAACACTTTTAAACACAGAAAATAAGAAAATTATAATTAAATTAGTTCATAAATAAATTAAAAATTTAGATAATTTAAAAGAACTTTTACAAAAATAATTTATATATTAATTAATTCTAACTTAAAAAAAATATCTATTATATTAACTCTATGAATACTTGTACAAAAAAATCTCCAAAGACATATTTAGAAATAGGCTTGGAAGATTCACATATTTAACATCCAATCAAACATGTTATACCCAATGTGATTTCAACAGTTGGAATATTTATCCTATTTATCATGATTATATTGTGTCTAAAATTATCCTATTTATCATTATTATATTGTGACTAAGTTATCCTATTTATTTATGATGATTATATTGTATCTAGACCTAATCAATTTATTTTTATAAATAGAAAATTATGAGAGGATCAATTAAGCCCTGAAGAATTATTTCTTTTCAATCTCAAGTCAGAGTCATGGTTAGAACCTATCATAGCGATATTTGTTGTTTGTTGGGCATAATGATCCACCTGCTATTGGGCCGCTATCGGACCACCCATTAAAAATGTTTAATCCCACGCTCGAGATATATATACTTCGGCGTGAGGAGATGTGTTGGAAGTTTCACATCGACTAGAGATAAGACCAATTCATAGTTTATAAGTGGGTGCAAACCCCATCCTACAAGTCGGTTTTGTGGGGTTGAGTTAGGCTTAAAGTTCACTTCTAACATATGTTTATAGCCACTAGTCAGACACTAGTCAGAGGTCCCAAGCTTTCAGCCACTACAGGTCTCAATTAGTCAGAGATGACAGTCCCTGCTTTCAGCCACTGCGTTATGCTAGTTTGTGAGTCCAATTTGGTTTATAGACATTCTCTCTTTGTTGATTTTGTTACCCTATTTATCATAATTATATTGTAGATAGGGTTATCCTATTTATCATGATTATATTGTGTGTAGGGTTATCCTATTTATCATCATTATATTGTGTTTAGGTTATCCTATTTATCATGATTATATTGTGTTTAGGTTATCTTATTTATAGTGATTATATTATGTCTAGGTTATAAATACAAAATTATCATGTACTCTTTATCAATTTATTTTTATAAATAAAAAATTATGAGAGATCAATTAAATTCTCAAGAATTATTTCTTTTCAATCTCAAATTCAACTAAAAACATTTAAGGACTTTTACAAAAATAAATTAGTTCATAAATAAATTAAAAATTTACATAGTTTAAAAGAACTTTTACAAAAATAATTTATATAAATTAATTCTAACTTATAAAAAATTATCTATTATATTAACCCTATGAATACTTTATAAAAAAATCTCCAACACATATTTAACATCCAATCAAACATGTTATACCTAATGTGATTTCAACTTAAAAACATTTAAGGAAGGTTTTGTTATGCCATTAGTGTTGTAGATGAAAGGGCTAATTTCCCTTCTCCATAATTTTTCTTATTTATTTTCAATAAATATAAGTGTAATATTTCTGTGATAAATTTAATATGATTGCCTTCTATTGCATCAGAAAAGATTGAAGTCGATAAAATAATAAATGTGGATATTAATTATTAATAATAGTTTACAGAAATACATAAATGTGTTACATTGATTTATATGAATTCGTGAAAAATAATGATATGCATGCCTTAATTGTTACAAGAGGTGAATAAAAATATAATTTTTTCCTGTTTTTGTCTTAGTTTCCACAAGCAGAAGATCAAAGGCATGTAGAAAGCCTAAAAGGCCAATGAAAAACATAATTGTGAGAGACTTTGGTCGCAGGAATTGGGTGCTACCAAAAGGAGGCCATAAAACTATTGAATTTCGAAGCTTTGTTAGCAGTAATATAAGAGAGAGAAGAAGACTCATCCACTTCTCCCATTTCCAAACCTTATTCACACAACACAATACAAAAAAGCTCTCTTTAGAGCCAGAATTTCAAACACACTCGCCTGCGCGTGCCCTTCAAACATGACCATCTTCTTCTTTCTAGGACCTCTCTCAGGTGCAAAACCCCTTTTCCTTTTTCAACTTCTTATTGATTTCTCTTTTCATTTTCTTGATTCACAACTTGTTGGGGTGTGCCTTCCTGTGATTTTTTTAACTGTGGGATGGTAAAGTTGGGTTTTTTTAATTCTTGCGGATAACTTGAATACGTTTTGGCTGGGGAAGTTTACTTTTGGGGTTTGTGGGTACTTGGATTTGTGAGTCAAGATTCAGACTTTACTGTGTTCGAGGATTGAATTAGAGAAGATTGCAAACAGATGATTTTTGATGTAGGGGAATTCTGGGACTGTGTTTTCATGGTTAGGGAGTTCTTTTTACTGTCATGTTGTTTCAATTATTATCAGAGGTTGCGTCGAAAAGATAAATAGAATCTGTCTGGATTGTATTTATAAGGTTTTTCTTTTTTCTTTTCTTTCTGTATTTCTTATAGGTGTATAACTTCACTAAACAGGCTGATATGGGTTTTTTTTTCTCATTATTTTCCATTTTTCTTGTTTATGTAGGATTATTCGTAGAGTAATAGTGCTACTCATCACTAGATCATTTCAAATTTGGAATGATTTGAAGGGAACAACATGATTGGAAGCTTCAACCAGACTGATTCAATTGAGTGCTGTGAAGCCGCAATGCAGAAATCTTATCCTCAGGAATCTGGTCCTGTCATGAAGAAGTCAAAAACCAAAATTGTAGCTTCTCAAAATGTAGATTATTGTGGAATGGCAGAGAGCGAGGACAGGCTCAGTGACATGCCAGATTGTCTTATTCATCACATCTTGTCATTTCTGGAAACAAAGGATGCTATTCAAACTTCTGTTTTATCAAAGAGGTGGAGGTATCTTTGGGTTTCAGTTCCCTGCTTGAATTTCAGTAGCAAATCATTCACGCGGTTGGTTGACTTCAAGAAATTTGTGCTGTGGGTTCTAAACCACCGTGATTCTTCTCATGTCAAACTTCTTGTTTACTATCGTTTTGGGGTAGATTATGCCACAGATCAACATCTATTGAATAAGGTTATTGAGTATGCAGCATCACATGGGGTTGAAGAAATCAAAATCAATCTCCGTGCAAAAACATCCGGTAGTCCTCCTGTTGAAATTCCTTTGTCTCTATTTTCTTGCCAATCTTTGAAAAAGCTTGAGTTAAAAGATTGCCATCCTACGAATGTGTCATCCCCTATAGGTTGCAAATCATTGGACTTGTTGCATCTGGAACAGTTTGCAATGGATCCTGCTGCTGCTGACTTTTCAAATCCATTTGCAAGTTTGGCAGAACTATTTGGTTTTACAACGTTGACAACTCTGCATCTAAATAACTTCACTCTGTGTTACACAGGAATTGACTGTCTGGATCCATTTGCTAATTGTGTCCATATGAAGAATTTGCACTTAAGTGAAATGTCTTTTAAGTCAGATTTGAACCCTAAGGATTTTGTGATATCTGCTCCCAAACTCAGCAACTTGAATCTAATGTGTAACCGCTTTAAATGCAAGATTGTAGTTGCTGCACCACAGCTTTCCAATTTCACTTACTTGTATTCTACACCTTGTGCTTTCTTTGAGTTCCGACTTCCATCTTTGGATGGCTTGATCATTGATATACATGAACCACATGATCGGTTTGAAAAATGTCGTCGAAGGAAAAGAGAGGAGACTCTACATGGTTTGATCAATATGTTACGGGGATTTCATAGTGCAGAAGCTGTTAAACTATCTTTCTGCACAGCTACGGTATGGAGAAATTTCTGTTATGTTTGTGCCTATGCCTGCAATTCTTGGCTGATGTATAATTTTTTAAAGAACTTTTTCAATTTCAGGTTACTTGTGGAACTGCAGCCCTGTTAAAGCCAGAACGTTTACCTCCTAGTAAATTGAAGTCATTGAACTTTGGAGTGGGATCAACATATAAAATCTTCATCAACAACCTTGACCATATAACTGCCTACTTCCGCAATTGTTCTCAGCATGCAGACTTTGAGATTGTGGCTGTTTAGAAGGTATTCATGAATCCTACTCATTCACTGATATTTTGTTCTCTCTTTGTTACAATAATACTAATTATATTCCTATATTTGTTTGTCATAGTTCATCTTATATCTGTCTAAAATAAAATAAAAGAACTTGGTTCAATGGTTGGTTGACATTTCTAATCAGTGCATAATACTAAAATTTTCCACCTAGTCTTACATTTTGCTCACATAGTTGTTCCATGACTTGAAAACTTTTAGACAACAAGTATATTCATTTGCCTTTAATTTTTGTATGTGTCGCCATTCACTGATTTTTATAGGCTTTTAGCATATTCAAAAGTTTGTTGAGCTATTGAATATGCTCCTTGCTATTTGTTTGCATTGTTATCTCCTCTTTGGAATGTGTGTTTGGTGGCTAAGATAAAAAGGAGTAGAGAATAGATATTAATTTTCCTAACCCCCAATGCTTTCTTTCTCCACCCAGTTAGTCTCCCTTTTCATCAGTTGCTGTAACACCTGCCTAACAACACCCTCTATGAACCAGTGATTACAATACTTTTCATGTTTCAAACTCTAACTGTCACTGCTTGTGATAATTTTGGGGCTTTAGTTCATTGTTAGCATTTTGTTGCATCAAGAAGACTCATCATGTCTTGGTTCATATGGCAATTCTTTTAACCTGAACCTGAACCTGAACCCAGGCCAAAATTCTTATTCTTGGACATGTTCATACCCATGAGTTATGAGAAACAAGAGAAACTCAGCTGTCTGGATGAGATTTTAGATACTGGTGAAGTTATTAACAAAAACCGAGGACTTTCTGCTAGTCCTTATTTTTAGTTATTATTGTTAATGGGGGTGTAATGGAGGAGGTTATTAATATTTTTTTAAAATTTAAAAATACATCAATGTTGAATATTTGTGCATGATTTTGTCCTTGTAATTCTGTCATTTGCATGCAATTTGTAGCATTTATATTTGAGAGTTTATCAGAATTGTATTTTTCTCCTACCTCTTATTGAACTCTCTCAAGACTTTATCAGAATTGTATTCTTTCCTACCTCTTGTTTTTGTTTGAACTTAACTACCAATTAAGCTGAAAAATTCTTAGTCAATGTAATACGTAGATTAGATGTGTTTGGTGTTTTGTTTTCATCATTAGTATGGTATTTTTATGATTAATAGTAGAAGCCTATCACCTTTATAACATATGACAACTTGGATTTTGATGCAATGAAAATTTGGCAAACTAATTTTGATATTTACCCATCTTGTTTATAAATTTGACATTCACAGTTTGTTTTTCAAAAATCAACATGTCTGTCAGAGACATAACTAAATCAAAATATATAAGCAAGAATATGAACCTCACCTTATAAACAGATTCTATAAAATTGGGTTAAGCTTAAACTTTACTTTCTTAAAAGAATGTTCTATTATTATTTTTGTCTCATAAGCAAAGTGAAATAAGATAGCTTATACAATTAATCTTTTGCAGTCGTGTACTGGTTAGTAAATCTTTCTGCAGTATTTGTATGATGTGTCTGACTACATCAAATTATATATATATATATATATATATATATATATATATATATATTTATATATATATATATATTTATATATATATATATATATATATTTATATGTATGTATATTTCTCATGCATGGAAGATTATTGTGATAATGATTATTTTGTTATCTTTATTTTAAACTGTTAAGAATTCTCTGCATTGGTTTGACAGAATGGATGCTCATTTTTTTCTTAATTTTGCAGATACTTTGGAGAGGAGGTTTGACTCATGCTGAGACGGAATTAACCCAATACTTGGATCCGTATGATTAAAACAAGGATTAGTGTTTGGTATAGCTTTATTTGAAAAAAAATTGGATAAATTCATGGGTTGATTTTTGAAAAACAAGCTATAATGAAATAGAAATTCAAATGTTTTGTTTTGCTTTTTTCTGCAAATATGTATCATGATTCTGGTTTTATAGTCATATTTTGTCCTTCCCTTCTATATCTAAATACAGATCTTTTTATATTTTAAAATGAATTAAAATTTAGTGTTTAATTAGATTATGACAATGGTTTCATTTTATATGAATTAATTTTAGTATTATAATAACGAAAAATACCATCATTATGGGTCTTTGCAATTTTGTTATGATTACAAAAAGTATTTAATACTATAAAATTATGTAACATTTATTATAATTGGCTTGGTTTAGTTCGGTTTGTTTCGGCTGGGCTCAGTTTAGTTTGGTTCGACTTGCCTTCAATCGGTTTGTTTCGGCTCAGGATGGTTCAGCTCGACTTGGATCGACATGGCTTGAATCGAATCGGCTTAGCTTGGCTAGTCTTGGTGCAGTCCAGCTCGACTTGACTAGTCTCGATGCGATTCGGTTCGAATTGGCTCGGCTAGATTTGGTTTGGTTCATTTTGGCTCAGCTCGGCTAGGCTCAGTTCGATTCAGTTGATTCGATTTGGTTCACTTAGTTTACCTTGGTTTGGTTCGATTTAGTTGGGTTGAGTTCGGTATTGTTTAGTTCGGTTCGATTTGGATCGAATTAGATTGAGACGACTTGACTCATCTCGTCTTAATTCGGTTTGGTTTGGTTCGGCTTGGTTCAACTTGGTTTTGCTTGACTCTTCTCAGCACGACTCCACTTAACTCGATTTGACTCGTTGAGGTTTCTTTCAGTTCAGTTCAAGTAAGCTTGGCTTGCCTCGACTTGGTTTGGGTCGGCTTTGTTGGTTGAGGTTTGTGGTAGGGGTGGAGGTGGGGTTGGGGTTAGGGTTTGGTTGGGTTAGGTTGAGTTGAGTTGAGTTGGGTTGGATTGGTTGAGGTTGGAGTGAGAGTTGGGTTAGAGTTGGGTTGGGTTGGGGTTGGGGTTGGTGTTGGTGGGGTAGAGGTGGGGGTGGACGTAGGGCTGGGGTTGGGGTGGGGTTGGGATGGGTTAGGTGGGGGTGGGTTTGGGGTTGGGGTTGGGGTTGGGGTTAAGTTGGGTTGTGTTTGGTTTGATCGGGTTGAGTTAGGTTAGGGTTGGGGGGTTGGGGTCGGGGTCGGGGTGAGGGTGAGGTTGGGGGTTGAGGTTAGGGTGAGGTTGGGGATGGGGTTGGGTTGGTGTTGGGGCTGGGTTGGGGTTGAGGTAGGGGTTGTGTTGGGTTGGGGTTTAGGGTTTGGGGTTCGGGTTTGGGGTGGGGTTAAGGTTCTAGTTGGTGGTGGGGTTGGGCTGGGGTAGGGTGGGGTTGGGTTAGGGTGGGTTTGGTTAAGGGTGGGTTGGGTTAAGGATGGGTTGGGTTAATGGTGGTTTCGTTTCGGTTTCAGTTTCGGTTGGGTTTGGGTTGGGTTGGATTGGGTTGAGTTGGGTTCGGTTCGGTTCAGTTGAATTCGATTGGGTTCGGTTCGGTTCGGTTCAGTTGGGTTCGGTTGGATATGGTTTGATTGGGTTCGATTTAGTTCGGTTGGGTTGGGTTGGGTTGGATTGGGTTCGGTTGGGTTGGATTGGGTTCGGTTCGGTTGGGTTGAGTTCGGTTCGGTTCGATTTAGGTCGGTTGGATTCGATTAGATTGGGTTGGATTGAGTTCGATTCGGTTGAGTTTAGTTGGGTTCGATTGAATTTAATTGGGTTCGATTCGATTCGGTTGAATTCCGTAGATAAATTTATTTACATGATAAAAGGTTTATAATTGAGACATAGGATTTAGGGAAAACTTTTTTTTTAAGTAATATTATTTTATTTTTACTAGCCAATGAAAATGGTAGTTGTAAAATTAGCCTAACACAACACACGTGTGTAATTGTTCGTGTGACTGACACAGACAAACACTGCACAGACATTGAATCGATCAATCAATGGTGCTTGCGTCCATTCGTCTTTTTCCTTCTCCATTCCTCGCTTTCGCTCCTCGTCGCTCTCCATATTCATGGCGCCCTCGTCCCTCTTCCGTCGCCGCCTTCTCTTCTCTCCACTCCTGTAGCCATTCAGTTTCCACTATATTCTTTTTCGCACAATGCCTGCTCACTTTAACCTATTTTTTCTATTGGAACCCTTTTCTATGTTGAAATTCACACATTTTTTTTCTTTTTCTGAAAAGATGAAATCAATAATCTGTTGATTTATGCATCACTAAGCTGTTACTTGCAGATAGTGTTGACTTGTGAGTTCATGTTGCTGCAGCGGCTTCTAAGGGAGACGGCGGAGTGGAACTAGGTGGTGATCAAAGACAAGCAGAAGTTATTTTTTTGGGGACTGGAACCAGTGAAGGGGTTCCTCGTGTTAGTTGCTTGACTAACCCTTTAATTAAATGTGAGGTACTTGTCATTATTCAACCAGACCATGTTTTTATAATTGATTATGAATATGATATGATGCTATGGAATTGGATCATTGGGGTTTATTGGTTTTGGTATGATGTTTTTTACAGGTGTGTTCAAAAGCTGCCCAACCGGGAAATAAGAATAGGAGACTTAACACAAGCATTCTCATTCGTCACCCCAATTCTTCAGGAACACAGAATATTCTTATAGATGCTGGAAAGTATGTTTTTAATTGTCCTATGTGATGTGCACTGCAATTGTGTTGGATTAGGAGTTAGGAGGACGGGATTTATCTTACTTTCATTTTGAATGTTAGTCTATATCTGCGATCTCATGGTGGTTCTAGGTTGGCCCCTTATTGTACTTTCTTTTCTTTTTTGAGCTTGAAAAAATCTGCTGGAACATGGAAAAATTAATACTTGGCAATTTTAGCTTTCCTTTGATACAATGTTTGTATAATTGGTATTGTATTTGTATACTGAAGCCCAACATTGATCCATTAACAATGTCATGATTGTGGGTGTCAGCGAGTATTTTCTTGTTTCTCTCAAAGATAGACTTGTATATGTGGACTGGATTCTAAGTCTGCGTTGCCCCGTCATGGGATGATATATGCTGTGTTAGGATAATGTGATGTCTGAACCATGAATATGTTGTAGATTTTTATTATTGTAAGATGGGATTTACATAATTTGAGTTCACTTTCAAGGAAAACCTGGACATGATTAGATTATGTGCTTCATTTGGGTGCTGATAACAATTAACTTACTTGTTGCAGATTTTTCTATCACAGTGCTCTCCGGTGGTTTCCTGCTTATGGGTTAGTTTTTACCTGTTATTAACGTTGTTACATGTGATGGGTTTTCTGTTTATGTATTTTATTTTTTGCTTTCTTTTTAGGAAAAATATGATGCAACATTAATAACAATGGTAGTGAAAGGACATGCAAATTAGAAAACGAAACTTGCATAAACTATGTGTGGTATATACACAATTTTGGACTGTTGACGAAATTGTTTAAGGTTATCCTATGGTTTGCATAGAAGTCCGTAAGGAGTGTACCGGTGTAAGATTTTGCAAGCATCAATACCCATGCAAAATGAATTGGACTTGTCAAATATCTGGAATGAGTTTTTAATGCTAAACTATTTAAGAGAAAATAATCTTAGAAGACTTGTACGTCTGTGACATTTCTTGTTTGACATGCTTTTTTATTGAGGAATCTTGATTATTGACCCTAAAATTTAAGTAGTAGATGGCGTTCTACATGTTTTCTTGTATTTTTCTGCCTTGGTTTTATATCTCTGTAACCTGTATATCTGCAGGATAAGAACAATAGATGCTGTCATTATTACTCATTCACATGCTGACGCAATTGGAGGTCTGACATGATCTTTAATAATATTCTTTGGATAATTAATATCAATACGACATGTACATGCTTGGCTAAAGTAATAAGAAATGTAATTGGTAATATAAACAAACTCTGCTTCTTTCTTCTACCCAGGTCTTGATGATCTCAGAGATTGGACAAACAATGTTCAGCCTCATATTCCAATATATGTAACCAAACGAGACTTTGAGGTCCTCTTCCATGTGCTTTCCTTCTAAATCCAAGTTATTAATTTTACTTACTGCTTGTTATCTGTATGTGTACGCTGTAAATTTTCTTTCTGTTTGAAAGACCTGCATATCTATGTATCCTTTTTAAGAAATTAATGCATACTGTAAGAAATCTTGAATTTGTGCATATTGATGTTCATTCTTTCTCTGGGATTGCCAAAGTATCCACAACTGATGTTATTGAAGTATATTTTATATATATCTACTTAATGCTAATGAATCTCTGCATCCGCTTTAACATTTACTCCACAGAAATTCATTTTAAGTTAGAAAATATTTATCACTAGCTGTAGTTAAAATTTGAGTAGGGTTAAAAGGTGGATTTAACTATACCTACCGAAACTAGCCGACTGAAAGTTAATAATAATTGCCATCTGAAGAAATCAAATCTTCCTCTTCCGATATGGGCTGAGGACCTGGAAATTTTGTACCAGAATATCCTGTCCAATATCTCCAGAGGCTCAGTCTTTTCTAATTTGCATGATGGAACAATTTTTTCACTATACTAGCTTCTGAAATCATGTCTAAGAGAGAAGAGAAAGAGCTCATCCTGCATATATTCATGATTGTTCCCATAATCTACACTTTTTAAGACAATTGTCATTATGTAGATTTCTGTTAGCTGAAAAATAAAGATGTTTTAGGGAAATTTTCTTCATTTTCAAATATTTTTATTTTTATCTTCCAGGCTAGATCATAGGGTTTACTTGTCATCTGATTGGATATTTAATTTCTTCTGAGCTGCGGATCGGAGTTCCTCTTAATAGCACTTGTAGCACTACCCTATAGTGAAGGGGAAATGCAGTGAAAGCTTGTGCTTTTCATTTTCAATGATCCTCTGAATCATTCACCTTTTTCTACTTCAATGAGCAACTGGTGGGATATGTTTTTATAGTGAACTTATTCTTGCAATCGCTACTGAAAAGTGCAGGTGATGACAAAGACCCATTATTATTTAGTAGATACTAGTGTTATCTTACCTGGTGCCAAAGTCTCAGAGTTGCAATTCAAAATCATATCGGAAGAATCATTTTTTGTACACGGACTGAAGGTCAGTACCATTATTAGTCCTAACATCTTCAAGTGGGGTGTTCTCGTACTTTGTCCCTTTTCAACTTTTTTTCTCACTTATTGCTCAATCAATTAATTTCTAGCGTGTTCCTTCTTGTGGATGGGGCTTGGCTCTATTCTTTTTTTCCTTCTATTATTGTACTTCAGATTACCCCATTACCAGTTTGGCACGGCCAGAATTATAGGTCCCTTGGTTTTCGTTTTGGTAATATCTGTTACATTAGGTAATGTTTCTACTTAAGTAGAAAAGTACTTGCATATGATTCAGTTCAGCCTTTTCATCTATTTATGTGGGCTGATCTTGTCTCTAAATTTGCAGTGATGTTAGTGAAATTCCTGAAGAAACTTACCCACTTCTAAAGGACTGTGAAATTCTAATCCTGGTGATATACCCTCCCATCCTTTTTATCTTTCCACAGCTTTTCTTTATACTTACATGAAATAACTGTGAGTGCATGTATGATTTCTCCCTCACTCACATAGTGTTTGATTCCACAGGATGGATTAAGACCTGATCGTTCTACTTCCACACATTTTGGACTTCCAAGGGTAATAAACTAATAATCAGCTTTACATTTGCTTAAACTTTTCTCTTAGGAAGGAGATTTATTCTGATCTTCCATTTCAGGCGTTGGAGGAAGTGCGAAAAATTCAACCCAAAAGAACACTTTTTACTGGTAAGTTTAGCTTAAGTCCTCCAGTTATCATAATGCTTGCACTACTTTCTTGCCTTAATCTACGATGGTTCATTAATCATGCATTTAGGAAGCCTGAAAGAACCCCTTAAGAAGTTCGAAATTAGTAAATAAAAAAATCTGAGGCAGTTAGTAATATATCATCAATGTAAAATGTTTAAGAGAAATAGTTTTCGATGTCTCCTTATTGGTTATTTGAAGGTATGATGCATCTGGTGGATCATGAAAAAGTGAATGACTACCTTGCGAGCTTATTGGAGTCTGAGGGTCTTGATGCACAACTGAGCTATGATGGACTTCGTATACCAGTCAGACTCTAGATTTATACAACCTCAATAATTATTTTTTTCCCGAAAGAGAAGTTATTAAACAATACATTTAAATGATTTTACAAGTTCACACATTCTGCATGCTACTGCAACTATTCCACCTTCTTCCCATCCACTTGTCATTCTTATTTCCTTGTCTCTATTAGCGACAAGCAACACTTATACCATAATGTAACAGGATTTTTTCCCCTTACAATGAAATATTTTATTGTGTAGTGAATTATTATTTGGTCATTATATGTAAAGAATTAATCGATTTAGTTTCTAGAATACATATATAGAAACTCTGTTTGAACCAGAAGATTGGTGTTTGAATTTAGCAGATATGAAGACTGAAACTCTCACAAGGTTGAAACCACTACTTTGACATTGACAATCCAACATTTCCAGTATTCATAAACGCAATTGGAACTTATTGTTATGATATTTTGTATATTTGTGGCCTATACATTCCCACTTGGCAATTCATGATGAGTCAATATGAAAGAAAAAACATAAAAGAAATAGATGTTGGGACTATGGTCCACTATGTTTTCTACGCACTGATTCAATAAAAGATTAGTGTTAGGATCAGAAAAGCAAGTACTTTTCCTTTTTATTGGTTGCAAAATGGATCACGTAATACCTGCAGTTTCATGAGTGGACGATGCATTTTGCATAGTTTTGGAATAACATATGATAAAGTAGATCTATGCAAAACAATACGACAGGGTTGTCATGTTAGGTGGAGTGTTTGAATACGATTTTAAAGTTTTTTTTTTCTCAATCATGAATTTTTTTTATTTCCTCTTTTTTTTTAAAGTAAATTTTGTTTTTCAAAGTATTTCAAATGGTTTGTTTAGTCTACTGTGTGTGTATCTAAAATTACATCGCCAACCCTGAGAGTCTATATCTTCAAAATAAGTAAATAAATAAATGAATAAATAAATATATATATCTCGAAGATGCTTTTGATGAACTATAAACTTATAAATTATAATAAGAGAAGCCTGATTTTAAGATTGATAACGTTATCGTCTGAAAATGATAATCGAAGTTTCCATTTAGAAGGCATATAAGGTTTTAGAAGATTAATAAGACAATTACAAATAATTTATATCAAAAGAACAAGAGACAAGAAGAAAGTACGTCAAGCATGTGTATGACAATAATTTTTCAACTTTATGTTGAAAGGGGAGCCTTTCAAGATTTTCAACCATGTGGTGTGTTTTCTTATGATGAAAATAGATGATTTTTCTATGTTATTTTTTAACAATGATAATTAAGGTTTTTTTTAGAATAATAGGTTGAGACAATAGGTTAGATTATATGTAAAATAGTTTTTGCTGATGTTTAGAATGGTTAATCTGAATTAAAGAAATATTTTTTATGAATTTGGAATTTTCTCATTGTTTTAATCGATTAAGCAAACTAGCTAATCGATGTATAAATTTTAATTGTTTAAGAAAATAACGTAATCATTAAAATGGTTTGAAACACCAAATAATTTGTTATTTGTTTTAATCAATTAAAAGAAGCGCCTAATCAATTAAAACAGTATGTAAACCTTAATTGATTATGTATAAAACATAATCAATTAAAAATGCTGCTTTTGTGTCTATGTTATATATATGTGTTTTAATTTATCTACCGGAACAAAAAACATTATGAAAACTGATCAAATTGAAACAAGAACAGGGTTTTGAGTTGTCTTGGAGCAATCTTGGAGGCACCCACCATTGATTGGAAAAATTCAAGGTTTCTAAGAATCCATGGTTGAAAAAAAGATCAACCAAGGATTTGCATTATCTTTTTTTTGTAAAATCTGCACTTGTGGTGCATCAGGTTCTATTTTCTTTATGTATTCTTTGTATTAGTTTAGTCTTAGTTGTGTAGGCAAGACTCCTAAAGAGTGTCTATAGTCACTTCTTTAGGTTTGTGATTTTGTTGCATTTGAGAGAGTGAGAGTGCATTGAATATATCTTGTATTGTGTGATTATGTCAAAGTTAGTGAGTTCTCTCCAACTTAGGTTGTTGGAGAATGACTAGATGTAAACTCATTTAGAGTTGAACCCGAATAAATCTTATGTTATATTCTTGCTTTATTCTTGTTTATTGCTTTGAAGGTTAAAAATCTTTTGAAAACAGTCTCAAACCTATACATTTTTTTAAAAGACATTAAAAACTATTTTCAAACCAATTCACCTCTTTTGAATTAAGATATAATATCTATCAAAACAACACTAACGAGATATTATAACTTAAAAACAATAAATATTTTAAAATGGTCAAGAAAAAACAAACAAACATGAAAATACTCTTAAAGAAACATAAATCCAATCTCAAAAGATATCTAAATTAGAACATTATAGTTAATAAAGGATAAGGTGAAAGAAGAGGGAGCTAAACATTTTGAATGATAGTTTTACTTATAATGAAACCAAATTATATACAAACATTTCCATTGAAAGGTTGTGCCTAAAGCATCGAATGATTGCATCTTTTCACCTATTCCTCAAAGGACATCATGTTCTAAGATAATGTTCACCAAACAAAGAGTTGACAAAGTATTTTTCTCATTAAAAAAATGTAATTGTGATACAAACTAAATTTTAATCATAAATGATATCATATCATGTCGTTAAACTCGTGTAAGACTAAACACCTTAACATTTTACAAATAATAACTAATATATTACTAAATTATTATTAACTCAAACTTGGTGTAGTATAAAGTTATAGTTCAATTACTACTTTTTTTCAATACTCTTTATTTTAGTCAAAAGCATATATTTAAATAAACCATCTATATGCAAACAACTCTAAAATATGAATTGTCAATATAAAAAATCTAACACCACTTTCAATATACTCACTGTTTATTAGTCTTATCTTTTCTTATATATAAAAAATCTGACACTATTTTCAACATGTTTGATATTTATAAGTTTTATTTTTTTCTATATTTTCTGATTTTATTCAATACGAAACTTTTAATTTATATTTAAATTTCTAACAAATATTAGCTTATAATGGTATTACAAAACTCACTAAAACTAAAAAAACAACATGAAGATCTACTTAAAACCTTATTTATACTTATATTTTTTTTTCAAATATTTATAATACGTCTTACAATTCTCTTGTTTACTTATTTATAATTTATTTTTCTCTCATATCAAACTTTTGGCAAACGAATTTGCATTGGATTATATATATGCAAAACTCATTTTTCTTATTAGGATTAGACAAAAACTTCACCACATCTCAACCGACATTTGGTTTCTAATATAAAATTTTATTAAGAGTTAAATAAATAAATAAATAAAAAGTGGACTTAAGAGTCATTATTGCGAGAGAAACGATGGATTTTGAGAAAAATACATTTGGAAAGTTGGGCATGGTTTGTCTCTTCTTACGTCATCCCACCCTACAATTTCTTTAACCCACAATCATTAACCTTCTTCAATCATTTTCCCAATATCTCATACATCATTAATTACTTTTTTTTTTTATCAATAATCAATACCTTTAAAAAGTTATCCATTCACTATATTTTTAGTCTTTTAATTTTTAATAAAAATTAAAATTAGTTTTTCTTCAAAAAAATTTATCTAATCTAATTTTTCAACTAGATACGCATAGATTTAATATTTTTAACTATTTTTTTGGATTTATTTGATATTTCAAATATATTTTATAATAATATTTAAATTTTTTATATTATTTAATACATTTTTATTTTAATATTAATTGAAAAACATGTTTAAAATATTAAACAAATTTAATAAAATTTAGTTAAAATAACTAAATTCATAAAATTCTAAAGACTGATTCAAAATTTTGAAAAAAACTAATTTCAAATTTTATTAAAAAGTAAGAGAAAAAAAACATATTTAGTATATAAAATAAATATCTACTTTTCATATTATATTCCAAATTAATCTTCACGAGTCAACAATAGTTAATAACAATGGATAGAGAGAAAAAATAACTTTTTTTAATAACAAAAAAATCGTGATCTTTACCAAAGTCTTCTTAATAGAAAAATAAAATGATACCCTGAATTTGTTGCATTCTTTTGAATTAGTCAAATGTTAGAGGTTTTTCTGTTCTTAATTGTATTAAGAAAATAGTGTGATCTGCAAGAAAAATATCAAATTTTATAAGTGAATACTAGATGAGTATTTTTTATTATATTAAAAGTTTCAGGATTTAATATGTTTGCTCTTTTAAATTATTTTAAAAAATTGAATTTCATTCATAAATCAAACTATGCATCTATTTTTGTTATTATATTTCATGAAAGTTATGTAAAAAAAATCATTTTTAGTAAAGGATAAATTATCATAACATTTTGTTTATGAAAAATGTTTTACAAGTCATTTATTAGAAATAGTATTTTATATTATTCATTATTTTCATAAAGTATAATAGATATATAATTTAATTTAAATATAAAATATAACTCTTAAAATAATTAAAAGTTAAAAAATATATTTAACCAAAAATTTTATAATTAATAATTTTTCATTGGTAATGTAACAATTATTAACCATATATTCTATGAGAATATGCTTCTGTTTATATATATATATATATATATATATATATATATATATATATATATATATATATATATATATATATTAAGGATTGGTTTTTGGTAAAATATAAATGAAATTGTTGATTAGTATCTTATATGAATATAGCAATAATTTAATTTGATTACATATAAAAGCAACATCAAACTTCATCCAAAATATCAAAATTAAAGCGTGCTTTCAAAGGCAACTTTTTTGCCCACCAACCACTTAGCACAATTAATAATTATTTGAAGTCACCATCACATTATTGACATAAATAACGATATCTATTAATATAAATTATATTCACATCATTTGAAATTTAACGGAGTTTTATTGAATATATACTTCTTCTTTTAATATAATTCTGATATCTCTTGATTTATATAATAACATAACATTAACTGTTCAGAAAAATATATCTATTAACTGAAAAAGAAAAACGATTCTCTATAATAATAATAATAATAATAATATTGTATAAATTAAGAAATATTTCCGTAAGATTAGAAAATAGACAGGTATTTTGATAAAATAAAAAATAATTTAATTAGTTTCAGTGTCCTTATGGTATGCGTTTGCACGACTGTGACTTGTACGTGATTGACTACACTCCTTAAGCATAAATTAATATTGTTTCGATATATAAATTACTGTATTGTTTCATAAATTATGAAGAAATATTAAAATTATATATATATATATATATATATATATATATATATATATATATATATTTAAAAATAAATTTTGAATTAAAATAACGCTAATTCTTAAATTAGGTTTAAGTTTTATCGGTGTCGTCTGTTTTTCCAATAAATATTATTTCTAAAAACCCTTGAAAAAGAATTCTCACCCATCTATCTCATCTTTAAAAACCAATTATATATATAAATTATTTTTTAAAACACTTTTTTTATATAAATTACTTTCTCTATATCTAATTTTATTCAATAAAAACTTAAACTCACATGTGCTGTTAAAATAAAAATAACAATAAATAATATAATTAATGATTAAATATGTTTTTAATATTTAAACTTTTGACGTAAAATTATAATTTGCTTTTATCCTAAATTTGTATATAATTCAGTTTCTAAATTTTAAACATAAATAAATAATTTTTTTAATTAAACTGTGTCAAAGCTTTTAAAGATAATGTTTAAATTATTTACTCGTTTCAACTTAAATGTTAATATAAATATTTTTTAACAAAGTCTAAAGAAATTAATATTATTGAATAAAAATAACTATATCCATTGAATTAAAGTTTATGATTAAAATGTATCAAAATTTAGATAAAAATGAATTCTAATTTTAAATTTAAAAACTACAAATATATTTAATTTTATAATTAAAAACATCATATATTATAAAAGTGAGAATTGATTATGATATTTGGACTGAATTTTTTTATAATTAAGATAATTTGTTTTAGATAAAATGATATGAAAATATATTAATCTTTAAAAGAAATAATGTGTGAAATGTAATATTGAAAAATGGTATTTATGACATTAGAATTGGGAAGAATGTCGTTGAGCATGAAAGTTAAGGAAGTAAAGTTAGAGGCATATTTGTCAATGTGAGGCATCATAACTAATTAATATGGTTATCAAATCATATCATATCAACCTACACAAGTAAAAAGTTTACTGTTAAAAAGTTGAAAATCAAGTGCCAATTAATTAAACATTTTCTTTTTATGGTATGTTTTTTTCTTTGCTAACAATGGGAGAAAAATCACAAATGTGAAAAAAGAAGGGTGACATCAACTTGCATCATTAAAAAACAAAGTCATTATTATTAATAAATTAATTAATCTTATTTTCATTATTTTATCTAGTTTAAACTCGTTCTTGTATATCTTGTGTGTGTGTCAAATCCATTAAATGTCAAAATTTAGATTTCCATCAATGACTAATCACATTATATATACTAATCAAATGGAAGAAGATTAAAGTAAAATTTATTTAGTGGACAAGTGAAGCTTCAACACAATAGTTTGAGAGTTACGTATATAAAATTCAAATGTAAAAATAAACGACAACAAAACATTACATACTCATTCTCTAAAAGTGGAAAATAAGAATGACAAAAATAAAATATTTATATTCACTTTCATCCATTTTATATTTCTATATCTACTTAGTAATTTATTGTTTCATTTAAATTTTTGAGTAACTTCTTTTTTTTATTGTACTTTGATGATTTGTGTTTGTTGTGTTTATTAATGGGTTAATGAGTCCTCTAACTCGTCTGAAGCGGATACCACTGTTGAATCTATCAAGGAGGAGATTCACTGGAAAGACACAAACACTAATGACATCTGAGCCAAACCACATATAAGGGATTGAAATCACTCTTTTCCTAAAACTTTAAAGTAATTAGTTAATGAGTATTTCATCTTTATATAATACTTTACTTTTTCATTTCTATCCAATGTGAAACTTAAACTCACGCTTAATTAAATTTCAGATTACTTATAAATTTGAGTATTTTTAATTGAATCTATATTAAAATCTTTCAGTAGTAAAAATTTTTTATTTTTCATATGGATAATTGGGATGACGTGATTAATTTAATAGCTTCAAATAAAACCAAAAATTTGAACAATAAGAAAATGAAGTTCTCAAACCCTAATTATCTTTATAAAAAACAACATCATTTCATATTATAATATTAAATACTAAAACAAAAATAAAATGGAAAATAATGACGTTTAATAAAGATAAATAGAGTTCGGAACTTTATTTTTTTTAAGTTCACATTGTCTTTGTAAAATTAAATAATCACTTCAATTTAATTGAGATATAAAAACTTTGAACGCTTATAAACCATTAAGGAATCAAAATAAAACACAAATTTGTATTGGGAACTGAAAATCTTAAAGTTTAATTAAATTATTCTCTAATTTTCTATGTGAAAATATGTAAACCATTAAGGAATTAAAATAACAGTTATATCATTCGAGTTGAACAAAATAAAATGATAAAAATTAATTAAAAAAAGTACAATTTTAAATACTCAGTAAAACAAATTTTTTAATAAGAATTTAATTAAAAATATTTAAATTCATCATAAATTTAAAAGTGAATTAAGACATCATTAAAATGTTCTCTCATGTCAAATTCTCTCAGGCATAGTAACAAATGTACCATTGTCTGCATTCTCAAAGTCAAAATTTCTCATGAGTAAATGTTATTCTTTCTGTTTATTTTTATAAAGGTTATTCTACAAAAGGAAAAAGACAGATTTTTTTTTTGGTTTTAATAAATATAGCTATGTAGTTTACTGTTGAACCCTTTATCTTTTTATGCATGCAAACCATTTAAAAATTAAAAAACACGGTATAATTGATAAAAAAAACATTATTATAATCTTAAACTTCACAAATAATAAAATTTTAGAAAATCTAACCCTTAAGAAAATTGAAAAGAGTAGGTTACTGTTAAGTATGAGTTGGGTCATGAAGGATCCCTTTTCAAAAAATTAATGATTGAAGAATAAAACAAGACAAAGACAAAATTAAAATGATTTTCTATTGCCAAATTTTGAACCCAATTCAAGGTGTAGGGAACACATCCCTTCCAAAAGCTGGACAAACAGAAAACAATGTAGTTTTGCAAGTACTATATATATATATATATATATATATATATATATATATATATATATATATATCTTTAAGATTCTTGTGTTAATCTTTACCACTGTGACATTATTCTCACATATTGAAATAATTCAAAAATTGCAATCATAAGTTTCATAACATAACTTTCAAAGTTTACCACAAACTCATAAACAACATGATATAAAAAGTCACCTTAGTTTCTTTTTTAATAAAACTCATTTAAGTGTCTTGTAGACAATAATTCCTTGGTATTATTGATATGATTTTATTATATTAAAAAATTCATATCAAATAGAAATAAAATAAATTTTTAATATATAAATGGATATAAATTTTATATTACAAATTAGTTTTATAAAATTAAATTAAACTTAAATTTGTTTTTTAAATGATATCAAAGCAATATAAAGTCTGTCCAAGTAATATTTAGGATTTGATGAATTTATTTTTGAGATAGTTCATTAGAAAAAAATTATATATGTATAACTTTAGTTTAATTCAAATAAAAGTATTGATTTATGAGTCTTTTATTTTGTTTGGTGTTTAATTTTGACATTTTGCGTAACTTAGATTTATATTTAGATTATTCCTAACACAACTTAATGTTTAGACTAAAAATTCACTTTTTTTTTAAATATTAAAATAATATGAAGTCTACCCTAATAAAATTTATAGCTTAATAAAATTAAACTATATTTATTATTTATTTCATAATATAACATCAAAATAATATAAAATTCATCTAAGACTTACATTTTTATAAAATTGAAGTAGAGTTAAAATTGATTTTTTCAAAAAATATCAAAACACCACAAAACTTATCTGAATCAAATTTATAGATTAGAGTCTATCCTAGCGATGTTTGTTGGACATGTTGTTCCACTCGTTATCGAGCCATTATCAGACCATCCATTAATGTATAGTCTCACGTTCGAGATATATATGTCTCGGCGTGAGAGGTGTGTTGGAAGTCTCACATCCACTAGAAATAAGACCAATTTATAATATATGAATAGATGTAAACTTTATCTTACATGCCGATATTGTGGGATTGAGTTAAACTTAAAATTGTATTTTAACTTTACGAGATGGTTTGATAAATTTAAGTTAATAACTTTATGCAACTTAAAAAAAAAAGAGTTAACTTTAGAGTTGTGAAAGAGGGAATGTTAATCCTCACGGGAGGCTCCAAGTTGATGGTGTTGATGAAATTGATTATCCCACATCATAATTTGAGGCATCATTAAATTTTCCATACTGATAATGACTAATACGAAGTGAAAATGACCGGGTGGACAAAAATTGTGGCTGAAAAAGATACAATGGGAATGTGAAAGATGGAGAGAGAAAGATGTGTGATTTTTTTGAGTGTGTTAGCTAGCTAGGGAGGCACCTAGCTTTGTTTACCTTTCTTCCTAGATCCATATTCCACAACCTAACAACATCTCTTTCTTCAATATTTCCTTTCGTTTAATATAAACAACCATGCAAAACTTGTCAGAATATTCAGCCTTTTTTTATAGTCAATAGTTGCAATGATAGTGAAACGAAGGATGATGAAAAGAACTTTGAATTAAATACCCAGTTTATAAAAAACAAACCTTTTAGCCATGCTTCTTACAATTTAATCAATGGATCAATCATGTCGCTGTAAAACGTAGAAAGCCAAGAACTACAAGAGTCTATCAGCCATGATGTTAGTTAAATAAAAGAATTTCAGATTCTCTCTCTCTATTCTCTCTCTCACACACAAACTCTATCTATCTGTGTATGCAAATGATACTCTCTTTCTGTGGTTGCTTTTTTTGCCCCCTTTTTTCTGCTTACTTTGCAAGAGAAGGGAAAGGCAAGCAAGAAGGATGTGCTTGAACAAAAGCTTTTAACCAAAAAAATCTCAACTTTTTTTTCAAATATTGAAGTGATTTTTCTGGGGTTGTAAGAGAGAGAGAAAAAACAGAAGAAAAGACAGAAAGCTCAACGTCAGAGTTAGCCGTAAGGTTCTTGGGTTTGTGGTTTTGGACTGGTTGAGAGTACATATACTCAGAATCTCTTCTCATCCACACTTATCTCTCTCTCTCTCTCTATATCTCTGAGATAACAAGATTATACTCTTAAACAACAGGGTTTATAGTTTTGTTCACATTTGTGTGTGGATTATATATATATTTTCCTCGGTAATGTTATCATAATATGAAGCATGGTTTTCAAAACCATGAAGGAGAAAAATACGGATTGCGGCTACACCACCATCTGCTTCACCTCACAACTTGTTTCTTCTGCTCTTTCATAAAAACAAAACTTTGTCTCTTGGCTCAGTGCCAAACTAGTAACAAGTTTTCTAACAGTGCTTATATAGAGAGACCACTGTCTCTCAACTTTCTTCCTCTTTTTGTTTAGTTCTTTGCTAGAGACTCATATACTAGTTCTTTGCTTTTTCATATTTCTTGTGTTTTCTTCCTTCTCTTTCCTTTCCAGTCTAAGCTGTGTGGACTGTGGTCTAGCTTTTTCTTTTTTCTTCCTTTTCTATTTCGGGTAAGATTTGTCCTTAGATCCCAGAAAGCTTCGCAGCATTTGAAAAATCAAGATCTATGGCCTATAGCTCAGCCTTATAGGTTGCTAAAATTTGCAAGTATATATGGAGATGAAGGGTTTTGTGTTCAACCAACATCAGCAGCAGCCAGTAGTGGAGGAGAACATGTCAAATTTGACTTCTGCATCTGGTGAAGCCAGTGCTTCCTCAGGCAACAGAACTGAAATTGGAACCAGTTACCCTCAACAATACTTGGCTCCACCACCATCTCAGACTCAGCCACCAAAGAAAAAGAGAAACCTCCCTGGTAACCCAGGTTTGTTTCCTTTCTTTCCCTATTCAAAGTCTAAACTGAACCTCATTTATTCTTATGGCTTTGGTTGATTCATACATATATATGTATGTCATGTTTTTGTGTTGTTTAGTTTAATTATATGAATTTTAATGTGTCTATTTTCAGACCCTGATGCTGAAGTTATAGCCTTGTCCCCCAAGAGTCTTCTGGCCACAAATAGGTTCATTTGTGAGATCTGCAACAAAGGATTTCAAAGAGACCAGAACCTGCAACTTCACAGAAGAGGGCACAATTTGCCGTGGAAGCTGAAGCAGAGAACAAGCAAAGAGGTGAGGAAGAAGGTGTATGTGTGTCCAGAGGCAAATTGTGTGCATCATGACCCGTCAAGGGCTCTTGGGGACCTGACTGGGATCAAGAAGCACTTCTGCAGAAAGCACGGTGAGAAGAAGTGGAAATGTGACAAGTGCTCCAAGAAATATGCAGTTCAATCAGATTGGAAAGCCCATTCCAAGACCTGTGGCACAAGGGAGTACAGATGTGACTGTGGAACCCTCTTCTCAAGGTAACTAACCTACATCCATTCATGTGAATTATAAGTCCAGTTTAGTTAAGGCACCACACTCAAGAAACATCTTTCATTTAAAGAGGATGGGATTTTTCAATCCTAGGTTGACTGTGATGAATTCACACACCAATTTTTAATTGCTATTCCAATTCCATTAATAATATATACACTTTCACACATTCCTTATCCTTTCTTGCAACATGATATGCATTAAATTCATTACATTGATATGGCAGTCTCTCATAAATCATAATCCCTCCAAGAGAGAGTGTAAATTCCTAGTTTGGAATTTTTTTTAATGTGGTTAAGTACACTTTCACAAGAGTTTTAAAAAGTGTTGAAAAGTAAGAGAGAGAGAGAGAGAGTGAGAAAGTCAATAATTCTACACTGTCATAACAGTTTAGTGTAATTTTGTTTGGTTATGACTTCCAGGAGGGACAGTTTCATAACCCACAGAGCTTTCTGTGATGCATTAGCAGAAGAGAGTGCAAGAGCAATCACTGGCACAGGCAACAACCAACTTCTTCCCCCACAACAGCCTTCTTCCTCTCATCAGCACCACCACCACAACATGACCCTTCAAACCCAATTCAACCCTCAAAATCTCCATGCTTTCTCATTGAAAAAAGAGCAGCAAAGTTTCAATCTTAGGCCAGAAATGCCCCCTTGGCTGGGCCCACCAACAACAGTTGATAATCTCTCCTCATCCCCATCCATAATGTTCTCTCCCTCTCCACACCAAGAAAACCCTAACCCTAGTCTTGGTCCCACTCTTGCTGCCTACCAAACAGTCCCTAACCCTTCCCCACACATGTCAGCCACAGCATTGCTGCAGAAAGCAGCTCAGATGGGTGCAACCATGAGCAGAAGTGGTTCCTCACCAGCCATGGCAAGGGCCCACCATCAGGTTCACATGACTTCTTCAGCAGATTCTGCCACTGCTCACTTTGGCTTGAACTTGTCCTCACGTGATCAAGACAACACCACCACCACTTCAACAGCACCAACCACTGTTACGACTAACACTCCTACAGTGTTTAGCCATGGCTTGCTATCATCATCATCATCATCACCTTTGGGGAATAAAGCTGCTGCTGCTGCTGCTGTGTCTTCTGCTCCATCCCTTCTCCATGATGTTATACGCTCTTTCTCTTCTCCCTCTGCCTTCCAAGGAACCCCTTTTGAGGATGCATTTGGTGGCATTCAGAGTTCAAAAAAACTAGATGACGATAGCTTGTATCTGCATGATACCTTCTCAAAAGCAAGTGGTGCAGCAGGAAATGAAGGGTTGACCAGAGATTTCTTGGGTCTCAGGCCACTCTCTCATAATGATATTCTCACCATTGCTGGCATTGGAAACTGCATTCATGATCAGCAAAATCAATCTCAAAAGCCATGGCAAGGTTAGCTAGCTACATGTGGATTTTCTTCCTCCTTTCATCATCTATATAAATAATTTTCTCCTTTTTAATCACTTTCACTTTTGTTTAAGATATTTTCGATCTTCCCAAAGGGAATGAACTTGTTTTCATTTCTTATCTATTGTTTTCTATTCGCAATATTGCGTTCATTATTTGCATAGCTGAATTTTATTGTGTGTGTGTGTGTCTATATATATATATATATATATATATATATATATATATATAAATAAAAGAAAACTAGATAGTAAACGGATATGATAATTCTAATTTGATTTTTTTTAAAAATAACTAGATCTCCGATTTTTAAAAAATAGGTTTCTGAAATTAGTTTATCGCAACATAAAACTTCCAACATTATTAATTAAGAACATTTTAAAAATGAAATTTGCCATTTTATAGAATTAATATTCTTATATTTTTAATTAAACTGTGTAATTAATAATTTTCTATATATTTTCATTTTTAAATCTTCTAACTTTAGGACGCAGAAAATACAGTTATTTATATACTATGGTATTAATAGTTTAATTTCACTAAAATACATTGACAATGTAACCTTTTACATTGTTGTTTAATCAATGTAAGGTTTGAATGGTTTTTAATTATTATAGCATTTAATTGTTTACGATGATAGGGTATTAAAATTAAACTGCTCTTCATGTATTCTTGTTTATGAATATTTGTAGTTCGTAATTGTATAAATATATTTGAAAAAGAATTAAGGAGTAAAGTTGAAGAGGCTATATATTCTTCAAAGACTTAAAACTAATGTTTTCAAATTTGGAACAATACTTCATATATATGTGAAACTAATAGAACAATATACAAAACTATAAAAGGTGTAAATTATGAAAATATAAAACTTATAAATTAATACGAAGGACTAAATTATTTGCTCTATAAAGGCAAGAAAACACATAATAATTGTTAAAACAAATTATTTATAGCTATTTGAATTCTTGACTTCGTGTTTTTATTTAAAACATTATAGCCTAACCATTTTCTTAATCCAATAAATAATGTAACAAAAGGATATAAAACTTTAGTATGTTTTAACTTATTGTCAATATCAATAAATAAATCAGATGTTTGATCAAGCACATGTATTATGAATTTTGCACTCTAATGATTACAAAGATGAGGTACTATATAATATGTTAATTTGTAAAATGTAACTTTGTCAATTTAAGAAATTAAAATAATCATTTGATCTGAGTATAAGTTTATCCAGAAATATATGTGTCTAAACAATATTAGATCAAAATATAAATTTAATTTAGTCACGAACGTGTCATATTTTTGCAATTTAAGATTTACGTAATATTATAAATGGATTTATAACTTATTAGACCACATATTGCTCAAAGTTTTATGTAGAGTAGACATGATAGTGTCGTTTCTTCAGAAGTTTATGATATAATCTTATTAATTAATCAGAAGTTTATAAACAATATCACGATTTGTTATATATTTTGGTAATTATGAGAGGGAATGAGTTTCACGTTAGTATATTCTTATTCTAGAAGTGGAAATTTTCAAGATACTATTTGCTGATTCTTGGAGATTTTTAATATGGTTTTGTAAAAAAAAAAAGTTACTAAAGGTGTCTGATATGGCATGTGGTGTATTGCAAAAAATACTAAATGTATAATTAAATTATTTATTAAGATTATGAAAAATGAAAATATGAATAAAAAGTGTAAAATAACATTTTTATGAGAATTTATTATTAGAAAAAGGAAAACTTACAAGGGAATTAAAAAGAATGAAACTAGTGAAGCCACTTAAGATAAAATCAAAGCTAGAAAATCTTTATAGATCCTTGAATAAAATATTTTAATTAAAAATAAATAGAGAAGGAAGAATACTGAAACATGAGATGAAAACAAGAGCATAAAGACAAAACATAACCTGGCCACGACACATGTTAACATCAACAGTGCGTGTTTTCCGAGAATAAGTTTGGAGATCTATATCCTTTAAAACAATAATAGGTAAAGGATTAAAAAGTAATTTTGATAATTGTTTTATCGTTAATCATGCATATACAGATATATTTAGTTATTATTTTTAACTAAAAATTATAGCGATATAATTATGATGCTCCATTCATTTAATAAGATAAATAATACCTTATCTTTCTATAGTATAGTTTAAAAATTAAGGTCTAAAACTATTTAAATATAATTTCTTTTATGTTTTTTAAAGATAAAATTGTGATGGACAAAACTTAAAAGTAAATAATATTATAGTTATATATGAATATTGATCCTAATAATACTATTTAATAAATTTGAAATCCAATTAGAAAAACTTAAATATTAAAAAAGGAAAAATTTATAAGGATGGTATGGTGATTAAAAAGCATTGGATTCTTTGTGATTAAGAGGATTCGTAAATATCATACAAATGCATCAAATCATGTTGGTCTTATTTAAATCTATGTTATCGTGATTTTCTAGAAATTAAAACATAAAAAATAAAATGAAAAAAGATGCTCTTTGATACCTGATGTGAGTACAAATGAGATTCAATCCCGAGGAACCAACCTTTTCATCAACTTTTGTATTTGGGAATTTTTTAATTTATTTTCACCTATGAATATTAATAAAATATAAGACATTTGCACATATCTTAATTTTAATAAACAATATACATGATGTGAGTACAAATGAGATTCAATCCCGAGGAACCAACCTTTTCATCAACTTTTGTATTTGGGAATTTTTTAATTTATTTTCACCTATGAATATTAATAAAATATAAGACATTTGCACATATCTTAATTTTAATAAACAATATACATGATTTTTAATTTGTATACTTTTTCTTAAACCTAACCTAACCGGAGAAAAAGGCTAAAATCTTGATTAATGTTCATAAGAAAGTGAATCTATTATGATAATAATTTATTAGTACCTTATATTATTTTATTGTTTGTTGAATGAAGTAAGAATATTTATAACAAGGAAAGTTAGAAAGTGGCATTTGGGACCTCTAATTTCATTGGTTTGTAAAGGCAAAACATATGTACAGATAAAGATTCCTCTGAATCCCAATGCAATCTATACATGAAAAAGGAAACAATTAAATAGGACAATGCTGTTTTTACATAAATTTATCGTAGCAATAATAATAAGAAGAAGAATTAATTTCCACGTGAAATTAATAAAAAATATTTCATGATTCACTTTTAAATTTGATTGGATTGGTTTTCAGCCTTGCATGCTCAATTTTTTTGAGTAATTGTTCTATCCCTTTCAGCCATTGTCTTATTCAAAGCAACAAATTCTTTGGTGAATTTACAATTACCCCCTCTCTCTTTCCATCTCTCTTGTTAATGGAGTTTCCCAATGCACCTAATTTTCTAAATCAAGCATCTTATATCACGTTTTTCAACCAAAAGAAACCATAGCAAAATCAAAAAACCAAATGTGAATTGAACAAAAGGAAAATCATAAGAAAAGTATTCATAATATGCAACTTGTCAAATGAAAAGTTCATCATTTGTGTGGTGGTGGAGACCCTTCTCATATAATAATACTGTAGATCACTTTCTTTTGAGATTATATGCTTGATTTTCAATTCACATGTTAAGAAAATAATTTAAAAATAATAAAGAACATGTTAACAAAATAGATTGACAGTAGTATGCTACTAGCACTACTGTTTTTACTTGAAAGGTTGAAGGATGAAGCAGGTTTGGATATTTAAACAGGCATTAACTTTGACATGTAAGAAATAGCTTGGTAAAGAGGACTTGGTCATTTTGATGCAAGTACTGATATGTCTTTGTGTTAGAAAAGGAAGGTGCATGGAGAGATAAAGAACAGAAAAGGAAATGGTGGTAGGGTAGCTTAGGTAGGGTAGCATTAGCATAAGATAGCAACACGAAGAGAAAAAGGCACAGTCCCCTATGGAATGGCCATATGATACATATTCTTCTATATATCTTCTCTCCCTTTCCTTTGCATTGGTTGCACATAGATAGATAGATAGTTGTGCTTTTTGTCTGCAGAAGCAGATCGAAGGCAAACACAACAAACAATATGTAGTGCTACCTTTAAAAGCTGAGAGATCTGTCACAATGATTCAACCCCTTTTCTTTGCTTTTTAATGATGCTCTTATACATACATACATTCGGCCATAGTCCTCCTAGTTGACTTGTCATTGTATAAAACACTCAAAAGATGCTTTCCCTCCTAACAATGCCAACTTTTCTGCATGGTTTGACTAATCCTTCATCTCTTTATTCTCTCTTCTCTCTCTATATATCATGTATTATATTCTATGTGCATCTTCTGCCTTCTCTCTCCCAATCCATTGCTTCATTTCCAAGGTGCTCTTTGTCCTTATCAAGTGAGAGATATTCAAATGAGTGCTAACAGTTTTCACAGCATATTGCAAGCATATTTATCTGATTTATTTCCTCTTTTCTTCCTTCGAGAATTATGCAATATCAGGTTCCAGTAAGTTGTAATAATAATTCAGAAGAAAGAGACACCTCAGCATTCTTTTCTCAGAGTTTTTGTAATAAAATTTGATGATGCAACCATAGTTTTGGTCTTCTGTTGTTACTCGGTTGAATTTGTTTTCTCACTATTTTAATGGTGTAGTTTTAGTGTTTTTTGATTAGATATATAATCTTTAATAAAATAACTGTACAATACTCTATTGCACTGTCACATATTCACACAGTTATCCCGACATAACCTCATCTATTACACTCTCCACACTTTTTATAAATATTGGATGTCGAGTTAATAAATAGATTAAAATTATACAATTAAAATAAATAAAATAAAATTTTGGAAAAGGAAGTAAGAGGATCAAATTCACAAATAATGATGGTAACCAGATTTGCAATTAAATCTTAGTTGATATAATTATTCAGTTAATAATTTAGTGTTAATTTGTTTCACATTACAAAACTGATTATCATTCCAGATTTTTAAAAATAGAAAAATGTTTGATAATGGTTTGTATAAATAGTGTCATATATAAAAATCACAAGACTTTTAAAATTCATGCATAACAATGTGTGTTTTGCTTTTTACGATTATGTAGTGAATTGAAAAAAAGAAAAGTACCTCATCTTCTGTCTATTTATTTTGCAGAAAGTGCTAATTGAGTGAGAGCATTAAGGTTTCTTAATCAACAAATGTTATGGTCGATAATATGGCTCCTTTACAAAAGGTCTATGGCTCGTTGTATTCACACTTTCATCAGTTTTTTGTCCTTAATGCTATAGAATAATTCCCTGACAATAATCTCATATGTCCTACACTTCCTTCCCATGAAAAGAAGAGAAAAAGTTGAGCCAGCGAAAGTGATGGAAACATACCTATATTATTATGCCAAAAATGCATGCAAAACCTTTTTGCCATTTTGTTTTCAATTATACTTGCTTTTAGTATGGGAAGGAAAGTACAAAAGAAACCCAAAGTATTCCCATATTAAACTACTTCATATCCAATAATAATAAATTTATAAAAAAAGGGTGTCAAAATACTGTACAATGCCCTTCTTCAGAATTAGATAGCCAATGTAAGGACAATAAACTCAATTGAAGGGAATGAACTGTGTTAATCCGGACAATTCTCTCATAGTAATCTTGTTAATAATGTTCAATCATCATGAATTACTTCAAAGAAAACTCATTGCTCAGCATTTAGATAATCTAATTCAGACTACTTGGCTTAGACTTTAGTTTTGTCTCATAAATCCATCCACAGCACCATAAAAAACTTCGGGAACTCTATAAACTCAATGTAATCTTATTACAAATCTTGAAGAGGTTATTACATCACCATCTGTCAAGACTATAATTCGCATATGGTCTCTTTCTTCCACTTGAGAACACTCAACTAAGTTACAGAAATTTCACAACACATAATGTCAAGTTGGAAGAAATAAAAAGATACAGATAGTTATTTTGGAGACGGTTGAGATGCATCAGTTTTTAGAGACTGTTGAGATGCATCAGTTTGCTCTTGTTTTGACCCTGTAACAGCTGCAGTGGCCGCAGCAGCCATTGCAGTTGCAGCTGCACCCACTTTTACACCACCTGCAGCTTTCATTGCTCCAGCTATTTTAGCAAATGCTGCTATGCCTCCAACAAAAATAGCCCTTAATGCAACTGTTGGTTTTACCACCATTTCTATGTCAAACTACCTGAAAAGAACAAAGTCAAACTAATGTCAAGACCAAAAATGGTTATCAATCATAACCCAACATAAGATCATAACAGTATGCCCTGTCACCATGGTTTCCACAATCCAGTAACATCAACAATCTAAATGCCTACAAGCAGCTGACTAATTAGGACATGATTAACTTTTACCCCTAAAAGGCCTCACAATTACCACATCTGGGCTAGGTAGTAGAGATGAAGATGACCTAAAACCATTATTTGATCAAAGATTTGTTTGGTGTTACAATAGATTTTAAATTTGCTTTGACTAAGCTTCGGAGGAATGATCAGATGAATGGAATGCCTGAAACAAAAATGAAACTTAAAGATGTTTATCCCTTTTAAAAGTTGATGGTCTTATCCAATACAAGAATTGATATCATAATTAAAACATATTCCATCGATTCTGCCATCTGACATAATATGCTTTTTGGTAGATGTGAAAGGCACCAATTGATCCATTTACCTGACCTATAGTGGAATAAAAATTGGCTGTTGCTATAATCAATCTATTCTCATCATAGAGTTAAAAGACCACAATATACTTAACAGCACAGAAGCTTCTACAATTTTATATACTGCAATAGTGATAGAGGCTTAAAACTTCAAACTGAGAGCATTGAAGTTTATTTTCTGTTGCTTAGACTTGTTTTTTGTTGTAGCAGTTGAACCTGTGAGGTACAAGTATAATTCTTTTACACTTTAATCCTTTCAAACAACAACCTTGTTGACCATGTATCTGTCAGACCTTCGTCTCTAACAAAAATTTCAGAAAAGAAAAAGTAAGGAACCAGAACTTCATTTTTTGACAATGCAGAATGACATCAAGTGATTCCGGTTGCCAACATCACCTAATGGAATGAGGCTTTGTTGTTGTTGTCGTCATTAAACCAGAACCTAAATAAAAATAGTTAAAACCCACCTTATCTACCAGCTGACATGGATGAAATGATACCCGCTGACCATAAGACAGAAAAGGGAACAAATTAATAGGAAATTTTAACTCTCTCATGACCTAATATGAATTTAGTTTCCTTGAAGCTATCTTCTAATAATAAAACAGTTTAGTAATCCTCAAATGCAACCAAATTCAAGTTGTTTGTGTTGAAGGTAGATCAGAATAAGTTTAAAATAACAACTATTGTTTGCTGTGATTGTGACTCTTTGGTGAACCGAACAGACTGAAAGATTGCATACCGCAAGCAAAATCACCTTCAGCACCAGTATTATGTTTTTTCCTTTGCCAATTACAAATAATTTCTACAATGACAGGGAAGCAAATACTTTTTCCTCGGTTTTACAATTTCTTTACCCTGTATTGCAATTATTCTAGAATTTAAAAAATCCTTCTCAGCCCATTATCATTCAGAAATCCTTTGAAAATGACTTGCCATGTTTTGGTATCTGTTATAAAAGAGACTATGAAGATTGCATATTCTATCAAATGAGCAAATGCCTAAAACAATGTTCAATCATCTTGTAGAAAAAGAATGCTTATTCATTCTATCACAATCACCTTAACTGTTGACACCACTCCAAAGCCAGAAACGCCATACCAAAACCTCCATCACCATTACTCATAATTGTTATTATTGCTCTTATCTTATAATCATGACCAAGATTGTACAACCAGTTTACCCTGTTTTCTAAGTATATACATATTTCTATTGTAAAGGATCAAAACGAACACCGAACTTAGAACCAAACTCCGTTCCTATGAGTATTCTCATTGTATAGAGTAAACACTATGTTCTATGCTATAATTTTGTAAGCACTTTCTAATGATTTCTACTTCTCTCAATTAACGCACGCATGAAATTCTACCACAACTAAAATCTTTCTCCTTTGGTTTTGATTCTGAGCCTAAAACAGAAGCCAAACAAAGGAAACAAAAATTGGATGACATGTACAGTTTATGTTATAGTTACATGTCGAGCTAAAATTGCATAGAAAAAGTAGGGAAACTGAATAACAATCAAACCTGAAATTGGAAAAAGGGCGAAGCAGGTGAAAGATGAAACCTTTAAAATGATGTTAGAAAAGATACAGAGAATGGAAACAGTGAATCTATACCTCGCCAGTGTTTTCCTTAACCTCGGACCAAAAAGTAAGGGTGGCGCTACTCCGTTTACTGCAAACGACATCGTTTTTTCCGTTACATCTGTTTGGTTTCTACCACAAGTACACATACGCAGTTATTTTCTGTACCTCCATGATTTCTTTTTGCACTCCTTATAAAATTACTTTTCATTTTATCTTTCTTCAAAAGGATAAAATGAGCTTTTTGCTTTTCTAAAATTTAAAAATAATTTTTTAAATCTTGTTAACATCTTAAATAATAAAATTTTAGGGTTTAAACTGATTTTATTTAGATGTAAAATTAACGTTGAAAATTAAAATAACGTCGGACTAAGGTGTCTTTTTATTTATTGATGTTTTGAATAGTGTGGAACGAAAAATCTCCAATAGACAAATATTCAATATATTATTTGATACTTAAGTCAGTAACACTAAGTAAATAATGCGATAATAGTAAATGATATTAAGTAAAATGTGACATACTTTCCTGTGTTGATATTAAATTTTTGTAAACGTTATGAAGATATATTAGCGTATTGTGCTAATATATGATTAAATAATAATTATAATAGTGGATGCATTATTATTTTTGGACCTATAAATGATGTCGGTATGTACAATTGATATTTATATTTATTTAGTATTTAACAAAAATTTTCTTTTTTAAAAAAAAAAACTATAATTTTATATGTTTAAATGAGAATTTAAATTTATAAAATTAATTTTTTTAATTTTTATTTATAACTTTATTTTAAGAAAATATTCAAACAAAAACTACGTTTGTTTAAAATGAAATTATTATTTTTAAAGAAAAATATAATTAAGTAATGAAAAGTTAAGATTTTGGGCCAGATCTAGTTTTACACTGCTATGATCCATTAAAGATCCACTTCCTTTCATCAGTTTTTTTTTTAACAGATTTTAAAATCTGGAAAATCCAAATTTTCAATCTGAAATCTGTTCACATCAAAACAAAGCTGAAATCATCAACTTCTTCCCCGATCCTGAAATTTCTATACCTAAATCCTCTTCTCCCTTCCTTCTTGACAATTGATACAAAGGTAAATCTAATTGATAATATGAATGATGATATATGTTTCTCCTTTTTTTCTTCTGTTCCTTTTTCTAGTTTTATTTTTTTTGTTGGATTTTGTTTTCGCAGAACGCAGGGTGGTGCACGGTTGTGCTGGTCGACGTGGTGGGGTTCGCCGTGATTCCGATAGTTGGATATTCAAGTCCCACCGTTGCATTGGTGTTATAAGGTATCTTTCGTTTTCACTGTGTAGTTACTTACTATCAGGGGTTACTGTAGTTTCATTCTGTGCTGTATCTTCTCATTGATTTTTGTTGCTGTTATAAGGTTTGTAAATTTCGTTTTTTTTTTCGATTCAGTAAAACGATAACATTCTTTCATACTTCAGTTGCTCTTTATGCATTCAGTGAATTTGTTTGCAATGCACTAGAACTGAATGTGTTTTGAATAGCCAAAGGAGAGGGACGTGCACTACATCAATTAAAGAATACATTGTCAAGATAAATCTACAATTAATATTGTTGAGTTCAACTTTTTGCGTCGAGCACTTGAGCTCAATGGCTACTTTCTAGTAGGAATATCGTTTTGCAAGAAGCTCAACAATATTAGTTTTGGAATAAGACATCACAATGGAGAAAATAAAAATTTTTCTCCAAGTTATCTAGAGGTCAATTTCAGGAATAAAATGTCAATGCGTGGTTCAACTATAAATTTTGGCTATATTATTTCAAGCAATATAATAAGAATAGTAATATTACCGATTAGAATCCATTCTGGTTGCATCTTTGGAGGTGGCAGAAAAGGTTTGTTTCTCAGCAGCTTCAGATGCTTCAAAAACTCTATCTGTGCATTGAAAACAGAAATCTAGTTGATGGTGTATGTTTAAAAGAATTATATTAGCTTATGGGGCTTATTTAGGTATCCAAGATAACAATAATAAGATTGGTATATGAGTTTTCAAAGACTAAGTAGTGTATGCACCATTAATGCAATTTTACATTTATATTCTATCGTGACATAAGAAAAATGTGTTGAACTTTTATAATAATTATCTTTTTCACACCATATTAGTCGTACTTATATGATTTTTTAGTAGTTGAAAATGTAAAACTTTCCCTTAAAATGTCGGAAAATTTGATGATGAAAACAATGCTAGCCTTTAGGATCTTGAACTTTGGTTTGTTTTAGAAGTGTTACTTATTGACTGCATCAAGGGAAGCCAGTGGCACCTTTCTAGGGAGCATCTTTAGAAAAATGTTATATGTTTTCATATATAGCTGTTTTCAGGTGGCTCCCATATTTCTATTAGCTTAATGTTAGGTATATCAAATTCATGAATAAGCTTAATAATTAGTGATTTTGAAGACTGATCTGTCTGTCCAATTTTTTGCAAACATGAAAAGTAGATATATTTCTGATGTCTGATAATACATAACAGGGAAGACTCTTAGTTATCAATAAATAGTGTGCTATAGGTGTGGAGTGACCTTACAGTACTATTTGGCTTATGCTGTGTAATGTTTTTCAGCTCTAGTGGTAGCAGCCGCTTTCTTTGCAAATTGTCAATATCGCAGCTGTTACTTGGTGGGCAAAATTTCCTCTTTACTCACCTGTTTTCTGAGTTATAGAATCCATTTGTTTGTTGTTCAGTTTTTAATATTTTTGTAATTTGGGTTGATTTTGTTTTCCAAAATAATTAGGGGTTTATGCTATGATCCAAAGAACAACATGTGACCTGTAAATAAAAGACCCTCATTTTGACGTTATCTCCTGTCTGTTTGCAATGGCGTGTGCATTATGTCTGTCTGTGGCACACTCATTTTAATTAATATATTATCTTTAGTCTTTAATATTAATATTATTATATTTTTTTAATATTTTATATGTTATTTAATTTTTTTTATATATTTATGTATTGGATGAAGTAGTTATTTTAATCTTAGAAAATATAGATTTAAATTTATAAAAACTATTTTTTCTTGAAAAACATGGATCTAGAAATGGATTTGGATTTAAAACTTGTTCCAAATATTTGGATTTGGATTTACAAAATATCCAAATTAGTTTGTAGAAGAAATGGAATTGGGTTCAAAATCTTATTCAAATATCTGGATCTGGACTAGATTTGGATTGGATTCTCTAAAATGCAGTCCATGACCACCCCTACTTATCAATCTCAACCTGAATTAGGGTTTAATTTTTTTTTCTTTTTGTAGAGGAAGTATAATTGTAGAGACAGATGGATCACTATGGTTCTTCTGGCGGAAGCTGGACCATGATCCCAACTCACAATTCAAATGTCCAATCCCAATCGAACCAGGACCCTAACGTCTTTCTTCAACAACAACAACAACAACAACAATTTCTCCAGCCACAACCTTTTCAGCAAGCATTACAACCTCAGTCTCCATTTCAACAGCACCAGCACCTTTATCAGCAGCAACAACAACAGCAACGTCTACTACAACAACAACAACAACAGCAGCAGCAGCAACAACAGAACCTTCACCAATCACTGGCCTCTCACTACCATCTCTTACATGTAACTTGTAACCCCTTCTAAAAATTTCAGTTGCATCTCCATATACCTTTATTTTTTTCTTTTCAATAAGGGAATTGCTTGTTATGGTCACAGTTGGTGGAGAATTTGTCTGAGGTTATTGAACATGGAAACCCAGATCAGCAATCAGATGCATTGGTTTGAAATTTTCCTTTTTCACGGTTTTGATTAATCCTTTTTTTTAATCAAATTTTCCTTTTAGGATTTTCAATATATATTTTTCTTTTTCATTGTTGTGATTTCACTGGTTAAAGATCAATGAATTGAGTAACCACTTTGAGAAGTGCCAACAGCTGTTAAACTCAATCTCGGAGTCGATTAGCACCAAGGCTATGGTAATATGCAATTCACTAACTTTATCCTTTTCTTGTTTTATATGTTAATTGTTAAACAGGATTGGCAAGTTTGTTGAACACTTTTGCTTCAAAATTCTGAGTTTCCAAAGTCTGCTGAAACTGAATGGCTCTACTTTGGTCTTGCCTTTAATCAAATGCACATTATGTGCTCTCTCTCTCTTGCTCTTTTTCTATACTCCTCCTATCTTTTGTTACTTGGACTGTGCATGATAAACAAAATCTACATCATTGATCTTGAAAACCTTGTCTTACCACTAAATATCCTTGTGCTGGAAACATCTTGAACTAGTAGTTTGGAGCCGGGGTTATTCTTAGCATTATATGTGTGTTGAATGCAGACAGTTGAAGGACAGAAGAAGAAGCTAGAGGAAAGTGAGCAATTGCTAAATCAGAGAAGGTCTGTACAAATTGTCTTAGATATTTCTGTGTGGTTAAGTATCTAGATGCTAAAAGAATGTGTTTGTTTTCCCATGTTCCAGAGACTTGATTGCCAATTACAGAAAATCTGTGGAGGAGCTTGTTAGGTCTGAGCCATAGAGAGTGTTATCCATTCAGATAGGTAGGGAACTTTAACTGACTTTTTTTGCCTTGATGTTTTAGTAGTGGTGTGGATCACCAGTTTTCTACCTTAAAATTCAGATTAGCAAAAATGCTAATACTATTTATACACGATAAGTACTTAAAGATGCATCTCTCAATACACGTTCTGTAATATCTGCAAATATTATAGGATGAATGTCTGTAGCCATGGAAGAATTTTAATATTCTTTACTGCATTTTGATTCTTTTTAATTTGTAAGGTGGAATACCCAGTTATAGAATCCAATTGGGTGATACTTAAATATATTTTGGTTTTGAGTAGTCACAGGAAATCTCTATCTAAAAGACTTAGAAGCCACAAATAATATTAATTGATGAACTATGAATTGCCTCTTTGAGAAATCCACTTGTAATTGTGTTTTGGTTTGAAAATATCGCAATGTTTTATATGGTGTAATTGATTGAACAGTTCCAGTCCTGTTTTTAAAAATTTTCCCTCCTATGCACTGATTTCATGTATCCATTCAAGTTCTACTAGAAAGAAGGGGAGCAAAGTTGTTAGGTATTTTCTTTTTTAAACAAGAAAATGTAGCATCCATTCTAAAACACTCCTGGTTCAAGAATGAGCGTGAGTTAGTAAATGTCACACTTTCTTCCATTTATAATAATCTAGATGCAGGTTCTGGTTCAATATTTATTATTTTAACTTTTTGTGACCTTAACTTTTGATCTTATATTACAGATGTAGATGTGAGTGTTGTAATTCTCCATTCTCATTCGGATTATTTATGTTCAACCTTGGAGATTTAAGCCTGTGCATGAATTTATAATTTAATAGATATTCTGCAAGTTCCGTGTCAAGTTTTGGCCCATGGATGTCAAAGTTTGTATCCATGAAACAAGGTGATTCTGACAATTTGGAGCAATGAGGAATGTAATGTTAATGATATATGATACAAAATCGGTTGCCTCCTATTGGTGCCGTTTATCTATAATGTTGAATACATAATGTCATTCATTACACTGAGAATAATTGTCTGAAGAACATTGAAAAGTGAAATCTAAAATGCAGTTTTCGTAACTGTTTATACGTATCACAAGGGTGTTTTATGATATTGTTTCTTAAATGATGCAAAGTTTTGAAATCCTTATTTGTGAATTGGTAGTTCTGATGCGCCAATACAAAAATTAGAGATAATTTCTAAGTAATTTGTGCATCAGCATGAGATCATTACCCATATTGCGTTCAAATACTGATAGAATCTATAATATATAAGTGGTTATATAACAGGAAAATAACTACTATTATTTTATTGATCTCCTGCTTGTTAATATTAAAACATATAATCTCCTACTGGTTAACATTGAAATATTTAAATACGTGCTTTTGTAATGTAAATTTTACATAAACTTTTAAGATCTTTTTTTTAATATGTAATTCCAATTTTAATAACAATATTTTTGCATCAATTATTAAAAAAAATTATTTTAATATCTGTACCGAAGTAAAGTTGTTGACGCAAAAACCATTAAACAATTGAAGAATTGTTAACATTTTATTTATTTATTTAAATTTATCAAATTAACGTAACTTTTAAAGAGAATAATTTTATTTAAACTATAATTTTTGGTTAATATATTTGATTTTAGAAAAAAAAAATTTTAATTATATTAATGTTTTAGGTTCAATTTTATTTCAATTATTTTACTAGTGGAAATATATAAACGTGTGTCCATTTTTTGATAATAAAAATGTTATTAAATTTATAGATAGCATATTTCCAAAAAGTAATTATAACAAAAAGCAGTTACAAAATTTAAAAAGTTAAATAATTAATAAAATAACTTATATTGATAAGGTAAATCGATAATATAATTTATTATTATTATTATATCAGCAACATATACAAATTTGATATTTAAAAAATTTATAGGATGCAAAAATGTATATTACCCAACATGATAGCCCATAAACGAAGATGAGAAAAACGAAGATAATTAATAAATTTTATCGTTTAAGATTTTCGATTGAGAATAATCTATGAATTGGATTCATATTCACTGTTATTATATCTGAGTAATTTAAAGATTCACTGTTATTATATCTGAGTAATTTAAAGATTTTTATATCTAATTTTGATTTTTTTTTTCATTATTCAGGCAGAGAGATGACTGAAAATTGGAGAGTAAAAAATGTAAAAAAGCTAACTATATGATGACACGTTAGTCGTTAAATTTGTATAATTAGATTGACGGAGTTTGAGCCACTGATATATCAGAAATAATACTCGAAAATTGTCCGAATGAATCGCTCTCTGTTGCTGAAACGGCATAACGATGTGAAGATGATGTAATAATTAATTAACTTAATACTTTTGACTTGGCTTTCAAATACACATCTTCTTCCCAAAAAAGGCAAAAACAGCATAAATAATATGATATGAAACTATTTTTAGTGCATAATCCAATAATAAGAGTTGCAGTAGTTCTGATAATGATAGAAAGAGAAGTTGGAAGAAAAGGGAAAAAATAGAAGGAAAGATCCAAAAATAACACTTGGCAAAAGGGAAACGGTTAGTGTATGAATTATATCTATCTGTCTTTCCTTTCATTTCTCTCCATCTCCCATTGTTCTGATCAAACAAAGCCGAGAAAATAAGGGAAGAGAAATCCTTTTTCTGAGCACCTTCCCCGCCGGAGATGCAGCCGAAATCTCACACCCCTTTTTTTCTTCCTCCCCAAAAGGCCATGAACAACAATAACAACAACACCAGCACCATTACAACCACCAACACCAACACCAACACCAAAACCAACAACAGAATCTCCTCTACAAGAAATGGCAACAGCACCACTCAGGCTTGCGCTGCATGCAAGTACCAACGCAGAAAGTGTGCACCCGACTGCATTCTCGCACCGTATTTCCCTCACGATCGACAGCGCCAGTTCCTCAACGCTCACAAGTTGTTCGGAGTAAGCAACATCACCAAAATCATTAAGGTTGTCAGCCCTCGCGACAAGGACCAAGCCATGCGTACCATAATCTACCAATCCGACATGCGTGCCTCGGACCCTGTCGGAGGCTGCTACAGGTACATTATCGACCTGCAGACTCAGATTGAGTACTGCCGAGCCGAGCTGGACCTCGTCCTTCAGCAACTCGCCATGTTTCGAGCTCAGGCTCACCAGAATCAGCACCAGTATCAGCACCAGCACGGTATCTATGCTCCCAACAGCGTTAACGTCACCGTCAATGGAGATGGTGAGGTTTTGAACGCCGACCCGATGGGGCTGTACGGCCAGCCACAGTATCAGTGTCTGCAGCCGCACCAACAGGAGCAGTATGTTATGATGCATGAAAATGGGAGCCAGAACTTCAACGGCGCCACCCCTTTGCAGGAACAGATGAACACGTGGGCTGTGCAGAACACTGCTGTGTCGCTTTCTTCGTTGTCGTTGCAAGGACAGAGTAGTAATGTTAGCGATGAATACGATCACAAGGCCGTCATTGACATTGATTCTGATGAGAGAAGTGAGTTAGGGTTCGAGTCTGAAGAATTAGTCCATCGCAGGTTTGTCTATCAGTAGTACATATCTGTGTTCACATTGTGATTTCAAAGGGCTATATCAGATTACAATTACGTTGGAATTTCATTTACTTAATGCTTGGATAATTATCGTTTTCATTCACATATTTATATAACTAATGTCTGATTAAGTATAACTGCATGATTTTTGTTTGAATGCATGCATCTGCTAACATTTAAGGAGCATTTCTGCAATGGGATTTTTCTTGTCTTGGGTTTGTCATGGTTCCTTTGTTCAAAGATTAAGATTGCTTACAGTAATGTAAAATCATAGGTCCTGGAGACTTCTCAGATTTTGTACTGGAATTGTTTTAATAAGAGGTCTGCAATGGCATAAATTCGATGACAGAAGTGAATAACTGCTAAATACTTATGATTATAGTTGTTTAATTATGTCTGTGAGGGATGAAACATAACATGAATGTTGTTGATTTGAATGATTTTGCAGTGATGAATCAGTGTTGTTTAAGATAGATGATGCAGTAATAAAAGCTGAGGGTGACTGCATGCAACATGCTCAAGATCATGATTTGAAAGGTGCAGCAACATCGTTTAGCCTCACAAATTGTACTTGCTGATGAGTGTTAATTAGCATAGATTGTAGAAGTTGCCTGCCTCCACATATCATTTTGTTGGCATTAGGATATTCCGTTTTTGTGGTTAAGAGTTTGCAGCAGTCTTATATGCGAAGCTAGAGTTATTTACACAATTTCTTTCAAACAATTATTATTTTCTTCTTGTAGTCAATCACAATAATGTATTCCTGCTCCTTGATGTCTGATTCAATGAAAGGAATGAACAGATTAGGTTTATGTTCACATTCAAATATTGTATCAAACTTATGAAGAACAACAGAGAGAGAGAGAGTGTTGAATTTTAGTTAAAAGTAATAAAGAGATGGACAAAGAAAGAAGGGATATGAACTCATCTCTGAAGAACTTTTCTTGCTTTTACCTTTTGACTTAATTGCAGATATGTACTATTATTATACAAGAAACCTGATATTGATACAATGATTACATAACTTGTAAAAACTCAGTGCTTATATAGGAAAAAATTACAAGCCACAAGTACATGAATGAACTAATAATTTAACAATTGATCTACTGACATAATCATATTCATAAAGAAATGAAAAATGTGACTAAAGTATGAACACCAAATAAATGATTGAAAACCTTTGAAAGTGAACAAAAGGTGTAGTACTCAAATGATTCTTAGCACTGTAATAGAGTGATTGGAAAGTGTATTTGTGCTACTTGAAATAAGGTGCAGTTCCTATTTTCTGGTACAGATTTTGTACTTGTACTTGTAAGAAAATTCATAATCAAAATGAATATCGAACAAGTAGGATGATATTTTAAATACTTTTTTTAACAATTTTTTAACTATGGGTTATTATTTTATATATATTTAAAATAGATCAATCATACTATATCACATAAGTTGTTAAAAAATTATCAAATCACGTAAATTGTTGTTAAAAAATTGTCAAATCTGTTAAAAAATTGTAAAAAAAAAGTTATTAAAGAGACATTTTCCATCTAATAAACTATATTTTGATAGAAAACTATTCTTGAGAAACTGTATAAAGTTCTTCAAAGAAACTATACAAGAGAAGTGAAAAGATTATGATAAGAACATTGAAAAGATAAAAAGTTGAAAAAGAGTTGTAAAAAGATAATATTATTCTATGTACAATGGAAATTATTATTAGCAATATGTACGAATGTGATTTCACGTCAATATGATTGGCTGGGGACCTGTATACTGTGTGTGGGGAAATAGTTCGTCCACATCAAACTATCACACACCATATCATGTGTGAATACCATACATACTCATATTTAGATCTAAAGCATATGAAACGTCATTAATATAATAAATAATACACATGTAAAGAATCCAAAGTCACTTAATTCAAATAAAGCAAAAATCAGACAAACACAAAAACATGCAATTTTTAGGAACAGGGAGCGCTCAACGCACGTCTGTGAGCACTAGTATTTATGCTTGCCTCTCGTCCAGCAAATTATGGAAGAAAGGTTCCAGACTGCACACAAGAAATGACGCTTAGCACCTAAAAGTGTCGCTCAGCACCACATAACACAAGAGTTCTCTGATTTTGCAGCGCTAAACGTCCAAAATGGTCGTTAAATGACACAAACTTCTAACATCAAGCTCACTCAATAAACAATCCCCTTATAATTTCACCTTCAAACCATTAATTCTAGACCAATTTCAATCAACATTCTAACCTATTACCAAACACAATTCAGCAGCAATATAAACTAGTGATAACCTCAATTTCATCAATTCACGCAACCGAATTTCAACATCAAATAAATTTAGCAACTCAATCCATTTAATCCAACTCAAGCATACCAACTCAGATTATCACGGTATTTAAAATTTAAAACAAGGTATTTAACTTCTTTTACATGATAGATGACCAAAATACTTTAGGAAGCTTAAAACAACTCCAAACACACTCTACCTGCTTCTACAAACAACAAAAAGACGATTATGGTACACCGTTAGAATCACTTATCAGCAACGAATCAAACTGATGACTCAAAAGACACATACAAGCTGAGCGGGACGCACATGTAACATATATAAGAAAACACTAAAAAAAAAGGGTTAAAACTCAACTACTCAAATTGAAGAACTTATCACAAGGATTAATCCTACTGTCTTTGTTCTTTAATCATACAAACAAAGGACAAGAACTTCTAAACAAAAGCAAAAAAAACTAAAGAAAAGTGGTTTACAGAGAGATAATGTGTTTTAAAATAATGAAACTCATTAACGAAACTATTTATATTAAATTTTTTAATATTAAAATAATCGAGTTCACTCTTTTTAAGTCATCACTACTTCTAAAGTACTATTTTCTAGGTCTTTTGTATGTGTATCATTATTTTTATTTATACTTGTATATGTTGTTATTGTTTTAGATTCGTGTGAAATTTTTATTTATACTTAAGAAAGTTGTTTAGTTGTTACAACAATATTATACAAAAATCCCATATAAGTCACATTGTTGTTCTTAAAATATTACAACATATATTCTTAACGTGTATGAAGGGGGTTTATTTAGTCACATAAAGAGGTTTCATTGAGATGAAGTGATCTCAGCTGCATGATCTCATTATTGAAATTTTCCTTTTCCATTATATTCCTATATTTATATTATCGTTTCTGCCATTCAAGTATACCACCAACATATAGAATCCGATACAAAGTTATATACTGAGGAATCGGATACAAAGTTATATACTGAGGAATCAGATACAATCCTTCTCCAATATATATGGACTTTGAAAATTGAAAATATCATAGCATCATCAACATTAATATCAGAAGCAGCATGAGTTGTATATCCAGCAATAACAGTGGGAAGCAAAATAGCTCAGGGTGCGTGAATAGCAGTGGATTCACATGGGGAACCAAGAACAACTCCATGTTTCTGAGCTGTGTTAAGCTACCAGGTGGTCTTCTGCTCAGCATCTCTTGCCTTGGACAAAGGGTTTGGGACTGCTTCAAGGCATGCGTTTCACTGCCTGTGCGTAGGTGTTGCATCACATGCTGTGGTTGCTGTGTTTGCTAGCAATCTTCTCATAACATATAATAATGATGTTCTTTTATGTTCTTTACTGTACTCTACTGCTGTCTTTCTTATGTTACGCCCCTGCATGAGGGCTTAGATTGTTGGTGTCTGCGTCTTGATTTTGCTTATAGATATGTTACCATTATCTGATAATCATATATAGAGTGCTTGAGAGAAAACACTTTTGTACCATGTTTGCAAACATGTGGACAAGAACCATATTTGTGTCCAAATAAAAGAACACCAATCATATATGCACTTTGACTTTACGTTTTATTAGTGTTTTTTTTTTCTATTAAGAAATAATATTAAAGTTTAATTTAATTTTATAAAATAAATTTATAAATGAGAATTTAATTATATTTATTTATATATTTTAAATTTATTTTATTTATTATTGATGTAGATTTTAAACACATTTTTTATATTAAGATTTTATAAAATTAATGAATGATTTGATAATTATTCCACAATTAGTTACATAATAAATCTAATTAATGTTAAACTTTTTTAAAATAGGTTTTGGATGATTATGATAATATTTTAAAAAGTAAATTTTAAATTTAATTTAATATTATAAAACTAACTTATAAATTAAAATTTGCATATTTATTTATGAGATAATCTATATTATTTTTAGTCCATGTTATTATTTCATATATTTTATAAATTTATTATTTTTATTCTTTCTCTAAATAAATATTAAATGTTATCAACTTTTCTGTAAGTTGTCAAAATGAAATTTCTAAAATTTATCGGTATTTTATCCTCCAAATTCTTTTAACATCCATTAAACACTATTTTTATTACTTTTCACTTTTCTTTTACAAATATAAAAAAAATATTTTTTTATAATTATTGTAGAGTTGTCAAATTGTTATTAAATTGAAGTCAAAAGATACTGCATGCTTGTTGGGAACTGTGGACGAAAACGATACGACAACAAAAGAAGAAATAAAGAAATCCAATGATTTTGGAAAGTATGAGCACATTGACGACAAGGAATGAAGAAATCAAACTTTTATTACTTAGAAAATTTCTTATGCAAGAATTTATTATCCATTAACATAATCAATCATCTTTTATTAGAGGATACTCTATAAGATTACATTGATTTTATATATATATATATATATATATATATATATATATATATATATATATATATATATATATATATATATATATGGGTTTCCTAACGCGCGTAAGAATGTTTAGTGACAAGTGTTTGTGATTTTTTGAATTGGGACTACAGTAGAGATGACAGAGAAAAGATTGGATTGGAGTGAGAAAGATGAAAGAGAAAGGGTTGAGAGGAACGAGAGAGGTGAGTAAAGGTTTGGGGGGTTTCTTTTTTTTTTTTAGTTTTGAAAATAAAAATTATTAAAATACCCTTAACCTTAAAACTTAGAATCTATGGTATATAAGGATATTTTTGTCTACTAAAATCCGGTACACATTACCAACTGAAAAACAGGTGTTAGCAAATCCCTGTATATATATATATATATAATATTTATATACATATATATTTATTTATTTATTTAATATTTATTATTTATAAAATAAATTATAATTATTATTACTATTTTCGTTTAATTATATATTTTATATTTTATTTATTTATTTATTTAATATTTATTATTTATAAAATAAATTATAATTATTATTACTATTTTCACTTTATTTATTTAATTATATATTTTATATTTTATTTATTTGACTGTATTTTCTTTTTTAACTATTTCTTCCCCTTTTTTTCATTACCAAATAAAACATTAATTTTTAGATATTTTACACAACCTTTTGAGATATGGATGCAGAAAACCTTATTTATAATAAACATTATATATATTATTTTATTATATATATTATAGTATTTAATTTACCAGCTCCTACGAACCACAAATATAATTAAAATATACGTTAAAAACACCAACAGAAACCAATTTACTTGAAAAGTTAATCGGTTCAAATCGGAGAACTTGTCATAATTAATCTACAATTTCAATTCTCCAATCATAATTATTATTATAACTATTTAATATCAAAATAAATAAGTTTTATTACTTTTAAACTATTATTATTTTTAAAATATCATTTTCTAAATTTTCACCGTATTTATTAACTACCGGTATTTTAATATCTATTTGCAGGTTAAAAACGTTACCTCAGTTAAAATACATATATTTTTTTTCCAATATTTTAATATCTTTCTAAGGTTATAAAAGCAAAACTTCAAAATTGAACAATACCTCAATGGTTATCTCAACATTACACGTTATCCTACATTGATCTTTATAATTTAAATTTAAATATAGTTTATAACTCAACCTCAGCCACACTCTTTAGAGGGGAGAGCAAAATCTATTTTGATACAAAAAACAATATTTTCATGATTTGGCTTTAGAGGCAAGAGCAAAATCAACATTGGTACAAAAAAATAATATTTTCATAATTTGGTGAAGCAGGTTAGAGGTCCAAATCATCCATATCTGGCACTCGACTAGGAGGTTTATTTTTGTCATGCGGATTATCCACCACAGCTGCCTCGGTTGTTGTCAGTAGCAATGAAACACTGCATGAGAGAAAAATAGTTAAATCAAAATAATATTTATAATAATAATGTGTGTCTTGCAATGCAACATGGTTTGTATTCACCCTTGGTTTTTAATTTAAGGTTCAAACTTTATCACTTCATAAAACAACCTCTGATTCGTGAAGCTTTTACAATACTATATACAGAAAATGCATGAGACGTAATGTTTTACCTGGCTGCATCTACCAAAGCTGTTCTAACGACCTTAAGAGGATCTATTATTCCAGCCTTTACCATATCAACATAGACACCTGCTTTACAGAATAAGCACCAACTAAGCATAAAGAAATAACTTAAAACAATCATTCATGGATTTCACTGTCACTGCAAAATGATTACAAACCTTTGGCGGCATCAAAACCTAAATTATGATCATCTTGTTCCAACAATTTACTGTGGATCAAAGCACCATCAAAACCAGCATTGGAAGCTATTGTAGATGTAGGCGCCTATGATAAATAACATGCATTGTCAGAAAGATGAAAAAGAGTAATATTATTTTAACATCCAACAATTTTTTACGCACACTTTATCTCCACTTTTTTACCCTTTAATCTCTCTTTTTACAAATAAAAGAATTAACTTTTTTAATGACCAAAACCCTTAAAAGTGAGCTGTCAAGTGGTACTACATCTAGTGTCAAAAACATTTTCTGATGAAAAACTACCAGACAACTAAAAATGTCATAATCTACAAGAGAACAATGCTTTATGCAACCATATAAAGTAGGTGCAGAAAAAGGAATTACCTTGAGTGCATTCTGAATAATCTGTACTCCTCTTTTCTCATCCTCATTTTTAGTTTGAAGGTTATCCAAGGCTTTGGTAGCATATAAGAGAGCGACTCCACCACCTAGTTCAAACAATTACATCTTAACTTTTATAGGTGAACGATTGTTCTGGGAATGAGAATACCACCACAATTTCATTCTCCTCCTTATACTTATTATCCCATCAGAAAGAAGGAAAAAATGAATTACCTGGAACAATTCCCTCTTCCACAGCTGCTCTAGTGGCATTTAAAGCATCTGTTACTCTATCTTTCCTTTCCCCAACCTCGGCCTCACTAGCCCCTCCAACCTGAAGATTTAGTTGCATCTTCCATGTGAGGTAATGAATATAAATTAATCATTATAGACTAGTAATTTTTAGGATGAGTGACAAACTTTGAAAACAGCTACACCACCAGATAGTTTCGATAGTCGTTCCTGTGCTTTTTCTTTATCAAACACGGCAGAACTACTTTCCATAGCCGTCCGTAGCTACAAAAAGAATTATTATAATTAAACATCCTATGATTATTATACTAATTCAACAATTCTTTACCATAAGCCACATGAAGACAATCTAGACAGTGGCAAACGACAAATATTGTCGTGACATGTCAACTTTTTAAGACTGAAATAATTTTAAAATCTAAGAACGGACATCACTCGATCTATATAGCCGCAACTTTAGAAACATTTCGTTATGCACAAAACACTAAATGGCATGAGCACACTAAACATGTAATAACGGTTATGAAATCTATAAGAAAACAACTACAACATAAAACATTATTGCCATGAGTATGTATGTGGGAAATAGGATAAACATAGCAAAGAAAAAGTGCTCCATATGCATGCTTAGATAATCAACTAGGTAATTATTTCATTAAAATTAATTAGAGAAAAAAAAATATATATAAATTATGAATGATTTAGAATACTTGAAAATAAATTGTGTACAGATAAAAATGTAATATTTCAAAAGAAAAGATACTTGTTCACATCTCTCTTCAATGGCCTTCTTATCCCCACCACCATGTAGAACAATAGTGTCATCAATGGTGACAGTAACCTGTTGCACATTATAATAGATTATATACTATATAATAGTTTGAAACCAAATATTACTTATCTTGGTACTTGGTTCAAGCCACATACCTTTCTTGCAGTGCCAAGCATTTCTGATTGGACTTTATCAAGGGACAAACCACGCTCTTCTGTGATCACCTGTTTTCAAATTCATCATAATCTTTTTCATAACATACAACAAGCTGTAGTCCCAATTGCTAGAGATCTTGAATAGAGGAGTTGTTATTAAAATCTTGAAAAGTAAAAACAAGGCACCCGATGGGAACCCAAATGCAGTATCTGACAAATAAAATCTGGATAGAAAATAACCTCTCCTCCGGTAAGAGTTGCAAGATCATCTAGATTTGCCCTTCTACTGTCCCCAAAACCAGGAGCTTTTATGGCACAAACCTAAAGTACAAGAAACTTGAAGTTACAGAAAAAGGAAAACAAGGATATACACGAAATAAAATTCCAAATAGCTTGTCATATTAAGGTCATGCCCATAAGCCATTTCACAAATACATAAATAATACTTACCTTAAACAAACATGCAAACAAGAAAAAGAAAGCATGCACCAGATACAAACGCTTTAAAACTACTACAAGAAAATTCACTTTTAGTAACCAAAATTCTTCTACATATACTAAAAGTTGACTATGTTTTTGATAAATAGGTAGGACTTGAGAATCTAATGCGTGTCCGCTCATTTAATTTATGCATACGCATTTATAAATAAAATCTTATCATTTCTAAAGTTAAATGAAATCTTGGGAATTTAGGACACTTTTCAAGGGAATTTGGAACATTTTTCAAGGGACTCTGGATGTAATGACAGTAAACAGGCAATGCACAGTTTGAACTAACTTTATGTAGCCACTTGCAGATGGGTGGTATTGTCTTTAGTTTGTTGCTCTATCTACGCAACACTTATCCTCAAGTAAAATTAAAACCCAACATAAAATGGAGGGAAACAAAATGGAAGATAAAGGGACAGGAAAACAACACATGAAAGCAAATTAAGCTTGTAGGAAGTAGGGTTGGGCAAAATGAATAAATTGAACTAAACTATTCTAAAACTAAGTTAAATTTTAAAAGTGGATCAATAGAACTGAATTGATAATAATGTAAATGAATTGAATACAATCACGGTTTGAGTGAACTAAATCAAATTGAACTAGTATAAATTGTTTTGAATTGCTAGAACTATATTAATTGTTTGAATTATTACCAATAGAAATTTTATATTAAAGTATATTTTCTAAACTCATAAGTTACAATCCAGTTTAGTTCAATGGGTTCACTTAGAAACAATTATACTTTAAAAACTAAACTAATATAACAATTCAGTTCAGTTTTCTTTTTAAACAATTCAGTTAAGGCAAAGAGCTGTGATATCGATCACCTTAAGCCCAGCATGATGCTTGTTGAGTATGAGCATAGCTAGTGCATCACTCTCTACATCTTCAGCAACAACTAGGAGTGGTCTTTTTTTCTGATTAACAATAAAATAGTAAAAGTAAATAATGAGAATGGTGAAATTGCAAATGAAAATGAGCATGCTGAATCAGGAATAGTTTATCCACCGTTACTGCAAGCTCCAGTATTTTCAGCAGTGAATTCATGTCTGAAATTTTCTTGTCATGGATAAGAATAAAGGGGTTCTCCAATTCCTAACAAAATCAAAATGAATGCTGTCAATATAACATACATCTAAACCCAAATAAAGTTAACCAAATTGATTGAAGTTTTTTATTTGAATTATGTGCATCGTGTTTAAATAAAACCACGACACTTTTGTCAAATTAAATCAATAGCCTAGCATGAAGCCATTAATAACAAATATCCACAAAAAAAATACTTTCAAAAATGAAAGTAGATTTTGGAGAAATTAACAGAACCATATGTTCCTATCAATGACTACATGATAGAAAGATAGAAAAACAGAAAGACTACTTTGACAAACCAAAGGTGGTAGACAAAGTAAACTTCACAAACATAAATACACACACCAGAAATAAGAGAACATTTGTTAAAAAAAATTACACCATCAGATGATAATCAAGGTTGATCTACTGTAATACAACATGCTACTTCATTTTCTGAGAATTTTTGACATATTACATATGTGACAAAGAATAATTTTGTGCTTACACATTTGCGGGTCTTCTGGTCAGTAATAAAATAAGGAGATATGTAGCCTCTGGTTAACTTCATTCCTTCCACCACTTCCAACTCGTTATCCAAAGTATTCCCATCCTAAAATTTTTAAAATTATAGATACCCTGAACCAAAACTGTGTCACGTAATAAGTTCACAAAAATGAGCATCATTGCTTACAACAACAGTAATGACTCCCTCCTTCCCAACTTTCTCCATTGCCCTTGCTATCAATTCTCCAATATCGCGCTCCCCGTTTGCAGATATAGTTCCAACCTACTAGTCAGAAATGAATAACAATAAACAAAATATAACTGGCATAAAGAAAATTAATTTATCCATCAGGAAGTAGCAACATAGTTTCTTCTATAAAGTGTAACTAATGCCAAAATTATTCAATGCCTATGCCTATGCACATATAATTAATAAACAAAATATAACTGGTATAATGAAAATTAATTTATAAGATAAGTAGCAATATAGTTTCTTCTATAAATAAAGTGTAACTAATGCCAAAAATATTCAATGCCTATGCACCTATAATTAATATAGGAGGGAAGCAACAGACATTAAAACAGTTTTCTTAACCAAAATGCACCTGGGTTATCTCTTCTGGTGTGCTTATCATCAATGCTCTGCTTTTCAAGTCAGTAATTACAGCATCAACTGCCTTATTTATTCCATTACGTAAGTCCATAACATTCACGCCAGCAGCAATTGATTTGCATCCTTCTGTGAGTATTGCCTGAGTCAAAACAGTTGCACAAGTTGTACCTGAAATCAAAGAAGAAGCATGGACTTGTAAGATACATGAATGGTTTCATAAAAAGGAATAGATAAAGGCAAATATAACTATGCTCGCTCTCTAAGTTTTCCATCTAGAATAAAATAGGGTATTAATTTAAGAAATTTAATCAAAGAGTAATAACCACCATTGGGTATATGAGATCTTCTTAATTATATATTTTTCTCATTTGTTTGTTAAGACCTTTAAGCAAGTTATATATCAAATCTGCTTAACAAAACCATCATCAGGGACTACTGGTCGATGAGTTATTTCTAGACAAGTATCTGTTAATTACCCTGATATTGAAAAAAATTGCAATTCTTGGGTCCCAAAAGATTCTTTCAGAGAACTTATAATGAAGCAATATTATCAGGGAAAATCAAAAACTCAATGAACAATGATGGGATAATTTCGAGATAAAAGATTCGAGTTGGAAGAAAAGTAATCACCGTCTCCAGCAGCAGTGTTGGTAGCCTTGGCCACCTGCTTGACAAGATCAGCACCGATATTTTTTTCTTTGTCTTTAAATTTGATACTTTTAGCCACAGTCACACCATCCTTCGTGATCCTGGGATTCCCACGGCTTCTATCAATTATCACATTGCGACCCTGATTCAACCAATTGAAAACAGAAGAGAAAACAAGAAAGTTACGGTTCATCACATCAACTTGTCTAGTCAAGCTTTGTCATCCAGACTCCTTACAACAACAAATAATGAATAAGTTTGAACCACAAAAAGATTACATATATCTATTAAAACATCCAAACTTGTCATCCAAATTCCATACTAGCGAACAACGAACTACCAAAAGGACAAGTTAGAGACATGTTGGGAAAATTGAATTCAACAACAAAATAAGGCCATAGCAACTGTATCAGTCATACTAAATGAGCAACACATATATGAGTGTACGTATTACCTTGGGTCCCATGGTTACTTTCACAGCATCAGCAACCTGAGTTACACCTTGGAGGATTGCAGCACGAGCCCCAACCCCAAAGTTGATATCTTTGCTCACAAAATTTCTGCTCGACAACAACCTACCATATACCTGTCACCAAAAATCAAGTCATCATTCCTCTGTCACTGTCCCTGTTAGATTGCTGACACCCTTTTAAGAAACTATGTACTATAATGATATAAAAAAACAAATCAATGTATATATTGAATATGCAGAACCACTACATTAGCAAAGCAAAGAATAAGGGAAAAGTAATTACGAGGTTCTTAGCGGAGGGAGAAGCAATGGAAGAAGAAGCTACTTTTCTAGCTAATCGATACATTGCAGTTGCAGTTTGCAGCAACAATTGATTTGGAAATGAAATCAGAAATGGCAACCAATGGAATAAGTAGGGCTTTGCAGAGGGTTTAAGCTTTTGTTTGGTTCTGGAAAACTCCTTATACTCTAACCTTAATCTGTTACACAGCCCAACCTAATAAGAAACTTGTTCCTTCTATTAGACACCCCTGTTTACTAATTACACTCCATTGTGTTCGTATTTTTTTAAACTATTTTCAAGAATTTTAAGAAAATAAAGATATATTGAAAGAAAATATCTTCTAACATGTTACGAAAAAAAATTACTTCTAAAATATAAAGAGAGAAAAAATACTTCTCAAAAATATTGTTTTTTACATTCATAAAAGTATTTTTCAAAATTATTAAAAAATAAGTGTAATAAAGGGGTCGAGCTGTTATTTTTAACTCTAGTCACTAGCTTATTATTATGTCAAACAACTCATCACTTAAAAAATAGTAATAAATTACAAAGATTAAAATAAAAGAATTGCAAGTCAGAATATGGAAATAAAATATTGAATCGTCAAAATATAAAAAATAGCCTCATTATTCTCTTTGCCTAAGTAATCATATTGATAATTACAATTTTTATATTACTATTCAATATATAGTCATATATTATAATTGTGTCCATACAATATTACATAATAAAATTACTTGTTTATTAAATTTTTGTAACAATATTCCGTGAGCAAAGTGCAGACTTTTTTTACATTATTATAAGTTTTGATTCTATAATAATGTATATGATGAATATGTTTAATAATAAAAATAAATAAACAATCATATAAGTTTAATATATTATGCTGATAAAAAAATTTAATATATTATACCAATATTAATATAATAATAATAATAATACAAAAAATGTTTTTTTAATAACCCTTTCTACATTTTTAACCAAGTGGATTTTATAAATATTTAAGCATGATGTACGTCATAAAATAGTTTGTCTAGATATTAGGTGGATATATAGTCATATGTATATGTTAGATAAGCTTACATATTTCTAACACAAATCAATATTATGTTTAGTTATTATTTGTTCCATTTTCATTATTGTATTACAAACTTAGATATAATAAATAGTTCAATATAATTTCTCTTTGTTCAAGTTGTTTTTATCTATTCATAGTTTAAATGATTACTTTAAATACTGTACATTTATTTACATTATATATTTAAAGTGATGTTTCGATTTATCTGAATCTTAAAGGAAAAGTAGCAGCATTTATTTGTGGTATATTGTGTCCGTTTTACCATTATAAGTATTATACTCTTTATTTATAATTTCTAATTAACAGTTATATTTCTTATTTATAATTTAGTTAAAAATTATTACAAAATAATATTAAATAAAAATAAAACTTCGAGTTGTAGAATAAAACAAAAAAATTGTATTATAAAAGAAAATAACGATATACGTTATGCACCATATATATGAATTTGAGTTTTTCATTTATAATATAGTAACTAATTTAATAATAACATTCAGAATATATATATATATATATATATATATATATAAATTCTATCGGTATTAAAGATGACACTAATTAATATTAATTTTACTTAAAGTCAGTCAAAATAAATTAAATCTAAAATATAATACACAACACCTGAATTTGAATCATGTTGCTTATAAGGGCATTGTTAACATACTTACAATCATTTTACATATTTTTTTTTAATGAGAAGTAAAAGATAATGATCGAAATAAATGTACAAATATCAAAGCAATTTTTCCCTTCCATCCATCGTTGAGAAATTTCAGAAAAATATAAATGAAAATCAGAAATTACAACATAGTGAAAAAAAATCGAGGAAAAAAGAGAAGAAAAAGAAATAAATGGAACCACAACAAATATATATATATATATATATATATATATATATATATATATATATATATATATATTAGTATTTATATAGCAAGCCTCTGGTGTTCCCTGATCATCCTACAGTCCATTTCCAGACTTTGAACCTCACATCCACTTCGCACGCCGTATTCTCTACCGACGCCGACGCAGGTTTCTCGCCGTCGGGGAGAGAAACGTCGATGCCGTCGCACAAAACGGTGATTCCGACGCCCGGGGTTTGGAATACACCCATCTGGGCCTCCACCTTCGTCTCCAACTTCACCTTTAGTGCCACCTCGCTCTTGCCCTTCGTGCTCCTCTTCAGTTCCGTTACGGTGTCGCTCTGAACCTCTTCCTCGGTGCTCGTGACGTAGGCCTCGAGGACGGTGGTGTTCTTCTGGTGGTGGAGGAAGGAGGGGATGGTGGCGGTGGCGATCGTGGCGTCGTCGTAAAGGAGGGAGACGGAGGTGGGGTCGTAGGAAAAGAGGATCTTGTCGTTGGGGTTGGTGGTTGAGAGAGTGAGGTCGAACTTGGCGTAGAAGGTGGAGGGAGAGGTGAGGTTGAAGTAGGAGAGTTTGAGGGAGGTGACGGAGAAGGAGGGGCGTTGCGGGTGGTAGAGGAAGTAGAGGACGGTTCCGGCGCCGCAGATGAGAAGGAGGAGGAGCAGTAGGATCATGAAGAGGTAGCAGCATAGGGTGGAGAGGCAGCCGCGGCTGCGGCGGCGGGGTGGTTGGGGGCGGTAGGTGGGGCGATTTGCGCCGGAAAGTTGGGATTTTGCGGCTGGGAATGTTGGCTTGGGGCCGCCATTGGCGGTGGTTTTGGCAGAAGGATGAACCCTATCAGTCATGGCGGTTTTGGTTTTTAGGTTTAGGGTTTCCAAAGGAGAAAGAAGTTCAAGAAAATTGTGCAGTGCGTGAATTTATCATTTGTGGATTAAAGTTTAAAGTTGCAGTTATAGTGAATTTGAAGGGTGGGTTGAGTGTGGTACCAAGAAACAAGAGACGGCAACATTCCAACACAATGTTCTTTCACTCGCTCTCACTGCATATATACTGCATGCATGCATGCACTGTGTTGTGTTTATTTTCTAGAATAATGAAGAACAAATCATCAAAGAAATAGAAGAAAAATATGGTTCAAAAAGCTGATAAAGGTAGTATACTACTATCCAATTAGGACACTAATAGGTTATTTTTATGCTATTTGAATGAAACTAATGTTTTTCATTGTTGGTTGATGGTGGTGACATCTGAAATTGATGAGATTTTTCCTCATTTGAAGTGATCTATGGTACTCAGTTTCTTACCAAATCAATGCTGAAAATCTAGAAATAGAGATGAGAAAAGACACAAAAGATCCCACTAGGGTAAGCAGTCCCCATTAATTGAAAATAAATTAGGTTGCAAGTTGATGATTTGCTACTTCTACCTCCTTAGAACCATATTTGTTTATCAATCATTAACACAGTGAAAGTCATGTAAGAAGTAATGAACCAGCTAATGGCAAATTGATTCATTACCTTCTGTTTGTTATTTTTTGCCTTTTTTTTTATCACTGAAATTGATTCCATACCTTCCATTGCTTGTTATAGTTTTCTACCTTTGTTGTATACATTCATCTTTAGTTAAACTGATAAGTAATTTGCTGATTTCTTTTAAACATTCTGCATAAGTGATTTGATTAACTGACCTCTTTACCATGTACATGATGTTTCACACAATTGAAGAATTTTAGTGAACCCTTATTAGAAAGAAAATATAATGTTGTGCTACATCTTTTCATTTAAATTTCAGTTTTTCATCTTCTGTTTATTGGCAGCTGAAATCTATGGACATGATGACTAGTAAGCTTTCAAGTGGACTTAAGAATTCAGAATGATGAAGCACTGTTAACATTCATGTCAGGTGTCTTCTGCTAATATCTCCCTTTCCTATGAGGTGTGTTTGTAACTAGGCTTATGGAATTATCAGCAATCATATTATGAGTCTAGTGTTTCAACTTATGACTACTAGGCAAATTCGAGTTTGAATATACCACTGTTCTATAAATTTTACTATAGTCTTCGAACATATGATTACTAAGTAAATTTGAGTCTAGTATTCAAATACGTGATTACTTTATAAATTTAAGTCTTAGTGTCCGTGATTACTCGATAAATTAGAACATAAGTATCAAAATATGTGATTAATCGATAAATTTAAACACAAGTGTTTAACCATGGACCCACTTAAAAAAACACTACAATTACATTATGAGTGTCACATTATGAGTTTATTCAAAAAAAAAATTCTAGTATAAATAAAACGTCAAAAACATGGTAATATATAAGTGTTAGAATACAACACAGCTATGAGCTAAAAGCAACATACAACTTGTTCAAGAACTAAAAGTAAAGTACAAAAATATAAAAATAACATATAAACTTAGTTTATTTAATAACTTAATCTATCTATAAAAGTTATTAATTTTTTCAAGCTCAAAGGATTTATGTCCTAAAATATATTAGTATTGTCAAGTCTAACTTAATAAGCATGAATCCAAGTGTGACATCTATACGAAATATTAACACCCTAAAATCAAAAATCAGGAAAAGATGATATTTAAGATTATATGAACAAAATCCAAATTATAATAAACTGAATCTAATTATTATATTTTTAATATTTTATTATATTTTGAGTTTATCTTCTTTGTTGCCATACTAACAAACTCATTAAAAGTTATACATACGTTATAACACATGAAATACTTTAACTAAATACTCATCCTATATTCAAATATCTCCTACTGACTTGCAGGTTCACTTTTTTCTTTCTCACAAATCAAAGCTCGCACTTGTTCCGGAGATCAGAGTAATTTATCTCGAATTAACCATGTAAATTTTCAATAAAAATAATAAATTTTATGAAAAAATATATATTATTTAACAAATAAATTTTAAAATAAATTATTTTTATAAATTTATTAAAGTAATTTGATTACTTTGAAATAAAATTTCAATTTTACATATAAAGTTAAGGGCTGTCGTGTTTTCGATTTTTCTTATTCTATATTTATGTCTTTTCTTTAATCTTTATTCAGATCGATTTTTTTTCTGAACTATCATCTATCCTGTGTTAATTTGATTTTAATTTTACATATTTTTGTTTACTAATCTCAATCGAGGATTATTTCAGAAAAAAAGTTCATTAAGGTGTTCTCTTTTTTTTTTATCGAAATCATCCATTTTTTTGGTATAGAATATATTGATGATATTTTTTTTATCAACCTGACACTTTTTTTTCATTGAGACAACTAGGAATATATGATAATATTTAACAGTTTTTTTAAGTGGTAAATGTTATTTCTTTTATTATCATGGTTAATATTTTCTTAATTAATGTCCAATAGAGTTTTTTTAGTGATGTTATACTTTTATTAATTCAGATCAGACTTTATCTATTGACGTCAATAAGATAGAATAAATAATATCCGACAGATTCCACCAATTTGTAATCATGCTTTACTTCACTTATAACAAAAATGCTTGAATCAGAATTTTTTTTCTCAAACATATTGTTTTTAAAGAAAAATAATTTTAATTTTTATGCTTTAATTTTATTCTCATCATCACATATAATATTTTACACTAAATAATGGACAATTGACTGATGGGGATGCATAACATCAAGAACACAATGACCAAAAATCGCGGGCTTCTGCTGGAGATTTTGGGCCTAGGCCCAAACTTTCAAGCGGGCCAGGTTATCAACCCGCTTTGGCTAATATTATAACTTTTCTTCTTAACAATAATTCATTGAATTATTTTCTTAATTATATCACTAGAATAAAATATCAATGCACTTTATAGATAATTAATTTTTACCATAAAAACTGATTGGCCGCTTTCAATAAAATATCCCTTTTTTCATAAAACTCAAATATATAATTTTTAAAATTAATTTGGATTTATTCTTATCAACAATTTAATGGTTCTTCTAATTGTGTATCATTACCCTCACATCTACATATTTCATTTCATCTTTATGAACCAATGTGTTGAAAAAAAAAATTAGCCGATGGAAACAAAACAATGAAAAGAATAATGTCCAAAAATCTCATAAAAAGAAATAAAAAATTAACAATAATTATATATGGTATAGTATAGTATGATCATCTGATCAACTTAAGGATCGAAACCAGTTTATAACTCTAAAGAAACTGGTCGGATAGTCGAACGGTCAAATTAAACAAAAGTTAACATTAAGGATGATTGTGTTAAGTCTAAGTAAGACCATTACCCATTAGGTCATAATGAGATTAATGTTAATCTAAAGTCCATTCTAAAATTTATAAATACAAATTGGTGGTATTATGGTAGCTTAGTTGCATCCATTACATATTTATTGCTAATATTATAGATCCCTTTAACATGAAATGTTTTTGACAAATAACTCCTTAATTTGACAGAACGGTAACTAAGTATGAAACGAAAAGAATACCATATTTAAAATTTAAAAATTGTATAAAAAAAATAGATTTGACCTTAATCCATAACCGAAACATATATTATTTCAAGTGAAAACTCAAAGATAGTATTTTCTGGTTGTTTACTAATTTATCTGCGTATACAAACACAGATATAACATTTTAATTTAAATTTTGAATATATACAAATTAAATTTAACTTATTTTACTATAATAAAAAGATTTAACATGTAAAAATAAGGAATAATTAATTTTACAATCCAAACCTGTATAAAAAAATATTGACTTGAAATGATTTATTTTTGACATAGGCTCGTGTGAATTTATGATAAATATGTATAAGTGGGAACATTGGAAAAAGATGGGTTATTTTGAATTTGTTATGTGAAGTGCATTATTAGGGTTCACTTCCTCTCTGCCAATAATTTATCCCAACGACGAGCCTTTGTCATTTTCAAAATTTAGTACCAAAAAATATCACCGACAATTGCCAAGTGTGTGTATTTGTGTGCTCACACGTTCTTCTCATGCTAATGTTTATCAACCTACGACACTACCTTTCATATGTTTAGGTAAGCCCTAAAATTTGAGGGCATACTAGTCAGTGTCAAATCATTTTAACTCAGCTCTATCATTTCTTCTACAAATTATTGATCCAATCATCTTAATTAACGTTATTCTTGGAATACATTAAATTATTATATTTTTTTACTAATCAAGTTTTAAATCATTCATATATTTAATTATTTTCAATTAAATTTTTATTAAAAAAATTTGTAATTTGTATACTTACATTAAATGAATGATTTGATTATTTCATTACAATAATAAAAATAATTTCTATAATGAAAAAATTGATTAACTAAAATAATGCAAAAGTATCCATAATACTACACAAAAGCATACAAGGAGTATACAAATTACTTCATTTACATTCATTCGAAAAGAATATGCAACCAAAATAACTTTATATACAACCCAAAACAAAAATTGTATAAGGCTAAGAACAATAAAAAATAGTCTAAAAACTAAACAATTGTATCATCATCTCCATATAAAACCAATTCGACACCTATTTTTCATTTGTTCATACCAAATAATGGTAATCATTGAAAAAAGAAAGTACACGCACATAAATAGATTTACAAAATACACCAAATTAAACAATATCAATTAACCAATCATATACAAGGACAACACTAAACTCAATTATTCGAATTTAAATATTGATGTATGATTTTTGGTGGTTTTAGCCCTTGTAGTAACTTCTACTACCTGTAGAATCATTGTCGATAGATTTCACTCTACCACATACAAGGTTAGTCTCTTTAACTGTCGTAAGAGATGGTTTTTAATGACAAGACTTCATGTCTCTTTCACCATATAACTCATTTTACTCCATATAGTCTTGAATTGGTATTAGAATATCAAAAAAACATCTAATAATGACTCCTTACATCAATGAACAAATACTAATTATAACAAAAAGGACTTCCTTCCCTAGAGTTCCTCACGTTACCATGAAGAGATTTTTTCTAACTTGCACATCCTCTACTTTCAAAACATGAGACGTATCAAGCATATACTTTCTTAGCTAAGAAACATAAAACACTGAATGAAGATTAACTAAATGACGAAGCAAGACAATTTCACAAGTCACTAGTCCAATTTTTCTCAAGATTTGATATAGGTCAGTGAACTTAGGAGAAAGTTTTCTTTATCGGATAGTCCTTCCCACTCTAGTGGCTGGGGTAACCCTTAATAAGAAAACACGATCTCCAACTACGGACTCTAAAAATCTCATTTTCTAATCAACATAAGATTTCTACCTACTTTGCGAAGCTTTCATTATCTTCTGGATCTTATTCGCCTTTTTTATAATCTGCTTTAACAACTCAGATCCTACTAATAACACTTTCACTTAAATTTTAAAAAATACTTAAAAATAAACTAATAATTATTAAGGATAGATATCCACAAGTCAAATATCATGACTCCTACCTATTCATTAATAAAAAAATAATTAAATACCCATACTTATTATCCAATATCTATTTAATATCTATCACATATTTTAATTATAATTGTCATTTTTTTTGTCATTTCCATACTAGACTAATTATTGATAAAATCAAACGATAAATATTCACTCAAATGAAAAACATATAACTTTTGAATACTCAATAAAATAATTTTTAATTAAAACTTAATTAAAAAATTCAAATATGACAATATTTTAAAATTTAACTAAATTTATTTTTTTATATTTGATAACTTCACAAATTTTTTTATTTTTCTAAAAAAGATCCATACTTAAGAAATTGTAATATTAATGCCTATTAACTGTGCTACTAGATTATAAAAAGGATAAACCCAATAAATAAATAAATAAATAAATAAATAAACACTTGAAGAAGTAGAAGAGAAAATAAAAACACTAAAAGGAAATTGTAACTATCCTACAACTATAGTATGTAAAAGGAAGAATAAGTTCACTTAAAAAATAAACATTAAAAGGATGTGTGACATTGATATTTGTAGTTAAATGATGTTCATCCTTAATTTGTCAGCATCATTTGATAATGTTCAACATTAGTTGTTGGCTCATCAATACACATAGATGAATGCGTCTTCATTCTGTCAATTACAAATTGATACGAGTTTAACCTTAACTAACCATATTATTTGTATCCTAATTAGAGGTAATTAAACTAACATTATTTGAGATTAACATTCATTCCACAGTACTTCCACTTCTTATTTTCAAATGTCTCCTTTTTAGTTTATCTTACACTATGAATACAAAAAATTACACGAATTTATGCCATAATGAAACCAGATTAACAAATGTAGAAAGTTACATAGTAAATAACTTAATACATTAGAAATATATTTTAAAACAATTCTTTTAGTGATTTTTTAAACAATTCGTGTTTTAATTCGTAACTTTTTATATTAAAGTTATGAATACAAAACTATTCTTTATTTATGTTATGAAATTTATGTGATGAAATTTTAGGGTTTTTATTCGGAAGTTAATGAGTAAATATATTATCCTTTCTTTTATTCAAAACCTTTTTTTATCTGAATGTTTAACCATGATTTTAGTTTTTCATTTTACCTATTTTATGAATTACGTGCTTAAACTAAAAATATGATTGTTTCTAAAATAAATAAAAGCTTAAATCCTTTTAAGCAAAAACCGAAAGTAATTAAATTATAAAAAAAAATATGTTTTTATCACTTCAAATGTAAATTGGAATCGGTGAAACTTTGACTCAATTTAGTTTCTTAATTTAAAAATGTATAGATTTAATTTTTTTAACTAAATTTTGTTAATTTTATTTAATTTTTCAAACTCATTTTATAATAGTATCTGAGTTGTTTATATTTTTTGACATATTTTTTTAATCTTTAATTTTAATTAAAAAATATATTTAAAACCTTAAAGAATTAACAAATTTTGGTTACAAAAATTAAATTTATTCTATTATAAAAATAAAAGATTAAATTAGTCTAAAATTTCAAAAAAGAACAAATTTTAATTCTTATTAATGAATAAAAACATTTTTAACCTTTACCATAAGATCTTATGAAATAATTTTTTCTGTTTTTCGAAATACAACATACTCGTTTTTTTTTTTGTTTTTTTTTAAATATAGAGAATAAAGGATCATTCCCACAAGAAGCTTTCCAGCAGCTATTTCTGAATCTAGTAACCTTCAAAATTTCAACAAGAAGAAAATTTGACCATAAACTTGGTTTTGTAACCAGAAGAATTATTATATTATTTGAGTTTGCAAGTAGGTTTGGTTTCGTGTTAATTTAAAGTTACATAGAATTGAATTTTGAAAAGATTAAACAAAAAAATATGTTAGAATACTATTATTTTTGGTAAGAGTCATTGTTTAAACATTAAAGTAAAGAGGACCAAAGTCAGTGATCATGTTGACATTACTTCAAAGCCAGAAAGAAAACAGAAGAAAAAAAGTTATCAGCATTTTTATTTAGTGTGAACCATCTTTCAATCTAAGATTCCAAGTTGAAGAAATGGACTATATGTAGTTAGGTTTTGATTTTAATAATATTTCATCAAGTTAAAAACGTTTTCTGAAATTAAGTTTATTATGTTTAATTCCTAATGTTCATTTATTTTGTAGTTTTAAAAAATAGAATAACTAGATAGCATCATATTAACACATGAACAGTTAAGACAACAATATAGTATTCTGCTAAACAACAAATCAACAGTTAATTGATGTTATGTTAAAAGTTAAAAATGGTACCTTTAGGTTTTGGTGTAACTATTATAAGTTAAAAAAAGTTTTGTAGGAAATGAAAACCAAATTCTGCATACAGAAAAAGAAAATGTTATCCTTTGGGGTGATTGCTATGATCAAAATTCAAAACAATCCCAAAATTTCAATCTGGATTTGTGAATGTTGTTACCTAGGTTTAAAAGGTATTATCTAACCCCAAAATCACATCATGGTGAAGGTGAATCATTACCTACCATGGATAAACTGAAAAGAAGGTCAAGCATTAAGGTGTTAAATATTAATAAAAATTCAATCATTCTTTTACTTTATGGCCAATATTTATGTCTCTCTCTCTTTCTCTCTCTCTCTCTCAAAATCAAGAACACTCACACATGTCCAACCCCACAAGCTCCTACGGAATAGTTACTGTTCTTTTCATGCTTAAAGTGAAGTGGGGTTGTGCTTTTTGGTTTCATCTGCTGTTAGATTTTTCAGAAAAACAATGAAATCAGTTGCATCACAACTCTCATGCCTGCAACCCATATACCTTTAGTTCTGAAAAATAGAAAAAGGTGGAAACACTGGTGTCTTCCACCAAGATCATTCTTGTGGAATTACCAGGCTGTTTTCATACTTTGCTTCACATTATTCAGGCCATGTTTTGATTGCAGACTTTGTTCTGCTTGTCCTTGGATGTGACAAGCGAGTTTTTGCTTCAGCATATGCTGCTGCTTTCACCAAATTCTCTTCAATTTTACTCTCCATGAAGGGTGAAAGCTGAGAGATCTTCAGAGTTGTTGATCTGGTTTTCCTTCAGGAGAAAATGGGACTGCCGCTGATTTTCCTGCTAATTCAGCTGCATTTAGCTGTCTGCACTCAGCAGATTCATGAATATGCAGGTATGAACATAATTCAGACGCTCTGAGTTAGTTTCTGCATGTCGGATCAAAACTGGCAGATGAGAAGCAAATCCAAATTTACTGTTTTTAGAGTTGTATCTTGTTATGTATGTGGTTCAAAATTTGTTACAGTTCACATATTCTATGCTTTTGGATTATATAATCTTTGCTCAATTAGGATTCTTTGATGATTCTCTCCTTGGAGTTCGTTCCTGTGGAGTTCATGTGTGTCAAAATTAGGCCTACCTGTAGCTCATTCCAAGTTCATTACTCGCATTGGAAAAAAATTTACTGTTGAAATGGTGATTAAGCCTCTGTTTTTACTGATTTCTACTGTCCAATTCTCTTAAGAAAAGTAAGATTCGGTTCGGTATGTAATAAAGCAATGCAATAGCTTTGGACAATCATAATGAATTTATCACAAGTTTTCAAATTACATAAAGAAAAAGCATTTGAAGTGAATTTTTCACATGGGATCTTGATCAGTATAGTTAATCGGTTCAATATCTGCTGATTAATATAAAAAACAAGATTAGAACTTGGATGGTTAGAAAAAAACCTAAATGTTAATAGTCTTAGATTTCAGAATTTTCACCTAAAATTTTAGGGATATTGTTTTTGGTTAGTATATCTGTTAGTGAGTGTTCAACCAGTAGGTGGACAACAAGCTTTGGACTTTACCAAGTTGCACACTTTTAGTGGGGACAGTGTCAATAATTTAGCAATTTTATCATTTCTGCAAGTAATGCAGAGAAATTAGCAATGAAATTTAATTTCGCTATTACTATGATGACTTTAGACACAGATCTGTGATACCATTACCAGGATTGTGACTTTGGATACCATTACTTGCTTCTGCATCAAATTTTGTGTTTAGTCATCTCATTGATATATCTTATATTTCTTTAGGATAATCCAAATAACGATTCTGATATCATGTATTAGATAAAATTATAAGCAGAAAGAAACACCAATATGATAAAACAAATGTTCTTACTGCTTTGTCTCGTGTTTCCGGACACAGAGTTCAACCTAAGCTATAGACTAGGAACTTAGTGATAATTTCAACTTACAAATCGATGTTCTGTTATGTGTTTCAGTATTAAAAAAAAAATTCTCTGTTTAGTCTGTAACGAGGTTGATATGAAATCCCAACAGGCCATAGCTATAGTATAAATCCATTAGGTTATTGAAAGTTCTGGTTAATTAAACAAAGCAGTTGTTCTGAGGAATTTTGCTTTCTAAGGAACTAACTATACCCTCAGAACAGGTCCGAGATCATGAAAAAGGTATACATAATTAAAGAAACATATTTTATGGATCTTTTTGAACAAGAAACACAAGCCCTCTCCCCTCTATAGTTTCTTTCTGCCTTGACACTCACCTCCCCAAAATTTTCCTTTAATCTATATACAACTAAATCCAGATATGTACTTTTACATTAACTTATTATGTAGTTGATGACCTCCTCTTGGAAAGTTCATGCTCATGATTATTCTAAACTGAAAGTTATCTTTCCATCTGTAGCCACCGAACTGCAACATTCCAGTGACAGAAGCCATTTTAGTATTGCAATCCCACCAAAGTCATCTTCTGAAGGTCATTCAAGTATTGCACATTCACCTTCCAAGTCATCTTCTGGGGTACCTGCAAGCATTGCACTTTCACCTTCCAAGTCAATTCACAAAGCTCCTACAATCATATGGACACATGGTTCTGTGGATTCCCCAATCTTGCATCATAAGCATCACTATTCTAAAAGAAAGTCCCACAATCCAACTCTAGCACCAATCTATGCAGTTCAGCCTCCAACATACAGCCATCAAGGTTTGATTCTGTGATTGAAAATCTTAAATTTTTTACAACTTCTTTTGCATTTATTGATATTAGAATGTTAAATTAATTTCATTCTGCAAAATTCTACTGAATAGGCCCTTCGGTCTTCAAATCACGACCCCCTTTCTCTTCACCAAATGTTAAAGATATTCATGCCCCGGCCCCTGCACCATCACCAGCTATTGTACCAAGTCACTTCAATGGTATAAAATCTAATTTTTCTCATTGCTTTTAGAGTTTATTTCTGTTCTAATATTTCATCTCCCTGATTGTTTATTATATCTTTTTTGGATCAGTACCCTCTACTTCACCAACAATTTCTCCTCTAGGTTCATCATTGCAGAAGAAAAAGACTCCACCACCAGCATATGAATTTGTTCTGCCACCACCACCTGCTAATAAGGGTAATCTAATCTTGATCCTGCAACTAGCTTAGAATATTGTTAAATTTATGCTAGTTCTTCTTTTTCAATAATCTGAAGAAAGCTAGCTGATGTTGATCCTACATGTAGATTGCTTGTCGATGACTTGCTCAGAGCCCTTGACGTATACACCTCCTGGGTCACCTTGTGGTTGTGTATGGCCGCTTCAGGTTAAAATCCATATCAACATTGCAATATACAAGTTTTTTCCATTGGTTGCAGAGCTAGCCAAGGAAATTGCAGCAAGTGTTCTACTGAACTATACCCAGGTTCGCATTGTGGAAGCTGATGCAGCTAGTCAGCAACTGGAGAAAACCACTGTTCTCATAGACTTAGTACCCAAAGGAGTAAAATTTGATGATACCACTGCATTTTTAATATATAAGAAATTCTGGCGCAGGGAGATTCTGATAGATTCTTCAGTCTTTGGTGCTTATGAAGTACTCTATGTTCATTATCCAGGTTATACATTGATTATCATTTTTTAGGCCTTTCTTTTTCATAAAGTGAATATCTATGGTACATTTGGTTTTATTAGTAGAAATCTTCCCTACATTTATACTTTGGGATAACGAATGCAGGTCTTCCACCATCTCCACCATCAACTCCCTCAGACGCTTCTGTTATAGATGATCAGCCAAATCCAGGACATGACAACAATGGAATGATGATGAAACCTTTAGGAGTAGATGTCCCAAAGAAGAAAAAAGAAGGGAGTAATGGAAGAATGATTATTATAATTGTGCTGTCATCAGTTACTGCTTTTGTTGTATTCATTGGTCTTGCTTGGATCTGCGCGCTGAAATGCTGTGCCTATGTTCATGAACACAAACCAGTTCCAGATGGTTTAATTTCATCCTCTTCAAAACAATCAAGTAAGTGCAATTAACGACTCTGTAAATATTTTGTTGGCAGTTTAGAGATTGTATAAAGAAAGTTCCTTTTTATAATGATTACTGTTGTGAAACTGTTCTTAGACAATTTTGTAGCATACTATTTCCCTTTATTAAAGTACTTTTACCAATATTTGGATCCAATAAAACATAAGAATTGACTCCATTTATAGATGAATTATTTCATAAAACTTGTTTTGATGATCACATTAATCTAAAAGGTTGATTTATTTATGTGAAATGTTTTATGATTCGTACAATACCACTTTTGGTAGGGCTTCGAAGTAATTTCACATCAAATGAACTCTTTGCATTCAGAAGCTGAATTGTGATAAACGTTGGGTTGTAACCTATAATGCTAATTCAGTCTTGGTTTATATCTGTGACTTCTCTTCATATTTTACTTCAAAAGTTGTTTTCTGGGAGATCCACCATCCATCAATTTGCTTTTCTGTCTCATGTTGTATGTAGAACTCAGTGTAATTTTATATCTCAATTTACTCTTCGCAGGGGCTGCTAGGTCATTGCCTCGTGGGATCAGGTCAGGTTCTGGATCACAGTCTTTCAATGCTGGAACAATAACATACACAGGGTCTGCTAAGATTTTTACTTTGAATGACTTAGAGAAAGCAACAAATAACTTTGATTCTTCAAGAATATTAGGAGAAGGTGGTTTTGGACTTGTTTACAAAGGTGTTCTAAATGATGGGAGGGATATAGCTGTGAAGGTTCTCAAAAGAGATGATCAGCGTGGTGGTCGTGAATTCTTGGCAGAAGTTGAGATGCTTAGCCGTCTACACCATCGAAATCTAGTTACATTGTTTGGTATATGCATAGAGAAACAGACTCGTTGCTTAGTTTATGAGCTTGTCCCTAATGGAAGTTTGGAATCCCACTTACATGGTAAACAAAAGTGCAGTTTAAAATAATTGTCATTACTGTTGGAAGTAAAAAAATATCATAGTTTTTGGAATCTGACTTTTGAATACTCTATTTTCGTAGGAGCTGACAAGGAAACTGGTCCCTTGGATTGGAATGCACGGATGAAGATTGCTCTTGGTGCAGCTCGGGGTCTGGCCTATCTGCATGAAGATTCAAATCCATGTGTCATACATCGGGATTTCAAGGCCAGCAACATCTTGTTGGAGTATGATTTTACACCCAAGGTCTCAGATTTTGGACTGGCTAGAACAGCATTGGATGAGAGAAACAAGCACATTTCCACACATGTTATGGGAACATTTGGGTAATAATCCCTTTCTAGCCACTTCATGTTGAGGTTTTGATGAATGGATTGATTAAACATGCATGCAACGTACTCATTTCATTCCAGTATATATAGTGTTTAGCAGACCACTGACTTATATTGTTTAGGTACTTGATCTTATCTATGCATTCCAGTAATAAACCAACTCTCTGAAAATGTAAGCTGTCGGGTGAAGGAACATGGTTTTATTATAGCTCTTGGTGCTTCCCCTCTAGCAATATCCCATTGGGCTTGAACAATGTGCAAGCATACCTTTTCTATTAAAATTCAACTTTTTGGTCATAATTTCATAGACTATATCATGAGTCATGAACCAACTTTTCCCAAAACTTCAGTGATTAAAGGATGGCATGTAAAATTTTTTATTACATCTCTTAAATAATTTCTTAAGATGAAAACTGAATTTGTCTCGCTGACATGTCTTGCAGCTACTTAGCTCCTGAATATGCAATGACTGGCCATCTTCTGGTCAAGAGTGATGTTTACAGTTATGGAGTTGTACTCCTTGAGCTTCTAACTGGAAGAAAGCCCGTGGAGTTGTCACAACCACCAGGTCAAGAAAATCTTGTGACATGGGTTCGTCCACTTCTCACTAGTAAGGAGGGTTTGCAGATGATCATAGACCCAGTTGTAAAGCCTAACATTTCCGTTGATATTGTAGTTAAAGTTGCAGCAATTGCATCCATGTGTGTGCAACCAGAAGTCTCACAGCGTCCTTTCATGGGAGAAGTTGTTCAGGCCTTGAAACTGGTGTGTAGTGAGGTTGAGGAAACAGACTATTTAAGATCAATGAGTTACCAAGAGGGTTTTCTAACTGATGTGGAAGGAAAGTTTTCTGAAGCTTCAGGTGAAAGAGTGGAATTTTCAGAGTATCAAAAAGCTCTATCTGGCTACCAATCTGGTGAAGAAAAGGTAGAATTATCAGCATCAGAGTTTAGTGCTTCAGGTCAGGAATTTCAGTCATTCAGGAGGTATTCTCGATCAGGGCCTCTAACCATTGGGAAGAAAAGGCAGTTCTGGCAGAAGTTGAGAAGTTTGTCTGGTGGTAGTACCAGTGAACATGGATTTTCATCAAAACTATGGTCGGGATCCCATTAAGCTTTCAACAATCTTGCGTTTTTGCTTACTAAATTTATGTTCCATGAATCACTTGTCAGATTCACTCTGCAGAAAATGCTGTGACAATAATGCAAAAAGGTCACAAACTAGAACTACTTATCAATGTATAAACTTCGTACCCTTGTTGGTTTCTAGGTAGCTATGTCTGAAGTCTGAACAATCGGTAGTACAAAGAATAGTAACAAGTTGTTCATGTCCGTAATATTAGACATCTGTCGAAAAATGGACTTAGTTTTTTAAATGATTTAAGTGGCAGATGCAGATATATATTATGTATATATATCAAATTGGGAGGGAAATCAACAGTTTTGCATTACAAAGATTGCGTTAATAGAACACTAGGGACACTATCGTTTTGTTTCTTTTCCTTTCTTCGTTTGTCTAGTATTTATCAAGTATGTAAACATCCAGAATGATTTTTCCATTGTTCCTGGAAATAGAAAAGGTTAAAACAAGTCCTTACAATTGTTTTTTTCCTCCCCAAAAAACCATGACTTTGTCGACTTCTAATAAATCACCCTGTAGAAGAAATTACAATAAACTGCATTCATTTCCAATAATCCTATCACTAGCACTCTTTTTCTTGATGTGCAACAGTGCTTCTTCATTTAGACCACCCTTCTATTGAAGATTTAACATGATCTTCACACAGTAAATTCCTTCTTATATACCTGCCAATTTCCCCAACCTGTCTCTCAAAATCTTCAGTCCCATGTACCTGTTACAAACATAGATTATTGTCAACAAAATGCAAATGTCGGTATAATAACTTTTGAAATCAAGTTATATCCAAACATTTAGTGTACATACGTACCTGCCCATCATCATGACAGTGGCTTGAGGATTTGTTCCTGGTGATTCATCAAATGTTGAGCCATCTACCACACGGAGTCTGTCAACACCGAGGACCATGTAATCAGGATTGACTACCTTCCCCACATGGCACCCTCCATGGTAGTGCCAAATTGTGATCACAGTGTCTTTGCAGAATTGCTTTAGTGACTTTGTGTCTTTGGCATGCTTGGGTATGAAGTTGACATTAGCCTTCACAGTGAGGTTGAGGAGCTCCTCTGATGTTTTTCTGTCACACAAAGTGTAGTTTGTGAAATGTTTTGACTGGACAACCTTAATGGCCAAACGGATCCCCTTAACACAGCGCTCAAGATCATATGGATGGCTGAAGTAGTTGAAGGCAACAGATGGATTGCCATTCACATTGGTGTTGACCAGCTTGAGCTCACCAACTGACCAAGGATTGGCAACTTTTGACAGAATAAAGCCTCCCTTAAATGCTTCAATCGGTAGGTCTTTCTTGTTCTTGATAAATTCTTTGATAGCTTCTGGTGATCTTTGCTTAGGAGGGATCGTGGAAAGCTGCCCAATCTGGTGTCCATCATGTCAAAATGAAAAGTGACTTCTTAGTAGAATTTCTTGCTAGTTAGATACCAACCTGATATGCATACCTTAGTATATACCATGATTAACATAGTTCAGTTTCTCTGCTGAGTTTTTTTGTGTTATAGTCTGTTATGTCTTTAAAATACACTACTTTTGGTAGTGTACATCAGTATATTTTAAAGGCTTGACAGAGAGAACAGAAAAAAAACTCAGTATAGAATCCAAATTAATGATTAACATGTTAAATGCTATGTGGAATTTGTACCGTGATGTTTGACAGTTTTGACTCTTGAGATTTAGGAAATCCTATATTATTCATGCTGCTCAGCATCCTATTTTTTTGAGTTATCAATGTTTTATTCCATAAAAGAAAATTAGTTATTAAGTGTTCAGTAATGTGAAGAAGGACAGAGTTAGTAAAAGATCATAAATTCTCTTATCTGTGGTATTGTAAAACTCACTGATAACTTGAAACAAAAGAGATGTTAAAAGGATTCCAATGTTCTGACATGACTTCAGAGAAATACTGCATACCTCTGCTGACACAATACCATGATGGCAATGAATGCTATCATTAGACTGGCTAAACCCACTGCTAGCCTCAATGTACACGCCCATCTTGGTGATTCCAACAGTTTCTATGAGTGACTGATGAACAGGTCTTTCAGAAGGAACAAACATTGTGTTCATGGGATTGTCTACCATTCCTTTTCCAACAAAGTGGTTGTCGAGGATCACTGGGATGTTAAACTTCTGGAGTTGTTCTTTTGGTCCAATTCCACTAAGCATCAGCAGTTGAGGAGTCCCAATTGCACCAGAAGACATTATCACTTCACTATGCCTATCATTTGCCAGAACAGCTTCATGCTGTTTCCCATTCTCATCTTGGAAAATAACCCCCACAGCTTTTGGTTTCTTTCCTGCAAAGGTAATTAACATTGGTTTTAGTCATTATAAGTTACTTCCAAAACCATAAACTTACTAGTTTAATATTACATGTACCTTTTGTATCAAACACAATCTTTTGGACAGTGGCATAGACCAAAACAGTAAGTTTTTCATGGTTTCCTGAAGCAAGCAGTTCAGCAGCTGTGTGGCGCCGGCCATATTTGTCAAAAATGGTTCCACCAACTTTTGTTCCATAGAGATGATCATAGGTGAAGCCATTGAAAGGTGACACACCAGAGTCCAGAAGACTGTCCCTCACTGCCCTTTGATATGCTGAAAACTTTGGACGGTGAACAATTTGGTTTTCAATCCATGGATATGACTGATTCACTAGGTTGATATCCCATCCCACCTTCTTTATAAACCTGCATTCCATACAAATTTTACCAGAAGACCTTTTAGTATGGAATATAATCTAAGTACAAGTCTAAGTTTTACATGGAAACAACAAAGAATTAAATACCATATAATGATCATAAACTTAATGTCTGATTCTTGTAACGATGAATTTCATCTCACACTTTGATGGCATCAAACAGTAGAAAAATATAATTCTAAGTATAAGTCTAAGTTTTACATCAACATAGCAAAGAATTGAATACCATATAATGATCATAAACTTAATGCCTGATTCCTTGTAACAATGAATGTCTTTCATCTCACACTTTGATGACATCAAACAGTAAAAAAATATAATTCTTATAAGTCTAAGTTTTACATCAAGACAGCAAAGAATTGAATACCATATAATGATCATAAACTTAATGTCTGATTCTTGTAACAATGAATGTCTTTCATCTCACACTTTGATGGCACCAAACAGTGTAAGGGACCACAAGACATTATTTAAGTGTTGAAAATGAAAGATCACCATCAACTATTACCTCTTGGAAGTCAAGACCAGTCAATTTCTAATGGAAGAAGGTTGTAACCATTTTCGTTATGACAGTATTCTCTTCCAATTTTTGTATGTGTTTTTTGTGTCTAATGTCAGCACAAACCTACTTTTTCTTACTATATTAAGATTAAATATCAACATCCAAGTTTTTCATCAAAAAAATACACATAGTATAAGTTTATCCATAATTTCATATCAAATTTAATTGACATAGACCAACAAACAATTGGCAGTTACTTTTGTCAAACACATCCAATAATAATAATAATAATATAATAATAATGATAATATATGCATATATTACATAATCAATGTGTGTGTATATAAAACCTAGTATTGTAAAACGATTTGTTTCTTATAATAAATATAAATATACTCAATATAAGCCACTAACATGTTTTTCTTTTTCTTATGAGATCATTAATATATTCTTAAAAACACATATGATTTATTTAATCTATTTAATTGTTAAATCAAAATTCATAGATAAATCGATATAGTAAAAGAATAGGTAATTTTTATTTTTTAGTTGGTATTTTGTTTTTATATTTTAATCTTTTTCAACTTTATTTTACTCAGTTTTATTTTCCTTTTTGCCCTTTCAAATAATATTTTTTTTTTCTCTATACAACTAAGAAGAAGTAGTTGGACTTTATTAACATCACCGTCAAACAAGTTCATTACAGATGTACCTTCTGCTCTGCTTTGAAACATCAAATCACCAATATTTTCAATAAAAATTACAATTTACATTTGATTTAGTTATTTGCTTAGGTTAAAATTTCAATTCATTTATGAGAATTTTCTTTGCCAATATCATAATATTTATTTTTATAATAAAATTTTGATATTAAATAAAGTTTAAGATCACAAAATTAGAAAGAAAATATTTTTCTATCTTAAAAATATATACTGTTGTGGAAAATCAATAGAACATTAATTTAAGTGAAGTGTTTAAATACATTCACATCGCATCATACATACTGAGAAAAAGGGATTTGAATCCCAAATAAATTTGTATGTAATGATGTAATATCATACCATAGTTTTATTTTCTTTTATTTGTATTCCATTAATTATCTATAAGGTGTGTTTTTTTATTACAAGATCGCAAAAAGTGGTTGAACTTTATTGCACAAAATTCATTACTACTACTGTTGGACACACACAAATAAAGTCAACAAAGAAAAAACCAACATAGTGAAGAATTAAAAAACAAAATAAAGGGATAAAATCTAATTTAATTTTTTATATTTTAATCCATTATATTGTTTCTTTACTATAATATATATATATATATATATATATATATATATATATATATATATATATATATATTGTGTGTGTAGCAATCCTTTAAGATAAACAGATTGACTAAATCATAAATGGGGAATACAAGGATGCCAACATTATAATTTAGAAAATAGAAACAAAAATATATTTTACAGCATTAATTTGAGGACAAGATAATTCAAACACTATTTAAAACAGATAAAAGTGTAATATTTTGTATGCAGTGACTTTCTTATTAAACTCTGATCCAGTAAAAAGACAAGAAGAAATTAATACTTACAGGTCATCTAGATCCTACACACCAGAACTAAATGTCATTCACATGCTTGGAAAATGAATATGAAATGCTAGAAATTGAAAATGTGATTGCATAGGATTGAAGAAAAGAATGAAGAATGGAAGAAGTTATTATACCTTGGATCTGCTCTGGTGTAGAAACCAGCGTTGATAGAACTGCCACCTCCTAAGATCCTGGCCCTTGAATTGTAGACTCCATCAGATGAAACGAAGAATTGAGAAGCTGAAGTTGGTGAAACATCTGCCAAGGTAATGTGGAAGTTCTCAAGATATGAAACATTAGGGTTGGTGAAGGGAACACCTCCTCTTTCAAGCATCAGAACATTGAACTTCTGAGAGAGGGTTGCAGCCAAAGGGCACCCTGCTGTGCCACCTCCAACTATTATGTAGTCATACACATTGCTGGATGTGGTTGTTGAAATTGATGGTGATGAAAATGAGCTTGCATTTCTGATAAAAGGGTAACTTTTTTCATGCCACTGCTTATCACCTGCAAAGAAATTTGGCTACTTTAATAGCATACACAATTTCAATGTATTGTCACTGCTATAACTATAATTTGGCAGGATTTAACAAAATTTGGAGAAACAAGGTGTATATAGAGAAAATCCTTTTGAATTAAAAATGCACATACATATGTATAAGAGTAATATATCATATGAAGTGTTTTGGTTTAAGAACTTGCAAATTAAAGCATTTGTCTGTGATCTAATAACAGTGTGTATGTATGATCTAGAAATGAGATCCCAAATAAAAGTAGCAGAAACCAGAACCAGATAGATTTCTACCATAAACTACATTCACAAAATTTTCCATGTCTGAGAATTTATCAGTAGAAACCCAGATGATGCCAGGTGATAAAAAAATTCAGATTCAAAATGAAAATCTTTTCCATATCCATATATCTTGAATACAAAATTCTCCCTAGAAACTGATGTTCAATATACAAGCTAAATGAAGGATCAAAGATGAGACTGAATAATGTAAGAAATTAAGCTCAAATGGTGGATGAAGATGTGAGTTGCAGATAGACAAGACCTTGGCAAGAAGGTAGAAAGTTCCAGAGCCATAGAACTTGGAACAACAAGAATTTGAGTGCACCAACTGAAGCCATGGAATCTCACGGACCAGAAAAAACACAATCTCTTTTTCTCTCTCTCTGAAGGAGCTGCTTCTTCCCAACCTAATGGCTACCTCTCATTGGTCTTGGTTTGTGTGTGCATCATATAAATATGTAAAATACAGGCTTACCCTGTTGAGATTATGGCAACAAAACATCAGTGTTAGTGAGAGAAATGAGTAAGAAAAACTAAATTAGAAATATATAACGCATAAAGACGTTACTGAGTGAGGCATTTAATGAGGAAATGAATGTAGCAGTTAGAGTCTATAGACTTTAGCCGTTGGATTTGGCATCCTATTTTCTGATCATCACGTTCATGAGTTTGTACAAAGACAGCTCATTCACCAGCCACGCTAGGATTGAAGCTCCATATTTAATATGGCACCAAAAGTTTGTTGTTTCTTTTCATATTTTTTCCCTTGTGATGGAAGATTGAAGGCCAATTCCTGCAAATATTGTCCTTCAACCAACACTGGTACTATACTTAGCACTCATTAATAATACTAACATTCATTCTCAACATGGAAAAAAATGAAAATTAAAAAAGCAAAAGTACTTTGAGCAATTAATAGTAGTTTCTGGTTCTTCTTTGTATGGTTTATTTCTGATTTGACCACAAACTGATTTTCTGCATCAGTGCTGATATTGTTTGGTGGTTTTATTTATAACGTTAGTTAGAAGTCAAATGAAGAATCAAGGGAAGAACTAATTAACCATCCATGACTTTGGTTTACTTGTTTGAGTCACCCAAATGAAATTACTAACCCCTTTGATTAAATTTTCAATCTTTATGCAAATGGACCAACCTGAACTAGTACAAATGTTGCAACTGTTAGTACAGTGTGCGAACAAAACCACCATTGTTATAGAAAGCAAAGGTTCCATTGTACTTACCAAAGAAGCATATTGTGATGAACACAAAATTTCAAAATGACTTACACATAAGATTAAATAGCAGATTGAATAGCAGGATATGCAACTAATATCTAAATAAATGTAAGTATCAGCAAATATCATCATTGTGTTATTGTTTTCTGTGCTTCTTTATGACTTGTATTGTCAACTTTAGAATGAGTCCAAAATTAACCTCTAAAATATTTTTGAAATATTTAACGGTTGTGATGTAATGTTGTGTCTGATTTATCAGGAAACCAGAAGAGAAGGAAGTAAAAATGAAAACGAGATCGTGCATAAGATAGAGTTGGCAATACGTGGAAGAATTCATGCACTTAGTTTAATGTTGCAAGCAATGTTTGGTTCCACTGGATAACCGATCAACATTAATTTGCACATGGAAGTAGTATCACATTCAAATATGCATATCTTTGTTTTTTTTCTCTTTATTTTTCAGTTTAGAAAATTCTTTTTACCCCCTTTAATGTATATTTATTATAGGTATAAAAGAAAGAACATGTCAAATCAACTTCTCTAATATATTTTATCTACAATCAACTTTTTTTCCAATCCAATTTGTTTGAAAATCTTTACAAAATGCCAAGTTAAAAAAGATATAAAAAGAATTCAGTCACATTCTTTTTTCCAAGTTGTCATTTTAGATTTCAACTTCAAATTGCGTAGATGGTATCTATTAAAGGCATTCCAACATTTAAGTTAGTGATTTGACTCATCGGTTATCACAATAAGATCTTAAATTCATAATAAATACAATCACATACATTCTTATCTTAAATTTATATTTTTTAGGTTTCGAAATAACTTATAATTAGCACAATCATAATCACAACTCAATACTAGATAAATACGATTTATCTATACTTAAGACTCTTTAGAATTTATGATCGGTCAATGATCTCACTCACATGACCGATTGACCATAGTAACACATTAATCTTTATCACACAATCTATGACTAGTCGTGTCGTTTTACAATACATATATTTTTCTTAAAAAAATATGTTGGTTATTTTTTTTTTCAATAGTATATCTTTTATTGTAGCTAAAAACATAATATCATTGTGTTGTCTAATATTCTTCCTCTAAATTACTATTATTTACACTAAAATAAAATAAAAAATCATTATAATACAATAACAAAAGTTATATCTTGAACAAATAAAATCTTCTACTAATTATGATAATTTAACAATTTTCAATTAATATTTCTTTAACATGACAAGAAAAACTCATACATCACATAACAACTAGTTTGAAAAATAAGAAAAGAGGGGAGACAAATAATTAATATAACCAAAATTAGGTTATTATTGTTTGGTGCTACAAACCTATGTTTATGACATGATCCTTTTGTAGGGCATATATGAAAGTTGGACCATCCCATGAATGAGTGACATCTAGGTTAGTTGTTCCAGCCTCCCATGCTTTGTTGTCATGCCTAGGTCATTTCTTCCATTCTATTTATATATTAATGTAAATATTAATATTAAATTGTGGCTATGCTTCACTATATTAAAGTGGAAGTTAACCACACACACACACACACATATATATATATATATATATATATATATATATATATATATGAGGCTTTAAATTTCCCATGACTACTGGGTGGGTAGGTAGGTAGGTAAGAAAATGGAAATTAATTTTAATTATATTTCCATAACTTTTTCTCTTTTCAAGCCCTAGTGTTTGTCACTTTTCTTCAACTTTATCACAACCATTCCCTTCAATTTCATTTCCAAATTATGGAGCCCTAAAGTTGTGAGGAACCATTTGGAAAGGTTGAAGCTTCCATCAAGAATCATCCAATCATAATAACTTTTTTTAAGTCTTTTACTTTTATGTATTATAGAAAATGTATTGGGTATTAATATTTATGATAAATAAAGTGCATTAAAAAAAGTTTAAACTTTGATAGAAGAAAATTTAATTTTTTTGTATACATCCTAGTTTGGTGTCTTACTTAAAAAATGAATTAGTCATTACTTTCAAATAAATTGATTGTCTCATCTTGTCTAAATGTTCTTTAATAAATATTAAAAATATTACAATGATTTAATAAATGATTTTGGATCTTAAAAACATTGAAAGAAACTTTCAATAAATACTTTAAATGATTTCTTTTAAGTATTTTTTTTAGTTTAAGAAATCTCATTTCAAATTTGATAAGTGTTGAGGTTTCTTATAATGATGTTAACACTTAAATTAATGTGTTTGGCATAGTTATATATATATATATATATATATATATATATATATATATATATATATATATATATATATATATCAAAGCATGATAATGATTTATAATAGTACTTACATGGATGTGTAATTGTCGTAGTTTAAGGTTCTAGATTTTGTTGTATAGTCACATCATATCATATATATTTATTGATTTTTCTTTTATATATTTATTTTTCCACATTTATATTTTCTAAGTTTATTAAGTCGTACTTCCTTTAAATTATCTTAATTGTTTGAAATACTGTTTAAAATAATTATTTTAGTTATTCTTTGAACTGTTTAAATTATCTTAATTATTTGAATTGTTACATTAAATTCTTTGGATAACTTTATGACTGAGAAGCTGTCAAATATCATTACTTATCATGGATTAGAAATCTTTTTCAATTTATTATCTTAAAAGTTCATTTATAAAAAATATAAAAGTTAATAAAATTTATCCTATGTTTCACCAAATTATTTCTATTTAAAATGCATTAGAAGTGGGGAGAAAACATTTTTATCATTTCAAGGCTAGTATTTTAATGATGAATTATTGAATGTCTATGTTAAACTATATATACATATATTTGTACACCACAGCTTCATGTTGTTACAGTTAGACAAGTTTGCCATGTTTATGGTAATCACGTTCGTCTTCACCAAATTCACATTAATAACATTAATGGAGATCAAAGTTTCTCAATGTATGAATTAATTTATTAAACAATAAATTCAGGGATTAAAATAATATATTTAAATTAAGTGAAATTTTAATGTTCAATCTTTATATAAAGTTATTAGTGTTCATTCTCTACAAGGTTATAAGTAGTCTTAAAGTTTTTTTTTCTTCCTCTACACATATTACATTACTTTTATCTTACATATAAACAAATATATATAAAATAAATATATCCTCCTTAATTACTAATAACATTAATAACATTAGTAACTTTAATCTTGTTGAAAAAAACATGAATCTAACTATAAGATGAACTTATTTTATATAGAACTAGTTTAGTGAACAAATTAGATTCTTAAAGAACTTAAATTATATATTTAGTTTGTCATATTTTTAAAGTAATTTTAATTTTCATCTAATATGTTAATCAATTTACAATAGAAAATATAATAAGAGCAACTTTGTTATATACACCAATCTAATACTCACTAAAAATAGATAATCATCAATGATAATAGATGGGTAATTAATACTGAAAAATGAGAATAGACAATCAAATACCTAATAGCATGTGTTTTTAATAAGAGTGTGTACAAATATGAAGTATTAAATGTGATGAAGGTAAGAATTAATTGCTCTAGAAAGAATGTATAGTGTTATTAAAATTTAAAGCAAGTAAAATATTATTAAAGCTTTTCAAAAAAATCATTGGCCTTCAATTGAAAGTTACCCTATCTTAACTTAAATGTAAGTAAATGTTAATCGTCTTAGTCTTGTCTAATGTTAATATTTAAATACTTCTTTCTACTTAAATTTAAGTATGTCCTAGATAATTAGGTCAAAGCATGTGATAGTTATATAAATTATATTTGTTTTTTGAATTTAACATTTACACTTTTACTGATTCAAATTTAAATTTTTTATTTTAAGCAAATCTAGAATTCAACCTAAACTTGATAAAATATTATTACAATAGTTATTCACAGATGCAAGGTATAATAATACTGTAAAGACAACTTCTTGATCTGGAAATTAATATATTTCAAAAAATTACTATAAGAGAGCATGGTGACATAAAAAATTTATGGATAAAAAATGTAATATAAACATAGCTCAAAATTTCACTGCAGAATTAAACAAATATTATTTCTTTCTCAATGCAGAATTAAACAAAGATTATTTCTTTCATTAACTCCAACCATTTCATCCTGAATTTCTTGTATTTCCAACCATTTCATCCTGAATTAAACAAAGATTATTTTTCCCTGCATCTCTAAATTTTTTTAAAACTTCAAAACTATATCTTTTGTAATTTAAAAAATCCTACTACACCTCATTTTTGTGTTTTAAATAATTTATAGAAATGAGATGAGTAAATATTTATAGTCTTAACACAATTGTTATTACAAGGTATAGTCTTACTTTAAAAGAAATGAGATGAGTAAATATTTATAGAAAGGGAAAAGGTTTTGAAGATGGGAGATTAATGGAATACAATTTTTCATAATAATTTAGTGAAGAAGAACATATTTAATCTTTAAAAATACAATATGCATAAACATTGTTAAACATACCAAGAATTAAGAAATGGAACAAAACAACTGTAGTTGTGTTCCAACAAGATGTTACAGTTGAAACAATAGTTGGCATTACAAGCAACAAGCACAACGAGCTCTAGTATCTCTTTTAAATGATCTAATATCAACAACACACGAATCCAATAAATAAAATTTCCAAAAGAAGCACTCAGTAGTGAGCCTGATAAAATTACAAACAAAATTGATTGCAAAAGCAGCATAAGCATCAAAGAAAGAAAGTGTAAAATAAGCTAACTTCCCCAATAACTGAAGCACCTAAATTGGAAAAGAGAACTACTATAAGGGGGAACTACCTCAGCAATAAAACATTGCCCCCAGTATACGGCACTTACACAAAAAAAACCAATGCCTTTCAATGTCTTCAATGCTAACCAGTCAAATTTTGTGGACAACCATCACCACACCATCTTCCAACACAAGAATTCACCTTTCACAAAAATGAGTTTCTTCACCTACTCATCTTTAACTGGGCCCTCATACTCCGTTCCGTTGTCCAATGCAGTCAGGTTAGATGAGGCGCTCGACGAGACGGCGTGACTATCACCGTTACTGTTTTTTGATGGGGTTCTCTGAGGATTGTTAGCTGCATGGTTCTGTCCCTCTTCTGCTAGTTTTTTCATAAGGTTCATGATAGTTGGAACAAACTTGGTAGACAAGGAAATGATTGCCGGAAGCTGAAGAAAGAAAAAAAAGGTTAAGAAACAAGGATACTATGAACTTCACAACAGACTCTTGAACACTGTAGAATGTGAAAGGCTAGTAGCTTGTTAGCTGAATTTGTTACTAATGCTCATAGATTGCAAGAAAATTCACGCAGGCAATACAGACAGGTTTATCAATACTGAGATTGAACAATAAATTATAAAGATCATGAAAGCTTATACTCACGGCTCCATTGCGAAATTCGCCCGAAATGTCAAGTTGCACCCATAGAGCTTTAATAAGAAGATAACCAACAAAGATGACACCCAAATACAAGGGATTTCTGCCATGGAAAATATTAAAATTGGGTGAGATCAATTAATTAGTACACAAGAGTACATAGTTTTCTTTAGGTTTGTGCTTAAGGTAACATTATGTTATTAAAATGCCCAGAAAATACTTAAAACAAGTTTATCTCCAATACTATTCTCATTTTATAATTACTACTTTTACGCTTAGCAGCCTGTTAGATGCAAGTCAATAGCAAGAGAAAACCAAAGAAGCAATGCTAAACTAAAAATATCAGCAGAATGAGGTTCACATGTACCTTAGAAGTGTCATAAATTCATTAAATCCTAGGATAACCATAGCAGCTATCGCCCAAGGGGGAGGTAACCAGTTGTTGTTGCGCTTGCTTGCTTCCTAAAAATACAAAAAACATTACATCAATAAGAAAGTAAAATCCAACAAGAAATTCAAATGTACTGATAATGCTTTCATGATATAGAACCTAAACACTACCACAAAAGAGAAAATCCTTCGACCATGCCAACAATTTTACAAAAGACAAAACTTACATTAAGTACAAAGGTACTGTTGGTGCTATTCTCCAATCAAATTTAGAGTTTTTGATAATTTGCATCTTTTTAAATGCATAGGGTATTATCAAGGTGAAACTCTAAACAAAATTGGAGGATATCGCCAACAATACCTATAGAACTGCAATGTAAGTTTTCACCCTTTAGAAATGCAGGGAATAAACAATGTGAAATATAAGAGCTAAACAGACACAGAATTTACATTAATAATATTAATTTTCTAATAATCACAATAGATTTTCCATTTTCCTATATATAGAGGAGCCTTAAAAGTCTTTAACAAATAAGAAACATCATGCCTGTGCAGCAATGGCTTGAGAGACAGTGTACTCTGTCTCTGTCCTGAATTGCCTCCACAAAGACTTGCACTGGACAGGCGTAATCAATGTTTTAGAGGACGAAACCTGAATGGAAATGTCACACACCACATGTCAGTGCCCAGGATAGAAAATGCTCTCAAAATGTAACCAGAGAAACCATAATATATATTTGCAGCCTAAAATATACATCAAGCAATTCACAAACATCACAGCAAGAGATATATTTATATTTTGTTAGAGCAATCAGATCACAGACCATTCATCTACCGAAATGGGTACACAACTCAATACTTCATCACAAAATTAAAATTGCACCTCTTCCCAGCTGCTAGAAGCTAGTGGATCAACCACTGTCATGCTCCTCGTACCATTACTGCTTGGTGATGGTTCCACCAATGCGACTGCTAACACTTTCTCAATAGTGTCAGTGTCATCATCATCCAAACGGATTGCAGCCATGACAGATAGCAACTTCAAAGACTGAAAAGTTTAAATATGATTAAAAGGATTAAACAAAAAGCCATAAAAAATCATTAAGAAAATAATATTCATAGTCATGTCATACAGCAGATCGGGCAGTCTTGGTGATGGATCGTATATCTTCTTTACCAGTCCAAACACGAGGCATTGAATCAGCATCATGACTAAACAACATTGTAAACCTGCTTTCAAAAGTTAAGGTAAGCGCACCAAAGTACAACTGAAAGGAAAAGTTGAAGGTCAACTAGCAGAAGATTCATACCTATCCTTCATGCGGATTAGAACTCTTCCTACTTCTTCCTTAGCCTTTCCTTCTACCAGACCTCTTGCATAATCCTCTAAACTTTTAAGCATTTTCTGTCTTGTTTCTTCATCCATATCAAACCCAATAAGTGCAGCAGAGAACCCTGAAACAGCTGATAAAGTCTCACGCCTAAGAAGGTTCCTTATTGATGACCAAGTCTCACTATTAGCTCCGTCCAAAAGAGCTTCCACAGGTCCACACAAAGCTTGTTTAACTTTTTCCTGCAACAGTACTACTATCAAAAATCTTTCCAAGAAATATTCCCTCAAATTAAAAACCAAACCAACTGGAACAGCCTAATAAATTTCAGAAATTACTAGCCTAAAATCACTACCGAGCATGAAAATTGTCTTGTACTTTTGAATAGTCGCTATTAATTGAAAAAGCTTTCACAACATAAATTGTATCAATCGATCTCTTATTGACAGTGGCTAAGGACGACAATTCTACAAATACCTAACGGAAAAATGCAAAATAATAATCCACATATAGCAGAATAAATACCCGCTTAATAGGAATAGATATACTATACTACCCAACCAACCTCATAACCGTACACATATATTTGTGTGTGAGATTAAAAGATTTCATGTATATAGATGCTATTAATCAAGTTTAAGAATTAATTGATTAAAAAATTATATTTAAGAATGATTCTGGTAAGTTTATAATACTGATATCGTGTGGTCATGTTCGAATGATTTCAGAATTTTCTTCAATTCAACTGCAACAATACTTTAATTAATGTTCTTATTAATTTATTGATTTTACAGTTAAGTGACAGAGCCAAAGGGTGACATATAAGTGTCACGGTCACCTAGAAAAAGAAATACTGGAAAACTGATAGGTTATAAGATAGGGGAGAAAGAACTGAACGGGGAACAGTGGAGAAGGCGGGCAAGGGGCCTATAAATGTAAACCTTTGGTATGTCTGTGAGGTAGCTAGTCATATTCTTTTGTTTAGACAGGTCTTGGACCTTGTGAGGAGGGTTAGGCTCCCGTTAGATGGAGGGAGGTTATGCTCCCATATACTGATTGTATGCTACTTTCGTTGATGAGAATACAGATAATTCATTCGTTTCCAATTGTTTTTCTTGCTGTGATTGTGTGAGTGAGTTGCCATCGTTAGGTTTCAGACACAGGAACCTAACAAATTGGTCCGATCTGCAGGATCTGCTTGGGAGGGGACTGTCGGATAGAGACGCCGCCGGAATCGTGTAAGGGTGAAGGAAATTGCGATTGATAGAATGAAGGCGCAAACAGGGGAGCTGCGAGCAGATTATGCAGCAATATGCCAAGATTATGCTGCAATAAGCCAAGATTATGGTGCAATACGCCAAGATTTGCAAGAAATCATAAGGAGGTTGGGTGGTCGAGGCCACAACCAGGACGGCCAACATTGGGACCGGCGAGAGGAAGAGGAAGGGGAGAGAGGGGATGAACGCCGTGAAGTGCAACCCAGCGAGAAGAAAAGGGTAGAACTGCCCACTTTCGAAGGGTTTGATCCGTTAGGGTGGGTCTCTGAGGCAGAGAAGTTCTTCGAGTTGCAAGGTGTGGCAGAGAAGGAAAGGGTGCGCCTAGCCGACATCAGTATGGAGGGGAGCGCTGGCTACTGGTTCAGAGCCTGGAAGGAGAAAGCCAAGAATCGTTCTTGGGAAGGCCTGAAGGGGGCAATGGTGGTGTGATTTGGAGAACGTAACGGGGGCACCATCTTTGAAAGGGTGGCGGCCAATAAGCAGTCGGGAACCGCGGAAGAATACGTACCAGCATCGAACGTATAGCACCAGACGAAGGATATCAGTCTCCGGTCAATGCAAATGTACAGCAAGACGAGAACGAGGGGGGAGGAAGAATCAGGAAACACGAGCACCCTCCGAATTGGAGGAAGAGGGTCGAATTGCCCACATTTGAAGGTCCGGATCCACTCAATTGGATCAACCGAGCCGACCATTTCTTTGACCTACAAGGGGTAGAGGAAGATCATGAGAAATTGCAGTTGGCATACATAAGTATGGAGGGTAGTGTCGGGTATTGGTTCCGCTTCTGGAAGGAGAAGGCCAAGAACCGGTCTTGGGCGGGGCTGAAGGAAGCACTGGTAGCGCGATTTGGGGAAAGAAGCAGGGGAACCATTTTTGAAAGGTTGACCACCATCAAGCAGACCGGGACGGTGGACGAATTTATCAAAGAATTCGAAATCTTGGTAGGACAAACGTCAAAGCTACCAGAGGAGATTCTGCTGGGGTATTTCATGGGTGGTTTACAGGAACCGATACGCAGCCAGGTGCGATTACTAGACCCTCAGGAGTTGATGGTCGCAATACGTATCGCGCGCGACGGGGAAGCCTTGCATGTGGGTACGAAAACAGGAGGAATGGGGAGAGGCATATCGAACTGGACTAAGCCGATCGGGACGGTGTCGCGAGTTGAACCCGTACCCGTCCGTCAAAACTCGGGCCGAACGGGTCCAACAGAGAGTGGAGGGTCAGTGCGCAGAGAAGTAACCCAGGCGAGTGTAGCAGCATCGAACAGCGTCGAAAACAGAGGCCGAAACTTCCGCAACTTACTTTACGCGGAATACGTGAAACGCAGGGAAGAGGGCAAGTGTTTTAGGTGTGGGGGGCCTTTCGAACCTGGACATCAATGCTCAAAAAGGAGTTTGAGAATGTTGATCTTGGCGAAGGACGAAGAGGAGAACGAAACCGCTAGTGAGTCGGAAATGACCCAGTTGCAGATGGAACTCTCGGCATGTTCTGCTGGGGCCTAACGCACGCTAAGACAATGAAGATGCAGGGAGAGATCAAGGGGAGAAGGGTGATAGTATTGGTTGATAGCGGTGCTAGTCACAACTTCATTAATAGAGAACTGGTGGAGGAACTGGGATTGACCACAACGGACACTAAGTCGTACATGGTTAGTCTGGGGGATGGGTGGAAGAAGGAGACCCGAGGTTGCTGTGAAGGGGTGCAAATTCGTATAGGGGACGTGGAGGTCACAACGAGAGTACACTTGTTTGACTTGGGAGGTGTGGATGTGATTATGGGGGTAGAATGGCTGGCTACGCTGGGGAAGGTGACTCTGGATTGGAGCAACTTGACGATGACCTTCAACCAAGAGGGTAAGGAGGTGACTATCAAGGGGGATCCTAAACTAGCCAAAAGCTTGGTGACTCCGAAGGCGCTATTAAAAATAAAGGAGGCAGAGGCATGGATGTTAGTCTGGGAATTGGGCGAGATGGAGAAGGGGGATGGGGAAAGTAACGAACAGGGAATAACAGAGGACCAGAGAAGGGAGATGGATGAACTGTTGAACCAGCATGCAGGGGTGTTTCAAGAATTTAATGGGTTGCCACTCGAAAGACGTATGGCACATTAGATACCCCTAAAGGAAGGAGTAGACCCGATAAATGTAAGACCTTATAGATACCCACATATCCTAAAGAATGAGATAGAAACACAGGTGGCGGATATGCTACAAACCGGGGTAATTCGGCCAAGTACCAGCCCATACTCTAGTCCTGTCATACTGGTGAAGAAGAAGGACGGCTCTTGGAGATTTTGTATGGACTACAGAGCCTTGAATCGCGCCACGATCCCTGACAAGTTTCCCATCCCAGTTATAGAAGAGTTGTTGGATGAGTTGAGAGGAGCGAGGTACTTCTCTAAGGTGGACCTGAAATCTGGATATCACTAGATACGCATGGGGGAGAAAGATGTACCGAAGACAGCCTTTAGAACACATTTGGGGCATTATGAATTTGTGGTAATGCCATTTGGCTTGACCAATGCCCCATCGACCTTTCAAAGCGCCATGAACGAGTTGCTACAACCTTACATAAGGAGATTTGTCTTAGTCTTCTTCGACGATATTCTGGTTTACAGTCAAACATGGGCTGAGCATATGAAACATGTAGGGATGGTGCTGGGGAGGTTGGAGGAGAATTGTTAGGTCGCCAATCAGAAGAAGAGCGAATTTGGAAAAGTCCAGATTGGATACTTAGGCCACTTGATCTCAGAGAAGGGGGTAGAGATGGATCCAGGAAAAGTTAAAGCAGTGGTAAGATGGGAAAGGCCGAGGAATGTGATGGCATTGAGGGGGTTCCTTGGGTTGACGGGATATTACCGTCGATTCGTCAAAGACTATGGCAAGGTGGCTAAACCCTTGACCGAATTATTGAAGAAAGGGGAGTACAAGTGGAATGAGAAGGCAGAAGAGGCGATGAGACGATTGAAGGAGGCAGTGACCACCACACCCGTACTGATATTACCCGATTTTGAGAAGCCATTCCACATAGAATGTGATGCCTCGGGAGGAGGAGTCAGAGCAGTCTTGACACAGGACAGGAGGCCTATAGCGTATTTTAGCAAAGCTTTATCTGCTAGATCATTAAACAAATCGATCTACGAGAAAGAGCTTATGGCACTGGTGATGGCCATACAACATTGGCGACCTTACTTGTTGGGACAGCGGTTTATAGTGCACACCGACCAAAAGAGCTTGCGGCATTTGTTAGAGCAGAGAATCACGACCCAAAACCAGCAGAATTGGCTGGCCAAACTGCTTGGGTATGATTTCGAAATAGTTTATAAAGCCGGCAAGACTAACAGAGCAGCAGATGCCCTGTCCAGAAGAATGGAGGAATCGGAGGAAGGGGAAAAAGAACTGAAGGTGTTGTCCAAACCCTATTGGCAGAGTTTTGAAGAGGTGATGAAGGAGGTAGAGGAGGATGCTTATCTGAGGAAGATAGGGGAAGACATCAAGAAAGACCCAGACTCACACCCTTCTTTCACGCTAGAAAATGAGAGGCTGCATTACAAAGGAAGGTTGGTGATATCAGCTCAGTCAACGTGGATTCCAAAACTGCTGGCCGAGTTCCACCTAACCCAGACTGAGGGACATTCGGGGATATACAAAACCTATAGGAGGGTGACCCAGTCACTTTACTGGGTGGGAATGAAAAAGACAGTGACAGATTATGTGGCGGGTTGCTTAGTGTGTCAGCAGCATAAGTATCTCACGTCTTCCCCTCAGGGTCTGCTGCAGCCACTAGCCATTCCAAATGTTGTGTAGGAAGAAATCAGCAAGGATTTCATAGTTAAACTACCGAAGTCAAATGGGTATGATGCAGTAATGGTAGTAGTAGATCGCTTAAGCAAATATGGCCATTTCGTGCCACTGAAACACCCATATTCGGCACGCACCATAGCTGCTGTGTTCATAAGGGAAGTGGTCCGATTACATGGAATACCAGCTTCGGTGGTAAGTGACCGTGACCCTTTGTTCATGAGTATTTTCTGAAAAGAATTATTCAAGAGACAAGGAACTCAACTGCAAATGAGCACGGCTTACCATCTAGAAACAGATGGGCAGACAGAAGTATTAAATAGAGTTCTGGAGGGATATTTACGTTGCTTTTGTTCGAAACAACCGAAGGGGTGGAATGGGATTTTACCCTGGGCGGAATACTGGTATAACACCAGTTTCCAAGGAGCTGTGAAATGAACTCCTTTCGAGGTGGTTTATGGCCGACAGCCCCCATCGTTGCACGGGTTTATCCCAGGGGAAACGGTTGTGGAAGCAGTTGCTCAAGAATTACAGACACGAGACAAAGCTTTGAAACAATTGAAGTTTCATTTAGTACGGGCACAAGAGCTCATGGTCAGACAAGCCAATAAGAAAAGGAGGGCAGCAGATATTGAAGAGGGAGATTGGGTATATATCAAGATTAGGCCACATAGACAAACATCGATGCCATCTAAACTGCACGCTAAGTTGGCGGCACGATATTATGGGCCGTATCAGGTTGAACAAAAGGTGGGGAAAGTGGCTTATAAACTCCAGCTACCACCATCAGCTCGTATACACCCGATTTTCCATGCTTCCCAATTGAAGAAGGTTGTGGGAGAGAGGACTGTGGAGAAGGAGCTGCCTGAAGATCTGCAGGGGGAAGGGCCATCTTATTGGCTTATTGACCAAAGGCAAATAAAAAGGAGAGACGAGGAAGTTCCACAAGTGCTGGTTGAGTGGCAAGAAGGAGGCCGTGATGGAGCAACATGGGAGGATGTCATTACCATATGTGATCAATACCCAGAATTCAACCTTGAGGACAAGGTTGAACATGGGGCGGTGGGTAATGATAGACCCTGGTTAGTTTACAAGAGGAGGGAGAGAACTAGATGACTTAACTGTCTTAACGGTTAAGTGGTTGTTAGTAAGTGGGCGGGAAATGCTGGTATTATAAATACCTCTATTAGAAAAGAGTAGAGGACTTTTTGTGATTGTAAGATACATAACAGGTTCTAGGAACTCTGTTGAGAGAGGTTATGCTCTCGTGACATTCATTGTACATTGAGATTACTTGTGAATAACAGTTCATTCTTTCTGGTGTTCTGTGTGTGTGAGAGTGCATTGTGGTTGGGTTTCCTAATTAAAAACCTAAGCGCATAGACATCACCATCCAAATTGGCACTTGGGGAGAAAAAGAGAGAGAAGTGTATATCTGATACGAAAAATAATGTGATAAGAACAGAAAGATAGAAATAATAGATGTAATAGACTTAAAATTAAACATCTTGGTTTATTTTATGCAAGCAAAAATTTCAGGTTTTCTTTACTAGATTATAATTATTTTGGTCCTTTGACCTTCCTAATTCCAAATGCATGGCTCCACTCCACTCCTAAAGTGAATTGTGGGTAATGGGAGCAAGTATAGATATAGGTACCTAACAAGTACGAAGTGGCTATCTGCATAGGTACAAAGGCAGGTATGGGTATTTTTTTCAAACATGGGGGTAAAGACGAGTACTGCTCAACGTTAATCACTTAAATATTCATAAGACATGAATGGTCAATACCTCATATAATGAAGTAAGTTCAGAAATCTTGGTTGCACGCACAGCTGCAATATGTGCATCAATGTCCCGCAGCAATTTCTCTCGCACTTTAGATGTATCCCAGTTTGCTTGTTCGATAACAATATCTGCAATGACAATAAATAAGTTTCATTTAGTAATTCAGTCTAGATCATGCTTGCAACAAATATTATCAAGTTTGACTTCTTAAAAAGTAGACATTGTAACGAACCAAACCCGAGCAATTATGCACCTAACATCTTAGTCACTGTAAACAACCCACTTCTTGTTTATCCTTATTCACGGTTTTCCCTTTCCCTTTCCAAATGTTCATTATATATGCTTTGGCCTTCAACTTCAATTTATTTATTGTTCACAAATAAACAGAATAGAAAAACTTTTTATTACCTGCACATGCTTCGTCAAATTGAACCATACAAAACTCACTGCATTTCCTAGCAGCCTCAGAAAACCCTTCCCCACCATTCAAAGCCTTGTCAAATACCACCTTGAATTTATCCAAAGTTCCAGATCTTATATGTCCCAACGCAGATTGGAATGCAGGATGGACAAGCTAAACAATAGAAAAAGAGTTAAGCACCACAATAAATATCACACTATAATAGCTACGGATAAAGAAGTAAAGGCTAATGTGACCAGTATCTAAAATAGTCATTTTGTTTCAAAAGTCACCAATTTTGTGTTTTTCTTTCAATAATTATCAAATTCATATATTTTCATGAGGGAAAATGGTTGAGCCCAGTTGAGAATGATTACTTGGAACAATTTTTCTTGTAGTTGCTTTTGTTTGGCAGTTCTCACACCTTCATCAAAAAAGGCGGCTTCAGCATCATACCTATATTAAAATAAAATGCAATAGCTCAATATACCTTCACTCTACATCAACTCATTCTTACATGATGCAATAGCTAACAGCATGTAACGTTAAGACAACAAGCTTGCAAAATTCAATACCAAGCTACAGTAAACTTCGAGATTGCATGTCGCATCACAGAAATACAACGAAGTCCTTTATAAATAAAATAATGAGTTGGTATCGGAAGAGCAGCCAGAAAACACTATATGGTATTACTGTGTAACACATGTAACTACCAAATTCAAAGACTAGAGTAGAAAATGAGAAACATCAGACTAAATATGGAATCCTATAAAAATTCCATCCAATGATGGATGCCAATCTTTCTTCTACCACCTTGAACACTCAAAACCATCCATTCACTTCTGTTGAATTTGGTTGAGGAAACTGTCTAGATTCTTAGGAGCTAGTTTAGGAAGGATAAACCTGAATCAAATTAATTCAGATATGTTTAGAATGTCGGTATCTCTATGATCTTATTTCCTCATTACTCCCTTGACTTGTTGGAAATTTATTTTTCTGATATTTGTCATTGAATCGTATAACAGATGCCATACAAATACCTATGTACCATGATTTTATCATAAATTTCTCTAAACCTACAATTTCACTCAAGAAGTCATGGCACCTAACGAAAAAATAAAAAAATATTAAAGACAGAGGGCTCAGGGTGAGGGAACCCTGCTACTCCACTAAACAGAACTGGCAGTAATGATTGTAAAAGCTAAAAGAGTTAGACAAAAAGCTTAAAATATAGCATAAAATAATGTGGTATTTCATAACTGAGCCACTAGAAATACAGATTTCTTATAAATTGAACTATACTCACTCTGATAAACAAGTACCAAGGAGTGAACTGAGCTTTCTTCCAAATCCAGGAACAGGGCCAGATTGCACAGCCTCTTCCAATTGACACCAATCCTGAGTGATAATTGAAAGCAATTTCCACATCATTAGTAATTAGGAGGGTCAAAATATGTTGGAGGATTATACCAAACTAAATGTCAATACCTCATTTGCAGAAAAAGAGGCATATTTCTCATCGGTGATTTCTTCACATCGTACAGTAGCAACCATAACCTACAAGTCGGTAATAAAATCAAGTTTAAATTGAAATACAGTCCATAACCACAAGTTGGTTGACGCTTTCATTGATAAAATCAAGGTTGAATTGAAATATGGTCCTTGATGCTACTTATCAAGGTTACAACAGTATTAGATTTAGAGCCTATACTTGATAAAAGAAATTGATTTTAGTCTCTAAATGAAAAAATCTCCACATTGTGGATCCTACACCAAATAGTGTCAACATACAATGGGGACTAGTTTGTAAAAAAATAAATCATGTACGAATCAAAATTAAGGGTTTTCATGCAGGAACTAAACTGAAAACTAGTGCCAAGTGTAGGGAGAAAATTCTAAATGTAACCTAAATCAATGCACATGAAAACAAAAGCAGCACTGTCACAGCAGTATATTACCTTATGTGCAGGAAGGTCGAGATCTTTGTTCTCCTTAATGACTTTCCATATTTCCTGACAACTAAATGAAAATCCAGAAGCAGGAACTACTCCACGCCGATCCCCTGCAAGCCCCCCAGGAGCAATGGAATGATGGAATCGTTGCCGCAAACTGGCAACCTACATTCAAAATAAACCAGAACAAAATATCAAGCAAATTAGACAAACAGACATATAACAAACCAAAAAAAGGGTCCATTCCCCACTACATTAATTTATACAACCACAAAACCCTTATAATGGGTTATATTGTACCATCAACAAGTAAACAAGAAGAAAACTGGTTTCATACCTGCTCTCTAAATTGCTCTTCCTTTTCTTCATAACTAGAAAGCGCAACAACTTCAACCTGGTCATTTGTTGCCAAGTGTAAACTTCAAATTAAATCTTGCCGCACAAGAACATCAGTAAAGATTAGCATTATCAAAGGAAAGAAGAACTAACGTTGAAAAATTCACTTAATGGGGTTTCCTTGTGGGCCTGTGGTTTAGGAACAGAATCCCATATCTGCACAGGGAAAAAGTAAAACAAGGTAAGTAAAATTTCTATAAGAATTCAATAATAATATATGCAGATGAAAGCACTACATTACCTTCTGAATATCTTCTCGCAAAACAGGTTCTAAATTTTCAAGTGGCGTCTATAAAAGAGAAAGGTTAACCACATCAAGAACAAATAGAAATATTTAAAATTAAAAAATAAAATATAAAAATATATATAACAAACAATTATAACAAGACAATAAACAGTTATTACAAACCCTTGTTTTATCACGTATGACAAACAACAGTGTTGTTTTTCGTGGACTAAACAATCTCATCATGACCTGAAAGCAAAATTGAGCAAACAGTTAGGCAGATGGTAAATGACAATTTGACAAGGTTCAATATTCAAGATAATTGCTTGAGTCAATTGGACAACAACACATACTTGAAAGACGGTTTTTAAAAGTGGCTTATTTGCAGCTTGCTCACGACCAATGTCATGGCACCACCTTCACAACCATTGCAGAGGAGGGGAATCAGTCGCGCAAAGAAAGAAGATTCAAAATGGAAAAAGATTAAAACAAGAACTACACTACAGACTTAAAAGATTCTGAAACTGGTCCGTATTAAAGATGTAACAAGTGTGGGAACTAAAAAGGCGAAGAAAAACTTACATGTTTATTAACACAATATCCGATACAGCAAGAGCAAATAAAGCACTCTGCTTTTCAAAAGCAGTGTCATCCTGAGAAAGAAACAATTTCAGTAAAGAAGAACTGATCGCAGGAAGTAAACTATTCCCAATCCATCACAATGCTACCACGGATTAAACTTTTTTGGAACTCTTTCTCACAGTTTAATAACAAATAAAATTCAAAGAGATCAAGATGTTAGAGAGGTGGAGAAACTGACAAGATAACCGAACCTCCTATTTATCATTTTTATCATTTTCCATAAAAAAAAAATTTAAATGTTGTTTTGCATGTGCATAAAGAGGAAAAGTAATGTTAAAAGTAAATCTTGAATAACAGGAATTTATGAACTCCAAAACAATTTACAATAAACATCAAATGTTGTACAAGGGGCTAGAAATCCAAATTAAAAAAATAAAATCCAAATGGCAATTGCATGTTGACAATAGAATGAATTTTGAGCACTGCAACAAGCAACATTAGTTAATATATAACCCAAAAAACAACACCTCTCCGCGTTCTCTTCCATCAGTACCCTCCAAATCCATAACAAGTGTACAAGGCTCTATGCCATTGCATCTAGCCATCCAGATTCCTTTGGTTGTTTGAGACCTGAAAACAATAATATTCATCAGGTCACCACCTTGTTAGTTGAGCAGGGATTGTTAAAATTGCAACAACATACCTTCCCTTGAAAGCATCCATCTCTCTGAAGTTGGTACCGAACAAATTATTTAATAGTGTGCTCTTGCCTGCCCAGCGCCAACAACAAGAAGAGCTAGATAACATTAAGATCCTTTTATGATTGTTAATGAATTTAAATAAATGCAAAAGAAATACATTTGAGAAAAGGTTACAATTAAAAGGCCTAGGAGACTGAACCTATAGCAGGAATCACTATTTAATACAAATGATGACGCCATAGATATAAGCCACCACAATTGAGCTAGTGGAGAGTTGTTGGGTAATTTGCAATGGGCCATTCATAGGTTTCGGTCTCATTGCTACTCATGTAACAAAAAATCGAAAATTTATATCAAATTCAACTAGAATGAGGCTATTATTCATTAAACTTTAATTTAACCTCTCCATGGATCTTAAATAACAATTATCTCCATCATGGTGTTAAGTGAAATAAATATTCTGCAGATTAAGATCCTCGGGCGTAAAGACAGGTTACAGCAAACAAAAAATTCAATTATCTAGAGAAGGGAAGGAAAAACAATAAGGCTATGGAAGCAAGAAAGCATACCACTACTTTGTGGACCCATTATAGAAACTACAGCATACGAAAGCCCACATTCAGCCAACTTCACCTCCTTCATAAAGTTTTCAACCCCAGAAACATTGAATACACCATCTCCGTCAATAAGCTGAGTTGAACAACAAGACTCTCTATCCGCTGGATAAGCAGATACTTCATATTAGTAGAGGTGAAATTTATGCACATAAACTTCCTCAAATTTAAAGTATAATACTAATTGAAATCCACAGGCAAAACTGGAATCTTAGGTATAATTTCAGCTTTGCACTGTGATATACAAATTGCTAGAGAAACAGAAATCGGGAAAAAAGGAAATTCAGCTTGATCATCCAGCCCTGGTAAGAACATTGTTATCTGGTTCAACACTCCATCCATTCATCAATTCATGACCAATACTCCCACTAGCACTGAAAAAACTGAGCGGGGATACTAATCTCCATACCATAGAATTAAATTAATCAACCCTCTAATAGCCACACAAAAATCTAAATCTTGACCCCGATCCAACCAATTAATTAAACACACAAAAAACAAATTAAGGATCAAATGTCAAAATCAATCACACCCTCGAATTCCCATAAATCCTACAGAAATATTCACTTGAAACTGAAAATATAAATAAAACAGAAGTCGAAATAAAAGGTAAAAACAAAACGCATGCAAGTGTAACTACAGGTTTTCCGTTAACACCCAACAACCCTCATCTATAAAAGATTTCAACTTTGATGCAAGTTAAAATTGGGAAAGCAAACAGAAATCAAAAGGTGGAGAATAAAGGTGTGATCAGAACAAGATTGGAAAAAAAAATGCAGGAACCAGATCGACGATGAAGAGAATGGGAAAAGCATACCCATTGGCGTGAGATTGGAAACAATAGTTGAGAAATGCGATAAGGAGGATCGAAAGAGAAAAAAGGAAGGAAGCGATCTCAGACTCTCTATGGCAGAGGCGTTTACATTGCTATGCCATCACCATAACTACACACATATACTTTATTCCAAATTATATTTTTCATTTTCTTCTCTTTTCATTTTTCCTTTTTTACCTTTTTCTTATGGGTCGGCATTGAAAAATTGGAAATAACTTTTTTTAGTTTTATCTTTTATTTTGATTTGCAACGAAAAAATATATCCAAATGAGTTTTCTTCTGTTTTTCTTGAACAGCTTGAGTTGAACATGAGAGTTCTCCTTTTGAAAATTTCTTTGAACAATCGTATTCGTATTTTTAATTAATTTAAAAATTATATCCGCTAATCTAGAAAATCAATTAGATTAATTAAAATTAAGGAAAATGAGAAATTATCCAAAGATCTCGTATTCATGACAGCATCTGACCAATCGACGTGTCTTGTTTGTGGCACAATCCATCGTATCGACAAGCAACACAGCTAAAATGTTTTTCGTAGTTTTTTTAAATACTTTTATTATTAAGTCAAATATCAAGATAATTTTATTCAATAAATTTAGTTCAAATCTCAATGGTAAAACTAGTAGGAGATTTTAATTATTTTTTCTCACTCTTTTTACGAATGATAGTTTTAAAGAATAATTTATGAGCGTTAAAATTGTTGAAAATAAGTATTTTTAATTGTTTGTTTTTTATTGAATAATAAAATAAAACAATTCATTGAAAAATGATATAAGTTTACAATGTAATTAGAGTAAATATTGTAGACAGTATAAAAAGTTTCAATGTACTGATCTTTAATTTGACTTTCATATAACTGTTTTAAAAATTATTTACAACATAACTTCTTATAAAACTGACACGTTATTAAATTGTAGTTTTTTTTATTTATTACCCGCCATTATTTGTTTTATTTTTTTAAATTTGGTTAAAAAATCTATAATTATTAGTTTTGCATGTGTAATTCAACTTAATGAATTATGAAATTTTTTAAAAAACGAAAATTATTGCTGAAAATGGAATAAAAAAGTTATATAAAAACGTTGAGTATAATAAACAACATAAAAAAAAGGCGGTGGAAGAATGGGACCCACTTGTGCCGCCCTATGTCCTTTCGGCTAACGTGAAAATGTAACTTTTTATAGCGCGTGTAACCCAGTTTCTCATCATTTCTCTCTACAATCACTTGCGTCGTACGCACGCGCGACCACACTTGTTGCAGCATTTACATCTCATGTCCTTCGTGGGTCCCACCCATTCCTGCTTGTGCTCTGTTCAAAAAACCTACATTCTTCAGATTCATTTTAAAATTCTTTATTAATTTTAAAGAAATAATTCCTTGTTTATTTAAAAAAGGTTAAATATGTGTATGTATTTTGTGGTATGAGTAATACTATATATACCAAAAACTATGAGATTAATTACGGTTGAAATAATGTGAATTGGAGGAAAATTACTAAACTTAGAAAATATTTAAATGAATCTTAATTAATAAACTGTTATAAACGAGACAAGTAGAGGTAAAGAGTACTAGGATGTTAAATTTATGAATTCCTCTGCATATAATAATCTCTATTCAATCTCATTCATTTCCATAGATTTTAATAACAATATTATAGGTATGTCAATTATCAAATTAAATGATCCTTTGCTTATTAATTAATTTTATTAAATTATAGGGTTAATTGTTTGAGAGAGCGTAGCTTGAAGCTTTTATAAGATATTCCTTCTTTTTTCTCAGATCGTTTGAAGAGATTAAAAGTGTCTTTTCCTTGGAGCAAACATGAAAATGGTTGAAAATGCTGAAAATTATTCCAACAGAAATGAAAGTTGGTGGTCGTCAATGATGGTTTGCATCCATCATTAAAGAAAGGTTGCTATTGCTCACAATGGTTGTTAGAGGAAGTGATCAAATCAATTATTATTTGTGCACTAATCTCTATAAACCCATTAGAGTTTAATGTAATCATCATTTATGTAGTATTTTTTTTCTTAAAATAAAAGATTCATGAATGAATGTTATATTGAATGATGGAAAAATAAATAAATATTTAAATTAGTTTTAGTCTCTATTTTTAAATTATGTGAAATTATTGATGTTATAATAATACATGTGAAACAAATATTATTATACATATGAAAATCAAATTCAAAATAAAAGAAAACGTGAAAGACGAGTTTATGATTGAATAGAATTTACAACTTGTGATAAAAGAAATGGTTAAATATATTTTTAGGTTTTTAACTTTCAGTGAAATTTATAATTAGTTATTTTTTAAAATTTTAAACTAATTTAGTTTTTTATTTTTAAAATTTTATGAATTTCGTTATTTTAAACTAGTTTTATTAAGTTTACTCCAAGTTTCAAATGTGTTTTTCAAATAATATTAAAGAAAAAAATGTATTAAATTATACAAATAACTCAAATATTATTATAAAATGTGTTAAATAAATTTAATATGAAATGTCTTTAAAATGTTAAATAAATTTAATAAAATTTAGTTAAAAATTTAAATATATTTTTAAAATTGAGAGTAAATTAAGTTAAAGTGAAACTAATTTTAATTTTAAATAAATAAAAAACATAAGCCTAAAATGAAATTTAGAAAATGAAATTGTGCATGTGACATAACTCTATTATTCCTTTGGTGGTGAGGGTGATCATGTGCAGCATTGGAAATAGGAGAGAGTAGGTGAGAAATATGAGAGTTGAGTAATGGGAAACATAAGCATTAATGAATGTTAAGCTTTTCCACACAAACAATGGGGAAACTTGTGTGTGTCTTTGTGTTTCTATCCTTTCAAAACACTTCCATCGCCTCAAATTTATGTCTAACTTTTCTTTCTTTCTTTTTTCTTCACCTTGTGTTTTTCTGCATTTATTACACTTTTTTTACTATAATATTTGCAATAATAATTTAATATTTTCTCTTATCTATTTTTATTTCAATATTTTTATTTTTATTTTAACGAGTCTATTGTGATATGATTATGATAATGAACTGACATTTTAAATACAATCACTCCTACATGTTAATTATCTAATTCTAAAAAAATATTAAAAAAATATATTAATGATTATCTAACACAATAAACTACATTGAACTTAAAAATAAATATAATAAGTTAAAAATATAATACCAAAAATATTATTAAACTAAGAAGAAACTTAGTTTAAAATTTTGGAAAAGTTAAAATATTTTAAATAATTTTTGGAAGACTCAAACGTTTAAAATAGAATTTTAAGTATGTGTGTGTGTATTTAAAAAAAATAAAGATAAAAAGAGTCATGTTCTCCTCTAACACTTTAGAAGATATGTTGATGTCTGCAACTCAACATTCAAGTTAATATTGGGTAATGATACTTAATTTTTATTTATTGTGAATGCTTTTGCTATTTCTAACTATGATGGTTTGATTTTATTATATAATAATAATTTTATTGAACATGATAATAATAACTATAAATGAGGTTGAATATGGTGATGATAATAATAATAGCAGCAGCAGTAGTAATTTAAAAAACACTATTATAACAAACTATAGAGATAATTATGTAAGTGATAATTATTATGATCTCATGGTGATTATAATAGTGTATTATTTTTTAAAAGTTTTAAAATTTATATTAATTTTAGATTTTGTGGATTTGATAATGAATTAAGGATTTCTTTTAAAATTTAAACAATGCCATTCCTTTTATCATGAAAAATGTATGGTTGTTATTAATATGACTATATAATAATTTGTTCTCCAGCCTATTTAATTAAAACATGCGTATTAGTGAGGAACCTTACTTGGCTTCCAAAGGAATTGTGATTAAACTCGAAAAGCCACTGAAAGAAAACAAAAAATGGTTGTTGCTTCCTGCACCCCGATTTACTTTCTACAGTCCTATACTAAAAATTTGAAATCTCTGTTTTACCTTTATACTAAAAAACCCAAAACCTTCACCTACCTACATGCTGCACCTTCCTCCTTCGTTTTTTTTCAAGTTTCTTTCTCCGTGCACTCTTTCTCTACATCCCTGGAATGTTTGTGTATACTTTTACAGTTTTTCTGCTTCTTTTCTCTTCGATCTATCTTTCTGAATTGTTTCATCATAGTCGAGTAGTGAATTGTTACATCCAGATAAGGTAGTATTAATCCACACCAACCAAAACGGAGTTATACTCATAAAACTGTCTCAATGCACATAAAATCATGATGACAAACTCATTAGTGAGAATTTGTGGTGTTGAGGGAGAACTATAACCCTATGTCGTTGTTTGGATTGTCACTTGAAGGTAAGTTTGGGAGGAGGAAAATTTTGAGGGATGTATGTGGTAAATTGTTGTTAAACATAAAATTGTGGTTTTTATGTGAACTAAGATGAATTTTGAATGAGAAGACAAACAAGTTTGATTATTGTCGGTATAAATAATAAAGATAAAAAGCAAGATGTGTTTATTTCAATCATGGTAGAGATTGTTGAGTTAATGAAAATAGCACATCTTAAAAAGTCACACGTTACTTAGGATAAACAATAGTGTGAGTGTTGGTGATTATATAGTGAACTTTAAGCTCATAATTGCAGTTGGGTCAAGTCAAAGACACTTTAAGCTTGTATTTGACTTTTTTTATACTCTTGTAATAGAGTATTGTAAGATTTTGGTTATATTCTTACTTTGTTGAGTGTAGATGTACTTAGAGTTAAAAATCGCAAGAGAGTTGTTTATGTGTTGTAAGAAAATTGATGTAGTAATATTCTTTAGTTGTCATTGGATAATGGTCATGGTTTTTTCTACAATTTTAGAGTTTTTACGTCATATCCTTATGTTGATCTTATTTTTCTATTGATAAGATAATTCATGGGGACAAAAGGCATTGATGTTCTCTATGATTTCTTCCCATAATCTCTCTCTCTCTCTCTCTCACACACATAAGTATATTTTGTGGGTATTCATGGATTCTGTGGGTTTTTTTACACACACACATATATATATATATAAACCACGGAATTCATGAATACCCACAAAATATACTTATATATATATATATATATATATATATATATATATATATATATAAGTATATTTTGTGGGTATTCATGGATTCCGTGGATTTAAAAAAATGAAAATATTTTCTAAATGAATATTTCAACAAGTAATGAGGTAGGTAACAAACAAACTATTTTAACACAAGTCAGACAACGAATAACTACTATTTGTGTTTCTCCATATTTGTTATCATCCTAGAATGTACATGATAGACTTTTAATCAATTAATTGGTTATAAAGAATAATTATTAGATATTTAATAGATAAGTCACTTTATATGTAAGAGATTTTTTACATTATCTTTAACCAATAACTTTAAGACAATAGATTTGTAGATTTATTTTTTTACATTGATCACCTTACTAATCTTCACATAATGAGATTTCTCAATTAGTATCCTTAAATTCCATATATGTTTGTGTTGCGTTATTAATAAAGTTTGAATGTAACAGTACTTTGACAATATGGACTTACTTATTTATGTAAGTTACTTTATTATGTTGGTATTCATCGAATTTTTTTTAAATCACATATCATTTAAATGTAAACATTTTTTTCATTTATTAGAACCAGGGTCACAAATTCATTTATAAGTAAACAATTATTTAGGAAAATATTATTTTGAATTACATAATTATCGTGTGACACAGGTCAAACGAATAAAGTCACAGTCAAATAATTTAATTCATTTAGGAACAATTGCTGAAAGGAAAATTATTGCGTGTAACATCAATTGTATCGTTACAATAGTTAGATGTATCAAGTCACAATCGAATCATGATGTTTTGATTATTACAATCTTAATTAAAAAGATTTGCACCTTGACTATCAACTATAACTTTTATATTAGTGGTAACATTCAATCCTTTGATAAATATACATTAATAATTATTTATTAAATAAAACAATAATTTCTCAATTATATATCTATTGCAATGCCTTGCAATTTTTTTATATCCTTGACAAAAAATCTACTTAAAATCATCAATAAATTTTAACAAATCTAAAATTATTTTTAGATTCCATTAATTTAAAAAACACCATAATAACACCAAATAACCAATTTTTATCATTTTTATTTTATTTTATACCAAAGGTCTCAATTTTATCCATTATTGAATTTAAGCATATTACAACAATTTAATTGTATACATTACTTTCATCCATGATTTAATTATCTGTAAAGGTTCCAAACTCATTAACCTTTCACAAAGCAAATGCAATAACATTTAATAAATAATATAACTTTATTAAATCAAACAACTAAACCAATACTAACATCATCCAAACTATTTGTGCATTCAATAATATCCATTCAAAGTATGTATTCCACTATAAATTTTCAACATTCAACCTCAAGTGAATTGAAAGTAAAACCAAGTTCAACTTTATATATTGAACATTTCTTATGTCTCAATGAAACAAAGTTGAAGAAAATGAAGAAATAAAATATTAAGAAAAACTATGAATCATCTAAATAAACTTAAATTTTTAACAAATCACAAAAGCATGCATGTCTTCTCAAAGAAAAAGATGGACCTTGAAGGAAAGAAGAACAAAAATAAATGAGAGAAGATAAAGGAGGAATGGTGAAAGAAGATATAAGAAGAATAAATTATTTTTGAAATATTATAAAGAAATTTTCAATTTACTAAATACAAACTCATACTTGCTAAGTCCACCCCCACTTTGATGGAATGTTTTATATTATCATTGAAAAGAAAAGTCATGAATATGACCTATATCTGCACCATCCATAAATAATATTTTCAGCTCTTCAACTTACATATATAATCCCATCACATCAAAATCTAAAATTACCCAACACACTTCTCATACATTATTTAAATATCTATTTAAATAAATTAAATCTTACACATAAGTTAAATTTAATTATCATTTTTCAAATTATTCACACATTAATATTAATACACAAAAACAAGTATGTGCGCATTTAGTAGACAAAAATATATTTTAAAGTAATAATCATATATTTGTATTTTTTTTTATCTTGACGAACAAGTTTTTACTTTAAAATTAAAATATCAACGATAGAAAAGGAAAACAAAAAGGTAATCAATAAAAAAACAAATAATACAAAAGGAATCATACCAAACAAATAAGATGAAAATGAATGGAGAAATATTACAAATCAATAAACCATAGGTGCAACATTAAGAAAAGGGAAAGAACTACAAGTGTATTACCTAAATTGAAAATATTCAATGTTCATACATTTGAATAAGTTAACGTAATTATCCAAATGATATACGAATATTTATTATATAATGTTTTTATATTATGTAATGTGTTCTCTAAGAAAGACACTCAATACTTCAATGGACTCCAATTTAGTTATAAAAATTATTTTTGTTCTTCTACAGTCATTGAATGCAAATTTTTTAATTAATTAAAATCGTCCAATTATTTGTTAATTGTAATAACATTTCATTCGAAATAAAGAGTTATAAGCAAATTACTAAAGCATGGTAAAATGGATATTATAAATTAATGTGTGGTAGATATTGATTTTGCCATTTAAGCTAATTGAAAATGAAAGATATGGTCTGGTATTCATAACATTCTAAAATTCTAAAAAGAGTGATAGAGAGAGATTAACTACTTCATTAGAAAGTGAGAAAAGATTATAATCGGATTAAAGAAATTAAACACTTTTTAAAGTGATAGAGAGAGATGAACTAATTAATACTTATTTATTTATTTTAAAGCACTTTTATATATTTCCAATGTCTAAATTCATATTCAGACCAACATAATCTCGAGCCAGATCAAGTTCATATAATATTAACTAATTAAAAACATATTATTTATTTTCTATCTATGGTTAATTTTCTTTAAGACATGAGGAAATTAAGCTTTATAACGACACTGCCTCATCTATAATAAATTATTCTTGTTATATTTCTAAGTATATTATTTTCATATATTATATTTAGATTATTAATGATAGAATAATATTTTAATCTCGAATAATTAAGTAATTGAATCTTACGGAAAGAAGAGAAAACATGGCAATTTGTGATTACGTGATAATCTAAAGTATCCTTATATCATTACAGTATATTAATTAAAATTATAAAATAATTTTACACATTTATAGGATCTTAATCGCAGTAGTAAATGAAGAATAAATGTGTTTAGCAAAATGTCATTTAATTATTAATTAATAGTTTTTTGCAGTCTATGGGTAACCAGACTTAGTAGTAGAGTAACCAGAAACAGAAACAGTAGCACTTCATTGGTTTTATTTTATTTTTTGCATATATCTGTTTGTCTATCTTTCTTTCTTCTTTTCTTCTCCCACATCGAAACGAACAAAGGTAGCAATGAAGAAGAAGATGAAGGCAAGCACCGCCATATCCCTCGTCTTCGCCGCGCTCTTCCTCTTCTCCTCCGTCAACTCCTTCTACCTTCCCGGCGTCGCTCCTCGCGATTTCCAAATTGTACGTTTTCCATTTCTTCTCTCTCCGTTCCTTCCTTTTCCTTTCTTTCAAATTCCGCGCGATGTGCTTCGTTAATTTATTGATCACCTTTAATTTGTCGCCACGCTGCTCGGATCTAGGGTTTTGCCTCTGATCTGTGTGGAACTAGTCTTAATTTCGTCTTGCGCTGTGTTTAGGATAATGGATTTTGTGTTCGTGAAATAACTGAATTAGTTTTGGAGGATTCCGCTGTTCTGATGTTTTTTATTTGCCTTAATTTAGAATGTTGTGGGATGGAATCGTTAGTTCCGTATAATGACAATCGAGTTGCCGATTCCGAGGACGGAATCTCAGGAGATCTTCGGGTTCGGTTACGAGCTCTTTCGTTGGTGTTTGAGTTCCTCTTTACGCTGTTTTCGAGGAGGTTGATCAATTGCGACGATATGAAGTTTGGTTATATTTGTATAGGTGCACGTGGAATCTGTATGTGTAATGTGGCTCGTGATTGACTTGGTCTTAGGAAATATAAAATGTAGTGTGTCATTTGAGAGTTGGTATATGCTGATTCGGAACTTGGTCGAGATCGGGAGAATTTCATTTCGATTTGTGTTGTCTTTTGGTTTCTAATTTTTTGTGAGGGAAGAATGAAGATACTGAGTTGTTGTTTCATGTGTGGCATCAGGGTGACCCCCTTTCTGTCAAAGTGAACAAACTATCATCTACAAAGACTCAACTTCCATATGACTACTACTTCTTGAACTATTGCAAACCCTCCAAGATAGTGAACAACGCAGAGAATTTGGGAGAGGTGCTTAGAGGTGATCGCATTGAGAATTCAGTGTATACGGTGAGCTTCTGTTGTCTCATCCTTTGACATTTGGATAAGATGATGGTGTATTTCAGTGGCTACTGTTTTCTTGTTTAGCTTTGTCAATATAAAAGGTCTGTTGTCTTCTTTTTCCAGTTTGAAATGAGGAAGGAACAGTCTTGCACTGTTGTCTGTCATCATACGTTAGATGCTGAATCTGCAAAGAGTTTTAAAGAAAAGATTGATGATGAATATCGAGTGAACATGTAAGTGGTAAATGTCTTGGAGCGAGTGCTTAGTTATGTAGTATGAGTTCATTTTAGTAGTTTGCTATGATTCATTGGCCTGTCTACTGCTTGTCTATAGATTTCTGCTTTGAATTCCATTCACCCTTGAAGCTCTGAATTGAATATGCAGGATTTTGGATAACCTTCCCGTTGCTGTTCGTAGACAAAGGAGGGATGGAAGTCCCTCAACAACATATGAACATGGATTTCGTGTTGGGTTCAAAGGAAACTATCAAGGGGTATAACTCAGCTTGAATTTTGTTATATAGTTTAATTTGAAGAATCTTTTTTGTCACTCCATACTGTAACAAATTTACGTTTTTCCTACAGAGCAAGGAGGAGAAGTATTTTATCAATAACCACTTGAGTTTTAGAGTCATGTTTCACAAGGATCCAGAAACTGGTTCTGCTCGTATTGTTGGGTTTGAGGTCACCCCAAACAGGTATTGCTCTTTCTTTACGTCTCTCTGTTAAGGGGGTGGTGCATGCTAGTGTTGGCATAATATGGATGAACTTGGTTGGGTTTTATAATTTTATATTTGATAAATACACACACACCAATATATATATATATATATATATATATATATATATATATATATATATATATATATATTTGTTTTATGTCCGGAAAAGTATGCTGTTTGTAAGAAATAAGAATGAAACAAATTAGTTAGATTTGTATCTAACAGATCTTAAATTTTTCATGATGTCACATTTATTTGAAGATAAATAATATTTTGGCATTCGAATCTTGTAAATGGGCTCTTAGATAATCCTTTCTTCTTTCGTGGTAAGTATCATAACATAACTTGTGCCTTTCTTTACTTATTGAGTCTATTTCTCCGAAGTAAAGCACTTGTATATTTGATTTCAAATGACGGCTTAATGTGTGTTTATGTCTTTCTTGTATGAATTCTGTTGCTGTAAACAGTATAAATCATGAATACAAGGAGTGGAATGACAAGGACCCACAGGTAACAACATGCAATAAAGATACCAAGAATTTGATGCAAGGTAGTACAGTCCCACAAGAAGTTGATACAGGCAAGGATGTCGTATTCACATATGATGTTTCCTTTAAGGTATTGCCAGTTAAAATCTTAGCTACTCAAACTGTCAACTAATTTATTACATGATATGCTAAGCCAAGTTTATTGGTATTTTTCCAGGAAAGTGGTATCAAATGGGCATCACGGTGGGACACATATCTTTTAATGAATGATGATCAGATCCACTGGTTCTCCATCATTAACTCTCTGATGATTGTTCTTTTCTTGTCTGGAATGGTAGCAATGATCATGATGAGAACTCTTTACAGAGATATTGCTAACTATAATCAGCTAGAAACCCAAGATGAGGCCCAAGAAGAAACTGGGTGGAAACTTGTTCATGGAGATGTTTTCAGGCCACCAATCAATTCGAATTTGCTGTGTGTTTATGTTGGTACTGGTGTTCAGATCTTTGCAATGACAGTTGTGACAATGGTATTTGCTTTGCTAGGGTTTTTGTCTCCTTCTAATCGGGGAGGTCTCATGACTGCGATGGTTCTGTTGTGGGTTTTTATGGGCTTATTTGCTGGGTACTCCTCAGCACGTTTGTACAAGATGTTCAAGGGCACAGAATGGAAAAGGAATACCTTGAAAACTGCTTTTATGTTTCCGGGCATTCTTTTTGCTGTCTTCTTTGTACTTAATGCTTTAATCTGGGGGGAGCAGTCCTCTGGAGCAGTCCCTTTCGGAACCATGTTTGCTCTAGTCTGCTTATGGTTTGGTATATCAGTACCCTTGGTCTTTGTGGGCAGTTACCTGGGATTTAAAAAGCCGACTATTGAAGACCCAGTGAAGACTAATAAAATTCCTAGGCAGGTACCTGAGCAGGCATGGTATATGAAACCTGTCTTCTCAATTCTTATTGGAGGCATTCTTCCATTTGGGGCAGTGTTTATCGAACTCTTCTTTATCCTCACATCAATATGGCTGAACCAGTTCTATTACATCTTTGGCTTCCTTTTCATAGTGTTTGTGATCCTATTAATCACCTGTGCCGAGATTACCATTGTGCTTTGCTACTTCCAACTGTGCAGTGAGGATTATAATTGGTGGTGGAGATCGTACCTCACTGCTGGGTCCTCTGCCTTGTACCTTTTCCTCTACTCAATTTTCTACTTCTTTACAAAGCTAGAGATTTCAAAGCTGGTCTCGGGCATCCTCTACTTTGGATACATGATAATTGTTTCATACGCCTTCTTTGTGTTGACTGGAACTATTGGGTTCTATGCTTGCTTCTGGTTTGTTCGCAAGATTTACTCTTCGGTGAAGATTGACTGATTTTAAGGCCATCATATAGTGGATGATTACATCGGGAACCCGGAATCCGAGAGGCTTTAACAATTAGAGGACTCAAAGCAAATATTGCCGGGAAGTTACCTTTTTCCCCTACTCCACCCTTGAAAACCCTTTTTGTTTATTGTTAGAGTAGCAGATGGATTGTTAATTTGTTACAATGTTTTCAAATATTATTGTGGTAGTTTCTGAAGTAATGATATGTCTGCATATTTCATCATGACACAACGAAGTGATGGACTATTGAATCAGCGATTAATCTTCAGGGAATGTTTGTCATGAGGATGTTTGACTGGTTTATCAGACTTGGATTACGATCAGGGCACTGGGTTAATAGGTTCCTGGCGAAACCAAATAAACTAGTATATATTAAAATATACAAATTGTTACATGCAAACTCCATTCCTAGAATAATTATAAATTAAACATTGTATTCTATAAAATGTGGTCCAAGGTTTTTATACGATGCAAGAAATTGGACATTAAAATGTGGACTTAGAAAATAACTGCATATACGTGTTTTCGTATTATTATTTCCTAAAATTTAGATAAAAATAAAGAGGATCAATTTGGTAATGTCCTTAAAGTCCAGCCAGCAAATATGTAACTTACAAAGAATTTGCACCAGTCCGTTTTTCACATTTTGACCTGTCACGACGTATAGATGACCACTTTGATATTTCCAAAGAAAATGTTATTTTAACAATTTATTTTATAATTCTTTTACAGTAGCTTGATTAGTTGGTTTTAAATATATATATACTAACTAAGATCGTTGGTCTATTTTAATATACTAATAAAATATTTAAAGAATAATTCTGATGTATTATTTCAAAGAGTAGAGTACCATATATATACATTTAAGGATCCTATAATCCTTCATCTATTAAAGGAATGACAGTTGCACAAATTATAATAATATCTAAATTATAACTAACACAATATTTGATTGCCTAATATCCTTTAATAGAATATTTGGCATATCTTAACACCCCCACTCAAGTTGGTGCATGGATATCACACATTTCCAACTTGAATAGAGACTCATTAAACAATCTTTTTGATACTCCTTTGGTGAGAACATCAGCCAATTGCAATTCTGATCTTAAAAGGAAATGAAATTATTCCAGCTTCAAGCTTCTCTTTGATGAAATGTCTATCAATCTCCACATGCTTTGTTCTATCATGTTGCACAGGATTGTGAGCAATTGCTATAGCCGAAGTATTGTCACAGTACAAACTCATAGCTTCATTTTGTGTAAAGCCCAAATCTGATAGCACATTTTTAATCCACAAAAGTTCACATACACCTAGTGCCATGCCTCTGAATTCTACTTCAGCACTAGATCTTGCTACTACAGGTTGCTTTTTACTCCTCCAAGTTACAAGATTCCCTCCTACAAAAGTAAAGTATCCAGAGATAGATCTTCTATCATCTTTTGAACCTGCCCAATCTGCATCAGTGTACCCTTCTACCTTTAAGTTTTCATGATTTGAGAACAAAATTCCTTTTCCAAGAGCGGACTTCAAATATCTCAAAATCCTTTCAACAGCATCCATATGAAGCTTCCGTGGGTCATGCATAAATTGACTAACAACATTCACTGCATAGGTGATATATGGACGTGTATGACACAAATAAATTAATTTTCCTACCAGCCTTTGGTATCTTCCTCTGTCTATGCTTGCTGAATCTGAGCATTGAAAGAGTTTATGATTTTGTTCAATTGGTGTATCAGCTGGTTTACTCCCAAGCAGCCAAGTTTCCGACAGTAAATCAATAGTATATTTTCTTTGGCATAGAAAAATACCATGTTTTGATCTAGCTACTTCAATACCCAAAAAATATTTGAGGTTTCCAAGTTGTTTCATCTCAAATTCAGATGCAAGGTATTGTTGTAAACTAGAAATCTCATCTTGGTCATTTCATGTAACAATCATGTCATCTACATATATAATCAAAGCTGTAATTTTTCCTTTTCCTCTCTTAAAAAATAAGGTGTGATTAGAGTTACTTGCTCTATAGCCAAAAGCCTTCATAGACTTGTTAAACCTTCCAAACCATGCTCTTAGGGATTGTTTTAATCCATATAGAGCCTTCTTTAATTTGCAAACCTTCATTCCAATTGAATCAGTCATGCCTGGTGGAGAATCCATATAAATTTCTTCTGAAATTTCTCCGTGTAGGAAAGCATTTTTCACATCAAATTGTAGAAGAGGCCAATCTTGGTTTGCAGCTAGCGACAAAAGTATTCTCACAGTATTGAGTTTGGCTACTGGTGCGAACGTCTCTTGGTAATCTACACCATAAGATTGAGTGTAACCTTTAGCCACAAGTCGTGCTTTATACCTCTCAATAGTTCCATCAGCTTTATGCTTAATTGTAAAGACCCATTTACAGCCCACAGTTTTCTTCCCTTTTGGTAAGGACACAAGATCCCAAGTGTTGTTTTTTTCTAAAGCTGTCATCTCCTCAACCATTGCTTCGGCCCATCTAGGATCTGCCAAAGCTTCCTGTACATTACTAGGAATAGAAATTGAAGATAATTGAGATACAAATGATGCATATGACTGAGATAACCTGTGAGATGACACATATTTACTAATGGGATATTTAACTTTGGCTTGGAGGTCTGGTTCATATTTAACTGGAGGTTGACCACGGTTAGAACGAGGTGGAAGAATATATTGAACAGTAGTAGACTCAGTGTTTGGTGTGCTGGTGGTCTCACGCAGACAAGAATCAATTCCATGATCAATTTCATCTAAATTAGTATTATCAGAGATAGGATCAGAAGGTACCTCTGAAGATTGAGCCAATTGGTTATGATCAGAAGACACTGTATTATCAAGAAAAGAAGGGTCCATATTTAGGATTGGCTCACTTCCTGCAGAATGATCCTCACACAATAATTTATCTTCACAATCAAACATACCAACATCATGATTATGCACTTCACTTTCATTGCCTCCCTGAAGTGGAGAATCAACATAAAAAAATTCATGCTCATTAAATGTCACATCCATAGAAATATAAAATTTCCTTGATGGTGGATGGTAAGCACGATAACCTTTTTTAGTTGATCCATACCCAACAAAAACACATTTGATCGCTCGTTCTTCAAGCTTTGTACATTGATGTGGGTGTAAGTGAACATATATAACACATCCAAAAATATGAGGTAGTAAATAAACTATGGGAGGAAGGATACAATGATCAGACAACACATCAAAAGGCCTTCGAAAGTTAAGCACACTAGAAGGAGTTCGATTAATTAAATAAACGGCAGAGCTCACAGCCTCACCCCATAAATGAGATGGGACATTACCATCTATCAAAAGTGATCTTGTCACCCCTAATATATGTCTATTTTTCCTCTCAGCCACTCCATTTTGTTGTGGTGAATAAGGACATGTAGTTTGATGCAAGATGCATTTAGAGTTCATGAACTCTATTAATTCAGTCTTAAAATATTCTCCTCCATTGTCTGATCGAATGACCTTAATAGATGTGTTAAATTGTGTAACAATAAAATGATAGAAGGAACGAACCACATCACACACATCACTTTTATATTTAAGCAAATATACCCAGGTTACCCGAGTACAATCATCAACAAAACTGATAAACCATTTTTTTTCCATTATGTGTAGATTGCGGGGCAGTGCCCCAAACATCTGTGTGAATTAATGAAAAAGGAAAATTAGTTTTGTTATTGCTTAAAGGAAACACAACACGATGATTTTTGCCAAAACACAAGTTTCACAAAAAAAATCAGAAATATTGCATTTATGAAATAGTGATGGAAATAATTTTTTTAAATAACCAAAAGAGGGATGTCCCAACCGTCTATGCCACAACCAAATTTCTTTTTTGTTTTTATCTTGTATGTGATCGTTTGCAAGACAAGTCAATCCTTTTTTATGGTTTGATTGTGAGACATTTTCAAGATAATACAGTCCTTCACTCTCTCTACCACTAGCAATCTTCTCCTTGGAATGGATGTTCTGAAAAAGACAATGGGTTAGGTAAAATAAGGCAACACAAGAATGTGATTTGGTTAACTTGCTGACGGAGACAAGATTACAGTTTAATGTAGGAACAAATAAAACATCAGGAATCGATAAGGAGGGTGAGAGGGATATAGTACCTATACCTTCAATAGGAGATGAGACCCCATTGGCATTAATAATAACAGTTTTAGAACAATTAGAGGAAAAATTAGTAAATATATGAGGATCACAAGTCATATGATCAGTAGCACCTGAATCAATTATCCAATCACTATCCTTAGTAACAAAAGAAAGATTAAGGGCAGAGTTAGATATACCTGACTTGGTCACAAATCCGGCACCCGTAGAAATATAACTCTTGGAAGCAATGGAAGTTCCAAAATCATGTTTCTCCGATTGATTGTCATCGGAAGAAGCCATCGGAAATATTTAATGAAAAAAAAGCATTGATTCCTATATCTTAGAGGATATCAGTGTTGGCTCTTGATACCATAATAAAAGATTTAAAGAATAATTCTGATGTATTATTTCAAAGAGTAGAGTACCATATATATACATTTAAGGATCCTATAATCCTTTATCTATTAAAGGAATGACATGTGCACAAATTATAATAATATCTAAATTATAACTAACACAATATTTGATTGCCTAATATCCTTTAATAGAATATTTGGCATATCTTAACATATACTACCTATTTCTAATAACTGAGATGAGTTTCTCTAAATTTGTGGATCTAGAAAACTATAGTTTAGTTATTTGAAGATATCCAAGAAAAGGTTTAGACTAAATGTTAAGTGTACGGATTACTCAAGAAACGTCAAATAGTTGTGATTGATAAAAAAGTATTAAATATGATGATGTACATGTTTAAACAATTTTAAACTTTTATTTATAGGTTTTTTTATAGATCTTTTGTTAGGATTAGATTAATCAGAATTTAATGTTAAACCTGATTATTAACCTAGTTAACATTTGAACGATTGGTTTCCTATGATAAGTTTGGTGTGAACCTTTCTATACATATAAAATTAGAGACTTGTCAATTTCTATGAGAGGCACTAGATGAAATTATAAATACTAATTTCATCGATAAGTATTACTTCTATTAAAAAGTTGGACAAAGTTGGGAATATCTCTACAATTATGTCGATGACAAATATTTTAAAACAATTGTCATGACTAAAAAAAAATTAAGAATAACATAATCCCATTCTCAAGATATTCATTGATATTATTAGATCATATGACTGCATTAATTGATATCCACACATACGAACTTGAGAGCATCAAAGTAGTTTTACAATTACTTTCCCCTGAAATTGATACCCTCAAGACCAAGAAACGACCGAAGAATCCTACGTAGATCATCTCAATCTTAACAAAAAAAAACTATTCAATTAATGCAAGACTTATATTTCTTGTTTCTTCTCAATCTATGCCGTAGACAACGAAAAAGATACAAAAATAATCATATTAAATTTATCACTGGTAGTCCAGAGTTTAATATATTTTAAAATTTCTTACAAGAAAAATTAAAACCACAAATTCATAACATTGACCCAGTGAAAATATCGGAGTCTCTGCCATCCTGTTTAAATAATTTTGCAATTTTTAATATACTTCAACTAAAAATAAAAAAGTGTATTAGTAACACACAAAACAAGAAGAACAAGCATAAGCAAAACATCATTGAATTAACATGCCTGACCTTAATACATTTTCGGAAGTTTTCTAATAAGAAAGCACCAAATTGCTTTCTCCTACAAAATATCAATACATTACAGGAAGCAAGAGACTTCCACACATACAAAAACCAATTTGCACATGGACTAAATCAATGTAGTCTCAATGTGCATAAGGTAACTTTTCACCTTTCTCCACCTCAGTATAACAAGCACAACACCATTATATACACACAAATCCACAATCATCCCAAGAGGCTTTTCAACCACATGGTGTGTTGTCTTCATCTGCAACTTCACCTTGGTAAAGCCAAATCAATGTCTGTGGTGATCTACACGTGTAAACTTAGCTTCAATAAATCAATATGGAACCTTTATTCCACTTATTTTCAGAGATTGAAAATGATCAGGTGCAAACAGCTTCCACTGAGAGCTTCTTCATCACACTTGGACATGGATCTCCTCCAAAAATTTCAGGAGACACTGTCACTGTACACCAGCTTTGCCCAACACAATTCTGCAACAATAAAGTCATAATCAAATAATGTATTCAATACCATAAACTTTAAATTGATCACTTGGCCTAATAATGATATTTTTAAAGCTTGGAAAGAAACAATCCCCAGAAAAGCATTGAACAAATACAAGTCCAGATTCTCTATTGGGTTTTGTAATATTTTTTAAAACATCAAAATCAATGTGAATGTATTTTGAAGGCATTGCAGAGGAACAACACAGAAAAACAACAACAGAGAAGCCAAATTCGTTTTACCTTCTGGAAAGCATCATATGACTTGTGAGCATGACAACTTCCTTCACGGTAGCTTCCACAAGATCCTACTGGAGTGCCAAAGCTAGCAAACTTGATTGATGAGATTTTTTGTCCAGGACCACATGACAAATGTGCTTTTGGCCTCACAGGACTTTTGACTTTGCCAGAAGCTTGCATTTCATAACTAACAAGATTTGGCTGCCACTCATAGATATCAGCGCATACACTGTCAATATCCCTTCTAACCAAAAAGATCCCATTCGGATCCCCACCCAATTCCTCAAACACAACCAGTAAATTTCCGGTTGGCTTCAGCCAAGAATGAGGAACATGGTACCTGACATTATCAGACAGCAATTAGTATGACAATGGTTTCTAACCAACGTTAAACAAAATTCAAGAACAAGCTAGACATTTCTCACCATCTTTGAGAAGGCTCGCCACATTTACTTCCACATTTTTTCTCATTGTAAGTCCCTGCATAGTTACAGTAACCACAAGAACCAGATGCTTTGTAAGCAGGCCAGTAGCGGCCCAGACTCTGTCCATTTATCCACACTTGACCTTTGCCCATACTGGCCATGTCTAAAGCCAATGGTGCAACTCCAACTGGGGCATCAAAGGTAGTCTGCAAAAGTATACAAAGGACATTACTTTTACAGCCAAAAAATGGTCCCTTTTTGTTGCATTTACACTAGCTTTTTGGCATATGTTAACAATTTCCCCAGTCCAATCACAGTTTTCTTTTTCAAAGTAAGTTTCATGAAGTCCGTGGCTGACCCCAGAATCAATGGAAAGATGAAAACTTTTTGCAGGGTAGTAGAGGTATCACAATACTCACTTTGTACCATGTCAATGGCTGTCTTCTAGAAACTAAATACCCCTGAAGCCACTCAACAGAGGAGCTTCCACTAAGAGAATGTAGATTCAAGGCTTCACCTTTAAGACCAACCTAAAACAAGCATTCAAATGAATCTCAGGCAAATTAAAGCAATAATGAGAAAGAGAAAGCAAGCAGAACGTTTGAAAAGAACCTTGTATGACCACTTTTGCCAAGTTAAGTCTCTTCTCCCCTCATTGAGACCACTTAATGTTATTGGGCCAAGAACACCAGCATTCCATCTTTCAAAATGTGGACCAACATTCTGTGTGTCAATAACAGGTAGCAGATGAATAAATATATAGTCATGTTTATAACCAGAGTTTAAAATTCTAAACAATCAGATTTGTTGGAAGTGCAGAGGTGCATCTGATATCATTTAGTCATGTCAGTGTTCACACAAGAGAGAGGGACATAGAGAACAAACCGGAAGCCCAACTGCAACACTTAAAAGGGAGATTTTGTTAACACCAGCTCTGAGCCTCACACTTTCACTAAAGGTTAGTTTGGGGGCCTCTAAGCTTCCATATGCAGTTCCTGACCACAAGAAGATAAATAGTTGGTTCAATGTATCAAAGATGAAGCAAAATAAAATAGTGACCCGTGAAAGAAAACCCTTAGCGGTAATTCAATGAAACCTACACCAAAGCATTCCTTTTCCTTTTCTTTATCTGTTTTTCTAACCTTTCTCACTGAAAACTCAACTTATTTCTGAGAGGTACTTCAGTGTTTGACCAGTTTTGGAAAGAAATTTAAGAGAAGAATGGTAACATTATCTATGGTCATGTCCATCAAGTATTGGATAAGCTACTTGATCGTGTCATTACATATATATAAAGTGCACTTGTCCAATCCATTCAATTCTCAAAAGTACTTAAAAGATTCCCTCTTCTTCCTCTTGGATCACATCATTAAATAAAAAGAAAAAATTATAGAAATTGAATATTTGTAGTAATACATCCTTGTAGTTTAAATCATTAGTGTTACTGAAAAACAGCGTGAAGTGAACCAGCAGTGTACTGCTCACCTGCCAACTGATTGTTGATAAAAACATGCAAAGCATGCCCAGCAGAAAAAACTGTAAGATAAGGATATTTTCCATTCCTCAAAAATTCTTCATTGGGATTGATCACAACACTGCCAAGAAAAGAAACAACATAAGCATTCATAGTCTAGAAACAAAAATGAGCAAATCTATCAATAATGGTTAAGAGAAATTAAAGTAAGAACATTGCAGAGTTATAGGTCACACTCACTCCGTGGAGTACCACAGGTAGTCAGACAAATCTCTGGTTGCATTTATCTGCTCCAACAGGCCAGTCACCGTGAAGGAACTATCATCAGTAGTGGTTGTCTCTTCGTTAAACGCTTTCCAAGATAGTCCTCCATGAATAGGAACACGACTCATCTTCATTGTTGTGCTCTGAGAACCAACCTGTAAAGAGATTTCGAATTAGCATTACTGCTGAAATCTTCAGTTCAAGCGTTATTCAAAAGAATATCGTTTCTCATTGAAATTGAAACTAGGTTCAAACAAGAGACAAAGAATGTAAGTAAGACTCCAAAAAGAAATATCATTTGTCCCTTTTGTCTGCCTACCTTCACAGAACAAAAAAGTCACAAGAACTACTACTGCATATAACTCATTATTGAAAAAATTTACTCAGACCAACTAAACAGTGTATATTTGATCATGCTTCACATATATAAAATCTCTATCATAAGAAACATTTATCCCATCTCTAGTAATGTGAACTTAAAGTTAGTTTAATTTGACTCACCCTTGCAGTGTTATAAACAGTGTGCTTGCAGTTAGGAAGAATGCTTATAGACCAAGGAGGCAGATTGTAATGTTGATTTCCAAATGCCACTGTTGCATAAGATTGCGGATTGTAGTTTGCAAGGAATGCAGCACAAGCTCCAGACCTTGATCTAAAGACATGAGCCTGTACATTGGTTATGAAAGTTGAAAGCTTAGACTAGTTCCATAGCAGTTTCACAAATAATTCTCAGAAAACTAAATAAAGTTATACCTCTTCATAGTTCCCAAGCCGTTGTACAGTAGGATCTCCTGATATTAAAGCAGGTTCACACAGTTTTATTGCTCTATGTAAATCTTTCAGATGACCCCACTTTGGCTGTCTCGCCAATCCTGCATAGAACATAATAAATAACTAAAAAACCATTCATGAAATATATATATATATATATATATATATATATATATATATATATATATATATATATATATATATATATATATATGTGTGTGTGTGTGTGTGTGTGTGAGAACTCTGTTTTCATCTTTATGTATACCATATTCATCAAGAGGTGCATCATAATCATAGCTCGTAGCAATAAAGGGACCACCAGCAGTTCGACCAAAATTTGTTCCCCCGTGATACTAGAATGAACAAAACAAAGGGGATTAGTTAACTATTCAAGAGTGAATCACAATGAAATCAAGAAAAGTTCAATTTACCATATAATAGTTGACATATGATCCCCCTTTCTGTATAAACCTTGCAATTGAAAATGCCAAGTCCTCAGCAGGTCTTTCAGGAACTGCACCTCCAAACTCAGTAAACCTACATGTTTAAAAGTGTAACACAGGAAATGAGCATCTCTAAGAAGTAACAACCCACAAAATAAAACCTTCAAATTTATCATACCAGCCAGTCCAAGCCTCTGTCCACATCTTTGGTTTGTAAGCCTTATTTGGAGAAAAATAATCACAATAAAAGCCATTGCAAGTGTTAATCTGCAAAAAAAAAAAATAGTTTAGAATTAAGATGTGGACTTTGATCCTGATTGGAATTATTGGTTTTAAATGCACTCATGCAAATATAATATATATTGAGGATATAAAACAATATATTTCTCTCTCCATCACTAACAATGAAAATTGACAAGAATGTCAGATTTTCAGTTTCCACCGTAAGTAAAAAAGGATAATTTCATATGATTATAACGGTTAATAACTAACCAGGTATGATAATGAGAACAATAGTGAAAGGACTGAACAAGGACTGATACCAACTATGTACAAATAGGAATAATCACTCATTTCTTCCATTAGGCAAATGGACAAAACATACTGTCTCTAGTATCCCCACCAAAGACAACAAGCTATAATGATTAGAGAAAATGTGTGTAAAAGGTACAAATAAGCTGAGCTTACAACAGGATCCGGAGCATCATCTTGCTTGCACATGATCCATGGAACCCCAGTGCCAAGTCCTACAGCCATATGAGCTGCCCATTGTGTGTAGGCTCTACCGGGAGCACCAACTTCATACTCCATAGGTCCATATTCATTTTCGATCTGTGCAAAAATTTTGCAAAGGTAAAAATCAGTGAATTTTTTCTCTATATGTGTATCTCCAGTTTATTTTGAGCAACAAGGCTGTAACTATTTTCAAACTAAAAAAGCTACATGAAAATATAAACACTCTATTGGATTGAGCAGAGGGTAGCTGAATATGTAATCTACCTGAGATAGAATTATTGGACCACCCTGAGACTCAAATAACCTTTCTGCTTTCATCATATCCACAATCTTCCTGGTAAATCTTTCCATTTGAAACTTAACCACAGCAACATTTAAAAAGAAAAAAAGTGTATTAGTAGACAATTCAAAACATGAAACATATGAAAAAAAAGGAGAATTCTTGTATGATACTTTAGAGTGATTCTTATCTTACCTTAAACGGTCCATTGTCTGTCCTGAAGCTGATACCTGGAATGTACTTGAGCCAAACAGGGAAACCTCTGAAAAACGAATGAGATTAAGCTGTTAAGAAAACTCCTAGTTACTGTATCAGCAAGGACTTTTTGCCTATGCAAATAGGAAATTCATCTCTTTCATTACCCGAAGTTCCATTCAGCACAAACATAAGGACCAATTCTGAGGTTAACATAAAGGCCTGCTTGCTGCACCAGCTTTATGAACCTCACCAGATCATAGTTTCCCCCAAAGTAATACTACAGTATCCAAAAGAAAAAATATTGTGATAATTCCCAACAACTAAATTCGTTAAAATAATAACAAATGCATATTTTCAAACATTGTTTCTTAAGTTCTTACTTTGCCGGGTGAAGGCTCATGCCCATTCCAGAAAACATAAGTTTGAATCACATCCAAACCTCCTTCCTTTGCCTTCTGAATAAGATCTGGCCACATCTGAAAAGGGAGAAACTTTAAGGCACCCATTTGGTAGAAAGTTAAAATGGATGAAACTACGAAACACATTTGAGTAAAGTACCTCAGGTGTGCTTCTGGGGTAGTGAATGGAACCAGAAAGCAGTATCCTTCTTTGTCCATTGATGGTGATAGCTTTATGGTCATAGGACACAGAAGCCGAAGCATGACCGATCAGTGACCATGCAAACACCACCACCAAGAGCAGAGGCACATTCCACACAATGAGCTTGTTGAAGCTCATGACAACAAAAAATTAAAAACAGCAATAAAAAACAACACCCTTGTTGTGCTGTTCCTCAGCTTGGTAAAGCAGTGGCCCTTGAACACTTTATTCTATGCTTCAACGTGTGGAGAGAGGAATGTCAGAAGCAGAGAAGAATGCTTTTTGTCCTGCGTGCAAGTCTCCTCCTTTATGCAGAATGATTGAAGAGAAAACAGTGTGAAAGGAAGAAAAAAAAAATGGTAGGTTGCAGCTTGAAAGAGTGAGCAACAACAGTGATATATTTTTGTTTTTGATTTGTTTTCACCCTTTTGGGAGATTAAGCTACTTTATGTGGAGGTTCTTTGTTGGAGGAAAAGGGTGGTGCTTTGCAGCTGCTTTTATAAACACTCAACAGTGAGGAGTGGATGGTCTTTGTGAGAAAGTGGGACCCACTTTCATGAGCTTTGGGACCCACATCTTGTTCTTCTCCATCCACTCATATTCTTTTTCTCTTTAATTAAACTTTCTTTAATCATTTTCCTTTTTTTATTCATAAAAATTAAATGTTTTAGATTTCTAAAACTCATAGTATTATATACATCAGACTTGCCCATGCATTACTCATAAACAAAATATTTACTGCAAAATTAGTTTAAAAAATATTTACAAATTACTTTTTTAATAAAAAATTACAGTAAAAATTAAACTTACATTCTTACTAGTTACAAGTTCTACACCAACAAAAAAATTTAATCGTTTTTATCTCTGTATCTGCATGAAATCGTATTGCAGTAAGTACAAGTATGAAAATTTATTGTATAAAAAAAATATGTAAAATCAAATTTGGCTACTTATGCTTGGTTTATATAGTTGTAGTTTTAATTTTAGACTATATTGGCATATTTCACGAAGAAAAGAGAAAAAAAAATTGTTTAATTAATCGAAAGCAGACATAAGCAGGTATGTTTTTTGTTTGATTGGTGGAAGCAGTGAGATCCCGAATAGAATGTGAAGAGGGTTTTCTCATTCATTACTTCTGACGTATTTTGAAATCAATGACTGAAACATTTATGTGATTTCAAATTTGCTGCAAGATTTTCGTTGGAAGTTATATTAAACTATGTTTAATAATTAGTATTCAAGTATGATTTTTTTTAGTTAATGGATTAGGGACCATAATTACAAGACTGAAAGCAATACAAGTTTAATTTTTTATTTTAGTTTATTAATATTATTATTTATTAATGTTACTATTATTATTATTATTATTGTTATTTACTTTTAACTTTTAACATCTGAAAGATACATTAAATTTTAACTTGTCAAACTGAGACAAATAGATCGATTTGATTAGATAAAACCTATTTTGTATTTCTTCTGGTCTTTATTACCAAAATTTGAATTAAAAATCTTGCTAAACAATTTAAATTCCTATATTTTATAATAAAATTTGGAATGTTTTTTAAGATTAAATATATATAGAGTTACTTTTTAGTTAAAATTAAAATTATTCTCTCGTTAAAATTTTAAATCAATTTAATTCTTTATTTTCAAAGTCGCGTTAATTTAGTCTTTTTAATAAATTTTATTTAATTTATAAACATATTTTATAAATTTGTAAGTTAACATAAAATGAAAATATATCAAACTGTGTAAATACTCAAATATTATTGTAAAATGTGTTTAAAATTTTAAATAAATCTAATAAAATTTAATTAAAAAAATTATATTCATAATTTTCTAAAATTATAAAACTAAATTAAACCAAAATTTTAAAAATGAACTAATTCTAATTTTTATTAAAAATTAAAACACTAAAAATCTATTTATCCTTATTTTTTAAAATTCCTCTTTATTTTGAAGTCATATGTAACAACCTAGTTAGTTTTGTGTGAAAAGGGTTTACTTGGGAGAAGGGGAAAGAGAAAGAGAAAAGAAACAATAACAGAGGCGCTTTATGAACAACATCATCTGATCATTGAGTTTTGGTTAGAACTTGGATGTCGACTTCCAAAGCAAACAAATCCAGAAGAAGATTGATTATGTATGTTGTAATGCATGCATATCCTTTTCTCCCACTCACAACACTACTATATATGCCCAACACCAACCATTTTTCATGTTCCTCAACATCTATAAATGAATCAAATATATTCTCTTTCTTAATGCCATCTATATCCTATTTTATATATGTATATTGTTGGAAGTCCCACGTCGACTGAAGATAAGGTCAAAATATAATATCGACTAGAGATAAGGTCAAAATATAATATATAAGTGAGATACAAATCTCATCCTATAAACCAATTTTGTGGGGTTGAATTAGGTTTAAAAACCCACTTTCTAATACATCTCTTTCCATTTTGACATCAATGGTGTCTTTTGTTTATTTGACTTCTCACCTTCCATCATCCATCATGTGGATTCTTTTTTCTTTTTCAAAAACTTCACATACACCAAATAAATATATTCCTATTTTCATGTTAGAAATCACTTCATGTTCATAGATTTGTTGCACAAAATATTTTACATAACTTTTTAAAAATTAAATTGTTTCATTTGAAGGAATACAGAACTGGTGTGGACTAAATCCAAAAGAAAGAAAAAAAGTTGATTGTCGACAATTATTGGAAAATATAAAATGGTTGGGAAAGTTCCGTTGATTTGAAGCAGATCAAAATGAAACATCCCAATGCCTAGGCACTGTTTGATCAATTGTCCCACAGAACCAAACAAAACGAATATGGTTGAAAATATTATAAACAGATAAACAATGGGATTATAATAAAAGAATGAGATTTGTTTTATGTAGAAAAGGCGAAGAAAGCGTGTCACAAACAACTCCTTAAAGTGATGCATATATTGCAAGGAATTGCTTCTCCCAGTGCCCCCAATAACTCATCATAGCTTGTAAGGAAAAAGCTTCCATCTGTAGTTGGAGGAACATACACTGAAACCTTAATATGGTTATTTAGTTTTTGTGTCATAAAATACTAATGTGTCTTTATTAAGGTGCAATCTGTTTCTTGTGGTGTATGTGTTACTATTATTTATAATATTGCAAATGTGTTTTAATGATCTTAATAAAATTTAGTTAAAATGATTAAATTGATATATTTCTAACATTGAATATTAAATTAAATCAAAATTTTGAAAAAACAATTAAGAAAAAAAACATATTCCATTATTTAAAATATATCATGTTTTGTAAGTAGTTTTTTATTTTGATATAATTTTAAAGATTCTTATAATTTAGCATAACATTTTTTAAATTTTGATATGTAACATTTTTTAAACAATATTAACATTCATTTAACGAAAATATCCAAAATAAAAACTATACATGATACATCAAAACATAAGAACAAAATATTAATTAAATTAACTATAAATTTAGAAAAAAATAAAGCTATGTTTTTTAGTTAAACCCATTCACACTCAAATAAACATTTTGGCCATGTTTTTACTCAATAATTTTTTAAGTTGAGTGGGTTGTTGCCGATTTAACTGATTCCCAATTCAAATGATTGAAGTAATTGGTGTGATCCAATTTCCAAGGGTAAAAAAGTTATGATGGTGTGCTTGGCTCACATTAAATTTACCTTCATGCCCCCATGTTCACTTCCTTAAAAAAACATGTGGCTTCATACTAAAATAATTTAATACACATAAATTTCATGTTATTAATTTAATATACGTAAATTAGTTAACTAAATATCATAAAAACACAATCCATGAAATTAGCAGCTTATCTTGAGAAAATAATTTATTATTTATCCATAGACCTAGTTTAAACTGCCCAATCGGTTTAAAATACAAAGTTCTGAAACCGGTTAAGCTTCACTTATGAACCGGTGAACCGGATCCGCTTGTGAACCCAGAATGATAATATCCGGTTCAAAAATTAAAAAGAAGGGAACTTCCCGCCATAATAATGGGAAAACGCATCCATAGGGGTGCGTGAAGCATATCAGTGTTTTGTGTTATTTCTTTTTGTCATTAGTCAAAAGTCATTTTTCAGATTTTGAATTTCCCACTGAATAACTTTCCAATTTCAATTCAAATGTTTGTTTGAAAGAAAAAAAAAAACATAAAATAAAAAGGAGGTTTTAAATTTTAATTTTAATTAACTTTAAATCTCTTTTATAAACTTAAATATTTGTAGTTAAATTTTTATGAAGTGGCTTAAATTTTTTATATTTTTAATTAAGTTTTATATTTATTTTTTTGTTAGTTAAGTGTCTTGTTTATTTGTTTTCTATATTAACAAATGTGATTTTCTATGATTAATATAAAAATGAAATGAATTAATGTAAAATAAAAAATAATTTTTATCTATGAGAGATAATTAACTCTAACTATGACAATCAACATAACATGAGAACATACATGTTTTTAAAAATGATAGAAAACTGATGGAAGACATTAACATTTAACAACCTTGGTTGCTTTTAATATGAGAAACCAAAGAAGAATGAATGTCTAACATGGGAAAACCAAAAACCAAAAGAGAAAGTTTGGTCTTGTGAAGTAATTTAGAAGGCACTCTTTTAGTAGATTGGTGTCTCGACAACATTGGTACACCGTAATTAGTTTCGTATACGGGTCCGTATTTTATACCTATGGGGGCACGAAACTATTATTAGGTGCATGAATTCTGAATTTTATATTAAAATAAAAAATAAAAATTGCAAATTAATACAAGTATAGACATATCCACTAATTTTATTTACGATAAGACAAATAAAAGTAATTTATAAACATATATGCAAATTGGGATATTTGCATGGCTCGTAATTGGATACGATTTCATGCCCTAACCCTAAGCACTGAAAGGAAATTGAAATTGAAGAGCATTAATCATTGTGACGTGGTTGGTTAATTGAAAACGATGGAATATAAGAGATGGCGTAAAGGAAGTGTCACGAATAAGTGCTCGTGAATGAGGTCGCTTTCGTTTATTTTTCACATACAAAACTCTAATAATTTTTTTCTACTATTTCTTAGATAATTTGGTGTAGTAAATACTTAATTTATTTTTTCATGGTTAAATTAGAGGGATCATTAATAAAAATTTTAAAATTTAAGATGTTTTGTCAGTTTAGAAATTGAAATTTAAGATAGTTTAAATATTTTTTTCTCTTTTTATTATTTGAGATGTTTTCTAATAAATGACAAAGTTATATACTTCAAAACAGAGAATACACTACAATTAATAAACTTGAGATTGAAACAATTAAAAAAATAAAATTTAGATGATATTATATATTTAAAACAATTTCAGTTTCGGTTACAATTAATTATTGTATTAAGAGAGAAAATTCTATTTAAATTAATTTTCATATTAACTTTTAATTATTGAAATAACATTATTAAGACAAATTATGATATTTAACTTATTATCTGTTTTTAAACTTAAAGTTGCATCCATATTTATTCCTTAATAAAAAGTTTTTAGAATGTTAAAAAACAAAAGATAGATCTACTGAATAAACCAATTTAAGAGAAAATGTTGGATTAAGATGATAAGACCAAGTATATAATCTTTTTATAATACGAAATAATTTTTTTTAATTTCCCGTATATGGCAGCTAAATTTACAATGTATTAGTGACATAGGACCACCCTAATAGTTAGACGATCCATTCAAATTTAAATAAGAAAATGTCATCAAACTACATTGGAAACTACAATTATTATTTAGTGACGGATTAATTAATTCATTACTTATTAATTTTAAAATATGTGCTCCATGATCACTCTGACTCCAATATCAATCACAATACGATCTCGTAACCAAATTTTTCCTTTAATTTAAACCATTCGACTATGTGCAAATCTTGACTTTATTATTTTATAAGCAAAAGCCATTTATAACAAGCAAATCAAAATCTGTATATAGTTTTATATAATTGTGTAAATTACTATAAAGCACTATACCATATAAAAACATCAATTGAAATCGTTTTGAGATAAACAAAACAAAATATTACTCACGAATGTTAACAGAATATATATATATATATATATATATATATATATATATATATATATATATATATATATATATATATATATATAATGTAAACTTGAAATTCACTTTATTTTTATTTAATAGATGATTTCTATCAAATTACTTACGCCTAAATATATATAATTACTAACGAGTTAATCAAATAATAGGTAATATAATAATTTTTTCAAATCTATTACACATATATCTCAAAATAATGAATATAATACACGATTTAATAACAATTTGATAACGGATAACAATTGGACTAACAAATAACAAATTTTATTAAAATAAACTTTTGATGATTCTAATATTATTTTAATAAATAAATTTTAAATTTAATCCAATTTTATAAAACTAATTTATAAAACAAAGCTTGTATCTATTTATAGATTATAAATTTATCTTACCTATAATTAAAATAAGATTTCCAGCTATAAATAAAACTATTTTCTCTGGGTCATACATTAAAATTGGCAGGAAATGCATTTGATTAACATCAAACTCCTCACGTTCTTCGTCTTTTTCTTGGATTAATATATAAAATTCAAATTAAGAAATTAGAGTATTGGTAATCGAAATTACAAGATTTTCTTGTGATAAGCCTCAGCCAGTTTCACATGGGATCAAGCACATTCATAAGAGAAAAAAGTCAAAGCAAAATGAAAAAAAAAAAGTATAAGATTGGATGCTCTGTCTTCCACTTATGATTCATTATTCTTATGTTGGTGCATCCCTTTCATATGGTAGCACCGTCTTCAACCGTTAAATGATTTTCCCTTAATGTTTTAATTACCTAAATCTGATCGAAAGCAAAAACAAGTCCCAGGTTTTAATCATGTTAATGAGTAACCTAAGTAATTATAAGTGCTATAATAGTAGAAGTACTGAAACCCTAGCAATCAGCATCTACATAGTTGGTGATTAGTTGTAAAAGCTTTCGTGGACCCTAACTTAGTTTTTTGCTTCCTCATTTTCTAACCATCAACAACATTTTCTTCACACAATAACACACAGCCAGCTCATTTTTCCTTCATCTCAACTACATTGGATACATATAATTCAACACCAAAAAATAAAATAAGAAAAAAAATATACATGCCATTTATAAGTTTATAATTAAATAAGTCTCTCACAATTTAATTTTTTTTAATTTATTTACATTTTCTAACTCAGTCTCCATGGTTTAGTTAATTAGGTAGTCCATTCCCCTTTTATTTCTCGTCATCTTGTATATTTATATTTATATATTAAAAACACGTGGAATTTTATAATTATATATAAAATGATATTACAATTAATATAAAAGAATAAATATTTTTTATTGCTTAATATTAATTTATATTCATAACAAATCATCACGATTTTTTATTCCATGAAAATGAAGTAAACAAAATGACAGAATAAAAATCTCGTTACTGAATTAACAAAAAAATTTAAAGTACAATAACTTAATTGAAAAATACAAAAAAATTAAATATTCAATGAAAAAAACTTTTCTATAATTTTTTTAATAGACAATTTTTTTTAATAAAAACTTAATTATTTAAAAATTAATGCCTATTGTTGGTAACCTAAGTATTTGATGCATGAATTCTTGATGAACTAATTTTGTTAGGCAACAATTCCCACGAAGCAGGTAGCAATGTGGACATTTTTTTTTTTAAGATTATGTTTTTTTTTTTCTATATCTGCATTGTTGACTTTTGCAAATGATGAATGAATGAAGTACATGTTAGTCTGAATCTAAACATCGTGGTACTTGTTTAAATTTAATTTATAAACAGCTCAGTTATTTAAAAATGAAAAGCATAGCTGGACAGATAGAAACATAAAAAATGGATCTAAGGGTCAACATAAATGTAATTAAAAGATTAAATCTGAATTAATATTATTTAATTTGATCGAATACAATCTGAATTTGAGTTCTTTAAAAATATCGAAAAACATTATTTTATTAAAAATAGTCAGTCAATTATTTTAATAAAAATTAGGTAAATGAATAACTATTTTGTACGATATATATTGACTTCTGTAAATATTTTTTTTTAGAATTTAATGTTTTATTTAAAATAGTCAGTCTATTTTTTTAACAATACACAATTATTAATAAGTATTTTATACTGATAATGAATTAAAAAAAATGAGTATCAGAATCGAAGAGTTGCCCAAAAATCAGTCTACGTTGAAACAACACATACTTTTTTTGGGTTAAAAAAGTGGATCACAACAAAATGAAGTAAAACATTGCATTGTTATAATTTGCTTTTGTTTAAGATACAATAAAATAAAAAAGGAACCTAATGAAATGTATTATATTTTATTTCACAATATGTCTTTACTTTTTGTTTTGTTTTTCTTCTAAGATAAAATAATTAACTTAGTGTTTATTTTCATATATTTTATTTTCAATTTCTCAAATGATCAAATCAAAAGTGATATTTGATTTTATAATAAAATTATCTCTAAAAAAATAAAACCGATTATTAGTTCTTCTACCACTTTATTGTTGTACTACTTTTCTTATATCATCAAACAATAAAACATAAAAACAAAAAAAAAATTATAAATTAATTAAATTTCACATCACTTTACTCTGTTAACGTTAAGACTGAACTTAGTTTTGAAATCTTATCGATGATTATGTTATTTTTAAAAGACGTCTTTGATGTAAAACTATTAGATGCGGTAAAAACCGTTTCAATAATACATTTTAATTTTTAGTCAATTATACTTAATAAAAAAAATGTGTCTTTAATTCTAACTATAACAATATGATCGTGTTCTATTTATAATAATAATATAAAAAACTTACAAAAGAAAAATGTTTACACTAGAAAACAAAAAAATTGGAAGATCTTTTATGCCAAAAGTAAGTTTTTTTTTTAAATTAATTAAATCTATGAATGTAAATTTTGCCATGTAATTTTATTATTAGCCATTTTTTTTATATAAAGAAACTTCTATCAATAAAACAAATAAATTATATAAAATAGTTTACAATGCTAATAATAAAATTAAGTCCAATTTTTGTCTTGTAAGGCCTCCATTCCCCCTTTCCTTTATAATATTTTCTGAATTTCGTCTCTTAGTTAAAGAAAGTGTAAACATTTACTCAAATATAAAACCAAACACTAAACATTTAATTTGTTTTGTTTTGGGAATCTTGTACTTAAACGCATCACGCTCAAGTAATCATTGAGGTATGAAAGTGACTGTAAATTTGAAAATGAATACCAAGGGATTATTTTACAATTTCTTTTAATCTTTGTAATTTGATTAAATTATCCTGAAATAGGAAAAAAAAAAAGTGTCTTTGTACCCAATTGTTTCGTACACAGCCTTAGCTTTCAAACCAAGCAAAAAAGAATAAAATTTCTCAATCATGTACAATATTAAATTAATTTCTTCATGTGTCTTTAAAGGACAAGGGGGACATGAGAAAATATGAGAAGGAAAGTACGTGACTGTACTTATCAAAAATCAGAAGAAGACCAACATATCAAAAACCAGAAGAGAGGAACAACACAGTTAAGAAAAAACACCAAGATGAGAATGCCACATAAACATGGTAAGAGGATGAGTTTGCCACATAAAACCTTTGTGGCAATGTATCATAATTCTTAGCACTTTCAGCTTTCAATCACCATCAATGGCCATTGAATCTAGTAGGCCCTAATGTCTAATTAATCCACCACAATAGTGATGCAAAAAATGTGTGGGTGTAAAAGTGCATTAGTGGGTCACATACCAATACCATTTCTTATCCCTCCTCAACTCAATTATTGCCTTTCTTGTACAAATTTACAATCCATGTTTTTCACTTTTAAACATGTTATACTTGGTAATGAATTTTTCAAAGATGTTGGATTCATAATATACATTTATAACATACAACTAATTGTAAAATTTATTCTACAACTTCTATTTTGTAAAGTTAGAATATTTAATTACAAAAAATTATTCAATGCTCAAGTGAGTAAAAGAGTTAAGATTTTTATATGTAAAGAGAATATAAATATTTATGAGAGTAATTATTTTTTTATGAATAATAGCTGTATTTATAAGAACGTGAACTGTCGATGTATATTCTTATTAAAATGATACTTACCTCAACTATATAACAACGGTTAATAATAAATAATTATCCTATGTAAATATTATTTAAACAAACTTAGTCTGGACGACTTTATAACAAAGATGTTTAATAAACTTTGTGCTCTTTAGTATGATTATTGGACCGAAAAAAAACACCATCAATTAATTTATGAATATACATGTTTCGGAATAAAGATGGTATTATAAATCAGTTAAATTTATAATATATAAATAAATACAATTCTTATTTTATAAATGGTAAGATTGAATTAAAATTAAAGAATATATTTGGATAATTATTCATCCACGTAAACTTAATTATCACAGTATCTAGTATTTAAGATGAGATAAGTACTTTTATTATAATAACACGAGATTGAGTAGTACACGGCATTTACATATAGTAAACATGACGATGTTATAAAGATGCATCAAAGAATCGTGGTCTGGTGCATACAAAAATTGATGACATTTTTTATTAACCGGAAACGTTGTTTAAAGGAAAGAGGGGTCAACAAGGATTTTCTTCTGTTGAAAAGTGCCCATCATGGCTTTCTCTTACTCTATAAGCTTTCTATAAATATATGCATGCATGCATATTTTAATCTCTTTCTAAAATGTGGTGCTGCTTTGAATTTGTCTCCATTCATTTCGTTCACATTAATTTCAAAGAAAAGAACAACCCTCTCCCTTTCGTGTAGTTATGATGATGATAAGAGTTTAGTTGATTTTGGATGTATATTTAACTAAATAATGTTAAAAATTTAAGTGTTAGTATGAGTTTTTTCACATAATGAAATGTTAAATAACATTAAATTACTATTAGTTGTTTATGTGAATAGAATAATGAATTTTGGTTTGGTTTACGATGGGCATCAAGGGTCCATGCCTCATAATGTGATGTCTCACCAGTTTTCCTTCATTTATGTAAGCTCATAGACTTTTATATAAATATTATTGACTGAGTGAAAAAGACATTCACAAAAAACTTAAACATCTTTTGTTTAAATTCTTGTGATCATGCATTTAATGGTGATGTTATTATTTTATTGGAAGGTTGCATCAGTCATTACTCTATGCATATGTGACCTTTGCCTTTATCTTATCCTTATTATTATGCTTTAATTTTTAAATCATTGCACTAATCTGGGGTTGTTAACTAATTAATTGTGCTGCACCTAACCTGTTTGTCATTTTGACAGAAAGAACATATGTAGCATAGAATAATGATTTTCCATCATTGAAACTTGTTTCTTCCAAAACCCTTCTTGTTGTTGAACATAAGATGAATTTGGTGTTAGGTTTGTAGGAGAGTAGGTTTACCGAAGAGATATAATGAGAGCTGAGTTCAATTATATAAGGAATTGATATCATTTTCTAACAAAATCTTTAAGATAATGGGTTAATAAATTTTCAACCTTATAATACTTTACTTTCTTATTTTTATTCAACATCGGATTTGAATTTTCTAACAATTGGTTTTGGCCATAGTCCACTTTTGGTTAAGGTTGTTTGAGACCAGAAGATTTTGAAAGTGGTTAGAACCAGTTGGTGTGGTGCAGAGAGATTTGGTTCAACTACCAGTGCCTTTAAATAAGCTTTCCCTCTAAGATTTGAATCTCGAAAGGCAAATTATTTGCTTAGAGATAACTCAAAGTGCCCTGTTTGTTTATTCCAAGGGACTCTTTTTGCCTATTTGAGATGGGGCCAAGCCAATACCATGTGTTCTAAATTCTTAAACTTTTGCATTGTTTCTTTAAATGTCATTCCAATGAACCAAACTAAGCCAACATAAAAGATAACCTTGGCCTAAACAGAAGTGGTCTAAAGGGCATTGTTGTTTATTGCAACAGATTTTATGCTTGTTTTGGTGGGAAAGAGGGTCTGACAGTGCTGTTACCTTAAATCATTGGACCACCTTCCCAATTCCAAATGCCACTATACACTTTCTTTACCATTTTTTATGAAAAGGAAAAGAACCATTGCACTTTGCAGTGGATACCAAATATATACATATAGTTTTGGTTTATCTCAATTCACTCTGCACAAAATGCACCAAGTGAGTTAATTGAACTAATGATGGATGATTTTAAAGAAATACAACACTAAAAAGGTGTATTAGATTGGAGGATGAGGATGAAGAAGATGAATCTTATCAATACTTGGACCTACTTCTATCACTGTTACTACACAAAACAAAGACAGCCTTTGGTTTTATCCATTACAGTCAGCAAAGATATGTCATTAAGTATCAGAGCTTGTTTATATCATTCAATGATGTATCATAGGCCTATCAACTATATACCTAAAATAATTCACTCTATATTTATTTTTCTCACTAATTCTCTAATTTCTAAACGTTATGAGTTTAAGTTTATTTTTACGAAATCGAAATAATGATTGTTTCTATTTATACCCTGTAAATTAATTTTATATGTAACTGAGGTGAGATTTTCGATATTTATAATTTAAATTAATGTGAAATTGACTTATTTATAATCAGAAGATGTAGAATCTTTAACATTTTTATGCTGATACATATGTATTTTTAATCTAAGACTAAATATTAATAGTGATTTTTCTAATAGTGGTATGATAATTTCAATAAAAGACAAATTTTATTAAGATAAGATAAATGTTTCGAGTGTGAACTTAACACTTGCACAATTTTTTCTGGGATACCATTCAATAATTGTTTTTCTTGCTTTTAGAGTTCAGTGTAAATATTAAATGCACAGTAAATGCGATCATTTACATCTTACTTTTGACCTATATTTATAGTTTTCGACATGAACTTGAGATTAATGAAATCTTAATCATGGCCCAATCTCAGTTCAATACTTTTAATTGCCATTTACCTTAATATTTGTAGGGAAACCTGATTATTAACTAAGGCCGGACGTCCTGCTCCTGACCGTCTGGTCTTGCTTACTGGTTCTACCATGTTCAATCACTGTTTAGCTGTGTCCTGCTATATAGGGTCATCCAATTGACTTAACTATGGGTGACTGTATGACCGTCCGGGCCATACAGTACAATAAACGTTTGATGATCCACTTGTATATTAATTAAACCTTATAAAATTAACTTGTAAAATAAAATTTAGATATAATTCTTTCTTTTCTATAAGTCATCTTCAAGTGAGAAAGTTGATTAATGGAATAAACCTTTTTAAGTGAAAAAAAGACTATCAACATGTATGATATCAAATATGGTCTATTTAAGCAAAATTCTACTTCTAGAAATAATAATTGATAGAAAAGTAGTTTGTTATGGAATGAAAGATTTTCTGTACTGCACATCACTTCAGTTTATCCAAAAGTGTTTGAACAGGAAGAAGTAGACACCTATCTGCATATGTGATGAGAATAGCACTATACTTTTATTTATTTATAATTTTGTGCCGAAAGGAATGTCACATGTTTGATAATTGGATCATATCCATATTCCAAAAGGGTTGGCCAAGTTGCACGAGTGTCCTCACACATGCCACACCTCATCCATATCAATACCCATAGCCTTCAAAATTGCAATGCAACACCAAATTCTGGCTCTCTTTTTCACAATTTAATTCCTTATTATCCAATTGCCTTATCCTTTGTGGTACCATCAAAGTGTACTTATGTTTATAAAACTTCTCATTTATAACTGAATATTAAAATATTTCACTACCCACATATAATAAATATATATAAATACAAAGTATTTTTAATAGATTTTATCCACAAATGTTTGTAAACACAAATATTTTTGTCATTCCTATTTAAACAAACCAAAATCATGTGACTTAAAACTTCTTAAATTTTTATATTAATATCCTTTTTATTTGTTAAATTTTTTTAAATATTTTATCTATTTTTAATTTTAAAATAATTTTGTTTAACGCCTTAATCTATTTTTTCCCTCTGGGAAAGTCCTTTGATAAAAATAATAAGGCAAGTCAGAAGAAAAAACCTTTAAACAAGTTCATAGCTTTTTCTTCCTGCATCCGATTTTTACTGACGGCACCTACGGAAAAGACTAAAATAATCTTTCTCATTGCATTATGCCACTGTTGCTATGCCATCCAGGTGCACCTCCATTATCCACTGTAGAGGAAGAAGAAGAAAAATAATGGAAGCCCGTTTTAGAAAAAAGCTCCTTCCAAAATGAATTTATGTATTTTAAACAATTTGTTCTGATATGCTCATTTTCAAAAAACTCGTTCCAAATTCTGAAAAACTTATTACAAAAATTCTAATCCAAAAAATTCATTTCAAAAAACATTTCACATTTTCCGGAAAGCTTGTTTTAGAAATCATGTTCCGGAAATCCTATTATGTAAATTATGTTCTAAAAATCCAATTTCCAAAATCATGTTTCAGAAATACTAGAAAACTTACTCCAGAAGATTTTCGGAATTGATTACCCAGAATTTTTACAAAAATAAAATAGTCATTTTAAAAAGTATGGGTGTGCAGGAAAAAAAAACCAGTTCTATAGTAACTGACCTAGACCATTCTGTAATGGGTTGGTTGGCTTGAGCCCAAATAGTCCAAGAAAAGGCAATTGTTATTTGAACTTTCGAATTCTATTAGTATATTTATATTTTTTAAAATACTTTCTTTTTCAAGTTTTCGGATAGTTGAAATTTCAAGACATCATGAAAGTTCTTTTTGCAGCATGTTACATTCTTAATATTTCCGGAAAATACCTTTTAGAATATCTGAAATTTTCAACATTTTAAAAAAATCTTTCTGAAATATTTTCAAAATGTCAAATATTTAATATTTCCGACAAGTTTTTTCCGAATGTTCTGGAATTTGAACATTTCCGAAAAATGTCCGAAAAAAATATAGAGCGAAGGTATATTAATAAAAATTGGGCAACAAAAGCGTGACTTGGGCCAGCAAAGAAAAGCCCAATTACCTGTTAGAGAGAAACTGAAAAACGCTCTTTGAGGAGCTACAAGAGAGGAGGAAAGTGAAGAGTGTATTATCGAAGGACATCATGAGCCGCTACGACAGCCGCTCCGGCGACCCCACTTCTTACCGTGACCGGAGGAGGTAACCACCGCTGTCATTTTATCTGAACCCTAATTTTTTGGAAACAGACATGTCCCTTTTTCATTCAAATTCAATTTGTTTTGTTATTCTTAATATTTTTCTACACTCCCTAGTTTTGTAGATTTTGTTCACTAATTTAGTCAGATTGTTAGGTTTTCACACTCTTAGCTCTGGTTGACGTTGACGAGTTCAGTAATCTCCAAATATCATGCTCCCCCATACATTTTATTTTTTATTTTGTTTGACTCAATATTCTTTTTAGTTTTACTAGAGTGCCAAATTTTAGGGTTTTTTCATGGTGGAAACATTTGCTACTGCTAGTTTAGTTCGCTTTCGGTTCATTGGTATTTTAACAACTGTATGAGTCCGTGGTAATAGGCCCAATCAATCAATCAATTGCCTTGTTAATTTCACTTTCATTGTTGTTTTTAAAGGTTTTATTAATTTATATTATATCTTATTTGGATCCAAAGAGACACTCACGGTATGCCTTAAAAGGAGGATGGATTGAGCTTGTGAGCTCACAATTGATGTCCTGCAGCGTAATCATTTCAGTTACTTCTGTGGAGAATGGTTTTATTTGTTTATTTATTTTGTTTTTTCCATTGTGTAAACCAAATTGAATGGTGTCATGTGATTCTCCATGGAGGCAACTTCGTCTAACGAGCTGGGCTTTGTTATTTTTGTTGTAGTCATTGCCTGCCACCGCTCCTAGTACAAATGTAATGCTCTGTAATCTTTTCTAAAGGAGGAGTATTAGACATGTCTTAATGCCATATCATTATATTGTATGTTAAAAATGTTTTAAAATATCTCAGATGAATTTTAAGGACCAGTTTCATATTTCACCAGTCAACAGAGTACTTAGCTGTGTAGCTGGGTGAAGCAACCCCTGGTTGCTATGTGGAACTCAAATAGCAAATAGCTGTCTCCGCAGTTGTAATAACAGCCTAAATATCTTTTTTTCTTGTGCTATGTAGGAATGTTATCATTACATAAGCTTCAAAAGTTCATTTTTATCTAAGGAACAGCTTTTTTTTTCGGTATAAAACTGTGTTTTCAATCAATTTTGTAACGTGTTTATCTATTTTTGCTTTAGAAAGATAATAACTGAATTTGAAATCCTTCTTCTTTGACCATTTCACCAAACATTACCTCATGGTGACCTTTGTTTCTGTTGTACTCTCCAGAGCTATATTTTTTATACGTTCCGTTATTTCTTCTTACATTAAACCTCCCGATAAACATTTTGCTATTATTTATGTTATTTGTCTGACTGTGTTTTTTCCTATTAATTTCATCATATTTCATTTTTTGACTGCATTAGAATGCTCTTATTCTGCTAGATTGATAGTGATTGTGTGACTAAGCCAAGACAAGTTATTTCTTTCATGAATCTCTTTAATTTTGGGTTCTCTTTAATTCTTCAATACATACACATGTAGAGTAAACTTTTTAGTTTGTATGTAATATTTAAAATAACAGTCATCTTGCTTCCTTATATTCTATGAAGCACAGATACTTAATATGGAATTAGGACGGTATAGGGACACAACAATGCTTTTCAAATTTAGGATACATTAGCAAAAAGTTAAATAATTTATATAAATGTAGAATATTGGTAAATAAAGAGACATTGATCATTTATCATTAATTGAAAACTATGATCACAATTTACAAAAGACATATGTGATTATAACAATAAAATATAATTTTTGTAATTACTTAATTATGATTGGAAGTCTAGTAGACTATCAAGTTTAGTAAAATTAAAGGACAGAGCATTGTATTTTCAAAGCATTATGACACAACATATGTTAATATGACATTCTATTATTCAACCATATATTAATGCACTATTCTTTTATTAAGATTTTATCCTTACATGTCCTCGATCTTTACTCAGATGTATGTAGTTTCAACTTTGGTAATCCTCTTTTTATCTGATTACAATGTTTGGCTGAATGAAAGTTTGTTTTGTTAGTGATTCTGGCCTAGGTGCACCTACAGGGTTTGGTGGTTCTGTACAGCACTCTTCGTCAAACAGGAGGGATCATGATGATGGTGGATCACCAAAGAGGAACCTCAGTTTGGATGGTTTACCTCATTTTGAGAAAAACTTCTACATTGAGTCACCTGCAGTAAGGGCAATGACTGATGCTGAGGTTAATGAGTACCGACAGCAGAGGGAAATAACTGTTGAAGGCCGAGATATCCCCAAGCCTGTCAAGACCTTTCAAGATGCTGGTTTTCCAGGTATTTCTGCTGCTTCTTTTTTATTTCTATTTCTTCAGTTTTACTTTCCACCGTCTTCAGGTTAAAGTACACGACTTAACTTCTCATTATTGCTTTATTTCTAATAACACATTGACAAGAAGTTGTAGTTTGGACGGATTATTAGTTCAATGGGAAATGTTGTCAAGGAAAATAGTCTGCTAAAATTATTTTCCTAATGGTTGAGGAATTGGTTGGCTGATTTTATTCAGAAGATGACATGTGATTTAACTAGATTGAAGTGGTCAAAACTTCCTATTTACAGAATATAACTCAAAAGAAAGGAGAAAGAACATTTTTGTTTATAATTATTGTATCATGATTATCTTGCAAAATTTATTTTCAGATTATGGGATGACATCTTTAAATAGCATACTAATTCTATGCCTTGATTTCATCCAGAATACGTGATGCAAGAAATTACAAAAGCTGGGTTTACTGAGCCTACACCCATTCAATCTCAAGGTTGGCCCATGGCTTTGAAGGGGCGTGATCTCATAGGAATAGCTGAAACAGGTTCAGGGAAGACACTTGCGTACTTATTACCTGCCATTGTGCACGTTAATGCTCAGCCGATCCTAGGTAAGTAATTAAGGAAACAGCCAAGGTGATAACATTTTATATTGAATGTAAGGGTGCGGTAGTTTGACGTTGCTCTCTTTCTTTTTGTTGTCCATTTGTTGACAATATATTTCAGATCCTGGAGATGGACCTATTGTGTTAGTATTGGCTCCAACTCGTGAACTTGCTGTTCAAATACAACAAGAGGCTACTAAATTTGGTGCTTCATCTAGGATTAAGAGTACATGCATCTATGGTGGGGTTCCAAAGGGACCTCAAGTGCGTGATCTCCAGAAAGGTATGAGTTGAAGTATACAGAGCTACAACTTTTGGAAATTAACTTACGAACTGTTTGTTGCCCCTTTGTACAATTTTTTGTTCCCTCTTTTCATAATTGTTATGCCTTTGGCAAGTGCACCAAATAATATAAGTAGCAAGAATAAATATAAGTACCGTTCCAACAGGGATTTGATTGAATGCTTTGCCAATCTAATAATTTCACTAATTGTACGATTGTAGTTTCTTTTTACAAGAACAGATTAAAGAGAAATTAATTGTAAAAACAAAATCTTGGAAAAATAAATATAAAACAATTAAATTTATAAAAGAATTTTTTTATCAAGCAGGTAGGGTGCAAAATAGATTTCTCTTTAAATAGAGAAATTTAAGGGTAGACCGTGGAGTGTCTTTTAAGGGAAAATCAAGAGTCACTCAAGCTTGTGGGTGTTGAGTGCTCTGTTTTGGGTGCTCAACACTTGCTTGCTCCCCTGACTGATGGTGTTCAGTCCCTATTTTGGGCTCCCTACCCCCTTCAACTGTGGCTGTAAATCTTTCTCTCTTTTGATTCTTTTCTCCTTATTTTGCAAAATACACTAAAATAGATAATTTTTCTTATTATATCTTACAAAACTAATAACTTAAATTAAAAAATCTAAAATCAACAAATTCTCATAAAAATATTTACAAAACTAAGAAATTAAAAACAAAAATAAAAAACAATGTAATTTATTTAAAGCTTAATTTACATGCTAACAATAATCATGAATTTTTCTTTGCTTCTGTTAATTTTTCGTAACAGGTGTTGAAATTGTAATTGCCACTCCCGGAAGATTAATTGATATGCTCGAATCAAATCATACCAACTTACAGAGGGTCACATATCTTGTATTGGATGAAGCTGATAGGATGTTGGATATGGGGTTTGATCCTCAGCTGCGGAAGATTGTTTCTCAGGTTGCTTTATTTTATGATGTGGTCAATATTTTGAGATAGTAAAATTTCAAGAAATAGTTTAGTATTGTATTATTTGTCATAGTCAAGTTGATGCTTCATTCACTTATTACGAGTAATGTTCTAGCTAGTAGGTATATTACTAGCGTGGTAGTTGAATCGGAATACAAATCACGAATTGGAAAACTTATTTTCTGAATCTCTGATTGAATCATGATTTTAAGCAACTCATGTTTGTAGGACTGACATTAAAATAATGCTTTTATTGATATACAACTCTTGCAAGCAATTCCCATTAGAGATGCTTTTACAATTCCTGATCAATAATAAAAATAGCTTGTGTGAATAAGACATGTAAAGGCACAAGTTCATGATCAATAACTTTAAAAACATAAAAAATCTAGAGAATTTTAACATAAAGAAGTGTCATATAAGCTCCAAAATAAACACTGTTACTGCATAATCACAACCACTAGGCAAAAGTAAGTGGCTGCCTGTTACATAAATTTTGCAACAATAGTTGTTTTGCTGCTGCACAGTTCAGCAACATATACTCCCCAAAAATCAGCAGCATAAATTAATATAACAGTGACTACTTGCTACTGCACAAATCAGCAATATAGTCTCCCAAAAAACGCAGTGCCGTTACTGCCTAAAATCAGCAAACAGTGGCTGCTACTGCTGCATAAATTCGGAAGTATAGTCTAAAAAAAACTTCAATCTGACATCATTTATTATCCCCAAGATCAGCATTAGTCATCTTTATCTTCTTAGACCAGTCATGTTAAAACAAAAAAAAAAGGAATTGGTCATTCTCGTTTTGCATGAACAGAGATAATAACAGAAAAAGGAAGAAAAACTGAAGGAGACACTAGAGTGGGTAAAAGTGGTGGAACAATATCGGCTACTTCCTTCCCTTTTTGTCGGGGTTTTGAAACCGTGTCACACATGACCCAACCTCCAGTAGGTGTGACCCTTGAACTAGAAATTGGGCAATATGGCTAGAGACTGATGCTGGCAATATGCTCTGTGATTCAGACCTAAAAAAGATAGAGCTCCTGATATGCATTGCAGGACCTTGGTATGATGCGATACTAACTACACTGTTGGTAGTGCATCGGCTAACGGGGATTTGAGCTCAATTTCTCAAATTTAATTTTCAATTTTAGTTTATTTTTAAAAGCTAAAAGAATCTAATTTGGCCTGCAAACAATGATATTTTCTTCGTTTGTCCCCTAATTATTGTACTAGTTGTACCTACCCATTAATCCAACTTGATTTGGAAAATATGATCACTGAAGCTGCATATTTAAAAAATTTCTGGTCATCTAATTTGGTTTTTTGTTTTACTTAGATCCGACCGGACCGTCAAACTTTGTATTGGAGTGCTACTTGGCCAAAGGAGGTTGAACAATTGGCACGGAAGTTCCTTTACAACCCATACAAAGTAAGATATTAAGATATTTTCATGTTGGGCTATGTAACTGTATTTTTCTCTTTTATATTCCATTCCTCTATGTTGAAATGGTTTTTGGTCTGAAATGAATTGTTTGAAGAAAAATGCATTGTAATTTGTGAGAAGTGTGTATGTATGTGTGTTTAGATAACTTTTGAAATCATTGTGCAGGTAATTATAGGGTCTGAAGATTTGAAAGCTAACCATGCAATACGTCAATATGTTGACATTGTTTCGGAAAAGCAGAAATATGATAAGTAGGATGTGTTCTGCCTTATTTTCATTTTCATTAAGACCTTATCACATAGGGTGACCTAATCGAGCCTGTCTATTTGTCAGATTGGTGAAGTTGCTAGAGGACATCATGGATGGCAGCCGAATACTGATATTCATGGATACCAAAAAAGGATGTGATCAGATCACTAGGCAACTCCGCATGGATGGCTGGCCTGCACTTTCCATTCATGGAGACAAAAGTCAAGCAGAAAGAGATTGGGTGCTCTCAGAATTTAAATCAGGAAAAAGTCCTATTATGACTGCAACAGATGTTGCAGCCCGGGGTTTAGGTACACAAACTTTTTCTTTGCTTAATTACTTGGCAGATATTCTTATAGTTATGGAAATATCAGTGTTTTTTTATTAATTTTGGACATATTCTTATTAATATATTGTTATCCTATCTTCCTTCGATCTTGTATATTGAATTCTTTTTTACTTAATTTTTTTTGCCTACATTTTTCTGGTCTTTGATAACGTGTTATATTATGCTGGAATTGCATGTCTTTTTAAGTTAGAATTACCCATCTGCTGCTTGAGGTCAATTCCAGAGTAGTCCGTCTTGGCATTTTTATTGTGGCAAATAGCGAAGAGCTGCTTTTGTGTTTCATCATGACTTCCAGTTTACTGTCACTTAATGTATATATCTTAATTCTTCTATTTGATTACTGTCAACAGATGTGAAGGATGTAAAGTATGTAATAAATTATGACTTTCCGGGGTCACTTGAGGACTATGTCCATCGCATTGGGCGGACTGGGAGAGCTGGTGCAAAAGGAACTGCCTACACATTCTTCACGGCTGCTAATGCTAGATTTGCAAAGGAACTAATCGCTATACTTGAGGAAGCTGGACAGAAAGTGAGTCCTGAATTAGCAGCAATGGGCCGTGGTGCACCACCTCTGCCTTCAGGTCAGTTAACTCTACTCTAGTGTAACCGGGCTTACAAGAGTACATATAATTTGTTGGTCCTCTACTCAAGATGGTAATTGTTGCTTGTATCTGTGAAGTGTATGTTTGTTTGGTGGGAACTTCATGCATATGATTCTGATACACTCACCTATAAGAAAACAATTAATAATTCACATATCCACATGTTGTGTTTAATAGTTTTGCCTGGGGTTTGCTTTGTTACGGTTTTGGTGTATTTGATTCCTCTCGATGGCAGTCTTCTATTGAGCTCTTTTTGGATGGTTTTCTGTCAGTTTTATGATGTTCTGCCAACGGTCTTTTAATGGGAGGGTCTTTGATATATCTTCAGATATATTGGCATGCCGTGTTGCATGGTTCTTGATCTTTATGTTGATGATATCTTTTTTTCCCTTCAGGATTCCTCATCCTTTACACTCGTATCGCTCTCTAAATGAATTCTATTTATAAAAAATGGCCCTCATCCTTCCTAAATATTGCTTAAACCTTTAATGTAAAACTGTGGTCAATGTTTATGTTGTCATTTTTATCCAAAAGCATTAACTGTGTTCTCGTTCAACAATCAATGAATCAGGTCCCCGAGGTTTCCAAGACCGTGGGAGGGGTTATGGCAGTTCTCGTCCATGGAGCTGATTCATGAAGGTGCAGACAGACCTACTTGATTGATGAATCGTGCCATTTGTGTTGCTACTGACGTTATATTGTCTTGATCATTAATGTAAACTTGTAAGCGTAGTAATAGGAATTCAGTATTCCTGTTCTATAATTTTTGTTAAAATGTCCATAAAACATGTATCATCATCAGATAATTGTTCATAAATCATAGTTCATTCCGGAACGGTTCATTTTGCAGTAAACGAGGATAATATATATGGTGTGACTTAAGCACACAACAAGAACAGGATCCAAAGTTCTACTCTATTTGGTGGGGGAGTATCACAGTTTCAAGCATCGCATTAAGTAGTTTATTCACTGTCATGTTCTTAAAATATCTCTTTCAAAACCAAAACAATGTCTGGAACGATTTTCATCACTGATATGATGGTACTATTATTACTATTATTATTTTCTTTAGTGACACTAACTTGTTTGGTTTGTACTTTCATCTAATCTAAAGGAAATTCGTGTTATAATCCAATTGTTAGGATTTGAATATAAAGGGTTATTGGGTTTTTTTTTATCCAAAAGGCTGTATTTGATAAGAAAAAAAGAGAGTCATGGTTTAATTTTCATACTATTTGGCAAATAATTGAATTTATTTAATATGAAATTTCTAACATATTTGTTGCCTTATAATTTAATAACCACAATGATTTTCGCATTAAAAGTAACTTGATAGTATTTCTTTTCTATTCTTTTAATAACTTTAACATATTATTGCCTTTTCACCTCTGGCTTATACGTAAATATTTGTGTTACGTAAATATTTGTGTTTTTTAATTTTAAACGAAAATACTAATACTTGGGAGCTTAGAAAATATAATGTTTATTTGAATGCTTTGATGTCTATATATACAGACTTAGGTAAATATAATAAAGTAATTATGTTTTAATTTGGGATTTCAAATTAAAGCATAATTAAAATAAGAAATCAAATACATGCTAATCCTTAGAATAACTTCAGGTATACATTTTCTAAACCGAAATATTTACTATTTATAATTTCTTTTATTAGTAAAAATAAAATATCTACTATAAATAATAAGTTTTTTTTTAATTCTTCTCAATATCTTAAAATCAATTAGCTTTTATCTTTTTACCGTAAAATGTGTGAACAAAAATTGAATAAAATATCTAGAAACGTGATATCTATGTAGTAGGAAAAGTAGTATTCCAACCTTGTACGATAAAATTTTGCATCACTTATCCATTTTTTCCAATTTAAAAAATATATCAATTTTCATAAATTTGAAAAAACAAAGTCCTTCGTGTCAATTTCCCTAAACAAAGAAGTATAAAAAATGATGGTTCCTTAGATGCATGGGAAACAGTGTGACATAACAGTGAAGAAGATTTAAGAGCTGAAAGAGTGAACGGTGCAATAAGGTGAAGAGTGAAAGAGAAGAAAAGAATGAGTGAAGAAGGTCCTCCAAAGCTATATGCTAACAAGCCTCGAAAAGGTTAATTTTTTTTTTAAAGTTAAGAAAAAAATTGTGGAAAATCAAATCAAATATGTAATTTTGATTCAAGGTTTCTCTGTATACGGTAATAGCGCAACTGAAGCAGTTTCGAGGACAACAGAAATCGAACGAGTTCTCCTCGCCTGCGGCGATGGGGGTCCATGGCCACGATGCTGCTCCACCGCCGCCGCCGCCAAAGGTACCCTTTGTTCGGCGCTATAAGTTCGTTTGGCCTATACTTTTGGCTGTGAATCTCGGTGTCGGAGGTAATTTTTTCTTGAACTCAATGACAAAAAAATCGTTTTTTTCCTTTGAATGTTTTGACCCTTGTTGATCATGTGGGAATTTATGAGATGGGGTTTCTTTCTTTGGATTGGACATGGCTTTTTATCCTTAATGAATAATGTAAGTTTATTTATTTATTTTTGTTTTAATCATTTGGCTTACTAGTGTTTATTTTGCTCCTCTTATATGCTGAAATACTCCCTGAAAATAATTGTTGATTTTGGATGAGGTGGGTAGGATGTTACTACATTAAGCTGTATTTCACTTTGACATGTTTGTTCCTGAGTTTGGCTAGTGAGAAAATCATGACATCATAAGGGTGGTGATTTCTCAGGGAGGATGGGTTTAATGATCTTCGTTTTCTGAGGATGAGTGGGGAGCAAGTGAGATCATAAGTTGAAAAGTACTGGATCTGGTCATGACCAACAAAATAAATAGAAATCAAGAAATAACATGATTAGAATGGAAAGCTTTGACTTTATGTCTAAGGATGGTTATTTTATAAAAGGCCGAAAGAGAGGCTAACTTGTGCCTTTATTGCTACGATGCATGCTTGGTTGTTATATTCTTAATATATGATAGTTGAGGTTGTTAGAAGCATTATTTCTAAGATTAGTGTGCTAGTTTTCTATCATTGTAACTTTTATGTTGCATTTGCAACTTATGTGTTAGAATTGCCCTATCAACATTATGGTTTTGTGATCTTGATAATTATTATAATTTTCTTTATATTGATTCATTGAACCAAGGTTTGACAAACAAAAACAATCAAGGTGATAACTTAATCATTTTTTAGACTGTATATTGGACAACAGCATTCTGTAATCATTTTAATCCTATGTATAGTTTTGCAAAAGATCAATAGCTTTATGTTTTTTAAATTTCACTAAAATATTGTGTTCAAACAAACCTATAGTATTTGCCTCGGATCTTATTGAAGATGATTGATTGGCATATGTTTATAATCTAAGCTCTGTGAGAAACAAGATGTGCAATCACTTTATCCTATGCATGTTTTAGTTAATAAGATAGAGTATAAAAGGTCTAAAAGTCCGAGGCATACAAAATACGCAGTTCTTCTATTGTTTTATCTATATATGAGCTAGCTACTCTTCATTTTCGGACAGCTTACTAGTACAATGCAGATGTTTAAACCATACCTTGCAACATTTCCTTATCTACGTAAGTAGAAAAAGGTGTCAATGAATCTTGTAACTAGTTTTATGATAACAATTGGGTTCTCAATAAAGGATTCTATACCGAAAATTTGTTTACACGCTAATCTAATACATTTAACATGTGTCATTCAATATATCTTGAGAGTAACTACTCTGCCCTTCTACCATGTCATTTTTTCAGTCTATTAATCTTTCTCGTGTTTTTCTTTTGTGATCCTAAATCTAGTATGCATGAATGAATTTCTACTGTTGAAACATGTCTTGTTCTGGTTGCTAGACTGATGATTGTCTAACTCTGTAGCTTACTTGTTTTTGGGGACTAAGAAGAAAGATATTGGTGAAGAGGAGGAACAAGACGTAAGTCCTGTCTCAACTAAAGATACTACTGCTCCTGTTGTTGAGATGTCCGTGTCCACACCACCTATTACAAATCCTGTGGTCAAACGAGAACCAATTCCACAAAATCAACAACTTGAACTCTTGAAATGGATATTGGAAGAGAAGAGGAAGATAAAGCCAAAAGATGCTGAAGAGAAACAAAAGATTGATGAAGAGAAAGCTCTTATTAAAAAGCTTATTCGATCAAAATCCATCCCAAGTGTCTAATGATGTTCCTGTTATCTTTATCAGCAGGGAAAAAAAGTTATTGACTTCGAATGTACCCGAATTGATTCATCCAATGCTTTTCTTTGGTTTACTTTGTTTATGGGTTTTAGATTATACATCTGTTGAGGCTTGAGAGTTACGTGTCCTGACATCCAAAATTGTCATTTGTACATTTTTTTATGTGGCTCATTAGTTCCTTTTGTTCTGACAATAGTACAAGTTGATGGCATTTGATGTACAATGGCCTTGTTCTTTTTACCTATAGATGGCAATTGGGTTTTCAATATTTTTATTGGTTTTGTGTGTGAATAGAGCCAGATTTGAGTTAGAGCCAGCACATGGCTAGTGCAGAGGCCGGTGGGTGGTTTTGCTAAGGTAATTTAAAGCACTAAGATGAGGATACTAATTAAATTTTGCAAAAACAATTATTTTTTCTTACTGAATTTGTCCATGTATTGAATTTGGTTTTATGTATTTAAATCTGGGAATGTAAGACAGTATCGATCAGATTACTACAAATTATTTGTTGGAAGAAACAATTTCTATTTGAATCTCATAAATAGAAAGGGTGGCATGTTTTCCGAGAAATATCTATGGTGTGCTGGTTTATAATTTCACGAGTAAAACTTTGAACTGTTGGATCTTTCTCTATTTCTCTATCATCACATCATCTCCCTTGAATGTATGATAGGTTATTTTCCAATTTCCAAGCCAAGAATGCTTATTCTCCATGTTTGTTTTGGGGTGCTGAATTGCATATTCATCATGTTGAGGTTTGAGAATAGTGAAGAGAGATTCACATGGGCCTAATGTAAACATGCACAATTCCCCAAAAGGATGTGGACACGGATGGCACTGTGCAGACTGGCAGGGTTCCCACAACATGCATGCAAGCAAGCCTCCATCACGAAACCAACCACTAAAATACTATAACTTATTTTCTCAACTACTAGTTTTTCTTTTCTTTTGAGAAAAGAGTTGCTTTTCTTGTAGTTGATGGTCCAAGCTCCTCAAACTCCAAGAGAATATACAATAATATGTATGAATTTCTTTCTGGGATTCTCACTGATTTTGTGTAATAGTTAAATAAAATTCAGAACAGCGCCGAATAATATCTGTTGCCAAAATTAAAGTATGAACGTTGAACTGGTTGCCTAAATCTGATAGGTTGCTTCCCTTTAAACTAAGACAAAAACTAACTCATGAGTTGAGTTTAAAACCAGGCCATTCTGATAATAATAACAATAATGATAGTATAAAAGCAAACACAAAAAGCATGATTGTTGACTACAGTCAAAGAGAAACTTACAAAAGCTTAATCAAAGTTGGGTACTAGGCATGCATATATGAAATAATCAACTTGGAGAAGAGGTGGTTTGTCTTTTTAATACCGTCTCTTTCATGCAATTTTGTCACTCTCATTCTTGCTTGGTCCATTAAAGGAATGTACCTTCACTAGCCAATACATTTAAAAGTCACAGAAATGTGGGGATAGGACAAGTATTTTTATATGGTAGAGAAAGAAAAGGGTATGTGGCCTCTAGCATATAATAAGAGAAAGGATGGAAATGATGATAACGTGAGAGGTTGGAGAAGAGCATGGATTGAACAAAATGCTGAAGAGAGAGAGAGAGTGGTTTTGAGGCAAGGTGATGATGATGGAGGAATGTGGTTGGACTTATTGAGTTTCACATGAAGGCACGAGGTCCTCCAACTGCTACTGCCAAAGGAAAAGGAAGGGGGGGGGGGACGCCATAATCCAATGTGCTACACCAACAATCATGCCCTTCTGTGGGGACTTCTTTTATTCTATAATGTGGAACCAAATCATAAACTAAGCAAAACCAGGCATGCATTATCAGATAATATTTCACCATCTCAGCATATAGTATAAGTCTTTCTACATTCTCCTACAGTTTACTATATTTGACAATTCTTTGAGAGTAAATTTGATGTATATATATTATCATAGATAGTGTGTATTTCTTGGAATTTGTGATGTAGATAATAAGCCACTGATCTGAGAGACATTCCCAAGTTTATACTAACTTACCAAGTCTCAGCAAAACTGTTGACCATGTTCATTCAGTCCAAAGGACAAAGGTAGCACTAAAATTCTTTGTGCCTTGAGAATATAATAATTCTATGTTATGCCTTTGTTAATGTACACATGAATATTTATATTCCCCTAACGCAAAAAGTTAGCTAAGACTTCACAAAACCTCTCTCCTTCTCCCTCTTCTTGCACGCGTACACACACATGCACACTGAAATCTTTCATAAAGAAAAACGTGGTTATGGCCGTGGCCACCATATGATTACGCATATTTAAGCCAAAGCTAGAAGTATTATAGAGTGTGTGAGAAAATAATGGACAATATTTTGATCGTGTCTGTGACAGTGTTTCTCTTATGCACTGTGATCCTCCTCTACAGGAACAGGCTCAGCCTCATGCTCAAATCAAAATATAGAAATAAACTTCCATCAGGCACTCTTGGATGGCCTTTTATCGGTGAAACTCTTGAGTTTGTTTCTTGTGCTTACTCTGATCGCCCTGAGAGCTTCATGGACAAGCGACGCCGCGTGTAAGTTCATTTCTGCAATCATTTTTTATGCACCACTTATTTAAGCATGCACTTTAACATATCAAAGTTGGAGACTTCTAAAGAAAAGCCATCTGGGTTGTAAAAAGTCTCATCATGCCTTAGTTTTGTACACAAAGTTGAATCTATAAACTCATGTTGTTTTCAATAAGATTTGGCGTGTTGCAACTTGTAGGTATGGAAAGGTGTTTAAGTCACACATATTTGGAAGCCCCACAATTGTTTCCACGGATGCTGATGTGAACAAGTTCATACTGCAAAGTGATGCAAAAGTTTTTGTTCCTTCTTATCCCAAGTCTCTTACTCAGTTGATGGGGGAGTCTTCTATTTTGCTCATCAATGGAAGCCTTCAAAGGAGAATACATGGACTTATTGGAGCTTTTTTCAAGTCTCAACAGCTAAAGGCTCAGATCACCAGAGATATGCAAAAGTATGTCAAAGAATCAATGTCTGGTTGGAAAGAGGACTGCCCCGTATACATACAAGACGAAACAAAAAAGGTTAGCTCTGTAGTTTCCTTCTCTTCTCTCTGACTGAATGGGTGAATGAGTGTTCGTACGTTTGTGTGTATGCCAAACCTTGTCTTCTTTCTCTCCCCCACGTGGTGTAGAGGTCAGAATCTAGCTTCAAAGTTTGCTCACGGTGACTTCTTGAGAACAGTTCCATCAGACACAAGATAAAACAAAAGATGCTACTTCTCTTAAATCTATACTTGGCATTTTGTTACATGTTAAGTTGTTTATATCAAAGCATCAACCCCTCTAAAGTTGTATGATAAAGTGACCACACTTTGTCCTTGCGTTTATGTATGAGTTACTGAAGTAATAATTGGTGATCGAGCTGCTTATGTTTCAAGATCATAAAGTGAAAAACGTAGTTATCTTTATGGGGTTCATAATCATTTTGTAGTAATCATGCTACATTGAAATTGAGATTATTGTAATTTACTCTTTTTAAATATACCAGCAGGTGACAATTACTTCTTTTCTGTCCCCAGATTGCTTTTCATGTACTAGTCAAGGCACTGATTAGTTTGGATCCAGGAGAAGAAATGGAACTTCTCAAGAAACATTTTCAGGAATTTATCTCTGGCCTCATGTCTTTACCAATAAATCTACCAGGAACTAAACTTTATCAATCTTTGCAGGTAAATCCGTTAGTTAGATATTGATTTCTTTTTTACCAAGATCATGGGCCTGGTAACACTCAGTTCACTTCTTTGGTTTTAGGCAAAGAAGAAAATGGTGAAATTAGTGCGGAGAATTATCCTAGCTAAAAGAAATAGTGGCCTTTGCAGAGTTCCAAAAGATGTGGTGGATGTGCTTCTCAATGATGCAAGTGAAAAATTGACAGATGATTTAATAGCAGATAATATTATTGATATGATGATTCCTGGGGAAGACTCAGTGCCAGTTCTTATGACTCTAGCTACAAAATATCTATCAGAATGTCCAGCTGCTTTGCAGCAATTGACGGTATGGTAATTGCTAAATCTCCTCTTCACCACAAATCATTAGCACTTCTGAATTCAAAGTTATCTCATGCTGTTTTGGTCAATTAGTATTTCGTAGTTAAGTACAGGACTCCAACTCTTAGTGGCCTAGTCTAAAAGTAGAAAACCATTTAGTTGTTGCTATTATGCTTCTTTCCACCATGCTACCAAAGGTTTTGAATTTTTACTAGGGACAATTGTGGCATATCATATGAGATTGCCACATGTGGCCTTAAGAAAGTCTCTGAACTAATCTTCTGATTAACTTTTAGCAAACTACTTTTATGCTCTCAGGAGGAAAATATGAAGCTTAAGAAAATTCAAGATCAGGTTGGTGAGTCCTTGTGTTGGAGTGATTACCTATCATTGCCATTTACTCAAACAGTAAGGCCACTGTGGATCCTCATCAAAGACAAGTAAAAATGTTCCATACTTTTCACTTAACTCACTGTGTTAAAATCTCTACTTGTGCAGGTGATCACTGAAACTCTCAGAATGGGAAATATCATAATAGGAGTAATGAGAAAGGCCTTAAGAGATGTTGAAATAAAAGGGAACTTAATACCAAAAGGGTGGTGTGTGTTTGCAAATTTTAGATCAGTTCATCTAGATGACAGAAACTATGACTGTCCATATCAGTTCAATCCATGGAGGTGGCAAGTAAGAGAAATCCCCTTGTTATTAGTTCATTTATGTTTTGTTTGTGTGTTATTTATTTAGTTTGAGTGATGAATTGGTGAACTTCAGGACAAAGATATGAGCAGTTGCAATTTCACTCCTTTTGGAGGGGGACAAAGGCTTTGCCCAGGCCTTGACTTGGCCAGGCTGGAAGCTTCCATCTTCCTACACCACTTTGTCACTCAATTTAGGTAATCATTCTACACTTCACTTCTTTTCTAATGAGTGAACACAGTGAATAATTGTAAAAAGTCATCATGCCCAAATTTTTGACCTCTCCTTATGACATAGGAGCAAAGGCAAAATCATAACACCAGACATGCAAATTTCTGTCACTCAGCGGACCAAATGGCTTTGCATGGACCTTTTTCTTTACTTTACATTTTCACTAATGATTTTCTCTTTTGAAACTAAATTTGATTGCTGAAAATTACATATCCCACATATAAATATCCTGGTGGGTCAATGTCATAAATGTCTCTTTCTTGCATATGGACAAAGGAGGAATCCAAGTTGTAAAGTTTCCGGGGCCAGAAAGCCTTACATGCTACATCAGACTTCAGAAAAGCCACTTGATCCTAATCTTTTGTTGGTAACAATAATAATTAATTTGTTAATCAAACTTCTTATAAACCAATCTTGACTGTGAGGAAAGCCATGATGTTTCTTGAATGTATCTAAACTGTTAGTACAGTGCCAGGCTTGAAGATTTTAAGCATAATCATTCTGCAATTTCACACTTGCTTTAGTGACATTTAAATTAGATACAATTTGACTGGCAACAGTGATTCACAATCTCACAAGAAGTACAAGATTATACCGACATAGACAGAAATAATGTTATTTCATTAGAGAAATACATTCAACTATTGTCTCCAGGTTCTGTTTGCTTATTTAGCTTGAGGCAAAAATAGCTGTTACTGAGAACCAAATTATGTGGCATGTGTATTTTATATTGTTCCTTAGGACTATAGGTTTTGACTTCTGATTGTACCATGCTTGTATGAAGATGTATATGGCCTAAAAATTGAAGATGCTAAAATAAGGAGCTAGGCTGGTCAAATCATGTTAGGTTGACAAAAAGCCATTGTTGATATTACTCAGTCAAGCAGCCTAATGATTTAGGCTTTTGCTAGGTCTGCATTATGTGCAATCCAACAGTGCATTTTATGCTTTTCTTTTTTAACATCTTCGAACTATTAAATATTCTTTGCTTACTTTTGTTAAGAAGTAGATTTCAAGTCTAATTCAATCTTATAAAACCTTACGTTGAACATATACATCTCGAATGTTGAACTAGACATTTAATGGATAGTCTGATAACTGTCCGATAGCAGATGGTGTGATAAGTCAAACAAACAACAAATCTCCTTATAGCAGGTGACACAATATGTTCAAAAAACAACAAATATTGTTAGGATTGACTCTACCACATTATCTAATGCTAGGTTAAGCAGTGAATTTTAAGCTTAACTCAATCTTATAAAAAGATGAGGTTTATATCCACTTATATATTATAAACTCTGCATTATCTTTAGTACTTGTGAGATCTCCACCAATGTTGTTTAAAAAAATTTTAACCAAAGAAAATAATATGCCATGCAATGATAATTAGACTTCTAAAATCCAATGTTTTTACATGCAGATGGCATGCTGAAGCAGATGCAATAGTGAACTTTCCCACAGTAAGAATGAAAAGGAGGATGCCTGTGATGGTAAGGAGAGTGGAATCTTAAAGCTTGGTTGGCCAAAATGTGTGGAGCCACTTGTACCAAAGGATAAAGAACAACCATTCTATGAAAAAATACAAAATCTGAAATAAAAGAACAAGGGAGAGGGGGGACCAGAAAGATTGGCTAAGGTGGACACACGTGTGGTGAACTGCATAAGCTTTGTTTTTGTCTCCTTGCATTAGTCTTCAACATGAAGACGATGGAAAGTTTCATATTGAGGGACCCTTAAATTAGGTAGTATTTACTTTTCACCAATTTTTCTTTCCCATTTTACCTAGTGTGGTAGGAAAATAAAGGTTGATTGTAAGGGAGAGCACTTTTATCTTGTTTTTGAATCAGAGTTTCTTTTGTCTGTTTTTTTTCTTTGTTATGCACTACTTCTTTGTTCTTTTTCCTTTTTCTCCTTTCTTGGGAAGAAGAAGAGGAGGGAATAATGGAGGTAGGATTGAATAAGATGAATAATTGGTCACAAAAGGTAATAGTTTGAGTTTAAGGGTCCCATAAATTAATCTTATTCTTAGAACAACTTGCTCAAGGTCCACTTTAAAATATAGATTTATTCATACTTTAGACAGAGATGATTGAAGAGGGAAGAAAAGTGAGTAATGTACACAAGATCCATCACCCTTTAGTTTGAATAATGATGTGAAGCATCTAAACAACAACAAAAAAGGCACTACAATCATTTTGGATCTAAGATTCTTGATCCTCCATCAACTCCAATTCGTTTTTGTGCAAACCTTTTTACTATATATAAAAATAAATCATAAAACCAATGTATATTCGTTGAACGTTGTTTTTCCTTGAAGATAGCACTTTTTTGTTGTGGAATCATGTTGTTCATCTTATCTTTATCATAACTCTCACTTAATATTTCATTGGTTAGAATAATTTGATCACAATGCCTCTTAGCTAGTATAATTATGCACGATTGGATGATATTAATACTAAAAAATAAAATGTTAGTATTACAAGTACTTGTTATTTTATGAAAGAGTATCTAAATATGATTTATTTAAAGGTTGAACATGTTTTGGAATATTTTTTATGTTTTAATCTTTTTTATACATTTTAGTCATAAAATTTAAAATCAAATAATATAATTATAATAATTTAAATACAAACTGAGTTTTAGATTAACATTTGAAATGTTTACTTGACACATTTTAATTTAAATGTTAGCTTAAAACATCCTACAGAAAGTTAATGTCATTAAATTAAAAAACTATATCCCTATATTTAAAATTTAAAAATCAAAATCTATCAAAATTTAATACATTGATAAATTCCAATTTTATGTATAAATTTAGGAATTAAAAACATACTTAATCATGATCCCAATTACATTTGGATGCAATGATGTTGATCTTATTTTCCTCTTCTAAAATGAAGGATGAAGTTAACGAAGAGTTAACCATGATTAGTTACTCTTAGTATTTTTATTGTGTATTTTTAGAGGGTGAAAAGCCTATAACTAGTCCTTGTCTACTATGCATAATTCAATAAATAATATAATAATATAACAATTATTAAAAGTAAAAAGTCCTTGACCTAATATTGTTTTACCCCCTGAATATGTGGAAACAACAACTCCAAATTTGTGTGAAAAAAACAACTAAACATTTAACCTTATGTATTTGTTTTATCTATGACACACGCATTAAAAGGTAAGAATGTAACTATTCAATCACTTTCTTTTACATTAACATATATTGCACTGCAGCTTTTGAAAAACTCTCACCTATTTACTTTGTGTTATTTTAATTTCGAATTCCAAATAATGAATTTAACATATACAAGACATAAAGTTGTGTTCCAATGTGATTTGTGACATAAATTTTATTATAACTAAAATTTTTCATAAAGACACTATTATAAATAAAATCAACTAGATTTTAGAAAATCATTTTAATTACAATTTAAATTTCTAAATATTAAATTTAAAAGACAAATAGTTTTTTTCAGAATTATTTTTAATCTTTAAACAGAAAACCTGAGTGTTCCTTTTACCAATCCAAACTTATGACAAATTTCAAGAAATAAAATCATAATTAAAAGCTTTCTGCACTTTACACTTCAAATATTTTCTCGTACAAATAAATGTTGGTACAACGCACAAATAAATTTTTTACCCAGCACAAAAATGAGGTGTACAGGAAACTGATCAAAGCAAACCGTAATTTGGTTCCATGTAATCAGTTTACTCAGATTTTTAACACTCTTTTGTGTTCATCCTCTTCCATTATTCTATCCTTGGAGTGGTGGACTCAACAACAATGGGAGAGTGGAATCTACACCTACTCCTCCGAGCAGCAACAGTGCCATAAAACAAGCTTTCACTTCTCAATGTTAGCGATTGCCATTAATGTGCCAGTGAGAATCATCAACTTCGGTGTTGAAAATGAAACTGGTAAACAGTGTGCTGATGTCCCTGGCCAGTGAACAAACAACAATGAAATACATGAACTCAGTCCCATCTAATGCAATGCAAACTCCTCAATGATTAAAATATCTTTTTCTATTAATTTGAAATAAATGTAAGGGTTAAACATTGACATTATAAAGCATAGACTGCATTTGATTTGTTTTTGTTTCCATTTTCAATTTATATGGCTCTTATCAATCACAAAAGTCCCAACTTGTTTTCACTTTATTTCCTGTTTTGAAGAACCTACAAAGGGAATGATGAATAGGGAAACAATCATAATGGAGAAAGATACTAGGGAAAGAGATAAAGTAAGGAAATTAATTACGCCAGATGAGGAAGAGTCATGTGCTTCAAGAGTGTTGGGTGTCGAGTGACAAATGCCTTCCATTCTTCTTTGCTTATTTTATCATCTTTATCAGTATCGGCTTCTTCAAATGTCTGACATTTTAAAGAAAAAGTAACATAAGGGATCGAAATTAAAATCAACAGAGGGAAAACACTTTCCTGCAAACAATTACCTTATCAATAATGGAATCAAGGGCTTCGTCTTTCATATCCATGCCACATTCTGACAAAATGGCAACAACCATTTGCCTAACCTGGAAAGAATCGTAGGTTAACAGAACAGTTCCAACTGTAAACTAAGAGCAATAGAGGAAAAATGTTATATGCAGACATCCTGATGGTTATTTTGAGTTTTATATATTAGTTAGTGGACGTTAGATTGCCATAGACTTGACAAACAGAAACCATCACCACCCTTTGCTTTGTCGAACTTGTCAAATAAAATTAATATTGCACCAAGGCAATTCCTGTGCTATGATAAAGAATATATATTTAAGCCAATAACATAATGATAACCTGGACATGCCAAGATACTCACTTCTTCTCGCTCAATATATCCAGTCTGTCTCAAGTCATACATTTTAAAAGAAACTACAAGCAAACAAATAAAAAAAAAGTTATAACTTTTATCAATATTACAGCAATAAAATAGATGATGTAGAAACACAAATGCAAAACTCTTGCTGAAGACTTACAGTCAATTTTCTTTTCCAGAGGAGTACAAGGATGAAAGATATTGAGAGCATGCACAAACTCATCAAATTCTATAACACCATTTCTTTTTTCATCGAAAACATCGAAAACCTAGAGAATTTTGTAATCATTAGAATGAACTCAAATACACAATTCAAAAAAGAGAAACAGCAGAAAACAACAACCTTTCAGCAAAACAAGCACATATGTGTGCAACCATGACATTTTTTTAAGGGAGTGAAATGGGGAGAATGAACATAAAACAACATCTCCTGATACTATAGGGTATATCATAGAAAGTCAACAATGTAAATTTAGATATTTAAACACCAGAAATATGGTTGTCAATCCGTACGATACACCTTTCAATATCTCTATCATACGCACGCATCTTTGATCTTTCAAAGAGTTTTAACCGAATGACAAGCAAATATAGAAAATAATATCAATTTATCGTAACAATTTCGGACTTTAGTCAGTGTTCACAATCATTTACAAAAGGAGGAAAGGACTGGCCAGTAAGAGACTACAAAAGGAATGATACAAAAACACATTATAGTTTGTTGATCACGCATCACACAACATAATAGACAAGAAAAAATATCTTTAGGTCTACAACCGTATGTAATGTTCCACGGGGGATTATGGAGACTCAGGAAAAATAAAGAGTGGAAAGATCATAGGTGGAGCTCTGAATATTGTAATTTATTGTCCAGCAGAAATTCGCATTGAGGCAGCAGCATTGTATTCGGCTATATATATATATATATATATGTGTGTGTGTGTGTGTGTGTATATATATATATATAGATATATACACTAAAAAAGCCACATCGAGAATCGATTAACTATGTTAGCGAAACAAATTGGAGTGAAGAAAGGGCATGAACTAGTTTGGTCCCCTGAAAAATGTTTTCTTCTCAAATCGAAGTTGGATTTTGACAAAAATTAGATCAGCCTCCCTTCCATCAAAATCCATTGGTTCCTCACCTCCAAACCAATTAGTCCACACTGGGTCATGAAACAAATCAACAAAGCAGAAAAAAAAAAAGTTGCCAAAATGCTTATACCCTGTCAAGGAAAAGATTCTCCTTAGTTGTGGTCTTCAACAGGGCCAATGTGAGTTCTTCCTTCACACAACAAACAAACAAGAGTTAAAATTCAGATAAACAAAAATGCACAAACTTAGGATCAAAGAGAAATTGATCCCCAAATCCAAATCTAGCTAGCTACCTACCTTGTGGATGAGGCCATCGTCAATGATTGAGCTACTCAACTTCTTGAACAACTCATGTAAAGCCTCAATTTCATTAACAGTAACTGCCACACACAAATCAGAAACTTTAAACGCCATTTCCTCATCAAAATAAACAAAAACAGCTGAAAATGAAATTAAAAAAAAAAACGAACACGGAGAGTCCTTGGCGAGGGCTAAAATGTTGTCGAAGGTAGTAGAAGAGGGTTTCCTCTTCTTCGCCGGAGAATGGAAATCGAAGCAACCAGCTAAGCTGAAAACCAAAGCTTCAACAAGTCCTATGAGCGGAATGAACACCGCACACAGCGTCTCTCCAAACGTCAAGCTCGATCTCTGACACAAATCAATCGGAAACTCATAATTTCATAATTCGTTTAGACAATAACCGAACACAAATCGAAATCGCGAGTTCAAGAAAAAGTGCTACCAGCGATACACCAGTCTGGGAAAACTCCATTTCATCTTCAAAACTTTTCCGCAGAGTCAGAAAAAGAATTTGAATAACTATGAATTATCACAGTATTTATCCGCTCAAAAATATTTATTTTCATGAATTTAATTACAATAAAATTTATATATTTAATTACTATTTTTATATAGATAAATACATTAAAATGTTAATACTAATTAGGCTTAATACGGTTTTAATTTTTGTTAACTTTTTTTGAAATAGTTTTCGTTTTTTTTTTAAATGTTTAATGTAATTTTTTATATTGTAATTTATATTCAATTTTAGTACTTTTTAATCGTTAGGTTAAATATTCACTTAACAATACGTTTCACATTTAAGATATAATGAGGTGAATACATTCTAAAAAAACAAAATTTTGACCTTTATTTGGATTTTTTGATAAAATGTCCTTTCTTGAAAAATTAAAATCATAAATATAAGTGTTATGCGTGAAGTTGGTAAAATTGGAGATGAAAGATGATAAAGTAACTATGATGAAATGAGTTTGATAAAAGGAATAAATTAAACATAAATTATAATATAAAAAACTAGATTGAAAATTAAAAAAAAAAATGAGAAACTCTTAGAATAAAAGTTGACAAAAATTTGGATGATATTAAACCCACTTATTATCGTAATAATAAAACCTAGTACCAACAAAGTCCGTGTTTGACCACACTTGAGGCTGAGAATGAAATAAGAATAAAAGAGGTATTTAATTATTTATTAATTATTCACTATTAATTAAACTGGTGACTAGGTTTTATCAAGGTGGATTAAGCACTTCGTGATAAGAACAGAATTTGTGACGTGGGGTTGGCCCAGTCATCATGTTTGGTACAAATAATTGTTTATTGAATAATAGTTTCAGTTTTTTACACGTTTATGTTTTTTATTTATTTAAATAAAAGTATTGAAAATCTGAATATATATATATATATATATATATAATGTTTTAAAGGTTAAGTTCTTTAATTTCTTAAAAAAGCAAAATTAAAATTTATTTATGTTTTAAATTTTAATATATTTCATTCATAAATTTTAAAAATAAATAGATATACTTTTTAAATTAATAATATTGTAAAATAGCAATCAGTAGGGCAATTTTTTTTCTATAATTAGAAGACTTGGTTGATGTAGATGTCAAATAAGCATCTTATAAGTTATTTAAATGTCAATGATTGGTGGAGGACCAATTAATTAATCTCGTACCTAATTAATTAGATTCTTTAAGGTTAATGCTATCTTAGTCGGCTTCAACTTTGACTTCAACCGCTAAAGGAAATAGTGAAAGCTGAAAATATTTTTTAAAGATGATTCATAATTCCCGTTTAACACCTTCTTAACACATAACACTACTTTAATTGTATTTTTTGTTCTTAAAATTGGAAATAAATTTGGTTGTGCTCTCTATTTTTTTTGTTTTTAAAGTGATGTATTCTATTAAATTTGAAAAATCATTCTAAGATATTTTTTTCAAAACATCTTTTACCATCTAAATAGCAAATTTGATAAACTAACAACACTTTATTTTAAACTTAAAATATTAAATATAAATAACTTTAAAAAATAAAACCAATTTAATTTTAAATTAATGAACTAAAATTAACTAGCCCACTAGATAAATGTCAAATAATTAATTATACTTTATCAATTTTTTATATAATATTATGTAAAAAACATGCATATATTTTAAAAATAAAAGTATTTGACATGATTATTTACTTTGACACTCAAATGACACGCTGTGGGTCTTAATAATGATTTTATTGAGTCAACACATTGCATCACTTTGCAAATTAATGATATAACAAGGTGTGAAATGAATGTATTTGACACGTTCTTAATATATTAGTACTCATATTTTAAGTTATTAAAGTAACTTTTGCACTAAATTAAACAAAAAAGTAAGACATGTATGTTTTTTTTTTCCTTCACATTTATTAGAACACTAGTTGATTTGTGTTGTGATAACTCAACCTTATATCTAAGTGGTAAAGATAGGAGGCAATATTTTAGACCTTTTGCCTTTGACAAGAGAATTTGTATCAGGAAAATGAACTCCATCAGCGAGGTCTTTCACATACCCTTCTGGTGTTACTCTCACAGGGTAACTCACAAGGTGAACACCTTCCATGTCTCTCACCTCTTCACTGTTGTAGATTTCCCACATTTCATCTCCTATTGATCTCATTCTCTCCACACATTCCAATCTTTCTGGCTCCAAGAACAACTCATCAACACTCACTGTGTGCTCATACCATAGAGACAATCTATATGCTTGAACTTCATCTAGGTTCATTTCCTGATTATCATCTTCATCTTGAGACTGGTAGCATCCTATTGCAATCTCAGTGTCCCTTTGCCCGTCCATGGATCTTTGGTTTACATTAGCTGATCCTATCAGTATGTATAGGTCGTCCACTAATGCCAAATGCAATTAAACAATGTTAATAAAACTTACACCACAATTCAGCAAATACTTCAATTGCCTAGATGTTTTTCCTTTTATGTATACAATAAGAACTTGAGCAAACATAGAATGGTTAGAGTCTAACCAGTATGTGCTAGAAAAATTATATCAGAAGCATATGCTGAAAATGATGTTGCAGTGTAGATGACTTCAACAAGTTGAGACTTACAAGTCAATTAATAACCCTTGTCATTATTGTCTAGAAGGAGAAGTGTTAAGAAATAGACTTTAAATCTAACTTAATCTTATAAAATCAGTTTGTAAGACGAGATTTGTATCCAACAATAGATCTAACAAATAACAAAAATTTCGTTAGGATAGATACTTTAATAGATGATTCTAATACCATGTTAAGAATTAGACTTTAAACCTAAATCAACCTTACAAAACCAGTTTGTAAGTTGAGATTTACATCCATTTATATACTTTAAATTAGGCTTAATTCTAGTCGATATGAGAATTATAACAAGGAAAAACTTCAGCAATGTCATAAAGGTTTTCAGTGTTGTTCTTCTTCGATCAAAACTAAAGTTTCTTTTCAATTAATTTATGTTGATCTTTAATGCAAGTTTTAATCATGTGGGTTGTCATAGTGAAATTACTCCAGTCAAGTATGTAAGACCCTTTCATGATCAAGAGAAGACCAAAATATGACAGAAAATTATGATTGAAGATTAGTACTATATTACCTATCATGAACTTGGAGTGAACATAAACCATGAATCTCCTATTCTTTTGAGCATTCCAGTATTGAGTTTCAGGTTGGGGTGAATCTAGTGGAAGATACTCTCCCGGTCCCTTCTGCTCCCTGTTTGCAAGACAGAAGAAATTCAAGTAGTCTCTAGGGTGTCCCTGTTGCTCACTTTCTTGTATTGCTTCTCCAATCAACCTATACATCATTGCCATTGTTTCTCTAGTCCAATGCAGTATATCTTGAACAGGTTCACTTTCAGGTTCTCCTTCTGGCCACATCGGTATGACTATGTACACAGCAAATCTCTCCTTTGCCTTAATCTTACTTACCACCTTCAGTGCAATTTCAATGGGAATTAGATTAGTACAACCACAGTGCCTATCTTTCTTCCACCAATGGCATCCTCCAATGAAATACTGGCTTTCAATGTATATAAACCTTTCAGCACGCCTAATTGCTTCAACATAAGCTTCATGGATGCTCCTCTCCACAGTTGACTTCGTAGACAACTCACTAACTGAGATATGATCAATTGACCTGTATATTTGAACTTTCCAATTCCTCTCCCTAGGAATGCTTGAGCTTGTCTTTGGCATAAGATTTGCCAAGGTGCTAGAAGGGATTAGAAAAGAAGGATCACACTGCTTTGTCCATCTTTGCTCAAAATTGGCTAGCACGTCCCAAGCAGCTTCACCAATAACACAAGCATGAGCATCATGCCAAGGCGCCCTTGGCCCTCCTTTGTTGAGGCTAGCTTCTTCAATGCTTGTTTGGTAGAAATCATAACAATGAGATTCTCTAATGAGTGTTTGAAACAATGAATGCTGCTCTGTGTCATATCTTCCATCACACAAATCCAACCCACCCACAAAGCTCATTAGCTCTCTGTCATCAACAAATTTGGAAGGTTTTGTGTCCACTGTTATAGTCTTCTGATGGTGAGCAAAGAGTGTTGGGAACATGTGGTGTAATCTGGGGCACTTTCTGCATATTACTTTTGTGTGGTTGAAAAAAGCAAAAGCTTCCTCATCTTGGTTGTTCAACTCGCCTTTGTTCTTCACAAAGGGTAAAGATGTTTCATCATCCCAAAGCATAACCCTCACAGCCACTCCTTCCTCTGCCTTCTTCTTTAACAGGTCACCTAACTTAATTCCTCTGGCATGTGGGATTTCTGTGTGAGGATCTCTAACCTGTCAAAGAGCATATTAGCTTCTAAAACAAAAATGTATATCAATGTGAAAGGGGATTGTATCCTCTCATATACATGATGTCATGTTCAAATTTTGTGGCTCAAGGAGTTCCTATAAAAACAACTATAAATCCTCTATCAACAAATTCTTATATCAACAGTGAAATTTGAAATCACATCACTGTTGGATAAGTTTTATCCTTACTAACTTGACCAACTTCTCATATAAGTTTAAAAAGTCATGTGAAAATCCTGCAGAATTTCTTACCAGAACCATCATGGGATTGAAGGACCAGCCTACAATATAAACTAAATACTTTGCACCCTCAATGGCTTTATAGACATCCTCCCATAGCTTCTTTGGAGCTCCACATAGATCAAATGGAGGTTGAAAAGCTGAAGAATGGTGAGCATCATGATAAAGTTTAACCTGACAGTTGGACCTTAGAGGAAAGCTAGCCTCCTTCAGCCCTTGAAATTCCCAGTCATTGCTCAACATCTTTGCCCAACTTGGTTCCAAATCTGCTGGCTTGAACCAAAGCATAAACTTCAACTTAAGTTTTGTGTTTGGTTTTCCATTATCCATGAGGAGTGGGAACAACCCGTTGATCAAACCTCCTTTCTTCAACAGCTGCTGAGCCTGAATATGGAACTTCCCCAGAATGGAAGAATGTGATGTTTTCAGTGTAATGGTGATGCATGAATCAGCTGGATGAGCACACTGAACCTGAAAGGTTTGGTTCCATACACGGTTGCTTTCTTCACTGGTTTTTGCAAAATTTTGGTTGTCTATCTTTATAGTCACATAAGCAGGCTTTCCATTTCTGCATAAACACTGGAAACAAGAAAAACGATGAAAACAAAAACATAAAATCAAAACATGCCATGATTTATAAGAACAAAGCAGAATTTTCAGTGTAGTGTATTCAAAACACTGAACACTTATATATGTACACAACTGAAAAATAACATTTGTGTAAAGGTTAGGGGTTTCAATGTTAGTGGAACTTACATTGAAGGGAAATATAGGTGAGTAAGGTGAGGCATTGAAGATGGTAGCTTCAATTGTTCCATGGAGGAGCTTAGGAGTTTCCTCCACAGCTGTAATACTTAAAATATTCATAAGAAAGTAAGAGACAGAGAACTATGCAGTTTGGTTTAACATATGATGGATTTCATATCAATTTTCAGTGACTAATTGTTATGTTACACTTTTATAGGTGGCTGAGTCTACTAGTGCAGATGAAGAAGCAAAGGGAACCTTGGAATGTAATTGAAAGTTGGAAAACTTGTGTAACTTTGCATTTATGCAGACACAATCCAAGCTTCAAGTATTTGCCATCACAAGTTTTAGCTTGAAGCTAAGTTTCTTGAACCCAAATCTCAATTTACCGTAATCACAAAGTAGTTAAAGACAAAAAACAAAATACAGTTATCCACTGTTCTTAGTACATTGACAGCATCATACACTGATCAATCAACAATAACGTAGCTTTTTAAGGAGGATAATTACTGTTAGATAAGTCTCACGTTACATAAAAACAAAAGATAAACATAAGTTTATATACACATAAAATATTTCTATTAAGAGACTTTTTCAAGTGATATCAAAAGCAAATCTGTGAAAATTTGGCCCAAAACGAACAATATCTTATCAGTATGGTATTTTGTTGTCCTTCCCTACAATTAATTCATAATTATGCAAATTTGCATAAACGTTTACACATGAAATGGATAAGTTGGTGAAGGGCCTTGTGGAATTGACACTTTGTTAACAGAATGATAGTAGAGTGCAAGGAACTTGGAGGAAAAAAAATTGAAGTTTTTCCTTATGTCATATCACCATGCTTTGGCATATATCTACCACAGACCAAAGAAATTGAGTTGCATGAATATTACGTATTGTTTGTGGGTTGTTAGAAGGAAACATAACATGGGTTTGTTTAGCATCACCTAACGCATAAGCTACTCAAAATTGAAAAATTAATCAGCAGAACTTAGAAACTAAGCTCAAAAGTTAGATTGATTCAATTAGAACTTAGGTGTGTGATAAATTATAGTTTAGCAACTTCTTAGTTTAAAAAATGTTTTATTTTGATCAGTATTTATTATTATTTTTTTTCAATTTCTGTCAGTCACAGGTCACTTGATTAGGGTGAGAATCAGAATTATTTTTTTATGTAAGAATTGAAAAAAATTATATTTTCAGAGACCAAAACAAAATCAGCGCTATATTATATGGACTAGAAGGTTAGTTGATTTTAAAATTAGTTATTGAATCAGTTTTTAAACGTAAAATGGTAGAGAACAACATATTAGCTGCCAAAACTCAATTTGAGAATTATATACACTTTTTTTTCATGTTTTAATTATATCGAATTATTTATCATATTTATTAGAATAGCGAATTTTTTTTAATTTTATTTCGCTTAGAAATGTTTCTATTAAATGAACCATGATACTAAGAAAGTATATTATTATTTTGAATTTTTTATCGTGTACACATTTTTATTGAATTGCTCTCAAGAAATTGGAAATCTATTTATCTAGAAATAATAAATCTTCTAATATTTATTAGCTTTTTCTCTCTTTTTTTTTTCAATGTTTAATCCGACTCATTTTTATCATTATTAACTTGAGCCCATTTTTCCAAGGTTTCAATTGTCTTTTTCTTTCTGCAACCCCCTTTATTACTATTTTCACTCCTTATTAAAATAAAAAGACGAAAATATCCTCACATTGCACCTCGTCACTACTACTATGGATGCACCTTTATTCTCCACCGTTGAGAAAGAAGAAGAGAAAATTTTATTTAAAAAAAAAAAAAATCTGTTCTAGAACACATTAAATGTTTTAGAGAGCTTATTCTAAAAGAATGGGTTTCTAAAAGTATTATGAATGTTCAAGAAATTCTTTTATTAAAAACTTGTTCTAAAATACATTTAATACGTTTCAGAAACTTTTTCTTGAAACCATATTCCAAAAATTGCATTCTAGAGATCGTGTAAGAAAGATTTCCAGATCAATTAATCCGAAAATCATTTTCACGAATGTTAAAATTGTCATTTTAAAAGTATGAGGGTGCAGCTAGAAATTATGGGGTGGAGTAAAACAAATCTTCCATCTCTATTGCTTGTTAAAGATGTCACACTTTTGCTTCCTGCACCATCATTACTATATTGTTTGTTATACATTATCATTGATTGAAAATTTTAAAAATTTAATTTGCACTTGTTATGTCCATCACCCATTTGGGAAAATGTCTAAAAGTGCTTTTCCTTTATTTAGCTGTTGCCTTCAGAAGTAATTTGAGGCTTTATTCGAGTTCTTTCTTCTTTTCTTGTAATTTATGTTTATTATAGTTAGAAATCCAAGCAAAAGTATGAATTTCAAATTGAGTGAAAACAAGAAAATTAACAAAATATAATGAAAAAGAAACATATCAAGTATGAGGTAGAAATGTTGGTATACCAATTCAAAGTTTGTATCTCATTGACTCTTGATGAAACGCTCATCCTTATTGTAAGCATGTCTTTTTCCTATCTTTTTGGTTCTCATAGCACCAATCTAAATCCAAGAATAGATATTAGTAATTACTTATTTAGTTTTATTATTCATGATTGCAATCAGAGATGAGAAGAATGAGGGAGACACAAAAAAAGAATTGTAAAAAATATCTCAATCTTTCTTCGGCAGTGCAAAAAATTATTAAAACAGCAATTGAAGTTGAATGTCTTTGATTCAAGCTTAAAATAAACACTTCAAAATATGGTACTCTATCCCCTTGGTGCAGCACAGAAATATAAAAGTCCTACAAGAAATAAAGAAAAAGTAAGTCTCAGTTCACAACATGAGTTTGGATATTTTTTCAGATTTGGGATATATATTCTGAGCATCTATGCTTCATCAATGCATCATATGGCAGAATATAGCTAGATTATGTTTGGACAAACATTTGGCAGCTAATAAGATCATGTAATCATAGTTGATGCATGACAGAGTCTGTGCTGCTTAAATCTCTAAACTACTACAACTATATTGAACTAGAAAAATAGAGGTAGTGGATCAATTGTGTAATTAAGACAATAGTGAAAGCAACTTTTACAATGCTTGATTAATCCCTTTCTCATTCCTTTGCTGGAGATCATACTGAGGGAAGAAATAAAAATGACTTACCAAGTATAGAACATTATGGGGGGTAAGGCTTACCATAGATGACTTAGCCTTGGCATATGAACCAATGGGAGAATCAGTTGAAACTTCCCCTTCAGCATAAAGTTGTTGCTTCCAATCCACATGGAGGGGTAGCAAAAGATTTCTTCCCACTTATAAATAGCCACAATTTATACACCAACAATGGATAATCTGAACCCTTAATTTGACCCCAAGTGGTACATATTAGCCAATATCGGGATGAACATAGAGACCAATAATGTAGCAAAGAAAACTCTGAATGATTACCTGCATAATACACATTGATCAAATGGGTCACAAGTGAACAAACTAGGATCAATGTGCAGAGTTTAAATAGTATGAAATATAATATGGATATGCAACAAACTTTGTCTTAGGATTTTGTATTATGTCCTTATGGTTTAAGATATTGTGTTTAAAAGTTTCACATTAATTTTTGTTTGGGTATGTGCAAAACAATACATTTGTCATCTCTTTTGGTGAATAACCAGATAAAAGAGAACATCAATATACATGCACAAACTAATCTAAATCATAGAAATTGTGCTTTGTTTTATTCAACAGTGTGAAAGTTTTGTTGTTCTTTAAAACTTCAACAAATTAACGGTTACCATCAAGAACTATATTTTAACAGAACTAGGAAGACATGGTTGTGAAGCCTAGGATGAATAGAAAAAGAAAAGGAAAGAAGCTAGAGGCAATAATAAATATCTTAGACAACCAAAAGAAAAGGCAAAAGATTTTGACAACTTGGAGATGAGATTCCAACATGTACACACTGGCCTGGACCTTTCTTAGGTCGTTAATAGCTTGTCGTGGCGTCATGATTTGCCGTCCCTATTCCCTACAGAGTGGAGTGTGGTCTGAATTATCCACTGTATGGTCCAACTTAAGATTATCCTTTTACATGGTTTGTATCCCACTTTTGGTCTCTGTCATGTGCAATACTACAAATACAAAGCAACAACTTGGTTTTACATGAAACATGGACATCAAAAACATGATATATGTTGTTTCTCACCTCTACTATCTATACTTCTTTTTTCAATAGAAAATTGGTAACCATGACCATGTTTGTGTATGTGTAGTTTGCCTTGATCAACTATTCTGTGTTTTTACATTCACCAACCACCAACTTTCATCACACTTCACCTCTCCAATGTAAACATCTCCCAATAAAGTAGTAACCATGGAAGTGCAAGATTAGATTTCTCACCTCACGTTTCAGCCAAGGAAGAAACCAACACCAACCTCCTTCCAAATAACAATGTCTTCACTCTTTTGGAGCCAACACCATCCTCCACCATTTTTGTCAATCATAAACTTGGACTCGCCTGCAACCAAATGCAAATCCACTAGCTCAAACCAAACTCACATCAAATGATACACCCAATCATCCCATAATAATTCACCCAATATTAAGAAAAACAGCAACAAAGTCACAAATGAGTAGGACCCAACCCCTCCTATAATTATCAAACCCCAGATCCCATTTCACAGTCTCACTCAAATAACCACATTCCCCTTCACTTCTCATAGGTTATTAACAGTAGAAAACCCTAAGAACTAAGAAAAGCAGAAAGCTTGAACTGAAACATGACAACAACCTACGGCACGATTCCGACCGCGGGGCCTCCGAACCTGGAATACATATCGCGTGCAAAGCAGCGGATCAAGGCGGGGTTGGGGACGCGGCGGCCGTGGAAGGCCATGCTGAACTTCCGCTCGCTGAAGGTCCCCGGCGGCGGCGCGGCCGAGGCGCTGTCACGCGTAGCGGTGAACGTGTCGTACTTCCGCATGAACTACGCGATGGTGGCGCTGCTGATTCTCTTCCTGAGCCTCCTCTGGCACCCCATCTCGCTCATCGTCTTCCTCCTCCTCATGGCGGCGTGGCTCTTCCTCTACTTCCTCCGCGACGAGCCCCTCGTACTGCTCGGCCACCTCGTCGACGACCGACTCGTACTCATCGCCATGGCCATCGTCACGGTGGCGCTGCTGCTGCTCACCGACGCCACCGTCAACATTCTTGTGGCCGTGGCAATCGCCGTGGTGGTGGTGGTGGCGCACGCCGCGTTCCGGAGGACGGAGGACCTGTTCTTGGGGGAAGAGGAAGAAGCTGCTGCGGCGGCCTTGGTTGGTGCTGCTTGATTCTTTGTTTTCTGTATAATTTTTTTTGTTGAATTCGGAGAAAAAAAAATGGTTATTTGATTAGATTTGGTTCAGTTCTATCGTTTGTTGTTGCATTTTTTCGGAAGATGATGGTAATTGAATCCATTTTTTTTTCCTCTGTTTTCATATTTTGTTCTAACTTTGTGTTGTGTTGAGAAGTGTGACATCTTAATTGGTTTAACTGAAATTTGTATGTTTGGGAGGGAAATTATGTGGCGCGGTTAAGTTCATTGATCGAGCTACAAGACCACACTTTAAATAGTGAAAGTTTTTATATTTTTTTCCTTCATTATTTTTTCTATCGTTTATTTATTTTGTACAATTTTAACTCTCTATCAATCAAATATTCCATCAATTCTTTAACAAATTAAAAAACGATTTTATTTTTAAGATGTAATTAAGACTTTATTTTTAAAATTATTAAATATGTTTTTAATTTATAAACTTTGACATAAAATTAGAATTCATCTGTATCTCAATTTTAAATACATTTTGATTCTCAAACCATTTCAACCCAAGTGCATTAGAAGAAGATTTACATACCAAATACAATTTAAGATAATATTCAAGTTGTTTGAACAATTTAAATATGTTTCCTCTCAAATGTCAAACACAATTTATTTAACTCCAAAGTTTTTATTAAAAAGTAAACAAAAATTTACTTACATTCTAAAATAATAAAAAATTATGATGATAATATGGAATAAACCATGTTGGTCAATCCATAAATTTGTTAGAAAAAGCGTATAAATTGAGTATTTTAGTTTGTTTAGACTCGTTTTTGTCTAGCATACAACAAAGACTAATAATGAAATAGGACGAATAGTAAAAAATATATAAATTTTAATCTTTAAATTTAGACAAAACTCTTTTATTTTATCTGCTTGTACTTGAATTCTTGTGTTCTTGCCTACATTATATATTAATTAATTATTATAGTTTTCTTTTTCAGTTTAGACAATAATTTTCTTTTTCTTTGATTGTATAAGATTTAATTTTGACATATTTATTTGATGTGAATATAGTATGTTTGTTTAATTTAATTTACTTTTGTTGTGAGATGTAGAATCAGGAAAAAAAATGAAATATTAAAAAAAAATTATTGTTGCAACACTATAAAACACATATATAAGAAAATAATGTTAAAATAGTCATGAAAAAAGAAAAGTATCATTCATACTTGTAACTCCATCAACCATGAAATTCATATTTGGAATGTGCAAGGACTTTTTTTAAATAAAGATTTTACATATTGTAACTATAAATGTGGAGCCTAAATTCTAAAGCAATAACACTTGTGACTATAAGGTAAAGGGAAATAAACAATTTAAAATGTTTTTAAATAAAGTATATCTTGCGACTATAAATGTTTTTTTCAATTTTATTTATCCATTTATTAAATGTAACCTAATCATATACTTAAATTTATCGGATTTCTTCGAATTTGGTCCAATACGAATTTAAAAATGGTTGCCAAACAAAATAAATATTAATACAAAATAATTCCCATTACCTTGTAGTGCACATATTTTGTTTCCAAGGTGTAAATCATTAAAAAGAGAGTATTTTATTAACATTTGAAACAATAAATACTATTTTAAAAATTTCAATTCATTCTATTGTATTTTTAAATTCTCAAACTTTATTCTAAAGAGAATTGCTAACTAAATGTATAATTAATAAATCAATTTACTTCAAATATTTTAATTAAGTAGCAAAGAGCTTAAATATTTTTTTTTTTAAGATAATAAACATTGGAGAAAGAGAAGTACACAGAGCAACACACTGATACTTTTCGTTTCCGTTACCCTTCCGCCCGTATACGATACAAGAGCTACCACCGGCGGTTTCCTCCGTCAACATCTTCGCAGATTTTCCCCGGCGTCCACTATTGGCCACCGGATACGACGGTGCGTATGGCTCAGCCGCCGTTCGATCCGTACTACCTGTACCAACAAGATGATCGGAGCAACATCAACACGCTCTTCGTGTCGGGGCTCCCGGACGACGTGAAGGCGCGTGAGATTCACAACCTCTTCCGCCGCCGCCCCGGCTTCGACTCTTGCCAGCTCAAGTACACCGGCCGCGCCAACCAGGTACCAACCCTTCTCCCTTTCTTTCTTCTATATTGTGCCTATCTACTCATAACTGATGCATTCAGAGTTGGCACTCGCGTGAATTTTTTCTTAATGGAATCAAAGTTGGCTTTCTTTTTCAGGTAGTGGCGTTTGCTACGTTTTTCAACCACCAATCGGCAATGGCAGCGCTGCACGCCTTGAATGTGAGTACCTGGTGGCGTGATCTTTATGAACGCTAGGGTTAGGAATTTATCTCGTGTTTGGATAAACCTATAAGAGAAATAAAAATTAAATTCACGTATCCTATTAACCGAAAAAATTATATGTAAAAGTTAGTTTGTAGAAGCTCTTTATTTTTAACCTATGCACAAACTATGGGAGAAACTTAATTTATTTTTAATTTCCTGTAAGTGCTTATGGAAAAATTTTAATCAGTGATGATAGCTTGAATTGATGATGATAAAGTTATTTATTTAAATTTTGTTCCTTGAAGTGAACATTTTGGTAGGAGCTTCTACTATTCGGACTAAATGTAAATTGCAGTGTAGTGTGAGCGCATGCATGTAAGGTAGTGGGATTTTGATGGAATGTGAAAAGAAATTGAGTGTATTTTATTGGGGGATGTTTTCAGTTTATAGAAATTGAGTGTATTTTATTGGGGGATGTTTTCAGTTTATAGAAATTGGTCTTCTATTGAGTTCTCTTTTGGTTGATGATTCTCACCAGGGTGTGAAATTTGATCCTCAAACTGGATCTGTTTTACATATTGAGCTTGCCAGGTCAAACTCTAGGAGAAAGCGAAAACCAGGTATGTATGTGTGTATATTATGCATGCATGACTAGGGATAAATAAAAAAGAAGTATCCTCAAGCTATAATGAATATGTAGCATCTTCATCTAGATATCTACTCATTTATTTTCACTTTCATTCTGTGTAGCAACTTTTCTTCAATTTCCCCCCAATTTATGTATCTTTTTTGAATTCTGGAGGAATTCAGTTTGTTGTACTTTTATGGTTTAAACTTAATGCCTTTTACTTGACTTTGATTTTTCATAGGCGGTGGAGCCTACGTGGTTATAGATAAAAGGACCAAAGGGGAGCGTGATGTTCAGGGATCATCAAGTGATGATGGTAATGTTACTTTATTGAGTTCAAGGCAAAGTGTGTGTACTATTTTCTAAAATGTAATCTAGATTGCTGCTATTGTCTTGTTTGCACCCATAATTAAGTGTCCTCTTCATTTAATTTGAATGGGGCGAGTGAGATTAGAAAGGGAAAAAGGGAGAGGTGCAGCACAATGAACTTAGGTTTCATATTCTTGCACATCTTGTTTCTGTGTCTCATTCTCATATGCACATCTTTAATATTTAGGGGACAGTGACCCTGACGAACCATCAGAGAGTGACGGCAACCATGGTGATTTATCAACCATACCAAGGTTGAGAATACAATCATACCTCCATTTAAAATTTTGCAAATTTTTTTGTGCAAACAGATTAAAATATACTAGTACTTTTGAATATTGTAGTGGGACGCCGAGTCTATAATATTCTCTTCTTCTATGCAGTGATGATGGAGCTGTTGGTTCTGGCCATGCTATACCCGTGGTAAGTTCTAGTGAAAAATGGAAATAAGTTGGAACCCTTCTAGACTTTAGTAGAAATCATTCAATATATTTTTCTGGTTTAAATGCAACACATAGAATTCATATCATTTTCTTTTGTCTCAACAAATAGATTAAAATTTGTGTAGTTTGTAAAAGTTGTTGCTTGCTTTTTCCTATAATTTTTTTTTTACTATAATTTTTTTTTTACTATGCAATCTTTTCAAATTGGCTGTAGGAGCAACATGAAAAGGGCAGTGCCGGAGGACTGTGTTCCACTCTCTTTATCGCAAATCTTGGCCCAAACTGCACTGAAGATGAATTAAAGCAAGCCTTTTCTTCGTGAGTTGCTCCTTGCTCCTTCTCTCCTGTTGATGAACCTGCTAAGGGCCTCTGGTGTTGTTATTCAGATTGGACCAGTGCTGAGCAAGCTGATTCTTTTTATATCTAGACCGTGCAATGTTTTCCATGTACTTGGTATGTATCATTAAACTTAATGTCTTCAATCCATGTTTTCCAGATATGCTGGATTCAACATGGTCAAAATGCGCTCTAGAGGAGGAATGCCAGTTGCATTTGCTGATTTTAAGGTAAGTTACGGTTCTGGCAGGAAATCGGTGGTGCCACTGTTAAAATGCGCTCTTCATTGCTTTGCCAACGAAGTATATTTAAGCATACCGTATCTGTCAAGAGAAATGCTGGCTACACTTGTTATTTGATAGACAAATATTATTGGAAATAACAAATTTTTGTGGGCTTGACTTGTTATTTAATGATTATTTCTCTTAATTTTGTAATTTTAAATTAGTCTTAACCAATAATAGTGTGTGCTAGAAAATATCTGTTAAATAGTGTGTCTCTAGCACACTTTATCTTTGAGATAACCTTGCCCTGTAATTTACTCGTCATAGATTATCTTGTCGACCTTCCATCTTTTGACAGGAACTTGATCAAGCTGTTAAAGTCGTGGAGGAGCTTCAGGGAAGCTTGCTTCCATCATCGGATCGGGGTGGCATGCACATAGAGTAATCTCTAACCTAACGACTTCTATTAATTGTTATTCTGCTTTGATTGGATGCTTCATCTTTCTAATTTACTCTTTTCTTTTTTTATCTGTGCTCTCTAGATACGCAAGGTCTAAAATGAGGAAGCATTAGGAAAAAAAGTTGGAGGTAAAACAGCTACCGGATAATTTGGCTTTTTAGATCTAAAGTAGTTGCAACATGTTAAGGGAACATTAAAAATGGACATTCATTTAGTTATGCCTTCAATCATGTAATGGGTTGGAATTAAAGTTTTGCCAGTTGGTATAGAAGCTTGTAAAACATGTTAATCACTATGTATATTGTTTCAATTTCAAATTCATTGAGCGGTCAATCGTCACATGTGAAGATTATCTGTTTTGGAGCTCGAATTGAAACGTATAGTACAGTTTTGTTCCTAAAAGATGTTTTTGGTCGTGGGTTGGACATTGATTGAAAGAGAGGCAGAAAATTAGTGATATTTAGATAGTTTTAGGAGGAAGATATACTTTTATTATGAAAAATGTAAACCACATTAGTAGTAATGCTAACAAACTACCCCTTCATGTTCTGTTTAGTTGCTTAATTATGTTTCTGAAATTTCTCTTTACGACACTTAGGTTTGTTCTAAATGTCTGTTTTAACTTTAAAACTTTAGAAAATTAAATTATTTTAGATAAACTTCTGAATTTATATATTATTAGATTTGTTTAAAACTCCATAGCAAAACACCATGGTAGAGCATTGATCACAATTGTTTTGCAGTAGCCAACTGAATATCAACAATTTCAAATAGCCAACACAACGGAATTCATTTGAAATGTGACCTTTTGTCAGACTAAGGATACTCATCCATCATGTGTCTGCTTCTGTCAAAAGCTATGGTAAACGATTGAAATGCATTACCATCGCTTAACGCTTGGATGGAATTACCTTATTTATATAATTTGATCATCTCATCCTCATCAATTCATTGTCCAACTGAGCAGGACCTTGGTCAACGAATTTTTTTTTTTCTTAATTAAACTTGTTCATATTATATACCGAAGGGTAATTATACACAATGAAATAGTTAGATTACTAAAATTGGGTGGAGGTATTCAGATTCTATTCATAGAGAATGTAATTTATCACATGTTAAAGTGGTACCTTTTATAATAAATAGTTTTGCTTTTCTTCATACTAAATGAAAAATGTTTTATAATAAACTGTTTTTAGTAAAAACAAAAAGGTTTTGCTTTGTTTATTTCTCAAAGCGCCCTCGAAGAAACATAATGTGTAGCGATGACCATGAATTTATGCCCAATCCAAGTACAAAACATAATTTGTAGAATGGCAACTTAAGTGATGAATTCATCTGCTATCAATGTTCTATTACGATTTTACCGTTGCAATTCTTTTTGAACACTTGGTAGGTGGACATGTTCCGTGTTAGATCAATACAATCATTTTCAATTCATTTTTCATCTGAAGGGAATGCTAACTATTAAAGAAAAAAACATGACAATGCTGTCGTACGTATTGAATTTCGACTGCACGCATAATAAATTCCTTTCGACCTGTGGGTGACCGTGTTTGTATTATCTACTTGCTCAGTAGCAAATCCAATTTCATAAATACAAAATTATATTATGATACAAGTTTTAAACAGGTGTTAATTAAAAAACACTTAATAAAAGAAAAAGAAAAGAAACAAGAAAAATATATTATCTGATGATGTGAAAATGTTCAAGAGCATATCCAAACTGAACTTATCAGAGTAGATCAATTTTGCCGCTCTCCACAAGTGCTTTTATTGATCTGTAACATATGAAATGGAGGACACCTGGCTCCATCTCAAACAGCTTCGACCTGCCAGATCAAGTGAACTATTTTTTAACCTCTTAAAAACGAGAAAAATAAATTATTCCAAGAATACGAAAATTGCCTGTCATCAGCAGGTCCATCTTCGAGTTGAATGCCCGTGAGATACTCTTTACTTCTACATAAAACAAATGTGTCTAGTTGTGGTTCTGGGACTGAAATACACAAATATTTTGTCACGCGGACCCAAAACAATCAAAGACATCAGTTAGCAGAAGGAAAAAACATAAGTGGGGAAGATGAGGGAGAAACCCCTCTAAATCTAACATCGTTCTTCCTGGAACATAATCCACAATTACTGATATGCACATAAAGAATATCAAGAATATCATTATAGCCTTCAATACAGTGTTACTGCACAATTATTTTAACTGTTCAAATTGCGCTTTCTAGATATGGAGGAAAGAAAAGAGAAAAAAAGAATGAAACACTAGTTGATGTTAGCTAAGATATGTACAATGTGTTGATAAAACCTAGATCACTGACCCTTATTATACTTTCTCATATCCTAACTATTTAAGGAAAGTCTGAAAACCTGATAATCTAACACTAGAAAGGTTGGAAACTACAACAATCAATCCTAAGAGACAATGGGGAATCACGGAATTAATCCTGAACGATAGTCTAAAATACGGTAAGTATTTTTAGGTATTTCATATACTCTAACACCAATGATGGAAGGGTGCACAATACAAGGGTTTCAAGAACTTCAAAAACTAATTTTCCGTCAAAAATGCGAAGATTAGTGCCCAAAATCTTATTTTAGAAAGCTGGATACTGCAAGAAAAAGCTACAGGCATGAAGGCCAAATTAATCAGAAAACTACTACAGAACTCATCGTCAGACTTTTCAATCAAGAAATATAAATTATTTCATGCTACTAACAAGATATGAAACTTGATCTCATTACAGACTGGTGAGTTTTAGGCAGAACCAATTTGATAACTCAAAAAGACACACGATGGAGAATGAAGTAACGAAACAAAATAACTTAAATTGTCTTCTAACTTATAAGTATGAAAAATTACCCATGTCGTCTTCTTCACTTGTTATAGATTGCTTTAGAACAGACTGATAATTTTCTGGCAGCTTCGACAGAACAGTCACCTCTAGATGTTGGTTTAGGTCACTTGTACACCTGCAACAAGAAAATCATATTTAAAACCCGCAATAAAGATGCTTTAATGCTGTAACTCATTGCTAGCCAAAACAATTCATAAAAAAAAAAAAAAAAGTAAGCCTTACGCGCTGGCGAAATCTTTCTCGTCTTTGGATAGCCTGGACCAAAGTTCTTCGGTTTTTAGGATGTGGAACATGTACTTCTCAATCTACAATAGACACATGGTTGTAAAAATAAAATAAAACAAAAAATTCAATGGACAGAGAAATTGGTGAAGTCAATTCCCAGTTTGGCTAGTATTCAAATAGTTCAGCAACTAACACCCACCCTAATTGTTTTAACCCATTATAGAGGTACGCAGGTAGTAAAAATGAAAGCCGCAAAACTATTATTAGGGAAAAAATATCCAGCAAAAGAGAGTCCACGAAAAAAAATTAATTTTCATCTGGATTATGTTTGGGTTAACTTTTCATAAATATATTAAGAGAAGTAAAAAGTGAAACAAGTTTCTTCATAAGCTAAAACTGAGTTTAAAAAAAAAAGTTAAAAATCTAATTGTAGAGAAAACAATGAGAATTTGTATAAAAACTTAATTTTAATGTACAGAGAAATTTAATTCTTTTTTCCTTCTAAAGGTGTTTATACAGAAGTTAATTCAAACATTTCTCTAGTGCAATAGTTCTGCTGCCATTGCTAATACTTAAGGTAAATTAAGACTGTCCACTCGGAGTTTTTTCACCTGTTCAAAAAACTGCTATTTCTGTTGCCACGACCACAGTTCTACCTCAGACAAATCAGTCTCATTCAAAGTTTTAAATTGCACCGACTGACAGTTGCATTTGAAATTTCGTTGCCTTGATATTACAAGGAAATCGCAAACAAAATATGTTGGATGCTGTCACAATTGCATAAACTTACAAAACCTTAGCATTACCTCCAAAAGTTCTATTAGCAAACTTCACAAATGACTTGTAAGATGAAATTTGTAGTTAATTATACCCTAATATTTGAGTTTATCTCAATCTAGTAAGTTCAACTGCAGAAACTTAAAAAAAAAAAAATTACGGCCAAAATTAAGAGCACTGTTAAAAGCCTTTTGATGAATTTGTCCATAATTTTCCACAACTTGAAGGAATTGAGAATTAACAGGCATAATAACACGGAAGGTGGCTACCTTCTGTATGCGGATGCGGAGATAGGATCTCAACAGAAATTGGGTTCTGTCCAAGTCCATCTGATACAGAGACACTGAGAGAGGATCATTACCGACACTGGATTTCTCCTCCACGGTTTCCTCCTGCGCAAACAGAAACAAACAAACGAATAAAAATCGGGAGCAAGAGAAGATTGGTTAGGGCTTGAGGTATGAGAAGTTGCGTACCATGAGTTGAATCTGTTCCTTGACGCGGGAAATCAAACGATATTCGTAGCGGAGAATCTCCGGCGCCGCCTTCTCGTTGCGCCATGCTCGCTTCAGAAGCTCCACATCGGTGGTTGCAATCAAGGAAGCGTAATCGTCAAGTGACGCTTCTTCTGCACCAGAGCTTGAAGCCATTGATTCTTCGATTCAAGCAAGGGTTTGCTTTTCTTTTGCTTTAGCCTTCCAACAAGAAATTGGCGCCAAACCCGAAATGAGGGATAGAGTGTGGGAGTGCCTATCTTAAAGCACGTGCATGTCAATCATGCACAGTTCAATTTTTTCATTCTTTTACTCTTTTTATTATTTAAGAAGAATTAATCATTTATGTAATTTTTACGTTTGATTACTTTTTCCATCTAAAAAGAGTTCTTAGATGCATATTATGCTTTTTTTACTATGTTTTTTTTTAAAATGTTCTTCCTTTTTTTCAAACAAGTGTTCTTTACTGATATTTCAATAAATAATATTTTTTTAACTAAGCATTATCTGGTCAATTTTAAATTATTAATTAAAAAATAAAGTAAATTAAATATAATATCATTTATGATATTTATTCATATATTAATTCATCAATCATACTCAATAATTTATAACATCCATCGTATCTTACATTAATTTGAGAGATATTTTTTTCTTTAAATGCAAATCAACTTAAATAATATACATGTAAGGGTTTTTGGCATAAGCAAGCAATATGTATTACAGTAATAAATTTCACTACCTTAAAAAACTACCTTTATAAACAATCATCTTGAAATATTGGAAAGGGAAAAATGGATTGGATACGACATTAGTTTGTTATATATTTGTTAATGAATAGAAAGTGATATCATGTTTTAATAATTATCAAACCTTGTTCTTAAATTATTTGACAATCAAGTTAAATAAATAAATACTAACATCTTTATTCTCTTTATTATATTTTTAGTAAATAAGATGTAATATCCACTGACCCACTCCCAACTCAGTCTCTCTTTATCTTCTCAATTTATTTTACTAATGAAGTTATTATGGTTTTTCACATAACTTTATGATAAACGATACGAATGTAAATATGACTTGGTCACTATATTTTGAATGTTATTGAGTTTTGTTGATGAATTGAATATTATTATTAATAACTTGATCTAATAATTAGATTATACATGTTAAGAAGAGTAAATTTATATTTTCTTATGATAATTTAAGATTTGATGTGAGTGTAAACATACATTTTGAATTCAGAAATCAAGATTAATGTAACATAAGTAAAAAATAATATTTAGGCAAATAATGATTTGAATTAATCATACAGTAAAAAAAATCGGTCACAAAATGACCAAAATCGATCACTGATTGAAACAATTACTGATTTAGTGACTAAAAAATTTGTCACTATTATGTTGGTCTTTGTAATCCATATTAGTTACTGAATCTGTTATCGAAATCAATGACTAAATATGTAATAAAGTTGGAACACTAAACCTGAGTAAAAACCAAAAAACGAATCAATCAATAAGAAAATCCATTCAATTTTTTTTTTGTATATTTCATAACACAGAATATATGTTAGTGTTTCAAATGAGTGAGTGCTAACAATAACATAGAATGTGAATTTAATATAATAATGTAGGGAAAGAACCACAGACGTAAGAACATTTATAACATTCATGGTAACTCACCTACTACTCTGAACAAGAAAATAATGTAACTGCAAGAGAGGTAGATATAATTTTACACGTCACTTTGCCTTTTGATCAGAAGTTCTGAGAGTGAAAAAAATATATTGAAGTTCTAAGCACGAGTCTAAATTTTACATTAACTAGAAATAAGAAATAAAACATTATATAAAATTGAAGATTCATTAATCTATTATCTTAAGATTTTTTATATGGAGTGGTGTAAATTTCTTATCTGATTTGACTCAGATCTCATTGGTTGTATTTTTCTAATGACCTCCTTCTCGATAATATCAAATAAATGTAAAAAATTTGTGTTATCAAAGTATTATTTTTTATATCTACAATTGTTGTTATGTTGTCAGAGGTGTGTTGGATTTCTGGGCCTAATGGACTATTGGATATGTCTCTAGATTTTTAGGATCGGCCCAGATGATTGAGGATCCATGAGCATCTTATAAACTTCACTGATATGATCCACCATCGAAATGTACCAAACTGAAAATAATACATTTTGTTGGTACTGATAGTTTCCAGGATTTCTGTGTAGAAATTTACACAACATTGCATTGATCTATCGGAAGAATCAAAGGTGTGGGTTCTGTAAAGTTTTTGGTGATGTTGATATACACGGACAAGACTGAGACAGAGTCACCCTCGGGATAAGGTTTGGAGTCCCTTTGTTTGTAACTTGCCTATACAAAACCGGAAAACAGGACACTTGACATGTCTCTTGATCCTACAATGTCTGCACCACACAGCCCTGTCCCCATCAGCCAACCAATATATTATGCTTTATATGTTACAAAAGTCAAGAATTCAACAAAAAATAAAAAAATTGTCATAATCAACCAACCAAGGTGTTTCATTTTGCATCCTTCGGTGTTGAAAATTGGAACGAAAATCATCACAAATCCCATTTCACCCTTCTGTAAGGCTTAAAAAGTTAACTGATGTGACTACCATTATCATGATTGCTGCTTCACATGACAGTCTCAGACTACCAAGTTTGTTCATTTCTCAATGCATGCAAGTCCATGCAAAAACATTGGAACAAGAGAGAAAGTAATCATGTGGGAGAGATTATTAAGTGGTCCAAGACTTCCATTAGTTCAGATATTTCTAATCAGTTTTTTCTTGACATTCACATTATCAAGATTTTTAATTTACATATGTTCAGTATTGTGTTACACTGAGATTAGTTGAAACTGTAATACTTTTTGGATCATATAATATAATAGATGAAAGATCAGAGAGAGAGAGATTTCAAGAGTGATGAAGATAGTAGACAGCAGCACTAATTCTATCAAGGTCACTGAGGCACTAACTTGCAGGATTTCCTGAAAATTCTTCAAAAGCTTCTATATTTACCTATCCTACTTTCACTCTGCTATACAAATGCAAAATTAGATCCCATTGCACAAGAAAAAAGGAATAAAAAACTAACAAAATAGGTGGGGAACAAGCATGTTCTATATATTTAGCATAACAAGAACGCAATCTTCATCATCAATCAATTCAAATATCATCTTCACATGAGGCCCTCCTAGCCTTGTCCCTATCACCCCAGTAGGAAGGCTTGTACTTGTCAAGGGATAGCTTCCCACTGAAGGACTCCAGAGTCTCTTCTAAAAGGGGACCACTATAATGGTGCTGCCTTTGCAATGGCTCTGACCACAGTCTCCCACTTCGGTTTCCTGCATCATAGCCTGGAGTGGAGATGTAATTTGTGTCCATCACCATGTCACCCTCTAGTATTCGGAGAACCTTCAATAAGCAACCACAGGAGTGACAAAACTTGGCTTTTAGTATCTCAGTAATGACCATATTATTATATAACTAAAGGAATTGAAACTAAAGCCATTAAACTGGCTTTTACTAGCAATTGCAACAAATCATTAAATATCACACAATACCAAAGTGAAGAATGGATCAATTTTAGGAACTTAGGGAAGTTGACAAGAAGTGCATTGCATGCATGTGAGGAATTACTATACAAGCTTCCTGATATTTTGGAAAACATGTTCTAATTCTTTTGAACAAGACATGCAGTTAGCCTTTTCCTTCAGAGTTCTGCTTAACTTGATAAAGCTCTAGGAATTACATGCCATTGTGAGTTTTTTTCATCAAGCAAAGTTTGGCAAAAGATCAAAAGGGCTTAAAACTTCCTTTACCTGTGACATGCGTGGTCTACATTGAGGATCTCTCTGTATGCATAATGAGGCAGCATGGAGCATGCAATAGACCTCATTTTCAGAATAGTGGTTACCAAGTCTTGGATCAATCAGTTCCTCGGTTGCATATTCTTCTAAGAGAGGTCGTGCCTGTTTAATATCCAAAAGTTCACAGAATTAGGCAAAGGCTAGCATAAACAACAACAGAAATTCAAACTTTTCTATTTGAGAATTGGAGTGTCATGTTTCAAATGAGAGTTACTATTTACTCTTTTGAAATGGTGCCAACATCCAACGATCCAAAAGTTAATGAAGTTAGACAGTCTCATACTCTAAACTTACCCACTCGGTAAGGCACTGCTGTCCCTTTGGCCTAGTGAGATCCACAGCTTTTCTCCCAGTAACAAGCTCAACTAATACCACCCCAAAGGAATAAACATCAGCTTTTTCAGTGATTTGACCACTTTGAGCATATTCAGGAGCCAAATACCTAAACAAAAACGGCATAGTTCAGTTGCAAATTCAGTGATATATATATATATACAAATTTAATTATGAAACTAAGTCAAGATCAATACAAACACTTACCCAAATGTTCCAATCACTCTAGTTTCCACACCCGTGTCTCCATCAGGCTGCCACCTTGCCAGTCCAAAATCACCAACCTTTTCATAACATAATTTAACCCAATTAATACTCTTTGAAATTGAAGGATACATTTGATGCACCTCAACACACTATGATATTTAGGAAACTGAAAAATATATTTTTAAGCAGTTCACAATTATTTTAATGAACTGAAAAGAGACAGAGAGAGAGAGAGAAAACTGTAGACAGATGAATATTCAATAATAAAGTATAGGTGTCTTTCAATATGTAAACTATGACACGGCATTGTACAGAGGAAGCAAAGCAGTACCCTACCAGAGGTTCAAAATCGTGAGTTATGAGAATGTTGTTTGGCCTCATGTCACGGTGGATAATACAACCCACTCTGCACTCTTCATGAAGATATCGTAATCCACGAGCTGCACCAACAGCAATTTTTTGCCGTGCAGACCACTCTAATGGATCCTTTTGTCGCCCTGAAATATTCTTAAGCATTATTAAATCAATTTATAATCAAGTCACCATGTTCATATCACTGAATGTAGCATGAAAATATCATGATGTTAACATATACTATGCATAAATGTAGCCCTCTTAAAGACAAAAGAAAATGATAGTTGGCGTATCCATTTATATAAACCAGAAATATGATTTTTATACTAACTAATACCATTTTAAAGTTGTTAATGATACTTAATTGACAGTTTATGAACCACATTGCATGCAGAAAATATATTTCTAAAATTAGAAAATTTGGTATAGGAGCAAGAGAAATCACCATATAAATGAGAATCCAATGATCCATTGCATATGTACTCATAAACCAGTAGCCTTCTCTTATCCTCTATACAAAACCCAATGAGCATAACAACATTCCGGTGTTGAGCACAGCTCAGGACTTCCACCTCTGAACAAAATTCAAGATCACCTTGAGAACTAGCTAATTTATGTTGCTTGACAGCAATGACTTGTCCTTCTGGTAGAACCCCTCTGTGAACAGATCCAAACCCTCCTTCAGCCAGGAAGTTGGCCTGCGAAAAACCGCCTGTAGCAAGTTCTAACTCAGCATAGCTGAACCATCTTGGAGGTTTTCCAAAAACAGGTGCCTTGTGTTGACATATTGAGCACAATGGAGGGGGACCAGGTGGGGCATTTCCAGATAATGCTATTGCTTCTCTTAAATTTCCACTGAAATCCAAGTCATTCCTATAGGTTGAGATTTCAAATCCAGCTCCTCTATCAAGCCTAGAATACTTATCTAGGAAAGCTCTGGTTGTAGATGCTTGAGGCATACCATGAGTTGTCTCTGATCTCTCTTCATTGCGTTGTGATGATTGTTGATGCAAAAGCAATTCTGTGATCCATGGTTGGTATCTCATGCTTGCTGAAGATGTGGACAGACTTTCACTTTCAGTGTCTGAATTAGTATCACAAAGCTCTTGACTTTCTTGAATAGTTTCCTCTTTTTTGGACTCACCATTCGTCTCTGAGATGAAGAATGGTGAAGTTCCCGGATCAGAGCTTGAAACTGATGAAGTACCAGCTTCGGTTGCAGTGAACGGTGTCCCTAGCTCAGGGCTGCTAGATGGAGTTACAGCAGGTCCTTTGATAGAATTTAAGGAATCAAGCTTTATTTTGCTTCGCTTTTCAGACATGTCATCTTGCGCGGGAGGTGATGGACCTGCTTCTTCAACATCCTTCTTCGGAGGTCCAATCAAATTCAACCGCAGTACTTTTGGTTGAGAACGCTTCATAACCACGATGTTACACTGTAGTTCTTCCATGCATCGCTTTTCCTCATGTTTGAGCTGTCTGCAAAGAAGGCAACACCACAAACAAACAACACAAAATCCATTACAATCACCAAATAAACAATAAACCAAAAATGTAGACATCATCAGGATTAATGGTTACAATAGCATGCTTCTCAACGAGGAAAAGATAAGAGAGAGTACTTGTCTAACACGACCCAATTGGCTTGTGCTTTTTTGGCTTCTGCTGCCACTGCTCCACAAGGTGATCCAGAAACAATTTTAATCCTGACATTAATCTGCAGAGAAAAGAGTGGGATGAGAATTCGACCACAACTTTCAATTTGCATGAACCTTGCATACACCAAGGCTACTAACCTTGTTTGGATCATAGACGTTATGGAGTTGAAGGATCATTTGAGAGCAAGAATCAGTGATATCACTCTTTTGCTCTGATATTGTTCCTGGAGGGTACTTCTTAATACCACTGGCACAGTCACCAGCAAATCTCGGAAAACCCCATAATCTTCTGCCTGCATATGAGTAGAATAACAGTCATTTACACATAATAGCATGGTCAAGGATCAAAGTCCTACAAAAGGAACACCAACATAGTTTAAGAATGCACTCATTATTTCCTGTCACACACTGCCGTGACATAATTTCAAAATGAAAAACCACAGAAACCACTGACCATGTCACATACTCGCATCTGAATCAATGGAATCAAATCCCCTTTTTCCAATTTGCCAGAAAAACAATGTCCAGCAAGAAAAAGAAGCACAAAAGTAGATCAAATTCAGGCGAAAAAGGAATCACAATCACCTGAACTTTGTGAAGGCACAACCACTAGCAGTGTAATGCAATCCCCAGGTTGAACAACATGGGTCAGGGACCAAACAAGAGCAGTCTTTGGAATTTCTTTAGATGCCTTAACGGCAACAATGACCTTCTCAGCACCATCAGAACCTTTCTCTTGCTTCCCCCGCTTCTGTTGCTCTCGACTCATCAGTACCAACAACAATGCTTCAAGAACTTCCTTGCTCAAAATATTCAACTCTCAACAACCATCCAAAGCATATGTGTTGGCAATTTCTACATAGGAGAAAGTGAAACAAGAGAAGACGTTCAGTGTCATATATATCAATCATTAGCCTGCCCCACCACAACAATTATAATTTATCTTATCACCAACATGCTTGTACATTCCACGGGGTAATAAAAGAGACAAATTCTTATAACCAAATTCAAAACATTTGTATTTTTGTAGCAGTATCACACACTCAAAAGTAAAAACCTTCCCCAACGTTCACAGAATCTTGTTTTTTTTTTTTTTCAAGTACGTTCCTAAAGTAGTATAAAATCCGGGAAGAATCAGATACCCTTTTGTGTATCAGAAAGCAAGAAGCAAGAGGTTGAGGGTGCAGCAGCCTCCAGTTCAAAATGCAAAATGCACTTCAAGCTTTCTAAACTGCAACAAGATTCAAAAGCAGTGAAAGATAGCTTAGCATAGCACACTGCTTGATGAGAGATTTGAAAGGAGGCCCTTCACTCCACTAGCTGTTGTGCTTTTTGTACCTTCAAATAACCTATCAAGTCAAAATAGTCGAAAAGAAGCTGCTTCAGAAAAGGTAAAGGGGTGTGTGATTTGGATCCAACTGTTTGGCTCTACTATCGAAAACATTTAGAAGGAAGCCTCCACAAAAGATTCCTCTGCATAAATAGTATATTGTCCTTCCATCTTCATCAGAAAACAAAACAATTCAATCCAATCTTCCTCAACCTCAGAGACACATAAATATGACTTGAGATACAGGTCTTTCAGCTCTCTTCCTCTGTGAAATCTCACCCTCAGTTTTCACCCTGCATAGTCCCAGATTCAATGTACATCAGACAAATAATAATATTACAGAATTAGGTGTGTGAAGAAGAAACACAAATAAATAAATATATAAAATATATATATACATGTATGTACAAAAATAAGATATGATTTACTAATAACTTGCAACCGCCATTTTGTTGGTTTAGAAGGTCAAAAGCATCATTGGAGACAAGGAAAAGGGAAAGCCGGAATAAGATCCGGTCCAAAACTTCATTTTCTTTGATACATTTATTTATATTATATCTTTCCATCAAACAACCCTTATGGACAAACTGAACATCCAGCGAAAAAACAAGAAGGAATATCACACTTCTTTTTGGAAAAAAAAAATCTTTTTTTCCTTACAATTATTGTTTTCAGATTCTCTTAAAATCTATTTCCAGCGCAAACACACGCCTGAACAACCAACTTCAATCAAAATTACTCTTCTCCGATAAAATATGAAAATGAGTCACTCACGGAGAAACACCAAAACGCAACAAAGCCCGAGACTTTATCAACAGTTAAGTCAACCCACAAAGAGAAACCAGTGTTGGTTGAGACTTCAGAGATAGAATGAGTAAAAACGAGTGCAAAATCGTTTCTGGGTAAGAAAAAAGATATCTACCTTGTGGCAAGAGACCAATGGAATTCTAGACGGAAAAAATATATTAATATAATAAAGGTTATTTATTGTAATTGTTTTACTCACTGTAGTATTTTTTTTTAAGTTTTTTTAACAGCTCTTGATTTAAAGTTTCGCCCTTTAAAAAATTGAAAAAATCATGTCACTGGTATTTTTATTGTACCTCTAAATAGTAGATTTTTGTCATAACAGAAATAATGACCACAACTTAATTTCGAACTCATTTTCACTGTTATAATCACACATCTTCATGTACAGAATTCTATGGTAACTATTTAAGATTAAGGATGATTTCTTATCAGTATAAACTTAAATGAAGAAAGCAAAGTCTGATGATATTGTTTTCCTTTTGAGGAAAAATATAAATTTGATCAGAAAAGGCAAAGGTGTTCCTCCTTGGTATGGTCTACATAGTACATAGTAAGGAGAAATGCAGAAAGACCAGACGACTCATCTTCTATCAAGTTTGATTTTTGCAGTAAAATCACCTTAAAGGGGTGGTTGGATATAAAAAAAACCTCCTTTTTCCTCTTAATTTCATGTATACCCCTAACTTCTGTTCATACATAGCATTGAAGTTGTGAATGTGAATGTAAATGTGGGAACTTTAATTTTGAATGGTGAGTCATGGGCGGGATGTCACAGAAAATGGCATGAAAATCTGTAAGGGGTTGCTCTGTTCTGTGTGATGCTGCATTGATGTTTTCATGACTTATATGTCATTAATAAAGGGACAGTGTCGTGTTATGGTTGTGGTTATTATGACAAACTCGCTGACTTTGGTTACTGACAAATGAAGCAATTTGTTACTTGGAGCAATGGGAAGATGGCTTAGATAAGAGTGTGTGGAGGGACCTACATGATCTCTTCTTGTAGTAACAGCATTTGTTTTTTCTCTTCTTAAATTTCAAATTAAAGGGTGCTTCTTTTGTTTTTGTTTGTGGTGATTCGAATGTGCTAAAGTTTGCTTCCTTCCTCCTAAAGGTGTGTGCCATTTGAGACCAAAACATCTTGGGAGGGAAAACTAGGTCGTGACATCACCTCAACTAAAATGGAGTCTTGTGTTGTGTTTTTGTGTATGCTTTTTAAGGTTGATGATCATAATAATTGCAAAATTTAGATCCATTGCTCTCATCATCATTATGTAGAGTCCAAAGTTGTTATTATTGTTCCTTTACTTTACAATATCTTCCTTCATGATTTGGCTTATGATTGGTTTAGTGTTTGAGTAGTTGGAAAACTTTTAGAATGTTGAATTGAATGGTAGAAGAGAAAATAAAGATGAACAATTTTGAAAAAAAATTTTGAGATGAACAATTTTGAAAAAATTATAAAATAATAAATTGTGCTAATTTAATATAATTTCATCATAAAAAAATTATATAAAGAAAGGTGAAGCATTTTGAAGGGTAATAAAATATTTGCATTAATTAAGAAGAGTGTGTGGGAGCAGAAATAGAGGAGAGTGGCATGAATGTAAATTTAAGAAGGTAGTTGTCCTATTCTCTGAGCGCATTGAATGTGTTTTGGATTTGGTCATAAATGGCGCAGCGGTTAAACTTTTAAAATGCACCGTCACGTCACCGTTACATTTCATGATTCAATACTAAATATGTCATGGGATCCACTCATTTTCTTCTTTAATATAACAAGATATAATTTCTATTTAATAATTCCTTCAAAAATGGGTAATTGTATGAAAATGTCAATTATTTGTAATGTGGTGAGATTGTGTATACTTATTTTTTAACAGTTTAATAGTTTATATTTTTTTAATCATGAATTGTAATATGAGATAAGATAACGTAAAAGAAAATGTGTATATTAACTAGAGAGTTATTATGTATAAACTTAAATATCTTTTTTAGTGAAAATTAAAATTAGTTTTTTTAATTAAATTTAATCATTAATTCTATAAATACGTAGATTTAGTGTGAGACCCTAGAAAATCAGTATTGCAAATCTTTGTCGCATCACCATTAGTACACGCCACATTACTGTTCAGGGAAATTAAAAACCCACTAAGCACTGCATGCATGAGTGCCACTTGTCACGAAAGAAGCCTCCGAAGTCAGAAGTGGGTGTGCAGGTGTCGGAGGGTGAGACACCCGTCCGTTCAGACGTGGGTTGAGCAAAACAAATTTCTGAAAAACTCTTCCACTACCCTGCACGCACTCTTCTTCTTCCCTAGAACTCAACTCTTCTTTTTCTCCAACTTCTCTCTAGAAACCTCTACCTTCTCTCTACTAAAACTTCTTCTTTCTCTTCTCCGTTCACGTTTCAGAAACCGTAGAACCATTCCTGGTGTCGTGAGCTTCGTTTTGAACCGATCACCTCAACGTTCTGATACTGGTAAGTCTCTCTTCCTGTCGAGCGTTTTCTGTCGCATGCAAAGCCAGATCCTGGTTGCATGAAGGGTTAAGTTCTTAATATTTCTTGGTTTTTATGGTTAGATCGGGTTGGACGAGTTAAGTGATCCTGTGAGAGTAGAGAACTGTTAGCGTACGAACCAAACACCCTGAGTTAGGACGTTCACTTCTGATCCAGGTAAGGGAAGCTTATTAAATTTAATTCGTATGTTTGTCTTGTACTGTATGAACATTACGTGTGTCGCATGAAATATGAACTGTGTTATTTGATTGTTGGTATATGATCGAACGTTGCTGTACTGCATGAACATGATATATGTTGGTTGAAATGTATGATATGGGTGATACGTGTGAATACGAAATATACATGCTTAGAAGCAGTGAACATAAGTGAAACTTGAATATCAACTTCCCTATGATAACGTATGTCCGACATTAAACGGTTCTCGACCGTTTGGTGTTCCAGTAAACTTCTTTGAATTGGAATACTTTCATTTGGGAAGGATTCTGGTCGAGCATGAGCTATGTAGGTCTTTTACTTAGAGCTCATAATGAGCAGTGTCGATCTTACACATAGTAATCGTATTGGGCAGTGCTCGGTCTTACACCAAGCGCTCTTACTCTTTTCTGGAAAAGTCATTGAGAATACAGATCATTCATCTGTGTCGACCGACAGTGTCGAGCACCCTTCTTAATATAGGTCATCCATCTGTGTCGACCGACAGTGTCGAGTACTCTTGAGAATACAGATCATTCATCTGTGTCGACCGACAGTGTCGAGTACCCTTGTTAATACAGATCATTCCTCTGTGTCGACTAACCATGTCGAGCAACCATTGTTAATACGGGTCATTCATTTGTGCAGACCGACTGTGTCGAGCACCCTTCTTGATGTAGGTCGTCCATCCGGGTCGACCGACCGTGTCGAGCCACCTTGTAAAATAGGTCGTCCATTTATCTTGAAGTCGGTATTACTTTATTTTGGAATGGGGCAAGTTCTTCGGTCTCATTCCTCACATTCATTCTCGTTATAAAGAGGTCGTGATTTTATGTACTTGGACAGAACGACAAAAATGAAAATAAAAGTGAAAGATTATAAATGATGAACATTATATGAGGTGAACTACGGTTGTGAATCTTGGACGAGCATTCCAGGGAGGAACGACTCATGGTTGAATATAGAATTTTGTAAAGTATGACTGTGGGCATGCTAATGCTGGCTTGGTCCATCCTGATATTCCGTGATACTCATCTTCATGTAGAGGAGAGTAGTTCATGTGTGGGAATGGCAGGAGGTCCTTAGTCCATAAGTTAACATGGGCGACGTAAGAAACGGACTAACCTCGAGTGGCAGCTGTCGAGCGTAATACAGTTACTACATCACTCGGGTGCAAGGACGCCTGTAGCTACACAGATTCATACAGTCCGGACGGTCAGTCTAGTATCAGAAATGGATTTGAGTTGAGGGATTGATTTAATTATATGTTGTGAAATATTTGATATGTTTGATGTATTATGAAATGCATGATTTTCCTTGAATTAAATTCAATAAGCTTACCCTGTGTTATCTTCTTTGCGTTGTCGATCGTCTCTGTACATCCGTCCTATCTATGCAATGATCATCCGTGTGGATGTGAGCAGATGGTGAGGCGTTGCTCGAGGAAACACTGGAAGAGGAAAATTTGGAGGAAGCAACCCTTGTAGATGTGGAAGTGAAGGCCGAACAGTAGACGTTCGGTTAGCTGTTTAGATTAGATGTTTCATTGTGCTGATTTTGGATCGACCTATATATTATTTGGTCGATCGGTTTGTATCTGTACTTGGTAACCGTTGGTTGGGTACGTTTACGTCGAGCGTGTTTTTTTATTTAACTTCTTGTAAGGCCGTGCAGCCTAAACCCTTGCTTTCGTTAATTTAATACTGATTTGTTTATCATTAAATGTAATTAATTCTACTATATGGTGTTACTGTATTTTGGGATGTTACATTTAGTCTATTTAATTAAATTTTGTTAACATTATTTTATATTTTAAATATATTTTATGATAATAATTAAGTTTTTTTATATTTTTTGATAATTTTTTTTAATATTAATTGAAAAATATATTTAAAAATTTAAATAAATTTAACAAAATTTGATTAAAATGATTAAATATACACATTTCTGAATATAAAGAACTAAATAAGTTCAAAATTACGAGAGATTAATTTTAATTTTTATTTAAAATTAAAAAATTAAAATATATTTAACTTTTTATATATTTTTATTGAGTAATCAAAATGTTGTTTAATGAATTTATTAAAATAACACGATAATTTTTAGTTTTCTAAATAAGTTATATCGTTTAATAAAATACGCTAGATATTTTTTAATTAGACATTTTCTTTTTCAAATTTGAAGAGGTTTGTTGTTATTCTTTAAAATTTACAATACAAGGATATAACTTGGAATAATTTTTGTTATGAAAATACATTTTGATTTCTTTTTTTTGTGTATTTTTTGAAAATGCTTACACATATGTAAATAATGTAAATTATATGAAAATTTACTTTATTATATTAATTTAGGATGAATTATGGAGAAAGACGATATAAATTATTTGAAAATGTAATTGATTATAAATAATTTATGATAAATCGATTATACATAAATAAGAATATAATTTATTATATATAATTTATGCTAAAATATGGATAAACAAATAACTCAAGTGCTCTTTGTATTCTGGCAAGAGAAAAAGAATAACATTACTATTGATATACTTAAATAATCATTATCCAATCACTTAAAAGAAAAAACTAAAACTAAATAAACTAAAGACAAAAAATAGTTAATTTTTTAATAAAAAATAATCAATAATAATGAAAACTTACATCATCATTCCTCCAAATTATCTTTTTAAAGGACTTAACTATAATTTTTTTTGGTTAACGGTAATACCATGCATAATGACTCAACGACGTCGTCTTAGTGTTTTTAGATTTTGACGCCACTTATCCCGGATCGTGTCCCATAGCTTTCGAACCTACTAAATCTTTCTATATTAAGCTTTGATTAAAATAAATAGAAAATTTTCTCCATCAAAACAAATAATCAATAATCTAAAGAACAAAGAATAGAATAATAAAAAATTCAAAATGGTAGCAATCTCTTTGGCTTTTATGGTGGCAGACACTAGGAAAAAAATTAATTTTTTATATTACAATGATAATTAAAATGTTAATAAATAATTACTTGTTAATTTTGTAAAGGTTCTTTTTTTATATTTTATTATTCAGTGTTCTAAAGATATTAATTAAGGGAAGTTATAAAAAAAATCATATTCTGGTGTCGGAAATGATTGTACAAGAAAATATTTTTTTCTTAATCATATAAATTGTCATGTATAATTTTTATAGTAATAACTTTTAAAAATTGATCGAAAATGCAAAAGAATTTGACATTGTAACACAATAAAACTCTTAAAAATTAGAAAGAAATATATTAATAGTTAATTAAATAAAAAAAACACTTACAATTTTATATTATTGGAGTTTAGAAATTTTAGGTTTGACGAGACAAAAATAGACATGCAAAATTGTTAGCCAGTTTGTTAGTCAACAATTTCATGCTATTCACAAAACCTTACCATTTTTATATTAATATAAATTAGCATCTTCACTACATTTAATATCAGTGTTTAGCACATGGTATTTGTGTCATGCTCAATTATTACTTTTTATTTATTTAATTTGTGGGAACAGTAAATTAATGACACATTGATTAATTAATTTTTAACATTTTTATTCACACTTCAAAGTTTTTTATATTTTATCGTAAAATAAATCATGACATTTAGTAATTTAACTTTTATTTATGAAAATATTTTACTGTGTAATTATTTATATATTCTTATAAGTATAATTTGTCTAGAAATATAATTTTTATCATGAATTTGATGTGATTTTTATATTATGTATTATTTTATTTTATTTTTAATAAATTTTTATGTAGTAATAAATAATTAATGAATTTTGGGGTATTATAAAATATTAAAATTCATAATGATTTTATTGAAAACATAGAAATATTATTAGTTATAAGTTTAAAAATTTATGATTAATTTTTAATTTCAAATATGTTCCATCCAAAAAAAATTTAACATTTAATAGATAATAGTTGTAAGTTAATTTTTAATACACATTACTCTTTTTGGATATTAAGCACACCCTACCCATATTTATAATTTAAGCAACTCTATAAATTTTGTTTTCTTTTCAATCTAGATTTTTTTTGGGTGTTCTCAAATAAGTTTCATAAAAAAAGTTATACTTTTACGTTTCATTAACATTTATTATATTATAATATACTTACAAATATATTTATATCATTATTTTGTAAAATATTTGTAATGCAGAAATATTTAACAAATTAATGTAATTAATTATCAGTTTATTAATGGTTAGATTTATATGATTTTACTCTTAAATTCAATTTTGTGATTGATATTTAAAAGTGTTAGAAAAATGACTGAAATGATTTTTTCTTTAGAGAGAGAACTTATAGTAGATTATATTTTATGTTAAAAAATTATGAAAAATATTTTATCCACTTTTAGAATAAGAGGTTTTTTAGTGGTAAATAATGTAATAAATTAAATTTAAATTTAAATTATAAAGATTAAATTACAAAATAAGGAATCAGTATGTTAACTTGACAAATCCATGAATAACAGAGAAAGAAAAATCATTGTCTGCTCTTGATTTTGTCTTTTGCTTTTACTAGGAAACATAAAATGATGTAATTCTATACTTCTTTTTTGGTTTATTATAGAAGCGTGTTCCATACTCAATGCATTTCACACGATTCAAAAATTCAAATACAACTACCGTTAATTAATCTTACTGATATTAAAACAAAACAGTGTTGCACACAATCCTAAACTGATATTTTAACGTTCTAATATTGCATGAAATCTTAAACACACGAAAGTTTAATTAATTAAATCCACTGCATTACGAGACGTGAAAGTTACTATGGATTTTGTTTTACTAAAATAATCTGATATATTAAACTAAATTTAAAATTTGTTTTTTAAAATATTATTTTCTTAAGTCACATTGAATATTAGGTTCAATATTATTATTGATTTCTATTTTTGTCAATTTTGTAAGATTTTATTCTTTTATATAAATTAAATTTTTTGATTTGGAAAAGACCGTGATAATGTGACGAAAATCATTTTAAATTCAACATTAAAAAAAATAGTCTCAGAAAGAAATACGAAAATAAATAAGCCTAAATATTATTATATATATCAAGACACGCTAATCATCTACTTTACATAATAAATATTATTAAAAATTAATAATAACAAAAACTATAAGAGAAACCAAATCAAATCCACGAACAAAAGATGTATAATAAACTTCCTTCAAAATCAAGCTAGACAATTCTAAACATAGAAAATTTATGTTTATCATAAAAAAAAATAAAAAGATCACATAATATTATATTATTTATAGTGAATTTTATTTTTAATAATAAGATAGTCAAAATATTTGTATAGTATTTTTTTCTAAAAGTACGATTTAGTCTTTCACGAAGTTTTTTTTTCATTTATCTCTAAAATTCAGAAAAACAAATTGAGAATAAAAAAAATCTAATGTAACATAAAATATCTTTCTTATAAAACACGTTTAAAATCAGTATCTTAAGAATACTTGATAATAAATTTACCAATAACTTATTTTAGTACGATTAATTGAATTTATTATATCACCATGAAAGCTTTTTATTTTATTTTTACACTCGATATTATTGACCTGATTTTTTTTTAATTTTCTTTGATTATGGATGAGTTTTGTTTAGGGATGTAAAAAAATCAGGACAACATACACGAATTCGTGATTTTTCTTTTCTTTTTAAATCTAAATCTCTCTCTCTCTCTCTATATATATATATATTTTTTTTTTCTTTCTCATCATATAATTTTTCCTGTTTATTATATTTATTCAATCTCTCTCTCTCTATATATATATATTATTGATATTTGATTTGATATTTCTAGACAGGGACCGCACAGAAAAATCATAATGAAAAAGTATTAGAGGGAAAGAAGTGAATAAAGAAATAAAATATTATAGATGAAATATTTAGTAAACCTTTATTATTAGTATTGTTACATTAGAGTTGGTGTTCAGAATTATAAATATTAATCACCAAATTTTTCTTCCACGTTTCAATTTTATTTATTTATCACTTCTTTTGTATTACATCATTTTTTTCCTTTCTAACATTTATTTATCTTTCTAATTTGGGTAACATGCCTCCCAACTGAAAGCATGTTAAATTTTGATTAGTGGCAACAAAATTTTCAACTGGTACTTAATTTACTCTTAATTAACCATGTTTAGAAATGGATAGATCAATTTAAATATAAAGATATTTAACTACATTAATATAGCATCACTGTCTACGATATTGAAAAAAAAAATCATTTTACTCTATATATTAAGTTAAATATAAATTTAAAAATTAAATATATTTGTAGTTTTTAAGTATGGAGACGAAATTGAAATTCATTTATATTTTAAATTTTGATACGTTTTAGTTTTAAAAGTAAATGGATTCTGATGTTAATTAATTTAGATTTATTAAATATACTAATATTTGAACCAAAACAAAACATGTTAAATAATATAAATAATTCAAATATAATTCTAAAACGTATTTAACATATTTTTTTTTTTAAATTGAGTCATGAAGTTTATATCTATTTATTTTTAAGAGTTAAGATAAGATTATATTGCATTATTGAGTCATGAAGTTTACATCAAAATTTAGAAACTAAAAACATAGGAAAAAAAAATTAATGGAGTGAAACATGATCATATTATTTGCAGTCCCTAATCCTATGATTTGTATATCAAACAAGTACAAATACATGCTGATGGATTTGGCAACCATGATAAGAGTTGATTCAAAAACCAACCTCCACTTAAAGGAGTATAGAATTAAAATATGAAAGGGAAAAAAGTCCTCACCAAAGTGTATATCTCACTCTCAATAATGCAATGCAATGCCCTCATGGGTGGACCACATGTGCCACATGAAATTTCTCCCAAGTAAGGTGGACATGTTACATCCTCATATGTTCCACCTTCTGTCTGTCAAATTATGAAATCAATGCCTCACTCCCCCACCAAAGGACCTTTATTGTTACCAAAACTGCACATAACTACTTTATCTATGTCTCTATTCTCAATCTCCTTCTAAAGGAAATCTTTTATGACTATGATTTTTGACACCAACATTAGCCTAATTTGCTCAAGGGAGTGCCAAAAATTACAAAAATGTTATCAGTTTTTATTGTTAGAATTTTAAGTATGAGTATAATTCTCACGTTAGATAAAAACTAAAAAGTAATAAGATGAAAATCTATTAATTTGTTAGATAAAAATTAAAATGTCTTAAAGTATTAGATAAAAAATGATACAAATTCTTTATATTATTCGGTTCAAATCTCGTTGTATTTTTTAACTTAACTTCATCTTAGATAACCAACACTCATTTTTCTTTGTTGAATTTTCCCTATTCTTCTGTGTTTTCTTTTGATCCATTTCACTATTATATACTGTTACAGACTCTGTTAACAAGAAAAATTCAGCTCCATCAGTAAAGTCACAAAAACATAAAATATGCTGAACAATGGCTACTGTCTCTTAACCAAATTATTGCTTCTTCCACCCTCCAGTTTTTGGTGCCATTTTGTTTTGTCTATCAGTTACACTCTTTTCCATAAAGTTTAGTTTTGTTGTTGAACTTTTAACATTCTTCAGTATGATTCTGCAAAATCAAAGGAACAGATATTTTCCACATTGGCAGACACTTTTGACTATTTGTCTGATCGGTATTGAGTAACTGTTTTAGGTTAGTTTAGTCTTGAGAATTCATCAGAAGCTGAAAAAATCTCATGACTTAAGAACACTTACAGAGACTAGTTATCTATGAAATTCTTGCATTGATAGCAAAATTTGAAGGTATACATATTTTTGTATAATATAAATCTTATTTTTAGAAATTAGACCATACTTAATTGACTTGGTTGTATTGCATTTTATGTCTTTTGGAAGGTTGGCTAAAGGAGAATCAATAAATTACTCTGTTTGTATGAACTTGTTACCATTCTCATATTGGGACAATGCAGTAAAAATGGTGTAATATTTGAAGTAAAAAAGCTGTAGTAGCTAAACTGCATATTTGTTTTATATGCCAATTGCATTGATGTGGAGAGCTTCTTCATGTACTCTTCTAAACATATCCCACAATATTGGCACCTTTGATTTTAATAACACTAGTATACCAATATCAACACCCAATTACGAAAAGGATTTTATTTCTTGCACCCCACAAATTCTTATAGCACCCCTAAATTTTTAAAATGATTATTTTCTCCCTTGAAAAAGTGACTTTCAGATTATATGTTTAGGAAACTTTTCAAGACAAGCTTTTCAAAATAAGATTTCTGAAATAAAATTTTAAAAACAATATTTTTAGTACAAAATTTTCGAATCATATGACATGTATTTAGGAATAAGCTTTTAGGAACTAACTTTTCAGAGCATATATAATGTCTTTCAAAACACTTTTACATTGAGATGTATTTTGGAAAGAAGTGTTTTCTACGTATAAAATATGTTTCAGAAAAGATTTTCCAAAACATAAAATGTGTTTTGTAATTTTTATGCTGAAATTAACACCTTATACTCACAATAATATTGGTCTCGTTTTAAGATGATATGATGAAAAGTACAATCAAATACGTCTCAAGTGTCTCCATTTTAACGTGTTTAGCTTACATGTTATGTGCATGTGATTATCATTAGACAGCCCAACTAATCTATAACTTAGTATAATAAAATCAAACACCGACTCAAGATAAGGTAGTTTTGTCATTAGACCAAACCTAGACCCATGTAGATAAGAGTCTACCAAAGTAATAAAGTATATTATAATTTGCACATCGAAATATATTATTTATGTTTTCATTAATTGCACATTTAATATTTTGTTCTCTATGTAAACACAACTTGTATTCATTTCGTGGAGAACAAGTATTGAATAGGAAGGATGAACACTTTAGAGTTGAAGTCTTTACCATGTATCTTTTCGACTATTAAAAACATGTTGAAAAGAGTGTTCTAAAATATATGAAATATGTTTAGGAAAGAATTTTATTCTTTTAGTATTTTCTCACATAGTTTTCTGTTCTTTTTCTTCCTCTGCAACGAAAGTAACCGATGGAGCAATATAACAGCAACAATAATAAAAGTGATATGATGCAGTAATGGAGGGTGTTTGAGTATTTTTCTATTGATACGGTGCAAGAAGTAATAGCCTGACAAGAAAAAAGGGTTGCGAAGAATTGGGCCCAACTTTAGTTGAATGGGCTCTAAGAAAGTGACATTCAAAACTCTTTGGCACTGTACATTTTCTAACACATGACTGCTTGAAAATCAGAGTTTTGTGAGTTTCTCATTCTACTTGATGAACCTCTTATCTGATATTTAACCTGAAAATAATAATGATTTGAATGAAATCAGTTGTCTAAATAATGTGAAATCTCAACTGAAATGAGAATCATCAAAGGTAATGAAGACAGAAAGAGTAGAAGTATATCATCTCTGTCTATGTCAGTGGTTTGCATAAAAATCAACATTTATAACAACACTATTCTAAAATAACAATAACAATAACTGATGTTTGCTATTGTCAAAAAAAACAGACATCTTAGGAAAAAAAATGAAAAGTGTTCTGAAGAAAATTCACACACTTCTTCACAATTTATATCATGTTTCATAAATTACTCTTTTAGAGTCATTGAGACTCAATGAGTGAAACGTTTTAAGTTTATAAGTAAAATACTTCTGAAAAAAAGTGATTCTTGAAAAAACATAAATTATTTAAGTTGTGACAATTATGAAAACTATCATTTGTTATTTATCTTTTTGTGTCTTTGAAAATAGTTTCTACATTAGCTTGTTTTTAGTTATTTTTTTTAAAAATTAAACAACCATCTGAAAATTATAATAAACATTTTTTTTATTCAATTACAAAAAAACTCATTGAAAATATCCTAATTTTTTTACTTAATGTGTGCTATTTTTTCTCTCTCAAATTCTCATAAGATGGAGAATCAAATTATCTAATTAATGTATAGGGTTTCTTATACATTGACTATAAAATTCTCAAGTAATTAAGAGAGTTTTAGAAAAAAAAAATAATATGACAGACAAATTGAAAATACTCTTAAAAAATTCTTATATACAGAGGTGAAAAGAGTTTAGTAAGAAGAAAAATGAAGTGATTCAGTTACACATATGGCACCCACATGGATTTGTTTGAAACATTTTGCAATTTTCTTGCTCATGTTGCCACTCTTTTGTTTTTTTGTTTTGTTCTTTTTTCATGTTGGAAAGGAACACTTAACTAATGAGAAGGATAGAAGAAAAAAACCCTATCCAGGGAGAGAACAATCGCAGAGGAGCCATGTGCCTTAGAGGCTAGGGTTCGTGTAATAGGGTTAGGGTGTTATGGAGTGAGATAATGAGTTTATCGGGTTTGAGAGTTTTTATTTTATATAATTAATTATTAATTATTAATTTTATTTTTATTGTTTAATTATTTCGAAATCTTGTATGTTTTATATACACAGAAAATTCGTAGGTAAATTTCTTTGACATTACCGACAAATAAATATGTCTATAATTTAATTTTTAATATTTGTAGATAAAATTCGTATGTATCAAATCATTTACCAATCAAAATCCGTATGTAATAATTTGCAAATAAATTATATTTTTCTTATAGTGATTAGAGTACAACAAACACAAAAGTTGATAAAAAACCATATACAAGAGAAAGAACAATTGGCAAGACAAAAATAATGAATCAATTTATCTTATTAGATAAATTGATCAAATAATATTGTAGAATTAAGAGAGATCCTACAATTTTTGACATTTAAAAAGATGAGTGGCTGGTGAAATATTTTAGAACAAGAAAAACTTAAAAAAAATTCTAAAAAAAATTATTTAAATAATAAAACAAATTTATAAAAATTATATTTATATTTTAAATTTTTAATAAGAAGTTTCATAAGTTTAATCGCAATTTTACAGACAATGCATTCCTTTCTTAAATATAAAGATATAATAAACAATTAATCTTTCATGTTATACGTTAAATAAAATAAAAAAAATAAACATTGACAATAAAGTGTGTAATGGGTTATGTAATAGTTGGATTTTGATTAGAAAGTTGGTAAAGTTTCACTAATTTTTGTTTGTTTTCAGAGCTAAGACAATTTTTATAATTTATATTAATATCCATCATTTCTTTATTTCAAATTATTGTACATTAACTCAGTACTAAAAAAAGTTTCAAAATGATTTCTTTACGAGATTTTTAATAAAGTATTGATTTTTAATTTTCTTTTCAATATTTATTTCGAGATTGTATATATTTAAATTAAACAACACTGTTGTATTTATTGTCAAAATAAAATTATCCAAATAAATAATATATTTTTAATTCCCCTGCAGAAACTATAATTTATCATTATTTGACTGAGAAAGTAAAAGTTCTTTTTTCCATAACCATTATCTTGTATAATTATTCTGTCTATATATAGCTGAATGAGACAATGCAATACATTCTTCAACAATTGTTTTTCAAAGATACTTTTCCAACTTTTAATCTCACCTACTTCCATTCACAAGGGAATGCATGGGATATAATAATTATTAAAATTTGTTACTATGCGTATGGAATTTTTCTCTGTGGAATTTTTCTTTGTGGAACTTTTCTGTGTGGAATTTTTCTTTGTGGAAATTTTCTTTGAAAAATCTTCCGTAGATAAATTGACACCTTTTATCATTTTAAGAATTGGTGGATTGACATGCTACAATTAAAACATGACAGCAATTATGTGGTGTAGCTATCTTGGATGAATTGAATACTGCATAAAGAGCTGTCATATTATGTTTTTTATTTTGATTTCTACTGCAACTTTATAATGTATTTTATGCATGACTTAATTAATTGGGTCTATAACTTGTTAAAATGTTAATTGATATGACATTGTTATATTAGTAATAATATTTATATTTGTCTAAATAAATATAGATGGAAGAATAATTATATTTGTCTTATTTGGAACGTGATGATATAGTTGGTGTAGATTTTAATATAGACGCAAACTTATACTGAAAATTCTAAATAACCATTGCAATGGTTGCACAAATAATGTTATACATTGTTAAACATGTCTTAAATATATTGAATATGTGTTCGAGTGCATCAAGTAGTGTTAGTGATTTCGTAGCAGACAAAGATCGTCATAAGGACCAGTTAATGTTCTACCTTGTGTATATTAATCGGTGTCAAGACATTATTCAGATGGGTTAAGAGGCATTTATTAATCTTTGTGAAAGTCTAAGAACAATTAGCTTAGTTAAGGACACAATTCGATCAATAGTGGAGGAACAAGTAGTTCAATTTCTTCATATAATTGGTCATAACATTAAGATTCGAAGTGTGACATTTTTCTTCCATCAATCTAGGTTAACCATTAGGAAACACTTTCACAATGTGTTGGATACTATTATAAGTCTAGAATTTGAATTTTTAATTCAGCCCCTAAGAAATGAGGTACATCCATATGTCCTGAACAACAATCGATTTTACCCATACTTTAAGGTACTGATTTTAACACTTATTAAGATGTAATTTTATCAAAGTCCATTAATGTTATTAAGTTCTTTCATGAGTTCTTATTTCTATGACTAGGATTGTTTAGGGTCATAGATAGAACTTATGTTCGAGTAAGGGTTCCAAAATCAAATGCTCTCAGATTTCGATATGATTGGCCAACTCAAAATGTATTTGTTACGTGTGATTTCAATATGATTTCCACGTACGTTCTAGCTGGTTGGGAAGGTATAACATCTGATTCAATAATTTTAAAGAATGCTCTTGCTCGAGATGATCAGTTAGTTATCTGTGAAGTCAATGTGTTCATTGCAGTCTTAATTGTTTTGGTTATTAGTGACTAAATACCATTATATGTACAATAGTAGGAAAGTATTATCTTGACGACACTGAATTTATGTTGAAAGGAACAATTATGACTTCATATAGAGGCGTCAAATATCACCTTAAGGAATTTACACGTAGAGGACTACATAATCCACGCGAACTCTTTAACCATTGTCATTCATCCTTGAGAAATGTCATTGAAAGGACATTTGATGTGTTGAAAAAAAAAGGTTCCCTATCATTACTAGTGGCTTGAACACATTATGGTTTGTATACAATGACAAACATTATATTAGCTTGTTGTATCCTGCATAACTTCCTTTGTGGCGTGGATAACGATGACTCATTACTTGATGAAGTTGATAATGAACTAAATGAAAGGGAAGACCATATAACATCATCTCAAGTTCGTGACGAAGATTATAGGCTTGGTAGTAGTATTAGGGATTTCATAGGAGATGAGATGTGGCGACATTATCAAAACTCGTATTTCTTGCAATTGATTGGGTTGTTTGACTATGAAATAGGTTTAAACTTAACTTGTTAATGTTTTGTTTATGAAATATGTTTAAAATGAATAGGGGTAAGGCAGTCGCGACCAAGTCGTTTGGTGGGATAAGGGAGTTCATCAAATGGATCGAGGATATGGATGCATGACTCCTTAATGCCATGCTCAATGAATCACATTTAGGGAATAAGGTTGACAATAGCTGGACAACCCAAGCTTATAATAATATTGTTGATAATCTTCATTCATATGGGTATGTTGTTATTACTAAAAACAATGTCAAAAATAGACAAAAGGTTTTGAAAGCCAAGTGGCGTAAGGTGCATGACCTCTTTAGGTCACTGAGTGGATTTGCATAGAATGGAACATCAATGAGATTTGAAGGAGAGGAAGAAGTTTTGGATGACCATATTAAGGTATTAATTACATATGTTCAAAATTGGATTTCTTATACCAAATGTTAACAATTTATTAAATTATTAATCATTTCTGCATTATATTTTAGGCAAGGCCATCTATGGCTAAGTGGAGGATTACTACCATTAGATACTATGACCTAATGGTAGAGCTTTGGGCCGTTGATCGTGCTAGTAGGAGTGGAGTTTGGACCGCTTGACAGGCACGTCGAATTCGGCAAGAGGCTCATATACAAGTTGATCTTAACGAGCACATGGAATACATTCCTGAAGAGCCTATCTTTTCAGGGTTTATAGTCCTAACTCCACCACCCCTTCCAACTATGGACGAGTACAGTCCAAGGGCAACTCATTTTGTGCCTTCCGCCCATCTGGAGGCACGTCATCCTCACGTGGTTCAAAGAGAAAAGCACTTATGGTGGATCAAATGGACTCCTAATTTGATAAGTTGACAACCAAGCTCGATGGCTTCATGAACGTAATGGAATCCAACAATGTTCATTTTGAGAAAATATCAAACATGGCTGAGCGACAGGTTATTGTCATGGAGAAGCAAAATGAAATCTTGCATCGTACTCTTACTTTCCAATACACGGAGGGCGACATATGGAAAATGTTGACTATAGTGAACATATAAGACGGAACACTTAAGGAGTAATGTTATGATTTCCTCTGTGCAAGTCATGCATGCATAAAATAGTTAATGAAACTGCCCCCACATCGTAGATGGAATAAGTTGTGTAACATGATGGTGGATGGTAATGGAGTCCATCTATGTGTTTAATAATCTTAGGTTTTTATTTGTATAATAGTCTTAGGTGCATTTCTATTGTAACATTTTGTCTCATCCTTATATTGTAATATCATATTGTTGTTATTAATATTGTCCAATGTTGTGTTAATGCTTATTACATTTTGTTACTTCAATTGTTACTATTAATATTAAATTATCCTTATGACATTTGTTGTGTTAATTGTTTTGTTTTGTTCAAGTTATTGCTTAATGACATCATCATCATAAAAAAAGACACAAAAAATTCGTAAGGGAAAAGAACCGACAACTGAGACAAACACTCTTACATATACAAGGCCATCTGTTGAAGAAGTATTACATCAGTGTCGTTTCTTTAGTGATATCCATCAGATGGAACATTACGCTATTGATTTTTATACAAGAAATTTTTTTAATTCCAAAAATTATGAATTTTGAATAATTTAGGACTTCAATCCTATATTTTCATCATCACCTTGTCTTTCAAGGAGTATAAGATTTTGTGAGATTGGAGTGATCCTTCTATCCAGATTTGATCAAAGTCTTCTATTCAAATATAAGAATCTCAACAATGAATATCTTCAGAGTGAAGTGAACAAGAAAAGAATTAAATTGAAACCAACCGATTGGTTGAATGTTGCTCATCTCAAGTACGAGGGTCAGAAATTGTCTTTCGCAAATATACCAAGTGACTTTCACTATGATCGCGAGATGACATTGCTATTATGGTCAGACCAGAAATGTAGGGTCAAGTCTTAAAAGGATATGTTGACTCCGCGAGCTGAAAATTTCGCAAAATTGTTGCAAGAAGTTATCTTTATGTTATGGGTGCTTAAAAATAATATATCTATCAATTAATCTTATCATATCATGTAACATATGCTTAAATGCAAGGTTAGTGATATACCTCTACCATACAATGGAGTACATTTGACATCGATGCCAACACTCAGATTGAGACCAAACAACATTTTTCTACTAATTCTTTGAAGTGGTTGAATATTGTTAATGTCAATGGAGTTTGGCAGAACGACGTCGGTGATGATGAAGAGGAAGAACAACCACATCATCAAAGTCCTCAACATGACGACCCTGTACAACATCCTCCATATCCTTTAAATCCTCATATGATGACTTAAATGTGGGAGGAGATACACGACTTACAACACAAAATGCAAGATATAGAACAAATGTAGGGGCATGTTCGGCGTATTGAAGATAACTTGGCCAACTTATCCTTGAACATGAACCGACAATTCGCTAATCTCAATCATAATGTTAACTTAATTATGCACCATTTAGATGATTAAGTTCTATAATATTCGATGACTATATTACATGACATTATGAATTTCCTTTATTTTATTACATTAATTTATGTTTTTGATTTGTTACACTAGATCAACTTCAATTCTATTTGTTTACACAACAATTGTCATACTTTTATTTATTGTGAATGTCACCTTAATGAACTTCATTTCAAATGGGTTCTCGAATAATTGATGAATTAGAAAAAGAAAATACTAAAACAAGAAGACTATGTGTCATTGTTCAATGACACTCTACAAGCCATGGTGTGTCGAAATGCGCTGCCAACAGCCACAACTCATTCATCTAATAATCATACTTCAAAAGAAATTGGTAACATATATGGATTATGAACATTCAAGACGATAACTTATTCAAAGGGTGCTTCGAGTTTCTAACTTCACATCCATCTCATATAAGACGTCTAATAGGAATGTTAATACAATATCGTTTGAATAGGTTGTTTACATTCATAATCGAAGGAACTTCATTATAACATATGATAAATATAGTTGTATCTTGTTATGTTTGGACATTTTTTATGTCATGTAATATTGAAACTTCAATTAAATATTTGTTTCATCATGAGTATTCAATTTCATTTTAATAACAAAAAAATCATACTACTTGGCACTAAGTTACAATCACAAAATATTATATTTTAAAAATAATTATTTCACTTTACTTAAATACAATTTTTTTACATTGTAAAAATTAATTTTTATTTTTTTCTCCTTATAATAATTTTTACAATTATATATATTATTAACCATTATCATTTTATATTACTTTTACTAAAAGACATTTTGATAATCATTAATTTCTATCAATTAAACCATACTTTCATCTGTCACAAAATATTACACTAATTTTCACAAACTTTACTTCTAAATTCTCTTCCACTCACCTCCAAATCTCTTCAAAAAAAATAACAATCAACTCAGCCTCAAATCTTCTCAAATCCATTCACTCTCTCTCCTTCAAATCCCTCTTTTATAAGTGAATTCACCCTTTATAATTGAAGTGCGATGTTTGCCATGCTCCGAAAAGATACAAATATCTACCACTCAAATCCAATCTCCAAAGTTTTTGAAGTGCAATGTTTGGCATGCTCCAACCACTCAAATCAAACGTGAAAGTGTTTTTCTTTGGAAGGGTCTGTACAAGAAGGTGCACACTGATTATGTCAATTCCCTTTTCAGTACATGTATCCAAAATTTCTTTCTTCTCTGCACCATTGATGCCACACAACAACATTAAGTTCTTTGAAGGAGATTGTGGAAGCTTCCTTTTCATGCAAATGATGTCTTTTGTCTAGTTCTTTGACCTTGTTGATTTGCATGAAGAGCTTCTTCTAAAGTTTCCCATTGCTGCGTCTAAAAGTCTTGATCATTCTTTGATGATGATGATGATGGAGATTTTTACTGGATACGCTGATGATTTCTCATGGATTTGTCTGAAGCATTTTGAGTTCACTTCTTTCTGTTCACAAAGGAGCACAATAGACACAATAAATCTAATTTTCCTCTGTGTCTTCTACGCTTCCACCATTGTCAGTTTAATCAGAAGAAATTTTATAAATGGAAGTCATACCAAAAGCAGGTTTTTCCTTTTTGTCTCTATCTGTTGTGCGATCACTAGTGTTGTGTTTTACAGTATTGCCCTGTGGAGTTTCGTAGCCAAAACTGGGAACTCCATGGCTAACCACCTCAGCTGGTTAGCATGCGTTGTACGAGGATTTGTTTGGACTTCTTTAGCAGTTTCATTGCTTGTTCAGGGACACAAATGGATCAAAGTTCTAAACTCTGTCTGGTGGGCATGTTCCTTTGCACTAGTTTCGGCTCTCCACATTGAAATTCTTTTTAGAAAGCATGCAATAGAAATTTTCGATGTCCTACTATGGCTCTTACACACGCTTCTTCTCTTCTGTGCCTTCCAAAACCTTGGTTGCTTTGTCATTCAAAATGTGCCAAAAAGTTTATCTGAACCGTTGTTAGCTCGGGAAGTTGACTCGGAAGAAACAGGACTAGGTCGTGCTTCCTTTCTGAGCAAGTTGACTTTCTCTTGGGTTAACTCCTTACTCAGTTTGGGTTACTCAAGGCCTCTATCTCTTGAAGACATCCCTTCCATTCTTTCTGAAGATAAGGCACACCTGTCCCACCAAAACTTCATGCATGCATGGCAATCCCTAGCGAGGGAGAGAAGCAAGAATAACACCAAGAACTTGGTGTTTTGGTCCATTGTTAGAACTCACTTAAAAGAGAACATATTAATATCTGTTTACGCATTGCTCAGAACCATTGCTGTGACTGTTTCTCCTTTAATACTCTATGCTTTTGTCAACTTTTCAAATCGTAGGGATTCCGGGGAGACAGATCTCAGAGAAGGTCTTACCATAGTGGGTTTTCTTATTCTCTCCAAAGTGGTTGATTCTGTGTCACAGAGACACTGGTTTTTTTGTACCAGGAGGTCGGGGTTGAAGATGAGATCAGCTCTGATGGTTGCAGTGTATGAAAAACAACTAAAGCTTTCAAACTCAGCAAGGACAAGACACTCGACAGGTGAAATTGTGAATTACATTGCTGTTGATGCATATCGCATGGGAGAATTTCCATGGTGGTTTCATCTAACATGGGCATGTACATTGCATCTTCTTCTATCTATCAGTATCCTGTATGGAGTTGTGGGAGTAGGTGCACTTCCTGGTTTAATTCCTCTTCTTATATGTGGACTTCTCAATGTACCATTTGCCAAGATCCTACAAAAGTGCATGGCACAGTTCATGATTTCACAGGATGAGCGTCTGAGAGCAACTACAGAAATTCTAAATAGCATGAAAATCATCAAGTTACAGTCCTGGGAAGACAAATTCAAGAGTTTGGTTGAGAACCTACGTGGGAAAGAGTTCATTTGGCTATCTAAGGCACAGATGTTGAAAGCTTATGGGTCACTTGTATATTGGATGTCTCCTACCATCGTTTCTGCTGTTGTTTTCCTCGGTTGTGCTGTTTTCAATAGTGATCCATTAAATGCCGGGACCATATTTACAGTTCTTGCAACGTTGAGGAACTTGGGAGAACCTGTTCGAATGATTCCGGAGGCTCTATCTGTTTTGATCCAAGTTAAGGTATCTTTTGATCGTCTCAATACCTTTTTGTTTGATGAAGAACTAGATACCAGTGATGGTAACGGAAGCTATATAAACCGAAGTTACATTAATGCGGTAGAAATCCAAGCTGGAAACTTCATTTGGGACCATGAATCAGTGTCCCCAACTTTAAGAGATGTGAATTTAGAAATCAAATGGGGACAGAAAGTTGCAGTTTGTGGGCCAGTTGGAGCTGGAAAATCATCTCTTTTGTATGCAGTGTTAGGAGAGATTCCCAAGATCTCAGGAACTGTGAGTTAAGCAAAAGACGTTTAGCTTTATGTCGTCATGTCATTCATGCTTGTATTCTTTGTATTTAATGCTTTTTTTTTCTCTATGAAATTTCTAAATGATGAAAAATAGGTCAATGTGTTCGGCAACATAGCATATGTTTCTCAAACTTCTTGGATACAAAGTGGGACGGTTCGAGAGAATATACTATTCGGCAAGCCAATGGAGAAAACAAGATACGAGAATGCCATTAGAGTTTGTGCCTTGGATAAGGATATCAATGATTTTAGTCATGGTGATCTTACAGAAATAGGTCAGCGAGGGATCAACATGAGTGGAGGACAAAAGCAAAGGATTCAACTTGCTCGTGCTGTCTACAATGATGCTGACATTTATCTCCTCGATGACCCTTTCAGTGCAGTTGATGCTCACACTGCTGCTATCCTTTTCAAAGTAAGAAACTATCACTATTAGATTCTTAACTTCAGTGGAACTGTTTTTTCCACTTCATTGAATCAAACCACTTGCATTTATATGGTTACAGGACTGCGTAATGACGGCTCTAAGAGAAAAAACAGTCATTCTAGTGACACATCAAGTGGAGTTTCTCTCAGAAGTTGATACAATCCTGGTAAAGTACATCATTTGGATACCTATTACATTACATTTGTGTATAATTAACTCCATATTTTTTGACTCAAATTCTAGGTAATGGAAGGTGGAAAAGTTACTGAATCAGGAAAGTATGAGAATCTCTTAACAACTGGGACTGCCTTTGAACAACTTGTGAGCGCTCACAAGGAAGCAATTACAGAGTTGGATCAGAATAATGAGAACCGAATTCATAGAGAAGAGTCTCAAGGTGTTTATAAATACCAAAGTGAGGGGGAGATTTCTACGGAGGGTCAACTTGGGATGCAACTTACACAAGAAGAAGAAAAAGAGATTGGTGATGTCGGCTTCAAGACATTCTGGGATTATATTTCCTTTTCCAGGGGTTCATTGATGCTGTTTTATATAGTTTTGGCACAATGTGCTTTTGTTGCTTTGCAGACTGCATCAACGGTTTGGCTTGCTTTAGCCATTGATATTCCAAAAATAACTAGTGCCATCTTGATTGGGGTGTACGCATTAATTTCATTTTCTGGTGCTGCGTTTACATATATAAGGTCTCTCTTGACCTCTTACCTTGGATTAAATGCTTCCAAAGCTCTCTTCACAAGTTTCAATACTGCTATCTTCAATGCTCCTATGCTGTTCTTTGACTCAACCCCCATAGGAAGGATTTTAACAAGAGTAAGATTAAGATTTCATTTCCCAATGGAAAAAAAATCTAAACAATTTCCCTGTGTTTGATCATTATTAACATTTACTCATATTCAAAATTTTGATCCACTTTTTCTCTCTTGCAGGCTTCATCAGATTTAAGTATTTTGGATTTTGACATACCTTATTCGATCACCTTTGTAACATGTATACCAATTGAAATTTTGGTGATTATTGGTCTAATGGTTTTAGTAACATGGCCAGTTCTCATTGCTGCCATTCCAGCAATAGTTGCGTCAAAATATGTTCAGGTTTAGCCACTTTAAAAAAAAATTAGTTTTTTATTTCTCGTCCCCTGCTTAACTCAGAAAGCTAAATTTTTTCCAAATCTTCTCCTCCATGAAAGGAATATTATCAAGCCTCGTCAAGGGAATTAATGAGGATCAATGGAACCACGAAAGCTCCTGTGATGAATTTTGCAGCTGAAACATCACTTGGTGTTGTTACTGTGAGAGCATTCGATATGGTAGAAAGATTTTTTAAAAACTACTTAAAGCTTGTAGACACAGACGCAACACTGTTTTTTCATTCTAATGTGGCCACGGAATGGTTACTTTTGAGGATTGAAGCACTTCAAAATTTGACAGTCATCACTTCAGCTTTGCTACTTGTTCTATTTCCTCAGGGATACGTGTCCTCAGGTAATATTACTTCACAGGTTAATCAGCAAGATAAAGCTTTTGCATGTTATTAACAAGCTTTTAACTGTTCAAAATTTTCTTGGATTATGCAGGTCTTGTGGGACTATCTCTCTCTTACGCATTATCCTTGACGTCATCATATAGATTTTGGACTCGAATGCATTGCAACTTTTTAAACTATCTTATCTCTGTTGAAAGAATCAAGCAATTCATTCACCTACCATCAGAACCTCCTGCTATTTTGAAGGACCACCAACCTCCATCTTCATGGCCATCCAAGGGCAGGATTGACCTTCAAGCCTTAGAAGTAAACTTTCATCCTTCTCTTTCAATTTTTTTTCTTTGTTTTAATACTGTCAAATGGATAAAGCTTCTTCTATGTGATGGCTATTTTCCTTCACTGATCTCAGATTAGATACCGTCCGAATGCTCCATTAGTGCTTAAGGGTATCACTTGCACGTTTAGAGAAGGGAGTAGAGTGGGAGTTGTAGGAAGAACCGGAAGTGGAAAGAGTACACTCATAAGTGCTTTGTTTCGCTTAGTTGAGCCAGCAAGCGGTGACATTGTCATAGATGGGATTAACATATGCTCAATGGGGTTGAAGGATTTGAGAATGAAACTAAGCATCATCCCTCAGGAACCAACTCTTTTCAAGGGCAGCATCAGAACCAACTTGGACCCTTTAGGCCTGTATTCAGATGATGAGATATGGAAGGTAAACGGACTAGTTCTGCTGTTAAAAATTGTTTTTTTAACACCTTTATGTTTTGCTTGAGCTTGTACTAAATAAGTGTTTGATTATGTTTAATTTGTACATAGGCTTTAGAGAAATGTCAGCTTAAGGAAACTATCAGCCATCTTCCAAATCTCTTAGACTCTCTGGGTGAGTAAACTTCACATACTTACTTAGAACCACAGATGTGTTGTGGGAATTTTCTGGCCAATTCTCTCAGCAGCCTTTGGCAAAAATCTATTGCAGCTTTACTCTTTTCAGGTTTCAAATCATGAGGGATACACATAATATTTGAACTTGAAAGTTGTTTTTCCAAAATAAAAGTGTTTGATTCATGAATTAAGATTTTGGAAGAAATTAGGCATTGAAGTCTGATTGAGAATGGTTATACAGTGAGTGATGAAGGTGGAAATTGGAGCTTGGGACAACGGCAACTGTTTTGTCTTGGAAGAGTACTGCTTAAGAGGAACAGAGTTCTTGTTCTGGATGAAGCCACTGCCTCCATTGACTCTGCCACAGATGCAATTCTACAAAGAATTATCAGACAAGAGTTTGAAGCATGCACAGTTATTACAGTGGCTCACAGGGTTCCCACTGTTATAGACAGTGATATGGTTATGGTCCTCTCCTATGGTATCTTCTTTCATTCTTTTTTCCTCCTTTTTCGATACACTGCAAACTCAGTTAGTTGTCTAATATATTTTCTATGGTTTCCTAGGGAAAATGGTGGAATATGATGAGCCTTCGAGACTAATGGATACCGACTCTTCATTCTCTAAGCTGGTAGCTGAATATTGGGCCAGCTGCAGCAATAATTCCTCCTAAAATCTTTGTTTGCAGCAACATTAAAATAAAAGAAGACAAATATACGAAATAAAATTAAGTAATTGAAATTTTAGAAGGTTGTGGGAACTTTTTACAGAGTGGTCCTTCCTACACTTTGTGTATCAGTTTGGAAGGGTGTGGAAGCTTTCATGATATTGCATGGAGTGATGTTGAATTTATATCAGCAAAATAAACTCATTCATATCAGGAAAATAAATTGATGGTGCATTGTAGTAACTATTCACTGAACTAGCAATGACTTCCAAATCCATTCTTTTGCCAAAGTTGATCTAGTTTCAAGTTTTTTGCACTGAGGAAAAGTTAGAATATATATCTTTTATTCATATCACGACCTTGCCGCACCATCGCTCAGTCATCGCCGCGCCTCCGCCGCGCCTCTGCAAGGTCTCTGCCTCTGCTCGAAAACTCAGAACATTCTCGCCCCAACGTTGCGTCTGTTCGCGAGAAAAGAGAAATCGGGGTGGCTCGCAATAAAAGAAAAAGAGAAGAATAAGGGTGTCTCCCTTTTCTACCATGAACTCCCTAGAACCGAGAAGGAGAGAAACTCCCCCTGGAGGCGCAACAAAAATGACCCACCTGGGTTTGTCCGTGAAGAAGAAACAAAAACTTCCCCAATCAATTTGGGAAAAAGATTTAAATTAGGTTATCTGAACCTATAAGAAATTAATTAATACCTAAGATACAAATCTGAATTTGAATTTAATTAGATTCGACGTATAATAAATTTTTAAATTCTTAACTTGGTTTCTAATTACCATTAAATGAAAACCCTAACTTTTTAATAGGGTCCTAATTACCATAAAGAGAAATCCCTAATATATTCCTCTAAACTCATTTCTCTAATCTTCTCTTTTATTTAAACCAATTTTCAAGGTTTTACTTTCTTCTTTTACGAAAAGGATTTCATGTATACCCCAAAAAATGTTAAATCAATATTTATTGATCCTAGAACACCATTTTTCATTATTACAAAGCTTACCAAAATTTAGGAAATCAATCAAACAAAGCACAAGTGTCTAATAACTCATTCAAAGCATCCAGAAATTTCTGTCAATCAAATTAAATTAACAAATAAATACAATAAAACATTTATCATACAATAAAACAAAGGTGAGCTGCTATCTTTAAAAAAATATGTTCTCCTCTTCAATCTATGTGTCTCATCATACTCTTTTTTTTCTTTCTCTTAACTTTTACCTAGCTATCTTTTTAAGCTCCTTTTCCTCTATCTTTTATTTTTTTTTCTCCTTTAATAAACCCATTTTTATTTAAATAAATAAATTGTACGTTATACTTTTTTTTAATTTTCAACTTCTATTATTTAAAGTATCTTTCTTTATTTTCTACATCCTTATTTATAATTTCACACCTCAATTATAAAAATGGAAAAGACATTTTTGCCCTTAAAAAATATAAACAAAATTAAACAAAGATTTCTCATAAACCTCTCTTCCTAAGATTTGAACTCACATTCATTTAATCAAACTGATGGGCAATCAGAAAGAATAATTAAGTCCTTTGAAATTTTGTTGAGGTCATATGTACTGGATCATTTAGGCGGATGGAATGAAGTTTTTCTCTTGGTAGAGTTTATCTACAATAATAGTTATCATGCTAGCATCGAGATGGATTCATAATGAGAAATGGTAGAAGGTGCAAAACCCCTTTATGTTGGTATTAGGATGACGAGGCAGTGTTGGTAGGGCTAGAGATGTTGAAGCAAACTACTAAAAGGGGAGGATGATACAGGAAAGGATGAAGGCATCAAAGAGTTGATAGATGTCTTATGCTGATCAGAGAAGGAAACCTTTGGAGTTTGTAGTTGGAAAACATGTTTTCTTGAGAGCAAACCCAACCACAAGTGTGGGGAGGGTTATTCAGTCAAGAAAACTTTCTTCTAAGGTCATTTGTCCATATCAAATATAGAGAAAAATTGAACCAATAGCTTATGAGATCGCTTTGCCCCTTAATTGACCAACCCTCATTCAGTTTTCATGTTGTAAAGCCCGAATAAATAAAAATAACTTTTATTTTTATTTTAATATTTTTTAAAAATAGATATTTATTTATGGTGTATTATTGGGTGATAAAAGTATTTAGGAGTTGTATAAAAATTAATTAGTAATTGTTGTTATTATAATTTTCGAAAATGCATAAACTAATGTTCATATATTATTGTTTGTGTTAGTATTGCAACAATTTGAATTGGGTCCTGTGGTAGATGAGTTTGTGGTAATTGAAGTATTGTGGTGCGTTTCGTGTTCGAATTTCTCCAGCTTCTTGAGAAAAAGCTTTTGGGTTAAACTTTATTTAATTCTTTTTGTTATTTTTGTTGCCTTGGATGTTTGACCTTGGAAAGAGAGAATGGCAGAGGCTTTACTTCTCTTCTTTCTCTTTTTATACAAAAGGGGCGTGGGCTTTTAAATGAGTCAAGATTTGATTGGCAGAGGGGTGGACTTACTGCATGGATAGCCTATATGAGTTACTTTTATTCTTCTCAAACATTCACTAGGTATAATTTAGTTCAAGAATTCTTAGTTTTTGCTAATTGACTAACTTGATAACATTATTCTCAAGTATCAACATTCACACTTCAAATAAATATCTATGCAATCTCTAACACATCAATTTAAAATCAAATACTTTAACTAAACACTTTAAAATACCAACATACCGGACATTTCAACTAATTTCAAATTCAAAAGAGAATTACAAATTTATCAGATTAATCAAACCAAGTTTCATCACAGCTAATCAAGTTCAATTAGCTCTATTATAATTTATTATCTTCCCTTAGAATAAGAAACTCAAACTTAAAGGTTACTCCTAAAGCTTTAAGTCTTATCGAATGCTCTCATAACACAAAGAAAACTCTATCAAAGATCATAACACATCCTCATAATCACTAATAAATATAGATTCACCTTGAACTATTTTGAGTCATATGCATGGATCAATGAGTCACGTGAAGCTTAAAACAATATACTAACATAAAAAGGAGAAAAAAAATGAATTTATGCCTTTTTGGTTTTTGATCGGTTGGATGTGTTTACTATTCTCCTACCACTTAAATGAAATGCGAATGATGTTTGTGTTTTTATTTGTAAGGGTATACATAAGAAAGTGGATCACACATTGAACATGTAAGTTATTCCTTTTGGCATTAAGATGTATTCAACATTTCTTTCTTTTCCACACCATTAATGTCACATAACAACACTACTCAATTCTTTATTGAAGGGGATTGTGTAAGCTTTCTTTTGATGAAAATGATGTCTATTGTCTTTAAGTTTTTTTATTTTCATGAAAAGCTTCTTCTAAAGTTTCTTAACTACAAATTGTTGCGTGTAAAAGTGTTGATATTTTCAATGATGATGATGGTGATCTGTAATGGATACGCTAGTGATTTATCATGGATTTGTCTAAAGCATTTTGAGTTCACTTCTTTCTATTCATAAATGAGCATAATAGACACTATAAATAAAATTTTTGTATGTGTCTTCTAGGATGACTCGCATAGTAAGTGAGTACTGGAAGAAATTTCTCCAAAAAGTTACTTAGTAAGAATATCTCCCACTCAGCAAATCGAACAACGGGAATAAATTTTCAAATTTTGCCTAGAGAGTTTTATCTCGTCTAGTGAAAGGAAACATCCCTGCCTCTTTGACCCATAAAATACTTCTTTCTTAGCGAGTAAATTAAGGGTGGCAATACAGGTCGACATAGCCCATTTAAGCATGCCTTGCAACTGTCCAACAAAGTACGATTCAGGCTGGCCCACCCCGCTTCAAAAATGTTGGCTAAAAAATCTAGCCTGCCCCATATAGTTATTGGCCTGTCGGCCTATAGGCCGACCTAATTTTTTAAACACATCTTGCATTACAAATCCTTAATCTTTTCCATGCTTGAGTTATCCCTGCCTATATAAACCCCGAATCCTTATTTATATTCATGGAGTAATAAGAAGAAAAAAATGAACATTGTAGACCTTCCTGCATTATATAATGTTAGATTGTAATTTATACGTAGACCCATTTGTTTGTTATTGGTATTAGCTTGTGATCATTATGTTTATGGTAAATTAATAATAGTTTATTCCAAATAATTAAGCCCGTAAATAAATTTATAATTTTATAGTCAAACAAAGACAAAAATCCATGAATGGTATTAAAATGGGGAAAAAGGAAGAGATAATACATACACCAAAATAGAATTGAATGAGGAAGCTATCAAGTTAATCAGACTACACCATATGCAAGCAACATGAGGAAATGATAATTATCCTAATTCATATGTGGAAAAAAACCTAGAAAACATAATGGATTAAAAAAATGTCAAAATGAAAGCATGAAAAGGTTATAGAGGCTCTCTTACACGTGGAAGTTCTTCCTTGTGATGAAGGAGAAGGAGAAAATATTATCCAAATCAAGTGAATAGTGTATTCCTTTTGCATACGTGGGAGATTTGGAGTTTAGGAATTGCATTTGCATCTAAGAAAATAAAGAGTATACAGGCTAGCCTACCCCAGTTCATCCTAGGCTCGCCTGGGCTATGGGTTTTGGGGGTCAAGCTTATACGGTTCAATAGGCTGCAAATATTAGCATGTCCCACATTATCACCCTTAGAGCAAATCACCTCCCCAACTAGTGAGGCTTCCCCTACCTCTTTAATAACTTGGTATATTATGCACTCAATCAACGAGTGAAACAATTACCTAGTAAGTTTGCATAATCCAGAGTTAAACAAGACATTAAGATAGTGAAACAATTACCTAATAAGTTTGCATAATCTAGACTTGAACAAGACATTAATATTTTTAATTTGTTCCATCTAGCCTTTTTGACACAAGTTTTAGCTAAAAAAAACAACAATAAAATGTCACTCAGCTAATTAAATCAGTTAAATGACATCTCCACAAAATCTCTCAAGTCAAACACATATAACCAACATAAAACAAATTTAAGCATATTAAACATACATTAATTAAACAAATAAACTAGAAAACATCATTCAAAGCATATATTATAGAACTGCATATAATAAAAGCTTACTTTAGATAAAAAGTCTTTATTGACCATATAAGCCAAATTTATCACGTAATTCTAACTCCACATAAAAAAAACTCAAATTTGATTAGATAAATTTATTACTTTTGATACTAGAAATCATAAAATGTGTTCAAATCTTAAACAATGAGTGGATAAATAAAAATATTAGAAAGAAGATAAATAAGTTTGGGAAAGAAGTTTTAAAAAATAATTTTTTTTATAAAATGAATCTCACTTAAAATGGAGTGACCGAAAACCTTAATACAAACTTTTGTTTATCCATATTTTTTCTTATAATTATATGAGAAATTATGTACGGCGAAATCTAAATGAGTGACTTAAATTAGTGAAATAAAGAATTTTAATACGATAAAATATAATTGCTTTGATATAACAAATATTAATATATTTATTTTATTTTTAATTTTATTAATAATGAATATAATTAAATTAGAATTTAAATAAAAATAATAAAGTTAAAGTTTATTTATTTTATTATAATAATGAATTATTTCAATATTTATTTTATTAAATTAACTATTTATCTTAAAAGACATATACAACATTAAAAATCAAAAACATTTTCTATTATTATATCATAAGAAAACTATTTACGATAAAAAATTATATTATAATTAAAATTATAATTTTAAAAAATTAATTCCATTAGTTTTATTTAAATTATGATATGACACCTTGTTTTCACTTCATTCTTATGCGAGAACCAAGTAACTCATCACCATTATATATTGTATTTCTTTGTGAAATATAAATAAATAAACATATAAATAAGTTAAATAAAAATAGAAAATAATAAACATTGACAATAAAATGTATAATGGGTCATGTAATTGTTGAATTTTGATTAGAAAGTTAGTCAACTTTTCACTAATTTTTGTTTGTTTGTAGAGCTAATACAACTTTTATATTTTATATCAAGATCCATCATTTATTTATTTCTAAATTATTTTACATTAACTCGGTACTAAAAAAACGTTTCAAAATGATTTCTTTACGAGATTTTTAATAAAGTATTGATTTTCAATTTTCTTTTCAATATTTATTTAGAGTTTGTATATATTGAAATTAAAAAAACAATATTGTATTTATTGTCAAAAATAAAATTATCCAAATAAATAATATATTTTTAATTCCCTGTAGAAACTATAATTTATCATCATTTGACTGAGAAAGTAAAAGTTCTTTTTTCCATAACCATTATCATGTATAATTATTCTGTGTATATATAGCTGAATGAGACAATGCAGCACATTCTTCAACAATTGCTTTTTCATAGATACTTTTCAAGGTTCTAATCTCACCTACTTCCATTCACAAGGGAATGCATGATGATATAATAATTATTAAACTCTATAAGTTGTATAATATGGAATTTTTCTTTCTGGAATTTTTCTTTGAAAAATTCTTCCGTAGAAAATTCACAAAGCTTTAATCATTTTCAGAATTGTTGGATTGACATATTATACAATTAAAACATGACAGAAATGATGTGATATGTAGCTATCTTGGATGAAATGAATACTGCATGAGAAGCTGTCGTATTATTTTTTTATTTTGATTCCTACTCCAACTTTATAATGTATTGGTTCAATCATTCCAGGGTTTAAAAATTACAAATTTTAATAAAAATATTTAAAAAATGTGATTGAATTGACCAATCAATCTAATTTTATTAATAATCAATTAATATGAATAAAAAATACATAAACTTTAACCAACTATTTTTTGTATTGAATTGAACATTTGTTCGACACACACATAGAACTCCACACATGATAAGATATTGTCCGCTTTGGGCCAAGCCCTCACGGATTTGCTTTTGGTACCACTCCAAAAGGCCTCTTATCATTGGAAATATCTATGTGTATATAAACCCTTGACCAGTCCTTATTTCCTCCAACATATATATCTACGTAAAATCTCAGTAAAAAAAAAATTAAAGGTTAAATAATTTTTTTCATAGAATTTTCTTTAATTTATTAAAGATATATAATAAAAATATAAATTTTAATAAAAATATTAGTATAACATTTATATATAAATAAAATTTTGTTTGAATTTGGAGATATAAAATTATTCAATTTAAAAAAAAAGGTTTAATACTTATTTTGATCTCTCGGTTTGTCTTACCTTTTTTTCAAATGTTTACAAACATTTCATATTTTGTAAAAACGGTTCGAGTTTGTCATTTTTTATGTAGCAACCTTTGTCAATGAGGGATAGACACCCTTCCCACCCAAAACTAGAAGCTTCGTCACATAATATCCTTCTTCTACAATCGTTGTAATCCTCATCCAGCCATAGTGAATATCGAGCTACATCGTAGCCTCCATCGCAACTTCTCCTTTATTCCACCACTGATTCGCGAAGCCACCGTGAGTGCCCTCATTCAATTGCGAAGCTTACCAACCCTCATTCAATCCTTACATCATCCATTGAAATATCTTCGCACCAGAACCTACAAAACTGCAAATCCTAAAATTGCGAAAACCCCAACATTGCAAGAAATCAAAATCACGAACCATAGAACACGAACGCCAACCACTCAGTTTTATCCATCTGAACCTTATTCTCTTCTTTTCTTAATTGACTTAAAGAAATTTAGTTGTTCTTCTATTATGTTATTAGGTTATACAGATTAGAAAAAATTGGAAAAGAACTTGAAGCTCTAAAACAAACCTTTTGTAATTCTTCCTAATTGAAATTGTAAATGTCTCTTGCTAGCTTAGAGTAAAATTGTGAAGCTCTAATTATGATATTATGTAAGAAAATAGATTAACATGCTATTTTGAGAATAGCAAACAATCAACATTGTATAAATTATAGAGTCAAAGCAACTTCCATAATTAATTCTAATCAAACATAAAGAATTGAAACTATCAAAACGAGTAGGTAAGATGAAGAACCACAAACCCAATTTCAACACCAATTTCAACCTATTCTTCAACACAAATCGCGAATTGATTTTAATCTAAAGGTAATTTCATTTAATCCTTTGTTATAAATAATCTATGTCATTAAGTTTTATTTTTAAAATTTACACCTCAATTGACCTCAAAGTGTCACCTAATGATAAATTGAAACTCATTCAATATTGGCCAAGGGACAACTCTATGTTAGCATTGTTAACGTCGTAAGTAAAAAATGAGCAATTTGAACCGTTTTTACAAAATATAGGATGTTTGTGAACATTTGAAAAAAGATAGGACCACTTTAAACAAACCTAACAAACCATGAACCAAAATAAGTATTAAACTTAAAAGAAAAGTTATGACTAAATTAATATAAAATAATAATATAAGACCAAATTGAAACTAATACAATAATATAACATCATAATGACACATGACATTGTCACATTGTCATGTAACACAATATTAGTTTGAAACATGACAATTTTTTTTAAAAATATATTAAAAAATAAAAATAGAAATAATTAAAAAATATTTAAAAAAGTAAGAAACCGCATAAATATCTTTAATTATGTTAATGTCTATCTAACAACAAAGACATGATTACGTTAATTTTTTTAAAATAAAAACCCAATTGATAAAATAAAATCGAGAAACCAATATACAATTTCTAACAAAAATTGGACCTTGGAATAATTAAACTTAACGTATTTTATACATGTAAAAGTGAAATTAATTTTTTTCAAAATATTTTTTTAAATTTTGTTTGATAATTAAAATTTATTTAAAATATTTATTTCTGTATTTCTTACATCAAACTTAATAAATTTCACCTGTACTTCAACGTGATCTTCTTCTTATTATATCATAATTAATAACACGACACGGTTGCATAAAAGATTTTGATATTACTAAATCAAAATCAAAATATTAAAATCAATTCATGTTATTAAAGTTTTTTTTGTCTGTTTCTAACCTTTTAAACACGTTATAGTATGCAATCCTTTTGAGATTAAGACTTCAAGCACATTATAATTGAAGTGTATGCTCCAAAAAGGGAAAAATCTCTCTACCACTCAAATCCAATCTTCAACAGTTTTTAAGTGCAATGTTTGCCATGCTCCAACCACTCAAATCAAAAGTGAAAGTGATTCTCTTTGCAAGGGTTTGTACAGGAAGGTGGGGCACACTGATTATGTCAGTTATTCCCTTTTTAGTAACATGTATCCAACATTTCTTTCTTCTCTGCACCGTTAGTGCCACACAACAACACTAAGTTCTTTATTAAAGGAGACTGTGGAAGTTACCTTTTCATGCAAATGATGTCTTTTGTCTAGTTCTTTGATCTTGTTCATTTGCATGAAGAGCATCTTCTAAAGTTTCCCATTGCTGCGTCTAAAAGTCTTGATCATTCTTTGATGATGATGATGATGGAGATTTTTACTGGATACGCTGATGATTTATCATTGATTTTTCTGAAGCATTTTGAGTTCACTTCTTTCTGTTCCCAAAGGAGCACAATAGACACTATAAATCTAATTTTCGTCTGTGTCTTCTACGCTTCCACCATTGTCACTTTAATCAGAAGAAATTTTATAAATGGAAGTCATACCAAAACCAGGTTTTTCCTTTTTGTCTCTATCTGTTGCGCGATCACTAGTGTTGTGTTTTACAGTATTGCCCTGTGGAGTCTCGTAGCCAAAACTGGAAACTCCATGGCTAACCACCTTAGCTGGTTAGCATGCGTTGTACGAGGATTTGTTTGGACTTCTTTAGCAGTTTCATTGCTTGTTCAGGGACACAAATGGATCAAAGTTCTAAACTCTGTCTGGTGGGCATGTTCCTTTGCACTAGTTTCGGCTCTCCACATTGAAATTCTTTTTAGAAAGCATGCAATAGAAATTTTCGATGTCCTACTATGGCTCTTACACACGCTTCTTCTCTTCTGTGCCTTCCAAAACCTTGGTTACTTTGTCATTCAAAAAGTGCCGAAAAGTTTATCTGAACCGTTGTTAGCTCCGGAAGTTGACTCGGAAGAAACAGGACTAGGTCGTGCTTCCTTTCTGAGCAAGTTGACTTTCTCTTGGGTTAACTCCTTACTCAGTTTGGGTTACTCAAGGACACTATCTCTTGAAGACATCCCTTCCATTCTTTCTGAAGATAAGGCACACCTGTCCCACCAAAACTTCATGCATGCATGGCAATCCCTTGCGAGGGAGAGAAGCAAGAACAACACCAAGAACTTGGTGTTTTGGTCCATTGTTAGAACTCACTTAAAAGAGAACATATTAATATCTGTTTACGCATTGCTCAGAACCATTGCTGTCACTGTTTCTCCTTTAATACTCTATGCTTTTGTCAACTTTTCAAATAGTAGGGATTCCGGGGAGACAGATCTCAGAGAAGGTCTTACCATAGTGGGTTATCTTATTCTCTCCAAAGTGGTTGACTCTGTGTCACAGAGACACTGGTTTTTTTGTACCAGGAGGTCGGGGTTGAAGATGAGATCAGCTCTGATGGTTGCAGTGTATGAAAAACAACTAAAGCTTTCAAACTCAGCAAGGACAAGACACTCGACAGGTGAAATTGTGAATTACATTTCTGTTGATGCGTATCGAATGGGAGAATTCCCTTGGTGGTTTCATCTAACATGGGCATGTACATTGCAAATTCTTCTATCTATCAGTATCCTGTATGGAGTTGTGGGAGTAGGTGCACTTCCCGGTTTAATCCCTCTTCTTATATGTGGACTTATCAATGTGCCATTTGCCAAGTTCCAACAAAAGTGCATGGCACAGTTCATGATTTCACAGGATGAGCGTCTCAGAGCAACTTCAGAAATTCTGAATAGCATGAAAATCATCAAGTTACAGTCATGGGAAGACAAATTCAAGAGTTTGGTTGAGAACCTACGTGCGAAAGAGTTCATTTGGCTATCTAAGGCACAGATGTTGAAAGCTTATGGGTCACTTTTATATTGGATGTCTCCTACCATCGTTTCTGCTGTTGTTTTCCTGGGTTGTGCTGTTTTCAATAGTGCTCCATTAAATGCCGGGACCATATTTACAGTTCTCGCAACGTTGAGGAACTTGTCAGAACCTGTTCGAATGATTCCGGAGGCTCTATCTGTTCTGATACAAGTTAAGGTATCTTTTGATCGTCTCAATACCTTTTTGTTTGACGAAGAACTAGATACCAGTGATGGTAACAAAAGTTATAAAAACCGAAGTTCAATTAATGCGGTAGAAATCCAAGCTGGTAACTTCATTTGGAACCATGAATCAGTATCCCCGACTTTAAGAGATGTGAATTTAGAAATTAAATGGGGACAAAAAGTTGCAGTTTGTGGGCCAGTTGGAGCTGGAAAATCATCTTTTTTGTATGCAGTATTAGAAGAGATTCCCAAGATATCAGGAACTGTGAGTTAAGCAAAACAAGTTTAGCTTTATGTTCTCATGTCATTCATACTGATATTCTTTGTATTTAATTGTCTTCTTTTATCTATGAAATTTCTGAATGATGGAAAATAGGTCAATGTGTTCGGCAACATAGCATATGTTTCTCAAACTTCTTGGATACAAAGTGGGACGGTTCGAGAGAATATACTATTCGGCAAGCCAATGGAGAAAACAAGATACGAGAATGCCATTAGAGTTTGTGCCTTGGATAAGGATATCAATGATTTTAGTCATGGTGATCTTACAGAAATAGGTCAGCGAGGGATTAACATGAGTGGAGGACAAAAGCAAAGGATTCAACTAGCTCGTGCTGTCTACAATGATGCTGACATTTATCTCCTCGATGACCCTTTCAGTGCAGTTGATGCTCACACTGCTGCTATCCTTTTCAAAGTAAGAAACTTTCACTATTAGATTCTTAACTTCAGTGGAACTGTTATTGCCATTTTAGTGTATCAAACCACTTGCATTTATATGGTTACAGGACTGCGTAATGACGGCTCTAAGAGAAAAAACAGTAATTCTAGTGACACATCAAGTGGAGTTTCTCTCAGAAGTTGATACAATCCTGGTAAAGTACATCGTTTAGATACCTATTACATTACATTTGTGTATAATTAACACGAGATTTTATGACTCAAATTCTAGGTAATGGAAGGTGGAAAAGTTACTGAATCAGGAAAGTATGAGAATCTCTTAACAGCTGGGACTGCCTTTGAACAACTTGTGAGCGCTCATACGGAAGCAATTACAGAGTTGGATCAGAATAATGAGAACAGAACTAGTAGAGAAGAGTCTCAAGGTGTTTATAAATATCAAAGTGAGGGGGAGATTTCTACGGAGGGTCAACTTGGGATGCAACTTACACAAGAAGAAGAAAAAGAGATTGGTGATGTCGGCTTCAAGACATTCTGGGATTATATTTCCTTTTCCAGGGGTCCATTGATGCTGTTTTATATAATTTTGGCACAGTTTGCTTTTATTGCTTTGCAGACCGGATCAACGATTTGGCTTGCTTTAGCCATTGATATTCCAAAAATAACTACTGCCTTCTTGGTTGGTGTGTACTCATTAATTTCATTTTCTGGTGTTGCGTTTGTGTATATAAGGTGTCTCTTGAGCGCTTATCTTGGATTAAATTCTTCCAAAGCTTTCTTCACAAGTTTCAATACTGCTATCTTCAATGCTCCTATGCTGTTCTTTGACTCAACCCCCATAGGAAGGATTTTAACAAGAGTAAGATTAAGATTTCATTTCCCAATGGAAAAAAAATCTAAATAATTTCATTGCCGTTTAGTCATATTCGAAATTTTGATCCACTTTTTCTCTCTTGCAGGCTTCATCAGATTTAAGTATTTTGGATTTTGACATAACTTATTCGATCACCTTTGCAACATGTATACCAATTGAAATTTTTGTAATGATTGGTGTAATGGTTTTAGTGACATGGCCAGTTCTCATTGTTGCCATTCCTGCAATAGTTGCATCAAAATATGTTCAGGTTTAGCCACTTTAAAATCTTTTTAGTTTTTTATTTCTCGTCCCTGCTTAACTCAGAAAGCTAATTTTTTCCAAATCTTCTCCTCCATGAAAGGAATATTATCAAGCCTCGTCAAGGGAATTAATGAGGATCAATGGAACCACGAAAGCTCCTGTGATGAATTTTGCAGCTGAAACATCACTTGGTGTTGTTACTGTGAGAGCATTCGATATGGTAGAAAGATTTTTTAAAAACTACTTAAAGCTTGTAGACACAGACGCAACACTGTTTTTTCATTCTAATGTGGCCACGGAATGGTTACTTTTGAGGATTGAAGCACTTCAAAATTTGACAGTCATCACTTCAGCTTTGCTACTTGTTCTATTTCCTCAGGGATACGTATCATCAGGTAATATTACTTCGGATGTTAATTAGCAAGATAAAGCTTTATGCATGTTATTAACGAGCCTTTAGCTGTTCAAAATTCTCTTGGATTATGCAGGTCTTGTGGGACTATCTCTCTCTTACGCACTATCCTTGACGTCATCACATATATTTTGGACTCGATGGTATTGCAACTTATTAAACTATCTTATCTCTGTTGAAAGAATCAAGCAATTCGTTCACCTACCGTCAGAGCCTCCTGCTATTGTCAAGGACCACAAACCTACATCTTCATGGCCTTCCAAAGGCAGGATTGACCTTCAAGCCTTACAAGTAAACTTTCATCCTTGTCTTTCATTCTTTTTTTCTTTATTTTAATACTGTCAAATGGATAAATCTTCTTCTTTGTGACGGCTATTTTCCTTCGCTGGTCTCAGATTAGATACCGTCCGAATGCTCCATTAGTGCTTAAGGGTATCACTTGCACGTTTAGAGAAGGGAGTAGAGTGGGAGTTGTGGGAAGAACTGGAAGTGGAAAGAGTACACTCATAAGTGCTTTGTTTCGCTTAGTTGAGCCAGCAAGCGGTGACATTCTCATAGATGGGATTAACATATGCTCAATGGGGTTGAAGGATTTGAGAATGAAACTAAGCATCATCCCTCAGGAACCAACTCTTTTCAAGGGCAGCATCAGAACCAACTTAGACCCTTTAGGCCTGTATTCAGATGATGAGATATGGAAGGTAAATGGACCAGCTCTGCTGTTAATAATTGTTTTTTTAACACCTTTAAGTTTTTCTTGAGCTTGTACTAAACAAGTGTTTCATCTGTACATAGGCTTTAGGGAAATGTCAGCTTAAGGAAACTATCAGCCATCTTCCAAATCTCTTAGACTCTCTGGGTGAGTAAACTTCACATACTTACTTAGAGCCACAGATCTGGTATGGGTATTTTCTGGCCAATTCTCTCAGCAGTCTTTGGCAAAAATCTATTGCAGCTTTACTCTTTTCAGGTTTAAAGTCTTGAGGGATACGCATAATATTTGAACTTGCAAGTTGTTTTTCCAAAATAAAAGTCTTTGATTCATAAATTAAGATTTTGGAACAAATTAGGCATTGAAGTCTGATTGAGAATGATTATACAGTGAGTGATGAAGGTGGAAATTGGAGCTTGGGACAACGGCAACTGTTTTGTCTTGGAAGAGTACTGCTAAAGAGGAACAGAATTCTTGTTCTGGATGAAGCCACTGCCTCCATTGACTCTGCCACAGATGCAATTCTACAAAGAATTATCAGACAAGAGTTTGAAGCATGCACAGTTATTACAGTGGCTCACAGGGTTCCCACTGTTATAGACAGTGATATGGTTATGGTCCTCTCCTATGGTATCTTCTTTCATTCTTTTTTCCTCTTTTAGGGATACACTGCTTAATAAGTTATTGTCTAATTAATATATTTTGTATGGTGTCTTAGGGAAAATGGTGGAATATGATGAGCCTTCGAAGCTAATGGACACCAACTCTTCATTCTCTAAGCTGGTAGCTGAATATTGGGCCAGCTGCAGCAAGAATTCCTCCTAAAATCTTTGTTTGCAGCAACATTAAAAAAATAATAAGACCGATCTTACGGTACAATTACAATAAGTTTATCTGTTTGGAAGGGTGTGGATGCTTTCGTGATATTGCATGGAGTGATGTTGAATTTATATCAGCAAAATAAACTCAGTCATACTATTCACTGAACTAGCAATGACTTCCAAATCCATTCTTTTGCCAAAGTTAATTTAGTTTCAAGTTTCTTGCACTGAGGAAAAAGTAAACCATTTTTTTATAATATTCCAAACATTAGAATATCATCTATGTTAAAGCTATAAAACTAACATTCAAATAAATTATATTGGAATATAAATTATATGTTTAAAGTTTATTAAGTTACTATGGAAATTTTTTCCAAGATTTGATTATATTGTATTTACAGCATGTTTATAATATAATAATAAGTAAATTTGTGTTATGATTTTTAGCAATGAAATTGTGTAGATTATAAAACAAAATTAAAATTATAAATATGATAATAATGATATGAAAAAGTTAGAATATATCTTTTATTTAACAAATTTAACTAAATAAATTTAACCAATTTATAATAAACTGAAAATATTTATTTAAATTGGTTGAATTTTTTTACTAAATTAAAACTAAACAAAATATTTAATTAATTTGGTTTAGTTGAAATTTAATATTACCTTAAAATTGAAAAACAGACACTCCTCCTGCATCTCCATATATTTCTTGTTGCACCCTAATTATTCATTTGGTTTTGTACCGTGGAATTTCAAGAAAAAGAAATAACTTTTAAATTTTTGTGATAAGAAAATTAAAAGAAGATGTAGTTGAATTTGTAGTATTTTGCTTGTAAATAAGAAAATTAAAAAGAGACGTAACTCAATTCGTAGTCTTTTACTTTACTTATCAAAGGTAAAACATCATAGGTTTGATGAGATGTTATAGCAGACAGAGATACCAAAGTTGAAATGATATAGCATAGTTAAAGATTTTGTTACCCACTGTGAGTGATCATGATGCAATTTGGGTGATAGTAGATCAGCCAATGAAGAATGCTCATTTTCTACCCATTAATCTGATGATGTCTATGGTCAAGCTGACATAGTTGTATATCAAGGAGATAGTAAGGTTGCATGGAGTGCCTCAAGTATTGTGTCAAATAGTGATCTTAGGTTTATTTCTAGATTTTGGCAGACATTACAACAATCTTTGAGCAGCGACCTCAGGATGAGTTTTGCTTATTATCCTCAAGGTAGACTGCAAAGGAAAATAGGTGACTCTACCTAGGAGTTAGAGGAGCATATGAGGAAGTCATACCCGCATCTGTTTCTTGATGAGTTCAATTTTCGAGGTCGAAATTTTTGTTGTTGGGAGAATGTAAGAGTCTAGAAAATAATGTCTTTGAGGTGATAACGTGTTTTAAATAATGAGACTCAATTATTTTAATATTAAAACTCCAATGTATAAATAGAATTTCTATTAACAAATTTTGTTACTTAAAAACACACCATATATATAAAAACTCTTTCTCTAATAGCTCTTTACCCTCTTTCTAAGAATTTTGACTCCCTATTCATTTGTCTGAAGATTAGAAACCATCTGAGTGATCTTTGAGACGAGCTCTTCTACTTCAACCAATTAGTTTTGGCAAAAGAGAAAGTTGATTTCTGTTATTTTTCTTGGTTGTACATTTTTCCATGCATGTGAGTTGTTTGAGCTTGTATGTGATTTTTGAGTCTTTTATAAAATTCTCTACTGATAGGTGGTTCTAACTATTCTATTGTTTGTAGGAGCATATAAGTTTTTTTGTGCATGTGAAGTTGTCTTAAGACTTTAGAGCTTATTGGTCATCTATAAGATAAGGGAATCTAGTTACTTTGATTTTAATTGATAGACAAGTTTTAATTACTAATTGTAGGCTTGTATGGTAGTAAAATTGTGAAATTGAATTATTTGATGAAATTGGTCTATTAAGTTAAGATTAGGAAGTTGAATCATCTTTAGTGATGAGGTGATTGAATTCTTGCTATGTTTAATTCGTGAGGCAACGCTAGAGTCGGGGAGCTACTGTTGAACTTTTGGCAAGCGTACCAATAGTCAACTATAGTATAATGATTTTTAAGTAAGAGTATCGATCCCACGAGGAACAACTTCAATTAAATAGATAAATTTATCTCAAACAACATATATACAAGGGTATTCAAACCGATTCATAATGGATTTTGATAATTTATACTACGTTGCGTAAAAGTAAAATATTAACAGCAGATAAGTTAAAGAAAGTTTAATACGAGAAGTTGGGATTGAATTCATCTATCTCACTCGTCTGCAACCTGAATTAATATAAATATATAGCAACTGAAATTACCAATATTGATGCAACATACAAAAGTCATTTATACCGATTCCTCGCGTATAAAATTCATAAGATCAGTTCCTTGAATATTGATTCCTCACATATCCAACAAACTGTCTAGCATTATATTCAAGTGTTATAAGCAATTGATAAACTGAAATCTATCCCTAGCATCGCAGGATATCAAGTATTCTTGTTCAGATCAGATTTTAGAAATACTTTCCAGTCAAAACTAAAACCCACATTCATGAAACTATTGATCAGACAGAATCAAGCACTAAGAGCAGAACAAAAATACCAATATTGAATAAAACAGAAATGCTATATATAAATATCACCAGATTACGTCCAAGTTCGAATCGATTACATTTAATTCCAAGAGAAAAGATCAGCCACTCATGGTGGCCGTTGACATTCTAAGAGATGAAGAAGAAGATCCTACAGCTAAAGTGGAAGAAAAACTCTTTGGGTAGCTCTGTGTCTTCTTTTCTCTGCGCTCTCCGTCTTTCTCTTTTTTCTTTCTAACTCATGAGTGTATATACTGCCCGAATTCTCGCTTAAGCTAAATTATTCTCGCTTAAGCGAGAAGAAACTTCTTGGAGAAGATAGTCATTCTCGCTTAAGCTAAATTATTCTCGCTTAAGTGAAAATGACTTTAAAATCAATGGCTTCCTGGATGAATCTAGCTTAAGCGAGATCATTCTAGCTTGGGCGAAATGTTGCAGGATTTACTCTTCTCTCTTAATTTACCTGAAATATATACAAAATAGGGATCAAATGATTTCCTTTTAATCAACAACTCAGAAACATGTGATTACTTTTTATCTTTCTTAGATTGGGGAAAATTGATACAAATGTACCCAATTCAAAACAGAAGTGCCAAAATTCCATATGAAAATTTACTACTTTTTTTGCACTTATCAACTACTAACTTAGTTATCGTTGGACGATATATTCTCGTTGAGTGAAACCAAACTCAGAGGATTCACTGACTTAACCTTTGTTGGGTGATAATATGGTTCGTGGGCGAGTTCAAAGTTAGAGAGTTACTGACTTAGTGGTCGTTGACAAAGAATATTCTCATTGACTTGATAGTAACAGGACGAAAAATGTCCCGTTGGGCGACTTTCGTGATATTTAAGCCTTTGAGATTTAGGGATGATCTTTTTGAACGAGCTATCTAATCTCTGGACCAGTATACTTTTAAGTACTACTTGATGGGCGAGACTAACAAAGTCTAACACTAATTATCGTATGTGTTTTTCTAGTTATGATGCTTAAAGGTTGTGTTCTGAACGTTAATGTGATGACTAGTTTGTAACATGTATTCGAGAATGGTTGGAACTGATCCAAGAAAAAATTGGTTCTGGTTTTGTTTGGTGTATGCTTTCATATATGAAAGTTCTAAAAGTGAGTATCGTGATATTCAACTAGTTATTGAACTCATATAGAGATGAATGGGATGGAAGAGAGAATGACATGAAGTTTTTTCCTAGACATTTGGTTTAGGCATGAAGAGATTAACCTCGTAAGTAGTAGGATGTTAATCCTTGTGTTTAGGATTCTATAAAGTATAAACAATACTACCAGTGCACACTTACATTGAATATATATTTGAAAACATGTATCCGGATAATTAATAGAATCAATGGTAGTATGGTTTCTTTTGAATATTGCTTCAATAAAATTTTTATTTGAAACAACCTTTTCTTAATAAATAGACAAATAATTATAAAGTTATAAAATTAAAATAAATTAACAAATTATTATAAAATTACAAAATTATAAAATTATCAATTATAAAATTTTATAATAAATTTATAAAATTATAAAAACATTACAAAGTATAAAATTATAGAATTATAAAATCATATTATAACATTATAAAATTATAAATTTATATGTAATATAATATTTGGGATAGGTAGAATCGTCTCTCAATTATAACATTACATAATTGAAATTAAAAGAAATAGTTACATAAGTAATATATATGTATTCCACTATTTTTATTAATTTATATAATAAAGTTTTTCAAAAACATAAACTCAACCAAAGAGAGATTAATTATGCAAAATATAAAAGAAAATACATATAAATTGTTTCCATTATATCTATACAACTTTTAATATGTTTTAGTGATGATTATTTTCACTTTATTCTCTACCATACAAATACACGACCATAGTATATAATAACAAAATCACAAATAAAGATAAGTTAGTATATTAAATAAAAGAAAAGACTTATAATAATTCAAATGTATATTATAAAAAATCATTCACAAAGAATTTATTAAACACACACAAAATAGGTAAACCAACTATAATTTTCACTTTTGAAGGATTTTTGTGTTGACTTCAACTTAAAGATTTTATATTTGTTATATAAATTCTGATTTTGGCATTAAATGTCCGATCCAGTTTCATAATATGACCTAAGACCATTCTATATAACTGCTTTAACTCACCATAATATGCTAGAAATGTTATTTTTTAAACTAATTTTCATCATAGGAATCTCCATCAACTTACCCTACCTAAATATTTTCCTTGTGAGTTAGAATACTTAGTAAAGTTTGGATAATTTGTTAATTGAATCCCTATTCAACACACCCTAACTTAATATCAATGTAGCACATTTTGCTCAGAAATCACTACATTATCCTCATCCAAACAAGCAACGTCATACATTACATATTAACTCATTCATCATTTATTTTCCATTGCATTAGCATAATATTCAAGTACAATATTTCTATAAGTATATAAAAGCAACAAGGTGTATTTCTCTATACACAAATCTCCAATTGAAAATCTCAATGATTAAAGTGAAGAACCATATTTCAATTACTATTTGTCAAGATTCCTGCTTGATTCAATGATTAATGAAGAGTCAAAACTCTTGTAACACCTAATGCCTTACACTACAAGAATGATTCAGATTACCGACGGTCATAATTCGTCGGTAATGTATAAAATCCGTCGGTAATTAGCATTTACCGACGGCTTACCGACGGCCAAAATACCGTCGGTATAAACGTTGTCGGTAAACTTTATCGACAGATTTTTTGGCCGTCGGTAATTACCGAAGGCTTTTGGCCGTCGGTAAAGCCTTCGGTAATTACCGAAGGTTCTAGGCCTTCGGTAGATCCGTCGGTAAATGTCGCGACCTGGTTCATCTTCTTCCTCTTCCTTCGTCGCTGTATAAATTTTTTTTTTCATTTTCACAAACTCCGCCACCAAAACGGCATCACGCGAGTAACAAACTAGTTTCCAAAGTATCAAACAACCAATTTATTTTCAATAGTTAAAATTATAGGAAATCATGGAGAGTTTTTCTGCAATTCTCAGATTTGTAAGATAAATGTTCCTAATCGTTTGAATGTGGTGGAAGGAACGGTGGTAGAGGGCAACGATGGTGGAGAGAACGGTGGTAGAGGGAAGCGGTGGTGGAGGGCAGCGGCGGGAGGGCAGCGGTGGGAGTGCAGCGACGGTGGAGAGCAACGACGATGGAGAGCAGCGGTGGAAAGCAGCGGTGGTGGAGAGCAGCGGTGGTGGAGGGCAGCGGTGGTGGAGGGCAGCGGCGGTGGAGGGCAGCGGCGGTGGAGAGCAGTGACGGTGGAGATTTCTTTACTGATTGAAGTATTAGACTGAGACAGAGAGAAATGAGAGGAGAAATAAGTGTTTGCCACATATATTGGCCCTGGATGCGAAGCTGGTTTCGAAAAATTCTGATTTTTTACCGACGGTCAGAGGCCTTCGGTAAATCAGTCGGTAATGTCATCCGCGAAATAATGGGCGATAAAAATCCCGCTCTTTTTACCGACAGTCGAAAGCCTTCGGTAAATCCGTCGGTAATGCGCATGTCACTTACCGACGACCGAAAGCCTTCGGTAAATCCGTCGGTAATGCACATAAAAACACCGTCGGTAATTCCGTCGGAAATTAAGATATATCAACGGATATTTATCCGTCGGTAAAAATCCGTCGGTAATATTAATATTTTTTGTAGTGTTACACTCGGCGCCCAAAGCCCTAGTCCTCACTATCAAGTGAGTGTCCAATGCGACCAGGGTACAACCCAATGCCCTAGACCTTTGGATCTCATCGTAAATGAGCTCCCAACGGTCCTAGGATACCACCTAGTACCCTTGACCCCTGGAGTTAACTAACGTGAGTTCTCATTTGGCGTCAAGTGGTTATGTGGTATTGTCTTACACCTATACAAAAAATAACACATGTAACTAAGTTAGGTTATTCAACTTGCCTATCTAGGAGATTCTAGCTTTTCCTTAGTTTCAAATACCTTGTTTTAGTTCAAAACAACTCTCATATAGAAAAATTGGATAATTTTAGAAAAATCACATTAGTTTCACAGACAACCTTTTCAATTCAACCAAAATAACAACTCAATCAATATCATAGATCACCAATCATATCAAAATGTCAGAGTTCAATAATGTATATCCAATTGGGTTCATTGGCCTATATGAGTTACTTTTATTCTTCTCAAACATTCAGTATGTATAATTTAGTTCAAGAATTCTTAGTTTATGCTAATTGTCTAATTTGATAACATTATTCTCAAGTACCAACATTCACACTTCAAATAAATATCTATATAATCTCTAACACATCAGTTTAAAATCAAATACTTTAACTAAACACTTTAAAAGGCCAACATACCAAATCAGACATTACAACTAATTTCAAATTCAAAAGAGAATCACAAATTTATCATATTAATCAAACCAAGTTTCATCACAGATAATCATGTTCAATTAGCTCTATTATAATTTATTATCTTCACTTACTTGGAGTAAAAAACTCATACTCAAAGGTTACTTCTAAAGCTTTAGGTCTTATTGGATGTTCTAATTATATAAAGAAAACTCTATCAAAGATCATAACACATCCTCATAATCATTAATAAACATATATTCACCTTAAACTATTTTGAGTCACATGCATGGATCAGTGGATCATATGAAACTTAAAACAATATACTAACATAAAAAGGATAAAAAAATGAATTTATGCTTTTTTAGTTTTTGATCGGTTGAATGTGTTTACTATGCTCCTACCACTCAAATGAAATGCGAATGATGTTTATGTTTTTCTTTGTAAGGGCATACATAAGAAAGTGGATCACACTAAACATGTCAGATATTCCTTTTGGCAGTAAGATGTATTCAACAGTTCTTTCTTTTCCACACCATTAATGTTACATAAAAACACTACTCAGATCTTTAATGAAGGGGATTGTAGAAGCTTTCTTTTCGTGAAAATGATGTCTATTGTCTTTAAGTTTGTTGATTTTCATGAAGAGCTTCTTCTAAAGTTTCTTAATTACAAGTTGTTGCGTGTAAAAGTGTTGATCTTTCCAATGATGATGATGGTGATTTGTAATGGATACACTAATGATTTATCATGGATTTGTCTAAAGCATTTTGAGTTCACTTCTTTCTATTCATAAATGAGCATAATAGGCACTATAAATAAAAATTTTGAATGTGTCTTCTACGATGGCTGGCATAGTAAGTGAGTGCTCTTGTCTGAGGCACTATGCCATTTTGAGAATACAGTTTGTCTGAGGAAGTTCTCAAAGTGATAGAGTGCTCTTGTCTGGTCTTGTGAATAGGAGAAGCTCGCGCTTTGTGTGTCAAAGGTCGGAGCAGTTCTCTTCAAGTTGACAGAGCTGTTGCTTCCGGTTCGTGCGTCGAAGGAAGCTCTTCCGGTTCGTTTGTCGAAGGAAGGTGTTTTCTATTCTTTGCTCATTTCATTTATCTTGTAATCTGTATTTTTAGTGAAAAAGGTTAATCACTATTTATATTTTTAGTGAAAAAGGTTAATCACTATTTATAGTGATTAACGACTGGACGTAGAATCTTTTGATTCGAACCAGGATAAAAATTCTGTGTTGATTTTCTTGATCCCTAAACTCTTAGCACATCAAGTGTTCGATAAAAGTTTGCTAAGAAAATCAATTTTTGAAACCGACTATTTTAACTTGTGTTGTGATCGTTACACGCTTTCCGCTATCTATATTTTATTTCGCTGCGCGACTCTATAACGGTACCGATTGTTCCGACATAGAAACTAGCTTGAAATCATGCTTTTGTTCATATTTTTAGAAATAAGAGAGTTGCACAGGTTTATGCTTGATTTCAGTGTTTTATGCAGGTTTTAAGATGAATTTGATGAAAGAAGTGAAGAAGGATAGAGATCGAATCAGAAAAGAACTTAAAAAAGTGCAAAAAAAGTACCGCTTAGCGTCAGTTTACCGCTGAGCGGCACTCAGGAACACACGTTGGCTCCACTGAGGGGTGAAAGTGCAGCTGAGGGGTGATTTGAAATTGCGCTAGTACCGTTGAGCGACAGTTTACCGCTGAGCGGTGGTATTTTGGGCTTAGGCCCACTTTTCTGTAATATTACGAATAGTATATAAGCTTTAGGACTTCCTAGGGTTTGTATCTTTGGCTGGAGACGAAGCAAACATACACCTTTCCACCCCTTGGAGGAAGATCTTGGATGCTAAGGCTACCTTCTCATCTTTCTAGGGTTCTATCTTTCATTACTTCATTATTGTTCATCTAGTTTCACCATGAATATGGTGAACTAAACCCTTCTTGTTGTTGGGGAATCAATGTAATCTTGTGAAACTCTCATATATGGAATTAGTGTTTAAACATCTTATTTGAGATACATGCTTTCTTTCATCATTAGTTAGGGTTTTTCCTCTTTGCTCAAAGCATGCATTGTTTAACTCATTCGATGTCATGATTATTGATTTTAGTGATATGGACACATACGGTAAAATCTAGATCCGGGGAATTTCTCCCAAAAGTAATATCGCCTAGACATAGGGATATGAAGTTGGTTGCCTTTAAGCTTCTGTGCTTCAGAATTAATTATTAGGGATGCTAGGAATTGTATGAACTCGTAATTAAGGATAGGCCTTCTTGCAAGGTGATTTAGAGAGTGACATTAACAATGATGAAAAGAATGATGAATTCCTAAAAGTATATGAGAGTGGATAAGATGAAATTGATTTCCCCAACAACATACTCATCCATATAATTCATTCCGTGTTTGTGTTCCTTTTTGCCATTGATCAAACTCATGCATACATATTTAATTATTGTCTTTTGCATTTGAAACCACAAGAAATTGTTCACAAGTCTTAAATAATCAAGAAATCATATAACTAACTAGGCCGTGAGTCCTTTGGGAAAATGATACTTGGTCTTACCGAGTTTATTACTTGATACGATTCGGTCACACTTGCCGAGGGTTAAACAAGTTTGTAGCGTCGTTTTTCGGTGTTCATAAATTTGTCATCAAGTTTTTGGCGTCGTTGCCAGGGACTCGTGGTTTAACTAGTTCATTTGTTTGATTATTGATTATCTTTGACTTGAATTTTGAAATTTGAATTCTGTTTTTTTTTTCTGTTTATATTTTTCACTTATTATTTTATTTTATTTTCTGTTTTTATATTTATTGAATTCTTTTCCAGAAGGGAGCTTTACAGAGTGGGAAGATGTAGTCACAAAGTTCTTAAACAAATACTTTCCACAGTCCAAGGTAAATAAAGGTAAGCAAGAGATATCAGCTTTTAAGCAAGGCATGGAGGAATCACTAGGTCATGCATGGGACATGTACAAAAGCCTATTAAGAAAGACTCCCACGCATGGATTTGACGAAGTGGAAGTAGTCCTAATCTTCCTTGGAGGACTTGGTTCACAAACCAAGATGATGCTTGACGCCTCAGCTGGAGGCAATATCAAATGGAAAACTCCAGAGGAAGCCACAAAAATAATTGACAACATGGCTACTAATGATAATGAGCTAAACAGTGAAAGAGGAGCTCCTATTCAACAAAAAGGAGTTCTACAGTTGTAATCCAATGATGCCTTGCTAGCTTAGAACAAGATACTAACTCAACAATTGGAGAATCTCACAAAGATACTTACACAATTGCCAAAAGAGTTAAAGACTGTTGCATAGGTTCAACCACAAATGTGTGAATTATGTGGGGGTGACCATATCAATGGTCAATGCGCCTTTCCAGTGGAAGCTTTAGAGGATGTTAACTTCATGGCCAATCAATTTCCATACTGTCAGGGAAACTTCAATCAAGGGTGGAAACCACACCCAAGTATTGGTCAAGGACAAAGTGGGCAAGCTGGACAATCAGGGCAATTTAACAAGAAACAACAACAACCAACTTTATGGCAACAAATGTCTACACTTAATGAAAGATCAATAAGGATGGAAGAAACTCTTCAGCAATTCATACAGGCAACTGAATCCACTCAAAAGAGCACTGAAGCTGCTATTACGAACTTGGAGATTCAAATGGATCAAATTAATAAGCTGTTGGAAGAAAGGCCTGACAAGAATTTTGGGGCTAGTACTGAGATTAACCCCAGGGAAGAGTGTAAAGTGCTAGTGAGTGTAAATGTTGAAAAAGTTGAGTTGGAAAAAGAAGAGAGAAGAGAAAGAAGAAGAGAAAATTTGTGTGAAGATTAAGAAAGTGAGTAGAAAAAGAAAAGAAAAAAAGAGACTAAGAGAAAAGAAAAAGAGGAACAAGAAAGTGAGAGAAAAGAGAAAGAGGACGAGAGGAAGAGAGAGAGAATCATATCAAAAACCCTTTCGTCATCCAAAGAAGTATCATAGGAAGAAAAAAAAATTTAAGTGCTTCATGGAAATCTTCCAGAAATTGGAGATTAAAGTTCCTATGATTGAGACATTGCAACAGGTTCCTGGTTTGATCAAATTTCTGAAGAAGTTCAGTAGAAAGAAGAAAAAGAAGATGGAACATGAGCTTTATTGGGTCAAGCTAGTGACGTTAAAAGAGCGCGTGCTGGGAGGCAACCCAGTGATTTAAGAACTTTTAATTTTTGGTGTGGTGATGTAATTTTGAACTTTTGGGTATTTTTTGTTTTTGTTATAAGTTTGTTACAGGGTTTACATCTACTGATGGATGTTAGGCGGAAGAGTATCTACACAATGACCCATTGCTTTATAGACCGACTCGTCCGGACCGGAATGATTGCCGAGCTATGGCGGGTTATGCACTCGTGGTGGCCTCTACTGCTTTGTAAAACTGTTGCCAATGGGTTCCACCCTACCACACTCACGAGGTTAATCCGTTCCGCGCCCTGGAGCATACTGGAAGCCTCCAAGACTAGGACCTTCTGCTACTCCTCACCACATGGATCAATCCTCTCTACTTGAGAATAAAAGACCATTGGAGCGTCAGGAAAACCCCCAAGACTGAGCTACCATGCAATCATTCTACACTAAGGATCTCACCAAGAGATCCTACACACATGAAACTTGATTTACAACTCGGATCATACTTTCATCACTTTGTAATCATATACTTTCTGCCACAATCAACATATACACAATCTCAACAATATACATTACTCACCACTCACAAATTATAAAAATAAAATCTCCACAATTGAATCTAAGTTAATCAATACCAAGAACCAAACAGCTCCAACTAACCCATAGCAGCTCATAAAATGCATCAATTTATACATACCTACAAGTAATATAATTATCGATTAACACTCACGTTTCAATATAAGAAACAACTATCCTTACTTTATTTTATATATATATATATATATATATATATATATATATATATATATATATATATATATATATATATATATATTTATATATGGATCCTTACTTTAAATTCCAAACACACAGTGACTAATTTCCCAAAATTATAATTGACTAGAAATTAACACATGATAACTTTATGCATCTACAATCAACTTGTTTTATTTTATTTTCATCCTAGTAGAGATCTTTCTTTACTCCAATTGGTCACCGGAGAGGACCCAGATGTCTGAACGCATCAAACTCACCTTTGACGCCAACACATATGACTAGTCACAACTGACTGGACCAGGCCAGGGTTGCTCTATGATCAAGGATGTGCCAACTCAGGTTTTTAAGGTTCCTCTATCCTACCAACAAAGAAAGGCTCTCAACAATTAACAATTAATTTATTTAAATTATCTACCATGTTCTCTTATGCTCTAAATCTGAAATGCCTAATTTTAATATTTTCACTTCCTCTCACAGCAACCTCAAACAGTACTTGTACATCTCTTTAATACCCATATACATGCTATTACAGAACCCTTACTCCAGACCTTCCAACAAGATCAATTTCAGCCAACAAACTCATTCAAAACAAATTAAATTCATCACATCACAACATGCACAATTTCACAGTTTCAGTTATAACACCCAATACAATAAAAGTCATGAAACAGTTTCACAAGAGCACACCAGTTCAACATTCATATGCAATTATTTTTATAAAATAAATTCATACAAAAATAATTAGCTCCCCTTACCTTGAAGTTGAGCAGTACAGCCAACTAGAGTATCCTAACTGTGCCTTCACAGCGAAACTCAAACAGTGCCCTACAACCACCTAAATAGTGATGGAAACAGCTCTTAGAGTTAGAATAGACAGAAAATCAAAAGGAGCACCATGCAACCAGTAAAGTTGCATGCCCTAAGTTCAAGAAAAAGTGGAGAAACTGACTTACCCGTCCAAATAGAAATCTAATCGGATAGAAGGCAAGCTCTCAACTCCGTGAGCGAAAGAACACCACCTATTTGAAATTTCAACGGTTCAAATGAGTGCAAGGGTAGAGAGAAGGCAGAGCAAGAAGGAGAAAATGGAGATGAGTTTAGAGAGAGAAAGGGGAACTGGAAAATGAACTCAGAGCTGGAAAAATGAGGCCTCTTCTGAGGTCCTAGTGCCCTTAGTTTCTTGGGCCAGGCTGCAGGGCCTAGTAGCCTTACATTTCCAGGCTCTTACATTCTCCCACACTTCAAAAATTTTCGACCTCGAAAATTAGACTTACCAATGAATAGTTAAGGATATGACTCTCGCATTTCTTCCTCAAGCTCCCAGGTAGAGTCACCCGTTCTACCCTCCCAGATGACTTTGACCAAACTGACAGTTTGGCCTCTAAGCCATTTGTTCTGGCTCCCCTCAATTTTGACTGGTTGTACCTCCATGGATAGATCTTCTCTAACACTGACATCTTCAGCTTCTAGTACATGAGACGGATTCGGTACATATTTCCTAAGCTGTGAGACATGAAAAACTGGATGAAGGTTAGCCAACCGGGGTGGCATGGCTATCTCATAAGCTACCGGTCCTATGCGCCGTAAAATCTGGTAAGGACCAAGATACCTAGGAGATAGTTTCCTAGCACGAATGGCTCTTCCTACACCAGTAGTAGGAGTCACTCGGAGGAACACATGATCCCCAATTGCAAACTCCAACGGCCTGCGTCTCCGATCAGCATAGGACTTCTGTCTATTCTGAGATGCCTGCATCCTTTCCTGTATAAGCTTCACCTTCTCTGTAGTCTGCTGAACTATCTCTGGACCTGTTAACACGTATTCTCCCTCCTGAAACCAACACAAAGGTGTTCTACAACGTCTTCCATAGAGGGCTTCAAATGGAGCCATATCGATACTGGCTTGGTAGCTGTTGTTGTAAGTGAACTCAGCCAGTGGCAATATCTCATCCCATACCCCTAGGTGATCCAAAATACAAGTCCTCAACAAATCTTCAAGCGATTGGATCGTCCTTTCAAACTGTCCATCCGTCTAGGGATGATAAGCCGAGCTCATCTATAGTCTGCTTCCCATCTCACTCTGAAGGGTTTGCCAAAATCTGGATGTGAACCTCGGGTCTCTATCCAACACAATACTCGAAGGCACCCCATGTAACCTCACTATCTCCTTAACATACAGTTGCGCCAGCTTCGACATAGACATTCTCAGGTTGATTGCCAAGAAATGAGCGCTCTTGGTCAACCGATCTACAATCACCCATATAACATCATGACTTCGTACCGTGCGGGGTAAATGGGTGACAAAATCCATGGATATGCTATCCCATTCCCACTCCGGGATATCCAACGGCTGCAGGAAACCTCCAGGTCTTTGATGCTCCACCTTAGCTTTCTGACACATTAAGCAAGAAGCGACAAATTGGGCCACATCCCTCTTCATTCCAAACCACCAAAAAGACTTCACATTACTTTACTGATTTACACTCTCGAGTAGTATAATATTATATTAAACTAATATATATTATATTAAATATATATATATATATATATATATATATATATATTTATATATGGATCCTTACTTTAAATTCCAAACACACAATGACTGATTTCCTAAAATTATAATTGACTAGAAATTAACACATGATAACTTTATGCATCTATAATCAACTTGTTTTATTTTATTTTCATCCTAGTAGAGATCTTTCTTTACTCCAATTGGTCACCGGAGAGGACCCAAATTTCTGAACGCATCAAACTCACATTCGACGCCAACACATATGACTAGTCACAACTGACTAGACCAGGCCAGGGCTGCTCTATGATTAGGGATGTGCCAACTCAGGTTTTTAAGGTTCCTCTATCCTACCAACAAAGAAAGGCTCTCAACAATTAACAATTAATTTATTTAAATTATCTACCATGTTCTCTTATGCTCTAAATCTGAAATAATAATAATAATAATAATAATAATAATAATAATAATAATAATAATAATAATAATAATTGTAACATCTCATAATCTCACACTCGATATTTAATAGATTTGATAAATTTTGTAACATTTCTACATTCGGTCACACGATAATATATATACTTCACACTTGATAATTCATAGTTGGTATATTGTAGCATTACACCACCACTCATAATGAATATAAAGGACTTCATACAAGATACCTATGTGTGTGTGTGTGTGTGTGTGTGTATATATATATATATATATATATATATATATATATATATATATATGTTTTAAACTCAGATTTCAACTAAAAACTCATAAATACAACTCGAACTCTTCTAATTTATTCTTCTATCTCTTCCTTCATTGGCACTGAATCGGAAGATATTCCTTCATCTACTCCCGTATAAAGAATTATACGATCATCGCACAAACACAAACACAAACAAGTAGGGGTGAGCTAACATGAAACAAATCATTTGTAAAACATGCATAATTACATTGATACACTTAACAAACATCATATAATAATTATGTCATACACCCTCATACTATCATACGATAATCGCATCATAGACACTCATCCCATCATACCACAATCTCTAATAGACACTTATCCCACAATATTCAATAGACACTCATCCTACAACACCCAATATACACTCATCCGGAAGATACGTTGATGAGCGGTCACGGGAGGTTATGCACTTGTGATGACTTATACTTATTCTTACAAATACACTTCCAAAATATTTTATACCATCCACAACGTTAGTCCTCAACACTATGTCCAAAATCAGCACATAGACCAGGACCTCCTGCCCCTCTCACCACATAATTCACCCTTCTCTACTTGAGATTGGATGATTATTAGAGTATCAGGATAACCTCCAACAACAGGACCCTGAACATCAACATATACAC